>NC_064924.1:611617841-614117841 GCF_023897955.1 Schistocerca gregaria
GATTGTGGTCAGAGTCCTCATCTGCCCCTGGAAATGTCCTACAATTTGAAACCTGATTCCTAAATCTCTGCCTTACCATTATATAATCTACACTCCTGGAAATGGAAAAAAGAACACATTGACACCGGTGTGTCAGACCCACCATACTTGCTCCGGACACTGCGAGAGGACTGTACAAGTAATGATCACACGCACGGCACAGCGGACACACCAGGAAACGCGGTGTTGGCCGTCGAATGGCGCTAGCTGCGCAGCATTTGTGCACCGCCGCCGTCAATGTCAGCCAGTTTGCCGTGGCATACGGAGCTCCATCGCAGTCTTTAACACTGGTAGCATGCCGCGACAGCGTGGACGTGACCGTATGTGCAGTTGACGGACTTTGAGCGAGGGCGTATAGTGGGCATGCGGGAGGCCGGGTGGACGTACCGCCGAATTGCTCAACACGTGGGGCGTGAGGTCTCCACAGTACATCGATGTTGTCGCCAGTGGTCGGCGGAAGGTGCACGTGCCCGTCGACCTGGGACCGGACAGCAGCGACGCACGGATGCAAGCCAAGACCGTAGTATCCTACGCAGTGACGTAGGGGACCGCACCGCCACCTCCCAGCAAATTAGGGAAACTGTTGCTCCTGGGGTATCGGCGAGGACCATTCGCAACCGTCTCCATGAAGCTGGGCTACGGTCCCGCACACCGTTAGGCCGTCTTCCGCTCACGCCCCAACATCGTGCAGCCCGCCTCCAGTGGTGTCGCGACAGGCGTGAATGGAGGGACGAATGGAGACATGTCGTCTTCAGCGATGAGAGTCGCTTCTGCCTTGGTGCCAATGATGGTCGTATGCGTGTTTGGCGCCGTGCAGGTGAGCTCCACAATCAGGACTGCATACGACCGAGGCACACAGGGCCAACACCCGGCATTATGGTGTGGGGAGCGATCTCCTACACTGGCCGTACACCTCTGGTGATCGTCGAGGGGACACTGAATAGTGCATGGTACATCCAAACCGTCATCGAACCCATCGTTCTACCATTCCTAGATCGGCAAGGGAACTTGCTGTTCCAACAGGACAATGCACGTCCGCATGTATCCCGTGCCACCCAACGTGCTCTAGAAGGTGTAAGTCAACCACTCTGGCCAGAAAGATCTCCGGATCTGTCCCCTATTGAGCATGTTTGGGACTGGATGAAGCGTCGTCTCACGCGGTCTGCACGTCCAGCACGAAAGCTGGCCCAACTGAGGCGCCAGGTGGAAATGGCATGGCAAGCCGTTCCACAGGACTACATCCAGCATCTCTACGATCGTCTCCATGGGAGAATAGCAGCCTGTAATGCTGCGAAAGGTGGATATACACTGTACTAGTGCCGACATTGTGCATGCTCTGTTGCCTGTGTCTATGTGCCTGTGGTTCTGTCAGTGTGATCATGTGATGTATCTGACACCAGGAATGTGTCAATAAAGTTTCCCCTTCCTGGGACAATGAATTCACGGTGTTCTTATTTCAATTTCCAGGAGTGTATCTGATTTCTTTTAGTATCTCCAGGAATGTTCCATGTATACAACCTTCTTTTATGATTCTTGACCAAGTGTTAGCTATGATTAAGTTTTGCTCTGTGCAAAATTCTACCAGACGGCTTCCTCTTTCATTTCTTAGCCCCAATCCATAATCACCTACTGTGTTTCCTTCTCTCCCTTTTCGTACTGACGAATTCCAGTCACCCATGACTATTAAATTTTCGTCTCCCTTCACTACCTGAATAATTTCTTTTATCGCATCATACATTTCATCAATTTCTTCATCATCTGCAGAGCTAGTTGGCATATAAACTTGTACTACTGTAGTAGGCATGGGCTTTGTGTCTATCTTGGCCACAATAATGTGTTCGCTATGCTGTTTGTAGTAGCTTACCCGCACTCCTATTTTTTTTATTCATTATTAAATCTACTCCTGCATTACCCCTATTTGATTTTGTATTTATAACCCTGTATTCACCTGACCAGAAGTCTTGTTCCTCCTGCCACCGAATTTCACTAATTCCTACTATATCTAACTTTAACCTATCCATTTCCCCTTTTTAAATTTTCTAACCTACCTGCCCGATTAAGGGATCTGACATTCCACGCTCCGATCCGTAGAACGCCAGTTTTCTTTCTCCTGATAACGACATCCTCTTGAGTAGTCCCCGCCCGGAGATCCGAATGGGGGATTATTTTACCTCCGGAATATTTTACCCAAGAGGACTCCATCATCATTTAATCATACAGTAAAGCTTCATGTCCTCGGGAAAAATTACGGCTGTAGTTTCCCCTTGCTTTCAGCCGTTCGCAATACCAGCACAGCAAGGCCGTTTTGGTTAATGTTGCAAGGCCAGATCACTCAATCATCCAGACTGTTGCCCCTGCAACTACTGAAAAGGCTGCTGCCCCTCTTTAGGAGCCACTTGTTTGTCTGACCTCTCAACAGATACCCCTCCGTTGTGGTTGCAACTACGGTAAGGCCATCTGTATCGCTGAGGCACGCAAACCTCCCCACCAACAGCAAGGTCCATGGTTCATATAAACAATAAAAGGGGGTTGCTACACTTTCAACTACCTTTCAGGGTCATCCTACCATCCATTTCTCACTTCCGAAATACATGCACACAGGTCGTTGTATATAGGTAATATCTTAAGTTTTTCGTAGATTAGTAAATAAGACAGGTAAATATTCTCATACAAAAACTTTACTATCTTTCGTATATACATTTACACACTCAAACCAAACTCTTTACTTTTTGTTATTATGTCTAGTTTTAATAACATCCAATTTAATTTTTAACTTATAACTTAAATTCACGTCTGCATCTTCTATTTCGTCCTTTAACCAGTAATTTGACAAATACAGAGATGTTATATTATCGAATTCTAATACACATCAGTTTTTTTCTGTAAAATACTTGTTCTATCGCCTTAACTATTAGCTCAGTTCCCTCCTGCAGTTCTTCGAGGCAAGAGCATTCGGCGATTTTAATTTATCCTCTTATTTCCTCCAGGACGCTATTGTTAAATCGTTTCACATCTTGCTGTGCGTATGTCGGCAACTCTTCCACCTCACATCCTTGCGAGATTTCTGTGTATAACTTTAAGTTTACAACTTTTGCAAACGAGTGTCCATTAACTGTAGTTATTCCATAAGTTTTAAACTCGGTAAACGGTTGTTCTGTTGCCTCACAGAGAATATAACCATCCCTTGTAAGGCGATCAGAATGGGAATAGCGCTTAATAAATACATTTTTCGTGTATCCCTTAATATAGCAAACTTTCTCGCTTCCATCGATTACGGCCAATACTCCATCACGTGACCAGTTTCCATTGCTATTTACTGTAAACACCAATATCTTTATTCCCCCTTTGTAGCCAGATTTTTCCATATAGGATGTTCAAATCCATGTGTTAACCTAGCCTGCACATCCGCAATAGCTTCTTCCTTTTCCGATTGCAGCTTATATTCTTTCTTTGTGGCAGTTGTCTTCTCCATACACTCCAGTCTTCTTTCCTTTACTTCCAGGTCCTCCATTTCTAATTTTCTTTTCCGTACACTTAATACATTAACTGCATTTAAAGCAGTTTAGGAGAATGGAAAGTCTGTTTGATAGATTGGTTCTTTTTGTTAAGACTTGTGGTATAACATTATTTATAGGAACCAGTCAAAATTCGGTGATATCTATATCGGACGGTATATTGCAAAATAATGCTCTAGATTGAGAAAAACAAGTTTCTCCTGCCTTAACGTAACACTTCTGTGTAATATTTATGTTGACTTTTTTGGAGTCAGAGTTAAGAAACTCCAAGTACTTTACAGGTAGATAACTGAAACTGTATGCAGACAGAACATAACATATAAGCTTTTTTCGGTCTTCAACGTCCTGCAGTTACTTGCAAACCAGTCAATTTTCGGGTGTTCTTATTACCTCAATAGACAAACTGCAGAACATTATTAAACACAACGCAACAGTTGTTCTGTACGTTGTCCGTTAATTGATGCCACATGAAAGCAAGTTTAAAATAGAGCACAATGTAAATACTGTTGTTGTTGGTGTCCAATACATATAAACACTCTTGCACTGGGTCGAATACACGATCTATTCTGTAGTTGTATATTGTAGCCTCTAATGTCATGCTGCTCACTCAAGGAAGACCTAAAAGTTTCTCGTAGTCGAATGCCTGGACACTTTATAAAATCTATAATGTGGTTAACAATATCTCTGTTCATTCCTGGACTTGTGATCTGACTGATAAATTTGTTATATATCATTACGGTTGGAACTTAACCTCGTTTGATAGTATATTCCAACTATCTTATCGTTGAAACTTCCTGGCAGATTAAAACTGTGTGCCCGACCGAGACTCGAACTCGGGACCTTTGCCTTTCGCGGGCAAGTGCCAGGAAGTTTCATATCAGCGCACACTCCGCTGCAGAGTGAAAATCTCATTCTGGAAATATCTTATCGTTGTCCGTAATGATACTGCTGTTTCCCTGGCAATCTCCTTCCACGCAGCATGGGTTGATATTAAGTAGTTCTATATCTCCATTTTGTTAAAAATTCCGCCAAAGTCTTGCGCTGTGTCCAAGTCCAAAAGGCAATAGTCGTCTATAAGCAGCTGCTGCAATATTCCAGGCAGCTCTTCCGTTTTAGCGTCACCTAATTCCACTTTATGTGGTATGGCCACAGGATTTTTATACTTCCTCTAAATAGTCTGCAGCGCTTCTTGGCTATTTTTCCCGTGTTCTTCTTGCTGTCACACTGTCGTTTCTGTGTAAAGGCAGCTTTACTTTGACGCCATGTCTCACAGTGACGAAATTTGAGAATGTACTACGTAGATAATAGTTAAATGAACCACACATTTTCTTTAACATCACAGACCGTCCTCTTTTTAATTGTTCTTAACAGTCCACTTGATCACAGATTTTAACCATCGTAATGTTATCGCAAAACAGTTCCGTAATAGATGTAAGCACATTTACGTTCTTCTTGCAAAGTACTATACGGTTTTCGGCGTAATTTATGTTTCCAATATCAGTAACCAGATTATCCAAGCTCTGCTGTAGTAGCCACAAACCTAAGCATTCGTATGTTGGTCTTATCTTCCTCCCTAACAGCTGAGGGATGTTAAGCGCTTTGGAGGAATCGACCATGTTGACACAACTATCGCGGTAGACTGATCAGTTGCTGCCGTCAAGTCTCCTTTTATTCTCCAAAGATTCAACATGGAGGCACTGCCGGTCATGTGATTTCCGGTAATACGCTCTACTTAACTCCTAGCCCAGTTCCGCCATTTTGTATGCAGTGTGTCCCTATTATTTGTCTGCGGTGCCTTGCCACGGTTCGCGTGGCTCCCCCAAGTAGGAGGTTCCAATCTCCCCTCGGGCAGGGGTGTGTGTGTGTTGTCCTTAGCGTAAGTTAGTTTAAGTTAGATTAAGTAGTGTGTAAGCCTAGGGACAGCTGACCTCAGCAGTTTGGCCCCATACGAACTTACCACAAATTTCCAAAATTTTCCTACTATCTGCAACACCTTAGCGTGCTAGCTGGGCTACTGTTCCCACTTTGGAAGGCATGAGCTATTCCTTTCGTTGATTTCATGCAATTTTTTACAGTCACCCTCTACAGTTCTCGGATGTTCCCTTCCGTTACTTCGTGAGGTCTGTCTGGTCTTGGTTTAGCTATGGTTCTTCTTTTGCGTTTCCACTGCACAACCACATTACCAGCAGACTTTGACAGCTTTAGAAAGGTTGAAATGTCCCCGATGGATTTGTTACACAGGTCACACCCAGTGACTAGTCCACATTCGAAGTGACTGATCTCTCTTGACCGACCTGCTCTGCTGCTATTGCCTCTGTATTGACGACACAATACGGTACAACGCCAGTTAACTGAACTCAGGTCAACAGCAACCCGGCTTATCCGAAATGACTCCGAAAATCACAAATAAAAAAGGGCAAGAACTGGAGGCGAGCGTGTGCAGGGGTGCGATCAGAGGGGAGATGTGAACTGCTGGCTCTGAGTTGCTTCCCCACGCACCGACCCACCATTCTAATCAAAGCTACGCTGTGAAGAACAGTGCATTTGAGTGATTGTTTCTTTCCGTTGCCTGTGTGTATTTCTGCTATGCTACGAAATATGAAGTAGAGTATACTGCATACTGACGTACTTTAATCTTAAAACTGTGATTTTAACTTTTATAAAGAACATATTCGTTGTCTAGAGAGAGATTTCTGAATCCGTTTTACCTTCAAAAGATTCAAAAATACGTGCAATAAGAAATGATTCAGTAGATATTAGAATTTTGATGGCTTAACCAAAAAAACTGCTACCCAAAATTGCTTTCCCCGTCTAGTTCGCTGAAATGGGGGTTATACTGTACTTCCCACCTCCTTTTACTCGTGCACTGCCAGATCCACCTCTGGTGACATCCAGTGGTCAGTTCCACATTACGTAGGAGTTTCTGCATACTTTTGATCAAATAGCATATTATTTTCCCTAGTAAATGAATGTTTCGTAATGTTCGAATGACACTTTTCGTATTCTTTCGGTTCTCAGCAAGTTGACAATTAACCATACTATCTTTGTGATGACCCCCTGTATAAATTCTGCCTTGGTATTCCGTAAACTGTAGGTGTGGACGAGCGGTTCTAGGCGCTTCAGTCCGGAAACGCGCGACCGCCACGGTCGCAGGTTCGAATTCTGCCTCGGGCATGGATGTGTGTGATGTCCTTAGGTTAGTTAGGTTTAAGTAGTTTTAAGTTCTAGAGGACTGATGACCTCAGATGTTAAGTCCCATAGCGCTCAGAGCCATTTGAACCAAGTAAACTGTATTGTCGTTGTTAGTTCTATGATTCTGCTACCGTCTTTGACTGTTTGTAAGAAGGACGGTCCTATATGGCCTCATTACTGCCCTTCGTCCAGGAGTCAACCTGCACAGGGAACAGCCCTCACAACACATGCAGTTTGGCACCGGCTAGTAAACAAAAGCGACCGTTCGTGACTGGTGACACTCACGGGAAGAATACGGCAAATGCTATCACTAGATTTCCCAGCAACTTCGCTCAATGGAAGAGGAGTCGAAATAAGCGAACACGTCTCCCGGCTTATCCGTTTCTGAAAAAACGACGGTCAAAGTTTTCGATGAACTTTCTAGAAACTTTCGTGCGTTTTAACGCGCCTTAATTATTAGTTAAATATGATAGTGATTGGTTGTAATTAATATTTGCTTATCTGGAACGTGGACGTTTAATTATTTGGCATCAGACGCTTGACAATGGCTTTTTCATAAATGCAATGTTATTCGTAGTTGACCGTGAAATAAGACTCAAATAATCGGACTACGTATTTAAATCGTTTCCAAAGACTGCTGCGGTAGGTGTGGACTCAAAATCTAAATCTCAATATTACAATAATTTGCCAGCCATGTCAATACGTCGTACAGAGGTGACTGTCTACTAAACATAAAAAAGTTTACACAGTTTGTTAAATCAGATATATTCAACGAATAAGCCTACAGTTACGTAATTCTACTTACTTTCATAAATATAAATTCTTTAAAGAATCGAGTGCCTAGTAAGATTGCAACTCGCAGTGTTCTTATATAACATCAAATATGGCAGTGTGCCAGTTAATAAAATGTACGTGCTTCCAGCACCAGTTATTCTAAAAGACCTACTTCTTCTTGTTGAAACATAAGAGTGTCATAATTGTATTTTGTTTTATCAGCGGCATAGCGCTGCAGTTCTGTGCCACAGGCTTTATTTATTTGTCAGAGGTTAATTATTTAATTAAGATTTCGCGTTTCCGAGGAAACTCACGCACCGCATGCAAATGTGCCTTTATAGTACCCTCGAAGGAAATGGCGACTGAATGTTTTTTTAAATTTTACGCCCCGCGTTCGAAACCCGTTTTTAGTTCTTTTCTTTTCTTTTATTTTTTCATTTATCTGTCCATGTCTATAGAAGGTTGCTGCACGTATGTTTCTTATCAGACTAGGGGATAAGAGGGTATTATATTAATTGTAAAATTACAACTGGATTTCACAATAAGTGTCATACACTTATTATGTCTTATTCATATATTTATTCTTCAGGAAGATTTGATGTATTCCCTGGGATGATTCTTATCGCAGAAACATTTGTTACACAGATATTCCGAACACCACAAGCCTCGTAAGAAGGCAGATTTGCCATAGTGAAATTTCTTCGTATGAATCTCATTCGGGAGAGAAACGCCGGTGACATTGCTGAAGCTTCCACGCGTTGGCAACAATTTTGCGGGAAACCATGCGTAACGGATCACTTTTTAGAAAAATGGAACTTGCAACTGGTTGTGAGTCAAATACACTACAGGAATTTCACCGAAAATAATTTCAAGTAATGTTCTCATTTTTTTCCGATTCATTCATCTGACATGCAATTAGTACATGAATGAGGACAACGTTGCATCAACATACAGTGGTATATACCCGTGTAGTTGTCTTCTGCAGACATGGGCATATAAATAAAGCACAAAAATAAAAGTGATAATCGGGTTTCCAGCATAAGGCGCAAAATCAAGAAGCCCTGCCACTAACCACTGTACCACCATTTTGTCCGAAGATAACACACGGTATAAGGTACATAAAACACCTCGAAAACAGATCGAAAACTTTGATCATCGTTTTTTCAGAAACGGTCGAGTATCTCCGGATAAGCCGACACGTATTCGAGCAATTTTACTTTCCTTCCACCGAGCGAAGTTCCTGGGAAGTCGGGTGATGGATGGCACGTGCCGTGTTCTCCTCGTCAGTACAGGGGCAGTACGCCAGGAGCGCTGCAGTAGACTCACTTGCCACGACTATACAATCACGACAAGTAGTCTGTTCCTGTGAGAGGGGATTAAGCCGACAGTCGAGCACCAACTAGTGCGCTCCCCAGCAATACGAGACGCGGCAGCGCGCGCTGCTGGCCGCCGCTCATTCTACCCTCAATAGTGACGTCACGACGGCCCGCTCATCCGAGCCACCTGGAGCCCTTCAGCGCCTGAACAGCAAGCGCCCCCCCCCCCCCCCCTGCCGCCCCCCTCTTCCCCCTGGTAATACGGCCATCAACCATTTATGACGCGCCGCGTTTTGCATAAGTAACGACTCAGCGAAAGCGCCAGTCGCCCCCCTCGCGCTTCACCCAGCCAGGAGGGGTTTTCGCGTACCCCTCCCTCCCCCCCCCCATCCCCAGGCCCCTCACCCATCGCTAGTTGACTGCAGCAGAGATTCGCCTGTTTGTAGTCGCTGTACACTAGCCAAGGTATGCTAAGCATACGTTATCAATTCTCCCAATAGTTGTTTTCTTTTCCTCCTGCACCATCGCAGCAGGACAACGAAAGAGAGATTCATATGTGTGTACGGCAACGTGAATTGTTGCCTACTCTATGCATTTAGCACTATTGAGCTAACGTGTGTGTACTGTGAAGGGGCTACTTCCCATTGCATCAAGTATTAGTGTTCCCGCCCACTTCACCCTCAGGGACTCAGCATTCATTCACTGGGTATGGACTTGGTGGCACCAGGGTTCTTGAGCTGGGCACTGGTAAAAGCCACCAGTCCTTCGGCACCGGCCGCTGTGGCAGAGCGGGTCTAGGCGCTTCAGTCCGGAACCATCCTGCTCCTATGGTCCCAGGTTCGAATCCTGCCTGGGGCATGGAAGTGTGTGATGTCTTTAGGTTAGTTAGGTTTAAGTAGTTCTAAGTCTAGGGGACTGATGACCTCAGATGTTAAGTCCCATAGTGCTTAGAGCCATTTGAACCAGTTCTTTGGCACCATGCGCTCTGGACATGCTTTATCGACTACTCTACAGCAAAGTGCAGGATGTTGTGCGCCATAGGCAACGGGGATCTTTGTTTCACTGTCCGAATAACTAGGATGGTAAAGTTCAAATGGCTCTGAGCACTATGGGACTTAACATCTATGGTCATCATTCCCTTAGAACTTAGAACTACTTAAACCTAACTAACCTAAGGACATCACACAACACCCAGCCATCACGAGGCAGAGAAAATCCCTGACCCCGCCGGGAATCGAACCCGGGAACCCGGGCGTGGGAAGCAGGAACGCTACCGCACGACCACGAGATGCGGGCTAGGATGGTAAAGACCTCAATAGCAAAACGCTCAATCTCAATATGTGCTGCGTGTCAATGAGATGCGCTGCTGTTAAAGTGGAACAGTTGTTATCAGGCAACCTCTGTAAAAACCGTTATGTTATGACAAACCATGATGCAAACACCGCATATAGTGCGGCAAGAGGTGCCCAGGTGGCACACACGACTGGCGTGAGAAACATTTACGAAATATAAAAACTACAGAGAACATATGAATTAATATCTATATATGAAAACCCTTGCAGTTGTATGAACCAAAAATGCATTAAGGTACCCCTATATGAAGCAGAAACAAGTAGGTAAAATGATGACATGAGAAACAGAGATTCAAAAACATCAAGGTATCAGGATCATGGTCAGTCCTAAATATTGCAAACTAGAGACAAAGGCCTATTTTTAGTGATTAAAATAAAGAAATATAAGTTTGGAATATAAAAAGTTATGTAACAAATGATAAAATAAGGCCATTCTTAAGAACCATTGAACTATTGCTAAACCCCTCGAACTCAAGGGTTGTAATATGTCAGAATGACCCTGAAGTATAGTTTGGGAGAGATATGTGACTCACACCAAAGTGTGCACAGAAATCCTGGCAAGTGTGTCATTGACTTTATTCCATCAAAGGTACCGAGCAGCCCTTTCGCTGCTCCTGGTGGTGGCGCCGTGCAGGGTGTGTGCACGAGTCAGCGCCAATGCCAGTGCCAGAATATGCTGAGTCGGCATCCGGCTGCCCAGCTTGCAGACACAGCTCAGTGGCCACGGTGCGTGCTGACTGCGCCAGTAGCACGAGACACGGCTGGCTCCTCCCTTAAACGTAACTCATGTAGAGCGCCGCAGGGGAACAGCCGATGGCTTCGGTGTAGTGAGTCTTAGCAGCATCGCCCATCCATCCAGGGCAGCTCGGTCAGTGACTGCAGGTAGCTCTGCACCCAGCACGCTGCGAGTTCGAGCCCCAGCCCCACCTCAGCGGATGCCAGCTTGCAGACTGCCAGATGATGCCACCCAGAGATTGGAGTCTAGCAGCCCTCTCGCTTCTTGCGCCAGCGCAGCTCCAAGGTACGGCCCAACCTGCTATAGCTATGATGCGCTCGTGCAGCGAAGGTTGGCGATAGTTTGAGTGGGCTGGTTGTCCACTGGCACCCATCACCAGAAGGTCGTAGTGGCTGGCCTCCAACTTAAACAATCGTCAATCTCTCTGGTTCTAGACATGGACAGAACGGTGACACAACATACCCCCCTCCCTCACCATTTGAACGTCTACGCTCGCTTATTTATACGTCTTTTCCCTACGCGTCTGACATAGTTCCCCTGATGGAGAAAAGTGGAGTGCTGTTTAATAATTAAAATGTCAGCCTTCCTAAGCCTCATTCAGCCTCTACACACAGGTCAGTAAGGGCTGTTGTAACTGCAAGATAAAGGTTCTTCATAACACGTCAGTGACCCGTGCTTCCCTGATTACTTCACACTTGTATACAGTACCTGCCAGGCAGTGCCTTCTCGCCTGCGAACGGTGTCGTAAACATGCCTTGCAGAATCGTTTCCAAAATATCAACTTTTTTACCTTCCAGCCATAGTGGCGCGAGATTTACAAGAATTCCCCAAATCCACGCCTGTAATTATTTGTGGCACATCAGTATAATTCCCCCAACTTCCCTCACAACAAAACGAATAAGTTAAAAAATAACGCTGTAGACATAAAATAAAAGGTATCATTGGAGCAACAGTCTAAACACCGGTGGCGCTGTATCAAAATATACCTGATTTTCGCCAATCTATTCATGATTCTGCAACTTGTCCTTTTGTCCTTATCAACATAGAGAAGTTTAACAATTTCCAGCCCCTCGAACAGAATAAGCTTATTCCTCTTCCAAGCAAGGTGTAGCATTCTCAAGTATTCTAGTGTGAGGGACTCCTACCCGCTTGACTTCAGATGCTCAACAAATGGGCAATTCTGGCTTTTCTTAGTTGCCATGTGCTCACTGAACCTAGTCTTAAACATTCTGCCAGTCTGGCCTATATGCATTTCTCAATCACTACACTCTAATTTGCATGTACCCGATACTGCACACCTAACTTTATAGGGACGTTCACTGTGAATATAATTCTGCTGAACCTTCCTACCAATAGCGAAAACAACACGCAAACTCTCGTTTCTTAAATGTTTAGCCAAATCATAAGAGAGGTTCCCAACGAACTGGATCTTTCACAAGCTTAAACATGGTCGCGAATTGAACGGTGACCCGAATACAGAATAAATTTCCTCTACATCACGACTATTTTCATCTTCAGATGGTCATTATAGACCGAAACCGGTAGTCGGATGACAACAAATTTGTGACCATAGATGCAAAGCAAAAGGAACTGGATCTTCACAAATTGGGACCTCGTAACAGGGACATGGGGAGAGCTATGAGCTCAGGCATCGATTATTTTTTCTTTATATAGTTTACCGACCGTTGCATCACTATACATATTACTTACTGCGGTGTATTTCAAATTGTCTAATTCTTTTTCTATGGGCGATTGGCTGAGCGCTATTTCACTAATGCAGTGCATCATAGATTTGAAAAAACTCAACTTATACTGATGAGGGTGGCAGGAGGAAGCATGGATTGTAGAATCGCTAGTCGTGGCTTACGATAGATGTCAAGACGAATAATACCCCCAAAAATCTTAAGTTGCAAGTCCTGATTAGGGAAGCGCCCTATTGTGGTCCATCGCCTCGAGTGTGAGTACCTTCTTTTCGTGTGAGGCATTAAATTACTCAAGAGGACATCGTTATCAGCAGAAAGAAAACATGCGTTCTACATATCGGAGCGTACGATGTCAGATCCCTTAATCGGGCAGGTAGGTTAGAAAATTTAAATAGGGAAATGGATAGGTTAAAGTTAGATATAGTGGAAATTAGTGAAGTTCAGTGGCAGAAGGAACAAGACTTCTGGTCGGGTGAATATAGAGTTATAAATACAAAATCAAATAGGTGTAATGCAGAAGTAGGTTTAATAATGAATTTAAAAAATAGGAGGGCGGGTAAGCTACTACGAACAGCATAGTGAACGCATTATTGTAGCCAAGATAGATACGAAGCCCCGCCTACCACAGTAGTACAAGTTTGTATGCCAACTAGCTCCGCAGATGGTGAAGTAATTGAAGAAATCTATGATGGGATAAAAAAAATTATTCAGAAGAAGGGAGAAAATGTTCGAATATGTGTGAATTCCTAAGGGACCAAACTGCTAAGATCATCGGTCCCTAGACTTACACACTGCTTAAACTAACTTATGCTAAGAACAACACACACACCCATGCCCGAGGGAGGACTCGACCCTCCAGCGGAAGGGGCAGTGAAGGGAGACGAAAATTTAATAGTCATGAAGGAATGGAATTCGATAGTATCAAAAGGAAGAGAAAGAAAAGTAGTACGTGAATATGGAATGGGGGTAAGGAATGAAAGACGTAGCCGCCTGGTAGAATTTTGCTAGAGCATAACTTAATCATAGCCAACACTTTGTTTAAGAATCATGAAAGTAGATTGTATACATGGAAGAGGCCTTGAAGGTTGCAAATAGATTACATAATGGTAAGACAGGGATTTAGAAATCACCTATTAAATTATAAGACATTTCCAGGCGCAGGTGTGGACTCTGACCACGATCTACTGGTTATGAACTGTAGATTAAAACTGAAGAAACTGCAGAAGGTGGGATAAATTGACAGAACCAGAGCTTATAGAGAGTTTCAGGAAGAGCGTTAGGGAACGATTGACAAGCACGGGGGAAAGAAATACAATAGAATAAGAATGGGTAGCTTTGAGAGATGCACTAGTGAAGGGAGCAGAGGATCAAGTCGGTAAAAAGACGAGGGCTAGTAGAAACCTTTGGGTAATAGAAGAAATATTGAATTTAATTGATGAAAGGAGAAAATATAAAAATGCTGTAAATGAAGCAGGCGAAAAGAAATACAAACGTCTCAAAAATGAGATGGGTAGGAAGTGCAAAACGGGTAAGCAGGGATGATTGGAAGACAAATGAAAGAATGTAGAGGCATATATCACAAGGGTAAGATGGATACTGTCTACAGGAAAATTAACGACACCTTTGGAGAGAAGAGAACGACATGTACGAACGTAAAGAACTAAGATAGAAAACCTGTTCCAAGCAAAGGAGGGAAGGCAAAAAGGTGGAAGGAGTACCTAGAGTGTCTATACAAGGGCGATGTACTTGAGGGCAATGTTATGGAAATGGAACACGATGTAAATGAAGATGAAATGGGAGATATGTCACTGCGTGAAAAGTTTGACAGAGCACTGAAAGACCTAAGTCGAAACAAGACCCTGGAGTAGACAGCATTCCATTAGAACTACTGACGGCCTTGGGAGAGCCAGCCATGACAAAACTCTTCCATCTGGAGAGCAATATCTACGAGACAGGCTAAATAACCTCAGATTTCAAGAAGAATGTAATCATACCAATCCCAAAGAAACAGGCATTGACAGGTGTGAAAATTACCAAATTATCAGTTTAAAAAGTCACGGCTGTAAAATACTGACACGAATTCTTTACAGACGAATGGAAAAACTGGTAGAAGCCGACCTTGGGGAAGATCAGTTTAGATTCCGTAGAAACTTTGCAACACGCGAGACAATACTGACCCTACGACTTATCTTTGAAGATAGATTAAGGGATGTCAATCCTACGATTCTAGCAATTGTAGACTTAGAGAAAGCTTTTAACAATTTTTACTGGAATAATCTCTTTCGAATTCTGAAGGTGGCATGGATCAAATACAGGGAGTGAAATACTATTTACAATTAGTACAGATACCAGACAGCAGTTATAAGTTTCCAGGGACATGAAAGGGAAACAGTGGTTGGGAACGGAGTGAGACAGGGTTGTAGCCTATCCCCGATTTTATTCAATCTGTATATTGAGCAAGCAGTAAAGGAAACAAAAGAAAAATTTGGAGTAGGAATTAAAATCTGTGGAGAAGAAATAAAAACTTTGAGATTTGCCAATAACATCATAATTCTGTCATAGGCAGCAAAGGACATGGAATAGCAGTTGAACAGAATGGAGAGTATATTGAAAGGAGGATATAAGAAGAACATCAACAAAAGCAAAACAAGGATAATAGAATGTAGTCGAATTAAATCAGGTGATGCTGAGGGAATCTGATTAGGAAATGAGACATTTAAAACAACAGATGAGTTTTGCTGTTTGGGGACCAAAATAACTGATAATGGTCGAAGTAGAGAGGACATAAAATGTAGACTGGCAATGGCAAGGAAAGCGTTTCTCAAGAAGAGAAATTTGTAATATGAGAAACTGAGTCCGCCTTGATGCAAAACACCTTGTTATCCGTTTATTTCTTTATTATCACAAACTAGTTTCGGTGACAAACATCACCATAATCAGTGGGGTTTTTTAATCTAAAACATGCAGAAAATGGCATGGTTGTACAAACACAGTAAAACATTATTACATTTTTACAATTCTTCTTTTGACATATAATTTTCTATTGATACTTTCATACTACCTTATTTATTGTATATTACAGCATGTTTTAAGCAATTATTGGCGCTGTTTGCGACATATTTTTCGTGCTCTTTTTTTTCTGTTGCCGTCTTACTTATCGAACATCATGTCACCTGCAGCCATGTGAGCGGCTGTTAGTAAACAAGTAGTAGAAGGTGAACTTCGTACGTCAGCGGTATACACTTACAGTTGTGGTAGTGTTCTGGAAACCAGTTATTTGGCGTATACTGAGCTGTTGCTTAGCTATTCGTGTACTCACGTTCGTTGGATGGTATGTGGCTGCTTTCATACACAGAAAAACAAAACTTTTGCCCTTTGTTTCTGATCCAGAATATTACCCCATCTTGCTGTTCGCGAGTGTCGAGAGAGGCGTATCGCATGTGGCGGAAAGGCTATGAAAAACTGTAGCGCGAATTACGACGACTTCTGTTCGTTATTTATGTCTCTGTGTGTGATGGAGAAGTGGTTCTTTTGCGTGTGTGTGTGCTTTCTGTTCTGTGTCCTTGGTCAGTTCTCTCAGAGCGGTAAAGAGTGTGTTGTTGCAGAGTGTTGTGTTTTCATTTATTACATTTTTCCCTTAGACTATAGCTTTTGCATGTACAGGGTGTTTCAAAAATGACCGGTATATTTGAAACGGCAATAAAAACTAAACGAGCAGCGATAGAAATACACCGTTTGTTGCAATATGCTTGGGACAACAGTACATTTTCAGGCGGACAAACTTTCGGAATTACAGTAGTTACAATTTTCAACAACAGATGGCGCTGCAAGTGATGTGAAAGATATAGAAGACAACGCAGTCTGTGGGTGCGCCATTCTGTACGTCGTCTTTCTGCTGTAAGCGTGTGCTGTTCACAATGTGCAAGTGTGCTGTGGACAACATGGTTTATTCCTTAGAACAGAGGATTTTTCTGGTGTTGGAATTCCACCGCTTAGAACACAGTGTTTTTGCAACAAGACGAAGTTTTCAACGGAGGTTTAATGTAACCAAAGGACCGAAAAGCGATACAATTAAGCATCTGTTTGAAAAATTTCAACGGACTGGGAACGTGACGGATGAACGTGCTGGAAAGGTAGGGCGACCGCGTACGGCAACCGCAGAGGGCAACGCGCATCTAGTGCAGCAGGTGATCCAACAGCGGCCTCGGGCTTCCGTTCGCCGTGTTGCAGCTGAGGTCCAAATGACGCCAACGTCCACGTATCGTCTCATGCGCCAGAGTTTACACCTCTATCCATACAAAATTCAAACGCGGCAACCCCTCAACGCCGCTACCATTGCTGCACGAGAACATTCGCTATCGATATAGTGACGATTGATGACGGCGATATGCATGTGGGCAGCATTTGGTTTACTGACAAAGCTTATTTTTACCTGGGCGGCCTCGTCAATAAACAGAACTGTAACATACAAGAAATAAGGTAGTATGAAAGTGTTCAATAGAAAACCATATTTCAAAATACGAATTGTAAAAATGTAATAATGTTTTACTGTGTTTGTACAACCACACCATTTTCTGCATGTTTTAGATTAAAAAACCCACTGATGATGGTGATATTTATTGCCCAAACTAGTTTGGGATAATAAACAAATAAACGAATAACAAGGTGTTTTGCATCAAGACGGGCTCAATTTCTGATATTACTGTTTTTCTATGAATACACGGACCAAACGGAAGAGTACCAAGATACAATTGAAAGAAAACAGCCCTCTGTCACTATTTTTAACGAATTAAACGGGTTTCAACACTGCTAGGAGTGTCTTCCTCAAAGTTTAAATCAAAGAATGGTCTATAACATGGTCACAGAATTATGACTAAAAACGTATGATACAGAGTATAAGTACGAAATCATCGTGAAAGACTGGCAGTACTTATATGTCATTTATAAAATAATAAATATGCCAAAAGGGCATTAGTCACAAAGATATTTAAGATAAAAAACTGTGATGGCGAGCCCCTAAGGGCTGCTAGCTACTTACGCGGTCACAGGTGGCCGCGTTAACAAATACGGCCAGGTGAACATGGCACCGCAACGAACGGGCCATCTAGTACCCCTAGATACAATTAGGCTACTTCACATTGAAATATAGGCAGAAATGATTATAAATGAACAGTATTTGGTACATAATGGAAAGCAATGTTTGTTTGATAGTAGCACACAACATAACATTTTGTCTACATCAAAGCTTATAACAGTAAGATAAAACATGAAAACATCATTATGAAAATGTAGATAGGACTGAATGACAAGTTGTAGAAAGCAGTACTGACGTGAAATACAGCCAAGAAACATTTGATAATTACAAAACATAGGACTGTCTTAGAAGGAAAAGAAGATTTCGGCAACCTGCACAAGGAGACCCGCAGTCAGATATCGCGTAATGATTATACCGTTGAAATAATGTTTGTTACGTAGCTGTTCGTTAAGGATGAGGCTATCCTTTCGAGCAAGATGTTTGAAAATCTCTAATTCTTCTAGAATATCTAGTCTACCCCCTTTCTTTCCGGTGTCGCAGATGGCTTTAGGTGAATGATATGTAATTAGAAAATGATCGACAAAAGACGAATTTTGTGGGCTAGTGCCATTTTTTCTTAACAAAGTGTTCTTTATATCTGGTAATGAAGGCACATCCAGTTTGTCCTATATAGTAAGAGGAGCATGTATTGCAGACAATTTTGTAGACACCAGAATTTTCTAAAGGGGAACGAATAGAATGTAAATTATGAATGAATTATTTTCAAATTGTTATTAGTAGAAAAAGCAACGTTGCAATCGTATTTCTTTCGAAGAATGCGTTGGGTCTGATAAGAGATAGGCTCCACGAAAACAATAGAGAAATATTTTTTTGAGTTAGACTCGATAATAGAAGTGCCTAGCGTAGTAATTCTTTTAGCAGTTTTCTATTTAAGGACGTCATCTACTATGTTAGCTTTTTACTCGTTTTTAACTGCTATTGTTTTAAGTAAATTGATTTCGTCGTCGAACGTTTCGTTAGAAAGTGGAATGGAAATGGCTCGGTGAGCAGCAGAATGAAAGAAGGCTTTTTTATGCGATTGTGGATGGGTAGAAGTTGCAGGAACGATCTGGTCGGTATATGTTACTATACGAAAAACATCGAAAGAAATTTTATTTGTTTCTATGGTAAGCGTCAAGTCAAGGAAGTTTAATTGACGGGCCTCATTTTCAAATTCGATAGTGAAAGAAATGATTTTCCTATGTGAAAGCATACCGATTTTCACAGATTCCACTTGAGTATTCATACAGCTTACACGATATGTTTCAGAATTCTCATTCCATCGAAGGATGTGCCAAAGAAACGAACCATACCCGTATCGATTCGATTGAATAAGCCCATGCATGGATAGCTGCTAATCGCTAGTATTCTGCAATAGCTGTATACCATGGGGTACTATCACATGAGATTATGCGAAAACTTCATTATTCTACAACACTTGTGAAACCTTCTCTGATCATGGAAGGCACCGACCAAATGTGAGGTCCATCAACAGGTGGAAGTGCATAGGCGCGAACATTTTGCTTTTGTTTCATGGGTGTACCAGGTCCGGGAATCGACCTATGTGTGGTTCCCGCTCCCGCCTGCTTCAGCAACTGCGACAATCTGCCAGCATTCGAATCGGAAGCAGCAAGCCCACCGCCACTTCCCGTTACATGAGCTTAAAACCTGCGAAGATCCCGAAAAATAGTCCCCGCCCACCCCACTTAAGCTCCACCCCTGATCAGCAAGAAGCTCCGCCCAACCGGAGCAAAACGATATACATCGTCGCAGATATGTTACTCCTAGAACGAGAACTAGAAAATGAACAATTTCCAACGTATAATGCAAAGACTTTAAGTTGCAGGTATTAATGTAAACGTTTACAGACACGACTACGATTATAACTGTGTGTTATTGATGAGGTAGAAGTGTCTATAACTTAAAATGGATTTCCGGTACCTAACGGTATTTACAACAAGCGGAACAAAAAATAACGAATGATTTAAAATAATAAATGAAAGCGAAGTACAAACATGCTGTCTGTTAATTATAATGTGAGCCAATTACCATCAATTTAATCGCTTATTTTAACGTGATCTTTCTGGAAAACTACACTTCGCAAATAATGTGGTTGGAAATGTTACGTATGTCGGTAATAAAAGCTTACGATGCCGCAGATGGCAACAGAGTTTATTTCTTTTATTCATCGAAAAAAATCTATCCAGATTATAAGACACAGAACAAACACAAACCAAAATAGCACAGTAAAAATACTGTATTATGCCAGCAGAGACATAAATGTAAGCTTTATCCACCAAACAGCATGCACTATTTGCATTAGCTTCACTATCTTGTTCTAGTCTCTGTATCTCAAACATCCAAAACATTCTGCTACGGAATAGCAGCAATAATCTAATACGAATAGACAGGCCTACCTGTTTACAATGTCCTCACTTGACTCAATAATTTTATGTTTATTAAATGTAGCTTGACTCATTAGACCTAAAGAAATGAAGAATATAAAAATCATACTGATAACAAAACGTTATGAAGACAGTCGTATTTTCCAAATTGACACACGAGGTATTTCATTAATATAGTATTTGCGTCTGTATGTAAAGTTCCTCCCCCCATGAACCATGGACCTTGCCGTTGGTGGGGGAGGCTTGCGTGCCTCAACGATACAGATAGCCGTACCATAGGTGCAATCACAACGGAGGGGTATCTGTTGAGAGGCGAGACAAACGTGTGGTTCCTGAAGAGGGGCAGCAGCCTTTTCAGTAGTTGCAGGGGCAACAGTCTGGATGATTGACTGATCTGGCCTTGTAACACTAACCAAAACGGCCTTGCTGTGCTGTTACTGCAAACGGCTGAAAGCAAGGGGAAACTACAGCTGTAATTTTTCCCGAGGGCATGCAGCTTTACTGTATGGTAAAATGATGATGGTGTCCTCTTGGGTAAAATATTCCGGAAGTAAAATAGTCCCCCATTCGAATCTCCAGGTGGGGACTACTCAAGAGGACGTCGTTATCAGGAGAAAGAAAACTGGCGTTCTACGGATCGGAGCATACGATGTCAGATACCTTAATCGAGCAGGTAGGTTAGGAAATTTAAAAAGGGAAATGGATAGGTTAAACTTAGATATAGTAGGAATTAGTGAAGTTCGGTGGCAGCACGAACAAGACTTTTGGTCAGATGAATACAGGATTATAAATACAAAATCAAAGAGGGGTAATGCAGGAGTAGGTTTAATAATGAATAAAAAAAAATAGGTGTACAGGTAAGCTACTACAAACAGCATAGTGAACGCATTATTGTGGCCAAGATAGACACAAAGCCCACGCCTACTACAGTAGTACAAGTTTATATGCCAACTAGTTCTGCAACTGACGAAGAAATTGATGAAATGTATGATGAGATAAAAGAAATTATTCAGGTAGTGAAGGGAGACGCAAATTTAATAGTCATGGGTGACTGTAATCCGTCAGTAGGAAAAGGAAGAGAAGGAAACATAGTAGGTGAATATGGACTGAGGCTAAGAAATGAAAGAGGAAGCTACCTGGTAGAATTTTGCGCAGAGCATAACTTAATCATAGCTAATACTTGGTTTAAGAATCATGAAAGAAGGTTGTATACATGGAAGAACCCTGGAGATACTAAAAGGTATCAGATAGATTATATAATGGTAAGACAGAGAATTAGGAACCAGATTTTAAATTGTAAGACATTTCCAGGGGCAGTAGTGGACTCTGACCACAATCTATTAGTTATGAACTGTAGATTAAAACTGAAGAAACTGCAAAAAGGTGGGAATTTAAGGAGATGGAACCTGGATAAACTGAAAGAACCAGAGATTGTACAGAGTTTCAGGGAGAGCATAAGGGAACAATTGACAAAAATAGGGGACAGAAATACAGTAGAAGAAGGTAGCTTTGAAGGCAGCAGAGGATCAAATAGGTAAAAAGACGAGGGCTAGTAGAAACCCTTGGGTAACAGAAGAAATATTGAATTTAATGGATGAAAGGAGAAAATATAAAAATTCAGTAAATGAAGCAGGCAAAAAAGAATACAAACGTCTCAAAAATGATATCGAGAGGAAGTGCAAAATAGGTAAGCAGGGATGGCTAGAGAACAAATGTAAGGATGTAGAGGCTTATCTCACTAGGGGTAAGATAGATACTGCCTACAAGAAAATTAATGAGACCTTTGGAGAAAGGAGAACCACTTGCATGAATATCAAGAGCTCAGATGGAAACCCAGTTCTAAGCAAAGAAGGGAAAGCAGAAAGGTGGAAGGATTATATAGAGGGCCTAAACAAGGGCAATGTACTTGAGGACAATATTATGGAAATGGAAGAGGATGTAAATGAAGATGAAATGGGAGATATGATATTGCGTGAAGAGTTTGACAGAGCACTGAAAGACCTAAGTCGAAACAAGTCCCCCGGAGTACACAACATTCCATTAGAACTACTGACAACCTTGGCAGAGCCAGTCCTGACAAAACTCTACCATCTGGTGAGCAAGATGTATGAGTCAGGCGAAATACCCTCAGACTTCAAGAAGAATATAATAATTCCAATCCCAAAGAAAGCAGGTGTTGACAGATGTGAAAATTACCGAACTATTAGTTTAATAAGTCACAGCTACAAAATACTAATGCATATTCTTTACAGACGAGTGGAAAAACTGATGGAAGCCGACCTCAGAGAAGATCAGTTCGGATTCTACGGAAATGTTGGAACACGTGAGGCAATACTGCCCCTACGACTTATCTTAGAAGAAAGATTAAGGAAAGGCAAACCTACGTTTCTAGCATTTGTCGACTTAGAGAAAGCTTTTGACAATGTTGATTGGAATACTATCTTTCAAATTCTGAAGGTTGCAGGGGTAAAGTACAGAGATCGAAAGGCTATTTACAATTTGTACAGAAAGCAGATGGCAGTTACAAGAATCGAGGGGTATGAAAGGGAAGCAGTTGTTTGGAAATTAGTGAGACAGAGTTGTAGCCTATCCCCAATGTTATTCAATCTGTATATTGAGCAAGCAATAAAGGAAACAAAAGAAAAGTTCGGAGTACGTATTAAAATTCAGGGAGAAGAAATAAAAACTTTGAGGTTCGCCAATGACATTGTAATTCTGTCAGAGACAGCAGAGGACTTGGAAGAACAGCTGAATGGAATGGACAGTGTCTTGAAAGGAGGGTATAAGACGAACAGCAACAAATGCAAAAGAAGGATAATGGAATGTAGTCGAATTAAGTTGGGTAATGCTGAGGGAATTAGATTAGGAAATGTCACACTTAAAGTAGTAAAGGAGTTTTGCTATTTGGGGACCAAAATAACGGATGATGGTCGAAGTAGAGAAGATATAAAATGTAGACTGGCAATGGCAAGGAAAGCGTTTCTCAAGAAGAGAAATTTGTTAACATCGAGTATTTATTTATGTGTCAGGAAGTCGTTTCTCAAAGTATTTGTATGGAGTGTAGCCATGTATGGAAGTGAAAAGTGGTCGATAAATAATTTAGACAAGAAGAGAATAGAAGCTTTCGAAATGTGGTGCTACAGAAGAATGCTGAAGATTAGATGGGTTGATCACATAACTAATGAGGAGGTATTGGATAGAATTGGGGAGAAGAGGAGCTTGTATCACAACTAGAAGAAGGGGTCGGTTGGTAGGACATGTTCTGAGACATCGAGGGATCACCAATTTAGTATTGGAGGGCAGCGTGCAGGGTAAAAATAGTAGAGGGAGACCAAGAGATGCATACATTAAGCAGATTCAGAAAGATTTAGGTTGCAGTAGGTACTGGGAGATGAAGAAGCTTGCACAGGATAGAGTAGCATGGAGAGCTGCATCAGACCAGTCTCAGGACTGAAGACCACAACTACAACATGTAAAGTTAGAAGTAGGTATATTGCAACCTATGAATTATTGTTATAATCACCAAATACTTCAATGGAACGACTAATTCGCTTCAAAATTATTTACTATTTATTGATCTACTTTCAGTTTATCTTTAGTGACTCAAATGTTGTGTGGGTGCAGGAGTGCCTTAAGAAGTAGAAGCTCTTATTTTGTATACTTGCTGTAGTGCCCGTTCTTGTTACGAAAATGAATATTTAGCGTTTTCAGTAATACTTTTTCTTAAAAGCAATTCGTTTCATAGAAATCCAAATAGTCGCGACGTAGGCCGAAATTTTGTGTTACATAAACATTAAAATATCTGCTTAAGTTTTCTTAATAATTTAAATTTCGTTAAAACAAGGCAGCAATTGGTTCCAACATTGTCTATTATGTCTGTTTTTGCCAGAAAAGAGTAATTAAACGTTTTAATTCATTTTTATCAACACAGTTCGTATTTGTTACTGGTTAGACAGACGTGATGTAGGCATACAATTTCTGAGTTGCTAAGGCTTAAAAACATATATAAACATTCATTATAACGTGATTCTCCAAAACCAAAGCAATTAGTAATTAATTCTTCTGCCACTGTACCTCTAAATCAGAACGTAAACAGCGGCAACAACGCAAAACAATTTATCATCGTGTGTGTGTGTGTGAGTGTGTGTGTGTGTGTGTGTGTGTACTTACTGCTAATCTCACGTCCTTGACAAATTTGAACTTAATTCTTCTATGGAATTAAATAATGAGTGATAAATACAGGAGCTGTTATAGAATAGTGAGTAGGGTGATTTGTTGCCAGTCTTGTAGAAAATATTCTCATTGAGGTGGGAGGGGGCGGGGGGAGGGGGAGATGCATTGGGGAGAACACTGGGAAAACAAAAGAGGCTCACTCCTGGAAATGCAGAGTATGCAGTAGCAACATTTTGTCTGAAGAACAGAAAAGGAAGTAAGTAGGAATTGATTAGGATCAAGAGAGATAAAGGGGAGGACAGTGGTTAAGAACTGGCAGTGGGCAGGAAGAAAGAGAATGTGATCTGATAGTTTTATTATCATCGCCAAAAACAGGTATCTACTGCTGCCAGAGTTCAGTGGAGAAGAGCCTAGGGTAGGACTAGCAACAGGAAATGTGCAATACATTTCAACCAATGTCAGGAAACCTAGGAGTATACAACGAGTTGGGAAGAAAAAAATGTGGTGCTGCTAGGTAGTAGTCATGGGCAAGCTGTAGGCCTCAGTTACAGAAAGAATTAGGGTATCATACAAGGTCACGAGTATATTCAAAATAAATTTAGGGCTTTGTCAAATGATGGAGGACTTAAGGACTTTAGTTACGGATTTCACAAAAGATGACCATGTGGTGATGGTGGGTAGGGGTCGGAAACAGTTTGGACAGGAGTGGGGCATAAAACATAGGTGGTGACCTGGAGAAGACAGTTTCCCTGACACATGGCACAAATGCACACTTTGATGAGTTGTCCCAGTGTCATGATCAGCCACACCTATATGGAACTTTGAGGCAGATTAAAGTGAGGTTACAGAAGGCACTGATGGCAGCCAGGTTCACATATGTTGCTGTCATGCCAGTCAATACCATCATGGTGTGTCACTAGACATGGCCTAGTCCTAAGCAGGAAGAGGAAGAGAAGATTGGTACAGTAGATTCACCGTAGTATATGGGGTGTACCTCAGGCCAAGCATGATGAAATATTTGCTGTCATACACAGGAGAAGCAGATCCTTTTTATGATAAATCGAGATAACAGATTTCCCCAACTAAATAGTATCTGCAGCTGATAAAAAAATCTGATACAATAGTTTACAATATGGATATATTTACATGTCATAAGAAAACAAGAACCCATCGGAAGAAGTATTATGGGACATTCCAGAGACTTAACAACTCTTCATCAAATCATACAATCAATAAAACATAAAATACAACAGTCTGAAGGTGAGATCCAGTCCTTGTACTGCACAGTAGTTTCTGTCACTGAGCACTGGTGTAAAGACACAGAAATCAAACATGTATTATTAGCATTGTATGTAAGGACAGACCCTTACCACAGGGCTACTTCGAAAGGGTTAAGGATTGTGAATTTATACAAGAAAAGAAATGTGGCTCAAATCAAGGTGTGTCCTTACTACAATAAGTGAAGACAAGCACTTTGAAATATCAGATACTGAATTAACAGGGCTTGATACAACCATAAAATTAATCATATTGTGTGTGTATCAAATTCCTAGTAGTAGTGTGGGAACTTTCTTCAATAAATTAACAGAAGTTCTAAAAGCCTCAGACACTAAAGTAAACAAACCTCTCTGTGGAGACATAAACAAAAATATGAAAACAAAACAAGTAGAACCTTCATCAATATTCTTCAGAGTTTTCGTATGTCCCTGTTGGTCAATGGTGTAATAAATATTACTGCAGTGACTCCATTGGTGATTGACACTGTGGCCACAAACATGGACAGGGAAAAGTGTGATGTAGCTGAAAAATATCTTTGGCTAACAGACCATTTCTGGCAAATAACAACAGTAAAATCTGGCATCGGAAAATCCCCGAAACTGCAAGTTTGTGAAAGACATCTATCAGAAATAAAAAAGAAGATATTTCAAAATAACAAACAAACCAAACTTGAGATGAATTATATGGAGAAACTGATGTAAATGTGAAAATCTCTAAATTCTCAACATTTTTAAATTGAATTTTGAAAAGACATTTCCAGAGGTACCTACATCATATCAATGTCTCACAAAACAAGTGGATAATGGCAGATACTAAAAAGTCCTCGTGAGCCATTAAATACGTCAGTTCCATGAAAAACAGTTATAATGATTCAGAGTTCTTAAATAATTATTTGAAAGCTATGATAAAACTATCAGGGCTCCAGTATCTAGGGATACAGTTTTGATGATGGGAGAAGGGAGGGATCTCCTGAGGTTTCCCCAACTCCCCCATTTTGGCTGAGCTGCTGTAGGTGGCAGTCATGTGTGCTTGAGATGTGCTTGCTTGTGAGAATGAATGGTGTGTTTCTCTTTATCTGATGAAGGCTGCAGCCGAAAGCTTGTGTTTAAGTGTGTTTTAATTGTGTCTGTCTGCAACTTAACATATAAACTTTATGGTAAGCAGCAATGTGTCTTTTCCTACACTGTTGATATCCTTCCCTGGAGTTTCTGTTGTTTGAATTTTGACAATATACTTTAATAATGGGCCTGTTTAATGGCATACTACTTATAGAAAAGGAAACAGTGAGGCTTGCTTCTATGCTCCAAATAGTAGAAAGGGTAATATGTAGAGACCTCATGGACATGATTTTAAAATATGAAGCACCTTATCAATGAATCATGGATGCAGTACAAGTCACTAGTAGGAACAATAAAGACCTGGAAAAACTGTTACATTTATTATGATTTAGCATTCCTACTTACCACAGTATGTAAACACAGGTAGTAATATGTGCAGTGGTTACGGCATTCATCATCAGCACCATGTGATGTTTTAAACTTCACTAGTTGGGTCTTATGGTAATGGCCTGCAAGGGTAAGACATCTTACAACAAATATGTTGAGGCACACAGGAAGCAGGCAGCATGTACCTCATTGGTGCACATTAACTACTTCAGATACCTCTAAGATTTGAGAACTGATTACCCTATTTTCCAAGCAGAGAAATATTGTAATAAGAAAAAATAATGAAAGGAATCACATTCAGTGGACTCTGAGATTAATTGTAGGTCACCAAACCACAGCATTTATGGCCTATGCTGTTACAGTGGTGAAGACAGTGTGGGGATGTCAAACCGCTGGCTCTAACCCCCAATAATATTGCTGCCCTATAAGGCAGCAAGAAGAACTGTCTCTTTGCCAGATCAATTCTCTTTAGTTCGCGTCCTATGCTACATCTATTGTGTATATGCTGCAAGAATAAAAGTATTTGTAGCAAGTGCTGAGTGATTATTTATCATCATAATTACCAGCTCCTCACTGCCTGCAACATCAACAGAAACATATGCACGAGCCAACTCTCAAAAAACAATCATACTACTCCACCTTCAGGTAATCTTGTCATAAGGAAATAAGAGTAGTGGTCATGGCAACTGGAAGATTATGGAAGAAAATGTTTCAATGTCAAACTCTAGTGGTAGGCTTGTTACCCAAAAGCCAATTGCTCCCCAACCCACACAACACCGAAGTTCAAATGTGTGTGAAATCTTATGGGACTTAGCTGCTAAGATCATCAGTCCCTAAGCTTACACACCACTTAACCTAAATTATCCTAAGGACAAACACACACAGTCATGCCCCAGGGAGGACTCGAATCTCCAATGGGATCAGCCACACAGTCCATAACTACAGTGCCTTAGACTACTTGGCTAATCCTGTGCAGCCCCACTCTCACAATAGAAAGGTAGAAGAAACAAAGAGGATAAAATTGCACCCATGTAACGGGTTACAGAATTCACATACAGGAAATGAAGCTCATAGTGCTGGAAAGACCATTGTGTCTCTGTTTGCAAGGAACATTTTTGAACCTATTGACACTCCTGTGATGGTAGATAATAGCCTCCACTGAAGAGGAGACAGTACCAATCACAGAGCAAAATGCGGGCTGGCTGTTTTTGTCAGTGACATATATCAGCCTTTACAGAACCCTTAATCACATCAGCATAGGTAGTTGCTGTGATGGTACATGCCTATTTAATGTCACAGTGTCTTCCACCACATGATCCTTGACAGTGAGACCCTCTAAGAGGTTATTGCTCAGTTTTCACTGATAATTCTCCTGCATACAGTATAATATGAGGGGAGTGGCACCTGGTTGAGGGTTTGAGAAACTGAGGGTCTCACACAGACAGAAGATATTATTCTATGCTATGCAATGCATGCTACCTGCTTCAGCACTGCTACAGGGTCACCTACTACCATAGATCTATTCTCACCCTGCTTGCTTATCTTGACAGAAATTACACATTGGGACATGGCTGTCAACCTTTGTATATGTGACTTCTTCCCCATCTGAACCCACACACCAGATAAAGTAGACCTGACAGAGGGCATGTCCAAAATGGCTAACTGGGCAGTAGCCAGCCAGTTGGCTGTCTTTAAGCATTATGAAAGCATTTCATTACTTCCATGTTCCGCCAAGCTACTCACACATTTATCATCACGAACTTTGATTAGCAAAGAAATGTCTGCTGACTTGAAGGAAAATAATTAGAGATTAAGTAGAATTTTTGAGTTCCTTCAACAGGTCAACTTTTGCAAATATTTGTTACTAAATTTTGATTGTTATTTTAAAATGATTAACAGAATTGTTTTTCTAAAGAAGATGGATAATTCACATCAATCTGGTGATTACTCAGTGACATTACTGTTGTTTGTGTCTGATTATCTCATTAAGTTTGTATTAAAGACCCTCTGTCGTTTCTTTCATGGGAGATTTTAGTGTGTTCGGAGGGTGGCTGGGGTTGGCCAAATATGTTCCACATTTACTAAGCAGCAAAATTATTCTGTTATATTTTTAATTATTTTCCCCTTCTTGACAAGAGTTTATCTATTGACTCAATGTTGTTGTTTTTTTTAATCCAAATCCCCCAACCACATATTGGGGTGGGTGAAAACTAACCATACATACGTATTACATATTACTGTTTTATTTTGTATAATAGTATTATTGTACCATCTCTATTATACATGCATACATAAATACTTGTTCCATAGATTATGAATACGATATTTCGTAATGATGTGGAACATGTCACTTTAACATAAGTTTCAAGGATTCCAAGACTTACCAAGCGGGAAAGCGCCGGCAGACAGGCACATGAACAAAACACACAAACACACACACAGAATTACTAGCTTTCGCAACCGATGGTTGCTTCTTCAGGAAGGAGAGGGAAAGACGAAAGGATGTGGGTTTTAAGGGAGAGGGTAAGGAGTCATTCCAATCCCGGGAGCGGAAAGACTTCCCTTAGGGGAAAAAAAGGACAGGTTTACACTCGCACACACACACACACACACACACACACACACATATCCATCCGCACATACACAGACACAAGCAGACATATTTAAAGGCAAAGAGTAAGGGCAGAGATGTCAGTCGAGGCGGAAGTACAGAGGCAAAGAAGTTGTTGAAAGACAGGTGAGGTATGAGCGGCGGCAACTTGAAATTAGCGGAGGTTGAGGCCTGGCGGATATCGAGAAGAGAGGATATACTGAAGGGCGAGTTCCCATCTCTGGAGTTCGGATAGGTTGGTGTTGGTGGGAAGTATCCAGATAACTCGGACGGTGTAACACTGTGCCAAGATGTGCTGGCCGTGCATCAAGGCATGTTTAGCCACAGGGTGATCCTCATTACCAACAAACACTGTCTGCCTGTGTCCATTCATGCGAATGGACAGTTTGTTGCTGGTCATTCCCACATAGAAAGCGTCACAGTGCAGGCAGGTCAGTTGGTAAATCAGGTGGGTGCTTTCACACGTGGCTCTCCCTTTGATCGTGTACACCTTCCGGGTTACAGGACTGGAGTAGGTGGTGGTGGGAGGGTGCATAGGACAGGTTTTACACCGGGGGCGGTTGCAAGGGTAGGAGCCAGAGGGTAGGGAAGGTGGTTTGGGGATTTCATAGGTATGAACCAAGAGGTTACGAAGGTTAGGTGGAAGGCGGAAAGACACTCTTGGTGGAGTGGGGAGGATTTCATGAAGGATGGATCTCATTTCGGGGCAGGATTTTAGGAAGTCGTATCCCTGCTGGAGAGCCACATTCAAGGTCTGATCCAGTCCCGGGAAGTATTCTGTCACAAGTGGGGCACTTTTGGGGTTCTTCTGTGAAAGGTTCTGGCTTTGAGGGGATGAGGAAGTGGCTCTGGTTATCTGCTTCTGTACCAGGTTGGGAGGGTAGTTGCGGGATGCGAAAGCTGTTTTCAGGTTGTTGGTGTAATGGTCGAGGGATTCAGGACTGGAGCAGATTCGTTTGCCACGAAGGCCTAGGGACTGTTTGATATGGAATGGGTGGCAGCTGTCGTAATGGAGGTACTGTTGCTTGTTGGTGGGTTTGATGTGGACAGATGTGTGCAGCTGGCCATTGGACAGATGGAGGTCAACGTCTAGGAAAGTGGCATGGGATTTGGAGTAGGACCAGGTGAATCTGATAGAACCAAAGGAGTTGAGGTTGGAGAGGAAATTCTGGAGTTGTTCTTCACTGTGAGTCCATATCATGAAGATGTCATCAATAAATCTGTACCAAACTTTGGGTTGGCAGGCTTGGGTAAACAAGAAGGCTTCCTCTAAGCGACCCATAAATAGGTTGGCATACGAGGGGGCCATCCTGGTACCCATGGCTGTTCCCTTTAATTGTTGGTATGTCTGGCCTTCAAAAGTGAAGAAGTTGTGGGTCAGGATGAAGCTGGCTAAGGTGACGAGGAAAGAGGTTTTAGGTAGGGTGGCAGGTGATCGGCGTGAAAGGAAGTGCTCCATTGCAGCGAGGCCCTAGACGTGTGGGATATTCGTGTATAGGGAAGTGGCATCAATGGTTACAAGGATGGTTTCCGGGGGTAACAGACTGGGTACGGATTCCAGGCGTTCGAGAAAGTGGTTGCTGTCTTTGATGAAGGATGGGAGACTGCATGTAATGGGTTAAAGGTGTTGATCTACGTAGGCAGAGATACGTTCTGTGGGGGCTTGGTAACCAGCTACAATGTGGCGGCCAGGATGTTTGGGTTTGTGAATTTTAGGAAGTAGGTAGAAGGTAGGAGTGCGAGGTGTCGGTGGGGTGAGGAGTTTGATGGAGTCAGGTGAAAGGTTTTGTAGGGGGCCTAAGGTTCTGAGGATTCCTTGAAGCTCCGCCTGGACATCAGGAATGGGATTACCTTGGCAAACTTTGTATGTAGAGTTGTCTGAAAGCTGACGCAGTCCCTCAGCCACATACTCCCGACGATCAAGTACCACGGTCGTGGAACCCTTGTCAGCCGGAAGAATGATGATGGATCGGTCAGCTTTCAGATCACGGATAGCCTGGGCTTCAGCTGTGGTGATGTTGGGAGTAGGATTAAGGTTTTTCAAGAATGATTGAGAGGCAAGGCTGGAAGTAAGAAATTCCTGGAAGGTTTGGAGAGGGTGATTTTGAGGAAGAGGAGGTGGGTCCCACTGTGATGGAGGACGGAACTGTTGCAGGCAGGGTTCAATTTGGATAGTGTCTTGAGGAGTTGGATCATTAGGAGTGGGATCAGGATTGTTTTTCTTCGTGGCAAAGTGATTTTTCCAGCAGAGACTACGAGTGTAGGACAGTAGATCTTTGACAAGGACAGTTTGGTTGAACCTGGGAGTGGGGCTGAAGGTGAGGCCTTTGGATAGGACAGAGGTTTCGGATTGGGAGAGGGGTTTGGAGGAAAGGTTAACTACTGAATTGGATTGTTGTGGTTCCAGATTGTGTTGACTAGAATTTTGAGGTGTTGGGGGGAGTGGAGCTGGAAGTGGGAGATTGAGTAGATAGGAGAGACTGGGTCTGTGTGCAATGAGAGGAGGTTGAGGTTTGTTGGAAAGGTTGTGGAGGGTGAGTGAGTTGCCTTTCCGGAGGTGGGAAACCAGGAGATTGGATAGTTTTTTGAGCTGGAGGGTGGTATGTTGTTCTAATTTGCGGTTGGCCTGTAGGAGGATGCTGTGTACAGCCGGTGTGGATGTGGGAGAGGAAAGATTGAGGACTTTGATTTGGGATAGGAGTTGACGGGTGTGTTCATTGGCCGAGTCGATGTATAGGTGAAGGATTAGGCGGGTGAGGGCTATGGATTGTGCTGTTTGGAACTGGTATAAGGACTGATGGAAAGAAGGATTGCAGCCAGAGATGCGAACTTTAAGTGTGAGGCCTTTGGGAGTAATGCCAAATGTCAGACAAGCCTGAGTAAATAAAATATGGGAGCGTAATCTGGCTAGGGTGAAGGCATGTTTGCGGAGGGAATGTAAATAAAATTTAATCGGGTCGTTGTAGGGATATTGTGAGGTTGACATGGTATTAGTTGGTGGAAAGGGTAATAGGTTAAAGTGAAAGTAAATAGAGATTTATATAGGGAGAGATAAAGGTGTGAAAAAAGTCGAAAAAGTGTTGGTTTGAGATGAGCTATGTTGATCATGTGCAGAACTTAGGTTGGTGAACAACAATGGGTGCAAAGGTTGGGTAGTTATGTTGTCTCCAGACCACGTTAAAGGGTGGGGACATTCAAGAAAATTTCGAAAAAAAATTTTACGAAAAAAGTTTCGAAAAAATAATTTCCGAAAAAATAAAATTCGAAAAAAATTTTCGAATAAAATCTCGAAGAATATGTGTGTAAATGTATTCAAAGGACTGGTTATGTACTGGCAGGTTATGAGAATGAGGCTAACAATTGTTTGATGAAGAAATAATAACGTGTAAACCTGTGGGAAGCTGCTAAAAAATGATCGGTTATGTGGGAAAAACGGGAATGGAAATAAAACGAAAGTTGTTGGAAAAAACTGAGATGGTTGTGTAATGGGTGAAAGGAACTGAAGCTGTGAAATAGTATTCACGAGTTTACACGAAATGTTTGTAAACTTGGAACAATGGATTTTAAAGCAGTAGTTATGTTGAAAGCGTTGAAAATTTTAGGTTATGGTTTGGAAGTAAATTACGTATTATTGAGTATAATTAGGCAGGATAAAATGTATGGTAGATTACGGAAAAATGGAAGATGAATACAAAGTGAAACTTCTTGTACAAACGAAAAGAGAAAGTAAGACGATAGAGAAGATTTCGAAATGCAACAGAGACAATTGACCTCCATCTGTCCAATGGCCAGCTGCACACATCCGTCCACATCAAACCCACCAACAAGCAACATTACCTCCATTATGACAGCTGCCACCCATTCCATATCAAACGGTCCCTTCCCTACAGCCTAGGCCTTCGTGGCAAACGAATCTGCTCCAGTCCTGAATCCCTCGACCATTACACCAACAACCTGAAAACAGCTTCCGCATCCCGCAACTACCCTCCCGACCTGGTACAGAAGCAGATAACCAGAGCCACTTCCTCATCTCCTCAAACCCAGAACCTCTCACAGAAGAACCCCAAAAGTGCCCCACTTGTGACAGAATACTTCCCGGGACTGGATCAGACCTTGAATGTGGCTCTCCAGCAGGGATACGACTTCCTAAAATCCTGCCCCGAAATGAGATCCATCCTTCATGAAATCCTCCCCACTCCACCAAGAGTGTCTTTCCGCCATCCACCTAACCTTCGTAACCTCTTGGTTCATACCTATGAAATCCCCAAACCACCTTCCCTACCCTCTGGCTCCTACCCTTGCAACTGCCCCCGGTGTAAAACCTGTCCTATGCACCCTCCCACCACCACCTACTCCAGTCCTGTAACCCGGAAGGTGTACACGATCAAAGGGAGAGCCACGTGTGAAAGCACCCACCTGATTTACCAACTGACCTGCCTGCACTGTGACGCTTTCTATGTGGGAATGACCAGCAACAAACTGTCCATTCGCATGAATGGACACAGGCAGACAGTGTTTGTTGGTAATGAGGATCACCCTGTGGCTAAACATGCCTTGATGCACGGCCAGCACATCTTGGCACAGTGTTACACCGTCCGAGTTATCTGGATACTTCCCACCAACACCAACCTATCCGAACTCCAGAGATGGGAACTCGCCCTTCAGTATATCCTCTCTTCTCGACATCCGCCAGGCCTCAACCTCCGCTAATTTCAAGTTGCCGCCGCTCATACCTCACCTGTCTTTCAACAACTTCTTTGCCTCTGTACTTCCGCCTCGACTGACATCTCTGCCCTTACTCTTTGCCTTTAAATATGTCTGCTTGTGTCTGTGTATGTGCGGATGGATATGTGTGTGTGTGTGTGTGTGTGTGTGTGTGTGTGTGTGTGTGTGTGCGAGTGTACACCTGTCCTTTTTTTCCCCTAAGGGAAGTCTTTCCGCTCCCGGGATTGGAATGACTCCTTACCCTCTCCCTTAAAACCCACATCCTTTCGTCTTTCCCTCTCCTTCCTGAAGAAGCAACCATCGGTTGCGAAAGCTAGTAATTCTGTGTGTGTGTTTGTGTGTTTTGTTCATGTGCCTGTCTGCCGGCGCTTTCCCGCTTGGTAAGTCTTGGAATCTTTGTTTTTAATATATTTTTCCCATGTGGAAGTTTCTTTCTATTTTATTTATAACATAAGTTTCATTTATACATAATTATTTTTTATTGAGTATTATTTTGAAAACCCTCACTCTAAAGTTAAAATGTCTGATTTCATTTCTGATTTATATTACTACTCATAATATAGTTTTACATCAGATGCAACACACACTGAAAACATAACAATGCATAACACTGTAAATCAGAATGTTATTTATATCAGTTCATAAAATATTTAGCTGCAGTATACTTGTGTAAGTGTTATGCATCCTACATTTCATCAAACATCATTTCACAACAAAATCCTACAAAGAGAACTACCAACATACCTCAGATCATAATAAGATTAGGTCGACATAGAAATTCTGCAGGTAGTTAAAGTGGTTATATAATTGAATTTGCTGTGAAATTGATATTTATCACAGTAATGTAAATTTCCACCCATGAAAAGAATTCATCAGTCTCATTATAACACTAGATCTAGTATATTTCATGACTCTTGACAATTAATTTCTCAGTAGTTAGCTTACATTTCTTTCTTGAGATCGTTCTTGGTATGAAGTTACTAATCACAACTGAAAAAGTAGCTATTCTGTTATCCTCTGAAAAGTTTTGTATATCACCACAAGACTTGAAATATTATCAATTATCTATAGTGTCAGACCTAATATTTTTATTTTAAAAGTGTTCTGCACAGAAGTACAAGTTTCATTAATTGCATATTTATGCAGTCACCATCTTGGCTATTGGATGCATAACAAGAACCCCAGGTATTATGTGTAAACACACAGAACATAGAAAAGATTCTTGCACGCGTGATACACCCTGGCGAGAAAAAAGGGACCAGACTCCATCCTGGCTCAATGTCCTGTGTTATTAAAATATCCTGACTAATTGTTCAGTACATCCTGTGTATTGTCATGGTATTAGGTGTTACCAGTTCTCAACTCAAGCAAGCATCAGTACTGTGGTGCACGGTGGCACTTGGATTTCATTAAAAAAAAAAAAAAAAGGTCAGAAATATTTTCCAAGGAACTGCAAGGTAATGAGATTAATGGTGACTTAATTCCTTCATTTGTTTGTCACATCCCTGTTTTTCCACTATTAGACATGAACAATAACCTAGCTTCATTGGAAGTGATGTACCAATTAGAACCATTTGTGATGTATACACCACAAAAATGAAATCTTTTACAGTGCAGTGGAGTGTACTGTTTTTGAAACATTAATGAAACATGAAATTTGTGAACCAGTCTGAATTTGAATCCAGATACCACACTGGTATTTGTAGAGTAGCTCTCTTGCCAATTGAGCCAGTCATCAAACTTTGATAATCTACTACCTCTTTCCATATCTTTCCAAACAAACCAGGGGCTCTCTTCAAGACCTTCCAGGAAGACCTTTATTGACTGAAATGATAGAAAATCAGCCCGTACGCTGAGAGTAAGAATTCTTCTCTGTTAAATGTAGAAAGATATGGAGGGAGGTGCTGGGGATAAAATCATGAACCACCTATGAGATTTGCTTCAGAGGCTCAATTTGTTTATGCCTTCAGTACATTCATGTTACATAACACATTTAGGATGACTATTTTCTTAACACCACAGCACAGAGAATGGAATTTAATTATGTAGGACAGGAAATGCAATAATAAAAATGAAAATTCTTCAGTGAAATAATTTTATTGAATCATTAACTTTCTATAAATTACTAACACATCAGAGCAAACAAAATGTTGGGAACAAGGTGCATTTAGCCTGGGACTCAATATCTGATGTTCCAAGAGGATACCATTATCTTTGGGAGTGTAGTAATGTCAACAGTTAAACATTAAAAATATCGCAAAGGTCAAAAATGAATTCCTTTCACTTTGCAGACTACACTCTCAATCATAGATGGTTAAATTCTCTCACTGGTCATACAAATGATGTAGCAAACTATATTTGATTATTCAGATAACTATATTTGAAAACACAATCTGTGTTACACTACATGCCACAATTTCAATTGTTTCTTTGGATAGTACACCACATTAACATTTAAAAGTTGTACAATTTAGAGCATTATGAAATAATTCCATACCTACAGTACCAACAGTACAATGAAATTACAACATGATACATACATTGTACCTTGAACAAAATAAAAGTTTACTGAGTATTCTGACAATACACAACCAATCATTTAATTGCAGATACATTAGTACAAAATGAAGTGTCATGAATAATAAAGTATTACAGAAACAGATTACAAGTAGACATACAAAAAACATAATTACATTGGGCACTTAAGGAGAAATACTGCTTGTACCATGATGACAGTGAACAATCACTCTTACATTACTATAAATGACAGACATTAATCTTAAGGGTTAAAAGTACCTATTTATCTTTGCCTCCAGCAATTTTTATGTTGTTTTCAAACCTTTAAAAACATGCTTGTATAGGTCACATGTGCAGTAGTAAGGACATGGAAAACATCACGAGTATCTATCACCAGTGTCCAATTGGGACATTTTTATGTTTATGCCAATCGTCATGAATTAGAAAACAACTTCTGCAGTAATATGGGAAATACCTAACTATTTCAAAAAGCTAAAATTAATAACATTTCCAGCTGTGTTATATTACATCATAATGTTTCAGAGGACACATACATTGTGTGAATTATGCTACAAGAAATCTTGCGCAATTAAGATGTATCCATCATTTGTATTGAAATTGTCAGACAGACAGACACAAATTCCTGTCTGTTCATCTCAGAGTATCACTTACACCCATGTCTTCAAAAATGGTTCAAATGGCTCTGAGCATTATGGGACTTAACATCTGAGGTCATCAGTCCCCTAGAAATTGGAACTACTTAAACCTAACCTAAGGACATCACACACATCCATGCCCGATACAGGATTCGAACCTGCGACCATAGCTGTCATGCAGTTCCAGACTGAAGAACCTACAACCACTCGGCCACTCTGGCCGGCCCCCATGTCTACAATATTTGCTCCATGTATTTGAATTAAACCAGCAATTAATGGTAGTAAGTCAAATGAGTGCTTTTAAATGCGAAGTGTATGGGCAAATGTACAATTACAGAAAGAATCTCAGTCAGCATGTTTGCAAAACCATCAACATGATCTGCCTGTTGCCATAACAACTACTGTAGCTTCTTATCAGTGCTATGTGTGCGACAAAATTTTTTCTCTTGAAAACAATTTGTATCGCCACCAAAGAAATATTCGTGGTTTGCAGGAAGGGGGGGGGGGGGGGGTTCCTCAAGTGTACATTGTGCCCATTTCAAAGTAGTTCAAAACGGGGCTGGATAGATCGTTTACAAACTGCTCATCAAATTCAACTTAATTCCGAAGATCTGCAGTTCTCAAATGAAGATGAGTTTTTACAGTGGAAAGAAGACACTGAACGCACGACACATTCAAAGTTTATTAAAACACATGGGTCTACTAGCTCTATATATTATTATGGCTGCCATCGGTCAGGTAACTTTATCTCCAAAGGTAAAGGCACAGCAACAAAATGAATGGAAAGTGCTCTGCAGAGATGAAAGTAACTGTACACGAAGGTGGAACATACCAAGTACATTTTGTGTCGACCCACATTGGTCACAAACAAGATTTAACGCACCTGCCCCTGAGTCAAAAAGACCGGGAAACCATAGCAACAGATATTGCAATGGGACTTCCGTATGACAAAGTTCTAGATAATGTACGGACAAATTTGCAGGATTTGGACTTGCAGAGAATCCATTTGACTACCAAGCAAGACTTATAGCTTGCTGCAATGTTATATAACTTCTCCTCCATGTCGGTCAGACATAAAAATGATGCAATCAGTGTCGAAGCTTGGGTAAAAGAAAACAACGAAAGTGAGAATCCATCTGTGTTATTCTACAAACCACAAGACTCGACTAGTGAACATCAAGAACTGAGGAGTGAGGATTTTGTATTAGTGATAATGAACAGAGCACAAAGCGAAATGTTATCAAAATATGGAGAAGACTGTATCTGTATTGATGGAACCCATGGCCTTAACGGGTATGATTTTGAAGTGACCACTCTCTTAGTGCTGGGTGATCTCAGGCAAGGATTTCCATGTGCTTTTCTAATTTTGAACAGGAAGGACGCCGATGTTTTAAGCACATTTTTGCAGTATGTAAAATCACAGGTTGGACCAATTTGCCCCAATGTATTCATGACTGATTTGGCAGAGTCATACTGTATTGCATGGAACAGGACAATGGGTGCTCCTAAGATGAGACTCTATTGTACCTGGAATGTGGACAGAGCATGGAAAACTAATATCAAGCGGAAAATTGCAGATCTGGATAAAAGAAATGAGGTGTATCGGCTCATTAAACCAGTGTCAATGCTGAGAAATGTAAGTATGTTTCAGGAATCAATGCAAAAAGCACTGCAGAAGCTCAGTAGTGACCCTGAGACATCAGAATTTGCGTCATACTTCAAGACACACTATGAGGGAAATGTGGAGTGTTGGACCTACTGTCACAGAATGTATGCCGGTCTCAGTACCAACATGCATGTGGAGAGTATGCATAGGACGTTAAAGGAAATACATGGTAATGTGAGACAGATAAAACGACTGGACAAAGGCATATCTACACTAATGTCCCTAGTTACAGCCAAGATGTTTGACTAGCTTATAGCAAATGTAAAAGGGAAGGTTACAAGCAAAGTTCAAGACATTCATAATAAACACATAACTAGTTTGTTAATGGACAAGGACTTCATCACTGAGGTAGATGGTGGTTGGAAAGTGCCATCCACATCATCTTCAGAGGTGTACATTCTTAAAGATAACAGAGTCAACTGTGAGTGCAAATTAAATTGTAGTGTTTGCAATGTGTGCATACATAGGTATTACTGTACATGTATGGATTACAGTATTAGATTTAATATGTGTAAGCACATTCGCACTGTTTGCCGATATGACAGTGTCGGTGAAAATCCCCTGCAAAGTCCAGAGGTACAGAGGTTGATGTTGAAGCCACCAGTGAGAGAGCAGCAATATTAGCTGAAGTAAGCACAAAATCTGTTTCAAAAGCACCAAAATCATTGTTAGAAGGGAGACAGAAGCTTATTTCAATGTTTTCCAATTTTGTCAGTGGAATGACTGGGACAGAACTGCAGTTGGCCAAAAAAACTGTGTTATCCTTAAGGGCAAATGTAGGAGCTGTTCGAGCCCGAAACAGTTATTTCAAACAAACAGATAAGGGCCAGAAAAGAAAGCTAATGCCACAGAGGAGCCTGTTTTCTACCAAGAAGAAAACAGCACGTAATATTTCTCTGGCTGTTCCAAATGCTGAAGAAAGATGTGAATTAGTAAATTCACTTCTGACTAAGGGTATGTATCAATTTTCAAGTTATTGGGCAGATACTTTTATGTGTTGAACCTTGGCATAGTAAAATGTAATTCATGGTTAATATACGAATTTGTGTTCAGAACCTGTCAACTTTGTGTGAATTATAATTTGAAATTTATATGCAGAGCTCGACATGAATCATGATGTTCCTGCAGAGCATAGTCGTGCCATGCCAGATGTACAGCACAGCAAAACAGGTAAAACTTGATGGGATCCATCATTCCAAATATGTGTGGTACTACTATAATGTCCTCACACCAAATAAACATCTCACATTAAGTAAAATTTATAATTTTGCTGTTCAGTAGCAGTGCAGTGTGTTTGGAATCTGATGTAATAGTTACCTGCAGTACAGTATGTTTATATACTATCTTTCAGTACCTATCAATTTTGCCTCAATTGAGATATGAAATTTATTTGCAGGGCTTGACACCAAAAATCACTTTCATGTTGTAGAACAACCACACAGTATGTTATAGCAGTCAGGTATTCATCTTGGTGCATCAGGTGTGTGTAAATTAAATCTAATGGATATGATAATAATCTGAATTCATATTAATGTATACTGATATCTTTAAATTCTATTTTCCTGTGTCTGCATTATAATATAAAATTAATTTACAAGGCTGGACATGAACCACATTGTTGCTGTGCAGCATGGTTATGCCATACCAATTGTGCAGCACAGCACAACAGGTAACACTTAATCGGACCCATTATTCTGAATGTACCTCATTCTGCTCTAATGTCCTCATATTGGCTAAGGGTGTCAGATTAAGTAATATTCACAATGTTGCTGTTCAGTAGCAATGTAGTGAGTTTGGATTCTGATTTAAAAGTTATTTGCAGTGGAGTATATGCCACCTTTTAGACCTATCAATTTTGTCTGTATAATAACACAAAAATTATTTGCAGTGCTTGACACCCACAATCAGGTCCATGTTGAACAACCACACACTATGCCATGGCAGCCTGGTGTTCATCATGGTGCATCAGGTGTGTGTAAGGTAAATCTAGTGGAGATAACATTATTTGAGGATAATGAAGTTCTGATTTTATATCTGTATATTGATACTTTTGTATTCTGTTTTACTGTCTGCAATAATATATAAAATTATTTTACAGGGCTGGACATGAACCACATTGTTGCTCTGCAGCATTCTTACACCACATCAAATGTGCTGCACAGCACAGGTAACACCTGATGGAACCCATCATATCAAATGTCTGTAGTACTGCTCCAATGACCTTATATTCTTTAACCATGACAAATTATATATGAGCAGCACATCACGTATGTAACATTGTTTTTTTAATTAAGTAATCCTATTTATTAAAGTAATAGTGTTTCATCTGATGACCAGTCCTTGTAGTGGTGGTGGAGCCAGTGCATCACTGTGTGAACTTCCTATGCCGATTGACAGATGCTGCGGCTACTGCCCACTGCCGAGTCGTAAAGCATCTGTCCTCGCGAATGACAACATCAGGTTGCTGCAACATACCGGGTGTGACTGCCGCGGATGGTCTCTTCGACCGCTGCAATCGTATTGCAGTCATATTACAGTCTTTTCGAAATGTCCACTACTCACAGTATGGAGGTGACGCAAACGAACAGCGGAATTTGTCATCACACTTTGCAGGGTCTCAATATAAATGGATTCAGACGCCACATAGATTCAAGGTCGTCCAGCTTGAAGAGATGGTTTCGGTAGACAGTGTCTTTCAATGTGCACCACAAAAAGTAGTCAGTAGGAGTCAGATAGATCGTATACGGAGACCAATGCATCCCTGTGCCAGTAAGTTTCCACTAATAGAACGCAATGACCATTCATCACGAAAGTGAAACGCTTCCTCGGTGCGATATGGTCTGGCCCCATCTTGCATCAACTTTTCTATGTCTGGCCAATCACCCAAGGCTAGCTGTGCAGCGACAGACTGTTCCAAAATTGTAGCCTAATGTTCACTAGTGATAATTTCTCGCTTGATAAGAGGGCCAATAATGCCTCTGCTGCACACTGCGACCCAAACAGTAACTTAGGAAAACTACAGTGGTGTCACTTCACACAAATTTGTATTCTCAGAACCCCATGATCACCAGTTTTGTTTATTCACGACTCCGTTCAGGTATAAATGTCAACCAGGTGCAGTCAACATCAAATCCTTCATTATCAGGCATTGTCAGAATCTCCTTCGCAAAGTAACTCTGTGCCGCACACCTAGTACCGGTGACTTTGGATTTTGAAAGAAACATCTGTGAGTTCTGTCTCCTGTCTCACTCACTACGTTCTGCCTGCTGTAACACTCCAAACCAATCTCTGCTGCAATTCTCGTAATGGATTCCCTTGTATTTTGCTGAATGCTTTCAGAAACATGGCTGCATTTTCAGCAGTACTACAGTTAGTCTGGGGACAACATTAGTATTGGGGTAAAGAGAGTTTGGCGCCACTCTGCATTGATACCAGATGTATCCAAGATGTCAGCGATGACGTCATCTAATATGGCGGTGTGTAGACTTGGCAACAGCGCACAACGTCATCCAAGATGCTAGTCATGACGTCATCCCGCACCTTCTTGCCACCCCCCCCCCCCCCTGGTGGGAAGTTTGAATTTGGATAGGTCAATTGGGCTACCTCTAGTAACGTAAGATAGTGGTGGGAAAGAAAAGGGAGTTGTTGGACTACCTCATCCAAGATGCTAGTCATGACGTCATCCAAGATGCCGGCCGTAACGTCAGCTGATGATGGAAGTAAAATTATCCAAGATGACGGGAAAGTGCCGCACCTTCTTGCCACCCCCCCCCCCCCCCCCTGGTGGGAAGTTTGAATTTGGATAGGTCAATTGGGCTACCTCTAGTAACGTAAGATAGTGGTGGGAAAGAAAAGGGAGTTGGACTACCTCCACTGAATCTGAAAAAGAACTGCCATCAACTTCAAGAGATGCAAATTTCTTTCCAAGCACATCATCCTCGAACCACCAGGAGAGTTCAATGACCTCATCAGGGATGTAGAATTTCGTAAAAATGAGGCAGAGCGTTTGGTATCACGGCACAGAAGTGGAAGAATGTACACGATTCCGTGAAAGTAAAAACATTTTGTAATAAAAATTAGGACTTTGACTGGTTTTTTTTTAATTAGGGGAGTTCGCATCCTGCAAAGACGTGATTCATGTGATGGAGGCATCTAATACAACACATAATCCTGATCAATGGCAACTATTCATCGATGCTTTGAAAACACATCTTACAGCTGTACTTTTACATAATGGAACAGAGTTTCGCTTCGTTCCCATTGTGTATGCCACAAATACAAAAGACATATACACAAATTTGAAAAACATTGTTACACGAGTAGACTACATTTAAAGTTATTGCCATGTTATTAGTGATGTAGTTCGACTACACCCATTTCTTCTGTTTCTTTCTCCAGTGGGATATCCATGCTAGAGACAAACACCATTCTCAGAAATGTTGACCCATGAGACAGTCATTATCTGCTACTACTACTACTACTACTACTACTACTACGACGTGATCAAGCCCAGCGGACCCCACGCATCTACAAGTTTCCTCCTCCACTGTATTCTGTCCATTGCTGCTATCCGCCATCCGTCCTCATCGATTGACACTTGGTTTAAATCTTCATGGAGTACATCTCTCCACAGCTTCATGGGTCTCCCTGATGGTCTCTTTCCTGTAGGTGTGAAATCCAGGAGCTGGAATGAAAAATACATTTTATGAACCACTGACAGAGCGAAACGAAGTTTTACTTCCAGCACTACATATAAAACTGCAGCTTATGAAAAAAAAAGTAGGAGCTTAAGATACAAATGACTTCGCAATCTCTTATAAACGTCAGAAGTTCCCTAGGCTCAGTTTCGAAAAAGTTAAAGCTGGTTGTTCATTACTCCACATATTAGATAAGACAATAAATTTGAATTAGTGCTAACTGATAAGGAGAAAAGAGCATGATAGTCACTTAAGAATGTTACGAATAGCTTGAAAATTTCAAAGAATTTGTTGATGATTTGACATGCTCCCATGATCAGCAGAAGTGTAATATGTCACAAAAAATCCCCATTTCTAAATCAAGCCTAGATTTATTTCCGAAAAATTGTGGTGATATGAGCGATATGAAGAGGCGAGAAGAGGCTTGCACAGGATAGAGTAGCATGGAGAGCTGCATCACAACAGCCTCTGGACTGAAGACCACAACATGAGCGATGAAGGTGTTGAGCGGCCAAAAAACATACTGGAAACATTTTCTTGGCCATAACACTCAAATTGAGTAGAACAATATTACCTACTACAGTCTAAGTTGTGATATAATGCACTACCTTATATTTTATCTCTAAAAATTGGTTGGTACATTTCCCTGTTACCAACTGAGAGCTCCAATAGAGTTGAAAGAAAACAAAGCCACACCGCCTCCATTAGATTATGCCCGAAACATTGTACATTTTAAGTTACCGTTCTGGTGAGTTACTGCTTCATTTAATCTGAAAATAAACAATATATATCATAATTTGGAAATGATATAATAATGACTAATTATGTTTCACAACAAGCTAAATTCGTGATGACGCACGGAGAATCATGCAATGCCGACAGAGCACCGCGCCGCTCCCCCTGCCGTTGTCCCTTTCTCGACCATGGAGTCTCTGCTACTTATCGAGGTAGCTGTTCAAATGAGATTACTCTCACGATGTTTCTCCTAAATTAACAATGACCCTTCCTTCATTTCGTGTTTTTAGTTTGACATTTCGCTTATTCTATGGCCATTAGAAACAATTAGGTAGCTATAACGATAAGACTAACGGGAATGAAATGCCCACGTGCCTCTTGGATTTTCTGTGGAACAGGTTAGGAAAAATAGAAAATAATAGATATTATTCTGCATCGTGGTACTTCCATTTTTTACTCCTATCTATGTGTCATTCTGTCGTCCCCTTTCTCGCTATCTTTATGTTCATCTACACACCCCAAAAAAAGTTTTGCATCACACAGGTTCGCAGAACTCCTGAAGATATACGTTGACTGTGAATATTGTATCACAGACACGGTCCCTATGACTGTACACAGATATCACTATACCCTCCCAAACATTAAACAACCATGCATGTGCAGCTCCTATTAGATGGAGAGAATCCGACAGCCGATCAGTTTCAGTCATTCCACCAGGAAGGAGGTACACGGTTGTCTGTAGTTCCACCATGCCTAACGGTCAATGCCGCGGTTCGATCGCGTCCGCATTGTTACTTTGTGCCAGGAGGGCCTCTCAACAAGGGAAGTGTCCAGGCGTCTCGGAGTGAACCAAAGCGTTGTTGTTCGGACATGGAGGAGATACAGAAAGACAGGAACTGTCGATGACATTCCACCCTTAGGCCGCCCAAAGGCTACTACTGCAGTTGATGACCGCTACCTACGGATTATTGCTCGGAGAAACACTGACAGCAACGCCACCATGTTGAATAATGCTTTTCGTGCAACCACAGGACGTTGTGTTACGACTCAAACTGTGCGCAGTAGGCTGCATGATGTGCAACTTCATTCCCGACGTCCATGGTGAGGTACATCTTTGCAACCACGACACCAAACAGCGCGGTACAGATGGGCCCAATAACGTGCCGAATGGACCGCTCAGGATTGGCGTCGTGTTCTCTTCGCCGATGAGTGTCGCACATACCTTCAAACAGACAGTCGTCGGAGTCGTGTTTGGAGGCAACCCGGTCAGGCTGAACGTTTTAGACACACTGTCCAGGGACTGCAGCAAGGTGGAGGTTCCCTGCTGTTTTCGGGTGGCATTATGTGGGGCCGAAGTTCGCCGCTGATGGTCATGGAAGACGCTGTAACGGCTGTACGATAAGTGAATGCCGTCCTCCGACCGATAGTGCAACCATATCGGCAGCATATTGGCGAGGCATTCGTCTTCATGGATGACAATTCGTGCCCCCATCGTGCACATCTTGTGAACGCCTTCCTTCAGGATAGCGGCATCGCGCGACTAGAGTGGGCTGCATGTTCTCCAGACATGAACACTTTCGAACATCCCTGGGATAGACTGAAAAGGGCTGTTTATGACGACGTGACCCACCAACCACTCGAGGAGATGTACGCCGAATCACCGTTGAGGATTGGGACAATCTAAACGAACAATGCCTTGATGAACTAGTGGATAGAATGCCAAGACGAATACAGGCATGCAGCAATGCACGAGGATGTGCCATGGGGTATTAGAGGTACCGGTGTGTACAGCAATCTGGACCACCAACTCTGGCTGTAGGGTGGTACAACATGCAGTGTGTGCTTTTCACGAGCAAATGAAAAGGGCTGAAATGATGTTTATGTTGATCACTATTCCAGTTATCTGCCCAGGTTCCGGAACTCTCAGAACAGAGGTGATGCAATTTTTTTTTTATGGTAGTATTTACGTTTCCGTAGCAGCACTACGGCATCACGAGGTTGACTGTTTTAAACCGTTTCTTAAAAGGTTGATCATAGAGCAATGAGTTTCTCTAAAGAGAGTTATTGTTTCAGTCATGAACTTTAAGGCTGGTTTGACCCAATTGTCCACTCTATTTCTAACAACTTTCCTTTTTCAGTTCAACGTAACTATTGCATCCTATACTATGTGTCTTACTAACCGATACCTAGGCCTGAGACTACCATTGTTTCTTTTCAACAATCCTGCAACAAAAGAAGTACAGTGTCGTAGCACTCTTTCCCTTCTCCTCGGAGCACTTTGGTGTACATCCAGTTTTTTACGGCAATTGAAGTAGTCAACTACAACCAGCCTGTTCTTGTAAAACGGTGAATCGCATAGAACAGTTACGTTAGCGACTGCCATAAACGCCTTTGTCCCCTACTGAACACATTCTCTATTAAAATGTTGGCTACAGTTCCTGTCAAATGTAAGCGTAACTGACATTCACACAAGGCACACGCTCTAAATCATACTACACAATAGCACATTCAAATAATATGCCAAAGTTTAAAAGTAAGAGATAAATAAAGATAAGTAATGCAAGCAATTAAGAAACGATTTAATTATGAGGCCTGCTGAGTCGTCATTGCAGACGACGGGCACTTCAAAATTAATTGATGAACGTTAACTGTTTTCTGTTCTGCTTTAGCTTGTCTATATGAAATAATAAAGGACACTGTAATGCTGTTCAGTTAGAATGGCTTGTCAAAAGCTGTTACAAAGTTGTTATTTAAGTACATGGTGTCCATAATTAAAGTTCGAGTTTCTAAACGCTGTAGAAGGAGAACCACTGCTAACAATGACTTCAAATTTGAATAGCGAATTATTGACGCAGGATTAAACGTCATGCAACAAATAAAATTTACGAAGACTTAATCAACAGATGGCGTAGAGAGCGTTAGAATATTCACACCAACGCGCGACACACAGCTGTTCTTCAGTTAGTATGCGAGACGCGCAACATACCTGTCCCCATAAGTACCCCACGCTGCTAGTAACGTTCTTTTACAAGTACAGTATGCCAGTAGCTTTGCAGAAGTTCCGGACGCACAGGGATATGAGAAAGGGCATTCGTCCAATGCCGCAAAGAGTCTGGAGAAAATGATTACAAAATTCGCAAAGACAGGTTCTTTTCAAGTGCAATGTGACATAGGCAGGAAAGCAGTTGATCCGACGTTAGTTGAAGATGTGACCATAGCTTTGCACGAGGGGACGAACACTGGAGTGTAAACATACAGTGCACAGGGAATTGCCCGAACGTTGAATACGCCTGAGAGCACAGTGCATAAAAACTTACGAAACATCATCACCAATCTTCAGGAGCTGCTTGCTGCCGACCTGCCAACCAGACCTGTGTTCGGTCTGAAATTTCTTGCTCGTACGGAAATTCACAATGAATGGCCATAGAACATGCGTGGACAGTCGAAGCCCCTTTCCACTTTCAAGGACATGTCAATTGTAGAACATGGCAAACGGAAAATCAGAGCGTCGTTTATTGTATGTCCGTATTTTTTCAAGGACTTTCGTCCTGCAGGTTCTGTTACCTATATAGTCACCAGCAAACGCTTTGAGGGCTTCTTGCGCGCCAATGCCATTATAGCCCTTCAGCAGCACGGATGTATGGATACCACCACCTTGATGCAAGACGGCGCTCCTCCGCACAATAAACAGTCAGTGAAGCGGCTGCTGCAGAGGCATTTCGGAAATGCTAGAATTATCAGCTGTGATTTTCCTATAGCCTGGCCGTCCAGAACACCCGATTTTATCCATGAGACTTCTGGCTGTGGGGTTACCTGAAAGATGTATTCTGAGCTCCACTTACGAACGTAGCTGGATAGAAGGGACGCACTGCGCAACCATTCTGAATGTGACCGTCGAGGCACTTCTGTTTGTTGTGGAACACGTTGTTTCTCTATTTCAACATGTTGCAGGAAGCAGTGGACAGCATATTAAACATATCTAGTACCAGTCTCATGACAGTTAGAAACCAATGTCATTTTGCTTTTTATGCAGTTTTTGGCCCCAGAACAATTAAAAAGCGGTATCATTGTTGCTTTTTATGTGGTTCTTGTCCTCAGAACAGTTAAAGACCGGTTTTTACCATCCCATGCTGTACAAACTTGCCGTGATGGGTGGACTTACCAAACTAACAGTGTTACAACTCTTGACTGCCTAACTTTTGCAGTCAGGCACTCTGAACAGTACAGATGGTGTAATGTGCAACTCAAACCATAGATGTCGTAGTGCGATTCTTCTGTCATTTGTAAACGACCCCATTTACGTTAAGACGCTTACAGCACATCTATTGGTAAAATTTTAGTTCATTTTTTTTCTTAGACGATTCTCCCTGCGTCAGTGGTATACTTGTTCTAATGTGACATCATTCTGAGCAGTGGTTCTACTTCTACTGAATTTGGAAACTGCAACTTTAAACACGGATACCTTGTACTTCGCCTTCTGTATGTTGATTGTTTACATTACATAATCTTCTACAGCAGATCAAATATTTTTAAAGTGAATTACAAATGAGTTCTTTCTCTAAAATAATAAACTTTTTGCTTTTTTACTGGCTTTAATCCTGATTCTACTTTGGTTCCTGTAAAATTCTTCTCCTAAGTACAAAGTTCTCAATAGCTGCACCAACTTACGTTCCAATCACTGAGTTTAAAATCGAGAGATAAGTCAGAGAAGGTAAACCACTTCATAACGTTGCCTCGCTTATCGCGAAAAAAATATCTGCAACAGCCGCTACACCAAGAAAAAAGCAATCTCGGTAATGGCGTATCTCCTATGTTTAATATACGTAAACAGAAGATTAAAATTCAGAGTGTAAAGTTTTGCAGTGGTAGTTCACCGTTGGACAGTATGCGACGTGCTGGATGTCCCAACAATTACCAACGGATGTTAGGATGGGGATTTCATGCCCAATTAATACAAATGACGGTTAGTACAAACGCCCGTTCCAAGTATATTTTCTCAGATCGTGGACATTTATCTGATTCCCCATACATAACACGTACAACGCCCGATTGGCCCATACAGTCGGTCACCTTCTTTCAGTCTGTCTGAACTTTAGGCTATTGCTTAAAATAGCAGTTTCTCCTTAGTAAATTTCTGAAGAACAAATCGTGGTTCGAAACTAATTGACACTGCTCACAGTTCGTATCGAAAACTCTCACTTATTAAACTTTCGCCTCCCACACATTTCAAATTAACGCGTGCAATCTTTTAATAATCGTCAAGTTTAAATCGGCAGTAATATCCATTAGCAGACTAATGTGACGCACAAGATTACTATTCCTCAGCCTCCACGGCGCCTTTACTTGCCCAAGTACAACCAAAAGGATGTCTGCGGAAAGACTTCCGAAATCACTCGCAGACGAAAGCGCCTCTTGATCAAATTTGATTGCATTTGCAACACTCGGTGTGTCTCTTCCTACCCGACACCCTAACTCAAATCCTCCTGCTGCAACGACCAATTCTTCTCAGTCTTGACAGCAGCTTACATGGATAAAGTACGTCCCTAGCTGAGACACCATACTGCCTTACATACACAATAACAGTTTTAGTCATATTACAAGTACAACCTAAACATTATTTGCACAAGTGGGAAACACAATATAATTCCACAGTTTGACACAAACGTATACTAACAACATAAGCGATATAACTCACAGTAAATTTGGAGGATGAAGAAAGGAGTGTACATACATATCGATGCGTAAATGTCAATAAAAAGTGTCGTATATATATGCGTAAATGTCAATAAAAGAAACATCGTTTTCATTATCTAAGGTCTAAGCTAGGGGGAAGAGGGGAGATCAACTTAGTTTCGCGGTGAAGGACGAAACAGTTTTGAGATTTCACAGCAAACGTTTCTGGTTGCTAATAGTCGGTATCTATCATGCTTTGCTTCTTCCTTCAGTCTGATATTGAATTGTTTGTCTATTTGGCGAAGGGAGGTTGTTTGGCGAACTTCTATTTATTTGTTTTTCTGTGGGAGGCGGCTGACCTCGCCTACTTCCGCTGGCTACACCCCTGCCTGTAACTACACGTCTTAACACGTGCCCAGCCTTTCTATCTACACGATTGCCGAACCATCACTGGGAGTATACGTACCGAACGATTTAAAGCTGAATGATTACTGATCGCAGGAAAGGCAGAGGACATCTTAGATTCATTGAAATGATCATCAGATAACATAGTCCAACCACGAAGTAAGCAGATTACGAAACCCTCTTTCGATCGATACTTGAATACTGCTCGTCACTGTGAGAATTGTATCTGTTAGGATCGATGTAGGAAATACCGTAGTTCCAAAGAAGAGCATCGCTTTTCGTCACAGGCTCCTCTGGCGCTGAAGACGTTACAGAAAAGGCGACGTCACACTGTGGTTCACTGGATAATTTTGAGAACTCATGTTCCTCGAAGAGAACGCCGATAAACACTCCGAACCAGAAAAACGACGCACCATGAAAGAATTATCTCAATAGAAGGGAAATCGGTAGATGTGATGTAAGTGAATAGACAAACAAATGATTAGAATTTCATAAGAAATTGATGATTTATTCAAGACAACGAATTGATCAAGTCAATTACGAGTTGGTCTACCTGTGGCCCTTATGCAAGCAATTATTCGGCGTGGTATTGACTAACGGGGTTGTTGTATGTCCTCCTGAGGGATATTGTGACGTGTTCTGTCCAACTGGCTCGTTAGATCGTCAAATTGATGCGCTGGTTGGAGGGCATTGCCCACAATGCTCTAATCGTTCTCTTCTGGGGAGAGATCGGGTAACCTTGTCTGCCAAGGCAGGGTGTGCCAAGCACAAAAACAAAGCCGGTCGGTGTGCCAGAGGGGTTCTAGGCGCTTCAGTTCGGAACCGCACGACTGCAACGGTCGCAGGTTCGAATCTTGCCTCGGGCTTGGATGTGTATAATGTTCTTAGGTTAGTTAGGTGTAAGTAGTTCTAAGTTCTAGGGGACTGATGACCTCAGATGTTAAGTCCTATAATGCTCAGAGCCATTTGAACAAAAACAAGCAGTAGAAACTCTCGCCGTGTGCGGGCGAGCATTATCTTGCTGAAATGGAAGCGCAGAATTCGTTGCCATGAAGAACAACAAAAAGGGCAATATAATTTCGTTGACGTACCGCTGTCCTGTAAGTGTGCCGAGGATGACAAGCAAAGGGTGTCTGCTATGAAAAGAAATGGCACCCCAGAACATTCTTACAGCCCAGCGGTACAGCGACAATATTCTATACCCCGTTTTGGTGCCCTTCATGACAAGCCATGCTGGACTTACAATTCAGCAAGACATTTGAATTTTCTCATTATGAGAGTACTGTAGGGAGCTCTGTTTTAACTGCTAAAAACCATTCCAAAACTAAGATCACTTAAAACATTTTTTATTCAAGAAAACCGGTTTCAACAGTCATAGCTGTCACCTTCTGGTATGTAAGGAAATGCAATACTTGGAATATGTCTCACTTGATATAAAAGTTTTAGTTTGGTATTATAAACAAAAGCCGGAAATGGACCTGTACATTTACACATCTTGAACATTTTTTGTAGTAAAACACTTTAATTTTACTCTGACCTCATGCAAAAGATGTCAAGTGGATAAAACTCACCACATAAGAAACGTTTGTCTTCGCTGTAGGTCTTTACACTGAGGGAAGTGTGGGATAACGATAATATCATTCTGCATGTAATAATATCGTGAGTATAAAGGATGGTGCTTATTTTAACGTGTTGAAATAGCATGTCCGCCTGTATTTAACTTCCTTTTCCCTTATTATCATTATTATTTTTTTATCATGGCACTCGACAGTCAAGAATAAATAATAATACGGTAATAAGGCTACAGTCATTCCTTACACTGGAATCCATGTTAATTATTTATTATATTGAAACACTGGTAATGATAGGTTTCATGTCAAAATGAGACCTATCCGGGTAGGTTGTCATGAAGTGAGGAAGTGAGGCACAACAAACACTAGTATAAGTGACGTGGTACCGTAGAAGGATAGGAAGAAGGACGGCTAAGCTGAACATAAAATAACATGGTAAATTTAATTTAACGCGCTAATTGAACAGAATTTGACACGCCTTCCCTCGGGAGGACACCTAACACCTCTATCAATCAATGCTAAGCCGCGTAACTGCTTGTATAAGTGTCAGAGGTGGAAAAATGCGTTACTGACGTGTTCAGTTTCTGAAGCTGTTTCTCTTGAATACATCGTCCAAGTCTTCTGAAATGGAATCATTTGTTTGCCTTTATGTGTACATCACACCTACTGATTTCCGTCCCTTTCGAACAATTCCTTCTTGGTACATCGCTTTTTGTCGTTTTCCTTGTTCCTAGGTATATCTCGCGAATAGACCATCAAGTTAAAATTAAAAAAGATTCGAGCTTACACAGAGGTTTACCAAGAGAGAGCGTTCGCTTCTTCCATTTGAGACTGGCTCATGGAGGGGAAGAAGTGACAGTGGAACAGATATCAGTATCCGCCACACAGTATAAGGTGGCTTGCGTAGTGTAGAGGCAGATGTAGCTGTTTAGGTCGCCCTCATTGCGTACTCGATAAATCCGTCTGATCTGCAACAGTCTTCTCTAACACCAAATATCAAAGGCTTCTAATCTTCTCATTTCAATCTATGCCATCGTTAGTGTTGTTTCACAAGAGTATCATATCAAAATTTGCTTGGTTTCACAACAAAACGACCAGTTCTTTCTCTCATTTCCCTGCCAAACTGCAGAATGTCGGTTAACGTGGTGACACAGTAAACAAAGTAGTTGTACCTAGGTCAGCCCTTAAGCAGCTGGGCAAGCAATTGGGCGGTAAGAGCCATGTTAAACTGCGCGAACACCCTGGCCATGCCCCGAGTCCCCTCCAGTCACCATCCCACCACGACGCCGCAGGCCTCCTTTGAGAACAGGCCAGGCCTGGATGGTCTGGTGGTGGGCCGGATGTAATTACCGCGGCGTGGGAGGAGAGCCAGCAGCCACCTGCCGCCGCTCGCGCAAGACGCATGGCCCAAGTTTCTTAATCTCGTTCCCGGCAACAACCCCCGCGGCCGCCCCTATAAATCTCCCTCGACTTCTCCGTCCGCCGCGGCTCCACCCTCCCGGTAACGTCCCCCTCCCCCCTCCCCGTTCCGAATCTGAGGCTCCCACGCTAAACAAGAACCCGGCTCAGCTGTGCGGCAACAGCATGGGCGAAAAATGAACTTCCGGTTTGTCAACCGACAGCCGCACTCTGATGAATGTCTCTGTTCGGCACACCTGCTGCCCCGGCTTTCGAATCTGGAAGCAGAAACGTCTACCTACGCAGGGTACACCCACACCGTACCATTGTCCTGTAATTTACAGGAAGCTGTTCAGGTTTGAGCACAACATTTCGAGAAAGCAATACGAATAACTCTGACTCGAAGCTGTGTTTCATTCGGTTACCAAACAATGGCAAAGCGCCTGAAAATTTTTTTGGAAAGCTGTGGAAAGTTACTGTGGGACCAAACTGCTGGGGCCATCGGTCCACACTGCTTGATCTAACTTAAACTAACTTATGCTAAGGACAACACACACACATACATGCCCGAAGGAGGACTCGAACTTCCGACAAAGGGGGGGGGGGGGGCGTGAAACGTGGCAAGGCGCCTTCGACCACGCGGCTACCGCACGCAGCACAAACTGTCTGTTGACAAATAATTACTAACAGTGGGTCTTATGGCGACTACCCTCCGGAAATTGCGGAGAACGGCAGCTGCACTTCTATTATTCAAAGACCCCACACCCTGAGCCGAACCGATCTTAGACCACGCACCAAATTCTCTTGGTGTTGCGCCTGTATGGAAAATAGAGTGCAAAACGTCATTTTTAACGGAGAGGACACTTCAAACGCAAAAGCAACTTCACGCATACCCCAAGAGAGTGTTGTTGTTGTGGTCTTCAGAAAACTAGTTTGATGCAGCTCTCCATGCTTGTCTATCCCGCGCTGGTCTCTTCATCTCTACACAACTACCGCAACCTACATCCATTTGAACCTTGCTTCTTGTATTCAAGCCTTGGTCCCGCACTACAATTTTTACCCACAGTCCTTCTATAATCAGATTCACAGTTCTTTGGTGTCTCTTGACGTATATGCTCTACTGACTCCTTCTTTTGGTCAACTACTGTCGTAAATTATCCAACTACCTTGCTGCAGTGGTAACACAAGTTCTCGCCAGATCACCAAAGAGTTAAGGGCTGTCAGACTTGCCTAGCAACTGGACGGGTGACCATCAGGGTCTGCCAGGCGCTGTTGGCAAGCGGGGTGCACTCAGACCTTATGGGTCCAATTGAGGAGCTGAGAAGTAGCGGATAGGAGAGCGGTCCGCTGACCGTACGACCCTCCATGTCCGCTTCCAGTGACGCCTCTCAGCTCAAGATGACACGGCGTTCGGTCAGTGCTGCTGGGCCTTCCAAGGCGTGTTCAGGTGGACAAAGAAGGCCACAAATTTCTTTTTTCCCCTGTTCGGTTCAATACTCCCTCAACTGCTATTCGATCACTTCCACAACTGTTATTCGATCTACCCATCTACTCTTCAGCAGTTCTCTATAACACCACATTTCGGAAGCTTACATTCTCGTTTGGTCTCTATTGTCTATCATCAACGTTTCACTTCCATACAAGCACCTACAGAAAACAATCCCTAGCATGTAAACGTACAGGGTGAATATTTTAAAGCTTCAGTTCCAAAGCTTTCTAAAAACCGAAACCCTGCTCAATGACGTTAAATTTGATCGGAATATTACCCCAGATGGGGGAAAGTTATGAAAACAAAAAACAAAAACAAAAAAAAACCTTAACGAAAAGTTTACCCTTAGATGGCGCTGTAAGCGGCGGAATACGCAGAATAAAAGACAAAGGCACACGTCTGTTTCTGAGTTTGCGTCTGAGTCGCTCAGCAAGACAGTCTCGATGCAGGATTGCGTCCTGCTGGTAAAGGTCTCTTACAAGAACGGTGAACGTGCGCAAGTAGCCCCTGTATAGTTCTGAACACTCAAGAGCATGAAAAATGGCGTTTCTCGAAGTCCACCAAGGAACTGGAAAAAATTATTACGGAATTCGAAAAGACAGGTTTCTTTAAAGTGCTGTGTGTCAGAGGAAGGAAAACAATGAATCCGACGTTACTAGAAGATGTGGCTACAGAGTTGCCAGAAGGGTCGAGCGGTGGTGTCCAAACTTTGGACATGCCTGTCAGCACAGTGCATAAAATTCTTCGGAACATTCTGCACTGATGCTCGCACAAAATTACCTATGTTCCAGAGTTTCTTCGTGCTGACCTCCTAGTAGGATAAATGTCTGCCATAGAATTTCTTGCGCACGTCGAAATGGACAGTCAAAGGTAATGGAACATTCTGTGGACACAAGAGGCCAATTTTTATCTCCAAAGGTATGTGAATGCGCAGAATTGCAGAATGTAGCAACGCAAAAGAATCTGGCACATCGACAGGTGGTGCTTCATTCTGCAAAGGTGACTGTGTGGTGCAAATTGACGGCATCGTTTATCGTAGAGTCATATTTTTTTCGAGTACATGTGTCCTACGAGTCGTACTACCTGTATCGCCATTGGTAAGTGCTTTGAGAGTCTTTTGCTCACCAACGTCATTCCAACCCTTCAGCAGTGGGGGGTGTTTGGATAGGATCATTTTTATCCAAGATGGCGCTCCTGTGCACATTGCTCAAGCACTGAAGCGGCTGTTGCAGAGGTATTTCGGCAATGCTAGAATTATCAGCCGTCATTTTCCTACAGCCTAGACGTCCAGTACAACTGATCTTAAGCCGTATAACTCCTGGGTGTGAGGTTATCTTAAAGATGCTGTGTTCAGTCCCCCAATTACAAACCTAGCTGAATTGAAGGCATACATTGTGCAGTGCATTCTGAATGTGATCCCTAAGATATTCCGTTCTCTTATGGATCATGCTGTTCTCCGATTTCAGCTTGTGGCAGGAAACTGAACATGTCTTACCTCATTCTCAGGGCAACTAATTCTCATTGTTGCTGTCTATGCGGTTTTCGGCCTCGGGACCATTAAATACCGATTTCCTATTTGGTCCCAATATTATTGTTGCTTCTTATGCGATTTTTGGCCTCAGAACAACTAAAAGCCGATTTTTCCCATCCTATGTAGTACGGCCTTCCCACGTTGGCTGGGTTTACCTAACTAACGGTATCACAACTGTTGAATGCCAAACCTGTACGATCAGATACATTGCACAGTACCGTTGATTTAACGAGCACCTCACACCACACACATCGTGTTGCGACTTATCTGTCATTTGTAGCCGAAACCATTTACTTTACAGTGCTTACAGCGCCATCTAGTGGGAAAATTTTCTTTAATTTTTTTTTTTGTTTCCATAACGTTTCCCCCTTCTTCGATAGTATTCGGTTCAAATTTCACATCATTCTGAGCATCTGTTTTTCTACAGTGTTTTGAAACCGGAATTTTAATTATAGTTACTCCATGTTCTAGATGTTTATAAATTGCTAAATTTTCAGATGTTCTTTTCTTGCTTCTGGCAGCCTCCATTTTATATCTAATTCTACTTCAACCATCATCACTTACTTTGCTGCCGAAATGGCAAAACCAGTGTTCTCCAATCTAATTCCTTAAGCATCGCCTGATTCAATTCGACTATATTATGTTGCTCTTGCTCTACCTTTATCGCTGCTCATCTTATAATATCTTTTAAAGACATTATCAATTCTGGTTAACTGCTCTTCCAAGTCCTTAGAAATCTCTAGCAGAAGCACAATGTCTTCGACAAACGTAAAAGTTTTTATTTTCATAGGCACAAGGCGAACTCAGAACCCACGGAAATGCTCTTATGCGCTGACAAATTTTGCCTGACGCCCAGTATTCTCCTGGCATACTACCCAGTGGTTTATTCCCCTCTCCTCAGACTGTGGAATCATCACTTAGGAGGTATTTCCAGAATGACAGCGGGGTGATTATTGAGTGGAACGTTTGTGGGACAGCAAGATGGCAGACTTGTACCACCAACGTCTCCTCCAAGTTATAAATTTTTGGGAAAAATGTCTCGCACTAAAGCGCTAACATGCAGAGAATGAAGAACACAATCATCAGTAAGCTTCATAGCCGCAGAGTGATTTTTTCACGAGGAAAGTGAAACTGTACGACTACGTCTCGTTTGTAACCTTTTTGCCTCATCTTGAGAAAAAAAAAGTAAGCACAACGTAGGTTTTCTTCAACACATTACTGTTTTAACATTCCGCTAGAGATCTGTGGCACATTGGCTCTAGATAGCACTAAGAAACGGCTAACGTGCTGTTTTAATTTCCCTCTAGCTATTTTCTGCATCGTTCTCACACTCAGCCGAAAAAAGGAACTAAATGAAACGGTGCTTTACGTAAGAAAATGGACACTTTCCCAGGAGACTTCTTGCCGATAAGCGGCCGCTGTGCATTCTGCGCCCTCCTCACAAACGAGCGCCGCTCGTTTGGGGGAGGGGGGAGGGCACCGTCTCTCTCCTTCCCCCCTCCCCCTCCCACCACGACACTGCTTATCGCGAGCCCCCACCCCGCCGAGATTAGCGCCGAGGAGGTAGGAATGGGGCGTAAATACAGTCGGGCCCGCCGCCGTCACTGAGGCCGCCGTTCGTATTCATTCTGGCCGCCAGAAAGCAGGTCGTAGCCCACCCCCAGGGCACACGTACACACAACCCCCCCCCCCCCCCTTTTCCTTCCTTCTTCTTTTTCTTCTCTCCTTTCCCTTCGATTCCTTGTCCTCGTCCTCGCTCAACGGGGCAGACTTGGAACTCGATACAGCGAAACGCACTGATACAGTTGCAAGGTACACACTGTTTCCGGTTTTTCTCTCGCGTTACGTGCGCAGCCTTAAGCCGCCGGCACAAGGACCGTGCTGTCGAACGTTAACGTGGAGCGTGCCAAGTTCAACGTGCTGTTGAACGGTCAGGAACGATGCGACTCCTGCATACGGTACGTGGGCCCCAACGTGGTATACGCGATCGCAACGCACTCCAGCGGCAGTCGCGGAATGTTTCCAATCCGTAAATCACACTGTTTACTCAACGGGCGCGCTTAAAATTCCCACGTTAGCTCTATTGAAACGCAGATTTCCTCCATCGTCCACGAAAATAAAGTACCATGTCCAATCAATAAGGACACAGGCTTGTAAAAGTTCCATTACAAAAAAGTGCGGTACAAATTTGGAATACTTCTCCTCATAAGATAAACATTATTTCATCATTACCACATTTTAGTAAAACCCCAAGGTCAGTCTTACTTGATCACTGTTCCTACTATAACATTTCAGCTCCTCAACACCAAATTAAAACGTTGCATTAGGAGGTGTCTGTTTCGTGCAAAAGGTCTTGAGTTCATATTGACGACAACAAGTAATTCTTCATTACAGACGTTTATTTACAAACAGGACTGACAGACTTCACAGACTCAACAACCGACTCTCCGAGCCAACCGCACTGCACATCCGAACTGGCAACTGACAACTCCTAGGTGTATTAATATCTTTCCAAACAATGAGAGTCTTTGACAATGTTTTGTTTACAGTACGATAGCAATTCACGACTTAAAACTAAATTAGACATTACAGAATTTTAGTACAGATTAAAGTAAGTAAAAGGATCATTACATATAAATTCTTACAAGCATAATTTCCAAATAGATTTTATAACATTTTTCTACCAGCTTCTGGATAACCTTCACCAGATTTGTACCGATGTTTCCAGAAATATCTTGACATTTGATTCTGGATATTTCTTGAGTGATTTAGAACAACTATTTATATGTAAAATTATTTAAATCGTGTTTCAAAACGCAAATAAATCTTCTTAGCAACATTTCCTGATACAAATCGTCCCTCGAAACTAGGCTATGAAACAGTTTTCACAAGTTTTCGTATTTTTGCGATCATAATATAAAATTTCTCCATAGAAAGTTCCAGAAGTGTGCATTAAACGTTCATTTACAGACTTTCTCTTTAGCTGGTGAGTTTTTAAAAGTATCTTGTCCATATTATACGAAATAATTTAGCTCAAAACTGATAATTTATACAATTAATCAGAGCTACAGCAAACAGTGAGTCTTTCTTTTACAAAATGAAATATAATTACAAAATTGAATGAAAATAGGTTACTAACACTAATATATATTTACATTAATTCTATTTTTGTTCTTTCTGTGCAAAATGTCCTAATATTGACACAGTACAATATTTAAACATCACCAAAGTTTCCCTTTACTTTTTGCATATCTGTATCGACATCCCCTAAAAGTCTACAGTATCGAATACTTCAATATGTCCCAATATGTCCTGTAATGTTACACTACCCAGTAGCAGAATCTTTGAAATATGTGAATTCTGAAGCATAAAAGAAAAAGGAGTAAAATATCTTTATACAAGTAGCGCAAGCTGTCCTGTAGATTAAGCCAATCGAACAAAGTCACCCCTCAAAAAAGGTGAACTTATATTTACATAACATAAAATATTATAGCATATACTTATATTAAACTAATAATAAAGTATCAGAACCTAATAAAAACGCGAATATTAGGAAAAAAATTTGGATGTGTTAAGACGCGAACCACAGCCCAAACAAAAACTCATTAGTTGGTAGAGACACTACTCATTGCACTCTTTTTTTTCTCGTTTTGTTTGGTATTGTTCGTTGAGTTTGGTCTGGGCGGATGTCACAAGACATCTATTCAAGGTGATCGTTGATTCCTTTACTCAGTTCTTTTATTACAGAGGGCGAGCAACCGTGCCACTAAACAACCAATATCCTTCTTCTACGTAAGAATACTGTGTTACCCCTTGCTAAAAACGTTAATCGTAGATAATTATGTTACTAATTGAAATTTAACTATAACAAATTGTACCACGAACAATTCGTTTTGGGTGGACCTTCAGTGTGTCAACTGCCTTCAAATAGCCTACTCTCATAATATGCAAGCTACAATAATTCTTTTGCCACGAATACGATGTATCTCATTGTTTTGTTAGAACGAATCACACAACTAAGAATGGGTTTTCCAGTGATTCTCAATTCGCTGGTGCTCAGAAATGGCATATATACGTATAGGCTTGAAATGATTGCCAATATGGCGCCTTACAACTCTGTACTGAAGAGAGACGGCGCGCGTGTGACGTAGGTGGCGTTGTGCCATCTCATTGGTCAACGCTCAACGCACGTTCAGAATGTCTGACATGCTAGATATTGCTCTGCACGTTCAGAAAGACTCCCGAACGTGCTATTCCACGCTATGACGTCAGAAACTCGGCACGCTCAACGCTCAACGTTCGGATGCACGGTCCGTGTGCCGACGGCTTTATCAAAGACGTGTCTCCGAGGAGCGGAACGGAAAAAAAAGTAGCGAGCAGTACAGTAACTACGTGCACGATTCCCCAAGACAGGTTGCTAGTAGTGCATGCCACAGACAGTAACTGTGAAATGAACTAAGCACACCAGATAAAAAGAATAAGCACTTACGGGAGACATGGCCTCAATTCAGTGAGGAACAGAGTCCATCTCTTAGCCAGCCGCAACCACCCGCTGAGGATTAGATCGCACAGAGCTACCACATTATGGGGATATTGTTTACTACGTCTCACACGCTGTTCCCAATAATCTGAAACATTTTCTGTAGCATGAAGGTTGAGTGATTTAATGGTTGCTATAGGTTGCGTGAGTTTTGCACAAAGCAGAAACATATAGTTGCAGCCCTGTCGACACAGCTCTTGTCATGTTGGAAGATGGGAGAGTCCACAGTATACTCGTCGTGAAGATAGTTTTTGTTCACAGTAATCTGAGTGAGCCACTTCTGTGGCACTCAGCTTACGTACAACACTGTTATTGATCACTCACACAGTCGGTTTTGCGGAGACCTGTGGAACAAACGGGTGGTTCCTGTGCTCATTGCAAGCATGCTTACACACTCCAAGGAGCAATCCTAATCGAAAAACGTAAACAGTGCCCAGGTGAATCACACTATGATGAATGGCACATGTTGAAGTCTGCAGACAACAGTGAGAATTGCCACGCAAGTGTGGGCTCGTAGCATTCATGTGCATCCGCGTAGACGGGTCCACGTGATGTGCCCGCAGTTGCGACGGCACCATCTGTGGTACAAATCTCTGACCTTCATTCCATATCAATACTTGGGCTGGATGGGGAATCCGAATCACTGTCGGGTACTAAGGGGCCCAAGTCATGGTACGATAAAAACACCCTCAAAACGTCACAGAACAACCACTGGCCTCAACTAAACCCTCCACACCATGAATGCCTCACTGGCCCACTGTTGCGCTCAACACCTTGGATTATTTGAAAAGAGACAAAATCGCGATCATCTTACACACTTCCAGTAAGCTATAGTCCAGTTACAATTGGTCAACTCAGTACATGTAGCTTGTCTACTTCTGTGAGCAATGGCCTTTTGCAAGGTATCTAACTCATTGCAAGCAGTTTCATTTGCGGTCACTGCTTGGAAACAGTTCCTGTCTCATAGAAAACAACTGTGACTGACAAGCTGTGACTCTTTTCTTCATTCTCGGATGCTTAGGATCTTTTTACAGCTACTGTTGTTCTCAAGCAATGTTAACTGGCTGCACATGATACACCACTGATACTGGGAAACTGGAAATATCTTATGTTTTATTGGCTTCATTAACCAATGCTGTTCTTTCAGGTGTCCAACCTAGCTGTGGTTTTTATATTACGCACAATATTTCATCGAACAGTCCAGTCCACTTCTTCACATTCTATGAGTTTTGTTGTTATGTTGAGAGGCACCCACATGCCTTGCTCATACTGTGGCATCAAGCAGTCAGGCCTGCAAGATGAGTGGTCTGCCAAGCGAGTGGACTCATTCTTATTTATCGAGTAACATGAACTCTAGTACTCACAATTAAGTTACAAGTTATTCTCCTGTTTGAATATTACGCATGGGTACGGAAACGCACATCTGTCTATTAGTAATTCACACAACTCTGACTGTTCACTACGCACTGGCAATACCACATATTCTTTCTTATTTAACGACTTTGATCAACACGGGGCCATCGCACTGAATATGAATCACGCACACATTATGAATTCTGGGTACCGTAACAACATACTATTCGCAGGAAAAGGCCACCAATCTTATTCTTTTCACTATCTTATTTATTCCGATAAATTCTATAGCCTAAACACACAAATCCTATAACCTACAACAATAACACATGAGAAATTCCGCCCAGTGGGCACGGATTTACATTGGTGATTCTCTGTCTTATGGTCTCGTAATTATTTAACGCTACAGTGCACTTTCTGGATAGGATGGTGGATCTTTTTCTATATCTCACAATTCGACTCTCACACCCATCATTACGAAAATTTCCTCCAGACCGAGCGGTACAAAAAGGAACATGCATAACCCACTGCCTCTGAAATTATCTTGTTACTCTCCCATGCCAACCACACATACTTAAATTTCATGAAATACATCACATTGGCAACATACAATACAAAGAATAGTCACAACGTTATAATCACATCACTTTCAGCTTTCCCACTTCAAATAGTATTTATCCCAGTTTCACACGACACTGCCCCACTTTGTAGTTTTTCTTTCCTACTATAAACTCTGGAGGATATATGCACGTCTTCCTGTGCAATGCAAGCCAAGTGGCGTTGCTGGATAGGCGGCTCACTCATTTTGCTTCTCTCTCAGAGTATTATAGTTTGAATCAAGCACCACACGGAAACATAACACGCAAAGTAATATTAAGAACATTTTCATCACACACGCGAGTCCTCAACTGATACCATGGACGAGTAGTTCTCTTTATCGTTTGTCTCTTACACAGATTGAGACTCACACAGTACTCACCACGTGGAAGTACTCGTCTCTAATTTCAAGTGCTGCTCACGCCATTTCTTGAATATTTCCTACTTATAGTACACACTCTAGTAATTCAGCTTAACTTAAGCACTCGGAAGTATTTCAACTTATTGTTACACGTGATTTCATTGTGACCGTTGGTCATTTCCGAAGATTACTACGGTCCCCTTAATATTACCTGCCTGACATTTAATTCTCCCCACAAAAGTTCCTGAAATAGAGAAATTATTATTCCAAACTACTCTTAAGTATTTCACATGCGTACCATGATTCCACTCTTTTGTCTTTACGGAGCACACCTAAGACAGGTCTTACCAACAATAGATGCAGCGGCAGAGTGCTGAAACATGGCCATTCTTAAGGTCATCTCGCACCTCCGTCGAGGTGGGGGAAGACCATGCTACCCATTGGTCAGCCACATTTCAGGCCTCAAAGCTCCGTTAAATTTCATCTCTTTGGTTCCACCAAAGGTGACCAAAAGATCGTCTCAAAGATGATCATATATTCACATTCACTACCTGTGGTTAGCAGATGACCATACATTCATTCATTTCACAGATCTCACCAAACTGGATGTAGGGATTTATTTTGTGGGAGTGCACATGTGATTAATTAAAAAATAAATTGTCATTCTTTCCCACACTGGTATCCGGCTTCGCTGTGTTAATTGAAATTGAGTTATTATTAAAAAAATATGTTGTACTGACAAGAATAACGAAGAATGTTGTACCTATTTTCAATGTCGGGCGGTAAAGTACCCTTTCAATGTGTACTCGCTGCATGGACCCCAGCTGTGAATTGCTGTTGGTTTCACTTCTTAATAGAATGCAGTCATAATGATATTCTTGGGTAGGACATCTTGTAGGCATCAGAAACAGCTGTAGACTGTAGAAGATCAGAGCTCCAGACTGACAAAGCTATTCCAACAACACACATATTAAAGATTGCTCTGGGTGCTTGTTTGCTGTTGGAGACACATTATGCCACCATCATCCAAGAGATGAGGTCAGGTGCCAGTTCTAATGTTCATATGTGAGGTCTCAGTCTCATTTGGGCCACGTCCTCTCATTTTAATTCCAGATTGATGTAAAGTAAATTCGAGTCTATGCAATTTACTTTCCTCGAGCTTTCTCTATCAATAAATGATTGATTACAAGGTTCAGGTGTAATGTGTTTTTTTTTTTCAGTTTACTGCATTTCATAGTTTCTCTTGCAGCTAGAATTACAGTAGTGCATGAGATATTCTTGGCAGTAGATTTTTGGTAATAGTTTGAATCATTTCCTTGTACTGTGAAAGAAGAATTGATAACTGGATACCTCTCTGGTACCTCACCAGAAGTGTAGTGTCGGACAGGAATTCAACTAGATCACAAGAAGGCAGCCCCAGAGAAGGACAAGCAACCAATCAGACCTGCAAACTGCAGAGGGAGCCATTCTTTGTTGTGTCTGGACAGACCTCCAGACTCGCTTTCCCTTTAAGCCACCAATTGTCGGCCTGACCAGTGCACCTACTCACCCACCAACTTGCCCACTGAACAGTCTGGCTGTGTGCAGGCAATTGCGACTGCTTGGCAGACCCCAACTGTCTGTTCTGACGGAGTGTGGGCAGGCAGGTAGCAGACAAACTAATACACCTGGATTATGGACCCGTTCACTATAAAATCGCCCACACATGGATAAACTGGTCAAGACGGTTCCGCTCAGCAGGGGGTTGGCAGACTGGTCGACCTATGTATGGTGGCCTTTAAAGGCAGGGATCAGAGAATGAAGAGAGGCGGACACCGGACCATAAAACTGGGTCCTCAGTTGTGGAGACCAGACATGTTGACTCCAGCTAACGCTGTCTGTGGGTAACGCAAAGGATGGAGGAATGCTAACTGTAGGATTGCCAGGGCCAATAACATCCAGACAAAGTATATCAAATTTCTCACCAACTATCTGTCTCTTCTTGTCCGTGATACTGGGTAGATATATTGCGTGTATGTCAGACAATAATATGTTTTTACTTTAAAAAATTTACAATATATCTTTTGTAAAACATGGTGGTTTCTTTCATTTCTAAATTTCTTCATCCTGGAAATTATAACTGGATACACAGCAGCCTGCAAACATCGAAAACCACAACGACATTTTCATGATTGCATTATAATGCATTCTTTATCACAGAGCTGCACGGTGCATCCTTTTCTTCAAGAAGGAGGAGGCAAACGTCACTCTGTTCAAAGGAGAATTAATAGGCCCTATATCAATTAATTTCGACTGTTGCAGTGGTAACCGCAGTGGGAGACTGCAGAGATGCGAACTTAGACGCGTGAATTGCTGTTCTTGAAAGCATCCGCCAGCCACACACCTCGAAATAATCTACGTTTTTCGCACCTCCTTACGGCGCCAGTACTTAAACACTAGTAGAGAAGGCAGCGGTGCATTGCTTCGAGGCTGAGTGGACAGCCACAATTTTGTAAATAGATAATTACTGTGTATTCATGGAAGACTCAGTGTGCAAACTGGCTATCAAAGAGCAACTGCCATTGAATTGAACTTGGAAAATTTTCAGTAAGCTGTAGCCCGCTTCGATTAGAGCCAAAGTTTTGCCATTTTGCATTGGGTGGTATCTCAGAGCTCGTCCAGTGTCATAAATAGATAGCAGAGGCAGACTGCGTAGCTTTATACTTGCATCCGCAACTGGCAATCGAGGCGAGGGTAGGAGTCGTAGCCGGACCACGCCGTCTGCTGCCGTAAACAACAAATCCTGCCGTGGTAAGAACGCTGCGCAATGCAATGCGTTGAGTGTACAATGCAAGGAAGAGAGGTTAGACATCGTGGGACTAAATTAACAGTGATGTGTGAAAAGTGGAGAATAGATCTTAGGCGCCGGCAAGTGTGGCCGTGCGGTTCTAGGCGCTTCAGTTTGGAACAGCGTGACCGCTACGGTCGCAGGTTCGAATCCTGCCTCGGGCATGGATGTGTATGATGTCCTTAGGTTAGTTAGGTGTAAGTAGTTCTAAGTTCTAGGGGACTGATGACCACAGATGTTAAGTCCCATAGTGCTCAGAGCCAATAGATCTTAGGCAAATGGTGCAAGTGGTATTATCTTTATTTTCCTGTTCTATTAGGGCCAAGTGGTTACTCATTTGGTCAGGTAAATTTGGGAGAATATGCGTCATGGTGTTACAAAAGACAAGTAACTACACTGTTTTCTCCCTTAATTCAACCCCATTCTTCCCTCCACTGATTACGAGTAAATGTCAGATTCTTTCTTTTGAGTAGTGAATTTATAACTTTTCTTATCTAATACATTCAAGATGACTTTTCTTTGAAGCACCCTAATACTGTATCCTTTTATAAATAAATATGCTTCTAAATCATACTTTTTCATTAATTCATTTAATTGTTCTGCGATGGCAACGACCTTGCCGCAGTGAATACGCCGGTACCCGTGAGATCACAGAAGTTAAGTGCTGTCGGACGTGGTCGGCACTTGGATGGGTGACCATCCAGGACCCCATACGCTGTTGCCATTTTTCGGGATGCACGTAGCCTCGTGATGCCACTTGAGGAGCTACTCGACCGAATAGTAGCGGTTTCGGTCAAGAATACCATCATAACAATCGCGAGAGCGGTGTGCTGACACCACACCCCTCCTCTCCGCATCCTCCCCTGAGGATGACACGGCGGTCGGATGGTCCCGGTAGGCCACTCGTGGCCTGAAGACGGAGTGCTGTTCTGAGATGCTTATACTATACTATGTTACCATAACTTAGTTGTTCAAAATGGCTCTGAGTACTATGGGACTTAACATCTTAGGTCATCAGTCCCCTAGAACTTAGAACTACCTAAACCTAACTAACCTAAGGACATCACACAGATCCATGCCCGCGGTTCCGGACTGAAGCGTCTAGAACCGCACGGCCACCGCGGCCGACCATAACTCAGTTGTTGCAGCCAGTAGTTGTTGCAGCCATTATTAATTATTAATTAATTTAACATTACCCACTTAATAGTGTTTCCTCATTCATAGTAGTTTTTTCACCCCTAAGTTCACGGGGGCCCTTGCATCACAGGATCCAGAGTGCCAGGGATTAACACTAACAAATGTATTGTGTCACAGGCAAAGGTATTACATCTAGCAAACTTGAAATCTTCTGCAGATTGCAAAAAGCTATTCAGGCTTACAAAACGAATCTCCATACCATCAAAGATTAAAAGCATTTCAGATGGTCAAGGAGAATTTTGAACCACTATTCGTCACGAGCACTTACAACTTACCCCTAAATGTATGCGCATATGAGCAACCGAACCACTCCAGGACGGATAGCTAAGTACCATCGACAAAGAATCGTGCTCTACTAACACTATGGACAACGCAGGAGAGGAAGCTACTATCGAAATGCCGATACTATCTGGCCTGACCCAGAAGAAACGTCAACGAATATTAGCCATTCCTTCACAATTTTCGGATTCTTTCAAATCCGGAATGGGGACGAGACAGACCAAATGGAACAGTGTGAAAAACTGTATCAACAATGGGGAGCATCCTCCAATTAGCCAACGTCTGTATAAGATGTCACCGGCTGAACAACAGCATAATTTGGAAGAAGTGGAAAAGATGCTGCAAGATGACATCACTGAACCTTCAGAAACTCATTGGTCCTCTTCTGTCGTGTTTGAGAAGAATAAAGAGACTACCGATGAACAAGCAAAATCACAAACAATTCCTCATTGATGAAATCCTAGACTACCTGAAAGCAGCAAAGAATTTTTCGACTATGGGCACGCAGTCAGGCTGCTGGCAAAACGAGATTCACGAAATGGACCGGGAAAAGATGGCGTTCATAGTACCTGACGGCCTCTGTGAACTCAAAGTTGTGCTGTTTAGGCTATGTCATCACTCCAGCCACCTTAAACATATGATGGATAACTTGCTTCAGTACCTTAAATGGATGACGTGCCTTCGATGTCTGGATGACGTCAACAATTTTTCAAAGACTTTTGAACAACATTAAGCCACGTGACAATACCGTTGAAATGTGTTCAGACCACAGTCCTCTCTCTGAATGTGAAGAGGTACCTCTTCGTCACCCAAGAAATAAAAATCTTAGGGCACTTAGTTAATGGCGATGACGTTCACCCAAATCCACAGGAACAAGAGAAGTCATGATTTTCCGACTGCTCGTCGCATTAGTGATGTCACAAACTTTCTCGGATTATATGCGTACTACCGACGATTCATAAAAGACTTCTTCGCCAAGGCATCTACATCTATGTGACTATTCTGCATCCTAGCCGGCCTGAGTGGCCGAGAGGTTCTAGGCGCTACAGTCTGGAACCGCGCGACCGCTACGGTTGCAGGTTGAATCCTGCCTCGGGCATGGATGTGTGTGATGTCCTTAGGTTAGTTAGGTTTAAATACTTCTAATACTAGGGGACTGATGACCTCGGAAGTTAAGTCCCATAGTGCTCAGAGCCATTTGAACCATTTTGAACTATTCTGCATTTCACACTTAAGTGCTTGGTAGAGGGTTCATCGAGCCACCTTCACAATATTTCTCCACCACTCCACTTTCGGACAGCGTAAGGAAAACGAGCACGTAAATCTTTCATATGAGCTGTGATGTCTCATATTTTATTAAGTGATTATTTGTCTCTACGTATGTGGGCGTCAACCAACTTTTTTTTCATTCAGAGGAGAAAGATGGTTTCTGGAGTTCCGTGAAAACATCTAGCGGCTACGAAAAACACCTTTATTTCGATTGCCACCCCAACTCGTTTATCACATCCATAACATTCTCAGTCCTACTTCTCGATAACACAAAGCGAGCTGCCCTTCTTTCGCTTCTTCGATGTCTTCTGTCAATCCTATCTGATGGCCGCGCGGTCTTAGGCACCATGTTACAGATTGCGCGGCCCCTCCCGCCAGAGGTTTCAGTCTTCCCTCGGGCATGCGTGTGTGTGTTGTTTATAGCATAAGTTAGTTAAAGTAGTATGCAAGTTTAGTGACCGATGACTTCAGCAGTTTGGTCCCTTAGAAATTCACACACATTTGAACACACAATTTTTCTATCTGACAAGGATCCGATACCACGCAGCAATACTCCACAAGAGGATGGACAAGCGTAGTTTAGGCACCTTTTTGGTAGATCTGTTGTATCTTCTAAGTGTTCTGCCAATAAAACGCAGCATTTTCTTTGCTTTGCAAACGACATTTTCTGTGTGATCGTTCCATTTTAACTTGTTCGTAATTGTAGTCCCAAGGTGTTTGGAAGAATTGGCAGCCTTTCGATCTGTGTGATTTATTGTGTAAGTGAAATTTGGCAGATTGCTTTCCGTAGTAACGTTGATGATCTCACACTTTTTAATATTTGGAGCTTGTGCAAATCATTTTGCAATTGGTATTGATGTTCTGACGACTTCACTCAACGGTATGAGGAACGGTGTCATAAGACTTCTGGAAATCTAGGAATATGCGAGCAATCTGAGATCCCCTGTCGACAGCACTCATTACTTCATGTGAATAAAAAGGTACTTTTGTTTCACAAGAACAATGTTATCTGAAATGTGCTGAATGTGTGTCATTAAATCTTTTTCCTCGAGGGAAATAGTAATGTTTGAACACAGTATATGTTCCAGACTCCTGCTGCAAATCTAGTCCAGTGATACTGGTCTGTAGTTCAGGAGATTACTTCTGTTTCCTTCCTCTTTTATTGGTGTGTCCTGTGAAACTTTTCATCCTTTAGGTACGGGTCTTTCGTCGAGCGTGCGGCTGTATACGATTGCTAAGAATGTAGTTATTACACGAGCATATTCTGAAAGGAATCTAACTGCTATACAATCTGGAGCGGAAGACTTGCCTTTATTGAGCTATTTAAGTTACTTCCCTACACTGAGGATATCTACTACTGAGTTACTCTTGGTGGCAGTTGCTCTTGATTCGATTTCTGGAATATTTACTTCATCTTCTTTAGTGAAGGAATTCCGGAAAATGTGTTTGGTAATTCCGCTTTAGTGACGCTGTCAGGGGTAATATTATCATTCCTATTATGCAGCTGGTGCACTTCATATGGGATCATAATCTCTTTGGATTTTCTACAAGATTTAGACACGGAGTTTCGCTGTGGAAACTATTGAAAGGTTCTTTCAGAGAAATTCGCGCTAAATTTGTAGCTTCTGTAAAACCTCGCCAATCTGGAGCTTTTACTTTCTTTCATATTTGGTATGCTTCCTGAATTGCATGTGCAAAAGTGTGCGGACCTGTTTTGTATACCATATGGATCATTCATGTCTCATACCAATTTATTTGGTGTAAATCTCTCAATTTCCATCATTACTATTTCTTCACATTAAGCCACGTGTGGTCGAAGCTTCTTTATTTATTCGAGTCAGAAGCAAATACAGTACGTGTTGATTACAATTACAAACAAAAACTATGAATGTGCAATACTCTTGACCAAAATCTTGCAACTTCAACTGCACCCATTGTCGCAAGCAGAAGATTTTCTTCTCTGCAAAATGCAGGCAGTAGTTGATAAGCCAGTAGATGCCCCATAGCCTGTGGTTCTCTCCAGTCACAGTTGGCAGTAACCACAGGGGAGTGCCATTTCTGGAGCTTACTCCTGGATCTTCCATTTCCAGATTGAAGACGGTTGAGTGACCTCCACACAATCCAGTTCCATCCATAGCAAAAGGAGAGGTCAATCAGACTTATTCTCGAGTCGAGAAATCCACAACTGGTTTCTTGCTGTAGCCGCTGTTGTTTGCAAGACTGAAGTGGCCTTGAGGAAACTTCATCTGGACTCCAGCCTTGGAACTGCCGGAACGTAGCTATATAATGGAGGATTTTCCTGCTGAGCCTGATTTGTTCTCTCCTCGATGGCACCTACTTCACAATTTCGGCCCAAACTCCACGCTCGCTCATGTGTCTACCCTCGTACACGAGCCTACTCTCGTGCATGCACACACACTGGCGTGCAAGCGCAACCTTCTATTACAAGGTGCTGTTGCTGCCCACCTTACGAGATACTACAAATGCAGCGTTCCAAATTGCTCTTCATACAAGATGCTACTGATTTACACTTTACAAGATGTTATGTACACCTGTCCACCGTCCAGGTACGAATCAATCGCGTGCATCTGCCCTCCAGGTCCGAGTCCTGCCCAGGTGCTTTGGTCGCCACTGGCTGCTTTTCGCCCTTCAGCTACTGCTATTGTTTTTCGCCTTCTGCTCTACAGCTTCTGTGCTCCTCTCCTACTATATGCCGTCTTTCTTACTTACTGCAACAAATTCTCCTGCATCTGTTTTCTTTCTTCAGTCGCATTCAGGACGTTCCTATCTTCGTCGACACCGCTATTCACATCACCTGGGACGACCATACCTCGTCGGATGCCGCCTCACAAAAATGTTCAAATGTGTGTGAAATCTTACGGAACTTAACTGCTAAGGTCACCAGTCCCTAAGCGCACACGCCACTTAGCCTAAATGATCCTAAGGACAAACACACACACTCATGCCCGAGGGAGGACTCGAACCTCCGCTGGGACCAGCCGCGCAGTCCATGGCTGCAGCGCCCTAGACCGCTCGGCTAATCCCGCGCGGCGCCGCCTCACAATCTCTAGTCCAGAATACCACAGTCTAGTCCACAGCAGCCAAATGCCTCTCGCTCTTGCAGACATCTTGCCATCGCCCCCGTGACGGCACCTGTTCTGTGTGGACGCCCGTTGACACTCTTCCCTCCAGCAACAAGTTGGCACCGCTGCACTTTCGCTTCGAGTATTCGACGATCAGTCATGTCCAGCTTTCTCGATGCTTTTTATCCTCACGAGCGGAAGGAGATATAGTATCTGCAGTCAAAGTCGTGACGGCTCCGCCATCTCTTTCCCGAAGGAGGAAGGGGATGTAGGATCTTCAGCTAAGAGAACTCTGCGATCTTTTCCTAAGAAGGAAGGTATGCCGTGACCGTGGCCACTCGCCGACCTCTCATGCTACCAGGGATACACCAGCAACTGGCAGGCAACACGGTCCAGTCGTCTGCTGAAACCAGCCTGCAGCCGCCGCTAGAGGCGCCCGACTCGTCATCGGCACAGCGTGGCCCAAAGACCGTGGCGCTGCGATCAAGTCATGTGCTCCAAGCGGATATCCAGCCGCCTACCCACTTATCACATGGTGACGACTGCCAAGCGGCGTTTGCTTACACTCAGGGCCTTATGTCGGCTGCCCCCCTGTGGTCCATCCGTCAGAACAGAAGCAATTTCTCACCATACGCTCCAGACATTATGTGGTCTGCACCCATGTGGTTTATCAATCACGGCTTGAGCACAGCTCACAGTAGTGTCCGTCTGATAGCAGTTCCAGCTTCAACATGGACACCAGTCAGGACAATGTGTGTTCACCAGCGTTACCTGCCAAGTGTTCTCTCTACTTGTAACTGTCTGGTGCACTGTGGGTAGGCCGGCCGGTGAGGCCGAGCGGTTCTAGGCGCTTCAGTGCTCAGAGCCATTTGAACCACTGGGGTTACTTGTCAGGTGTTATCTGTTTGGATAACTCACTTAAGAGCTGGACAGTTACTTGCCAACTGTTGGTCCAAAGAAATCAGAAGTGTCATTGCAGCCTAATTATGGTACCTGCAGAATTTTCTGTGTTTTCTGTGTTATGTCACAACCAGTAATGAGTACTTCTTCTCGTCTATTTGCCTGAATCTCACCGCCAGACACATCATTCTTGAAATTCCCTATGGTATTGTGGAATATTGTATTGTGCATAAATAGCGGCACTCTCTGCAGGAGACAGTTCTCCTCTCTCAGCACATTATTGGCGACAACAAACATGCTTTCAGTGCTAAATGTTGTACTTCTTTAATGAATCAGCTTTCGAATGTGAACTTGGCTCTGGTTACGACGTGACAATAAATCTTTTCCACACACGGAAAATTATACAAAAAATAATAATATTTTAGACCTTAGACCAGATGGCAGTAAAGGGAGTGGAATCTAAAGCCCACCTGTGTTCTTGTTTTTCGTTTAAATTCAGTCGCTGCTGTGCACCACTGAGAAAAACGGTGCCAGTGCAACTTTGCCTTGAATGGTGGAGCTCTTTGGAAAGACTGTGATGATATAAGCAATGGTTGGTCTGGAGAATATTCATATGCCAACGAGACACATAATATTCAGCGTCAGTTTACTTTCGCAGCATCTCAGTGCCGATAAATAATCAGTTTTTATACCAATAGTGATGTCAGATTTGAAAGTTATGTTTTACGAGCAATAACAATACCATTCTGAATAGATCAAGTCTGTATTTGAATGATTATTTCAATAAAAGTTGTATTCTGATGTGCAGTTAAATATTAGGAGACACGGAAGTGTTTTTTTGTCAAAGTAAAAGTTCAGGTATGATATTAATTGAAGGATATTTATTTTCGTAGTAAATTGACACAGTTGGTTTGCTGAAATCGTTGCTACAAATTTTAACTATCTAACATGTTTATCAGTAGCGAATTTTCTGCAAAATCTAAATCGGCGAAAAGTGTGTGAATACTTTGTTGTTAAGTGGGAAGAAAAGCTTGCTGAGATTAAATTAACCGTTTAACAAACTAGTTTTCGGGCTTGTGTATAGAATCTTGCTTGGCGTAATTGAAATTGAGTTACTGTAAATGGTGTTCTGCTACAGAACAGATATTAAAGGTGCCGGTGCGAGAATGAAGTTTTCCATAGTGAGAAATACTTTTATATTTGAGAAGTGATCCTGGAAACAGCTATTTATTTCATTATGATACGACTTTTTTCTAATTGCTGCGGTGCTTATTATCGTTCTTTATAAATAAATAAAGTAAAGGAAGTGATGACGATGTAAGTAGGAATTGTGGCCTTTATTTATTTCTGTAGTCGATGTAGAATTTTCTTTCAGAGTCATGATAAAGAGTGTGTCTGTTCACACGTATTCCTGGAATCTGATCATTAATAGAAGTGTTTGTCTAGTGGAGTGTCTATTGTGAAGTTTGAGGAGAAAAAATTGTAACCTATCTACGAAGCCACTAGACTGGCACTTTCACAAAAAGAGTAAGCATCCGATACTCTTTTCCCATCTGAATATTTCACTTCAGCGTCCACTCTACAGATCCTTTTCCCCTTCAGATGGAATTTCAACTTTAGAAAGAGTTCATTGATTTTGGATACAGGTCTACTGACCTTCAGTACCCTGGCGACTGTATTTTTAATTTTATTATTTTAGTTATGCAGAGCAGTACTCCGTTCGCTTCACGGACGAAGTCAGGTTGTACGCAGTTAACCTTGCAGTGTTACAAAATACGTAACATTAGAAAGGCATCCCCCGAGCTGAGAAACTGTAGTTAATGGCGTGAAGAATGTCATTCGCAAATAGATCTAAAATTAAAGCGTTATTGTCCGTCATTACCGGGCCCTGCGGCAGGCAGGACAAACGCCAAGAACAAAAAGAATGTAGCTGATGTCAGGAAACTGTTAGATTTTTCTCCGCTGACAAAATCAAATTGTAAACTGACATAGAAAATTGTCCCACCCCTGAGTAGCAGCTGAGCACTAGCCACGAAACAAGTTTTAAAAAACTTGGAAACTGTAGCTTTTAAATAAAATAAAATGTATCTCTGATAAATCTCAGATGGAGTAGAGTCGCACGTCGCGTTCATTTATGTCAAATGTAACGGCTCCTCCGAAGTTTGATTAAACCAGAAACGACATGTTCCTTTTGCTTCCTACTTCTATTCCACAGTATTCCGCTCCTCGTCTGGAATTTTTATTCGCCAAGTAAATGAAATATTCATAAGAAAGGCGGCACAATTTCCATCCTGCATAACCGAAATTCGTGTTCAGACCGAGGGAATTTCAGGGGACGAATTATCTGTTCATAGTCCCAACTGCGCTTATCTTCGATGCCCCCCAATTTAATTCTGGAGATTAGCGCAATCCGCAGCGTTAATTCATCGTTTGCAAGTAAATTAAACCGCTCCATTCAAGAACCTATCTGACGCAACTGCATCTCCTACTGTTAAATAACCGACTTCTGCATGATGAATAAATGTCGAAATGAGTCTTAAATATGAGTAAAAACGTAGGGCAGGAAACACACAGAACGTGACGGTGCAAGGAAATGGAGAGTAACTGTACACAGTTGGTGTATATTTATTTATTATACTTACACCCTTGATCATTTTCATAAAACTTAAGAATATTTTCATAAAAGAATATTTGAAGAAAGTATATGTATAGTAGAAACTAGCTTTTGATGATAATAACATATGTGACGTAGAAGCTTAGAGAAGTTGGTGTATGCGAGTGTCTGACGACATAAGTGGGAAAGTGTGCTCATACTGTCGCGTAAGCGTGTGCATTTCCCCAAAGCATTAACTGTCTTTAGTTTCATTTCAGCATTTCCATTTTAGAAAGTGTTATTTACAGTGATCATAAACACAGTCTCCGCGTTCTTCGTATGGTGTGGATAACTCATGCCACCGCTCCTCTGTCTCCTTCGTCCCCTCAAAGTCCTCAGTCTCCTTTAGCCAGGCTTCATCATCACAACACTCGTCACATCCTGGACAAACGTAAACATCATTCTTTGAGGTTCCATTCCCTTCTGATGTGCCTGGCCCAAGATGCCGCTGTTACGAAGTTGAAAGTCCCTTAGTTCCTGCAAGTTTTTTAGCTTTTATGGTCGTCTTAATCTATTGAGGATTCGTCATGGTGAACAGTTTTGCTGGTTTCGCCTTCAACCATTTTTTCTTTTTCTTTTATTCTTGCTCTTTTAACATTTGCTTATCCTCAAGGATTTTCTTATGAGGGGGAAAGTTATAAAATCCGATTTCTGGACACCTCGTTTTCATTTGTTTCCGTTTTGACATTTAGAGGGTTCAAAATTGTTAAGGCTTTCGTGGCCACTTGTTGACAAATTGCCTATTGGCTTCTGTCTCGGGTTCTTCGGCCGACGTTCATCTAATGATTTTTCTGACGTTTCGCCAGCACGAGTGGCTGGCATTGTCAACGCTTCACCCACCATTGCCGGTGGTGAACTGGAGCCGAGCTCGCGGCCGCAGACTATATGTACCTGGAGCGCCAACGTCCGAGGGCTTCACCGCAGTCATTTCCGGTGCGGTTCTCCTCTTGCTACCTGCGACGGTCGTTCGCTGCAGTACGGGAAGCCAGGATCCGTTTACCTTAAGGCTTTCCTCTTTCTTGTTCAAAGTTCGCGTGTTTTTGTATTTCTACAGCTTCTCTTAACAAGCGCGTGTGATAGTGCTTATCTACAGCCAGAACTTCCGTGTCGGCGAATTTTATTACGTGGTCGGTCTCATTCAGTGCGTGCTCTGCCACGGCCGATTTCTCCGCCTGCCCCAACCTGCAATGTCGCTTATGCTCTTTGATCCTGGTGTAAACTGACCGTCCAGTCATTCCCACATAAACTTTTCCGCATGTGCATCGTATACGGTATATTCCCGACATTGCAAGTGGGTCTCTTTTCTCCTTCGTCGATCTAAGACACTCTTTGATCTTCCTTGTCGGTTTGAAAATCGTCTTTACGCCATGTTTGCGCAATATACGGCAGATTCTGTCCGTCACTCTGGGAATGTATGGCAGAAAGGCCATACCAGCATTTCTTTTTCTGATTCCTTACTTCATCAAGTTGTAACGTACGCGTGGGGTACACAATACTCCTTAAAGCCTGTACTATGGTAAGTGAACGGGCTTCACCTTATGAGAAAGGATTTCCGTATAGATATCGACCGCGTGTACCTGAATGGTGACAAGTCAGACTTACACCCACTCTGTAAATACAATGATCCGTCAAGTAAGTTCAAAAGGCAATTATAAGTCAAGATGGACTAAAAGTAACACTGCAGATGCTACCAATTTAATAACAATACGGTCACCAGCCTAATTAGGCATTAACTGAGTTTCTTCCCTGTACAAGTTGGTGTATATTCATGCAAAATAACAAGTAGTAACACTGCATAATATAGTAGAATTTTAGAACCAGAAAATCTATTGAAATTATAGTTTCACGTTCTGTACTGATATGGAAAAACCATGAATACATAACACTACACTATAATGTATACTACAAAACTTTATACTGTCTATTAATCTGATTAAAATCGGGCGTAGGTTACCCTAGCAATAGCACTTTCGTGACACACACAAAATGTCAATTTTGATAAAGATAAAACACTGATAAATTTTGACTTGTATAGTGACTTTAACTTTTGCTGGTCAAACCAATGTGGAACACTTCAGAATTCAAATGAAAAAAATGGGGGGGGGAGACCCTGAAACTTTTATGATCACTATATTGAAAAAATTGATTACTGAAATTATCATGCGTTCAACATTTCCAGTATATGAGTTACCACTCTTTTTATCTTATTTACTTCTCATTTAAATACCTTTATATCTGTCTCAAAATAATTAAACTTCATCACTATATCAATATTAAAGTTATCTTTCAACTTCGTTAGACCTCCGTTATTCATTTACTGGTTCATTAACAAAACAGTTCTTTAAACACCATTCTAACATAGCTAGATCTGCAAGTAATTATTATTAACACAAAATTTAATTGTTTATTTCGGGACAGTCGTATTGCACAACAATTGGAAAAGACACTGTCTAGGTTAGTTGTGAGGATAATTAAATGAGGGAAAAGTTCTGGTAAAATTTAGGTTATTATTGAACAGTTCACTCTATGGTCCATACGAATATAGTACTGAATGTTTCAACCTGCTTGCATCGATGCGGCGGTTGGCGAGCGGCGAGATGGCGAAGCACAGAGCACACACACAACCACAGCTGTGGCTCTTGACGTATCGGCACTTTAATTCTTCTTTGTGTCGCAATACTTTTCCATTTAGTGCCTATCGACTTTTGCCATGCTGCATGTGCGTTGGAACAGCATACCCGAGGCTCAGTGCAACTACGTCTTCCAGGAGAGCCTCCTCGCTCCAGAAGGTGTTGCTCAGACCAATGCCAAACTCCAACTACTAACGCTGAGCCCGTTGTGCCGTGCAGTGCTCATGTGCATTTTCCCGCGCTCGCCTGCCACCCACCTTTTATCGCTCCCTTACAGGCCGGGTATTCACCCGAGGTTTTGCATTCTACATATCTTAACAGAGCTTGCACGGGATAGAGTAGCATGGAGAGCTGCATCAAACCAGTCTCAGGACTGAAGACCACAACAACAACAACATATCTTAACACATTGCCTACGTATGGACCAGACGCACCGTTACAATTTTAAACATCTTACAACAGTTTCAACATTTGTTACATTTCAATTCTATTACAGTATTGCTTGACATTGGGCATAAACATTAATCTTCACATTGAAACTCGTTTACAGTTTCCTTAACACAATGGCATGATACAAAAAAGAAATGAAAGCAGAACATTAGTTACACCAGTTTATCGAAAAATCAGATGGAAAAAAATTTACTTTATGAACAATAGCACAGCGTCGTAGTCGTTACAAAGTGTATGGCTCTGTTACACTTCTCATATAATTTGTGGAGTACCCAATGCTCCTCAGGACAGTATCCAGATGTTGCATTTCTCGTTCGAGGTGTTGCGGCTCACATATTCGTCCCGCTCTCGTTACGAGTGTACTAATCATGCCTCTTTTCTGGCTCGGATGGTGGTTTGACAGTTTGTGCAGGTATCGGTCCGTGTGTGTCGGTTTTCGATACATGCTGTGTCCCAGGTTTTCGCCGTCCCTTGTGACCAGCACATCTAGAAATGGCAGTTTCTTGTCCTTTTCTACTTCCATGGTAAATATTATGTTGGCATGGAGGCTGTTCAAGTGTCTTAGGAAGTCACCGAGCTGTTCTTCACCATGGCTCCATACCACGAAAGTATCATCGACTTACCTGTACCACACCTTAGGTTTGCAAGTCCACGAGTCCAGTGCCTGTGCTTCGAATTGTTCCATGAAGAAGTTGGCCACCACTGGACTGAGAGGACTACCTATGGCGACGCCTTCCAGCTCTTCATAGAGCCGCAACACCTCAAACGAGAAATGCAACACCTGGAACCTGTCCTGAGGAGCAATGGGTACTCTACAAATTATGTTAGAAGTGTAACAGAGCCAAACACTCGGCGAAGTAAGGAATCAGAAAAAGAAATGTCGGGTACGGCCTTTCTGCCATACATTCCCAGAGTGACGGACAGAATCGGCCGTATATTGCGCAAACATGGCGTAAAGACGATTTCCAAACCGACAAGGAAGATCAAAGAGTATCTTAGATCGACGAAGGAGAAAAGAGACCCACTTGCAATGTCGGGAATATACCGTATACGATGCACATGCGGAAAAGTTTATGTGGGAATGACTGGACGGTCAGTTTACACCAGGATCAAAGAGCATAAGCGACATTGCAGGTTGGGGCAGGCGGAGAAATCGGCCGTGGCAGAGCACGCACTGAATGAGACCGACCACGTAATAAAATTCGCCGACACGGAAGTTCTGGCTGTAGATAAGCACTATCACACGCGCTTGTTAAGAGAAGCTGTAGAAATACAAAAACACGCGAACTTTGAACAAGAAAGAGGAAAGCCTTAAGGTAAACGGATCCTGGCTTCCCGTACTGCAGCAAACGACCGTCGCAGGTAGCAAGAGGAGAACCGCACCGGAAATGACCGCGGTGAAGCCCTCGGACGCTGACGCTGACGCTGTAAAGACGAGCCGATCCTTGGCTCGAGAATGGTGCAGTCTAGACAGATTTGTCATTCCTGCGGTTCCTGTGGAAGAGAAAAGAAAAATATATTAACACACTTGTCGAATTTTCCATGCTGGTGTGACCTGTAAGAGAAAAAGTAACACACTCTGCTGGGGGATTAGTAAAACTTAATCCCTCAGCAGGTCAGGCCAGCGCGTGGTTGGCCTGTGATGTGGTTGTTGGCCCAGTCCACGGATGAGCCGGTTACGGGAGTGTTCCGTCCTCTCGTAGAATTTCCTGGCGATGGCGCGGAATCTTTCTCGAAGAGGCAGGATTCCGGTGTCCTCGTGGAGTTGGCGCGTCGAAAAGCGCTTTGGAAGATGCATAGCAGTCTTCATGGCGCGGTTCTGTACCCGTTGCAGAGTCACAATGTGAGCATCTGCGGCTTTCCCCCAGACCACGGCCGCATACTCTAACAGTGGGCGAACCAATGTTAGGTAAAGCGTGATGCCGTGTTGCGGTGGCAAAGTTGACTGCGGGTTTAGCAGTGGATACAGGGCGCGGAGGCGTCCAATTGCTCTCCCTTTCACATCACGGATGTGATGCTTCCAGGTGAGCCTGCGGTCTAGGGTAACCCCTAGGTATTTTGCCGTTCCACTCCATGGGATGGGTTCTCCCAGGATTTCGAGCGGCGTAAGCCCTGGCGGCAGAAGTCTTCGAGTGAAGACGACTGCCTAGCTGTTTGTGGCGTTGAATTTCAACCGCCACTTTGTTGCCCATGAGCCCAAGGCGTCGCACCCGCGTTGGAGGCGGTTTCTCAGCACCTGGGCATTCATGCTGCGCGTGAACAGTGCTGTATCATCAGCATACAGCGCCAGTTCGACTCCTGCCACTTTCGGCGCGTCTGCAGTGTACAGGGAGTACAGCGAGGGGCCGAGAACCGACCCCTGCGGCACCCCTGCACGTATCTGCCGGTCTGTGGACGTACCGTCGTCAGCCCTCACGTGGAAGGTTCGTTCGGACGGGTACGACCGCAGCAACGCCATGTGAGACGTCGGTATCCCTTGCTCAAAGAGTTTGAACTCGAGACCGTCGTGCCACACCGAGTCAAACGCTCGGGAGACGTCGAGGAACACTGCGCCAAGGAATTCCCTCGTCTCCAGTGCCCTCATGGCCGGTTCTACCACCCGCAACAGCTGGTGGGAAGTGGCATGCTCTTCTCGGAATCCGAACTGCTCGTCCGGGATGATGCCCTCCTGGGTGACGTGTCGCATCAGTCTTCTCGCGTACAGCCTTTCGAAAACTTTCGAGAGGGACGGGAGTAGGCTGATGGGTCGGTAGCTCGATGCCTGGCGTGGGTCCTTGCCAGATTTCAGGATGGCCACGACCTCCGCGTGTTTCCACGCAGAGGGGTAGTCACCCGATCGGAGAATCTCGTTGAAAACATCGGCAAGTTGCCGGTGTAGGCCCGGTGGAAGGTTCTTCAGCAGGAGGTTTGTGACGCCATCGCTGTCTCCGGCCTTCTTGGGGTTCAGCGAGCGAAGTTGTACCGCAACTTCCTCCTCCGTTATCGGCTCGATAACGTCGCCTTCCTCCCTTGCGCCGCGGAAGGTTGGCAGTTGCTCGTGGACTCGCCGCATGTGGTCGTCGTCGATGACGTCGGCCACCGGTGTGAAGTTGGCTGCAAAGGCGTCAGCCAGGACGCTGGCTTTCGCGTCGGGGTCGCTGGCGAAGTCGTTCCCGACCTGTAAAGGCGGTATTCGCTGTCGCCGGCGTAGGAAGGACTTTACCACCCTCCATGCACTGCCATCCTCAGGATTGAGGGTAGACACAAGGTCTTCCCATTCCTGGTTCCGGTGACGCTCGACTGCTGCCTTGATTTCCCGTCTCATGCGGTTTAATCGGCGCTTCGTGTCTGGTAGGCGAGTGAGCTGCCATTCACGAAACAGTCGGTTCTTCTCGGTGATCGCGTCCAATATAGGGCGCGGTAGCTGTCGCGAGAAGTCTCGTGTTCCTTGGCGACGTCTCGCCGTGGCTTCCTCAGCTGCTCGGAGTATTCTTCGGGTGAAGAATGCCAGGGCGGCGTCTGCCCCTACGTCTGTGGGGTTTGGCGCGTCCTCGAGCAGTTCGAGGGCTTTCATCCGAAAGCGTTCGGCGTCGAGCCTGCGATAGCTCGGACGGCTGTCTGGAAGAGAAGTTCCGGCCACGTCGAGGCCAAAGATGACCGGTACGTGGTCGGAGGAGAGAGCCGATGCCCTTCAGAAGGGCAATGTCGAGCACGTCGGGCTGTCCCCGTGCAGGGAAGATCGTGGGGTCAAACGGCCCCACGGTGATCGCGCCGTTGCGGTGAACAACGCGGGAGAGGCGGCGCCCGCTGCGGCTAACAGTTCGCGAGTTCCATTCGGTGTGTTTCGCATTGAAATCCCCGGCAATGAAAACTCGCCCCTCCAGCGACAGCAGGACGTCGAAGTCGGCTTCGTCTAGCGGTCTGCTAGGCTGCCGATAGACCGACACGAAAAGAATCTTTCCGGCGGTGGTGTTGACGGCCACTCCCGTGGCTTCCAGCGCGTTGAGCGCAGGCAGTTGAACTCGGTGGTGGCGCAGTGACTTCTTCACGTAGATGGCAGTGCCGCCCCCATGGGTGGCTCTGTCATCTCGGTAGCAGCAAAAGTTTGCTGCTCGCACGTCGACCCCAGGTTTGAGGAAGGTCTCCTGCACAAGGCAGATGTCGACCGCCTCGTCCCGTAGGAATTGGCGAAACTCGCCCTGCTGGGGGTGGAGACCCCGAGCGTTGAACGTGCAAATGGTTAACCCATAAATATGGTCGTTATCCATATTAGGGCTGGCTTCTCCCGGCAGTGGCCTGGAGGGCCGCCGTCACTGCTCCCACGAGCACCGGTAGCTGAGTCATCAGCTGGTTGAGCGACTGCAGAAGCGCGGCCAGCTCGGTGGTGTCATCCTTCACTGTTTCGGGAAGGTTGTTTCCCGTAGTCGGCAGCGGAGCGGCGTGCTGAGAACACCCTGCGCGGGAGGCAACCATCCTAGCAGCCGCGGGCGCCGGCAAGCCGACACCCCCGACCACAGGCGGCACCGTCGGCGAGGGCAGCTGCGACGGCTGCGGTGCCGGTGCGGCCTCCCCCGCGAGCGGCCCAGGCCGCTCGGAGGGGGCGGCCTGCTTCCCCTTAGCTGCAACCGCAAAGATGCGACCCGGGTTTACGCGGCTGGCGCGCTTCCCTCGCTTGAAGGCGACGCACCCTCGGTAGCACGCGACGTGGTCCCCGCCGCAATTGCAGCACGTCGGCCGGTCTTCTTTCCTCTTGGGGCAGTCCCGCGACTGGTGTTACTCTCCGCATTTGCAGCAGCGCTCCGGCATCCTGCAAAATTTGGACACATGATCCATGCATTGGCAGTTGAAGCACTGGGCTCGCCTGCCTTTTGCACGGAGTGGTTCGACTTTTACGTCGAAGTCGGCAATGCTGTCAACCTGAAAAATTTTCCGGTTGTCAACGTTGTCAACCAGAACCACTAGGAACAAGGGCATGTCCCTGTGGGTCCTAGGTGACTTCATCAAGCCGACGTGGCGGGTCTGGAAGCCGATCTCTTCCAGCTGCCGCTGTAGGAACTCCGGTTCCATCTTCATTGGCAGATGGCGAATGACTGCCTTCAGCTGCTTCAGCTGATCGGTGCTCTGCGTAAAGCAGTGCCACTTTTCGGATTCGCAGAGCTGCATGAGTTTCGCGTGGTCCTCTATGCAGTCTGGTCGAACCTTGTACGTGTCGTTGCCCGCGATCATCCTTCGCAGTTTTGCGACAGCGTACAGCTTGTCCCTCTGCTCGGAATAGCTCCCGGGAAACTGAATAGAGACGTGCGGCGGGCGGCGGGGCGGTTTCGTCGCCGTGGTCGGCTGTGACCCGTCCCCGTCGGTCTCGGCTACTTCCGGCAGGCCCGCGAACCGGTTTGCAGCCTGGACCGCTTCTGGCGTCACCAGTTCGAACGCCCTGGCTCTCGCTGTGTGGCGCCGGGGAGGCGCGATGAAGCCTTCTCCATCGGGTTGCCTCGGTGACGTGGTCGTCCTACGGCGCGCCCTCTTCTTCCGCCTGGCGCGACCGGAACTTGCCTGGGGGGAGGGAGTGTCCTCTACGGCCGGGGCTGGGCGCTTCCGTGAGGTTTGCTCGACCTCTGCAGGCCTGTCCGGTTCTGCCAGACTGCACGCTGGCGATGGCGTGGCGGCCTCTGTGGCCGGCGTGACTGCTGGCAGCTGTCGTGGCGGTTACGACATGTGCGCGCATGTCCACTTGCACCAAGGACCGGAGTCTCAACAGTACCTCCACCCTGACCTCTTCTGTCCCCGTGGTCAGCCGTTGCATGCAGCTGAAGCTCTCCTCTGCGGTCAGGCGCGCGATGGCGGTGGCAAATTCCTCCTTTGTTAGGGGAACCGGCGGCTCTGGCCATCGTCGCCGTCCTGAGAGTGTGCGGGGCGCGGCGCCGTGCGTTCGCGGAAATTTCCGCGCCATCACGGCGGCCACGTGCAGCACTCTCGCTCGTCGTCCTCGTCGGTGATGGCGGGTCAGATGCTGCCGCCGTTCGGGAAACATCCCTTGGACGGCCATCCGCCGCGCCCTGCGTCTCGCCGGAGCGATCATCTCGTTGCAGCTCCTCCTCCATGTCGCGACCCCAACACGACAACTTTGCTTCTTTAGAAGCGACGACAGATTTTGCTTTTCAGATTGTGGGGTCACGCCACGTAGATTTTGCCACCTGAGTCCCTAGCAGGCTGATCCGAACCTAGAAGGAAAAAGGAAACACCGGTGAACGAGAACACACAAGGCGAGAAGCCAAATGCGTGAACCCGCGCAGCCGATTGCAACACAACCGCCAAACAAAGGAATAGCCTCGGTAGCGTCAGCTAAGAGCGTCCGCTCGCTTCGGCATCCGCTGCGCAAGTGCCGCGTGCGTGTGTGCCGCGTAAGCCCTCGGACGTTGGCGCGCCAGGTGCATATAGTCTGCGGCCGGAGCTCGGCTCCAGTTCACCACCGGCATTGGAGGGTGAAGCTTTGACAATGCCAGCCACTCGTGCTGGCGAAATGTCAGAAAAATCATTAGATGAACGTCGGCCGAAGAATCCGAGACAGAAGCCAATAGGCACTTTGTCATTTATAGGGTTCTTTCTCCTGTCGGTCACCTTCATCACCATTACCATTGTTTGAGTGAGTGCTGGTTACTGATTCATAAAGATCTTTCACTGCTGGCACGTGGACTTTTGTTGTTTAGGCTGGCAAGAAATCGCCCGTGAATTAATCCGTATTATAAGGATAAATCCCTGGGTCACGGAAAAGAAGTTACAGCTCTCCCAGAAGTTGACACTGCTTCAAACGCTGCACAGAATACACTGGGCGCTTCCATGGGCGTAACACCTCTCTCTGGATTTCTACAATGACATTTCTTGATTTCTGCTGCACAAAATTTCTTGAATGGGCCAGGTACGACTTTATCTAACGACTGTAAAATGCGATGAGCATGAGATGGTAGACTTACCAGTGCAGTAATATCCTTGTCCAGAATTGTGCAGCCGAGAGGGAGCAGTCAGAGACATGGTTATCAAGAACCAGTAACCAGTAGGACGGGATCATCCACAGAGTACTTAACATATTTTTCGTAGTCCTCCAACGAAACTAGGAAAAGTTCAGAATTAATATAGCCCGATTCACTCATCAGACCATGAAATCCTGCAGTCGCATTGTTTATAAGCTCCAGTTTATTACGCTTACGACGAAAAATCAATGAACACAGTGTGAAATGTCAGGTGACAAAGTCAGCATACGGCTGTTACTATTTGACTTCACTCTCTTCATTAAATTTGCTTAACAGATTTCTTCCCCCTTTCTCACCACAACTCTAGGAGTCTTATTAGGAACGGTAGACACGCCAATGTATAGCCCTTGAGGGGGCAACTAGTACTTTTCTAGAAATTCTTTCATATTCTGAAAGCATTTTCCTACTTGTCCCTTGCTGGACCCTAAAGCTCTGCCTCAGCTGGACTGCTCTGGCGTAAGTGAAGGGAGATCAGAATCTTGAAGGAAACGGTACATCCAGTCTTTTCTAGTTCATTGATAAAGCCGTACTGTAATCCATTCTGCGCAACAAATTCTTGTGCCACTTTCATGAGTGTCTTACTGGTCATTCCGTAAAATACAGCCTCTAAATCTTTCGTATGTGTGGCTACCTGTCCTTCCATTTGCTCATTTAACACTTTATTGTACCTTTCCGTCGAATTAACTACAATACCTTAAATTTAAAACATAATTAATACCTATTAAAATGAAATAATTATATTGACTATTAAATGTAAGTTTAGTATTGACGGTGAATGAAAGAAATACCCAATGAGACGAACACAAAAGGCTATTTTAATCAAAGATAATAATTACAGTCAAGTCACAGCGATTTTTGATCGTCCCTTATATATTGATAGGGTGTGTGATCAACGTGGAGAACACTGCGTGCTCTGCAACGTGCTCCTGTGCCGTATTCAAGGTCTGTACAGAGTTGTTGTTTTGGTTTGGCGTTCTGTTGCTCCACCAGCGCGGTTGACAATTGCTGGATGGTCGGTCGTTGGTGGATATCGGCGTCGCCAGTATGTTTCCTCAGCACCACCCACATGTGCTCGAAGGGATTTAAGTCATGGGAACAGGGAAGCCAGTCCATTCGCCAATATCGTCTCGTTCGAAGAACTCTTCCACCTGCGCCGTTCGATGCGGTCGCGCGTTGTCATCCGTAAAAATGAAGTCAGAGCCGAATGAATGCCTGGAAAAGAGCATGTAGAGAAAAGATGCTGTGTTACAATAACCTTGACCAGTGAGTGTACCACGTTCAAATACAGTACTCGGCTTGAACGTGAGTTACATCGTCAAAGCACAGATCTTCCTGTGAATTTCTGCAGGTACAAAATCAGTCTCGGATGTTTTTGAGCAGACTGTGTAGATGAGTAGATCGTATAAGTAACGAAAAGGTACTGAATCGATTTGGGGAGAAAAGAGCTTTATGGCACAACCTGCGTAAAAAAGGAACACGTTGACGGGGCGCATCACGGGGCATCAAAAAACAGTTAATTGGTAACGGATGGAAGTGGAGAAAGGGGGGAGGGGGAGTCAAGGAAACTGCAGTAGGTGACAAAGCCTTGGCCTTCGTTACAATAATCACGTTGAGATGGATGAAGGGTGAAGCAATTTCGCAGAGTTGAAGAGAACTGCATGAGAACGAGAGAGCTGCATCGGACCAGTCTTTGGAATGAAGACCACAATATGATTCCGATATCAGTGAGTCATTATAGAAAGGGGAGATAAGTATGGTCAAACCGAGCTAAAAGTCACATTTTCCGATTACAGACTCTTAATAACATTTGATCTACCCCAAACAATTTCATGTATCAATTGTCTAATAATTCCAGTTATAATTGAGCATTTTATCATTTCAAGGATAATAGTGCGAACGTCATAAAATCTAATCGTTCTGCGTTGACTTACTTAGCATCTCTGTCGCTGTAAGTGTTCAATCTAGATGGCTGTCGTTTTCAGCTATTTATTCCTTGAAATTATGTTCATGTTAAGAGGTTGGATGCACTGTCTCTAAACAGACGTGGCGTTATTCCACATGCATCTAATGCCTTCTAAGTGCTGAATTGTGAAAATAATAAAGTGTAAATGGGAAAGGAAGACTGTGCCGCATACGGCACTATAAGCCTAGGTTGCCTAGAGCCACTTAGGTTGGCCATACTTCGTCTCAACTGCGTTTGCAACCGAGGTATCCCATATGACAGTTTGTACGGATGGAGGGCGGTTCAAAGACATGAGGATGTAGCGAACTTTTAATATTTTGGAAGACGAATGGCGGCTTGTAAGCAGCCACAGAAAAGTTCCGGTTCTAACCCCGTCGAAAAACCTGCGTAATATCGACTTTTCAATCATTTTCATGAAAGAAAAACACCTGACTACACCGTTTTTTTTTCCTTTTTTCTTTCCCTAAGGGCGGTGACACATCCTCTTCCCCCGTGGTATGGGCGCCCTTTTTTGCGATCTCTCTTGGCTACGAGTGGTTCATCTGGTCGAGCGTGGGGTCCGGAAAGTGAAACGGGAGCTGGGAGTGTGGCGGCGGCGTCTGCTAGGAGGCGGAAATTATTGCTTGCCGCCGGGATGCACGGCGCTGTGAATTGGCAATCTGTTCTCCTGCAGTGCCCGTGCGAAGAGAAGGTTTGCTGTCGCACGCAGCGTGATTTTGGACAGATGGATCACTAGCAGACTGTCTATGAAAATATAGCGCGCGTGAAATCTCTCGTCGCACGGGAAATCTGGCGTCGTTATCACAACTGGGTTGTGCACTGTTATTCAGGTATTGTGCACGCGTGGCCATGTCGCCACGATTTCTGTCTTTCGTTCACCTACAGTGGGACGTTAATTGATGAAGGGCCTGTTTTGAGCTTTCATACAATATAAATTCCGTGGATGTATAACGATTCAGTCGCCTTAGTTCGCGGATAGAATATTTGTTTGGTTAATACAATCCTGCTCTGCTACCCTCTCTGTTACGGTGATGTTGCATTTTCACGCTGATGTGAGCTGCGCTGACAGACTTGATTTTGAGGCTCGTTGCTTGTTCTTGGAAGTCGGTATATTGTGTGTCGCTTTTGTTTGTGTGCCGCTTTTGTCTAACACTGGCCTGTTTCAGGTGCCATCTCAGATCCAGCTATAGTCTGTGTTTAGCGCGGAGCTCTGATGTGGATGCCAGAGGACTGGATGTAGAATCCAGGGATCGAAACTGCCTGACAAGTAGCCGCGCGAGATTAGCCGAGCGGTCTAGGGCGCTGCAGATATGGACTGTGCAGCTGGTCCCAGTGGAGGTTCGAGTCCTCCCTCGGGCATGGCTGTGTGTGTTTGTCCTTAGGATAATTTAAGTAGTGTGTTAGCTTAGGGACTGATGACCTTATCAGTTAAGTCCCATAAGATTTCACACACATTTTTTTGACTGACAAGTAAGGGAAGGAACCGCTTCTTATAGCTTTTGATGTTTGATAATAGGTACAGAGGCATTGGTTATGACCTCCCTGTTAGATATTGGCCGTAGCTTATTGTCTGAATACCTGTTAGTCTAAAAAAGCAAGCAAGAATAGTTACTTTACACGTTGTCCTACTTCGATTAAAACTAATAGTTGCCACATTTACTTTTACGAAAACATTAACAATTGTTTAGATGTTATGTGTTGACTGTTTTCCCTTTATTTTAATTTTATTTTACTTTTTTTAATCTACGTAGTTGCGGAAATAAAGATTTAATGCTTAGGGTTGGGTTACCATTATTCAAATATTGTAAACTTTCCGACTCGCCAATATTGAGTCTTTAAACTAAAGCAGATTTGAGAGTAATCAAGATTAAATCAGTTGAAGGTAGAACTTTCGTAATAGACAGTGTGTCTTTGTGTTTTATTAAGTGACTTCTCACCTTTTCTTTCAAATTTCATCTCAGTGGTGGTCCTGGTATTTATTGTTTAAGGTATGTACACGAGTCTGATACCCACTTCTTACCTCATTCTAATGTGTGGGATAAGAGTCATGTTTTATTGATATTTAAATTAGTCTTGCTGTTGTGCTTATTTGTAACTGTGGATCATTGTTTTCTGTAAAATGGTTTTCTAATTATTTGCTGTTTGTATGACAATGTTTCAAAACCTCTTGCAGTATGAAATGGTGCATATTAAATGTGAAGTGCATAAATGTCACTGAACCCAGTCAGTCAAGCCACCCTTTGTTTATCGTTTAGTTCTGTACCACGCTCCAAGACTTACAGATTAAAATATTCATAAACTCCAGAGTTACTATCGAATGGCAGTAAGATAAACATATATGCCCCACAAGAAGTGAGAGCAGTGTGGGCCACATTCGTCCACTTATCATCCACTGATGATAGCCCTATGCATGATCTTTGTTGAGGCAGCAGGTAAGGAGGAACAATTAAGGCACAGGGAGAGCATACGACCTGCCGTCATGGGAGTTATTGAAGCAGTGTATTCGGAGTTAGCTCATTCTTAACCGTCTATCCAAATGTCTCCGTGGACGAACGCAAAACTCGAATGAGTCTTACAGTTATGTCATATGGACTCGCACAGCAAAACATACGTTTGTAGGAAAGAAAACTCTAATCTGGGTGTTTTGATGCGGTAATAACGTTTAATGATGGTGATAAGGGAAGAATTGTGGTACTAGAGAAACTTGATAGGACTGGTACTGGAGCAACTTGATAGAACTCCAGGAGATAACTCTCTTCAAGCCTTCCACCAAATGGATCGATTTAGAACCAAGAAAGCCTGGCTTGGTGCAGAAGAAATGACTACAGAAGCGAGCTGCAGAGAAAGCAGAAAGCGTCTAGTCTTTCAGCACGACCAAGAACAGGATGTAGAAAGTGCTGATGGGTCTGCCTCTTTCTATGAGATACCATGCCTCCCTATGTGAGTTAATATCATCTAAATGTTAAATATTTGACCTATTGTCAGGAGCTACACCGACAGAAAAAAATCGCAACACCAAAAAAAAGTATGAATGTAGAGTAATGAAAGTTCAACAATACGTTTATCTAGGTAACATATTTAAGTGATGAACATTGCAAGATAACAGGTTAACGTAAGCGCGAGATACGCCATTGCAAATGTGGAATGTTGGTACAATAATAACAGGTGCAATCTTCAGAATGTTGAATGTAAGCATGCAAACGTGCATGCATTGTGTTGTACAGGTGCCGGATGTCAGTTTGTGGAATGGAGTTCCATGCCTGTTGCACTTGGTTGGTCCAATACAGGGATGGTTAATGCATTTTCTTGGTTGACACTGGAGTTGACATCTGATGATGTCCAATATGTGCTCGATAGGAGACAGATCTGGTGATCGAGCAGGAAAAGGCAAGATGCTGACACTCTAGAGCATGTTGGGTTACAACAGCGGTACGTGGTCGAGCGTTATCCTGTTGAAAAACACCGTCCCTGGAATGCAGTGGATGGATGGGAGCTGAACATATCGAATCACCATACTGACGTACAGATTTGCAGTGAGGGTGTGTGGAATAATCACGAGTGTACTAATGTTGTCATACTAAATCGCACCCCAGGCCATAACTCCAGGTATAGGTCAACTGTCTCTAGTACGGAGGTAGGTTGGTTGCAGGTTCTCAACTGGTCTCCTCCTAACCAACACACGGTCATCGCTGACACCGAGGCAGAACCAGCTTTCATCAGAAAACACAACAGACTTCCACTCTGTCCTTCAACGATCTCTGGCTTGACACCACTGAAGTCGCAAATGGCGGTGGTTTGGGGTCAGTGGAAAGCACGCTCAGGGCGTCTGACACGGAGCTGTCCTTGAAATAAACGATTTGTAGCAGTTCGTTGTGTCACTGTGATGCCATCTGCTGCTCAAATTGCGTTGCACATGCCGTGCGATTCTCCAGAGCCATGTACAAAACACGACGGTCTTCTTTCTTGACACCGCGCGGAGACCAGTCTTCTCGCGACCGTACATACCGTTGCCAGCAATCATGTACAGTGGCTGCATTCTTGCCAAGTCTTTCTGCAGTATCGCAAAAGGAATATTCAGCTTGTCGTAGCCCTATTATACGACATTGTTTAAACTCAGTGAGGTACTGATAATAGCGCCTTTGTCGACTTAAAGGCGTTCTTGACTAGCATCAAATTGCCACGTCCAATCTCAAAGGTAACTAACGCTCATACCCGTTACGGTACGTATTCGAAGAAAATCTGATTTGCATTCCGGTAGTGTCGCTATTAACGCCAGTCTGATGCCACTGGCGCAAAATTTTAATCGACATCATCTTTAAAATATAGAAATACGCCGACTAACTTTTCGTTTATATCGCCCAATTGCAATTTTTTCCGTCTTTGCATTGCAGATATCTATACCCAATTTTATATTTTGTTACCTCTGAGTATACTGTAACTACTGAACCACCAAAATACATCAATCTCTAACGGTTTTTTACTTACAGAGAGAAAAAGTGGAGTATTTAAATAAAAATTGAATATAATTTTAAAAACTGGTAACTAATTATTTGTCTCTATATTATGAATTTGGTTTGGTAATCAGAAAGGGAGCTGTATAACACTCCCAAAAAATTTGAGACCTCTAGCTATCAAAGATTCTCAGATAATGGGTCATCGATATTGTAATTTTGTGATCGTAGGTGTATGGCGGACTTACTCTCCTTAACTCAGCCAACTCACATGAAACCTATGTTCAGTAATTTGTCGGGATATGATATGGACTGACGACAAAATCTTAATCGTAGGTGAAGCAGGTGGCAGATATCTGCTCATTAGTATGGTACCACGAACGTGCAGTCAGTCTACGAAGGAGAACCCTCTTGCGCAACATTATTGTTCAAGTGTGCGGGTCGCTTACCAGATAGGACTAACAGAGAATACTAAAGTTACACAGTTAATGGCAGCACGAATGGTCAGAGGCCTGAGTCGCAGGAGGGCATCCCGGAAAATCTGAAAACCCTAAACTGGCAGGCGCCTGAAAGTAGACGCTAGCTACTCGCGAAAAACTAATGACAGAGTTCAGAAACCAGTTTTAAGTAAAGAATACACGAGGACCCTTCAACAAGTGATGCAACAGTTTCTCTTCTCGGGAAATTTCGGTTGAAAAGGGGCGAATTTGTTGTGGTACATCGGGAAATATTCCTGCTTCAGCCTCTATAGTTCCATGAAGTACCGACTGGTGGCGGCGCTACACGTAGCCTTCAAAACGGCGTCTGTAACCGAGATGCGTTCCAAGCAGAAAGCTGTCAGATGGTTCAGATGGCTCTAAGCACTAAGGGACTTAACATCTGAGGTCATCAGTCCCCTAGACTTAGAACTACTTAGACGTAACTAACCTAAGGCCATCACACACATCCATGCCCGAGGCAGGATTCGAACCTGCGACCGTAGCAGCAGCGCAGTTCCGGACTGAAGCGCCTAGAACCGCTCGGCCACAGGAAAGCTGTCGCTGAGTTACTTTTGGCGCAAAACCAGAGCACTGCAGACATTCATAGGCGCCTGCAAAATGTCTCCGGAGATCTGGCAGTGAAAAAAGCACGGTGAGTCGTTGGGCGCAATAAGGTCGCGCATATCTGTCCGATCTTCCACGTGCCTGCCGGCCGCACACAGCTGTGAAGCCTGCAACGTTGGAACGTGCGGACACTCTCATTCGAGCATTCGAGGTGGTCGACAGATCACAATCAGACATCTCGCTGCTTAACCTGACGTTTCTGTTGGTAGTTCTGACAGACTCGAACACCAGCTGAGGCACTGAGAGGTGTGTGCCCGCGGGGTTCCTCTCCGCCTAACATAAGACCATAAAGAGTAACGAAGTACCATCTGTGCGGAACTGATTGCGCGTTACGAAACTGATCGTGACAATTTTTTGTCGAACATCGTCACAGACGATGAAACTCGGGATGATCAGTTCGAAGCGCAAACAAAACGTCAATCCATGGAGTGGCGCACACGACCTCTCCTCCGAATAAAATGTGTAATGCTGCACCCTCATCCGGTAAAGTCGTGATGAAGGTCTTTTGGGTCTCTGAAGGGACAATTCTGTTTGATGTCCTCTCTAATGGTACAACGATCAACGCCGAAGAAACAACTTCAGCGTGTTCATCGCCACAAAAATGTAGACGAAGTTCTACTTCTCCATGACAACGGAAGGTTCACAGAGGTCTACACACACAAGAGGAGCTCAAAAAACTTCATTGGAATGTTCTTCTTCAACCGCCATACAGTCTGGACATTATACCTTCCGACTATCACCTCTTTTCCCTAGTGAAGAATACACAGGGCAGGAAGCAGTATGTGGTTGATGGGGAGTTCGACCAGTAGAGTGGTACCATCCGGTCATTCAGGCCGTGCCAGTAAGTTGGCGTAAGGTCATCGCATTTATGTTGAAAAATATGATTTTGTAGCCAAAACGGAGAAAGGGGGGGGGGGTAATATAGTGTATTGGAATTCCGAATAAAACCAACCTGCTTTCAGAAATAAATTTATTGTGTTACTCATTGAAAGCCTCTCATGAAATTACTTCAGTGCCCTTCGTATCACTGCTGAAGGGACTGCAAAGCCAAGGTTAGACTATCTACAGCGCGCACCCAGGAACTTAAATTTGTTTTTGGATGGGATGCGCCTTGAGTCAAACGCAATATTTTCTTCTTTTACGCAGACACATTTAGCTGAGGTCATAGCATCGCCAGTGGGTTTTTATTTTCTTTCTGTTAAACAGCAGAATTGCTCTTCGAAAATTATTACATTTTTTTTTTGTAAGGGGCTATTGCTGTACTTGAGAAGTTTTAAGTCAGTCATGAGGAATGACTCAGTGATTCTCAAGTGCAGCAATAGTCCCCTCTTCCCTCCTCCATAAAAACTAATAATTAAAAAGTACCAAATACAGGAAGCCACAGTAGACATAAAAGAAATAACAAACAAATAATATGCCTTAGACAATATACCTTAGCAAGGTCTTAAGCGATGCGAAGACCCACCACGATTTAATAGCCGTGTCAGGAAACTGCTACGTAAACAAACAGAACTTCATCTCAGATTCAAGAGAAGTCAAAATCTGATAAACGAAAGCTGAACGAAGCAGAAATGAGCACAGAGATAGCAATGAAAGAAGCGTTCAATGACTTTCAAAGTACAATTTCGTTTACCGGTCTAAGTAAAAAACTTGAAACTTTTTGGTCTTCTGCAAAATCAGTGTCCATGTTGTTGTTGTTGTGGTCGTCAGTCCTGAGACTGGTTTGATGCAGCTCTCCATGCTACTCTATCCTGTGCAAGCTTCTTCATCTACCAGTACCTACTGCAACCTACATCCTTCTGAATCTGCTTAGTGTAGTCATCTCTTGGTCTCCCTCTACGATTTTTACCCTCCACGCTGCCCTCCAATACTAAATTGGTGATCCCTTGATGCCTCAGAACATGTCCTACCAACCGATCCCTTCTTCTAGTCAAGTTGTGCCACAAACTTCTCTTCTCCCCAATCCGATTCAATACTTCCTCATTAGTTATGTGATCTACCCATCTAACCTTCAGCATTCTTCTGTAGCACCACATTTCGAAAGCTTCTATTCTCTTCTTATCCAAACTATTTATCGTCCATGCTTCACTTCCATACATGGCTACACTCCATACAAATACTTTCAGAAATGACTTCCTGACACTTAAATCTATACTCGATGTTAACAAATTTCTCTTCTTCAGAAACGCTTTCCTTGCAATTGCCAGTCTACATTTTATATCCTCTCTACTTCGACCATCATCAGTTATTTTGCTCCCCAAATAGCAAAACTCCTTTACTACTTTAAGTGTCTCATTTCCTAACCTAGTTCCCTCAGCATCACCCGACTTAATTCGACTACATTCCATTATCCTCGTTTTGCTTTTGTTGATGTCCATCTTATATCCTCCTTTCAAGACACTATCCGTTCCGTTCAACTGCTCTTCCAAGTCCTTTGCTGTCTCTGACAGAATTACGATGTCATCCGCGAACATCAAAATTTTTATTTCTTCTGTATGGATTTTAATATCTACTCCGAATTTTTCTTTTGTTTCCTTCACTGCTTGCTCAATATACAGATTGAATAACATCGGGGAGAGAGTGCAACCCTGTCTCACTCCGTTCCCAACCACTGCCTCCCTTTCATGTCCCTCGACTCTAATAATTGCCATCTGGTAGCTGTACAAATTGTAAATAGTCTTTCGCTCCCTGTATTTTACCCCTGCCACCTTCAGAATTTGAAAGAGAGTATTCCAGTCAACATTGTCAAAAGCTTTCTCTAAGTCTACAAATGCTAGAAACGTAGGTTTGCCCTTCCTTAATCTAGCTTCTAAGATAAGTCGTAGGGTCAGTATTTTCTCACGTGTTTCAACATTTCTACAGAATCCAAACTGATCTTCCCCGAGGTCGGCTTTTATCAGTTTTTCCATTCGTCTGTAAATAATTCGCGTTAGTATTTTGCAGCTGTGACTTATTAAACTGATAGTTTGGTAATTTTCACATCTGTTAACACCTGATTTCTTTGGGATTGGAATTATTATATTCTTCTTGTAGTCTGGGGGTATTTCGCCTGTCTCATACATCTTGTTCACCAGATGGTAGAGTTTTGTCAGGACTGGCTCTCCCAAGGCCGTCATTAGTTCCAATGGAATGTTGTCTACTCCGGGGGCCTTGTTTCGACTCAGGTCTTTCAGTGCTCTGTCAAACTCTTCACGCAGTATCGTATCTCCCATTTCATCTTCATCTACATCCTCTTCCATTTCTATAATATTGTCCTCAAGTACATCGCCCTTGTATAGACCCTCTATATACCCCTTCCACCTTTCTGCTTTCCCTTCTTTGGTTAGAACTGAGTTTCCATCTGAGCTCTTGATGTTCATACAAGTGGTTCTCTTATCTCCAATGGTCTCTTTAATTTACCTGTAGGCGGTATCTATCTTACCCCTAGTGAGATAAGCCTCTGCATCTTTACATTTGTCCTCTAGCCATCCGTGCTTAGCCATTTTGCACTTCCTATCGATCTCAGTTTTGAGACGTCTGTATTCCTTTTTGTCTGCTTCATTTACTGCATTTTTATATTTTCTCCTTTCATCAATTAAATTCAATATTTCTTCTGTTACCCAAGGATTTCTACTGGGCCTCGTCTTTTTACCTACTTGATCCTCTGCTGCCTTCACTATTTCATCCCTCAAAGCTACCCATTCTTCTTCTACTGTATTTCTTCCCCCCATTCCTGTCAATTGCTCCCTTATGCTCTCCCTGAAACTCTGTACAACCACTGGTTCTTTTAGTTTATCCAGGTCCCATCTCCTTAAATTCCCACCTTTTTGCAGTTTCTTCAGTTTTAATCTACAGGTCATAACCAATAGATTGTGGTCAGAGTCTATATCTGCCCCTGGAAATGTCTTACAATTTAAAACCTGGTTCCTAAATCTCTGTCTTACCATTATATAACCTATCTGATACCTTTTAGTATCTCCAGGCTTCTTCCATGTATACAGCCTTCTTTTATGATTCTTGAATCAAGTGTTAGCTACGATTAAGTTATACTCTGTGCAAAATTCTACCAGGCGGCTTCCTCTTTCATTTCTTTGCCCCACTCCATATTCACCTACTACGTTTCCTTCTCTCCCTTTTCCTACTACCGAATTCCAGTCACCCATGACTATTAAATTTTCGTCACCCTTCACTATCTGAGTAATTTCTTTTATTTCATCATACATTTCTTCAATTTCTTCGTCATCTGCAGAGCTAGTTGGCATATAAACTTGTACTACTGTAGTAGGTATGGGCTTCGTATCTATCTTGGCCACAATAATGCGTTCACTATGCTGTTTTTAGTAGCTTATCCGCATTCCTATTCATTATTAAACCTACTCCTGCATTACCGCTATTTGATTTTGTGTTTATAACCCTGTAGTCACCTGACCAGAAGTCTTGTTCCTCCTGCCACCGAACTTCGCTAATTCCCACTATATCTAACTTTAAACTATCTATTTCCCTTTTTAAATTTTCTACCCTACCTGCCCGATTAAGGGATCTGACATTCCACGCTCCGATCCGTAGAACGCCAGTTTTCTTTCTCCTGATAACGACATCCTCTTCAGTAGTCCCCGCCCGGAGATCCGAATGGGGGACTATTTTACCTCCGGAATATTTTACCCAAGAGGACGCCATCATCATTTAATCATACAGTAAAGCTTCATGCCCTCGGGAAAAATTACGGCCGTAGTTTCCCCTTGCTTTCAGCCGTTCGCAGTACCAGCACAGCAAGGCCGTTTCGGTTATTGTTACAAGGCCATATCAGTCAATCATCCAGACTGTTGCCCCTGCAACTACTGAAAAGGCTGCTGCCCCTCTTCAGGAACCACACGTTTGTCTGGCCTCTCAACAGATACCCCTCCGTTGTGGTTGCACCTACGGTACGGCTATCTGTATCGCTGAGGCACGCAAGCCTCCCCACCAACGGCAAGGTCCATGGTTAATGGGGGGAGCAGTGTCCATACCGGCACCGAAAACGAAGATAACAGAGCGACGCACGAAATACTAAATTCCATCTTCCGAAACTGTTTCACCGCGGGAGATCGTAACACGGTCCCTCCTTTCAATTATCGTAGGAACGTCGAAATGGCAGGTACTGAGATGACCGATCACGGACTAGAAAAACAACTACAATCGCTTAGTAATGGAAAAGCGTCTGGACCAGATGAAATACCTAGAACATTATACGAAGATTATGCAAAAGAGCTTACTCCCTTTCTAGTACTAATTTATTGTATATTGCTTGGGCAACGAACGATACCTCCTAGCGGCCGGAAGAAAGCGCAGGTCAGTGCCGTTTCTAAGAAGGTCCGAGGGACAAATAGACCTACATCGTTGAGGTCAATCTGTTGTAGACTTATGGAACATGTTTGATGTTCAAGAATCACGACAGTTTTGCAGAACGAAAATCTCCTCTATAAAAACCAACATGGGTTCCGCAAACAGAGATCCTGCGAAACTCAGCTCGCTCTGTTCCACAGTGGGATCCACAGCGCCGTAGACAATGGCACTCAGGCTGATGTCGTGTTCCTTGATTTCAGTAAGGCATTTGAAACCATCCCGGATAACCGTTTAGTCAAAAAAAAAAAAGAAACCTTATCGAGTGTCGGAGCACATTTGCGACTGGATTTAAAACAATCTGCCAGATAAAACTCAACACTTCTCTCTTAACAAAACAATATCGACTGATGCAAAGATAATTACCTCATGGAAGTGTGATAGGAGCCTTACTGTTTACAAGATATATAAATGATCTAGTAGAAAGCGTCGGACTGTTCGCAGATGAAAGTAGCAGCGCCAGAAGACAGTGTGTATCTGTAGAATGATCTGCAGAGGATTGATGAATGGTGTTGGCTCTGGGGGTTGACCCTGAACGTAAATGAATGTAACATATTGCGCTTACACTGGAAAAGAAGTCCACTGCTGTACAGCTACACTATTAATAACAAATTGCTCCAACCAGTATTTACAGTAAAAAAAGTCTAGAAGTAATTATTCATAGCGACCTTAAGTGGAACGACCACATAAAACAAAATAGTAGGAAGAGCAGACGTCCCACTGAGATTCATAGGTAGAATCGTTTTTATGAACGTGCTACATTGTGGTTTGAAACAGATTTAAGAGACAAAGCCAGATGCCATTCACTCGGTGATCATTTGTTGAGTAATTACGATAATAGTTCTGGTACCACAATTATTTTCAAAGGTAATAAAGACTCACAACATTCAGGGCCAACATTTAACAATAAGTCATTTTGTGACAGAGTCAGATAGCGTGCGTAAATTACATTGAGAATAAAATCCTTTCTCGCGGCCGTATAATTTGATCGACCGGTTACTTTAGATTTCCTATCGTGTAGCATGAGCTTCGCGTATTTCCAGCTACAGATATTTTCAGTCAACATTTCTCAATTACTCAGCTTTGCATATTTTACCGGCGGATTTCATAATCATAAGAGTATTAAAATATTTTAAAGGACGTTTTCACCATCTGATTGAAATAAAAGACTCGGTAGGACCAATGGAGACACGTCTTGAAATTTTACACACGACTCCTTAAGGACGTTTCTTGAACAACTTGAAATATATGGAAGTTACCTGAATGAATCAGATAAAATACTCAGTCTTCAGTGTGACTTCAAGGATTCTGCGTTCTTCAAGAACGTTGACGACGTATTCAGACGTCCCAGTCAGCAGTAACTCTCCAGGTTTTCTACGGCGCCACTCGGAGGAAGACGGCGTTAAAAGGCCGCCGCAATTGCAAGCAGAGCGGCGGCGGGCAAACAGCTCTGTGTACACAAGCAACAAAAAAAAAAAACACATCTCAGAGGCCTCTGGTAAAAACTTTATGCGCCCTACGTTTTAGTTTAATTATCAATTTTAGAAATATGTCTCATGTATCAATACTACGTTCACTATCCAAATTGCTTCCCAGGTTAAAATTAACTGCATTAAATCGTTTAGACACCGTCTTTGTTACATTTTAATGCCGCACAGTATTAGTACCTTTCCTCTCCCGCTCCATCCTCCTCCCACCCCCTACCTGCCATCCATGATACATTGGTGTGTACGAAGGTAAGTGGGTTTAGCAAAATGCTTGATGCCACGGAATGTTGTCACAAGTGTAGTGCTGTGTTATTTTTATTTTACAGCTTATGACTAAGTTATTTTTTAAAGGTATTTGACTTTTCGCAATTCGTAAGTAAGTAGACTACAGTTTTAATAATTTTAAATATTTTCAATCTGCGATACCTAGATAAATAGTCATTTATGAAAGTATCATTTCATTTTTCGGTCTTAAGATCATTAAATTTGACCGAAACTAGTTCTCAAGTGTGACTAATTGTAACTGACAGTGTTACAATAAATACTTTTAAAAAATTTATACAGTCGCGGCATCTCTCTTCACAATATGTCATCCGTTAGTAAGGAGGAATAAGGTGCAAACTAGCGATGGCAAGGGAATCACTCCTCTATAAAATAAATCTCCTAATATCGAACGTAGGTCTTAAGAGGAGCATGAGATTTCTCGGGGTGGACGTTTGTAGCATAGCATTGTATACCAGTGAACGATGACTGTGGCAAAACCGATAAGAAGAGAATCGCCCAAGCGCGCGAGAAACGGGGTTACAGAAGGACGCTGAAAATTGAGTATTCTCAAACAAGCAATGAGGGGTTGCCCTCAGAATCAATAAGGAAACAAATACGGGGAAAACTGTAAAAGTGGTGGCGCATCCCCCCTCCATCTGGAATACACTCCTAAAGTTATTTCTTATAGTAGGATATGTCTCAACACTCACCAACTCATTTACACAAAAATGTCTGCAGGCGCCCATGCATGGGTTACGTCACAAGATAATAGTTTGCATCATTTTGGAGTGAGCCGCAGAGGACAAGAACTGTAACAAAAAAGGGATTGGAATATCTCCAACAAGTAATCGATTACGTTCGATGTGTTACTATGAGATTAGAAGATTGGCACAGGAGAGGAATTTGTCGCGGGCCATATCAAACCAGCCAAAAGACGGATAAGAAAAACAAGAATTAAAAACCTCCAGCACATCATGCATATGAACGTGTGTGTTACGAGTCAATAACTTGACATCTTTTAGAGACATTACATTCCATACATTCCAGCCAGCGGTCACATAAGGCCCAAGGAACAATATGTTCCAAAACAAAAAAAGGAATTACGCGATACACGATGTTCTTCAGCCCTTAGTAACTCTAATTACTGACAAATTATATGAAAATGTTCTTATGGTCTTTCAGTTACCTCATATTACGCAATATTTAATTCAAAATTTGAACTTTCAGAAGAACAAAAAAAATTTACTTAACTGCAGTAAAAGACTCGCCAACACTTTAAAGGAATTAAGATAACTTGAACTAAATACCACAGCTGTGACATAAATGCCAACTCATCTATAAATTTACTATGGTCAATGACAGATGCTTTTTGAAGTACAGAAACCAGATTTTAGAGAAACACACAATTTACGAACGCATACTTTTGCAGACGGTACACAAAAAATTGAATCAAGTACATTAGCACGTTTAATTTGTAAATTTGGGTAACAATGTAATCATTGCCTTCATTACACAACAAACTCATAAATCTACAAGTCTGCCAGGTGAGTAGACTTGCACTCACAAGTAAAGCAAAAATTGAGAATTTATTTATTCTTCGTTACAGTCGTACTCATTTAGTGCTGTATATATATACACTCCTGGAAATGGAAAAAAGAACACATTGACACCGGTGTGTCAGACCCACCATACTTGCTCCGTACACTGCGAGAGGGCTGTACAAGCAATGATCACACGCACGTCACAGCGGACACATCAGGAACCGCGGTGTTGGCCGTCGAATGGCGCTAGCTGCGCAGCATTTGTGCACCGCCGCCGTCAGTGTCAGCCAGTTTGCCGTGGCATACGGAGCTCCATCGCAGTCTTTAACACTGGTAGCATGCCGCGACAGCGTGGACGTGACCGTATGTGCAGTTGACGGACTTTGAGCGAGGGCGTATAGTGGGCATGCGGGAGGCCGGGTGGACGTACCGCCGAATTGCTCAACACGTGGGGCGTGAGGTCTCCACAGTACATCGATGTTGTCGCCAGTGGTCGGCGGAAGGTGCACGTGCCCGTCGACCTGGGACCGGACCGCAGCGACGCACGGATGCACGTCAAGACCGTAGGATCCTACGCACTGCCGTAGGGGACCGCACCGTCACTTCCCAGCAAATTAGGGACACTGTTGCTCCTGGGGTATCGGCGAGGACCATTCGCAGCCGTCTCCATGAAGCTGGGCTACGGTCCCGCACACCGTTAGGCCGTCTTCCGCTCACGCCCCAACATCGTGCAGCCAGCCTCCAGTGGTGTCGCGACAGGCGTGAATGGAGGGACGAATGGAGACGTGTCGTCTTCAGCGATGAGAGTCGCTTCTGCCTTGGTGCCAATGATGGTCGTATGCGTGTTTGGCGCCGTGCAGGTGAGCGCCACAATCAGGACTGCATACGACCGAGGCACACAGGGCCAACACCCGGCATCATGGTGTGGGGAGCGATCTCCTACACTGGCCGTACACCTCTGGTGATCGTCGAGGGGACACTGAATAGTGCACGGTACATCCAAACCGTCATCGAACCCATCGTTCTACCATTCCTAGACCGGCAAGGGAACTTGCTGTTCCAACAGGACAATGCACGTCCGCATGTATCCCGTGCCACCCAACGTGCTCTAGTAGGTGTAAGTCAACTACCCTGGCCAGCAAGATCTCCGGATCTGTCCCCCATTGAGCATGTTTGGGACTGGATGAAGTGTCGTCTCACGCGGTCTGCACGTCCAGCACGAACGCTGGTCCAACTGAGGCGCCAGGTGGAAATGGCATGGCAAGTCGTTCCACAGGACTACATCCAGCATCTCTACGATCGTCTCCATGGGAGAATAGCAGCCTGCATTGCTGCGAAAGGTGGATATACACTTTACTAGTGCCGACATTGTGCATGCTCTGTCGCCTGTGTCTATGTGCCTGTGGTTCTGTCAGTGTGATCATGTGATGTATCTGACCCCAGGAATGTGTCAATAAAGTTTCCCCTTCCTGAGACAATGAATTCACGGTGTTCTTATTTCAATTTCCAGGAGTATATATATATATATATATATATATATATATATATATATATATATATATATATATAGGGTGAGTCACCTAATGTTACCGAACGTGAGGAGGGGGGCTAGTGTAATTGGTTAATACAAACCATACAAAAATGCACGGAAGTATATTTTTTAACAAAAACCTACGTTTTTTTAAATGGAACCACGTTAGTTTTGTTAGCACATCTGAACATATAAACAAATACGTAATCAGTGCCGTTTGTTGCATTGTAAAATGTTAATTACATCCGGAGATATTGTAACGTAAGTTGACGCTTGAAACCTCCTACGTTCAGTTGCGTGTTGTAACAAACACGGGCCACGGTCGGCGAGCAGCATCTGCAGGGACATGTTTACGATGACGACCGTGTTTACGAATGTGGCTGTAGTGCACTGTTGTGGTTTGGTTGTGTCCGCATGTAGCGCTTGCTGCTATTGTTATTCTGCATCCGTCTCCGCACGCAGACCAACTGTCGTACACCGTGTTACCAGACGTCTGTGATAGTGTGGTGTTGTGGGAACTATGACCATGGTGTATTCGAACTCTGAAAAGGCGGAGATGATACTCATCTATGACGAGTGTCGACGAAATGCAGCTGAAGCCTGCAGGCTGTATGCAGAACGGTACCCGGACAGAGAGCATCCAACGCGCCGCACATTGCAAAACATCTACCGCCGACTGTATACAACAGGTACGGCCGTAGCACGCAAATGGGTCCGTAACAGGCCCGTCACAGGAGAAGCGGGTGCAGTTGGTGTGTTAGCTGCTGTTGCCATGAACCCACACATGAGTACACGGGACACTGCGAGAGCCGGTGGACTGAGTCAAAGTAGTGTCATGCACATACTGCATCGTTACTGCTTTCACCCGTTTCATGTGTCGCTACATCACCAATTACATGGTGATGACTTTAATCATCGAGTGCAATGCTGTCAATGGGCATTAACAGAGAATGCGTTGCAGTTATACCTGTTTACCGATGAAGCGGGTTTCACAAACCACGGGGCAGTGAATCTACGGAACATGCATTACTGGTCCGTGAACAATCCTCGCTGGCTCAGACAAGTAGAGCGACAGCGACCGTGGACTGTAAATGTATGGTGCAGAATCATTGGCGACCACCTCATTGGTCTTCACTTCATTGCAGGGGCCCAAACAGCTGCAACATAAATCGAGTTTCTACAGAATGATCTGTCAACGTGCTTGAAAATGTCCCACTGGAAACGCGTCGACGTATGTGGTATCAGCATGATGGTGCACCTGCACATTCCGCAATTAACACTAGGCTGACCCTTGACAGGATGTTCGACGGGCGTTTCATAGGACGTGGAGGATGCATAAATTGGCCAGCCCGTTCTCCTGATCTTACATCTCTGGACTTCTTTCTGTGGGGTACGTTAATGGAGAATGTGTACCGTGATGTGCCTACAACCGCAGAGGATATGAAACAACGTATTGTGACAGCCTGCGGCGACATTACACCAGATGTACTGCGGCGTGTACAACATTCATTACGCCAGAGATTGCAATTGTGTGCAGCAAATGATGGCCACCACATTGAACATCTATTGGCCTGACATGTCGGGACACACTCTATTCCACTCAGTAATTAAAACGGAAACCACGTGTGTACGTGTACATCACCCGTCATGGTAATGTTCATGTGCGTCAGTGAAAAAGATAAATAAAAAGGTGTTAGCATGTGGACTTAATGTGCTGTTCCAGTCTCTTCTGTACCTAAGGTCCATCACCGTTCCCTTTGGATTTCTACGTAATTCGGTGATCTCCGATACACACCATCGAACAGTGGAGGAGTGGTACTCAAGCGTCAACTTTAGGTTACAATATCTCCGGATGTAATTAACATTTTACAAAGCAACAAACTGCACTGATTACGTATTTGTTTATATGTTCAGATGTGCTAACAAAACTAACGGGGTTCCATTTAAGAAAACGTAGGTTTGTGTTAAAAAATATACTCCTGTGCATTTTTTGGTTTGTATTATCCAATTACACTAGCCCCTCTCCTCACGTTCGGTCTGTGGAATCGATTCGTCAGTATTTGCTGTGCTTTACGAAATATATCCAGCGGTAATGTTACGTGACTCACCCTGAGGTATCGGGCAGAAGGAGGGACCACGAATGCACGCAGAACGTTCTGTTTTGTTTTAGCTGCTTCTGCTCTCTGGCAAACATTGCTTCTCATTATTATTTAAAAGGTCTCCCACAGGGCCGCCCACGGCGTGTCAGACTTTGTCCTCGCAGCCTGTGCGGGCTGTGTGTCAGTTGGATTTTCTCCGTCCTTCTCGGAACGACTCACGACGGCGTGACATTTCATTTAGCGTTGCTGTGCCGTGTGTTTCGGTCGGCAAAACTGTCTGAGCTCGACAGAACCTGGTGTCATCGCTGTTTACCCGTCCCTATTTCTTCGTGGTAGAAAGACGTTAATAGGTCCATTGGATGTTTGCATAAAATGTGGTATCTAGCGATCCATCGCGACAATCCTTTCAAATGAACTGGAGTGGCAGAGGAGAGGGATGAGAATTCCCAGTTCGCATAAGCGACTGGCACTGCATACTTTCCACGAAACAACATTACAGTATCATTCAGAAAGAATTTAAAGATTTAGTTGCAATGAAAGAGCAAAAGATTTGATCGATCAACATACTGGAGGCGTTGTTCTGCGCATCAAGAAGCATTTTGTGCTAAATTTGGAGACAAGAAGAAATTAGTGTTACAGATAGTTTCTTTAAGAGCGTAGGGAACTGGACCGTCTTTGTCAGTAGCTGTCCCTTCTAAAACGCGACTTCTTTTTTAAATGCATCCCCATCAAATCATGAACAAGTTACTTTGCAATGTCTTAGTTACAATGCAAAGTCTGCAATCCATTCCGGAGGTTCCAATTTTTGTTCTTGCATTCCTTTTTGCTTCAGAAATTCAATACAAGGCAGTCTTAAATCAGAAAACGTTCAAGGCATGCCCCTTGACTTAACCAACGTACTTTGCAGTAATTCATGAAGTCTCCATACTCTTCGTTCATTTCAATTGAAAACTGTTGCAAAGGACAATGGAATAAAACGTGCTGTTCAAAAATTTTATTTCCTACAGAAATTTACTACAGAATTAAATAGCTTTCCTAGATGTTTTCCTATATGGCCGATCTTAGGTCATGTTTAACACTGCTACGCCTCCTTGATCAGAAACAGCTTCTACGGGGTTTCCCTATGACGTAGGTTCTGGTCTGTCTCACTTGCTCACTACAGCGCTTAAGCTTCATTCAGCCCAATAAACGTCTGTGAATTTCCCCATCTCGTGGCGAATCTGCGCTCTTTGTGGTATACGGTCCTGAACGACAGGGTTCGTTTCACAATTCCTGAAGGTTGACTCTTTCGGCCATATGCTTAAATGAGAGCGAAATGCTCGTTAACTCACAATGGTACGAGGTATATTAGGTAGCTGTCGCTGAGTTTATGATCGACAGAACTCACTATTGAGTTCATTTTCAGCTTTGCACATCTCATGCACTCTACTTTATTCCATCTAGAACCCAAGCATGGTAATGATTAGTTTTTACAACTTGAGCATCACGATTTTGTACCTCATGACAGTTATTTCACATCAAGTAGGACTCACTTATGAGTCCAATACATTTTCACTCTGATCACAGTATTTTGGGTAGTATTATGAACTGTTTTAAATCGCTTTTCAATCATCAAGACAGCACAAGTGTCTTCATTTCACTCTCGCAAACCAGCTCCAGTTTGATTTGCAACTACCTAAAAAATTAAAGGTGAATGAGATTAGTTTTTACAAAACGAGCGACTGACCCATGGACACGATGGATTTCCACCTTTTCAATTCTCTTGTAATTTTCTGATATCACTTGAGAAAATTTAGTTGCATTTTTAAACACGAAACCACCACAAATAGCTTGTTGGACGTTTCGCAAATCTTTGTAACACGCCCGAGAGTACAAATGGCGGGGGACCCTAAAAATGTTTTTTCGCTTCTGGATCGTGCGCCTTATGCACACCACCTACCTGATAAACCGCGGCAGTAGTATTGTTCTGCTCCACACTGCTGCTGGCTTGCCTGAAATCATCAATCGAAATATGCAAGCGGGTTTAGGGAAGCCACTCAACATTAAAACACAACACTTGTAAGTAGGCTGTTTAGGTTTTTTATTGGTAACGCCGCCGCCACGTAGCGCTCTGTATAAAAATCACTGGCTGTGCCGTGTGCAGTCTGTGGCTGGTTTGCATTGTTGTCTGCCATTGTAGTGTTGGGCAGCGGCAGCTGGACGCTAACAGCGCGTAGCGTTGCGCAGTTGGAGGTGAGCCGCCAGCAGTGGTGGACGTGGGGAGAGAGATGGCGGAGTTTTGAAATTTGTAAGAATTGATGTCATGAACTATATATATATATATATATATATATATATATATATATATATATATATATAATGATTATTAAGGTAAATACATTGTTTGTTCTCTATTAAAATTTTTCATTTGCTAACTGTGCCTATCAGTAGTTAGTGCCTTCCGTAGTTTGAATCTTTTATTTAGCTGGCAGTAGTGGTGCTCGCTGTATTGCAGTAGTTCGAGTAACGAAGATTTTTTGTGAGGTAAGTGATTTGTGAAAGGTATAGGTTAATGTTAGTCAGGGCCATTCTTTTGTAGGGATTATTGAAAGATTGCGTTGCGCAAAAAATATTGTGTGTCAGTTTAAGCACAATCTTGTACAATTTTTCTAAGGGGACGTTTTGTATGTCGACCCTTAGCCAAGGATACCTCACTGGAATCTCCTGAGTTTTTCTTGTAGTTTGTGTAGTTAGTGTAGCCTTTGTTTATTGCTAGCGTGTAATCATAGAGAGAATTTCCTTTGTAGTTGCAGTCTTTCATTGTTGTACAGTAAAACAGTTGTGGCATGCATGTAGATTTGCACCAAGTATTTCGCAGCTTCGCTTGCAATTAACTAGATATTATTTTCAGTGCTATGTTAATGTGTTCTCTTATTATTGCTCTTCAAATTGTGCTTTTATGTGTTATCGTGTGAAATATTGTGACAATAATGGCGTGTGAAAAACGTAACACTATTTTTGACTCCAAAGTAAACTGAGAAATAATAGCGACGACGAGCGTCGCTTATCAGCACCACTGTGTAGTGAATTAACAGACATTCGAAGTAGTAATTTGGTAATTGTGCATAGGGAAATGGAGCGGGCGGCAAATAATGGTGTAGACAATGAAACAAGTAGTGAACAGGGAACAATTATCGATCGATCAGTCTGCAACAGCTCGCCTCAGGAATCCGAAATGACAGAACACAATATTGCAAATACTGTAGACTTAGGTTATGGGTCCTCACCGTATTCTCAAATGAGTCAAGACACATTTTCTGCCTGTCAAAATGTAAATGTTGCCGGTGAAAATGCACTGCCAAAAAGCATAGAAAAACAGATTCCAGACACTAATACATTATTATTGCAATTAATGCAACAAATGGAACAAAATCAGAAACAAATGGGACAAAAGCTTCAAAAGTTAGATACAATGGAACAAAATCTTCAAAAGTTAGACACAAGGAACAAAATCAGAGACAAACACAGCAAAAGCTTCAAAAGTTAGACACAATGGAACAAAATAAGAGACAAACACAGCAAAAGCTTCAAAAGTTAGACACAATGGAACAAAATCTGAGACAAACACAGCAAAAGTTAGACGCAATGGAGCAAAAGCTTCAAAAGTTAGACTCAATGGAACATACGCTTGAACAAACACGTGAAGATTTAACTACTGAATTACATAAAATCGAATCGAAATGTCAAAAAGTCTGTAATGACGTAAAAACACAAATTTGTGAGCATTTCCAACCTATTTTTTCGCGGCATGAAAATGCATTACAGAATCACGAAGCAGCCATAAAAGAACTGCAAACAATTGTTCATGAAAATCATGAGACCTTGCAAGCTAAAATTGACTCAGTTGCATCTACCGATTCGGTTACGCAACTTGCAAAAACTCAAGAAAACTTAAAGGACACAGTAGATACTCTGAAAATTGGTTCAGAAAGACACATGGAGGACATTAGTTCATTATCACAGAAAGTAGTTGAACTTTCGGATCAGCTAAATAATTTATCTACAAAGGTAGAAGATAATCTGAATGACACAAAACCGGTAGTCTTTAATGACACAGAAGAGTTCGAACAAATTAGGAAATTCAAACAAAATCAAAATCAAATTAATACGCAACACCAAAGAGAAATCCGGAAAGTACAAGATCAGCTGACACAGGTAATACAAGAATTACGTATTTCAGAGGACTCTCACACACCAATACGGGAAGAGGGACATAAAAATACGGAACTGCCACAAAATAATAACACAGGGCACTTTGGAGATTATGAAAGAAATTGGCAAAGTACACCGAATTTTGAGATGGAACCGCCGAAACGACGTAACAATGACCGACATGCGACCCGCCGACACGATGATTTTGACTATAAGCTGTTCACTACTACACGTAAATTCAAAACATTTAAAAATTCTGGCAACGACATTCATCCACAAGCGTGGCTTCATCAATTCTCTCATTGTTTCCCTCCCAACTTGTCATTAGAGCACAGATTAGAATTTATGTGTGGCTACTTAGAGAATGAACCAGCTGTAAGAATGCGATCGGTCATTCACAATTGTCATAGTGAAGGAGAATTTTACCATGCCTTCCTCTCAGCATATTGGTCTCAAGCTACACAAGACCGAGTAAAACATAGCATCATGATGATGAAACACTTTGAACAATCTGAATTTTCCAGTCTCGTCAAATATTTTGAAGACATGTTACATAAGAATCAGTATCTTTCAAACCCATACAGCCCGTCAGAACTCATCCGCATTTGCTTAATAGAATTGCCTGAACATTTAAGGAATATTATTTGGGCAGGACGATGCAAAGACGACATTGAAGCTTTTCAGGGACTGTTACAAGAACTGGAAATTGACATTGACAATCGCGGAACGCGAAAACAGGAACGCAACAATTACAGGTCACATCCGTCGCAATTCCGCCATGAAAGAAACAATAACTGGACACGACAAGTCTATTCTTACAACGCAAATCGTGACCAAAACATACACCACCTGTATGACAACCACTGGAAGAATAATAATAGTTACAGAGAAAGATCGCATTTCCATAGTAATGAATATGACAGAGGTAACCATAGAAACAGACAATATGGGAACAAAAATAATTATTATCAAGGGAGACAGAATAACTTCAGACGCAACGGTCCAGCGCGCAGTTACGATTCAGGAAGAAATGCTCCACCACATGACCGACAAACAAGAAACTATGTGAACTACCGACAAAACGACAGACCTAAATTCCATCAGAACTGTCGAGCTTCAAACAGGGCAGGACCTTCTCGTCAAGGCGAATTTGTAGAAGTTAGGTCTCCTAATCCCAATAACGGCGCGCGCCAACAAAGAGATAGACAATGACTCGCACCGCAGGCAGCCGCGTGCGCCGGCTGGCTCAGAGAAAAATAACATAAGCTAACCTTGAGCAAAATTCCAGTGTTCCTTACCGACGTAACCACATGATAATTGCGTTGAGACTGAAACTCTGCGCACTAGGAAGAGTAAAAGATTGCACCACATTTCACATGTAAAACCGTTTATTGAAAGATAATCTGCTTTTTAACTTTGTCTTTGCCATAAAATTTTTCACTTCACGCTACTAGAACAATTTGTCTCACTGAGAAACTGTTAACATGTAACAATGTTTTGAAGTTAACTATCCAGTCTAGAACCTAGGGAACATTTTTAAACAGAAATTGCGAATGCTTTGTTATAGTGAACAGACGACACATTGTTGTTATTTGTACATTCTTGCTTGTTAGTTGCACGATTACGTAACGACTATAAGGCTTATATACTTAGAACATATACTGTTAATGAGGTTTTAATGCAACATTTTGGTTCAGTTGCAAAGACATTCTTTATTTGAAGTACTTTCTGTGAGATTTAGCGTTTGGTTTCTTTGATAGCTACACGATTATATCACGACGCTACTAATGTGTGACACAATTTACATTGTGCTTTTGCGATGTATCTGTTTTATATCTGCACCGTTTTTCTGAATTCTTCTGCAAAGGAAAACATGTTTTAGTAGTAACTTTGTGGTATAGCTACAATGAGAGAGCCTTTTCTGTAGCACAACAATATATTATAGTACAGTACTTACTTCATCACGGCAATAAGCGTAGTAACTACGATATCTTTACGCAAAGCATTTCACTTTTGTTTATCATGAGGTAAGTACATTGACTTCTGCAGAACTTATCTTTCGGAGGAAGATAACTACGACACTTCCTCAGAGATTATCTTACAACACGACGCACAGTTTAGCGCTACAGTACACGTAGTTGAGTGATTAATTTTGTACTTAAAACATTTATTTTTAAAGATATTTGAAGTACAATGATACAAAGGTTTTCCGTGATACATTTCATTCCATTGCTGTAATCTGTAACACCTGAGGATATAATTACATTAATCCTCAGGGGGGTACACGCTTACTTTGTATACCATGTGTGTGGCAAGCACAAGGAGCCGTAGCTAATATGGTATTTGCTTATACAACTTTACACATCGGTACCATATTTCTCTAACACATTAATCACACAGCTCTCTGATCATTTAACTGAGAGAGACAAACATTTATTTTACTACATCAGTGACAGATGTTTACGTAATTACACAGTTGGATAACTACACACTTATTAAATTGTATTTTGTCTGTACTTTGTGAACAGTTCATATTTTTTCAGAACCATTGTTATAATATGAGAGCTTTGAATGATGTATTTGGTATGGGATCACGATTTTTAAAGTACGTTTGAGGTAGATGACACTTTTGACATGAGCAGAGAATTTTTTTTAGGTTTTGAAATTCTTGGAGGAAGCTACGACGATTTTGAGAGTTGACTAAGGTGTTATGGTGTTATTATTACGACGACGATGTGTATTATGCTGCTGAGGTATGTTTATGATCAATAAGCTGATGTTATATGAGGAATTTGATTATCTGTTATGATGAAATATTGAAGTGTCGACGAATATGTATATATATAATAAGGTAAGGAATAATGAGTAGTGGTTAGGGATCTGATTCGTGGAAAAGGTGGTTGGAAACCAAGAATCGTACTTTTAAGAGTTATGAAATGTATGTAAATGCATGAATGTATTACAATAGGATTTTTTTCTACAGATGTGTAACGCAAACTCTTGACCTGTGAAATTTTTTATATGAGACTGCCACTGTAACGGAAACTGCTGTCATAAATATTTCGATAAGACAGTTAAGTGACCACCTGCACGTAATGCGTCGTGGGCACCCAGCTGCGCGACAACCACCTGACAAAAAGAAAGCCATTAGTGTGTGCCTTTCAGAGACACAGGTAAAAAAAAAAGAGGCCATTATCCTCGCTATTGACATTCATTCCTTTATAGAAAGCATCGCAAATACGACACGCTCAAACTTGAAAACATATGATTATACTGTGGAGCTCTTAATTTATGATATTTACTAAAATGCCTAATGAAACGATGGGAAACATTACACGGCTATTGTCTTGCTAGTTGAGAGAAATGCCATATGGATTGCTTTATATATCTATTCACTCATTTTGTTTAATATCTAGTTTCTATCTGCACTGCAGCATTGGTTAAAATACAATTTAATAGCTGTACTAATATAGTTATTTTATGCCTACAGATGCAGTAAATAATAACTTTACGATGTACTTAAAAAAACGAAGGAACACAAAAAGACTTCCCTTCACAGGAACTGCATACATAATTTTCTCTTCAAGTACTTGGTAATTTTTATGGTAGGATAACTTCTTGTGGTGCACCACTTTAATGACATAGATATTAATATGTGAATAGACATTTCCCTTTTCTGCATTGTTGTCTTTACTGTAATATTTTTTCTGCTTGAGCTTTGTCATGTTTAGTTTTAAGCTATTGCATTTGCTGCTGCTGTGTGCCAGGCGTAATGTTACTGAATTTGACTTTGTATTACTCTGTTAAGCCAGTTTTACTAGGGATTTGTTTTTCTTGTTTGCTGCACAGCGCCTTATATTAGTTGTAATATTGCAATTGCTTTACCAATTTCCATTTTTTTGGGACATTGCTGTTTGTATTAATTTGTTTTGTGCTGCTGCTTTGCCTTGTCCCTTAGTTTAGCATCTGAGCTCAGTAGATTTAAGTTAGCATAAGAGGGGGTAGACTATATAAGAATCTAACTATGATGAATTGGAAGAAAAGCATTGAGAAGCTATAAGAAAATGATTTGGCCAAAAAAGGAGTGTACAGTGGAGAAAAACTATTTTTGAAAGAGGATGTGAACAGAATACAGAAAGCATGCTTGGATAGGATTTTTTTGGAGGAAACATCTACAGAATGAAGTTTTGGGTTGAACTGCAGTACCAAATGTTATCCTGAAAACAAACCCTGGCCTTTCCTTTTGTGTTATCCTCCTATTTGTTTGTGTACCCTTGTGTATTTGTTTTCTTCCTGTCTCTGTGTACTGTTTCATAGAATTTTTTCTCTTCTAATACTAAGCTACATTCACTATGATGAGGAATACTGTTATCCTCAAATATAATTTGCATTAATAACATGTTATTTACTTCGTAAAGGTGTTTACACATTATTTATTCTGTTTTGTTCTAATGCTCATGTGTGAAGTTGATGTTTCAAAAGTTATTCTGATCTTTTATATATGTACTTATAATTTTTGTAACACTGATGTGTTTGCTATTTCGATTCTTTTGTAAAGCCTGTACTACTGCAAATGTTATCTGTATTGTTATGTTCTTTAAAGACGTATTTTGTACCTTTGTTATTGTATTCTTATGTTATAAAATTGTAATTGACACCAGTTCATCAAATTAAGTAACTTGTAAATTACATTTCACTGCACACATTTCTGTTGGTCATAGTATATGGACAATATGTGAGAAGTAGGGACTGATAGTGTTTGCACGTGTGTTAATAATTCAGTAAGGGACTGGATAACAGCATTGCTGGTTCTAAGGACATTTCAAAAACAATTTTTGTGAGTGCACAAGTGGTGGTTATGGACTTGCTATATTATCCGCAAGACTCTTCAATGGTGATTGTGCGCCTGCACAGTCAAACAGATGGCTGCTGGCCATTTCTACAAGGACTGCAGTGGGTCTGCACCTCTGGTGGCCCACCAATATTAATCTCTACCAGGATTACAGTGGGTCTGCTCTGTGATGACCTACTTACCGATAGTCTTCAACGTCGACTGACTCTGCTGTGGCCCATTACCTGTCTGCATGTTAAGAGTCAGCACTGTCTTTCCGTTGGAAGGACAACACTACTTTTTCAAGACTGCTTAGAAATCCACTACTTCCAAGTGCAATCTCTTTTATTGCTCAGACTTTGAGAAAAACACTGCAATTTTGCTGTGATGAACGATCAGGACTGTCTTTATGGACTGTGAGAAAATTTTAGCTTTTGACCAACATTGTATCAATAAGTGTGTGCATTTGATATCTTTGTTATTGTAATTATGAAAAATTTTATCAAATCCTTATTGGCCAGTGCCCAAAACAATTTGCAAAATTTTTTGTGGGGAGCATGGGGGCTATGTAAGTAGGCTGTTTAGGTTCTTTTATTGGTAACGCCGCCGCCACGTAGCGCTCCGTATAAAAATCACTGGCTGTGCCGTGTGCAGTCTTTAGCTGGTTTACATTGTTGTCTGCCATGGTAGTGTTGGGTAGCGGCAGCTGGATGCTAACAGCGCGTAGCGTTGGGCAGTTGGAGGTGAGCCGCCAGCAGTGGTGGACGTGGGGAGAGAGATGGCGGAGTTTTGAAATTTGTAAGAATTGATGTCATGAATATATAATGATTATTAAGGTAAATACATTGTTTGTTCTCTATTAAAATCTTTCATTTGCTAACTGTGCCTATCAGTAGTTAGTGCCTTCCGTAGTTTGAATCTTTTATTTAGCTGGCAGTAGTGGTGCTCGCTGTATTGCAGTAGTTCGAGTAACGAAGATTTTTTGTGAGGTAAGTGATTTGTGAAAGGTATAGGTTAATGTTAGTCAGGGCCATTCTTTTGTAAGGATTATTGAAAGTCAGATTGCGTTGCGCAAAAAATATTGTGTGTCAGTTTAAGCACAGTCGTGTACAATTTTTCTAAGGGGACGTTTCACACTGTCCTACATCTGGTATGAACAACTATATTCTGAGACAATAAAAGAAAATCGCAGGTTGCGCTGTTTCCATTCTAATTTATAAGTGTTTATTCCAATTAATGGATAATTACCAATTCACAATAACACTCTGATGAACGTATGCGTAACCCAACACGGCGTGGGTGATTGTTGATGATGCGGAAAGTCGATGACCGAACGCACTTTCCCACGCTCGCTACAAGTCACTGGCACATGATTGCACTCTAATTTTTACTGATGACATTAGTTCATTGTGGGAGACCGAAAACGGCGCGGATGACTGATACTGTATGGTACGACACGCAACGAGAGGATACACAACTACATTATCGGCGTCACTACTCATCTTTAATTACATTTTGACGCACTTTCCTCTGAATCACTTCCATATTTCATCACTTTATTGTAATAGCACTTGTAGCAACACTTCAACCTTCATAATAACAATGCCTCTCACATGCAGAGCTACCCACAACATAACATACCAGTTCCGTGTCTCGTGCTCGACTCTGCAGACGCGGCTGCCCGCAAACGTACTCCACAACTAAGCCACCGATATGTCAGTATGTTTACATCCTTTGGCCTCCATTTGGAACACATCTGAAAAATAAGAAAAGGGAAAAATTGTATCTAAACTCCCTAATATGCCTTGTCCCATGCAGCCCGAAAATGAGACGTGCAAAGGAATTGGACTGGGAGGTAAGTCGTACTTTGTAACACATATTTGTCAAGCAAACACCATTGGTGTTGCTGATCGCTGAGAAAGTAACATTAATTTTCTTTTTTCAGTTATGTGTTGAAGTGATTGCTTAGTATCTGACCCAGGAAAGTATGATATTGTTGCCGATTTCAGGATTAACACGTCAGCTACAGCTTGTAGAGTTCCCTCTAGCGGAATGGGAAACTGATAAAACGGGAGAGACTAGCTATAATGCAAATGAGTTGCGTTTTAAATCAGATAGTCGAGAAAAATCATTTAATGGGGATCTTCTGTTAGGTAATAATCTAACGTTTTTTTCTTTTTCAAATGCGTACCAAACGGACACCAGAATACTTGCCAAATGAAAAACAAGCTATTCGTGGTGGTTTGAAGTTTACAAAAGCAGCTGGATTTTATTAAGGGATACAAGCACATCTAAACGCAAGAGAGGATATAATCAAATCAGCAACGGAATTCTACAAAGCAATATACACAAGTTCTCTACCAAGAAAAACCGTAGACCGCAACCCTGTCATCACTGAAACTACACTCGCTATAACACACAGCGAGGTTGGAACAACCATCACTGAACTGAAAAATGGAAAGTCACCTGGAGAAGACAACATATACAATGAGCCCTTAGAAGAAGTCCAAGACCTCCTAGCACCAACAAACTGAAGACATTCCCGGTCAGTGGAAAAAGAATGCAATTACACTTTTGTACAAAAAAGGAACGAAAGATGACATGAACAACTATAGGCCCATAAGTCTGATGCCTAACTTGTATAAACTGTTCACGAAACTACTAACAAGGTGACTAACAAAAACACTAGAGGAGAACCAACCATCAGAACACGCAGGAAAGAATTTAGCACTGTGGATCATATTCAAATCATTAATCATATAGTAGAAAAATCGGAAGATCGCCACCTCTAAATATACTTTGTTTTTGTTGGCTACAGCAAAGCATTCGATACCATCGAACACCCAAACATATTTCAAGCACTAAGAAATCAAGGAGTAGAACGAAATTCATCCAGTTACTAAGAAACATTCAAAACCACAGTGTCGCTAGCGTTAAAATCGAAAAGACAGGTCAACATCTACGTGTGGAAAGTGGAGTTAGACAAGGGGACCTCATCACTCCAAAACTATTTACCAGAATACTGGAGGACATATTCAGGAAAATAAATTGATTAAGAAAGACGGAATATGCCTCAACAGCATGAGACTAACAAATCTGAGGTTCGCTGACGACATAGTGCTCTTCGCCAAAACTGCAAGGGAACTTGCTCCAGAAGCTTTACACAAAAAGCAAGATGACAGGACTCACAATGGACAAACCTAAAACGCAAGTAATAACAAATGGATTAGAAACTCCAATGTATCGTGAAGGAACGGAACTAATGTGTGCACCACAATACATGAGGGCTATCCACAAAGTACATTACGTTTTGGAATTAAAAATAAATAAAGTATTGGAAATTTTTTTATTATATACAGATGAAAGCCACACTTAAATACTACTTTTCTACATAGTTGCCATTTAAATTAAGGCACTTATCGTAGCGATGAACGAGCTTGGAAATTCCTTCGTCGTAAAATTCGGCCTCCTGCGCCTTCAACCACGTGGCGACTGTCTTTGGGGACAGAAAAGATGTGTTTTTGTGCATTTCCTGGAAAGAGGCACTACAATAAACTCTCAAAGGTATTGCCAAACTCTGCACAACCTCAGAAGAGCACTGCAAAACAAGCGCAGGGGAAAGTTGGGCGGAAAGATCTTGCTGATTCACGACAACGCCCGGGCCCACACGGCAAATGCCACTCGTGAAGTTCTCGAATCTTTTAAGTGGGAGTTGTTTCCTCATCCGCCGTACAGTCCCGACCTGGCACCGAGCGACTTCCACTTTTTCCCAGCAATGAAGAAGTGGTTGGCTATGCAGCGTTTTGATGGCGACGCACAGCTTCAAGAAGAGGTAACCACGTGGTTGAAGGCGCAGGCGGCCGAATTTTACGACAAAGGAATTTCCAAGCTCGTCCATCGCTACGATAAGTGCCTTAATTTAAATGGCAACTATGTAGAAAAGTAGTATTTATGTGTGGCTTACATCTGTATATAATAAAAAAATTTCCAATACTTTATTTATTTTTAATTCCAAAACGTAATGTACTTTGTGGATAGCCCTCGTATATACCTAGGTGAAGTAATTTCCTTGGCGACAAAATGGAGAAAGAAATAAAACGAAGAGTTTCCTTATCATGGAAAGCTTTCTGGGCCTTTAAGTTTATTTTGCTCGACAGAACCCTGAACAGGAGGCTCAAAATGGAGGCACTCGAAAGCTGCGTCCTTCCAGTGTTGTTATATGGATGTCAGACGTGGGCTCACAAAGTGAAAGAGAGAAGCACTCTACAGGTATGCCAAAGCTAAATTAAGAAGAAGATCCCCGGCATCTCTCTGAAAGACAGAATATCGAACACCTCGATACACAAGATGTAACCAACAATAGACATAGCACAACAGGCTACGAAGACCAAATGGAAGTGGGGCATCCACGTAGCGAGGCTGCAAGACAACCGATGGACGGCACGAGTTACCAAATGAAACCTCTACATCGCCAAGAGACTCCCAGGAAGACCAAGAAGCAAATGGTCGGACTTGTTCAGAAAACAATCAGGAAGAGAGTGGACAGCATAGTCAGAAACAGAAAGGAGTGGAAAGAGATAGAACTACAACTAAGTGATCAAGTGTAATTCAATGTGTAGTGTGTGTTAAGTGCGGCACCCTCTCATGCGGACTAGCTCACCGTGTGAGTCTTCAAAAGCAGCTACCCCTACTTGTAGGAGAACTTTGCCCTCAATGGGACAGCACAGGCTTTTTTTATTCATTCATTCATTCATCTGATACAAAACGGACTCCCTTGCATAATATCTTGTTTCTCCCACTTTGTCGCCTTGCATTGTCCCATAATGTTTCTTTACAAGCTGTCTTCCTTGGCGAAATACTATCTAGTCAATCCAACAGACATTTGAAACATAGAAAACGAATTTCTGAAAGATGAGCAAAATTTATCTGCATTTTTAAACACGACACCACAACGAATAGCTTGTTTTTCCTTTCGCATACCTTCGGGTGTCCATTTGGTACACATCTGGAAAATAAAAAAGGTAAAATAGTATCCACAGGATTATATCCACTAAATGATTTTACTCATCTTTGTGAATTAAACGCAGCTCCCTTGGATAATATCTCGTGTCCACACTTTTCTCAGCCTTGCATTCTGCTAGAGGGTATTATACAATCGGTAGCACATTCCTTACTCAAGAAATCAGCAGCAATATCATGTTTTCCCGGGTCAAATACTTCGCAGTCACTTCAAAACTTATCTGAAAAAAGAAAAATTTATAAGTTATTTTCTCATCGATCACCAACACCAATAGCATTTTCTTGGCAACTATGCGTTACAAAGTACGACTTGCCTCTTAGTCCAATTCCTTTTCACATCTCACTTTGGGACTGCATGGTATAAATAATATTAGAAAGAGTTCGCTGATTTTTGATCGACAGTCCTCAATATAAAGATCTTTTTTAACATTGCACGTCACATGTACTAACATTTGCACCGTCTGAATTACGAGCATGGGTATGGTTCGTTTTTAGAGCATGAGCACCACGATTTTGCACTACATGACACTTACTTACCTTCAAGTTCGACTTACCTACGAGTTCAATACAGTTTGACTCATTAATGTGCCTCGTAATTTGCTGGGTAGCATTGTAACTGGTTTACAACCCTTTTTAATCAAAACGATAGCGGAAGTGTGTCCTTCAGACTTTCGGAAACCAGCTGGAGTCTAATTTATAACCATCTAATAAATAAAACATAAATAATATTAGTTTTTGCAAAATGAGTGACAAAGCGATTCTACTTGACAGTTGTCTGACAATAAGTACGACATGCATTTGGATGCGATGGATTTCCACTTTTTTAATTCTCTTGTAGTGTGCTGTTTCACTTAATAAAATGTAGCTGCTTTTTTAAACTCAAAACCACCGGGAAAAGCTTGTTTTTCGTTTCGCACGTCTTCTGGTGTCCATTTAGTATGCATTTCAAAAGTGAAAAAAGGAAAAAATTTGTATCTACAGATACATCTTCATTAAATGATTTTAGTCTACTACCTGTTTTGAAAAGCAACTGCCTTGAATAATAACTCGTCTCTCCCGTTTTGTCATCTATCCATCCCACTAAAGGGTAGTTTACAAGCTGTAGCTGACACCTTAATCCAGAAATCAGCAACAATATCATGTTTTCCTGGGTCAAATACTATTCTGTCACTTCAACACATATCTGAAAACAGAATATTAATAATTTGTTTTCTTGTCGATCACCAACACCAATAGTATTTGCTTGGCAACTAATTGTTTCCTCCCACTTCAATTCCTTTCCCCATCTCACTTTCCGGCTGCATGGTACGAGGTATATTAGAGACTTGTTGAGAGTTTTTGATCGACAGTCCTCAATACTGAGTTCAATTTCAACTTTGCACTTCACATGCAGTCTATTTTGTACCCATCTGAAACACAAGCATGGGTAAGATTAGTTTTTACAGCATGAGCATCTCGATGTTGAACTACATGAAGATGATTTGACTTCAAGTTAGTCTTACCTACGAGTCCAACACATTTTTACTGGGCAATGTGCTGGGTAGCATTGTAACTGGTTTGAGTCCCTTTTTAATCAACAAGATAGCACAAATGTGTACTTATGAGTTTTGCAAACCAGCTGCAGTCTAATTGCCAACCATCTAAAATACGAAAGGTCAATAATATTAGTTTTTGCAAAATTAGCGACTGATACCGATTCGGTTGGTTGGTTGGGTTAAAAGAGGGGAAAGGGACCAAACTGCTTGGCCATAGATCCCTTGTTCCTTTTGTAACAATTCCACAAGGGAAAGAATGAAACAAAATAGACATGAAGCACAATACCAAGAGGAAGGAAAAATCACAAGAACGACAGAAGAACAACGAACACTACAAGGAACAAAATACGACAAGAAAAGTAGACAGAGACACAAGGAACTGGTAGAAGAGAGTAAACCTGGAGAGCAGACTACCGTGGCTGGCTGACCACGAGAATAAAAGGAGAAGCCAGTCACTCTGCAACACATTAAAACCTCCACCCTAAAAACACTAGGGGTGGAGGATACTGAGGTACAAAGGAAATGTGCTAAAACTTAGATCAATCTATAAAACCCACCCTCACATATGAAACGTAAAACCAAATTAGCCGATGAGGCCTTGTCTGCTAAAATTATTGATGACAAGTCCGATAACCGGAGATGATGTCTCAGGGCAGCGAAACTACGACAGCGCAAAAGAATATGAACTGGGCGCCGCTCGAATACTAATGTGACTCTTCACGACGCAGGAGATAACTGTGGGGCGCCCTTGCATGGCCAATGCGGAGCCGGCAGAGAACCGCAGAGTCCCTGTGAGAGACCCTCATCGAAGACTTCCACACTTTTGTAGTCTCCTTAATGGCACGCAGTTTGTTGTGTGTACTGAGATTACGCCATTCCGTTTCCCAAAGCCTAAAAACCTTGCGGCGTAATAAAGACACAGGTCAGTTATTGGAATGCTGATCTCCATACGTGGTTTCCGTGTAGCGTGTTTGGCCAGCCTGCCGGCAAGTTCGTTGCCTGGGATTCCGATGTGACCTGAGGTCCAGACAAACACCACTGAGCGACTGTACCGTTCCAGGGCATAGATGGACTCCTGGATGGTCGTTACCAAAGGATGGCGAGGATATCACTGGGCGATAGCTTGTAGGCTGCTCAAGGAGTCAGCACACATAAGAAACGACTCCTCAGGGGATGAGTGGATGTGCTCAAGAGCACGAGATATAGCCACCAGCTCTGCAGTGAAAACAATGCAGCTATTGGGCAAGGAATGCTGTTCAGCATGGCCTCTATGAACGTAGGCGAGGCCAACGTGCCCATCAGCCATCATGCTGTCGGTGTAAACCACTTCAGAGCCCCAAACACGTCAAGAATCGAGAGGGGGTGGCAGCAGAGAGCCCCGAGAGTAACTGAGCCCTTAGGGCCAAGTGAAAGGTCCAGGCGAAGCTTCGGCCGAGGTTTAATCTATGGAGGTGTACGTGAATGGATCTCCAGTAGAGGTGGTAAAGGGAAGGACTCCAGTTCAGACAGAAATGATCGGACATGAACATCAATCGTGAGCCCTGACCTGGGCACCAGATGCAGGAGATGAACCGCAATGGTTGGGAAAATGAGACAGTAACTCGGATGCGCAGAAGAACTATGAATATGTGCAAGGTAACTGGCGAGCTGTTGTGCACGCCTAACCTTCAACGCAGGGACTCAGGCCTCCACCAGAACGCTGGTCACCGGACTTGTCCTAAAAGCTCCTGTCGCTAGTCGAGCGCCAGAAAGGTGCATAAGTCGAGTTAACGCAAAGCTGAAGGTGCCTCCAAATCATAAACCATACTCCCACAGTCAAGGCGGGATTGAACATTGGCTCTGTAGAGCTGCAGCAGTGTAGAGTGATCTGCACCCCAGTTGGTGTTGCTCAGGCAGCGGAGGGCATTGAGGTGTTGCCAGGACTTCTGCTTAAGTTGATGAAGGTGAGGAAGTCAAGTCAATCGGGAGTCGAAAACCAGTTCTAAGAATCGATATATCTCCACTACAGTGAGGGGATCGTCATTAAGGTAAAGTTCTGGTTTCTCGATGAACGGTACAACGTCGACAGAAGTGCATGACAAACGACTTTGCTGCTGAAAACTGGAAGCTGTCGGCTAGAGCCCATGACTGCGCCTTGTGGATGGCTCTTTGCAGGCGCCGCTCAGCGACACCAGTACTGGCGCAGCAGTACGAAATGCAGAAGTCATCTGCAAACAGAGAAGTTGAGACAGACGGCCCTACAGCTGCTACTAGACCGCTAATGGCCACTAATAATAGAAAGACACTCAATACAGAGACCTGCAGACCCTCCTGGATATGGAAGGAACTATTGGAGGCACCAACCTGGACACGGAAAGTACGGAGTGACAAGAAATTGTGAATAAAAATCGGGAGCAGGCCCCGGAGAGCCCACTCATACAATTTGGCAAGGATATGATGTCGCCATGTCCTTTCCTAAGCTTTCGTAAATCAAAAAGACAGCAACAAGGTGTTGGCGTCTGGAAAAGGCTATTTGGATGGCAGCCTCGAGAGACAAAAGATTATCAGAGGTAGAACGACTCTGGCGGAAACCGCTCTGGCATGGGGCCAGTAGGCCACGTGGCTCCAGGACCCAATACAACCGTCACCACGCCATACATTCTAGCAGCTTACAAAGAACGTTGGTGAGGCTGATGGGCCGATAGCTACCCACATCAAGAGGGTTTTTATCGGTCGGAACACTGAAGTGATGGTGCTCTCCCGCCATTGCGATGGAAAGATGTCATAGCACCAGATCCGGTTGAAGATGACGAGAGACGTTTAATCATTTGACTGTGGATCTGATCCAGCCCAGGACCTGTGTTGGGGTAATTTGCAAGGGCGCTGAGGATCTCCGACTATGTAGATGAGGCGTTATACGGTTCACTGTGGCGTGTGTGAACGAGAGGACTCTCCCTTCCATCCGCCGTTTGAGAGTGCGAAAGGCTGGAGGATAAATCTCCAATGCACAGACTCGAGCATAGTGCTCTGCAAAGTGCTAGGCAATGGCGTTTGCGTCGGCATCGATGGTAACGCCAGGGACACCTGTTAGGGTCTGGTACCCAAAATCACGTCTGACCTTCGTCCAGACTTGGGAAGGTGACGTGTGACACCCAATGGTCGAGACGTACCTCTCCCAACACTCCTGTTTCTGTCTTTCTATAAGTTGCCTAATGCGGACACAGAGTCGTTAAGCAGCTCTTAGGTGCTCCAGAGATGGGTGCAGCTTATGCAGCTGAAGAGTCCGCCTGCGCTCTTTAATGGCCTCAGCAATTTCCGGCAATCACCAAGGAACTGTTTTTCGCCGGTGGCACCCTAAGGAACAAGGGATCGCATTTTCCGCGGCAGAAACGATCGTTCTAGTGTCCCGCTCAATCAACACATCTATGATACCATGTGGGGGAGATTCAATGGTGACAGCAGAGGTTAAAGCTTCCCATTCTGCCTTGTTTAGAGCCCATATGGGTAATTGTTCATGGGCATGACGCCTGGCGAGTGACAGAAAGGTGGGGAAATTGTCACTACCACATAAGTCATCACCATCTCTTCAGTGGCAGATGGGATAAGTCCTGGGCTGCAGAGTGATAAATCAGTGGCCGAATAAGTGCCTTGAACCACACTGAAATGTGTGAGAGCCCCAGTATTTAGGAGGCAGAAGTCAAGCTGAGTCAGTAAATTTTCATTCTCTCTACCTCGGCCAGTAAGCATGATGCCACCCCACAAGGGGTTATGGGTGTTAAAATGTCCCAAAAGTAGAAAAGGTTAAGGTAATTAATGAACCAGTGTGGCAGAGACGTTCAGGGGTACCACACTATTTGGAGGAGGATATACATTGGAGCAGTTATTTCCTGCACCATCCTTATCCTGACAGCCACAGCTTCAAGAGGAGTGTGAAGGGCACAGGTTCACTACATACCAAGTTTAGGACATAGACGCAAACTCCAGTTGACACTCTATTATCTTCGCTATGGTTCTTGTAATATCCCCTACAGCCACAGGGAGCAGGGTTCCACATTACCGGGAACCAGGCAAGCAGGTGTAAAGCTATATCTCAGCCAGGTGAAGGAAAAAACCACCGCAATTCCACTGGAGGATGACGTTATCGTGAGGCAGCGAAGGCATGAAATGCTCAATGAGGCACCTCACGCCTCAGGGTCACCTGCTGCCAACGACTTAGTTCCTGAGCAGTCTATATCCATTGTGTCTGTGGGTCCGGCGAGATCTATGTCCTCAGTGGACGTCATAATCTCTACCTCATCCTCAGATGCAGAGCTTGTAGATTGCGGTGGTGTGGGAGCCACCACAGTTTATTTGTTCTTGGGGGGGGGGGGGGTGTCTTCTTTTTGGATTTATCTTGCTGCTTCTTGAGTTTCTCTGGCTGGAAAGGCTTCTTTGATTTAGTCTCCAAGACTGAGGAGAATGGTGAACCCTTATGACCAGCTGCTTTTGGGCACTTCAGCCACTGGCGGGTGTCATCTTTCCCACTAGTGGAAACCTGGGAAGGGAGGAACCCAAGGGACCCCTCCCTAGCGAGAGGAACAAAAAAAAAAGACTTACACTTCTCCAGCTGAGAAATGAGGACTTATGTCCCCAATGGTTGGGGACAATATTGGTGCTTCCACTAACGCCTTTCCAACTTCTGAAATTCTTGTTCTGCATTATCATCCCTTATCCATGGAGTTTTCTACCAGTTAAACTGCATAATTGGGGTGTAGTTAGAGTGTCTATACAGATGAACCTTTTAAAAAAGTTATAAGTCCCAGAAAGTCTCTGAGCATCTTCCTATTATATGATGTTACAAAATTTCTTCTTGCTTCTAATTTTTCTGGGTTCAGTTTTCTTCCCTGTGCAGATATGACATGTCCTAGGAAGTTTATGTGTTGTATCTCAAATTTTGATTTTTCCAAGTTTACAACTACCCCATATTTTTTAAGTGTTTTCAGTAAGATATCCAGAATTTCATCATGTTTCTCCCACGATGACTCTACTATGAGATGTCATCCACATAACATGTCAATTGCTCCTGTAACTCCCTAGGTAGAATACTTCCTAGACCTCGAATAAAAGGTGCAGATGAAATATTCAATCCGAAAGGGAGTCTTTTAAACCTATAACACCTTCAAAAAGTGGTAAATGCAGTAAATTTCCTGCATTCAGGAGCTAATTCAATTTGCCAAAAGCTATATCATAAATCTAGTGACGAGAATACTTTTACATTATGAAATTTTTGGAGCAAGACTTCTAATCTCTCTGGGCAATCTGGTTTTAGAACTATAATTGTGTTAATTTGTCTGGAATCTAACACGATATGTATCATTCCACCCTTTTCTTTCACAACGCCTAATGGGCTGTTATAAGTTGATGGTACCCGTTCAATAACACCATATTGTTCCATCTTATTTAACTCCAAGAATACCATACATCAGTAACTCAATGGATGTGATATGGAGCTACTCTGAAAGGCGGATGGTCCGTAACTTCGAATCTGTACTGTAGATCTTTAATTGCTCCAGGTTTCGGTCCTAATACAATCACATGCTTGCGTAATATTCCATCTAATTCTAACCTTTGCTGATCTGTTAATCCCTCTAGACTTCGTATTTTTTTTAGATTTCTGTGTAAATGTCATCAGGTATTCCCAAATCCATAGGCTCTGGTTCATTTGTCCTTAGATTATTCTGACAAGCAATATCTCCATCTAATTGCATTTGTAACTGTATAATTTCCACACATTTATTCATGTCTCAGGTTTTCCTCGAATTTTAAGGCAATTTCTCCTAAAATGACACTTCCTCTGCCCACATCCAACACAGCTTTATGTTGATTGAGGAAGTCACCTCTGATAATCACATTGACTGACATCTTTGGTACTATGAAAAATTCGTTTCTATTACATGATCCTGGCAGTCAAATGCAAGTCTTGTCTGCCTTGTGATGTACGACGAACGTCCCATAACTGGTCTACATACTATGACCTTTCTGGTTGTTAACACTAATAAGTCATTGTCACAACTGCAACGATTGGATAATGGCTCTGATATCGCTGTTAACTCACCCCCACTGTCTACTATTGCGTTAACGTCAATATCCTTAACTGTTAGACGGAGTATCAGCCTTATCTCCGAAGTACTCTCGCCTTCGATTTCCTCCATTTATAAGTCCTCAATTACTTCGTAATTTAACTGATGTATGTGTATTTGTTCTGTCACAACTGGATGTTTATGGACATCCAAAGTTGCGTCATTTTCCATTAACATTTGATGGTCTTCATTGAGAGTTTGGGGAGAAGTACTTCCCTTTTTCAAATTGTCCAGCTTTAGTCTCGATGCTTCTAGATCAGCTTCTAAAGTAACAAATCTAGATTTTAAATCCTCATTTCCACACCCTGCTACTTCCTTTAAGATTATCTCCTCGTCACACATCTGTGTAATCGTGTAATCGCAGTCTCAGACCGTAGTGCTTAGAACCGCTCAGCCACTCCGCCCGGCCATACTACGTCCTCGTATGTGCCAAAATTGTATATATTTGAATCTGATTTATCAGACTGTTCACATACTTTATAATCTGGTTGGCATTCCGATACCGACAGGATATTTCCCTATCATTTTCCTCTCCATTATCAACTTGTTCTTCCCAACTGTGTTCGATTACCACAATCCACAATGCCTCAGACTCTTTCTGCTTTTCTTCCAAAGTTTTGTGGAAGGGTTTTAGTAGATCCTGTATCGTTCCGAACTTTTGATCAAGTGTACTTATCCGTACTTCCTTCTTTTTCCTATGACCCTTATTAGCCGTATTTTGTCAGTTAATACTATCGCCTTGATCAATCGTTGTGTCGCATGTATTATCCTGCTGAAAATCATTTTTCGTCTTTGCAGAATCAAACATCTGCACTATATATATATTATTGCTTCGTCATAATCAAATACTTCGTTACTAGGTAATGCTGGCAGTCCATCCACATCGTCAGTGTCAGTCCAACCTATCTCGCCCCTACTCTTCAGTTGTGAGTTCCTCCCTATTTGTAGTATCTGTGTGGATACCTTTGAGGATCCTTCTGTCGTTCCTGTTCCCAATTACGTCTCTTGTACGTTACACCTAAACTTTTTTATTGCTGTGGACGCCTTATCATCCGTTTCTGCAGAAAGTGTTTTATCTGCTTGAACTCCTGCAATACCTAACCACAATCAATCCCCACGCTTCCCAGGATTTGATGGACGTAATTTAACTTTCATCTGTCGTTCGTTTCTGCAGTAATTACCCTAAGTATTTGCCTGTGGCTGCTTTCTCGCACTGCCTTCCCATTGCTTTCTCTCTATGAACCTGGAGATCGCTGATTAAAGTCAGTCTGTCCGTTATCCCGAGTTCTCCAGTTTCTATTCCTGCTTTCTTCTATACTCCGCCTGTTCCAACCACTATTAAAATCATATCCATTACGCTGTGGTCTAGTGTTTCCACTACTCCCATTTCCGTAATTACTCCCATTTTGTCCAAAATTCAATCCCAATACTGGCCTACCAAAGCTATCATTATTGTTATTCTCCTTACTATTACCTTTTCTTTCAGAATTACTCTGTCCTGAATCGCGACGTCTTTGAGCGTCGTATTCATGCATGAATTCTACTTCTCTCAAAACACCTTTGAAATTTTCTACATTATAGCCCCCACGTCCTATCAAGGCTTGTTGATACTTCATTGGCAGTTTCGTTTTGCATATTTGAATCAATTCTCCGTCGCTATATTGGTTATCTAAGTATTGGTTTCTTTTAGCCACTTCCTCAAGGAATCTGACTGCTTTTTTCTCATGTGAATTTTTGAATGAGACATTTTGTAATAAACCTTATTTTATTCTCATCTCAGCCTCAGAAGACCAATATCCTGCTACAAAGGCACCTCTAAACGAATCATACGAATCGCAAGTTTCTGCCATCTTATGCACAGTTTCAGCAACACTTCACTCCATATGTGCGCAAATAAAATCTAACATGTTTCAATGGCCAATATGTCGGTATTCCTACTTTAAATTCGTGAATAAAGATGTGGGGGTGGAGAATATTTGTGTCTTTCTTTATAGTGCTAGTATTTCCGCACTGTAAGAAAGTTGTTATCATCAAAACCTCTCGCTTCTCTCTGTTATGTATCTGATGGGTTTTGAAGACTGTAATTCTATCCTTGGTTTGCGAAACGTGTGTAGCTTGGTTCATTCTGTGACATTTGTACCGTAGAATGACTTGCAGGTCTCACTGCGCAAAATGCGTGCATAACGGCCCCTACCGGCTCTGTATCTTGACGAGTAAGCAATTCTGGTTCGTTAGGCGCCGTACTGCAACCCTTTCGCATTCGTCCTACAGGTTGTGGCGTTGCGTGACGCGTCTCTATGGTTTGATCAGCGTTATGTCACGCTTTGTGCTTGACGTACTGAACCCTGTTGCAAACCACGCTCTTGTATTCCAGATTGACCTGTTATTCTTTCTTGAACAAATGGTGGCAATCCAAACTGTTCCCTACGGTTACCGTGATGTTCTGGCACACGCTGGTTTGGACTAACTTTCCCGCTCGCGGTTTGCGGTTTCGGACTGGCATCCACATGTTCCTTTCCGTCTTACGTCACACGTAGTTTCGCGTACCCTTTCTGTCGTATTATCGGCAACTGTTGATTTTGCAGTATTCACTGTAGTATCTACCGACACTAAAGTGGATTCTGACGTGTCTGCGACTCCTCACTAACGCTTTCTATGTCACCATGACTTTCGATCGAACGTAAAATTTCCGATATCAGCCGTTGAAATTGGTGTTCGTTTTTCTCTTGTATTTTTGAAACACAAACATCGAATTTCTTTAATGCTGCTTTTGTCGTTCTTTTGTGAGACGTCGTCTCAGCAATAACATGTTTCGCCTTTGTCCTCGCTTTGATGGCAAAAGCTTCGATCTATGTTTAACCTTTTTGACACTTTGTTGCGTATCTTCACGCAACGTAATCATGTCTGTTTAGACAGTGACAATGTCTATTCTCAATTTTTTGTGCCCGGTAAGGAGCGTTTGAAGCGTGATTTGCTCTTCCTTAGCTTCAGTTCGCATTTGATCTAGTTGGCCTTGATTACTTACCCGCGTTTTGTTTTTTTTTTTTTTTGTTTTTTATCTCCTTGTTAGCTTTTTTCAGCCTGTGTTATACGCCCTTCTAATTGTTTTTGCCCTTGTGTTATACGCCCTTGTATACGCTATTCTGATATTTGAAACTCTGTTGTTTGATGTGTTACGCGCCCCTCTATACGACTTTCTGATTCCTGAAATTGTTGTAATAAACCCTGCAACATTCCAGATATGTTGGCGTTTTCATCTACACCATTTTCGCCATTTCTGATGCAACCGTTCCATGTCTCGTTTTTCGTGAGCCGTTTCCTTCACTTCCGAACATAGTGAAGGAGCACTAACACTCGTCCCTTCATGTAATTGCAAAGCTGACTGACTCAATATGATTTCGTTTGGTTCAATATACTGTAAATAATTATCTACAGACTCAGCGTCTGATTCATTAGCAACGCCGCTCTCATGTCCATTCTTTGGATCATGTTGAACATCATGCGTTGCATTTTCGGTCTCTTTCGGTATTTCTACGTTTTCTGTCTCGCGTTGTTCACGCTGATCTACCTGTTGCGTGTCTAGCTTGATCCTATCAAGATCTACCATGACTTCTCTTTGTCTTAATCGATTATCTCCTGTCAGTTTTGAGCGTTCCACTAAGCGTTTTTTATTGCACTTTACGATAAGTTCGTTTATTTGGATAAAAGCGTATGGGGCCTGAAGATGGCAAAATGAATTGCCGAAACCGGGTGATTTCAGAATAAAATATCTTAAAGTATACGGCTTTTGGTGAAATACACTCCTGGAAATTTAAATAAGAACACCGTGAATTCATTGTCCCAGGAAGGGGAAACTTTATTGACACATTCCTGGGGTCAGATACATCACATGATCACACTGACAGAACCACAGGCACATAGACACAGGCAACAGAGCATGCACAATGTCGGCACTAGTACAGTGTATATCCACCTTTTGCAGCAATGCAGCCTGCTATTCTCCCATGGAGACGATCGTAGAGATGCTGGATGTATCTAAACATTCATGGTGGTGTCTGATTGTACTATATCGTGTCTTCCTACCACTTTCGCGCAACGACGCTCTGAGTGTGTTTTTTAGGGAATTAACTACACTCCTGGAAATTGAAATAAGAACACCGTGAATTCATTGTCCCAGGAAGGGGAAACTTTATTGACACATTCCTGGGATCAGATACATCACATGATCACACTGACAGAACCACAGGCACATAGACACAGGCAACAGAGCATGCACAATGTCGGCACTAGTACAGTGTATATCCACCTTTTGCAGCAATGCAGCCTGCTATTCTCCCATGGAGACGATCGTAGAGATGCTGGATGTAGTCCTGTGGAACGGCTTGCCATGCCATTTCCACCTGGCGCCTCAGTTGGACCAGTGTTCGTGCTAGACGTGCAGACCGCGTGAGACGACGCTTCATCCAGTCCCAAACATGCTCAATGGGGGACAGATCCGGAGATCTTGCTGGCCAGGGTAGTTGACTTACACCTTCTAGAGCACGATGGGTGGCACGGGATACATGCGGACGTGCATTGTCCTGTTGGAACAGCAAGTTCCCTTGCCGGTCTAGGAATGGTAGAACGATGGGCTCGATGACGGTTTGGATGTACCGTGCACTATTCAGTGTCCCCTCGACGATCACCAGAGGCGTATGGCTAGTGTAGGAGATCGCTCCCCAGACCATGATGCCGGGTGTTGGCCCTGTATGCCTCGGTCGTATGCAGTCCTGATTGTGGCGCTCAGCTGTACGGCGCCAAACACGCATACGACCATCATTGGCACCAAGGCAGAAGCGACTCTCATCGCTGAAGACGACACGTCTCCATTTGTCCCTCCATTCACGCCTGTCGCGACACCACTGGAGGCGGGCTGCACGATGTTGGGGAGTGAGCGGAAGACGGCCTAACGGTGTGCGGGACCGTAGCCCAGCTTCATGGAGACGGTTGCGAATGGTCCTCGCCGATACCCCAGGAGCAACAGTGTCCCTAATTTGCTGGGAAGTGGTGGTGCGGTCCCCTACGGCACTGCGTAGGATCCTACGATCTTGGCGTGCATCCGTGTGTCGCTGCGGTCCGGTCCCAGGTCGACGGGCACGTGCACCTTCCGCCGACCACTGGCGACAACATCGATGTACTGTGGAGACCTCACGCCCCACGTGTTGAGCAATTCGGCGGTACGTCCACCCGGCCTCCCGCATGCCCACTATACGCCCTCGCTCAAAGTCCGTCAACTGCACATACGGTTCACGTCCACGCTGTCGCGGCATGCTACCAGTGTTAAAAGACTGCGATGGAGCTCCGTATGCCACGGCAAACTGGCTGACACTGACGGCGGCGGTGCACAAATGCTGCGCAGCTAGCGCCATTCGACGGCCAACACCGTGGTTCCTGTTGTGTCCGCTGTGCCGTGCGTGTAATCATTGCTTGTACAGCCCTCTCGCAGTGTCCGGAGCAAGTATGGTGGGTCTGACACACCGGTGTCAATGTGTTCTTTTTTCCATTTCCAGGAGTGTATATTGACAGCGAAAATTTTTATTTTAGGGTGATTTTGAGGTAAGCACACGGCCGTATAGGTTTCCTTGGTGCCTACACGACGGAATGCGTTTCCGGTTGCAAAACCGGCTACAAACCGTCGAAAATGGCTGTCGAAAGTCGTGTTCGGTTTCAGAAGCACCTAACAGAGTGTTGTCTTCGGCTGCGAAGCCCGCTGAATGCCCCAATAGGCGTGGCTGTTGCCTGCCATGTGCGGATGCAAAGCACGTGAACAGACACCAGACATACCACCTGGACGTTCAAAGCTACCTTTCAGTCTACATCTACATCTACATCCGTACTCCGCAAGCCACCTGACGGTGTGTGGCGGAGGGTACCCTGAGTACCTCTATCGGTTCTCCCTTCTATTCCAGTCTCGTATTGTACGTGGAAAGAAGGATTGTCGGTATGCCTCTGTGTGGGCTCTAATCTCTCTGATTTTATCCTCATGGTCTCTTCGCGAGATATACGTAGGAGGGAGCAATATACTGCTTGACTCTTCGGTGAAGGTATGTTCTCGAAACTTCAACAAAAGCCCGTACCGAGCTACTGAGCGTCTCTCCTGCAGAGTCTTCCACTGGAGTTTATCTATCATCTCCGTAACGCTTTCGCAATTACTAAATGATCCTGTAACGAAGCGCGCTGCTCTCCGTTGGATCTTCTCTATCTCTTCTATCAACCCTACCTGGTGCGGATCCCACACTGCTGAGCAGTATTCAAGCATTGGGCGAACAAGCGTACTGTAACCTACTTCCTTTGTTGTCGGATTGCATTTCCTTAGGATTCTTCCAATGAATCTCAGTCTGGCATCTGCTTTACCGACGATCAACTTTATATGATCATTCCATTTTAAATCACTCTGTATCGATTAGAACGGATATTTTTCGTATTGCGCTTTGGGTTGGCTGTGTTGCAACAAATTCGTACACAACAATAACATTCTCGTTGCCATTGCATTGACGTTTGGATGGGACGAGTGTTTCGTGATTATCTCAGGGTTACTTATCACGCAGTTAGCGGGCTTTGCGTCTGGGCTACTCAGCTTTCAATATACCGTATGATATAAAACGTTTTACATCCATCTGTATCCTCCCTTTCAAAATTATCGCCAGGATCATCGGATAGATCATCAGTATGAGATGAATTAAGGAGATCTGTAATTTCTTCTTCGGTAAGTGGCCTTCGTCTGTCTTGGACTCGGGGAAATGTGAAATCACCATGACTATAAAGGTATCGAAATAATGTCTTAAATTTCTATGCTATTACATCTTTTCAATCACAGTGTCCTTATTTGGAGACATGTATAAAGTTATAAATATGTCACTTACCTATCGTTCTGAAAGACACCTTTAGTTTTCACCTTCAATATTGCACCATTCTACGCACAAATAAATTTTTTTAACCTAAAATCAGAAGATATTATACTGCTGATGGGAGATACAAAGACTACTGGAAGCGTCCATGTGAGTGAGCACATTCAGTTTTGTTTTGTGCCACCACAGATTAAAACGAGATGCCGACACTGTTCTCCAATAAACTGCTTGTGACAATATGCGGCCAAAACCACAAATGGTAAAATTTGAAGAATTTTAATATAAACATTTATTTAATATGTCCTTATATGAGGCCATAATGACCAAAGGGTTAAGAAAATCTAGCTACCTTGGTACTCATCTGAAAACTGAAAACAGGGAAAAATCAGTATATACAGCAATATCTCCATTAAGTGATTTTACTCAACTATCTGATTTCAAACACAATTCCCTCGAATAATAACCCATCTCTTCCGTTTTGTCAGCTTTCCATTCCACTTAAGGGTACTTTGCAAGCTGTAGCTGACACATTAACCCAGAAATCAGTAACAATATCATGTTCTCCGGGGCCAAATACTACGCAGCCATTTCAACACATATCTGAAAAAAGAAAATTAATATGTTATTTTCTCATAGATCACCAACACCAAAGATATATGTTTGGCAGCTCTGTGTTACAAAGTAGGACTTAACTCGCACTCCAATTCCTTAACACATCTCACTTTCGGTCTGCATCGTACGAGAGAGTTGTCACTGAGTTTTCGATCTGCAGTCCTCAATACTGAACTCATTTCCTACTTCGTACCTCTCATGCACACTATTTTGTACCCACCAGAGACACAACCATGCGTAAGATTAATTTTTACCGTATGAGCATCACGATTTTGTACTACATGACAGTTATTTCACTTCAAGGAGGACTTACCTACGAGTCCAATATACTTCCACTCAATAATCTTCCTTGCAATGTGCTGGGTAGCATTGTAACTGGTTTAAATCAGTTTTTCGTCAGTAAGATATCACAAGGGCGTTCTTCTGAATTTGGTAAACCAGTAACAATCTCATTTGAAATCATCTAAAATATAAAAGATCAATAACATTAGTTTTTGCAAAATTAGTGACTGAAAGCGACTCTACTAGACAGTTTTTATAGAAAAGGTAGGACTTACCTTCGGATGCGATCATTTTCCAGTTTTTAAATGCTTTGTAGGGTGCTGGTGTCCCCTACGAAAATGTAGCTGCTTTTTTAAACACCAAAGCACCACATGTAGCTCTTTTTTCGTTTCGCAAGTCTTCTGGTGTCCATTTGGTAAGCATCTGACAAATAGAAAAAGGGAAATATTAGGTTCTACAGCAAGTTCTCCATTAAGTGATTTATCTCAAATATCTGATTTAAAACACGAATCCCTTGAATAATAGCTCGTCTCTCCCTTTTTGTCAGCTTTTCATTCCGTTAGATGGTACTCTACAAGCTGTAGCCGACACCTTAATCCTGAAATCAAGACCAACATAATGTCTTCCTGTGTCAAATACTACGAAGTCAATTCATCATATATCTGAAAAAAGAAAATTAATTTGTTATTTTCTAATCGATCATCACAACAATGGTATTTGTATGGCAACTTACATCCCACTCCAATTACTTTCCACATTTCACATTCGGTCTACATGATACGAGGAAATTTAGACAGTTGTCGCTATGTTTGTGACCGACAATCCTCAATATTGAGTTCACTTTTTACTCTGCACCTCTCATGCAGTCTATTTTGTACCCATCTGAAAAACAAGCATGGGTAAGATTAGTTTTTACAGTATGAGCATCACGATTTTGTACTAGATGACAGCCATTTCAAATCAACGGGGACTTACCTACAAGCCCAATACACTTCCACTCATTACTTTTCCTTGCAATGTGCTGGGTAGCATTATAACTGGTTTAAATAAGTTTTTCATCAGTAAGATAGCACAAGGGTGTTCTTCTGACTTTGGTAAACCAGTAACAGTCTCCTCTGAAACCATCTAAAATATAAAAGGTCAATAACATTGTTTTTTTGCAAAATTAGCGATTGAAAGCGACTCTACTAGACAGTTTTTCGAGAAAAGATAGGACTTACCATCGGATGCAATCATTTTCCAGTTTCTTAAATGTCATTTAGGGTGCTGGTGTCACCTAAGAAAATATAGACGCTTTTTTTAAAAGCCAAACCCCCACGAATAAGTTGTTTTTCGTTTCGCAAGTCTACTGGTGCCCATTTGGTATGCATCTGAAAAATGAAAAGGTGAAATATTAGGTTCTCCAGCAAGTTCTCCATTAAGTAATTTTCTTCAAATATCTTATTTAAAACACGACTATCTTGAATAATAGCTCATCACTCCCGTTCTAACAGCAACTATGTGTTACAACGTGTGACTTACATCCTACTCAAATTGCTGTCCACATCTCACTTTTGGGCTACATGGTACGAGGTATATTAGTGAGTTGTTGCTGAGCCTCTGACCTGCAATCTACATCTACATGGATACTCTGCAAATCACATTCAAGTGACTGGCAGAGGGTTCATCGAACCACCTTCACAATTCTCTATTATTCCAATCTCGTATAGCGCGCGAAAAGAATGAACACCTATATCTTTCCGTACGAGCTCTGATTTCCCTTATTTTATCGTGGTGATCGTTCCTGCCTACGTAGATCGGTGTCAACAAAATATTTTCGCATTCGGAGGAGAAAGTTGATCATTCGAATTTTGTGAGAAGATTCCGTCGCAACAAAAAACGCCCTTCTTTTAATGATTTCCAGCCCAAATTCTGTATCATTTCTTTGACACTCTCTCCCATATTTCGCGATAATACAAAACGTGCTGCCTTTCTTTGAACTTTTTCGGTGTACTCCGTCAGTCCTATCTGATAAGGATCCCACACGGCGCAGTGGTATTCTAAAAGAGGACGGACAAGCGTACTGTAGGCAGTCTCATTAGTAGGTCTGTTACATTTTCTGAGTGTCCTGCCAATAAAACGCAGTCTTTGGTTAGCCTTTGCCACAACATTTTCCATGTGTTCCCTCCAATTTAAGTTGTTCGTAATTGTAATACGTAGGTATTTAGTTGAATTTACGGCTTTTAGATTAGACTGATTTATCGTGTAACCGACGTTTAACGAGTTCCATTTAGGACTCATGTGGATGACCTACCACTTTTCGTTATTTAGGGTCAACTGCCACTTTTCGCACAATTCACATATTTTTTATAAATAGTTTTGCAGTTTGTTTTGATCTTCTGGTGACTTTATTAGTCGATAAACGACAGCGTCATCTGCAAACAACCGAATACGGATGCTCAGATTATCTCCCAAATCGTTTATACAGATAAGGAACAGCAAAGGGCCTGTAACACTACCATAGGTAACGCCATAAATCACTTCTGTTTTACTCGATGACTTTCCGTCAATTACTTCGAACTGTGACCTCTCTGACAGGAAATCGCAAATCCTGTCACATAACTGAGACGACATTCCATAAGCACGCAATTTCACAACGAGCCGATTGTGTGGTACAGTGTCAAAAACATTCCGGAAATCCAGCAATACGGAATCTATCTGAAATGCCTTGTCAAAAGCACTCAGCACTTCATCTGAATAAAGAGCTAGTTGTGTTTCACAGGAACGATGTTTTCTAAACCCATGTTGATTGTGTGTCAATAGACCGTTTCCTTCGAGGTAATTCATAATGTTGGAACACAACATATGTTCCAAAATCCTTCTGTATATCGACGTTAACGATATGGGCCTGTAATTTTGTGGATTACTCCTAACTAACTTTCTTGAACATTGGTGTAACCTGCGCTGCTTTCCAGTCTTTGGGTGCGGATCTTTCTTCGATCAAACGGTTGTATATGATTGTTAAGTATGGAACTATTGCATCAGCATACTCCGATAGGAACCTAATTGGTATACTGTCTGGACCAGAAGACTTGCTCTTGTTAAGTGATTTGAGTTACTTCACTACTTCGAGGATATTTACTTCTACGTTACCCATGTTGGCAGCTGTTCTCGATTCGAATTCTGGAATATTTACTTCGTCTGCTTTGGTGAAGGCATTTCGGAAGGCTGTGATTAGTAGCTCTGCTTTGGCAGCACTCTCTTAGGTAGTATATCCATTGTTATCACGCAGAGAAGGCATTGGTTGTTTCTTGCCGCTAACATACTTCACATACGACCAGAATCTCTTTGGATTTTCTGCCAGTTTCGTTGTGCGAGCTGTTATAGGCATCTCGCATTGAGGTCCGCGGTAAATTTCGAGCTTCTGTAAAAGATCGCTAAACTTGGGGATTTTATGTCTGTTTAAATTTGGCATGTTTGTTTCGTTGTTTCTGCAACGGTGTTCTAACCCGTTTTGTGTACCAAAGAGGATAAGCTCCGACGTTTGTTATAATTTATTTGGTATAAATCACTCAATTCTTGCCGTTACTATTTCTTTGAATTTAAGCCACATCTTATCTACACTTATATTATTAATTTGGAATGAGTGAAGATTGTCTCTTCACAAGGTGTCAAGTGAATTATTATATGCTTTTTTGAAAAGGTATAGTTTTCGCTTATTTTTCGAGGATTTGGGGATTACAGTAATCAATCTCGCTACCACAACTCTGTGTTCGCTAATCCCTTATTCGGGTTTGATGCTCGTTATTAACTCAGGGTTATCCTCAATATTGTTTTCATTTTCAACCTTGCATCTGCCATGCGGCCTATTTCGTATCCATCTGAAAAAAACAAGCATGGGAAGGATTAAGTGTTACAACGTGAGCATCACGATTTTTACTACAGCGGTTACAACATTTCACTTCAGGTACGACTTACCTACGAGTCCAATACATTTTCACTCGTTAGTCTTCCTCGTAAAGTGCTGGGTAGCTTTGTAAAAGAATTACATTTTTTTTATCAGTAAGGTAGCAGAAGTGTGTTGTTCTCACTTTCGCAAAACATCTGCAGTCTAATTTGCAACCATCTAAAACATAAAAGATGAATAATGTTAGTTTTTGCAAAATAAGCGACTACAGGTTTTTCTAATTGACGGTGTATTGTGAAAAGGTGCGACTTACCTTCGGATACTATGGATTTCCAGTTTTTCAATTCTGTTGTTGTGTGCTGGTACCACTTAAGAATAACTAGCTGCTTTTTGAAACACCAAACCACCACGAATAGCTTGATTTTCGTTTCGCAAGCCTACTGGTGTCCATTTGGCAGGCACCTGAAGAATGAAGAAAGGGTAATATTAGTATCTACGGCCAATTGTCCATTAACTTATTTTAATCTGACATCTAGTTTAAAACGCTACTCCCTTAAATACAGCTAACCTTCGGATTCGATCATTTTCCAGTATTTCAAATGTGGTGTGGGGTGCTGGTATGACATGCAAAAATCTAGCTGATTTTTAAACATCAAATCCCCACGAAGAATAGCTTGCTTTTCATTTCCCAAATCTGCTGGTGCTGATGTGGTATGAATCTGAAAAATGAAAAAAGGATGAATTAGTATCTACAACAAGTTCTCCACTAAGTGATTTTACTCAAATAGGGCTGATTTAACACGCAACTCCCTTGAATAATGGCTTGTCTCTCTCGTTTTATCAGCTTTCCATTCCGCTAGAGGGTATTTTACTAGCTGTAGCTCATTTCTTAATCAAGATAAGAGCAATAATATCCTGTTTTTCTGGTTTAAATACTACTCAGTTATCCAGCACATATCTGACAAAAGATAATTAATAAGTTATTCTCTCATCGATGGACTACGCCAACTGTATTTCCTTCGCAACCATGTGGTACAAAGTACGACTTACACTCCAATTGCTTGTTCTCAATGTAGAGACGTCTACAGACGTTAACGTAACCTCTAACGTGCCACAGGGGAGTCTTATGGGACCATTGCTTTTCACAATATATACAAATGATCTAGTAGATAGTGTCGGAAGTTCCATACGGCTTTTCGCGGATGATGCTGTAGTATACAGAGAAGTTTCAGCATTAGAAAATTGCAGCGAAATGTAGGAAGATCTGCAGCGGAAAGGCTCTTGGTGCAGGGAGTGGCAACTGACCCTTAACATAGACAAATATAAAGTATTGCGAATACATAGAAAGAAGCATCCTTTATGATATGATTATATGATAGCGGAACAAACAATGGTAGCAGTTACTTCTACAAAATTTCTGGGAATATGCGTACGGAACGATATGAAGTGGAAGGATAATATAAAATTAAATGTTGGTAAGGCGGGTGCCAGTTTGAGATTCATTGGGAGAGTCCTTAGAAAATGTAGTCCATCAACAAAGCAGGTAGCTTACACAACATTCGTATGACCTATACCTGAGTATTGCTCATCAATGTGGTATCCGTACCAGGTATTTCCGGCAGTCGTTCTTCCCGCGAACCATACGCTGCTGGAACAGGAAAGGGATGTAATGACAGTGGCACGTAAAGTGCCTAAGCCACACATCGTTGGGTGGCTTGCAGAAAATAAATGTAAATGTAGATGTAGATACTTTACAAAAAGCTCACTTCTAGGGAGAATGGTACGACGTATATTAGAGATTTGTCCATAAGTTTTTCATCTTTAGTCCACAGTAATTCTTACATTTTCAACTTTGCACCTCTCATGCACACCATTATGCTCCCATCTGAGACACAAGCATGGGAAACGTTAAGTGTTACAACATGAGCATCACGGTTTTTACTACATGCCTGCTATTTCACTTCAAGTAGGACAACTACGAGTGCAATGCATTTTCACTCATTAGTCTTCTTCGTCAGTCCACTTTGTAACCACCTAAAATAAAAAAAGATAAATAGTATTAGTCTCTGCAAAATAACTGACTACAGGTTTTTCTAAATGTAGTTTTACTGAGAAAAAGTACGACTTACCTTCGCAAGAGATAGAAATCAAGTTTTTCTATTTTCCTGCAGTGTAGGGCTTTCATTTAAGAACACCTAGAATCTTTTTTAAACACCAAACCACCACAAGTAGCTTGTTTTTCGTTTAACAAGTCTTCTGGTGTTCACTTGGTACGCATCTGAATAATGAAAAAAGGGAAATATTAGTATCTACGGCCAAATATTCATCAACATATCTTTATGAAATATCTGATTTCAAACATGAACGTCTTGAATGTAATTATTCTCCACCACAAGTTGCTATTTCTTCGTTTCACATGTCATTAGGTGTCCACTCTGTATGCATCTGAAACATGAAAAAAGGGAAATATAAGTATCTACGACCAGATGTCAATTAACATATTTTTATGTAAACATATGATTTAAAATGTGACCCCCTTGAGTATGGGTATTCTCTTCTGTTTTGTCTGCTTTCCATTCGGCTAGAGGGTACATTACAAGCTGTACGTGACACCTTAATCCAGATATCAGGATCAACATCTCGGTTTCCTAATTCAAATATTACACTGTCAGTCCAACATATATCTGCAAAAAGAAAATTATTTATTTATTTTCTAATTGATCGCCAACACCAACAGTGTTTCCTGGGCTACTATGCGGTAAAAAGTACGACTATCATCCAAATCTAATTGCGTTCCACAGCTCACTTCCGTAGAGAATGGTAGGACGTATATTATACACATTTCACTGACTTTTTGATCGATAGTCTTCAGTTCGTTTTCATTTTCAAATTTTCACCTGTCATGACCTTATATTATATCCATCTGAAACACAACCATGGAAAAGATTAGGTGTTAAAACATTAGCATCGCGGTTTTTACTACATGACCGTCACTTTACTTCAAGTACGACTTACCTACGAGTCCAATAACTTTTCACTCATTAGTCTTCCTCGGAATAAGCTGGGTACCACCGCAAGTTATTTAAATTCGCCTTTAATCAAGAAGATAGCAGATGGACCTTGTTCTCACTTTCGCAAACCATTAGCAGTCAAATCAGTAGCCATCTAAAAGTAAAAAGATTAATACCATTAGTTTTTGTATAATAAGCGACTACAGGCTTTCCTAATTGACGTTGTATTGAGATAAAGTACGACTTACCTTCAGATGTGATGGATCTCCACTTTTCAATTTTCTTGTAGTGTTCAGCTGTCAAATAAGGATATCTTGCTGCTCTTTTAGACACCAAACCACCACAAGTAGCGTATTCTTCGTTTCAGCAGTCTTTTGGTGTCCACTCAGTACGCATCTGAAAAACGAAAAAAAGGGAAATATTAATATCTACGACCAGATGCCCATTGGCATATTTTTATGAAATATATGATTTAAATGTGACCATCTACATCTACATGATTACTCTGCAATTCACATTTAAGTGCTTGGCTGAGGGTTCATCTCCCTACCATTCCACTCCCGAACAGCGCGCAGGAAAAACGAACACCTAAACGTTTCTGTTCGAGCTCTGATTTCTCTTATTTTATTTTGATGATCATTCCTACTATGTAGGTTGGGCTCTTGAAAATATTTTCGCATTCAGAAGAGAAAGTTGGTGATTGAAATTTCGTAAATAGATCTCGCCGCGACGAGAAACGTCTTTGCTTTAATGACTTCCATCCCAACTCGCGTATCATATTTGCCACACTCCCTCCCCTATTACGTTATAATACAAAACGAGCTGCCCTTTTTTGCACCCTTTCGATGTCCTCTGTCAATCCCACCTGGTAAGGAGCCCACACCACACAACATTATTCTAATAGAGGACGAACGAGTGTAGTGGAAGCTGCCTCTTTAGTGGACTTGTTACATCTTCTAAGTGTCCTGCCAATGAAACGCAACCTTTGGCTCGCCTTCCCCACATTATTATCTATGTGGTCTTTCCAACTGAAGTTGTTCGTAATTTTAACACCCAGGTACTTAGTTGAATTGACAGCCTTGAGAATTGTACTATTTATCGAGTAATCGAATTCCAACGGATTTCTTTTGGAACTCATGTGGATCACCTCACACTTTTCGTTATTTAGCGTCAACTGCCACCTGCCACACCATACAGAAATCTTTTCTAAATCGCTTTGCAACTGATACTGGTCTTCGGATGACCTTACTAGACAGTAAATTACTGCAAAATCTGCGAACAACCTAAGAGAACTGCTCAGATTGTCACCCAGGTCATTTATATAGATCAGGAACAGCAGGGGTCCCAGGACGCTTCCCTGGGGAACACCTGACATCACTTCAGTTTTACTCGATGATTTGCCGTCTATTACTACGAACTGACAGGAAATCACGAATCGAGTAGCACAACTGAGACGATACCCCATAGCAGCTTGATTAGAAGTCGCTTGTTAGGAACGGTGTCAAAATCTTTCCGGAAATCTAGAAGTTCAGAATCAACTCGAGATCCCCTGTCGATAGCGGCCATTACTTTGTGCGAATAAAGAGCTGCCTTGCACAAGTACGATGTTTTCTGAAACCATGCTGATTACGTATCAATAGATCGTACCTTTCGAGGTGATTCATAAAGTTTGAGTACAGTATATGCTCCAAAACCCTACTGCAAACCGACGTCAACGATATAGGTCTGTAGTTCGATGGATTACTCCTCTTAAACACTGGTGCGACCCGCGCAATTTTCCAATCTCTAGGTACAGATATATCGGTGAGCGAGCGGTTGTATATGAGTGCTAAGTAGGGAGCTATTGTATCAGCGTAATCTGAAAGGAACCTAATCGGTATACAATCTGGACCTGAAGACTTGCCCGTATCAAGCGATTTGAGTTGCTTCGCAACTCCTTAGGTATCTACTTTTAAGAAACTCATGCTAGCAGCTGTTCATGTTTCAAATTCTGGAATATTCCATTCGTCTTCCCTGGTGAAGGAATTTCGGAAAACTGCGTTCAATAACTCCGCTTTAGCGGCTCAGTCGTCGGTAACAGTACCATCGGCACTGCGCAGCGAAGGTATTGACTGCGTCTTGCCACTTGTGTACTTTACATACGACCAGAATTTCTTCGAATTTTCTACCAAATTTCGAGACAATGTTTCATTGTGGAACCTATTAAATGCATCTCGAATTGAAGTCTGTGCCAAATTTCGCGCTTCTGTACATTTTAGCTAATCTTCGGGATTTCGCGTTCTTCTGAACTTCGCATGCTTTTTCCGTTGCCTCTGCAACAGAGTCCGGACCTGTTTTGTGTACCATAGGGGATCAGTTCCATCTCTTATCAATTTATGAGGTATGAATCTCTCAATTGCTGTTGCTACTATATCTTTGAATTTGAATCACATCTCGTCCACATTTGCAGAGTCAGTTCGGAAGGAATGGGGATTGTGTCTTAGGAAGGCTTCTAGTGACACTTTATCCCCTTTTTAATTAAAATTATTTTGGTTTTGTTTCAGATGGATTTGGAAGAAACGGTATTGAGCCTAGCTACAACGACCTTGTGATCAATAATCCCTGTATCAGTCATGATGCTCTTTATTAGCTCTGGATTGTTTGTAGCTAAGAGGTCAAGTGTGTTTTCGTACCATTCGCGTGGGTTCGTGGACAAACTGCTAAAAATAATTCTCGGAGAAAGCATTTAGGACAATCTCGGAAGATGTTTTCTGCCTACTACTGGTTTTGAACAAGTATTTTTGCCAGAATATCGAGGGAAGGTTGAAGACCCCACCAACTATAACCGTATGAGTGGGGTATTTATTTGTTACGAGACCCAAATTTTCTCTGAACTGTTCAGCAACTATATCACCGGAGTCTGGGGGTCGGTAGAAGGAGCCAATTATTAACTTAGTTCGGCTGTTAAGTATAACCTCCACCCATACCAATTCGCGCGGGAGTATCTACTTCGACTTCACTACAAGGTAAACCAATACTGACAGACACAAACACTCCACCACCATTTCTGCCTAATCTATCTTTCCTGTACACCGTCTGAGACTTCGTAAAAATTTCTGCAGAACTTATTTCAGGCTTTAGCCAGCATTCTGTACCTATAACGATTTCATATTCTGTGCTTTCTATTAGCGCTTGCTGCTCAGAGGCTTTCCCAGCACAACTTCAACAATTTACAACTACAATTCCGACTGTTCCTTGATCCAAGCACGCCCTGTATTTGCCATGCACCCTTTGAGATTGCAGCCCACCCCGTACTTTCCTGAGGCCTTCTAACCTAAAAAACGGCCCAGTCTACGCCACACAGCCACCGCAACCCGTGTAGATGCCAGCTGAGTGTAGTGGACTCCTGACCTATTCAGCGGAACACGAAACCCCACCACCCTATGGCTAAAATCAAAGAATGTACATTCAACACGATCGCAAAACCGTCTGAGCCTCTGATTCAGACCCTCCACCCGGATCTGCACCAGACGTCCGCAGTCGGCTCTGCCAACGATGCTGCAGATGGTGAATCCTGCCTTCATCCCGTAAGCAAGACCGGCAGCCTTCATCAAATCAGATAACAGCTGGAATCCAGAGAGAATTTCCTCAGATACAAAGCGACACACGTCATTAGTGCTGACATGTGCCATCACCTGCAGCTGACTGCATCCTGTGCTCTTCGTGGCATCCGGAAGGAACCTTTCCACATCAGCATTGACCCCAATCGTAATGCACACGGAATGCACACTGGATTTCTTCCCCTCCTTAGCCGCCCTATCCCTAAGGGGCCCCATTACGCGTCTAACATTGGAGCTCCCAAATACAAATACACACACCCTCTGCGATTGCCCGGACCTTGAAGGCTTGAGTATGGCTATTCTCTTCTGTTTGGTCAGCTTTTCATTCCGCTAGAGGGTACATTACAAGCTGTACCTGACACCTTAATCCAGATATCAGGATCAACATGTAGGTTTCCTGATTCAAATACTATGCTGTCAATCCAAAATATACTGCAAAAAGAAAATTAATTATTTATTTTCTAAATAATCATCAATACCAGCGCTGATTCCTGGGCACTATCTGTCAAAATGTGAGACTTACATCCAACACCAATTACGTTACATAGCTCGCTTCCGTGGAGAAATGTACGACGTATATTGTGTACTTTTCACTGAGATTAGTTAGTTTTCGTCAGTTAGTTTTCTTTTTCTAGTTCACACATGTCTTGGACCTTATTTTATTCCCATCTGAAACACAAGCTTGGGATAGATTAGCTGTTACAACATGAGCATCTCGGTGTTTACTACATGAGCGTCGCTTCACTTCAGTTACAACTTACCTACGAGTCCAATATCTTTTCACTCATTAACCTTCCTCGTAATAAGCTGGGTACCACTGTAAGTTACTTAAATAGGTCTTTAATCAACAAGATAGCAGATGGGCCTTGTTCTCACTGTCGCAAACCATCAGCAGTTTAATTTGTGACCACCTAAAAGAAAAGAGATGAATAGCATTAGTTTTTGCAAAATAAGCGAATACAGGCTTTTGAAATTGACGTTGTATTCAGATAAAGTACGACTTACCTTCAGATGGGATGGATCGTGACTTTTCAATTTTTTTGTAGTGTGCAGCTGTCACCTAGGGATATCTAGCTGCTCTTTTAAACGCCAAACCACCACGAGTAGCTATTTCTTCGTTTCACATTTCTTTGGTGTCCACTCTGTATGCGTCTGAAACATGAGAAAAGGGAACTATTAGTATCTACGGCCAGATGTAAATTAACATATTTATATGAAACATATGATTTAAAACGTGACCCCTTGAGTATGGGTATTGTCTTCTGTTTGGTCAGCTTTCCATTCCGCTAGAGGGTACATTACAACCTGTACCTTACACCTTAACCCAGATATCAGGATCAGCATCTCGGTTTCCTGGTTCAAATACTACGCTGTCAATCCAACAAATACCTACAAATGGAAAATAAGTCATTAATTTCTAATTGATCATCAACACCCGCGGTGATTCCTGGGCTACCGACTGTCAAAATGTACGACTTACATCCAACACCAATTACGTTTCACATCTCGCCTCCGTGGAGAATTATACCATGTATATTGTATACATTTCCCTGAGTTTTCCATCGATAGTCATCAGTTAGTTTTCTTTTTTCAACTTTACACCTGTCATGGACCTTATTTGATACCCGTCTGAAACACAAGCATGGGAAACATTACGTTTTAAACCATGAGCAACACAGTTTTTACTACATGACCGTCACTTCACTTCAAGTACGACTTACCTACGAGTCCAATACATTTCCTCTCATTAGTCTTGTTCGTAAAAAGCTGGATACCTCTGAAAGGTAATTAAATTCATTTGTAATAGACAATATACCAGATAGGCCTTGTTCTCACTTCCGAAAACCATCAGTATTCTAATCTGTAACCAGCTAAAGGAAAAAAGATAAGTAGCATTAGTTTTAGCAAAACAAGCGACTACAATCTTTTCTTATTGACGTTGTATTGAAATAAAATACGACTTACCTTCAGATGGGATGGATCGTGACTTTTCAATTTTATTGTAGTGTGCAGCTGTCACTTAGGGTCATATAGCTGCTCTTTTAAACTCCAAACCACCACATGTCGCTATTTCTTCGTTTCACATTTCTTTGGTGTCCACTCTGTATACGTCTGTAACATGAGAAAAGGGAAATATTAGTATCTACGAGCAGATGTCCGTTAACATATTTATATGTAAACATATAATTTAAAACGTGACCCCCTTGAGCATGTGTGTTTTCTTCTGTTTGGTCAGTTTTCCATTCCGATAGAGCGTACATTACATTACACCTTAATCCAGATATCTGGATCAACATCTCGGTTTCCTGATTCAAAAACTACGCTGTCAATCCAACATATACCTGCAAATAGAAGATTAATTATTTATTTTTCAATTGATCATCAACATCCGCGGTGATTCCTGGGCCACCAAATGTCAAAATGTACGACTTACATCCAACACCAATTGCGTTTCACGGCTCGCTTAAGTGGAGAATTATACTATGTATATTGTATACATTTCACTGAATTTTTCATCGACAGTCATCACTTAGCATTCTTATTGAACTTTGCACACGTCATGGACCTTATTTATTCCCATCTGAAACACAAGCATGGGAAAGATTAGGTGTTACAACAGAGGAGTACGGTTTTCACTACAGGACCGTCACTTCACCTCAAGTACGCCTTACTTACGAGTCCAATTTCATTTCCACTCATTAGTCTTCCTCGTAATAAGCTGGATATCACTGGAAGGTATTTAAAATCGTCTTTAATAGACATGATAGCAGATGGGCCTTGTTCTCACTTCCGAAAACCATCAGCAGCCAAATTTTTTACCAGCTAAAGGGAAAAAGATAAGTAGCATTAGTTTTTGCAAAACAAGCGACTACAATCTTTTCTTATTGACGTTGTATTGAAATAAAGTACGACTTACCTTCAGATGGGAGGGATCGTCACTTTTCAGTTTTTTTTTGTTTTTTTTTTTTTTTGTTTTTTTTTTTTTTAGTGTGTAACTGTCACTTCGGGCTATACAGCTGCCCTTTTAAACACCAAACCACCACAACTAGCTATTTCTTCATTTCAGATTTCTTTGGTGTCCACTCTGTATTCGTCTGAAACATGAGAAAAGGGAAATATTAGTATCTACGACCAGATGTAAATTAACATATTTATGTGAAACATCTGATTTAAAGCGTAACCCCCTTGAGTATGGGTATTCTCTTTTGTTTGGTCAGCTTTCCATTCCGCTAAAGGGTACCTGACACCTTAATCCAGATATAAAGATCAACATCTCGGTTTCCTGATTCAAATACTATGCTGTCAATCCAACAAATACCTGCAAACGGAAAATAAGTCATTTATATTCTAATTGATCTTCAACACCCGCGGTGATTCCTGTGCTTCCGACTGTCAAAATATACGACTTACATCCAACACCAATTGCGTTTCACAGCTCCCTTTCGCGGAGAATTTTATGACGTATATTGTTTACTTTTCATTGAGTTTTTTAACGATAGTCATCAGTAACATGTCTTTTTCAACTTTACAACTGTCATGGACCTTGTTTGATTCCCGTCTGAAACACAAGCATGGGAAACATTACGTTGTAAACCATGAGCAACACAGTTTTTACTACATGACCGTCACTTCACTTCAAGTACGACTTACCTACGAGTCCAATACCTTTTCACTGATTAGTCTTGTTCGTAATACGTAGGGTACCACTGAAAGGTATTTAAATTCGTCTTTAATAGACATGATAGCAGATGGGCCTTGTTCTCACTTCCGAAAACCATCAGCAGTCTAATTTTTAACCAGCTAAAGGGAAAAAGATAAGTAGCATCAGTTTTTGCAAAAACAAGCGACTACAATCTTTTCTTATTGACGTCGTATTGAAATAAAAGTAAGACTTATCTTCAGATGGGATGGATCGTCACTTTTCAATTTTTTTTGTAGTGTGCAGCTGTCACTTAGGGTTATATAGCTGACCTTTTAAACGCCAAACCATCACAAGTAGCTATTTCTTCATTTCACATGCCTTTGGTGTCCACTCTGTATACGCCTGAAACATGAGAAAAGGAAAATATTAGTATCTACGACCAGATGTCCATTAACATATTTTTATTTAAACATATGATCCAAAACGTGACCCCCTTGAGCATGGGTATTTTCATCTGTTTGGTCAGCTTTCCATTCCGCAAGAGGGTACATTACAACCTGTACCTTACACCTTAATCCAGATATCAGGAACAACATCTGGGTTTCCTGATTCAAATACTACGCTGTCAATCCAACAAATACCTGCAAACGGAAAATAAGTAATTTATATTCTAATCGATCTTCAACACCCGTGGTGATTCCTGTGCTGCCGACTGTCAAAATGTACGACTTACATCCAACACCAATTGCGTTTCACACCTCACTTTCGTGAAGAATTGTTGACGTATATTCTCTACTTTTCACTGCGTTTTTCATCGATAGTCATCAGTAAATTTTCTTTTTCAACTTTACAACTGTCATGGTCCATATTTTATTCCCGTCAGAAACACAAGCATGGGTAACATTACGTTTTACACCTTTAGCAACACAGTTTTTACTACATGACTGTCACTTCACTTTGTAAGTAGGCTGTTAAGGTTTTCTTATTGGTAACGCCACATAGCGCTCTGTATGAAAAATCACTGGCTGTGCTGTGCGCAGTCTGTGGCTAGTTTGCATTGTTGTCTGCCATTGTAGTGTCGGGCAGCGGCAGATGGATGCTAACAGCGCGTAGCGTTGCGCAGTTGGAGGTGAGCCGCCAGCCGTGGTGGACGTGGGGAGAGAGATGGCGGAGTTTTGAAATTTGTAAGAATTGGTGTCATGAACTGATATATATATTATGACTATAAAGGTAATTACATTGTTTGTTCTCTATTAAAATCTTTCATTTTGCTAACTGTGGCTGTCAGTAGTTAGTGACTTCCGTAGTTTGAATCCTTTAGTTAGCTGGCAGTAGTGGCGCTCGCTGTATTGCAGTAGTTCGAGTAACGAAGATTTTTGTGAGTTAAGTGATTTGTGAAACATATAGGTTAATGTTAGTCAGGGCCATTCTTTCGTAGGGATTTTTGAAAGTCAGATTGCGTTGCGCTAAAAACTATTGTGTGTCAGTTTAAGCACAGTCGTGTATAATTTTTCTAAGCGGACGTTTCATATGTCGACCCTTAGCCAAGGATACCTCACTGGAATCTTCTGATTTTTTCTTGTAGTTTGCGTAGTTAGTGTAGCCTTTGTTTATTGCTAGCGCGTAATCATAGAGAGAATTTCCTTTGTAGTTGCAGTCTTTCATTGTTGTACAGTAAAACAGTTGTGGCACGCATGTAGGTTTGCACCAAGTATTTCGCAGCTTCGCTTGCAATTAACTAGATATTATTTTCAGTGCTATGTTAATGTGTTCTCTTATTATTGCTCTTCAAATTGTGCTTTTATGTGTTATCGTGTGAAATATTGTGACAATAATGGCGTGTGAAAAACGTAACACTAGGCTCCAAAGTAAACTGACAAATAATAGTGATGACGAGCGTCGCTTATCAGCACCACTGTGTAGTGAATTTACAGACATTCGAAGTAGTAATTTGGTAACTGTGCATAGGGAAATGGAGCGGGCGGCAAATAATGGTGTAGACAATGAAACAAGTAGTGAACAGGGAACAATTATCGATCGATCAGTCGGCAACAGCTCGCCTCAGGAATCCGAAATGACAGAACACAATATTGCATATACTGTAGACTTAGGTTATGGGTCCTCACCGTTTTCTCAAATGAGTCAAGACACATTTTCTGCCTGTCAAAATGTAAATGTTGCCGGTGAAAATGCACTGCCAAAAAGCATAGAAAAACAGATTCCAGACACTAATACATTATTATTGCAATTAATGCAACAAATGGAACAAAATCAGAAACAAATGGGACAAAAGCTTCAAAAGTTAGACACAATGGAACAAAATCTTCAAAAGTTAGACACAATGGAACAAAATCAGAGACAAACACAGCAAAAGTTAGACGCAATGGAGCAAAAGCTTCAAAAGTTAGACTCAGTGGAACATACGCTTGAACAAACACGTGAAGATTTAACTAGTGAATTACATAAAATCGAATCGAAATGTCAAAAAATCTGTAATGACGCAAAAACACAAATTTGTGAGCATTTCCAACCTATTTTTTCGCGGCATGAAAATGCATTACAGAATCATGAAGCAGCCATAAAAGAACTGCAAACAATTGTTCATGAAAATCATGAGCCCTTGCAAGCTAAAATTGACTCAGTTGCATCTACCGATTCGGTTACGCAACTTGCAAAAACTCAAGAAAACTTAAAGGACACAGTAGATACTCTGAAAATTGGTTCAGAAAGACACATGGAGGACATTAGTTCATTATCAGAGAAAGTAGTTGAACTTTCGGATCAGCTAAATAATTTATCTACAAAGGTAGATGATAATCTGAATGACACAAAACCGGTAGTCTTTAATGACACAGAAGAGTTCGAACAAATTAGGAAATTCAAACAAAATCAGAATCAAAGTAATACGCAACACCAAAGAGAAATCCAGGACGTCAAAGATCAGCTACACAGGTAATACAAGAATGACGTATTTCAGAGGACACTCGCACTCCTATACGGGAAGAGGGACATAAAAATACGGAACTGCCACAAAATAATAACACAGGGCACTTTGGAGATTATGAAAGAAATTGGCAAAGTACACCGAATTTTGAGATGGAACCGCCGAAACGACGTAACAATGACCGATATGCGACCCGCAGACACGATGATTTTGACTATAAGCTGTTCATTACTACACGTAAATCCAAAACATTTAAGAATTCTGGCAACGACATTCATCCACAAGCGTGGCTTCATCAATTCTCTCATTGTTTCCCCCCCAACTGGTCATTAGAGCACAGATTAGAATTTATGTGTGGGTATTTAGAGAATGAACCAGCTGTAAGAATGCGATCGGTCATTCACAATTGTCATAGTGAAGGAGAATTTTACCATGCCTTCCTCTCAGCATATTGGTCTCAAGCCACACAAGACCGAGTAAAACATGGCATCATAATGATGAAAAATTTCGAACAATCTGAATTTACAACGTCTTGTGAAATATTTTGAAGACATGTTACATAAGAATCAGTATCTTTCAAACCCATACAGCCCGTCAGAACTCATCCGCATTTGCTTAATCAAATTGCCTGAACATTTATGGCATATTATTTTGGCAGGCCGTTGCAAAGACGACATTGAAGCTTTTCAGGGACTCTTACAAGAATTAGAAATTGACACTGACAATCGCGGAACGCGAAAACAGGAACACAACAATTACAGGTCACATCCGTCGCAATTCCGCGATGAAAGAAATAATAACTGGACACGACAAGGCTATTCTCATAACACAAATCGTGACCAAAACAGACACCACCCGTATGACAACCGTTGGCAGAGTAGTAATAATTACAGGGAAAGATCACCTCTCCGCAGTAGTGACTATCACAGAGACAATCAGAGAAACAGACAATATGGGAACCAAAATAATTATTATCAAGGGAGACAGAATAAGTTAAGATGCAACGGTCTAGCGCGCAGTTACGATTCAGAGAGAAATTCTCCACCACGCGACCGACAAGAAAGAAACTATGGAATCTACCGACATGACGACAGACGATATGATCGTAACGACAGACCTGAATTGCAGCAGAACTGGCGGGATTCAAACAGAGCAGGGCCCTCTCGACAAGGTGAATTTGTAGAAGTTAGGTCTCCAAATCCCAATAACGACGCGCGCCAACAAAGACACAATAGGCAATGACTCATACCGCTGGCAGCCACAAAACGTACTTATGAAAGTGACGACCCAGCTGCCGTAGCTAGTAATTACGTTAAAATGGAAGACATTAGGGACATATTACTCCAGGAACACGACGTAAAACATAACAACATTGCACATCCTGTGATTCACATTACTGTAAATGACGTAAAATTTACGGCAGTACTTGACTCAGGCAGTTCCATTTCAGTAATTAGTGAAACAGCATTTTAGCAAATGCAACAAATCGAACGATTGCCCCACACTTCCGTTACGCAAGATTAAATTACAAGGTGCAGTCATAAAAGTGTAGATGTACGCCAACAAACCAACTTAGAATTCTTTTGTCAAAGCCACAGCTTCTCTATGAACTTTCTTATTGTTCCATTATTGTCGACAGAAGTTATACTGGGAGTAGACTTTTTGAATGAATACAAAGCAATCTTAAACTTTCACGTTGCTGAAATAAGTTTAGAGAAAGAAGGTAAGTCAATAGCTTTGAAATTTGAAGATTTGCTCTCAGACCATGACAAGGAAATTTATGGGCTTTACCTTCTGTTAGACAACAGTTCGGAATTTTCTACAGAACTAGACACTAACAGTCGCTCTGCAAATACTGACAGGGACGATATCGACGGCACAATTGAAACTAATGAGTTAATTCAGAATAAAATTCAAACAATTGAGAATTGTAATGACACTGATAGGCAGGACCTTTTTGAGATTTTACAAGCACATTCCACAGTTTTTACTCACAAAACAGGAACAACCAAGGGATTTCAATACCAATTTCGTGTTCGTGAGGATACTAAATTTTGTGTTAGACCATACGTAATTCCAGCACATTATAGGGACCGTGTTAGAACAGAAATACAATCTATGATTGACGAGGGCATTATTGAGCCTGCAGTAAGCTTATACAACAATCCATTACATGCTGTTGAGAAGAAAAATGGATCGATCAGGCTTGTCTTAGATTCGAGACAAATCAATACTATCATTATTCCTGAAACAGACAGGCCGCAAACGTTGGAAGAACTTCTTCAAAATTTTAATGGTGTAAAAGTGTTGTCTTCCATTGATCTCAGATCCAGCTTTTATCAGATCGAACTTCATCCAGAATGTAGAAAATACACAGCTTTCCTTTGTTTCGGCGTTTGTTATCAGTTTCGGAAACTTCCTTTTGGTTTGAACATTTCCTCGGCAGCATTCATTCGCGGTCTAAATTCCATATTACCTGAGCTCTTAAAACGTCACATCACCTTATATGTGGACGATATTCTGATAGCAGAAGCCTCATGGGAACAACATAATCGCATCCTCAACAGCGTGTTACATATTTTTGCAGAATCTGGAATTACAGTTAACTTGGAAAAGTCTGAATTCGGTAGGACAAAAGTGAAGTTTTTGGGACATATTATTTCTTCTGAAGGCATTCAGCCGGATCCTGAAAAGTTAGAAGCAATCAGAGCCATTCCAGTTCCATCCACAAAAAAAACAAGTCCGCAGTTTTCTAGGCCTCGTAAATTTTTACCGTCGTTTTCTGAATATGCAAATTCTAGTTACACCAAAACTTTGTTCTCTCACTGGAAAAAATACTATTTGGAACTGGGACGAACAAACACACTTGGAATTCAATTCTTTGAAAGAATCGTTACTTAACGCGGCAATACTAGCTCATCCAGATCTCTCACAAGATTTCTGCCTTAGTACGGATTCTTCTAAAGTCGGTCTTGCTGCCCATTTATTTCAAGATGCCATAGAAAATGACACTACCGTTCAGAAAACCATTGCTTTTGCTAGCCGAGTGCTAACAAAATCTGAAAAAAATTATTCCGTTACTGAATTAGAAGCTTTAGCTATCGTTTGGGCATTTAACAAATTCCGTTTCTTTCTTTATGGTAAGCACGTAAAAGTATACAGTGATCATCGTGCATTACAATTTCTTATGTCTTCAAAATTAAATCATGACAGGTTAAAACGTTGGGCATTGTTTCTGCAAGAATTCCACTTCACAATAGTATACATTCCCGGCAAGGAGAACATTGTTGCGGACGCACTGTCACGCGCACCGGCTGGGCTTGAGAAAAGTAACACAGAAAGCAACCTCGAGAAAAATTTCAGTATTCTTTACATTCAGAAAGTCGCCTTTGAAAACTTCATCACCACATCTTTAAAGGACATTGCTCATGAACAAGATAAAGATCCGATTTGGAAAGACATTAAAAGTAAATGGCATGAAAAGACACACACACAGATTCGGCATTATTATCTGGTTAGAAACAACATACTGTTCAAACGATGCTCTGTTGATGACAAGCTATGGGTACTTTGCATTCCAGACGATTTTGTTAATAAGCTCATTTGGTACATTCATTTCAGCTATGCACATTTTGGTCCACGAAAATGTTATCATATTATTCGAACGACTTGTTATTTTAACAATATGGAAAAGAGAATTCGAAGAGTCTTGTCTATTTGTAAACTTTGTCAAAAGGCGAAACCATCTACTGTCTCGCATCGTGCTCCATTGTTTCCTATCATTCGTACTAAATTAAAAGAATTTGCTGCTGTTGATCTCTTGGGACCGCTTGTTAGAACATCTAATGGATTTTCGTACGTTCTAGTCGCTGTTGAACTTACTTCAAAATTTGTTTCTTTCACTCCGTTACGTAAAGCCACTGGACGGTCTGTATCCATCGCCTTTGTTAAAAATTTCTTGCGTGAAGTTGGACACGTTAGTAAAGTCATTTCAGATAACGGACCGCAATTCAGATCTGCTGTTTGGTCACGCATGCTTCGTAACCATAAAATCAAATCTGTTTTTATTTCATTGTACTCACCACATTGTAACCCGTCTGAACGGATTATGAAAGAAATCAATAAGCTTTGCAGACTTTATTGTCACAGAAAGCATCAGCATTGGGACAGATATTTACACTTATTTCAAAACGTGCTGAATGAAATGCCTCATGACTCCACTGCTTTACCACCTGTTCTTGTACTGAATAACAAAGAACCACCGAACAGAATCAGAGAGCTTGTACCTTTTCCGAATACGCGTAAACTTCGACACAAAGACATTATTGACTTGACTATTAAAAATATAAATTCTGCTGCAGCCAAAAGGAGAAAATTACACGGTATAGCAAATGCAAAGAAATTATATATTGGTCAGAAAGTTCTCATTAAAGCTCATTCATTGTCACATAAGAAGAAACACTTGAGTCACAAATTCTTTCTAGTTTACACTGGACCTTACAGAATCCGACGTATACCACATGATAATTGCGTTGAAGTTGAAACTCTGCGTACTAGGAAGAGTAAAGGTTTACACCACATTTCACATGTAAAACCGTTTATTGAAATATAATCTGCTTTTTAACTTTGTCTTTGCCATAAAACATTTCACTTCACATTTCTAGTATGCTTTGTCACACTGAGCAACTGTTAACATGCAACAATGTTTTGAAGTTAACTATACAGTCCAGAACCTAGGGAACATTTTTAAACAGAAATTACGAATGCATTGTTATAGTGAACAGACGACACAGTGTTATTATTTGTACATTCTTGCTTGTTAGTTGCACGATTACTTAACGACTATAAGGCTTACATACTTAGAACATATACTGTTAATGATGTTTTAATGCAACATTTTGGTTCAGTTGAAAAGACATTCTTTATTTGAAGTACTTTCTGTGAGATTAAAGATGACTTAGCGTTTGGTTTCTTTGATAGCTACACGATTATATCACGACGCTACTAATGTGTGACACAATTTACATTGTGCTTTTGGTGTATCTGTTTTATATTTGCACAGTTTTTCTGAATTATTCTGGAAAGTAAAACATGTTTTAGTGGTAACTTTTGTGGTATAGCTACAATTAGACAGCCATTTCCATAGCACAGCAATACGTTACAGCACAGTACTTTCTTCATCGAAGCAATAAGCGTAATAACTAAGATATTTATACGCAAAGCAATTCACTTCGTTTATTACGAGGTAAGTACATTGACTTCAGCAGAACTTTGCTTACAGAGGACGATAACTACGACACTTCCACATAATTATCTTACAACAAGACGCACAGTTTATCGCTACAGTACACGTATTTGAGTGATTAATTTTGTACTTAACACATTTATTTTTAAAGATATTTGAAGTACAATGATACAAAGGTTTTCTGTGCTAAATTTCATTCCATTGCTGTAATCTGTAACACCTGAGGATATAATTACATTAATCCTCAGGGGGGTACACGCCTACTTTGTGTACCATGTGCGTGGCAAGCACAAGGAGCCCTAGCTAATATGGTATTTACTTATACAACGTTACAAATCGGTACCATATTTCTCTAACACGGAATTACACAGCTATCTGATCATTTATCTGAGACAGAAACATTTTTTTACTACATCAGTGACAGATGTTTACGTAATTACACGGTTGGATTACTTCACACTTATGAAATTGTATTTTGTCTGTACTTTGTGAAATGTTCTTATTTTTTCAGAACCATTGTGATACTATGAGAGCTTTGAATGATGTATTTGGTATGGGATCACGATTTTTAAAGTACGTTTGAGGTAGATGACACTTTTGACATGAGCAGAGAATTTTTTTTAGGTTTTTGAAATTATTGGAGGAAGCTACGACGATTTTGAGATTAGGCTGAGGTTTTATGATGTTATGATGACGATGTGTATTACGCTGTTGCGGTATGTTTATGATCAATAAGCTGATGCTATATGAGTTATTTGATTGTGCTACTTATCTGTTCTGATGGAATATTGAAGAAGTGTCGACGAATAAGGTAAGAAATAATGAGTAGAGGTTAGGGAATCTGGTTTGTGAAAAAGGTTGTTGAAAACCAAGAATCGTACTTTAAGAGTTATGAAATGTATGTAAATGCTTGAATGTATTACAATGCAGACGAAAACTTTTTGGACACTGTTATATTAATAGAATTTTGTTTCTACAGATGTGTAACGCAAATTCTTGACCTGTGAAATTTTTTATATGAGACTGCCACTGTAGCGAAAACTGGTGTCGTAAATATTTCGGTAAGACAGTTAAGTGACCACCTGCACGTAATGCGTCGTGGGCACCCAGCTGGGCGACAGCCACCTGACAAAAGAAAGCCATTGTGTGCCTGTCAGAGACACAGGTGGAGAATAAAAAAAGAGGCCATTATCCTCGCTATTGACATTCCTTTGTAGAAAGCATCGTAAATACGACACACTCAAACTTGGAAACACTGTAGAGTTCTTGATTTATGATATTTACTGAAATGAAATGATGAGAAACATTTTATATCTATTGTCTTTCTAGCTGAGAGATTGCTCATTTTGTTTAATATTCAGTTTCTATCTGCACTGCAGCATTGGTTAAAATAAAATTTAATAGATGTACTAATATCACTATTTTCTGTCTACAGACCCAGTAAAGAATCATTTTATGATTTACTTTCTTGGAAAAGAGAGCACAAATAGACATTTCCCTTCACGGGAATTTCAAAAATAATTTTTTTACGATTTGGTAACTTATCTGTTAGCGTATGTTCTCGTGATGCATCACTCTAGTGTTAAGATGTGACATAGGTATTAAACATTTTTACTGTAATATTTTTTCTGCTTCAGCTTTGTCATGTTTAGATATAAATTATTACATTTATTGCTGCTCGCTATGCTTACTTGCATTTTTTGTCATTGATGTTTGTATTAACTGTTTTCTGCTGCTGCATTGCCTCGTCCCTTAGTTTAGCATCTGAGCTCAGTAGGTTTAAGTTAGCTTAAGAGGGGGTAGACTATATAAGAAACTATGATGAATTGGAAGAAAAGCATTGAGAAGCTATAAGAAAATGGTTTGGCCAAAAAAGTAGTGTACAGTGGAGAAAAACTATTTTTGAAAGAGGATGTGAACAGAATACAGAAAGCAGGTTTAGATAGGACTTTTTGGGAATAATGATGAACTAAGGGAGATCTCTATGCAAAATACTGCAGTAAAACAAACCCTGTCCTTTCCTTTCGTATTATCCCTCTATGTGTTTATGTACCCTTGTGTATTTGTCTTTTTCCTGTCTTTATGTGTTTAGCTAAGATTTATGTTGTAGAATTTTTTAAATACTATGTTATTTTCTTTGTAAATATGTTCAGACATTATTTATTGTGTTTTGTTTTAATGCTCATGTGTGAAGTTGATGTTTCAAAAGTTATTCTGATCTTTTATGTATGTACTTATGTCGTAATTTTTGTAACACTGATGTATTTGCTATTTCGATTCTTTTGCAAAGCCTGTACTACTGCAAATGTTATCTGTATTGTTATGTTCTTTAAAGATGTATTTTGTACCTTTGTTATTGTATTCTTATGTTATAAAATTGTAATTGACACCAGTTCATCAAATAAAGTAACTTGTAAATTACATTGCACTGCACACGTTTCTGTTGGTCATAGTATATGGACAATATGTGAGAAGTAGGGAATGATAGTGTTTGCACGTGTGTTAATAATTCAGCAAGGGACTGGATAACATCATTGCTGGTTCTAAGGACATTTCAAAAACAATTTTTGTGAGTGCACAAGTGGTGGTTATGGACTTGGTATATTATCCGCAAGACTCTTCAATGGTGATTGTGCGCCTGCACAGTCAAACAGATGGCTGCTGGCCATCTCTACAAGGACTACAGTGGGTCTACACTTTTGATGACCCACCAATACCATTATTTCTACAAGGTCTACAGTGGGTCTGCATCTCTGGTGGCCCACCAATACCGTAATCTCTACCAGGACTACAAGGGGTCTACTCTGTGATGACCTACCTACCAATATTCTTCAAAACTTCGACTGACTCTGCTGTGGGTTTGCTCTGTTGTGGCCCATTACCTGTCTGCATGTCAAGAGTCAGCACTGTCTTTCCGTTGGAGGGACAACACTACTTCTTCAAAACTACATGGAAATCCACTACTTCCGTGTGCATTTTCTTTTACTACTCAGACTTTGAGAAAAAAAACTGCAATTTTACTGTGATGAATGATCAGGACTGTCTATATGGACTGTGAGAAAATTTTAGCTTTTGACCAACATTGTATCAATAAGTGTGTGCATTTGATATCTTTGTTATAGTAATTATGAAAAGTTTTATCAAATCATAATTGGCCACTGCCCAAAACAATTTGTAAAATTTTTTTTGAGGGGAGCATGGGGGCTATGTAAGTAGGCTGTTAAGGTTTTCTTATTGGTAACGCCACATAGCGCTCTGTATGAAAAATCACTGGCTGTGCTGTGCGCAGTCTGTGGCTAGTTTGAATTGTTGTCTGCCATTGTAGTGTCGGGCAGCGGCAGCTGGATGCTAACAGCGCGTAGCGTTGCGCTGTTGGAGGCGAGCCGCCAGCAGTGGTGGACGTGGGGAGAGAGATGGTGGAGTTTTGAAATTTGTAAGAATTGGTGTCATGAACTGATATATATATTATGACTATAAAGGTAAATACATTGTTTGTTCTCTATTAAAATCTTTCATTTGCTAACTGTGCCTATCAGTAGTTAGTGACTTCCGTAGTTTGAATCCTTTAGTTAGCTGGCAGTAGTGGCGCTCGCTGTATTGCAGTAGTTCGAGTAACGAAGATTTTTGTGAGGTAAGAGATTTGTGAAACATATTGGTTAATGTTAGTCAGGGCCATTCTTTCGTAGGGATTTTTGAAAGTCAGATTGCGTTGCGCTAAAAACTATTGTGTGTCAGTTTAAGCACAATCGTGTATAATTTTTCTAAGGGGACGTTTCAACTTCAAGTACGACTTACCTACGAGTCCAATACATTTTCTCTCATTAGTCTTGTTCCTAAAAAGCTGGATACCGTTGAAAGGTATTTAAATTCGTCTTTAATAGACATGATAGCAGATGGGCCTTGTTCCCCCTTCCGAAAACCATCAGCAGTCTAATCTGTAACCAGCTAAAGGAAAAAACATAAGTAGCATTAGTTTTTGCAAAACAAGCGACTATATCTTTTCTTATTGACGTTGTATTGAAATAAAAGTACTACTTACCTTCAGATGGGATGGATCGCCACTTTTCAATTTTCTTGTAGTGTGCAGCTGTCGCTTAGGTATATGTAGCTGCTCTTTTAAACACCAAACCACAACAAGTAGCTATTTCTTCGTTTCACACTTCTTTGGTGTATACTCTGTTTGCGTCTGAAACACGAGAAAAGGGAAATATTAGTATCTACGACCAGATGTAAATTAACATATTTATATGAAACATATGATTTAAAACGTGACCCCTTGAGTATGGGTACTCTCTTCTGTTTGGTCAGCTTTTCATTCCGCTAGACGGTACATTACAAGCTGTACCTGACACCTTAATCCAGATATCAGGATCAACATGTAGGTTTCCTGATTCAAATACTACGCTGTCAATCCAAAATAAACTGCAAGAGGAAAATTAATTATTTAATTTCTAAATAATCATCAATACCAGCGGTGATTCCTGGGCTACTATCTGTCAAAATGTGAGACTTACATCCAACACCAATTACGTTTCATAGCTCGCTTCCGTGGAGAAATGTACGACGCATATTGTGTACTTTTCACTGAGATTAGTTAGTTTTCGTCAGTTATTCGTCAGTTAGTTTTCTTTTTCTAGTTCACACATGTCATGGACCTTACTTGATTCCCGTCTGAAACACAAGAATGGGAAACATTACGTTTTAAATCATGGGCACCACAGTTTTTACTACATGACCGTCACTTCACTTCAAGTACGACTTACCTACGAGTCCAATACATTTTCACTCATGTGCCTTCATCGTAATTAGCTGGATACCACTGAAAGGTATTTAAATTCGTCTCTAATAGACATGATACCAGATGGGCCTTGTTCTCACTTCCGAAAACCATCAGTATTCTAATCTGTAACCAGCTAAGGGAAAAAAGATAAGTAGCATTAGTTTTAGCGAAATAAGCGACTACAATTTTTTCTTATTGACGTTGTATTGAAATAAAAGTACGATTTACCTTTAGATGGGAAGGATCGTCACTTTTCAATTTCCTTGTAGTGTGCAGCTGTCACTTAGGGATATCTAGCTGCCCTTTTAAACACCAAACCACCACAACTAGCTATTTCTTCGTTTCACATGGCTTTGGTGTCCACTCTGCATACGTCTGAAACATGAGAAAAGGGAAATATTAGTATCCACGGCCAGATGTAAATTAACATATTTACACTCCTGGAAATGGAAAAAAGAACACATTGACACCGGTGTGTCAGACCCACCATACTTGCTCCGGACACTGCGACAGGGCTGTACAAGCAATGATCACACGCACGGCACAGCGGACATACCAGGAACCGCGGTGTTGGCCGTCGAATGGCGCTAGCTGCGCAGCATTTGTGCACCGCCGCCGTCAGTGTTAGCCAGTTTGCCGTGGCATACGGAGCTCCATCGCAGTCTTTAACACTGGTAGCATGTCGCGACAGCGTGGACGTGAACCGTATGTGCAGTTGACGGACTTTGAGCGAGGGCGTATAGTGGGCATGCGGGAGGCCGGGTGGACGTACCGCCGAATTGCTCTACACGTGGGGCGTGAGGTCTCCACAGTACATCGATGTTGTCGCCAGTGGTCGGCGAAAGGTGCACGTGCCCGTCGACCTGGGACCGGACCGCAGCGACGCACGGATGCACGCCAAGACCGTAGGATCCTACGCAGTGCCGTAGGGGACCGCACCGCCACTTCCCAGCAAATTAGGGACACTTTTGCTCCTGGGGTATCGGCGAGGACCATTCGCAACCGTCTCCATGAAGCTGGGCTACGGGCCCGCACACCATTAGGGCGTCTTCCGCTCACGCCCCAACATCGTGCAGCCCGCCTCCAGTGGTGTCGCGACAGGCGTGAATGGAGGGACGAATGGAGACGTGTCGTTTTCAGAGATGAGAGTCGCTTCTGCCTTGGTGCCAATGATGGTCTTATGCGTGTTTGGCGCCGTGCAGGTGAGCGCCACAATCAGGACTGCATACGACCGAGGCACACAGGGCCAACACCCGGCATCATGGTGTGGGGAGCGATCTCCTACACTGGCCGTACACCTCTGGTGATCGTCGAGGGGACACTGAATAGTGCACGGTACATCCAAACCGTCATCGAACCCATCGTTCTACCATTCCTAGACCGGCAAGGGAACTCGCTGTTCCAACAGGACAATGCACGTCCGCAAGTACCCCGTGCCACCCAACATGCTCTAGAAGGTGTAAGTCAACTACCCTGGCCAGTAAGATCTCCGGATCTGTCCCCCATTGAGCATGTTTGGGACTGGATGAAGCGTCGTCTCACGCGGTCTGCACGTCCAGCACGAACGCTGGTCCAACTGAGGCGCCAGGTGGATAAGGCATGGCAAGCCGTTCCACAGGACTACATCCAGCATCTCTACGATCGTCTCCATGGGAGAATAGCAGCCTGCATTGCTGCGAAAGGTGGATATACACTGTACTGGTGCCGACATTGTGCATGCTCTGTTGCCTGTGTCTATGTGCCTGTGGTTCTGTCAGTGTGATCATGTGATGTATCTGACCCCAGGAATGTGTCAAAAAAGTTTCCCCTTCCTGGGACAATGAATTCACGGTGTTCTTATTTCAATTTCCAGGAGTGTATATGAAACATATGATTTAAAACGTGACCCCTTGAGTATGGGTATTCTCTTCTGTTTGGTCAGCTTTCCATTCCGATAGAGGGTACACTACAACCTGTACCTTACACCTTAATCCAGATATCAGGATCAACATCTTGGTTTCCTGATTCAAATACTACGCTGTCAATCCAACAAATATCTGCAAACGGAAAATAAGTCATTTATATTCTAATTGATCTTCAACACCTGCGGTGATTCCTGTGCTTCCGACTGGCAAAATGTACGACTTACATCCAACACCAATTACGTTTCACAGCTCGCTTTCGTGGAGAATTTTATGACGTATATTGTTTACTTTTCATTGAGTTTTTTAACTATAGTCATCAGTATCATGTCTTTTTCAAGTTTACAACTGTCATGGACCTTATTTGATTCCCGTCTGAAACACAAGCATGGGAAACACTACGTTTTAAACCATGAGCAACACAGTTTTTACTACATGACCGTCACTTCACTTCAAGTACGACTTACCTACGAGTCCAATACATTTTCTCTCATTAGTCTTGTTCGTAAAAAGCTGGATACCACTGAAAGGTAATTAAATTCGTTTTTAATAGACAATATACCAGATAGGCCTTGTTCTCACTTCCGAAAACCATCAGCAGTCTAATGTGTAACCACCTAAAAGAAAAAAGATGAGTAGCATTAGTTTTTGCAAAACAAGCGATTACAATCTTCTCTTATTGAAGTCGTATTGAAATAAAAGTACGACTTACCTTCAGATGGGATGGATCGTCACTTTTCAATTTCCTTGTAGTGTGCAGCTGTCACTTAGGGTATCTAGCTGCTCTTTTAAACTCCAAACCACCACATGTCGCTATTTCTTCGTTTCACATTTCTTTGGTGTCCACTCTGTATGCGTCTGAACCAGGAGAAAAGGGAAATATTAGTATCTACGACCAGATGGAAATTAACATATTTATATGAAACATATGATTTAAAACGTGATCCCTTGAGTATGGATATTCTTTTCTGTATAGTCAGCTTTCCATTCCGCTAGAGGGCACATTACAATCTCTACCGGACACCTTAATCCAGATATCAGGATGAACATCTCGGTTTCCTGATTCAAATACTACGATGTCAATCCAACATATACCTGCAAATAGAAGATTAATTATTTATTTTTCAATTGATCATCAACATCCGCGGTGATTCCTGGGCTACCAACCGTCAAAATGTACGACTTAAATCCAACACCAATTGCGTTTCACTGTTCGCTTCCATGCAGAATGCTACGACGTATATTCTATACTTTCACTGAGTTTTACAGCGATAGTCTTCAGTTAGTTTTCACTTCCAACTTTGCTCCTGTCATGTACCTTATTTCGTTCCCATCTGAAACACAAGAGTGGAATAGCATTAGTTTTTGCAAAAAAAAGTGCGACTTACCTACGAGTCCAATATATTCACACTTATTAGTCTTCCTCGTTATAAGCTGGGTAACACTGTAATTTATTTAAATTCTCCTTTAATCAACAAGATAGCAGATGGGCCTTGTTCTCACTTTCGCAGACCACCAGCAGTCTAATATGAAACCAGCAAAAAGAAAAAGATGAATTGGATTAGTTTTTGCAAAATAAGCAGTTTCAGGCTTTTCTAATTGACGTTGTATTGAGACAAAGTACAACTTACCTTCAGATGTGATTGATCTCCACTTTTCAATTTTCTTGTAGCGTGCAGCTATCGCTTAAGGATATCTAGCTGCTTTTTTGAAACACCAAACCACCACAAGTAGCTTATTCTTTGTTTCACAAGTCTTTTGGTGTCCGCTCGGTATGCATCTGAAAAATGAAAAAAGGGAAATAATAGTATCTACGGCCAGATGTCCATTAACATATTTTTATCAAATATGTGATTTGAAACGCCTTTGGCTATTCACTTCTGTTTGGTCAGCGTTCCATTAAGGTATAGGGTACATTACAATCTGTAGCTGATACCTCAATCCGGATAACAGGAACAACATGATTTCCCGGTTCAAATACTTCGTAGTCAAATTTCTATTACAAAGAATGTCTTACATCCAACTTCAATTGCTTTCCACAGTTCATTTGCGCGGAGAATAGTACGATGTACATTATAGAATTGTCGCTGAGCATTTGATCGATAATCCTCAGTATTGTTTTCATTTTGAATTTTGTACCTGGCATGCAGCCTATTTTGTTCCCATCTGAAGCACAAGCACGCGGAAGTTTAAGTTTTACAACGTGAGCTCCACAATTTTTACTATATGACCGTCATTTCACTTCAAGTATGACTTACTTATCTGTCCAATATCTTTACACTCATTAGTCTCCCTTGTAATGTGCTGTGTACATCTGTAAGTGATTTCGAAATCTTTTTAATCTGCAAGATAGCAGAAGTGTCTTTTTCTCACTTTCGCAAAGCACCTGCAACCTAATTTGTAACCATCTAAAACATAAAAGATGAATAGGATTAGCGGCCAGATGTCCATTCACTTTTTTTAATCAAATATCTGTTATAAAGAGTGACCTCCTTGAATGTAGCTATTCTCTTCCGGTTTGTCAGCTTTCCATTTCGATAAAGGTACATTGCAAGCTGTAGCTGAAACCTCAATCCCGAAATCAGAATCAACTTCACGGTATCCTGGGTCAAATACTACGCAGTCAATCCAACATATATAGGAAAACAGAAAATTAATTAGTTGTTTTCTAATTTGACATCAACGGTGTTTCCTGAAACTATCTAAGATATAAGAAATCAATAAGATTAGTTTTTGTAAAATTATCGACTGAAAGCGACTCTACTATACAGTTTTTTGAGTAAAGGTTCGACTTAACGTCTAATGCGATCAGTTTCCAGCTTTTCAATTGTCTTGTAGGGTGTTCGTGTTCACCGAAGAAAACCCAGCTGAGTTTTAAATACAAAACCCTAACTAATAGCTGGTTTTTCCTTTCGTAAGTCTACTGGTGCCCATTTGGTAAGCATCTGAAAAATGAAATAGGGGAAAATTAGTAGCTACAGCAAGTTGTCCAGTAAGTGACTTTACTTAAATATCTTATTTAAAAAGCAACTCTCTTGAATGACACCTCTTCTCTCTCGTTTTGTCAGCTTTCCATTCCGCTAAAGGATACATTATAATCCGTACTTGACACATTAATCCCGAAATAAAGATCAACATCACGGTTTCCTGGGTCAAATACTACACAGTTAATTCAAAATATATCTGAAAAAAGAAAATTAATTAGTTATTTTCTAACTGATCATCAACACCAACGGCGTTTCCCTGGCACCTATGTGTTACAAAATACGACTTACATCCAACTCCAACTGCTTCCCACACCTCACTTTCGGACAGAATTGTACGACGTATATTAGAGAGTTCTCACTGAGATTTTAAACGATAGTCCTCAGTATTGTTTTCATTTTCAAATTAGCACCTGTCATGCACTGTGTTTTGTTCCCACCTGAAACACGAGCATGGGAAAGATTAAGTGTTACAACATGAGCATTACGATTTTTACTACATGACCGTCATTTCACTTCAAGTAGGACTTACCTACCAGTCCAATATATTTTCACTCATTAGTCTTTCTCGTGACGTGGTGGGTAGCACTGTAAGTGATTTAGATTCCTTTTCAATCAACAAGATAGCAGACGTGTCTTGTTCTCGTTTTCGCAAAACACCTGCCGTCCAGTTTGTAACAATCTAAAATATAAAATATTAATAGGATTATGCTGCGCAAAATAAGCGAGTACAGGCTTTTCTAATTGACAGTTTATTGAGAAAGTGTATGACTTACTTTCGGATGCGATGGATTTCTCGTTTTTCAATTCTCTTTTAGTGTGCTGGTGTCACTTAAGTATATCTAGCTGCTTTTTTTTTTAACATCAAACCGCCACGAGTAGCTTATTTCTCGTTTCGCAAGTCTTCTAGTGTCCATTTGGTATGCATCTGAATAATAAAAACAGGGAAATATTAGTATTTACAGAAATATCTCCAGCAAGTGATTTTACTCAAATATCTGATTTAAAACATGCTTCCCGTGAAGAATAGCTCGTCTCCAAAGTTTTTCCCAGCTTTCCATTCCGCTAGACGGTACTTAACAAGCTGTAGCTGACTCCTGAATACTGAACTGTGGACCAACATAATGTTTTCTTAGGTCAAATACCATGCAGTCAATTCAGCATATCTGAAAAAAGAAAATTAATAAGTTATTTTCTAATCGATCATCAACCGCAACGGTGTTTGTTTGGCACTATGTGTTTCAAAGTACAACTTACATCCCCCTCCCATTCCTCTCCTCATCTTTCTTTTCGGCTACGTGGTACTAGGTATATTAGTTAGATGTCGATGAGTTTGTGACCGTCAATCTTGAATACCCGAGTCCATTTTTTACTTTGCACCTCTCATGCACCCTTTTTTGTACCCATCTGAAATACAAACATGGGTAGGGTTACTTTTTACAGCTTGAGCATCACGATTTTACACTAGATGACAGTTATTCACTTCAAGTAGGACTTACCAACGAGTCCGATACATTTCCACTCATTTATGTTCCTTGGTACTTCCCCCCCTGGTAGCTGAGTTCGATTTTCGGCTCGATAGGAGGTTTTCTCCGCTCAGGGACTGCGTGTTGTGTTGTCCTAATCATCATCATTTCATCCCCATAGACGCGCAAGTCGCCGAAGTGGCGTAATATCGAAATACTTGCACCTGGCCAACGACGTATCCAACGTGAGGCCCCAATCACCATACATTTACATTTATCTCCCTTGAAATTTGCTGGGTAGCATTGTAATTGCTTTAAAACCGTTTTTCATCAGGAAGTAAGCACTAGCGTGTTCTTCTGACTTAAGCAAACCAGCAACAGTCTCATTTGAAAAGATCCAAAACATAAAAGATCAATAACATAAGTTTTTGCAAAATTTGCTACTGAAAGTGACTCTACTAAACAGTTTTTTGAGAAAAGATACAACTTACCTCCGGATACAACCATTTTCCAGTTTTTCAATTGTTTTGTAGCGTGCTGGTGTCACCTAAGAAAACCTAGCTGATTTTCAAACACCTACACCTCAAGAATATCTTGTTTCTCCTTTTGCAAGTCTAATGACGCCCATTTGGTACGCATCTGAAAAATGAAAAAGTGGAAAAATTAGTATCTACAGCAATTTCTCCATTAAGTGATTTTATTCAAAAATCTGATTTAAAAAGCAACTCTCTTGAATAACAGCTCGTCTCACCAGTTTTGTCAGCTTTCCGTTCCGCTACAGGGTACTGTATAAACTGTAGCTGAAACCGCAATCCTCAAATCAGGATCAACATCATGTCTTCGTGGGTCAAATACTACGCAGTCTGTTCAACATATATCTGAAAAAATTTATAACTTATCTCTAGTCGATCATCAATACCAATGGTATTTTCTTGGCAACTATGTGTTACAAAGTACGACTTTACATCCCACTCCAATGCCTTTCCAGATCTCACATTCGGGCTGATAGTACGGAGTATATTAGTGGGTTGTCGCTGAGTTTGTAACAGACAATCCGCAATACTAAGTTCATTTTTTTTTCTTTGCACCTCTCATGCAGTCTGTTTTGTACCCATCTGAAAAACAAGCGTAGGTAAGATTACCTTTCACTGCATGAGCAACACGATTTTATACTACGTGGCAGTTATATCACTTCAAGTATGACTTACCTACTAGTCCAATACATTTCCACTCATTAGTCTTCCTCGCAATGTGCTGAGTAGCACTGTAAGTGATTAAAATTTCTTTTTAATCAACAAAATAGTTGAAGGGTTTTGTTCTCACTTTCGCAAAACACCTGCAGTCTAAACCCTAACCATCTAAAATATAACAAATGAATAAGATTAGTTTTTGCAAAATAAGGGACTACAGGCTTTTCTAATTGGCGGTTTATTGAGAAAAAGTACGACTTATCTTCGGATGCGATGGATTTTCAGTTTTTCCATTCTCTTGTAGTGTGCTGGTGTCACTTAAGAATATCTAGCTGCTTTTTTAAACACCCAACCACCACGACTAGCTTGTTTTTCGTTTCACTAGTCTTCTGGTGTCCATTTGGTATGCATCTGAAAAATTAAAAAAGGTTAATATTAGTATCTACAGCAAGATCTCCAGTAAGTGATTTTACTCAACTATCTGATTTAAAGCACGACTCCTGTAAATAATAGATCGCCTCTAACGTTTTCTCAACTTTCCATTCCAATAGAGGGTACTTTAGAATCTGTAGTTTACTCCTAAATCCTAGAACCAGGACCAACATCATGTTTTCGTGGGCCAAATACCATGCAGTCTGTTCAACACATATCTGAAAAAAGAAAACAAGTTATTTTCATATCGATCATGATCACCAATGGTGTTTGATTGGCAAATATGTGTTACAAAATATTACTTACATCCCACTCCAATTCCTTACCACATCTCACTTTTTGGCTAGATGATACAAGGTATATTGGTGAGATGTTGATGAGTTTGAGACCGACTATCTTCAATACTGAGTTCATTTTTTACTTTGCACCTCTCATGCACCTTATTTTGTACCTCTCAGGCATGGGTAACATTATTTTTAACAGTACGAGCATCACTATTTTATACAACATGACAGTTATTTCACTTCTAGTAGGACTTACTACGAGCCCAATACATTTCAACTCATTAATCTTCCTTGCAATGTGCTGGGTGGCATTATAGCTGATTTAAATCCCTTTTTCATCAGTAAGATAGTACAAACGTGATCGTCTGACTTTAGCAAACCAGGAATTGTTTCATTTGAAACCATTTAAAGCCTAAAACACCAAAAAATTAGTTTCTGCAAAATTAGCGACTAAAAGCGACTTTACTTGGCAGTGTTTTGAGAAGAATTAGGAGTTACCTTTGAATGCGATCTTTTTCCAGATTTATAATTGTCTTGTAGAGTGCTTGTATCACCTAAGAAAATGTAGCTGATTATTAAACATCAAACCTCCACGAGTAACTTGCTTATTCGCTTTTCTAATTTACGGTTCATTGAGAAACAGAGAGACAGCAAAGGACTTGGAAGAGCATTTGAATGGAATGGATAGTGTCTTGAAAGTAGGATATAAGATGAACATCAAGAAAAGCAAAACGAGGATAATGGAATGTGGTCGAATTAAGTCGGGTGATGCTGAGGGTATTAGATTAGGAAATGAGGCACTTAAAGTAGTAAAATGGCGGCCACTGAGTGACGCGCGTTTCTTCGGCTCGCGAGTTTTTCCGCTCATTGAAGGTGTTACAGAGAAGTGCGACAGTCCACAACGTGTGCATCTGACTAAACAAGTGTTACTTGCCGTGGTGTATTGTTCTCCGTCGATTACCACAAGTGATAAGTGATAAGTGAGTGAAAAATGGGAAGAGCACGAGTAAGCGGCAGCAGGCGAGGCTACAGGGGCGCAGGCAGCGCGGGCGCCCGGTCTCCGGCGGCAGGTGAGGCCCCGCTTCCCGACATCGGGGAGCTCGTCCGGTCCCAGGTGAGTGCGGCGCTGCACAGCAAAGACACGCTAGACGTAATCGTCCAATCCATCACGGACTCTGTGACGGCCGCGGTCATGGACAAACTGCAAGAGTCTGTCGGGCGCAACAGCACCGAAATCCAGTCTCTTAGAAAGTCCTTGGCCGCACAAGAGAAAAAAGCCGCCGAGCTAGAAGCTAAACTGTCTGCTGCCACCGATGAAATTGAGCAGTATCAGCGAAGGAACAGCTTGCGCTTGTTCGGGGTAGCTGAAAACGATCGCGAAAACACCGACGACCTGGCCATTAGCCTCGTGCGTGAGAAACTTGGCGTGCAGATCGACGTGGCCGATATTGACAGAAGCCATCGTGTTGGGCGCAGGATACCAGGCGCCACGAAACCCAGGCCTATAATAATTAAATTTGTGTCGTACCGGAAAAGAGCTGAAGTGTTTGCTCAGAAAAGAAAACTCGCCAAGAGTGGGGTTACCCTGAGGGAAGATCTGACGCGCGAAAGACTAAAAGTTTTGAACGCTGCGATCACACAGTTCGGCCTTCAAAATGTATGGACCCAGGACGGCAGGATCGTAGTCAAGACGGAAGGAGGGAGGAAAACGGTGACGAACATGTTCGAACTGAAAGACTGAGCGAAATCTCGCGAGACACAAAGTCTCATATTGTAATCTGTCTAATATAAGTTAATTTTTATTCTTTCTTTTCATGTTTTAGCTTAAATATAGCTCCGTTATTTCTATAAGTACCATAAGTACTCTATTTAAAATCAGTCAGTTATTTCACATAAATATTGTTTCTTTATTTGTCTATCATAAGTGCTCATGCATACTCATATTGTCAGTTAAATGGGAATTAACATTCTCCATTAACAGGAATCTCCTTACAACCGCCTTTCTATATCTGTTATTTTCATCTTCGCCACTACTACTACTACTACTATTATCTTTTTCGTAACCACTACTGCCACTTTCCATCTTTCTTTTCGCTCCCTTCTCCGATACTTCCAGCGTGTTTTTCACCTTTAGTTCACAGACGCTTGAGTCAGTCACGACCTTGGACACCTGTAAACATGTCTTCCCCCGCGAAATCCAGCTTTTGTCCCTCTTCCGGCCAGCAGGTAAACGGAGCGCGCTCGGTCCTACAGGCGGCCACAATGGGACGGACCGGTTCAGGCGGCGGGCTCTTTGTGGCCCACGCGAACGCGCAGTCGCTAACGGCTCACTTCGACGAGTTCTGTGACCTGTTCTGCCAATCGCTGTTCCACATTATCCTCGTCTCTGAAACTTGGTTGAAACCAAACATTTCTTCCGACGCTATCCGAATCGCTGGTTACTCTCTCCTAAGGGCAGATCGTGAAACACGACGCGGGGGTGGTGTGGGTGCCTATGTTCGCTCTGATCTGACACCTACTGTACTATGCACATCGGATGCAAAGGGCGAAGGAGAAGCAGAGTTCTTGTTTTTCGAAATAAATACATCAAATCAGAAACTGCTAATTGGAGTAATCTATAAACCTCCAAACGTCGGTGCCATGTCCTCCTTTCAGTCTGCCCTGTCCTCACTCGTGACACAGTATGAACACATAATCATTATGGGCGACACAAACATCGACTTACAGTTAAAATCTCCCTCTGCCGAAAAACTAAGGCGACTGTTCCACTCCAATGATATGAGTTTAACACCGCTGGACCCAACTCACCACACGTCACACAGCCACACACTCATAGATATAATAGCAACAAAGCGACCAGATAAAATAATCCGCGCCAATCAGACATCCGCTCCGGGACTCTCTGCTCATGACGTGATATTCTTAAATTACTCAGTGCATACTACCAAAGAAAAATCTCACCTGGTAACCTACAGAAACTTAAAAAATGTTAACCATGACGCTCTTCAAAAGGATTGCTCAGACATCCCTTGGCATGATATAAGCAATGAACCGACTTTAGACGGAAAAATTCGGCAATTATGTAGCAAAATTATTGCACTGTATGATAAACATGCTCCTCAACGCACTGTCAAGGTAAAGAGAGCTCCTGCTCCATGGCTCACCACTGCATTACGCCAGTTAATGAATAAACGTGATACTGCACACAGGGCCTTCAAGCGTAACCCAACTCCCGAGGCGTACGAAGCTTATAGGAAACTCCGAAACAGAACGAAGCAAAGCGTGAGAAATGCCAAAATCAGACATGCCCGCTCTGTCGTATGCGGCATATCAAAACCTGCTGCACTGTGGAAAAAGCTGCGCAGTTTCGGTATAGGGAAGCGAAGATATGACGCTGTTTATCAAGCGTCTGCAGAAGAATTAAACGATTTCTTCTCAACAGCTGTAATCTGCCACGCAGCGACAAATTACCAGCCCCAAGATATCAATCTCTTGAGAGACAAGTTTTTCCTAAAACATGTCACTACCGGCACAGTACACAAGGCAATTATGAGAATCTCTTCCGAGGCAGTAGGAAATGATGGAGTGAGCATTGGCATGATTAAAAACGTCGTAGCCACTATTATTCCTGTTATCACAGACATCTTCAACCTGTCTCTTGTCAGTAGTATATATCCTACTGAGTGGAAGCAAAGTTTAATCCAGCCTATACCCAAGACTGACAACCCTAAGTCGCCAGGTGACTACAGGCCGATCAGCATACTACCTGCAATATCTAAAGCCCTAGAATACATCGTCCATGAACAGCTGACGGATTACCTCAAAACTCATAACATCCATGACGAATATCAGTCAGGCTTTCGAAAGCACCATAGTACAGCAACTGCATTAATCAAAGTAACTGATGACATTAAACATGCTATGGACAGACGTGAAGCTACTATCCTAACACTGCTTGACTTTAGCAAGGCTTTTGACACAGTTGACTTCGATATATTACTAATTAAAATGAAACAGCTGAATTTCTCAATCAGCGCAATACACTGGTTCGACAGCTACCTCAAAAACAGAAGTCAACAAGTCGTTTGTGGGTCGGAAAAGTCATCATGGAAAAGCGTGCACTCTGGAGTTCCCCAAGGCTCCGTCCTTGGTCCACTACTCTTCTCACTGTATATTAATGATATTTCTTCAGTGATTCACTCCTGCAGCTACCATCTATATGCTGACGACATCCAACTGTACATAAGTGCAAGCCCCAAAAACATTGCTGGCGCAGTAGCGAGTATGAACGCAGATCTTTGCTCTGTTTCTCGATGGGCACAGAACCTAGGTCTGAAACTAAACCCCAAGAAATCCCAGGTCACACTTATATCTCATCCAAAGTTAATCAGCCGGTACTTTCGCGAAACGGTCCCTAAAATACTCCTCAATGGTACCCAACTACCATACCAAAAAACAGTAAAAGACCTTGGAATAATCTTGGATGAACACCTAAACTGGGAAGAACAAACAGTCACAGCTTGCCGGAAATCGCTCTCCTCCCTACATGCAATTCAAAAATTTAGAAAAATATTTCCAACCCATGTTAAACAAAAATTAGTCCAAACACTAGTCTTGCCTAATCTTTACTACTGCGATGTAGTTCAACACGGCACGAATAGTGAAAATTCTAGATGCCTCGAGCTAGTGATGAATGCTTGCGTCAGATACGTGTGCAATATTCGGTTGTATGACCATATCAGTCCTTCATATTCCCAGCTAGGTTGGATACGCCCACATAAGGCACGCGATCTCCACACGATGTGCTTACTTCATCGATTTCTTAGCCACTGGTGCCCTCAATACTTATCTTCTCACATTAAACATCTATCATCATTCCACAATCGCAATACCAGATCGGATACGTCTATCATCTTGGCTGTACCTTTACATAACACAAAATCTTTCTCCGTGTCATTCTCCATCTCAGCCATACGACTATGGAACGCACTCCCCTGTGATCTGCGTCTTATCCAGAACTACTCAACATTCAAGAGGGAACTCAAAACTTACATATTAGGGACGGTATAGCCACCATTGTTGTGCCCCTAACATCTCTTTCTTTCTTCTCTCCATCACAGCTTCGAATTTTACCATTCTTTTTCTCTTCTTCAAACCTATCTACCTCTTATATATCTCTTTCACCCCATTCTATCGTCTTATGTCTCTGCTCGATGAGAATAACTCACAAGCTGCAAGAATATAACGAGAAAATTCCCAACTAACTGACATTCACAAAAGAAATGTATGTTTACTTTCATATACTTAGTCACTATTATTATTATTATTATTATTACTATTATCATTATTATTATCATTATTATCGTTGATTGTTATAATTATTTTTATTGTTATAACTATCATTGTACTACTGTTATAATCTCAAATTTTTTTCGTTTGACATCAATACTGCATAATACGTTAAATGTTCTTAATGTTATTTAGTAACTGTAACTCGTTCAATCTGAGTATGCCTGGTTAGGTGTAAGAGAGGGCCTGAAGGCCCTAATCTTGCCAGGTAAAATAAATGCATAAATAAATAAATAAATAAATAAATAAATAAAGGAGTTTTTGCTATTTGGGAAGCAAAATAACTGATGATGGTCGAAGTAGAGAGGATATAAAATGTAGACTGACAATGGTAAGGAAAGCGTTTCTGAAGAAGAGAAATTTGTTAACATCCGGTATAGATTTAAGTGTCAGGAAGTCGTTTCTGAAAGTATTTGTATGGAGTGTAGCCATGGAAGTGAAAGATGGACGATAAACTATTTGGACAAGAAGAGGATAGAAGCTTTCGAAATGTGGTGCTACAGAAGAATGCTGAAGATTACATGGGTAGGCCACATAACTAATGAGGAGGTGTTGAAGAGGATTGGGGAGAAGAGGAATTTGTGGCTCAACTTGACTAGGAGAAGGGATCGGTTGGTAGGAGATGTTCTGAAGCATCAAGGGATCACCAATTTAGTATTGGAGGGCTGTGTGGAGGGTAAAAATCGTAGAGAGAGACCAAGAGATGAATACACCAAGCATATTCAGAAGGATGAAGGTTGCAGTAGGTACTGGGAGATGAAGAAGCTTGCACAGGATAGAGTAGTATAGAGAGCTGCATCAAACCAGTCTCAGGACTGAAGACCACAACAACAACAACGAGAAAAAGTACGCAATGGATTTGTAATTTTCAATTCTCTTGTGGTGTGCTCGTGTCACTTAATAATACCTAGATGCTTTTTTAATCACCAAACCACCACAAGTATCTCGTTTTTCGTTTTGCAAGTCTTCTAGTGTCCATTTAGTATGCATCTGAAAAATGAAATAAGGAAAATATTAGTATCTACAGCAAGATCCTCATTAAGTTATTTTACTCAAATACCTGATTTAAAACGCGACTCTGTTGAATATAGTTCGTCTCTCGCATTCTGTCTGCTTTCCATTCCGCTAGAGGGTACATTACAAACTGTAGCTGACATCTTAATACTGAAATCAGGACCAACATCATGTCTTCCTAGGTCAACAACCACACAGTCAATTTAATATATATCTGAAAAAGAAAATTGAGAAGTTATTTTGTAGTTAATCAACACCAAAGAATTGTATTTGCTTGGCAACTATGAGTTACAAAGTACGACTTACATCCCACTCCAATTCCATTCCACATCTCACTTTCGGGGCAGTATGGTACGACGTATATTAGAGAGTTGTCGCTGAGTTATTGTTCGATAGTCTTCAATATTGTTTTCATTTCCACTTTTCACCTGTCATGCACCCTATTTGGTAACCATCTGAAACACAAGCATGGGTAATATGACATTTAACAGCATGAGCATCACGATTTCATACCACATCACAGTTATTTTACATGAAGTAGGATTTACCTACAAGTCCAATACATTTTCATTCATTGGTCTTCCTCGCTATGTGCTAGGTAGCACTGTAACTGATTTAAATCTCTATTTAATCGACAAGATAGTGGAAGGGTGTTGTTCCCACTTTCGCAAAAGAGCTGCAGTCAATTACGCAACAATCTGAAACATAAAAGATGAGTACGATTTTGCAAAACGAGCTACTGAAAGTGATACTACGCGACAGTTCTTTGAGAAAAAGTACGACTTACCTTCGGATGTGATGGATTTCCAGTTTTTCAATTCTCTTGTTATCTGCTGGTATCACTTAAGAAAATTTAGCTGCATTTTTAAACACGAAACCCGCACGAATAGCTTGTTTTTCGTTTCGAAAGTCTTCTGGTGTCTATATGCTACGTATCTGAAAACTAAAAAAGTGTAATTACCATCTGCATGATGATTTCCACTAAGTAATTATACTCAATTATTTAAAACGCAACTCCCTTGAATAATATAATAGCTCCTCTCTCCCGTTTTGTCAGCTTTGCATTCTGGCAGTGGGTACTTTATAAACTGTTGCAGACACCTTAATAGAGAAATCAGCAACAACACCATGTTTTTTCTGGGTCAAATACTACGAAGTCAATTCAGCACATACTTGAAACATAGAAAATAAGTATGTGACTGCATACCCGGAAATTATAAGAAGAAGAAAATAAGTAAGTTATTTTCTTGTCGATGATCAACACCAATGGTATTTACATGGCAACTATATGTCACGAAGTGCGATGTACGTCCTATTCCAATTCTTTTACACATTTCACTTTTGGGTGGCATGGTACAAGGTATATTAGAGAGTTGTGTCGCTGAATTTTTGGTCGGCAGTCCTGAATATTGAGTTCATTTTCAACTTTGAACGTCTCATGCACTCTATTTTGTACCCATCTCAAACAGAACACAATCATGGGTGAAATTAGTTCTTACAGCATGGGCATCATGATTTTGTATTACGTGATTATTATTTCACTTCAAGTAGAACTTACCTACGAGTCCAATACATTTTCACTGATTAGTATGGCTCACAATGTGCCGGGTAAAATTGTGAACTAGTTTAAATACTTTTTTAATCAACAAGGCAGCGGAAATGTGTTCATTTGACTCTCGCAAAACCATTTGTAGTCTAATTCGTAAACATCTACAATATATAACATGAATAAGATTAGGTTTTGCAAAGTGAGTAACTAAAGCGATTGGTGTTGACAGTATTTTGAGAAAAACTACGCCGGTCGGAGTGGCCGAGTGGTTCTAGGCGCTACAGCCTGGAACCGCGGGCATGGATGTGTGTGATGTCCCTAGGTTGGTTAGGTTTAAGTAGTTCTAAGTTCTAGGGGACTGATGACCTCAAAGTTGAGTCCCATAGTGCTCATAGCCATTTGAACCATTTTTGAGAAAAAGTACAGCCTAACTTCGGATGCGGTTGATTTTCACTTTTTCAATTGTTGATTTTCACTTTTTCAATTGTCTTGTAGTTTGTTGGTATCACTTAAGAAAACTTGGCTTTTTTTATCGAAACAACCACAAATAGCTTCTTTTGAGTTTCGCAAGTTTTCTGGTGTCCATTTGGTATCTACCTGAATTCAAGGTAATGGGTGAATTAGTATCTACAGGATTTTCTCCACTAAGTGGTTTGCCCACTTGCCTGATTTAAAACGCGACTAGCCGGCCACGGTCTCCGAGCGGTTTCTAGGCGCTACAGTCCGGAACCGCGAAACTGCTACGGTCGCAGGTTCGAATCCTGCCTAGGGCATGGATGTGTGTGATGTCCTTAGGTTAGTTAGGTTTAAGTAGTTCTAAGTTCTAGGGGAATGATGATCTCAGATGTTAAGTCCCATAGTGCTCCGAGCCATTTTAAAACGCGTCTCCATCGGATAACAGTTTGCTTCTTCCATTTTGTCAGCCTTGCATTCTGCTGGACTGTACTTTGCAGCTGTAGCTGACTCCTTCGTCAACAAATCAGTAACAACATGTCCGCCTGCTTAGGTGGCTGGTAACCTGCTTGCCCCCAGTGCACTGGGCCCTGGTTCAGTTCCCGGGCGGGCCAGAGATTTTCTCCGTTCGAGGACTGGGCGTTGCGTTGTCCTGATCATCGTTTCATCCTTTTCATCGGTCGCAAGTCACCCAACGTGTTGCGACTTCAATAAGACTTGCACTTGGCGGCCGAACCCGAATGGGACATCCCGGACAACAATACCATACGTTCATTTTATTTTTAGTAATAATATCATGTTTTTTGGGTCAAATAATATGTGGTCAGTTCAAGGAAATGAATAAATTATTTCCTGGCCGATGACCAACGCCAACGGTATTTGCTTGCCAAGTATGTGTTACCTTGTACGACTTACCTCGCAGTTCAGTTCCTTTCCACATTTCACATTCGAGCTGCATGGTAGGAGCTATTTTAAAGATCTGTCGCTTGAGTTTTTGATCAGAAGTTCACAACATTGAGTTAATTTTCTTCTTTCCACATCTCATGCATTCCATTTTGTACCCATGTGAAACAGAAGCATGGATAAGATTAGTTTTTACTGCATGAGCTTCACGATTTTGTACTACATGACAGTTATATCTTTTATAGCAGGGCTTACGTACTTTAAGTGCCCAACACAATTTCACTCTTTAATCTGCTTCCCAGTGAGCCAGTTAGTACTTTAAGATACATCCATGTACTCGCTATTTAATGGATTTGTGTGTTTCTTGCCATTGTTTTCTACAACTATTACTGATGTGTGACTAACTTCTATTTCCCATTACCATAAGATTAGCATGTAAGTGTATATTTATCTACACTGGCAAAGGATCCGCATCAGGACGCCTAAATACTCCACCAGAGATGATGATGTACCAGATAAAGCTATCGGCATAACAGATACTCTCACCCCTGCTAGATATCTACAATTATTCACTGTCAAGTGATATCTTCCCAGAGCAGTTAAAAGCTACAAAAGTTGTACCTCTTAACAAGAACGGTGACCGGCAGCAGATGGTCAACTATGGACATATGTCACTCCTGCAGGCTTTTCAAAAATCAGCGAAAAAATTAATTCTGTCACAATTAAACGATTTTTTGACCAAAAAAAAGTATTACGTCAGGATGTCATCATGTCTCCAGGCCACGACGCTGTACTGAAACAGTCACTTTCACACACATAAATCGTACTCTAAATGCAGTGGATAGTCGCAGAAAAGTTTCAGGAATTTTCCTAGATTTAACAAATGCCTTTGATCTAATGGATCATGAAAGTCTTCTAAGAAAGTTAGAGTGCTGTGGTGTAAGAGGGCTGCCGATCTAGTTGCTCAAACCTTTTTTCGAAAATCTTTCTCAGATAGCACAGGTCAAACATATGGAAAAAACCGAACTCCAAGCTTTTCACTCAAAATCTTCCACATTAACCCATTGTGGACCGAAAGGCTCAATTTTAGGTCCTTTTCTCTTCTTAGTTTTCGTAAATGACTTCCCTCAACATGTTTGACACACCCCCACCAGTACTGCTGAGGACGCCCACCGGTGTTGATCGAAGGTGAAAATGAAAAAGCTCTTAGTCTGTATGCTAAAGTCTCAAATGAAAAGATTTCAGAATGGACTGTGAGAAATGAACTACTAATAAACCCTCAAAAAACAGTCGCCATACACTTCCATACACAGCAAAATAAAACCCATTAAAATCAAATATGTCCACGGAAAAGCAAAAAGTAACAGTGTCACTGAAACAAACTTTCTCGGCATTTATTTATGAGACAATCTTAAATGGAACTCCCACATCACTTCAATAAATTCTAAACTCTCGAAAATGGCCTATGAAATGAGAATTATACGGAACAGCACAAGTGCTGGAACAGTTAGCGTGCTGTATTACGCTCATATACATTCCCTTTTGAGATATGGCGTCATATTCTAGGGAAATTCCCTTTGCAACGTAACAACTTTCCCGAAACAAAAAAAGATTTTGAGGATAGTAAAATGCAAACTGACGAAAATCGCGTAAACCATTCTTTAAAGAACTTAGGGTCCTACCCCTACAATATATGTATATACTCTAGGTTGTCATGTATGTAAAAAAGAGCATTCTAAAAGAGGAAAATGTATTCATTCAAGGTAAAACTGTACACAAATATTGTACAAGGTCAAGTAGTGCCATTCACAGAAATCATTGTTATACCATTCTGCGCAAGAAAGGTGTATACCGCTCAGGATCACAACTGTTTAATAAGCTGCCAAGTCGCTTCAAAGCCATTAACTAAGTACATATCTTGAAAAAATATGTAACTTTATATCTTCTGGAAAACTTTTTTACTCAGTATCAGAATATCTTGAAAACTGAATTTGTAAATATACTGCACAATGACACCAAGAAGTTCTCTCCTGGAAAATATCTACATACAAGTACTGTAAAATGAGAGTTCAAAAGTGCCACATTGTGTCAAGAGTTTTGTACTGTATTGTATTAGATGTTAAACATATCCCACTTAACAAAAGAAAATTATGTAAAATGTCCATGTAAAAAAATTTCTCTGTTGTAAATTATGCTTGTACAAAAACCATAAAAATGAATGAAGCAAAAACTTTCGGTGTAACAACGTTAAAATTAATGAAAGTTTGTCCAACATCTAAGGTATAATACACAAATCAAAAAAAGTTTTGCGTCACCTCGGTTCCGAGAGTTCCGGAACCTGTAGAGAAAATTGGAATAAAGATCAATATAAACATCATTTCCGCCCTTTTTATTGCTCATGAAAACCTCAATATGAATGTTGTACCACCATACAGCAAAACCTTCAAAGGTGGTGGTGCAGATTTCTGCATACACCGGTACCTCTAATATCCAGTACAACGTCCTCTTGCATCGATGTGTGCATGTGTTCGTCGTGTCATACTATCCACAAGCTCATCAAGGCACTGTTGGTCCAGACTGACTCACTCCTCAACGACGATTCGGCGTACATCCCTCAGAGTGGTTGGTGGGTCACGTCGTCAATAAAAACAGCCCTTTTCAATCTATCCCAGGAATGTTCGATAGTGTTCATGTCTGGAGAACATGCTGGCCTCTAATCGAGCGATGTCGTTATCCTGAAGGAAGTCATTCACAAGTTGTACACGATGGGGGCGCGAATTGCCGTCCATGAAGACGAATGCCTCGCCAATATGCTGCTGATATGGTTGCACTATCGTTCGGAGGATGGCATTCACGTATCGTACAGCCGTTATGGCGCCTTGCATGACCACCAGCGGCGTACGTCGGCCCTACATAATGCCACCCCAAAACAGCAGTGTCCCTCTACCTTGCTGCACTCGTTGGACAGTGTGTCTAAGGTGTTCAGCCTGACCGGGTTGCCTCCAAACACGACTCAGGCGACTGTCTGGTTGGAGGTATATGCGACACTCATCAGTGAAAAGAACGTTATGCCAATCCTGAGAGGTCCATTCGGCATGTAGTTGGGCCTCTTTGTACAGCGCTGCATGATGTGGTTCCAAAAATGGACCTCGCCACAGACGTCGGGAGTGAAGCTGCGCATCATGCAGCCTATTGTGCACAGTTTGAGTCGTAACACGACGTCCTGTGACTGCACGAAAAGCATTATTCAACACATTGGCGTTGCTGTCAGGGTTCCTCCGAACCATAATCCGGAGGTAGGGGTCTTCCACTGCAGTAGTAGCCCTGGGACGGCCTCAGCGAGGCATGTCAACGACAGTTCCTGTCTCTCTGTATCTCCTCCATATCCGAACAACATCGCTTTGGTTCACTCCGAGACGCCTGGATACTTCCCTTGCTGAGAGCCCTTCCTAGCACAAAGTAACAATTCAGACGCTATCGAACCGCGGTATGGTTGAACTACAGACAACACGAGGCGTGTTCCTCCTTCCTGGTGGAGTGACTGGAACTGAACGGCTATCAGACACCCTCCGTCTAATAGGCATTACTCATGCATGGTTGTTTACGTCTTTGGGAGGGTTTAGTGACATCTCTAAACAGTCAAAGGTACTGTGTCCGTACCCACAGTCAACGTCTATCTTCAGGAGTTGGGGGAACTGAGGAGATGCAAAACCTTTTTTGATGTGTGTATTTTGTAGAGGAAGTTGCTTCTTTTGCGGTACTGATTTGATGGTAATACGTGAAGAGGAGAGTCGAAATATTGAGAGAGCCGAAAGCGCTTTAGGGAGTTTAGAAAGTAACAGAATGAAGGAATTGGCAGAAGTGGGTGATGGCGGCATTGTAATGATTCATTACATTTTACAACGAACATTGAGGTTCTGAAGTTTCGAAGGAGGAGATGACCTGACAAGGAAGAATACAGAATAGAGAAGACAGGAGAGGTAATATTTACCTACACAGGAGCTTTCTCAAAAGAGTCGATGCAGAAGATCATCACCAAGAATGAAGAATTCAAGACATCAGAAGAACAGTAATTGTGTGAGTTCACTCAGAGAAGTTTAAGTTTACAGAACAATAGCAGTCACTGCATGTAGAGAAGATACCAGCTATTTGTTTTGACTGAGAGAAGTGGATGAGTGGGAAACTACATCGGAGAAATGGACTGTATAAATGGAAGTGATTGTTGCACAATCTTTGTACTAGGGAAGGCAATCTTGAACAGTGAGGTTATTATCGCATCATTTATTGTGAGAGACAAGCACAGATTAACGTCTAAAGGGAAAGCTTAAAAAAATGCAGCCACATCACTCAAATGCTGTATATTCTTACGTGTGCGTCCACTGTTCTGATTATAAAACTGCGTGTTCGCGAATTCAATCAGCAAATGCCATTTAAAAATTGTTCGAGTTGCATTTATAGGTGTTTTAGCAGCAGAAGTGGATGACAAAGCCACAGGTTCAGTCAATCTCATTTTCAACTAATTCTGCATTTACGAAACTGTTCATCGCCATAGTGTAAATTTCTCAGCTGGACGTCAGCAATCTTTTTCAGATGTCGTCATCGGTGTAATCACAGATGAGAGAGAAAAACATGTTTATAACAAAAAGACGAGTGTTTGTGTATGCGAATGAAACGGCTTGGTAATTTCCAAGAATGATTGCCTATCGAAGTTGGAGCGCTCCAAGCGATACATATCGAAGTTGCGATAGCAAATCGATTATGGAGGTCTCGTGGCGCGCGTTATGATAAATTACTTGTGATTGTCATTTGTATCAGTTTTGCATTGTTTCTTCAGTTTCAGTAAATCACGTTCCGGCCATAACTGTTTGTGACATTTTCCCTTCATAGCGAGTGTAATGAGTAGTGCTTTTCAAGTTTCGTCTGCGGATTGCTTCACATGGAGAACTCTCATTCCATGCATAAGCAGTGTAGACAAATGTTTGACATTTTCCCGGAAATAGGGACTTCGGCCCAACGAAGTCACGGGAGACTGTACTGACTGTGGTGCTGCCAGGTCTGTGAATCTGCGTAAGAGGAGTGCAGACACAGAGAATCCATTGCAATTTCATTGCGGGCTTTGTGGAAAGCGTATCAGCATCAGGAAACATACGTGCTTCGAGTCCTCTAAATTATCGATTGAGACGAGCATAATTCTTGTGTCGTGCTGGATTCGTGATTACACTCTGCAAGCCACAGCATCAGAAACTGGGCTATCGGTGAATACCGTATGTGATTACTTCGGATATTGCCGAGAAGTGTGCTACGTCATAGTGACAAACGACAGTGTGCCAATTGGTGGACCGCATAAAATAGTGTAAGTTGACGAGTCTCACATGCTAGGCGAAATAATCAGAGGGCGGCCTACTAAAACTGATGTAGATCATATTTGGGTTTTTGGCGGCATAGAGAGGGAGTCACGCAAGTGTTTCGTTGTCAGGATATTATCGCGAGACAAGGTGACTCTAGTGGGTCTTATAAAGCATTTCATACGGCCAGGAACAAAAGTCATCACCGACGGGTTTCAGTCGTACCAGAGACTCAAAGCAGAAGGGTTCGTGCACGAATTTGTGAACCACTCTGTGGAATTTGTCTCTTCAGATGACGCCAGTGTCCATACCCAGAACATAGAACGCCTGTGGAAGTCTGTCTACTCAACCATAAAAAGAGAAGGCCGTCCAGGATAGAGGGACGAATTCTATTTATTCCAGTACCTATACTTTCACAACTTGCGTCTCCAGGGGAAAGTCGACGCATGCGACACTCTGCCGATATTCCTACGCGATATTGGCAGAGTATACCACGGGTGTGGCAAAAAAGGACTTTTCCCTGCAGATTGTACATCGAGCGGACTCTCACAAGACGATAACATCGATGGCGACTAAGGTAAGTCGTCTCCTTTCAATTTACCAGCGCTTCTCTAACGCTTTTCTTTTGTCGTTTTCTAGTGACAACTTGAAACATACTCGTAACGCGCGCCACGAGACATCCATAATCGATTTACTATCGCAATTTCGACATGTAATGTTTGGAGCGTTCCAACTTCGATAGGCAATCGTTCTTGGAAATTACCAACGACTTGCTATTGACAGTATTCCAACAGAGTTCATAGCCAAGTAATTAGAACAATGTTAATTATTGCGAAAGTCGGTAATTTCCAAGAATGATTATCGAATGCCCAGGCCCTAATGATTTATATCGAACGTGAGACTCTAGTTGACCACTCGGTTGTTTACAGCAGTCACTAAAACAACAACGTTCACTAACTTACAGGCAGTTATAAATAAAAGTAATGACTTCACTTACTTCACTCATCAGCGACGCTGTCGTCATGGACCAGTCCATCTAACGTGCAAGCCACCGAAAGCAATCCTTTTTTGCAGGATGCACTCTTGCTACGTCACGGAGAAATATCGACATAGTCTCAGCTGCGTCAACTGTCCCACGCAGCCTGAATTTGTGGAAATAGAAGTATCGAACCAGTTAAAGTTTATCTCCTAACTCCTCTCCCTCTCTCCCTCCCTCCCTTTCTCTCTCTCTCTCTCTCTCTCTCTCTCTCTCTCTCTCCTAATCGAAGATCCGACTGATTTCCCCTGGACGTGAACAGACGGGTAGCTCGACGACACAACATCTCCAACTTTTGTAGTCCTGTCTTCCTCAGTTGCTTGTGATATTACGGTATATTGTTAATTTTTGCTTGTTGACCGTCTAACAACAACTGAATGAAACCACAACTGCCATCCTACAGACACGGAACAAGATATGAAAATAATGAAAATAAACAACCAAGACAAATACCTTATACAAATGCAAGAACACTTCCACATCCAGAAAGCCATTTCTGGAAACAAACACGTGAACAATGACAAAACACACATCAGTACAGGCTGCCTACTACACTTAATAAAAGAAATGACAAGGTAAAAATATCTCTCTTACACATGCAGCCACATTAAAACAAATACATACCTGCCCCCCTCTCTCTCTCTCCCTCTCTCTCTCTCACTCCGTTTCTCTCTCTCCCCCTCCTTCCCGCCTTCAGGCTCCCCTCCCCTCCCCCCACACACACACATAAAAACACCAAAACAAATACCATTTCACACACACACACACACACACAAAGCGTTCTGAAACAAATACAATTTCACACGCACACACATACACATAGATGCACAATCAGATCACAGATATTTCAAAAAAAAAAATTACGCTCGAAAGTTTGCAATAACATTCGATCTTCAGCATAACATCCGACAATCGGCAATAAAAACCAAAACATAGCATCAAAACAAGTGTTCAGTTCCTAGTGATCTGAAGTGAGGAAAACAAAAACCCAAATGGTAACTTAAACGGAACTTAAACACAACATGTGGAAAATTATCCACGGAACCTGTGAGTATAATTTAAAGTATTAGTACGCCATAGGAAAACCAAAAACAAGAAATTTTTGCAGCCTGTGTATACATTGTCCCAAAATGTGAACCAAATAGTAAAAATATGTTCATATTCCCGGCCACCGAAGATATCTTGCAGAGAATAAAGGCGAAACGCATATGGCACTAATATTATGTTTCATTCAGTTGTAGTTAGACGGTCAACAAGTACCAATTAACAATATATCATAATCGACGGTGTAAATTCCATAGATTGATGAACGAAAAAAATGGTTCAAATGGCTCTGAGCACTATGGGACTCAACTGCTGTGGTCATTAGTCCCCTAGAACTTAGAACTACTTAAACCTAACTAACCTAATGACATCACACACATCCATGCCCGAGGCAGGATTCGAACCTGCGACCGTAGCAGTCGCACGGTTCCGGACTGCGCGCCTAGAACCGCGAGACCACCGCGGCCGGCTTGATGAACGAACTTCTGATCAAATCCTTCCGTCGTTAAGATTTTTTACGATTTGGACGCGTTTTTAATATCTTCCGTATCTGGCAGCATGAAGTGCTCAATAGAACTGACTAAAGTTTGCTTGTTTCTTGAATAAACTCACTACGAATCACTTGCAACACTCTCATTCAACACCGCCAAATACCCAAATACGTTGCCTGCATTTTTAACGAATATCCTCTCTGGTTTTTTATTGTTGCTATTTGCGACTCATCTACTTCCACAACCTTGTTGGGTCCACCGATGGGAATACCCTTGCTGGTGGCTATCACGTAACAATATTTTCGCCAGACGCCAAAATACTGGCATACGGAGTTCATTGGTAGTTGAGTTTCAGAAGCTGTCACTTGCAGCGTGTAGTCTCTAATCCAGCAAGAAACTAAAAATTATGCTTTCCTCGATTTATGACTTCGAACAGTCAAACCATGTTCTTTTTTCTCACAGTTATTCTTTTTTCATACTTGATGCATTGCAGTTGTAAAGGGATGTCAACGTCAGAACCTTTCTTGCAGTTTGACACACTACACTCCACCGCAAATCTACAGAATTTCTCTTTTCCTAGTCTGCAAAGTAACTCGTATTTCCAACTAAACGGGAAACAACTTTCAATTTTACACAAACCAGAAATTAAATGTCTTCACGTCAAAGAATCGGCGGAAGGAACGTCAACGCTATTAACCACTGCCACTCACAAACGAGAACTATTAAATACGTTTCCGTGGCAACGCACTAAACACTTACCGTAATTCGCGCGGCAACAGCTGTGTTGTCTATTTAGAATCGCACGTTCGATATATATCGTTCGTGGCATGCCCAGTCGATACGCAATCGTCCTTGGAAATTATGCGAAAATCAGTAACAAAAGAAATATTTTATATTAGGTACATCACAGAGAAACAGAAATATTTCTTGCAGTCGAATATTTTGCATTACTATATAAGTGACGTAGGAAAAAATAGCGTCAAACGAATGAAGTCCGTGTAGCGTTGTAGTATTGTGTACAATGTCGAAAGTACGAGATATTATCGATAGACGCCGATATTTCAGTAAGTTGCATACCTTGTCATCAAAGCAAAACTGCAGTTGGAATTGAAACCGTCTATTTGCGGAGCACCCCTGTAACATAACACGAACACAATGTTTATGCCTTTGCGAAAACTACGATTGATAAATTCTTAAGTCGGTTATCTTTCGTTATTGGAAATATTTTCAATAATCATTTTTTGAATGTTGTGGAGAAAGTAGGATCTAGATCTTCACTAGAAGAGGCAAGGCTTCTAATAGAAGAGGCCATACCTGTGCAGTTTGAAACAACTGTATTTCCACGAACCTCTCCCTCTGAAATCAGTAAAATAATAAACTCACTGAAAAGTAAAAGCTGTTACGGAATTGATGGCATTTCCAGCAAGATACTTAAATTTTGTTCCCCACAGATAAGTAGGATTCTCAGCCACGTATGTAATACCTCTTTGGAGCAGGGTGTTTTCCCCGTTAGACTGAAATATGCCATTGTAAAACCATTGCATAAAAAGGGGGATACGTCGGATGTCAACAACTATCGCCCAATCTCTCTTCTGACAGCTCTATCAAAAATTTTTGAGTAAGTAATGTATTCAAAAGTAGCATCCCATATATGTAAAAATAAAGTACTAACAAAATGTCAGTTTGGTTTTCAGAAAGGCTTTTCAACAGAAAATGCTATATACGCTTTCACTGATCAAATATTAAATGCTCTGAATAACCGGACATCACCCATTCGTATTTTATGTGATCTCTCAAAGGCCTTTGACTGTGTAAATCATGGAATTCTTTTAGATAAGCTAAATCATTATGGTTTGAGGGGGGCAGTGCACAAATGGTTTAATTCATACTTAACTGGAAGAATGCAGAAAGTTGAAATAAGTGGTTCATGTAATGTTAATACAACAGCTGATTCCTCAAACTGGGGGGGCTACCAAGTACGGGTCCCACAGGGTTTGGTCTTAGGTCCTTTACTGTTCTTGATATAGATTAATGACTTCCCATTCCATATTGATGAAGATGCAAAGTTAGTTCTTTTTGCTGATGATACAAGTATAGTAATAACATCCAAAAACCAAGAACTAAGTGATGTAATAGTAAATGATGTTTTTCACAAAATTATAAAGTGGTTCTCAGCAAACGGACTCTCTTTAAATTTTGATAAAACACAGTATATACAGTTCCGTACAGTAAATGGCACAACTCCAGTAATAAATATAGACTTTGAACAGAAGTCTGTAGCTAAGGTAGAATTTTCAAAATTTTTAGGTGTGTCCATTGATGAGAGGTTAAACTGGAAGCAACACATTGATGGTCTGCTGAAACGTCTGAGTTCAGCTACGTATGCTATTAGGGTTATTGCAAATTTTGGTGATAAGAATCTCAGTAAATTAGCTTACTATGCCTACTTTCATTCACTGCTTTCGTATGGTATCATATTCTGGGATAATTCATCGTTGAGTAGAAAAGTATTTATTGCTCAAAAACGTGTAATCAGAATAATTGCTGGAGCCCACCCACGGTCATCTTGCAGACATCTATTTAAGGATCTAGGGGTCCTCAGAGTAACCTCACAGTATATATATTCACTTATGAAATTTGTTGTTAATAATCCAGCCCAGTTCAAAAGTAATAGCAGTGTGCATAGCTATAACACCAGGAGAAAGGATGATCTTCACTATGCAGGGTTAAATCTGACTTTGGCACAGAAGGGGGTAAACTATGCTGCCACAAAAGTCTTTGGTCACCTACCAAACAGCATCAAAAGCCTGACAGATAGTCAACCAACATTTAAAAATAAATTAAAATAATTTCTAGATGACAACTCCTTCTACTCATTGGCTGAATTTTTAGATATAAATTAAGGGAGGGAAAAAACTAACTTAAGCATTAGTGTCATGCAATATTTTGTCTAATGTAATATCTTGTACAGACATCTTTCATTAACCTGACACGTTCCACATCATTACAAAGTGTCGTATTCATGATCTATGGAACAAGTATTAATCTAATCTAATCTAATCTAATCTAATCTAATCTAGTGTTTACAATGTGTGTTTGTCTTTAATATTCCTTTACACGATGCTTTCTCGGCGCAGTTTTGTCTAGAAAATGACAGGGTTTGCACCTGTCGAAATATCGGAGATTGCCGACGACACCACCCGACTGCTGTACCGTTCAGTTATTTGAGCACTGTATATAGCGGGTGAGATTCGGAAGGAAGATCACACTTGGCATACATTATTATGTACACAGCGATAGAAACCTTGTTGTAGTTCTTTCACACCACAGTTTGAGTTCAGTTAAAATTAATTACGCCCATACTGTTTAACTGAGCTTCCATAGATTGGCACAGGGCCAAACGTGTATAATTTCGTTGAGAAAATATTACAACTTTAACACTCAGTAGTTTTGCCTGAGTAGAGAGGCAGTCAGTTTTACCTACTTAAATGCCGATCATTGTAATTTTATAATTTCGTCTTTCAATATATGAGTGGTTGTGTGTGTGTGTGTGTGTGTGTGTGTGTGTGGGTGGGTGGGTGGGTGGGTGGGTGGGAGGGTGGGTGGGTGGGTGACAGAGAAATAACTTCGCTTTACTTTTTACTTGCTGGTGTAGACGTGAAATATTCCCACGTATCAGTTCAGTGTAGGCATTTGTTTAATTCTGATTTATTTTGATAAAACAATCGCAAGTATGGATATTAGGCATTCGAGTTGTATGTGACGACATTGGTAGTTAGTCCAACATTCTTTCAGTTATAGCGAAAGAACAGTGTTACGAGAAAATCTGGATTAGTCAGGCTTTGGCATCATGCTTCAGGCATATTTTAACCAATTTAAGGCAATTATGTGCGATATTCTCTTATATCTAAGAACTTTCTTAAACTATCTCAGTTGATATATTCTACACTATTTGTTGATTCATCAATCAGTGTACTTGAGTGGAACGAAAATATTGGGGACGGGACACACGTAGCTCCGGAAGGCTAAAAATAGCGCCGATAGTACGGCTAACATCCCATCAGGAGTGGTGAGCGAGAAACTATAAGCGCTAGGAGCGTAATGAACCTACAACTACTGTTGCATACGTACATCTAAAGAAAGATTACACTGCCTACACATTCTCTTTGAAGAATCACTACATAGGTTGTTCGAAATATTTTCCATCTTGTGACCGGGCAAAATTAAGAAAGAGAGGTATAGGGAAGAGAATAATTTTATGAGAGGCCCTCTTGACTAGGATTCGAATATGTATTCTCTCCGCGCGCAGCCGCCTTTAATCGTCATGCATCCGCTTTGTGTGTAAATACTGTAAAGTACTGAAGCGAAAACTAATTTACGATAAACCAAATGAGACTCTGCGGTCCTGAAACAAGATTTCTGCCCCTTGGATTATGTGTTACCATTAATTCTCATCGATCGTGGAAACTACCGTCAGACGTTACCCCGAGCACAGTGTAGCAGTTCTACTCTGATTCTTCATCGGCTTCCGAAGCTCGTAAATTTTCTTGGGAAAAGGCAGACTGAGGTTTAACATCTCGATTATGGCAGTGACACCCGAGGCACACACTCGACAAGGGAAGGACAGGACAGGAAATCGCCCCCGTCTTTTTTTTCCCAAAGGAATCATCATGATATTCTGATATTTCCGTTAGGCAAATCTAGTTGTGGGAAAGACAATTTTCACAATGTTAATAGCTGGGAAAGTATTCAGAATTTCTAATTCATTCATGAAAGGGGTCACATTTAACATTCTCGTTCTGTCATTACTAGAGCATAGTTTCTTTCTTCCTATCACTATCACGATTTGTCACAAGGTAGCTTAATCAGCCTGAATGTCACAGAAATGTTATACAAGTTCTAATGAGACACGCAATAAAGGTACAGCATATGACATAAGACAACCTTAACATTCGGACAGAACGCGTCCCGAAATGAGTCAAGAAACATACTCCTCCCTCTTACATTCGTAGTATACTTCAAGCAGGTACGATAACGTTAAGTTTAGGGAAACTGAGGTATTCACTGACTCATACTGACAATCCTCATTTCCGAGTGCCATCTCCGAATGGTGAAGGAAGTGGCTATAATAGTTTGGATATAATTTTCGCTGTCTGCAACACTTCGTACAGCAGAGTGCAGAGTTCTTTGCCATTATGATTACGCAAAAAAAAAGATATATTCGTATCATATTTGTAATTTATGTATAAGATAAAATGAAATCAGTGAAAAATATGTTTAAAAAAGAGATAAAGTAGTCATACGAGACTGCGGATAATGGCAACTGCAAGTGGGAATGCTTTGTAAAGGAGAGTATTTGATCGTTGGTTTTTGAAAGCGGGCGAGAGTATTAATTCAAATAGAGAAGACAGAGGAAAAATAATAGACTAAGGAAGCGAAGTGTACAAACATTTTATGAAATTAATATTTCTCTCTGGTCCGTTTCTGAATAACGTCTTAATTGCAAAAATTCCTATAAAACAGATAATACTACAATTAAGATTAAAACCTGATGACAATCCGGTAGGTACTGTTCTTAGTCATGTAAGTTTCAATTATTATTTTAGGACAATTTCTTCCTAAGACTACAACAACTACTATCAGAACTGTCTAATAGAAGGGCGTTTCCATAAGCGTGGCAGACTACCGACCATTTCTTCTGTGTGCATCATTTTCTGAAATTTGTAAGGATTTCATGTAGCAAGAAACCGACACTGAAATAATCGCAGTTTGTATTTAAGGTACATCGTTTTGTTAGAGACAGCTACTTATAAAATCACTGATGAATTTTAAAATTTTTGACTAATAAAATACAACCAGTCACAATCTTAGCCCCGCGGGTTAGCCGAGCGGTCTCGGGGCCTTGTCACGGTCCGTGTGGAGGTTCGAGTCCTCCCTTGGGCACGGGTGCACGTGTGTTATCCATAGCGTAACTTAAAGTTAGATTAAGTAGTGTGTAGGCTTAGGGACCGATGACCTCTGCAGTTTGGTCCCATAAGACCTTACCACAAATTTCCAATTTTGTTCACAATTTTCTTCAATTTATCAAAGGCATGATTTTGTCAACCATAACATCCCGTTATATTTTCTCTATATTTAATGACTTACCATATGACTGATTGAATTCTCATTTAGGACACAAGAATGTACAAAGCTATGCTAACTAGCTCGATTAATTCAAAGGCGGACATCAGTTCTCAGTAGCGAGAAATTGCAGGATGTTCATCGATAAAATTCGATTGTGGGCCCATTCGTGTACTTGCTGTGCATGAGATTTAATTGAAGTCGGGAGGAGACTGTTATTATTTTGTGGACGATGAAAATACTGATAATATCTCTTAGATTCACAAACAAGGAGGCACTACCGAATGACAATCCTTTGAATTTCATTAACTTATTCGAGATATATAGGTTTGTTGCACAGGGTGTAAAAGGGTAACTGTTTGCAACGTACCACTTCATAAGGACAATTAAGGTCTGTCAAGCCGAGAAACGACTTAATAATGGCACACTAAACCCACCTAGCCACAGTGCCACAGATCAGTTGGCCTCATTTTTGAAATTTTTTGTTTTGTTAACATTAGTAATTTAAACTTCCCCGCGGGTAATGAAAGACAATATACATGACTTGTATTCACTGTTGCAAATATGGACAACCATCAGATGTACATATAATGGAATGACGACAATGGAAATTTGTGCCGGATCGGGACTCGAGCCCGAATTTCCCGCTTATCGCGAGTGCGAGGCTCTCAACCCATATGGGCTGTCGTTAGAATTTTATAGGACCTTTGACTTAATGCTGATGTGATAGAGGGAAATGTACCAAGAACTACTGACCTCTTCGACACTGTCACCACAGGAATTTCTGTAAGGTCTAGTTATTCCAATGGAGCATGTGAGCCGACTGCTATTAGTCAATCGCTTTACTGCACTCGGATGTTCAGATTTTTACGTGTCTCCTAGCAAAGCGTCTTTGACGAGTCCTGTACCAGGTCCTGTCGCCCGCCCGGACGTCCTTTGTAGGAGATACTAACGTGAAATCTACGCTAAGTGATTATGGAGACATTATCACCAGTGCAACGTCCATCAGCTGCAGGAAGCCGTGATATTTGTGGACTTTGATCAGGCGTTTGACCATGTGAATGACACCTTCGTGGCGCAGGTGATAAAATGTGTGGCTTCCCCACCTGCCTTCATCCTCATAATCATGCTCTATTTCGTAATGCTTTGTCGAGGATGATGGTAAGTGGACAGATAACGACACCAACATCGATCGCATGGTTAGTCCAACAGGTATTCCCCCTTTCAACAGTCATGGATGCCATCGCACTAGGACCATTTCTGTGCGGCCTTCAACGTCGTTTATCAGGGATCACCCTGTGGGGACACATTCAAACGCCGCGCTTATGCAGACGACCTCCTCTTCATTGTATGCATCAACGAGAAGATTCACTAGGCAACACGGTGGGTCGAGCAATAAGGGAGTGGAGCGGGCAGCCATTTGAACGTAGCCAAATCCTGTGCAACGACAACTGGAAGGAGCTCCTGGATGAAAGTGTGGCTCTTAGGGACAGTGGAGACCCTGAACTGTCTAGGAATAGTTTTCACTCGAGGCTTCCGTCGCTATACGGTGATCAACTTTCAGTGTATTCTCCAGAGCGCCAAGACGCCCGTTCGAAGTCACTTATTGCGAGCAGCGGACATTTTACAGAAAGTGCAGTTTATTACAATTTATATGGCATCCCGCACAATACACATCGAACAAATTTTACCTTTCTCTTCAGTGCTGGCGGCCTTCTATTATTTTGTCAGTTCCAGTGACATATTCAAAGTCAAGTATGACACCCTCACATTCCCTAAGCGAAGAGGGGATCTCGCCCTGGTCAATGTCCGTGCGCGCGCTATAGCTCTTTACGTACGTACAGTCTTGAAATTATCGACTCACAGCCCCACTGGAGTTAAGGTCGACACCTAATTCACTCCAACCGCCGACCGCCCTGGCCCACATCGCACCAGCGTTATCACATATCAAACTTTTGCTTCTTGCATCCAGATATGTCCATGAAGACTTTCCTGGCGCTGGGGCTCCCCCAATGCGAGATATTTATCACCTCTTAAAGCAGACTCACCCCCAAAACGCTGTCGTAGGGCGTGTTCCAACATTTCGACGGAATCCAAACTGATCCTCCCTGAGGACGGCATCTACCAGTTTTTCCATTCGTCTGTAAAGAATTAGACCTTCTGGTGACAAACAGACCCGAACTATTTGAATCAGTTAATGCAGAACAGGGAATCAGCGATCATAAAGCGGTTACTGCGTCGATGATTTCAGCCGTAAATAGAAATATTAAAAAAGGTAGGAAGATTTTTCTGTTTAGCAAAAGTGACAAAAAGCAGATTACAGAGTACCTGACGGCTCAACACAAAAGTTTTGTCTCAAGTGCAGATAGTGTTGAGGATCAGTGGACAAAGTTCAAAACCATGGTACAATATGCGTTAGATGAGTATGTGCCAAGCAAGATCGTAAGAGATGGAAAAGAGCCACCGTGGTACAACAACCGAGTTAGAAAACTGCTGCGGAAGCAAAGGGAACTTCACAGCAAACATAAACATAGCAAAAGCCTTGCAGACAAACAAAAATTACGCGAAGCGAAATGTAGTGTGAGGAGGGCTATGCGAGAGGCTTTCAATGAATTCGAAAGTAACGTTCTATGTACTGACTTGGCAGAAAATCCTAAGAAATTTTGGTCCTATGTCAAAGCGGTAGGTGGATCAAAACAAAATGTCCAGACACTCTGTGACCAAAATGGTACTGAAACAGAGGATGACAGACTAAAGGCCGAATTACTAAATGTCTTCTTCCAAAGCTGTTTCACAGAGGAAGACTGCACTGTGCTTCCTTCTCTAGATTGTCGCACAGTTGACAAAATGGTAGATATCGAAGTAGACGACAGAGGGATAGAGAAACAATTAAAATCGCTCAAAAGAGGAAAGGCCGCTGGTCCTGATGGGATACCAGTTCGATTTTACACAGAGTACGCGAAGGAACTTGCCCCCCTTCTTGCAGCGGTGTACCGTAGGTCTCTAGAAGAGCGAAGCGTTCCAAAGGATTGGAAAAGGGCACAGGTCATCCCCGTTCTCAAGAAGGGACGTCGAACAGATGTGAAGAACTATAGACCTATATCTCTAACGTCGATCAGTTGTAGAATTTTGGAACACGTATTATGTTCGAGTATAATGTCTTTTCTGGAGACTAGAAATCTACTCTGTAGGAATCAGCATGGGTTTCGAAAAAGACGATCGTGTGAAACCCAGCTCGCGCTATTCGTCCACGAGACTCAGAGGGCCTTAGACACGGGTTCACAGGTAGATGCCGTGTTTCTTGACTTCCGCAAGGCGTTTGACACAGTTCCCCATAGTCGTTTAATGAACAAAGTAAGAGCATACGGACTATCAGATAAATTGTGTGATTGGATTGAGGAGTTCCTAGATAACAGAACGCAGCACGTCATTCTCAATGGAGAGAAGTCTTCCGAAGTAAGAGTGATTTCAGGTGTGCCGCAGGGGAGTGTCATAGGACCGTTGCTATTCACAAATACATAAATGACCTGGTGGATGACATCGGAAGTTCACTGAGGCTTTTTGCAGATGATGCTGTGGTGTATCGAGAGGTTGCAACAATGGAAAATTGTACTGAAATGCAGGAGGATCTGCAGCGAATTGACGCATGGTGCACGGAATGGCAATTGAATCTCAATGTAGCGAAGTGTAATGTGATGCGAATACATAGAAAGATAGGTCCCTTATCATTTAGCTACAAAATAGCAGGTCAGCAACTGGAAGCAGTTAATTCCATAAATTATCTGGGGGTACGCATTAGGAGTGATTTAAAATGGAATGATCATATAAAGTTGATCGTCGGTAAAGCAGATGCCAGACTGAGATTCATTGGAAGAATCCTAAGGAAATGCAATCCGACAACAAAGGAAGTAGGTTACAGTACGCTTGTTCGCCCAATGCTTGAATACTGCTCAGCAGTGTGGGATCCGCACCAGGTAGGGTTGATAGAAGAGATAGAGAAGATCCAACGGAGAGCAGCGCGCTTCGTTACAGGATCATTTAGTAATTGCGAAAGCGTTACGGAGATGATAGATAAACTCCAGTGGAAGACTCTGCAGGAGAGACGCTCAGTAGCTCGGTACGGGCTTTTGTTGAAGTTTCGAGAACATACCTTCACCGAAGAGTCAAGCAGTATATTGCTCCCTCCTACGTATATCTCGCGAAGAGACCATGAGGATAAAATCAGAGAGATTAGAGCCCACACAGAAGCATACCGACAGTCCTTCTTTCCACGTACAATACGAGACTGGAATAGAAGGGAGAACCGATAGAGGTACTCAGGGTACCCTCCGCCACACACCGTCAGGTGGCTTGCGGAGTACGGATGTAGATGTAGATGTAGATGTAGATTCGCGTTAGTATTTTGCATCTGTGACTTATTAAACTGATAGTTCGGTAATTTTCACATCTGTCAGCACCTGCTTTCTTTGGGATTGGAATTATTATATTCTTCTTGAAGTCTGATGGTATTTCGCCTGTCTCATACATCTTGCTCACCAGCTGGTAGAGTTTTGTCATGACTGGCTCTCCCAAGGCCATCAGTAGTTCTAATGGAATGTTGTCTTCTCCGGGGGCCTTGTTTCGACACAGGTCTTTCTTTGCTCTGTCAAACTCTTCACGCAGTATCGTATCTCCCATTTCGTCTTCATCTACATCCTCTTCCATTTCCATAATATTGTCCTCAAGTACATCACCCTTGTATAAACCTTCTATATACTCCTTCCACCTTTCTGCCTTTCCTTCTTTGCTTAGAACTGGGTTGCCATCTGAGCTCTTGATATTCATACACGTGGTTCTCTTCTCTCCAAAGGTCTCTTTAATTTTCCTGTAGGCAGTATCTATCTTACCTCTAGTGAGATAAGCTTCTACATCCTTACATTTGTCCTCTAGCCATCCCTGTTTAGCCATTTTGCACTTCCTGTTGATTTCATTTTTGAGACGTTTGTATTCCTTTTTGCCTGCTTCATTTACTGCATTTTTATATTTTCTCCTTTCATCAATTAAATTCAATATTTCTTCTGTTACCCAAGGATTTCTAGCAGCCCTCGTCTTTGTACCTACTTTATCCTCTGCTGCCTTTACTACTTCATCCCTCAGAGCTACCCATTCTTCTTCTACTGTATTTCTTTCCCCTATTCCTGTCAATTGTTCCCTTATGCTCTCCCTGAAACTCTGTACAACCTCTGGTTCTTTCAGTTTATCCAGGTCCCATCTCCTTAATTTCCCACATATTTATCTTTATCATAACACCTCTCAAATTCCTCTCCATTTGAACTAAAGTGATTACTGAGTATCCTTATTGAAAGAACATTAAAGTCCAGGGTTTTGCTAATTAATGGCTCTTGAACATAGTAAAAAGGAAGTTACAGGTAATGTGGCAAGAGAGTGAGTTAAAGTAGGATGCTTGCTAAGCACTTGTTTCATTTGAGTATTTAAAGTACATATTAATAGTGTACTAAGATCCACAGGTTATCCTTTACCACTATTTATGAAAACAATAATTTCTTTATTCAAAATATAGTGAGAAGCAACCTGTTAGTGGATTCCATTTAACTTTCATTCTAAACAGAATAATGTTTAGTTGAGAGGTACTTGACCTGTGACCAGTTCATAATTTTGCAGTGAACTACATTTCTAATTTCATGTAAGCTAGGAAAATGTTTGAACAATAATACTGAACGTATGTCCAATTAATGATTCTGCAGTGAATGTTGGTAGTAGTGTTATAAAGACCATTCAGTTTGAACAAGCTCTGAAAGTAATAGTGTATTTCGGTATCTGTTATATTTTTGCAAATAGTTTGTGCTGCTCTAGCTGTTAGCTTCAGTCTTACCGTAAACATATGTATGTGTTCTTAAACAAGAATGTTAATCTTTCTCTTGCCTAATTGGGCTGGCGACCGTTTTCCTTATTCTTTAAACAGTATAGCTAGGTAAAACATTATTTGTTACTGTTTGAATATTTACGTAATTCTGATTTTCAATTCCGATAAGCCACCTCCGTTAGGTACAACACGGTCAACATAACCAAATTCCTCACAGAGGGTTGTAAGAGGTCCATAATTAGAGAACTTGTTGCTAGCGCACTCGAGCTGATGTAATTTCGATGTATTGCTCACGCGCTGCCTGCGATATGTAACCTAGAAGAGAATCTGAGACCAAAGAGTAGTATTGGCTGTAGTAAGAACTGCGTAGCAGTAGCAGTTAGTGGTTGGTAGCGAGCAGTGTGTGTTCTGGTGTATCGTATTGGCTGGGCCGGTCGTGTGCAGCGATGGCGGAGCCTGAGCGTTGTAGGATAAGGTAAAAGCAGCATCGCGCATATGTAGTATTGTTACATCAAGTCCCATGTAAATGTTTTTAAAAAAATGTGTTAATAATAATCTTTCTCATAAAAAGTAACTTTTGACATTTATCTCAATTTAAAAGAATTCATTAATTTCTCCAATCCTTGGCAATCCCGATTATTGAAAACAAAAGTCAGTTCTTTCCTCTTTTATAAGACAAATCTATCGGCCAGCATTGCACTTAGCTGCGCCAGGAAAATTTCTTATAGGAGCAGATATATACACGTTATCCGGCGATCTAATTAAGGTAAGATTTTTCAGTTTATTCAGAATGATGTATCAGGGCCATGACGCAGCATTGCTGACGTCCAAAATTTACCAGGTTAAATTGATTGTCAATTATTGACAGGTTATAGGTTTGTCACATTGTATTATATTTGTTGGGTAGTTATGCTAAATGAGAATATTATTCATATTATTTTATTTTGTTGGGAGGTTACAGGGTAACACTGCTCTGTTGCGTTATACCATATTTGCTTTAATAAAACAGTTTTATTTTACGAACTGCCTCCAGCTTCAAGGTTATAGTAAAGCAGTAGCATACAGGAGTGTTATACGTGGCGACCGTGACAGGATTTTGTTCTGTTGTGGCATAGTACATAATAAGCCAGACATGGTATTTAATTGTACAAGCTACGTAGATGATGTTGTACTGTTATACGTGGCACCTCGTGACACGACGTTGTTCAATTTGCATCTATAGACGGAAAAAATTATAAGTAGTTAGCATTTTACAAACATAGAGTGAACATAAAACGTCCAGCGGCATGAATCTGTATATTATTTGACAGAACGGATAGTGAAAGTTCAGTTTTAAATTGAAAATAGAAGGTATCAGTACTTAAAAGTAACTAAAATGGACAGGAAACTAGAAATAAACCCAGACGAGCAGGAACAGATTGTAGCCGGTATCAGGTTGGACTGCTTAACAATACATGGCATGCGACGTGCGAGTACAGGAGGATGTAAACAAACCGATCCAAGCTACGAACATTGCACACACTAAACAGGATGAAACAGACGATGTTGCTAAAGACAATGGCTATGCTAACGAATCGAGGGATGTGTTCGAATAACCGGAAACAGCAAGGGAAGTAGGACGTGAACACGAAAATGCAGTAGAAACCGAAAGTGAAAAGACACCAGATGTGACTGATTTGATTAGGATGTCGTCTGAACAAATTACAACACAAATTGCTGCAGTCAGGCAACAATTTGCAGCGCAAAATGACAACATTTCCGCACAATTGGCAGTGCAATATGACGATATATCTGCACAAATCACAGCACTGGGGCAACAAATTGCATCGCAAAATGACGATATTTCTGCACAATTGGCAGCGCAAAGTAAACAAATCGAAATGCAGAATTATCTAAAAAATTGATATGTCATTTGGTGATGATATTTCAAGGTCAGAATCGTGTGAAAAGATATTATTTAAAAATGAAAGAGAGCCAGAAAGTGCGAGTGAAAAGGAGGATATTTGTACTGTTAATGATGTATATGAGTAAAAGACGTAAATGTGTAGGAGGTTATCATGAATAGAGAGGAAAGGAAGATAGAATATGCCACTCAAAAGACATGTGCACAATTAATAATAGGTGAAAATTATAAACAGTGCAGATGAAATTATTGTTGATGGAAAAGGTGCTTTGTGGTTCTGATGCAGAGAGGTCTGGTAGGGATTTCGCTCGATTATCTAAAATTGATAGTAAAAGAAACAGTGAAACAATGGTTATCAATGTATATGAGGAGTATACTATGTATGTAACTGAGCCTGAAACTGTCCAAAGTGCTACTACAAAAATGCCTACGTGTCCAAACTATGTGCCATGTATAGAAAGTTATTCAAAAAACAATGTAGATGAAATAGTTAACTATCATGTGCCCCAGTGTTTAAAGGTTGCGTTAATAATAGAATCTGATGACCAAAATGAAATCAGTGATAGTTCAGATGGTGAAGGGTATATGAATACAAATAAGAATGAATGTGATAATATTCTTCTCGGGTATGCAGCCGGATCATGACGTCTTCATGACACAATATTTCCGCGGTCCAACTGGCCGCCATCTTCAGGTGAGAGTGCTGGTGCACGATCTCGCCGGAACTGACTTCCCAGCGCAAGCGGCGGCCCCTATATAGGGCGCAGAAGACCCACAACGCGTGCGCGACAAGGTGCCGTAACCGCCCTCTAGCGCAGTAGACATACCCCGCCGCCAGTGATGGTGGAAAGAGGCGAAATCGAGATATCGCTGTCAAAAATTAAAAAATTAAAATAAATAAAAAATTTTTATTCCGACGATAGATAACACTGGGTCCCAAGTCTTACTTAAAAGAAAACCCTTGTCTCTATTAATAAGATTGTCAGATAACCGAATCTCTATGGATTCTTTTAAAATACAGTCCCAATAGCGAGATGCAGGGGCAACCATTTGTGTCTCGTCATATAGTATTCTGTGTCCCTCGGTGAGACAGTGTTCCGCCACTGCAGACTTCTCAGGTTGAAGCAGTCTTGTGTGCCGCTGGTGCTCAACACATCGCTCCTGAATGGTCCGGATTGTCTGACCAATATAAGTCTTTCCACAGTGGCAAGGGATCTTGTACACACCGGGCTTCCTCAAACCCAAGTCATCCTTAACAGAGCCAAGGAGCGCTCTAATCTTGGCTGGTGACCGAAAAATACTTTTGATGTGATGTCTATTCAGAATCCTTCCTATCTTGGAGGAAATGCTCCCAGCAAAAGGCAGAAAAGCTACCGATTTGCAGGTATCTTCTGGTGGTTCAGGCGAAGGTCCAAACTGGAAAGCACGACGGATCTGTTTATCTGTAAAGCCATTCTGCTTGAACACAATCTTAAGATGGTCCAATTCTTGTGTCAAGCTTTCTCCATCTGAAATGGCATAAGCTCTTCTCGCCAACGTCCGCAGGACCCCCGTACGCTGGAACGATGGATGACAGCTAGAAGCATGTAAGTAACGGTCCGTGTGCGTAGGCTTTCGATAAACGCTGTGTCCCAGTGTCCCATCATTCTTTCTGTACACCAGAACATCCAGAAACGGAAGCTTTCCATCATTTTCCACCTCCATTGTAAATTTGATGCTAGGATGCAGGGAACTGAAATGATCTAGGAGGCGGTCCAGAGCTTCTCTCCCATGAGGTCACACCATAAACGTATCGTCAACGTACCTCCAAAAACAGGTTGGTTTTAAGGACGCTGTCTTCAGCGCCATATCCTCAAAATCTTCCATAAAAAGATTATCGAAAGCCTACGCACACGGACCGTTACTTACATGCTTCTAGCTGTCATCCATCGTTCCAGCGTACGGGGGTCCTGCGGACGTTGGCGAGAAGAACTTATGCCATTTCAGATGGAGAAAGCTTGACACAAGAATTGGACCATCTTAAGATTGTGTTCAAGCAGAATGGCTTTACAGATAAACAGATCCGTCGTGCTTTCCAGTTTGGACCTTCGCCTGAACCACCAGAAGATACCTGCAAATCGGTAGCTTTTCTGTCTTTTGCTGGGAGCGTTTCCTCGAAGATAGGAAGGATTCTGAATAGATATCACATCAAAAGTATTTTTCGGCCACCAGCCAAGGTTAGAGCGCTCCTTGGCTCTGTTAAGGATGACTTGGGTTTGAGTAAGCCCGGTGTTTACAAGATCCCTTGCCACTGTGGAAAGACTTATATTGGTCAGACAATCCGGACCATTCAGGAGCGATGTGTTGAGCATCAGCGGCACACAGGACTGCTTCAACCTGAGAAGTCTGCAGTGGCGGAACACTGTCTCACCGAGGGACACAGAATACTATACGACGAGACACAAATGGTTGCCCCTGCATCTCGCTATTGGGACTGTATTTTAAAAGAATCCATAGAGATTCGGTTATCTGACAATCTTATTAATAGAGACAAGGGTTTTCTTTTAAGTAAGACTTGGGACCCAGTGTTATCTGACATTAAAAAACAACGGTCTGTGGTTCTATCGTCGGAATAAAAAATTTTTATTTATTTTAATTTTTTAATTTTTGACAGCGATATCTCGATTTCGCCTCTTTCCACCATCACTGGCGGCGGGGTATGTCTACTGCGCTAGAGGGCGGTTACGGCACCTTGTCGCGCACGCGTTGTGGGTCTTCTGCGCCCTATATAGGGGCCGCCGCTTGCGCTGGGAAGTCAGTTCCGGCGAGATCGTGCACCAGCACTCTCACCTGAAGATGGCGGCCAGTTGGACCGCGGAAATATTGTGTCATGAAGACGTCATGATCCGGCTGCATACCCGAGAAGAATATTATCAATTATTACGCCGGGAAAGCCTTCGTAGTCACAAGAATGAATGTACTAACTTTCCCTATTGTTCAAAAGCCGTATACTTAAGTGAATCTGATGGTGAGGAAGGCAGTAGTGATGACTCCAGTGAAGATGAATTTTCAGGTGTAAACGAAAGTGAATATACTTTTACTAAAAGAGGGTACGAAAAAATTAATGACATTTTACCAAAGCAAGATACAGAAAGTAGAACTGGGCCAAAACCGAAGGAATTATTCATTAATGTAACACGGGGGCATAATTTGAAGGCACCTCCAGATAACACTATACTGGGGCGAGCCTTAACAAATGTTTTGAAGGAGTGTGAATTACAGGAACAAAAAGAACCACCTGATTAAATGATAGTAGACAAGAGTGTTATACGTGGCTTTTCCGTGACAGGACTTCGTTCTGTTGTGGCATAGTACGTAATAAGGCCAGACTTGGTATTTGATTGTACAAGCTGTAGTGTTATAAACGGAGATATAAATATAAAAAAGGCACACTTCTCTAACTTTAACTGTTTGATATCGTACAGTATCATATTTTGGGCCAACGGCCTTGCCGAATCAGTAAATCGGTTCCCGTCGGATTACCGAAGTTAAGCGCTGTCGGGCTGGGCTAGCATTAGGATGGGTGACCACCAAGTCTGCCGAGCGCTGTTGGCAAGTGGGGTTCTCTCAAACCTTGTGAGGCAAACAGAGGAGCTACTTGACTGAGAAGCAGCGGCTCCAGTCTCGTAAACTGACATACGGCCGGCAGAGAAGTGCGCTGACCACATGCCCAGTATCTCCACCCAATGACGCCTGTGGGCTGAGGATGACACGGCGGCCGATTGGTATCGCTGGGCCTTCATAACCTGTTAGGGCGGAGATTATTTTAGTTTAGTTTTTATCATATTTTGGGATAACTTCACAAAGTGCTCACAAAAGTAGCAGTCAGTAAGGTCGGTTAACGTTTGAGGACAGGCCCTTTAACCAAGAATATTGTTCGTCCCATTTCTTCAATTAAAAACGTAAGTACTTAATCTTCTTGCTTCGTAGAGTTTTTACATCTCGATTTTCACTGCGTGAGCGCATGACGAAAATGATTCGTTTTAGAAGCAAATGAAGACACATGTGAACGCTGACAGTACGGTTGGTACGATTTCGAAAAGATGACTACAGAACTTGCTACATTTGCTATTGATCGTCCTATGTTTTCCATTGCTGCCAACTTAAGTGGTCTATCTCTTTCGATGGGTTGGGAAACGATGTCGCTTTGTCTATGTCATTTGAAAAATAAATAATGTAACGATTGTGTTTTAACATGAATGCTTCTCTAACCCGCTTTCGCAAGTCTTGAACATTTGTATGTTACACCATAGCAGCCAACTGGTACAAGGCGAGCACAGCCGTAGGTTGCCAGTACTGACCCCCTCTCACGATCCTTCCAGATGCGTAGGCTACGTCATGGTACGTCATTGTTTCTCCGCTCTTCGCATTCCCTTCAGGCAACCGTCCTCTTTTGTAGACACAATGATAGAGAAAAGAGTGCATGTCATCAGTGTAGATATAGACTATTATACGATAGATATAGACTATTATACGATAACTTTTCGGGATCTGTTCGTCAGGAAATGTGAACCATCGTTAGTATTTCCCGGGGTTAATCACAATAACATTGATCACTGACGAAATCTGTGGCGCGAACTGACGGTCGGTAAGTGAGCCAGCAGTATTTCAAAGAAACTCCTATGACACGTGAGATCCTGCAAAATAGGGAGAGTTAGTCACGTTATGCGAGGGTCAGATTAGTGGCACAGTTTTTGACAACAGTTAACGCATACACTAACGGAAATGGAGAACATGTTACACCTTGAACCACCAGTCTAACATTTATCAAACTTTGTGGAGACGTTCATCACATAAAAAGTATGGAATGATCAAACTTTCATGTCATTGTAAACTGATGTCCATTACCCAGGGTCAGTATGAGGTGTGACTCCCACGCAAGCGAAAAATCCTTGTATTCGTTGTGTCGTTGAAGCAAGCAGCCTCCTGAAACACGTGCTGTGTCAGTTCATGAATGTTGCTGACTTGAAGTTAATATGAAAGTATACGTCTCATGCGCACTCTATGGGTGACATGTACTGTTGGAATAAGTTATTTGGTATAGGGTTACCATACTGTCAAACCCGACCGTGAGAACACCATCAACGGAATTTGTTAACACGGTTTTAGTGCGGTTCTAGTCCGGATTGCGATTAGAAGGCAGAATAAGGCTATTGCTGTCATACTATATATAACTGTCCTAGAATTGTTTTTTGTTTAAGTGAAAAAGTATGACTGTCATACTGTTATCTGTAGCGTAGCCCATGTAATGGGAGCTGTATTCGATTTTTTAAATGAGAAAATGCGATTACTGTAAACCAGTAACTGTCATGTCCCTCTCGAGATCCGGAGTAATCTCTTTAGCACCGTCGAGTGAAACACTATTACTTCAATTTTTTGTTGTCAAATGACTATATTACGTATGAAACAAACAGAATAAAAAGATTATACACATAACTGCATTACTTTAGAGCCCATTTTCCATGCGTATTTCTCATTGGGCTAAATCTCTCTTAAAAGTTCCTATTGTTGACACAAAAATTATAAAGAATTTAGCAATTTAAATGGCTAAATCAAATTTTACCATTGCAATCCATTTTACAGTTTCAGCTGTCTTTTTCTCTCCTTTGTCCAGTGTGCCTGTGTTAATGATGATATATGGGATGAGGAATTTGTAATTTATAGAAGATGCAGCTGGATGAATACGTTAGTTCGCTAAAAAACGTGTATCTCACAAAAATAGAAACAAAATGTACAAATGTGTGTGATACCTTTTGGGACTTAACTGCTAAGGTCATCAGTACCTAAGCTTACACACTACTTAAACTAAATTATCCAAAGGACAAACACACACACCCATGCCCGAGGGAGGACTCCGCCGAGATCACACAAAAATAAAGTGTTAAGTGAAAATAGTAGGGAAGGGGAAGTATCATAGCCGAGGAGCTAGCTAAATCGTCAAAGCTATCTCTAAGCTAAAAAGATCGAAACATCGATTGAAAGCAATATAAATTGCCGTTTTCGGATTTGCAAGCATAACAGATCGATTGTAAGCAAATGACAATTGATGTAATTCAAATGAACACGCTACCATTTGACTGTATTGTTGTCTATTTAATTACGACTCAGGTTTCGACCTTTCACGCCATTTCCAAGTGATTCAGTTTATGTCATCAACGAATATTGACATAAACTGATGACATATAATCTCATAAACTCATTCACTTGAAAATGGCATAAAAGGCTGAAACCTGGGTCGTAATTAAATAAACAACAATACAGTCAAATGGCGGTACGTTCATTTAAAAATTATTGTATGACTGTTGCTCAGCAACATCAAAAACTGATTACGAAAATTAAAAATAACAGCTACATTGGCAGAAACCGTAAAAATTTATGCGGACGCTACATTAAAAATCGAAAATGCGGACACATCAGCATCAATGTGGACGTATAGGCAACCCTAATTTGATATCCTGCTCGTGAAAGTTATGACAGCAGTGTCTCCCATTATTGCAACAGGAGCTTCAGTAAAGTCGCATCCGTGTCGCGTTGCGTACGTCTCATATGGGAATTCGGAGCAGTACCTTAGCCCTCACATTTGGAGCATTTGCTGATTATTTTTATGAATAGCTTTCCATGAGCGTCATAACACAAAAAAACTAAGGCATTTTTGGGCGGGAGTCCCCATTCGGGGAGTTCGGCCGTCGCATTGCATTTTAGTTGACGACACTTCGGCGACTTGCGAATCAGTGATGATGAAATGATGATGTTGGACACACAACAACACCCAGTCATCTCGAGGCAGGGAAAATCCCTGACCCTGCCGGGAATCGAACCCGGCACCCCGTGCGCCGGAAGCGAGAACGCTATACCGCAATACCACGAGCTGCAGATAGTTGCTCTGAAAATAATTGTTGCTATAATATCTAGATAAATAAAAATTTTTTAATGTCGTCCACACAATAAAATACCAATACAGTAAAATACCAAAAATATTTGGGGTTATTTAAACCCTTGACGTCTATTCTGTCAGACACGTCCGAAAGACAGCCACTAGATGGGAATGTGGGTCGGCCGAGAGGTGCGCCGAGACAGCTACCTAGTAAGTAGGAGATCCCAGGTTCGAATCCTGGGTACATTTTCACACGCCGCAGCTAATGCCGTGCAAAGTCCTGATGCAACTGATATCAATAACCACTTCCCTTTTTTTCGTTCTCTCCCCTCCACCTTCAGTTTACATTATATTTTGGGTGTCATAAGAAATCGAAATATTAATACTTGGTGATCATGTTCCGACTGTAAACGGCATTTTATTTGTATCCAAGAAATTTATGACACCGGAGCTGTCACACATCTATAAATTTGTTTTCTCCGTTGCCTGATTGTCAAAGTAAAGGATTATACATTGTTTTTTTTTTTGTCTTTTTCTGAGCCGTAATTTGATTCCACAGAAATCACTATATATCATTTTCCTCCCAGTTCTGTATTTGTGAAGACCAATATTTTCCTAATTGTGGAGGTGCATTTTAAACAGAAGTGTAAGTAAACGTGCTGTTAGCCTACTGCTAGTACGGACGACTACTTACAGAGAATTACGAAACATGCACGTGTGTGTGTTTCTCATAACATTACAACGTTTTCCTTTTCTTTATTGAATAATTTTATATTACCTAAAAATGCTAACACATAGAATCTCAGCGAATGAAAATGTGGAAAATAAATTAACTTTCTGACTTATTTCTATTTGCATTTATTACTATTTAGAAAGTTTCTAAACGTAATTGTTTTAGCAGAGTCTTAAACTGTACTCTGTATTGATTTCTGTGGGCGTACGTATTTCATTTACCTGTGGCGTTGCACTTTTTACATTGACGAACTGGACAAATCGTGCCCCTCGAGAGTATACAGCGAGTTTACAACGTACCACAGTGGTGCAGGGGAAGTCTAGAAGAACAGTTCGATACAGGATACTTGCAGCCTATCGAGCGGGGAAACTACCTCAAATTGGCCAACAAAAATCACCTAAGCTTAGCGCATATGAGTTGACGAACCGTGCCAGATTATGAATATACTATCTGCCTTTTACGCCACCGGTTTAGTCAGTCTCAACCGTCTGAGACACACTTCTTTACCTTGTCAAAATCGTCCTCGACTACTAAACACACCTTGTCCTTTCACCTACAAGTTATTAAATCTACGTTTGTGTAAATTTTAGATGAAAATATTGTGAATTTTATTAACAAATAAATCGTTCTGTTTCTCTGGCCTTCTTACTACTAGACTACCGTTCTAGCAAGGCTTAAGTTTAGATCAAACTGTAGACGTAGCAGAATGAATATTTAACGCTGCAGCGGAGCGTGCGCTGACCTTAAATTTCCTGACAGATTACAGCTGTGTTTCCGGCAGAGGACTCGAACTCGGAACTTTCGCTTTCCACGGGTAAGTGCTCTAAAAGCTGAGCTTTCAAACCTCAGAGCTATCGCCCGTCGTGGTAGCTTTACTTTTACCATTAGCTGTCGTCAGTCGTGCTTTGGTAGCTCGGCCGGTAGAGCACTTGCCCGGGGAAGGCGAAGGTCCCTGATTCGAGTCTCGGCCTGGAACGCAGTTGTAATCTGCCAAAAGGTTTCATAAAGGTGATTAATTTTTACATAACTGTCACAAATGTGTTTTGTCTTTACGATATTGCAGTGCCTATGTTATTCACCGAATTAATCTTTGTCTGAAGGAACACGCATTGCGGCGACTACAGCCGTTATGAAATACATGAAATATATTCGCAGTTGCGAACGTGCACAACCATCGGGTGTATAACGGAACGATGAAAGTTAAAATTTGTCTCGGAGCGGGACCGAAACTGGATTTCCCGCTTATCGCAGTCGCCTTACCATTTATTTAGTTTTTCATGCAACAGCGTTTTCTCTGCAATTATCTTTTATCCACTGAGTAGAAATTACAGAATACAGGTAGCTAAGGAAATAATTCTGCTTGGGTCTGTTTTTCTTTTTCTACAGTGTAAAAAGAATAACAGAAAAGTCCTTTATTTAACATAGGATACAAGAAATAAATAACTCCAAGATGTTCGAAAACAAATCGGCGATCGTTCGTTTTGAAGACGCCGTTTGGGGACATAGATTTGGAAAGCAGCGCCCAGCCTTTGATGGTTAGCAGAACAGAGCTGCACCTATCAACACCACTCACTGGGGAGGCTCCATCTACGGGGAGGGGGGTGGCTGGAAAAAATGCTCCCTAAGTAGTTAGAAAAAGTGGATTGATATTTGACGCGTTGTCTCATTATATGGTGTCGTGTTACAAATACGTTCAAGAATGGCTCACGTTTTTGCGCCCATTTATGAAAAGATAAAGGACGGCCATACACTTTATGCAGGTGACAGCATGCATCTTTGATGGTGGAAAATACGCGTCGTCCGAATAGAGGAGGACATTACGGAGGATCAAGTGCGCTGGCACCCAGAGATGAAGGGGTAGTATCTGCTGGAGAAGGAACCCTACGTCCGCCGCCGAACCGCAGATGAGATGCTGTGTCTTTGTCGTTCACATTAGCCGGCCGCGGTGGCCTTGCGGTTCTAGGCGCTCCAGTCCGGAGCCGCGCTGCTGCTACGGTCGTAGGTTCGAATCCTGCCTCGGGCATGGGTGTGTGTGATGTCCTTACGTTAGTTAGGTTTAAGTAGTTCTAAGTTCTAGGGGACTGATGATCACTGCAGTTGAGTCCCATAGTGCTCAGAACCATTTAAACCATTTTTTTCGTTCACATTACACCTCAGGCAGTTGGGGGTGTCTATCAGGGCGAGGGCATGGAGTTTGTGCCATGTCGGGTATATACCATTAACGACGATGTACCAAGTGGCGCTCGCTCATGTGGTGAAGTATGGTTGACGATCTGCCTGCCACACCGTCAGCCACCTGACGTGAGGCAATACTGACCTTACGACTTATCTTAGAAGAAAGATTAAGAAAAGGCAAACCTACGTTTCTAGCATTTGTAGACTTAGAGAAAGCTTTTGACAATGTTGACTGGAATACTCTTTTTCAAATTCTAAATGTGGCAGGGGTAAAATACAGGGAGCGAAAGGCTATTTACAATTGGTACAGAAACCAGATGGCAGTCATAAGAGTCGAGGGGCATGAAAGGGAAGCAGTGGTTGGGAAAGGAATGAGACAGGGTTGTAGCCTCTCCCCGATGTTATTCAATCTGTATATTGAGCAAGCAGTAAAGGAAACAAAAGAAAAATTTGGAGTAGGTATTAAAATTCATGGAGACGAAGTAAAAACTTTGAGGTTCGCCGATGACATTGTAATTCTGTCAGAGACGGCAAAGGACTTGGAAGAGCAGTTGAACGGAATGGACAGTGTCTTGAAAGGAGGATATAAGATGAACATCAACAAAAGCAAAACGAGGATAATGGAATGTAGTCAAATTAAATCGGGTGATGCTGAGGGAATTAGATTAGGAAATGAGACACTTAAAGTAGTAAAGGAGTTTTGCTATTTAGGAAGTAAAATAACTGATGATGGTCGAAGTAGAGATGATATAAAATGTAGACTGGCAATGGCAAGGAAAGCGTTTCTGAAGAAGAGAAATTTGTTAACATCGAATATAGATTTAAGTGTCAGGAAATCATTTATGAAAATATTTGTTTGGAGTGTAGCCATGTATGGAAGTGAAACATGGACGATAACTAGTTTGGACAAGAAGAGAATAGAAGCTTTCGAAATGTGGTGCTACAGAAGAATACTGAAGATAAGGTGGGTAGATCACGTAACTAATGAGGAGGTATTCAATAGGATTGGGGAGAAGAGAAGTTTGTGGCACAACTTGACTAGAAGAAGGGATCGGTTGGTAGGACATGTTTTGAGGCATCAAGGGATCACAAATTTAGCATTGGAGGGCAGTGTGGAGGGTAAAAATCGTAGAGGGAGACCGAGAGATGAGTACACTAAGCAGATTCAGAAGGATGTAGGTTGTAGTAGGTACTGGGAAATGAAGCAGCTTGCACAGGATAGAGTAGCATGGAGAGCTGCATCAAACCAGTCTCAGGACTGAAGACAACAACAACAACAACAACAAATATCAAGGTAGGCACATGAATCCAATTATAAGTTACCTTATATTTTAGCACACTAACACATCGAATAAGCTGATCCTTCACTGTACATTATTATAGTATTCCGTTACAGTGATTGCGCAACATGGTGGCAACTGCATGTTGTTAGGTGGATTTGCAGGCAGAATTGCTGGACTCTGTCCCTTCTTGGTGGCGATGATGGATACTAATTCCAGAATCGCTCCAGCTATTTATCCATCCATCCGAGGCATTGGAAAGTGGCAGAAAAAGCCTCTCTCTGAACCAACACATTATACAACTTTTACATGTAAGTGCACAGTTTGGTAGCTCGTCCCCGACTGACTCTTGTTCCACCTTTCCTACCTAGGCCAACCACAATTTGCGCGCACTACACTGTTCCGTTCCCGAGTGGAACCACACTACCTCGTATACACAGAATAACTAAACACCCCAAGCGAGGATCAGCAGTTTACATAACAGTATCCAAATACATTAAATAAAACAGAACATTTGCACATATTAACATTTCTACAAAAAATTATTCACACAGAAATTACAATTATATATAGTAAGTTTTGTTCCCTCCATGTGGGGCAAAGAGTTTAAATGACAGATATACTACATTGCATAGAATCAAACCACGACATCAAAGTTTTAACAAAGAAAGGAGTATACAATTTTGTGTTATCGATTCAATCAAACAACATTTACAGATACTCAATGGCAAAAGGCAAAATAAATCCGTACAGCATTAGAGCTAAGGTGTTACACGTTGTCACCCACTCCAAGAAAATGCGATGTAGTTATGCGGTTGAAATTTATTCTGATTGAATCTCCGTTAAACCTCCCTTCAGATCTAAATCACATATCGGCCATCTCCCTCAAAACAATAATGAAATGGTCGCCCTACCTGCGGAACATGTAACTAAGTGATCGCCGTGAAACGCCTGTGTTGCTGAGAGCGTTTATCACGTCACCTTGGAGTTAAGCAATACCAGTTTCGGAGTAATCGCACGCACGGTAACCGCAGCAGTTAGGGCCGGGCGAAGTTTCCGGCGGCGTGCGTTATCGTGGCGAGCGGCGCGCGGGACCGTGCATTTGGCCGAACGTCGGCCCGGAGTCGGGGGAAGTGTTGAGGGCGCGCGCGCACCTTCAGCGCCGCTGTTTATCACGGTGCAACCGCCTACCAGCCAGACGCCACTGCGCGGCGCTTAACACGCGGGCGTTTATCTGCCGAACAGGGCCGCCCAACAAGGGAACGAGCGCCGTAAACCAGCGCCGCTGCCGGGAGAGGCCGTTTTAATTAAACTGTGCGCCCGCTAATAGCGGCGCCATTATGTAAACCCCTGCCGGAGCGGCGCGGCCGCGTTCGCCGGAAAACCCGGGAAGAGCAGAGCGCCCGCGGCCCGTTGACCTCTGCTCTGCGCCAACCGACCACCAGACCACCCGTCCCCACAACAGGCCGCCACATGAGTAGAGCGCTTGTCAAAAATGGTTCAAATGGCTCTGAGCACTATGGGACTTAACATCTATGGTCATCAGTCCCCTAGAACTTAGAACTACTTAAACCTAACTAACCTAAGGACATCACACAACACCCAGTCATCACGAGGTAGAGAAAATCCATGACACCGCCGGGAATCGAACCCGGGCGCGGGAAGCAAGAACGCTACCACACGACCACGAGCTGCGGACTGCGCTTGTCAGTTGCCTGACGAAACCTGCGGCCGACCAAATCAGCTCACGCGTAACCGAACCGGACAAAAAAGTCAGTCCAGCAGACATAACGCTAGAACCTTGTAACGCCACCTCTGCTTCTGATAACTGCCTGAATTCGGAAATTAACAGTTTTCACAAGTTTCCTCAGACATACCATGTCCAGCTGAAACCACTAACTGACGACTACGACCTGCAGAACCACTGAACAGCGGCATGTTCACTGCTGTGTTTCACACACTGTTCAAAGTGGTCCCCGAGTTGTTCTATTGGGACTGAGATCCGGTGATTCAGAGGGATAGCCGATGTGCCATAGGGTGCCTGCAAGGTAACTAGACACTTACTGGGTGTTTGTCCGACAGCAACAAACCAGGAAATTACGTGTATTGCCCTATGAACACGACTAAAGTAATCTTGGAAGAAGAGTGTCCACAGCATGATCATCAGGAAGCTCGGAAAGAGTTACACAGTCTGCGAGAATACTCAAATAAACACCGTGGTTTATGTTCACGGTGCCCTGAATCATGGTCAAAACTCATTGCCGGCTGCTTCGAGGCCGAGCAGTTCTAGGCGCTTCAGTCCGGAACCGCGCTGCTGCTGCAGTCGCAGGTTCGAATCCTGCCTGAGGCATGGATGTGTATGATGTCCTTAGGTTAATTAGGCTTAAGTAGTTCTAAGTCTAGGGGACTGATGACCTCAGATGTTAAGTTTCATAGTGCTTAGAGCTATTTGAACCATTTCAAAACTCATTGTGCAAAAAACACCCCAAAACATCATGGAACAACATCCTACCTCAACTGCTACACGATTCATGTACTGTGGTTTAACCTTTTATTCAATTTTTTTTTAATGCCAAATAATTTTTTATCTGAAATTCTTCAAGGATGTCATAAAAATGTTCAAAATGATAATACATTCTTAATTCTGGAATATATATAAATCCTCCAAAGCTGGGGAGGAGTAACACCTCGTTAAAAAAACTTGGTTAACCTGGCCTGGGTGGTACTACATCGTGAGGTTCCCTTGCCAGGGAAACGGTGAAGACCTTAACGGCAGTGACGGCGGCGATGAAGTTCATCAGAACGCGGATCTGGCGAAAGAGACAGGCTTTTGTATAAAAGCACAAGACTGTAGCGTCTGTTCCCACAGTGGGCGGCTTACAATTCTAAGCTAAATGGTTGAATTTTTATCATAGAAAGGTTCAACTACCTTTCCCCAAACTAAACTTTAACTTAAGACATGATGGGAAATATCAAAAGGAAAGCTACTCCAAGAAGTAACCAATCTTGCATCACTATTCATGGCGATGCAACTAGGCCTTCGGATTCTGGAGAGCCTAGACGACCATGTAAGGGAGAGTCGGAGCTTCCTAGAACTTCTTGAAACATAAGACTCAAGAAAAAACACCTAGTGAGGACTCTGAACGTCAACACACATTAAAGTTGGAAAACTGAAACACCTAACAGTCACTCTCAATCAACCCAACATACTTATTTTAGCACTTCAAGAAACAAGGCATCTGGATGGAAATGCATTTGAGTCAGATGGTTAGAGGATCTACAAAGGAAAACTAGCCATTAAATATTCCCATATTACGAGTATATTAGGGATAGCATTTATAGTCAAACAGCTGCTTACGGAAACAATAACTGATTTTAGCTCCGCATCAGAACGAATTTCATTTCTGACGTTCAAGTCAGGCAATAAAGTTCCACCATTATAAAAGCATACGAACCTATTAACCAACATAACAGAGGAAATGTTGAAAAAGTGGAAATTTTTGGGAAATGCTAGAATACGAAGCATCCATATTACCAAAAGAACATAACAAAATTTTAGTGGGCGACTTTAATACACAAGTTTACAAAGAAATAAAATTTGAATCAGTAGCTGGAGATTATCCAGCAGATGAAAGAACCAGCAGACATTTTGAAAGACTCATAGACTTTTGTAAATAATTTAACCTAAAAGTAATGTCGTCATTTTTCAGGAAACTAGCAAGCAAGGGAAAAAAAGTGGGTATCATCTAATCCAAATCAAGGTGAATATCAATTAGACCATGTGGCAATAACGACTCATAACTACAAGGAAATCTTGGATGTAAGAGTGAGGAAGGGCCTCAACATAGACTCACACCATTATCTGACTGAAATAAAGACCATGTTCCAACGGTACAAACCTAAACCAAAACCGAAAACATTTCCAAGAATAAACACTTAATTTATCATGCAAAATCATGACAAATTCTGTGATATATTAAACACAAGAAAATGGATGATTGGGAAGAAATTAAAGAAACAATGCTAGAGTCAGTTAAAGAAATGGGACAACCACGAAGAATGCCAAGACACAGATGGTGGAACGAGCTGTGTGATGAAGCAACTGACAATCGACTAAAGGCAGGGAAAAATGGGACAGTAATAAGAAACATGAATACTGGGAAGAGTTTAAAGAAGAAAGGAAAAACACAGCAAAAATCATCATATGAGTGAAAAGAAAATATGACACAGACAGATTAGAAGAAATGGATTCAGACTTTAAAAGGAACAACGCTAGAGACGTCTAAAAGACTTTCAAACAAGTTTTAATAGGATTCCGGCCACCAAGTTTACATTTTAAAGGTAAAAATGGAAAAATGGTTTTAAGTAATAAAGAGAACTGAAAAATTTTAGCTGAATACTTTGAAAATCTATTAAATTGTGAATACCCTAATGACAGATCATAATTTCAAAAACTACAACATGAAAATGCAACATCTGAAGCATCTATAGTAGAATAAATAGAAAAGATTATCAAAGCATTGAAGAATAACAAAGCACCAGGAGAGGATGGGATAGTAGCAGAAATGTAGAAACTCGAGGGTTTATCCGCATACAGAAAATTCACAGCGTAATTAAAGACATTTTGATAAAAGGAATTGTACCCCGTGAATGGAAACAAGCATTGATCCGCATGCCCACTATACGCCCTCGCTCAAAGTCCGTCAACTGCACATACGGTACACGTCCACGCTGTCGCGGCATGCTACCAGTGTTAAAGACTGCGATGGAGCTCCGTATGCCACGGCAAACTGGCTGACACTGACGGCGGCGGTGCACAAATGCTGCGCAGCTAGCGCCATTCGACGGCCAACACCGCGGTTCCTGGTGTGTCCGCTGTGCCGTGCGTGTGATCATTGCTTGCACATCCCTCTCGCAGTGTCCGGAGCAAGTATGGTGGGTCTGACACACCGGTGTCAATGTGTTCTTTTTTCCGTTTCCAGGAGTGTATATTGTTCACAGTACGATTTGTTTTTCTTCTGTTTTTGCCCGTATAATGTGTTATTGATTCACTTATCCTATGTTACAGTACAGTCTTTATGCAAAACGCAATTTTAAAGAGGCAAACAAAAACATATCAAATCAAATCAGATAGTGGCAGTTAGGTAGTTTGCATGTTGTTCGCTCCTCATGCCACGCTGGCCAGTGATTAAAGAGATCTATTTTTATATCTTTTCGATGTAATTGTGATCCCTTATATTTAAGGCTGTTGATCTCTACTAGTCTGCGAGAGCTGATTTTCCTTGCATTTTTGCTCCAGGATCAGGTTGGCAAGTAGATTTAACCAATTCAGTTCTCAACTTGCTCTGGTTCACTGGTGTCTGCTACTCTTTTTTCTGTGAGTACTCTTCTGTACATACTCCACGAACATTTTTATAGTTTGGAAACACAAACATAAATACCATCGTTTTGATCTAATCTTTTTATTATATCTGCTAATGTTGCCATGTAATCAATCTACGTTTCAAACATGTGCCTTGCAAACAAAAAAAAACAGCAGAACATGGTATAATTTCGTGTTCAATCTTCCTTCTTTCAATCCTTTACACATTACATTTTGGCAGCTCGCCAACAAAAGTAGACAGGAAACAGACAATATCGTTACTTGTATATAAAATGAAGGCAGTGTCCACTTTGTTAGTGGTCATAATTTAGTCTTCAGAATACTGATGGGATTATTTTTCAATCTCCTTCTCATTTTGAAATTTACAGTTTGGTGTTCCGTTCATTTGGGTTGTTCCTACACACTGAATATCTAGCTTGAATAGGTGTACAGCTAGATCTATAGAGGTATAACATCTGTTAAAATAGATGTTATAGTTTCCAGTACCTTGGAATTTCCCTTACAAAGCGGATCTCAATGTTTCCAGAGCTCCAATGTCTTATTTATTATCTAATGTGAATTTTCAATTATTCTCTTGTCCACAGTAGATTTCAGTTTTGTGTGCAAAGCCCATTTCTCCATACTGAATGAAAAGTTTATAACCTCATTTGTGTGGTTTGTCTATTATATACATCTTCATGTAGCGGTTTCGTTTGGATGCACAAATTTGTTCATCAATTGACAAATGCTCACTAATTGCAACTGAAAGACATTTTTTATTCACATGATCAGTAGTAGCAGTTGTTGTTGTGGTGTTCAGTCCAAAGACAGCTTTGATGCAGCTCTCCATGCTGCTCTATCTTTGCAAGCCTCTTCATCTCTGTGTAACTACTGCAACCTACATCCTTCTGAATCTGCTTAGTCTATTCGTCTCTTGGTTACCCTCTGCTATTTTTACCCTACACGCTTTCTACCAGTGCTAAATTTGTCATTCCTTGATGCCTCAGAACGTATCCTACCAACTGTCTCGTTCTTCTAGTCAACTTGTACCACAAATTCCTCTTCTTACAAATTCTATTCAGTACGTCCTCATTAGCACCCGAAACAACAACTGTAATTGTAAAAAACTTCAAATAACAAGGTAAAGCAATTATATGAGGAATAGGGAAAATTAATCAAGATAAAAGACTTTAGTGATCTACCCATCTAATCTTCAGCATTCTTCTGTAGCACCACATTTAAAAAGCTTCTATTCTTTTCTTGTCTAAACTGTTTCACATCCATTCATGGCTACACTCCATGCAAATACTTTCAGAAAGGCTTAAATCTATGATCGACGTTAACAAATTTCTCTTCTGTAGAAACGCTTTCCTTGCCATCGCCAGTCTAAATTGTATGTCCTCTCTAATTCGACGATCCTCATTTATTTTGCTGCCCAAATAGGAAAACTTATCTACTACTCATTTCGAAATCTAATTCCCTCAACATCACCTGATTTGATTCGACTACATTCCATTATCCTCATTTAGCTTTTGTTTATGTTCGTCTTATATTCTCCTTTCAAGACACTGTCCATTCCATTCAACTGTTCTTCCAAGTTCTTTGCCGTCTCTGACAGAATTACAATGTCATTGGCAAACCTATTTTTTTATTTCTTCTCTCTGGATTTTAATTCCTACTCCGGACTTTTCTTCAGTTTCCTTTACTGCCTGTTCAATATACAGATTGAATAACATCAGGGATAACCTACAACTCTGCTTTACTTCCTTCTCAACCACTGCTTCCCTTTCATGCCCCTCGACTCTTTATAACTGCCATCTGGTTTCTGTAAAAATTGTAAATAGCCTTTCGCTCCCTGTATTTGACCCCTGTCCCCTTCAGAATTTGAAAGAAAGTATTCCAATCAACATTGTCAAGAGCTTTCTATAAGTCTACATACGCTGTGAACGTAGATTAGCGTTTCCTTAATCTAGCTTCTAAAATAAGTCATAGGGTCTGTATTGCCTCGCGTGTTCCTACATTCCTACGGAATTCAAACTGATCTTCGCTGAGGTCGGCTTCTACCGGTTTTTCCACTCGTCTGTAAAGAATTCGTTTTAGCATTTTGAAACCACGACTTATTAAACTGATAGTTCCGCAGTTTTCACATCTGTCAGCACATGCTTACTTTGGAATCAGAATCATTATATTCTTCTTGAAGTCTGAGGGTATTTCGCCTGTCTCATACATCATACATGAGCAGTTATAGAACTAATTTTGTACTATCTGTTATGATATCGACTCTCAGGGTCTTGTCGCTTAGTATTGTCGCCGAAATGCAACGTAGTCATTAGACTCTAAAAGTATCTCTGAGATGCTTTCTGTGTCTACCTCAACTCTAAAAATATGAGTCCAGAGATTACGAATAGCGGTAGGAGGAGCCAAAGATAGGGTTGCCATATCCAGCTGGGACCGCGTCGGGACACTCTGAGATGGTGTGTAGAAATGAAGTACAATTTTCATTTAATATAATTACTATTTGTTTAGAACACAATTACATGGCATCTGTTGTGGCTGAAGTAGCTGGTATACCATATTTTTCGGAAGATTTCATCTTTATCAGCAAGGCTTTTTTTTTCATTTTACGTATTTATAAAACTCCATGTAGTTAAAATGGCACTGTGAGATTGATTCCTCAGTTCCTAGCAGCAATAGATTTCTTGCATCAGGCCACTGGGCCGACATCAGCGAAAATACTATTTCCACAGTAGCTTTGTAAGCAAGAGTAGAAAACAAATACTCGCATAACTGAAGCAGTTGGCATTTGCGCTCAGGATTTTTAGATTTCTTAAGAAAGTAAATCGACCTTCCTTTCATGGAAAGTTTAGACTTTCATTCTTACGTGTCACTCTTAGTTTCTATAAAGCCCTTCAGATACATATACTGCTGAAAATAATTGTTGCCTGAAATCTTCACACCATTTTCAGTCTGGTATATAACAGTGTTTTCAATCATCACACAATCTCAGGTTTCAGATAGCGTCATCCAATCAAAATCTTGAACGTATTAAAAGAAATGGCCCATTTCTCAAAGTAATCAACTGCTATGGTATAGGAAGCCATTGTCTCTGCCTCAGATTTCGAAATCAAATAAATTATTTCTTGGTTAGGGTTCTCGTTATTTAATTTGATCGTATTCATCTTGGTTTCCATGCCAATAAAATTGACAGTCTTCCTTTCATTGAGACATCTTTGAGTGTCAATTAATATATTTCTTATTTCAATTCGCGTGACTTTATTCTTCTCCACGGTTTCCATATTTTTGTTAAAAAGAGCCAATTTTAAATACAGAAACATGAAATAAATTTTACTGACCGGACTACTGAAAACATATGAAATTATTTTAGATGGCCTGTCATCAGGGTCAAAAAATTGCTTTAATGGAGTCAAAAGCTTAATAATTCTCTCAGCTGCTGGTATTAACGATAGCCACCTTGTGTTGAGTGAGGTAGAAGAGTGAAGAGTCTGATGATTGACATCAACGTACAATCTTTCAGCTTCTCTGTCCTTACACTGTATATTGAAAAATAATTAAATATTTTCATGATGATGATGATTTCAATGTCGACAGTTAGGACTCCAGCAGTGCTTGAGATAGTGTGTGATGTATATGGGCAGGGCATCAAATTCCTTCTAAATGTTTTCCTATATGGGCAGGGCATCCAATTCCTTCTAAATATTATCCTAGTTCTTTAATTTGGTGAAACACGTTCAGCTGGCCGCGTCGATGAAGTCCTCCGAAGTCGATATTGATATTGTCTCCACAAAAGTCGAAACAAGGCCTCGGGAATAGACAGCATTCCGTTTCAACTACTGGTAGCCTTGGGAGAGTCATCCCTGACAAAACTTTACCGTCTGGTGGGCAAGACGTATGAGACAGGCGAAATACCCTCAGACCTCAAGAAGAATATAATAATTCCATTCCCAAAGAAAGCATGTGTTGAGAGATGTGAAAATTACTATCAATTTAATAAGTCGCGACCGCAAAATACTGACACGAATTCTTTACAGACGAACTGAAAAATTGGCAGAAGCTGACGTCGGGAAGATCAGTTTGGATTCCGTAGAAATGTTGGAACCCGTGAGGCAATGCTGACCTTACGACTTATCTTAGAAGCTAGGTTAAGGAAACGCAAACCTATGTTTATAACTTTTGAAGACTCAGATAAAGCTTTAGACAATGTTGACTGGAATACTCTCTTTCAAGTTATGAAGGTGGCAGGGGTGAAATACAGGGTGCGAAACTATTTACCATTTGCACAGAAACCAAAAGGCAGTAACAAGAGTCGAGGGGCATTGGTTGAGAAGAGAGTAAGACAGGGTTGTATGTTACACTCGATGTTATTCAATCTGTATATTGTGCCGGCAGTAAAGGAAACCAAAGAAAAATCTGGAGTAGGAGAAGAAATAAAAACTTTGAGGTTCGCCGATGACATTGTAATTCTGTCAGAGACAGCAAAGGTCTTGGAAGAGCAGTTGAACGGAATGGACAGAGTCGTGAAAGGAGGATATTAGATGAACACCAAGAAAAGCTAAACGAGGATAATGGAATGTAGTCGAATTAAATCGGGTGATGCTGAGGGAATTAGATTAGGAAATGAGACACTTAAAATAGTAGAGGAGTTATGCTATTTGCGGAGCAAAATAACTGATGATAGTCGAAGTAAGGAGGATATAAAGTGTAGACTGACAATCGCAAGAAATATCGTTTCTGAAGAAGAGAAATTTGTTAACATCGAGTATAGATTTAAGTGTCAGGAAGTCTTTTCTCAAAGTATTTGTATGGAGTGTAGCCATGTATGGATGTGAAACGTGGACGATAAAGAGTTTAGACAAGAAAAGAATAGAAACTTTCGAAATATGGTGCTACAGAAGAATGTTGAAGATTAGATGGGTAGATCGTGAACTCATGAGGAGATATTGAATAGAACTGGGCAGAAGACGAATTTGTGGCACAATTTGAAGAGAAGAAGGGACTGGTTGGTTGGACACGTTCTGAAGCATCAAGGGATCACCTATTGAGTATTGGTGGGCAGTGTGGAGGGTAAAAATCCTAGAGGGTAACCAAGAGATGAATACACTGAGCAGATTCAGAAGTATGTAGGGTGAAGTAGTTACTTGGAAATGAAGAAGCTTGCACAGGATAGAGCAGCACAGAGAGCTGCATCAAACCAGTCTCTGGAGTCAAGACCACAACAAGAACTTCACAAAAAGCGATTAATTTATCTAATAGAATCTGCAGCTGTCTTAAAGTATCTAGGCTAAACTTTGCAGTCGTTTCCGATGTTTCGTTACTCAGCGAATCAAAGTTCCACGGCTTCTCTAGCTTTCTATCAGTTTCAGTAAAGTACTAAATAACTAAAGGAAACATCTTTTCAGGGTTGTGCTTCGATGCGTCGGTGCTGATGTCGTACATTGCTGTAGCTTTGGCCCTGGCTGTAGATTGCTTTGCAGCGACTATGGAATCAGGATACATTGCAGCACTCAGTTTACGGTACAGTCAAGAGAACTGAAGGACTGATGATGCTTGATAATTTTGTAAGCTGTTGTTAGTTCTGCAGCATCAACGAGCAAGTCTTCCAAGGTATCTTCTTTAATCATGAATACAGAAATATACTTTATTTCGGTGCTACCGCGAATCTATTTGTATGATACTTCGTAGAAAGGTGATGCCTCACATCTGCCTTACCTCCGTGACCTACGGAGATGAAACAAATACAAATCTCACACAACGTTTCCTGATCCGTAAGTCCTATCTTGACAAAAGACCACTCTTTTGTGTAATCATACGAAACGGCATTTTCGTAAGGTATGTTAAGTTTATTAGACAGTAAACGGTTCACAATAACACTTCAGTCATCAAAGTACACGTCACTATGCACTTCGCACCCTATATACCCACAGTAAACACTGCAAACTTTGCTAACTCGCACTCGTTGTTCGTATTATGTTTAGAAAGAATCATCTTACCAGATCGATATTCAGATGGGAACTGCCAGAATCCTCCGTGTAGCTCTGCTTAAGTAGTTCCAGCCCCGTACTGCTGGGAAAGTCTGGTATTTTCTCGAATGATGATGCTAGATCTAGAAGGTGTTGCATCGTCGTTACAGGATATGCCACATGCAACGCCATCTGTGAACGACCTTGTCAACACAAACTTGTTAATTTAAATAAAACTAACTGAGGCTGCATTGTTTGTTTCGCTAACAGATGGCGTTATTTATAATGGGGACGGTCCCGTTATATCGGGATGGATGGCAACCGTAGTCAAAGGGTTAATAAAGCATGTGCCTATAAATTCATCGATGTCATGGACATTGGAATTAACTGTTTTGTTTGGATGCTTCTGCGTGCAGTAAAGGTTATTTCACCTATAATTTTTGCCATTGATTCGTTAGTAAAAAATATTTAACAAACTGATACGGCGTAGACAACCATAGCGTTTTTGGGAGAAGTGGGGTACTTCCTTTGAGTCTAAAAAGGTTATTTACAATGAAGAACTTTGTTTTTGTCCAAAGGATTTGCCATCGCTAGCTGATTCCAGATCATTTACAATTATAGTAGGATTTTCATCGGAATCGTCAAAGTGTAACCAATTTCAGTTGTCAGACGGACATTCTAAGGCCACGAAGTTTTCGTAAGTCGTCCTTTCATGTTGTCCACTTTCAAAATACAAGAATGATTCCATTACAACATTTGAACTAGCAAGAGAAACTTAGTGAAGGCAGAATAAAGGAGACGTTAATTCGTTGTGATTCGAGTTTGTGTAAGAGCATTACTACGCACTATTGCACACAGGCAAACAAAATTGATTCAAGTAGTACTTACGGATTTTTTAGCAGAATTACAAGCTGAACGGAGCAGCATACTCTCCAAAGGCTATGTAATAGGTGTAGTCATCGTATGTGTAAATATTAGTTATAAAATTAAGTAAAGACTTGGTGAAGGAAGTTACAGGGACTCAAGTACGCTAGCAGAGACACGAAAGTGGAGCAGGACCGCGGAGAGGTAATCGGCCGATCGAGTATGCGAACCAAGCAGTCAGCAGTCTACTGGGGGCGTCGTCCGGAGGACATTGCCCGCCCCGCTGGAAAGCAGGGCAGACGGATCAGGAGCCAGCATAAGTCACGTGTACGATACACGAGGGAACCTTCTAGCATCGAACCACAGAGGTCAGTCACTGTGCTACAAACGTCACGCCGTCAGCAGGAACACGAAATAAATACCACGGAAAGAGGCAGCTCCCTCTCGAAGTTTGCAGCTTCTTCTGAAGTCTGCTGGGAGTCTGCTCGAAGTCTGCTGGAGTACGCTTGTCATGTTCCGGCGGCCTCGTGACGTTTGCTGGGCGTGCTGATGTACTCCCAACGGTACGCATGAAGAAGAAGCGGCAGCTATGGAGGTCATAGGACAGCATCGAACCTGACAGCAGCGTCTAGTTACCGCGACTTATGAAGAAAGAAGAAGATGTCGTCCCTTCCCCAGTAAGTCACAGAAGTCGAGTCTTCGTTCTGAGTCAAGTCATTAAAGTCGAAGTCTCACCAATAGCGACGGAGGAAGACGTATAGTGAATAACCCGGGTGACTGGTTCGGACGAAGGGATGCGGCCGTACCAGTAAAGTCACCCGTGAATTGGGAAGAACTCCAGTTCAATGGACGTCGCCCAGAGCCGCCGAATCTGAGAACACGGGTTCGCTCCTAGCACGGGGCACCTTTCGTCATCGCAGTGGCCGGCCAGCCGCCCGGAATTGCAAGCCAGTACACTCGCCGGCACACAGTCTTGCCGCGTAAGCAGCGCTCGCCACGTGCGGCCGTCGTCAGCTGCTGTTTCGGGGGCATTCCTTGCAGTCTACGTTAGCATCTCCCGCCGCCGCCAGCACCGACGCCACTACGCCGTGTTGCTACGGAAGCACTGAACCAAGCGAGTAAAGTAAACCGGTTGAAGTCCGCTGAATGCACTGTTGTCAAGGAAATGTTTGTCAATAAATAACTCTTGGAGTAAGGGATGTTTTATTGTACCTCATCCTCCGAGCCAAGGGAAGAACCCATGTAGCCCATCTCTCCATGCCTAACAAATAATAAGAATAACAAGAAAGAAATAAAAAGAGACTCTACATTTTTGGTGTCAGAATACCTTGGCTCTTTCGGGTGTAGGACATAAATATATTGGCAGAAAGAACTTGGATTTATCCGGTAACTAAACGTCGGTAGTGGCTATATTGATTGGAGGACCACGGTTCAAGAAGTCATCAACACCAGTATCAGCCACAGGCACAAGATAGCTAGCAACCATCTACAATCAACAGACGTTAATTCAGTTTCTGGTGAGTGCAAAATGGCCAACGATATTTCTTTTGCTCTTTCGTTCTTTTTGTTTTTAGCGAAACTCATGTGAGTCACTATTATTCTTTTCAAGTAGTAATTGATATTGTATTTTGTTTTTCCCTCTTGGTAATGACATAGACAAGTACTCATTATTTCTTGCATTAAATCAAATACTTGGTAGTGATTTCTGTAGTAAAGTTAAATATTGGTTTGTATTGTACTTGTGTAAACAGGAAAATAGTACAATGGCAAACAGTCAGGTACAAGAAGCTTTCGCAACCGAAGCTATACAAAGCTTAGTTAATCAAGTTGCTCAATTAAAACAAGATAACAATGACTTGCTAAACATATTATCCCAGAGTAGTTCATCTTCCAAAGCAACCCCAACCATGTTAGACCCATCAGCAGCAACCTTAGTGACCCCATTTTCTGGCAAGCTGGGTGAGGACATAGAAGCATTTTTTGCAGATTTATTAGCAGCAGCTAAATTAGGGTTTTGGACGGATGAACAGCTATTACAAATGACAAAATTACGATTAATTGGAGAAGCAAAGACACATGACTTATACCAAGAGGAATTGCGGTATGCATTAACATTTGAGGAATTAAAGCAAGGCTTGTTAAAAAGATATAAAAAACAGAATAGTTGCCGTTTTTACAGAGAACAACTAAACACCATGTCTCCGAGACATAATGAAACACTTCAAAGTTTTGTGGATAGGATATGGAAAGTCAATAGTCACACATACCAGTTGACCGCGAGCGACGAAGCGAATAAGTACATTTTGATGGAAGCTGAAAATAGAGCTTTAGATACTTTTTTACGTGGTTTGCCACCCGAATCTTCACGCCGTGTCCGTGCATAATTTCCGAAAAACTTAAACAAAGAACTTAGCATTGCTACCGCTTTCGAGGAAATCGATGTCGTGACAAAATACAAAGAAAAGAAAAATGTTTTCGCCACAGGAGTTCGCTGTTTTCGATGCGACAGACAGGGACACATTGCAAAAAATTGCAGGCAGCCACAGTGCACAGTTTGCCACAGAATAGGTCACACATTTCGGGAATGTAGAAGTGTAAGGAGATCAGAGAATAGGGGACAGTTAAACGAATCAGGGAACCCTGGAACCGCCGGCCGGCGTTCCCAGTAAAATTCCACGCTATCAAAGCGCATGCAAAGGCGGAATGCTGGTTATCTGGCATTATTAATGGTAAAGAAAGTAGGCTATTGGTCGACACCGGAGCTTTTGTGTCAGTTGTTAGTAAGAAATGTATAGTAAATAAGAAATACGACCCTCCAGGGTATAAGTTGAGTAGTATTGGCGGAAGCGACATACGTTCAGCAGGCTGTACGTCACTGTCCTTTCACATAAATGGAGTAAAATTCCAAGAAGTTATGGAGGTAGTATCGAGGGTGAGCGACGAGTCCGATGCTATCCTAGGGTTAGATTTCCTGCACAAACATCACGCCACAATCAACCTCAGGCAACAAACCGTGGAACTTAGTGGAACCGTGTTTCGACTAAGTGAAACCGTTGCCAAGGAAATTCAGTTGCAAGATCCCTTACCCTGGAATGAGGAAGCACCAAAACTGCACGCTATTTCCCTGAAGGTAGATTCGCGGGATACAATACCGGTCGGTACGGGAAAAATACTTTGAGTAGACATTCATACTGCCGCACCCACAAACGCACTATGCATAGTGGAACCTTTGGAAGAAAATGACGAATTAGGCGCAGCACATTGTTTTGTGCGCAGGAGTGTAGTTCATGTTACAGAAATTGACGGAGTACAGAAGGTACCGATACATGTAGATAATTTTGGGTCTGAGGATAAAGGATTAAGGAAGGGAATGCTAATAGCTAATATAAGTACACTGGAAGAGGATGATTTTGATTGGTCAGATTCAAGTACTGAGCCAGACGCCTACAGCACTGCATTGCGCCAAAAGATTTCTCATTTGAAAGGAAGCGAACGAGAGGCAATAAAAACAGCGTTAAACGAGTTTCACGATCATTTTAATTCACAAGGACCACTACTAGCTACAAATATAACCCAACACCGAATTCCTACAGGAAATAGTGCCCCAGTTTACAGAAAACCGTACAGAGTTCCACATAAATTACAGCCATTACTCGATGAGTTCATACATCAACAGCTAAAAGACGGTATCATAGAATATTCGGACTCCCCGTATAACACGAACGTTGTCATTGTTCCGAAAAAATCGGCTGACGGCACGAAGCGATACAGATTCTGCTGCGATTACAGGCACCTAAATAGGAAAACCATTTCAGACGTTTACCCATTACCAAACATTACTGACACCATTGACCACCTCGGTAACAGTAGGTATTTTTCCACCATTGATCTACGCAGTGGTTACCATCAAATAGAAGTAGCCCCAGAGGACAGACACAAAACCGCGTTCTCTACCCCTAGTGGACATTGGCAATTTAAAAGAATGCCTTTTGGCCTCAAAAACGCCCCTGCAACATTTCAAAGATTGTTAGATGGTGTGGTACGTGGATTAAAACCTCGACACTGTCTCGTGTATTTAGATGACGTAATTATTTTCAAGAAGGATATCAACGAGCATGCGATTCGTTTGCGAGAACTTTTCCAACGCCTGAGGGATGCCAAGCTCACGGTAAATTTAGAAAAATGTCAATTCGCTCTGAAAGAAGTTACATATTTAGGCCACGTTATAAGTGAAGAAGGAGTAAAAATAGAGCCTCGATTAATATCAGCAGTCAGAGATTTCCCAAATCCCCAATCAGTTAGAGAAGTACAACAATTCCTGGGATTCTCGAATTATTATCGTAGATATGTAAAGGATTATGCAGAAATAGCACGACCACTCACACAGTTACTAAAGAAAGTTAGTAAATTTCAATGGACTACGGAATGCGAGGAATCTTTTAAAACTTTAAAGAACAAATTAATACACAGCCCAGTATTGATCTATCCGGACTTCAGTAAAGAGTTCATTCTATCGTGCGATGCATCTGGTCACGCGATTGGTGTGGTGCTGAGTCAAAATATTAATGGTGCAGAATATCCAGTAGCGTATGCGTCAAGACAGTTGAATACAGCAGAAAAGAATTATTCAACCACAGAAAAGGAATTACTAAGCGTCATTTCGGTATTAAATATTTCAGGTGTTACTTATATGGTAATAAATTCAAAGTAATAACAGATCACGCAGCCCTTAAATGGCTACTTGGATTAAAAGATCCTTCGAGTCGGTTAACGCGCTGGTCCCTGTGCTTATCAGAAATGGACTTTGATGTCATTCACAAACCAGGCAAAAATCATTTAAATGCTGACTGTCTTAGTCGAAAGATTGCACTAATAGAAGCCGTAGGTTGGAATGCAGAAGAATGGCAAAGAGCTCAGTCATCAGACGCTGAATGTAAAAAATATGCTAAACAAAGACAATTTTGCGTAGAGGATGGAGTCCTTTGTCGAATGACGAGACTCGGACCGAGAATAGTAGTGCCCGAACACCTTAGACAGGAAGTCATGCGGGAGACGCATGAACACATTCTATCAGGACATGGAGGTCAGAGAACTACGGAACGACGAGTAGCCGAACGTTTTTGGTGGCAGACGAGAAAGTTGGACGTCGCGCACTACGTACGTAATTGCATACCTTGTGCACAACGAGCGGATGTTTGTCGTCAACGTATACCTTTACAAAGTCTCCCTGGAGCTTCAAAACCCTTCCAAATCGTCGGCACAGGCGTCTATGGCCCTTTTAACAAAACAGCAGCAGGAAATAAATACATATTAACTATTTTGGACCATTTTTCAAGATATCTCACGATGGTCGCTTTACCTGATCCGCAGGCGAACACTATTGCACAGGCTCTAGTAAATTATTGGATTTTGAAGTTCGGTGTGCCGGAAGCTATCATAACTGACCAGGGGCGAAACTTCATGTCTGATATCATGCAGCAACTTTGTCACCTCTTAAGAGTACGGAAGTTACGAACCACTCCTTTACACCCACAGGCTCGCGGACGAACGGAGAGAGTACACCGCACTATAGGGAAAATGCTTAGTCACTATATAAATAAGGAACACACAAACTGGGACGTCTATTTACCCTACTGCACTTCCGCGTACAACACCAAAATTCACGAAGGAACGGGCATGTCTCCTTATGAAGTAGTCTTCGGCAGAAAGATGCCATCACTATTCGACGTCATTAAGCCCAAAGAAGGAAAGAATGGAGAAGCAGTTAGGAAGTTTGCTAGAATCATTAAAGATGTATGGAGAAAGGTGCAAAAATCGAACACAAAAGCTTTGGAACCACAGGAAAAGGCAACCAACGTACACGCCAAGTATCCGAATTTTAAAATTGGACAATGGGTTCTGCTATCAACACCTTACGTTCCGAAAGGAAAAACTAAGAAGTTCGTTACAAATTACCAGGGTCCGTACCAAGTAGTAAAAATAACATCACCAGTGAATGTTAAGTTGCAATTACCAACCAAAACAACTGTAGTACATGCCAGCAGAGGCAAAGGAGATATGACACCTCCACCAATACAACATAAACGTGCAGCACCAACACAACGACAAACAACAGACACACCTGCACAAAAAATACATACAGCACCATATCGTCTTCGACCGCGCACAGTGAAATAAGCATCCACTGCACAAGCCATCCGACTGTTGATGAAACTGTATATAGGTTTTGTAGCGATAAGGGTATCATAGCAAGAAAGGAAGAGTGTAAATACAATACTAAACACTAATTAATTGTTATGGATTATTGGTATAGCAATAGATAATATGTATTAGACTGGAAGTAGGTAAGCGTGAAGGTTACTCACGGATACGAAGATTTTACAACCTTGAGAACAATTGGTTTTTTTTCTCTTTCTCCTTTCTTCTCATGGTCTTCACATACATTAATCACTTACTTATAGCAATTTACTTGGTAATCATATTTTTACAGGTATCGCCTTCCACTACAATGGAATACTACCATGCAGCAGTACTACTATTACTCGTAACATGCATGACCGATGCGTTGCAGGTTCATCAGTTGACAAGTGGCGTCATTTTTGTTCACCAAGATCCGGTAATATTAACCAATCACCAGTGAACGATAGTGTTAGAATATAATCTATGGCAAATACGCAATGAATTAAGAAAGCTAGACGTAGAGTTCAGAACATTAAACACAACGGCACGAAAAGCAGAGATATTTAACGAGACAGAAATTGAGTATGAAACTCTACAAAACTTTTACAACCAACTACGAGATCAATTACATCAACTGGAAGAATTAGTACCTCATGTAGTTAGACGGGTAAGCGAGGACGGATAAACGCTGGAGGGAAAGTGTTAAAAACTCTTTTTGGTACAGCCGACGATGATGACATCATTCAATTAAATAATACTTTGCAAGATATTACGGAAACAGTAAGTCACAATAGAGCTAGCATGGCGTGGCATACCACAAGGCTGAACGATTTAGAACGATCAATACTTAATAATACAAAGATCATTCGAAATGTCACGCAAGAATTAAATAAATACATCCAAACTACGTCAGCGCTACTAAATACGGATTTACGGATCGTCGAAACCAGGCTAGATTGGGCGGACCGGAAAATTTTAGTAGCAAAGCTACTTCGGTTACTCACAGACAAGTTAATAGATGCTCGGTTAGCAATAGGAGATCTCAAAGAAGCTGTACAACATGCAATACAAGGACTTTTATCACCAACTTTAATATCACCAAGAAAATTCATAGTAACCTTGATCCAGATCCGTAAACAACTACCAGATTCACTCCAATTAATTTTTCCTCCACGCAAGGAATATTTACCGCAGTATTACCACTTAGCAAAAATCTTTGTCGATACAGACGATGTAAAATTAAGAATCCATATTTCCTTCCCAGTAACTGGTAAAACTGATATATTTGATTGTTACACACTACACCCATCTCCAGTTAAGTGGAGTAAAATCAATAAATTTGTACAATTCCGCACAAACCAGGTATTGTTAGTTTCGAAAGCATCGAACTCAACCGCAGTAATGACTACTGCAGAATTGAATAAGTGCATACATGAGGAATACATCATATGCCCATCACGTGCCACAGAAGTGAACGCCGAGAATTGTGAATCTCAGTTATTCTTCCAACGAAATAACGCCTCAAATTGCGCAAGCGATGTATTAACTGATACACCGTTCTTTTTCGAACAAATAGGAAATCATTGGCTTTATGCAGTACACCATCCAATCAGCGTTGTTACGCAATGTTACAATAACGGAGTACTTATTGTAAGTCAGCACATTGAACTTCGAGATAGCGGATTGTTAGTAAATGGTACCTTTTGTTCCTTCTCCAGCCCAAAATTTCGTTTACCAGCAACTGTAACCGGTTCAACTATTGTTTCCTCAAACTTCTCACTAATCTATTGGCCAGAAACAACAATGCAACTATTGCCTCCTCAAAACCTGTCATATCTAAATAATTCCCTAGATACTTCTATCTTACAATCCCTAGACGTTTTCATTAATGCACAACAAGGCAAAATTAACACCAATGCTATAATGCAGCATGTGTTAGAATTACAGCAGCAACATAAAATACGACTTATCACTGTGAGCACAGGTATTTCTGGAAGCTTCTTGGTTATAGTTATACTTTGTATTATTTTCCTGTACGTCAAATGAAAATTAAAACAAACCCTAATGTAATCCTACATCAAATACCGGCAGAATGGCTGAAACCTACACAATGCCCACAATTGTAATTTTTCTTACCCTTTTACTTACATTCCGTTAGAACAAAAATATATTACATGACATTATTATATTATAGTATTATAGTAAGGTTTACATTATGTACTTCTATTTGTAATTTCCTCTGTTGTTGTGTTAGCTAAGGGTAAAAATTCGGGACGAATTTCGTGGAGAGGGAGGAATGTCATAAATACAGTAGTGACAGTATTGTGAAAATGTATTGAGAAAATAATAACCAAGAACAAAGTGTTGTGACTAAATAGATGTGTTGTGGAGGATGAATTTCCCAAACAGTGGACATAGTGTAAATTCGAGGACGAATTTTTACGAATGGTGGAGGAGTGTAATAGGTGTAGTGATCGTATGTGTAAATATTAGTTATAAAATTAAGGAAAGACTTGGTGAAGGAAGTTACAGGGACTCAAGTACGCTAGCAGAGACACGGAAGTGGAACAGGACCGCGGAGAGGTAATCGGCCGATCGAGTATGCGAACCAAGCAGTCAGCAGTCTACTGGGGGCGTCGTCCGGAGGACATTGCCCGCCCCGTTGGAAAGCAGGGCAGACGGATCAGGAGCCAGCATAAGTCACGTGTATGATACACGAGGGAACCTTCTAGCATCGAACCACAGAGGTCAGTCACTGTGCTACAAACGTCACGCCGTCAGCAGGAACACGAAATAAATACCACGGAAAGAGGCAGCTCCCTCTCGAAGTTTGCAGCTTCTTCTGAAGTCTGCTGGGAGTCTGCTCGAAGTCTGCTGGAAGTGCTGGTCAACTTATGGAGTACGCTTGTCATGTTCCGGAGGCCTCGTGACGTTTGCTGGGCGTGCTGATGTACTCCCAACGGTACGCATGAAGAAGAAGCGGCAGCTATGGAGGTCATAGGACAGCATCGAACCTGATAGCAGCGTCTAGTTACCACGACTTACGAAGAAAGAAGAAGATGTCGTCCCTTCCCCAGTAAGTCACAGAAGTCGAGTCTTCGTTCTGAGTCAAGTCATTAAAGTCGAAGTCTCACCAATAGCGACGGAGGAAGACGTATAGTGAATAACCCGGGTGACTGGTTCGGACGAAGGGATGCGGCCGTACCAGTAAAGTCACCCGTGAATTGGGAAGAACTCCAGTTCAATGGACGCCGCCCAGAGCCGCCGAATCTGAGAACACGGGTTCGCTCCTAGCACGGGGCAACTTTCGTCATCGCAGTGGCCGGCCAGCCGCCCGGAACTGCAAGCCAGTACACTCGCCGGCACACAGTCTTGCCGCGTAAGCAGCGCTCGCCACGTGCGGCCGTCGTCAGCTGCTGTTTCTGGGGCATTCCTTGCAGTCTACGTTAGCATCTCCCGCCGCCGCCAGCACCGAGGCCACTACGCCGTGTTGCTACGGAAGCACTGAACCAAGCGAGTAAAGTAAACCGGTCGAAGTCCGCTGAATGCACTGTTGTCAAGGAAATGTTTGTCAATAAATAACTCTTGGAGTAAGGGATGTTTTATTGTACCTCATCCTCTGAGCCAAGGGAAGAACCCATGTAGCCCATCTCTCCATGCCTGACAAATAATAAGAATAACAAGAAAGAAATAAAAAGAGACTCTACAGCTATAAAGCACTATTTTTTTTACGCGTTCTTGCTTGCAACTACCAACAATCGCCATCAAAAGAGATCAATATGTGCCATACCGGCAATGCTACACAGAGCAACACACATTGTCCCGACGTGAACTCAGTAGCGCATTGTACGGGACGATCATTCATTAGGCAAGGCGCTTACGAAGGGGAGAAGGTCGGGAGTGGCCGAGCGGTTCTAGGCGCTACAGTCTGGAACAGCGCGGCCGCTACGGCCGCAGGTTCGAATCATGCCTCGGGCATGGATGTGTGTGATGTCCTTAGGTTAGTTAAGCTTAAGTAATTCTAAGTTCTAGGGGAGTGATGACCTCAGATGTTAAGTCCCATAGTGCCCAGAGCCATTTGAAGAAGGTCGAGTCGAATCTCACCCTATCTGACGCGGGGGCGAGGGGGTCTCGCCAAATATCACTTAATTTATTCATTTATTTTTTTGCGCAAGAAAGGGAGTGAAATTGTGAGAAAACTAGTTTAAATTAAGTAAAAGATTTTTTCCGATAAAATATGGCTACATCCTACACAATCATATTTATCGCGGATATGCAGCCCCTCGATTGTTTGGCCGCTGGCCAGCCAAACGCGCGACTCGGGAAAGCTGCGGCCTATGAGCCCCATGGCAGCGACACGCGTACTTGTAAAATAGAATCGTTGCAAAAGTAACTAAATTACACATTCTACTATAATAACTGAAACTCTTACAGAAATTGTTATAAATAATACATAAAAATATTAAACAGCTACACATTAAAAAATATAACACATAGTAACTTATATAATTAGTTCTATCCTCCTGTCCTTTTTCTGGTCATAAACACCGATAACGTAAAATATGGAGTCCTGTAGTTTGGCTGAATATTTCACAGTTCCCTTCTCAATAGCCAAAATCGCAATGTTAAAAGACTGTTATGTGTCGCTGTGTTGCGAAGGTATGTTTTAACGCGGTTTAATGTAATCACGCTTCTTTCACAAGGTGCTGTGTGTTGTTAGAATTGCAAGAACCAGCGACAGTAAATTCCTATATTCAGAGAAGGTGTTTTTCAATCCATTGTTTATAATGGATTTAAGGATGTCCTGAGGCTGTAGACGTTTATCTTCACTGGTGTAAATAAACGTTAGTCTCCTTTCAGTTTTTCACTGTTAAAGAAAGTACATATTTTAAAGTAGGTTTTCAGCTTCACGTATCGGGAAATTGTTGTGTCCACTATTCCTGAAAATCTTTCCCGTTTCTGTTTTCCGTAAAACCTGTTTCACGAAAGTCCTGGAATGTTTCCATGTTTAGCTCAAAATGGTTCAAATGGCTCTTAGCACTATGGGACTTAATATCTACTACGGTCATCAGTCCCCTAGAACGTAGCACTACTTAAACCTAACTAACCTAAGGACATCACACACATCCATGCCCGTGGCACGATTCGAACCTGCGACCGTAGCGGTCACGCGGTTCCAGACTGAAGCGCCTAGAACCACACGGCCACACCGGCCGGCCCATGTTTGGTACCACTGTGTCAGTTATTTAGAATCACAGCCTTCTTAATTTCTGAATATTTGCTTCTGTTTCGTTAAAATTCATTTCAGATACTCCAGCTGAATTTACAAGGCTGTTACCTTCCACAATGCGTTTCAGAATAATTTCCTCACATCTTAAGTCTTTCAACAGCCTTCATGCAGTTTCCAGTTTCAAGCTTACAGCGTCTTATGTCCACAGTTTTACGTTGCAAGATGTAAAACGAGATACTTGTATGCTGGAAAATCGAATTGTACAGCTCCAGTAGAAAAAGAAAAGTGTGATTATCCAGTACACTACTATTTAGCTTAATTGCTAGATGTAAAGAATTATCATCCCACCCTTCATTGTGTATCACATTATTAAATGTTGCTCTCAGGTCTGTATAGTGAATAATAATGATTTGTACAGCGTGTGAATGAAAATTCCACCTTGTTTCTCAAGGACGTGGTAGCTTAAATCCACTTTCCCTCAGAAGTTCACTTATTTACTGGAACAGTTAAAAAATGCATGAAATCCTGATAGATTTGCCAAAAAAATTTTAAGTGCATAATTTTTTTACAAGCATAGAGGAGGACCAAGTTCAACTGATGTACGTAGCAGTGGTTAAAGAGAGCATGGGGATATGGAATGGACGCCATAATTTTTTCCTGCCATTGCACTGTAGCAGTCGTTTGTTTGCGATACTAATATTCTTTTATCAATATCCCAAATGCTTAGCACTTGCAACAAAACAGTGACTATGGCTTGTGCACTCCGGTCTTTGGGCACGTCATAAAACCCTACGAATCTCTCTTGTATTTCTCCTGATTCGTTATTTGCGAAACGAAAAATTACACTCATTTGACTTCTAGTTTAGACATGCGTCGTTTCGTCGGCTTTCACTGATATAAAAGGCCTGTTTTTAATCTCACTTGAAATTTGCTCTTAAATAACCTCGTAGTATAAGCTATTATTCAATCTGTGTGTCAGAGTGTAACGCCGGAAATGCATATCCTCCTATTTCCATCTGCTGTACTATAAATTTTTTCTTTATTTTGTCACCTGAAGATATGATTTTTCTTACTCTTTATACACTCCTGGAAATGGAAAAAAGAACACATTGACACCGGTGTGTCAGACCCACCATACTTGCTCCGGACACTGCGAGAGGGCTGTACAAGCAATGATCACACGCACGGCACAGCGGACACACAAGGAACCGTGGTGTTAACCGTCGAATGGCGCTAGCTGCGCAGCATTTGTGCACCGCCGCCGTCAGTGTCAGCCAGTTTGCCGTGGCATACGGAGCTCCATCGCAGTCTTTAACACTAGTAGCATGCCGCGACAGCGTGGACGTGAACCGTATGTGCAGTTGACGGACTTTGAGCGAGGGCGTATAGTGGGCATGCGGGAGGCCGGGTGGACGTACCGCCGAATTGCTCTACACGTGGGGAGTGAGGGCTCCACAGTACATCGATGTTGTCGCCAGTGGTCGGCGGAAGGTGCACGTGCACGTCGACCTGGGACCGGACCGCAGCGACGCACGGATGCACGCCAAGACCGTAGGATCCTACGCAGTGCCGTAGGGGACCGCACCGCCACTTCCCAGCAAATTAGGGACACTGTTGCTCCTGGGATATCGGCGAGGACCATTCGCAACCGTCTCCATGAAGCTGGGCTACGGTCCCGCACACCGTTAGGCCGTCTTCCGCTCACGCCCCTACATCGTGCAGCCCGCCTCCAGTGGTGTCGCGACAGGCGTGAATGGAGGCACGAATGGAGACGTGTCGTCTTCAGCGATGAGAGTCGCTTCTGCCTTGGTGCCAATGATGGTCGTATGCGTGTTTGGCGCCGTGCAGGTGAGCGCCACAATCAGGACTGCATACGACCGAGGCACACAGGGCCAACACCCGGCATCATGGTGTGGGGAGCGATTTCCTACACTGGCCCTACACCTCTGGTGATCGTCGAGGGGACACTGAATAGTGCACGGTACATCCAAACCGTCATCGAACCCATCGTTCTACCATTCCTAGACCGGCGAGGGAACTTGCTGTTCCAACAGTACAATGCACGTCCGCATGTATCCCGTGCCACCCAACGTGCTCTAGAAGGTGTAAGTCAACTACCCTGGCCAGCAAGATCTCCGGATCTGTCCCCCATGGAGCATGTTTGGGACTGGATGAAGCGTCGTCTCACGCGGTCTGCACGTCCAGCACGAACGCTGGTCCAACTGAGGCGCCAGGTGGAAATGGCATGGCAAGCCGTTCCACAGGACTACATCCAGCATCTCTACGATCGTCTCCATGGGAGAAAAGCAGCCTGCATTGCTGCTAAAGGTGGATATACACTGTACTAGTGCCGACATTGTGCATGCTCTGTTGCCTGTGTCTATGTGCCTGTGGTTCTGTCAGTGTGATCATGTGATGTATCTGACCCCAAGAATGTGTCAATAAAGTTTCCTCTTCCTGGGACAATGAATTGACGGTGTTCTTATTTCAATTTCCAGGAGCGTATATTATAATTGTTTTACTTTTTGTATATATATATATATATATATATATATATATATATATATATATATATGGCATGGCACTCAAATCTATACTCGATGTTAACAAATTTCTCTTCTTCAGAAACGCTTTCCTTGCCATTTCCAGTCTACATTTTGTATCATCTCTACTTCGACCACCATCGGTTATTTTGCTCCCCAAATAGCGAAACTCCTTTACTACTTCAAGTCTCTCATTTCCTAATCTAATTCCCTCAACATCACCCGACTTTACTCGACTACATTCCATTATCCTCGTTTTGCTTTTGTTGATGTTCATCTTATATCCTCCTTTCAAGACACTATCCATTCCGTTCAACTGCTCTTCCAAGTCCTTTGCTGTCTCTGATAGAATTACGATGTCATTGGCGAACCTCAACGTTTTCATTTCTTCTCCATGGATTTTAATAGCTACTCCGAATTTTTCTTTTGTTTCCTTTACTGCTTGCTCAATATACAGATTGAATAACATTGGGGAGAGACTACAACCCTGTCTCACTTCCTTCCCAACCACTGCTTCCCTTTCATGTCCCTCGACTCAAATAACTGCCAACTGGTTTCTGTACAAATTGTAAATAGCCTTTCGCTCCCTGCATTTTACCGCTGCTACCTTCAGAATTTGAAAGAGAGTGTTCCAATCAACATTGTCAAAAGCTTTCTCTAAGTCTACAAATGCTAGAAACGTAGGTTTGCCCTTCCTTAATCTAGCTTCTAAGGTAAGTCGTAGGGACAGTATTGCCTCACATGTTCCATCATTTCTACGGAAGCCAAACTGATCTTCCCCGAGGTCGGCTTCTACTAGTTTTTCCATTCGTCTGTAAAGAATTTGTGTTAGTATTTTGCAGCTGTGAGTTATTAAACAGATAGTTCGGTAATTTTCACATCTGTAAACACCTGCTTTCTTTGCGATTGGAATTATTATATTCTTCTTGAAGTCTGAGAGTATTTCGCTTGACTCATACATCTTGCTCACCAGATGGTAGAGTTTTGTCAGGACTGACTCTCCCAAGGCCGTCAGTAGTTCCAATGGAATGTTGTCTACTCCGAGGGCCTTGTTTCCACTCAGGTCTTTCAGTGCTCTGTCAAACTCTTCACGCAGTATCGTATCTCCCATTTCACCTTCATCCACATCCTCTTCCATTTCCATAATATTGTCCTCAAGTACATCGCCCTTGTATAGACCCTCTATATACTCCTACCACCTTTCTGCTTTCCCTTCTTTGGTTAGAACTGGGTTTCCATCTGAGCTCTTGATGTTCATACAAGTGGTTCTCTTATCTCCAAAGGTCTCTTTAATTTTCCTGTAGGCAGTATCTATCTTACCTCTAGTGAGATAAGCCTCTACATCCTTACATTTGTCCTCTAGCCATCCCTGCTTAGCCATTTTGCACTTCCTGTCGATCTCATTTTTGAGACATCTGTATTCCTTTTTGCCTGCTTCATTTACTGCATTTTTATATTTTCTCCTTTCATCAATTAAATTCAATATTTCTTCTGTTACCCAAGGATTTCTACTAGCCTTCGTCTTTTTACCTACTTGATCATCTGCTGCCTTCACTACTTCACCCCCAAAGCTACCCATTCTTCTTCCACTGTATTTCTTTCCCCTATTCCTGTCAATTGCTCCCTTATGCTCTCCCTGAAACTCTGTACAACCTCTGGTTCTTTTAGTTTATTCAGTTCCCATCTCCTTAAATTCCCACCTTTTTGCAGTTCCTTTAGTTTTAATCTACAGGTCATAACCAATAGATTGTGGTCAGAGTCCACATCTGCCCCTGGAAATGTCTTACAATTTAAAACCTGGTTCCTAACTCTCTGTCTTACCATTATATAATCTATCTGAAACCTGTCAGTATCTCCAGGCTTCTTCCATGTATACAGCTTTCTTTTATGATTCTTGAACCAAGTGTTGCAATGATTAAGTTGTGCTCTGTGCAAAATTCTACCAGGCGGCTTCCTCTTTCATTTTTTTGCCCCAGTCCATATTCACCTACTACGTTTCCTTCTCTCCCTTTTCCTACTACCGAATTCCAGTCACCCATGACTATTAAGTTTTTGTCACCCTTCGCTATCTGAATAATTTCTTTTATTTAATCATACATTTCTTCAATTTCTTCGTCATCTGCAGAGCTTGTTGGCATATAAACTTGTACTACTGTAGTACGTGTGGACTTTGTATCTATCTTGGCCACAATAATGCGTTCACTATGCTGTTTGTAGTAGCTTACTTGCTTTCCTATTTTCCTATTCATTATTAACCCTACCCCTATTTGATTTTGTGATTATAACCCTGTAGTCACCTGACCAGAAGTCTTGTTCCTCCTGCCACCGAACTTCACCAGTTGCCACTATATCTAACTTTAACCTATCCATTTCACTTTTTAAATTTTCTAGCCTACCTGCCCACTTAAGGGATCTGACATTCCACGCTCCGATTCGTAGAACGCCAGTTTTCTTTCTCCTGATAACGACATCCTCCTGAGTAGTCCCCGCCCGAAGATCCAAATGGGGGACTATTTTACCTCCGGAATATTTTACCCAAGAGGACGCCATCATCATTTAATCATACAGTAAAGCTGCATGCCCTCGGGAAAAATTACGGGCGTAGTTTCCCCTTGCTTTCAGCCGTTCACAGTACCAGCACAGCAAGGCCGTTTCGGTTATTGTTACAAGGCCAGATCAGTCTATCATCCAGATTGTTGCCCCTGCAACTACTGAAAAGGCTGCTGCCCCTCTTCAGGAACCACACGTTTGTCTGGCCTCTCAACAGATACCCCTCCGTTGTGGTTGCATCTACGGTACGGCTATCTGTATCGGTGAGACACGCATGCCTCCCCACCAACGGCAAGGTCCATGGTTCATGGGGGGAGGCAAATTATACATCGACATCGCCATAAATGCATAAATGCCTGAATGCATATATATATATATATATATATATATATATATTTCTGAAAGTCATTTCTGAAAGTATTTGTATGGAGTGTAGCCATGTATGGAAGTGAAACATGGACAATAAATAGTTTGGACAAGAAGAGAATAGAAACTTTCGAAATGTGGTGCTACAGAAGAATGCTGAAGATTAGATGGGTAGATCACATAACTAATGAAGAAGTATTGAATAGGATTGGAGGGAATGAAGTTTGTGGCACAACTTCACCAGAAGAAGGGATCGGTTGGTAGGACATGTTCTGAGGCATCAAGGGATCACCAATTTAGTATTAGAGGGCAGCGTGGAGGGTAAAAATCGTAGAGGGAGACCATGAGATGACTACACTAAGCAGATTCAGAAGGATGTGGGTTGCAGTGGGTTCTGGGAGATGAAGAAGCTTTGCACAGGATAGAGTAGCATGGAGAGCTGCATCAAACCAGTCTCAGGACTGAAGACCACAACAACAACAATTGGTTTGTTTTGTAAATATTATTTGTATTTTTACGATGGGTCTTGCCTATGGAAAACTATGCTATCGAACGATTACATCGATAAGTGTTTACGATCTTTGGTAATGTTAACTCTGCCGCATGCAGCGCGGGCAGAAGAGAGAGTCTGGCGGGAGTAGGGCGGTGGGGCAGGTGTGTTGTGTGATGGTCTCGCGAGTTGCCGCGCTTTCGGGGTTTGGCAGCATGTAATTGCGCTCGAGTTGCTATGATAGTTTCTGACACGGTGTCGCGGACGAGAAGCATTAGCTGGCGCACATCAAGAGCCCGTTTCGCCTGGTGACCGTACCGCGAAGAAGGCGCGCCAACATCCAGCTTCTGCAACAGCGACGGCGGACAATGAGTGACTGTCGCCATCTCCTCGATCGACGGCTCCAAACCTTCAATCAACCATGAAGGAAGACTGGTAACACATAAAGTTTTAGAACTGTATGGCAGACCTCAGCTTTTCAAACTGTTAAATTTTTCTCACTAAATTACATCAATGTTGCATGAACCTCTGTTGCTCATTGTCCCAATTGCATTATCAAGCAGGGTCCCTTCCTTTTCCGGAGTGAACCCTAGTGTCGTCGAAATTCAAACGCCAGCATTAAAGTAATATCATTCGATTTCACTGCTTTAATTTCAAAGTTCGGTTAAGGTATTCATAGCTGGCTACAATATTTAGATTACACAAGCACAAATTAAGAGTGCGAGTTTTGTTACCGTATTTTAGCTTACCTGTGACTGCAGCTCAGCTTGGTATGTACTAAATTTTACTATTGTTAATTGTTCAGAATCATTTAATTCAAGTTCAAAGTTAAATCTCTTATTTCTAAATTGCGGAGATTCAAGTAGCTTTTGAAATGATTGTTGAGGTAGCCCAAGACTTACCTTATTTTACTGAATTTCGTAGTCCTTCAGAAACAAATCTCACTATTAATTTTAGTCACTAAATTAACTTTCAATTTTCCAGTTTTGTTAATTCTTTTGCTAAATTAAGTCAGGGTGTAGCAAAATTTATTACTTCTGACAAACTTTCAGTTTTCACACAACACGTGTCAACCTTCAGTTGCCACGCTTTCAGTGCTAATTATATGTGCAATAACCTTTCTTTTTCAGTTATTATAGTAGTTGTCCATAGGACTGGCGACCGTAATTTTCCCCAAATCTCAAATATCTAATTAACGCCAATTAATTGTTAACGTGACGACTGCACATTTACTTTCTTTATTAATTTTACCCTTTTCTCAAAATTAATTTTCACCAATTTCATTTGCATTTTTTCTTTTATTTAGATGTAACCCTCTTCTCTCTCTTTACCGACAGATTAACTTCGGTGACGATTGCTTTTCCAAAATTCCCATTGGGTACACGCGGTTTAATTTTTCACTGTCATTAAGGTCGATAAGTGAGGGGGAGGTTACAAGAGGAAGTGACTTTAAATACTCGATCGGATACTAAATGATCTTTCATGTATGGTTCTTTTTCTGATAAGAAATCCTTTATTTGCTGACTCCCCAGATCCAACATGACCTCGAAGAGCTAACTCTTGCCCTGCTAAAAAGCAGATAGTCGAAATAAGTCTCTTCATAATATTTTTGTTTTTGTCAAACTTCTCGTTATGTTTCAAAGCCTCTAGACGTGTTGCTTCTAAGAGATCATGGCCAATTCTAACTGTTCCGAACTGGTTATATTTAACAGTTACTGTGATCTGTGAAAAGGAACATTGATGCTTTTTAGCTTTCGAAAAGAAATTTTCAAGACTCTTCGCCTACTCCACACTTACGCCATTAAAAGCCGCCATTAGGCGTCATTAACCATTCCAAATAGTACATAGTAATAACAAGAAAGTTTGTTCCTTACACCGCTGCCACTTAACCATGGTTTTGAATTGTACCATTGTGTTTGGTTAGGTTAGGTTAGTATCGTTTAACGTCCCGTCGACAACGAGGTCATTAAAGACGGAGCGCAAGCTCGGGTTAGGGAAGGATGGGGAAGGAAATTGGCCGTGCCCTTTCAAAGGAACCGTCCCAGCACTTGTCTGAAACGATTTAGGGAAATCACGGAAAACCTAAATCAGGATGGCTGGGGACGGGATTGAACCGTCGTCCTCCCGAATGCGAGTCCAGTGTGCTAACTACTGCGCCACCTCTTGGTCATTGTGTTTGGAAATGTCTTACAAATTTGCGATAAGAGTTTCTAACAGACATGACTTGGCGCCGTCTTGCGTTCTGTCATCAGGAGTTTATCTTCCAAAGAAAGATGAGAGAGTAATGCAAGGTTTTCTATTTAAAAAATACAGTGGATCTTATGATAAAATAAACGAGTCCATGGCAGTTTTAGGTAGTCAGCAATATCGTGCATTACACGATAATGATTACAATGTTAGACAACTTACAGTTTTTCTCTCGACAACACAATGATGAGACAAATTGTCGTGACACCTCATATGTGACAGGGCACAACGAAATATAGTTCACAATAAGTTAATCACTGCCACTACGTACTACATTTTAAGGACAGGATTCTTGTTCCAGGTTTCACCATAAGCACATCTAGTATTGTTGACATGAAAAATCTCCACAACTGGGAATCCGCTTCCCATCCGTGTTCGGTCACTTCTTACTGAACTCGACGTTTTCCATCTACCACCTTTCCTGCAGGTCCACTTACGTACACCTCCATGGTATATGCCTCACCCACAGCTTCGTCTGGACCTATCGTGAGGCCCAAAAGGCTCAGTTCTGCCTGAAGCCCTCCACCGGCAATTTTTCTCCCTTCTCGGCGAGTTCCAGGGCTCAGATATAGTCTAAACCGATGGCTCAAAGGTCGACAGTCTTGCTGGTTCGCTTACACTCACGTTGGATATAGAGTTGGTAGCCATCTAACGCGCGCTTGAGCATATCCGTCCTGTGCCGGTGAGTCTTTTGGCATCTGTAGTGACTACAGGCTACATGTAAACCAACTCTAGAGATCGGTCTTCTGCCGTGAAGTTTTCGCGATCTGGGATGATGAATGGCTCATCCTCAGTATATCATATAAACTCCATGTCGTCAAGGAGACAACTAATGTGCGGCAGTCATCCACGCGAGCCACTCACAGGGACTCTGTTGTCCTTTGCCAGCTCCACATCAGCCATAATCGGCTAAACATGGTCAGCTCCTCCATCGCGAGGGCCTACCTCAGTGTCACTGTGGCTCCCACATGACAGTCGTCCACCTCTTATTGGACTGCCCAATTTTAGCCTCTTTATGGCGGACTTTTAAACTTCCCAGCACCCTACCTATGGTGTTGGGCGACGATGTCTCGACGACTGATTTAGTTTTACGTTTTATTTGTGAGGGCGGGGGGGGGGGGGGGGGGGGCGTTATCATACAATCTAAGGGTGGCCGTCTGGCCTTCTCTCCCAGGCTTCCACCTTCCCTCCATTTTACCTCTTCATCACTCTTTTTGTGCATTTTGTTTGGCTTGGTGGGCGTCTTTTCCATATGTGTGTTCATCTCCCATTGTCTTTTAGGCTGGATATTTTTGTGTGTTGCAGAGTGGCTGACTCAACCCTTTTATTTTTGCGATCAGCCAGCCCAGGCCATTTGCTATATTATTTCAATACCTTCCACTCCTTTTTCTGTTTGATGTGCGTTTTCCCCTTTGTGTTAGCTTCTCTCGTTTTGCCTTTTAGTGTGTTTTGAAGTTAGTTTTATGCCTTTTACCTTCCCCGACTCCTTTTAGGAGTGTTTTTCAACTCGAGACCTGTTTGAACGGAGTTTGGTCCCTTTACTCCCCAAACCAACCAACTAACCTAGAGACACGTTACGGAACTACCAATGTTTGATATAAGTAAGCTACTAGATTTTAATCTGAAGAACAATGAAAATGCATAGTCTGTTTCCCATCATCTTGTAACAACATCTAATCATGCATTCACATTTACTTTCTATGAATAAAATGCCTTATTGTTCTTTGTGTTTTAAGTAAACATTTAAATGAAGTGTTAATGGTTTCTCATTCTGCGTGCTAGACGATGCGAAGTAGGTCTGTCTATTAGGGAACTGCTGAATGACTTGTCATTCCAAGGTGTGTATCAGCCTGCTGGCGATAAGTAGAAACAAATCAAACGCCAGCTTTTAAAAACCGTATCCACGCTGTGGAAACCATAGTACGCGACGTGAAAGAAACGAGCTTACTGCGCAAGCTCACAAGAAGCACGGACTTCTGAGCTGCTATTGGCTGCACAGCTAGAGCAGTGATGCCTTGTAATACTAGCGAGTGCATATACGAAGTTCAAATGTAAAATATTTGAAAACATTTACGACGGTACGTGATCAGTTCCGATTCAGTTCAGTTTGAGCTAATTAATTTGGAATTTTTTTGGGTAAGCTTCGCCTTAGAGCCTTATTGGACGCATCGCCACTGCTGGGCGAGACGAAGAAGTGCTGCCAGGAAGAAGGGACAAAAGTTACGAAAGGCAACGAAGCAGAGGTTCCCGGAAAAGGAACACTTGGTGTTGCACATGAGATCGAACAGCACCTTCGAGAACCGGAGGGAGAGAAAGGGCTGGACTACTCTGGCGTTTGTTAATAAGGTAGGCTAAACAGATTTCTTTCTATTTTATACAAAGACATCTCGGGATCGCAATACATAGGGGGAATACTCAAGTACCTTTTGCGTGGGTCTTCACCACCAACAATTCTGCTGTGAAAACAGATTTGCACAACACACAGTACCCACAAAAAATGTCGTCTTTAATGGGCCCAATCCAACCACAGAACCCTGGACTTTCTTCCTATTCTTTTCGGTATTTCCCTTTTCTGTGAGCGGTTTCGTTAAGCTACTGCCGCCCCTCTTTTCTTATTTTCAGGAGTTACGCAGCCTTTTCTCTTGTCTATTTCTTCATCATTCTCGCTTCCAGAGTCACACATTTTGGTACAAAAAAATTGCTCAATCCTAATTTTAAACTGTAATATCCGAACAGAACATATGGTTAGTAACCGAACTGAAAAGTGTTAACAACTAAATTACGTTTTTTTAAAAAAAATAAATCCAACGCAGTCAAGCACAGATTAAAGTATTTACACCAAAAATACGCATTTTGAAGAGTCTCACGTGAGATTGGGGGAGGTGGGGGGGGGGGGGGGAGGGTCAAGCCAAATCTCAGACATCTCGCCAAGGCACCCCCCCCTAGTGGCAAATTCTTTTTGGTTACCTTCAAAAAGCAATATTGCCCACATGCAAGGCAGTTTCCGGTATTAAACTTCAAGGACAACAATGAAAAGTGCATTGAAACTTCTCTTTGCCCATTTGCAACGTAGCTCAGTGGAGGGTAAAAAGCCTTATTGGGCTCTAGGTGCTTTCGACATGTTGCATCATCGAGGTGCTCAACTCCAAATGCCCATAGGGTACAGTTCTCTTTGCAACATTCGCTCCTAACCTTGTTGAAATTGACCAACACCACTGACATAAGCAATTCCTGCAGGGTTTAAAACCGATTGTCACAGATAATGCATGATGAAAACGAAATGGTCGTATGCTATTACTGTCTGGCAAAACCCAAGTGACAAAACACACGCATACACATACGCGCGCGCGCACACACACACACACACACACACACACACACACACACACACACACACACATGCACGAACAGGCAGGCACACACACGCACGCACGCACGCACAGGCACGCGCACACACACACACACACACACACACACACACACACACACACACACAAACGTGCGCGCGCGTACTTACTTACGAGTCCCAAGGGAAGGAAATCTCTGACCCTCCCAGAAATTGAACCTGAAAGCCTATGAGGTACAGACAACGCCGCCAGTCACTACAATCACAGTAAATGGAACTCATCTCCAGCTCCTGTCGTTTAGTATCTTTTATATGACCACTGTTCTTACGCCACGTTACAAGGTTCCAAGACGTACCATTTGGGCACTCAATGCTGATACACAAACAAATTGGGAAACTTCATTCGTGCTCTGTGTGATCATGGATGTGTCAAAATATGATAGCTCCTTTCTGTGATTTTTACTCGTCCAAGTCGACCTTCCTAAGTACAATGGTTCCATAAAGCGACTGGCATATGTAGGCCTACACTGCCGTGACGTAACCTCAGCGGTGGAGGTTCACATGACAGCCTGGCAAAAACTCTACACCGTCTACAGTGCTCAAAAGGGACCAAAGTGCTCTTTTAAGGGAGTGACTAATATTTTCTCTGGTCAGCTTAGAAGTATCAAAGTATACTGCTACAAAAGACTAACAGCTCAGCAGTGCTGAATCTACGTATGAACATAACCTACGAGATAACACTAATTATAGTTTGGGTCCACCCACAGATGATATACTGAATACGTTCCTAACTGCTGAGAATGTTGATTGACTTGTTGATTTCGCTCAGAGTGCGTTTTTGGAAATTTCTTCATCGCAGATTACTTCAATCACTGTTATGTGTTTCGATACATATGATATTCTGTGAACCAGGGATGAAGCGTAACAGGCGGATTGGGTATTCCTAGGTTTTCAAAGCATTTGACACAGTGGCACATTGTCGACTGTTAACAAAGGTACAAGCGTACCTTTGAATGCTAGAATGCTATGGGGTCCGGGGATTTGCCTTCAAATGGTTTAAGTCTTATCTCTCTGACAGACAACGGGAAAGTACAAATATGTCATGAAGGAAAAGAGTATCCTTCATATTTAAAAAAACTAGCTATTGAGTGCCGCAGGGTTCCGCGTTAGGCCCTCTGTTGTTCTTGGTGTACATAAGCGATTTGCCAAACCTTCTGACAGTTGCAGAAACGGTTATGTTCGCTGATGACACTAGCATTTTTATAAAAGGATACACTGAGGATGATCTACAGCAGAGTGTCTCTAGGACAGTAAATGAGACAGGAAGATGGTTTAGTGATAATGCGTTGATCATAAATAAGGATAAAACGGTATTGATGAATTTCAGTAATATTAAAAGTAAAGCTAGAAGAAGAGTAAAAGCTGAGTTAGGAAACTATCTTATTGCACAAACTCCATACACAAAATTCCTTAGTATATGGGTGGATGAGCACTTGAGATGGGAAAAGCGTCTAGAAGTTTTGAGTAAAAAATTAAGTAAATGCTGCTATGTGCTAAGAATGCTCCGGGAATTCTGCAACACTGAATCAATACTGTGTGCCTATTCTGCGTACATGAACAGTTTGCTTATATATGGTGTGATCTTCTGGGGAAATAAAGGTACAGAAAAACAAGCTTTCAAACTTCAAAAAAGGGCTATTAGAATAATGAAAGGGGTTCCCTGCAGAGTGTCATGCAGGGAAATATTTAAAGAATTTAAAATAATGACTCTTCCTAGCTTATCCATCAATGAATGTGTATGCTTTCTGAAAACTCATCAGGAATTTTCAACATTAAATAATCAGGTTCATAACAATGAAACAAAGAACAGGGATGATTTTCACAGAGGTGCTCACGAAGGAGCACTCTACCAAAGAATTGTAAACTACCAGCCCAGAATACTTTTTAGTGCATTGCCTTCTACAATAAAGAAAATTAAAGAATTTTATAAATTCAAGGTAAATCTCAAACAATTTTTACTAACACATCGTTTTTACAGCATTGAAGAATATCTGAATATGGAAAAGTAATATTATTTATATATACTGATATAAAATATTTGTATTTATTATTCAAGTTTTTGAAACTAATTAAAGATAATAAACTATATTGTAATTGACTACATCCATACAATGTATATTGTTAACTGATGAATAAAGAGATTGATTGATTGATTGATTGATGCTTCAAGAACTCAAACAGGATTCACTGTTGAGAAAATATAGAGCACCAGTATTTGAGACTGGCTGTAGAACGATTCTTCAGCTGCAAATGTACTTTTCGTGTAGGGACCATGAAGATAAGATTAGAGATATTAGGACTCATTCCAATGCATATAGGCTGTGCTTTTCCCGCGCTCTGTTTGCGAAAGAAGTAAGAAAGGAGCCGGCCGCAGAGGCCAAGTGGTTCTAGGCGCTTCAGTCAGGAACCGCGCGATGCTACTGTCGCAGGTTCGAATCCTGCCTCGGGCATGGATGTGTGTGATGTCCTTAGGCTAGTTAGGTTTAAGTAGTTCTAAGTTATAGGAGACTAATGACCTCAGATGTTAAGTCCCATAGTGCTCGGAGCCAATAAGAAAGGAACTGACTAGTAGCGTTACTGGGTACCCTCTGCCACACACCCTACGGTGACTTAAGGACTATAGATATAGATGTAGATACATTATCATCAGAACACAGCTGCGGCGAGGAGTACAATATAAGAAATTCTAATGAAAAATTTTTCATCCACATTATAGCAATTTATAGCCATACTTACTGTAAAATACAAAGCTAAGCTCAGGAAAGTGAGCATGCAAGTCATTAAAAATAAGAGTGTCATACCTAAGGGGTCAAGTTCCAAACTACGCACCGATAACGTATCGATGAAGAAAACATTACAGGCGGCAGATTAACAGTTATACAAAGAAAAAAGTGAATATCAAAGAATATTACTACTAGGAAAATACTCAAGAAATGCATCGATCAACTATTACATAAAGTCGCGCCTAGAAAGAAGCCATACAGCTGCTGCAACATATAAAAATGCCGAAGTAACAAAATGCAGCATGTCGCAGATTCCAATATTAAGGGAGGAAATATGGCATTATATTCAAGTCGTGGCTAGGAACTGTCCAGGGAAGACAGCGGAAGCATTGGTGCAGTCGGGTATTCAAACGGCGACAGGCTGGCGACGGATGGCACAGAGACCATACACATACAAGATGTTTCCGTAAGAGCGTGTAAAAATTTGACAGGAGATAAGAGTATGCTCCACTGAAAAATCTGAGGTAGGGAACCGGGAGTCGAAGACGCCAGCTTGAGGAATAGAATCACATTACAGTTAACTGCAAATACTATCTTTAACACAATGAAAGTACCATTTGTACTGTGGCTTATAAAACGCGCTGATACTGACGGCCATCAACCTCAATGCAAGCATGACATTGGCAAACAAGATTCTGATGCACTCTGACAAATGTCCGTTGTGTATCTTGAATCACATCACAGGCAGCTACAATTCTGGCATCTAATTCCATTTTCGTATCCACTGAGATCTCATACACAAGTGACTTGAGATGTCTGCACAATAAATAATCAAGGATATTCAGTTCAAGTGACCTCGCAGGTCGTGGAATAGAACCTCTCCTTCCAATCCAGTGACCAGGAAATACAGCATTGAGATGGTTACAGACATTTACACTGAAGTGAGGTGGTGCGTCGTCATGTTGTATCCACATCCTCTCACGAACAGCCAAGGGGGCGTTGTAAATACGATACAACAGAACCACCTTATGGACAAGTAAAGTAAACTAAACCTGCATCACGACTTCCTAGTAATCAGGCTCAGCGTCCTTGTTTCCCTGCAGGAAATAAAGAATGTAAATGCAAATAAACAGCACAGTTCGCATGTTAGTTGTAAAAAAGTTGGAAAACAGTAATGCTAGACCAAGTTGCAGACAGGTTTACTTTCATATCTCCTTAAGCTGGCTCTCCGACGCCAGGTTCCCCACCTCAAATTGTTCAATGGAGCATTCTCCATGTCCTGTTGCATTTTTGCATGCTCTTACAGAAACATCCTGTGTCGAGGCGGTCTACTGTCAACCAGAGTGTGACCCAGATCCCGTACAGCAGAGCATCACCTGACGTAAGTGCATCACCAGTTGCTCCAAATATGGTAATGTACATTCTGTTTTCGCTACTTTTAATTTCAGTAAGGGCACTGATTAACTCGCCATCGAGTGCCAGTAAGCACCAAACACACATAACACACACCATACACTCTATCGCCGGCGATGTGCATCGGGGTGAACGTTCCCGCAACTTCGTGAACACTAGAAAGAGGGGACTCATCCCAAACCAAAAGGAGAGCACAGCAGGTAGTCATTTGCGACGCCACACCTATGCCGGTCGTCGCCAAACTGAGGTCTTGGAATATTTGGAGTTGTCTAGGAAACGAGACAGTACTGAGACGATAGTCACAGGACAACGAGATAGGAAGCAGCTGATTGTTCAAGCTGAGTGAGCCATTTACAGTAGTATCGTGAATTGAACAGATGAGTTAACGTCAGTAGAGCCACAAGTGAACTGTCATTGAACTCTGTTATTCGGAGTTTAATTCAGTCAGTGATTCCTTGAGATTCACACCGAGTTCTGTGTTTCTGAACACCCTCTTAGATTGCAGGTTCTCTACAGGGTGTAGTTCTACCAGCTACCCACTCGAAAGTCGTACTTTGATACTCTCGATCGAGATAAGCCCTTTTAATTAAAACGAGTCCTCCTTACTCCCTCTCGGGACACGACAAGCATTACAAAAGAATTTTTGTCATGTAAGTTTTGGCAGTATAAATATACACATCATAAAAAGTTTTGCGTCACCCCGGTTCCCCGAACTCCTGAAGACAGACGTTGACTGTGGATATTGTATCACAGACATAGTTCCTTTGATTGTTTAGAAATGTCACTAAACCTGTCCAAAGATGTAAACAACCACGCATGAGCAGCACCTATTAGACGCAGGGGGTCCGACAGCCGATCAGTTCCAGTCACTCCACCAGGAAACATGAACACAGCTCATGTTGTCTGTAGTTCAACCATGCCTAGACGGTCAATACCAAGGCTCGATTGCGTCCGTATTGTTACTTCGTGCCAGGAAGAGCCCTCAATAGAGGATGTGGCCAGGCATCTCGGAGTGAACCAAAGCGATGTTGTTCGGACATGGAGGAGACACAATGAGACAGACACAGCTCATGTTGTCTGTAGTTCAACCATGCCTAGACGGTCAATACCAAGGCTCGATTGCGTCCGTATTGTTACTTCGTGCCAGGAAGAGCCCTCAATAGAGGATGTGGCCAGGCATCTCGGAGTGAACCAAAGCGATGTTGTTCGGACATGGAGGAGACACAATGAGACAGGAACTGTCGATGACATGCCTTGCTCAGGAAGTCCTAGGGCTACTATTGCAGTGGATGACCGCTACCTACGTATTGTGGCTCGGAGCAACCCTGACGGCAATGCCACCATGTTGAATAAAGCTTTTCGTGCGCAGGGTGTTGTGTTACGTCTCAAACTGTGCGCAGTTGGCGGCATGATGTGCGACGACCATGGCAAGGTTCAAAAATGGTTCAAATGGCTCTGAGCGCTAATGGACTTAACATCTGAGGTCATCAGTCCCCTAGACTTAGAACTACTTAAATCTAACTAACCTAAGGACATCACACACATCCATGCCCGAGGCAGGATTCGAACCTGCGACCGTAGCAGTCGCGCGGTTCCGGACTGAAGCGCCTAGAACGGCTCGGTCACATCGGCCAGCTGGTGAGGTTCATCTTTGCAACCACGACACCATGCAACACAGTAGAGATGGGCCCAACAACATGCTGAATGGACTGCTCAGGATTGGCATCACATTATCTTCATCGATGAGTGTTACATAAGCCTTCAACCAGACAGTCGGCGAAGACGTGTTGGAAGCAATCTGGTCAGGCTGAACGCCTTAGACACTGTCCAGCGAGTGCAGCAAGATGGAGGTGCCCTGCTGTTCTGAGGTTGCATTATATGGGGCCGATGTACGCCGCTGGTGGTCATGGAAGGGGCCATAATGGCTGTATGATACATGAATGCCATCATCCAACCAATAGTGCAACCATATAAGCAGCATATTGGCGAGGCATTCGTCTTCATGGACGACAATTCGCGCCCCCGTCGTGCACATCTAGTGAATGACTTCCTTCAGGATAACTACATCGCTCGATTAGAGTGGCCAGAATGTTCTCCAGACATGAACCCTATTGAACATGCCTGGGATAAATTGAAAAGGCCTGTTTATCGGTGATGTGACCAGGCAACCACTCTGAGGGATCTACGCCGATTCGCCTTTGAATGGGACAATCTGGACCAACAGTGCTTTGATGAACTTGTGAATAGTATGCCACGACAAATACAGGCATGCATCAATGCAAGAGGACGTGCTACTGCGTATTAGAGGTACCAATGTGTACAGCAATCTGGAGCACCTCCTCTGAAGCTGGTACAACATGCAATGTGTGGTTTTTATGAGCATTAAAACGGGCGGAAATGATGATTATGTTGATCTCTATTCCAATTTTCTGTACAGGTTATGGAACTCTCGGAACCGAGATGATGTAAAACTTTTTTGATGTGTGTTGTACAAATGGACACATCCAGAGAGCAGTAGATAGAAATTGTACACCATGTACAGAAACCAAACACTGTACAGTTAAGTCCGCAGCTCGTGGTCGTGCGGTAGCGTTCTCGCTTCCCGCGCCCGCCTGCCCGGGTTTGATTCCCGGCGGGATCAGGGGTTTTCCCTGCCTTGTTATGACTGGGTGTTGTGTGCTGTCCTTAGGTTAGTTAGGTTTAAGTAGATGTTAAGTCCCATAGTGCTCAGAGCCGACTGTACAGTTAATACAAATATAACAAACATAATTTCATCTTCTTCTCCCCCCCCCCCCCCCCCCTCCTCATACAGTCGAATTGAATTAAAAGCGCCACAGTGATAAATTACACAACAGTCACAGAAACAGAACAGCGCACTGTAATATAAAATGGCAAACACAAATCTTTATCGTTTACAATCCAGCTGTGCACAAAGACACTAGGAGAATTTCAACGACGCCAGCTAGAACCAAAAACCATGTTGCCTAAATAACATACATATTATGTGACTTAGTATGTACATACAGAGTGAAGTGTTGTAGGAAAATGGCACCTAAGATTAGACAGGTACTGAACAGCATATGCTCAGGCCATAGCCAACAGTGAGCCCCATGTCAAGAAACAAGTAAATGAAATGGTTTCAATATGAAATATAAACATGACAGACCTGGCACAAAATCAAAATAAGATAGTAAGAGAGTTATATAGTAATAACCTTAAAGTATCACCCATAGATAACCAACAAAGATTTACTGGTTGACAAGCACATGACACAATTCCTTCTTTATCAAAACGGGGAGGGGGACATCAAAGACATAGCCAACTGGGGATTCGGTTGGGTTGTTTGGGGGAAGAGACCAAACGTAGATGTCAGCGGTCTCATCGGATTAGGGAAGGATGGGGAAGGAAGTCAGCCGTGCCTTTTCAAAGGAACAATCCCGGCATTTGCCTGGAGCGATTTAGGGAAATCACAGAAAACCTAAATCAGGAAGGCCGGACACGGGATTGAACCACCATCCTGCCGAATGCGAGTCCAGTGTGCTACCTCGCTCGGTATAGCCAATTAGGGAAAGGGGGTCTAGACCCATTTATTTATTTATTTATTTATTTATTTACATGTCAAGTTCCGCAGGACCAAATTGAGGAGAAAATCTCCAAAGTCATGGAACGTGTCAGAACATGAACTTTCAACATAAAAGTAATAACAGATAAAAATAAATGTTCATGAACCTGAAAGAAAATCAGTCCATAAGTATAAGCAAACGCTATCAGCATTACAAAGAGAATAAGCATAATTTTTCAAGGAACTCCTTGACAGAGTAGGAGTGACCCATGAGGAAACTTTTCAGTTTCAATTTGAAAGCGCATGGATTACTGCTAAGATTTTTGAATTCGAGTGGCAGCTTATTGAAAATGGATGCAGCAGTATACTGCACAGCTTTTTGCACAAGAGTTAAGGAAGTCCAATCCAAATGGAGGTTTGTTTTCTGCCGAGTATTAACTGAATGAAAGCTGCTTATTGTTGGAAATAAACTAATATTGGTAACAAGAAACGACAATAAGGAATATACTGAGAGGCCAATGTCAAAATACCCAGACTCGTGAACAGAGGTCGACAAGAGGTTCGTGAACTCACACCACTTATTGCCCGAACCGCCTGTTTCTGAGCCAAAAATATCCTTCTAGAATGGGAAGAGTTACCCCAAAACATAATATCATACGACATACATGAATGAAAATATGCAAATTAGACTAATTTACATGTCGAAGTATCACTCACTTTCGATACCGTTCGAATAGTGAAAATGGCAGTATTAAGTTTTTGAACAAGATCCTGAACATAGGCTTTCCATGACAGCTTACTATCTATCTGAACACCTAGGAATTTGAACTGTTCAGTTTCACTAACCATATACCCGTTCTGTGAGATTAAAATGTCGGGTTTGTTGAATTGTGTTTTAGAAACTGTAAAAACTGAGTCTTACTGTGATTTAATGTTAATTTATTTTCTACAAGCCATGAACTGAGGTCATGTACTGCACTACTTGAAACCGAGTCAATGTTGTACACAACATCCTTTACTACCAAGTTAGTGTCATCAGCAAACAGAAATATTTTAGAGTTACCCATAATACTAGAGGGCATATCATTTATATAAATAAGGAACAGGAGCAGCCCCAACACTGATCCCTGGGGCACCCCCCAGTTGACAGTATCCCACTCAGATCCCACATCACAGCCGTTATCAGCATTGTGAATGATGACTTTTGCTGTCTGTTGCTAAAGTAAGAGGTGAACCAATTATGAGCTACTCCCCTTATTCAGTAGCGATCCAACTTCTGGAGCAATATTGTGAGATCAACACAGTCATACGCCTTTGTTAAATCAAAAAATACGCAAAGCTTTCGAAACTTTTTGTTTAGCCCATCCAGTACCTCACAAAGAAAAGAGAATATAGCATTTTCAGTTGTCAAACGACTTCTAAAGCCGAACTGTACATTTGATAGCAAATCGTGTGATGTAAAATGACCAACTAACCTTACATACACAGCCTTTCCGATAACTTTTGCAAACACTGATGGCACAGAAATAGGTCTAAAATTATCTACATTATCCCTTTCTCCCTTTTTATAAAGCGGCTTTACTACTGAATACTTTAATCACTTAGGAAACTGACCATTCCTAAAGGAAAAATTACAAATATGGCTAAATACAGGGCTAACATGTGCAGCACAGTACTTTAATATTCTACTAGACACTCCATCATAACCATGAGAGTCCTTAGTCTTCAGTGATTTAATTATTGACTCAATCTCCCTCTTGTCTGCATCACAGAGTCTGCTTGTGTCTGTGTATGTATGGATGGATATGCGTGCGTGTGTGTGTGTGTGTGTGTGTGTGTGTGTGTGTGTGTGTGTGTGTGTGTGTGTGTGTGGGTGGGTGGGTGCGCGCGCGCGCTCAAGTATATACCTATCCTTTTTTCCCCCTAAGGTAAGTCTTTCCGCTCCCGGGATTGGAATGACTCCTTACCCTCTCCCTTAAAACCCACATCCTTTCATCTTTCCTTTTCCTTACCTCTTTCCTGACGAAGCAGCCCCCGGTTGCGAAAGCTCGAAATTCTGTGTGTGTGTTTGTGTGTTTTATTCATTGTGCCTATCTACCGGCGCTTTCCCGCTTGGTAAGTCTTGGAATCTTTGTTTTTAATATATTTTTCACAGAGGAGTATTTCAGACATCAATCTCAGAAAGGCATTTGCTAAGAAATTTATATGATTTCCTGTAGAAACTAAATTTTTATTTAATTCGCCAGCAATGCTCATCTGATTAATCAGTAACAGAAATATTATTACTGCGAATTGACTTTATATCATCAACCTTGTGCTGCTGACCAGACACTTCCTTCACAACTGACCATATGGCTTTAATTTTATCCTGTGAATTAGCTATTCTATTTGCATACCACATACTTTTTGCTTGCTAATAACATTTGTAAGCACCTTACAATACTGTTTGTAATAGGCCACAGTAGCTTGATTGTGACTACTTCTAACATTTTGATATAATTCCCGCTTTGTTCTATATGATATCCTTATCCCACTAGTCAGCCAACCGGGCTGTCCATTACTGCTGTCCCATCTATCACTCAAATGAAATTACACCTGACCTAGTTGCCCTGTTGTGAAACTGAAAGATATTTTGATTTTCAGTCATACCACGAGAAAGGGAAATGCACTTTCGATAGTCGGCCATTTCGGTTCTTAATTCCAATTTAATTTAATGTAAGTGATGCCATAGTTTTTATGCTGTATGCTGTTGTTATAGTTTGTAAATATCGCTATGAAAGAAGAAGGAAACCGGTTTTGATTCATCGACCAGCGTTATGGTAAGTTAAAAATATGTATGCACTACTGTAATAGCCTAATCTCCTCTCTATAGCAGTATAATGTTAGCATTGCAGTCTTTATTTGCAGACTGGTAGAGTATTGGGGGTTGCAATGTTTCAGTAGTATTTCACAAGGTAGTGAAGTAGCAAACATCATTGGAAATAAGATTAAATTAAAATTAGAGGATAAAAATAGATGTTCCACCCAAACATTGTGTCGATCAACGAAATTACTGCCCAAATGGCGATGGTTGCAGTTCTTTAAAATATTGTTCAGAATTCTATTATTAGCAGCCCAAATAGGATAATATCGCCCAATCTGGGCACATGAACAGTTCTTAATTATGAAAACCAGTTCTGATACAGAATAATGGGAAGGAGTCTGTGGAGAGCGCAAGGGGTGAACGATGAAAGCACATTTTACAGTTTGCCCTCCAATACTACAATAACTGAGCCTGGAATTCCATATACAATTAAATCTGAAAATATGCACGCATTCAAGCAACATCAACTGATCAAACATGCACAATTAAAGGAAAAACATGCAATATTAGAATTCCGTCTTTTTGTTGTGATGCATTTCATTTTTTTTTAAACAATGTTCAACAACATACTTTTCCAAAATCTGTGCTGACTGGCATAGCTCTGCGCACTGAGGGGCTGTATTGAAGCAAATCTGTGGATTTGAGATATGAGATGTTTTGAATCCATCCATCAGCAAACTTGGAAATGGTTTTCTGTGGTTTCTTTCTCACTTTCAGTTTAGGAAAGTGCTGGGGTTGGTCTCTTACTATGGGCCACAGCCAATTCCTTCTGGATACCTTTCTTTCATCATAGATGCCAATTCCCTCAAAGATGCAACCTCTCTGCATAAATGAAAAGAGGTGCATCAAGGGAGAGACAAAAATTTCTACAGAGACTTCCAGCAGTAAAAACCACACGATAAATAAATAATAATCCAAATTCTCCTTATTTAGGCTCATGAGATGATCTGCTGGAACACTCTTAAATGCAGAAAATGAACTTTCCATATTGCTACAAGTGACAGGTGCATACATAAATGACGAAATTTGAGAAAGTTTAAATGGCTCTAAGCATTATGGGACTTAACATCTGAGGTCATCAGTCCCCTAAACATAGAACTACATAATCTTAACTAACCTAAGGACATAACACACATCCATGCCTGAGGTAGGATTCGAACCTGCAATGTAATGGTCTCGCGGTTCCAGACTGAAGCACCTAGAACCGCTCGGCCATTCGGGAAAGTGTAAGGTTCAGTAATTTCATATCCTTTTGTATTTTCGCTACCAAACATTGTTGTAGCATCTCTGTCAAACAGAACGATATCATATCTGTTTATTCCAACAAGCTCTGTCGGTAATATTGACGGTGTTCCAAAAAATTCGCACTTCCTGTTCCTGATCACTCCCTCACCTTAAGTTCAGACTGAAAGAAGAAGAATGTAGTTTGAACTTCGAGGGTGAAGGGAGATTAGAGCATGAACGCCAAAATACAGCCCTTCTAAGTAATGAGATTATATATCTGGTGAAAACTACGAGATCATTATCTAATAAAATGGTTTAGTCTTCTTTGTGGGAATCTCATATTTTATGGAGCAAAACAAAAAAAAAACAAAAAAATGCACTGCTATGCACAATAGCATAATATTATGCACTAAAGGCAGATAAGGTGATTAATATGGAGAACTAAAGTGTAAAATATGTCATATTAAGTATAAAAATCAAAATTAGCAGTATGCATGCATTTACTACTATAAGGTCAAAATATGTAAACGCCTACAGGAAAACTACGTTTACTTGATATTATTAGGCCATGGAATGGGTGATACGAGAGTTTGAGAAATGTAGCCAACATACACAAAAACATGCATTTGCATATAGAGTCTGGTTTTAATACTAACTGTAACCATAGTGAGTCTGATTGTAGGTTACACTGTAAATATGTTATTTTTTTAAATTTATTTGCAATCCTCTATCATTCACAAATTTTAATTACTATTTCTGCAATTCAAATATAAGTAGGCCAACAATAACTGGCTCAGAGAGGAAAAAATGATTTCACAAGATATTTGAAAAATCATCAAACTTAGCTAAACAAGTGTTTGAATCTGTTATCGGGGTACCTAGACAAATAAAGAAACAAACTAAAAGAGACACCCCATGACGTTTCCTGAAGTTCATTATAAAAAGGTGAAGACTTACCAGGGAAACACAATGGGCAATGAATGGTTGTCTGGACTAGCATTAAATGTCAGTATGCTATCTAATTCCTTTTACAGCAGAAGATGTTTTAACTGCTATGAGAAGAGAGGGGACACTTTGACTTTTAATGTAGTTATGGAATAAAGTTCTATGGAATGTACAGTCGGACACTAAAGTCTACATACACCATAAAAATAACACTTGAAGCCAAAAATCAATACAGAAAATATTATGTTTTCACTTTCTGTGATATAAACAGACATATTAGGAACTGAAAAACAACAAATAGCCAACACTGCATAATTAATAATAATTCCATATACTGCCATTTTGAGCATACGAATGAAACAGCAGTCGGGTACAAAAGTAAAAATAACTATGTTGTTCTCCTCTTTTGGGCCAACTTACACTACTGGCCATTAAAATTGCTACACCACGAAGATGACGTGTTACAGATGCAAAATTTAACCGGCAGAAAGAAGATGCTGTGGTATGCAAATGATTAGCTTTTCACAGCATTCACACAAGGTTGTCACCGGTGGCAACACCTACAACATGCTGACATGAGGAAAGTTTCCAAACGATTTCTCATACACAAACAGCAGTTGGCCGGCATTGCCTGGTGAAACATTGTTGTGATGCCTCATGTAAAGAGAAGAAATGCGCACCATCATGTTTCTGACTTTGATAAAGGTCGGATTGTAGCCTACCGCAATTGCGGTTTATCATATCGCGACATTGCTGCTTGCGTTGGTTGAGATCCAATGACTGTTAGCAGAATATGGAATCGGTGGGTTCAGGAGGGTAATATGGAAAGCCGTGCTGGATCCCAATGGCCTCATATCACTAGCAGTCGAGATTGCTGTAACGGATCATGCAGTCACATCTTGATCCCTGAGTCAACACATGGGGATGTTTGCAAGACAACAACCATCTGCACGAACAGTTCGATGACGTTTGCAGCAGCATGGACTATCAGCTCAGAGATCATGGGTGCCGTTACCCTTGACGCTGCATCACAGACCGGAGTGCCTGTGATGTTGTACTCAATGACGAATCTGGGTGCACAAATGGCAAAACGTCATTTTTTTGGATGAATCCAGGTTCTGATTGCAGCATCATGATGGTCGCATCCGTGTTTGGTGACATCGCGGTAAATACACATTGGAAGCATGTACTCGTCATTGCCATACTGGCGTATCACCCGACGTGATGGTATGGGGTGCCACTGAATACACATCTCGGTCACCTCTTGTTCGCATTGACGGAACTTTGAACAGTGGACGCTACATTTCATATGTGCTACGACCCATGGCTCTACCCTTCATTCGATTCCTGAAAAACCCTATATTTCAGCAGGATAATGCACAACCGCATGTTGCAGGTTCAAATGTTCAAATCAGTGTGAAATCTTATGGGACTTAAGTGCTAAGGTCATCAGTCCCTAAGCTTACACACTATTTAACCTAAACTATCCTAAGGAGAAACACACACACACACACACCCATGCCCGAGGGAGGACTCGTACCTCTGCCAGGACCAACCACACAGTGCATGTTGCAGGTCCTGTACGGGCCTTTCTGGATACAGAAAATGTTCGACTGCTGCCCCGGCCAGCACATTCTCCAGATCTCTCACCAATCTGGTCAATGGTGGACAAGCAACTGGCTCGTCACAATACGCCAGTCACCACTCTTGATGAACTGTGGTATCGTGTTGAAGCTGCATGGGCAGCTGTACCTGTACGCGCCATCCAAGCTCTGTCTGACTCAATGCCCAGGCATATCAAGGCCGTTATTACGGCCAGAGGTGGTTGTTCTTGGTACTGTTTTCTCAGGATCTATGCACCCAAAATGTGTGAAAATGTAAACACATGTCAGTTCTAATATAATATATTTGTTCAATGAATAGCCATTTATCATCTGCATTTCTTCTTGGTGTAGCAATTTTAATAGCCAGTAGTGTAATATTTTGTATTACCATCTTCTGCTTCGATTACAGTTTCCAAATGTTGAGGCATACATTCCATCAATTTTTTGTGTAAGCAGGTGTAAGGTTATTCCACTCTTTCACTAAGACTGCTTTTAAATCATTTTTGATGTATTCTTTTATCCTACACTTTAGTTCTCCCCAAAGATGTTCAACTGGGTTAATGTCTGGTGACATGTAACTGTTTTGGTACATTGTAAAGAAGCCATTTTTTTTTACAACAATGGCCATATGCTTGGGGTCATTGTCTTGCTGAAACACTCCGTCTGTTCTTAGTCCCAGTTTCTCCACAGATTGCTCCAGACTCTCCTTTACGATGGTGAGATACTTCCTTTTATCCATAATACCTTCAATAAATACAAGGTGTGACAGTCAAACCTGTATTTTTTAAATGACTGCAAAATAAACATGGATGCAGATATCAATTTTTTCATACAGTCTTATTCTACAAGAAAAAGCTTTTAACAAAGGTCAACACTGTTTTTCATTATTTGAAAATAACATCAGCAAGATGTGTTCTTCCTCATCACGGCATTCCGCAGGTGATTTACGAAGCTGTCCTTCACATGACTGAGCATACCTTGAGGAATTCTCTCGATTTACAGCCAGATTCTTCCTTTGAGATCACCAACATTATGAGGTTTTTCTTTGTACATTATGCTCGTAAGGTAACCCATAAGAAAAAATCACAAGCTATAAGCTCAGGTGAATGGGGGGCCAAGCAATCACTCCATTCTTGGAAATCAACCAGTTAGGAAAAACTTCATTGAGAACATTAATGTGCATGCGGGCTGTTTGACTTGATGCTCCATCTTGTTGAAATAATGTTTCATCATTTACTGCATATTGAAGAAGCTGAGGAATGAAGAACGTCCTTAAAATTGTTGAATAGTGCTCAGCATTCATGGTAACAGATTGTCCTCTTTCATTCTCAAAAAATAAGGGCCTGTTATTTCCAATGAGGACATTGCACACTAAACCGCTACCTTGGTTGAGTGCAGGGGATTTTCATGGCGTCAATGAGGGTTCTGATCACTCCAATATCTAAAGTTCTGTTTGTTCATATATCCATTGAGGTGAAAATTTGCCTCGTCACTCATCCATGTGTTGTGAACAAGCTCTTCGTTTTCTTCAATCATTTGCAAAAGACTTTCATGGAAATGCTGTTGGGCTATGAAGTCATTATTCAAAGTGTTAACCACTTGGATTTTGTATGGGTGGTGATGTAAGGCCAACCTCAAAATCCTTCAGACAGTCCTGTCAGAAATTCCAATTGCAGCACACTGTCTATGTGTTGATCTCCGGGGGCTTCTTTCCACAGCAGTTCTTACATGTTCCACCTTCTCAGGAGTACACACTGTCTTCACGCTGCCACCTCTTTTTCTTTGTTGTTTCACTGATGTTTTAGAAGTTTTTGACCCAAGTTTTTATTGAATTAACCCAAGACATTGGCCTATTACGATCAATTTGAAAATGCTCCCAGAAACGACGCTGAGCGACTACATAGCTAATGCTTTTGTAGAATGCTTTCACCGCAAATGACCATTGTTGCATAGTCCACTGCTCCATGGCTACTGAAATGCTTTGTGTTGGTGAACTCAGTAGTGACCTGGGTTATCCCCCCCCCCCCCCCTCCCACTTCTTCCAAAGCTTCCGTGCACAAATAATTAATGCAGGTTTGACTGCCGCACCCTGTACTAAATTCCCAATTCCAACTCCAGACATGCAACCCCACACAAGAAAATTGCCACCAACATATTTCACTGATGGGACAAGATTTATCTTCTTCCAACTTTCATTCTTTTTTCGCCACACCTTTTGCTGTCCATCACACTGGAAGATGTTACACTTACTCTCATCCGTGAAAAGTACTGTATTCCAAAATTTGGAATCTTTAATTCGGTGCAGAGTTAGAAATTCTAGGCACTTCTGTTCATTTACCCTGCTTATGAACAGTTTCTTCATTGCTGTTGTACTTTCAAATCCATGATTGTGCAGCAATCTTTGTACCGTTATGGGATGAACATTATTTCCACTAGTATTTGCAACATCTAATGCCAACTCCATAGCTGTAATTCAAGGATCCACACTCACTTTTATAATGATGTGCCGGTGCTCCCTGTTAGATAATCTTGGTTGCGTCCACTTCTAGCATTGTTTTCTACACTTCCTTGCTCTCTGTAATTTCTTATTACGGGCTGGACACCTGCCTCCTTCTAACAATTACCCCAATTTTCCGCAGTGGAAAGCCCTTTTTACTGAGCTCAATAATGTTTTTCCTCACCTCCACTGGTATTTCAGTTCCTTTTGAATCCATGTTATGCAATTGAATTATGTATTTCAATACACATCTGCAAAAAATTATGAGCAAATAATGGTAATGGACATCAATACAATCTTCAGTAGAAGCGACTATAGAAAGCATGGACTTCTCTTGTGAATGGAAGGCAAAGAGAAATTATGTAGACATTTACAGCTAGCAGTACATGCCAATCTCCAAATACCAGCTCTAACATACATACAATGTGAAGACCTTTCAGCAAATATGACAGTGAAAACACAAGAAAAATCAGCAGCAAAAACGGACCTATCCAACTCAATAGTTATGAAAGACAAATGAGGAGCCACAAAAAAGGGCTGTACTACACCTTCATCACTCAAAGAACATACAGCAAAACAAATCTACCATCAACTAAACAAGGCTGTGATGCCGGCAAAGGCATCTAACCCAAAAAAAGCAACTGAACCAAGTTCCACACCCGAAGTCATTCAAGATACAACAAGAAGAACTGGGCACTGGAAACCATAAGCAGTACCTACAGGAGACCCACTAAGGACATCAGCAGACCCAGTCTCAAAAGTATCACCAAGGACGTCTAATTTTACATGTATCAGTCAACACCAACAATCAACTACTACCACCCCAGCAACAGGAGGAAGTTCAGCAATTCAGTGAGAAGAAATGTAAGGTGACCATGTCATCTACAAGATCTTTTATTCTCAAAAGCCTCAAGACCAAATTAGGATAATTAGTGCACCTATCAACACCACCTCCAGAAGCAGTCCTTGCAGCAAAAACAGAAACCACCTCAACATTGACCACACAAGTAAAATGACCAAACATATGGAGAACTGCCCCTTTTCGCCATCAGGACATTTTTCTTATGACCAATGGGGAAAAAAAAACCTCACACTTCAAGATGAGAATGAAGATTTCCCATATAATTTAAATTCAGGAATAAAGGTAAGCGGTCAACCAAGTACAATCAGAACAAACCTAAAATCTCACCAGGTCACTCTTCTTCTTCATCAGAAGATACAGTCACTTAGGAATAAAGTAAGAGAGCTGGAAATCTTGCTATCAAGTGAACTCAGAAATGTTAATATGCTTTGCTTATCTGAACACTGGCTGAAAGGAAATGAGTTAAAGACAGTGAAAATAACAGATTATGTGTTAACAGCACAACCTTGTAGAAATCGGTTTACACGTGGAGGGAACTGCATATACATAAAGAAAGATATCAAATTCAATAACTAAGACAATGTTGAATCCTTAAACACTCAGAAAGATTTTGAAATATCAGGCACTGAAATTCCAGTTAATTGTAATATGTTTATATGGATCTCCAGATACCCACCTAAAAAAATTCAACACTCGGCTTGATACTTTACTAAATAAAGTAGTAACAAATCAAAAAACAGTTCTTATATGTGGAGATCTAAATGTAGAATTTAATAAGCGAAGCAATTCAAAATCTGAGCTGATGAACATATTAACAGCCAATAATGTGGAGATTACAATCCACTCCCCTACATGTGAAATGAATCATTCTAGTACTACTATAGACCAAATAATAATTAGCTCCAGGACCGATGGACCTGGCAGTCTGGTCCCTTCAATCCCACAAACCAACCAACCAATAATTAACTCCAAAACAAAATGTAAATCTGTTGTAATTAAAGCTGGACTGGCAGACCGTTATGCACAGGCTATAAGCTTTTGCGTAAACACTAATCCATCTACACACATGGGCACAACTTTCAGTAATGCTGCAGTACCAACAGTCCAGAATTACCTCCAACAAGAATCATGGGAGTTAGTATATAGTACAGAAAATATGTCTGATACGTTTCAGACATTCATGCATATTTTTAAATATTATTTTGATTTTGCTTTTCCATTGAAAGCCAAAACAACCCAAACCACTAAAAGCAACAAGTGGATTACTACTGGTACAAGGAAATCTTGTGCTAGAAAATGGTACCTTCACAATATTGCAAGAAGCTACAACACAACTCAGGAGTTTGATAGTTACTTTAAAAAAATATAAATTTACCTTAAATAAAATAATAAAGGAGGCAAAGAAACGAGACAGTGAAAAATACTTAGAAAATGCTTCAAACAGAACCAAAGCAATCTGGCAACTTGTAAAGACAGAAACCAAATCTTACAAAAATAGAGTTAATAATATAGTATTGAAGGCTGGCTTGGAAAACATTTATAGCTCACAGGAAGTAGCTAATATGTTTAATAACTATTTTATAAATGTAACAGAGAAACTACTGCAACAGACCTCACCTCTAATAGAAAACAGCATACAGAAACAGGGAAAAAAGTCTCAAACAGATCAATGTTTCTGTACCCAACAAATGTAGAAATAGTACAGGTTACAATAAAAAGTCTCAGAATGAAACACTCTGCAGGTGTACATGATATACCTGATTTCATTATAAAGAAATGTGGAGACTTGATCACTGAACCCTTAACTCACCTATGTAACCTATCTTTTGCTACAGGAACTTTTCCTTCATGTTTGAAAATAGCAAAAGTAAAGCCATTATACAACAAAGGAAACAAAGATGATATTTGCAATTACAGACCATTGGCACTTCTGTCTGTTTTCTCAAAAATATTAGAAAGGCTTTTTAATAAGAGACTAACAGACGTCTCAGAGGATAATGGCATTCTGCCAGAATCTCAACATGGATTTAGAGCAGACTGTTCAACCGAATCAGCAGTTCACTCCTTTCTATTGGAGGCACTGATAGCATTAGACAACAAAAAACTTACCATGGGCATATTTTTAGATTTGTCAAAGGCATATGACACCAGAAATCATGACAAATTGCTACACAAGCTAGAAAATCTTGACATTAGGGGAACAGCTAACAACTGACTCAGCTCTTATCGTAAGAACGGGTAACAATATGTGGAAATAGACCAGGAAAGGGATACTGTCATTACGAAATATAATTCCAAGCTACTGACTGTTAAATATGGAGTGCCACAATGATCAGTAATGGGTCCTGTTCTGTTCTTACTCTATGCAAATGACCTAAACATAAGCAATGACAGCAGTAAAATACTTCAATTTGCTGATGATACGAGTGTTCTAATTACAGGAAACTCAGAAGAAAGTCTTCTAAAAAACATAAGAGAAGCCACTGACAGGCTAACATGTTATTTTGATGACAATGACTTAATAATAAACACTGAAAAAACTGTCGCTATGGATATACACACAGCACAAACAAAAAATCTGATATCAGCCAATCTAGAGCTGTATGGATAGACAATTGCCAAAACAGCCTGTACCAAATTTCTTGGACTTCATCTATTAGAGAACTTGAAATGGAAAGCACATTTTGAGCAAATGAACAAAAAATTAAGTACTTCTTGTTTTGTGTTACATACATTAAAATTTGTACCAGCTACAAGCCCCTTCAGTGTGTATATTATGCAGCTGTATACTCTCACTTCTGGTATGGGATTATGTTCTGGGGAAATCCTGGAGATGCCATAAAAAAAAATTAAAAGGATAATGCAAGGGGTAGATAATCGCAAGTTATGTAGACCATTGTTTCAGAAAAGGATGATGCTGCCACTTCCTTGCATATATATACTTGAAAATATAATGTATTTAAAGCAAAGCTTGCATACAAAAAGACCACTCATCACTCAAAATCACACAATGCACAGCTATGATACAAGACAAAAATTGGATGTACATGTTCGAAGAGCCAACACAAAGTTATTTCAAAATGGTCTTATCCATCCTAGTATCAAACTATACAACGCCTTACTAGATACCGTTAAACACATACAAAGGTCACTTCAAATCTAAATTGAAGTCGTACTTGGTTGATCGCTGCTATTCACAGTAAATGAATATCTACAAAAATAAATTTTTCTATGTTAACCCAATGAACTCTCATTCAGAAGAACATTTGTATTTTATCTCTCTGTATATAGCATAACAACATTTTTATTTAAGTATTCATCATTAATTGATATATTAATGTGTGTTATTATGTACAAAGGTATATTATATGTAAAACTGTTAACATTAACATAAAAATCCAAATATCTCTTGCACATTGTGCAGCTTTAGATGAAAATGGATCAACAAATCAATTATATCAACAAATCAATTATATCAACAAATCACATAACTTGCACTGTGTTCACTGCAATGGCCCTCTTGCAAATTAACAACTTACTCAAAGTGTATGTTGACTTCTGTACCGCAGTAAACAAATACTGTTGCATCTATCATGCCTGCAGTGCACAATACCAGTCTGAAGACCTTGGTTTATGTTATTGCAGATGCGGAAGCAGGCACAGAGCTGCACATCTACCTCTGTGCATCCAGGCTGTACGCAACATGCTACAAAATTGGGGTGTATGTAGACTTTAGTGTCCAGCCGTATATGTGTATAAAGATGAACTTAGTGTTATTTAAGATATTTAGTGACAAATTTCAATCACAGCAAAAATATTTTTAAATAATTAATTAACCAGTAATTCCATTTTCCATGTAAATCAAATAATTGTTTAGTTGATAGAACTATCTACTCTTCAATAAATACTCTGATTTTAGATGAGGTGTGGTGTAAGGAAATAATATTTTCATTTCATTGTACATCATCAGAATGTTTTTTGCTAAATTGGTTAACTCAGTTTATAATTTGCCTCTTGCTATCATGTAAAAATAATTGATATATAAGATATTCACATGACATTTTGTGAGACTGAAGTTCAAGTTAAATATTGCTCTAATCTATTTAAAATAATTATTTTTACTCATATGCTTTTGTTCAGTAGTTTTTATTCTTTTTCATATGTTCACTTATCATCATCTTCAAACTGTTATGTTTTCCAGTGGTAGAAACAATGACATAAAAAAATAATTTTTTGTTACTTTTGTAGCAGTACTTACCTTAATTTGGTCAATGGTTATTTATTTCTCAGGTAGATTCTATTTAATTTTAATGTTGGTTTGGATCAAAAAATGGAAAATCCAATATGGAATATAACAGTATTATGAGAATGACAGTTGCTACTCACCATACAGCAGGGATGCTGAGTGACAGATAGGCACAGCAAAAAGACAATCACAGTTATAGCTTTCGGCCGTTAAGGCCTTCATCAACAATAGACAGACATATGCACATGCGCATGCGCGCCTACACACACACACACACACACACACACACACACACACACACACACAAGTGTGCGCAAATGCAACTCACACACGACTGAGGCACCTGAAATCACAGTGGTGACACCCATGAAAGACATTCCTTCTCGTCCAATCTGGTAACTCTCCCCTGACCCGGAGTTCTGGGTGATTTTTCTGAACTGCATCCGTTTCTCTAAATATTTCCTGTCCTTTTCCTTTGCCTGTCTACCTTCCCCTTCAACTCTTCTGCCAGCTAAAGGAGACACTATCTCCATAAGCTTGTAAAAGTTAAAAGTGTGAGTGTGTGTGTGTGTGTGTGTGTGTGTGTGTGTGTGTGTGTGTGTGTGTGTGTGTGTGTGTTCCCTGCCGCCGTTTGGTGAGTAGATACTGAAGATCACTGAGTAGTCATCAATGGATTTTCCAACAGAAGAAAAGTACTCATTAAAAACATTTTTTTCTATGTTTAAACATTTCAAATTCTTCGACAATATCCTGTGTGCACCCATTAGGTGCAATCTGCAGCAGGCTCAATCCTCTGCTGCTGGATTTCACCAATTGTTGTGTCAGTTGATTGCTGGAACTAAATGCAGAGAGATGCAAAACTTTTCACCAGTATAGTTTTAGAATCAGTTCTCCTTAGCTGCATGGTGCTCTATATAGTAATTAGTAAAATTATTAAGGGCTACATCAAATAATTATCTATGTCAGCTCTAGGGACACATGCTACTTTCCTAAATAATAATGTCATGTAGAAGAAGGTGTAATTAGATGAACGATGAACACTAACTTCATTTAACAAACGCTTATTCAGCACTTGCACACACAAGAACGAGGAGCGAACTGCCTCCAGCCAGAAAACATGGTATGTATACAGTTACAGAACAATCCAGTACAATGATTCATGACTTTTGTGGATACTTCCACAATGTAATTGAACTGAAAATAAAAATTAAAATTTTACATTTCAGGTAAGTTTTGAACTCAACTCACTAACCTCCATGCAATAGTCTAGTATCATAACCACTACACCACAGTTTTTTATCCTTTATTAAAACAACCATTATGTACATAAGCACAAAAACAAAATAATGAAGTGCTGGAACTGTTTCAACATGAATTGTATCCTACAATAGACTGAAGAACACATTTCAATATAGTGCCATTTGTAAGCTTACAAAATAGAACAAAAATAGTAAACTGACAATAGCCTCTTCAGTCCAGACAGAGACATAGAACCAAAATGCAAACATATATATAATTGACTGTCTTAGCTAGAATGGCAGTACTGTCATATGATTCATAACCATCCAAACTCAAAGTCATTTGGAGCATACAAACAGATAACAAGACATGTACAGGAAACATAAATTAGTGAAAACGTCATAATGAAGTTAATAATACCATTGAGAAGTCGGGAACAGTCCTAGGAACAGGTGTAACCCCTTATTCGTTGTGTATTTTGTTCGCTACATAGTCTTGCTTGTGATTTGTGTTCTTACTAGCATTGAGAATTACCCTACGCCTTGTTTTTCAAAAATTATGTTTAACATGTTAGCAAACATCTTCCTAAAATTTGGGTAATGTTTCATGTTCCAACGCGCCGTTCTCATGTAAGCCTCTAAACTAATGAGATTATCTTCACTATAGCGGATGATGATATATGTCACAAACTGTTCTAACAGCCACATCACGGTGTTTTTCTTGGTAGCGGGAAAATGTTTCGTGTCCAGCCAGAGCAGGATGTCGGTGCAATGGCTGACTGGGCTGCTGTGGTAATCAGGCCCAGCCTCTGCTGCACCCATTTCCAGTTAATGAGATGACCGCCACAAGTGAAGCGATGGCGTAAGGTGTCAACTAGACCACAGCTGATGCATTTATCACTGTCACATAAGCCGATTCTATGCAACCTTTCATTAGTAGGTATAACATCATTTACCACTTTATACCATGTGGATGCCACTTCAACAGTGTGGATGGTTAAACTCATGTTGTCCCAAACTACCTTCCAATGAACACTCAGGTATTTAAGTTCAATGGGACTCCGGAGTATTGGAGATGTCCATCTTTTTAATAACAGGTGCATCGTCAGTACATCCTGTGTGAAATAATGTCCATAAATACACTCCTGGAAATGGAAAAAAGAACGCACTGACACCGGTGTGTCAGACCCACCATACTTGCTCCGGACACTGCGAGAGGGCTGTACAAGCAATGGCCATCGAATGGCGCTAGCTGCGCAGCATTTGTGCACCACCGCCGTCAGTGTCAGCCAGTTTGCCATGGCATACGGAGCTCCATCGCAGTCTTTAACACTGGTAGCATGCCGCGACAGCGTGGAGTGAGCCATATGTGCAGTTGACGGACTTTGAGCGAGGGCGTATAGTTCGGCATGCGGGAGGCTGGGTGGACGTACCGCCGAATTGCTCAACACGTGGGGCGTGAGGTCTCCACAGTACATCGATGTTGTCGCCAGTGGTCGGCGGAAGGTGCACGTGCCCGTCTACCTGGGACCGGACTGCAGTGACGCACGGATGCACGCCAAGACCATAGGATCCTACGCAGTGGCGTAGGGGACCGCACCGCCACTTCCCAGCAAATTAGGGACACTGTTGCTCCTGGGGTATCGGCGAGGACCATTCGCAACCGTCTCCATGAAGCTGGGCTACAGTCCCGCACACCGTTAGGCCGTCTTCCGCTCACGCCCCAACATCGTGCAGCCCGCCTCCAGTGGTGTCGTGACATGCGTGAATGGAGGGACGAATGGAGACGTGTCGTCTTCAGCGATGCGAGTCGCTTCTGCCTTGGTGCCAATGATGGCCGTATGCGTGTTTGGCGCCGTGCAGGTGAGCGCCACAATCAGGACTGCATACGACCGAGGCACACAGGGCCAACACCCGGCATCATGGTGTGGGGAGCAATCTCCTACACTGACCGTACACCTCTGGTGATTGTTGAGGGGACACTGAATAGTGCACGGTACATCCAAACCGTCATCGAACCCATCGTTCTACCATTCCTACACCGGCAAGGGAACTTGCTGTTCCAACAGGACAGTGCACGTCCGCATGTATCCCGTGCCACCCAACGTGCTCTAGAAGGTGTAAGTCAACTACCCTGGCCAGCAAGATCTCCGGATCTGTCCCCCATTGAGCATGTTTGGGACTGGATGAAGTGTCGTCTCACGCGGTCTGCACGTCCAGCACGAAAGCTGGTCCAACTGAGGTGCCAGGTGGAAATGGCATGGCAAGCCATTCCACAGGACTACATCCAGCATCTCTACGATCATCTCCATGGGAGAATAGCAGCCTCCTGCATTGCTGCGAAAGGTGGATATACACTGTACTAGTGCCGACATTGTGCATGCTCTGTTGCCTGTGTCTATGTGCCTGTGGTTCTGTCAGTGTGATCATGTGATATATCTGACCCCAGGAATGTGTCAATAAAGTTTCCCCTTCCTGGGACAATGAATTCACGGTGTTCTTATTTCAATTTCCAGGAGTGTATATCTTAATTCACGAAAAAACTGCTTGACATGTCGTAGTTTGTAATGTATTTTACCTACATCAGTGGGTGGGCGCATATCGGTGGGCTGTAAGGTTCGGAAGACCCAACTGGTTACGCTGAGAGGTTCCTTGTCCAACAAATGGGTGATTCGTTTAATATATAACTCAGTACACCTTCGGTTAATGTCAGGCATGTTGAGACCGCCGACCTGGTGTATTTCACTTTGAACAGATGCCCTTTCCAGATAAATCTATTAGAGAGTTTCATCACATGTTTGGCCTGCATCTTGGGAACTGGAAATAACTGGGCCATATAGTATGCTTTACTGAATATATAACTGCTGAGGAGTCGTATGCATTGGAGAACATCAATGGACCACCAATTGTTTTCATAGATGGCACCTTGCATTTTATTGGTGACCTGCTTCCAATTTTTTGCATTCATTTTTAGTGGGCATTTGTCATTAATCATACCCAGAGTAGTGTGGGCTTCAACACGCTTCACCCAAGGTATAATAACTGTGTCTAATTCTCAAATGTTGACAAAGATGTATTTATTGGCGTTGATTTTAGCACCGGAAGCACAAAAATACTCGTCTACCGCGGTCTTGAGGGTTGATACGTCTCCGTCGTCATGCAATAACACTCCGACGTCGTCTGCGTAAGCACGAACCACAAAGGATGTCCCGGTGATCAAAAGGCCTGCAAGTTTGTCATGAATAGAGCGTAAGAGCGGCTCAAGCAATAAAACAAATAACATCATTGAGAGAGGGCTCCCCTGCGGCACTCCTCTTTGGACCTCGATGGGTTGAGTAAGCTGTCCATTTACATTGATTCTGGTTTTAATGCCCGTGATGAAATGTTGCATGACATTAATAACCCATTGATCAAACCCACACCGCTGCAGTAGCTGTAGGAGGTACTCATGGCGGACGTGATCAAATGCCTTGCAAAAGTTGATAAACAGCAATGCGAGATTCACGTTAGTGACCGATGCTATGGCTATTACACCTCTACACTCCAAAAGGGACGCCATAATAGTGCGACCAGGGAAGCATGATTGATGGTTGTTAATCAATTGCTTCATTAACAGAGGCAATCTACTGTTGAGTGCTCTGGCATAAGTTTTGTAATCAAAACTGAGTAAATTAATTGGTCAGAAGTTATCTAAGGTTTTTCAGTGTTTGCCTTTTGGTATCAATACAATTTGGCCTTCCTTCATTTGGGCCGGCACGTCACTCCCTTGCATCACTTCATTGAGAATATCTGTAAATGTGTGTCCGATTATGGGCCAGAAACGCAGATAAAATTCCCGTGGTAAACCATCAGGGACAGGTGATTTATTCGATGGTGACCCAGAAATCAGTTCAAGGACTTCGTCTGGAGCAAAATCATGTATGACTGCTGAGTTGTCCACAGGCGTGACTACGGTGGGCAGAGCACGCACAACATCATCGCTATCATCACCATATGTAACGCATTTCGAGTACAGATCCGTGAAGTACCAGTAAACTGCAGTAAGTATATCACTCTGTTGGGTCAAACGGAGTCCATCATCTGTGTCCAGCTCCCTGATAGAAGCTCACTTGCGATGAGCACGATGTTTTATGAGGTGATACAGCGATGCAAGTTTGTCCTCTTGAAGCGATTTTGCTTTAGATCTGATCTTCAGTCCTTCAAGCTGTGTTCGCTTTATGCCTATAAGCTTCACCTTTATTTGTTTGATGATCATCAGCTGCATGTTGGTTGGTGATGTAGTCGCATACAACTCTCGCAGAACAGTCTGGTAAAAATCAATCATGCGTCTGACATCTTGCGCCCATTGCCAACTGTAGTTTCTTAAGGATAATCACATTTTCCGCTTGACTACAACATTCCACCAGGCTAATTTGCTCGGATACCTGCAGCATTGCTTAAGACAACCCGCCCATGTCGTGGAGATGACATCTTGTAGTGTAGCATCGACGAGAATATAAACATTTAGCTCCACGGAATCCTATGCCATTTAGTGAGCTGTTTGGCCTGATTTATCGTGACACAGAGGGCGCAGTGGTCGGAGAAACTAGCTGGAATGACATCGGTGTCCAGAATATGTCGGCAAATGTTCTCAGAGATGTACAAACGGTCTAGACGGCTACATGCGGTGGTGGTCAGGTACATGTGCTTTACCAGGGTAGTAAATTTTAGTTCCCACGCATCCTTCAGCTGCAGGTGATGCACCAGATCATGTAGTTCCCTACAGTAATTAAAGTTTGGTGATTGGTCTTTCCTGTGGATCACACAGTTGAAATCACCACTAATTATCAACTGGGTTGGGTTGTGGCGTAACAAGTATATGATGTCTTGTTTAAAGAAGTTAGTTCTTCCTGATTTGAAGGTCATTACAGATGGAGCAAAGATATTGACTAGGGTGACGTCAAACATTTGGCAACCTATGCCTCTACTGGAGTCCAACATTTCGATATTGCTCACTGGGATTCCGTCCCGTGATAGAATGGCCGTACCTGTACGCCCGTCCGCCACAGTGTTTACGATTGTTGCAAATCCTGATACATGACAACTTAAGATAGACACTTCCTGTAACAGAACTATATCAGCTTCGGACTCATAGATAAACTGCCGTAGCATTGCTAATTTTAGATCTGTCCTAACTCTATTTATGTTCAGGGACAAAAACTTATAAGCTTGACTCATGATCGTCTGAGACTTGTGGGTGACAGGAAGCGTAGGAAGTCCAGTCCATCTCACCTCGGACTTCGAACCTACATCCGCAGGTTTTGTACCAGTTTTTGTGGTGACTTTACTTTTTGAGTTACTTCCAGCCACGGAGTCCTTTGGTTTAACTTTATTTTGCCATTGCACAGTCGTCCGAAGTGTCATAGAAGATGGCGGAGTCGGCGAGTCATGGCAGTAAGCAGTATGTGAAAGTCCTTGCTTCAGAAAGGGTGATGGCATATCCGAAGACGCGGCTTCAGTAGGCTCACTGTGTTTATTTGGAGACGCACTGGCTGTTTGTATGCAGCTGTCCGGGTCCTCGTGTTGTTTGGAAGCAGTTTGGAGGTGGTTATCAGTCCTGCATACTCTGACTCCCGATGAATGATGTTCGCCCTGGTGGTGATCTTCTTAGAACTTCCTTTATCACTACGCTCTTAGCTACCTTTCTGCTTGTTGCCTGTCACTGGAGATTCGAATTTATCCTGGGTTGCAGGATCCTTATATGGCTTCATTCGAAGGACATGGACCATATCTCTGATCATTTGTGGTCTTGTGTCCGGGTCAAAATCTTCAACTTCATAAGTATCATAACTGTGTGAAAATGGTTCGATGAACCCTCTGCCAGGCACTTAAGTGTGAATTTCAGAGTAACCATGTAAATGTTGATGTTCGTATGCATACTATTTTTCAAATTAATCAAATAAGAAAAGCTTTAACCATTTTAAAATTACAGAGATATGTTAACAGACAAAGCAACAGAGATATTTATATAACTTAAAACACCCATTCATATCAAAAGTCTAGAGAAAAATCACATTTCAACACTGGACATTTTCATCTTTACTGGTAGAAGATTCTGAATTGATATTTGCTGCAGACGTTTTTCATATGATTTAAACACACAAGTTGGTTACGCTTGCAACAGAAGAACCTCGCTTTTTATACAGCATTTATTGGACAAACTGTGTATCTACCTGATGTGTGTTTATTACTTTGAACTGTTGGAATAAACTCTTCCATATTTCATATCTTAGCTGCCTTCAGCCAGATGGATCTTGGTATAGCTGAGTTTGAAGCTCTTTTTAAAACCTGGGGTTGTACAAGCTTCTGAACCACCTGTCATACAAATTGCCATCATTCCACAGCAAAACTGGGAATGTTGCTCTTCATTATAACATCAAAGCATTCTACAGTCAGCAATTAGTTTGGTACCAGGAAGCTGAGATACTATGTTTTGCTTCCTTGTTCTGATATTATTAGGCTTAGGTGTAGTCATCCATTTAGTTACTTTGCCCTTACCAAGCTTAAACCTCTTCGGTGTTGTTGGAAAGGAGGAAGCCATATCTTCACTAGTATTATCATCAGAGTGATCACTTGCAGTTGCATGATCACTTTCTTCACACTGTCTTCTTCATTGTCATCTGAATCTTCAAACTCTGGAATCTCACAGTCTTCATCTTCATTAAAAACTTCCTCCATCCAACAGCCTTCTAAGACTTTTTTCTCCTCCTCATATGACACCATGATGTACACTGCTAAACACAGAAAGTCACACTACTAGGTAGGTGGGGTTTTATCAGCACTCCAGTGTTTAAAACTTGTTGTGTACAGTGTTGTGTACTTTTAAAAACATGAACAATGGTTTTGTAATAATGTGCATCCCATTGAACAAAGGTAAAAAGTTGCTCAACAGTGTGACCAATATGAGTCAGTAAATACCAGTAAACTTTTACACCTGGGGTGCTGTGAGCACCCCACATCTATAGTTAATAACAAAAAACTTGGCGGTAGTAACTTGTTTGCAGTGAGCAAAGGTTTGCTATCAAATTGGAAAAAATGACATGGTATTCAGCAGCTGACAGTCACCCAGAAAAGTTGCTCAGCTAACAATAAGGGTGCATATGAGTTTGTCAGCAAGATACGGAAGATAATAGAAGAAGAAGATTTAACTGCTGATGCCTTGTATAATACTGATGAAACAGGACTCTTTTACAAGATGCTTCCTTCAAAAACATTAGCTGCCAAGAACAAGAAGGAAGCTCATGGTTACAAGCAACAAAAACAGTGCATAACATTAATGGCATGTTTTAATGCAAATGGGAATTATAAACCACCGCTTATGGTGACTGGAAAATCACAACATTCACATTGTTTTCAACACACTGACATAAATACTGTACCAGTGCAGTATTACGCTCAGAAGAAAGCATGGATGTACAGACAAATATTCTCTCGGTGGTTCCATGTAATGTTTGTACCAGCAATGAGAAAAGAGCTAAAGAAGAGAAAGCTTCCACTGAAAGTTGTCCTTACAATTGACAATGCTCCCAGTCATCCTTCAGATGTTTCTCTAAAGTCCGATGGTATACATGTACAAGCATTCTTTCTCCTACCCAATGTGGCAGACCTAATTCAAGACCATGGACCTGGGAGTTTTGGAATCAATTAAACGTCATTATCGACATTCACTTCTCGTCTCCTTGCTGAGTGAAAGTGAAAACAACTCTATTGAGACTATGCTGAAGGTGTGGAAAGCAATTAACATAGGTGATGATGTTTCCCAAGCAGCCAAAGCATGAGATAAAATGGAGAGTGCTACCATAATCAAGAGCTGGAGAAAATTGTGGTCACCCATTGATGCCAAGTTTGATCCAGTAGTGAGTGACAGCAATGAGCCAGTCAATTTGGAATTATCAATTACTTTACACACTGACATGTTCTACAATCTTCAAGGAGGAGAAGAAATTGATGATGAAGACGTTATTAACAAGCTGAACGAGGAAAACTGTGATATGGACCAAACTTAAACAGATGAAGAAATAACCAAAAGTGTGCAAGACAGTAATGATGAAAGTGATGAAGAAGAGGAGACAGGAGTGAGCACGAAGATTTCTCACACTGCTGGTGCTGAAGCTGCTGGGGTCTTCCTGGAGTATATTATGCAACAACCAGATACGTGCAGTACTGATGTAATTTTTGTAAAGTGGTTTTGTGATAAAGCATGCCACCATTGCGTATCATTATTGCGACAGTTAAAAATTAGGGACATGTTTCATAGTGAGTGATACAACTGTATAAATATGTACCGTATACACTCAAGGGCTAAGTTTTCTTTGAAAATAAATTTATTTTTGGATTTAATAAATAATATCCTCTATGTTTTAAAATTGTATCCTTCATTTTAATTCAATACAGTACACTACATCCCCCATGTCTTCAAAATAAACAAAAAACAAAATAAACGAATAAAATAAATTTCAGATTCCTACTAAACTGGCACCAATATGTGCCAGGAATGGCCGGATTAGCGAAAGTCTAGTGTACTTTCAGAAAAGACTTCCTGCACTTACAACTTCCTGACACTTAAACCTATACTCGATTTTAACAAATTTCTCTTCTTCGGGAACACTTTCCTTGCCATTGCCAGTCTACATTTCATATCATCTCTCCTACAACCCTCATCAGTTATTTTGCTCCCCAAACAGCAAATCTCATTTACTACTTTAAGTGTCTCATTTCCTAGTCTAATTCCCTCTGCATCACTTGATATAATTTGATTACATTCTGTTACCCAAATTTTGCTTTTGTTGATGTTCATCTTATATCCTCCTTTCAAGACACTGTCCATTCCATTCAACTGCTCTTCCAGGTCCTTCATGATCTCTGACACAATTACAATGTTGTCGGCAAACATCTAAGTTTTTATTTCTTCTCCATGGATTTTAATTCTACTCCAAAAGTTTCTCTTGTTTCCATTAACAGGTTGAATAACATCAGAGATAGGCTACAACCCTATCTCACTCCCTTCTCAACCACTGAATGCCTTTCATGGCCCTTGACTCTTACAGCTGCCATCTGATTTCTGTACAAATTGTAAATAGCCTTTTGTCCCCTGTATTTTAGCCCTGCACCTTCAGAATTTGAAAGAGAATATTCCAGTCAACATTGTCAAAAGCTTTCTCTAAGTCTAAAAATGCTAGAAATGTAGGTTCACCTTTCCTTAATCTACGTTCTAAGATAAGTTGTAGAGTCAGTATTGCTTCACATGTTCCAACATTTCTATGGAATCCAAACTGATCTTCCCCTAGGTTGGCTTCTACCAGTTTCTCCATTTGTCTGTAAAGAATTTGTCTTAGTATTTTGCAGCCATGACTTATTAAACTGATAGTTCAGTTCATAACTGTCAACACTTGCTTTCTTTGGGATTGGAGTTATTGTATTCTTCTTGAAGTCTGGGGTATTCTCATACACCTTGCTCAACAGATGGTGTAGTTTTGACAGGGCTGGCACTCCCAAGGCTATCAGTAGTTCTAATGGAATGTTGTCTACTCCCGGGGCCTTGTTTTAATTTAGTTCTTTCAGTGCTCAGTCAAATTCTTGACACATTATTGTATCTCCCCTCTCATCTTCATCTACACCCTCCTCCATTTGAATAACATTTCCCTCAAGTACATCGCCCCTGTGCCGACCCTCTATATACTCCTTCCACATTTCTGCCTTCTCTTCTTTGCTTAGAACTGGTTTTCCATCTGAGATCTTGATACTCATACAAGTGGTTCTCTTTTCTAAAAAGGTCTCTCAGATTTTTCTGTAGGCATTTTCTGCCTTACCCCTAGTGATATATACTTCTACATCCTACATTTGTCCTGTAGCCATCCCTGATTAGCCATTTAACACTTCCTGTCAATCTGATTTTTGAGACATTTGTGTTCATTTTTGCCTGCTTCATTTACTGCATTGTATATTTTCTCCTTTCATCGATTAAATTCAATACCTCTTGTGTTACCCCACTAGCCCTCATCTTTTTACCTACTTGATCCTCTGCTGCCTTCACTATTTCACCTCTGAAGGTTACCCATTCTTCTTCTTCTGTATTTCTTTCCCGCGTTCTTGTCCATTGCTCCCTAATGCACTCTCAGAAACTTCCAACAACCTGTGGTTCTTTCAGTTCATCCAGGTCCCATCTCCTTAAGCTTTCACCTTATTGCAATTTCTTCAGTTTTAATCTACTGTTCATAACCTATAGCTTGTGGTCAGAGTCCACATCTATCCCTGGAAATGTCTTACAATTTATAACCTGGTTCCTAAATCTCTGTCTTACCATTATATAATATATCTGAAACTTCCAGTGTCTACAGGTCTCTTTCATCTGTACAGCCTTCTTTTGTGATTCTTAAACCAAGTGTTAGCAATGATTAAGTTATGCTGTGTGCAAAATTTTAGCAGGTGGATTCCTCTTTCACTCCTTACCTCCATTTCATATTCACCTACTACTTTTCCTTCTCTTCCTACTCTGCTATCAAATTACAGTCCCGCATGACTATTAAATTTTCGTCTCTCTTCACTATCTGAATAATTTGTCTCTCTCTTTGCTGCAATAATGCGTTCACTATGCTGTTGTAGTAGCTTATCCGTGCTCCTATTTTTTTTTTTTAATTCATAATGAAACCTACTCCTGCATTACCCCTATTTTATTTTGTAATTATAAGCCTGTATGTGGGATTTCAAATTAAATCATGAAAGGATGTGAGGCTGCCCTCAACCACGTACCCTCCGACTCAACATTGCAGTATTAAAAGTTTTGGCTGGTTTCGTTGTCTAGGGGCAGGGATATGTAGTTGCCACATTACAGGCCAAATACGGCTAGAGTCTACAGTATACGATCAGAGTACACACATGAGTCATAAGGTTGAAAGTTTCTATCACTCAAAAATTGCAAATTATGAATGTAACATATAAATTTATAAAAGAAAGACTGCAATTAAATAAAATTTGCAGGTACTATCTTAATGACTTTAAATGATGAGTACAATAGTAGAAGTACTTTTGAGAATGTGGTATATTTCTGACAAACACTTATTGGTGTCAATGGTCCAGCAATTAAATAAAATATAATTCTTCAGTTTCTCCCAGTGTATTTGTTGCTCGAACAGTCCATGGTTATACTGCCAGTTCATAGTGTCCAATGGGCAGAATATTTCAGCGATCAGACATGTCGCCATCATCAGGTGCGCTGACGAACTGAGCTCCTGAGGGCGGACGGCCAATTTAAATCCTCTCCCGCCACGGGCCGCTCTCTTCGCCGTCTGCACCAACGTGCCGGCAGTCGCGAAGATGTGGGCATCAGAATCTGTCACAGCATCGATCGCTTGCTATGTCTGCCCTGGTCGCCAGTTCGTACTTCTTGTTGAGAGTCTTCTTAATTACATTCAATGCCAGGTCCCAAGCCTTGCTGACATTGTAGCCTCAATCTCGGTTGATAAGATCGTCCCTGGTGCGAATCTCAGCCAGGATCTTGGTACGCTTATAATCCATCTCGTGTTTCTTGGACAAACAGTGCTCTACTACGCCAACTTATTTGGATATTTCAGTCAAGTGTGCCTTTGATGATCTCGGCAACAATCTTCGATGGTGCGTACTGTTTGTCCGATATAAGTCTTCCCATGCTCACAGGGAATTTGGTATATGTCGGCCTTCCTCAAACCGAGGTCATCTTTCACACTTCCCAGAAATGCCCGAGTTTTATTGCGTTGGAAAAAGACAGTTTTAACTCGGTGTTTCTTTAATATACAGTCGATTTTCCCCAATAGTGCGCCATTGTACAGAATAAAGGCAGTGGCTACCTCTTCTTCCATGACTTCATCCGTCTCCGCAGGTTGCGCTGTGGTGGTGGGATGCAGAGCGAGTAAAATCTGCCATTCTGAGTACCCGCTTTTTCATAACACAGTCTTCAGGTTTTCCAATTCCTGGGGCAGATTCTCTGTGTCTGAGATGCTGCGCGCCCTGTGTACTAGTGTTTTTAGTACTCCATTCCTCTGAGAAGGGTGGTGGCAGCAATCTGCATGCAGGTACAGGTCAGTGTGCGTTTTCTTCCTGTACACACCGTGGCTCAGGGTACTATCAACTCTTCTCTCAACCATGACATCCAGGAATGGTAATCTTCCTTCTGCTTCAGTCTCCATAGTGAATTTGATGTTTGGATGTATGGAGTTTAGGTGTGCAAGGAAATCCAGGAGCTTCTCCCAACCACGGGGCCAGATAACGAACGTGTCCTCGACATAACGGAAGAAACAAGGAGGTTTCTAATTGGATGACGCCAAGGTTTCTTCCTCAAAGTACTCCATGCACAAATTCGCAACTACCGGTGAGAGTGGGCTGCCCATTGAAACTCCATCAGTTTGCTCATAGTATTCCTCATTAAACAGAAAATACACTGAGGTCAAGACATGCGTAAAGAGTTCGGTGGTCTTCTCGTCAAATTTCTGCCCAATAAGCTCGACTGACTCTCACAGAAGCACCCTGGTGAATAGTGAAACCACGTCGAAGCTCACTAGGATATCAGTGTCTTTCAGTCTGAAGTTGTCGAAATGTTTCACGAAATCCACAGAATTACAGATATGGTGAGGGCATTTACCTACATAGGGGCTAAGTAATTTGGCCAGATATTTTGTCAGCAAGTAAGTAGGTGACCTAATGTTGCTGACAATCGGGCGCATAGGTACCCCTTCTTTGTGGACCTTAGGGGTCCATAAAGTCTTGAGGTGACAATTTCTTGGCGCCCCCCTCTGGTAGATCCACGTCCTAGAGTAGAGCCCTGGTCTTGTTCTCCACCTTCTTCGTGGGGCAAGCGTTGATCTTCCTATAGGAGACTTCATCTAGCAGTGGCAGTGGCATTGCCTTTATCAGCAGGTAAAATAACAATCTCAGAGGACTCTCTTAGGCCCCCTACTCTCTCTACTGATAATGTTAGTCTTCGTAGGTTTAGTCCTGGTCAGAGCCCGGCAGGTTTCCCGACGCACTTCTTCTGCTGCTTCAGGTGGTAATCGTGCTGCAACCTGTTCCACTGCACTCACGATGTCCACGACCGGCGTGAACCTAGGGGATGACGACTACGACTGATTACACCATCGGAATCGTCATGCAAATAATAGTAATGTACATGTTTCTTTTTGAGGTATCATGATTCATCTGGCTACTATTAATTTCTATACGGACTGTGAAATGTCTGCCATGATGGTTTCACAAAGTCTGCAATCTTTGGCACCTCTGGCGTGTCTCCTTCATCAACACAGCGTCACTAAGGAATTCCCAGCCACTTGCTCGGCCTGGACCATGCGCTGTGGCTACCCCTCTTGTCCGGCTAACGTTCGGCACCACGTGTTTTCTGCCAGGCCTCGGCTTGCCGAGCGGCCCATGTGGCCGCACCAACTTCGAACTTAGAATATTTACAGAGCGCCACTTACCTCACAAGCAGAAGTGTTATTCCTCCTGCCACCGAACTTCCTTAATTCCCACTATATCTAGCTTTAATCTGTCCTTTTTCCCTTTTTAAATTTTCTAACCTACCTGCCTGATTAAGGGGTCTGACATTCCGCATTCTGATTCGTAGATCGCCAGTTTTCATTCTCCTGATAATTACATCCTCCTGAGTAGACCTCACATGGAGATCCAAATGGGGGACTATTTTACTTCCAGAATATTTTACCCAAGAGGACACCATCACCATTCAACCATACAGTACAGCTGCATGCCATCAGGAAAAATTACAGTTGTAGTTTCCCCTTGTTTTCAGCCATTGCAGTACCAGCACAGTAAGGCCATTTTGGTTAGTGTTACAAGGCCACATCAGTCAATCATCCGGACTGTTGCCCCTGCAACTACTGAAAAGGCTGCTGTCCTTCTTCTGGAGCCACACATTTGTCTGGCCTCTCTGAACAGATACCCCTCCATTGCAGTTGCACCTACGGTACAGCTATCTGCATTACTGAGACACGCAAGCCTCCCCACCAACAGCAAGGTCCATGGTCCATGGTTTATGGTTCATGAGAGGATGATTTAATATCCAAAATCCCACAATGCTTGTGTTCTTATTAACTGTCAGACTGACTCATCATTTGTGTTTTTTGCTGCAGAATACTTTGTCCGATGACAAGACTGGAACACATCTTCTTTCATTGCTATTTTCAATTTTGGGGCTATTTGTTACAATCTGCTGATTTTTCAAAGTACTCACTTTTCAAGATCTTAAATATGCAACTTAAAATGTATAACAGTTGCTGCAGTGCATTAATTAAGCAAATTAAATGTTTAAACAATTGACAGCCCACCATGCTCTTCAAAATTAATACTTAATACTGATTAGACATTTACTAACCTGGAGCTTAGGTATGTTGAAAATGATGATGTCACTATCAGATCGCCTAAGAGGAGTGGGACACTGTGTGATATTACTGTGGGCTTGTAGATAACAGTTAAGAATTAGGAAATTTTCTATGCCCATACCACAAACACAATAAGTCACCGTTTCCACAAGGATAGTAATGTAAGAGGACGGGCTACGGACTGTTTAACAAGTCCTTTATTACATGAGACATACTTGCACTGTAGCTAACTGTGGAGGAGTAAGTTCTTATTACAATGACCAGAGTATCGAGCATGTCCCACACCTGCACCAGCCAGTACCCACATTGCGTCCCGCACACTTCTGCAGTTGGAGTCTGAACCATGTCGGCTCGTTTTCCAAGCTGTTATATCTTTGCAACCTGCTTTCCTGTCTGCCACAACCTGCTTTCCTGTCATGCCACTGGGTGGCACTACGGTCTTCTTATAGTTGGCTCTTTGGTTAGAGGAGGTTGGAGGCAGGTTGTCAATGGATGGTGGTGCAGTGAGAGAGAGGAATGTGTAACAAATGGTGAGTGTGTGATTACAGGGCCTGATCAGCATTGGTCATCCTAGTGAGTGGCTACTTGTACGAGGCATTGTAAGTGTAGAGTGCTGGGCTCTATGCTGTTGCGCATGATTGACTGTCTGGATGTGAGAGTGAAAATTGTCTTAAGTTTAAAACGAAGTGTCTGCTACCCTAAGCCATCCTAGCCAAGCCTTGCATCTGCCAGTCTGGCCATGTCTTATTCTTGCTGCCTTAACCTTTGCTCGATTTGAAGATCTTTCAATCCTTAATTGTGGATTGCTGTAAACTTTAAAATCATGGTTACCCTTCTCTTCCAAAATTGTTAGTGCCCAAAAGGTGCTCCAAATCTTCTACTGTAATCCCAGACCTGTAAATTTTAAAATATTATCAAATGCTGAACTTGTAAAACTATGAATATTGTTATGTCCCTGTCAGAAAAATTGCTAATATCAACATATATATATGATGATGTAAATAAAATAGAAAGAAACTTCCACATGGGAAAAATATATTAAAAACAAAGATTCCAAGACTTACCAAGTAGGAAAGTGCCGGCAGACATGCACAATGAACAAAACACACAAACACACACACACAGAATTACTAGCTTTCGCAACCAATGGTTGCTTCTTCAGGAAAGAGGGAAGGAGAGGGAAAGACGAAAGGATGTGGGTTTTAAGGGAGAGGGTAAGGAGTCATTCCAATCCCGTGAGCGGAAAGACTTCCCTTAGGGGGGAAAAAAGGACAGGTTTACACTCGCACACACACACATATCCATCCGCACATACACAGACACAAGCAGACATATTTCATTGAAATATATATTTTTCCCATGTGGAAGTATATATAAGCGCCGGCAGACAGGCACATGAACAAAACACACAAACACACACACAGAATTACTAGCTTTCGCAACCGATGGTTGCTTCTTCAGGAAGGAGAGGGAAGGATGAAAGGATGTGGGTTTTAAGGGAGAGGGTAAGGAGTCATTCCAATCCTGGGAGCGGAAAGACTTCCCTTAGGGGAAAAAAAGGACACGTGTACACTCGCACACACACACATATCCATCCGCACATACACAGACACAAGCAGACATATTTAAAGGCCCTAGTATTTTACAGTAGGAAAAAGGAGATGGAAGTTTGCAGTGGTAGAAAGTAAACATTGAATTATAAAGGTGGTATTGAATAACACAAAAACAATCTGTGTATTCAGAGAACAGCTTGAATATGTAAGTATAAGTAGTAGTAGTTGTTGTTGTTGTTGTTGTCGTCTTCAGTCCTGAGACTGGTTTGATGCAGCTCTCCATGGGACTCTATCCTGTGCAAGCTTCTTCATCTCCCAGTACCTACTGCAACCTACATCCTTCTGAATCTGCTTAGTATATTCATCTCTTGGTCTCCCCCTACGATTTTTACCCTCCACACTGCCCTCCAATACTAAATTGGTGATCCCTTGATGCCTCAGAACATGTCCTACCAACCGATCCCTTCTTCTGGTGAAGTTGTGCCACAAACTTCTCTTCTCCCCAATCCTAATCAATACTTCCTCATTAGTTATGTGATCTACCCATCTAATCTTCAGCATTCTTCTGTAGCACCACATTTCTATTCTCTTCTTGTCCAAACTATTTATCGTCCATGTTTCACTTCCATACATGGCTACACTCCATACAAATACTTTCAAAAATGACTTCCTGACACTTGAATCTATACTTGATGTTAACAAATTTCCCTTCTTCAGAAACGTTTTCCTTGCCATTGCCAGTCTTCATTTTATATCATCTCTACTTCGACCATCATCATTTATTTTGCTCCCCAAATAGCAAAACTCCTTTACTACTTTAAGTGTCTCATTTCCTAATCTAATTCCCTCAGCATCACCCGACTTAATTCGACTACATTCCATTATCCTCGTTTTGCTTTTGTTGATGTTCATCTTATACCCTCCTTTCAAGACACTGTCCATTCCGTTCAATTGCTCTTCCAAGTCCTTTGCTGTCTCTGACAGAATTACAATGTCATCGGCGAACCTCAAAGTTTTTATTTCTTCTCCATGGATTTTAATACCTACTCCGAATTTTTCTTTTGTTTCCTTTACTGCTTGCTCAATATACAGATTGAATAACATCGGGGAGAGGCTACAGCCCTGTCTTACTCCCCTCCCAACCACTACTTCCCTTTCATGTCCTCGACTCTTATAACTGCCATCTGGTTTCTGTACAAATTGTAAATAACCTTTCGCTCCCTGTATTTTACCCCTGCCACCTTTAGAATTTGAAAGAGAGTATTCCAGTTTACATTGTCAAAAGCTTTCCCTAAGTCTACAAATGCTAAAAACGGAGGTTTGCCTTTCCTTAATCTTCCTTCTAACAGAAGTCGAAAGGTCAGTATTGCCTCACGTGTTCCAGTATTTCTACGGAATCCAAACTGATCTTCCCGGAGGTCGGCTTCTACCAGTTTTTCCATTCGTCTGTAACGAATTCGTGTTAGTATTTTGCAGCTGTGGCTTATTAAACTGATAGTTCTATTCGTCTTTGGGCAGGACATCAATGAGCAGAGTGCCCTTCCTGTCGCAGACCATTGTGCACATCACGTTTTGCACTCACACAGTGTGTTTGATTTTGTCTTGACTGGAGATCAACTGTGGTGCCAGTGCATTGACTGCTCTTGGTTTCCGGAGTCAAGTGAGAAATCCATGTCTCATCGCTCGTGATGATCCTATCAAGGAACTCATCGCCGTCATCATTGATACCGCTTCAGAACTGCAGTGCTGCTCCAAAACATTTTGTTTTGTGTTTGGGTGTCAGGTTGTTTTGACACTGATCTGGCACACAGGTTCTTGAGCAGCAGGTGTCAATGCCTGCTTTCTTTGGGATTGGAATTATTATATTCTTCTTGAAGTCTGATGGTATTTCGCTTGTGTCATACATCTTGCTCACCAGATGGTAGAGTTTTATCAGGACTGGCTCTCCCAAGGCCGTCAGTAGTTCCAATGGAATGTTGTTTACTCGGGGGGCCTTGTATCGACTCAGGTCGTTCAGTGCTCTGTCAAACTCGTCACGCAGTATCACATCTCCCATTTCATCTTCATCTACATCCTCTTCCATTTCCATAATATTATCCTCAAGAGCATCGCCCTTGTATAGACCCTCTATATACTCCTTCCACCTTTCTGCTTTCCCTTCCTTGCTTAGAACTGGGTTTCCATCTGAGCCCTTGATGTTCATACAAGTGGTTCTCTTATCTCCAAAGGTCTCATTAATTTTCCTGTAGGCAGTATCTATCTTACCCCTAGTGAGATAAGCCTCTACATCCTTACATTTGTCGTCTAGCCATGCCTGCTTAGCCATTTTGCATTTCCTGTCGATCTCATTTTTGAGACGTTTGTATTCCTTTTTGCCTGCTTCATTTACTGAATTTTTATATTTTCTCCTTTCATCAATTAAATTCAATATTTCTTCTGTTACGCAAGGATTTCTACTAGGCCTCCTCTTTTTACCTACTTGATCCTCTGCAGTTTTCTTTCTACTGATAACGACATCCTCTTGAGTAGTCCTTGCCCGGAAATCCGAATGGGGGACCATTTTACCTCCGGAATATTTTACCCAAGAAGATGCCATCATCATTTAATCATACAGTAAAGCTGCATGCCCTTGGGAAAAATTACGGCCATCGTTTCCTCTTGCTTTCAACCGTTCGCAGTACCAGCACAGTAAGGCCGTTTTGGTTTTTGTTACTAGACCAGATCAGTCAATCATCCAGACTGTTGCCCTAGCAACTACTGAAAAGGCTGCTGCCCCTCTTCGGGAACCACACGTTTGTCTGGCCTCTCAACAGATACCCCTCCGTTGTGGTTGTACCTACGGTACGGCTATCTGTATCGCTGAGGCACGCAAGCCTCCCCACCAACTGCAAGGTCCATGGTTCATGGGGGGTAAGTATAAGTATGACATGTAAAAACTAACTTATTACTGTTAGAACAGAAAGAATCTTCAGAATGATAAGTGAATGAGAAATGGAGTCTGTCACTATGGGTGTCAGAAAAAATAGATGGTATATGATGCATTTAGTATATACAGGGTGACCCAGCTATCTTGTCCACCCAAAATATCTCTGGAACAATAAGAGCTATTGGAAAACGACTTTCACCAGTATCAATGTAGGGCTGAGGCTCATGAATGTACATATCTGGAAACATTCTAAAACGAAAGCATATGTGTTTTTTAACACAAACTACTTCTTTTTTGACTTCCTGTATTTTTTCTTCAGCAATCCATCGCATGACAAAGCACATATACAATGGCGTTGATCGCATCACAATATTCCCATTACATCCCAAGATATTGAGACGCGAAGTTGATGCTTGAAACACCCAACATGCGCAGCTAGCGCACATCCTGAGGCTCAGGCGTGAACCCCATGCTGCCCGTAATCACAATGTGATTGACATGCATAATCACACTTCCATACTTATCAAGAGGTCTGAAACAAATAATACGGTCTGCTGCCATCCTGCATTAACGTCGTACATTCCAGCAGGTATTTATCCCATAGGCTAGGGGTGATGCGGTTCTGTAACATATCTGTGTACCACAACGTTAGTCACAAAGTTAACTTCGCTTATCGTTAATCTGTTACTAAAAAGGTAATGCCGTTCAACATTAAAACTTTACTTTACTGTAGATCTAGCGCAAGTGACAATTAATCATTCACTTGTAATAGTAAAATTCATGTTGATGGTTTTAGTGAAATGAGCAAGTGGACTAAAAGTGTTACCGTTGTTTAGGTAAAAATGTTTTGATTTGTGAAGTTCAGGTAGGACACAGAAGATGAATGTAAACATGTTTAACCAATTAGTTTTATTATCACATAATTATCAATGTTATGTTTATCTAATGCGTTAAATGACAAATTGTTGCAAACAAATGTTTCTTAACATCACTGGGTAAAATGGCCCTTTGTAGAAACTTCCACTGTGATACCAGCACTACATACTAAACATAGCATTCACATCTCATGCTCAAAGTGATGAACATTGGCTTGCATACATAGGGTCACTCAGTGGATGAAGGATGCCCTACTTTATGCTACTGTTTCCTCTTTGATGGCTGTACAAGCATCAATAATGCCTTGCTTCATGTCCTCTGGTGTTGTTGATTCATGTTGGTAAACAGCATCCTTCACTGTTCCCCAAAGAAAATAATCCAGCGGTGTAAGGTTTGGAGATCGGGCAGGCCACCTAACTGGGCCACCTCGTCCAATCCATCTACCACGGAACTTATGGTTCAGAAGTCGTGCTCGTAAGGCGTGATGTGCAGGGCATCCATCATGCTGATACCACATGACCATTCTCCGGTTCAGAGGTACGGTGTCCAAGAGAACAGGAATATTGTGTCATATAAATTTGGGGTATTGTCTGCCATTTTGGATGCCATTTATAAAGAAAGGTCCGATAATGGTATCTCCAATAATCCCACACCAAACATTAACTTCCCACGGATGTTGATGCTCTACCTGACGGAGCCATTTTGGATTGTCTGCGGACCAATAATGCATATTCCTCATATTGACAATTACTTTGTTGGAGAATGATGCCTTGTCGGTAAAGAGAACATCTGCAAACAAATTTGGATTAGTCAGAAGTTTTCGCTGAGCCCACCAACAAAATGTTACCCTATTGCGGAAGTCAATTCCATGAAGATCCTGGTGTAAATGAACATGGTAAGGATGAAACTTATGACGTTTAAGAATACGCTGTGCACTTGATTTCAACACACCAACTTCACGTTCAATTTGACGTGTGCTGATTTGAGGATTCACAGCTATGGTAGCAGGCACAGCAACTTCAGCACGTTAATCTGTGCGTTATCTAGGATGATGTCGAGGTCTTGGATTCAAGCTTCCCGTTTCACGTAGACGAGATGTGAGACGACCAAACATCCGGTGCGAGGCGATGGCTTGTCAGGGAATCTTCTGTACAGTCGGTCTGCCTGAACGCCAATGCAGTCAACGCCATTGTGTATGTGCTTTGTCATGCTATGGATTGCTGAAGGAAACATACAGGAGCTCCATTTAAAAAAAAAAACATAAGTTTGTGTTAAAAAACACATATGCTTTCGTTTTAGAATGTTTCCAAATATGTACATTCATGGGTCCCAGCCCTAAATTGATACCGGTGAAAGTCGTTTTCTAATAGCTGTTATAGTTCCAGAGATATTTTGGGTGGACAAGATAGCTGGGACACCCTATATATTAGTGTAGACGATGCTGAGTCGCAGATAGGCACAACAAAAAGAGTTTCACACTTAAAACTTTTGACCAATGACCTTTGTCAACAACAACAACAACAACAACACACACACACACACACACACACACACACACACACACACATACACACACACACACACACACACACAAGCAACTGTCGTCTACATATGTAGGCATAAGCTGTCTCTCACATGAATGTCCACCAATAAACTGTGGCCAAGAAACAAGTGGACCACCCTGTTGCTGAACATGCTACGAAACATGATATCCTTCATTTCAATGGCTGCTTCAGAGCCTGTGCCATATGGATGCTTCCCACCAACACCAGCTTTTCTGAATTGTGCAGATGGGAACTTTCCCTGCAACACATCCTACTTTCCCTTAACTCTCCTGGCCTCAGACCTTCATTAGTTACGGTCCTCACCCACCTATCCCCTTCCCTGCTCCCATTCCAGCACTACACAGCCATCATTCCAGAACCACACCCAGCCTTTTTCTCCCCTCTCTTTCTCTCTCTATTTCTCTCCTTTTCTACTACTCCCACCCCTCCCCATCTCTACCCTGCCCTCCACCTAACCTGCAGCATTTCAATGTCTGCCATCCCCACCGTACTATCCATCCCCTTCCCCACCCCAGCCACCTCCTTACCCCCACCCAGCTGCCACTCCCATCATGCACTGGTGCTACTACTTGCAATGTGGTTTCAGTTGCCTGAGACTGCAGACATGTGTGTGAATTGCGTTTGTGTGAGTGTGTGTGCAAACATATGTGTGTCTATTGTTGTCAAAGCCATTGGTGGAAAGTTTTAAATGTGAAACACTTTTTGTTGTGCCTATCTGCGGCTCAGTATCTCCGCTATTTGGTAAGTAGCAACTATCCTTCAGATAACATCGTCACATTCCATCCTGGATTTTCCATTGTTTTATATTATTGTAGAAGGATTGAGGAAGTGACATCAGACAAATGCCATATATATAAGAGAGTAAGTTTAGTGAGGAAAGAAAGGAGATTTAGTAAAGAGAAGCAGTGTTAATTCCTTCTCTTCTTCAAGGAAAAGAAACATAATACATACAAGTGGAGCAGAATGATAGGTACAGGCATAACATGAGATAGAGATGAATAGAAAGAGATACGCAGATATCAAGTAAAAATGTACACACTGCAGCTATTTGTCAAAGGGTTAACAATACAACATAACTAAATATGAGTAACAGCATTCATAAACAAATAATTAAGTTGCGGAACATGCCAAACTATGTGATACAATGCATAAAAGCCAGTATATTAACAGATAATTTACCAGTTATGACACGAGATAGTTTAAAAGAAACAAATATACACAAATAAGATATTGTGATATAATGTACTAACGTAGGTAAGTAGTACAATGCCTGATTGTAAAGGGCAAGATTGTGCTGAGTGGCAGAATGCCAGAGTTGAGAGAAAAAGTACTATTGTGAATGGTTATGTAAGAACGTTTTATTTCTTTTTCTAATAATGAATGGCATAAATTTAATGGCATTTCCACATGAATACATTAGCCACTGACATGCAGTATTTAGTCTGTGAATTTCTTTTATCTTAGTATTATTATAAAGCTGAGGAAGTATGTTAGTAATTACCATCACTAACCATAATATAAGTAGGCTCTTGAGTTAGTGTTACTTTTAATAGGAAATTGGAGATGATATGTATATGCAACTACCAGCTGTACAATGAAGAGGTTCCTTAGATCATCTCTAATTATCAGTCCTTTTACACCTACAGATGGTAAGGACACCAACCATACTGACTCCTCCCATATCCCTAGAATAATTACAGTTGAAGGACAAAAGGACACCAACCATAGTGGCTCCTCCCCTTGCCTTAACATAATTGAAAGTGTGATCCCCCCATGAACCATTGACCTTGCAGTTGGTGGGGAGGCTTGCGTGCCTCAACGATACAGATAGCCGTACCATAGGTGCAACCACAACGGAAGGGTATCTGTTGAGAGGCCAGACAAACGTGTGGTTCCTGAAGAGGGGCAGCAACCTATTCAGTAGTTGCAGGGGCAATGGTCTGGGTGATTGACTGATCTGGCCTTGTAACACTAACCAAACCAGCCTTGCTGTTGTGGTACTGCGAACGGCTGAAAGCAAGGGGAAACTAGAGCCATAATTTTTCCCGAGGGCATGCAGCTTTACTGTATGGTTAAATGATGATGGCGTAATCTTGGGTAAAATCTTCCGGAGGTAAAATAGTCCCCCATTCGGATCTCCGGGCGGGGGCTACTCAAGAGGACGTCGTTATCAGGAGAAAGAAAACTGGCATTCTACGGATCGGAGTGTGGAATGTCAGATCCCATAATTGGGCAGGTAGGTTAGAAAATTTAAAGAGGGGAATGGATAGGTTAAAGTTAGATATAGTGGGAATTAGTGAAGTTCGTTGGCAGGAGGAACAAGACTTCTGGTCAGGTGAATACAGGGTTATAAATACAAAATCAAATAGGGGTAATGCAGGAGAAGGTTTAATAATGAATTAAAAAAATTGGAGTGTATGTAATCTACTACAAATAGCATAGTGAACGTATTATAGTGGCCAAGATAGACACGAAGCTAATGCCTACTCCAGTAGTACAAGTTTATATGCCAACTAGCTCTGCAGATGACGAAGAAATTGAAGAAATATATGATGAGATAAAAGAAATTATTCAGGTAGTGAAGGGAGGCGAAAATTTAATAGTCATGGGTTACTGGAATTTGGTAGTAGGAAAAGGGGGAGAAGGAAACGTAGTAGGTGAATATGGATTGGAGGGAAGAAATGAAAGAGGAAGCCGCCTGGTAGAATTTTGCACAGAGCACAACTTAATCATAGCTATCACTTGGTTCAAGAATCATAAAAGAAGGTTGTATACACGGAAGAACCCTGGAGATACTAAAAGGTATCAGATAGATTATATAATGGTAAGACACAGATTTAGGGACCAGGTTTTAAATTGTAAGACATTTCCAGGGGCAGATGTGAACTCTGACCACAATCTATTGGTTATGAACTGTAGATTAAAACTGAAGAAACTGCAAAAAGGTGGCAATTTAAGGAGATGGGACCTGGATAAACTGACTAAACCAGAGGTTGTACAGAGTTTCAGGGTGATCATAAGGGAACAATTGACAGGTATAGGAGAAAGAAATACAGTAGAAGAAGAATGGGTAGCTTTGAGGGATAAAGTAGTGAAGGCTGCAGAGGATCAAGTAGTTAAAAAGAGGAGGCCTAGTAGAAATCCTTGCGTAACAGAAGAAATATTGAATTTAATTGATGAAAGGAGAAAATATAAAAATTCAGTAAATGAAGCAGGCAAAAAGGAATACAAACGTCTCAAAAATGAGATCGACAGGAAGTGCAAAATGGCTAAGCAGGCATGGCTAGACGACAAATGTAAGGATGTAGAGGCTTATCTCACTAGGGGTAAGATAGATACTGCCTACAGGAAAATTAATGAGACCTTTGGAGATAAGAGAACCACTTGTATGAACATCAAGGGCTCAGATGGAAACCCAGTTCTAAGCAAGGAAGGGAAAGCAGAAAGGTGGAAGGAGTATATAGAGGGTCTATACAAGGGCGATGCTCTTGAGGATAATATTATGGAAATGGAAGAGGATGTAGATGAAGATGAAATGGGAGATGTGATACTGCGTGACGAGTTTGACAAAGCGCTGAAAGACCTGAGTTGAAACAAGCCCCCTGGAGTAAACAACATTCCATTGGAACTACTGACGGCCTTGGGAGAGCCAGTCCTGACAAAACTCTACCATCTGGTGAGCAAGATGAACGAGACAGGCAAAATACCCTCAGACTTCAAGAATAATATAATAATTCCAATCCCAAAGAAAGCAGGTGTTGACAGATGTGAAAATTACCGAACTATCAGTTTAATAAGTCACAGCTACAAAATACTAACATCAATTATTTACAGACGAATGGAAAAACTGGTAGAAGCCGACCTCGGGGAAGATCAGTTTGGATTCCGTAGAAATGTTGGAACACATGACCTTACGACCTATCTTAGAAGAAAGATTAAGGAAAGGTAAACCTACGTTTCTAGCATTGCTGGATCACACCCAAACAATCATCGAACCGCACATCCTCCCTAAAGGCTGACATGTGTGCCTTCGCACCCCCATTCAGGCTACCCTAACCTCACATGCCCATTTATTGTTAGGCAACGTACTTATCTTGGCCGATAAACTGTTCAAAACCCTGAGCTCTTTTCCCATTGTGGCTACAGCACAGAATGCCAGCTACCACTCCGTGGCTCCAGCCAGCTACTCACTTACCCCTACCGCCCCACCCCAAACCTCAGTAAGCACGACTTCACTCATGCCACGTGCCGCTAATGACTCTCTGCCCACAATGGAGGCCCCAGACCTCTACCAGATTCTGGCACACCTGTGTTCTTACTGCCAGCATTGCCTGCCTGCACCTCATGCACCCACTGCCAGTGAACGACTGCCTCACAGACACAATGCCCAAAACCAATGCAAACTAGGCACAGGTTGCTGGTAACATCAGATGTTTCGCAAGAAAGTGACCAACTGCAGACCTCCTTGTTCCTGGTCCCCGAAACCCAGCAGCCCCTGGCAGTAGGTGCGCCCAGTTGTTGTACCACTTCACAGCGCCTATTCATATGAGATTTGAACGGTGCTAGTCCCAACAAGAACTCAGCCATTCCTAGTTACGGGGTGCATACCCGCTTGCCGAACCTGGACCTCTAGTGTGAACTTCCGCAGACCTTCGTGGACATACATGCTACCAACCCTATTCTCGGTGCTGACTACCTCAGTCATTACAGCCTACTGACTGATACAGCAATGGGCCATTTACTTGACAGCACCTCCAGCAGGATTGTTCGTTGCAGCTCCCACCCCGCCATGTGCTTTGGCATGAAACAGCTGGCAGTTTCAGGCCCATATGCTCAGCTCCTTGCAGAATCCCCCCCCCCCCCCCAAAATTCATCTACGCAGCACCCCCAGAATATTCAGCATGACACTATGTATTACATTGCCCATTGTGCCGATTACCATAAGCTCAATGCCCACACCATTCCTGGCTGTGATCCAGTCTCACTCCTCCGTGCCTACAATGACACAATCTCAGGAGCTACAATCTCCAGTAACATAGATTTCACTAAAGCCTACACACAAATCCCAGTTGCCACAGAGTAATTGAGGAAACAGACATAATCACACCTTTTGGCCTATTCGAGAGTGCATTCCTGACATTTGGCCTCCATAATACTGCACAAACATGACAACGATTTTTGGAAACATCCTCCAGGGTGCAGCAGGGTCTTTCACCTACATAGATGATATGCTCATGAGCTGCTTGCAGTCCACAAAACCATCTCCTAATTCTGATCTTCAATCGAGGGATGCATCTTTGTGATCTTCATAGACCACTGCCCCCTTGCCTCTGGTTTTTGCAAGAAAGACATAGACCACATCTCACCTTGACAGTTTAGGCTATAGGAGCTTATCACAAAACTTGCTACCAACATTCAGCACATTGCTGGCATCAACAACATTGTGGCAAATTGCCTTAGCCACTCTAGCACCCCCACCATAACCCACCTCAGACTACAATGCCCTGGCCACTGCTCAAGAGGGCAACCTGGACCTGGTCCATGCTGATGTCTTCATTGATCCTTCAAAACCTGATGATTCCAACGATCACCCCCATCCCTTCCTCCCTCCCACCTTCTGAAAACCGGCATTTGACTCTGTCCATGGCCTCATACACCTAGGCATCCATCCTTCTGCCAACCTCATGAAACAACCCTTCACCTGGCTGGTTGGTTGATTTGGTGGAAGGGATCAAACAGTGAGGGCATCAGTCCCATTGAATTGGGAAAGGATGGTGAAGGAAGCCGGCTGTGCATTGTCAAAGGAACCATCCCAGCATTTGCCTGAAGCAATTTAGGGAAATCGTGGAAAATCTAAATCAGAATGGCCAGACACAGGTTTGAACCGTAGTCGTCCTGAATGTGATTCCAGTGCACTAACCATTGAGCCACCTGCTCCATGCTTCATGTGGCCAGCATCCAACGTGACTGCAGCAATTGGGGCCAGTACGGTGTTCCATGCCAGTGCACCACACAACATCGCAACATCGGATCATGCAAATTCACCTTGACATTGATGGCCCACTACCCTCCTCTAGTGGATACGATATCTGCTGACAGTTACTGACAGGTTTACATGCTTGAACTGTGGTTGCAGCCTTTGTTCAGACCTGGGTGTTTCACTTCAGTCGCTCACATGAGATCAATACAGATCGCAGGTGCCAGTTCACCTCGGCCCTCGTCTGATCCCTGACAGCCACCTGTGGCTCCAATTTTCACCATATCACCAGCTACCAGCCTGCAGCTAACACCATAGTAGCACAGTTCCACTGCACACTTAAAAGCTGCCCTCACATTATTCTTCTGCATAGTTTGCTGCCCTACCATTGATACTTCTAGGCCTGTGAATCACACACAAAACTGACCTGAGAACTTCTGCTACAGTGACCCTGCTCCCATCCCAGGTTTCATGCAGAAGCTGCAGGGCAACGTGGCCCAACTGTGACCAACACCTCTGTAACATCACAGTGTGCACCGTACCTTCATGCATATGATCTCACATCATGCACTCACATCATGCTTTGGGTGGATGCATACCAACGGCAACCTGTCCTCAGTTCTCGAGCCCACATCTAGTGTTGCAACGCAGGGGCAAGACATTCTCCATTCATCTGAATGGGGTCGCTACAACCATCTCCACAGACACGCTCAAGCCGGCCTATGTCCTAGAGCCCCCTCCAGGCAACAGGCACAGCACCACCATGGTAGAGTTGCTCTCACCAACCACCAAATCCAGTCACAGCACCATTAACATCGCACCTGATATGACACAGGCCAACACGGTCTCCTCTGCTATCCCCAACATGCCACCTGCCGACACCACCCCCGATGCTGTGTCTGACATACCACCAGCCAACGCTGCTTCCGGTCCACTGGTCCACCACAAACCCACTACCTGAATGACCCCCCCCCCCCCCCCTCCGTGCCCCAGTGCCTAGGACCATGATGTCACCATCGCAGCCTCCAACAGACGTAGACAGCGCCCCACCCGCCACAGGCCCCCTCACTCTCAACAGTGTCGGCACCACCGCCGCTAGCACCTACACCACTGGAGCAGCAATGCTACTTCACATGCTACAAGCACCAAGCGTTGGACCTGCCCTTGCCCCTTCTCTGACCGGAAACCACAGCACGAGCACAGAATTAACAACCCGTGCTTGCCCTCCAGCAAGCATCACCAGCCAGCTTCAAACACCCTTCTGCGCAGACACCGGTGTTTTCTTCTTGAAAGGGGGGAACTGTGTGGAAACTCCTTCCATTGAATCCACCTGTAGCAGCAGATGATTGGCTGCATAGACCAGAAACCAGCCCTCTGACACCCTCACTGGTCGCTTCTGCTAACGGAAGAACTTAGACAGCCAAGCTTTCCAGACACTAGGCATGCCAAATGTGATCACCTGTATTTAATCTATGATCCCACATTCATCAAAAGAAAAAAAAATATTCTCCACTAGAAGAGAGGAAAATTGAGTGTAATTTCAATGTTGAAAAAATGACCTCTCCTGGAATTTGTAGCTTCTCAAAACCTCATAGCACAGCACCACACACTGCTAAACGATGGTTCCACTGGACAATTTGAGGCTGATATGGGAGTTTTCCCACTGTCTACTGGTCCTGGATCACACTTTACCCAACCATCTTTAAAAAAAACATATAGCTTTCAGAATACATTTTTCATTGGATGCCCCCATTGTTTGGGGAAAATAAGCACTCTCAGTGCATCCGATCTGCATGACGATCACAACAAACTGAGCTGTGCCAGTAACTATCAATTTCAGAGAGAAATTCCCTCAACATAGTGGCATCTAGGAGCCTCTCTGACCCAGAAAAAACTTGAGCAGCACCACTCAAAGTAGCTGCAGTGAGAGAAACTAGAAAGCATGCAAATGTCCACAGAGAAAGAAGGAAGTAGTCACCAAAGTGAGAGAAAGTAAGCAACACAGTGCCGCATGGAACCAAATTAGAAGCAAGTGTGCCTGGCTTGCTGCATGCTGTCGTAGTTTCCCCTCACTGACATGATGCCTATGGACTGAGGTGGGTACTTGGCTGTGGCTGTGGTGTGCTGCCTTCCATTGTATTTGTTTATCAAGTGTGGAGAGAAGCAAAGAGAGAAGATTACACAGACATTGGAGGCATAACTAGGGCACAGCAGTGAATATCAGTAACAAGAATCCGATGTCCAACAAATCAGTGGCTCTTTGGAGTCCCAAATTGAAAGGGTGTTTTACTGTAGCAATGCGCAGAGCAATGGTGGTAGAAAGCATAATAGGGAGCATTGTAATGTGTATCCAGTTTTTCTGAAGCACTGTGTTTAAGGATATGTTGTTGGTGCAAGACACCAAACAAACTAGATGTCACTGCACTCAATTATTCAGTCTTGTTAAGTCATTGTGTTTGTTGTTCTTAAGAGTCTGAACTGCTTCCTGACCGATGCTTGTGTTGATAGTTCATTTCTGTGCCAAATTTCCAGTTGAGCTTAATTTGATCCCGTTGGGTGGTCACTCATAACAGGTTATGACCGTTTGATGCAGTACACTACATCAAGCCTATCTTGTGGCACATTAAATTAAAAGATTTTACATATTTGTGGTTGCCATACATAACAGGTTCTATCATATTGAATGAATTAAATTATTGTTAAACTATTCTGTGGCACATTAACATTCAGAGATTTTTATATATTTATTGCTGTCACATGTAATTGGTACCATCCTGTTGGAGGTAATACTGTACTGTGAGACTGTCAAGTGACGCGTTTAGAGTTAAGTCTCAATAAGATATTTTATATAAAATGAATATAACCAATTATTTATAGTATAATATAAATGGATATATAAAAAAAATCTACTGAGCAAGTGGCAGCAGAGGAACACACACACACACACACACACACACACACACACACACACACACACACACACACACACACAAAGATTTAGTGACTCCTTCCTCTGGCAGAATGGTTGAAGGGGAAGGAAAAAGGGTGAAGGAGAAAGACGGGAGAAGTTTAGGGAAAGGCGTGCAGTTCAGAAAAGTCACCCAGAACCCCGGGTCAGGGGATTCTTACTGGACTTTCCTTCTGATCCAGTCCGGTAATATGTAATTGCAGTCAATGATTTACCCCACTGTGTTCCCATCTCAATTACTTGAATGTTGATGCACAACATTGCAAGCTCAGCATGAAAACACATTAGCCTTACAAGATATGATGCAAGCTGGCAAGAAAGCAGCAATAAATTGGTTCTCATCACATACATTGCTTTGCAACCCTGATAAAAACCAGCAGATTATACTAGAATTGTCAAAAAAGGTAGAGGTGCAAGCACTTACATTCTAAGAATTCATGCAAACTAAGTTTATGTGAGAAACACACAACAACCATATCTGTCAAAAATGTCTCGAGTTACTTATTTAATATGGAAACTGAAAGCCTTGGTAACAAAGGCATACTCAAAAGTCATTCACTTCGGACTCTTTCAAACACATACAGAGTATGAACTGCTGATACTGGGCCATTCTTCTCACATCAGTAATATATTTGAAAAATTTAAAAGAACATAGTGAGGGCAATGAGTAATGCTGGTAGATAAGAGCACTGCCGACCTCTATTAATACAGCTCGAAATATTAACAGTTATAGCAACATATGTGAAATACAATATAGGAGATTTCGAAATGAGGTAAAATAATAACCATCGTAACACTACATGTAAAATAAAATTATATATACCAAGGCAAAGGTTGGCAAGAACAGGGAATTCCCATCTAATCAATAGCTTACATAAACATCCGTTTTCTGCTTGGTCAGCTAACATAACTATCTTCAGAAGCAAGCTGTTAAAGCACTTCCTTATTAATCCTTTTTATGACGTAACTGAATTTATGAATATTGTATTAGAAGAACATGAGTAGCACAGTTGTTGTAGTCTAGTGGTTGCCGGCACAGTAGCTCAGCATGTTCGGTCAGAGGGCTACGTGCCCTCTGTAATAAAAAAACTGAGTTAATTGATCATCAATGAACTTAAATGGATGTCTTAAGACGTCTGCCCCGAGCAGATGCAATGAACAAAAGCGAACAAAATTAGATTTTAAAAAAGTGGTTATGATACTAGATTGTTGGATGGAGGGTCATGAGTTCAAAATTCATCTAAAGTGAAAAATTTTAATTTATATATTTGGTTCGAGTAATTCTAGAAGTATCCACAGATGGTAAGAAACATTGTACTGGAATGTTCTGTATACCGTATGTGTACTGGCTGGAAGCAGTTCGCTCTGCCCTCTTGTATGTGGAAGTGCTGAATAAACCTTCATTAAGTGAAGTTAGTGTTCATTATTCATCTACTTAGACATTCCTCTATGTGACATTATTCTGGTGGAGGTGCCAGGTATTGGAAACTGTGATAACGCACATTATCGATGACACAGAGGCATCAGGCCACGACAGAGCTGCCATTTACATGGCGAGAAAACAGAGTTTGAGCCATATTCAACAGATCACAATCTATCGGAGACAAAAGAAGAAGAGGATGTCATGATGATAGCAACTGTGTGCCATCACATGAGACATCCTTCCAGGTTCTCTGGTGACGATGCCCCAGATCCAAACAAGTGGCTGGAGGTATATGAGCGTATAGCCAAATTTAACAAATGGGATGACACTGTGTGTTTGCCTAACGTATTTTTCTACTTGGAGGGCACTGCCAAGGAATGGTATGAGGACAACGAGGAGAAGCTCAGTATTCCAGGTGGAACTGCGCAAGTATTCCAGGGACACATGATGACAGAAGTGCAAAGCTGAAGATAAATTAAAGTGCAGGGCACAGCGTCCAGGAGAAACAGCATCATCCTACATTCAAGACATCTTGGAGCTGTGTAAAATAGTGAATACTCGAATGAAGGAGGAAGATACGGTTGCACATCTCATGAAGGGTGTTGCTGAGGTCATGTATCAAGCCTTACTCCTGAAGGAGGTTTCGACAGCAGACAAATTCATAAAATGGTGCCAGTATATCGAGACAATGCATCAGAAAAGAATTACATACTAGAAGTTTGAACAGCTTCCAAACATCATATCAATGTCTGTGATGGAGGAAGAAACTGATTTCACAAGTGTTCTTTGTCAGATAGTGAGAGAGAAAGTTCAGAAGGCACTTGGATTGCACGGTGAGCAGAAAATGGAGACACTTTAAGAGGTCATAAGGGAGGAAGTGGAACAGACATTGAACCCAATCTCTCGTTCTTCATTTCCCTTAAAACAGTAAAATGTCAAGACCAAGGTGAAGATACGTTCCTACAATGCCGCATGAGGAACCTGTTTGGGCACCAAGGAAGACTGATGTCTGGAGGACCCAGGATAACCAACCAGTATGATTCCACTACAGATGACTGGGACGTATGGTGTGCTATTGTCAAGAAGGGTGGTAGATATTTGACAATGCCCGCACTAGAAGACAACAGACCGATCTTAGCTGATGCCAACTCCGGGTTGACGAAGATGAACCAAGACGATGTGGGTGCAGGGTGACGTAGGTCACCATCGCCACTAGCTAGCCATTGGAGAGGACGCTCCCCAACATGCGCATCAAAGTCTCCATCGCCATTTAGAAGCTCCAGCCGATCACCTAGCCACGGCAACCTGGAAAACTAGAGGATGCGACCTTCCTTGGGAGTGGGGCCGCCAAAGAGAAAAATCCTTCGCCGTTGATCACTACAAAAATTATAGGAAACTATGTCTATATCCTCATGGATGGCCAACCAGCCCGAGCTCTTGTGGACTCTGGAGCATCATATTCAGTCATTTCAGAGAAGTACCATCACTAGTTGCAGAAAAGCATATTCATCAACAACAAAACATCTCTGCTGAAGGTGGCTAATGGGAAATATGTAAAACCTACAGGAAGATAAGTCATTAATGTGGGTTTAAGTGGCCATACACAGCCCATAGAATTCATCGTCTTACAAGAGTGTAGGCATGATGTCATTCTCAGATGGGACTTTTTTAAAGCTTCTCAAGCAGTTATAGATTGTAGTCACTGGAAGATTATGCAAGACAAGATGAGATACTGTGGACAGGAAGATGCGCATCTGTGTGTATGGAGACTATGTGCTGGATGAATTGATCATTCCTGTAGTCAGGGCTAGAAAGGTATCTGTCATGTGTCATGCCATGTATCAACCCATGGATCTTGTAGTGGAATGTAAGAGAAGCATACCACTGAAGAATAACTTGGTCATCCCAGCCTCTGTCGTCTCATTGAAGAGCGGATTTGGTGAATTGCGGATAGTTAACTGTCACTGAGAACCGCAGATCCTTGCAAGATCCATTTGCATAGCAAATGCTGAGCCATTAATTGCAGAACAGCTGAGCATCATAGAAACCTCCCATACAGAGTCTGTGGGTGAAATTAGCACTATCACTACAAGACATGATCTTCTAGCTACTATCACCAGATCTCACTACGGAACAACAGAAGAAGCTACTGGCCATTCTTCAAGAGTTCCCTGAATGCCTCAATCCACAGGTGAAGAGCAAATTAGACAAATCAATGGTAAAGCACCGGATTAGCACTGGAGACCATCAACCAGTAAGCCAGAAAGCATACCGTGTATCAGCAACGGAACATCGAATAATTTGCGCCGAGGTAGAGAAAATGAGGAAGAGTGACATCATTCAGCCTTCGCAGAGCCCATAGTCATCACCAGTGGTTCTCATCAGGAAGGAGGATGGCATTTGGCGCCTTTGTGTTGATTACAGGAAGCTTAATAAGATAACTAAAAAGGATGTTTACCCTCTTCCATGAATTGACGATACACTAGATTGCCTGAAGGGGGCTAAGTTTTTCTCAACCATGGACATGTACTCGGGATACTGGCAAATTGAAGTAGATGAGGATGATCATGAGAAAACTGCATTCATCACCCCTGAGGGCCTGTATGAGTTTAAGGTAATGCCATTGGGTTTGTGTAATGCACCAGCAACTTTTGAACAAGTGATGGTTACTCTTCTAAAGCATCTGTAGTAGACGATGTGTCTTTGTTATTTAGATGACATTATAGTGTTCTCAGAGACATTTGATGAACACATAAAAAGACTGAGGGCCGTTCCTAAGTGTCTCCAAAAAGCCAGACTGAAACTTAATCCAAGAAAGTGTCTCTTTAGAGAAAAAGAAATCAAAATACATGGGCACCTTGTGTGAAATGAAGGTGTGTGGCCAGACCCAGAAAAGGTGAGAGCTATAACAGAATTTCCTATTCCTGAAAGTATTATAGATGTGAGAAGCTTCCTTGGACTGTGTTCTTATTACAGTCATTTTATCAAAGACTTCTGTACCAAAGCCAGGCCACTCCAAGTGATGTCAAAAGCCGATGCTAAATTTATCTGGGGTAGTGCTCAACAAGATTCTTTCGATGTGCTGTGAAAAGCTCTGACGACCGACACAGTACTTGGTCTGTATGATGAGAGAGCACCTACAGAACTACACACAGATGCCAGTGGGTTTGGGATCAGTGCTGTTCTGGAGCAGATTTCAGATGGAAAAGAGAAGGTTATAGCCTTTGCTTCTAGGACACTTACAAAAGCTGAGAGAAACTACTCAATTACAGAAAGAGAATGTCTTACTGTGATCTGGGCCATGTGCAAATTTCAACAGTACCTCTATGGAAGGCCATTCACAGTTGTTACAGACCATCATTCTACTTTGTTGGTTGACAGGTCTTAAGGATCCAACAGGTTGACTCACCAGGTGGGCACTACATCTTCAAGAGTACAAAAGTGGAACAAAACACCAAGATGCCGACTGTCTCTCACGGAACCCTGTGCAAGACCATCAAGACTTTGATGAAGATAGTGACTGTTTCTCTGCACTCCAGGATCTCTCTGCTGAGCAGGAGGATGCCAAGATATCTCAAATTATGCTTGCCTTAAATCGGTCAGAGGATGTGAAAGGACAGTTTAAGGTAGTTAATGGATTACCTTGTAAGAAAAACTTTTATCCGTTTGGAAAGAGGTGGCTACCAGTGATTCCTAAACACATGCGCTTAGATGTTCTACAGAAATTCCATGACACACCTGAGGCCAGACATTTAAGATTTATTAAGACATAAAATAGGATCCGCAAGAGATTTTTCTAGCCAGGTTTATTTAGGAGTGTCCGTCACTATGTGTTGCATTGTCAACAGTGCCAGAGGAGAAAGGCAGGCTCAGAAACCACGTGGCCAACTCACACCAATTCTACCAGCCAAAACGCCTTTCCAGCGTGTTGGAATTGACCTCCTTGTGAATGCTGGTTCTGCCCCTATGTGAGTGAGGACATATATTGGTTAGAAAGAGTCCACTTGAGTGCCTGCAACCAATGTGTGGGCATCCTAGATATACTGTAATTATGCTTGGAGGTATGGTCAGGGATGCGGTTTCGTATTACAGCAGTAGCACTCTTGTGGTTATCCCACTCACCCTCATTGTAAATCCGTATGTCAGTCGTATGATTCAACCTGTTGTGCTGCCATTCATGAACAGCATTCCAGGGGCTGTTTGCCAACAGGCTAACTTTCACTCACATACCACTGTTTTAACCCAACATGCTCTACTGAGTGTCGACATGTTACCTTGGCCTGCTCGATCACCCAATCTGTCTCCAATCAAGCGTATATGGGAGATCATCGGACATCAACTCCAGCCTCATCCACAAATAACATTAACTAGCCCTGCATTGACTGACCAAGTGCAACAGGCATGGAACTCAAACCTACCATATGACATCTGTCACCTGTACAAAACAATGCGTGAGTGTTGTCATGCTTGCACTCAACATTCTGGCGGTTACATCGGTTATTAATGAACTGGCTTTTCACATTTGCAATAGGTAATCTCGCACTTACATTAACCTGTGATCTTGCAATGTTAATCACTGAAATACATTGCCTAGATAAATATATTACTAAAATTTCATTACTCTACATTAATTATTTTTTGATGTTGCAATTTTTTTCCCTTCAGTGTAGAAAACTCTCTGAATCAGTGGCTCAGGTATGTGGCAGGACGATCTTTGGAGCCCATTCATTCTGAATTACTGTAGTATGTGCATGCATTTTGATGTATCACTGCCAAGGAATAGTGTGTATTTATTCTATACTTGCAGTCTCAATCATTTCATCTGGAGCACCTTCACCCGGGTATTCTCTAAAATTCTTTATGAACACCACATGCCCATAATGCCCAATCTGTAATCGGTTAAGAATATAGTAATTCCAGTGTTACTCAATGCACAACTATGCCGTGTAACCATGAAATAATATATTCCATATTATAAACAAAATCATGGAAATAATCAACTGAACATGTAACTAACTATAACACTACACAACCATCCTACAGTGATTCCAAATAATATACAGTCCTGTTACTGTTAAGTGATCAGTTAAAAGTGAAATAGTGTAGAATAAGCATGATGATTCTAGTTACATCACAAATTAAAATCAAGAAAAACTAGTCAGAAGTATCAAAACAGTCTTCATTTCTCATAGACCATATACAAAAGCAACAACTACTTCCTAGTGCTATTTAATATCAATATAAGTCATAAAATTTTCTATACACAATTGTCACAACGTAAATCTGTGTTAAGGACAGTACGCAATGGCTAGAATTCTTAAAATTGTGATATACCTAATAATCAAGATGATTTGCTTCAACTGCATTATCGCTTCTGAATCCTGGTAATCATTACACTATATTATCTGGAAAAAAATATCCAAATACACCTATAAATTCAGTCTGTACACACATCATCAAAAATTCACTGTAAAAATAACCCACATATAGAAGACTTTCTTTGGAAGAACTGTTAACTCTCAGCACAAACTTAAAACTGCCAGTGCTTGTATGAAGATGTCCATGCCACCACTTTGGCATAATCTGGAAATTTGCTCAACATATCTCTGAAGATGGGTGATATCTGATGACCAGATGTCATATACTGTCCTGAGAGTGCTAAGTCAAGAATAGTATCATTTGACAATGACTGCACCTGCAAAGAAGTTGTAAACATGTAATAATTATTAATGTTAGAAACTTAACAAAATGACAAAAAACATACAATACCTTTACACGAGTATGTGAGTTCAGGTACAATGAAACATAATTTTATATTATATGCAAAAACAGATTAACAAGTCAGCAACTGAAAATTGCAACAATAGTTTCATCAAGATCAAATGTGACAAATGGAACACTCAGGAAGTATATGCAAATGGCATATTACAACTGAAAATATATTCACGCAGTGCACACAAGCACTCAGTATGAAATAACTATTGTGATTCCCTGATGACCTCAGAGCTGGTGCCTGGATTGAGGTTCATGATAGTATAAAACAGACGATTTTAATGGCAAATAGCTCCAGGGAAGGCCCCCACCCCATCCCTAACAAAAATCAAAACATACGTAATTATCTGTTTCGTTTGATAGCTTGAGTAAGGCAATAATACACTGCAAATGCTTTACTGCTTTGATTGACTGATTGATTGTTTTATTGGTCCACTCCAACATTTTTGTACATAGTTACAAATTGATATTGGACAAGTCAATTTTTGACAGATTATGAGATGAGACACCAATTAACGTGATGATTATGAATTGCATATCTACTGTGATATAAATAAATTACAAACACAAAACTGTAAACAAAATTATATATACAGATTGCTGTCTTCATGCTCTTCTCAAGAACTTATAACAGTCTTCTAGTTAAAGAAGCAAGAGAATTTTTACTATTTTTACATCATTATGTTGACCATCACTTACAATTTTTTTTTAAGGAAACAAATTTACATTAAATCATGACCATTTTCTTATGAATTGACAATATTTGATCTTATTAATTAGAAAAGCAGAGTAATGTTTATATTTTTTATGGCATCTTCACGACTATAGTTTATAGGTTTTGCATTGGTACTAAAAACACAAATGTAAATATTAGAAAATATTTACAATTTATATGACATACACTAACAGTGATTATGTTACCGACTGGAGTATTTGACAGGAACCCATACAGATTTTAGAAGCAACTAGCTTCTATATATTTAAGATTCTATATATTCATTATCACTGTAACACAGTTTATTTAAAATAAATATTTCAGAGCCATTTCAAAATTCCTTAAATTTTTGTGTCTTAATGTGTTGTAACTTGTTCTAAAGTTTTTTCCCTGCTACTAGAGGCTCATCTTGTCGAAGTTTTGTTTTTGCATATTCACTCTCAAGTTCCATTGTGCAGAGTGTTGTACATATGAACTGTTTCTTTTTCTTTTTTTTTTTTTTTTCACTAGTTGGTCTTCAGTGTCTGTTATTTTCTTAATGAAACGTGTAACTCCCAAAATGTACAAGGTGTACAACTTTGCTTCCAATGTTTTTTCCCCAACATCTGAGGCTTTAATGAAACAAATTGGTTACACATGTATCATTCAAAGTATTTTTCATCGCTGGCCACTGCTTTCTCCCATCTTTCGAGCATTGTACAAATCATGTGTTGAAAAAATTTGTCATCTTTTGAAGAGATCCATGAATCGATTCAATTTGTGACATCTTCATGAGGTCTGAAGTCTTGGTCAGCCAGGCCACATGCCACTTATCTAAACAGGTGATAGTCAGAGAGAGCAATGTCTGGAGAATACGGTGGGTGGGGTAGGACCCCCATTTTAATGTTTCCAAGTATGTTTTGATCTCTTTTGCAACGTGGGGTCGAGCATTGTCATGCTGTAAAATCACTTTATTGTGCCTCTCACTGTATTGTGTTTGTGTTTTAATGCTCTGCTCAAATGCATTAATAGCAATCGATAACAAGCACCTGTGATTGTTTCACTTCGTTTTAACACCTCATAGTACACGATGCCAAGCTGGTCCCACCAAACGCAGAGCATGATCTTGGAGCCGTGAATATTCAGTTTGGCAGTCGACATGGAAGCATGAGCGGGATATCCCCATGATTTTTTGTTTTTAAGGTTATCGTAATGAACCCATTTTTCGTTCCTGGTCACAATGCGATGCAGAAATCCCTTCCGTTTTTGCCTCTGAATCAACTGTTCACAAACACACAAACGCCATTCAATGTCTTTTCATTTCAGCTCACACAGGACCCAAGCTGCTCCTTTCTGAATCTTGCCCATAGCCTTGAGACGTTTTGAAATGACTTTATGCATCACTCCCACTAATTGTGCCAATTCTTCTTAAGTTTGGCACGAGTCTTCACTCAGAAATGTCTCCAATTCTGCATCTTCAAAAACATTCTCTCTTCCACCACTATGCCAGTCTATGACATTAAAATCACTGTTCTTGAAGTGATGAAACCTCTCACAACACTTTCTTTCATTAATAACATCCTTACCATACATACCTGAGAGAACTTAATGAGATTCAGTTGCTGTTTTCTTCATACTGAAACAAAACAGTAACACCTCCCAAAAATGATGAGAATTAGGCTCGTAAACTGACATTTTCAATCAAGAACAACTTTATGATGCAGACACTTATTGACTAATGTTTGAATGAGGTTATGTTGACCAAGGTCCAAGCTAACTGCCTGACATCTGTGATCTGTTCCTTTCGACCGCTACTTACCGTTGTCACCACCTATCAGCAAACGGCAGATTCAAATTTGTACACCTTTTATAATCAACACAGTGGGAGAATTTGTAGGTTTTTAAAACAAAGGCCTGAGTGAGCTTCTAGTAGTTACAACATAATCAAAAGGTAGGGGCAGGGGATGGTAAAGAGCTGTTCGTGGAGCATACAGGGATAATGTAGAGAGAGGGTAGAGCAGCTACATGCAGCCGGGAGCTTATACAGTGGGTACAGGAGGTTGGGGGGTGGAGGCAGGATGGGTAGCAGAAAAGGAGAGAAGTAAAAAGACTGTGGATGCATTTGTGGAATAGAGGGCTGTGTAGTGCTGGAATGAGGATGGGGAAGGGGCTACATGTGTAAGATCAATGACTAAGAAAGGTTGAGACCAGAAATATTGTGGGAACATAGGAGATACTGCAGGGAGAGCTCCCATCAGCGCAACTCAGAAAAGTTGTTGGTGGAGAAGATCCAGATGGCACAGGTTATGAAGCAGTCATTGAAATGAAGAATGTTGTGTTGGGTGGAATGCTCAGCAATGGGGAAGTCCAGTTGTTTCTTGGCCACAGTTTGTTGGTGGGCATTCATGCAAACAGACATCTTGTTAATTGTCATACCCACATAGAAAGCAGGACAGTAGTTGCAGCTTAGCTTGTAGATCACATAACTAGTTTCACAAGTAGCCCTGCCTTTGATGAGATAGGTGATGTTAGTGACTGGACTAAAGTAGGTGGTCATGGGAGGATGTATGGGACAACTCTTGCATCTAGGTCTGTTACAGGAATACGGGCTGGGCAGGACCTGGTAAAAAGAATGGGGGAATGCTCCCACAAGCAGCAGTTTGTTATCTGCCACCCCTACCCAGCTACCCCTCTCACTCCCCACTCCAGCCTCCTCCTTACCACCACCACCCAGTTGCTACTTCCATCATGCGCTGCTGCTCGCAGTGTGGCCTTAACAGCCAGCGACTGCAGTCATGAGTGTGACAATTGCATTCCCATGCGCGCGCGTGCGCGCGCGAGCGTCATCTCTCTCTAACGAAGGCCTTGTTGACCGAAAGCTCATTTTCTGACAGTCTCTTTTTTTTGTGCCTATCTGTGATTCAGTATCTGTGCTGTGTGTTGAGTAGCAACTATCCTTTTCATAATATTGTTATATTCCATAGTGGATTTTCCATTGTTGAATTTTGGCTGATAGTTTTTCATCCATCCCATAACCCAGTGCTGTTATCCTTTGTTACTATCTTCTAGCAGTTCCATTTGCTATGATCCTTATAAATCTTTTTTGGACAATAAAACAACTTCTGCTACCAGGTGAGTTCCCCAAAAAATTATGCCATATCTCAACAGTGATTCCACCTGTGTGTAATATGATACTCTTGATCATTTGCTGTGTCATACAGCCAGTAAGAATTTTCGTGCAATAGCAGGTGGTAGTTAACTTCTTAGTGATGATGATTTTCTTCAATCCACATTCATGGAAATTTAATGCTGTTTACAACTTCTAATTGTTTGCCAGATAACACTTTGATAGAGCTTGAAGGGTGTATCCTTTGTGCAATATGTCAATGAATAGTCACTGTCTTTTCTGCATTCATGACAAGAACCAATCAGTTATGTGTAACATGTATGCTATGATTTCATTCTCCAGTTCACCTACAGTCTTCCTCTTTATCAGAATGTTGGCATCGTCTGCAAATTTTATGGAAGTCTGGGAAGGGGTTGCTGACTATAAGTTATTTATAAACAGCAGGAACAAAATTGGACCTAGAATGGAATCTTGGGGCACACCACATTTAACATTCTGTTTCCCAGACTGATACATAAGTTGGCCAATACTGGTTCCTTCTTGATATTAAGTTCCACTATTTGTTACCCAATGTTCAGTTATGACTGTATCCATTTCTGTCCCAGTCCCCTGACCTACATGTCCCAATTTTGAGAGTAGTAGTTTATGGTTTATGACATCAAAAGCTTTGGTGAGGTTCAAAAATATAGCAGACAGGTGCTATTTATGGTGTACTTGCGTCAAGGCTTTGTTTACAAAATCAAAGATGGCAGTTTCTGTGTACCTACATTTACAGAAAACTGATAAAACAGTGTAAACATCTACATATGGATTTTTATTTATTGAAAAGGAGCACAGAATGCAATTTAACGTAAACATATGTGAGACCCTCATTACAACTAGAAAGAAAGATAGATAGACCAACTAGTGGAAAAAGGATTGGAGGTGAACAACTGAAGATGGGCAGTGTCAAGTACTTGGGAAGTGTGGTAGAGAAAAATGGAAGAAGTCAAAAGAGATCAGTGAATGTGGCAGACATACAGAAACATCCCTGCAAAGTGTTCAGAGCCTGGTTTTGAACAAAGACATCCCACAAAAAACAAAGAAGTTATGTATGGAAGTTACTACATCCCAATACTGACCTATGCATCTGAAACATGGGTAATGAAGAAAAGAGGTGAAAGCATATTACATGTATGTGAAATGAAGTTCCTCTGAAGTAGGCTAGGAGTAACAAGTAAAGATAAGAAGAGAAATAAAAGAATAAGGGAAATAGTGAAAGAGGAACAGAGCAGGACAGAAACATCAAGGCTAAGATGGTATGGGCACTTAATAAGAATGGAAAACAAGAGGATTCCCAACAAGATACATAAAATGGAGATGCGAGGGAAAGAACCAAGATGAAGACCAAGGAGTAGGTGTGGAGGAGAGTGCTGAAAAAGAGAAGGGACAGCTGGACCAGAGTGAACACAAAAAGATGGTTGGAGAACAAGACAAGATGGTGAGGCTTATGTTGCAAACAAATCGAAACTTAAACTGGAAACTGCTCAAGAAGAAGAAGAGGAAGAAGATGAAGAAGAAGAAGAAGAAGAAGAAGAAGAAGAAGATGATGATGATGATGATGATGATGATGATGATGGTGACGATGTAAAGGAGCATTGACAATTGCCTCATTTAACCATCAAACATCAAACAAGATTGATCTTTTTGGCAGTCTGCTCATTAATTCTACTCTTTTCACGTCTTTAATCTTGTTTCACAGACAACAAAATTAATTACCTACTTCTATTCCATCATGCTCATTTTGAATGATAATTTGAATAATTATTTTCAATGTTGTTAATTACTTTCCTCTTTAGTATGCTTATTCTTCATCAGAATTGTGTGTTAAGCAGCATTTCCATCTAATATAATAGTACTAATTGCTATTTGCACTCATCCAGAAAGGTAGCATCCACAGAGAATGTCACGAAGTCAGTTTCCCTTGCTCTTTTATTTTTGTTGTGAATTTTACTTCCACCACTGCTTTTTTGAAACATACTGAATAGCAGATACGATAAACTGAAATCATTAGTTTCTCATCCTTCATTTCAGACTTTGACACAGAGTTTCACAGTTAACCATTGAAATGCTCCTTGGGTTGATATAAGTACCCGTGGAGTTCATAATAGCACTACGAGAATAGAAAGAAAGGGTGCACAAATTCTATAGACTGTAAAAAAAGTTGTTAATGTTCTCATACCCAAGAAAACAACATAGAAGACTTGTGAGTGTGCAAAGTAATCATTATATTTTCACAACAATGGAAATTCCTCAATGGAATAATACAGGGTGTACATAAAGTCTAGGAAAACTTTCAATTATTTACTGCACAAGAATCAAACATTGTATAGGAATCATACATATGTCATTTTGAAGAGAAACCCTGAAAGTTTTTTTTTTTTTCCCCATGTCTACCGCCACAGCACAGTTTGGTAATTTGCTGATAGTCAGTGCTAGTCACAAACATTGTGAGTTCAGGTGCGGAGCAATCTGTTTCATGAAATGGCCTCCCCTATCACCAGATCTCACTCCGTGTGACTTTTTTCTGTGGAGACACATTAAAGATCTGGTTTATGTACCACCTCTATCACGTGATGTAGCAGAGCTCCAGGAGAAAATATGGGAAGCAACTGCTACAGTCGACGATGCCATGTTGGGTCAGGTATCGCAAGAATTCGATTAGCATATTGACATCTGCAGAGCCACTCATGGTTCGCACATTGAACATTTGTAAAAAAACTTCCAGAGTTTCTCTTCAAAATGCAGTATGTATGACAGTGTACAATGTTTAGTTCTTGTGCAATAAATAATTGGAAGTGTTCCTGGGCTTTGTGTAAACCCTGTATTTCCAAAACGCACTTAACGTAGTATCACACCTACAATTATTATGAAAAGTATGATCATGTGGGGTATCAGACAAAATATACGACTGGACTGAGAATTTCTTGGTAGGGAAGACACATCCTAATATTTTGAATGGATGGTCATCAACAGATGCAGAAGTAGCTTCAAGTGTACCCCAGGAATGTGTTTTGGGTCCCTTGCTGTTCATGTTGCATATTAATGTCCTAGCAAACATGGACTTTCCACAGATGATTCAGTTATCTACAATGAAGTGCAGTCCACATGAAACTATACAAGTATTCAGTCAGTCCTAGACAAGATTTCAAAGTGGGTCAAAGATTGTCAATTTGCTTTAAATTTTCAAAAATGTACAATTGTGCAAGTCACAAAATGAAAAAAAAAGAAAAGAAAAAAATCCTTGTGTCCTATGAATGTAATATTAATGAGTCACAGTTGGAATACGTAAACTCATACCAATACTTAGCTGTAACACTTAGTAGGGACATGACGTGAAACGATCAGGGAGGCTATATCATGTGTAAAGCAGGTAGCAGACTTCTGTTTATTGATAGATTACTAGCCAAATGCAATCCATCTACAAAGGAGACTGCTTACAAAGCACCCATGAGATCCATCCTAGAATACTGCTGAAGTGTTGTGGGACTAGCAGGGGACACTGAACATACACAGAGATGGACAGCACGAATGGTCACAGATTTGTTTGCCCTTTGGGCGAATGTGACTGAAATGTTGAAAGAACTGAACTGGCAAACTCTAAGATAGATGGTAACTAACTCAAGAAAGTCTACTGACAAAGTTTCAATAACTGGCTTTAAATATTGTCTCAAGGAATATACTACAGTCACCTACATGTTGCTCCCATAGAGATTGTGAGGATAAAATTAGATCAATTGCAGCACACACAGTGGCATTTAAACTATCATTTCTCCTGTGCTCCGTATGTATATGGAACAGGAAAATACCCTGATAACTGGCACGATTTGACATTCCCTCTGTCATGCACTTCACAGTTGTTTGCAGAGGGTAGCTGTAGATGTAAAATAAACTACCACTGACTGATGTGTGGCGTATAGATAAACCTAACAGGAAACAGTATTTATACTAGATTTTGAGCTCTTGCCCTTTCTCTAGTAAAAGTATGCACATTTAAACACACAACCACACAGACAACCAAATTCACAACCTGATGGCGAGATTCTTGCCACGGCCGTAAGTGTGTGAGTTTGGGTGTCTGTGTGGTTGTGTATGTGTGAGTGTGTGTTCTTTTACTAGAGAAAGAGTAAGAGCTCAAAAGCTAGTATAAATGCTGTTTTCTGTTTCACATTTCTATGCCCCACACCAGTCACCTATGGGTTAGTGGATATTATTCTCTATCACATACCTCAAACATGTTTGTCTCTATTGCCCTTGGATGGACTGAAGGAAATGTGGAGAACATTTTGACAGAAGATCAACTGGTTTCAGAAGCTATACTGAAGTTACTGCTACCTTCCTTGAACTGATGGGAAAACGGATGAGGAAAGGGAAGGACATCTAGACATATTTGTTGACTTAGGAAACGCATTTGATAAAGAATCAAGGTGACATTTACTACTGCAAATGATGTAGGAAATAGGTGTTATGTATGGAAGCATATTCTCAAAACATATTCAATGCTTGTTTCAAAGAAATTAATTTTTCTTCAGGTTTAGTGGCTCGTTATTACAAAAAGATGAACGAATTTCTTCATCAATAATCCAAACCCATATCTAACCCCAGAGACAGTTAGACACAAGTGATACAAGCCATAACTTGGGGCTCCAAACTGAGAGGGACACCAAAGGCACCACAACTGTAAGATTTCTGTACAGTGTGTACCTCAATTAGTAGTGGCAGCAACTGAGTGCAAGATTTGTGTACAGTGTGCTTCACAGTTAATACTGAAAACTAAAAAGGGTGAAAATGTATTGGGTAAAAGGAGCAAGGGGAGGGAGTGGGGTAGGGGCAAATAAGTTGCGCATGTGAAAAAATTCTTTATCCAGTCCTGTCTTGCACAACAGTTCCAGGGTTTCTTAAACACTGTCTGAAATTAATAAGAGAATGTAAGAAGCATGGAGTTGGATTGGATGCTTTGAACAATGCATTATTAATAGACCAAAATAGTCAGACAAGTCTAAAATAAAAGCTAGACAAAACAAGATGCTACTAAGAAAACAATGCCGTGCCTAAAAATAATATTCTCACACAACCAATTGATATGCTACAATGAATTACCGAGATAAAATCCTTTTGTTTACCTCAAGGTCAAACCAGAACTGCCATGGTGGGCTATCAAGTCCGCGTCCATAATGAATAAAATATGTTGGACGATCATTCCAATTTGGTTCACCAGATGTAACATCTTGACAAAAACTCCATCCCAGGAGCTTAACTCCTGGTTTAGGTGAAATATGTAGCTGCATATGATCTGGACCTAGAACAAACATATGCAAAATATGAAAGAAAATGTAAGTCCTAGGTAAACTTTGTAACAATTTAGCAAATTATGAAATTCTGACCAACTCATGTTTGGAAGAAAAAAGTTCAGCCTCTCTCTGTATAAGAATCCAATATCTCAATGTTGGTTGAGATAACTAAAATGACCAACAAATTTTAAATGTTTATCAGAAATACTACCACTCGACCATATAATCTTAAACTGAATGTTTTCATTGTGCAAAATCACCAGTCTTACATTGCAGAAATGTTCAAAACCTCTTAAAAATGTACTCGATCTTAGTTTTATTCCTCCTACCTGTGGCATTGAAAGTTAATCTTCTTACAGATTTTGATAATGATTTTGCAGACAAAAGTTCCAGTTTTGTTGGGTTATGAATAACAGGAGCAGGACTTGGAATCCAAAGTGTACGCTTGCTGTGAACATAGAGATTTTATAATCATCTGGTAAAATACAGTATTTCAGAAAGTGTCTAAAAATCACACAATAACAGATGTTTATATTACCATATAAATGTAACAAAAGGTACTACAAGGAATCACAAATACCAAATGGTTATCATATTTTGACATTTCTAGGTCTTGCAACTATACAAAACAACATTTGGCATAATTCTCCGAGAATTAATAAAGTCCTTATTGTGCAAGTATCAGCAGACAATGTTTTGAAAAACTATTGATGGATTGTCACCAACCTGTAGTGCACTATTTGAGACACTGTGATATTTGTGAAAATATTATTCATATTGTTTGACATCCAGCAGTAACATTTTTCTCATGAGCTGTTATTTTCACACTCTTTATGATAGATACAACCAAAATTTCCATAAATACTTTACTATTGATAGGAGGGACCACATTAGGCATGGCCTTCACCTCAATAGGAAAGGGAAGGGAAGGGAAAACTGTCTAGCTTGATTGCAGAAAACTTACGGGGGGGACACTGTCACAAGTGGTAAAATACCAGTGGTCACAGGTGTCAGAGGGATGCCTTTTTTAGGATAGGGAAGGGGGATAGAAAACGAGTTTTAAGAGAGATTGGCAGACAGATTCACTTTGAGAAAATAGATGAACAGGAGTCAGATTTTAGCATACAGCCTCCGTTTAAACAATGTTTAACAGAAAGTAATCACAAACTGCCAGTTCATCTTCACCAAAGCAGTTATAATGCCATTAGTATGCAGTATGAGTTATCTTTATTACAACAGAACATTCCGGGACTCAGAACTAAAGTTGATGAACTACTCATTTGTATCGATGAAATGAATTCATCTAACGAAATTGACATAATCTGCCTCTCTGAACATCAAGTGACCACTGGTATAGATATGTTAGACATTTCAGGATTTAAGCTAGCTTCCTACTTCTGCAGAGTAGATATGGAAGGAGGAGGAGTTGCCACATTTATTAAAAACTGCCATAAATTCAAGAACATTGACATTAATAAATTCTGTTTGGAGCAGCATCTAGAAGCATGTGCAACAGAAGTAGAGTTCCATAACAGATCCTATATAATAGTAACTATTTACCGAGCACCTGCAGGAAATTATAATCTATTCATAAATCATCTAGAAGCTCTTTTGGGTTATTTAACAGTAAGAAACAAAGAAATTTTGATTGCTGGTGACTTTAATACAGATTTTCTAATTCAATCTTCCAGTAAACATTTACTGCAGTTAGTAATGTTGTCTTTCAATCTAACTCACACTGTAAACTTTCCAACTAGGATCACTAAATCCTCAAGGGCAGCCATTGATAACATTTTTATAGACAAATCAAAGGAACAAAATCATATCATAAAACCTGTAATAAATGGACTATCAGATCATGACATGCAGCTCCTTGTTTTAGATGTAAATTCTAAGCAGATTATCAAGACTGCTAAATCTGAGTACAGGAGAGTATTCAATCAACCAAAAATGAAGATATGAACTGGAAAGATGTTTATAGTGCTCATGACATGAATGAAAAATATAACACATTCATGAACAATGTCAGTACCATGTTTGAAAACTGTTTTCCTCTAAAAGTTACTCAAATTAAACAGAAGATTATAATAAAACCATGGATCACTCAAGGAATAAAGATTTCCTCTAACACAAAAAGGAAAATGTATCTATAGACCAAGAATAGCTCCAATGCTGATGATTTAGCTAAATACAAGGAATACTGTAAAATATTAAAAAATGTAATTCAGACATCTAAACAAATACACTACGAGAAGAAGATAGCAATGTCAGGGAACAAAATAAAAACAATATGGGATATAGTGAAAGAGGAGACTGGTAGAACCAGAAAGGAACAGGAGCAAATAGCACTAAGGGTAGATGACACATTAGTAACGGATGGGCATAGTGTGGCAAATCTATTTAACAAGTACTTTATATCCATTACTGATAGAATGGGATTGTCAGGATCAGTAAATAATGCCCTTGAATATCTGAAACTAGCCTTTACAAATAGCTTCAGGTACATGCATATGTCACTCACATCACCAAAAGAAATAACTTCCATAACAAAATCTTTAAAAACAAAGCATTCTAGTGGTTACGATGAAATATCAAAAAAGTTAATTAAGGCATGTTCTTGTGAGTTTAGTACAATTCTAAGTTACTTGTGTAACCAGTCAATTATAACTGGGACATTTCCTGACTGGCTGAAATATGCAGATGTTAAGCCTCTATTCAAGAAAGGGGATAAAGAGATGCCATCAAACTACAGACCGATTTCACTTTTGCCAGCATTCTCAAAAATTTTAGAAAAAGTAATCTACAGGCAGCTTCTCAACCATCTGACCACAAATAACATATTATCAAGAAGACAGTTTGGATTTCTGAAGTGTTCTGATATCGAAAAGGCTATTTACACCTACAATGAAAATGTACTTAATTCATTAAATAACAAGTTACAAGCAACAGGTATTTTCTGTGATTTGTGAAAGGCATTCGATTGTGTAAACCACAACATCCTTTTAAATAAATTAGAATTCTATGGTGTCATGGGCAGTGCTGCAAAATGGTTCAAGTCATACCTCGCTAACAGGAAACAAAGGGTCTCAGTGCAAGGGACTAGTGAATTAAGTCATCAGTCATCATCAGAATGGGAAGGGCCATTGCTTTTTCTTGTGTACATTAATGATCTGTCATCAGTTACACTGCCAGAAGCAGAGTTCGTTTTGTTTGCAGATGACACAAGTATTGCAATAAATAGTATGTCGAGTGTAGTTCTAGAAAAATCTGATAATGATATTTTCATGGATATTAATAAATGGTTTAAAGCCAACTCACTGACATTAAACTTCGAAAAGACTCACTATATCCAATTCAGAGCCTGTAATAGGTTTCCACCCAGCATATGCCTAAAGTACAAAGAAGAGCAGATAGAAGAGGTTGACAGTCTTAAATTCCTGGGATTACAACTTGATAATAAATTCAGTTGGGAGGAGCACACAACAGAACTGCAGAAACGACTTAACAAATCTGTATTTGTAATTCGAGTGTTAGCAGACATAAGTGACATAAAAGTGAAAAAGCCTGCACACTTTGCCTGGTTTCATTCCATAATATCATATGGTATAATATTTTGGGGAAACTCTTCAAGTCAAATAAAAGTTTTCAGAGTCCAAAAGCGTGTAATATGTATTATTTGTGGAGTAAACTCACGGACGTCTTGTAGAAGCCTCTCCAAAGAACTGTGTATACTAACTACCGCCTCTCAGTATATTTACTCCTTAATGAAATTTGTCCTAAATAATATATCTCTTTTTCCAACAAACAGCTCAGTTCATACATACAATACCAGGAACAAAAATGATCTGCACAAGGACTTAAAAGCACTTACTTTAGTTCAAAAAGAGGACCACTACTCAGGAACACTCATCTTCAATAATTTTCCAGCAAACATAAAAAATTAGTTACAAATAGAGATCAGTTTAAAAGGAGCCTGAAAGACTTACTAGTGGCCAACTCCTTCTACTCCATTGACGAATTTTTTAATAGAAACAAATGATGTGTTGTATATATTTATACTATTAGTATTGTTATTTCAGCTTTAAAAAAAATAAATAAAAAAGTGACATGTTCCACATCCACGAGGATCTCCTCAACACGGATCTATGGAACGAAAAACTAATCTAATCTAATCTAATCTAACACCAAGTGAATTAAATTTATTTACGTTAACTGAATGGATCCAATGGGGATGAAATCAATTAAAAGCAATTACATTCAATGATTTCAGTGAAATCCTACTCAGAAGTGCTGAACATATTCTGGCACAAATTTTCAACAGTCATAAGGTATGCAATTATTTCATAACCCTTTCAAACAATGATCTGTTTCATAACCTCTCCTATTAAATAAACTGTTTTAGTGCACTGAAAAGTATGAATAAATTAGGACTCTGTGATCACTAAACCAACAAATTAATGTTTTAACATCGTGAAACATGATTCAGAAATAATGAGTGAGACTAGAATTAATTTTTTCTCTGGTGAAATTAAATAGAATGTGAGCATATACAGTATTGTTGATATTACGAACTTTAGTTTCCATGGTTTAAATGGAAAGCATCATTTCATTAATGGAATACACTGATACACGTTACAATGCATGGTTCTCTCTATCTGCAATCATTTATAGGGTAATTTCTTTCAGAATACTGGAAAAATTTCCCTAGTCTTATTTTAATTACTGTATGATATTAAGCAAGGTTTGCATTTTTCTTTAATCTCTTAAAAAAATGTAACTTTTAATTCTGACTTCGGTGACCAGTTCCCACATGCGATATAATTCTACTGTACTTGCCTTCTTTGCCCAAGTTCGAAACTGACTGTGATGACTCAACTTACATCTAAACAATTGCTTCAGACAAAACTCCTTTGAAAAGTATAACCTAAAACTGTATGAAACAGAAATTGATTCTGATGTAATATGGGGTGTGCCAAAAGTAATAACTTATAGCAACTCACTGAAAATACTAAAATAATCATGTTTGTTTGTGATAATTATAAAGACAAGTGCCAGAGCATTATGTCATTCTAGTGCTACAAATAACCAAGAACAACTTCAACTCACTTTACTTTCAATGTGATGGAGGTCCACCACATTACGCAACAGCTATGCAAAATGACATTGATGAGGTATTTAGTGGGAAAGTTATTGGATGGTGAGGGGTAACAGAAATGTGACCCAGATCTCCTGACCCTACAGCATTGGGTTTGTTCTTTTGGGGTTTATCTTTAATATAAACAGTATGCTGCAAAAACCACAAACATGAGAAAATGAAAAAAATTATATACAACACTTTTTTAAGACATTGATTGTGTATAAACAAGTATGCCTCAGTATGCCAGATAATTTGACAAAATGTATCAACAAAGATTGAAAACACTTCAAGAAAGATGTTATAAATACACTCCTGGAAATTGAAATATGAACACCGTGAATTCACTGTCCCAGGAAGGGGAAACTTTATTGACACATTCCTGGGGTCAGATACATCACATGATCACACTGACAGAACCACAGGCACATAGACACAGGCAACAGAGCATGCACAATGTCGGCACTAGTACAGTGTATATCCACCTTTCGCAGCAATGCAGGCTGCTATTCTCCCATGGAGATGATCGTAGAGATGCTGGATGTAGTCCTGTGGAACGGCCTGCCATGCCATTTCCATCTGGCGCCTCAGTTGGACCAGTGTTCGTGCTGGACGTGCAGACCGCGTGAGACGACGCTTCATCCAGTCCCAAACATGCTCAACGGGGGACAGATCCGGAGATCTTGCTGGCCAGGGTAGTTGACTTACACCTTCTAGAGCACGTTGGGTGGCGCTGGATACATGCGGACGTGCATTGTCCTGTTGGAACAGCAAGTTCCCTTGCAGGTCTAGGAATGGTAGAACGATGGGTTCGATGACGGTTTGGATGTACCGTGCACTATTCAGTGTCCCCTCGACGATCACCAGAGGTGTACGGCCAGTGTAGGAGATTGCTCCCCACACCATGATGCCGGGTGTTGGCCCTGTCTGCCTCGGTCGTATGCAGTCGTGATTGTGGCGCTCACCTGCACGCGCCAAACACGCATATGACCATCATTGGCACTAAGGCAGAAGCGACTCTCATTGCTGAAGACGACACGTCTCCATACGTCCCTCCATTCACACCTGTCGCGACACCACTGGAGGCGGGCTGCACGATGTTGGGATGTGAGCGGAAGACGGCCTAACGGTGTGCGGGACCATAGCCCAGCTACATGGAGACGGTTGCGAATGGTCCTCGCCGATACCCCAGGAGCAACAGTGTCCCTAATTTGCTGGGAAGTGGCGGTGCGGTCCCCTACGGCACTGCGTAGGATCCTACAGTCTTGGCGTGCATCCGTGCGTCGCTGCGGTCCGGTCCCAGGTAGACGGGCACGTGCACCTTCCGCCGACCACTGGCGACAACATCGATGTACTGTGGAGACCTCACGCCCCACGTGTTGAGCAATTCGGCGGTACGTCCACCCGGCCTCCCGCATGCCGAACTATACGCCCTCGCTCAAAGTCCGTCAACTGCACATATGGCTCATGTCCACGCTGTCGCGGCATGCTACCAGTGTTAAAGACTGCGATGGAGCTCCGCATGCCACGGCAAACTGGCCGAGACTGACGGCGGCGGTGCACAAATGCTGCGCAGCTAGCGCCATTCGACGGCCAACACCGCGGTTCCTGGTGTGTCCGTTGTGCCGTGCGTGTGATCATTGCTTGTACAGCCCTCTCGCAGTGTCCGGAGCAAGTATGGTGGGTCTGACAGACCGGTGTCAATGTGTTCTTTTTTCCATTTCCAGGAGTGTAATACTGCAGCTTCAATAAAGTGCTCAGTTCTTTCAGAATTTCAGTTGTTTGCTTTGTATTCAATCAAGTTACTACAGTAGTGCTTTTGGCATTTGTTGTATTTTTATTGTTGTTGTTGTCGTGGTCTTCAGTCTGAAGACTGGTTTGATCCAGCTCTCCATGCTACTCTACTCTGTGCAAACCATTTCATCTGTAATTACTACACCCAAGCTCGTGTAAGCTTTTTTCTGAAAGTTATGAAAGTATCCAACCCCACATGAACCATGAACCTTGCCATTAGTGGGGAGGCTTGCATGCCTCAGCAATACAGATAGCCGTACTGTAGGTGCAACCAAAATGGAGGGTATTTGTTGAGAGGCCAGGCAAACGTGTGGATCCTGAAGAGGGGCAGCAGCCTTTTCAGTAGTTGCAGGGGCAACAGTCTGGATGATTGACAGATCTGGCCTTGTAACACTAACCAAAACAGCCTTGCTGTGTGCTGGTACTGTGAACAGCTGAAAGCAAGGGGAAACTACAGCCGTAATTTTTCCTGAGGGCATGCAGCTTTACTGTATGGTTAAATGATGACAACGTCCTCTTGGGTAAAATATTCTGGAGGTAAAATAGTACCGGTTTCGGATCTCCGTGCGGGGACTACTCAGGAGGACATCGTTAGCAGGAGAAAGAAAACTGGCATTCTACAGATCGAAGCGTGGAACTTCAGATCCCTTAATCGGGCAGGTAGGTTAGAAAATTTAAAAAGGGAAATGGATAGGCTGAAGTTAGATATAGTGGGAATTAGTGAAGTTCGTTGGCAGGAGGAACAAGAATTTTGGTCAGGTGAATACAGGGTTATAAATACAAAATCAAATAGTGGTAATGCAGGAGTAGGTTCAATAATGAATAAAAAAATAGGAGAGCGGGTAAGCTACTACCAACAGCATAATGAACGCATAATTAAGGCCAAGATAGACATGAAGTCCATGCCTACTACAATACCACAAGTTTATATGCCAACTAGCACTGCAGATGACGAACATATTGATGAAATGTATGATGAGATAAAAGAAATTATTCAGGTAGTGAAGAGAGACGAAATTTATTAGTCATGGGTGAGTGGAATTCGGTAGTAGGAAAAGGAAGAGAAGGAAATGGAGCAGGTGAATATGGATTTGGGCTAAGAAATGAAAAAGGAAGCCGCCTGGTAGAATTTTGCACAGAGCACAACTTAATCATAGCTAACACTTGGTTCAAGATTCATAAAAGAAGGTTGTATACATGGAAGAAACCTGGTGATACTAAAAGGTATTATATAATGGTAAGACACAGATTTAGGAGAGAGGTTTTAAATTGTAAGACATTTCCAGGAGCAGATGTGGACTCTGACCACAATCTATTGGTTATGAACTGTAGACTAAAACTGAAGAAACTGCAAAAAGGTGGAAATTTAAGGAGATGGGACCTGGATAAACTGAACGAACCAGAGGTTGTACAGAGTTTCAGGGAGAGCATTAGGGAACAACTGACAGGAATGGGGGAAAGAAATACAGTAGAAGAAGAATGGATAGTTTTGAGGGATGAAGTAGTGAAGGCAGCAGAAGATCAAGTAGGTAAAAAGACGAGGGCTATTAGAAATCCTTGGGTACCAGAAGCAATATTGAATTTAATTGATGAAAGGAGAAAATATAAAAATGCAGTAAAAGAGGCAGGCAAAAAGGAATACAGACGTCTCAAAAATGAGATCAACAGGAAGTGCAAAACAGCTAAGCAGGTATGGCTAGAGGACAAATGTAAGGATGTGGAGGCTTATCTCACGAGGGGTAAGATAGATACAGTCTAAAGGAAAATTAAAGAGACCTTTGAAGGAAAGAGAGCCACTTGCATGAATATCAAGAGCTCAGATGGAAACCCAGTTCTAAGCAAAAAGGGGAAAGCAGAAAGGTGGAAGGAGTATATAGAGGGTCCATACAAGGGCGATGTACTTGAAAACATTATTATGGAAATGGAAGAGGATGTAGATGAAGATGAAATGGGAGATACGATACTGCATGAAGAGTTTAACAGAGCACTGAAAGACCTGAGTCGAAACAGGAGTAGACAACATTCCATTAGAACTACTGATGGCCTTGGGAGAGCCAGTCCTGACAAACCTCTACCTTCTGGTGAGCAAGATTTACGAGACAGGCAAAATACCCTCAGACTTCAAGAAGAATATAATAATTCCAATCCCAAAAGAAGCAGGTGTTGACAGATGTGAAAATCACCGGACTATCACAGCTGCAAAATACTAACGGGAATTCTTTACAGACGAATGGAGAAACTGGTAGAAGCCGACTTCGGCGAAGATCAGTTTGGATTCCGCAGAAATGTTGGAACACTTGAGGCAATACTGACCCTATGACTTATCTGAGAAAATAGATTAAGGAAAGGCAAACCTACATTTCTAGCATTTGTGGACTTGGAGAAAGCTTTTGACAATGTAAACTGGAATACTCTCTTTCAAATTCTAAAGGTGGCAGGGGTAAAATACAGGGAGCGAAAGGCTATTTACAATTTGTACAGAAACCAGATGGCAGTTATAAGAGTCGTGGGGCATGAAAGGAAAGCAGTGGTTGGGAAGGGAGTGAGACAGGGTTGTTGCCTGTCACTGATGTTATTCAATCTGTATATTGAGCAAGCAGTAAAGGAAACAAAAGAAAAAATAGGAGTAGGTATTAAAGTCCATGGAGAAGAAATAAAAACGTTGAGGTTTGCCGATGACATTGTAATTCTGTCAGAGACAGCAAAGGACTTGGGAGAGCAGTTGAACGGAATGGATAGTGTCTTGAAAGGAGGGAATAAGATGAACATCAACAAAAGCAAAACGAGGGTAATGGAATGTAGTCGAATAAAGTCGGGTGATTCTGAGGGAATTAGATTAGGAAATGAGACACTTAATGTAGTAAAGGAGTTTTGCTATTTGAGGAGCAAAATAAATGATGAAGGTCGAAGTAGAGAGGATACCAAATGTAGACTGGCAATGGTAAGGAAAGCGTTTCTGAAGAAGAGAAATTTTTTAACACCGAGTATAGATTTAAGTGTCAGGAAGTCGTTTCTGAAAGTATTTATATGGAGTGTAGCCATGTATGGAAGTGAAACATGGACGATAAATAGTTTGGACAAGAAGAGAATAGAAGCTTTCAAAATGTGGTGCTACAGAAGAATGCTGAAGATTAGATGGATAGATCACATAACTAGTGAGGAGGTACTGAATAGAATTGGGGAGAAGAGGAGTTTGTGGCACAACTTGACAAGAAGAAGGAACTGGTTGATAGGACATGTTCTTAGGCATCAAGGGATCACCAATTTAGTATTGGAGGGCAGTGTGGAGGGTAAAAATCGTAGAGGGAGACCAAGAGATGAATGAATACACTAAGCAGATTCAGATGGATGTAGGTTGCAGTAAGTACTAGGAGATGAAGAAGCTTGCACAGGATAGAGTAGCATGGGGAGCTGCATAAAACCAGTCTCAGGACTGAAGACAACAACAACGTCAAAGTATCCATGACGAAGAGCACAGTGGGTGACCATCCCTCATCAATTATCATCTGGTTGAGCTAGTGCAGCAGTGCATCCTGGATAACCGTTGCTTCACATTTAAGGAGCTCAGCAGCCTTTTTCCACAGATATCATGAGCCTTGTCACTAAGCACCTGCTGCTCAAGAACCTGTGTGCCAGATCAGTGCCAAAACAACCTGACACCCAAACACAAAACAAAATGTTTTGGAGCAGCACTGCAGTTCTGCAGCGGTATCAATGATGACGGCAATGAGTTCCTTGATAGGATCACCACGAGCGATGAGACATGGATTTCTCACTTGACTCCAGAAACCAAGAGCAGTCAATGCACTGACACCACAGTGGATCTCCAGTCAAGACAAAATCAAACAGACTGTGTTAGTGTAGAACGTGATGTGCACAATGGTCAGCGACAGGAAGGGCACTCTGCTCATTGATGTCCTGCCCAAAGATGAAATAGTGAATGAATAGAACTATCAGTTTAATAAGTCACAGCTGCAAAATACTAACGCGAATTCTTTACAGACGAATGGAAAAACTAGTAGAAGCCGACCTCGGGGAAGATCAGTTTGGATTTCGTAGAAATGTTGGAACATGTGAGGCAATACTGACCCTACGACTTATCTTACAAGCTAGATTAAGAAAGGGCAAACCTACGGTTCTAGTGTTTGTAGACTTAGAGAAAGCTGTTGACAATGTTAACTGGAATACTCTCTTTCAAATTCTGAAGCTGGCAGGGGTAAAATACAGGGAGCGAAAGGGTATTTACAATTTGTACAGAAACCAGATGGCAGCTATAAGGGTCGAGGGGTATGAAAAGGAAGCACAGTTGGGAAGGGAGTGAGACAGGGTTGTAGTCTCTCCCCGATGTTATTCAATCTGTATACTGAGCAAGCAGTAAAGGAAACAAAAGAAAAATTCAGAGTAGGTATTAAAATCCATGGAGAAGAAATAAAAACGTTGAGGTTCACCGATGACATTGTAATTCTGTCAGAGACAGCAAAGGACTTGGGAGAGCTGTTGAACGGAATGGACAGTGTCTTGAAAGGACGGTATAAGATGAACATCAACAAAAGCAAAACGAGGGTAATGGAATGTAGTCAAATTAAGTCGGGTGATGCTGAAGGAATTAGATTAGGAAATGAGACACTTATAGTAGTAAAGGAGTTTTGCTATTTGGGGAGCAAAATAAATGATGATGGTTGAAGTAGAGAGGATATAAAATGTAGACTGGCAATGGCAAGGAAAGCATTTCTGAACAAGAGAAATTTGTTAACATCGAGAATTGATTTAAGTGTCAGGAAGTCATTTTTAAAAGTATTTGTATGGAGTGTAGCCATGTATGGAAGTGAAACATGGACGATAAATAGTTTGGACAAGAAGAGAATAGAAATGTGGTGCTACAGAAGAATGCTGAAGATTAGATAGGTAGATCACATAACTAATGAGGAAGTATTGAATAGGATTGGGGAGAAGAGAAGTTTGTGGTACAACTTGACTAGAAGAAGGGATCGGTTGGTAGGACATATTCTGAGGCATCAAGGGATCACCAATTTAGTATTGGAGGGCAGCGTGGTGGGTAAAAATCATAGAGGGAGACCAAGAAATGAATACACTAAGCAGATTCAGAAGGATGTAGGTTGTGGTAGGTACTGGGAGATGAAGAAGCTTGCATGGGATAGAGTAGCATGGAGAGCTGCATCAAACCAGTCTCAGGACTGAAGACCACAACAACAACAACAACAACAACAACATCCTGAATTTGTTAAGCTGTGGAGTGTACCTCTAGATGGTATGATGCTGCTTATGTGTGATATTTTGCTTACATAGGGCATGTATTTCCTACTATGCATGTAATCTCTCTCAGAAAACTGGAAAAGCATTTGTCAATACTTTTGTTATTATCCATTGTATTAGACCAATCCATTTCCTTTAACTAGTCTATCATATTGTTTACATTAGATTCTCCTAGTAGTCTATATGAAACTTCTACTCCTGCAGTATCAAGAGCTGAATTTTCAATTTAAAGCTATAGCCCTGGATAATCCGATATTCCTAGCTCTATAACATCACATTCAAGAATGTGTCTATGTATATTAGTAATTACATTATCATCACATGATTTCAATCTGGTGGGCTTTTCATGAGACAGTAGTAGTTCAATGACTTCAAAGAATTAACCACATGCATCAAATTTATATATTTGTCTTTATATCTATATTAATATCACCTACAATTACAGTTTTCAGCCTTTTTTTTGGCAATTGCAGTATTAAAGTATTATTTTTTTCAAAAAATACTATTTCATCAGAGTCTGGAGTTTGATAAACTGAGACAATTACAAGTTTTTGTGTGTATATTACCACACCAGCTACTTCAAATATGCCTTCATAGCATATTCTGCTAAGGTCTATGATTGAGTAATGCAAATCAAGATTGCTTTTAATGTAGATTAAGACCCCACCATGTGACATTCTTTTTCTGTGGTTGCTTGTTACTAACAAGTATCGAAGTGCAACACACAGGTCTATTTCAAGACTTTCATCCAGTGTTCAATGACTTCACCTATAACACATTGTACATTTATAGAAACATGGAGAATACTGTTATTAGCACAGAAAGATATTTTCATTTCACTGGATCTTGCATGTTCATTTATTTTCACTGGGTGATATAACGCAGTGCAATTATCTGAATGAATTCGTCTTCTGCAGTTTCCTCTTAATGCAGTTTCTACCCTCCTTCCTTGTAATGTATTTTCCCCCTTAAAAACGAGGTATTTAACATGCACAGAAATAATTTATTTAAAAACAAGATGCTTGTATTTGTGAATTAATTTCTAATCCTGTTTCTCTCTTGATATAGAAATTTCTTCCCATGGTAATTCGGTTGCTCACCATTTTCAGTGTGCAGAGTTTTCTCTAGTCAACTAATATCTACAACACTGCATTTTGTGTAATTGGGGAATAGTTGTATGATTTTAATGTTGGCTTTACTGATCTCTTTGTTAACACAGAATTAAAGACCAACTCATGTCTATAAGGTATCATCACAACAACAGTGCAAACTTTTTATAAAATTTTTGGATTCATTATGTGCCACGTTATTTGCACCAGTCACACAAACAACAAAATTACTGTCCTTCAGTATAGTCATATGTTCTGAGACATCTTCAACAACACTATTTGTTCTCGCACTGGATTTCACAATGCCAGTTACACAAAAGTCCATATTCACATCCAGTAAAATGCTAGCAAGCTTTCTTCGATCGTTGTCCACTAGAAATAGCACACTGCACTTCTTTGTCCACTGTTTATGATAGTTGCCGACTTCACTTTTACAGCTTTCCATTCATTAAATTCACAGTGTCTGGAATGTTTGCTTTCAATGTTTACAAAGTAACTACTGCTTTCTGATAACTTGCTATATAAGCCAAATAGAAAGGGACTTTAAAACAATATTCAGGGAGCACAGTTATACAACTAATACCACTGCCATATGTTGTCATTTGTGTGACAACACCCACCAGTTATGTCCTATTTAGAGTAGTTTAAATATTCTATACTTTGAGCCCAAGGGCAGGAATTTCGACATTTTGGAAGACCTTGAAATTTATGCTTATCGTTGTACTAACCTAATAACAGACAATGGGTTTCCAGCATTTTTGATGAGCCGCTACGTTAGCTTCATGTTTGCAGTTCTCACTAGTACAAATGCACTATCTACCATTTTATTTGTGGTTTACACAAAGAAACAAATGAAATGAGTTACTTTGCAAGTATGATTTCATGCTTAGGTCTAATCTTTTTATTTCACTTTTTTTCACTGTTTGTCTTATACATGTTTTATTTTTCCTATATGTTGGCATGAAATATATCCTACTTTAAATTTGTATGAAGTTCTGCTCTTATTGTAAAACAAATCTTGTTAAAAAATAATTCTTTACTACCCTATAATGGTAGGCTGCAGCATCACCACTTACACACCATCTTGTGAAAGAGGTTCCTATACGGTGGTGAGGACTACTACATTTACTTGCCTGCTAGCTTTCTATATGTCATTTTGGTATTTCTCTCTTTATGTGAATATAGTAACTTCATGGACTTAAAAATAAGAAGCTTCTCTGTCACAGCACTGTAATTATATTGTATTGCAGTATGTACTTTAGTAAAAAAAAATTTTTTATTGAATTTTAATTTTTCAAACCTTTATGCATGCATTAATACATTTCCATATGCTTTCACATTTTTAATATGGAAACATGTTGTTAATTTATCATGTCAGATGATGATGGGCTACATCCTAAATACATTATGGAAATAACAAAGTTCCATTAGCATCTGGTGACTACTTTTTGCAATCTTTTAGAAACATAGAGGGTCAGAGTGGCAGAAATATTTGTATCTAGTTTTAGTTAGTACATGTATATTTATTACAGTTAAGTTTAATTTCTGGAATGAATTTCAATAACTTATTAAGCTTTACAGGTACATTACCCTTTCCCGTGCAGCTTCACCTGTGAATGTATTTACATGTATATTAAGCAAATCCTTCTCCTCCTCCTCTATGTGGCCAACTCTCCCTCCTTTTGCATGTCTACCCTACGTTCCCATTTCTACCTATCTCCTCCATCCCACTCCCACTCATCATCTCCACCTCCCCTTCTCTTTGTAATATCCTCCACCCCTTCTGCCTGTCCATATCTCCCCCCCCCCCCCCCCCCCCCACACACACACACACGATTTAATTCTACTCCTCCTCTCTTTCCTACCTCCACCTCCCTCTCTTCCTTTTCCATCTGCCCATCAGACTACACATCAGGGGCCGCCAGGTAAAGCAGGTCGATACTACGTCAACAGAACATGCCTGATATGCAGGACAGCCTACATGTTGGGGCTTGGAAAATCGTTTCTTGCCCCTGACATATTGGCTGCCCTGCGAGGCAGGTTGATTTGGTAGACCAACATTGTTCTCACAAAAAATGCCTGTAGCACAGGGCAGCTTATATGGCAGTGGTTGGAAAAAATATATTTTGACCCATACCTCCATTCCTATTGGAGCTAGAGGTTATAACCCAAACAATGCTAATTCTTAGGAAGCCTGCTGTATCTGCACCAACTTTGGTTCAAATCGATCCAGAGGTTTGGGAGGAGACCCGGACATATAAACATACACACTGATTTGCATTCAGGGTGAATTAAGTAAAACTAGCACCGTAAATGTTGTGAAAATGGAAAGTGCTGTTGAAGTGCAGTTTTCACAGAACAGACTGGTAGTCAGTGGCTCCTATTATCCAATAAACATACTGCAATAATAATTAAAACTGTATTTTTTGTGCAAACACACACTTTTTTCAATGGAACAATGCCTATTGACATTACCAAACTAAAATTAGAATAAATCAGAATGTCAGTGATGTTTGTTGCAGGGTTCTTCTAGTGCGGGTCATTTATGAGATAGCATATTTTGAAAATTTCCCGCACCAACACTTCTTTGTAATATTCAACATGCATAGTTGCTAGGTACAATGTTGTTATGTTAGCTTCAATTTGCTTATGTCTTCCATGAGTGCACTGTGACTTCCTAGTTATAGCGTGTGCCAGTCCAAGCAGTAGGTCACAAGTAGATGGTGGGATTCAGCAATGCAGAAAATGCCAACATGCTCATGGTGGAGAGTGCAGGAAGAACACAGTTCATTCTTGTACAGTGTATGCAGCAAGACATTGCAATAGGTGTCAACCATCTCAGCAATTATTTATCAACCTCTTCAACCAGTTACATGAAAGTGATAGTATAACAGCCAGACAACGTAGAAGAAGGAAACAAGTGATGACAGAAGAGGGGGAAATTAATGTTTTTGCTGCTGTTGATATTGATCTGCATGTTAGCTCCCGCACAATTGAGCAAGGAAGTGGCTTGAGTCAGGCAAGTGTCCTATGCATTTTCCATTGACATAGGTTCCACACCTACAGCACCTCTTTCCATCAAGAGCTGCATGGAAACGATTATGAGAAATGCATCAACTTCCGTACATGGGCATTAAGACAGGCTACCCCAGAAGCATCATATATCTCATTTAATGATGAACCCATATTTACCAATCACGGCCACGTAAACAGCTGAAACATGCACTATTGGTCTGTTGACAATCCCCATAGTCTTAAGAGATTGCCTTCATCAGGTGGAATGTCAGCATCCATAGAGTGCAAACATGTGGAGTGAGATAGTGAACCATCAGCTTGTAGGCCCATTTTTCATGGACGGGACACTGAACATGCACAAGTATTGCAGTCTCCTAACAGGCAGATGCTAGAGGATGTTCCTCTGCAGACTAGGAGGAACTTGTGGTGCCAACATAATGGTTGTTCAGCCTGTATTGTGTGAAGTGCTATGGCGCACCTTCACAAATTGTTTCCAAATCATGTTATTGGATGCACAAGACCTGTACCTTGACCGGCCCATTCTCCAGATTTCACACCTGTAGACTTCTTTTTGTGGGGAAAGCTGAAAGACCCTGTCTACAATGACATACTAACTACACCTGATGATATGCAATGATATATTATTGTAACCTGCTCAAACATCTCCAATGAAACGCTTGTCCATATGCACTGTCATTTCCTACCAGACTGGAAGCATGTACTGCCGCTACCAGTGGTAATTTTCAACACAATCTGTGATGGTCAGTCATCTCATAACTGGTCAGAATCCACATAACTAGTGTATGCACTTGTTCTTTAGTGTGTGCTATCACAGGTATAGTACAAGTGTTGCTGGGGGAACTTTTCAAAATACGGTATCTCGTACGCGGCTTGCACTAGGATCCTGCAACAAACACCACTGACTTTATAATTTAACTACTTTTAGTTTGTTAATGTCAATATGCATTACTCCATTTATAGAAAGTGTATGTTTGCACAAAAAATACACTTCCTAAGTATTACTGCAATCTGTTGATTAGCTAACAAAATGTCCCCTGACTAACAACTCATTCTGTGAAAAACGCACATCAATACCACTTTCCATTTATGAAATATATACTATGTGAGCAAAAGCATCTGAACACCTGGCTGAAAATGATTTACAAGTTTGTGGCACCCTCCATCAGTAATGCTGGAATTCAATATGGTGTCAGCCCACCCTTAGGCTTGATAACAGCTTCCACTCTCACCAGCACATGTTCAGTCAGGTGCTGGAAGTTTTCCTGGGGAATGGCAGCAATTCTTCATGGAGTGCTGCACTGAGGAGAGGTATTAATGTCAGTTGGTATGGTCTGGCATGAAGTCAGCTTCCCAAAACATCCCAAAGGTGTTCTATAGGATTCAAGTCAGGACTCTGTGCAGGGCAGTCCATTACAGGGATGTTATTGTCGTGTAACTACTGTGCCACACGCCACGCATTATGAACAGGTGCTCTATCATATTGAAAGATGTAATTGCCAATCCCGAATTTCTCTTCAACAATGGGAAGCAAGAAGGTGCTTAAAACATCAATGTAGGCCTGTGCTGTGATAGTGCCATGCTAAACAACAAGGGGTGGAAGCCCCCTCCATGAAAAACACAACCACACCATAACACCACCATCTACTGTTGGCATTACACACGATGGCAGATGATCACCAGGCATTCTCCATACCCACACCCTGCCATCAAATCGCCACATTGTGTACTGTGATTCGTCACTCCACACGACGTTTTTCCACTGTTCAATCGTACAATATTTATACACTTTACACCAAGTGAGGCATTGTTTGGCATTTAACGGCATGAGGTGTGGCTTATAAGCAGCCGCTCGACCATGGAATCCAAGTTTTCTCACCTCCCGCCTAACTGTCATAGTACTTGGAGTGGATCCTGATGGAGTTTGAAATTCCTGTGTGATAGTCTGGATAGATGTCTGCCTATTATACATTACGACCCTCTTCAACTTGTCGGCGGTCTTTGTTAGTCAACAGACGACATCGGCCTGTATGCTTTTGTGCTGTATGCATCGCTTCATGTTTCCACTTCACTATCACAACAGAAATAGTGGACCTAGGGATGTTTAGGAGTGTGGAAATCTGATGTACAGATGTATGACACAAGTAGCATCCAATCACCTGACCACATTTGAAGTCCGTGAGTTCTGCAAAGTGCCCCATCCTGCTCTCTCACGATTTCTAATGACTACTGAGGTGCTGATATGGCAGCAGGTGACAGCACAATGCACCTAATATGAAAAACATATGTTTTTGGGGGTGTTCAGATACTTTTGATCAAATAGTGTATGTGATGCAGGTATTAGGTGACTCATCCTGTATACAACAGATATACAAAAGTTTTCTAATGTTTGTAGATTTATGCCTTATGACACTGGCCTTCCAAGTTGGCCAATATGACTCAGTTATGTTTTTGCTATCACGTTTTGATATGCCATTACATCTTCAAAATTGGGGAGTCTTTGTACACAATCTAAATCAAGATGTTGTGTTAATAGATTTGATCATATGATGATAATACTATAAAAACAAGTTATTGAATAAAGTTAAGTCATACTGCATCTTCGTGGTGGTCATAACTTCCATTTTCAAAGGATTATTTCAGTTACCACTGATTCTTCTCGTCATGTGAATTCCAAGATGGTTCTTTTAATTGTTATTTATCCAGAACACGCTGTAGCAGTTTGTATGATGAAAATCCTCCACAAACTTCAAACCAAAACTTGTAACATTTGTATTGATATCCAAGCTGTACACCCAATAATGCTATTAATAGCCTATTCTGTCAAAATAAATTTTTAATATGTGTATATGAAAACTGAAACATGTTATGATTTTTACTCATTTGTCCTGGCTTTTTTAGTACAATATTTTTAAAATTTTCTGATGTTTCTTACAATTAATATGGCAACCCTTTATAAGAGTCGATATGGAACAATCCATGTGGAAAGTACAGGGTGTTTCAAAAATGACCGGTATATTTGAAACGGCAATACAAACTAAACGAGCAGCGATATAAATACACCGTTTGTTGCAATATGCTTGGGACAACAGTACATTTTCAGGTAGACAAACTTTCAAAATTACAGTAGTTACAATTGTCAACAACAGATGGCGCTGCGGTCTGGGAAACTCTATAGTACGATATTTTCCACATATCCACCATGCGTAGCAATAATGTGGCGTAGTCTCTGAATGAAATTACCCGAAACCTTTGACAACGTGTCTGGCGGAATGGCTTCACGTGCAGATGAGATGTACTGCTTCAGCTGTTCAATTGTTTCTGGATTCTGGCGGTACACCTGGTCTTTCAAGTGTCCCCACAGAAAGAAGTCACAGGGGTTCATGTCTGGCGAATAGTGAGGCCAATCCACGCCGCCTCCTGTATGTTTCGGATAGCCCAAAGCAATCACACGATCATCGAAATATTCATTCAGGAAATTAAAGACGTCAGACATGCGATGTGGCCGGGCACCATCTTCCATAAACCATGAGGTGTTCGCAGTGTCGTCTAAGGCAGTTTGTACCGCCACAAATTCACGAAGAATGTCCAGATAGCGTGATGCAGTAATCGTTTCGGATCTGAAAAATGGGCCAATGATTCCTTTGGAAGAAATGGCGGCCCAGACCAGTACTTTTTGAGGATGCAGGGACGATGGGACTGCAACATGGGGCTCTTCGGTTCCCCATATGCGCCAGTTCTGTTTATTGACGAAGCCGTCCAGGTAAAAATAAGCTTCGTCAGTAAACCAAATGCTGCCCACATGCATATCGCCGTCATCAATCCTGTGCACTATATCGTTAGTGAATGTCTCTCGTGCACCAATGGTAGCGGCGCTGAGGGGTTGCCGTGTTTGAATTTTGTATGGATAGAGGTGTAAACTCTGGCGCATGAGACGATACGTGGACATTGGCGTCATTTGGACCGCAGCTGCAACACGGCGAACGGAAACCCGAGGCCGCTGTTGGATCACCTGCAGCACTAGCTGCGCGTTGCCCTCTGTGGTTGCTGTACGCGGTCGCCCTACCTTTCCAGCACGTTCATCCGTCACGTACCCAGTCCGTTGAAATTTTTCAAACTTCCATCTCCTTTTTCCTACTGTAAAATACTGGGGCCTTTAAATATGTCTGCTTGTGTCTGTGTATGTGCGGATGGATATGTGTGTGTGTGTGTGTGTGTGTGTGTGTGTGTGTGTGTGTGTGTGTGCGCGAGTGTACACCTGTCCTTTTTTTCCCCTAAGGGAAGTCTTTCCGCTCCCGGGATTGGAATGACTCCTTACCCTCTCCCTTAAAACCCACATCCTTTCGTCTTTCCCTCTCCTTCCTGAAGAAGCAACCATCGGTTGCGAAAGCTAGTAATTCTGTGTGTGTGTTTGTGTGTTTTGTTCATGTGCCTGTCTGCCGGCGCTTTCCCGCTTGGTAAGTCTTGGAATCTTTGTTTTTAATATATTTTTCCCATGTGGAAGTTTCTTTCTATTTTATTTAGATCCTTTATTGTATCGCTTTTCGGTCCTTTGGTTACATTAAACCTCCGTTGAAAACTTCGTCTTGTTGCAACAACACTGTGTTCTAGGTGGTGGAATTCCAACACCAGAAAAATCCTCTGTTCTAAGGAATAAACCATGTTGTCCACAGCACACTTGCACGTTGTGAACAGCACACGCTTACAGCAGAAAGACGACGTACAGAATGGCGCACCCACAGACTGCGTTGTCTTCTATATCTTTCACATCACTTGCAGCGCCATCTGTTGTTGAAAATTGTAACTACTGTAATTTCGAAAGTTTGTCCGCCTGAAAATGTACTGTTGTCCCAAGCATATTGCAACAAACGGTGTATTTCTATCGCTGCTTGTTTAGTTTTTATTGCCGTTTCAAATATACCGGTCATTTTTGAAACACCCTGTATCTTGACTGCATATCACACACAGCTAATACAATGAAACTTTATGGGAGATTAAAACTCTGTTCTGGACCAAGGCCTGAAATATGGGGACCTTTGTCTTTAATGGGCATGAGTTATACCAAAGGAACTCCCCAAGCAGAACTCACGACCTGCCTTCACAGCTTACTTCTGCCAGTACCTCACCTCCTACTTTCCAAACTCCAGAGAAGTTCTGCAAGATTTGCAGGAACAGCACTCCTGGAAGAAAGGATATTACAGAGACATGGCTTAGCCTGGGACATGTTTCTATAATGCCTTTTTCACTCTGCAGCAGTGTGTGCACTGATGTGAAACTTCCTTGCAGGAGCTTGGAAGGTACAAGATGAGCCACTGGCAGAAGTAAAGCTGTGATGACAGGTCTTGAGTCACGCATTGATAGCTCATTAGGTAGAGCACTTCCATGTGAAGGTAAATGTCCTAAGTTTGAGTCTCAGTCCAGTACACAAATTTAATCTACAAGGAAGTTGTATCGGCACACACTCTGCTGCAGAGTAAAAAAATCATCCTGGGTACTGTTATACTGTCTACCACCAAAAATGTTAACAGTTTCAGAAACCCACTGTGGGTTCATTGAAATCTTACATGGGCATGAGTTAGTAGTATGAGTAAATTATCTATTTTTTATTTTTTTTATTTTTACCGCTTTGATGTGATCTACCACAACTTTCGCTCCTGTGCCAATATCTTCATCTCAGAATAGCACTTACATCCAATGTCCTAAATAGTTAATGCCATGAAGGTTATTTGTGATGTCTCCATATGTGTCTTATTAGCTTATCCCTTCTTCTAGTCAGGGTTTTCCATATACACTCAATTCTCCAGAGTACCTCCTCACTTCTTGTCTTGTCAGTTTACTTAATTTTCATCAAAACAAAATCTAAAATACTTCAATTCTCTTCTTTTGCAGCTTTTTCCCCCTTCCTCAAATTAAGGCCTATGTTTGATAATAGTAGACATCTTTTAATCAAGGTATGTTTATGTTCAATAGCAGTAGACTTCTTTTAGCAAGGAATGTTCTCAATGAATGCACTAGAGTTTACTTCCTGTAACCCAATGGCCCTATTAACATGATAATTATAGAAGAGAAATACATACTTGCATGTCAGAGAGGAAAAAATGTAAACCTGGAATTAGTTACTTGCAACAACTTACAGCAAAGTTGTCCAAACACTTTGGATTTTATTCTTGAGTAGGTAATGGACCATAATTACCCCACAGTCAATGTATCAGTCACTGAAATGAAAGATGATTCAATAAAGACTGAAATCCTAATTTTGGCTTCATACTTGTTCCACTGATAAGCACACTAAGATTCCCTGTTCTGATTGTCTAACAAATACAAAAATTACAGAAAAGATATGTGACTGTGGAATCAAAAAATATCAATAAAAGTTAGACCAATGCACTTTATGGGGAACCACTTATGGGGCATCTCAGAATAGCATTCACATCCAATGTCCTAAATAATTAATGCCATGGAGATTATTTGTGATGTCTTAATATCTCTGTCTTATCATCCTACATCTATATCTATAAACTGAAAATAATTCCTGAATGACATGATAAATTTGTTTCTCATTTCATAAGAGGGAGTGTGAAAAGAATAATAGGCTCTCACCTCTGCAAAGTTGAGATTCACCTAATTTTATATTCAGAAATTGGATTATTGTGTAGGGTATTGGAGAATATGTCTGCTTTCCAGTGTGAAAACCCCTCCTTGTAATTTTCTATGTAGATCTTCATGAGATACACAACATTTTTCTTTCAGTGCCTGACAATTAAGATGTTTCAGATATTCTGTTAAGACCTCCTTAAAGTCAAACAAGACTGCCACCACTCACACAACTCACTCTTGATGACATTTCATGTCCCCAGCTTGTCTGACCTGATATGGATCCAATGTTCTTGAAAAATGATGTATATAAGAAGACTGAAGCAACTAATGAAAATTTGTAATGAGGGCAGGATGGTTCAAATCCTGCCCTCATTACAAAATTTCGTTCATCACTTCAGTATGTATAATATGTCATAGATATCTGAGACTTGAAAATGTCTCTGGAACCACACACTTTCATTTAATACCTGAAAAACATTTCATGAGTGGTAATAAAAGTGTTTGTAAGCTATGTTTTCTGTAGTGAAAATGCGGTTTACTAATATCTTACTAATAAATGAATGACGCAAAACTGGGAGCATGTAAGCATTCCACCTGACACATACCCACACACCGTTTCTCCAATGTGCTGATGCATACAGTTCTAGTACTCATTCATTAATTATGTGGTCCAATGCTATTACAAATTTAATTATTGTGAACACCATAACTTTACCTTTCCCTGTGTAAAAAGCTAGTTGCCAGTCTTTGTATCAAGGTTGAGTTTTGTAAAGATTTAACTCAATATTGATATAATGTTTATCAGATAAAAATCAATGAAAAGTCCATGTTTACATTTATGTCCACACTCTGCAAACGACTTTATGCTTTGTGGCAGAGGATACTTCTAGTTCCACTAAGTGTTTTCCTAAGTTTTGCTTTTGCACTGACTAAATGATCTCATTACAAAACACAGAGCCCTTTGTTGGATCTTTTCTATCTAGTATATTAACCCACCTTGTTACAGGTCCCATACTGATGAGCAATACTCAAGAATTGGTCTTCCAAGTATTTTGTAAGCTAGCTTCAAGCTACTTTGCATGATGACTATTGGTGTGTTGCTCCTTGCTGGAAACGATGAAGTTTCTACTTTTGTCTCATATGAGAATATAATATTTTGATTCAAAAGGAGTTGGGATACATAGAAATATTTACAAGACCTTTTGCATATTCAAGTATTTTTTGGAGGGTGTCAACTTTGAACAAACACAGAAACCACACTATATTGTTGTCAACAATCACCTGTTCACAGTTTGGATAGACAACCCTTCTCTACTTGCCAATGGCTTTTCTTTTTTTCCGTGTGTCGTCGTTTACTCACAATAATGCCAAATGTAAGATGCTGAGTTTACCATCATAGCCATTGCAGTGGAAAAATCCAATTGGAAGGCTTTACTAGTTGCTAGATGAATACTCCCAATGTTTACAAGTGAAGAATTTGTACCACTGTTTGTACCACATGGCTGACATATATGTGATATTGTGGTCAAGTGTAGATGACATACCAGTGTGCTGCCACTGTTGAAATGCATGATATGCAACTTTATTTCCATGTTCCAATACAGAATCATTGCACACAGAGGACAAGAATCTATCTTTCAAGAAGTATTAAATAGGAAATTGATGAACATGCAATATACAAGTTGTTCTCAATAAATGAACACTGAAATATATTGTGCATTTGTAGCAGTAAATGAAGACTCAATCTATGATGTGCATTGATTAACTGGAATAAATTTTTCAGACCAGAATGGTGAATTTAAAACACATAAATAAATATGTAAATAAATTTACTAAATAACTTTTGCAGCTCCCTAAGGTCTTCCTGTTTCTGTGGCCATCAACTTGAATCAGCAACAGTTCTACTGTCACGTGCAAATTTGTTTTAAAGTTTGTGCAGGTGTAACACTTAATTCCTACAGACATTCTGAAGTATACTTTGCAGAGTAGAGGGAAACAGTTGTAGAGTATGTTATATCTTAAAGATCTTGTTCTCTTTAGCTACTTCGTTCTTGATAATGACCCCAATAACTTCAATGGAACTGAATTCACAACATGCCTCGGGCAGCCATACAAGTGTAATATCTTTATCCACTGAGTGAATTACACTCTCCAAACATAATTCTTGTGATGTGAAGTAAGGTTGCATGTGTTCTTGGAGACCTGCTTCAGCACATCCCTCAAAATATGTGGCATCAGACAGAAGATTTATGACACTGCTTTCCATTTATTCTGTAACAAAATCTATCCTTGAATATTTATGAAATACTGGATTTATCATCATATTATAGGCAGCCTTGTTTATAATGATTACAGGTTCATCCGGTATCTTTTTCAGAATGCTTCTGAATGACACATCAAAATGGCTATGTACCTTTTTGCCCCCTAGTAAAATATAAGCCTGCAATTTGCAATAACCCATTGTTGTTCCCAACACAGCACATTGCAATTCTTATTCCAGAACCAGAAAATGCCTGAATTCCAATTTTATAGCTGTTTTGAAAACTTCCTCTGTGGTGATAACATGCATTTTGTGATTCATGGGGAACTTTTTGTTCTTGTAATCCAAACATATTGGAGTAATTTGGATCACATCACGTCTTGCTAATTACTAGCCCCTCCAGTATTTCACAAGTTTCCCTATTCTCTCACAAAATCCTGTCTTTTCTTTCCTACTCTTCGATTATTCTCCATCAGCAAAGGCTTTTTGTTGAATTCTTTGAATCTGAAGCTCAATTTTCAATTAACAGACCAAATGACTAATTCATGTTGTGCCATTCCATGCCAAGAAGTCATTTTTGGAAAAAGTTTCCACTTGACCGTCACAGAGTTTGATAAAACTTTGTGTGAACATTCTCACATGTTCGCAGTGAACACTGGTACACAATTACTTTCTCCAGTTTAATACTTGCAGAGAAACTGTCATCTGTTTGGTCGCATAGAGCAGTTTTCAACAGTGCATCCCTGAGTTTTGGCAACTTTGGACCATAATATCTCTGGCAATAGTTTCTTGAAGGAAACAAAACTATGGCATCTTATACAACTTTTTGCACTTTCTTAAGTATGTTGTTGTTGTTGTTGTGGTCTTCAATCCTGAGACTGGTTTGATGCAGCTCTCCATGCTACTCTATCCTGTGCAAGCTTCTTCATATCCCAGTACTTAATGCAAACTACATCCTTCTGAATCTGCTTAGAGTATTCATCTCTTGGTCTCCCTCTATGATTTTTACCTTCCACACTGCCCTCCAATGCTAAATTTGTGATCCCTCGATGCCCCAGAACATATCCTACCAACCTGTCCCTTCTTCTTCTCAAGTTGTGCCACAGAGCAATGGTTGGGAAGGGATAGAGACAGGGTTGTAGCTTCTCCCCGATGTCATTCAATCTGTACATTGAGCAAGCAGTAAAGGTAATGAAAGAAAAGTTCGGAGTAGGTACTAAAATCCATGAAGAAGAAATAAAAACTTTGAGGTTCGCCGATGACATTGTAATTCTGTCAGAGGCAGAAAATGACTTGGAAGAGCAGTTGAACAGAATGGACAGTGTCTTGAAAGGAGGGTATAAGATGAACATCAACAAAAGCAAAACAAGGATAATGGAATGTAGTCAAAATAGGTCAGGTGATGCTGAGGGAATTAGATTAGGAAAACGAGACACTTAAAGTAGTAAAGGAGTTTTGCTATTTGGAGAGCAGAATAACTGATGATGGTCGAAGTAGAGAGGATATCAAATGTAGACTGGCAATGGCAAGGAAAGCGTTTCTGAAAAAGAGAAATTTGTTAACATCGAGTATTGATTTAAGTGTAAGCAAGTCGTTTCTGAAAGTATTTGTATGGAGTGTAGCCATGTATGGAAGTGAAACATGGACGATAAATAGTTTGGACAAGAAGAGAATAGAAGCTTTCAAAATGTGGTGCTACAGAAGAATGCTGAAGATTAGATGGGTAGATCACATAACTAATGAGGAAGTATTGAATAGGATTGGGGAGAAGAGAAGTTTGTGGCACAACTTGACCAGAAGAAGGGATTGGTTGGTAGGACATATTCTGAGGCATCAAGGGATCACCAATTTAGTATTGGAGGGCAGCATGGTGGGCAAAAATCGTAGGGGCAGACCAAGAGATGAATACACTAAGCACATTCAAAAGGATGTAGGCTGCATCAGTTACTGGGAGATGAAGAGGCTTGCACAGGATAGAGTAGTTTGGAGAGCTGCATGAAACCAGTCTCAGGACTGAAGACCACAACAACAACATATACTCCTTCCACCTTCCTGCTTTCCCTTCTTTGCTTAGAACTGGGTCTCCATCTGAGCTCTTGATATTCATACAAGTGATTCTCTTTTCTCCAAAGGCCTCTTTAATTTTCCTGTAGGCAGAATCTATTTTACCCCTAGTGAGATAAGCCTTTACATCCTTAAATTTGTCCTCTAGCCAGGCCTGCTTAGCCATTTTGCACTTCCTGTCAATCTCATTTTTGAGATGTTTGTATTCCTTTTTGCCTGCTTAATTTACTGCATTATTATATTTTCTCCTTTCATCAATTATATTCAATATTTCTTCTGTTACCCAAGGATTTCTAATAGCCCTCGTCTTTTTACCTACTTGATCCTCTGCTGCCTTCACTACATCATCCCTCAGAGCTACCCATTCTTCTTCTACTGTATTTCTTTCCCCCATTTGTTACAATTGTTCCCTTATGCTCTCCCTGAAACTCTGTACCACCTCTGGTTTAGTCAGTTTATCCAGGTTGCATCGCCTTAAATTGCCACCTTTTTGCAGTTTCTTCAGTTTTAATCTACACTCTTACAATTTAATACCTGGTTCCTAAATTCCTGTCTTACCATTATATAATCTATCTGATACATTCTAGTTCTCCAGGATTCTTCCATGTGTACAACCTTCTTTTATGATTCTTGAACCAAGTGTTAACTATGATTAAGTTATGCTCTGTGCAGAATTCTACCAGACGGCTTCCTCTTTCATTTCTTACCCCCAATCCATATTCACCTATTATGTTTCCTTCTCTCCCTTTTCCTACTCTCGAATTCCAGTCACCCATTACTATTAAATTTTCGTCTCCCTTCACTATCTGATTTTTTTTTTTTTTTTGTCTCATCATACATTTCATCAATTTCTTCATCATCTGCAGAGCTAGTAGGCATATAAACTTGTACTACTGTAGTGGGTGTAGGCTTCATGTCTATCTTGGCCACAATAATGCATTCACTATGCTATTTGTAGTAGCTTACCCGCACTCCTATTTTTTTAAATTCACTATTAAACCCATTCCTGCATTACTCCCATTTGATTTTATATTTATAACCCTGTATTCACCTGACCAAAAGTGTTGTTCTTCCTGCCAATGAACTTCACTAATTCCCACTATATCTAACTTTAACCTATCCATTTCCCTTTTAAAATTTTTTAACCTACCTACCCAATTAAGGGATCTGACATTCCACGCTCCGATCTGTAGAACGCCAGTTTTCTTTCTCCTGATAACGACATGCTCTTGAGTAGTCCCCGCCGGAGATCCGAATGGGGCACTATTTTACCTCTGGAATATTTTACCCAAGAGGACGTTGTCATCGTTTAACCATACAGTAAAGCTGCATGCCCTCAGGAAAAATTAAAGCTGTAGTTTCCCCTTGCTTTCAGCCATTCCCAGTACCAGCACAGCAAGGCTGTTTTGGTTGGTGTTACAAGGCCAGATCAGACAATCATCCAGACTGTTGCCCCTGCAACTACTGAAAAGGTTGCTGCCCCTCTTCAAGAACCACACGTTTGTCTGGCCTCTCAACAGATACCCCTCCGTTGTGGTTGCACCTACGGTACGGCCATCTGTATCGCTGAGGCATGCAAGCCTCCCCACTAACGGCAAGGTCCATGGTTCATGGGGGGTCCTTAAGTATAATAATAAAAAAGATTTCATGAGAAATTTTTTATAGATAATTTACAGCAAAATGGTCAGAAACATAACCACTTGAAAAAATGTGAAGTTTGGCTTCTTACATCTCTGAAAGTGAGTGCATGATAAACTTGAAACTTTGCATGCATTAATTTACAGCACAAGGCATTCAAATTTAAAATTTAATTCTTCTACTGATTTCCAATAGTTTACAAGTTGGTGGCAAACCTGTCAATTTTTGTACAAACTTTAAAAAATGGTATTTTCAGCCCCCTTTTGCGAAAAGATATTTTCTGCAACAAATATATTTTCATTAGAAAGACCATGTTCTAAATTACCACCTAAGAAATTAGACTTGGTTTGGAAATGCAAGTGTGTAATGCCTTAAAAATAGTAATAGAGCAAAGGTGCAGCAAAAATACACCCAGATCCCACCAGTACTCAAGTCTGACATTTTTACTATGTTTTATAATTGTTTATTAGTGTATGGGGAAAGTAAAACCAGAAGTCATAATGTACAATAACAGCAGTGTTTCAGGAGTTTTAAATCTCTCTACAGTATTCAGCGCTATAAAATTTTCTTTATAAAAAATGAAAGTGCATAAAGAATCCAATAATAAGGATACTTTTGTCTTTTTTTCCCTCTAAGAATTTGAGGTAATCACCCAAGCTTCTCAGCATGGCAGTTTCGCAGTTTGCAATTTAAAGAATGCTTGCTACATAGCTGTGAAAAGTGGCCTGGATAAAAAGCTATAGCATCTGCAGTACACAGCTATTTCATACAAAATAATACATAGGAAATTACTGTGTCCACGCAATGGAACCATATTGATAGGGACACACCAGAAGCAAATCAAATGGCAGTGGATGAATTTATTGAAGAAACAGGAACAGGAATTTCAATTCTGTAATGCCATCATCAAAGTTTACATCTTAAAGCCCTTAAATATGATCTAAAGGAAGATAAGCTTAATGTTGTACAAGATTTTTCTGAAAATTATTCATTTATCTTTCAGAATGCAAGTACGATTTCCACAGAGGGGGTGGGGGTGGGAGGTACCATTCATGTTTTTATCATGAAACTGATCAAATATATAAAAACACAGTATGCTCAATTTCCCACATCCATTATTTTACTGGTGGCTCCAGCACCCTATACAAAACATTCAAAAAATTTCTCAATTTGTGATATTTGGAATGACAATAGAATTTTTTTATTGAAGTCATGGAAAGCCACCTTGGAATGGGATTGGAGATACAGCAAAGTGATTAGCAGCACGCACAAGCCCACAACGTCCAGCTAACAGGCAGATTCTTTTGCTTATTGGTTGTTTTACTTCTGCTCTGAAACCAATAATGGCATTACATTTGCTTTCATTAGAAAAGAAGAAATTCAAATGTCAAAAGAAGAAAGTTTAAGTATGGGCATACTCTTGCAGGACCTGCAGAAAATCATTAAGTTTGGCAATTTATGAAATTTTTCATTGGTACAGTTATGTTCCACTGAAACCACAAACTATGTGAACAGAAACTGTGCTATACCTTAGACTGGAATTGTACTAGCACATCAGTAACACTTCAAATCAAAATTCTCATTAATGCAAATCCTTTTCCAAAAGATGTCAGGCAGACTGCTACATACTTCACCAAAATTTACACATGCAACAATAGTGTAACTCTTGAAGACAGTTTATAGAATGTGAGTTGCAACTGTTCTGCAACAGTTTCGCTACTGTGATCTCCAATGCCTCGGTAATGCACACTTAAATTTTGAAGTTTTAACTAGTTTGATTCTGTAGTTATTTTACCAGAAACAATGGTGGAAATGTGTCACAATGAGTCACAACAATAGATGTCATTGTTTCCTTAACTTCAAGTTGTTCTGCCTTTAGCTCACTTCCTATTCATCATAATTTTTAATATTACCTTTCCCACAGAGCATTACACAACTGTAAAATATAATGAAAAATTACAAATTTAATTTGAGTATCAACAGAATAAAGGCATATTTTCACTGCACCTTCACCTTGTCATTATTTTTTACAGCTTTATATGCTCACATTGTGAAACCAAGTCTAGTTTTTTAGGTGGTTTAGAACATGATTTTTCTAATGAAATGGTTCAAAAGAATGTGCAAAAAATACCTTTTTTGTAAAACTGGGCTGAAAAATCCACAATTTTGGCTTTGTTATAAACTCATCAGCTTTGGCCTCAATTTGTAAACAATTGGAAAGCAGTAGGAGGATGAAATATTATATTTGAAGACTTTTTGTTGGTATAATGGCACATGCAATGTTTCAGGTTTATCATGCACTTACTTCCAGAAATAGAGAAAGCTTAGCTTAACTTTTCTTTCCTAGTGTATATTTTTTGGATGACTTTACCTCAAATTATCTTAATGGAAACTGCTCATGAAATCATTTTGTATTATTATTATTTCACTTAAGAGAACTCAAAATGTTGTACATGATGGCTCAGTTTCATTTCTTTCAAGAAAATATTGCTGGACATTTTGTCTCAAAGTTGTTGACAACTCAAGGGTATTGTGTTGAAAGCTGCATTATATTGTCAAACAAATAACTATGTCCCTGCTAGTACTGAACTAGTGGTCCTGAAAATTTGCCAATTTTCATTGGTAACCTGCGCAAATGCTGACACAAAATTTCAGAAAAACACATGATGGTCATGTGGAAACCTGTAGACCATGGAGTGACCCCCTTTCCAATAAGTCTGTTACAGCTGGAAACTACTTTTCCACATAGAACTTGTCCAATACAAACTGCTGTCATTTCACTCCCCACTCCCCTCTCCAACCTAAAGTTTCTTGATGTTGTGTAAAAATTCATTTCATCATTCTTTCGCCAATATTGCGACATCCAGCAGTCCTCTTTACTGTCTGTGATTGGAACTGCTCCCCACCCTGATGTTTTTCAGCTTCAAAGCACTTTGAACACCATGGACTCTATAAATGATGCATGCTTTCATACAAGTACAAGACAAGAAATCGTGTCTTGGCAGTTATCTCACAAGAGTACATAATAATGACAGCACATTTGTTACTGATTTGACAAGAAAACCAGACATAAGCAAGTCAACAAGAGTCGAAATACATCTCAGGAGTTCAGCAACATAGCCTCTGCGAGCATGCCACACATGAGCATGCAAAAAAAAAAAGTTAAAACAATAATGTTTAGCATTTTATGTAACATTATGAGCACAAAAACGTAATACCTGTGGAAAGCAACAGCAGACTTTACATTTCCTTTTTATCTGACTGATGCAGTTCACCATAAGATCTATCGGCAACAATCTACATCTGCCATTATTTATGGTTAAGGACTCACTGGAAAGCAACATAAATCTAACAACAAATAGAGAAGGGTTACACTTTTAAACTGTGCAGAGGAGATTGTTGACATAAATGCAGTTTGTTATCCATGGTCTTCAAAGTTGACAGATCCAACAAAAAAAAAATGGCGGGTCAGTCATAATAAAATGGAAGTAGTTGATGGAACTCTTGTTGCATTTCTTGAAAGTGTAGCAGAAACTCAAGACGAATTTAACTCTATATGTCCAAATGTAGACTTCAATCCCTTTCTAAAAACAAATTCAATGTATTGACCACTGCATTAAGTCAGTGGCAAAATGTTATCACCATTAAATGAACTGAGAATATGTTCATCTTAATAAATATACAGGGTGTTACAAAAAGGTACAGCCAAACTTTCAGGAAACATTCCTCACACACAAAGAAAGAAAATATGTTGTGTGGACATGTGTCTGGAAATGCTTAATTTCCATGTTAGAGCTCATTTTATTACTTCTCTTCAAATCACATTAATCATGGAATGGAAACACACAGCAACAGAACGTACCAGCGTGACTTCAAACACTTTATTACGGGAAATGTTCAAAATGTCCTCTGTTAGCGGGGATACATGCATCCACCCTCTGTCACATGGAATCCCTGATGCGCTGATGCAGCCCTGGAGAATGGCGTATTGTACCACAGCCGTCCACAATACGAGCACAAAGAGTCTCTACATTTGGTACCGGGGTTGTGTAGACAAGAGCTTTCAAATGCCCTCATAAATGAAAGTCAAGAGGGTTGTGATCAGGAGAGCATGGAGGCCATGGAATTGGTCCACCTCTACCAATCCATCGGTCACCAAATCTGTTGTTGAGAAACGTACGAACACTTCGACTGAAATGTGCAGGAGCTCCATCGTGCATGAACCACATTTTGTGTCGTACTTGTAAAGGCACATATTCTAGTAACACAGGTAGAGTATCCCGTATGAAATCATGGCGGTGAATCGAGTAAGCACAATACATACTGCCAAAACTAAAATGAGCTCTAACATGGAAATTAAGTGTTTCCGGAAACATGTACACATAACATCTTTTCTTTGTTTGTGTGTGAGGATGTTTCCTGAAAGTTTGGCCATACCTTTTTGTAACACCCTGTATAGTAGCTCAAGCTATGCTCTTTATAAGACTACAGGAGCATCTTGGATTAATTCAGCAATGTAATGGAATGTCAGTATAACAGACTAATTTAAAAACAAATACTCACCATATCTGCAGTAATCTGACAGTAAAAGCTGGTAAACCACACAGCAACTTATCTTTGCAGTCATTTTCTGTAGTTTGAGCTTCTGGGAATAATGTCTTTATTGTCTCTGGACCATGTCGATCCATAGGTACCATCCAGTAGCCTGCATCTCGTTTCAATTCTTGTCCTTCCTTCTCATAGAAAACCCGTTCTGTATGCTATAAAGACAGATAGCTTAGATAGATACTATTTTTGAGCACGTTTTCCAACTTCTCATAATGATATCACAACAGGTTTTTCAGCTAACTAATATACAACTTGGGAAACAAAGGACAAGCAGTATTAAATGAAACAAAAAGTTCACTGTTACCAGTCACATTTAAAGTTAATCTGCCTAGCAAAAATGTTCACATTTAAAGTTAATCTGCCTAGTAACGGTGACTGGTAACAGTGAACTTTTTGTTTCATTTAATGTCAGTAACAGTCACGGTAAAGCCTAACCTAAAAATGTTCACATTTAAAGACAAGCAGTATTTTAAAGGGGTAATTAAACATAGTCTAATACATAAACGAAGTTGTATGAATTATTTATTTGGCATTATAAGACACATCTCGACAGATGAAAGCTTTCCCATTAAGAGATTCTTTTGTACTTTATTATTCTAGAAACATACATACTCATACCATAAAAAACCAATATCAAATTATCCATTACTCAAGTTATCATTTCATCCTCCATAAATTTTTCTACCAAATAATAGCATTTCTCCCACATAACCTGTTATAGCCTTATTTTTAGAATTTCTGGTTTCATATTAAATACGTTTAGTCTATTAATTTGTCATACAGGGTGTATAAAAAAATCAAGTTTTAAAAAATCATAGCTATTAAGTTAGTTGATATATGTTCATCTACATCTACATCTACATGACTACTCTGCAATTCACATTTAAGTGCTTGGCAGAGGGTTCATCGAACCACAATCATACTTTCTCTCTACTATTCCACTCCCGAACAGCGAGCGGGAAAAACGAACACCTAAACCTTTCTGTTCGAGCTCTGATTTCTCTTATTTTATTTTGATGATCATTCCTACCTATGTAGGTTGGGCTCAACAAAATATTTTCGCATTCGGAAGAGAAAGTTGGTGACTGAAATTTCGTAAGAAGGTCTCGCCGCGACGAAAAACGTCTATGCTGTAATGACTTCCATCCCAACTCGTGTATCATATCTGCCACACTCTCTCCCCTATAACGCGATAATACAAAACGAGCTGCCCTTTTTTGCACCCTTTCGATGTCCTCCATCAATCCCACCTGGTAAGGATCCCACACCGTGCAGCAATATTCTAACAGAGGACGAACGAGTGTAGTGTAAGCTGTCTCTTTAGTGGACTTGTTGCATCTGCTAAGTGTTCATGAACAACATATTGTTGGAAAGAGCAAACACACTAGTTTTTCACGGTTCCCGCTAAGTAGCAGCAGTGTGCACTTGCTTCAGTTTTAGAAAAAAATGGTGTCAGGATAACAGAAAGTGTTTTGTATTCTATGTTTTGCACAGTCCGGGTCAGTAATAACTGTTTAGCATGATTTTCGCATTAGGTATGGCGTGGATCCTGCTACAGCACAGAGCACTGGACAATGGCATTAACATTCCCGAGAAACAGGTTGTTTGTGTAAAGCCAAATTGCTGGGCTGTCACCAAATGTCTGACACAGACACTGAAACCATCCATCATAGTTTCATGTGGAGTCTGCAGAAATCCGTTCACTGAACAGCTCAACAGCTCAATATCCCCCCCAACGTCCATCTGGCATGTGTTACGTCAATGTTCACACATGAATCCATACAAAATTCAGCTATTGCAAGCTCTTCATGAAGGTGACAAACAACATGTGGAGTTCTGTAATTTCACTTTTGGCAAGATGGAGATGACAGTTTTCTTCCAAGCTTAGTATTTAGTGATGAGGCAACATTCAATTTAAATGAAAAGGTGAACCAAATGGGGTATAGAACAACCATATGAAGTTGTACAGTGTGAGAGCGACTCTCCAAAATTTAATGTGTTTTGTGCAGTTTTATGGGTAAGGGTGCATGGTCCCTTTTTCTTTGCTGAGAACACTGTTACAGGAAGCACATATCTTGATATGGTTGAGAACTTTTTTTTCCCACAGTTGAAGACTGATTTGAATGATTTCATTTACCAACAGGATAGGCCCCGCCACACTGGCATTTGAAAGTGTGGGAATTTTTAAATCAAAGGGCTACTGAACAATGGGTCTATCGCACTGGACCAAATGATTCAGCCTTACATTACTGTCCTCTAAGGTCACTGAACATGACTGTATATTATTATTTCTTGTGGAGGTTTACAGAAGGCTGTTTATGTGCCTCTGTTACCAACAACAATTAATGAACTGAGACATTGCATAACAGCAGCTTGGAAGCCATGACTCAAGACACACTCGCTGCAGTGTGGGAACAATTTGAATACCACACTGACATTTGCCATGCATCTCAAGGGCAGGCATATTGAGCACTGAAAAAAGCTTTTTGAGTTTCTCATTCATCAAAAAAAAATCATTGTATATGTTTGTTAGTTTCAGAAATATAGACATATCAAATAAGTCAAATCAGATGATCCTTTTTCATACACCCTGTATATTGCCATCCCCATATACCACAGATGGCTACGGTGTGCCAAACTTCACAAGGGCCATGTGTGGGCAAAGTCTTGGTCTGTACTGGCTTAGCTTGTTCCTTCAAAGAAGTATTCAGCACAGCTGTGGTGTGGCATTTTTCTGTCTATATCTAATATGTCTACATCTATACTCTGCAACCATAGTGAGATGCACAGCAGAGGGTAGGTTCCACGTAAGTGATATGTAAGGGGTTGTAGTATACTCCTAGAGTTAACATTTAAACCCGGTTCTTGAAACTTTGTTAATAGACTTTCTCAGGATCGTTAAGTCTACCTTTAAGAGTCTTCCAGTTCAGTTCCTTCAGTATCTCTGTGACATTCTCCCACAGATTAAACAAACCTGTGACCATTCATGCTGTTCTTCCCTGTATATGTTCCATATCCCATGTTAAGCCTATCTTGTACAGATCCCACACACATGAGCAATTTTCTATAACGAGTCGCACAAGTGATTTGTAAGCAACCACTTTTGTAAATTGATTGCAGTACCTCAGTATTCTACTAATAAAGCAGTCTAACCATATGCTTTACCCATGACTGAACCTATGTGATAATTCCATTTCATATCCCTACCAAGTGTAACACCCAGGTCAGTGTTATACCCAGGTCTTTGTACGAGTTGGCCAATTCCAACAGTGACTCACTGGCCAATTCCAACAGTCACTCACTGATATTATAGTGATAGGATACTACATTTTGTCATTTTGTGAAGTGCAAAATTTTACATTTCTGAACATTCAAAGCAAGTTGCCAATCTCTGCACCTCTTAAAAATCTTATCAAAATTTGACTGTATACTTTCACATAGTACTTCATTATAGATAACTGCATCATCTGCAAAAAGTCTGATTTTACTATTAATATTGTTTTCAAGGTCATTGATATACAACATGAAAAGCAAGTGTTCCAACACACTTCCTGATATACAACATGAACAGGAAGTGTTCCAGCACACTTCTCTGGGGCACACCCAAAGTTACTTCCACGTCTGATGATGACTCTCCATCCAAGATAACATGTTGCATTCTCCCTACCAAACAGTCCTCAATCCAGTCACAAATTTAATACCTCATATAATCGTAGTTTTGACAAAAAGCATAGGTTTGGTACTGAGTCAAATGCATTTCAGAAATCAATAAATACAGCAGCTACCTGATTGTCCTGATCTAAAGCTTTCAGTATGTCATGCAAGAAAAGTGCAAGATGGGTTTTACATGATCGATGCTGGGTGGCATACAGGAGATCATTCTGTTCAACATACCTCATTATGTCTGAGCTCAGAATGTGTTCTAAGTTTCTACAACAAAGCAATATTGGATGGTAGTTTTGTAAATCATTTTTATTACCCTTCTTGTAGACAGTTGTGGCCTGTGACTTTTTCCAAGAACTGAGCATGGTTTTTTGTTCGAGGGCTCTACAAAAGATTATAGTTAGAGGAGGGGCTAACTCAGCTGAAAATTCAGTACAGAATCTGACAGGGATTCCATTGGACCCTGGAGTTTTGTTCAATGATTTCAGCTGTTTCTCAACACCACTGACACTAATACTCATTTCATTCATCTTTTCAGTGGTACAAAGATTAAATTGGGGCAATTCTCCTGAGTTTTCCTTCATGAAGGAACATTTGAAAATGGAGTTAAGCATTTCAGCTTTTGCTTTGGTACCCTCAATTTCAGTTCCTGTCTCATTTACTAGGGATCGGACACTAACTTTGGTACCACTAGCAACCTTTGCATATGACAAGAATTTCTTTTGGTTCTGTAAAAGACCATTTGACAGTATTCTGATATAGTAGTCACATCACACATTGCTCTCCTGACAGCCAAGCATGTTTCATTGAGCATCTCTCTACCTACAGCCCTGTGCTTTGTTTTATACCTGTTATGCAGTAATTTCTGTTTCTTTAGAAGTTTCTTTACAATGACTGTATACCAAGGAAGTTCCCTCTCATTATGGGCTGTTCTACTGGGTACACATCTATATAGTGCTTGGACAACTATACTTTTAAATCTGAGCCAGAGTTCTACTACAACCTCCTGCCCTGTGCTGAAAGTTTCAAGTTCCTCACTGAGATATGACACTACTGAATTTTTTTTATCTAGTCTACTGAAGATATAGTCTACTGAACATGTACATCTTTCTGCCTGTTTTAGTTGTCCTTTGTACTTTGGTAACCACTGTTGCCACAACTGTGTCATGTGGACGTCCTCAAAGAGGTCAGGTCTATTTGTTACCATAAGATCAAATACTTTTCCATCATGAGTGGGGTTTCTAACTACCTGTTCCAAGTAGTTTTCACATAAAGCATTTAGTAAAGTTTCATAGGATGTCTTTTCATGTCCACCACTAATGAAACTGTAATTTCCCAATTAATTGTTCGATAATTAAAGTCTTCACTGGTGATTACAGTATGATTGGGAAACTTACATACAAGTGAACTGAGGTTTTCTCTGAAGTTTTTGGTTACATCAAGAGATGAGTCTGGTGGGTGATAGAAGGATCCAATTATCATTTTATGTCCACCCATGATGCTGAGTCTTGTCCAAACAATCTCACCTGCAGCTTCAATTTCTACCTCAGTGCATCCAAGTTTCTTGTTTACTGCGACAAATACACCACCTCCATTTCTTATTCGCCTATCCTTTTGAAAGACCCTTAAATTTTCTTCTGAAATCCCACTGCTATCAATTTCAGGTTTCAATAAGCTTTCTGTATCTAGTATTATGTGAGCTTCACTGCTTGCCATGAGCACTTCAAACTCTGGCACTTTGTTTTGAATTCTTCAGCAGTTTACCATTAGGATTTTAATACTCTCAACTGTGGGAGGCATATCTTTCAATCTTACACTGATACTTCTGGGTTTCCTATGGCTACCATTATCTGGATTAGATGGAGAGTTGCCTAATCTAGCAAACCCTTGTGTGCACCCCACACAAAGTCAGCTACCTGAGTAGCAGCCTCTGAGAGGTAGTGCACATCTGACCCATTTTGGGGGACCCTACAGTTCTCATCCCTATGGCTTAAGTCAAGGAAGTTGCAGCTCTGTTTGTCACAGAACTTCTGAAGTCTCTGGTTCAGTCCTTCCACTCAACTCAGAACCAAAGGGCCATGATCAATTCTGGGGACAATGCTGCAAATTGTGAGCTTCATTGAAACTCCACATGCTAGGCTGATCTTCTCAACTTTCTCTGCCAGTCCCTGGAATGACCCTAGAATGAACTCGGAGCCCAGACTACAGGCAATATTTGTTCCAACGTATGCCACAACCTGCAGATGGTTGCACCCTGTTCCCTCAATGGCTGCCGGAATAGCCTCTTCAACACATTAAATGAGGCCCCCACACATACACACTGAGTGCACCTGCTGTCCATTCCTGTCCCTTGCTGCCATTTCCCTCCGGGGTACCATCATTCACATGCTTACGATTAATAGACCCCCTATCCTTTTGTGTTTGCCTCCTCCTGACACCAGAACAAAACAGGTTTCCTCAAGACAAAAGAACTAAGTTCCTCTGGCTCAGTTTCGGTTTCAGTGAAAGACGGCACCTCAAATTTGTTGGTTAGAGGGATCGGTACAAAACTTGGAATCTTCCCTAATCCCCATCCTTCCTGTCTAGGACACCTAGATCTACCATTGACACGCCACTCGCAGTCAAGTGGACAAGTAATGAGAGATCCTGTACTTTCTGTAGAGACGACAGGATCCACAGGAGAGGATAGTACTTGAGGTACCTCTGATACAGGTATCACAGGTACACAATTCTCAGTAGCTCTTCTAAAACAGCAGCTGCCAATCATTTGACAGTAGTCAGGGCGATTTCCAGTTGCTTATGAACATCAACCAACTCATCCCTTGTTTGAGAGCAGCATTCACAGTGGGGCTGCATTTGGCTGGTGAATTGTATTTTAAGGCAGTGAATAAATAATTTTAAATCTGTGATTCTTGAGTTTCTCCCGGCGTATTTGATTATCAAAATATCCACAGGTGTACTGTCGGTCTATAGTGTCCAACGGGCACAATATTTCGGCGATCAAACATGTCGCCATCATCAGGTGAACTGACAGACTGAGCTCCTGTGAACGCGCCGGCATGGAGATCCGTACGCTATGGCTGCTCAGGGGGAACTGGGTTCGGTCGCGGCGGTGGCCGATTTAAATACCCTCCGCCCGCGGCGCGCTCCCTCCGCTGTCCGCGCCACGGTGGTGCGGTGGAACAGATTGCGACGGCGTCTGAGATGACGTCGGTGTGATGGCTCTGTCCGCCGTGGTCGTCACAACTATGGGTTTGCTCGATTTACTCTTGATTAACCCAATCGCTGGTTCCCAAGCCTTCCTAAGATTATAGCCACAGTCACGGTTTATGAGGTCGTCATTGGTGCGAATTTCGATGGCCTCTCTAACAACGCTGTCCCAGTATCTCGCCGTCTGTACCAGATAGTGCGCGCCCTATGTACTAGAGTTTTAAGTACCCCATTCCTCTGTGAAGGGTGGTGGCAGCTGTCTGCGTGCAAATACAGATCACTGTGTGTTGTCTTTCGATACACCCCATGACCTAGGGTGCCGTCAGCCCTTCTCCTGACCAAGATGTCAAGGAAAGGTAATTTACCCTCCGTTTCAGTCTCCATAGTGAATTTGATGTTGGGGTGTATGGAGTTTAGATGTGTAAGGAAGTCAAGGAGTTTATCCATACCATGGGGAGCGCCAAGGATGACCTCGGTTTGAGGAAGGCCGGCGTGTACCAGATTCCGTGTCAATGTGGCAAGTCATATATTGGTCAGACGATGCGTACCGTCGAGGATCGATGCCGTGAACACCAGAGGCACACTCGACTGATGTATCCGAGCAAGTCAGCGGTCGCTGAACATTGTTTGTCGGAAAATCACGCTATGGAGTATGACCGCACGAGGATTCTGGTACAGACGGCGAGATACTGGGACAGCGTTGTTAGAGAGGCCATCGAAATTCGCACCAATGACGACCTCATAAACCGTGACTGTGACTATAATCTTAGCAAGGCTTGGGAACCAGCGATTGGGTTAATCAAGAGTAAATCGAGCAAACCCATAGTTGTGACGACCACGGCGGACAGAGCCATCACACCGACGTCATCTCAGACGCCGTCGCAATCTGTTCCACCGCACTACCGTGGCACGGGGCGCGGACGGCGGAGGGAGCACGCCGCGGGTGGAGGGTATTTAAATCGGCCACCGCCGCGACCGAACCCAGTTCCCCCTGAGCACCCATAGCGTACGGATCTCCGTGCCGGCGCGTTCACAGGAGCTCAGTCCGTCAGTTCACCTGATGATGGCGACATGTTTGATCGCCGAAATATTGTTCCCGTTGGACACTATAGACCGGCAGTACACACGTGGATATTTTGATAATTTTAAATTTGTCTGCCGATTATCTTTCACTCTGTTGAGCTGAAAAGTTGCTAATTCCCTATAAGAACTGAAGCAAATACACAAAACAAGATTTCTATTAACACAACATAAAAACCTAGGGTAAAAGCTACAGTTTTGAGGTAAATTGCATATGTTAGAAAACTCAAAAACAGAGTTAATTTATGATAAATGCAGATAATATATAGGGCTATTCCTCTTTAAGGGAAAATTAGATGTAACACAATATGTTACTTAGAAAATCTGCTACAGTAACTAAACCACAGATGCCAATTTGCTACAAACTGCTCATAGATTATGCAAAGGAGAATGGCAGCTTCCAAAAATTCTCAAAAACACACGTTTATTTGCCTCCGTATACAATGAAGTTCTTTAGAGAATTGTGAACCACAAACACTGATCTGCTACAAAACAAATTACGTTTCCAAAACAATTGTATCAGTAAGTTGCAAAAATACAGTTTTGTAAGTGTCCAAAAATTCTCAAAATAACCCATTTCTCACATAATTGTACAATGACATTAGACAATTTTTTTTTTAACCAGGGTACGCCCACTACCTGGTATTCTCAAAAATTTTAAAAGAGAACAGTTAAGTTAAAGCCTATAATTGACAATAACAGTACAAGTTTATCACTGTTCAAAAATTCACAATGTATCACAATACAAGTAGATATTGACACAAGCAATGAAAGGTTACACAGAAATGACACAAACAGTAAAATGTGCGAATCTAGAACTTTAAATCGCACAGAATCTTGTGCATCCGGTCTCACACAAAGGAAAATTTCTAAGTTGGCTTTTATACATAAATAAATATGCGTATTTAATGGCTTTTTCACTTAGCTGACTCTGGGCACACTTCTACACTGATATGCCAAAGAAGAACACTGCAGCATTAGTTTATCTCAATCAAAACTGCTAAAATGTGCAGCACTAACAAAGCATGCCTTCTGCATGTTGCAGCTAACAATGTTAGTGGACACAACTCTTTTCAGTTCAGCAGTATTGTGGTGACAGCACTGTTTACCCTTAGCTATTTGTTTGTGGTAAGGACGTTCACAGTTCCAGGCAGTCCAGTGATCTATCATTAGAAGCCTTTAAAAATAATGGGGAATGGAAGAATAGAGGGATGAGAATTCTCAGTAGATATTACACACTCCCATAAGCAGTGCGTACTACAAATTTGTTACGGAACAATATTATAATACTATGCAAGAAGAATTTAAAGATTTAGTTGACAATGAAAGGTCAAAAAAATACAATAATCAACAGATGGGATTCATTTGTCTGTACATCAAGAATCACGTGTACTGAATTTAGAGGCATGCACCACCTGGAGAAATTATTGGTACCCATCAATAGAATAATTTCTAAAGTCACAAACATTATTCCTGTGTAAGTTGCAACAGTTTTTGATGGAACTGAAAGGAAAGTATGCAGACTTTATATATTAGTGTAAAGTGTGTGGGTTAAATCAAGGGGGGAAGCCTGGAACAATTTTTCAATTTAAAACTTGCTATTGTTGAATTTATGAAAGAAAAAACGACTGCAAAAACAAAAATTAGAGCATTAAGAATGGACTGCCTGTCTCACATTTTCAGTTGACTGCATACTGTCCACAGTAAGACATTGCAGAGGGAGAAGCAATTTCTTTCTGGTTTGATGGGGATGCATTTAAAAAGAAAATTGGGTTATAGACACATTCTGACAAACACAGTCCAGTTCACTACTCTCACAGTTGTTAATGAAAATGCATGACATGAAGAATTCATTGTGGCCTTGAAAGAGCTATAGGGATTGTTTTCTAAACATTTTGAGGGCACTGACAATCTTACATCTGTTTTCGAAACAATTTGCCATTTCAGTTGAAAATGCCCCTATGCGTGAGTAAATTTAATTGACTGAGCTGCATGGTAATTTCTGTTTTTATGACAAATAATTTTATGTTAAATCTGTCAAGGACATCTACATTGCTTTCCTCCTGTACAGTTTCCACATCTCCATCATGAGGTTGTAAAAGTGCTATACTGCCTTTTGTAATTTTTCAATTTTTATTTATCATGACAGTTTCAAATTGACTGCTGATTCACCACCAGATGGTACATATTTATTGTATGTCTGGAGCCTCACAGATGTCATGTGGGTGTGCCAAGTTGTAAAAATGATTCACATGTAAGCAATGAATGTGGTAAAAAATTACTCAGATCATGAGATCAATGCTTACATGTTTCATATGTGCATCTTGCCACACCTACATGACTCCTACAAGGCTCCAAATATTCAATAAATATGTACCATCTGATTATAAATTGCTACGAGATTCAGAACTGGTCATGATAAATAAAAACTGAATAATTACAAAAAGCAACTGATTGTAGTAATTTCTCAAAACTTTTATTCATCACAGTCACAGTGTTCAACATCCATAATGGATAAAAGTTTTGAAATGGTATAATATTTTGATCAATAGATTTATGTGAAAGACTTTTTTTCAGTTGCGAAACTGAATAAGTCATGATTACGTGATAACCTGATTGAAACTAACTGCATATGTCTGTATGCCAATAGTTTGTAGCAGACAAAAATTATATTATGTTTTTAGCAGCTCAAAAATAATTTAGTAATACTGAAAATTTGTTTTGTTTGTGGTTGTTGAGAAATGTGAAATATTATTATATATATTTAAATGTGGCATGTTCACAGTTTCCCTCTCTTCCCCTCCTCACTCTCAGACAGCATGGCATGATGGTGGGTGAAGTGTGCAGCGAGGTTGAGTGCTACAGCACTTTGGGAACTCCTGCCACATAGTGTAGAGTCCATGCGTACAATTTCAATTCTGCATGGGCAGCATGAAATCCATTTCATTTCTTGGTTGCATGTGGCATTAAAATAATTATCCTGAAATAATTTTTTTCTGCTGTGTAGGGAGATTATTGTTGTGACTTGCCGATCATTCAAAGTGCCGCCGCGCAATAACGCGCGTCTTCTACATGCGGCGCTGTCTGCCAGCCATGCAGCAGCTGCACCACCTAAGCGGGCAGCCGAGCAGTGGCCGCTAGAATGGGTCTCAGTGCTCATTCAAATGCTAACGTGTACACATGTCTTGCTTGTCAACTTACTCGCTGACTTATATGTGTTGTGTCGTTCTGAAATATATGTGTTAAACTTGACATTATAACAATTGGCGACAAGGTAGTGGATTTTTCCTTTTCACCATTGACCCATAGGTTTCCATATCACTGTCGAGCAACTATTGCAAAATCTCCTTGAACAGCAAACACTTCTAACAGCAGCGATTCGCGATTTCGTCACGGCGTCAAATGTGGGGGTTTTCTCGTCGTTGGCTAAACCTCCTTATGACGAGACGGCGGAAGACTGGTCTGATTACGAAAAACGTCTTCGACAGCACTTCTTGGTATTTCATGTCACAGACGAACAAGAATGTAAGTCTCTGTTCCTTTCCTGGATTTCACCTCAAATGTATCGGTTGTTGTCGCAATTGGCTCCTTTGCAGGATCCTGCGTCTTTGTCCTTTGCTGAAATGTGCCCACTTCTGTCTGTCTATTTTCGAAAGAAACCGCATGTGGTAGCCTCTCGTGTTGCCTTTTATCGTTGTCAAAAACAGCCACATCAATCCTATTGTGTTTGGGCTGCTGAACTTCACAGTCTCAGTTGAAAGTGTCAATTTGTTACTGACGTTCACAAAGAATCCTATGCTGATTCCATGGTATGGGATGCTATTAATCGGTCAGCGCCCAACAAAGAAATTCGGCAATGTGCCCTTCAGTTGGCAAATCTGACTCTAGATGACATTCTCTCCATTGCACAGTCTTTTGAAATTTCTTGCACCGCGGAGGCGCAAATAGAGGCGTGAGGTGGTGTCGGGGAAATACAGCCTCTGCGCTGTTGACAATGCGTGTGGCACATCCCCACCAGCCGACGTGGCCGCAGTGTGCTCCCATGCGCTGCCTCGGCCTAACTGTAAACAACCGCTAAGAAACTGCAGCAAAACCCTCGGCAACTTCCTTCATGTCCGCGGTGTTTTACAAAACATTCACACAAGGATTGTCCCCAACGTTGGGCTGTGTGTCACAATTGCAAAAAGAAAGGTCATGTGTCTTCCGTTTGCAAATCTGACCGCATACATGATGTTCATGAACATGACGCTGATTCTGATTCTGTGTTGTCTGTCAATTGCACTTCTTCCCTTTCAGGGAAGTTATTCCTCACTGTCCAAATCCTTGGTCGAGATGTTCGCATGCAGGTGGATACCGGTTCTGCTGCCACTATAATTAATTCTCAGACGTATCTTCAGTTGGGTTCTCCACTCCTGTCACTCGGCAATTACGGACATACAATAAACAGAAGATTTCTCTCTAGGGACAGTTTAATACTGAGGTATCTTACAAATCCGTCGTTCGCACTGTTGCTATATTTGTGGTCGACGAGAGTAACATAGAGAATCTTTTTGGTTTCGTTGCCTTTCGTGTTTTTGGGTTCTCCGTAGATGACTCTGTTAATATCGTCTCCGATGCTGTTCCTTATGCCCAATTGGATTCCTTGTCGACGACATTTTCGTCTCTCTTTTCTCCTGGGTTAGGCCGTGCAAATGACTTTGAAGCTCATATCACGCTCAAACCCACTGCTCAGCCTCAGATTTTTCGGGCTCAGCCCATTCCTGTGGCTCTTCGTGATCGGGTAAAACGGGAGTTGGATTATCTCACTACTTCAGGGATCTTGCTTCCTGTCACTTCCAGTGAGTGGTCCTCTCCTGTCGTCGTTGCTAAGCCAAATGGTGATATTCATCTCTGTGGCGATTTCAAAGCCACTGTAAATGCTCAATGCCTCTTCGACACTTACCCTATGCGCCGTCCTGAAGAACTGTTCACTAAACTTGCTGGAGGTCACTATTTCTCTAAAATAGACCTGTCAGAAGTTTATCATCAACTTCCTCTCGACACTGCTTCTCAGCAGTTTCTGGTCCTTAACACGCCTTTCGGCCCCTATCAATACCAACGCTTGCCATTCGGGGTTGCCAGCACCCCTGCTCTCTTTCAGCGATTCTTGGAACAATTATTGCTCCCTGTCCCTGGGTGTATCAATTACATGGACGACATTGTTGTCACTGTCTCCACCACTGAAGAACATCTTCAAAATCTCCACACACTTTTTCATGTCTTACAGACTGCCGATCTTAAGTGTAATCTTCAGAAATCACAATTTTTTCAGGCATCTATCACATACTTGGGGTTTCAACTCTCTCGAGATGGTATTCGTCCACTTCAGCAAACTGTCGCTGTGATCGATGTCCTTCCTCATCCTACATCTGTTCAGGAACTGCAGGCCTTCTTGGGGAAAATAGCATACTACCACAAGTTTTAACCATCTGCGGCTTCGGTGGCTCAGCCATTGCATCGCCTGTTGAATAAAAAAGTGCCTTTTCACTGGTCCGCGTCATGCAAAGCGGCTTTCCAGAAATTGAAGACTATGCTGAAACAGGCCCCGTGCCTGGCTACTTATCGACCTGGCCAACATCTTGTTCTTGCCACAGAAGCCCCTCAATACAGGGTTGGTGCAGTCCTTGCGCACCGTTTTTCTGACGGTTCGGAACAACCCGTTGCTTATGCCTCCAAAACGCTCACGGATGCCCAACAAAAGTATTCTCAAATTGAAAAAGAAGCTTTGGCCATTATTTATGCTCTTCACCAGTTTGGTGTTTTCTCTATGGCTCAAAATTTCATCTTGTTACGGATCACAAACCACTTGTTTCCTTGTTTCATCCATCAACATCACTTCCCGACAAGGCTGCACAACGCCTCCAGGGTTGGGCTCTTTACTTGTCTCATTTCAATTATGAGATTCATTTCCAGCCAACGGGTCAACATGCAAATGCTGATGCTCTGTCTCGCCTTCCCATGGGTCCTGATTTGGCATTCGATAGGGACGAACTTTTGTTTCCACCTGGATGTTGCCGAGCAGCGGGTTGTGGACAGGTTCCCCATCATCGGGGACCGGCTGGCGGCTCCTACGAGTTCTGACCCTACCCTCTCCCGGGTTTTACGCTGTATTCAGAAGGGTTGGCCAGACTTCTGATCCATTGCGGAACTACTACGCTTTGCGCTACCGCCTCACAGCTAGGGATGGTGTTATCCTCGTTTCCACTGACAATGCTTACCGCATGTTGTGGTACCTGCGTCTTTACATGCTTCGGTCTTGCGTCTCCTTCACCAAGGGCACTGGGGTGTGTCTCACACAAAAACTCTGGCGCGCCGTCATGTGTACTGGCCTGGCATCGACTCTGAAACAGCACACATGGTTACTGCCTGCGGCCCTTGTGTGTCACAGGCCGCTGCCCCGAAGTCATCTTTGTCACCGTGGCCTTCGCCTGAGAAGCCTTGGGAGCACATTCATGCTGGCTTTGCGGGACCCTTTTTAGGTACTTATTGGGTCCTCGTAATTGACGCCTACTCTAACTTTCCTTTCATTGTCCGTTGCATGTCGCCTACCACCGCGGCAACCACCAGTGCTCTCGCCTGCATTTTTTCTTTGGAAGGCCTCCCCTCTACTCTTGTTACTGATAATGGTCCGCAATTTGCCTCTTCCCAATTTGCGGATTTTTGTGCTCGTCACGGCGTTATGCATGTCACAGCCCTGCCGTTCCATCCACAATCAAACGGTGAGGCTGAACGACTGGTCCACACATTTAAGGCTCATGTGCGGAAACTTCTGACTTCTTATGCTGCTGATGATGCGCTTCTCCAGTTTCTCGCGTCTTACCGGTTGACACCCATGGGCGACCACAGCCCGGCTGAGCTCTTACATGGCCGATAGCCCCAAATGCTACTTCATCTTCTGCGGCCTTCCACCTCACGGCCACCGGTGTCTTCACTTGGCCAGTTCACTGCCAATGACCTCGTCTGGGTATGGGGATATGGCAGGCGGCCAAAATGGAGCCCGGGTGGCATCTTACGACACCGTGGCCGACGCCTGTATGAAATCCAGACGGACACGGGTGTTGTAGTGTGTCATTCGGACCAGCTTCAGCCTCGTGTGCTGGCAACGCCTGTTCCGAATGCTGCTACACCACCTTCGGCTCTACCTGACGCTCGGGATCTTGGCATCTCTCAATGCTCACAAAGCAGCCCTCTCACCGTCATTGCAATGTCAGCACAAAAACGGACGCCACCAGGAGACGTGCTCATGCAGGAACTGGATGACCATTCTCTGTCAGAGCCAATCTACTTGCCTCCTCCTCCAACGGACGCCGAAGCATCACCCATGGCTCCTGTTATATCAACTGGACTTGCCGCAATGGGCAGATTGGTACATGGGGCCCCAGCAGATTCGACCCCTACGTCTCACTATCATCGGGGACACTTCCATCCGTACGGGAAGCCTCCTCCTCAAGACTTTACGGTGAGTCAAACAACGCCTATGGACGTTAGCCATCTCCAGGACACCTCCATCAGGACCAGTGCAACAATTTCAAAGGGGGGAAAAGTGTTGTGACTCGCCGATCATTCAAAGCGCCGCCGCTCAATTACACGCGTCCTCTACGTGCGGCACTGTCTGCCAGCCATGCAGCAGCTGCGCCACCTAAGCGGCCAGCTGAGCAGCGGCCGCTAGACTGGGACTCAGTGCTCATTCGAATGCTAGTGTGTACACATGTCTTGCTTGTCAATTTACTCGGTGACTTATATGTGTTGTGTCGTTCTCAAATATATGTGTAAAACTTGACATTATAACAATTATAATTTGTAAATGTATATGGAGGGAACAGTTTCCAAAATATGGGCCAAAAAGATTCGTTTTTGCTGAGCAGTACATATGTCGTTCAATGCCAGACAACTGCACATCACAGTCTAGTAGCGCATATAACTAATAATTTCTTCTGTAGTTTCAGCATTTGCGATGCACTATTTGAACTTCCCCAGAAAATTATACCACACTTAATGACACGTCCAAAATAGCTATGATACGCTATTTTTTATGTACTTGGGTCAGTAGAATTTGCTAGTGTTTGTATTGCAAATGCAAAACTGCTTAGTTTATTTGATAGGAACTCAATATGTGTATTCCAGGTTAAGTTCTTGTCCATATTTAGTCCAAGAAACTTGATTGCGTCAGCTTCTCCCGTAAGTTGATTGTTATGTTGTATTTTAAGTTCCATGTTTTGAATGTCTGGGTTTGAAATGTACCATGAGTGTTTGTAACATTCAGTTTCAATCCATCTAAATGAAACTAGTTTTCTAGAACATCCAGTGTGTTCACAATTGAGCTCAGATTTTTTTCTGTGTCATACATACATATATTAATACTTGTTCCATAGATCATGAATATGACATTTCGTAATGATGTGGAATGTGTCACTTTAACGTGAGTTTTCTTCAGAGAAAATAATAATTTTTATTTATTTATTCATTTATTTTGCAGTTATTACACCATATCTAAAAATGTTCAATTCAAACAGAACTGATGGGCAATTTACATTTACAGGTAAGTCATTTATGTAGAATAGGAACAGAATTTGCCCTAAAATGAAGCCTTACGATGCACCTTGTGGCACTGTACTCTATTTAGAACAATAATTTACTGCATTTGAAGTTATAGTTACCCTTTGTTTTCTGTTCTGTGAGTATGAAGTAAACCATTTTAGAGCATTGGCTTTAATCCCATACTTACTAAATTTGTAGATAAGAAAGTCATGGTTCATGGAGTCAAAGGCTTATGTAAGATCACAGAAGATACCTGGAACCTTATTCCTCTGATACAATGCTTTGCATATCTTTTCAGTAAAGTTATTCACTGCAGCCAGAGTGTGTGTTTCCTTGTTGTAATCCAAACTGGTTACTTACTATAATATCACTTTTACAATAAAATTTTGAATTTCATCTGCAGCCACTTTCTCTAACACTTTCAACAGGATTGTAATAATAGAACTTGGGTGATGGTTTGCCATGTCTTCCCTTGACCATTTCTTAAACAGAACTCTGACTTAGGCATGCTTCAACATATGAGGAAAGCATCCCTTTTCGAAAGATTGTTTGATTATTTTAGTTAGTGGAGGTGCTATTATGTGATGCACTGCTGTAATCATTTCAGCGGGTATTTTATTCCCCACAGCAGAGTTTTTTACTTTAATGATGACATATCACATTTTCCACATCCTTTATTGAGACTTTTTTTAAATCTGTGAAATCTTCAGACATGTGATTCTAAGTGCACCATTGTCATTCAACATTTCAAAAATTCTTCAGTTACTACTTCTTAAAATGGAACTGTCATTAGATCATTCAACTTCTCTTAACTTATTACTACATACAGTTGAATTTTTTTTTCACTGAAGTTCCTTTTCATATGCCTTTTGTTACATGAAATTCTTTGTTAATTTTTGGCACTCCAAGTTTTTCAAAATAAGATAAAAAATAAAATTATGCTTTCCATTTCATATCTACAAAGACCAACAATTATGTTAGTCTAGTATACACTGGCTGATATTTAGCCTTTCAAATGCACTCTAAAACAAAATAGCATTCTGAAAGGGAAAAAAATGTATGACGAGGAGGATGAGGGGACTCACATCTGCACCTGATGAACAAAAACCTGGAATACAGTAAAGTTACTGACCTGTACTTCAAAACACATGATATCAATAGGCACTGTTGCCTTCCATTCACATTCTGAGGTTATTACCACATAATAACATATACTGACACAAAGGCTTATTGCTAACATTTGCCTTGCAATCTATATCTCACAACAGGTGTTCAACATACCAGAGGTGAAAATATGTACTGAACATACTGGAACAAGCTGAAGGCCACTTTACACTTGGGAAGTCTAGTTTAATAAGCCCTACCCTCCAGGGATTCCCATTTGATGTCCCAAAGCATCTCCATAATACTCATGTGTTGCTAAAACCTACCAATAATAAATCTAGCAGCCCATCTTTCAAATGATTTGATGTCTTCCCTTAACCCTTTTAGACCCTCGAGCTACAGCTGTGTACATTAACTTTTATTGTCTCTTAGATGGGTCAGAAGAATTTTTTCCCAATGGAAACCTAAGGTACACATTTGTGAGTGTTCAATCTTTTCATCATGCACATGTACTGACAATTGCTGGGATCACTGTGAAATTATCAGCAAGTCAATGTAGCAGTGTGCAGCAGCTCATAACCACCACAACACGTGGATGTGGATGGTTCGCTATATTCCACTGTATAACTGGATATTGTAATTGTTATTTTGCGTGTTAATTAGTGAATGATCATTTTACTATTTATTGCAATAGAGATTATTTTGTAATTAGTTATTACACTCCGTAAAATGAAGCCAAGTGTACAAAGTATGTTATGAAAATGTGTACATATTTTTGTACAAATGTTGAATCTAAAATCATTAAAAAATCATCTAAGAGAATTACCACATAAAGAAAAATTTTCCTTCCTCTAGAAAGAACTCAGGTTTTAGAGCAGGCTGTTCCAACCGGGCTCCAAGGAGCCGGAGCGCTCCGGAGCGCTCACTGCAGCAGCTCGGAGCCCGCGTGGAGGGGGAAAGCGAACTCACTGCCCCGCCCCCTGGCCGCCTGCAGCCACACCTGATGCAATAATCCATGTTCAATGACACCTATGACTAGTCACGGGAGCCCTGTACCTCTATTCATTGAGAGGGATGGTCACCCACAGTGTCTTGTATGTCATAAAGTATTTAATTCTGCGAAGAGGTAAATTATACGACGACATTATACACGTCTTCACGCAGTGCACTACGATCAGGCAGAAGGCATTGCAAGCAGAGAAATGGTAGCCAGCCTTGAGAATGACATACCAGGAGACATAAGTTTAAAAACTGTTTTGTAATATGAAGGGTATCAAAACATGCAACATAGTTCGTGTTCTGTATCGCGTTTATAATTTTCAGGTGAATGAGAGCACAGAAAACAATACTGAATCTGCAATTCGAGCAAGATAACAGGGTCGCTCACATCATCGCGACGAGTGGCAAGCCATTTCAGTGGGTCACTCGTATAATCGTGCATGGTAGCAGTTGCAGAATGTTTGTTTCCAAGGGAGGTGCAGGCAATTGAAGGGGCTTGCCTGTCGAAGCAAACAATGTCTCGTCGAATCCTGGACATGGCAGCAGACTTAGAGACACAGCTCACGAAAAAGGTGGAGAGGTTTGTTACATTTTCGCTAGCGCTTGACGAAAGCACCGACATATCGGACTGTGCTCAGCTTGCAGTCTTTGTGCGTGGTGTTGACATGCAGCTGCAAGTAACTGAAGAACTCTTGGATGTGGTACCACTCGATTAACCCCAACAGGGCATGACCTTTTTGAAGCTGTTTGTGAATCAGTGAACAATATGAATTTTCCGTGGGATAAGCTCCATTCTGTAGCAACAGACGGTGCACCACAAATGATCGGGCGTCACCAAGGTTTTGCTTCTCATTTGAAAAATAAACTCAAGGACTCTTCATTGTTTTATTCACCAAGAGGCACTGTGTGCTGAAACAGTAGAGCTAGGTGGCGTAGATGTCGTGAAGTGTGTGAATTTTGTGCAGCGTCACGGTATGAATCACCGCCAATTCAAAGGATTCCTGAAAGATATGGAAGCGAAGTATGGGGATATACCTTACCACAGCACAGTTCGTTGGCTGAGTCGGGGAAAAGTTATTGATGTTTTCCTTGCCATTCGTGGGGAAATATCCCTTTTTCTCGAAATGAAAGGGAAAGAAATGCGTTGTCTGTAAGATATAAAAGAGATATCAGACCTGGTGTTCCTAGCTGACATAAATATGCATCTGAATAATTTAAATCTGTCATTGCAGGGCAAAGGGCAGTTAATCGTTGACATGCACGACCAGATAAAAGCGTTCATGAAAAAGTTATGTTTATTTGGTAGGCAGATGAGTAATGGACATTTAATGTTCTGCAATCGTCTTGCTTCTTTAAAACTTCCGGAAGGTACTACTTTTCAGCGATTACCGAGCAAAGTTAAAGCAGCTCATCATGTCGTTTGAAACATGATTCCGAGACCTCACTAGTTTGTACATGGAACTTAAGGTGTTCAGCACTCCTTTTTCAGTTTCCCCCGATGACTTGCCATCGTCACTTCAATTGGAGACTATTGATTTGAAAAATTCAACGTTGTTGAAAGAGAGGTACTACAACACGTTGGATTTGTCATGATGGTATCATTCAATACAGCAAAAAATAATTCCCAAGCTTCACGACAATGTCGCCCAGATCATGTGCATGTTCGGATCTACGTATTGTTGTGAGCAGCTTTTCTCAGCAATGAAAAGAGTGAAAAGTAATGAACAATCGTTTCTTCAGGATGCAACAATGAAGGCCATCCTCTGCATGAACGCTGTGATCACTTTGACGCCTGGTATTTCCGATCTCGTAATGAAAAGAAAATGTCAAGCTACAGAGGCCCAATAAATTTAGTACGCAATTTCTTGTAAAACACTTGTTTCTTATTTATTTCCTGAACATCGTATTTCCTGATGTAGCATGTTACCACGTCTTAGCAGCTAAGAGTATGAGGTTGTCGATCTTGTAAGACGCAGCTGGCACATCAAAACGCTTGCCTCGCTGCCTGCCTCAGCCAGCCATGCCACGTGCCGGCCCACTTGAATGGTCACAGCGAGCGACACAGCTCCCTGGAGCAGGGAGCGCTCCCCGGCTCACAAAGGAGCTGATGAGCTGGAACAACCTGTTTTAGAGGGTTACTCTAACCCGATAATGAACCACACTTTCCTAAAATTCTCACAATAAATCATGGATACCATTTCCTTCCCCTACTACAACCCTTATGTGCTCATTCCACTTCATACTGCTTTGCAACATTACACCTAGTTATTTAATCGACATGACTATGTTAAACAGCACACTCATATTACTGTATTCAAACATTATGGGTTTGTTTCTCCTATTCATCTGTATTAACTTAAGAGCCAGCCGCCATTCATCCTACCAATTACAAATTTTGTCCAAGTCGTCTTGCACCCTCCTACAACCACTCATCATCATCATCTTCCCATACACTACAACATAATCAGCAAATAGCTGCAGACTGCTGCTTACCCTGCATACAAAATCATTTATGTACATATACAATTACACTTCCCAGGGGGCATTCCTGACAACACCTTGTCTGCGATGAACACTCTCCATCAAGGACAACATATTGCGTTCTGTTACTTAAGAAGTCTTTGAGCCACTCACATGTCTGGGAACCTGCTCCATATGCTTGTACCTTCGTTAACAGTTCACACACAGTGTCAAATGCTTTTCAGAAATCTCAGAATATAAATTCTGTCTGTTGGCCTCCATCCATAGTTCCCAGGATATCATGCGAGAAAAGGGCAACCTGAGTTTTACACAAACGAAACTTTTCCATCTCAAGGAAATTTATGATATTCAAAGTGAGAATTCTGCATTAAGTCGATGTTAAGGACATTGGTCTGTAATTTTGTGAGTCCATTCTTTTACCCTTCATACATACAGCAATCATCTATTTTTTCCACTCACTAGGGCTATGCGATGGGTGAGAGTTTCGCAATAAATGCAAGCGAAGTAAGGGACAAATACCATCAATTACTCTTTGTAAAACTGAATTTGGATACAATTCAGACATTGTAACTTATTTGTTTCCAACTCTTTAGTTGTTTCTCTGGGCCAGGCATACCTATTACTACGTCCTCCATATGAGAATATGTGCACTGGTCAAACAACAGTATGTTTGTACGTTCCTCCTGCATGAACGATTTCTTAAAAGCAAAATTTAAAACTTCAGCTCTTGTTTTACTATCTTATACTGCCACTTTAAGACAGGGTTGTAGCCTATCTGCAATGTTATTCAATCTGTATATTGAGCAAGCAGTAAAGGAAACAAAAGAAAAACTTGGAGTAGGAATTAAATCCATGGAGAAGAAAAAAAAACTTTGCACTTTGCCAATGATATTGTAATTCTGTCAGAGATAGCAAAGGACCTGGAAGTGCAGTTGAACGAAATGGACAGTGTCTTGAAAGGAGGATATATGCAAAATCAGGATAATGGAATGTAGTCAAATTAAATCAGGTGATGATGATGGAAAAGTTTTTGGTGAAAGGTTCATGACCCTGTTTTGGGTCTGTTTCAGTTCTGAGTTCTGTATTGTGGAGAGAGGGACTGCCTGAGGGTATGGTAAATGCACTATATCAGTGCAGCAAAGTTTGTTGGCACTGAAGGGATTCAGGAAAGGATTGGAGGCTTGTGTAGAGGTGGTGGATAGTGGAACTCCAAAGCAGGAGTAGGAGGTCAATGGGCTGGAGAGATTTTTTAAGGTGTCGTGCATGCTGCTCTAGTTTTGTAGTGAGAGATAAGATGCAGGAATTTGGGATTGCAGAGCAGGAGATTTTCATGGGTGGGAGGTACAGCGAGGAGTTGGCCCGATTTACACAGCCTGATTTACATGGTTTTTTTGGACTAGGGCTATGGACTGCAGAATTTGAACAGATATAGGTCAATGTGAAAGGTGGATCACAGTCGGATGTGGGTAATTTGATGGCAAGACTATATGGGGAAAGGCGAGGGGGTAGATTCCACAAGCTAGGCAACAATGCAGGAACAGTGTGTGGGACTGGATTCTAGCTCTGGATCTGGAAAGTTTTCTATATCAGTGCAAACGTAAGAACCAAGGATTCATTGTCGAAGATAAAGAAGGCATAGATGTACGTAAAATACATAAAAATACATGGAAAATACTTACAAAAAAGACAAAATGTATGAAGGTGAAATGTGTGACACTAGGGTTGATAGTAAAAGGTGACAATGAACTAAAATTGATGTGGAAACACAATGACCTCAAAGAGAAAACTATATAAAAAGATGATAATAGTGTGATGCATTTCGGTGGGTCGATATGTGAAAGGAGAGGGAACAGCAGGTGTAAATGAATTAGATGAGGGAAAGAGAGAGAGAGAGAGGTGGGAGGAGATATGGTTGATGTTCAACAAGTTCGTGTGGCACAAGAAAATATGAAAAATAACATACAAAAATGTGCGAAAGTGAGGGAAGAAGTGTGATCTATTTTAAGGCCTAGGAAGGAAGAATGTGGAACATGAGACACTGCACCAACAACCCTTGCAACCATGTAGCTGTGCAGCTGCTTATTGTGTGCAGATGAGACCACTGATACTGTGTGACTAGTAAGTCAGACCATGTGCTCTTTGGTAGCTGACAGGTAAAACACAGGAAAGAAGAGAAAGAAAAATGTGAACATTAAGTAAAATAAATCGTTAGTGAAAAGTAACTAAGGAAAACAGCACTGGGTTGTGGGATGAACAAATGCTGTTAGGTAAAATCAAACAATGAAAAGTCCAGGATGGAATATCAACAGTATTATGAAACACACAGATTGCTCAAAGTAATTTTCAGACAACATAGTCTCACACTAATCTCTGTCTCTGGCACCAGTTTTGATCACATGACTCTTCCATTCTGTGCCTGGAAATCTGGAGTCTCCCCCTATTACGATACTTGGATCAATAAACTTACTCGTAATGTTCTCCAGATTTTCTCTTTAGCACTCTGCCACTACGGCTTCTGAGCCAAGAGTTCTATAAGAGCATGTGATTATCATGTCTGACCCATCTTTCCTGTTTTCATTCATCCAGATTATTTCGTATTTGGAATCTGTTATAATATAACTAATTATTATAGAGTTCTTTATGGCAATAAATATGCTGCCACGACTGGGGTATAGCCTATTCCTTATTATACATATCCCTATCTGAATTTAATATTTCACCGCTGATTTTAGCCAGCTTTCTGTTCCTAATAATAAGTTGGCATTATAACCTTCAATAAGCAATATTAATTCTGGTACCTTACCTTGGATGTTCCTGCAACTTAATAACACAGCATTAATATTTTCTCTTTCTGACCTGCAATGGCGTAAGTTTCCTCCAACGAGTAACACAGGGAGTAGAAAAACGTGCACACCATATGTATCCTGGTCCTATAATGCACTCCTTACCTACAATTATCGATCTGCTAGCAGAGATCAAGAAATTCTTATCTGAGATTGGTGCAGAATTGTCTGAGCCTCAGGTTTAGACCTTCCACTCTGCTACTAATCACAGGACTACATTCAGTAATAGGTCTTATATTGCAAATAGTGAGCTGGAATTCCATTCCACATGCAAAGCTTGATGTCTTCACCAATACAGCCATTCACCTAAAAGAACTGATAGGATGGCATAAGAACCCAGGTAGGGATGTGTTATTCATGCAGATATGAGCCATTATCTGCAACCACTGGCACCCACTGTATTCAGAAAGTGCTGGCAGAGCCTCTGCCACAACTTAGAGGCATTGACCACCATATCCGTTCTCTGAGCTTGCCAAGGCCTGGCAGGGAAATGTCACTGGCAGAACAGATGCATCCCATGCCAGTTCAGATGTGTTACCAGCATTGGGCAGCACCTCACATTTTATGTTAAGGCATGATGTGAAGCTGTGCAGTCAGTACTCTCATTTGTCCTCCACTAAAAATACACAAACCAACCTCAGTCTGTCACTCAACCTCCCTTTCAGAGAGGTTTCTAGGAGATGCCAACAGTACCACAGGTATTTTAGCTTTGACTAAAGATGCCGCAACAGTGTTGAAAATTAGAGCAGCAGCCTGGTGCCTGTCAAGGGTGACCAAAACAGCTTCCAGCTGTTTCCAGATAGTGTCCAACTCATTTGGTGTCCCCACACAACAAGCACAGTTTGCATCCATTCTAACTGCTAAACAAGTAAAATAAAAATATGGAAAACTAGTTATGATGTCTTTTACATGGCACTGAACGTGACACTATAACGTCACACAAACATAAAGCACAAGCAGCTAAATGAACACTAATTCACAGAGCATTGCTGCTCCAAGGCAGACAACCACTTCTACAGTTTGCAAAATTGAAGCACTTGTGGTGGTCTGAGACTGTATTATAGTCAGTTCACATTATGCTAGAAATGCAAAATATGGAAACTCTTTCAGCTACATGTCTTTACTAAAAACAAATAAATAAGAAGTTGCAATACACTACTTCTCATAGGCACATAAGGTAGCCTGTGGTTTTTTCTCTTACTTGGTTACTGCAAATGCCAGAAAAGCTCTATTGAAAAAACACAGCAAATTCCCTTCCCACCGTAGTCCAATCTGAGCTTGTGAACATCACCAATCAAGTTGACATTTTCTGTGGGTATGATATGGGGGACTCAGAAACCAGGAAAATAACCTGGTGATAAACACACACAGAAACCAAAAGTTCAATTCAGTGTGCAGAGAGAATGGAGAATACATTTTTGTGACAACATAAAATTTTGTGCTAGACCAGCATTCTATAACCTGGAATCCCTGAATTTTTTCAGGCAGTGTATATCAAACAGACCAGATCAAAGTTTCAATTTGTCACTCATTTTCTGCACCCATACCCCTCCCCCATCCCCCCCTCTCCCCCTTTCATTTCCAAGGTCTACAAATCCTCTCCTGCTGCGCTGCTGCACTAACATCCATAAGAGAAAAGAACAGCAGAGCTAGCAGGGGAAGGAAGGTTGTGATAAATATGTGACTGGTAACTAGCATCATACAAACAACAAGCCTTGTCGGCAGTTCATGGAAAGCCATCATAAGTACATTAAAGTGAAGGTATTATGGTAAAATAGATGCACAAATGCCAGTGCCAAAAGTTTGTACAATCAGTAAATCACAATAATGAGTAGTCGGTAACAGCACTGAAAATGAAACATAATGATCAGGAACACACAGTTTATCCTACACTTTTGCAAATGTGATTCTGCAGTAGCTAGTGATATATTATACAGATTGTTTCACAGTTCCTATAAGAGGTTTCAAGGGATTGTAGAGGGGACTTTTTCTACTAAGTTTTGATAAGGATCCCATGTCCAGAAATGGGCAGTTTGGATATAATACAATTCGGAAGACTGGGTCAGTTTCAAATCTCCTGCTCCATAGTATGTGCACAAACTGAGAAGGGGGCGCAGTCGTCAGTCCCTGTTGTAATTATGTCATCACATACCATTTTTGTCCAACTACAGTAACAGCTACTACAAACTGGTACATTCGCAACTAGGGTTAACTGTTGTGTTTGAATGCACACTTCACTCTAGAATTTGAAGAGGATATCTGTTGTTATGTAGAAGAAAACTCAATGACAAGTACTCGGAACATTACCCACTAGAAGCCTTCCTAAAAGACAATTTCCATTCCTTCCGAACTGACTATGAGAATGTAGACGAGATGTGGCTCAAATTCAAAGATATAGTAGCAACAGCAATTGAGATATTCATACCTCATAAATTGGTAAGAGATGGAACGGATCCCCCGTGGTACACAAAAAAGGTCCGAACGCTGTTGCAGAGGCAACGGAAAAAGCATGCGAAGTTCAGAAGAACGCGAAATCCTGAAGATGGGCTAAAATTTACAGACGCGCGAAATTTGGCACGTACTTCGATGCGAGATGCCTTTAATAGGTTCCACAACGAAACATTGTCTCGAAATTTGGTAGAAAATCCGAAGAAATTCTGGTCGTATGGAAAGTACACAAGCGGCAAGACGCAGTCAATACCTTCGCTGCGCAGTGCCGATGGTACTGTTATCGACAATTGCGCCGCTAAAGCGGAGTTATTGAACGCAGTTTTCCGAAATTCCTTCACCAGGGAAGACGAATGGAATATTCCAGAATTTGAAACACGAACATCTGCTAGCATGAGTTTCTTAGAAGTAGATACCTTAGGGGTTGCGAAGCAACTCAAATCGCTTGATACGGGCAAGTCTTCAGGTCCAGATTGTATACCGATTAGGTTCCTTTCAGATTACGCTGATACTATAGCTCCCTACTTAGCACTCATATACAACCGCTCGCTCACCGATAGATCTGTACCTACAGATTGGAAAATTGCGCAGGTCGCACCAGTGTTCAAGAAGGGTAGTAGGAGTAATCCATTTAACTACAGACCTATATCATTGACGTCGGTTTGCAGTAGGGTTTTGGAGCATATACTGTATTCAAACATTATGAATCACCTCGAAGGGAACGATCTATTGACACGTAATCAGCATGGCTTCAGAAAACATCGCTCTTGTGCAACGCAGCTAGCTCTTTATTCGCACGAAGTAATGGCCGCTATCGACAGGGGATCTCAAGTTGATTCCATATTTCTAGATTTCCGGAAAGCTTTTGACACCGTTCCTCACAAGCGACTTCTAATCAAGCTGCGGAGCTATGGGGTATCGTCTCAGTTGTGCGACTGGATTCGTGATTTCCTGTCAGGAAGGTCGCAGTTCGTAGTAATAGACGGCAAATCATCGAGTAAAACTGAAGTGATATCAGGTGTTCCCCAGGGAAGCGTCCTGGGACCTCTACTGTTCCTGATCTATATAAATGACCTGGGTGACAATCTGAGCAGTTCTCTTAGGTTGTTCGCAGATGATGCTGTAATTTACCGTCTAGTAAGGTCATCCGAAGACCAGTATCAGCTGCAAAGCGATTTAGAAAAGATTGCTGTATGGTGTGTCAGGTGGCAGTTGACGCTAAATAACGAAAAGTGTGAGATGATCCACATGAGTTCCAAAAGAAATCCGTTGGAATTCGATTACTCGATAAATAGTACAATTCTCAAGGCTGTCAATTCAACCAAGTACCTGGGTGTTAAAATTACAAACAACTTCAGTTGGAAGGATCACATAGATAATATTGTCGGGAAGGCGAGCCAAAGGTTGCGTTTCATTGGCAGGACACTTAGAAGATGCAACAAGTCCACTAAAGAGACAGCTTACACTACACTCGTTCGTCCTCTGTTAGAATATTGCTGCGCGGTGTGGGATCCTTACCAGGTGGGATTGACGGAGGACATCGAGAGGGTGCAAAGAAGGGCAGCTCATTTTGTATTATCGCGTTATAGGGGAGAGAGTGTGGCAGATATGATACACGAGTTGGGATGGAAGTCATTACAGCATAGACGTTTTTCGTCGCGGCGAGACCTTTTTACGAAATTTCAGTCACCAACTTTCTCTTCCGAATGCGAAAACATTTTGTTGAGCCCAACCTACATAGGTAGGAATGATCATCAAAATAAAATAAGAGAAATCAGAGCTCGAACAGAAAGGTTTAGGTGTTCGTTTTTCCCGCTCGCTGTTCGGGAGTGGAATAGTAGAGAGATAGTATGATTGTGGTTCGATGAACCCTCTGCCAAGCACTTAAATGTGAATTGCAGAGTAGTCATGTAGATGTAGATGTCCCCATGTCACAGTGCATTTCTGGACATATTTCTGGACACGCGTTTGTTATCAAAATATTATCTACTAAATTCCCTCTACAATCCCTAGAAGCCTATTATAGGTATCGTGAAACATCATGAATATGACACTGACAGATACAATTTCAATAGGCATAGAAATATTATCACTTGGCCACACAAAATGGAAATAAATTACCTAGTCAGCTTCATGTTACATTACATCAATGGAAAAAAAAACTAAATTCCAGTTAAATCATAGTTAATATTATTTATGTCTTTAATCATATATTATACCAACTTCCTTAATTTCATCTAATATAGTACTCTGCACGTAAAGCGAGAGCAAGAAATCAACAACATTAATGAGGTTTTTCCCTTGAAACAAGAAACCAGTTAGTTTTCATTTAGGAATAACTATCAATACTTACAAAAGCATATATCCTCTGTGTTGTGGGAGACAGTACATTGGCACTGTATGGAAATAAGGAAGGAGTGGCAATTGCAGCTAGCAATGCCGCCAAATGCAAGGCTAATAGAATACCGAGAAATGTTCCACCTTTTTTCACCAGCACAATTAGTGGTGTCTGCAAAATAAATGGAAATATAAGGCAACACTTCTTCTTGCTGCAGTTATAGTAAGTACTAATAGTACTACGAAAGAGTGTCAAAAATTATCTACACTTTTGTCAAAACACTTCTTCATAATTCTAACATTGCCTTCTATGGATGCAAAGTTTTAGTTGGTACCATTGTAGTCAAACACATGCCATTTGATTCTGACCACTATGGCTGCATCCTGTCAGTGACAATGTAAACACGTCCATTATGCTACCAGTTTGTACCAAGGAGGAACAATGTGCAGTTACTCAATTTCTCTGGTCAGAAGGGGTCAAAGGACCTGAAATTCACTGTAGACTTTCATGATACAGGGCAGTGCTACATCATGTAAAACCATTTATTTGTGACTCAAGATGTCTGAAAGTGGCTGGTTGAGTGTGACATATGAAGACTGATCAGTGTGTTCATCCAAAAGAGTCCAAAAGATTTAGCAATCTCAATAGATGATTTTAGTGGATAAGCAAGTTACTATGACACTGATCATGATTCTGCTTATCATACCTTTCAGGAAGAACTCAGCTTCCATAAAGTTTCTGCGTGATGGGTTCCGAGACAACTTACTCAAGAGCTCAACATCAAACATGTGGGCAGTTCCTAACACTTACTCCATCATTGTAACAGGGAAGGTGAATCATTTCTGACCAGGATAGTCACTGTTGATGAAATATGGATTCACCATTATGAACCAAAATCAACACACCACAGTATGAGTTTTTAACTCTGGATAAGCAAAGACAAAAAATTACAGACACTCTCATTAGCAGGAAAGGTTATGCTAAACATTATTTAGGACGCAAATTGGGCCTATAATGGAACATATGACAAAGAGAACAACCATCAACAATGAGTCTTAGAGCAATTTGTTGACAAACACACAAAAGTCAGTAATTTCTAGTTAGTTAGTTAGTTAGTTAGTTAGTTATATTACTTGTTCCATGGATCACGAACACGATTCTTTCGTAATGATGTGGAACGTGTCAAAGTACACAAGATTCATTTATCCCAAATAATCATTGTTAGTCTTATATACGGTACAATTGTTAATGCTTACTGTATTTCTTTGGCCTATGTCTAAAAATTCATCTGTGGAGTAGAAGGAGTTGTCATTCAGGAATTCCCTTAACTTACTTTTGAATGCCGATTGGTTGTCTGTCAGACTTTTGATATTGTTTGGCAATTGACCAAAAATCTTTGTGGCAGAATAATTCACCCCCTTTTGTGCCAATGTCAAATTCAATGAATGGTAGTGAAGGTCACCCTGTCTCCTAGTATTGTAGCTGTGGACAGTGCTATTAATTCTGAAGTGATCTGGGTTACTAACAACAAATTTCATTAGGCTGTATATATATTGTGAAGCTACTGGCAATATCCCTAATTCTTTAAATAATTGTCTACAAGATGATCTTGGATGAGCCCCAGACATTATTCTGATAACACGTTTTTGTGCAATAAATACCTTCTTTCTTAGTGATGAATTGCCCCAAAAGATGATTCCGTAAGAAAGCAACGAATGAAAATATGCATGGTAAGCTAACTTACTGATGTGCTTGTCTCCTAAATTTGCAATGACACTAATAGCATAGGTAGCTGAGCTCAATCGTTTCAGTAGATTGTCAATGTGTGTCTTCCAGTTTAAATTCTGATCAATACAGACACCCAGAAATTTTGAACAATCTGCTTTAGCTAAAGATTTCCCCCCACACTCTATATTTATTTCCGGTGTTATGCCTTTCCCTGTACTGAACTGTATGTACAGTGTTTTTTAAAAGTTCAATGAAAGTCCATTTGCGGAAAACCACCTAATAACTCTTTGAAAAATATTATTTGCATTTTCCTCAGCTGATTCTTACTTTTTAGGCTTGATTACAATACTTGTGTCATCTGCAAAGAGAACCAAGTTTGCATCTTCATGAATATAATTAGGCAAGTCATTGACATATATTAAAAACAATAAACGCCCCAAGACAGAACCCTGTGGTACTCCATTCTTGATACATCCCCAGTCTGAATAATCTGCTGCCCTTTGTGTACTATGTGGGTACTGTTTCAACCTTCTGCATTCTACCAGTTAAATATGAAGTGAACCATCTGTGTACTGAACCATTCATTCCATAGTACTTCAGCTTATCTAAGAGGATTTCATGATCCACACAATCAAAAGCCTTAGAGAGATCACAGAAAATCCCAATTGGTGATGTTCTACTATCCAGAGCATTTAAAATTTGATCAGTGAAAGCGTGTATAGCACTATCTGTTGAAACACCTTTCTGAAAACCGAACTGACATTTTGTTAAAACGTTATTCCCACTAATGTGTAAAGTTACTCTTGAGTACATTACTTTTTCAAACACTTTTGAAGAGGATGTCAGAAGTGAAATAGGATGATAATTGTTGATGTCTGTCTTGTCACCTTTTTTATACAAGGGCATATTTCAATCTGTCAGGAAATATTCCCTGATTCAATGAGCTATTACATATGTGGCTAAGAACTCGACTTATCAGGTGTGGACAAGATTTTAGTATTCTATTGGAGATACCATCAGTTCCATGTGAGTTTTTATTTTTAAGTGAATTTATTATTTTCTTAATTTCAGACGGTGAGGTGGGTAGGATTTCAATTTCATTTGTTTGCACCGGGAATGCCTCTTTCATATAGAGTTCTGCCCTATCTGGTGAGCAGCTGGTGCCTATATTTTCCACTACATTTATAAAATAATTATTAAAAATATTTTCAACCTGTGATTTTTCATTTATAAGCTTTTCATTGTGCTTAACAGTAATACTGTTGTCCTGTGACCTTGGTTGCCCTGTTTTCCTTTTAACTATATTCCATATTGTTTTAACTTTGTCATCAGAGGTGCTAATCTCAGACTTGATACACATACTTCTGGATTTTTTTATAACTTTCCTTAATATATTACAATATTTCTTATAATGGTTGAGCTTTTCTTCATCTCGACTTATTCTAGTGTCTTGGTATAGTTCCCATTTCCGGCTACAACAAATTTTAATCCCTTTAGTCAGCCATGGTTTTTTATCAAGTTTATTTGAATTATGATTCACTAATTTCTTAGGAAAACTGTTTTCAAATATACCCACAAGTTTATCATGGAATAAGTTAAATTTAACATTTGCATCAGGTTCCCGATAAACATCCTCCAGTCTACCCTTTTCAAGCTTTCCTTAAATTGTTGAATTGTTATATGGTTAATTGGGCGTATTATTTTGTTTGTTTTTTTCACATTACTGTATGGAGCAAAGTCATGAATTGAAAGTAGCTGTGCATCGTGATCAGAAAGCCCGTTCTTAATAGGATAGGTGCTTACTTCTTTTAATTTATCTTGGTGCTATTGTCTTGTACAATGCGAGTAGGAAAATCAATGACTGATGTCAGATTGTAAGAGCAAAGTAATAGTTCAAGGTCGTTCTTCTTGCTTGAGTGTTTAAGAAAATTTACGTTAAAATCTCCACAAATGATAATGTGTTTTCCCTTTTCTGACAGATAACGCAGCAAGAGATCTAGGTTTTTAAGAAACATTTGAAAATTTCCAAGTGGGGACCTATACACAGTCACAATTATGAATTTACCACTGTCCAATTTAAGCTCACAAGCGCATACTTCAATGTGCTGTTCTACACAGAATTTTGCGGTTTCTATGTTTTTAAAACTATGTTCCCCCTTAACACATAAATGGCAGCTCCTCCTTTCTCCATATTGTCTCTATAACAATAAGTTGCTAGTTTATACCCATTAATATTTACATTTTCCATTTGTGTAGTCATATGATGTTCAGACAGGCACAGTACATCAACTTCTGTTGTATTTTTAATATTCTCAAAACAAATTATTAGTTCGTCTATTTTGTTCCTTAATCCCCTGATATTTTGGTGAAATATATTAACACAACTGTTTCCTTTACCTTTATTCGAACCATTTATTTTTTTACCTTTAAGAGCTGCCTGTCTGGACATCTTGTTCAACCTAAAAAAGGTGCCCCTATGCCCTTTCGGGTCACAGGGGTTTTGCCTTGAGTGCTAGTGGCCCCCTTTAGACGACCTACAATTAAATCAGCTAATCTATCCTTCCCTAGACTATTTAGGTGCAGGCTATGTCGAGTATATCCCCATCTCCCAATGCTACCAACAGGCACTGAATAAATGTGTGTTTTTGCACCGTCCAGCAGCTGCTCGCTCAACTCTCTGTTAACTTGCCACACAGAAGGGTTAACCGAGGGCTGATCGTAACGCTGCAATACCTCAACAAAACCCACATTCGTACATCCTGTTGCAGCTCCTATTTTATCCAGGTCACTCTAAATATCATAATTACTAACAAAGAGATAGAGGGGCTGGCCAGTACTTACCTCAGCTCAGTACAGCCGATAGAGACACAAAAAACAACCGAAAATTTAAGCTCCTAGCTTTCGGAATAAATGTTCCTTCATCAGGGAGGAGAGAGGGGAAAGAAAGGGAAGAAGGGAAAGTGGATTTAGTTACTCACAACCCAGGTTATGAAGCAACAGGGAAAGGAAAACAGGGAAGGTAGCAAGGATGGAGGCATGGTTGTCAGAGGGAAGCCAAAGATATTCTACTGCAGGTACTGTGCCAGCTTCAAGCCAAAGAGGATGCATACAGAAGTAAAGAGGTGTATAGTATAAAGATGTAGGATGGAAAGATGCATGAATGGCTAAAGAGGAAAGGGAAAGAGGAGAAGACTGAAAAGTAAATGGGAGTGAGGTTGTTTAACGTAGGTTTAGTCCAGGGGGATGGCGGGATGAAAGGATGTGCTGGAGTGCAAGTTCCCATCTCCGCAGTTCAGAGGGACTGGTGTTGGGTGGGAGAAGCCAAATGGCACGTACAGTGTAGCAGGTTCCTAGGTCCCTAGAATTATGCTGGAGGGCATGCTCCGCTACTGGGTATTGGACATCTCCTAGGCGGACAGTTCGTCTGTGTCCGTTCATGCGCTCAGCCAGTTTAGTTGTTGTCATACCGATGTAAAAGGCTGTGCAGTGCAGGCATGTCAGCTGATAAATGACATGTGTAGTCTCACACGTGGCCCTTCCTTGAATTGTGTATGTTTTCCTAGTAGCGGGGCTGGAGTAGGTGGTTGTGGGAGGATGCATGGGGCAGGTTTTGCAGCGGGGTCGGTTACAGGGGTAGGAACCGCTGGGTAGAGAAGGTAGTCTGGGAATATTGCAGGGTTTAACAAGGATGTTACGGAGGTTAGGGGGACGACGAAAGGCAACTCTGGGTGGTGTGGGGAGAATTTTGTCAAGGGATGATCTCATTTCAGGGGTTGACTTGAGAAAGTCATATCCCTGGCGGAGTAATTTATTGATGTATTCGAGGCCAGGATAATATTGGGTGACAAGGGGGATGCTTCTGTGTGGTCTGAGGCTAGGAATATTGTTGTTGGACGGGGAGGAATGTATTGCTCGGGAGATCTGTTTGTGGACAAGGTCTGCAGGATAGTTGCGGGAGAGGAAAGCACTGGTCAGGTTATTGGTGTAATTGTTGAGGGATTCGTCACTGGAGCAGATACGTTTGCCACGAATACCTAGGCTGTAGGGAAGGGAGCGTTTGATGTGGAATGGATGGCAGCTATCAAACCTCGTTCCTTATCACACTTACCAACTTCATCCTCACCCATAATTACTTCACTTTTGAAGGCCAGACCTACAAACAAATCAGGGGAACTGCCATGGGAACCAGGATGGCTCCATCCTATGCCAACCTCTTCATGGGCCGCATGGAGGAGGTATTCCTGAAGACCCAACAGCTGCTTCCCCTGGCCTGGTATAGGTTTATAGATGACATCTTTGTGGTCTGGACTCATGGTGAAGAAACACTCCTTAATTTTCTCCATAACCTCAACTCCTTTTCGAATCTGAATTTCACCTGGTCCTTCTCCAAAACCAAAGCCACCTTCCTGGATGTTGACCTTCATCTTGTTGAAGCTCACATCCACACCTCTGTCCATATCAAACCCACCAACAAACAACAGTACCTTCACTTTGATAGCTGCCATCCATTCCACATCAAACGCTCCCTTCCCTACAGCCTAGGTATTCGTGGCAAACGTATCTGCTCCAGTGACGAATCCCTCAACAATTACACCAATAACCTGACCAGTGCTTTCCTCTCCCGCAACTATCCTGCAGACCTTGTCCACAAACAGATCTCCCGAGCAATACATTCCTCCCCGTCCAACAACAATATTCCTAGCCTCAGACCACACAGAAGCATCCCCCTTGTCACCCAATATTATCCTGGCCTCGAATACATCAATAAATTACTCCGCCAGGGATATGACTTTCTCAAGTCAACCCCTGAAATGAGATCATCCCTTGACAAAATTCTCCCCACACCACCCAGAGTTGCCTTTCGTCGTCCCCCTAACCTCCGTAACATCCTTGTTAAACCCTGCAATATTCCCAGACTACCTTCTCTACCCAGCGGTTCCTACCCCTGTAACCGACCCCGCTGCAAAACCTGCCCCATGCATCCTCCCACAACCACCTACTCCAGCCCCGCTACTAGGAAAACATACACAATTCAAGGAAGGGCCACGTGTGAGACTACACATGTCATTTATCAGCTGACATGCCTGCACTGCACAGCCTTTTACATCGGTATGACAACAACTAAACTGGCTGAGCGCATGAACGGACACAGACGAACTGTCCGCCTAGGAGATGTCCAATACCCAGTAGCGGAGCATGCCCTCCAGCATAATTCTAGGGACCTAGGAACCTGCTACACTGTACGTGCCATTTGGCTTCTCCCACCCAACACCAGTCCCTCTGAACTGCGGAGATGGGAACTTGCACTCCAGCACATCCTTTCATCCCGCCATCCCCCTGGACTAAACCTACGTTAAACAACCTCACTCCCATTTACTTTTCAGTCTTCTCCTCTTTCCCTTTCCTCTTTAGCCATTCATGCATCTTTCCATCCTACATCTTTATACTATACACCTCTTTACTTCTGTATGCATCCTCTTTGGCTTGAAGCTGGCACAGTACCTGCAGTAGAATATCTTTGGCTTCCCTCTGACAACCATGCCTCCATCCTTGCTACCTTCCCTGTTTTCCTTTCCCTGTTGCTTCATAACCTGGGTTGTGAGTAACTAAATCCACTTTCCCTTCTTCCCTTTCTTTCCCCTCTCTCCTCCCTGATGAAGGAACATTTATTCCGAAAGCTAGGAGCTTAAATTTTCGGTTGTTTTTTGTGTCTCTATCGGCTGTACTGAGCTGAGGTAAGTACTGGCCAGCCCCTCTATCTCTTTGTTAGTAATTGTTTCACATCTTTATATGAGATTTTCCATTAATTAGTTAGATCACCTATATGGTCCACATTCTTCATTGTTTTGTCCCTTTTGTTAGCTATCACTTACATCTGTCATCTAAACACTTTCTCTTCTTCAGTGTTTTATTTTCGTCACCAACTGTGCTAGTTTCATTTGCCTCCTATTGTCTTGTTCGGTTTATAGTCCACTTCTCTTTTTCTATTTATTGATTTATTTATTTAACATTCCATTATTTAACATTCCATAGTTTTAACGTTCGTTATTCGCTGTTTTCCAGCCAACAATCACTGCCAACAATCTCTTCCACACCTATCAGTATCATCCAATTCCGTCGATTTCGTGTTGCTGGTGATATTTTCGTGCCATTGCCTATCTTTCTCTGCCACAGGAAACATTTTTTGGAACATTTCTGCGCCACCCGCGAACCTTTTTGCGTCACGCGCGATCTTTTTTGCGCACGCACGATCTTTTTTGCGTCACGCGCGATCTTTTTTGCGTCACGCGCGATCTTTTTTTCGCTACTCGCTATCTCTGTTTTTGAGCAGCGTGTGTTCTTTTTCCCCTGATCTGGACATACTTGCTTGGTCTGGTCAACTTTTTCCGTATTTTTCTTATTCGGTGGTCTTTCTTTGGTATTTAACGTTACCAACACAATTTCTTTCTTTCTCGCCCTTCCTTCCGTGTTTTATTCCTTCTTATGATTACTATTCTAACTTTAGTTATTTAATTTCCCTACCCACCAGTTACCCACTATGTACCCTAATCCTATACCACATTATTTACATTCATTCCGGAAACATGCATTTACCGTAGCCAAACTGCAATCCCACATACTTTTCCTCCGTTCCTGCTTAACCTTTGGAATTACCCCTAAAGGACTTACCTTAAAAGTTCCCATCTCTGGGTGCAATTCCTCCTTCCACCAATCTCTCCTGGACTTCCAGAACCTTCAATCCTTAGCCCTTACCCAACTTGTCCTGAACCTCTACACTACTTCATGTAACCACCACTCCCAACAGCTCCTATCTCTCTTCAAAGTCCTCCACCTCTCAAACCCTTGCTTGGAGAACACACTCAGGAACATCATCCTAGAAGCCAGCCGCAAACTTGAGTCCCATGCCACACACCACCTGAAAAAACTATCCACAGTGCTAGTGCAACACCTAAGAAGTGGGGTCCCTCTCCCTATCCCTCACAAACACCAACCACAACAGAACCGTCAACAAACCCCCCTCATAGCCAACAAACCTAGCCTAGCCACCCTACTCAATCTCCCCATCCCAGCACATACCCCACACAGACCAAATCTCAACTATAACCACAGTCAAATGCCACATATCACCAACTCCAATTCAGTTCTAAACCTCTCATCCAGATCCCTCTCTCCTCAAGAGACATCTGTTCTATCAAAAGGCTTAACCTTTAGCCCCACACCTAAATTCAACCACACTGCCCTGGTTAAAGATCTCCTCTCTTTCACCCGGAACCTCAACTGGAAATATCACTTCACCACCCAAACACAGCCCCCAAATACTAGACCCAGTGTTGAACCTTGTTTAGAACAGTTCCGACCGCCTTCTCAAAGGGATCCTCCTCCCCTCCCCCAAAACCATCCCTTGCAGACGTTTCAGGAATTCCTCACATCCAGTGTTGCCTCCCAGTCCTTCTTGAAGAACATTCCGACAACCCCCAACATCACCCCAGCTGAATCCCGTGCCATAAAACAGCTGAAAACAGACCGCTCTATTGTAATCCTTCCGGCGGATAAAGGCTCCACAACTGTGGTACTTGACCGTGTGGAGTATGTGGCAGAAGGACTGCGTCAACTCTCCGACACCTCAACCTACAAAGCTGTTACCCTGGATCCCATTCCCTCCATTCAGACTGAGCTGCAGAAAATCCTAAAAATCCAAGGTCCCTCACAAGGCCTCACAATGGCTTCCATAGACTTACTCACTCCACCTGAGCCACGTACCCCTACCTTCTACCTATTACCCAAAATCCACAAAGAGAACCATCCTGGCCGTCCCATTGTAGCAGGCTTCAAAGCCCCAACAGAACGTATCTCAGCTCTGGTAGACCAACACCTCCAACCTATCACCTGCAGGCTCCCATCCTACATCAAGGACACAAACCACTTCCTAGAACGCCTCAAATCCATTCCCACTCCTCTCCCACCTGAAACCTTTCTTGTCACCATAGATGCTACATCCCTTTACACAAACATCCCACACACCCATGGTCTCTCTGCCCTTGAGCACTACCTCTCCCAACGCCCACCCGAAGATCTTCCAAAAACCTCGTTCCTTATCACACTTACCAACTTCATCCTCACCCATAATTACTTCACTTTTGAAGGCCAGACCTACAAACAAATCAGGGGAACTGCCATGGGAACCAGGATGGCTCCATCCTATGCCAACCTCTTCATGGGCCGCATGGAGGAGGTATTCCTGAAGACCCAACAGCTGCTTCCCCTGGCCTGGTATAGGTTTATAGATGACATCTTTGTGGTCTGGACTCATGGTGAAGAAACACTCCTTAATTTTCTCCATAACCTCAACTCCTTTTCGAATCTGAATTTCACCTGGTCCTTCTCCAAAACCAAAGCCACCTTCCTGGATGTTGACCTTCATCTTGTTGAAGCTCACATCCACACCTCTGTCCATATCAAACCCACCAACAAACAACAGTACCTTCACTTTGATAGCTGCCATCCATTCCACATCAAACGCTCCCTTCCCTACAGCCTAGGTATTCGTGGCAAACGTATCTGCTCCAGTGACGAATCCCTCAACAATTACACCAATAACCTGACCAGTGCTTTCCTCTCCCGCAACTATCCTGCAGACCTTGTCCACAAACAGATCTCCCGAGCAATACATTCCTCCCCGTCCAACAACAATATTCCTAGCCTCAGACCACACAGAAGCATCCCCCTTGTCACCCAATATTATCCTGGCCTCGAATACATCAATAAATTACTCCGCCAGGGATATGACTTTCTCAAGTCAACCCCTGAAATGAGATCATCCCTTGACAAAATTCTCCCCACACCACCCAGAGTTGCCTTTCGTCGTCCCCCTAACCTCCGTAACATCCTTGTTAAACCCTGCAATATTCCCAGACTACCTTCTCTACCCAGCGGTTCCTACCCCTGTAACCGACCCCGCTGCAAAACCTGCCCCATGCATCCTCCCACAACCACCTACTCCAGCCCCGCTACTAGGAAAACATACACAATTCAAGGAAGGGCCACGTGTGAGACTACACATGTCATTTATCAGCTGACATGCCTGCACTGCACAGCCTTTTACATCGGTATGACAACAACTAAACTGGCTGAGCGCATGAACGGACACAGACGAACTGTCCGCCTAGGAGATGTCCAATACCCAGTAGCGGAGCATGCCCTCCAGCATAATTCTAGGGACCTAGGAACCTGCTACACTGTACGTGCCATTTGGCTTCTCCCACCCAACACCAGTCCCTCTGAACTGCGGAGATGGGAACTTGCACTCCAGCACATCCTTTCATCCCGCCATCCCCCTGGACTAAACCTACGTTAAACAACCTCACTCCCATTTACTTTTCAGTCTTCTCCTCTTTCCCTTTCCTCTTTAGCCATTCATGCATCTTTCCATCCTACATCTTTATACTATACACCTCTTTACTTCTGTATGCATCCTCTTTGGCTTGAAGCTGGCACAGTACCTGCAGTAGAATATCTTTGGCTTCCCTCTGACAACCATGCCTCCATCCTTGCTACCTTCCCTGTTTTCCTTTCCCTGTTGCTTCATAACCTGGGTTGTGAGTAACTAAATCCACTTTCCCTTCTTCCCTTTCTTTCCCCTCTCTCCTCCCTGATGAAGGAACATTTATTCCGAAAGCTAGGAGCTTAAATTTTCGGTTGTTTTTTGTGTCTCTATCGGCTGTACTGAGCTGAGGTAAGTACTGGCCAGCCCCTCTATCTCTTTGTTAGTAATTGTTTCACATCTTTATATGAGATTTTCCATTAATTAGTTAGATCACCTATATGGTCCACATTCTTCATTGTTTTGTCCCTTTTGTTAGCTATCACTTACATCTGTCATCTAAACACTTTCTCTTCTTCAGTGTTTTATTTTCGTCACCAACTGTGCTAGTTTCATTTGCCTCCTATTGTCTTGTTCGGTTTATAGTCCACTTCTCTTTTTCTATTTATTGATTTATTTATTTAACATTCCATTATTTAACATTCCATAGTTTTAACGTTCGTTATTCGCTGTTTTCCAGCCAACAATCACTGCCAACAATCTCTTCCACACCTATCAGTATCATCCAATTCCGTCGATTTCGTGTTGCTGGTGATATTTTCGTGCCATTGCCTATCTTTCTCTGCCACAGGAAACATTTTTTGGAACATTTCTGCGCCACCCGCGAACCTTTTTGCGTCACGCGCGATCTTTTTTGCGCACGCACGATCTTTTTTGCGTCACGCGCGATCTTTTTTGCGTCACGCGCGATCTTTTTTTCGCTACTCGCTATCTCTGTTTTTGAGCAGCGTGTGTTCTTTTTCCCCTGATCTGGACATACTTGCTTGGTCTGGTCAACTTTTTCCGTATTTTTCTTATTCGGTGGTCTTTCTTTGGTATTTAACGTTACCAACACAATTTCTTTCTTTCTCGCCCTTCCTTCCGTGTTTTATTCCTTCTTATGATTACTATTCTAACTTTAGTTATTTAATTTCCCTACCCACCAGTTACCCACTATGTACCCTAATCCTATACCACATTATTTACATTCATTCCGGAAACATGCATTTACCGTAGCCAAACTGCAATCCCACATACTTTTCTCCGTTCCTGCTTAACCTTTGGAATTACCCCTAAAGGACTTACCTTAAAAGTTCCCATCTCTGGGTGCAATTCCTCCTTCCACCAATCTCTCCTGGACTTCCAGAACCTTCAATCCTTAGCCCTTACCCAACTTGTCCTGAACCTCTACACTACTTCATGTAACCACCACTCCCAACAGCTCCTATCTCTCTTCAAAGTCCTCCACCTCTCAAACCCTTGCTTGGAGAACACACTCAGGAACATCATCCTAGAAGCCAGCCGCAAACTTGAGTCCCATGCCACACACCACCTGAAAAAACTATCCACAGTGCTAGTGCAACACCTAAGAAGTGGGGTCCCTCTCCCTATCCCTCACAAACACCAACCACAACAGAACCGTCAACAAACCCCCCTCATAGCCAACAAACCTAGCCTAGCCACCCTACTCAATCTCCCCATCCCAGCACATACCCCACACAGACCAAATCTCAACTATAACCACAGTCAAATGCCACATATCACCAACTCCAATTCAGTTCTAAACCTCTCATCCAGATCCCTCTCTCCTCAAGAGACATCTGTTCTATCAAAAGGCTTAACCTTTAGCCCCACACCTAAATTCAACCACACTGCCCTGGTTAAAGATCTCCTCTCTTTCACCCGGAACCTCAACTGGAAATATCACTTCACCACCCAAACACAGCCCCCAAATACTAGACCCAGTGTTGAACCTTGTTTAGAACAGTTCCGACCGCCTTCTCAAAGGGATCCTCCTCCCCTCCCCCAAAACCATCCCTTGCAGACGTTTCAGGAATTCCTCACATCCAGTGTTGCCTCCCAGTCCTTCTTGAAGAACATTCCGACAACCCCCAACATCACCCCAGCTGAATCCCGTGCCATAAAACAGCTGAAAACAGACCGCTCTATTGTAATCCTTCCGGCGGATAAAGGCTCCACAACTGTGGTACTTGACCGTGTGGAGTATGTGGCAGAAGGACTGCGTCAACTCTCCGACACCTCAACCTACAAAGCTGTTACCCTGGATCCCATTCCCTCCATTCAGACTGAGCTGCAGAAAATCCTAAAAATCCAAGGTCCCTCACAAGGCCTCACAATGGCTTCCATAGACTTACTCACTCCACCTGAGCCACGTACCCCTACCTTCTACCTATTACCCAAAATCCACAAAGAGAACCATCCTGGCCGTCCCATTGTAGCAGGCTTCAAAGCCCCAACAGAACGTATCTCAGCTCTGGTAGACCAACACCTCCAACCTATCACCTGCAGGCTCCCATCCTACATCAAGGACACAAACCACTTCCTAGAACGCCTCAAATCCATTCCCACTCCTCTCCCACCTGAAACCTTTCTTGTCACCATAGATGCTACATCCCTTTACACAAACATCCCACACACCCATGGTCTCTCTGCCCTTGAGCACTACCTCTCCCAACGCCCACCCGAAGATCTTCCAAAAACCTCGTTCCTTATCACACTTACCAACTTCATCCTCACCCATAATTACTTCACTTTTGAAGGCCAGACCTACAAACAAATCAGGGGAACTGCCATGGGAACCAGGATGGCTCCATCCTATGCCAACCTCTTCATGGGCCGCATGGAGGAGGTATTCCTGAAGACCCAACAGCTGCTTCCCCTGGCCTGGTATAGGTTTATAGATGACATCTTTGTGGTCTGGACTCATGGTGAAGAAACACTCCTTAATTTTCTCCATAACCTCAACTCCTTTTCGAATCTGAATTTCACCTGGTCCTTCTCCAAAACCAAAGCCACCTTCCTGGATGTTGACCTTCATCTTGTTGAAGCTCACATCCACACCTCTGTCCATATCAAACCCACCAACAAACAACAGTACCTTCACTTTGATAGCTGCCATCCATTCCACATCAAACGCTCCCTTCCCTACAGCCTAGGTATTCGTGGCAAACGTATCTGCTCCAGTGACGAATCCCTCAACAATTACACCAATAACCTGACCAGTGCTTTCCTCTCCCGCAACTATCCTGCAGACCTTGTCCACAAACAGATCTCCCGAGCAATACATTCCTCCCCGTCCAACAACAATATTCCTAGCCTCAGACCACACAGAAGCATCCCCCTTGTCACCCAATATTATCCTGGCCTCGAATACATCAATAAATTACTCCGCCAGGGATATGACTTTCTCAAGTCAACCCCTGAAATGAGATCATCCCTTGACAAAATTCTCCCCACACCACCCAGAGTTGCCTTTCGTCGTCCCCCTAACCTCCGTAACATCCTTGTTAAACCCTGCAATATTCCCAGACTACCTTCTCTACCCAGCGGTTCCTACCCCTGTAACCGACCCCGCTGCAAAACCTGCCCCATGCATCCTCCCACAACCACCTACTCCAGCCCCGCTACTAGGAAAACATACACAATTCAAGGAAGGGCCACGTGTGAGACTACACATGTCATTTATCAGCTGACATGCCTGCACTGCACAGCCTTTTACATCGGTATGACAACAACTAAACTGGCTGAGCGCATGAACGGACACAGACGAACTGTCCGCCTAGGAGATGTCCAATACCCAGTAGCGGAGCATGCCCTCCAGCATAATTCTAGGGACCTAGGAACCTGCTACACTGTACGTGCCATTTGGCTTCTCCCACCCAACACCAGTCCCTCTGAACTGCGGAGATGGGAACTTGCACTCCAGCACATCCTTTCATCCCGCCATCCCCCTGGACTAAACCTACGTTAAACAACCTCACTCCCATTTACTTTTCAGTCTTCTCCTCTTTCCCTTTCCTCTTTAGCCATTCATGCATCTTTCCATCCTACATCTTTATACTATACACCTCTTTACTTCTGTATGCATCCTCTTTGGCTTGAAGCTGGCACAGTACCTGCAGTAGAATATCTTTGGCTTCCCTCTGACAACCATGCCTCCATCCTTGCTACCTTCCCTGTTTTCCTTTCCCTGTTGCTTCATAACCTGGGTTGTGAGTAACTAAATCCACTTTCCCTTCTTCCCTTTCTTTCCCCTCTCTCCTCCCTGATGAAGGAACATTTATTCCGAAAGCTAGGAGCTTAAATTTTCGGTTGTTTTTTGTGTCTCTATCGGCTGTACTGAGCTGAGGTAAGTACTGGCCAGCCCCTCTATCTCTTTGTTAGTAATTGTTTCACATCTTTATATGAGATTTTCCATTAATTAGTTAAATATCATAATTCCTATCCTTAGCCAGGCTGTTTCCTGCCCCACCTATTACTATCACCTCATCATTCTTGTCAAAGTCCCTACAGAGTGGTCCTATGTCTTCTATCACCTGGCTAAGCCTAGCACTTGGCTTAAACAAACTCGTGACCAGGTAATCTGCTCCTAATTTCTCCTGCACTAGTTGGCCTACACCCCTCCCACGACTGCTACCTAGCAGCAAGACTTTTCTTTTCCTATTACTAGATTTTCCCGACCTAATGCTGTTACCAATTTTAGTAGTCTGCTGCACCCTACTTTCAACTACTCCTGTTTTTGGCTCCTCCCTTCCTACTTCAGGTAACAAGGAGAATTTATTCATAACTGGACAGCATCTGAGGAAAATTCATGACCTCACAAAACAAAGTCAGAGGGAGCATAATGCTAGCAAACAGTGAGCTCTGTTGTCAAAGAAACTGTTGCTCTTGCATGATAATGACTGCATGTGGCTCACCACACTGTCAATAAATTGTGTTCACAGCTGCTACACTGCCCTTCCTACAGCCCGCATTATGCTCCCTCTGACTTTGTTTTGTGAGGTCATGAATTTTCCTCAGATGCTGTGCACAGAAAGTATGTCAAGAATGGCTTCATGACCAACAGGAAACCTTCTTCTTTACAGGAACATGCAAGCTTATAGACTGCTGGACCAAATGCAATAAAAAGAAAAGAGAATATGTTGGAAAATAATGTACATGACAAACCAACATTTTTTTGAAAATACACTGTAAAATCAAAAATGTTCATAATATCTGACTCTCCTTCATACTACTACAACTTCTTCACACAGTAACAGTAAGTGCAAGAGCTTCTGTGTTGTCTCTTGTTCCTCCCCCTCACCCACCCTTGTTCCCCCCATTTTTTTTTTCAAGTGTATCATAAACATTGCATAGAGCTCTTACTTATCAAGTAAGGTAAGTGGTAATGTGATATTTCATTTTTAATCTAATGTTATTGTTATTGCTGTTATTCTATTAACCCCAAGTAAGTAAAGGTAACCACTCACTGTATAGCTGAGGTATAGAGCAGATCACAAGCACATAAACATGATTGTAAAGGTTGCTCAACTTCCAAACAACATGCTTATTAAGTGCTGACTGACAATAACATAAATTTTTTTGAGTTAACTCTGAAGAAGTGCACTGTGCAAAAGCTCACCAATGTTACAGTATTTTTTACTTGCCTGTTCAAAGCCTAAAACCTCAACTACATGGTAAGTATTTTCTTTACACATTCTGTTATTTGAATTTCATCCAGGAATTTCTAACATCATATTTGATCTTCATAAATCAAACAAAACAATAACACACTCATGATGGTAGCCCTGCGCCTGCTACACGGATGTCTGAGTCACAGCTCTTGTACAAGATAAGTAATTTAAGTAGTAATAAACTGTTTTTTAACACTTTAAACTAATTTAATACATTAATTATAGTGCTCTGCAAGCGTACCATTAAAGGTTTTTGTCTTACTCGCGTATTTTCACAGTAATCACGTAAAGTTCGTTTTGTTTACATATCGCGGCCAGGCCGAACTTTTGAGTTTTCAGATTAAACTTCATACCGCAATCTTAAGTGCATTTACTGATAGTTTAGTGTGCTAAATACGTTTGCTGCCCCTTTATATCTGTAGAGTATCGTCATCTCTTAAGTAATTTCCAGTAAAAAACTTCTGAACCACTGTTTACATAGTCGCGAGTAGGCCTAATTTTTCGTACACGTATTTTCATTGTTTTCCGGTAACTTAATTGTCTTTCTGTCACTAAAATCGATTTGTACCATGAGCGTAAAGTGCCTGACGTGCCGTAGGATCGTTAGCTCCGGGGTCTGGTGTGATGGATGTAGTAACTTTTTTCATTGGGGCGACTGTAGTGGCGTGGGAATTGGGAAAATGAGCGAGACTCATCAGTGGTTCTGTAGGCTATGCAGTAGAGATAGGGAGATTGTGGAACAGGAGGGGGAAATTGCTGCCCTTCAGGCTGAGTTAGATGAGGCTAGGCGAGAACTGGGCAGGTTAAGGGGGGAGAAGGGTAAACAGGGGTGGGAAGTGGCAACAGGCATGAGGAACAGGCCAAGAAATTCTTCTGACAGCTTTGTTATTAATGTACAAAATAGGTTTGACCTGTTGCCTCAGTCAGAAACTGATGAGCCTCTCACAGAAGTAGATGTAGACAGGGCTCAACAAGCTTTCAGCAGCAAATTGATTAAGAATGTAGGGAAGTCTGCAAAGAGAAAGAAAGTCTTGTTGCTAGGTAGTTCGCATGCTAGGGGTGTGGGCCAACTTCTGCAGGATGAATTAGGGTTGGATTACCAGGTCACAAATTTTTTCAAACCTAGTGCTGAACTTGGGCAGGTTACAGAGGATTTAGGTTCACTATGTAAAGGTTTTACTAAGGAAGACACCGTGGTTATTGTGGGTGGGCCGGGCAACAGTATTGACAGAGATCCAGGGTACAGCATAAAGTGTGACCTGGCAAAGATTGCATCGGCATCGAATCATACCAGTGTTGGGTTTGTGTCGGTTCTGGAGCGCCACGACCGACCTCATTTGACCTCTTCTGTCAGAAGAGTTAATTTGGAGTTGGAACGGCTACTTGGATCTGGTGCAGGGTCACACATTGGTGTGGTTCCTGTTGATTCACTCTGTAGGTGGGACTATACTAGACATGGCCTACACCTCAACAGGAAAGGGAAGGGTAAACTGGCTGGGCTGATAGCAGGAATTTTAAAGGGGGGAGGAACTACATCTCATGGTGGAAACTCTTTTTTAGTGTAAGATCAGTGTCCAGTGGGAAACTCAGCCAGGCAAGTACTAAAGATGTTAAAAAAGTTCAAGATACTCACAAAAGTAAAGTGAAAAATACTGTTAGTATATTTCATCAAAATATTGGGGGATTGAAGAATAAAATTGATGAGCTTCTGCTTTGTTTAGAAGATATAGAAACCAAGAATGTAATAGATATACTATGCCTGTCTGAGCATCACATTGTCACTGATATGCAAAAGGTTAGCATCAATGGGTACAAATTAGCTGCACATGTAAGTAGAGATAAAATGATGAGAGGAGGAGTTGCCATATATGTCAAAAGCTTCCACAGTGCAAAAAATTTAGAAACTAAAAAATTTTGTGTAGAGCAACATATGGAAGCATGTGCCACTGAACTTAAACTAAATGATGGCACTTTCATAATTGTAACAGTGTATAGGTCCCCCTGAGGGAATTTCCAGCTATTTCTAGAAAACTTGGATGCTTTGTTGTGCTATCTGTCAGACAGGGGGAAGCAAATTATCATTTGTGGGGATTTCAATGTTGATTCCCTGAAAGAGTGTAATAGGAAGAATGACCTTTTAGTATTACTCAGTTCTTTCAATTTGAGCTCCGTCATTGATTTTCCTACTCGGATAACAAAGAACAGCAGTACATTGATAGATAACTTTTTTATAGACCAAGATAAGTTTAAGGACATAAATGCTTATCCTGTTGAGAATGGTCTTTCAGATCACAGTGCACAGCTTGTCACAGTACATGACATAGCTCCATGCAGTATAATAAATCAGACTTTCAAAGCAGTGCGTTCAATTAACAATATAAATATTGCAAACTTTAGGGAAAGCCTAAGCAGCTAGACTGGGATGAAGTGTATAAGGAACCCGATGCAAACTTGAAATATAACTTATTTCACAATACATTTTTAAGGGTATTTGAAAATTGTTTTCCCAAGAAAATAGTTAAACATAATTCCAAGAAAACATATAAAAAACCTTGGCTAACTAAAGGTATAAGAATATCTTGCAACCGTAAAAGAGAACTGTATCTAACAGCAAGAGGGAGTACTGACCCCGAAATTGTTCAATATTATAAAAACTATTGTGCGGTACTAAGAAAAGTTATTAAAAAGTCCAGAAGCATGTGTATCATGTCTGAGATCAGTAACTCTGATAATAAAATTAAAGCAATTTGGAATATTATTGAAAGGGAAACAGGGCAACCAAGAGCACAGGAAGACTTTAGTGCAATAAAACTGAATGACAAGTGCACTAACAAACAATCAGAAATTGAAAATATTTTGAAAAATCATTTTTTAAATGTTGTGGAGAAAATAGGATCTAGATCTTCACTAGAAGAGGCAAGGCTATTAATAGAAGAGGCCATACCTGCGCAGTTTGAAACAACTGTAATTCGACCAACCTCTCCCTCTGAATTCAGTAAAATAATAAACTCACTGAAAAGTAAAAGCTCTTACGGAATTGATGGCATTTCCAGCAAAGTACTTAAAGCTTGTTCCCCACAGATAAGTAAGATCCTCAGCCACGTATGTAATAGCTCTTTGGAGCAGGGTGTTTTCCCTGACAGACTGAAATATGCCATTGTAAAACCATTGCATAAAAAGGGGGATACGTCGGATGTCAACAACTACCGCCCAATCTCTCTTCTGACAGCTCTATCAAAAATTTTTGAGAAAGTAATGTATTCAAGAGTAGCCTTCCATATTTGTAAAAATAAAGTACTAACAAAATATCAGTTTGGTTTTCAGAAAGGCTTTTCAACAGAAAATGCTATATATGCTTTCACTGATCAAATATTAAATGCTCTGAATAACCGGACATCACCCATTGGTATTTTTTGTGATCTCTCAAAGGCCTTTGATTGTGTAAATCATGGAATTCTTTTAGATAAGCTAAATCATTATGGTTTGAGTGGGGCAGTGCACAAATGGTTTAATTCATACTTAACTGGAAGAATGCAGAAAGTTGAAATAAGTGGTTCGTGTAATGTTAAAACAACAGCTGATTCCTCAAACTGGGGTGCTATCAAGCACGGGGTCCCACAGGGTTCGGTCTTAGGTCCTTTACTGTTCTTGATATACATTAATGACTTACCATTCCACATTGATGAAGATGCAAAGTTAGTTCTTTTTGCTGATGATACAAGTATAGTAATAACATCCAAAAACCAAGAACTAAGTGATGTAATTGTAAATGATGTTTTTCACAAAATTATTAAGTGGTTCTCAGCAAACGGACTCTCTTTAAATTTTGATAAAACACAGAATATACAGTTCCGTACAGTAAATGGCACAACTCCAGTAATAAATATAGAATTTGAACAGAAGTCTGTAGCTAAGGTAGAATTTTCAAAATTTTTAGGTGTGTCCATTGATGAGAGGTTAAACTGGAAGCAACACATTGATGGTCTGCTGAAACGTCTGAGTTCAGCTACGTATGCTATTAGGGTTATTGCAAATTTTGGTGATAAGAATCTCAGTAAATTAGCTTACTATGCCTACTTTCATTCACTGCTTTCGTATGGCATCATATTCTGGGGTAATTCATCGTTGAGTAGAAAAGTATTCATTGCACAAAAACGTGTAATCAGAATAATTGCTGGAGCCCACCCACGGTCATCCTGCAGACATCTATTTAAGGATCTAGGGATCCTCACAGTAACCTCACAGTATATATATTCCCTTATGAAATTTGTTGATAATAATCCAACCCAATTCAAAAGTAATAGCAGTGTGCATACCTATAACACCAGGAGAAAGGATGATCTTCACTATGCAGGGTTAAATCTGACTTTGGCACAGAAAGGGGTAAATTATGCTGCCACAAAAGTCTTTGGGCACCTACCAAACAGCATCAAAAGCCTGACAGATAGCCAACTAACATTTAAAAATAAATTAAAAGAATTTCTAGATGACAACTCCTTCTACTCATTGGCCTTAATCATTAGTGTCATGCAATATTTTGTGTAATGTAATTTCTTGTACAGACATCTTTTATTAACCTGACACGTTCCACATCATTACGAAGTGTCGTATTCATGATCTATGGAACAAGTATCAATCTAATCTAATCTAATCTAATCTAATCTAATCTAATCTAATCATGTGCTGTCAGAATCGCTCAAGTAACAGAATGAAGCTTTCATTCTACAGCACTGTGTGTGCAGTTTTCAAATTTCCTGGCAGATTAAAACTGTGTGCTAAACAGGAATACAAACCCAAAAACTTGTCTTCCATGGGTAAAATTCTTTCTAATGGAGCAATTCATTCATAATTCATGGATGGTCTCCAAGCTTCAATTCTGCTAGTACCACTGTCTTACTATCCAGTTTCTCATAATCTCTCCGGCATCCCTTTTGGACCAGCATTACAAGAAGAAAGGGTACTGCAGAGAAATGGCTCAACCATGGCCTAAGGGTTGCTTCCAGAATGAATCTTTCACTGTGCAATGTAGTGTGTATTGTTTTGAAACTTCCCACCTAGGCTGTCATTAGCCATTTCTCCACAATTGATATGTACACAAACACAGAAAGATAATTTGTTAATGTGAGGGTTTTCTTCCAAATTGAAAAAACATAAATGTTTAATCTCTACATCCAAACATAAGGATATGCGCCCATCTATCTGCAGGCAAGTCACACGTGGCACATACTCACACATAAAGATTGTAGAAACTCAGCAGTTTTCAAGCAGGGGTAGGCGTGTGTGGTGCCCAATGCATATATATGTTTTTATAAACAGTTAAAATTAGAAATAGAGCAGAAGCTGACAAAGTTAATGAGCCTATGTGATCTTTGTCTGTGTCTCTATGTGTCTCCCACCATTCATTGGCAAATGAGAGGTCAGTCATCTTCATTTTGGGACACTATTCCTATCTCTGAGTTTTCTTTTTAACAATGATAAGTCCTTTCCTGTTTTTTCTATGAACCTGGTGGACCTCCACAAAGTGGATAAACTATTATTATGAAAGGACAACTACCTTGGCATCACTCAACATATCTAGTCAATGAGAGACTTCACATAGTTGACAAACTGTTATTATGAAAGGACCTGTACTTTGATGTGAGTCAATGTGTACGGTTAATGAGAGACTATTAGTTACATGTTCTGTAGACTGCATTCAGTCGCTGAGCTTAGCTTTGCTGCTTCAAAATAGCATAACACATCAGATGAACTCAGCTGCTGCTGAAAAATATATTATTCTTTGTGTTTCACTACTCTCACATCAATACAAATCCTTGGACTGAACATTGTGCCACACTAATCTGAGACCAGTCTATTGACGGGGCATATAAAACTACACTTTCAATCTTTAACCTGTAGTCCCAGCTGTAGTAATAACCAAACCAATACTTTTCATTTATTGGTACTAATGTCTAACACGAAACACCCAATAAGTAATTTTAGTTTGAGTTCATACTAAATACTAATTACAAAAGAAAACTGGAAATATCATATGGAAGGATCAACAGAATGTAAATGGTTTAAAAGTACAGGAAACAAATCACAAAATAGTACAGACATTGAGTCAACAGCTGCACAAACATGACAGAAAACTTATCTAGCTTTCATGCAAATCATTTTTCGAAATAGAGCACACACACACACACACACACACACACACACACACACACACCTGTACAATTACATTGCACTGTCAAAATACACAACACTGACGCTGCAGTTCAGTGGACTGAGCTGATGGGCTCTGACAGATGGAGAAGGCAAGGGGAGAAAAGATTTAGGGAGAGGTAGGAAGGTGGAGTTAGGGAAGAGTGGCTGGTGGCTTGGAGGGAGGCAGCAGGTGTACGAGATAGGAAAATGACACACGGGCACCAGAACTAGTGATTTCGTGCACTGCATTATGACTAGAGCATGGGGAGTGGATTGAGATGGGGCTCTGCACCTGCTGCCTCTGCCTCTCGAATTTCTATCTCTAGACATCCTACCTGCATCTGAGCCATTAGCCACCCTTGGCCTACCTTCTCTTCTTTCCTTCCTTCACCCACTCCATCTGATGCAAACACTTATCACAGTCTGCCTGTCAAACTCCAGTCACTGCACTGTTTATTCAGCTGGCACAATGTAGCTGTACTGGTGTGTGTGTGTGTGTGTGTGTGTGTGTGTGTGTGTGTGTGTGTCAGAGAGAGGGAGAGGGAGGGAGGGAGGGAGGGAGGGAGGGAGGGGGAGAGAGAGAGAGAGAGAGAGAGAGAGAGAGAGAGAGAGAGAGAGAGAGATGAAAGTATTTCTTGTCAATGATGGAATTTTTGAGAGGGTGGGAATGACACATTTGGTAACAGGACAAAATCCAAGAGTATAGTAAGACAGAAAAATAATTAAGAGGCACTGATGAAATATGTGAGGAAGAGCTGCAGAATGTCATAAAGATTCAACTAACTTCTCTTCACAGAACAGGTACAATTTTAGGTGTATCTGATACAATATTAGAGTGCTACTTATGAAATCCTGGTCTTACAAGGGAATATGGTTTCTAGATTCTAGTCCACACCAGTTTTAAATCACAACATGAAAAAGAAATTTCTCACTAGCAATAGAATTAACCAACCTCGAAAGTTATTATGAAAATATAACAAATAAATTTGTATATAAATAAGAGCAATAGTTACAGAACTGTAGAAGAGTGAAGGAAGGAAAAAGAAAATTCAGGTTAGAGTTTAAAACATTTTTGAGTACATCATTAGAGACAGAACACTTGTCCAGTTGTACAACAATGCAGGAGGAAATCATGCTATTCAGAAGAACCATTATGGCAGTCATATTTAAGTGATAGGACAACACAGAATTTGAATTTGGATGGCTGGATTTGAGACTCGCCTTCCAAAAATGAGTTCAGTGTCTTACACTCTGTGGTACCTGGTAAAATCAGAGGTGACATTGTCAGCTTATAAATGCGGAGATCTGGACTGGAAATAGGACCTGTGCCTTAAACATGAAGGTTATAAGGGGAAATTTGAAATTCATAAAAGTGTTTACTTGGGCGTTTCCCAGTTCACTTCATGTGACAGAAACAAATATAACACAACAATGGAAATTCCTGACTGGAGTATGATATTTACATAAGTGGAATCTCACATTAAGGCAGGCAGCAGCAGCTGCAGGATCACAGAGTGATCAGATAAGTAAAATTTTAAAAACTAACTGTTGGAAAAAAATTAAGGATTTATATTCAATTACAGTTTCTGAGTGAGAAATCAATGATTATGTTCTGAATTCAACAACTGGAAGCACCTAGCTCATGGAAGCCTCAGGTACAAGTGACCCTGATTCATGTGAAATACCAGTGATAAAACCAAGCATAGTTTCAGTGACAAGAATGAAATTATAGGTTTCATGTAAGATAGGTATCTAAGGTGGTATGATCAGATACAGATGACACACACTGACACAAACAGAGGTAACATCAAAAAAATGGTGGACGTACATAACAGTCTATTTTTAAAGATACTGGACACGTGTCTGGAATGAGGGATTTCCAATTCCTTTTGTGCCTTACAAAGTGCCATGGCCATGTATTTTTTATTCTTCTCTAGATGACCTAATACCATCAAAATTGTTGCATGTTAAGCACAGCAAACAAATAAAAATTATTGGGTGGGACGGGGTGGGATGAATGAGCTTTGAAGAATGCTGCAAGCTGAAGAGGTGCTTTTCAGTCTCTCTCTGTTATAGCAGCTGGCAGATATGTGCTCTACTTCCATTTCTGATATTATTAATATTCCTACATGCCATTCATTTTCAATAAGACCGGAGTATGTCAGGTAGACATTGCACACCAATAGACAACTAATTATTCAATATGCCTGCTGTCCAGTGGCACATGGTAATATCTCTCTCTCTCTCTCTCTCTCTCTCTCTCTCTCTCTCACTCACACACACACACACACACACACTCACGCACACACACACGCAGACGCACAAACACAAACACAAACACACGCACACACATACAAAATGCTTAATTTAAATACTATTACTTTTGAACCTCGCAATGTGTTCCACACAAAGGCAGAGAAAACAAAATCTGATTAGAATTATTTTAAAAAATCATAATTTACTATGACTTTTGTACATGTAAATTAAAAAGTTTAACATACCAAATAACTTGTAGCTAGTATGCACATTAAAAAGGATATTCCTCCAATAAATATTTCAGGATTTTTGTCTGGTCCAATTCTTCCAGTTATGGGAATGAATAACTCAAACACAAGCACTGTGTACCATAAAACCAAAAATGTCGGGAATGCAAGACTTGCAATCAATGACATCAGCCACACTGACACTGCAAAAAAATAAAGAAACTGTTATAACAGCAAACATTTTTGAAATAGTCTCTACGTCAAATGCACACTGTGTTGTCAAATAGTTCATCATTGATCTTCAAAAGTAAAATGAGGCTCAATAAAGTAAGGTTTAATATAGGAAAAAGAACAGAGAGAGAGAGAGAGAGAGAGAGAGAGAGAGAGAGAGAGAGAGAGAGAGAGACTAGGAAGTCATTTCAAAAGTAAAATTGTGTACTATGAAACAAAAGTATCAGAAAGAGCAAACAAGAATTAGTACAACCAGAAACATTCTGAGATGTATAAATAAAGGTCATTACTCATTTGATAGAACAGAAATGATATGACAAAACACTTCCAATCCCAAGCCATCAATGGAAACATAGTCATTACACACACATCAAAAGGATAGTTGCCATATAGAGAAGATGTTGAGTCCCAGACAGGCACAATTAAAAAAAAAAACTGCAAAACACATGAGTCTGACCCCAGCAATCAAAGACAGTGGTCATGTGCATGTGAATTGTGCTTGCATCAATACTTGTGTATTGTCAATTTTAGAAGAATGGCTTTTGGCCAAAAACTCATGTCTTCTTTTCGTGGCTGTCTGCGGCTCAACATCTGCTCTATATCGTGAGTAGCAATCTATCCTTTCATGATATTATGCAAATGGACAGATGAAAAAATCTACTCACCAAGCAGTGACAAGGGAATACGCACACAAAAGGAGTTAACTTTTACGATATTTTAGTAATAATCTCGTGCATGAGTTAATAAGAGTGAAAAGATGTTTTAGTAGTAATCTCTGTCTTGCATATTACGCTGGTTTCCATCTGTAAGATCACAGGTTTTTCAAATCTCGTTTGGTGCAGTCCCCTTCTCATCTCATCTGGTAAACTTCCCCTGCCCGGGAGTCCGGGTGACTTTTCTAAACTGTAACACTTTCCCTAAGTCTCTCCAGTCCTTTTCCTCCATCCCTCTTCCTTCCCCTTCAGCTCTTTCATAAGAAGAAGGAGCATCTGGCTCCAAAAGCTTGTAAAAGTTAAATATGTGTGTGTGTGTGTGTGTGTGTGTGTGTGTTCCCCTGCCACTGCTTGGTGAGTGGATTTTTTTAACTGTTCATTTACATTATATTATCAATAATTGATTCTTTTCATAATATTGTTGTTATTCCATCCTGGATTTTCAGTTGCTTACTTTTTCAAAATATTCATAAAAATATTAATTAATCAGTAGGAGAAAACAATAGCTATTTAGTGTAAGTGAAGAAGCAACAGTGTTTTCCTCCAAAGCAATAGCTTTCCTGTACAATTTTTAGGTTGCATTTAACTAACATAATTGCAAATAGTATTTACAAATACAGTGATATATTATTGTCAAGACAATGAACAGATTTGACTTCTAAGAGCTGCTACAATTCTGTTAAAGTATACCTTGACTCATTTCATCAATATGAAATGTGATTTATTCGTCTCGTAAATGTGATTTATCATCTTGTAACATACAATTCTCAAATCATTTGGTTTTATTTATAGGAGGCATGCCAAGTTTTATGATGAGAATAATTTTTATATTAAATACGAAAGTTTATATTATTTTACATATATTTCTGGGATACAGCTTAATAAATATTTATTACAGTTTTCTGAACACAAAAAATAAAATTTACAGTTCACTTTTTCAAACAGTGAAACTGTTGTCAATAAATTCTTCAACAGAATAATAGCACTTCTCCACTAGAAGGGTGAATAGTAATCTTTTCAGTGAATAACACTCCCCATTAATTACATTACTGCCTTATATTTTATTATAAATTTTCAATTTCATATGCTTTGTTGTTTGTGCATAGCATTTTAAACAGTGTGTCAGAAGTTATAAATCCTTCTAATGACAATTGCTGTAGTTGCAATGGAAAGTGTATGTTACTTTTTCTACAAGAAAATCAACACCTCATATATGTAAAGGGAAGGGATGAATAGTATTTTTAAATTTTTAACAGTAGTTTCCCCTTAGTGATAGGCTCTACATTAATTGAAAAATTCAGGGTAAATTAATGTAATAAGATGTTATGAAACAAGTCACATCAGACATTTTGTGGTTCCAATGTTTAAAACTAACAATTGTAAGTGCATATTGAGAAATGCTACTTCTCCAAAATAGTACTCAATTTAAAATTCTGTGAATTTCATGAAAAAATATTCCACAATGATGGTAACCAGAATAAAACGAGTTGTACGGAGGATGACAAGTATGACTGCAAAATGAAATATAGTTAGATTGAAACTATGTCTAACAAACATTGTCTTTAATTGGAAATATTTCTTCTTACTCATAAGTTATAACCAAGGACATTACATTATTTATTATATTTCAATGCAAAATTTTTCCAGCTATGTCAAAAAATCAAGACAGGGACAGGGCACTGGTTACACACAGATGGTCACATCTCTTAATGTTCCCTTGTTCGTCTGTTTGTAGCATATTCATCCCCAACCAAATATATTCCAACAGCCTTGATTAAATTTGCAACTGCTAAATGAGCATTGTAAATATTGTAAGAAAGGGAGGACTGTTACAAGTGGTGTGTACCTGTATTTAAAGTGCTAAACTCTAAGTGTACTTCAGCTGAAGCTTCAAATATCTGTCAACTTCAGGGGTACTTTGGATTTGGTAATATTAATTGCATCATATGAAGTGGTTACTTCTGCTTTATAATTGGGACTGTTCTTAAACCTACATAAAATACCAACAGCTAAATGTAATGTAGATTCCTCATACTGCTTAAATATGTGCTCATGTGAAACCGAATTGCAGACTGATCTTCCAATTGCTCTGACTGTTTCAAACACAGTATAAATAATAGCTCCATTTTTGGTGTATCTTCAGTTCCTCTTTTTACACATTCTGGTATTCACCTTTTTTCCAGCTTGACTGAATTACTAACATGAAAGTTGTTCTTATCATGGTGGTCCATCTGAAGACTAGTTTGACACAGCTCTTCACACTAGTCTATTCTGTGCAAATCTCTTCATCTCCGCATAACTATGCAACCCACTTCCTCCTGAATATGCTTGCTGTACTCAAGTCTTCATCTCCCTCTGCAGTGCTTACCTCCCACAGTTCTCTCTAATACCATATTAAGTACTGCTTGATGCCTCACAATGTGTATATCAAGCAACAGCTTCTGTTAGTCCAGTTGTGATACAAATTGTTTTTTTCCAACTTGATTCAGTGCCTTTTCTTCATTTTCTGATCTATCTATCCAATCTTCCATATTCTCCCACAACAACACATTTCAATAATCTTCTATTGTCTCTGTGACAAAGCAAGCCGGAATATTTTGACTTCTCATCTTGTTTTGCCATCTACCTCCTTAAAATACATTTTTTCACTTTTAACTAATTACCATTAACATACATAAGTATAATCTGCATTTTGAGGAAGGTTGGCCCTCAGTTTTAAAGAATATAACATCAGATCTAATTTTGTGATTAGTTTTATGTATGTAATTTTTCTAATTTATTTTGACTATTCCTAGTTAATATCTTTTGTTATAGGGTGAAATCAGTAACTGTTTCATAACTTAAATTCCATTGTTGATGTATAAACAAATATCAGTTCAGTACTAATCATAAACATTTGGGGGAACAACTAATAGTATTCTTAAAGGATGTATTTGGCTCTAATTGAAAAGATGTTAGCAAAGCCAGCCCTTCATTACTTCCAAAGTAATTAATAGTTTTGTCAAAAGTACTGTTTGCATAACAATATCTGTTCATTTCATCATTTAAACAAATAATTCAGACTAACTTATACTGCATAGTCAATCAATAATTATGGATTTAGAAAATAAGTTGTCTCAGAAAGTTAGAGAATCGATTGTACCTGCCCCTAGGGGTAATATTAGGGATTTCTTGAATTTGTTGACAAAGTGGAGGGGGTGAAGCCCTCAGTGGCAGATCATTGGAGGCATTTTGATGACAATAATCAATCAAGGAGAGAATTTCAGGTAAATAGGATGAACAGGACTAATTACAGTAGATATTCAAGGAATGGTTGGGTGGTGGATAACCAGAATGGGCATGGAAATGATGGAAGAAATTCAAGTAAAAGAAATGGAGGAGGTGACTTTAATTCTGGATCAAACCATTTAAAGTAGATAATGCCTAAGTTTTGGCTTGCACTCCAGCAGGTAGTGATGAAGAGCCACTTGTATCTAAATGTGATGAAACCACAGGTAAGGGCAATGAAAATTATTGTAGTAAGATGAGTGCAATTTCTAATTCTAGTGAGATGTTGAATGATGGCGTGGGTAGCAATGTTTATCCCATAAAAGGAGATGAGGAACTTATTATAATGAAATCAAGTGATGAAACAGAGTGTGTTGCTGTTGCTCAGGATATCCAAAGTGTCAAAATGTATGTTAAATTTTCAAGAGAATATAAGGAAGTCAGGTGTTTTGCTTTGTGGTCTAACACTGAAAACAAGGATCAAGTAATTAGCCAAATATTTGAGGACAGTGAAAGTGACAGTGGGTCTAATTCTGGCAGTAGTGGTAATGATAGCAGTGACAAATCCAGTAGTGATGAGGATGAGGTATTTGAGTTTATAATTGATAATGATGGCCACGTGGTAAGTAAAGAAAGAATAAAGGAGGATAATATTAGGCCTAATGAAGAGTAAGAGTGTGAGAGTTGTAGTGAGGACAAAGACCATGCTACCTGTCATTTGACTGTGTGTGATAACCATTATGGTATGCAGGATGATAAGTTTTTCCAGGGAAATGATTAATGAGGATTTGTTGTATGAAGAAGATCATATGGTAAGTAAAAAGGAAGTGAGGCACCCTGTAATAACAGCAAGGGTACAAGGGATACATGTTAAGTGTTTACTGGACAGTGGAAGTGACGTGAATGGCATTTCACAGGCATTTTTTTTTTACTCTATTAAGAACACAGAGGGTATAGTAGTAATGCATGTTTCTGGAATAAAAATTACACTAAACAACAAATTTGAAGTGAAAGTATGTAAATTGCATGATTTTGAGTTAGTTATTTTTATTTCAGTATAAAATGATACAAAATTATCTTCATAAATATTTAGCTCTAGTTTTTTTTTTTTTTTTAAAGTAGTTCTTTTTAAAAAGTAATCTACATTTTTGTGTAAATAAGTGATTAACTAAATATGCATTCATGTTCCAAGCTTCAACATAACAAATTTTAAGTGGATAATTACTTGAATTATCTAATGTTTTATCCATTGATAAATTTCAGTGCCATTCTGGACATGCAAAAGTAAAATATTAAGAAAAAATTAAGATAATATTAAATGAATGAACTTCCCCCCATGAACCATGGACCTTGCCGTTGGTGGGGAGGCTTGCGTGCCTCAGCGATACAGATGGCCATACCGTAGGTGCAACCACAACGGAAGGGTATCTGTTGAGAGGCCAGACAAACGTGTGGTTCCTGAAGAGGGGCAGCAGCCTTTTCAGTAGTTGCAGGGGCAACAGTCTGGATGATTGACTGATCTGGCCTTGCAACATTAACCAAAACGGCCTTGCTGTGCTGGTACTGCGAACGGCTGAAAGCAACGGGAAACTACAGCCGTAATTTTTCCCGAGGACATGCAGCTTTACTGTATGATTAAATGATGATGGCATCCTCTTGGGTAAAATATTCCGGAGGTAAAATAGTCCCCCATTCGGATCTCCGGGCGGGGACTACTCAGGAGGATGTCGTTATCAGGAGAAAGAAAACTGGCGTTCTACGGATCGGAGCGTGGAATGTCAGATCCCTTAATCGGGCAGGTAGGTTAGAAAATTTAAAAAGGGAAATGGATAGGTTGAAGTTAGATATAGTGGGAATTAGTGAAGTTCGGTGGCAGGAGGAACAGGACTTCTGGTCAGGTGACTGCAGGGTTATAAACACAAGATCAAATAGGGGTAATGCAGGAGTAGGTTTAATAATGAATAGGAAAATAGGAATGCGGGTAAGCTACTACAAACAGCATAGTGAACGCATTGTTGTGGCCAAGATAGATACGAAGCCCACACCTACTACAGTAGTACAAGTTTATATTCCAACTAGCTCTGCAGATGACGAAGAAATTGAAGAAATGTACGATGAAATAAAAGAAATATTCAGATAGTGAAGGGAGACGAAAATTTAATAGTAAAGGGTGACTGGAATTCGAGTGTAGGAAAAGGGAGAGAAGGAAACATAGTAGGTGAGTATGGACTGGGGCTAAGAAATGAAAGAGGAAGCCGCCTAGTAGAATTTTGCACAGAGCACAACTTAATCATAGCTAACACTTGGTTTAAGAATCATGAAAGAAGGTTGTATACATGGAAGAACCCTGAAGATACTAAAAGGTATCAGATAGATTATATAATGGTAAGACAGAGATTTAGGAACCAGGTTTTAGGTTGTAAGACATTTCCAGGGGCAGATGTGGACTCTGACTACAATCTATTGGTTATGACCTGTAGATTAAAACTGAAGAAACTGCAAAAATGTGGGAAATTAAGGAGATAGGACCTGGATAAACTGAAAGAACCAGAGGTTGTACAGAGTTTCAGGGAGAGCATAAGGGAACAATTGACAGGAATAGGGGAAAGAAATACAGTAGAAGAAGAATGGGTAGCTCTGAGGGATGAAGTAGTGAAGGCAGCAGAGGATAAAGTAGGTACAAAGACGAGGGCTGCTAGAAATCCTTGGGTAACAGAAGAAATATTGAATTTAATTGATGAAAGGAGAAAATATAAAAATGCAGTAAATGAAGCAGGCAAAAAGGAATACAAACGTCTCAAAAATGAGATCGACAGGAAGTGCAAAATGGCTAAACAGGGATGGCTAGAGGACAAATGTAAGGATGTAGAAGCTTATCTCACTAGGGGTAAGATAGATACTGCCTACAGGAAAATTAAAGAGACCTTTGGAGAGAAGAGAACCATGTGTATGAATATCAAGAGCTCAGATGGCAGCCCAGTTCTAAGCAAAGAAGGGAAGGCAGAAAGGTGGAAGGAGTATATAGAAGGTTTATACAAGGGCGATGTACTTGAGGACAATATTATGGAAATGGAAGAAGATGTAGATGAAGACGAAATGGGAGATACGATACTGCGTGAAGAGTTTGACAGAGCACTGAAAGACCTGAGTCGAAACAAGGCCCCCGGAGTAGACAACATTCCATTAGAACTACTGACGGCCTTGGGAGAACTAGTCCTGACAAAACTCTACCAGCTAGTGAGCAAGATGTATGAGACAGGCGAAATACCCTCAGACTTCAAGAAGAATATAATAATTCCAATCCCAAAAAAAAGCAGGTGCTGACAGATGTGAAAATTACCGAACTATCAGTTTAATAAGCCACGGCTGCAAAATACTAACGCGAATTCTTTACAGACGAATGGAAAAACTGGTAGATGCAAACCTCGGGGAGGATCAGTTTGGATTCCGTCGAAATGTTGGAACACTTGAGGCAATACTGACCTTACGACTTATCTTAGAAGAAAGATTAAGAAAAGGCAAACCTACGTTTCTAGCATTTGTAGACTTAGAGAAAGCTTTTGACAATGTTGACTGGAATACTCTCTTTCAAACTCTAAAGGTGGCAGGGGTAAAATACAGGGAGCGAAAGGCTATTTACAATTTGTACAGAAACCAGATGGCAGTTATTAAAGTCGAGGGGCATGAAAGGGAAGCAGTGGTTGGGAAAGGAGTGAGACAGGGTTGTAGCCTCTCCCCGATGTTATTCAATCTGTATATTGAGCAAGCAGTAAAGGAAACAAAAGAAAAATTTGGAGGAGGTATTAAAATTCATGGAGAAGAAGTAAAAACTTTGAGGTTCACCGATGACATTGTAATTCTGTCAGAGACGGCAAAGGATTTGGAAGAGCAGTTGAACGGAATGGACAGTGTCTTGAAAAGAGGATATAAGATGAACATCAACAAAAGCAAAACTAGGATAATGGAGTGTAGTCAAATTAAATCGGGTGATGCTGAGGGAATTAGATTAGGAAATGAGACACTTAAAGTAGTGAAGGAGTTTTGCTATTTAGGAGGTAAAATAACTGATGATGGTCGAAGTAGAGAGGATATAAAATGTAGACTGGCAATGGCAAGAAAAGCGTTTCTGAAGAAGAGAAATTTGTTAACATCGAATATAGATTTATGTATCAGGAAGTCGTTTCTGAAAGTATTTGTTTGGAGTGTAGCCATGTATGGAAGTGAAACATGGACAATAACTAGTTTGGACAAGAAGAGAATAGAAGCTTTTGAAATGTGGTGCAACAGAAGAATGCTGAAGATTAAATGGGTAGATCACATAACTAATGAGGAAGTATTGAATAGGATTGGAGAGAAGAGAAGTTTGTGGCACAACTTGACTAGAAGAAGGGATCGGTTGGTAGGACATGTTTTGAGGCATCAAGGGATCACAAATTTAGCATTGGAGGGCAGCGTGGAGGGTAAAAATCGTAGAGGGAGACCGAGAGATGAGTACACTAAGCAGATTCAGAAGGATGTGGGTTGCAGTAGGTACTGGGAGATGAAGCAGCTTGCACAGGATAGAGTAGCATGGAGAGCTGCATCAAACCAGTCTCAGGACTGAAGACAACAACAACAAATGAATGAAAATACTTTTTAAGTGTACTTTGTACCAGAACTATGTAAAGCACAAAAGAAAATATATAAATTAATTGGTCACAAATGTATATAAAGGATTTAAGAAACTAAATATTTTGCCCCTCCCATGCCAATACATACTAGAATTATTATTCTTTACCAAAATAAGTATCAACAAAATTAGCAAAAGTATGGATTACCACGATTATGACACAAGATCAAAAACCTCTCTAAGAATACTTACCCACTCAACAAAACTGTACAGTGATGGTGTCAAGTGTATGGGAATAAAATTATATAATCATCTTCCAACTTTTATACAAGAAATCCAAGAAATAAATAAATTCAAACAGACAGTGAAGTCTCTTTTAATAAAAGACTGCTTTTATACCATCCAGGAATATTTGGAATCAAAATTGTCTTAGTGCATGATAATGTATCAAAGCTGAATGTTGTTAAGTCAATTTTGTCACATCATGTAACAATTCTCTGTAAAGCCGTAACTTTAAGTAACATAATTTTGTAAGTAATGTAAAATAATCATTCTTCTGTGTTCTTGTTTACTGTTTTAGACTCCTGTAAACTGTATATTTGTATTGACTTATCCCATATCAGTTGTACAAGCCATTGTACTGATTTGATCTATGGGACAAATAATAAATAAATAAATAAATAAATTTCAAATGTTAAATGTCCATATGTACAGTATATACAATTACATATTTTGTTCAGAGATAAATTCAGAAGATGACCGTTTTCAGTTGGCTTGATGTTTATACACATACTCGGGAACATCCCTTATGACAGTCCAGCAGTAATCTGCTAAAATAGTAGGGATCCACATTCCGACATGCATCTTCTCAAATGTGGCAATATCTTGAGGAAATCGCTCCCATGTTCATCGCTTACCACACCACAATCTTTGGGGAAGAAGTCAAGATGACTATGTAAGAAATGCTATTTTCAGTGACATGTTGCAACCAAGTTTTTTATAATATGACAACATGTTATCTACAATCTCCTTGTAATTTATTGTTCGTTTGTTCCCTAAGAACTATAAACAGACTGTCGTAAAACATTTCCATGCATGTTTCTCATCACGTTGTATGTTTCCATCAAAAGTATGGCCTCTAAAAAGCTCTCAAATCTGTGGGCCTACAGAGTTTGCCCCCATCTTTGTTGAATCAATTTAACAAAGTTTTTCATGAGACCCAACTTGATGTGCAAGGGCAGGAGCAGAAACTTTTTAGGGTCTAGTAGAGGTTCACTCTTAATATTCTTCATATCTGGTTGACGAGATTTTCTGGTGGGCCATTCATGTTTACTGTAATGAGATGCACAAGCTCAACTATCCCATTCACAGAAAAAGCAGCAACATTTAGTATACCCTAGCTGCATACCTAATAGCAGTGCAGCCACTTTCCAAGTCACCACAAACCTGCCACTGAGAGTCATAATTGATAGCTTCTAGTAAAATTTTCATGTTTTGGTATGACTCTTTCACATGCACACTATCCCCAACTTGAATAGAAGGAAGCTCATTACCAATGTGTAAAAGCACTGCTTTTAAGCTCAACTTTGATGAATCATTAAAGAGTCTCCACTCATCAGGGTTGTAATTAATTCTGAGAGACTTCATTAGATTATTTATGTCTACGCATATCGCAAGACTATCTTGCATGTTAAAAAAAGGAGTGAATTGTTGCTCTATTCTGTGGTAGAATGAAACATTTTCATTGATTTCCAGAAAATTGTGCTGCTGCAATCTTGATGCTAAAATCTCATCCTTAGCTTTAGAGAGTTCCAAATCTCTAATGAGGTCACTTAACTCATTTTGGGACAATTTTTGTGGATCATCAGTTGGTGATATATTTGGAAGAAACTCTGGATCTTGTGATGTACATGGTTCAGAACATTCAGAATCCCCGTCAGAAGTGATCTCATACTCTGTCAGTGGTTCAGGTATTGGCAATCCTTTCCCATGTAGAACTGGACAGATGGCAGGTGGAATGTTCAGATAGATCACTGTCTGCTTCTTCTTCTTAGATATTCCCTTCTTGATTTGAGGGACCATACGAAAGTACCAGTCACTGACATGGTTAGTTGGATCATGCCAGATGCCAGGTCATAGGTACCAGGCATTGAACACACACACACACACACACACACACACACACACACACACACACATTCTCTCTCTCTCTCTCTCTCTCTCTCTCTCTCTCTCTCTCTCTCTCTGTCTCGCTCTACGCTGCCGTAGCTATGCAAGCCAGTAGGAAAGACCAGTTCCCCCAAGTGACAGATGGTCACACACTACGAATCAGGAGTGTGGGAAAGTGATAAGAATAGACTGAATTGTCCTTGAGCAACAAAAGATAGCAACAAGTCCCGTATCAGATTTGGCACCGAGATGCATAGCTCTTCGAGGAACCTAGCTAACAATGCTGAAGACTTGATCCACACTGATGTTTACACAACAATTCCAGCTACTAACAACTGACCTGCAAAGATTAACAACACAATTAATCTAATGTTACAGATGATTAGCAGACTTAACTGACTAACCAAGAAAGTGCACCCTTGTGCAGGCAGATTCGAAAGAATTTGAATAGCCCACCCCAGTTTAGTAATGCCAGCCAGAAGATATTGAACAGGTATACATCACAACTGCTACATTTCACCTAAAATTTTAGTCTGAAGAGTGTGATGATCTGAACTGTGGAAAGAGAAACAGATTCAGTGCACTGTTTTGTGAATATGACTAGGCTTGAAGCTTATCATCAGATTACAGGATTGTTATTATCATTCATGGGTTCAGACTGGCTATCATGCAAAATAAATAAATGTACAGACACTTTTTCCACATTTTGGCTTGAATTATTAAATGAGGTGTCCTCATGTGTATCGAAACTTCATTGTAGCACAAAACAGCTTTATAAGAGATGAGATAAGCATACTTCCAATCAAGAGCAGTTTACTAGAATTTACCTTTGTGGTTCATTCAACATAGCCTCTCACATGTAGCCTTCTGCAAAGTACAGCTTGTGCGGTTAGTCTGTCATATTGTAATGCATCACAGCAGGAACTACTGCATATTTTAAGAGGGGAAACACTACAACAGGACTGGAGGACTGGGATTTTTCTATACAATCTTTGAAAAGTAACTCCTATAAGCCTTTTTTCCCCCACAGACTGAGTGAGTCTTTCATCTATACAACAACTCTTATAACTAAAGTAGTAAGTAGTAAGTAGTAATGTTGTAAATTGGTTCAATGATCATGTAATACTCAGAACAAAAAATTAAATTAAATGCTCTTTAACACCTTCTGAAATACTATTTGCCTTTCCTGTTACTAACAGAATCCAAAGAGGCTAACATAATTTAAGGTCTATTAACTACTTACGGGGTTCACATTTCTTTAACTGATTGTCAGCTGCAGAATAGCATGATAATTTATTTACAAAAAATTCATTACTTAGCTGGTATATTCAACATACTTCTTTGGTGGTTCTTGCTCATTATAACAACAAGATTGGCAGCTGTGGGAAACAGAACAAAGAGCATGAGCAGAAATGATAGACGCAGTTCGAACATTGAACTCAGCAGCATCAGGAAAGTCCATATGAGCTGCACAAATGTACAATATAATTGTGCTTGGTGTTCACATGCAAGAAGATTCTGAAAAAAAAGAAAGAAAACAAAACTTGAAATGACACTGTCTCAGTCTCTTGCACCACATTTTAAAAACTAACATTTTACAGATACTACGAGGGTTCAGAAATAATTCAAAATCCAGGAAAAAATAAATATTCCTACCAAAAATTACATAGTTTTGCATGGATACTATCAACCATAGGAGTGGTGGATTACAGGTCTCCCTTCAAAGTCATGAAAAATTCTTGATAACAGTTGCATACTACTTTTGGTCATATGTGCAAGTGTTCTGCAGTTTGGCTCCTGAAGCATTTCAAATACTAAAGTTTCTGTTCTCACATACTCCTATATTCCTTCATTATTCCCACAAGAGAGAAAATTCCTTGTACATTGAATTGAGGTAGACTGATCCTCCATGCTTTAGGCATAATCCATATCACTTCAGCAGCGAGGTTACCTTCATAGTCTCTAGTGTTATTAAATTTAGCATATATTCAAGAGTAAGTAAGAAACACACATTTTTTTGTTTTCTCCAAAAACATTCGTGCCCTGAGATACAGGCCTCCAAAGATGACAGACGCGCGAAATTTGGCACGTACTTCGATGCGAGATGCCTTTAATAGGTTCCACAACGAAACATTATCTCGAAATTTGGTAGAAAATCCGAAGAAATTCTGGTCGTATATAAAGTACACAAGCGGCAAGACGCAGTCAATACCTTCGCTGCGCAGTGCCGATGGTACTGTTACCGACGACTGTGCCGCTAAAGAGGAGTTATTGAACGCAGTTTTCCGAAATTCCTTCACCAGGGAAGACGAATGGAATATTCCAGAATTTGAAACACGAACATCTGCTAGCATGAGTTTCTTAGAAGTAGATACCTTAGGGGTTGCGAAGCAACTCAAATCGCTTAATACGGACAAGTCTTCAGGTCCAGATTGTATACCGATTAGGTTCCTTTCAGATTACGCTGATACTATAGCTCCCTACTTAGCACTCATATACAACCGCTCGCTCACCGATAGATCTGTACCTACAGATTGGAAAATTGCGCAGGTCGCACCAGTGTTCAAGAAGGGTAGTAGGAGTAATCCATTTAACTACAGACCTATATCATTGACGTCGGTTTGCAGTAGGGTTTTGGAGCATATACTGTATTCAAACATTATGAATCACCTCGAAGGGAACGATCTATTGACACGTAATCAGCATGGCTTCAGAAAACATCGCTCTTGTGCAACGCAGCTAGCTCTTTATTCGCACGAAGTAATGGCCGCTATCGACAGGGGATCTCAAGTTGATTCCGTATTTCTAGATTTCCGGAAAGCTTTTGACACCGTTCCTCACAAGCGACTTCTAATCAAGCTGCGGAGCTATGGGGTATCGTCTCAGTTGTGCGACTGGATTCGTGATTTCCTGTCAGGAAGGTCGCAGTTCGTAGTAATAGATGGCAAATCATCGAGTAAAACTGAAGTGATATCAGGTGTTCCCCAGGGAAGCGTCCTGGGACCTCTACTGTTCCTGATTTATATAAATGACCTGGGTGACAATCTGAGCAGTTCTCTTAGACCATTCGCAGATGATGCTGTAATTTACCGTCTAGTAAGGTCATCCGAAGACCAGTATCAGCTGCAAAGCGATTTAGAAAAGATTGCTGTATGGTGTGTCAGGTGGCAGTTGACGCTAAATAACGAAAAGTGTGAGATGATCCACATGAGTTCCAAAAGAAATACGTTGGAATTCGATTACTCGATAAATAGTACAATTCTCAAGGCTGTCAATTCAACTAAGTACCTGGGTGTTAAAATTATGAACAACTTCAGTTGGAAGGACCACATAAATAATATTGTCGGAAAGGCGAGCCAAAGGTTGCGTTTCATTGGCAGGACACTTAGCAGATGCAACAAGTCCACTAAAGAGACAGCTTACACTACACTCGTTCGTCCTCTGTTAGAATATTGCTGCGCGGTGTGGGATCCTTACCAGGTGGGATTGACGGAGGACATCGAAAGGGTGCAAAAAAGGGCAGCTCGTTTTGTATTATCACGTTATAGGGGAGAGAGTGTGGCAGATATGATACACGAGTTGGGATGGAAGTCATTACAGCATAGACGTTTTTCGTCGCGGCGAGACCTTTTTACGAAATTTCAGTCACCAACTTTCTCTTCCGAATGCGAAAATATTTTGTTGAGCCCAACCTACATAGGTAGGAATGATCATCAAAATAAAATAAGAGAAATCAGAGCTCGAACAGAAAAGTTTAGGGGTTCGTTTTTCCCGCTCGCTGTTCGGGAGTGGAATAGTAGAGAGATAGTATGATTGTGGTTCGATGAACTCTCTGCCAAGCACTTAAATGTGAATTGCAGAGTAGTCATGTAGATGTAGATGTAGATGTAGATGACACTGCAAACACCATTCTGAAGATGTGAATTTTGGAAAACTTTTTTAAAATCAGACATTGCTGAGGTTGTTTCAAAGTGAAGATGTTTCCAGTGACGACTTTTTGTCTTCTAAATGTTTTGACAGAACATCTCTGTAACAGTTCTAGATATTTTGTTAGAGTTTTTATTTGAAAGATAATTGCTTTATGATTACAATTGTATCCTCCATTTGGACTTATCTGTCAAAGTTCTTTTACTGACACCTTTTGAATTTTTTTTATAATTTACAGAAAAAAATTTTATTTTTCGGCAATGTCGATCCAGAAAAGTTAGATATTTCCTGTTGAATAGTACCATGTAGTACTATATTCTCTGTAAAGGAGAGCTTCCACTTTTAAGTTGGACAGGTGTTATTTTTAAACAGTCCTTTTTTTAACTTTTAAGGGTAATTATGTCTTCACTGAAGTTGTTTCTTGCTAATTTCTTTGTTACAATGTTTATTTCTTTTGTCTTTGGTGCAATTATTTCTTATCACTTTCTTTTTGCAGTTATTTCTTTTCACTTTCATTGTTGTAGATATTTCTTACACTTTGTTGTAGTTTCTTGTCTGTTTCTTTGTCATGGATGTTCATTGCAGGTTTCTGTATTGTCGCTGTTCAGTGCTAATTTGTTTACTGAAGAGGCTTCTAACACATCTGACACCATCTAGTGAGTTTTGTATTTTCATGAGGAATTTACTAGTTGACACAGCTGGAGTGTATTTTGTGAAAAGGACTGTTTGAAATGTCTTATGACTGGGGCCACAGGAGAGTGAAGTGTGCTGACTATTTGTATATCCATAAAAGAGTGATATATAAGACAAACAAAAAAAAAACAGACTTTGTTGAGGTTGTTTCGAAGTGAAGATGTTTCCAGTGACGACTTTTTGTCTTCTAAATGTTTTGACAGAACAACAACAATGATAGTATCTGAACAAGGTGAAGCCTCCCATGATGCACATTTTGCATCAATAAAGGAAGAATTAAATATGCTGAATCAGTCAACTAGTCCTGTTAAGAAACCATGGTCAGTGAAGTCGAGTCATAAGCTCTTTGCATCAAGAATGTACAGAGAAGTTACTAAAGCTATGGATGAATACACTACAGCAAAACTGACCACGCTCTTCAAAGTTGAAATTCCATCTTCAAAAGAAAATGAACCAAAGCACTCTTGCACTTCTTGCACCTCTCACCAGGAATTTTTCACAAATACCAATTCAGCAGACGAATATTGTGCATACTACAGCCAAAAGGTGCAAGTTTTAGCTATTATTCCAGAGACATTTTCAAAGAAAACTATTTTGAACCATGTTCCATCAGTATCAAAGTAGATGGTAGACAAATCAATAAATGTGAGGACTGACAAAGAAGTCTTTGGAAGACCAAATCCCCATTACAGTCATCCTGTAGAAGCAGCTCTAGTTCAAATAGTGCAGTTATTTTGTCTGGAAGATAAATGGGACTGTTCTCGCCAGAGTGCCAACAAAATAGGCACTATAACTGTAACAGCTGAACGTCAAAAAGTTTTGAAAGTGAAGAGGTACATGACTCACATATTAAAGAAACTTTTTGCAATTTATAAGAGCAACTATACAACTTCACATATTGGAAGATCAAAATTTTATGCACTATGACCTAAGTGGGTTGTTCCACACCCACCTAGAGATGTCTGTTTATGTGTGTACTGCATGAATTTTGAACTTCGTGTGATAACATTGAAGAACTTACTGGAGCACGTAACATATGACACCTTGGTTGGGGGTGTGAAGTCATTATTAGTCTGTGATGTAAAGCGAGAGACTTGTTTGTTTCAAGAATGTGGTGACTGCCCTGGAAAGGGAGGACTGTCTTTACAGGCACTTGGCCTGGAAGACGTATCAGAAACTCTGCAGAAATTACATATGTGACATGGGAGGAAAATTAATTAAGAAAACTGTTGCCTTTGAAAGTTTCATTGATGAACTTGGTAAATGGTCAGTGAAAGCATTAACACACGAGCATCTGAAGAGATTGTAACAACGTCACATTGCAGAAGTAGAAGGGTGTGTACAGGCTGAAGTACTATGTTTAGTGCTTCACAGTGATTTTGCTAAGAACAGGTCTGTAATTCTCCCACAAGAACTACAAGGGTATCATTGGAGTAATGACCAGGTTTCAATTTTTACAAGAGTGACATATTTTCAAAACAAGGCCACAAGTGTTGCAGTTATAAGTGATGACTGTGACTGGTGGATTGCAGAGATTATAGACACCAGTTATGTAGTTAAACAAAACTGTAGTGACTTCATGCTGCCTCATGGACCAACTGCTGGATCGGGTTTCCAGCTGAAGGACAGTAACAATTCCATCAGAGCTCACATCCTGTGTTCACAATGTTTGAAAATTTAAGTGCTCTAGTTCATATTGGTACAACGGGAAGGCATCACTCTATATCAAAGGGAGATTCTGAAGCAGAGGAACACATTTTTAGTTCACTGACTGTCTAATTTCAGTACAAAACATAGTGCACAGAAGTTGTATAAATTGAAATCTTTTAGTCTTTTGACCTTTCAGATACATTTTGGAACCATTTAAAATACTTGAAAAATGAGTCTAATTCATCTTTCAAAACTAAAATTATGTTAAATAAGGCTAGGTTTTGATTTTTATGAGCATGTTATGTGATAATATGGTAATAAAACAGGTTTTATGTATAGCAAAAATTTCAATTGTTAATAAAACCTGTTCACCCTAAAAGTGAAAGCTCTCCTTTTCAGGGAATGTAGAATTCTACGGTACTAATCAACAGAAAAATATCAAAATTTTATGGATTGGCATTTAAAAAAAAAATCCATAAATTATAAAAAAAAGTTCAAAATGCTATAGTAAAAGGACTTTGACCAATAAGTCCAAATGGAGGATTTATTTGTAATCATAAAGCAATTATCTTTCAAATAAAAAACAACAACAACAAAATATCTAGAACTGTTTAAAATTTTTTCCAAAATTCGCATCTTCAAAATGGTATGCGCAGTGGCATCTTTGGAGGGCTGTATCTCAGAGCAGAAATTTGTTTTGGAGAAAACAAAAAAAATACGTATTCCTTACTTAGTCCTTCATTTTAACATATGCTAAATTCAACAATATCCAAGACTATAAAGGTAAGATTTTTTCCTAGCCTGCCTGAACTGATATTGACTATGCCTTTAATGTTATCTCTCCATGACATACCACATGATCAAGTCATTCCAAGATACAAAGTATTTCCAGAGGAGCCGCCATTTGATGTTTCTTCTCTTAAATGAAACATCTCACAAATAACCTGACACATACATTGCCTAGAGAACCTCCCATTGTTCATCATATAACCACAATCCACCAGGACAACCCACTAGTATAAAAGCCTTCATACTCTATCAAATTTTCATGTTTGAAAACTATAAATACCCACAATGACATCACAGTACATCTTTACCAACATGTGCTTCACTGTCAAGAACTCCTCATTCTATGTATAAAGCAAATAAGTACTACGGTGACAATAGTACAATATCCAAAAGTAAAGTCTCATACATGCAATGGCATTAGCAACAGCAGAAATGGAAAATAAAAGAAATTATAATAATCCTCTTGATAAACCATACTGTTCCCTTATGGTAAACTTTAACCAAAATACATGACATAAGCATACAAACCCTTAGCATCAAGTTATAAATGAGTTACACCAGCATCATCTAAGCTCCCATAAACCATGTATATTAGAAAAGGATAGATTTATAACAAAACTAATCAATTTTTGACAATATAACGTAATTGGATAGATAAGAAATCTACTCACCAAGTGGCGGCAGGAGAACACACATATAAAAGAGGTTTTACTTAAGCAAGCTTTCGGAGCCAGTGGCTCTTTCTTCCATCAGAAAGGTTGAAGGGGAAGGAAGAGAGACAAAGGGAGAGGAGCTGGAGAGTTTTAGCACAAGGGGTAAACTACAGAAAAGTCACCCTGAATAGAATGAGAATAAAGACTGATTGCTGGAACTGCACTGCAAGAGATTTGGAAACCTGAGAGCTTAAAGGTGGAAGACAGAGTAATATGCAGACAGAGATTACTGCTTAAACATCACGCATCAGTTAATAAAAGTGAAAAGCTAAGTGCACTGTACATAACAGAGGTGGGAGGGAGGGGGGGAGGGCAGTGAAAAATATAGATGGGAAAGAGAATGAAAGATGCAGAAAATCTAAAACAGGGTGAAGCAAAGAGTAGTTACAGTGAAGAAATGCTGAGACGGAGGAAATTAACGTAAATTAAGGCCAGACAGGTGGTGAGAACCAAGGACATACCGTAGTGCTAGTTCCCACCTGCTGGAGTTCTGAGACACTGGTGTCTGGAGGAAAGGACGTCGAGGTCATGAATGGCATGTTGTAGAGCAAGCTCTGCAACAGGATAATCCGAGTTGCCAAAATACACCCTCTGCCTAAGCCCATTTATGCTAACTGATAATTTGGTGGTAGTCTTGCCAATGTAAAAAGGAGAACAGAGTTTACATAACAGCTGGTATATGACGTGTCATTTCGCAGGTGGCTCTCCCTTTTATAGTATATGTTTTGCCAATTACAGGGCTGTTATAGGTGGTGGTAGTAGGGAGCATAGTGCGTCTTGCAGTGGGGACAGTTGGAGGGGTAGGAGCCATATGGTGGGGAGATGGGTGAAAAGGAGAACAGGGTCTGACAAGGATATTGTGGAGATTTGGTGGGTGACGAAAAACTATTCTAAGTGTGGTGGGCAAAATCTTAGGCAGAACAGATCTCATTTTAGGACATGATTTTAGAAAGTAATGGCTTTTGTCAAATTAGCTGATTCATACATTCAAAACCAGGATAACACTGAGTGACAAGTGGTGTCCTCCAAGTGATCAGCAATGCCAGGTTTGGATGTGATGGCCCAGGAAACCTGCTTTTGAACTAGGCTGGTGGGGTAGTTTGTGAAGGATGAGGTGAGAATGGTGGTGTATTGCTGTAAAGAGTCTGCACCTAAAAAATATATTTGACTCAAATTCCAAGGCTGCATGGGAGGGATCATTTAACCTCGAAAGGATGACAACTGTCAAAATGCAAGTACTGTTGTTTCAAACAATGGAAAATGCAGGATGGAATGTAACAATATAATGAAAAGGATAGCTGCTACTCATCATATAGCGGAGATGTTGAGTCACAGATAGGCACAACAAAACACACACACACACACACACACACACACACACACACACACGACCACACTCTCTGGCAGCTGAAGCCAGACTACTAGCAGCCGTGAATGGTGGGAGAGGCTTCGGGTGGGGGCAAGTAGGAGATGAGGCGGCGAGGGGGAGGGATAGCATGGTAGGGGGGGGGGGGGGGGGGGGGACGGTAAAGTGCTGATAGTGAGAGCGTGCAGGGATGAGGTGGAGAGAGGGAAGGGCAGCTACGTGAAGTCAGAAGCTTAGACGGAGGGCGGGGGAAAGAGGGATTCTAGTGGAAAAGGAGAGAAGTAAGAACGCTGGATGCATTGGTGAAACAGAGGGCAGTGTAGTGCTAGAATGAGAACAGAGAAGTGGCTACATGTGTAAGGACAATGACTAACAAAGGTTGAGGCCAGGAGGGTTATGTGAATGTAGTATATACTTCAGGGAGAGTTCCCACCTGTGACTTCAGAAAAGATGGTGTTGGTGGGAAGCATTCAGGTGGCACAGGCTGTGAAGCAGTCACTGAAATGAAGAACATAGTGTTGGGTGGCGTGTTCAGCAACAGGGTGGCCCACTGGTTTCTTGGTCACAGTTTTTTGGCGTTCATTCATGTGGACACGCAGGGTGTTCTTTGTCATGTTCACGTAGAATGCAGCACAGAGCTTACTGCTTACTTTGTAGACAACATGACTGGTTGCACAGGTAGCCCTTCCTTTGATCGGATAGGAGATGTTAGTGACTGGACTAGAATAGGTAGTGCTGGGAGGAGGATATATGGGACAAGTCATGCACTTACCGTATTTACTCGAATCTAAGCCACACTTTTTTTCCGTTTTTTGTAATCCAAAAAAGCGCCTGCGGCTTCGAATCGAGTGCAAAGATAGCGGAAGTTCTGAAAAATGTTGGTGGATGCCGCCACAAATAACTTCTGCCATCTAATATATGTAGCGCTACACATGCATGCTTTGTAGGCACAAAGATAAATACTGGCGCCAAAACCTCTACATCAGCAAATAAATTTTTAAAAAAAGGAGGAAGACGAGCTTATTTCTCCGCCCTGAGTTCGACCACTGCATTTTCATAAATTATCCAAGGAAGTAAATACAAATTCTGTATTGTTAATCTTCGAATGTAGCAGCATTTTAATGTACTATGAAAATCCGACTGGCAAGACTGTTTGGGATGTTTGTCAATATGGCCAACTCTACGTTCTGAATTTTTTCCTACCTGTGAGAAGAGATGGTTACTAATAGCAACTGTTATGAATTGTTAATCACATGCAGTATTCTCTTCACCATAAGAATAATACGAATATCAACATTTTGCCATGTAATGTTTCCTGTTTCCTGCTCTCTCATTTAAATCCTGTCTGCCTAATAACCTACGAAACTAGAGTGAGACAACAGCAAACGCGGAAGAATATACATATCATGTCAGGTTTATATTCGTATTATTCTTATGCCTAATAGTGATACAGTCAGAAATGAAGCACGGCAATTGACTAGATTTTTAAATCTAAGATGACTAATTTCTGTGCAGAATGTAATGTAATAAATAGGCACCTGCAAAGATTTTCAAATGGAGAAAAAGTTTCGCTAAACTCTCGTTCAGAACATCTTCTATCATACACAGTCTATTATTTGGTTCTTGTTGATCATTATCAAAGAAAGCAGCAGTGTAAGTAACAAAAAATAGCAGTCTCTTGCCATTGTTTCGCTAATGAGACGATTCCTCTCTCTCTCTCTCTCTCTCTCTCTCTCTCTCTCTCTTCTTTTTTTTTTAAGCGGCGGTAGCGCGCACAAAAGCAAGCCATGCCGCTAGTGGTGACAGGCCGTAAACATGCACAATCAGAAATGCGACAAACAATGCATGACACAGTACAGTAATGCAGTTTAAACTTAGAGTGACATAAACACCTATAACAAAGAAAACAGCGCTTATCAGATCAAATAAAAATAAGCAACCAATTCAAACCAGATGAAGCATGTGTAAAAGGAAGGGTACCCACATAAATATGGACGGAGCGCCTGACGCAAAGCAATGGCCACCTGGTAAAGCTTAACTGCTAAGCTTACAACTCGAACCAAACTACTGTAGCTGTGTCGTCATTCATTCAACCTAAATTGTGTCTCATATTACAATGGACCAACTTTGTTTCGATTTGGAGATGCAACCAAAAACTTTTATCTCTCCTTGAATTTCGTGTCTCAAATTTCAGGTGCGGCTTAGATTCGGGAAAATTTTTTTTTCCTTGATTTCGAGTCTCATTTTTCAGGAGCGGCTTAGATTCGAGTGCGGCTTAGATTCGAGTAAATACGGTAGGTCTATTACAGGGTTATGGGCCATGTGACAAGGGGTTGTGTAGGAATGGACAAGGATATTGTGTATGTTCAGTGGACAGTGGAATACCACTGTGGAGGAGTAGGAAGGATAATGTGTAGGATATTTCTCATTTCAGGGCACGATGAGAGAGGGTAGAAACCCTGGCAGAGAAAGTAATTCAGTTGTTCCAGTCCTAGGTGGTACTGAATCACAGGAGAATGCTCCTCCGTGGGCAGACAGTGGGACATTGGGAGGTGGTGGGTGACTGGAAAGATAAAGTACAGGAGATATGTTTTTCTACAAGGTAAGACCCTCTGTATATTTCCAGGGGGACTGCTCACCACTGCAGATGCAACAGCCATGGGTGACTAGGCTGTATGGAAGGGACATTTTGGTATGGAATGGGTGGCAGCTGTTGAGATGGAGGTATTGCTGGTGGTTGGTAGGTTTGATGTGGACAGAGGTACTGATGTAGCCATCTTTGAGGTGGAGGTCAACATCATGGAAGGTAACTTGTTGGGTTGAATACGACCAGATGAAGTGAATGGAGGAGAAGGTGTTGAGGTTCTGAAGGAATGGGGATAGAGTGTCCTCATCCTCAATGTATATCATGGAGATGTCATCAATGAATCTGAATCGTGTGAGGGATTTGGGATTCTGGGTGTATACGAAGAATTCCTCTAGCTGGCCCTTGAACAGGTTGGCGCCATGTGGATGCCCATAGCCATACCCCGGATTTGTTTGTAGGTGATGCCTTCAAAGGGGAAGTAATTGTGGGTGAGGATATAATTGGTCATGGCAACTAGGAAGGAGGTTGCTGATTTGGAATGTTGTGTTGGGACAGCTAGTGTTCAATACCAGTAAGGCCATGGGCATTAGGGATGTTAGTGTAAAGGGGGATGGCATCAATAGTGAGGAGCAGGGCACTGTGTTATAAAGGAATGGGAATGGTGGAGAGTTAGTGGAGCAAATGTTTGGTAACTTTTATGTAGGACAGTGGGCGGTAGGTGATAGGCTGAAGGTGTCGGTCTACAAAAGCTTCAATGTTTGTTAGCCTTTCCCTGTTCTCATTCCAGCACTACACAGCCCTCTACTCCACCAACAAACCATTCTTTTGACATTTCCACTTTTCCACTAACCCCCTCCTCCCCCCCCCCCCCCACCTCTCTCTCTCTCTCTCTCTCTCTCTCTCTCTCTCTCTCTCTCTCTCTCTCCCCCCCCCCCCTCTCTCTCCCTTACCTCCCCCCCCCCCCCACTTGCACTCTGTCTAACCTCCTGACTGCACATATCTGACCTACCCTCTCTCCACCTCATCCCTGCACACTCCCACAAGCAGCAATTTACTGTCCCCCACCCCTACCCTGCTATCTCTTCCCCTTCCCGCCGCAGCCTCCTCCTTACCCCCAGCCAGTTGCCTCTCCCATCATGTGCTGCTGTGCATGGTCTGGCTTCAGATATAAGAGACTGTGCTTATGTGGATGTGAGTACCACTTGCATGCACCAAACCAGTGACTGAAGGCTTATGGATGCCAGGAAAGCCCCTGTCAGGAAACGCATGAAAAGGTTGGCTTAGAAAGGAGCCTTTCTGGTTCCAATGGCTGTACCCCTGATCTGCTAGTATGTCTGCAGCATGAAGTAGTTGTTGGTAAGTAGACAGCTGATTAATATGAGCAGGAAGATGTCATGGGTTTGGAATCAGGTGGGCAATGACTGGAGATATGTTCAGAAGCAGACACGCCAAGTACATGCAGGATGTTGATATAGACGGAGGTGGCATCAACGGCAACAAGCAAGGTGTGTGGTGGGGGTGGGATGGGTATGGATTTCAGACAATCTAGGAGATGGTTGGTGCCTTTAATATAGGAAGGAAATCTTTGTACTATGGGTTGTAGGTGCTGACCAGTTATGGCAGATATGTGTTCAGTAGGTGCTTTGAATGCCAGGAGTTATAGGACAACCAGGACGACTGGATTTGTGGATCTTGGGAAGAAGACAAAAGATGAGGGTGCCTGTTCTGGGTGGCGTAAAAAGTTCTGTGGATTGAGGTGTCAGTCCTCGTGAGGGGCCTGAAATTTTAAGGATAAACTTGTGAGTTAATGAGCATTGTGCTCTCATTTAAGTATATGGCCGAGAGAGTCAGCCTTCAGGAATTGTGAGACGAACCCTGTCATCCAGAACCGAATGCCACAAAGGGTGCAGATTCACCGCAAGATGGGGAAACTCAAAGGCGTCTATTGTCTATTGAGCCCTAAGTGCTGTAGTGCACGAGTGAGACAGACAAGAACTTACGTCATAGAGAAACCCAGTAGAAGGCTTTTGTGGTTGATGAGATGTAGTAGTGTTCAATATTGAGGACCTAAGATTGGCCATAAAGGGAAACATTTATGAAAACTATTTAATTATGTAGTAGTGTAGGGAATCAAGCCACAGTAATTTTAATCTGCCATACTCCATAAATTTTGATGGTAATTCCAATAAAACTTGAATACTGATCAAATCTATAATAGTTCAGGATTTACTGTTAAAGTGAAATTAACAAGTTTTGTAATAAAGACCTGAATGCTAAAATCTAAACACTTTGGTTGATCTTAACAATTGACATTTCATATGCAACTTCATCATTAAAATGACAAACCTTGTAAATGTCAACACTGTAACTTTATTTTTTTAAAGATATAGTAAATTTAAATTACTTGACAGCATGAAACCTTATGAATCATTAGATAATAGAACATTTGTTGTAACGTTTAGTGCATAATAGTTACTTTTGTTCTTTATTTATTTATCAGAAAGCACATTGGTGCAAGGCTACTGGCCATGACATTCAAAGCTAAGAAGGAAATTGTATTGGTTTTATGTAAAAGAATTTAACATTTATTGTGTAATGGATATTATTGTTATTTTATTTAGAACATGAAAGTGGTCAAGCTTTGATTATTTAAATATGTTAAAGTGCAAGATATTGTAGAATAAGCTATAGCCAATCAGATGGATGGTTTCAGGAAAAAGGGAACTGTCATAGTCAGTTGAGCGTGCGGGAAACGCAGCTGGGGACCGACAGTTCTACTGGAGACACCAAAAGGGACAGTATGGATTGAGATGAAAAAGTGGAAAGTCAGTCTTTAGGCAGCTAGGAAGTAAAATGACTTCGAAAATTTTGCGCTGTGTAGTATCGCGGGACTTAGTCTCTGAGCAGTGAGCAGGCACGCACCTGGTGTGAACTAACTTTTCGCAATGAGATTGTGAATTACCAAACTGTGTCAAATGAATATGCACTCGAGTGTAACAGTAACACCAAATATGAGCACTTTCCCTATTAGTTTGCTTTCTGAATAAACATTATTCTAACTACATCATTTATGGGTCATTAATTTAGTTCCCAATATTATTATTACTGTTATAATATGATATGTTAACTTTGTATTTCACAAACTTGCCACCAGCCAGACAATTTAACCAAAGGGTCACAAGTGCCTAATTTAGGGCGTATAATGCAACACGTCCTCCCCCCATGAACCATGGACCTTGCCGTTGGTGGGAAGGCTTGCGTGCCTCAGCGATACAGATGGCCGTACCGTAGGTGCAACCACAACGGAGGGGTATCTGTTGAGAGGCCAGACAAACGTGTGGTTCCTGAAGAGGGGCAGCAGCCTTTTCAGTAGTTGCAGGGGCAACAGTCTGGATGATTGACTGATCTGGCCTTGCAACATTAACCAAAACGGCCTTGCTGTGCTGGTACTGCGAACGGCTGAAAGCAAGAGGAAACTACACCCGTAATTTTTCCCGAGGACATGCAGCTTTACTGTATGATTAAATGATGATGGCATCCTCTTGGGTAAAATATTCCGGAGGTAAAATAGTCCCCCATTCGGATCTCCGGGCGGGGACTACTCAGGAGGATGTCGTTATCAGGAGAAAGAAAACTGGCGTTCTACGGATCGGAGCGTGGAATGTCAGATCACTTAATCGGGCAGGTAGGTTAGAAAATTTAAAAAGGGAAATGGATAGGTTAAAGTTAGATATAGTGGGAATTAGTGAAGTTCGGTGGCAGGAGGAACAAGACTTCTGGTCAGGTGACTACAGGGTTATAAACACAAAATCAAATAGGGGTAATGCAGGAGTAGGTTTAATAATGAATAGGAAAATAGGAATGCGGGTAAGCTACTACAAACAGCATAGTGAACGCATTATTGTGGCCAAGATAGATACGAAGCCCACACCTACTACAGTAGTACAAGTTTATATGCCAACTAGCTCTGCAGATGATGAAGAAATTGAAGAAATGTACGATGAAATAAAAGAAATTATTCAGATAGTGAAGGGAGACGAAAATTTAATAGTAATGGGTGACTGGAATTCGAGTGTAGGAAAAGGGAGAGAAGGAAACATAGTAGGTGAATATGGATTGGGGCTAAGAAATGAAAGAGGAAGCCGCCTAGTAGAATTTTGCACAGAGCACAACTTAATCATAGCTAACACTTGGTTTAAGAATCATGAAAGAAGGTTGTATACGTGGAAGAACCCTGGAGATACTAAAAGGTATCAGATAGATTATATAATGGTAAGACAGAGATTTAGGAACCAGGTTTTAAATTGTAAGACATTTCCAGGGGCAGATGTGGACTCTGACCACAATCTATTGGTTATGACATGTAGATTAAAACTGAAGAAACTGCAAAAATGTGGGAAATTAAGGAGATGGGACCTGGATAAACTGAAAGAACCAGAGGTTGTACAGCGGTTCAGAGAGAGCATAAGGGAACAGTTGACAGGAATAGGGGAAAGAAATACAGTAGAAGAAGAATGGGTAACTCTGAGGGATGTAGTAGTGAAGGCAGCAGAGGATAAAGTAGGTACAAAGACGAGGATATAAAATGTAGACTGGCAATGGCAAGGAAAGCGTTTCTGAAGCAGAGAAATTTGTTAACATCGAATATAGATTTATGTATCAGGAAGTCGTTTCTGAAAGTATTTGTTTGGAGTGTAGCCATGTATGGAAGTGAACATGGACGATAACTAGTTTGGACAAGAAGAGAATAGAAGCTTTCGAAATGTGGTGCTACAGAAGAATACTGAAGATAAGGTGGATAGATCACGTAACTAATGAGGAGGTATTGAATAGGATTGGGGAGAAGAGAAGTTTGTGGCACAACTTGACTAGAAGAAGGGATCGGTTGGTAGGACATGTTTTGAGGCATCAAGGGATCACAAATTTAGCATTGGAGGGCAGCGTGGAGGGTAAAAATCGTAGAGGGAGACCGAGAGATGAGTACACTAAGCAGATTCAGAAGGATGTAGGTTGCAGTAGGTACTGGGAGATGAAGCAGCTTGCACAGGATAGAGTAGCATGGAGAGCTGCATCAAACCAGTCTCAGGACTGAAGACAACAACAACAACAACAACAATGCAACACGTGTGGTTCAACCCCCAGACAAGTTTGAGCCAAGACATTTCCATGAAGAGGAACCACATGTGAGCCCGACCATCTTGGGATGTTAGCTCACAAACTGCAGGTCAGTCTGAATCACAGCGATGGGATCTTAATGGCAGATGCTGTACGTATAGGTGTCAGCCAGCCATCGCAAACCTTCACCAGCATACCCCTGTTATCAAGCACCTTCTTTCTCTGCTAGGAGGATAATGATGAGTCTTCAGCTTTTAGGGAGCACAGAGCCTGGACTATTCCTGGAGTTTTGCAGAGGACAGCTTAGGGTCATGTTGTAGGGACCTGAGAAATGGTTGTGAAACAATGCTGGATGTGAGGAATATTTGGAAGGCTTGTAAGGGATGATTCTGAGGTAGTGGTGGTGGGCCAAGATTGGATCATGATCAGAACTGTTCAGGGCAGGGTTCAATGTCAGGTTTGCTGTTGAAAAGGTTTTGGGATTGGGGTGCGAAGTGATATTGCCCGTTGATGTTACATGTTAAGGAAAGTAGGTCCTTCACCAAACCAGTATGATTAAATGCAGGTTTAGGGGATGAGAAAGAAAGTCTTTCCTTCTCATCTGCCCAGTAAGTCTCCCCTGACCTGGGGAGACTTGGCCTCTCCAGTCCTCCTTCACCCCTCTTCCTTTTCCTTCAACTTTTCTGGCAGGATGAGGAGCGACTGGCTCTGAAATCATAAAAAGTTAAACCTTGTTATGTGTGTGTTCTCCTGCCACCATTTGGTGAGCAGACTTTTACCAATCCATTTATAATATACGCACACTCTGCAAGCCACTGTATGGGGCATGGTGGAGGGTATCCTGTACCACTAATAATCATTTCCTTTTTCTGTTCCACTCGCAACAAGGGCAAGGGAAAAACAAGTACCTGTAAGCCTCTGTAAAAGCCCTAATCTCTCTAATCTTTTCTTCAAGGTACTTACTTGAAATTTACATTAGCGGCAGTAGAAGCATTCTGGAGTCAGCCTCAAATGCCAGTTCTCTAAACTTTCTCAATAGTGCTCTTCGAAAAGAATGTCACCTTTCCTCCAGTGATTTCCACTTGAGTTCCTGTAACACCTCCATAATACTTGCACATTGTTTGAACCTTATGGTAACAAATCGAGCAGCCCACCTCTGAAATGATCCAATGTCTTCCTTTAATCTGACCTGGTGTAGATCCCAAACACTTGATCAGTATTCAAGAATAAGTTGCACTAGTGTTATATATGAAGTCTCCTTTATAGATGAACCACACTTTCGTAAAATTCTCCCAGTAACCTAAGTCGGCCATTCACCTTCCCTATTACAGACATTACATGCTCATTCAATTTCATATTGCTTTAAATGTTACACCTAGATACTTAATTGATGTGGCTGTATCAAGCAGCACACTACTTACAGTGTATTCAAACATTATGGGTTTGTTTTTCCTTCTCATTTGCATTAACTATTTTTCTACATTTACGGATAGCTGCCATTCGTTACACTAACAAGAAATTTTGCCTCAGTCATATTGTATCCTCCTAAAGTCACTCAATGACACCTTCTCCTACAACACAGCATGATCAGCAAGCAGCCACTAGCCACAGACTGCTGCTTATCCTGTCTGCCAGACCATTTATGTATATAGAAAATAACAGCAGTCCTATCATACTTCCATGAGTCACTCCTCACTGTCAAGGGCAACATACTGAGTTCTGTTACTTAAGAAGTCTTTGAACCATTCACCTGCCTGGAAAACTATTCTGTATGCTTCTATCTTCGTTAACAGTTGACAGTGCAGCCCCATATCAAATGCTTTGTGGAAAACTAAGAATATGGAATCCATCTGTTGCCCCTTCATCCATGGTTCCTAGGATCTTATGTGAGAAGTGGGCAAGCTGAGTTTTGCATGAGTGATTCTTTCTAAAACCATGCTGATTTGTGGACAGAGACTTTTCTCTCTCAAGGAAATTTATTATACTCAAAATGAGAATATGTTCAAGGATTCTGCAGCAAACTGATGTTAGAGATACTGATCTGTTATTTTTGCTACTTCTCATTATTTTCATCTTTCTTCAGTTTATTGTGAATCCATATTCTGTACTCATTAGACTGTTCATTCCATTAAACAGCTCCCACAATTCTTCTTCAGTTTCACTGAAGGCAGCAATGTCATCAGCAAATCTTATCATAGATAGCCTTTCATCCTGAATTTTGACCCCACTCTTGAACCATTATTTTATTTCCATAACCGTTTTCGATGTATAGATTGAGTAGTAGAGGTAAAAGACTGCATCACAGTATCATTTTTAATCCAATCGCTTCATTCTTGGTCTTCCTGTCTTAGTGTTCCCTCTTAGTTCCTGCACATATTGTCTATTAGCTCCCTTTCCCTATAGCTTACCCCATATTTTTCTCAATATTTCAAACATCATTTTACATTGTCTAATGCCTTTTCCAGATCAAAAAATCCTATGAGCTTTTCTTGATTTTTTCTTCACTCTTGCTTCCAGTATCAATCACAATGTCAGAACTGCCTCTCTGGTGCATTTACCTTTTTTTTGAAGCCAAACTGGTTGTCATCTAATAGATCTCCTTTCCTTTTCCATTCTTCTATACATTCTTCTTGTCACCAACTTGAATGTAGGAGCTGTTAAGCTAACTACACAATAATTCTTGCACTTGTTGGCTCTTACTATCTTTGGAATTATGTGGATGATGTTTTTCCAAAAGTATGATGGTATATTGCCAGTCTCATACATACTACACACCAATGTGAACAGTCATTTTGTTGCTACTTCCTCCAATAATTTTATAAATTACAATGGAATGTTAGCCATCCCTTCTGCCTTATTTGATCTTAAGTCTTAGAAAGTTGTTTTAAATTCCGATTTTAGTACTGGATCCCCAACCTCTTCCTGTCGACAACTGTTTCCTCTTCTATCACTTCATCACATGAATCCTCCACCTTGTAGAGGCCATCAATGTATTTTTTTCCATCTATCCACTCTCTCCTTAGAACTTAACAGTGGAACTCCCATTGCACTCTTAATGTTACCGATCTCGTTTTTAGTTTCACTGAAGGTTGCTTTGACATTTCTATATGCTCAGTCTGTCCTTCTCTTACAGTTTCTTCAGTTTTTTGGGTAGCCATTTCACCTTAGCTTCCTCACACTTCTTATTTATTCTATTCCTAAGTTGACTTGTATTTCTGTACTTCTCAATTTCCCTGGACATTTTTGTACTTTCCTTTTTTTTTTTTTTTGTCAATAAACTGAAGTATTTCTTCTGTTACCCAGGGTTTCTTTCCAAATTCTGTTTAGAGACATCAATTCTTCTCCAACTGAACTACCTACTTTACAGACAAGAGAACGAACAGACAAGGATGTTGAGTAGGGTTGGGTTGGATTGGGTTGGGTGGATTTGGGGGAGGAGGTCAAACAGCGAGGTCATCGGTGTCATCAGATTAGTGAAGGATGGGGAAGGAAGTCGGCCGTGCCCTGTCAAAGGAACCACCCTGCCATTTGCCTGAAGCGATTTAGGGATATCACAGAAAACCTAAATCAGGATGGCTGGCCACAGGATTGAACCGTTGTCCTCCTGAATGCAAGTCCAGTGTGCTAACCACTGCACCACCTTGCTGTGTGTGTTGAGTAGGTTTGATAGGTTGTAGAAAACTAATATGGAAGGGGCGGGGACAGTACTTGTCATTTCAGGGCACAACAAGGGGTAGTTGACATTGTAGCAGAGAATGTGATTCTGTTGGTCCAGTCTTGCTTGGTACTGAGTCACAAGGTGAAGTCTCCTTTGGGGCCAGTCAGTGGCTATGTGCAGGATGATAAGTGACAGGGGAGATAAGGCATAGGAGATTTGTTACTGTGCTGAGTAATTATAGTTTATAAAGACCTCAGTGAGACCCTAATAATATTTTAAGTGGAACTGCTTGTCATTGCAGATGTGACGACCGTCGATTGTTAGGCTGCAGCGACGGTTCTTTTTGATGTGGAATGGGTGGGAGATGTTGAAGTTGAGGTGTATGTTGATGGTTGGAAAGATGATGTGGACAAAGGTGCTGACGGAACCATGTGTGAGATTGAGGTTGACATTGAGTAAAGTGGTGTGTTGAGCTTACAGGGATCCTGTGATGTGAATGGGGGAGAAGGGTGAGGTTCTGAAGTCTGTGCAGATAAAGTGTACTCAACCTTAGTCCAGATCATGAAGGTGTCGTCAGTGAATCTGAAACAGATAAGGGATTTGGGATTCTGGGTGGCTAGGAAGGATTCCTCCTGATGGCCCATGAAAAAGTTGGCATAGGACAGTGCCATTCAGGTGCCTATGATTTTAACCTAGGTTGGTTTGTAGGTGATGAAGGAGAAGTAATTTTGAGTTACGATATAATTGGTCATGGTGACCAGGAAGGAGGTTGCAGGTTATGTGTGTGTCGGGTGTCGTAAAAGGTAGTGCTCAATGGCAGCAGTGCAGTGGACACTGGAGATGTTACTATGGAGTGGGGTGGCATGACACTGACAGGCAGGGTGCCTTCTGGTAAAGGGACCAGAACTGTGGAGAGTCAAGAGTCAGTAGGCGAAATGGTTAATGAGTTAATGTATTTTATTTAGGAGGGTAGAGGTAGTACGCTGAAGATGTTGGCCCACAATGACAGTGATTCTCTCTGTGGGATTGGTTGGTTTGTGGGATTAAAGCGACCAGACTACTATGGTCATCGGTCCCTTTTTCCAAAAATCTAAAACCACCCAAAGAGAATAAAAAACGACAACAGGAAAGACAGCAGATGAAACAGGACAAGAAATACTCTGACAGAGACCAGACAAAACAAATTAAAATTACACAGAGTGTGACGGTGGTTGGCCGACCATGGAGAAAAAAAGAGGAAAACCCAACCACCAAGAACACATTAAAAACTCAGTTTAAAATCAGAGGCTAAAAGCCAGAATCAACACTAAAAAACAAACACTCAGATTAAATGATAAAAAAACCCTGCCCGAATAAAACGGAAAACCAAGTCCACCATGGCAGAGTCATCTAATAAAAGAGCAGAGAGTGCGTCAGGCAGCGCAAACGTCTGCCTGAGCACAGATAAAAGTGGACAGTCCAACAAAATGTGGACCACTGTTAATGCCAAGCCACAGCGGAATAGAGGGGGTGCCCACGGTAAAATAAGTGGCCGTGGGTCATCCGTGTGTGCCCAATGTGCAGTCGGCAGAGGACGACAGACTCCTTGCGAGAGACTCGCAAGGAGGAGTGCCACACAGTTGTCGTGTCCTTGACGGTACAGAGTTTGTTAGGGGTGGTCAGACTGCGCCATTCAGCATCCCAAAGCGAGATAACTTTGTGGCATAAGACTGCCCTCAAATCAGTCTCCGGGAGGCCAATGTCATGAGTGGGTTCACTGGTGGCCTGTTTGGCCAGGCGGTCAACATGTTCATTGCCCGGGATACCAACATGACCGGGGGTCCACACAAAGACCACAGAGCCGCCGCAATGGGCAAGAGTATGCAGGGACTCATGGATAGCCATCACCAGACGAGAATGAGGGAAACACTGGTCGAGAGCTCGTAAACCGCTCAGGGAATCACTACAGATAACGAAGGACTCACCTGAGCAGGAGCGGATATACTCTAGGGCACGAAAGATGGCGACCAGCTCAGCAGTGTAAACGCTGCAGCCATCCGGCAAGGAACGTTGTTCGGAATGGTCCCCTGGAGTTAGTGCATAACCGGCACGACCAACAACCATCAAACCATTGGTGTAGACAACGCCAGAGCCCTGATACGTGGCCAGGATGGAATAAAAGTCCATCGGAAGGCCTCCGGAGGGACTGAGTCCTTCGGGCCCTGTGCCAAGTTGAGCCGAAGGCAAGGGTGAGGCACACACCATGGGAGTGTACGCACAGGTGCCCGGAAAGGAAGTGGAACAGGGAAACACCCAAGACCATAGAGAAGCTCTTTGACGTGTACTGCGATCGGACAACCCGACCGGGGCCGACATTCTGGCAGATGGACGACTGACTGCAGGAACAGGACACGATCATTTGGATGCCCAGGCAAGCTAAAAACATGGGCAGCATAAGCAGCCAGTAATTGTTGGCGTCGTAACTGCAGTGGTGGGACACCTGCCTCCACAAGTATGCTGTCCACAGGGCTGGTCCAGAAGGCACCAGTGGCAAGGCGTATCCCGCTGTGGAGGATTGGGTCCAGCACCCACAACGCAGATGGGGATGCTGAGCCATAAGCCAGGCTCCCATAATCCAGATGAGACTGGATTAACACCTGGTAGAGCCATAACAGGGTAGATCGGTCGGCGCCCCAGCGGGTGTGAGTCAAGCATCTCAGAGCATTTAGATGCCGCCAACACGCCTGTTTAAGCTGCTGAATATGAGGCAGCAAAGTCAACCGGGCATCAAAAACGGCACCCAAAAACCTATGGGTCTCCACCACAGCAAAAAGTTCATTGTCAAGATAAAGCTGTGGCTCAGGATGTACCGTTCGGCACTGGCAGAAATGCATAACGCGGGTCTTGGCAGCCGAAAACTGAAAACCATGCACTACAGCCCAAGACTGCACCTTGCGGATTGCGCCCTGTAGCTGACGTTCAGCAGCTGCAATGCCAATAGAGCTGTAGTAAAAGCAGAAGTCGTCAGCATACAGGGAAGCTCGGAGTAAGGCCAACTCCATGACAACATTGTGTGTACCAGATCTTAGGGCAAGATGGATATAGAATGCACCACGTAAGGTGTCCTTCCCCAAATGGTATGCACTAACGGAAAATTTTGAAAGGTAGTGGTCAAACCCCTAAGGGGACCATCACATTAAGGTCAAAACATTTGAGACTCCTTTTAGTCCCCTCTTACGACAGGCAAGAATACCGCTGGCCTACTCTGACCCCCGAACCCGCAGGGGGGGGGTCTCTCTGTGAGAGCAAAGTGTCTACATACAATGGGGTGTCCTGATAGTTGGGTTTGTGTATTTTAGGTAGCATGTCAAATGGGGCAGTGCAGGGATTAATGGGGTTGAAGAGAGACACAGACTCAAGGGAGAAGTTCTAGGATGTATCTAGGAATTTAAAGAGGAACTCAGATCTTTTTTTTTTTTTTTTTTTAATGGAGCCACTGTGGAGAGGATTGTTTTTGGACCTATTTGACAGCTGATGAAGCCCATCAGTGAGTTAATCAATATGGTTCTTAACCACAGATGTGTAGTCTTTGTCAGCCAGTACGACTATAAAGTTGTGATCAGTTTTTAGGTACAATAAGCAATTAGAGAACCAACAGCTGTATTTTCATCTCTGATTTATTCCATAGGCAACTGGTTTTAGCATTTGATTATGTCACCATCAGGCCCTCTATGGTAACATAGTGGCCGAGCTTATATGCCAGACAAAATATCATGCAATAGCAAACAAGTACACTGGTGCACTTTTGCGCAATGTTTTGTCTGACCATATAGGCTCAGCCACTGATATTGGCTACTGTCTTATCATACTACCTAGCAAGAATGGATGTACTGAAATCAGTTTTCAGGTGGAGGATTGTTATTCTTTCTGCAGATGAGGGATTCGTTTGCCTGCTGAGGGATTTGGGGAATGATGGTAGGCAGTGTTTGAGGCTAAGAAATTCTGAAAAATTATCAGGAGATGATTCCAGGGAAGTGGGAGTGTATCACAATTATGCAGAGGAGCAACTTTATTGAGGCAGACTCCAATACTGGTTTTAGATTGGGTAAAATGCGTTTGCACTGTAGGGACTGGAGGTGGTCTAGGTATAGCATCTTTGATTAGTAATAAAAACATCCTTGGTCCTGGGTTTAAAGCTTGCCACTGCTTAAATTTGGAATAAAAATCATCAGCAATGATGGCCAAAGACTTCCCACATAAATAATCACCCTTGCTCTGCTAATGTCCTTGTCAAAGAGGGCAGAGGAGCTGACAGAGGTTCAGGGCACTCTCTTGCCCTTGAAGTGTGGAAATTGTTCCTAAAAGGCAGAAGAATCAGCAGTGATCAATAGTGTCAGGATGCAGAAAGCAATGGAAACCACTGCATTAAAGAAACATAATGTGTATCCATAGGGCATGTGGCCTGTAATTGAAAAAGTATCATGATGATCTGTCCATTGGCAAAATATTCCAGACTAGTCCCCCATTCAGATCTCTGGGAGGGGACTGCAAAGATGGAGTTGACCATGAAAAGCAGTCTGAATAACTAACGAAAAGGTAACAGTCTAAGAGCTGGGGCATGGAATGCCATAAGTTTAAACATGGTATGGAAGCTAGAAAATGTGGAAAGGAAACTGCTCAGTTTTAGTCAAAATATATAGTGGAGATTAGTGTGGTGAAATTGAAAGAACATAAGGATTTCTGATCAGACAACTATAGGGGAATGCAGAACTAGGATTCGTTGTGAATAGAAAGGTAGAATGGAAAGAAGACAAGGATTTCTGGTCAGACAACTATAGGGTAATGTGGAGAGGTAATGTAGAGAGAGAGAGCTACTGTGAACAATTCAGTGAGACAATTGTTCTCATCAGAATCAGTAGCAAACCAACACCGACAACTGTAGTTCAGATATTCATTCCGGCATAGCAAGCAAAAGAAGAAGAGATAGTAGAGGCATTTGAAGATACTGAACAAGTAATTCAGTTTGTAAACGGAGATGAACAATAGTCATGAGGTATTGGAGATTGGTTGTAGGGGAAGGAGTAGAAGAAGGGTTCTGGGCAAATACGGGCTTCATAGTAGGAATGAGAGAGGAGGAAGACTAACTGAGTTCTTCAGTAAATTTCAACTTGTAATAGCAAATATTCTGTTCAAGTACCACAAGAGGAATATGTATACTTGGAAAAGGTTGGGTGGTATAGGAAGATTTCGCATTCGGAGGAGAAAGTTGGTGACTGAAATTTCATGAGAAGATTCCACCAAAATGAAAAACACTTGTTATGTCCAGTCCAAATCCTGTATCATTTCAGTGACATTCTGTCCCCTATTTCGTAATAATACAAAACGTGATGCCCTTCTTTGAACTTTTTTGATGTACTCCGAAAATGTAGGCTGAAATAGGTGGGTTACATCACTGACAGAGTACATCGAAATGCCCTGAAATGAGAAATGTCCTGCCCACTATCCTTCCCACCCATTCCACAGTGGTATTCTGCTGTTCACCGAACCTACACAGTATACTCATCCATCCTTAAACAATTCCAGCTCCCAATTCCTTATCTCATGGCTCACACCACTGTAATAGACCTAAATTCGAGACCTGTACCATACATTCTCCCACCACCATCACCTACCCCATCAAAGGCAGGGCTACTTGTGAAACCAGTCTGTCATCAACAAGCTAAGCTGCAACCACTGTGCTGCATTCTATGTAGGCATGACAACCAACAAGCTGGCTGTGCACATTCGTGGCCACCGACAAACTGTGGCCAAGAACCAAGTGGACCACCCTGTTGCTGAACACGCTGCCAATGACTGCTTCACACTTGTGCCATATGAATCCTTCCTGCCAACACCATCTTTTCTGAATTGCACAGGTGGGAACTGGCCCTGCAATACATCCTACATTCCTGTATCCCTCCTGGTCTCAACCTTTTAGTTACTGTCCTCAACCATCCAGCCCCTTCCCTGTTCCCATTCCAGAACTACACAGCCATCACTCCACCACCACACCCAGTCTTTTTATTTCTCTCCTTTTCTGCTATTTCCCATCCCCCCACCTTTGCCCTGCCCTCTGTCTAACCTGCAGCATTTCACTGCCCGCCACCCCCACCATACATCTGTCCCCCTCCCTGCCACAGCCTCCTCCTTATCCCCACCTAGATGCCACTCCCATCATGCACTTGTGCTGCTGCTCACAGTGTGGTTTCAGTTGCCTGAGACTGCAGCTGTCTGTGTGAGTTGTGTTTGCATGAGCGTGTGTGCTTGTGTGTATGTGCGTGTATTGTTGACGAAGGCCTTAATGGCCAAAAGCTTTAACTGTGAAAGTCTTTTTGTTGTGCCCATCTGCGGTTGAGCATCTCCACTACTTGGTGAGTGGCAACTTTATTTCTCATAATATTGTAAAGGACAAGCAATGAAATAAATAAATACAAATAAATAAAATATGAACTTGTAGCATGTTCAGTGGCAGGATACTGCAAGTTGAACACAAACTGTTTATTTCTGACAGTATTCATTTTCACTGACGACTCTGTGGTTATTGATCAATAAAAAATACTGACTAAAATAATATAACAACAAAAATAATGAATTATTGATGATATAATGTAAATGGATAGATAAAAGAATCTACTCATCAAGCAATGGCAGGTGAACACACACACACACACACACACACACACACACACACACACACACACACACAGATATATATATATATATAAATAAAACAGAAAGAAACTTCCACATGGGAAAAATATATTAAAAACAAAGATTCCAAGACTTACCAAGCGGGAAAGCACCGGCAGACAGGCACATGAACAAAACACACAAACACACACACAGAATTACGAGCTTTCGCAACTGGCAGTTGCTTCGTCAGGAAGGAAGGAAGGAGAGGGAAAAATGAAAGGATGTGGGTTTTAAGGGAGAGGGTAAGGAGTCATTCCAATCCCGGGAGCGGAAAGACTTCCCTTAGGGGAAAAAAAGGACAGGTGTACACTCGCGCACACACACACACACACACACACACACACACACACACACACACACATATCCATCCGCACATACACAGACACAAGCAGACATATTTAAAGGCAAAGAGTAAGGGCAGAGATGTCAGTCGAGGCGGAAGTACAGAGGCAAAGAAGTTGTTGAAAGACAGGTGAGGTATGAGTGGCGGCAACTTGAAATTAGCGGAGGTTGAGGCCTGGCGGATATCGAGAAGAGAGGATATACTGAAGGGCGAGTTCCCATCTCCGGAGTTCGGATAGGTTGGTGTTGGTGGGAAGTATCCAGATAACTCTGACGGTGTAACACTGTGCCAAGATGTGCTGGCCGTGCATCAAGGCATGTTTAGCCACAGGGTGATCCTCATTACCAACAAACACTGTCTGCCTGTGTCCATTCATGCGAATGGACAGTTTGTTGCTGGTCATTCCCACATAGAAAGCGTCACAGTGCAGGCAGGTCAGTTGGTAAATCACGTGGGTGCTTTCACATGTGGCTCTCCCTTTGATCGTGTACACCTTCCGGGTTACAGGACTGGAGTAGGTGGTGGTGGGAGGGTGCATAGGACAGGTTTTACACCGGGGGCGGTTGCAAGGGTAGGAGCCAGAGGGTAGGGGAGGTGGTTTGGGGATTTCATAGGGATGAACCAAGAGGTTACGAAGGTTAGGTGGACGGCGGAAAGACACTCTTGGTGGAGTGGGGAGGATTTCATGAAGGATGGATCTCATTTCGGGGCAGGATTTTAGGAAGTCGTATCCCTTTTGGAGAGCCACATTCAAGGTCTGATCCAGTCCCGGGAAGTATTCTGTTACAAGTGGGGCACTTTTGGGGTTCTTCTGTGAGAGGTTCTGGGTTTGAGGGGATGAGGAAGTGGCTCTGGTTATCTGCTTCTGTACCAGTTTGGGAGGGTAGTTGCGGGATGCGAAAGCTGTTTTCAGGTTGTTGGTGTAATGGTCGAGGGATTCAGGACTGGAGCAGATTCGTTTGCCACGAAGGCCTAGGCTGTAGGGAAGGGACCGTTTGATATGGAATGGGTGGCAGCTGTCATAATGGAGGTACTGTTGCTTGTTGGTGGGTTTGATGTGGACGGATGTGTGCAGCTGGCCATTGGACAGATGGAGGTCAACGTCTAGGAAAGTGGCATGGGATTTGGAGTAGGACCAGGTGAATCTGATGGAACCAAAGGAGTTGAGGTTGGAGAGGAAATTCTGGAGTTGTTCTTCACTGTGAGTCCAGATCATGAAGATGTCATCAATAAATCTGTACCAAACTTTGGGTTGGCAGGCTTGGGTAACCAAGAAGGCTTCCTCTAAGCGACCCATAAATAGGTTGGCATACGAGGGGGCCATCCTGGTACCCATGGCTGTTCCCTTTAATTGTTGGTATGTCTGGCCTTCAAAAGTGAAGAAGTTGTGGGTCAGGATGAAGCTGGCTAAGGTGACGAGGAAAGAGGTTTTAGGTAGGGTGGCAGGTGATCGGCGTGAAAGGAAGTGCTCCATTGCAGCGAGGCCCTGGACGTGCGGGATATTTGTGTATAGGGAAGTGGCATCAATGGTTACAAGGATGGTTTCCGGGGGTAACAGACTGGGTACGGATTCCAGGCGTTCGAGAAAGTGGTTGGTGTCTTTGATGAAGGATGGGAGACTGCATGTAATGGGTTGAAGGTGTTGATCTACGTAGGCAGAGATACGTTCTGTGGGGGCTTGGTAACCAGCTACAATGGGGGCGGCCAGGATGTTTGGATTTGTGAATTTTAGGAAGTAGGTAGAAGGTAGGAGTGCGAGGTGTCGGTGGGGTGAGGAGTTTGATGGAGTCAGGTGAAAGGTTTTGTAGGGGGCCTAAGGTTCTGAGGATTCCTTGAAGCTCCGCCTGGACATCAGGAATGGGATTACCTCGGCAAACTTTGTATGTAGATTTGTCTGAAAGCTGACGCAGTCCCTCAGCCACATACTCCCGACGATCAAGTACCACGGTCGTGGAACCCTTGTCAGCCGGAAGAATGATGATGGATCGGTCAGCTTTCAGATCACGGATAGCCTGGGATTCGGCTGTGGTGATGTTGGGAGTAGGATTAAGGTTTTTCAAGAAAGATTCAGAGGCAAGGCTGGAAGTGAGAAATTCCTGGAAGGTTTGGAGAGGGTGATTTTGAGGAAGAGGAGGTGGGTCCCGCTGTGATGGAGGACGGAACTGTTGCAGGCAGGGTTCAATTTGGATAGTGTCTTGGGGAGTTGGATCATTAGGAGTGGGATCAGGATTGTTTTTCTTCGTGGCAAAGTGATATTTCCAGCAGAGACTACGAGTGTAGGACAGTAAATCCTTGGCAAGGGCAGTTTGGTTGAACCTGGGAGTGGGGCTGAAGGTGAGGCCTTTGGATAGGACAGAGGTTTCGGATTGGGAGAGGGGTTTGGAGGAAAGGTTAACTACTGAATTGGGGTGTTGTGGTTCCAGATTGTGTTGACTGGAATTTTGAGGTGTTGGGGGGAGTGGAGCTGGAAGTGGGAGATTGAGTAGATGGGAGAGACTGGGTCTGTGTGCAATGAGAGGAGGTTGAGGTTTGTTGGAAAGGTTGTGGAGGGTGAGTGAGTTGCCTTTCCGGAGGTGGGAAACCAGGAGATTGGATAGTTTTTTGAGGTGGAGGGTGGCATGTTGTTCTAATTTGCGGTTGGCCTGTAGGAGGATGCTATGTACAGCCGGTGTGGATGTGGGAGAGGAAAGATTGAGGACTTTGATTTGGGATAGGAGTTGACGGGTGTGTTCATTGGCCGAGTCGATGTATAGGTGAAGGATTAGGCGGGTGAGGGCTATGGATTGTGCTGTTTGGAACTGGTATAAGGACTGATGGAAAGAAGGATTGCAGCCAGAGATGGGAACTTTAAGTGTGAGGCCTTTGGGAGTAATGCCAAATGTCAGACAAGCCTGAGTAAATAAAATATGGGAGCGTAATCTGGCTAGGGTGAAGGCATGTTTGCGGAGGGAATGTAAATAAAATTTAATGGGGTCGTTGTAGGGATGTTGTGAGGTTGACATGGTATTAGTAGGTGGAAAGGGTAATATGAGGTTAAAGTGAAAGTAAAGAGAGATTTGTATAGGGAGAGATAAAGGTGTGAAAAAAGTCGAAAAAGTGTTGGTTTGAGATGAGCTACTTTGATCATGTGCTGAACTTAGGTTGGTGAACAACAATGGGTGCAAAGGTTGGGTAGTTATGTTGTCCCCAGATCACGTTAAAGGGTGGGGAAATTCAAGAAAATTTGAAAAAAAAAATTCGAAAAGAATTTTCGAATAAAATCTCGAAGAATATGTGTGTAAATGTATTCAAAGGACTGGTTATGTACTGGCAGGTTATGATTATGAGGCTAACAATTGTTTGATGAAGAAATAATAGCGTGTAAACCTGTGGGAAGCTGCTAAAAAATGATCGGTTTTGTAGGAAAAACGGGAATGGAAATAAAACGAAAGTTGTTGGAAAAAAACTGAGATGGTTGTGTAATGGGTGAAAGGAACTGAAGCTGTGAAATAGTATTCACGAGTTTACACGAAATGTTTGTAAAGTTGGAACAATGGATTTTATAGCAGCGGTTATGTTGAAAGCGTTGAAAATTTTAGGTTATGGTTTGGAAGTAAATTACGTATTATTGAGTATAATTAGGCAGGATAAAATGTATGGTAGATTACGGAAAAATGGAAGATGAATACAAAGTGGAACTTCTTGTACAAACGAAAAGAGAAAGTAACACGATAGAGAAGATTTCGAAATGCAACAGAGACAATAACAAACGTAATTGTTGGGTTCAAATTAATGATGATGTAAATAAAACAGAAAGAAACTTCCACATGGGAAAAATATATTAAAAACAAAGATTCCAAGACTTACCAAGCGGGAAAGCACCGGCAGACAGGCACATGAACAAAACACACAAACACACACACAGAATTACGAGCTTTCGCAACTGGCAGTTGCTTCGTCAGGAAGGAAGGAAGGAGAGGGAAAAATGAAAGGATGTGGGTTTTAAGGGAGAGGGTAAGGAGTCATTCCAATCCCGGGAGCGGAAAGACTTCCCTTAGGGGAAAAAAAGGACAGGTGTACACACACACACACACACACATATCCATCCGCACATACACAGACACAAGCAGACATATTTAAAGGCAAAGAGTAAGGGCAGAGATGTCAGTCGAGGCGGAAGTACAGAGGCAAAGAAGTTGTTGAAAGACAGGTGAGGTATGAGTGGCGGCAACTTGAAATTAGCGGAGGTTGAGGCCTGGCGGATATCGAGAAGAGAGGATATACTGAAGGGCGAGTTCCCATCTCCGGAGTTCGGATAGGCTGGTGTTGGTGGGAAGTATCCAGATAACTCTGACGGTGTAACACTGTGCCAAGATGTGCTGGCCGTGCATCAAGGCATGTTTAGCCACAGGGTGATCCTCATTACCAACAAACACTGTCTGCCTGTGTCCATTCATGCGAATGGACAGTTTGTTGCTGGTCATTCCCACATAGAAAGCGTCACAGTGCAGGCAGGTCAGTTGGTAAATCACGTGGGTGCTTTCACATGTGGCTCTCCCTTTGATCGTGTACACCTTCCGGGTTACAGGACTGGAGTAGGTGGTGGTGGTGGGAGGGTGCATAGGACAGGTTTTACACCGGGGGCGGTTGCAAGGGTAGGAGCCAGAGGGTAGGGGAGGTGGTTTGGGGATTTCATAGGGATGAACCAAGAGGTTACGAAGGTTAGGTGGATGGCGGAAAGACACTCTTGGTGGAGTGGGGAGGATTTCATGAAGGATGGATCTCATTTCGGGGCAGGATTTTAGGAAGTCGTATCCCTTTTGGAGAGCCACATTCAAGGTCTGATCCAGTCCCGGGAAGTATTCTGTTACAAGTGGGGCACTTTTGGGGTTCTTCTGTGAGAGGTTCTGGGTTTGAGGGGATGAGGAAGTGGCTCTGGTTATCTGCTTCTGTACCAGTTTGGGAGGGTAGTTGCGGGATGTGAAAGCTGTTTTCAGGTTGTTGGTGTAATGGTCGAGGGATTCAGGACTGGAGCAGATTCGTTTGCCACGAAGGCCTAGGCTGTAGGGAAGGGACCGTTTGATATGGAATGGGTGGCAGCTGTCATAATGGAGGTACTGTTGCTTGTTGGTGGGTTTGATGTGGACGGATGTGTGCAGCTGGCCATTGGACAGATGGAGGTCAACGTCTAGGAAAGTGGCATGGGATTTGGAGTAGGACCAGGTGAATCTGATGGAACCAAAGGAGTTGAGGTTGGAGAGGAAATTCTGGAGTTGTTCTTCACTGTGAGTCCAGATCATGAAGATGTCATCAATAAATCTGTACCAAACTTTGGGTTGGCAGGCTTGGGTAACCAAGAAGGCTTCCTCTAAGCGACCCATAAATAGGTTGGCATACGAGGGGGCCATCCTGGTACCCATGGCTGTTCCCTTTAATTGTTGGTATGTCTGGCCTTCAAAAGTGAAGAAGTTGTGGGTCAGGATGAAGCTGGCTAAGGTGACGAGGAAAGAGGTTTTAGGTAGGGTGGCAGGTGATCGGCATGAAAGGAAGTGCTCCATTGCAGCGAGGCCCTGGACGTGCGGGATATTTGTGTATAGGGAAGTGGCATCAATGGTTACAAGGATGGTTTCCGGGGGTAACAAACTGGGTACGGATTCCAGGCGTTCGAGAAAGTGGTTGGTGTCTTTGATGAAGGATGGGAGACTGCATGTAATGGGTTGAAGGTGTTGATCTACGTAGGCCGAGATACGTTCTGTGGGGGCTTGGTAACCAGCTACAATGGGGCGGCCAGGATGTTTGGATTTGTGAATTTTAGGAAGTAGGTAGAAGGTAGGAGTGCGAGGTGTCGGTGGGGTGAGGAGTTTGATGGAGTCAGGTGAAAGGTTTTGTAGGGGGCCTAAGGTTCTGAGGATTCCTTGAAGCTCCGCCTGGACATCAGGAATGGGATTACCTCGGCAAACTTTGTATGTAGAGTTGTCTGAAAGCTGACGCAGTCCCTCCGCCACATACTCCCGACGATCAAGTACCACGGTCGTGGAACCCTTGTCAGCCGGAAGAATGATGATGGATCGGTCAGCTTTCAGATCACGGATAGCCTGGATAGCCACATGTGAAAGCACCCACGTGATTTACCAACTGACCTGCCTGCACTGTGACGCTTTCTATGTGGGAATGACCAGCAACAAACTGTCCATTCGCATGAATGGACACAGGCAGACAGTGTTTGTTGGTAATGAGGATCACCCTGTGGCTAAACATGCCTTGATGCACGGCCAGCACATCTTGGCACAGTGTTACACCGTCAGAGTTATCTGGATATTTCCCACCAACACCAACCTATCCGAACTCCGGAGATGGGAACTCGCCCTTCAGTATATCCTCTCTTCTCGATATCCGCCAGGCCTCAACCTCCGCTAATTTCAAGTTGCCGCCACTCATACCTCACCTGTCTTTCAACAACTTCTTTGCCTCTGTACTTCCGCCTCGACTGACATCTCTGCCCTTACTCTTTGCCTTTAAATATGTCTGCTTGTGTCTGTGTATGTGCGGATGGATATGTGTGTGTGTGTGTGTGTGTACACCTGTCCTTTTTTTCCCCTAAGGGAAGTCTTTCCGCTCCCGGGATTGGAATGACTCCTTACCCTCTCCCTTAAAACCCACATCCTTTCATTTTTCCCTCTCCTTCCTTCCTTCCTGACGAAGCAACTGCCAGTTGCGAAAGCTCGTAATTCTGTGTGTGTGTTTGTGTGTTTTGTTCATGTGCCTGTCTGCCGGCGCTTTCCCGCTTGATATATATATATATATAAAAGGATTTAACTTTTAGAAGCTTTTGGAGCCAGTGGTTCTTTCTCCCAGCAGAGGAGTTGAAGGGGAAGGAAGAGGGGTGAAGGAAAAGGACTGGAGAGGTTTAGGGAAAGGGGTATATTTCCGAAAAGTCACCCAGAACCCTGGGTCACGGAAGACTTATCTGATTGGATGAGAAGGAAAGATTGATCATTGGAGACTTTACTGGGTGGGATTTGATAAACCTAAGAGCTTACAGCTGAACGACAGGATAATATGCAAGATAGATATTCCTGCTAAAACATCTTTTCACCCTTATTAACTCATGTATGATGGAACAGTAATAATCTCTATCTTGCTTATTACCATGTCTTCCACCTTTAAGCTTTCAGGCTTTTCAAATCTCTTCTGGTGCAGTCCCCATCAATCTTTTCTTCTCATCCCATCCGGTAACTCTCACCAGACCCAGGGTTCTGGGGGAATTTTCTGAACTATACCCCCTGTCCCTAAACCTCTCCAGTCCTTTTCCTTCACCTCTCCTTCTCCCCCTTCAACTCTTCTGCCAGAAGGAAGACCCACTGGCTCTTAAAGCTTGTAAAAGTTGAATCTGTGTGTGTGTGTGTGTGTGTGTGTGTGTGTGTGTGTGTGTGTGTGTGTGTGTGTGTGTGTGTGTGTCTGTGTGCGCGCGTGGGTGTGCATGTGTGTGCGTGTGTGTGTGTGTGTGTGTGTGTGTGTGTGTGTGTGTGTGTGTTTTCCCCTGCTGCCGCTTGGTGAGTAGATTTTTCATCTATCCATTTACATTATGTTGACTAAAATTAAAGTTAGATTGCAGTTTACTTTGTTTGGGGATTTGAAATGCACTTCCCCACTGGACCATAATTACTAAAAGGACTGTTATAGCGTGGTGGGGTGGATTTACAAGGCAGAAAGAATGGAAAAACATGTATATCAATCACTTATTATAGAATGGAGTTAGGTATTATCCTACTGACTTGCAAAGTATGCTGTAGTCTGGACAACAAGAAGTTACATTAGAGCTATTCCTTTAAAATGTAAGACCATCCTTACTCAATATTCTGTTTACTGAACTTCACTGTGATACATACCTTGAAACCAATACGTGCTTCATTAACGATTAGTGGAAGAAACATACAGCAGACAAGAACTGGGCAGTAGTAAATAAAGAATATTATGTAAGGACTAGAGTACCAGCTCATACTCTTTCCACAAGCATCCAGCAATGAAGCTATGGCAGCAACAGCACAGCCTGATAAAATCCACCCTAAGAATGGTACAAGTGCTGCCAACAGTATCTGTTTCAGTAGCTGCTTTCGGTTCAGTCCTGTAAAATAACATGCAATTTGAATAAATATAATAAGATCAGAAACTTCCTGAAATATTAAAACCATATATCTGAGTGGAACCCAAACCCGTACCCATACATTTTGTGAGTTACACTGTTAATGACTGAGCTATTCAGGAGTGGCTCATGACCTGCTCAACATCCTCAATTCTGTCAGTTGCACTCTCCTGCTTTTCAAACTCCACAAAAACAGTCCTGTATGCCTTATTAGATTTGCTCTCCTGGGAAAAATCTCCAATAATGTTATACATATCTTATATTTTGAAATCCCTGGATAGTCCTCTTTTTTCCTTTCACTTATAAGCAACAGTGTAGTATCTGTGTTGTAAGTTAGCTCGTTTTGAATTTCTGCACATAAAGTGAATCAAATTCTGGGTCACTTCTCTGTTTCTGGCAGAACTATTTTTCATTATCATTATTCTGGGTTGATTTATTTTTCTTTTCTTTTTTTCCTTTTTCTTTTCATCCCACACTTACAGTACCTTCATATCTTGAAGGCAAGGAACATTTGGTGGTGAAACCAACAACTGCAACAGTATCAGATAGTTCTCATTATAAATTTGTGTGTTTGATAAGCTGCCAACTTCCGCTTTTTCACAGAGGCAATACAATAGCAGTTAGGAAAGTTCAGAAACACAAACCAATTAAATTTACTCTTTGGAGTACTTTGCACTACACTGCCTGCCTTTCTTCCATCTCTTTGAAAGTTTAACAGTTTCCTCAACTGAATTTTGTGTCTGATACAAAAAAGCAATACTGACAGAGAGGGGAGCAACAGAGATGCAAATCTGACTTGCATCGGGTTAAATTATTCACCACTGTAAACACAACAAGTAGCCTATCAAAACAGAAAATAAAGACAAAAACCTAAATCTTTCCAACATAGAGCAGAAGTACAATACAGCAAGCAATGCCACCAAAATGAGTATGTAGTTTCGATCTTTCCAAACTCGAATGAGGTGGCACAGTGGCTAACATACTGGATTTGCAGCTGGAAGACGACCGCGCAAATTCCTGTCCAGCTATCCAGAGATAGGTTGTCTATAGTTTCCCTTAATCACTTAAGGCAAATATCAAGATGATTCCTTTCAAAAGGATGTAGCTGATTTTCTTCCTCATAATTCTGTACAATGAGCTTATGCTCCACCTCTTATGGCCATGGTCATTACATCCTAATGTTCCTTACTTCCTTAATCTTTACGCACTTCTTGTCATTCTGAAGAAGGGAAGCATAAAAAACAAGAACAAAAATGTGGGTGAGCTGTACAATCTACAAGGAATTAGTCACTTAGAGTATAGGTTCTATGAACCATGAAAAAGATAATTGGTAATTAGAAAAAAAATGAGAAGAAAATATTAATCAATGACAGGCACAAATCAAAAGGTAACAGTGAAAAATGAAAGCACGAAATGAAGTAGAAAAACTCCAAATAATATAATGAAGAAAACACAGAAAGAAGGAAGGAAGAAAAGGGAAAAAGGATGAGGCAACCAGTGGTGGAACACAGGGGGATATGGGAAATAAATTAGAAAGCAAAATAATAAATAGGAGAACAGCACAGCTGATGGAAGGACAGCACATATTAATATAAATAAAGACCAGAATAATGGGAGAAATCTAGCACTTTCTCATTATTTCTTCACTGGAGTTGTTATGTAGATGGCCAAAGTAGTACTGTTGTTACACTGTAATGAATCATCAATGCATAGATTTTGGAAGAGCTTCTGATTCAGTTCCAAAAAAAGATGTACTATCAGTCCTTGTGGAGTAAGGTACTGATTCTATTCTTATTAGCTTACAGAAAAACATGTACAGCTTCCATCAGACTTCGACACAATAGTGTGAAATTCAGAACTGAAAGATGATCAGCCAAGAAATTACATATCATCACAACTATTCTCAACAGTCCTAGATGTACTCTTCATGTGCTTAAACTGAGAAAACAAAAAAGAATACATATGATCCAAACATGTCTCAACAACATTTGTTTTGCTTATGACAGTGTAGACCTACTGCTTGCTACCATTACAGGTGAATTTCAACAACAAATGGAAGAACCTATGAGAAAAAGTTTGCAAGCAGGCTTGAAACTCAATTATAACAAGACTACAATAACTTCCAATGAAACTGGTACACCTTAACAATAAATTGATAAGCTTTTGCATTTGGGTCAGTTAAGGAGAACTACTGGAAGGACAAAAAAAGAAAGAAACACAAGGGTAAAACTGGCTTGGAGTGCTTCAGAGAAACTAAGTAGGATTATCTGAACTAAGCTTCCAATGTGACTGAGAACAAAAGTTTAAAATCATTTTATATTACCACTTTTTTGATTTGTCGAAGAGAGACAAGGATTTTAATACAAAAACATTCAAAAACTGAGGGCTGCTCAGCAAGTATGGAGAAATGCATGCTGGATATTACTGAAATAGACAGGAAAACAAAACAGGCATATGTACTGCTATTCATCAAAGTATTCACATATTTACAGAATGAGAAGGTGCACAAATTGGTAAACTGCAGCTGAATAAAATAACTAGAAATGTAGATTTTCTTGAAGCAGCAGCTTTCCTGTATAAAGAGTGAAGCATTTATGTTGTGGCATTAAAAAATAAATAAACAAAGAAAAGCAAGTGCAGCTTATTAATACAACATAAAAACAGTATCCAATACTGACTGTAGTTAGTGTAATATATAAGCAACACTTGTTACTCTAAATTGATATACCTCATAACTTTTTTCAAATCACAGGAGGATCTTCTCCCTATTTGCTGGACAATAATGACGAAATACATGCGTAGTACTAGTTGTTGGTAGAAGAACACACATTGCACTAGAACAGTGAAGAATTCCATTTTTGCTTCAGCACTATAATCATGCAGCCATTCCCCCCATATCCAGAGTTACTGTTTATTCTCTTGCTCTAGTCAGTTCTTTCTTTCTTCCTTGATATTTCTTTTTTATTCCTTTCTTTCATTTTTTTATCTGTACTCATCACTAGCCCTCTCATTTCTATACTACTTGACCTCAGGTATTTCAATAGCACAATTTATTTTGAGCAAAGCTATGTCTTCATAACAGGACAATTTCCCAAAATTATTTTTTTCTCTATCACCCATAACCAACATCTAGATTTCTGAAGACAATTTTAAATAGTTCAGGTCTATTAGAACAATTTATGACATAACAGACTGTATGAACAATACACACTGATGGAAAAAAATTGCAACATCAAGGAGTTGTACAACAAAAACAAAAGTTGGTAGGCACATTTTTACTTCTGAAAGATAATGTCTATTCAAATTTCAAGTCAATGATGATGTAAATAAAATAGAAAGAAACTTCCACATGGGAAAAATATATTAAAAACAAAGATTCCAAGACTTACCAAGCGGGAAAGTGCCGGCAGACAGGCACAATGAAGAAAACACACAAACACACACACAGAATTACTAGCTTTCGCAACCAATGGTTGCTTCTTCAGGAAGGAGAGGGAAAGACGAAAGGATGTGGGTTTTAAGGGAGAGGGTAAGGAGTCATTCCAATCCCGGGAGCGGAAAGACTTCCCTTAGGGGAAAAAAAGGACAGGTGTACACTCGCACACACACACACACACACACACACACACACACACACACAGACATATATATCCATCCGCACATACACAGACACCGTGCTAGTAGTGCTGTAGTGTGCATTTCACTGACCCCAAACCAATGCCATTTGTGATGTCAGTGACGTCAACCGAGAGCTCATTGAAGGGCAGCATTGAGGTCTGTTGAGTTTTCTGATGAAAGCTGGTTTGCCTTGGTACCAGTGATGGCCAAGTATTGATTGTCTGTGTATGTGCGGATGGATATGTGTGTGTGTGTGTGTGTGTGTGTGTGTGTGTGTGTGTGTGTGTGTGTGCGAGTGTACACCTGTCCTTTTTTTCCCCTAAGGGAAGTCTTTTCGCTCCCGGGCTTGGAATGACTCCTTACCCTCTCCCTTAAAACCCACATCCTTTCGTCTTTCCCTCTCCTTCCTGAAGAAGCAACCATCGGTTGCGAAAGCTAGTAATTCTGTGTGTGTGTTTGTGTGTTTTGTTCATTGTGCCTGTCTGCCGGTGCTTTCCCGCTTGGTAAGTCTTGGAATCTTTGTTTTTAACCAATTTCAAGTCATTCGCATAAGAGTGGTGCTAGTAGTGCCACTATGTGGATGGAAATCAGGTTTGCTTCAAACACACACTGTAACAATCATGAGCATTATATTGCACACGGTGAGTTGTTGTTAGTCAGGAGTGCCTTTAAGGCAACCAAGATGCCAATATCAACGCCTCACTGAGTTTGAGTGAGGTCATGTAATATGGTTACAAGAAGCTCGATGTTCCTTCTGCGATATTGCAGGAAGACTTGACAGGAATGTAGCCACTGTACATGATTGCTGGCAGTGGTGGCCACGAGAATGGATGGTAGCAAGAAGATGGCCACATGGCACTAACAAGAGGGAAGACCACAGCGTTCACTGTATGACTCTGGTGCACCATACTGCACCTGCAGCAGCAATCTCAGCAGCAGTTAGCTTCACAGTGACACAATGAACTGTTACAAACTGATTACTTCAAGGACAGCTCTCAACTACACACCCTGTAGTGTGCATTTCACTGACCCCAAACCAATGCCATTTGTGATGTCAGTGATGTCAACCGAGAGCTCATTGAAGGGCAGCATTGAGGTCTGTTGAGTTTTCTGATGAAAGCTGGTTTGCCTTGGTACCAGTGATGGCCATGTATTGATTAAAATGAGACCAGCTGAGGGCCTGCAACCAACCTGTCTGCTTGCTAGACACACTGGACCTACACCTGGAGTTATGGTCTGAGGTACAATTTTGTATGACAGCAGGACCACTCTCATGGTTATCCCACACATCCCAACTGTAAATTTGCACATCAATCTGGTAATTTGACCTGCTGTGCTGCCATTCATGAACCCATCATTGCAAGGAGTGTTTTCCAGCAGGATACTGCTTGCCCATATGCCACAGCTACAAAGTGTCAACATGGCCCTTTGCCTGCTCTATTAGTAAATCTGTCTACAGTCAGCACATAATGGACATCATCGGATGACAGCTCCAGCATCAACCACAAACAGCATTAACTGTCCCTGTAGTGACTGAGCAAATGCTACAGGCACGGAACTCCATCCCACAAACTGACATCTGACACCTGTGCAACATAGATCATGCACATCTGCATGCTTGCGTTCACCATTCTGGTGGTTACATTGATAATCAATATACCAGCATTTCACATTTTCAGTTGTTTACCTCACACTTGCAATAACCCATGATCTTCCAATGTTAATCACATAAATATGTTACCTAGACAAATGTATCCCCAAAATTTCATTACTCTACATTAATTATTTTTTGGTGTATATACACATATACACACACATATATACACACTAATGTCCAGCTCATGCTGTAATTGGATGGATAAAAAGTCTACTGAGAAAGCAGCGGCAAGAGAATACACGTATAAAAGTTAAAGAAATGTGCAAACTTTTGCAGCCAGTGGCTCCTACTGGCAGAAGGTTTGAAGGAGAAAGGTCTTTCCTTTTCATTCTGTCCAGCAAGTCTCCCCTGACCCTCGGTTCAGGGCAACTTTTCTGTAAACCTCCCCATTTCCTAAACCTTGCCAGCCCTTTTCCTTCATCCCTCTTCCTACCTATCCAACCCTTTTGCCAGAAGAAGTAGCCACTGGCTCCAATAGCTTGCACATTTCCTTAACTTTTATATGTGTATTCTCTTAATGCCACTTGCGAAGTACTTTTTTTTTATCTATCCAGTTATATTATATTTTCCTAAATTGATTAGTTTCATGGCTACAACATTTGGAATAGGAATTTAAATGACTGCCCTCAATGTCACTTGTTACAAAAGATAAAATGACCAGCAAAGAAAAAAGAAAGTACTACACAAAATATGTTTGAATGTGGAACATCACTCTTGAACTCCTAATGACAGGTTCATCTACACATTAATTTTCATATGCTATAACTAATTCAACTGTGCTATTTTGAATATTATCAAAAATTATCTTATACTCAACCAAGTCAGTAAAATCTCTATAAATCACAGTGTTATGTGAAACAGAAAGAATAAATAAAAATATAACAGGTGCACTGCTAAAAGCCATCAAATTCATAAATAAGTTAATTTCTGAAACAGTTTCAGATGAGGAAAAAAAAATTGGAAATGCCCGAGAGTTATGTAATAAAAATCCAACAAGGAGACCAGACTGCAAAGACCTACAAAATACGAGTTTATGAAGAAAAAAAAAGGGGTACAACACCTTAAGCGTATATTATTGCAGTGAAAGAAATTACCGAACTGAGATAATATTACAAATAATTCACTATTCCATGTGTGATAGATGAGATATAAGACCACTGAAGTATAAGACTTCTGCTTTATGGCATGTGAAATGTGAGAGAGTTCAAGAAAGAACTGAGACATTACGAAAGTGCTATCAAGTCATTGCTGAAACAAAAAATAATAATTAAAATTACAGGGATGAAAATTTCAAAAATTTCAGTAAAAAAATGCTAAAGGCACATGTAACAAAAGCACCAAAAGCACAGTTTGGGAACCAAACAGGAAGTGTTTCAACTGTGGTGCCAAAGCCACAGATTAAATAACTGCAAACACACGAATAAGGGCAATAGACTCTTCAATTGCAACAAGTTTGGTCAAATCTCACATGAATACAGCAAGGAAAAGAATTGTAACAATGAAAACAATCAATTATTGATAAAATTATTTAATCGAATCGATAAAAAATCTACCCACCAAGCTGTGGCAGAAAACACACATAAACCACTGTTGTGATTGGCGAGCTTTTGGAGCCAATGGCTCCTTCTTCAGGCAGAAGGGTTAAAGGGGAAGGAAGAACAGTGAAGGAAAAGGACTGGAGAGGTCTAGCAAAAGGGGTAGATTTTGGGAAAGTCAACCAGAACTGCAGGTCAGGGGAGACGTAGAAGGAAAGACAGATTGTTTGGAACTGCATCGGATGAGATTTGAAACCTGAGAGCTTAAAGGAGGAAAACAGGGTAAGACAGAGATTACTATTAAAATGTCATGCATGAGTTAATAAGAGTGAGAACCTAAGAGCATTGTACATAACAGAGGTGGGTGGGGGCAGAGAAAAATAGACAGGAAAGAGAATTAAAGATGTAGAAACTAAAATGGAGTGAAGCAAAGAGTAGTTACAGTGAAGAAAAGCTGAGACGAAAGAAATTAATGTAAATTAAGACCAACTGGGTGTTGAGAACCAAGGACATGTTGTAGTGCTAGTTCCCACTTGTGGAGTTCTAAGAAACTGGTGTCTGGGGGAAGAATCCAGGTGGCACATGTGGTGAAATAGGTTCTGAGGTCACGAATCTCATTTTGTAGAGTGTGCTCTGCAACAGGATATCGTGAATTGCCAGTATATACCCTCTGCCTGTGCCCATTTATTGTAATTGATAATTTGGTGGCGGTCATGCTGGTGTAGAAGGCTGAACTGTGTACATAATATCTGGTATATGACATGTCATTCTGCGTGTGGCTCTCCCTTTGCTAGTACATGTTTTGCCAGTTACAGGGCTGTTGTAGGTGGTGGTAGGAGGGTGCATAGGGTAAGTCTTTTAGCGGGGATGGTCACAGGGGTAGGAGGGTAGGAAGATGGGTGCAGAAAGAACACAGGGTCTGACAAGAATATTACAGAGATTGGGAGGGTGATGGAAAACTACTCTAGGCATGGTGGGCAAAATTTCAGACAATATGGATCTCATTTCAGCGCATAATTTTAGGAAGTCATGGCCATGCCGAAGTAGCTGATTAAGGCATTCCACATCAGGATAATACTGACTCACCAATGGTGTTCTCTGAAGCTGTTATGTAGAGGGATCAGCAGTGCCAGGATTTGATGTGATGGCCTGGGAAATCTGCTTTTTAACTAGGCTGGTGGGGTGATTATGTGCAGTGAAAGCCGAGGTGAGAATGGTGGTGTATTGCTGTAAAGAGTCTGCATCCGAACAAATACATTTACCTCATGCCAAGGCTGTATGGGAGGGAACTGTCAAAATGTAAGTATTGTTGTTTGTTGGTTGGTTTAATGTGAACATAAGTGTGTAGCTGGCCTTTGGTATGGACGAGACCAGCATCAACGGAAGTGGCTTGAGAGAACATCATATTTGTTCACATGGATGTTATTAAATATACATATTTAGTGTTGAAAACTGTGTGGAAATTACTTTTTTAAAATGGTAGTTCTTGAAGAGAGCTGTTGAGATTTTTGGGTATGTCATACAGTGTTGACTAATTTGACCTCCTTCAGAGAAGACAGACACCACTCAAAACTTTGCAGAACTGAAATCTATTGCTAGGACTAACAGGATACTTTAAGTAGTTAATGTCAAGTTAATGTAAAATTACTCAGTGATTGCCAAACCCCTGAGTGGTCTGCTCAGAAACAACCAGGAATGAGAGTTTGAAGAACAACAGGAACAAGCTATGAAGATGCTCAAATACATTCTTTCATTAGATTCGATTTTAAACATCTACAACCAAAAGTATAAAACTAAAAGAGGTTGTTACACCACTGAACTGATTTTAGAATGAAACATGTAGATGCTTTAAGTTGCTGTTTGAATGTAGGGTTTGGTTTTGCAGATGGTTTAATAGGCAGAATCAGAAAATTGAAATGAAGGACAGTGTTGTGGCAATGATAAAAACATGCTCAAAGAACGACCTTACAACAACTTTTTAGTAAGAGAGGGGCTTCTTTTCAAGTTCAACAGAAGAGAAACTTTAGTGATTCCATGTACAATGCAAGGAGATATCATCATCCAGTTTATGCTGAAAAAGGACATTACTCTTTCAAGCAAACTGAAGAGAAAATGAAGTTCTTAAATGGCAAATTTGACCAACAAGATGCAACGAGTGATCTCCAAATGTATAAAATGCATAACCACAAATAAGAAGTCAGAAAAGAAGGCAGATTTCCTTCACCAATTATTCAAAGAGTTTCAAAAGTAATATATACAGATCACTCTGGAACAATTCAGTTGACTCATAAAGGATGCAGACACATCCTAAATATTACTGACATATTTGCCAAGTTTAGTTGGCTGTATCATGTAAAGACAACAACATTTAGTGATGGTAAATTAGTAAGGTGAAATCAGAAAAAAACTAATTTTCAGAGTCCAACTACGTAATTACTGATACAGGGACTTGCTTTACTTCCCATGAATCAAGGAGCACTGCATGGCATAAGTAATTGAACTACAGTGAATGTGCAAATTCAGATGACCTATTTTTCTTTGTCTATGAACATTGCTAAGCTTAGCAAACAATGCAACAACAAATGGTACAAAACAGTACCACGAGTTCATCATTCCATGAATTCAACATAAAACAGAAGCACTGGAATATTCCATTTAAGCTTTCGACAGAAGTAGAGATACATACACAGTATGATCTTCACATCACAAAACAATCTGAAGAACAGATTATTTATTCATATGACGAAGAACACGTGCAAATCAGGGAGGATATTAAATTAGAAATCAGTAAGTTTCAAGACAAAAATTGGGCTAGCTTTGATCAATGTCTGAAGAAGTCTTTTACATATAAATTTGGTAATCTTGGAGTGTAAAAGCAGCCACAATCTGGACCAAAATTAAAGCTGAAAGCCAAGAATCTTGATCCCTTCTGAGTTAAAAAAGTTTTAAAAAATTATATGTATGATGGTGGCTGAGAAGTGATAACCATGAAGGCACCTGCACTAGGCAAACATGTGGCAAATTCATGTAATCCTGGCTGAGAGGCTATTCATCTCTGACTAGAATGATTATCATGATGATTGACTGTGGGATTTGGATGGGAGATTTAAAGGTTTTCGCACCAAAAAGACTGGTGATTCACCATAAATTCTGAATAATGCAGTATCTCCAGAGATGGAGAAGAAATAAATATTGCTTATGGAGAAGAAGCAAGTTGGATCATCCTGTTTCTTTGTGTCATTTCATGAACATATGTTTGTAATCTTGATAATAAATAAATAATATATGTGGAATATGGAAACTGGAGATATGTATAAGATAACTTACTTTAAATAAGAGAAATAATAAAAGGAATCTGTTAAATTACAATGGAGAGAATGGCTGAAGAGTATTAACCTTCAGAAGGCAAAATTTCAGATACCGCTTACAAAAACACTTAAACGTAGAATTAACTATTTCTAGTTTTCATGACTTCTATGTTCCTTCCTCAGGAAGAAACAGGGATTGATAGTGGAAAGAAAGGTTACTCAGATCTCACTCTGACAGGGGGACCCACCTGTTTCGAGGATGAGGAGACAAAGACGAAGGGGAAGGCTTCAGAGAGCATACATAATAAAAAGGAAGGGAAAAGACGAATCTTTCAAATTATAACTGATTTTCCCCTTCCTTCTCATGGTTTTGGTCTAACTATGGCTGAGCTCTCAACTTATATTTGTTCCCCCACAAAAACATTTCAGACAAGTTTCAGTAAAATCAGTACATGCATAACAAATAACCAAAATAAATATAACTTTAATTGAATTTTGAATGTAGTACCTTTCCCAACAAACATTATATTGTACACTGTTGTGTACAGTGATAAAATAAATGCAATCATATTTATTATGGTTCCAGTGAACTCTGAATAATACACCATGAAAAGTCCACCGACATCTGTGTAGACAACACGACCATCTGAGGCTTGTCCCGGATTGGTCAGCTCACTGGAAGATGCGATTTTCTTGACGAGGGCAAGCATGTTGTCCCCAGTGTGTTGAAATGTTCCTTCAGGAATGTAGAATATACTGTCAAAGACTGTATGATACACATATCCATTTGCTTTATGTGCAAAATCCAATCCTGAAAAAAAATAGTTTATGACAAAAAGTGTGTAGTTCACATCAACAAAAAGAAAAAGATAGAAACAAACTCCATGGCACTTAAAGTCAGCTCCACCAATAGGCTTTCACTGTGTTCTCTCATGCAACTGTAATGACAATTGAAATTTTGTCACTGTTTTACTTGTGTAATGCATTAAAAAATCAATATTCCCTTACCTGATATATTACCAAAATCCCTAAACACTCTGAAATCCGTATCAGAAGGAACCAAACCACTCTGGAAAATTTCTTCTCCAACAACTGTACCATGGGGGTGAGGAGCAGAATCAGCATACATCTGTATATCAATAGATGCACAATTACAGTACTAGAAAACAATTTCTGATTCTTCTGATTCAAAAACAAACAAATAATAAAATATTGTACCAATGTGGAAAAGAAAAAACAGGATTTTACAAACATATGAAATGGTGTATAGCCAACAATAGCTGCAGTAATGAAACCAAAGCAGCTGCATCCAGAGGATGAGACACTAACTTACATTCCAATGACAAGGACAGCTTGTCTAGTGTCAGTCCAGCAGAGCAATTTCACAAGTGGGACATTTCCAAGCTGTAGGTGAATCACAAGTTTAGATAATCTGCTTCTGTCAATTACAGCATTAAAGATAGGTTTGGATTCTGTTGAAGTTATTGGCAGTTCGGGTTTTATGAGGCATGGCCTACACCTCAATAACAATCGGGAAAAAAACTGACTGGGTTAATAGCAGAATTTTTAAGAGACAACATTGCCACCAATGACTATATTCCTTTAGCAAATGGTATGAAGGTAGAATTTTTTAAGAGTTAACTCAAATTTCAGGCTGCCAGTATCAAAAGAAGCAAAAAAATCTGAATCTAAACAACTTTAAGATAAAAAAGAGATCAACATAAACTTATCACATCAAAATATTCGAAAGTTAAATTATAAAACCAAAGAACTTCTGATTTCCAAAATGAATTTTTACTTTACAATGGAATGTGTGTTGATTTGAACCTTGCTAACAGATTAAAACTGTCTGTGAATCAGGATACATACACAGGACCTTGCTCAATATACAGATTGAATAACATCAGGATAGGCTACAGCCCTGTCTCACTCCCCTCTCAACTACACTGCTTCCCTTGCATACCCCTCGACTCTTATAGCTGCCATCTGGTTTCTGTACAAATTGTAAATAGTCTTTCACTCCCTGTGTTTTACCCCTGCCACATTTAGAATTTGAAAGAGTATTCCAGTCAGAATTGTCAAAAGCTTTCTCTAAGTCTACAAATGCTATAAAAGTACCTTTGCCTTTCCTTAACCTATCTTCTATGAGAAGTTGTAGGGTCAGTATTGCCTCAAGGGTTTCTACATTTCTCTGGAATCCAAACTGACCTTTCCCAAGGTCATCTTCTACCAATTTTTCTATTCTTCTGTAAAGATTTCATTTTTATATTTTGCAACCAAGACTTGTTATTAAACTCACTGTTCAATAATTTTTACATCAATCATGAACTGCTTTCTTCAGAATTGGAATTACCACATTCTTCTTGAAGTCTGAGGGTAGTTCGCCTGTCTTATACACATTGCATACCAGATGAAAGAGTTTTGTCATGGCTGGATCTTCCAAGGCTATCAGTAGTTCTAACAGAATATCATCTATTTCTGGGGCCTTGTTTCAACATAGATCTTTCATAAGTTCTCACAGTATCATATCTCCCATCTCATCTTCATCTACGTCCACTTCCCTTTCTACAGTATTGCTTTCAAATTTACCTCTCTTGTATAGACCCTCTATAGACTCCTTCCATCCTTCAGCTTTCCCTTCTCTGCTTAGGACTGGTTTCCCATCTGAACTCTCGTTGTTCATACAGCAGCTTCTCTTTTCCCCAAAGGCCTCTTTAATTTTCCTACAGGTGGTTTCTATCTCTTCCTTGGTGAAATATGCTTCTAAGTCCTTACATTTGTCCTCTAGCCATTACTTCTTAGCAATTTTGCATTTCCTGCCAATCTCATTTTTTAAACATTTGTACTCCCTTTCACCTGCTTCATTTGCTGTATTTTTAAATTTTTCTCCTTTCATTAATTAAATTCAATATCACTTGGGCTATCCACAAGGATTCCTACTGGGCCTTTTCTTTTTACCTATTTGATTCTCTTCTGTCTTCACTGTTTCATCTCTTACAGCTACCTATTCATCTTCTACTGTATTCCTTTCCCCTGTTCTAGTCAACCAGTGTACAATGTTCCTTCTGAACCTCTCAATAACCTCTGCTTCTTTCAACTTATCCAGGTTCCATCTCCTTCACTTCGTATCTTTTTCCAATTTATTCAATTTTAATCTACAGTTCATAACCAATAAACTGTGGTCAGAGACTACATCTGCCCCTGGAAATGTCCTACAATTTAAATCCTAGTTCGTAAATCTCTGCCTAACCATTATATAATCAATCTGAAACCTTCTGGTGTCTCCAGGTCTCTTCCACATATACAACCATCTTTTATGATTCTTAAACCAAGTGTTAGTGATGATTAAAGTATACTGTGTGCAAAATTCTACCAGGTGGCCTCCTCTTTCATTCTTTTCACCGAGTTCATATTCATCTACAATTTTCCCTTGTCTTCCTCTCCCTACAGTCGAATTCCAGTTCCCCATTACAATTAAATTTTAGTCTCCTTTAACTATCTAAATATTTTCTTTTATCTCATCATACATTTCTTTGGTATGTTCATCATCTGCGGCGCAAGTTGGCACATAAACTTATATTACTGTGGTAGGCATAAGCTTTGTGTCTATCTTGACTCTGATAAAGCATTCACTATTCGGTTCATAGTAGCTTGCCTGCATTACTATTTTCATACTCATTATTAAACCTACTCCTGCATTATTCCCATTTCATTTTGTGTTTATTGCGCTGTATTCACCTGACCAGAAGTCCTGTTCCTCCTGCCATCGAACTTCACTAATTCCCAATATATCTAATTTCAAACCAACCCATTTTGCTTTTTATATTTTCTAATCTACCTGTCTGATTAAGGAATCTAACATTCCATCCTCCAATCCGTAGAATGTTTCTCCTGATGACGACATCCTCCTGAGTAGTCCCTGCCCGAAGATCTGAATGGGGGACTATTTTACCTCCAGAATATTTTACCCGAGAAAACACCATCATCATTTAACCACACAGTACAGCAGCATGTCCTTGGGAAAAATTAAAGCTGTAATTTCTCCTTGCTTTCAGTGGTTGACAGTACCAGCACAGCAAGGCCACTTTGGTTGATGTTACAAGGCCAGATCAGTCAATCATAAGGAGTTGCCCTTGCACCAACTGAAAAGGCTGCTGCTGCTTTCCAGGAACCACACATTTGTCTAGTCTCCTAATAGATACCCCTCTGTTGTGAGGGTACCTGCAGTAAGGTTATCTGTATCGCTCAGGCACACAATCCACCCCACTGATGGCAAGGTCCGTGGTTCATTTATTTATTTTACTTAAGTCATTCACTGAATAGTAATGTTGAATTGTAAACAGAAACACAAAAAAGAAAGAGAACTTTTCTAGCTTTTGGACACCCCTGTCTGCTGCCCCCCCTCCTCCCCCCTTTTTGCTCCACACCCACAAACAGCAACACTGTGCCAGACACACCCACAATGCCAGGACTGCAAAGCAAGTAGACTGGGGTTAGGTGTGGCCTCAAGTGGAGTGTATAGAGAAAGAAAGAGGAGGAGGAGATGTTGGGGAGGGGTAGCTGATGGCTCGGAGGGAAGCAGAGGGTTTATGCGATAGGAATGTCAGAGGGAGAGGCAGCAAGTGTACAGGACAAGAATGCGACACAGGGACCAGAGCCTGCAAGTTTGTGCACTGCATAATGGTGATGACATGGAGATGTGGATTAGGAAGGGAGACTGTTGAGTAGAGGGTTGAATGCAGTGGGTTAGCAGAGATTGAGGACAGGAGGATTACAGGAGAATAGAATGTGTTACAAAAATGATTTCCCATCTGTGTAGTTTAGGAAAGCTGGGGCTGGGGAAGGATCCAGATGGCACAGGTTGTGAAGCAGCCACTGAACTCAAGCATGTTGTGTTCATCAGCATATTCCAACACCGAGTGGTCAACTCTGCTCTTGGCCCCAGATTGGCAGCGGCCATTCATTCTGGTAGGCAGATGGTTGGTGGTCATGCCTACTTAAAATGCTGTGCAGAAATCTCAGCAAAAGCTGGTATGTGACATGGCTGCTTTCACCAGTGGTACTGCCTCAGATGACATAGGGAAAACATCTGACAAGACCAGAGCAGGATGTGCTGGATGAGTAAATTAGGCAGGGCTTGTGCCTGGATCTTGTACAGGGATATGACCCTTGTGGTAAGGGGCTGGGAATGGGAGTGGTATAGTGATCGATCACAAGGTGGGTGGTGGAATGGTGAGGATCATGGATAGTATGTCCCTCATTTCTGGGCATGATCAAAAGCATCCAGACAACACTAAAAGCAATTTAAGGAAAGCTTGAAAAGGGTAGACTGGGAGGATGTTTATCGGGAACCTGATGCAAATGTTAAATTTAACTTATTCCATGATAAACTTGTGGGTATATTTGAAAACAGTTTTCCTAAGAAATTAGTGAATCATAATTCAAATAAACTTGATAAAAAACCATGGCTGACTAAAGGGATTAAAATTTCTTGTAGCCGGAAATGGGAACTATACCAAGACACTAGAATAAGTCGATATGAAGAAAAGCTCAACCATTATAAGAAATATTGTAATATATTAAGGAAAGTTATAAAAAAATCCAGAAGTATGTGTATCAAGTCTGAGATTAGCACCTCTGATGACAAAGTTAAAACAATATGGAATATAGTTAAAAGGGAAACAGGGCAACCAAGGTCACAGGACAACAGTATTACTGTTAAGCACAATGAAAAGCTTATAAATGAAAAATCACAGGTTGAAAATATTTTTAATAATCATTTTATAAATGTAGTGGAAAATATAGGCACCAGCTGCTCACCAGATAGGGCAGAACTCTATATGAAAGAGGCATTCCCGGTGCAAACAAATGAAATTGAAAACCCACCTCACCGTCTGAAATTAAGAAAATAATAAATTCACTTAAGAATAAAAACTCACATGGAACTGATGGTATCTCCAATAGAAAACTAAAATCTTGTCCACACCTGATAAGTCAAGTTCTTAGCCACATATGTAATAGCTCATTGAATCAGGGAATATTTCCTGACAGATTGAAATATGCCATAGTTAAACCCTTGTATAAAAAAGGTGACAAGACAGAAGTCAACAATTATCGTCCTATTTCACTTCTGACATCCTTCTCAAAAGTGTTTGAAAAAGTAATGTACTCAAGAGTAACTTTACACATTAGTGGGAATAACGTTTTAACAAAATGTCAGTTCGGTTTTCAGAAAGGTGTTTCAACAGATAGTGCTATACACGCTTTCACTGATCAAATTTTAAATGCTCTGGATAGTAGAACATCACCAATTGGGATTTTCTGTGATCTCTCTAAGGCTTTTGATTGTGTGGATCATGAAATCCTCTTAGGTAAGCTGAAGTACTATGGAATGAATGGTTCAGTACACAGATGGTTCACTTCATATTTAACTGGTAGAATGCAGAAGGTTGAAACAGTAAACCCACATAGTACACAAAGGGCAGCAGATTATTCAGACTGGGGATGTATCAAGAATGGGGTACCACAGGGTTCTGTCTTGGGGCCTTTATTGTTTTTAATATATGTTAATGACTTGCCTAATTATATTCATGAAGATGCAAACTTGGTTCTCTTTGCAGATGACACAAGTATTGTAATCAAGCCTAAAAAGCAAGAATCAGCTGAGGAAAATGCAAATAATGTTTTTCAAAGAGTTATTAGGTGGTTTTCCGCAAATGGACTTTCATTGAACTTTTAAAAAACACTGTACATACAGTTCAGTACAGGGAAAGGCATAACACCAGAAATAAATATAGAGTGTGGGGGAAAATCTTTAGCTAAAGCAGATTGTTCAAAATTTCTGGGTGTCTGTATTGATCAGAATTTAAACTGGAAGACACACATTGACAATCTACTGAAACGATTGAGCTCAGCTACCTATGCTATTAGTGTCATTGCAAATTTTGGAGACAAGCACATCAGTAAGTTAGCTTACCATGCATATTTTCATTCGTTGCTTTCTTACGGAATCATCTTTTGGGGCAATTCATCACTAAGAAAGAAGGTATTTATTGCACAAAAACGTGTTATCAGAATAATGTCTGGGGCTCATCCAAGATCATCTTGTAGACAATTATTTAAAGAATTGGGGATATTGCCAGTAGCTTCACAATATATATACAGCCTAATGAAATTTGTTGTTAGTAACCCAGATCACTTCAGAATTAATAGCACAGTCCACAGCTACAATACTAGGAGACAGGGTGACCTTCACTACCGTTCATTGAATTTGACATTGGCACTAAAGGGGGTGAATTATACTGCCACAAAGATTTTTGGTCAATTGCCAAACAATATCAAAAGTCTGACAGACAACCAATCGGCATTCAAAAGTAAGTTAAGGGAATTCCTGAATGACAACTCCTTCTACTCCATAGATGAATTTTTAGACATAGGCCAAATAAATACAGTAAGCATTAACAATTGTACCGTATATAAGACTAACAATGATTATTTGGGATAAATGAATCTTGTGTACTTTGACACGTTCCACATCATTACGAAAGAATCCTGTTCATGATCCATGGAACAAGTAATATAACTAACTAACTAACTAACTAATATGTTTTCATATTAGGTGCATTGTGCTGCCACCTACTGCCAGGTACTCCATATTAGCGAGCTCAGCAGTCATTAGACATCGTGAGAGAGCAAAATCGGGCTCTCTGCGGAACACACGGACTTTGAACGTGGTCAGGTGATTGGGTGTCACTTGTGTCATACGTCTGTATGTGAGATTTTCACACTCCCAAACATCCCTAGGTCCACTGTTTCTGATGTGATACTGAAGTGGAAATGTGAAGGGACATGTAGAGCACAAAAGCGTACAGGCCAACCTCGTTTGTTGACTGACAGAGGCTGCCGACGGAAGAAGAGGGTCGTAATGTATAATAGACAGACATCTATCCAGACCATCACACAGGAATTCCAAACTACATCAGCATCCACTGCAAGTACTATGACAGTTAGGCGGGAGGTAAGAAAACTTCGATTTCTTGATCGAGCGGCTGCTCGTAAGCCATAAATCCATAAATCACGCCGGTAAATGCCAAATGATGCCTCGCTTGGTGTAAGGAGTGTAAACAATGGATGACTGAACAGTGAAAAAAAGTTGTGTGGAGTGATGAATCATGGTACACAATGTGGTGATCCAATGGCAGAATGTGGGTATGAAAAATGCCTGGTGAACGTCATCTGCCAGCATGTGTAGTGTCAATTGTAGTGTCCTGCAGTTTGCAGGAAAGAATTGACAGGCAATTTGAACACACCTTATTATCATTAAATAAAAACACCTTCTTGGCATACACTAAATGTTAGACACAAGAACAAACAGAAAAAAAGCCCACAACTCTTGTGATGGCAAACCAGATTCGGAAACAAGACACTGGAAGAAATTACTGACCAAAAGCTACACTACCCAATACAAAATACAATGTGCTACTATAATGTTACGCTGAGTGAATACAATGCTAGGGCCACTGTAAGTACTGGCAGGATTTATTCTGGCGGGAGGATGAGAAGCCTCAGGAACCAGAACAGATAAGGGACAGTGGAAAGGTCGACCATGAAGTATTTCCGCTGGACTTTTATCAGCATGAGGGGCAGCACGGTATGTAGCAAAAAAACGAAGCACTGCATCTTCCAGCAGGTGATGGCTCAGCAGCTTATCGAGCTGGGTCTTGAACGTCCACACAAAATGTTCTGCCCGGCTGTTTGACGCAGGATGCAATGGGGCAGTACGGATGAGGGAAATTCCACTGGCAGTACAGAATCGCTTAAGCTCGGTCGAAGTGAACTGTGGACCATTATCCATAACAATCGTTTTGTGGAGGCCCTCAACAGCAAAGAGGTGCCGGAGAATTTTGATAGTCTCTGCAGAAGTGGTGTTCATCATGCAGGAGTCATAAGGCTATCCCGACCCGGAGTTGATCAGTATGAGCTACTGGGAACTATGAAACAGCTCTGCAAAATTCAAATGGAGACGTTCCCACATACGCTGCATCCAGCCAAAAAAAATACTGGCACAGGGGTGCTGCCTGATGTGTTTGACACGTGGTGCAGACGGACACAAGGAAGGCAATGTCTTTATCCAAACTGCGCCAATAAAGGTGCTGGCGAGCCAACTGTCTGGTGAGGATGATGCCCCAAAGGCCTGCATGGAGGAGGTGGAGGACACGGCGGTATGACCACCTGGGAATCACTAAGCAAAAGGATGACGCCACTGCAGAAAAAAAGAGACTGTGCTGATGATCCCAAAAATGCTGGACCCCTTTATCGTGGACGTTACAACTGGTCGGCCAACCTGCACCAATTTGGCGGTGGAGAGCTTGCAGCGTCTGATCCTGAGCAGTGGCCCACTGGACCACAGTAGCATCCAACAGCAGCACGTCCAGAGCTGTGTTCAAGTGGAAACAGGCCAAGGGAGAGGCGCTAAACTCACGGTCCGCCCCAGCAGGCAGCTGGGACAGAAAATCAACACTTGCGTGCCTTTCAGAGGTGTGGTAGACAATATGAAAGTCGAACGTCACCAGGAAGAGTGCCAACGCTGGAGGCAGGGCGCCATCTGGGTGGACACAGAAGCACCCACAAGGGGAAACAAAGAAACCAAAGGTTTTTGGTCGGTCTGCAGTGTGAAATGATGACTATACACAAAACAGTAGAATTTCACCAAGGTGAAAACCGGCACCAAAGTTTCCTTTTCAATTTCATTGTATTTGGTTTGAGTGTCGGTCAATTTTTTGGATGCAAAAGCCACCGGCCTCTCAACACCATCAACCACTTGGAAGAGACCACACCCAGGCCATAGTCCGAGACATCAGCAGTGACGATTAACAGCCAACGAAGGATTGCAAATGGCCAGACAAGGACTGCTGGAGAGAGCTGACTTGAGACATGTGAAAGCCTGCTCCCATACTGCATCCCAAACCCAACACACACCCTTGCACAATAACCCGATCAGGGGTACTGAAATCTCGGTGTCATGGGATATAAAATGCCAATAATAGTTTATTTGACCAAGGATGGATTGCAGACGCTTCACATTGGTGGAGCGACGCAGGTTTTGAATCACCTCGAAATACTCCTTAGACCCATGTAGACCACGGGTATCAATCGTGAACCCAAGATAGCTTACCTCTTGTGCAAAAAAGTCACCCATTCCTTTCCGGCAATGCAGGTTAGCCTCAGGAAAAAACCGAAACAGCTGATCCAGCTTGTCTGCAAGGTTCACCACAGATGAGCCACCAATGATAACATCGTCCAGATAACTGGCCACCCCAGGCACCTGGCTTGTGAGATGTTCCAAATAACGTTGGAAAATGGCAGGGGCGCTAACAATGCCAAATAGGAGGCAGTTGTACTGGAAAAGGCCACACAGGGTATTAATAACGAGAATCTGCTGCAATTCCTTGTCGAATGGCAGCTGCAAATAAGCATCACGCAAATCAATTTTGGCAAAAACAGTTGAGCCCACAAGACGTGTGAGTGTTTCATCCACCAACGAGACAGGATATGCATCGACGATGGAATGAAAATTGACTGTGACCTTAAAATCACCCCAGATGCATAAAGCACCATTCAGCTTCTCGACTATCATAATAGGCATCACCCAGTGACTGTGCATAACGGGAGAAAGGATGCCTTCATCTTGTAAGCAGCAAAGTTCCACCTGGAGCCTGTCTTGGAGAGCAAAGGGGATCGGGCAGGCCTTAAAAAAAAGAGGGAAGAAGTTAAATATGCACAGTGAAACCCTTCACCTCCAGTGTGGAGGATGCAAACAACATTTTATATTTCATGAGGAGAGTATCTTATGAGGGAATCAACACTGCCTGTACCGCATCCTGCACTGAAAAACTCGGACGACCAGAAATGTCCGCACCCAGAAGGTTAGTAGTGTCGGGAGATACAAGCACAAAAACTGAGTGGTGAAGGAATGACCGTTGTAAGAGATTGGTGTGGAAAAAATGCCATTGACTGATACATATTGATTACTGAAACTGCACAAGGCACAAGTGTACAGGGACAAAAGCTGGCAAGCCCAAACGTTGGTATGTAGCACCATCCACAAGAGAAACGGATGACACCAAGTCAATTTGGAAGACCACTGGAATATGCATGACCTTCAAGGTAAGGAGAAAACAGGTACTCAACTGGTGAGTGACGGAGAATACTTAGTCGTCAATGGAATGTGAGGCTTCCAAGTCCTGAGGTGATGATTTGTGACAAGCCTGTGTGTCCGCATGAAGCGTAGCATCTATGCAATGTTTTTGTAAAGCCTGACACCACGGCAATATGGCCCGCTCGGCTGCAAGCTGTACATCTCGCTCACCACTGGGGGCACTCCAACCATTGGTGAGTCCGGAAACAGGCTGGACAGGATGGAATCTGAGTGAAAGACTTCCTGTCACGGAGTGGACAAAAGAAATCAATGAGGCTCCCGCTTGGCACTAAGCAACTGGAGAGCTGTGAAAACAGTGGGATCAAGACGCAGTGGTTGTAGCTGGTGAGACTGTTCAAACGCACGAATGATGAGCAGATAGGTGTCGAGGGACAGATTCTGTAACTTCTAAATATCAGCCTGAAAACCCTCGTCTGGTGTGTAAAACACCACCATATAGCAAATCAACGAAGACGCATAAGATTGTTTGCAGGCAACATTGGTGTACCACAATTTACAATCACGGGACAGACTCTGGAGTGTCGTAATCCATTCCTGATAAGTCCAACCAGGGGACTTTCAACAAGAAAAGAAAGTCTGACGTGCAGAGGTGACATGTATTTGTGCATCAAAGTACTCAAAAGGGCAACCCCTAATGTGAGTAAATGAGAGATCTCGAGGGGACTGCTCCGGGTTCATCTGTGGACTGACTGTGGCTAAGAGAAAAGCTCAACTTCAGTTTTTGTCATGGATCCCAGTGCCAGTAAATGTTGTTCCAACCGTTTGACATTATTTGATCATGGTTCGACAGACCTACTGAAAGCCAGAACTGTCAGTGGAGATACAGGAAAAGTGTTCAATTTTCCTGTGATGGAATTTCCCACAATTCTGGCAAGTTAGAGTGCATTTCTGAATGCATGAGTGTTGCCTGAATCTGCTGTAGAGTTTCCACCAAGGACTGAAGAATCTCCTTGAAGGAGGCCATTCCGTTCCAAAATGAAAATTGCATCTTCGTCGCCAATAATGCAATAACAAACAGATAAAAAGCCCATTACTGTTGAGGTGGCATACCAGATAAGGAAACAAGACAATGGAAGAAATTACTGACCAAAGTGACATCGCCTCTTACTAAGTTTTCTCTTCTTCCACAGAATGACCACAGCATTTACAAAAAGTTTATGTAACATCAGTATGACCTTATTCTAAAGTTGTTTTCGTAATGCCTTTTTTAAGCCTAGAGATAAGGTATTCCCTTGAAACATGTTGCTAAATAAGTAAGTAATACAATAGTCAACAAAGTTTGTGACTGGTAGTGGTAATTTAAAAAAACCTTTACATGTTTCTTGAGACTGTAACGGTCAAAAAATAGTCAAAATGGCTTCAAATGGGGAATTTGAATGATGCGTCGATCACTTACGAGAGTCGGCTATGTTCCCAGCAACTTTGGGCTTTGAGAGAAACTGAACGATGGCTTCTTACAGCTCTTTGAGAGTCTATAATAATTTATAGTCAGATAATAATGGGAATCTGAATGCAACTGTGATCTCTCACATATGTGACATACCCAGTGATGCAACAATTTTTCAATATCTTTAAAACTGCAGTAGTTAATATTTCACAGTGAATAAACATTTACACAATAAACATCTGAAACAACAAACCTTAATCACTTCATGCAATTTCAACAAATGTTATCTCAAATGATAACATTGCACTATAGCTATCATCACTGAAAGCTAAGTGTCTGTCTCTATAGTATTTTATTAAATGAAACAATAAGTTTACTGTTACCAGTCACTGTTTATTTGTTTCCACGACGCGTTTCGAAGGTTTAAACCTCCATCATCAGGTGGATATACATCAGTTAATATGGCATTTGTGTGTTTGTGTTGTGTTACGATTTCTTTGGAGGAAGTTGTGACACTGTCTAGTGGAGAAAACAAAACAGTATTTCAGAACTTGGTCTGTTTTGACAAAAATTGAACTTGTATCTAGCAGTAAACATAAATTAAGTAAGATAAAGTACCTCCAGTGGTCACAGGATCCTTTCACAGTCGTAACACATCACATGAACACTATCATATTGTATAAACAAATATGGCGTCGTAATCTATTAGGTTCATGGATCGTACAGCAAAAGAGAAAACGTTCTCACAAAGTCCAGAGAATATACGTCCTAACAACATTATTACAGAAAACTTTTTTGAAGGATTTGGAGGTGTTGAATACATTTGTTGGAGTAAATACTTCAGGCAGTAAGTAAATACGATTTTGACAGCTTAAAATAGCATAAAGTTCATACTCATTTATACAATCAGGAGAGGTGTTAGAAACTTTAAGTACAATAATCATATTGGTTACAGTGATAAAATAAAATAATACACAATTGACAATTCTTATAGGGGTTCATAGGTAGATATGAAAGGCTGGAGGCAGAGGGGGAAGGAATATAAAGAGAACATGAGAGGGAGGGAGAGGGTGGAGAGAGAGATTGTATGACAGCAAACTTTACAAGGCAAAGGATCTTAAGATTATATCTGTTGCATGTAAAGTTTGCTGTCATACAAAAGAGAACCACAAGCTGTTTCTGCTAAGAAGACATAAATAACTGTTTAAATCATATTTAATGGTAATCTGCAGTCATTTAGTGTGAGCACACACACACACACACACACACACACACACACACACACACACACACACACACACACACAAGAATACTGGCTTATTTATTTATGACCCAACTATTACCTATATTTGTTATCAATGAATGTAACTGAATGTTTATAACATTTATTTTATTTAAATATTGTTATAATAGGTCAGTTAGTGTGTAAAAGTGGTCAAGATGAGTCAAATCATGCCTTTAGCATGTGAGAATGTATTTTTGGTGGGGATGGCCTTCAGCTGAACACTACGGGAGTCAAGTAGAGACTGGAACTTTTCGAGTGAAGAGCTCAAGGATGTGATTCTAGACACTTTGTGCCGAGTGGTGGAAGAAGGCAGACCTGCCTATTGTAACATCTGTGATTCAGTCATATAGGTGTTTGATTCTGGGCAGTGAACAGCCACTACCATACTTCCATACTTTAACATCTGACGGGATTTTATATTTCAAGAGATCTGAATGTGCTTCACAGAAGGACGCTCTAACATTTTCATCTTAAATTATGCAACTGAGGATACACAGAGAATGAGTAGCTATTCTTTGTATTGCAGGTGATAATTTGTAAATTATGTTGTTGAACTCTGAACTGTTTTGAACTGGTGAATATTTCATATATTGTGATTATGAAATGGACTTGATTTTCACATATCTTCTATAACTATTTTGTTTGAGTATTTTGCTACCATTCTCTTAATGACCTCAACATAACTTTACTACATTTGATACAGGTATTTTCTGTCTGTATTTTAAATGAATATCATAGGGGCACTTCCTATTTATATGAGATGTCCTTTATTGAACAAACAGTCTTCAACATAATTTTATGTCATCTATATCAATTATATATGTTACAACATAACCCTTGTTATTGAAATAGTCATTTAACTTTTATTTTGTAATTCTGTATATTTTATTAAGTCACAATTCTAGCTAGTGCATAGACTATTTGACAGCACGGTCTCAGCTACAGGTATTATTTCGCAGTGAATTCACTGCTGCACACGAAAGCAGACATGCGCAGCTCGACCCCACGAATATATCGAGCTATTCTTTTTAACATACAGGTGAAAATGCACCTGGTTTGTCGTATGGGATGCTTTTTAAAAAAGCAGCTGCTCAGCAGTAACCATTAGGTACCATCGCAATTCTCATTTAAGGATAAATTTGCACATAAGGCAAAAATCACAAGTCAGGAGTAACAACATCTGTTTATTAATTTTAATATTTATAGGAGGCAATTACCTCAACATCTCATAATCAATGTACTTGTTTGCAAAGAGAAAAATGAACAACTGCCAACACTAGCTCTAATGAATGACGTAGATGGTAGCTATCCTTGCACTATTTCCCTTTGCTTCCATAATCCTCCTGGTATCATAACACATACAGCTGCAGCTGTACCTTAAATCAATGATTCATGCATGTGCAGAATGAGATAATCAATCTCTGGTTCCTGACATACAGTAACAGAAAACACAAGGCAGCTTTAGATTAGATGCATGGATGTTTGAAAGTTTAGAGGGACAAAAAATTCTAAAGATGGGAACAATATAACACTCAAAAAAATCTGGCAGCACGTAAAGAGACAATGGAACATCTCTGTTGCAATCAAGAAATGAAAAAAGAGGGTGGAGCCAATAAATACTGGTTTAACTTTCTCATTAATCATATACAACTGTTCACTTGATGAAGGGTCTGTTCCTAAAGACTGGAAAGTAGCACAGGTCACACCAATATTCAAGAAAGGAAATAGGAGTAACCCACTGAATTACAGACCCGTATCACTGACCTCAATTTGTAATAGGATTTTGGAGCATATATTGTACTCAAACATTATTAATCTCATTAAAAAAAATGACTTATTGATACATAAGCAACACAGATTCAGAAAATATTGTTCTTGTGCAACACAGCTAGCTCTTTATTCCCATGAAGTAATGAGTGCTGTCAACAAGGGATCTCAGATCGATTCCACATTCCTAGTTTTCCGTTCCTCATAAGCGACTATTAATCAAATTGCACGCATATGGAGTATCGTCTCAGTTGTGTGACTGGATTCATGATTTCCTCTCAGAGAGGTCACAGTTCGTAGTGATAGACAGTAAATCATCAAGTAGAACAGAAGTGATATCTGGCGTTCTGCAAGGTAGTGTCATAGGCCCTCTGCTGTTCCTGATTTATATAAATGATCTAGGTAATAATCTGAGCAGCCCCCTTAGATTGATTGCAGATGACGCTGTAATTTACTGTTTAGTAAAGTCATCAGATGATCAATTCCAATTACAAAATGATCTAGAGAGAATTGATGTATGGTGTGAAAAGTGGCAATTAACGCTAAACAAAGAAAGGTGCAAGGTCATCCACTTGGGTACTAAAAGAAATCCAATAAATTTTGGTTATACGATAAATCGCACAAATCTAAGGGCTGTCAATTCGACCAAATACCTAGGAATTACAATTATGAGCAACTTCAATTGAAAAGACCACATAGCTAATATTGTGGGGAAGGTGAAACAAAGACTGTGCTTTGTTGGCAAAACACTTAGAAGATGCGACAAACCCACTACAGAGATAGCCTACATTACTCTTGTTCATCCTCTGCTGGAATATTGCTGCACAGTAGGGGATCCTTATCAGGTAGGATTGACGGAGGACATCGAAAAAGTGCAAAGAAGGGCAGCTCATTTCGTGTTATTGTGCAATAGGGGTGAGAGTATCACTGATATCATACGCGAGTTTGGATGCCAGTCACTGAAACAACAGCGGTTTTCTTTGCGGCAAGATCTATTTACGAAATTTCAATCACCAACTTTCTCTTCCGAATGCGAAAATATTTTGTTGACGCCCACCTACGTAGGGAAGAATGATAATCACAATAAAATAAGAGAAATCAGAGCTTCAACGGGAAGATTTAGGTGTTCCTTTTTCCCTTGTGCCATTCAAAAGTGGAATGGTAGAGAAGTAGTATGAAAATGGTTTGATGAACCTTCTGACAGGCACTTAAGTGTGAATTGCAGAGTAACCATGTAGATGTAGATGAAAGGCCACATCATCAATCTGCATCTCAGAACTATTATAATGCTTTATGCAAGGAACACAGATGACAATAGATTGGTATGTGGTGTGGATGATGGTAATCTAGCACATGTTGCGTTGCTACAGTGGAGAAGTGTCTTTTTTGACTAATTAAAGTGGCTTTTGATTAGATTTGCATATAACTGGGTTTTAGTGGCCAATTATTGTGTTTCCAACAAAATTGGAGATATCAGCTTGTAATGAATAACCATCCTCTAACATTATCTTTTTTCATACAGATAACCGATACCATGAATACTATCAATTCTTGCATAGGTTAAAATTATCTCAGCTGTTTCATTAAATAATTCATATCATATCATATACGATGTATAAGATTTCACAATAAAATGTATAAAAATGAAATTAATGTGTTACAATCGATATGTACTAACAGTTAAAATTACTCTTCTTTTTAGAACAACTGAAATTACCAAATTTCTAGCCTACTTAAAATTCATATTATTAATTGCATAATCTAATGTGAATTATTCGATTTATTTCTGCATTAATTTATAAAATAATGATATATTTTAGCGATGATTCATCTTTCGTTTTGTAAACCCTTTTGCTTTGTAAACTCTGGAAATTGTGAGTAAGGCAGGCAGTAAGTTGTTGTGGGCGTGCCTCAGATGGAAGCAGACATTTTTATAAGTTTATCACCAATAATGCAACTATTGGTTTAATGTGGAAATTACAAAGTTGGTGGGATTTAGAAGAATGAGATAAAATTAAAAAATATTTATTGCAACAGGCAACTCTTCATCAGTTATTTCATCTTCAAGAACCTGATACATTAAATCAAAATTTTCAGCAGCAAGACTGTACTTCTCCTAAACACAGCAAGATTTTAAACTAGCAACAACAACAACAACAACAACAAATAAAAAAGTTATTGTTATTCTTTTGTAATCCTACTCCTCTTGAAGTTTTCAAAATCTGTGCAAAGAATGAAAACTTTATGGTGACGTGTGGAAGGTTAAGATTACAAGCTGATGTGTCTCTGAGGTTTTTAATCTGACCCCCCCTACTATCTTTGAACTTATCTTGGTTAACTGGTTGTTAATTTTGTGACATTTGGCCATTAAATTTTTCTTCATTCCAAGAAATCACAACTAATTAACTTCGTATGGATACAAAAGAATATATCAAATTGTTCAGTGAATCAGACTCTTTAAAATTGTGTACTGTGAGTTTCTGATCTAGTATGTTTGCTACATAATAAACATACACTGATATTACAAAGCACAGGTGGCCCAAAGTCATGAACAGTTGTTCCATAACTTTGACTGGCAGCCAGTTTTGACAGGAGGAAGAAAAGCTGAAATTGTCCACTTCACTGGATGCACAAACCAAACAGCTAAACTTTGAACTTTTAGAGGACATCACGTTTTCATGAAATCAGTCTTTTACCAGTCAGCTTCAATGACTTCATCTGCCAGTATCAGTCTGTATATCCTCAGTGGACAAATATTTTGTGCTTATCAGAAAGTTCAAGGTGTGATTAACTCATGGCATTGGAGATACATCATTTTAACAATTTTGTACAGTCACTGGTAACTGACACAGAAATGCCTTGTGTCTTCCTTTTTCTTCATGAGGATCACAGCTGAGGTTCAAAGACTTTTGATGGCAGAATGTTGTTGTCACAACTTCTTCACCTCTTGTTGAATTATCCAGCATTCTGTTGGGGATACCCTACATGAGAGGTGACTGACAGGGGAGGGGAGGCAGGGGTGGGGGGTAGTGATCCACAGTATTTATGTGATGTTTCACACTGGATCTGGTCTGCCATGTCTGCACTACTGACTTGAATGAACCTCAAAATTGACACAGGATGGTCAATACTCATTGACATTCTTACTCAGTGAAACCAGGACCTGTTGGCAAGTGAAGAGTCAAGTCTACCATATAGTAAAGCAAGATTCTCCAGCGATGGTACGGAGCTATCTGCTTGGGCTCATTCATCTCTATATACATACTTACCGTTAGCAAAACGGTTGCACATGTTTATGAGAACTGGTAACCCAGAGGTCTCGCCTTCTCCATTTGTAATGGCTGTGATCATCATTGGCATATAGATTACTTTTGTGAGGATAAATACCTTTTTGCACTCAGCTACAGCTTCATAGGTTAACCAAGTATCCATATTATTCACTAGAACTTGACTTGCTGATGCCAGTGGCGAAAGTGTCTCTTCAGTCGTAGATAACAGTCCAGAACACTCCGTTTCTTGAACTTGCTTTAGGAGCTTCTTCAATTCGGATATCAAATCTTCCGTAGGCTAATATTATCACTGGATTCGGACACTGATATGGATATACATGCACCAGACCGTCCAGAACTGAATAGTTTCTTGGCTGCACCGCAGGCTGCACGGGCACTATGTCACATGGCAAGACTCCCTGGCAGCACAGCCCACAAGGAAAGAGCATACACATTCCTCGAGCAGTTGTGCTGATGTATCTGAGGCTTTCCAGTTGGTTTACTATTTGCACACAGTGACATACTTGTTCTTAGTTATTTCCCTCAGTCTGCTATTCAGGTTTTGTTTGTATGCTATTGACAATTGTTGGTTTCATGATTGAATTCCTACTGGTTTATCTTTTCAGATTTGTGTACAGTTAGCCCTCATTCACTCTTCTCGGCCACTTATCATTTTTCAGAGAAACCATCGAGTGGAGTACCACTCCTGGTAAAGGGGTGCCACGGTCGACTCTCGCGTACGAAATAGCTGGTAATGATGGATCAAGAGTTTCTGGGGATTTCACAGAATTGAATAACAGCAGGAATGGGTGTGGTTGACATCAACCCCTGCAGCAGCAGCAGCAGCAGCAGGTGCACAAGTTGATCAAGCAGAATGCATAGCTAATAAAAAACGTGAGAGTGTAGCCTGTGGGTCAAGCACCTGTGGGGCAACCTCCACCCCCGCCCTTGCTGTTTGCCACACTTGACGTCACTGTAGACTAGTAAGATGTCATAAATCAACAGCGGTAGTTTTCCCTGTGTTGATTAATGCTGTACTGCTAGTTAAGGAAGATATTAGATCCCACAGTCCAGAGGCCTCTATTACTTACAACTAGTAGCAGTCTCTATAAAACAGTTCAAAAGCTGTGTCTGCAGACTGACCCTGAAGTGTTAGAATTTACAGAACTGTGCAAATCCGCATAGTGAGCATCTCCACCATCAAACTGATATTGTTGCAGCACAGCTGCAGTTTAACCAATATGGGAAATGTAGTAATTAGTTTCATACATCCTGGATAACGTGTTTGCTAGGCGTCACCTGCAAATGCTAGTTTGAAAGTACGAGCTGCTGTGTCTCATATGGTGATTTTGTAATCACAGATGTAGTTGTCCGATTAACACTGGACAAGAAGGTCCACATTAGAGCTTTGGAATCATCCAACCAGGAGCTAAGTGCAATAGCAAATAATGATAAAATGTCTGTGTCAGCAACAGCTCAAAATGCATTTTCGGGTAGTTGGCAAATAGATCATCTTTCTACCAAGTGCCAACATGTTAGTCCTCTGGATGGAACTAAGGGTGTAGTCCTGCACAATGAAACATTTCTTGCTGCCAAGTAGATTTCAGTGAACTTAGTAGACAGATGCAAATCAGTCACGTGTTTCGAAACAGATCATGTTCCTTATATAATGACAGAAGATCCCCTCAGTGTTGGATTCACCACTCCCCCCCCCCCCCCCCCCCCCCCTTTGATGCTTAAGTCTTGTCCTGACTGCTGCATGCGCCACGACCGTCACCAGTGTCCAGAACCTGACCAAACGTCGGCGTTCACTATAACGCCAGTCTTGGCACAAACTGACCATGCGCTTGATAAAATCCTGAATGAGTTGGATATCAATGGTATTAAGTTCCAATCTCAGGAAGATATGTGGGCAGCAGTTTCTCTTATCAAGCAGGAAATCTTTCGGTGTTTGGGCTCCCCACAGCTGCGGCCACTGCTGCGGCTAATTATTTCATGTAACTTGCCAAAGATCCCTCCGTGCAGGGAAATTACTGTACAGGCAAAATACAAGAATACAGAAAGGCAAATCACTTTGTTGGTCACAAGTTTGCCATTCCCTTTTCAGTGACCTGAGGACAGTGAATACCATCACTCTTCCTCCCTCTTCAAAAACACTGCTGCCCATGTAGGCTCACAATATTCGAAAACACATATAAAATACAATGCCTAGTTAATCTATGTAGACCCAATGATACATAACCAGAAAAACAATGAAAGCTACAAATACTCTACCACTAATTGGATCTCAAAGCATACGGTACTTCATGCTGTCTCTATCTTCCTGATTTTCTCTGTGCTTAGTACCTCTCTTCACTCTCTCTTTCTTCCTCTTTCCTTCCTGTAACATTCCTGGAATCACATCAGGGCAACCTTTAAATGGGCATAACCACCCAACATTTACTATCATCATTCTAGATGCTAGCTAAAGCTTAACATTAATGGGAGATGTGGCTTCAACAACTTGGTATGGCCCTTAATACCTTGTGAGAAACTACTTCGTTTTCCCTTTTTGTGTGTAGGGGCTGGACAGCATTACCCATTGCCCCACTCTATACTGCAGTAAACTTCCTTTCTGCTTTACTGCATCTTCCTGCCTTTCCAAAGCCTTCATATTCGCCTTTTGAACCAGTTTCCAAACATCCCAAGTTGTCCTTGTGAATTGACGTACAGATTCACCAGCCCTTCCTTTTTGTAGCTTCACTAAATCAAACGGTGACGGCATTTTTCACCCGTACACTACCTCATATGGAGACAAACCAGTATTTGTATGGACTTTTGCATTGTATGCACATACAATATGCTTCAAATACTCATCTCACTGATGGTGATGAGAACCCACATAAAAACTCAGCATCTTCCTGATTGTTCTTTGTACCCGCTCTGTCCTTTTGTTGGCCAGTGGATGCAACGCGCTCGTCCCCAACTTATTTATGTCCAACAATTTACACAGTTTCTTTATTAAATCCGACATGAAGTTGGTCCCTTGGTCAGTAATTATTGTCTTTGGTTCACCAAACTTAAAAATCCAATGTTTACTAATGCATTACGTGACCACTGCTGCCTGTTGATTTGGCATAGCCACCGTCTCCACATACCTTGAAAAGTGGTCTATTATTGTCAGGATAAATCTGTTCCCCGATGGTGTTCGCCTTAAAGATCATAAGACATCAATCCCCAGCAAAGAGAATGGACATATTCCTTCCGGTAATCGTTGTAGCTTTATCTGTTCCCAACTCAAACCTGCTCTCTGCGCACAAGGTATACAATTCTTGACATACTGATCCACATCTCCTTTCCTACGTCTCCACCAATACCTCTCCGCCACTCTCCTTATTTGTCGCTCTACACCCTCCATGACCAGATACCACATGATCATGTGCTTCCTTTAAAACCTCATCCCTCAACTTCACTGGCACTACTACCCTTGGCCCTAACTTAGTTTCCCTGCACTGAAGACCGCCGTACATATTAAATTGTGGTTGTGTCTGGTACAATTTACAATTGTTGTCCATGTCCTGTAATTTTTGCCATATCACTAGGTCATAACCTATGACTTCTACTTTTGCCACGTCCCTACTTAGTGCATCTGCATTACCGTGCTTCTTCCCAGGCTTTTGCACCACCTCACAGTCGAATTCACTAAGCCTCACAGCCCATCTGGTGAGTCTAGTGGACAGATCCTTCAATCCCAATAACCACTTCAATGCAGCATGTTATGTCACTACCCAAAATCTCCCATATAAATAACATTTAAAATAAGTGATTCCATAGATTACGCTAAGCATCTCCCTCTCTGTTGTTGAGTAATTCCTTTCTGCTGCATTCAACTGCCTAGACACATAGGCTACAATATGTTCTTTCCCATCAATTTCCTAACTAAGAACACAACCTAATGCTTGATTCAATGCATCACGTTCTAGTATAAACTGCTTTTCAATATCTGGAAACACAAGAACCAGACTTGATTTTAACACTTCTTTCGATTTGTCAAACGCTTTCTGACAATCTTCTGTCCACATAAATTTCACACCTTTCCACTGAAATCGTGTCAATGGCTGTGCCAAATCTGCAAAACCCTTCATGAACTTTCAATAGAAATTGCAAATTCCGATGAATGACTGCACTTCCTTAACTGTTTTTGGTTCCTGAATATCACTTACAGCCTGTACCAACCTCAGAGCTGTTCGCACTCCGTCTTTACTGATAATAAGACCCAAATATTTTACTTCTTAAAATGCACAATGACACTTCACCAAGCTCAAAGTCAAACGAGCTGCTCTTAACCTCCTAAAGACATCCCTTAATCACTGTCTATGTTGTTACATATTACTTGAAAACACTATATTGTCATCCAAATAGACCAGACACTGCCATGGTTTCAAACCCCCCAAGACACTGTCTAGCAACCTCTGAAACATTGCCGAAGCATTTTTTAAACCGAATGGCATTCTACTGTACTGGCAATGGCCTCCAGGAGTAGAGAAAGCTGTTTTTGGATGATCCTCTGGAGCCATCTCTAACTGATGATAACCACTTGTCAAATCCATTGCAGAAAAGTACTGGCACTGTCCGAAGTGATCCAAAGTCTCTGTTATGTTTGGAATGGGGTATGCGTCCATTACTGTCTTATTATTGAGGTATCGGTAGTCACAACAGAACCTGTATTTCTTAGTTCCATTCGTAGATTTTTTAGACACAACGACAATGCCCGCTCCCCAGCAACTATTACTATGCTCTATAATACCGTCTACAAGCTGCTGATCAATGAAATCCTCTACAATCGGCTGCAAATAGCTCAGTATTCTGTATGGTTTACAGTAAACAGGTGCTTCATTCCCTGTTGGTATCCTATGTTGAACTAATGGAGTTGCTGGTAACAGCCCTTGTGGAAAAAATAAATCCTTAAATTCCCACAATAATTCTTCCAAATGCTCACTTTCTCCGTCTTTCAAATGTTTAATTTTGTCACACAATGCAGTTCTATAGCAGTTAGTGGTTGATCGCTTTGCCTACCTCTCTAACACCAGTCTTTGTCATCTGGAACATCCAAATTTGCTACTAAAACTCCTTTCCTCAAATTCACATCTACAGCCCTACATTTTTCCACGTTCAGGGGAACTACTTGCCTGTCATTCCCCTCCTGTACACGTACAAAACTACGTTCCACAAAACAATCCAATGAACCCAAAACTTCATTACCCTCCAATGGTTCAATAACACACACTGTACCCACAGGTAGATTTGACTCCGCACTTAATCAAAGCGACTTCCCGGTGCCACTAGACACACACTCATCTGAATTAAGCCTTAATGCTAATGTACGCAGTCCAATTGGTTTGTTCATTATGTTGAATGCCCCTCATGACAGCTCTGCATTGATACAGTTTCCCCTACCTGAAATAACATTCCACTAAGTTCCAAGGTCAATTTTGTCATGATGTTGATGCAAGAAATCTACTCCTAGGATCATGTCATAGCCCTCGCTTACCCATGGTACTAACTCCATGCATGCATTAAATCAGACTTTCTCTATTCGAAAGTCAACTATCACCAACCCCAAAGGAGTGAATTCCTTATCCCCCACTTCATGCAACCTAACTTCCTTCGTCCCATTATATTCTTAGTAGCCACTGACACTTGCGCCCCTGTGTCCAACAAAATCTTAAACTCTTTAGTTCCTATGGATCCTACCACTGAACATTCCACCTCTGCATATGTATTCGTATCATTGAAATTAAACAGGAGCTCCCTTAGGTGGGTCTTGGGCCCCCTCTGCCGTTTAACAACTGTCCACCTCTCCTATCTCCACTTCTCCATCCTCCACGCTGCAGGTTTGAGTTGGGAACAGATAAAGCTACAACGATTACCGGAAGAGGTGGAGACCTCTTCCTCTATTCCTTGGTGACTAGGTACATTGCCTCTGCACATGTCCCGTACGACCACACTTATAACATTTTATACCTGCTGTAAACACTGTTTGCCTCTCGCGTACACCTGCTGCCACGTCTACTTCCTCACAATGCCAGCTGAATGGCTGAATACAAATATTTCGGTTTCCCTGCATGCACTTTCCATGACATGTGCACTGGTAACCCTCTCAAAAATACATCAAGTGCCTTTGCTCGGCCTCCTGGAACAGAACACTATTCACTTCATCGCTCTGACCCAACTCATAAGTATATTCATTAATTTCCCTTGTCCTGTACGCAAATTTCTCCATCGTCTTCCTCATTTCTTTGTATTGTACTCAACCTCTCTCTAAAGTACCGAGCGCTATTCTATTTCTTGTAACTTTGTAAAAGCCCCTCCTTCAACTGCTTAAAATGTTCTGCCTTCCTTAAGGCCTCAGAACACCTTACATACATTTTCGCTTCACCCGTTAATCTAATCTTGGCTACATGTAACAACTGTTCATCAGACCAACCATTCATCACAGCTGAAATTTCCAAGTCCTCCACAAATGAACGCACATCCTCAGATGGCTTGCCAGAAAACGGAGTAATCAAACTCGCGGCAGCTGGATCTCTCTCTTACTGCGGCATCCTGGCAATGACGACTCATCCGATGTGGTTTCCTGCTCACTTCTAGATGTTAATTCACTTCTCAACTGCATATTGTCCACTGTCAATTGTGCTATCTTTTCCATCAAAATCTGCACCACTTCTGGTTTTGACACTCCTTGCGTCCTTGACTCTGGCATTGTGTTGCTTTCGTTCCCAGTTAGTCCCGGAACGAAACATTTAAATACAAGAACAACCTGACTTCCTACAGTTCCGTGTCATCACACTCAGTATCATGATAAACCGATACAAAAGTAGTCAAATGCCACGAAAAATAAATAAATAAATAAATCTTACTCTGACAACAAAAAATACTATGCCCACGCAGAACATCTACAATGTGGCCTGCCAGGAGCCATACTTGAAAAAACAAAACAAAAAAAGGCAAGAAAATGTCCAATACTCATAAGAAAACTGGTCACAACTCACCACATGTTGTGGCCGTAATGCAGGCGGTGGGCTTGAATTTCGTACTGAACAGACGACGTTTGCTATTCTGACACCATATGTAGTGGGTGGAGGCCAGGAGGTAGAATGTGCCGTACTAAAACTCAGCAAGAACTTTCCAAGTGATTTATTTGTTTCCAACTACAGTGCCCTCATACACCTCAGTCTGCGTCACAGAGCCCCGCAATGCTGAGGAAGCACCAAAGCGGCTCATGCAGTGCAATGCTGTGTCGAGCCAGCTTTGAACGCCAGCGGAGTTGCGGCGTTGTCAGAATGCCCCGGCTGCAAACTCAGCTGTCCTCATCCTCGTTGCCTCCACGCCGCTCCGAGGCGCCACTGAGCAGCCCGCTGACAACTGCAAGATGGTCCGTGCCATGTTCCCTCACGGGCATTGCTTAGGATGTGGTGATGATAAGCGGCTGCAGTCCACAGCTAAGTCAGCGACCCTTGCCCCGGTTGTCACCGATGTGTGTTGGAAGCCAGGATAGCTGCCCGCGGTAGTGAGCCGTAAAGTGGCCCGCCGCTGGCTGGCTGGCTACGGACCCCGCGTCGGCCTCAGAGGGTCGAACCAACAACCCACCATGGACTAGAACGCTGGCACCCCATCTGCTGCTGTGCGTAGCTGGTGGTGTGACATGCTCCACCGTCCAGGAGAGGTGCAACACTTGAATGAATTTCATTAGAAAATGGCACCTATTTATACTTGGCTGTGTGCCTCTGCTTTGCCAACATGCCACTTTGCGCCACGTACACATAACACTTAGGTTGGCCAGTGGCCCCCTTCTGCCTGTGACTTGGGCCATGAAAACTGCTGTGTGTGCCCTCTCCGCCAGTTCTATGCCCTGTGGCCTCTATTTGCCTTCACAATTGCTGGTATGCATAACTCACTGCAATCCGGCCCGCACATGGCTATAACTTGTGCTCAGAATATCTCACAAAACTGACTTTCCCTATCCCAAACGGTGGAGCCGCTACAATGGGAATAATTTCCAATTACTTACAGACCACAAACTTCTCTTTTCTCTTTTTGGTCCACACTCTCACCTTCCAGACAAAAGAGCAGTGTTTGCAGCATTGGGCTCTATTTTTAAACAATTACTACTTTGTCATTCATTATTGCCCCACTGCACAGCATACAAATGCCGATGTATTATCACACCTCCTCAATGGCTCCATTGTTGAGTTTGACCAAACGGAAAATGTGTTTTTTGCTCTGGACAGGACTATTCACCATGGCTTGCAAGATTTCCCTATCACCGTTCACAAAACAGCAGTGGCTACCAGCCAGGAGCCCCCTCCTGTGTAGTGTCTTGTCCACAGTGCAAAGTTGTTGGCCACAGTCTCCTAAAACTATCAGGCCCATTGTTGCAAAATTATTTTGTTATGAAACATAGACTTAATGTTGTTCAGAGATTAATGTTGATCTCAACAGAGGGTGCCGAATGTCACATCATTGTTCACCTCCACTTCGTGGTCACATCCTTCAGCTGCAACAGACATTCCACTGGAGCATGTCAAGGATGAAAGCTATACCTCGGTGCCACATTTATTGGCCAGGGACGGATGGCACAATTGAGGATACAGTGCGTATATGTCATGTTTGCACTTGCAACCAAGCCCAATGTTTTTCTCCATTACCCTGCACTGAGCTCCTTCAGGAGAGGGTGCACATTGACTCTGCTGGTCCTTTTCAGAGTGCAGTGTGGTTTCCTGGTGAAGGATGCACACAATAATTTTCCTTATGTGGTATAAAGCACTTCTACAGCTGTACATGCTACAATCAGAGCACTAGCTACCTTTTACGACATACAGGGAAGCCCCCCCTCACACCTTAGTATTCTACAGCAGACCTCAGTTTGCTTCAACAGAATTTGAGGCTTTCTGCCCACACAATGGAATACAACACCTGGCACTGCCCCTTTCAACCCGGCATGGAACTGGAAGCAGAATGGCTGGTCAGAACCCGCAAGGCATAAATGAGGAAGACACTGGTATCAATTCACACTGCTGAGGCCTTAACAGTTTCTTGCGAATTATCAGTCAACCCCAGTCAAGGGAAGTTCAGCTGAAGTATCACATATGGCACAGCCAGTACATGCTCCAATGTCTGCTGTCTTACCCTGAGAGCTTAGAGCCCAAGTTACATGCCCTGCTACTAGCAGGGTGCCATCATGTGGGCTCGCACATTTGGCCAGAAGCCAGGTTGGGCACCTGGAGTCATTCTAGGCCACAAGGGGCATCAAATGTTCCTCGCTGCAGCCAGCCAGGAGCATCTGAACTTGATGCATCAACCGATCAAGTTCCAGCCACGACAAACGCACAAGCCATCTCCACTCCTCAAGCCAGCACAGGACACTTCCAGTACCATCATTCTTAACAACCATCGTTTCACACCATCCCTGCCAAATGCTGGTGCTCTTAGATTCATACCATGGACACAACCACAGCTCCATTACAAACTGCACCCATGTCATCATTATCAGCAGCAGCAGCAGCAGCAGTCAGCAACCAAACCAGCACAGGGTTGGAAACACATGGAGGTTGAGTCACGTCCTCCAACACTGCAATCATCAACACTCTCAACTCCTCAGCCATAACTGCAGCCTCTAATGAACCAAGTAGCAAGCAAAGAAGATGCCATAGGGAAGGAAATCCCGGAAATTGTGATGCTGTCGGAGCCACTGACGGGGCTGCCTATGAAACACTCATCATTGCCAAAGAGGGTGAAATACAGATCTGGTCATTTCCAGCTCTATGTGTGTATTAAAGGGGAGAGGGATTTAGAACTGTCATCAGATTGAGACACTGAATGAACACACCAGCATTGGCCCTCAAAAGTTGTACAGTTTCATGGATGCATTGCAGGTGGCATGGATGGGAGCTTCTGCTGGCATTTGGAACAAAGAAAATGCATGTGCATTCCACAGGCAAATGTGTTGATGTACAAAAATCTTTCTGGTCATTGACGTTACTATCTTTCTGGTCATTGACATTACTATTTCGACACAGTGAGATGTTTGTTCTTTGTTATGTATTTCAGTCTGCTACTCCAATTTTGTTTGTGTGCTGTTGGGGATTCTTGGCTTCACATTTGAATTAATCTGGGTTTTTCCTTTTTGGTTCTGTGTATGGTTAGCGATCACTCACTTGGTCTTTCCAACCACTTACAGTTTTCCAATGCAACTGCCTAGTGGCCCTCCCCCATCTGGATAGTATGTTACAGAAGTCTAAGACTGTTTGTGTTCTTCTAAGAAGTCTCACTCAAGGTCAACATCATGGCTGCATCATGGTAATATGTCAAAAATCAAATTAGCTGTCACTAATAGTTATTCTAATTATTCTCATAAGCAAGTTCGTGTCCATTTTCAGTCTTCAGTACAACAGCCTATGAATCTTGGAAAGTAATATATCTGAGATGCCATTGATATGCGTATGATATCAGAGCAAACAGTGTCCCAGAACTGATTAGTGCCTTATAAGTCAGGAAGAGTATGTAAAAAGTAATGGTAACTTTTTTTTTAATTTCACATATTGTATTTCTACATCTACATCTGTACTCTGCAAACCAACATGGCAGCGAGTACGTCCCACTGTACCAGTTATTAGGGTTTCTTCCCATTCCATCTACATACGGAGTGTGGGAAGAATGACTGGTTGAATGCCTCTCTGCATGCAGTAATTATTCTAGTCTTATCCTCCCCATCCCTATGTGAGCAATATACAGGGGGTTGTAACCCTAGAGTAATCATTTAAAGCCAGATCTTGAAACTTTATAAAAAGACTTTCTTGGAATAGTTAACATCTATCTACAAGACTCTTGCAGTTCAGTTCCTTCAGTATCTCTGTGACACTACCCAAGGGATCAAACAAACCTATGACCACTCATGCTGCCTTTTTCTGTATACATTCAATATCCCATTAGTCCTATTTGTTGTGGCTCCCAACATCTGAGCAATATTCCAGAAATGGTTGCATGAGTGACTTGTAAGCAATCTTCTTTGTAGACTAGTTGCACTTCCCTAGTATGCTACCAATAAACCAAAATCTACCATCAGTTTTACCCATGATGATGATGATGACTTATGGCGGGGGGCACTACACAGCTAGGTCATCAGAATCCACCACGGGCACGGCTTTACCCATGACTGAGAATATGTGAACATTCCATTTCACATCCCTACAAAAAGTTACACCCAGGTATTTGTATGAGTTTGCCGATTCCAACAGTGACTCTTTGAAATTATAGTCATAGGATACTACATTTTTTCGTTTTGTGAAGTGCACAATTTTACATTTCTGAACATTTAAAGCAAGTTGCCAATCTATGCACCACTTTGATACCTTACCAAGATCCGACTGAATATATACGCAGCTTATTTTACATAGTACTTCTTTATACATAATGACATCATCTGCAAAAAGTCTGAGGTTACTGTTAGTATTGTCTGAAAGGTGATTACTGCACAACATGAGCAACAAAGATCCCATCTCACGTCCCTGGGATAAACGCAAAGTTACTTCTACATCTGCCATGACTCTTCACTCCAGATAACATGCTGCATCCTGCCTAGCAAAAGGTTCTCAATCCAGTCACAAATTTCACTTGATATCCCATATGATCATATTTTTGACAATAAATGTAGGTGTGATACTGAGTTAAATGCTTTTTGGAAATCAAGAAATACTGCAACTACCTGGTTGCCTTGATGCAAAGTTTTTAGTATGTCATGTGAGAAAAGTGCAAGTTGGGTTTCGCATGATTGATGTTTTTGAAATCCACACTGGCTGGTGTTCAGGTGGTCATTCTGTTCAGGACCCCTCATTATGAATGGGCTCAGAATACGGTCTAAGATTCTACAACAAAGTGATGCCAAGGATATTGAACGGTAGTCTTCTGGACCACTTCTACTACCTGTCTTGTAGACAGGTGTGGCCTGTGCTTTCTTTCCAAGAACTGGGCACAGTTTTTTGTTCAAGGGATCTACAACAGATTATAGTCAGAAAAGGGGATAACTCAGCCGCAAATTCAATATAGAATTTGACAGGGATTCCATAGGGTGCTGGAGCTTTGTTCAATTTTAACAATTTCAGCTGTTTATCAATACCACTGACACTTAATACTTATTTCATTCATCTTTTCAGTAGTACAGGGATTAAATTAGGAAAATTCTCCTGGATTGTCCTTTATAAAGGAACATTTGAAATGAGAATGTTAGCCATATTGGATATTTAGCATGCTGTCAGCTGCCTAAAGTTGCATGTGCTTTGGTAGTACTGATGATTACTTATTTTGTATAAAATTGGACCAGAGAATCAGAATTAAATTTTGCTGTAAGTGTGGAATCAAGTCCAGCCAAGTTTCATAAATGTTAAATATTGCTTTTGGCGAGTGTGTTACAAGTAAAACAAGGATTTATAAGTGGTAGAAACATTTAGGAGGAGGTCATGAAGGTGTTGAAGACAAGGAGTACCCTGGACACCCTCGCATATCATTAACTGATGAAATCAAGGAGAAATGAAATAAATTATTATTAATGATAAATAAATTTGCCATATCAATGAGCACATTCCGTGAAACTTTTTGAATGCTTTTGATATGAAACATGTGACAGCAAAGTTTATTCCAAAATTGTTGAATCCCGAATAAATAAATCAGTGAATGGAAGTTGCGAAGTTGTCCAGAGTCACAAGGTGAATTCAACAGTAATGCAGAGCTACTGAAACATTTCAAAACTGGTGATGAAACATGGGTTCACAGATCTGCCATCAAAATTACGGCTGTCTAATACGAGTGGATGCATTCTGGATTGCCAAGACCAAATAAAGCTCAACAAGTGCTGTAAAATGTGTTGGTTAAACTAATTGTGTTCTTCAATTTTAACAGCACAGTATACCTTGACTTCTTGCCACAGTAAGGAACCTAACCTAACCTAACCTAAATTTCATTCCTGTTTGCAAGAAGCAATCCGGAAAAAAAGTCTGGATTTGTCGTGAAACAATTCATGTCCTTTGAACCACAATAATATATATGCTCACACTTCATTGCTAGTTTTCTACCAAAAACATTCAGTAATTATGCCCCAACCTCCATATTCACTAGACATGGCCCTCCAAAACTTTTTTCTATTTTCCAAAAAAAAAGGGGGGGGGGGCTCTCATTTCAAAAGTGTATATGTTACTATGTTATTGAAGACACATTGCTGTAAGAGAAGTAAAGGCTACCCCAAAAGTGTGTTGGGATTAGGGGTAACATTAACACAGATGAATAAATATTCTTTCCATAAAACAAAACTTCATGTTATCTTTTGAACACACCTCCCATCTTCTCTTCTATGAGGAGTACCCAAAAAAACTGGCACTATTTTTTAAAACCAATATACTTTCAAACTTTTCACAAAATAACCTTATCCACTTCAAACAACAAAAAAAAAGAAAACTCCATTAAAAATAATATATTTGTCCCATCACTGTTGACAACATTTTTGTAGTAATTTTTAGAAATGGCTGACAGCTCCTCCCTCATTTTATTCTTGTCTTCAATGTTGCCAAATCAGCGACCTTTCATGTCCCTTTTCAGGTGTGGAAATAAGAAAAATTCGCACAGAGCCAGGTCAGGCAAGTGAGGTGCTTGGGGTAGCAGAACCATGCCATTTTTAGCCAAACAGTGTCTAACAGAGATAGCTGTGTGTGCAGGTCGTTTTGTATTATCACGTTATAGGGGAGAGAGTGTGGCAGATATGATACACGAGTTGGGATGGAAGTCATTAAAGCATAGACGTTTTTCGTCGCGGCAAGACCTTTTTACGAAATTTCAGTCACCAACTTTCTCTTCCGAATGCGAAAATATTTCGTTGAGCCCAACCTACATAGGTAGGATGATCATCAAAATAAAAGGTTTAGGTGTTCGTTTTTCCCGCTCGCTGTTCGGGAGTGGAATAGTAGAGAGATAGTATGATTGTGGTTTGATGAACCCTCTGCCAAGCACTTAAATGTGAATTGCAGAGTAGTCATGTAGATGTAGATATTGCGTAGTGGGAGAAATGGTCTCCTGTCTGCCACATATCATGTCGTTTCTGACAAACACTGTTGCGCAGTCTTCTTAAAAATTCCAAATAAAAGGTCTGACTAATGGTCTGAACTGAGGTAACAAAGTCTGAATGAACTATGCCCTTGGCATAAAAAAAATCAAATCAGCATTGTTTTGATGTTTGATTTGACTTGACAACATTTTTTTGAAAGGGGTTGAAGATCACATCTCCCATTCGCTTGACTGTTGCTTTGTTTCTGGGTCTTAACCATAGTACCATGACAAATCGCCAGTAATGAATGACCTTTGACAGAAATTATGGATCAGTTTCAAGCTATTGTTTCAAAGCACAACATGTTTCAACTCAACGCACTTTTTGATTGTCAGTTAGAGCCCAAGGAACAAACTTGCCAGCAACCCTTTCCATTCCCTAATCTTCTGTTAAAATTCGCTGAACTGAGCTCCAAGATAACCCACTAATCTCTGACAGTTGATCAATTGTCTGTTGATGGTCTGTGTGCACAAGCTCTCAAAGTTTTTCAATATTTTCATCGATTCAGGCAGTTGACGGATGTCCAGAACAAGGTTTGCCATCAATTAACATGTCACCATTTTCAAATCGAGAAAAGCCTTCATACACTTGGGTTTTTCCCGTAGCATCATATTGGCATGCCATTTTCAATATTAAAACAGTTTTAGCAGAATTTTTACTGAATAGAAAGCAAAATTTCACAGATGCACGTTGTTCACTTAAACTTGCCATAAAAAAAAAAAAAAAAAAAAAAAAACAAAACGAAACAAGAACAAAACAGCACTAGCAAAAACAATCAATGCAGATGAACAGAACAAGGCAGGCTGACGACAGAGGTGGCACTGAACTGGCAATGAGCTGTGCTGTACATACATAGCAGCAAAAATGTGTACTACACAAGCTTTGCCCATGACAATGTTATTCCTTTTTTTTGGGGGGGGGGGGGGGGGGGGGGGGGGGGGTACCCACTCATATGAACTGATGACAGCACAGGAAACCTGTGAGAGTTCTGTAAAGCTAATGACCTTTACACAGGGGTCTAAATACAGGTACCTGTGTCCCTCAATGTTCTGTCTCACTGGTTACTCTACTCACTGTATCATGCTGGCGGTCAGCAGAAATGCAGGCACTTGCTCCAGCATTTGATGCTCCATTTTTCATTGAAGTGATAAAGTTTTATCTTGAATCACCCACTACAACTGTCCACATAACTGATTCAGTTCTGAAATAAGTTGCCTGCAAAAAGATCCTATTCTTTAACAAAAATAGTATGATGTGATTACAGCAAGCTCTAGCCAGCTGCAGTATCTACAGCATCCTCACCTCTATAGATCGTCACACCATTTAGTTTTCTTAATTTTGACTGCCATGAGAGCAGCTGGAGTCTCTGTACTAAAACGGGGATGACTGTGGCATTTGGAGAGTGATCTGGCCAAGGGTACAGCAATGGGTATCATCCCACAGGTAAGCTGTAGTCATCTTCAGTTACCTAGTGTACATAAAATGGCCCTATTGTCTGAAGATTTGAAGCATTATATTTGGCAAAAATTCTTCTTCTTTCTTTACAGTAGCATAAGACATTCCCATGCGTTCACAATGGAAACACTCCTGCATGTTGCCCTCAGTTCTCTAAATGTCCATTTTAGTGGATGGCAACTGAATTGGTATGAAAGATTGTTGCATCTATATCATCAAGAACTTTGGATGTTGCCTGATAGTTGCAGCATAAACCTGAGATTTATATTCCTCAATGTAAGCCTGTCTTGCAAAGATCAGTGTCAATGACCAATGAATCTCTTATTGAATTAGCATGCTACCCCCATCTGGCTGAGTTCATTATTCAACAATGATACTTCTGACCCTCTGGATTCAACATTAAGAGATGTCATACACCCTCCTCTCTTTTCTCTGACTTATTGCTGTATTAACAATGTGAAGTACATATAGGATTCCATGACAGTGGTTGCATTCAGAAGATTGTCAGATATGTTTCAGCATACTCTTTCTGGTGCATTGTCTCAATGTGCTGGCACTACCTGGTGAAGTGCCCTGTGGAGTTGATACACTTCAAAAGAAGCATTTGAAGATGAGCTCAGTCACATCCTTCATTAGTTGTGAAACTCTGTCAATTTTCATCATATTTTGGTTCATTGTATGACAAAGCACTAGAATTCCTGGTGTTAGGCTCTGTTCTTCAGTTGTTTTTTGTTATGCTGACCCGCTGCTGTTTATCACCTTATGTTTCAATGTTTTCTAAATTTCTGTCTGAAATTTGTCCTGTCTCTTGAACTCTTTTTCATTGTTCTCAAACCACTGTTGGGCTATGCTGTCCAAGTCTAAGGACAGATTGAAAAGACACACCATTTCACTCTAACAATTGTATTTAAGCAACACAGTCAACTCCTTTTAGTCACTTCATCAAATCCTGGCCAGTGACTCCCAAAAACTATGCTGGATGCCTGATATGCATCTTATTTATGTATAAGGTTTGTAAAAAATATATAAAAAATAAAATAAATATGGTCATCATGCTACAATTTAATCGCAATCCCTCCTCAAAGTAGTCCCCTCCACTGCCAATACACCATTCCCAACGCTTTTCACATCTTTGGATGCCTCTCAGATTTCACTTTGTGAGATGGTATGTAGGTGTCATCACACTGCCCTGAATCTCCTCTAGGGTTTGGAAATGATGTGCTTTCAATGTGATTTTACGTTTGCCAAACAGGAAAATCTGCTGGATCTGTGCCCAGAGAATAGGGTAGACAGTCACAATGGGAGTAGGATGGTAAGGCAGATAGTATGGACAAAGAGTGGTGCATTGGCCAGAAAATAGTAGTGAGTCTGGTTTTTGCACACAATTCAACCCCCTTCCAGTGCACATATTCCTCAAATGTGCTAAAATTCCCTGGTTGACTTCCTTGTTTAACATCTGACCAGGTGGTACAAATTGGTGATGGACAGTGTGTTTGTAGTCAAAAAACACATCCAACCTCACCTTGATCTTTGACCAACTCATATCTGCTTTTTTTGGATGAGGAAACCCTTTGCCCTCTCACTGCAATGGCTGCATCTTCATTTCAACATCATAGACATAAACCCATTTCTCATGTTATGATGTTCTCAAGGATGTTTTCTGTGGTGTCACCGCCAGACACCACACTTGCTATGTGGTAGCCTTTAAATCGGCCGTGGACCCGCGTGTCGCCACTATCAGTGATTGCAGACCGAGCGCCACCACACGGCAGGTCTAGAGAGACTTCCTAGCACTCACCCCAGTTGCACAGCTGACGTTGCTAGCGATGGTTCACTGACAAAATACGCTCTCATTTGCCGAGACGATAGTTAGCATAGCCTTCAGCTACGTCATTTGCTACGACCTAGCAAGACGCCATTATCAGTTATTATTGATATTAAATCATGTACCGTCAAGACCGACATTCGTCATTAATGGATTAAAGTTAAGTATTCCACCAGCTACGTCCGTTTTTCTAAATTCTAATTTCCTTGTCCTGTTCCAGACCTCACGCCAGCCTGCGTGAGCTAAATCGCGTGCCTTTCGACCTCCTCTAGTAACATGGTGTTGGCTCTCCTGCCAACCACAACATTTTCAATGTCATTTGCAGTGGCAAGCAGTTTCTGGCTGATTTCAACATGGGTCTGTTTCTAATAGCCAGCCAACAAACACGGCATTAATTTTTCACTGACATGATACATCACACATTTTTCACTCACAATTTGATGGCATGATCCTACGCTGATGCCCACTTATCTACCAGCTTCTTGAACAGTTAAACAACAATTTCAAAGAATCACAGCACAATCTTTCTCGACATGGTCATCATCTGTTGATGTGGAAGATCGTATAGGCCTGTGATCCTCACTGACCTGCATTCTGCCTTGTGCAAAATGCTTAAAACACTCATCTCTCTGTGTGAAACTAATACTGTGCTCACCATATTCTTGCAAACCAGTCAAAATGTCTCTGTAAAAGTTGCAGCAAGTTTGTAGTAAAATTTCACACACACATGCTGTCCTTAAAACTCTTTCATTGGTGCTTTGTCACCAATCTGACAAACAGTTTGGTGTGTGCTCACTTCAGCAGTTGTAGCAACAACCAATAGTCACAGCGAAACAAGGCTAACAGCAGTTTGTTGTGCAGACTTGCCACTAAGCGTGCATAGTAACCGCAGTGCACCACCTCTGCTAATCAGCACGCTATTTCAAAAGTTCAGTCTTTCTTTGAACACAAGTTGCATGGTTTTGTACCCACTGTTCACTGACAATGCAAGCCATATGCAGAATGCATTGTTTGTACTTGGATTTCTGTTTGTGAAGGCTACAATGTTTGCATAGCCTTATTGCAGCAACAGTAGCATTGATGTCAGAAATACCTAGCCTCCCCACAAAACTGCGTCATGTAGAATCCGAAATAAAGTACCAGTTGTAAGAACAGACTCATCAACAAAACTAATACTTCACACTGAAAGAGTGTTTATTGAGCACACACAAAAGTACATGTGGAACTGAACTTCCTGCCTCTGGAGAAAATGCTCCTATACATACAAACTTGGAATGCTCTAACAAATTATATTATACGATGTAAATAAAACAGAAAGAAACTTCCACATGGGAAAAATATCTTAAAAACAAAGATTCCAAGACTTACCAAGCGGGAAAGCGCCGGCAGACAGGCACATGAACAAAACACACAAACACACACACAGAATTACGAGCTTTCGCAACTGGCAGTTGCTTCGTCAGGAAAGAGGGAAGGAGAGGGAAAAATGAAAGGATGTGGGTTTTAAGGGAGAGGGTAAGGAGTCATTCCAATCCCGGGAGCGGAAAGACTTCCCTTAGGGGAAAAAAAGGACAGGTGTACACTCGCACACACACACACATATCCATCCGCACATACACAGACACAAGCAGCTGCTTGTGTCTGTGTATGTGCGGATGGATATGTGTGTGTGTGTGCGAGTGTACACCTGTCCTTTTTTTCCCCTAAGGGAAGTCTTTCCGCTCCCGGGATTGGAATGAATCCTTACCCTCTCCCTTAAAACCCACATCCTTTCATTTTTCCCTCTCCTTCCCTCTTTCCTGACGAAGCAACTGCCAGTTGCGAAAGCTCGTAATTCTGTGTGTGTGTTTGTGTGTTTTGTTCATGTGCCTGTCTGCCGGCGCTTTCCTGCTTGGTAAGTCTTGGAATCTTTGTTTTTAATAAATTATATTATACCATGAATAAGTAATCCCAGAACTTCCAAAAACTACGAATTTAAATTATAAATACTTGCAAAAGATGGGAACGGAACTGGTGATTTGCACAGCACAGCCTGCAATTATTCATTAAATCTCAGTGGCTGACACAGGGTCTGGGCAAATATTAACCTCTCACTTTTAAAGTCTATCACATAAGGTAACACTTATTTGAACAGATGCTGAGGTGTGATAATTATTTTACAATAAGAGAATTTAGTCTGTACTTGTATATCAGCTTCAGTTTAATAACAGAAAAATTTAATCAAGTCTAGCACACAGGGTTAAAAGAAACATTAAGAGAAATAACTATTCAAATAATCAAGTAAGAGCTACCTTCTTATATTGACAGTAGTGTAAATTAATGAGAGTAACAGATAACACTATTAAGATAGCAGAGTTCTTGGCAACATCATAGAAGTAAGAAGCCACCCTCAATGTCCCACAAACACTCAAGAAGACATCAATAAAACTGTAGTTTCCCAATAACCATCCAAGCATCAATCACTGCAATAACAAAAAATACAAAAGGTAGAACAAAATCTGAGGGTTAAAGGTCTGGTTAGAAAGTGTACTCTTACCCTTAGAAGCCAAGGATTCTTTGGTCCAGTCTGGAATAAAATTTCCTTTCCTCCTGAACCTGCTGCTTCCAAGTTTATAAATGCTTTGACTTCAGAAGCCCACTGATGCTGACTGATAAATCCATGGGCTCCCTGGAAATATGCAAATGCCCAAGTATATTTCCAAACAGATAGCTAAGATATTACTGGTAAATCAATGTCCATTTTGAAGGCAACTGAGAAGCAAGAACTTAGCCTATTTAATTAACAGTTTAAACATGTCATTTTCAATCTAATGCTTTCAGACAGTGTGAAGAATATTGGTATTGTTAACAGGGCAATGGAAAAGATTACTATTTGCAGTACTGATTATAAAATATATCTGGGTTCTCTGATTTGGATTAAAGTGAGGGGTCTCAACCACAAATCATATAATTCAGTGATGTTCTTAGCTCTGGATTTCTTGACCTTTCACTCTATTGGTCAAGGACACAATGCAGAAGGCAGCAACTTTGGTAGTATAAAACAAGCAGCATGTCACTGGCAGTTTTGTGCTGTTGTGTACACTCAACAAGTCTCATTAACAAGCATCAACAGAAGAAGTATTCAGTATTTTAAATTACACACAATGGATGAAGGACTCTTCATATTTGGATGGTAGATATAAATAAAGAACATATTAACTCCATTTGATGAAATTTCTATTACATATCTGTCAAGGTTCCTTATGAACACTGGTTCTCATAAATCACAGAAGAGTCACAAACATAGTTAGCCAAAGAATATAACACACAAACTGGCATAAATAGAGGAAATCACACTTCGAGACAAGCTATTTAGTTTAAATTTTGAACAATGTTGAAAGATATGAAACTGGATGTATCAGCAGGTCTATGTCAAGTAACACAGTATGATTACTTATGTAGCAATACAACAGTGTGTATGGCTGTTAATAATGCAGTCCAGAAGCTCTATGGCAATTTAATACCTCTCTCTTTGTAGAATTGCTGCCAGCACAGCACAGGTAGAGTGAGGACTGCAAGTGGTAACACAGTTCTCAAGAGTGTGCCATGCATGCTATGTAGAATCCAGTTCAGGAGACTGAGCTAGTGAATTTACAGGTTAGTTCTTACAATAAGCTAAAAACAGCAACCATACATATAGCTGATAATTCTGTTTATTAGTACAAATAGTGCCATTATGGTTTCGAGTTGGCAGGCTCACATTTGTAATTTTTTTATGCTGTATATCTAATTTTTACAGCATAATGTAATTTAAATGCATCTGAGGATGAGCTCGTTAGTTCTAAACAGGCAATGGTGCTATTTCTTCCTAATAAATAGAATAATGAACTGGGGCTGTTTGCTGTTTTTATTTTACTGTAAGAATTAACCTGTATTTTCACAGGTCCCAAGTCTCACCATATCGATTTTTTTGACAAAATAACACACAATGAAATGTTCCCTGTTGAATATTTTTATTCATAAGATTTGCTCTGTGTGGGAGATGTCATTTTGTACAATGCATTTACCATCTACTCAATTTCGTATGGAGAAGCATGGCAGTCTGTGTGTCCATCTTAAGTATTCACACCTCCCCCCCCCCCCCCCTCTACACACACACACACACACACACACACACACACACACACACACACACACACACACACACACACACACACACACACACACTATCTGTATTGATTTTCATAATCATCCAGTCCAATAATATCAAATTTACTCAGACTCAGGGACCAAAGGTGTTATGTGCATGCTCTTCAGATCCACCAATAATATAAACAAGAAAAGGTTTCATGGTAATGGCATATTAAGGACAGACCCACAGGCCCATTATAGGAATTAAAAGCAGTAGTACTGTTGGATCCACTGAGCATAACCATTCATAAAGCATTACTCTCTCAATGTTTGCTTACTGATGTCTACCTTGCTTGGACCTAGACTTGCATATGGACCTCAGCCTGCAATGTACATGGCATGACAGATATTTCTTTGCTTTATGCTACAGTATTAATTGGGCTCACATCACATACAAGCACTCATACACTCACCCTCATCTCAGTTACTAGGTCTGGACTTGGCATGGACACAGAGCACTGCCACACTCCCTGTCTGTCTCAAGAGTACTGGCATGGCAATGAGGCTGAAAACAATTGCATGTTCATCAGTGCATCATGGCTACAATGTTTTGAAATAAGGACAGCAGCACTATCAGCAGCTATGTTATTTCAAGCACCTACAGTAGAATGAACTGCTGAAATACATAATTGAGCAGATAATACTTCTAGCTGCTGTGCCGTCACCCAGATCAGCTCTCTTTCTGGCATTTTACAAGATACAGAAAACTTTTAATATCCAGCTTCAAAGATTTCTGCTGTTTTGCAAACCGAGGAACATTTTCGATATTAGTGAGCAGCCAGTGTTACTGTTGTTTTATAGTTTACAACTTTGTTTGCAAATTATGACCACTCATGGAGCCCAGAAGATTGTCATTTGGTGACTAGTGCAATCAGCTGTCCGTACATGAAGTGAGTGACAAGACTAAGATTTAAGTAGTGTGAAAAGACAGTGCACAAATCTTACAAAAGGAAGGAGGATTAGGCCTTAATATACTGTTTACATCATGGTCCTTAGAGATGGAGCACAAGCACAAATTGGGGAAGTTTGGGGCAGCCTCACAACCAGGGTGTGCAGGCTAGCATTCTGAGGAAACTTGAGCCCTGTCAAAGTAAGGATATAAAGATGGCATTTTTTTTACATTCATCAGCTGCAGAATATATATTTCATGTTGACTTAGGTATGCCAAAAGTGTGCTCAAAACAACACTGTTCATTGATAACAGGAAACTATCATTATCTTCAGATGCCACTTGCCACAGCATCATCATATAAAGGTTTATTTATTTATCTAAAAACAAAGATGATGTGACTTACCAAACAAAAGCGCTGGCAGGTCGATAGAAACACAAACATACACACAAAATTCAAGCTTTCGCAACCTACGGTTGCTTCTTCAGGAAAGAGGGAAGGAGGGGGAAAGACGAAAGGATGTGGGTTTTAAGGGAGAGGGTAAGGAGTCATTACAATCCCGGGAGCGGAAAGACTTACCTTGGGGGGAAAAAAAGACAGGTATACACTCGCGCACACACACACATATCCATCCGCACATACACAGACACAAGAAGACATTTGTAAAAACCTTATTTTATTTATTTATTTTATTTTTATTTATTTAGATTTTTTTGTTTGGAGTCGTCAATATGATGGCTTTTGCGAACATCGAGTATAGTTACAAACATAAAATACATTTAGATCTTACCTTCCAGGTAGCAATTGAACAGTATATTGATGCATGTCAAAATACATTACATCTAAAACATATTAATACAGCTAATTATTTGTATACATTATTTTACAGCTCTTAAACTTAACCATTTAAAATTTGCTGAGTGAATAAAGACACTTTTCAATTAAGAATTCATTTAGTTTTGATTTGAATTGCTTTTTATTACTGTTTTTCATGGACTGTGGCAGTTTATTATACCATATTAGTCCATTAGTAAATGGGCTCTGGTCCGTCATTTTTAATCTTGTTCTTTGTCAGTAGTAATTCTCTTTGGGCCTGGTTTTGTGGTCATGTATATCACTACATTTAGTTACTTCAGTTTTCTGTGAGACAAACCAAGTAATCAATTTATAAAGAAACAAGGACTATATGGTGAAGTACTTCTGTTGTCTGAAAACATCATGGCAAGAGTCTTTATAGCCTAGTCCACGTATAATCCTTAACCCTCCTTTTTGCAGCAATAGTACTCTGTTAAGGTGAATGTCTGCAGCACAACCTCATATTTCTATACAATAGCTGAGATGGGGATAGATTGTCCCACAATACACAGTTTTAAGCTTGTGGGTGGACACCATTTTGGACAGTTGGGTAAGAAGATCCAGCCCATTGCTGATTTCTTTACATACAACATTAACATGGCTAATCCACTGGAGGTTTGAGTCCAGACAGACCCCTAGAAATTTACACTCATTTGCTTCCTCTGCCACTAGCCACGTACCTAGTTTACGCAGTTGTAAATATTAGCATCTGGGATTTATTTGCATAGACCTTTACTCCTTGTACAGGAAAATATGAATTTAATTCTAGTATCCCATTACTTGCTGAGAATTTCAGATTCTCACAGTCTTTACCATGAAATAAAACTGAGGAATCAATAGCATAATTTACAATGTACGAGTTAATCGGGTGTACAACGACATTAACATGTGCTAAAAAGAGGAAAGGTCCAATAATTGAGCCTTGAGTAACTCCCTGTGTCACTGTTTTACTTGTGGATTTAAAGGTTAAAACCTTATTGTCAATTTGATGTGTAAGTTTGGTACACTGTTTCTGATTCACCAAATAGGTGAATAGAAGTTTCATTGATGCATCACTGATATTGTACGCGTGCAGTTCTTTTAAGAGAAGCTCATGGTTTACTGAGACAAAAGCATTGTGTTAAATATTTCCTGTTGATTCACCTCCATAAATTCGAGCTCTATACCATCCATGACCTCATTTGGTGTTCCAGCCTGTAGATCTATAATAGGAGCTGATTGGTCAAAAGGAGAGATAAAATGCTTATGGAATAAATTACATACTTCATTTGGAAACCGCCTGCAGCTTAGAATCGAGTGCAAAGTACTCGGAAGTTCTGAAAAATGTTAGTAGGTGCCACCACAACTAACTTATTCCATCAAATATATGTAGCGCTACACAGACATGCTTAGCAGGCGCGAAGATAAATATTGGCGCCAAAACCTCTGCATCAGTAAATAAATTTAAAAAAAAGGTAGAAGACGAGCTTTTTTCTCTGCCCCGAGTTTCGACTACTGCATTTTCATATATTATCCAAAGAAGTAAATAGAAATTCTGTATTGTTCGTCTTCGAATGTAACAGCCTTTCAAATATTCATAGCAACAATAATAAATTTCTTTAAACAAAAATACCAACAATGCTGTTGTTCTTGTTGTTGTGGTCTTCAGTCCTGAGACTGGTTTGATGCAGCTCTCCATGCTACTCTATCCTGTGCAAGCTTCTTCATCTCCCAGTACCTACTGCAGCCTACATCCTTCTGAATCTGCTTAGTGTATTCATTTCTAAGTCTCCCTCTACGATTTTTACCCTCCAGTACTAAATTGGTGATCCCTCGATGCCTCACAACATGTCCTACCAACCGACCCCTTCTTCTAGTCAAGTTGTGCCACAAACTCCTGTTCTCCCCAATTCTATTCAATACCTCCTCTTAGTTATGTGATCTACCCATCTAATCTTCAGCATTCTTTGTAGCACCATATTTCGAAAGCTTCTATTCTCTTCTTGTCCAAACTAGTTATCGTCCATGTTTCACTTCCATACATGGCTACATTCCATACAAATACTTTCGGAAACAACTTCCTGACACTTAAATCTATACTCGATGTTAACAAATTTCTCTTCTTCAGAAACACTTTCCTTGCCATTGCCAGTCTACATTTTATATCCTCTCTACAAGCTTAAACGCATGTACACAGACTGGCTTTCGAAAAGCGACAGACAACTGACACTAACAGGATGTGTAAAACGCGCAAGTGTGCTAATGGATTTATGATGCATGGAAGTGTGTTCCAAATCAGACTGTGCAACAAGCATTTAAAAATTGTTCGATACCCAATGCACTAGATGGAATGGAGGACGATGCTCTGTATGAAGAAATGAGCAACAAAGAATGGAGTGATAGTGATTCAGAATCATGACTGAAATTTTAAACATTTCTTGTAAGATGTATTACAAACCTAATAAAATTTTGTTTTAATTTTCTGCGTTTAACTTCTAAATTATTTTCATTCTTTTTTACAAGGGTTGCTACTCTGCATTGCACAGGATAGAAAAGCGTGGAGAGCTGCATCAAACCACGTGCAGTATTCTCTTCACCATAAGAATAATACAATTGTACACATTCTGCCATGTATTCTTTTGTGTTTGCTGCTATCCTGTCTGCCTAAGAAACTACGAAACTAGAGTGAGACAACCACAAACACGGAAGAATATATGTATCATGTCATGTTTATATTCTTATTATTCTTATGCTGAATAGTGATACAGTCAGAAATTAAGCACGGCAAATGACTAGATTTTTAAATCTAAGATGACTCTAATTTCTGTGCAGAATGTAATGTACTAAAGAGGCATCTGCAAACATTTTCAAACGAAGAAAAATTTTCTCTAAACTTTCGTTCAGAACTTCTTCTATCATACACAGTCTATTAAATAGCAGTCTCTTGCCATTATTTCGCTAATGAGACAAATCCTCTCTCTCTCTCTCTTTTTTCTTAAGTGTCGGTAGCGCGCATAAAAGCAAGCCATGCCACGAGGGCCGACAGGTCGTAAACACTCATTATCGGAATGCGACAAAAAATGCATGACACAGTGAAATAATGCATTTTCAGCTTAGAGTGACACAAACACCTATAAGGAAGAGAACGGCACTTATCAAATCAAAGCAAAATAAGCAATCGATTCAAACCAGACAAAGCACATGAAAAAGGAAGGGTGCCTGAATAAATATACGTATGGAGTGCCTGATGCATAGCAATGCCTACCTGGTAAAGCTTAACTGCTAAGCTTACGACTTGAACCAAACTACTGTAGCTGTATCTTCATCCATCCGACCTAAATTGTGTCGCATGTTACAATGGATCAACTTCGTTTCAATTTGGAGGTGAGGCCTAAAACTTTTCTCTCCCCTTGAATTTCAAATCTCAACTTTCAGGTGCAGTGTAGATTCGGGAAAAATTTTTTCCTTGATTTTGAGTCTCATTTTTCAGGTGCGGCTTAGATTCGAGTAAATACGGTGCTCTAGTGTCAGAGTTCACTATACTTGTGAGATTACACGAGTTTAATATACCTGTTATTTTCAAATAGGTTATACTAAAGGAGATTGCATCAATAAGTCTCCAACTACACTAAGGTTAGTGGGGCCTGTTTGTCTAATTGCCCTGTTAAGTCACAGCACATCTTTATGTTTAGCAAACCTGCTTGAATGAGTGTTTATGTGGACCACAACACCAGCCTTTTCAATGTTTCCTTCTTTACAGTATTGTTCAACAAATGAGATTTTCTTAAATGAATGATGTTCATTTACAAATATTGCCACCCCACCCTCTTTCTGCAGTTGTCTGCAGTAACTATCTGCTAACACATAACCATCTAATTTCATTGTCTTTTAGTTCATGTTCTGTAATTACTAACAGGTGTGGTGAATTCTCATCCACAAATACTTGCACAAAACTGAGTTTATTCCTAGATGCATTATCCTAAAGTTCACTGATATTTTACAACACTTTGTGACATGGTATTCTGAATCAGTTGAATTATTACACAAGTCTTTAACACTGCACTGTAATGACAATTTACTCACTTCCAAGTCAGTTTCTGCGGCATGTGAACAGAGTTCTTTCCAATCCAAGGGGTCTAGTTCAGCAAAATCATGTTGCTTGAAACTGAGCCTAAAAAAACTTGTTGATTATAATCTAAGATGATTGGGTCCATAGTTTTATGCAGCTCCTTACAATGTTCCGTTATCTGGTTCACTAACTTGAGCTTTCCATTTCTGTTTAAGTGAAGTCCGTGACTGGTATGTTTTGACGTTTCAGTTTGCTTATGTCTAGCAAGTGCACATGATTTAGTTTTTTACATAGTTTCTGCAGTTTTAAATTACAGCACTCAATTTCTGTATTAATACACGACCACTGCGGGAGATCATGTCGCACTGGTAGGTTTATTAGGCAATAACTTACTGTAAACTGCGGGTGCTGACTTGCTCTCATTTTTGTAAAAACCACTGGCACCGTCAATGATTACAACTTGCTCATCTTTTTTTTAGACTGTTTGTTTCTGATAAATTCTCAACTACAGCACTTAATGTAGCTCCAGGTTTAACTTTTGCGAATACAGGATAGTCATCGTGTATAGCTTCATGAAGGGGAGCTGAAAGGCTTTTTCCGTGGCTGTAATTACTTTTTTTGTGCTTACAGGCATTAGACTTTTTTTGTTTCGGCCTTTATCAGAGGATTTGTTATATTTACTTTTGTTTACACTATTCACTGTTTCACTGGCTGAGTCAAGCGCTGAAAACTTATTCGATGTAAACAGTGCACCGTTTCTCGTGCCCTGTTTTTGATTTTCACTTTCTTGATGGTTTTGTGTTATGTTTTTGGGCTTTAGTGTAGTCCACGTAAATTTATTTGTATTTTCAACATATTTTGAGTTCGATATTATGTTTGTTTCATCATAAAGAACTCTTTTTTTGGTTTGCAAATCATGTTTAAGAATATCAATACGACTGTTTTTGTGGCTATTTTCCACCACTGTTTCACTGTTTTCACTAGACACAAACTTTTTCCATTTAAGAGTTTTTTGTTTTCTTGTTTCAAGAACGTTGTTTATTTCTTGAGGGTTTCAATATCACTATTTAATAACTTGATAATTTCATTTTTTGTGTGTACCATGTTGAAAAGATCTTCGGGGTTCGTCACGCACACAATCACCATAGGTCCAACAAATATTGTCATTTACGAACTTCGGGTTTATGTTTGCACACCTCTCATGTAACCAGAAGTTGCACTTCACACACAGGATGCCCTTCATCAAATGTTTTTTTACACAACGTGTTATTATAAAACTGCTTTTCTACTGAGACTGATACAGCTCTGCACTGGCCTACCAGTGCAATCTTGTTTCTATTTTAAATCACAAACATAGTACTCCCTCTCCAATTTTAGTTAAAGCAAAATTGCAGATTTATGTCTCACTACAGTGTGTGGCATCAAACAGTCACACTTCCACAATACTGCATGTGGGTGTAAATTCTGTTAGTAAAAGAAGCAGCAGCTACCAAACAAGTCACGGTCCCCATGATTGCCCACACCACAAAGTGTTACTCTTGTAACATGCATATTGTTTGTAACAGTCAGTTAAAAGACTTCACCTCAGTGCAGCAACGCACTTCATATCATCAGAGATGTGCCAGCAGCCAAAAACAGAAATCCAATCAAACTGATGATCTCACTGGCTTTATTTAGACAGAATAGCCCAGCAGTGGTTTGAGAACAATGAGAAAGAGTTCAACAATGAGAAAGAGTTCAAGAGAGCACGCAAAGTTCAGACAGAAATTGAGAAAACATTAAAACATCTGTTCAAGATAATCGAAAAACAACTGAAGGACAGAGTCCAACACCAGAGAGAAACAATATAGTCATTACACGGTGCGTTTTGATGCTTTGTCACTCAGTGAACACAAATATGATGGAAACTGATAAAGTTTAGTAACTAATGGAGGACATGGCTGAGCTCATTGTCATCTGCTTCTTTTGAAGGATGTCATCATGAGAGCTAGAATTCCATGTGGTTTTTTTTGGCTTACTGCTATTGAAAACAACAAAATAACGTGTCAACATACAATGACCAGCATATTGCATTTGGCTTGGTGGCTCAATAGTTATGAGGCAGACTCTGATAACAATGTTTGGGGTTCAGTCCCCCTGGTCAATTCTAGAATTTTTTGATCCTCCACTAATAATGAACCTCGCTGAAGTCAGGTGACTTGTGTTCCTCACTGACACTACTTGCAATACCATAGGGGGTGCAACCTCACCAGAGAGCTATCTATGGAGAGGCCACAAAAGCACTGTTGGAATTGTGTTTAATGTGGGAAGGGGGGGCAACCTTTTCAGTAGTTGCAGGGGGAACAGCCTGGTTGATTGATTTGGCCTTATAAGATCAGCCAATAAGGTCTTGTTATGCTGGTACTGCGAACAGCAGAAAGCAAGAGGAAACTACACGTATAGTATTTAAATATAATGAAACGGATAGTTGATACTCATCATATAGCGGAGATGCTGAGTCGTAGAAATGCACAACAAAAGCATTGTTGGAAATATGTTTAATGTTTTCTTAATTTCTGTCTGAGAATTGTCCGCTCTCTTGAGTCTGGCTCCAGTTGCCAGAGACTGTGCTCATGTGTATGTGAGTTGCGTTTGCGTGAGCATGTGTATGCTGTCTATTTTTGGCAAAGGCCTTGTTGGCAAAAAGTTAGCTTTCCAACAGTCTTTTTGTTGTACCCTACCATGATTCAGCATCTCAAAAACAAAACTGACAATATTATGAAAGGCAAACACTACTACTCACCATATAGTGGAGATGTTGAGTCATAGAAGAAAAGATGGCAAAACAAGTAAGTTTTTTGCCAAATGGCCTTCTGAATTCAATAAAACACACACACACACACACACACACACACACACACACACAAGACCAAACTGGCCAGTCACACCTCGGAAGCCACAAACAGTGATCACATGTTCTTGAGTTACGTTTGCATGAATGTGTGTGTTTGTATGTTGTCTAAATCAGAAGAATGTCTTTTGGCCAAAAGCTTACTTTCCAAGACTTACCAAGCAGGAAAGTGCCGGTAGATAGGCACAATGAATAAAACACACACACAGAATTTCGAGCTTTCGCAACCGGCGGCTGCTTCGCCAGGAAAGAGGGAAGGAAAAGGAAAGATGAAAGATGATTTCTCCCCCTGGTCAGAATTGCATTCCCAGATTATATTGATCAACTTACTACGTACAACTTTCTACATTCTTTTGGTTAGATGTGACATCCATTGTTTGGCTGTACCATGAATTCCATAAAGGATGAGATGACCTCAGAACTGAATGACTTAAATTATAAAATTGATTGTAACCATCATAATCTGCAAGTCAACACAGGGCAACAGCTAACTAAATTGCACAGTATTTTCAGAATTGATGAAATTCTCAAATATTTCAAAGATGCAGATGAACTTATGGAATGGAGGTTGTCAGAAGAATAGGCAGTGAATCCAAACTTTGCTCTAATCAATTTGAAGAAGTAACTACTAAAATAAATGCTTGTTGAAAGGATATTACAAAAATAAAATTTGAATGTGTTAAATTATATGAGGATTCAAAGACTTACCAAGCGAGAAAGCACCGGCAGATAGGCACAATGAATAAAACACACAAACACACACAGAATTTCGAGCTCTCACAACCGGCAGCTGCTTCGTCAGGTAAGAGGGAAGGAAAAGGAAAGATGAAAGGATGTGGGTTTTAAGGGAGAGAGTAAGGAGTCATTCCAATCCCGGGAGCGGAAAGACTTACCTTAGGGGGAAAAAGGGATAGGTATATACTCGCACGCACGCACGCACACACACACACACACACACACACACACACACACACACACACACACACGCACACACACACATATCCATCCATACATACACAGACACAAGCAGATATATTTAAAGGCAAAGAGTATGGGCAGAGTTTGGATAGGTTGGTGTTAGTGGGAAGTATCCAGATAACCCGGATGGTGTAACACTGTGCCAAGATGTGCTGGCCGTGCACCAAGGCATGTTTAGCCACAGGGTCATCCTCATTACCAACAAACACTGTCTGCCTGTGTCCATTCATGGGAATGGACAGTTTGGTGCTGGTCATTCCCACATAGAAAGCGTCACAGTGTAGGCAGGTCAGTTGGTAAATCACGTGGGTGCTTTCACACGTGGCTCTGCCTTTGATCATGTACACCTTCCGGGTTACAGGACTGGAGTAGGTGGTGGTGGGAGGGTGCATGGGACAGGTTTTACACCGGGGGCGGTTACAAGGGTAGGAGCCAGAGGGTAGGGAAGTTGGTTTGGGGATTTCGTAGGGATGAACCAAGAGGTTATGAAGGTTAGGTGGACGGCGGAAAGACACTCTTGGTGGAGTGGGGAGGATTTCATGAAGGATGGATCTCATTTCGGGGCAGGATTTTAGGAAGTCGTATCCCTGTGGTCCAAGTGCTTCCATGGCTATCACTGCCACCACTGCATACTGAGCAGGTAAATGCACTGCAGCCACCAGCTCCAGCCTCAGCTGGGATCAGCAGCAGAGTGGCTACAAAGTGATGTCACACCTCACAGGCCACAGGCAAGTGGATGCCACATCCAACATAGCTCTTTCATAGTCGATGCCACATCCAACATAGCTTTCTCCTCACCTTCAACATCTCCACAGGACATCACGAGGGGTGGGCCATCGCCCTGCTCCCAAGCCTTTTTATACTAGCAGATGCCAGGGCTAAAACTCTTCCTCCTCATTGGATCAGAATGTCTTGTTCAAGTCTATACACCAAACTCGTGGAAAGTGGGATATGGTATTATATAGCAATATCAGTAATCGCTTTACATGGCATACTTTCCTTTGTCGGAAAGAATCTATTACCTCAACAAAGTTTGTCAAACATTTTGCAACATGAAAACACAAAATGTGGTTTCTCAATCTGTTTGTGTGTATTTTGTCAATGTCTGCTAGATAAAACAAAATAGGCCCCGCTAATATTGCAGCAATTGCAACATACACCAAATAAACAAAACTGTTTTGGCACAAATGGTCAATTTTATAACACAACGGAATATAATTCACGAAGTACCAATATCAAATGCCTGTTAGGCTTACTACAAGCCAAACTTTTATGTTAGGAAATAGTTTCACATTTCATTCATACATTCTAACTTCTGAAGCATGAGATCGAAAAGTAGTAGTACAAAATATTTATGTAAATTTAGAATTGTCATATTCTTTCACAATTGGTGTGATGTCCCCATTTCTTCTTCTCACTCGTTCTAACGAACAATCTTGTCGTCACTAATTCTGTAACTATTCCTACCAGCATCAAAACTTATTCTCCGGTTAACTTCACTAATCCTTCCACAGTCACAGCTTTAGTTAACTGCATTTATTCTCTGGTTAGGTGTTATTACACGTTCCTACAATACGTTTCCTACACTACTCGCAGAATAGAACTCTAGTGGCTGCTACCCAGGAACTGTTCAACTGGCCTTTACTAGTGTAGCAGTCTGGCCAAAAATTTTCTTTCAAAATTTCATTTTCTTGGATACACTGACAAGATAATATGTAATGCTTCTTATTTGGTATTTCTGTTAGTCGTTTATTTCCACTCTGGTAGTCTGACTCTATGGATTTCGCTAGTAATTGTAACAATGCTGAACATTCACAAACCCAGACAATCACATGAACAGCTATTGGCATTCGCCCATTTGGCTTTATTCCGCTTAGCTCCTATAGCCCCATCCCCTTATGTGCGCAGGAAAGTTAATTTCTACATGCAATGGGGATTCCGCTGGCAGAGACATCATGTACACTATGCACACATTCAAAAATCAACTTATGATTCATTCAGAAATCAACTTAGAATTTGTTCAAAAAGTCAAAAACCAACAGGGATGCATTTCAAAATTGTATGAATAATCACTAGACCAATGTGCACTGGATGCTAGGCACTTTGAGAGGCAAGGTCCTACTCCTCAAGAATATGAATTTGACACCCCCTGAAAATGCCACCCACGGCAGATACTCCAGTTTTCCCCCCGCCCCCTAGATCAGTGCCTGTTGCACACTCGTGAATCTGGCAGCTTAGGCGGGCACCAGTAAAATTTTTCTGGGTGCATCTGGCTGCTTGCTGCCATTGCTTATACAGCTAACTGCCACACTTCTGCAGCCCGAAGTGGGAGAAGGTACTACTCATACGCGACTCAATTGCGCATGTGCTCACAATTGCTCAAACTAATCCAATGTAAGCAATTGTAATGCCGCACTCATCAGAGGCAATTTGTTGTTATGCACATTGCATAGTCTTCCTAAAGCCTTTGATACATTTTACAGCTGGCAGACGCGTCTATGAGCAATGTGTTTTGTTGTTACATATGGCGTATTTCCTTTGCTCGTTTTTCAGGTTTTATTGTTGCAGTATTATTCTGCAGTAGTGACATACTTTATTGGATTATTGGTTCTTACCAGTCAAAGTTACAAAAATTTAACTGAAAACTAAAACAATGAAAAATTCCTGGGATTCTAAAAAATTCCCGGGTTTTTCCCGATTTCCTCCCAGATGAAAAAATTCCTGGGTTTTTCCCAGATCTCCTGGTTGTCCTGGGTCATATACACCCTGTGTATAGTTCATTCTATGCAGCTTCTAGGACATTCCTGGAAGGCATACAGACATGAGATTTTGTGTTCAGTTCTCTATTATTTCTAGGGCTGAAAATCATGGATAGAACACAAATGACAAGCTTGAGATTTTAGCACAATTTAGAACAATCTAGATGGAATTACTTGTAAAGGTCATTTGATCATGGACTCATATTAAGAATTTATTGTCTTTACCACTAAACTTTAGAATGCCTATAATGGCCACTCTCGCCCAAAAAATGCTAAAATTAGTATGCAACTTCTATCACACTAAACAAAAAATTATTTTTCATTGTGCCATACATATCCATTCCATTTCTACTTAAAGTACTTTTTAAAAACACATTTTGCTCTGCCTTAATAAACCAAATACTGTCCATATATAATTTTTAGCCTTCTTTTTATGATGTCTAATATTATATGAGACTCAGGCCTTTTCACGTTGATATAAGTTGTCTTAAGATTTCGATTTGTCACTACAAATTTTAGGGTTTGATACAACCATTTTTTTAACATCTGTTATCCAACCCGCATGGTCTCCTTACTCAAGGAAATGCTCTTGCACATTATTATAGAGTTGCCTCTGGTGTATAAACCATAGAAGTCACTTTTAGGTATGGGACACAAGTGACATTATAGGGACACTGTCATAGACTGTGAATTTTACAATATTCATGAACATGCCATTCTAAATCTTCTCTGCCAGTCACATGTAGAACAAACTATGTTGCTACTATTGTATGTGAGTAATAAAGGTACAAATTTACTACCTGACCATGATATTTTTGCACTTGGTATCTCACGGCTGTTATCAGAAACAAGCAGTGGCCTTACAGTAAACAAGCACAGTGATGACTAAAGAAAATGTGTCTCACAATGAATGATTTCAAGTCAATTGCACATGTACTATCTAGTGGTTCAGCATGCACTTGTGGAATATCATAATACCAACGCACAACAATCTGACCAAAGTGCACTCACTCCCAGGTGCAATAATATTGTGGTCAACTATGGAGATAACTGTTACATATAAAGAAGGATTAAGGCAAGCTATAGCATGCTAACAGCAACTGGATGCAGTATATTTTTATAAAATAATACTTGAAGTCCACATTACAGTAATGCTGCACTGTTCACGTTCTTCCTTGATTTACCTGCAAGGGGTTTTCCTCAGCACCATTAAACAAGAAAATTACATTATGCTTCAAAGGCACATCCGTCTGAGACAGTACTCTTAGTACTTCAAGCATGACTGCACAATTGATGCCATCATCACTGGCACCTGCAACACAATCATAACCAAATCAGTAGCAATTTCATATGAAAGTGGATGTTTTACAAAAGATTATAAAAAGACTGTAATGAACTCCACTACCCAGCACAAACTTGACAACAAAAGAAAATTATGCAGTGCTTTTTAATAGTTGGCATATGTGAGCATCAAAAGAAAGTATGCCTTTTCATATTGCTCATTGCTCGCCTACAGCATCTCACACATTTATGATAGGCATATCAAGTGAACAGTCTCAAAATGAACCATCTGGCAACAGATGAACCATAACCAAGAAAGTATACACGTAAGGGAATACAACAAAGCCCAATTTTGTTTTTCTGCCCTTCAAGCTAAAATTATTAATATTTCATGAAAATAGAGGATTATTTTTTAATGCAGAGATGAAGCTGCACTGGTGCAGATCAGTAGTACATTGCCTGTTTTAGCAAGATGCAAATAGCTGAAACAAGTGATTTTTCTTACTTGTTCAACATGCTGTAAGTGATTTTTCTTATTTGTTCAACATACTGTAAAATTCTAACAAGTGCAATCAAGAAGGCCAAACAGTTGCACTATGTACAAAAAATTGGCAACTCAAACAATAAAATAAAAACTGTATGACACAACATAAAAAGTGAGACAAACAGGAATATAAAACCTGACAATAATAAACACAAAGTTGCAGCCTCAGATTTCAACAATTTTTTTTTCACTATAGCTGAAAAAACAGTGAACCATAATAAACAGTCCCACATAGAAGCTATTGAACTACTTAACCATATGCAAATAAAATCTAAAGTAGCACTTCATTTCAGAAGTACAACCCCTAAAGAAATTGAAAAAACCATAAAATTACTCAAAAACTCAGATTCCTGTGGATACGATGGCATATCAAGTACGATTTTAAAATCATGTGCAGACTTAATCAGTTATATATTGTGCTATTTGTGTAATCAATCTATGGAAACTGGTGTATTCCCAGATAGGTTAAAACACGCAGTAGTGATGCCAATCCACAAAAGTGGAGCAAGGGATGAAATATCCAACTATCGGCCCATCTCTCTGCTGCCACTGTTCTCAAAGGTATTTGAGAGAGTAGTGGATGATAGGATTTATAGTCACACTACACAAAATGGCGTACTGGTGCCTACACAGTTCGGCTTTCGTAACGGCTCCTCCACAAACAGACGTATATTTAACCTAACAGATGAAATTTTAGGTGAACTAAATTACAAAAGGTATCCAATGGGGATATTTTGTGACCTTTCCAAGGCATTTGATTGTGTAGATCACAACACACTCTTAAAAAAGCATTAAAGACAAATCTCAGTTATGCACAGAGTCTACTATTCTTATTAGGACAAACAACAGTAAAGTAGTTAAAGGGAGTGTTAAAATGCTCTGAAGGGATATGAATAGAGAACACAGTGACATCATCAAGAGATTATTGCAGCCAGAGATTGAAAATACTGCTTCAGTTGTAAACTTCTGTTGTTATCACACGACCGGTTTCGGGGCTCTTATATGCCCATCTTCAGGTGTCGTAAATTGGTGCTGTGGTTCCCAAGCACCGCAGTGGATGTGTACTAGACGCAGTGTGCTACCTGTGAGTGCAGGACTGGGAGATTATTGATTGAACTCAAGCATTCCATGAAAATATTTGTAGGCTATGTATGTTTTCACTGCATGTAGTTATTAATAATGGCACAAAAAACATATCTCAGACAGAGGACAGCTCCACAATAGTCCATAATTCTTCAAGCACTTCAATTATTTCAAAAGTAAGTATTTATAACAAATTGCCACTGTCCAGAAATTCATCACATTACTGACTTGATTCTCAGTCTCCTGTTTTCTTAAGACAAGTTAAGGCATCAATTCCACCCTGGCTACATTTAAAAGGATATTGCAGCTCAAAGTCCAGTGTGGAAAAACTGAAGTTCATTTATCTGCCTGTGTTTATTGTCAAATGCATGCAAACCTCTTCCTGTGTGTCTAGTACTTTTACAGTACTGAACTCCTATTTATGAAAGTAATACATTGTGCAATTTCAAAAAGTCTAACTTACCTGGGCTTGTAGGAACTGAATCAAAATGACAGTTGAACATAACCGCTGACGAGGACCAATTTCCAGCTGAGGATAACTTCACAACAACATTCTGTATATTTTCATAACAATTTACAAAACCATATGGCCTGAAAGCCAGTATATAGCAGCCAGTTGGCTTTTGCAGGTCAAGAGTAAGCAGATGCTGTGGTTTAGCTCGCTGCATTATAAAACCTATTTCTCTCTTCAAAAAGTCAACAGCAAAAATTTCATTCTCATAACTGCCAACAACTCTTGGACCCATACTTGTCAAATGTTGAAGATGATGAATAGCATTTTCTGCTACAAACGTTCCTTGCTTTGCATCCTTGATATAAACTGGTTTCGGCAGCTGATTATTTAACATTGTGCATCCAAGAAAAAGTATTACACCAATCACCAACATCAGGACAGCAGAATACCAAGGATATGTGCCATTTTGATGGAATGGTCTTGTACTTTCTGGGAAAAATTCGGTTCTTTCATCTGTACTTTCTCCAAAGCGAGACCTTAAACGGATATTTCCAGTCTTCTGAAAAAAAAAAGAAATGAGAAAAACATGTAACTGGATATGTGTGAAAAAGAAATAAATACAATCATGATATCATACTAATATTATCTACTATAGAGGGGGACGCATATTCATTAGCACCCAAAATAGGAAGAACTGGAATATCGCTGATAGACGTAAGTGTAAAAGCATAACTGCATCTGTAACTTTTGGAATTTTCTAACATTGCTTCACTACACTGTGATAGAAAACAAGGGAAGGAAAGAGTGTATGTACAGAAGGTATAAGGAAGGGAAAGGCCAACAGATTACTCTTCATTAACTGTTACCTTCAGATAATTTCCTGTAATTTTTGCCTTTTCACATTTAGATTGTGGAACAGCTGATTATTCCCTTTACCCTAGCTGCTCCAGTGCCCCTGTGCCCCTCAATATTCCACATAAAAGTTGTTTCGAGGCACCAAAGCTAGTGTACAATCCCTAGTGAATTAGACACGAACTGAAATTAGTGGTACGAGGGTAATCCCAAAAGTGAGGTCTCCTATTTTGTTATAAGTACATAGACCTGTTTATTTCTACAATGGTTGACATCAGTTTACAGCTTGAACATAAACAGGTCTATGTACTTATAAAAAAATAGGAGACCTTACCTTTGGGATTGCTGAAATGCTTAATTCTGTTTTCAAATGTTCCTTTACATAAGAAACCCCAGAAGGACTGGCCCAATTTAATCCTGAAACTGCTGAATAAATGTGTGAAATAAGTATTAGTGTCATTGGTGTTGACAAACAGCTGAAAAAATTTAAATTGAAAAAAGCTCCAGGGCCAAATGGAATCCCTATCAGATTCTATATTGGATCTATGGTTGAGTTAGACCCTTCTCTAACCATAATCTATTGTAGATTGTTCAAACAAAAAAAGCATGCCCCCTAACCCAAGAAACCATAGGTCACATCCATCTACAAGAAGGCTAATAGAAGTGATCCACAAAAATGCTATCCTATATCCTTAACACTGATTAGTTATGGAATCCTGGAACATATTCTGAGCTCAAACATAATGACCTCCTCCATGCCAAGCAGCATGGATTCTAAAACATCAATCATGTGAAGCCCAACTCATGCTTTTGTCACATGGCATACTGAAAGCTTTGGATTAAGGCAATCAAGTAGATACAGTATTTCTTGATTTCTGAAAAGCATTTGACTCTGTACCACACTTACACTTATTGTCAAAAGTACAATCATATAGGATATCAAGTGAAATCTGTGACTGGATTGTGGACTTCACAGTAGGGAGGATGCAGCATGTTATCTTGGGTGGAAAGTCATTGTCATCTGTAGAAGTAACTTCGGGTGTGCTCCAGACAAGTGGTTGGCACACTTGGTATTTATGTTGTATATTCATAAGACAATTTCAGACAGTATTAATAGTAGCCTCAGGCTTTTTGCACATGATGCAGTCATCTATAATGAAGTACTGACTGACACAAGCTGCATAAATATTCAGTCAGATCTTGATAAGATTTCAAAGTGGTGCAAAGAATGGTGAATTGCTTTAAATATTCAGAAATGTAAAACTGTGCACATCTCAAAAAATAAATAAATAAATAAATAAAATGTGTCCTATGATTATAATATTAATGAGTCACTGCTGAAATCAGCCAACTCATAATACCTAGGTGTAATACTTTATAGGGATATGAAATTGAATTATCACATAGGCATGTTGAGCAAAATGACTGCTGGTGTTGGAATACCATCATGCAAGGCTGTATTTATCTTACTTTACTGTCAGTCATTTCACAACATGTAAGTTGGTTGAACAGTCAGTTTGCAGTATTTACAGTAGAATGGCCTGTAAAGTTTATATACTTCCATCCAACTGAGAATGTTTGGGCACTAATGATTCAAAACTGGCTACTGTGTCATGAACATTCTCAAGAACAAGAGGTACTTCAGAATGATGTTTTTGCAATGTGGGATAGCATTAGTTGGCAACATCATATTTGTAGCTCCCTTGTCATCTCCATCTCTCAAAAAATCAAAACAGTGCTGAACAATAAAGGATGGCAGACTGTGGATTAAAAATGAAAGAAGTAACTTTTACTGTAAACTAGCTTTCTATCCATAGTTTCAGCCATGTACACATGTCACATATATTGTGCACTTGCCCGAATCTCTGCTGTTTCATAAAAATAATAATAAAAATTTTAATCCCTCCTCTACTCTACCATCCACACCTCTCTTTTCTCTCTTCCACTTGCTTTAATCACACCCTGACCCTGATCCACCTACTTCCACACCTACATCCTGTATCTCATTCACCTGCCTCCTCAAACCCTGTACATCGTCCTCCTGACTCCGCACAACCTGTCTCTCTTCCACCTGACTCCTCAAACCTGTTCAACTTCCATCTGCTTCCACACACTCTCTCCCTCTTCCATCTCTCCCCTCCACTCCATACCTTTCCCCCTCTTCTACCTACCCCCTCACCCCATCATACACTCTTTCTTTCCCAGGTGCCCACTATCCTTTTCCATCTTCCACCTGCCTCATCCCCCTCTCCCTGTCAATCTCATCCTTCCACCGCTATCTGTCAATCTTCTAGTCCCATCTCCATCTATCTCCTACTCCCCCGTCTGTCCATTCACTCTTCCACTCTCTTTGTAAAGCTCCTCCTTTCCCCTTTCTATGTTCATCTCTTCCTTCCTACTTTCTCTGTCCATCTCCTCCTCCCCCTCTCTGTCTGTTGATCTCCTCCCTCCTATGCCTTCCTCTGCTCAGCCATGTCCATCTGCACGTATACCCCGTGGAACACATTCCGCTCAGCACATCATGTATATGGGAAATACAGTATGCAATTTAATTTCAGTTTCACTTTTTCGAATTTTATTATTTTTTATTTTCATTTCGCAATGATAGATCATCAAATCCCACTAAAAACACTATTTTCTATGATCATATTTGCTATAACGCTGTATGTAATATTTGGATATTAGCCACAGCACAGTACACTTCAAATATTCCGCCAACAGCATCTGCATGGGCCAGCCACCAGAGGCTGCCTGCAGTGGGCCACTTGATTTGCGCACAGGGCACAACACCCACCATGCCGCTTACCACAGCCCTTTCTCCGTGCACACGGCACGGCACCCATCATGCCACTTACCAGAGATCTCCTCTTTATCAGCGCAGTGCAGCAGGCACTCACTCTCATATTGTATTTACACTTATTGTCAGCAACTGTAGCTGAATTGTTTCTTTGTGTATATTCTGTCAACTGTTGTTCACTTCTGTGTGGAAGAAGAATAAACTTTGGTTCATTGTGGCCAAGCTGTTATTTGTGTCTGGCGATGAGAGTGGAGTTTACTTCCGCCTCTGTTTACTTCTGCCTATTTGGTTGTTCCTCCAATTCTTCTGTCCACGGTGGCAGTGCTCCCGCCATCCTCGAACAGCAGGCTCCTATGGTTGCTGTACGAACTTTTCAGCCAGACTGACTATATAGGCTTCCATGCTGTCAGCATATCTGCCAACCTCCCCCTACGACGATGCAGCTGAAGACAAAGGGGCTTAAGAAAAGTGACTTTGGCAACACTTACTAGTCTTTGATGTCACTGTTGGAAACGTGTAAGACTTCATTCATTTCTTGGATTTCTCTTAGGTGCTATCAGGTGTTTTGCCAGTTAGCCCCACTCCACGAACCTGCACTGCTTTCGTTCAATGGAAAGTGTATGTTGTCAAATTTTCACAGTAGATGATGATGATCATCATCATATGAAGTCAAAATTTTTACACAGTCCATTTTTTTTACACAGTCCTATCTAGCCTCTGTCACGAATGATGATGATGATGATGATGATGATGATGATGAATGATGAGGACAACACAAACACCCAGTCTCCGGGCAGAGAAAATCCCCAATCTGGCCAGGAATCGAACCTGGGATCCACAGGCAGCAATGCTAGCCACTAGACCACGAACTGTGGACATCACAGTAAACACGCGCATGTCATTGCAATGCATGTAGAATTATATCATTGTCATAAAAAGCACTACCAGTCTTGATCAGCCAGACTCCAAAGCTGCAGTAGCATATGTCAGTTTCTTACCAATGCACATCATGATTCTAATGCTGATTCCATAGTCTATGATGCTTTCTTTCGGTTGGCTCCTGACGAGGAAGTTTGTCAACACACACTGTAGAGGGCGACAATCCATCTTCGGCTGAAGTGTTAAATATTGCTCAAACTTTAGAGATATGTAGTGCTCCTGTTGATCAGATTCAGGCTTGATGTGATATCACCTCCATGCTGCACTAGACAGCAACACAGCGAACAACAACCACCACAGCACATGCAACACTCCACACTCCCATCTCAGCCGTACCGTTTCGTGCAATATGTCAGGGCCACGTGCCCTAAGCGCTGGGCACGTTGCAACAAGTGTAGAAAAAAAAATACATACAGTGTCTGCATGTTGTTCCCAGCCCCCTCCTGAGGGCATGGACATGGATGTTAATTGTGTATTTTCAGTGCATATGAATTGTTATGAATCATAACAAACAGTTTATGGAAGTGCAAGTGATGGACAAAATGCTGAGACTATAAGGGAAAATGGGTGAAGATGTGACTTTATTGAACTCAAAAATGTATGTGGATGTGTGATCTCTGGTGTTGTCTCAGTTACTCGATGTTTTGTGAATTATAATAAGCAGCATATTCCAATTTCAGGGTAATTTACGGCTCCCACTGTGTATAAAACTGTGATTCATTCCTTGACTTTACTGTCACAGCAATTTTCTTCATTTTATATGCTTTCAGTGCTTTAGGATTTTCCATTTTGGATACAGTGCACCGCATTTCCAACCAGGTGCCTTACCAGTAGTTAGAGTCTCTGCATTCCGAGTTCTCGTCTCTCTTCTCAGATGGGTTAGGTTGTGCCACTAATTGTGCAGCCCCCATTACCCTGAAACCCATGGTGCGACTGTGCTTTTTATGTGAACGCCCTATTCTAGTAGTTTTGCATGATCAAGTGAAATCAGAGTTGGACAGGCTGATGTCGTTGGGGATCATAAAACCTATTGCACTGAGTGAGTGGCCTACCCTCCTCATGATTGTTAAAAAAACTGACTAGTCAGCTTCGCTCTTGCAGTGACTTCAAAGTTTCTATCAATTATCAATCTCTCATTAACACTTACCCTTTGCCATGTCTCAACAAGTTATTGGCTAAACTCACCAGGGGCCAGTTTTTCTCCAAAACTGATTTATCTGAACCCTATTTACAGGATCCATGGCATGACAATTCTAAATGGCTCCTTGTTACTAAGAAGACCTTTAAGTTGTAGCAGTATCACTGCCTACCTTTCGGTGTCCCTAGTGCCTCGACAATTTTTCAGCATGTTTTTTTCTTTTCATGTTTAGGAATAACGGACAATGTCTATTCCGTGGTGCATCAACTATCTCAATAACATCGTTCTGATGGGTGATCCGCAGAAGAGCATTCATGTAACTTATGTACATTGTTCGTGGTGATACATGTTGCAAGGTTGAAATGCAATGTGACCAAGTAACACTTTTTTCAGCCATCCATTGCGTATTGGGGGTCTGAGGATTCTCTAGACGGCGTTAAGCCTTTACGTCATCATGTTGCCACTGTCATAGCTTTGTCTTATAGCTCTGTGTTGTCCAAGAAGTCAAAGAATTCCAAGCATATTTAGGTAAAATTGCTTACTATCACAAATTTATTCCAGGTGCAGCCACACTGGCCAGCCCCTCCGTGAACTGCTCAATAAACTAGACCTGCTAGAGTGCGTTCACACTTTTAAATCTAATGACATTCTGCTCCTTGGGTGGTCATTTTCCATCCTGGTCACCGCCTGGTTCACGTTACAGATGCTTCTCAGTATGAACTTGGGGCCATTCTCACAGATCAGTATGACTGATGGCTTATGGATGAAAAGTGTTCAAGTCCACTCAGCAGCATGAATCCCACATTGAAAAGGAAGCACTTGCTCTCGTCTACACCCGCAAAAAGTTTCAGGTGTTCATGTACCTCAATACTGACTGCAAGCCCTTGGTTTTGTTGTCTAATCCTTTTGCTTCATTGCTCAACAAAGCAGCGCATCAGCTCCAGTGTTGGGCCCTGTTTCTGTCTCAACTATGAAAATCATTTTCGGCCTACCATGCAGCTTGTCCACACTGACGCACTGTCCCAGCTTCTGATGGGGCTGTATTCCAGTTTTGAACAGGATGAACTACCTTGTTTTCACTTTGATGTTGAGGCACAACATGAAGTGGGAGGGTTACCTTTATGGGCTCCTGGATTGCAGCTGCTGTCACTGCCGATCCGGTTTGGAGTCAAGTTGTTCATCTCATTCAGCACAGTTGGCCATATAGGTCTCTGGTCACAGCTTCTGATCCTTTGCGAGCGAAACTATTTCACCATCCATATCTGCTTTTCATTACTTGATGATGTGCTCTTAGCTATGGATGTGCTGTTGCTTGGGGTTGTGATCCTGGCCATCCTGTGGTGGAATGTGCATCAGCTCCTAAATCAAGAGCATTGGGGTCTCTCATACCAAGTTCTGGCCCATTGACATGTGTTTTGGCCCAGTATCGCCAGTGAAGTTGTACATTTTTCACGGTCTGCTCTTAATTCACTACCCAACAGGTAGCACTGTGGGCAACACTCTCTACATGGCCCGCACCGCAGCGTCTCTGGGAACACATTCATGTCAATTTCAGGAGACCTTACCTAAATTCTTACTGGCTGTTGGTTGTCAATGATTTCTCAAAATTTCCATACGTTATCCACTGTCTTTCAGCATCAGCCACAGCCATGATTCTAGCAATCACCAAGATTTTTTCTATTGATGGATCACCTTACATGCTTATGACAGATAATGGTCCAAAGTTTGTGCCTCAGGCCTTCTATGATTTCTGTGCCCATCAAGGTATTTGTCACATGAGTGCTCCTCTTTTTCACCTACAATCTAATGTCGAGGCACAATGTCTCATCTGCATGTTCAAGGTTCAAATGAAGAAGTACTTCATGGACTACTCCATGAATGACATGCTGACACACTTCTTGAGTTCCTACAGGTTTATGCCACTAGGATCAGAATCCAACCAAGATATTGCATTTCTCCCAGCCATGCAATCTCCTGCATATGCTCAGTCTACCCACAAACACCCATCAGTTCACTAATGGCTTGCAGTCTGGGCTCAGGGCTTTGGTAGCAACCAAAGTAGTTTCTGGCCACAGGCCAAAGCTGCCGAGGCCACCGTCTCTGTATGGTGCACACCAGTGATGGGCTGGTGGCACACCACCATGACCAGTTGCATCGTTGAGCCATGGCGAGGGCTGTGGATCTGCTGCTGCGACCTGCACCTCCTCCCTCAGCACCTGTCCCAGCCTCACAGAGCAGTTCTGCTGGGGAGGGGAGAGGGGGTGGGGGGAGACAACTATTTTTGCTTCTCGCAATGCTTCATTGCACCCAGCAATTCTGCCACAGGATGCTCCGCTGCCTTCACGTACTTCACCACTGGTGTCCCTGACCGAGCAGCTGGTGCCTTCACATGCTACCAGCACCCTAGTCATCAGTCCTCTCTTATAGCACTTTGCGGTGGGGCGGCTGCCACGCGTGTCCACAACTGTGCCACTTTTGCCAATATTCATCGGTTCTTGGCCAAAATCTCCTTCTGCCACTGCCATCATCACCTTCGGCATCCATTGTACAGGCCATGGATGTTTCAACATTCACCCAGATGTCTGCATCAACGAAGTGTCTTTTACCCAAGGGGGAAGAAGTGCTGTAACCCTGTACGTAACCCCTAGATACGCACCACAGCATGAGGCCACTGGCACACTATACTTAGAATATTCCGCCAAAAGCATCTCTCCATGTCGGCCATGAGAGACCACCTGCAACGGGCCACATGACTTGTGCACAAGGCACGGCATCCATTGCGCCTCTTCTTTATAAGTGCAGTGCAGCAGGCACTCGCTCTCATATCGTGTTCATACTTGTCAGCAACTGCTTGTATCAGTACCCGGATTATTTCTAGGTTTGAGTCCATGTTCTCAACTGTTGTTTGCATGTATGTGGAAGAAGAATAAACTCTGGTTCATTGTGGCCATGCTGTGGTTCTGTCTTACAGTATTATACAATATTCTGACACACTTTTCAACAATAAAAAAAGCACTGCTCTTTTTTACTACGCAACTACACATATCCTCACACTATAACCCTACCAATGCTGGAAACATTCTCATACAACTGTTAGAGTTTTCTCCCCTTGTCTGCACTGTTCATCGCCCACTTTTCATATCCATGCCATCCTGCACTCCAGACAAATGGTTTCAGAAAACACTTTCCAACAATTAAAAATTCATACTCAGTGTTAGCAAATTTCTCTTTTTAAGAGAAACTTTTCTTGCTATTACTTGTTGAAATTTGACATTGTCTTCACTACATATATTGTCAGTTATTTTGCTTCCCACAGTTCATCTACAACTTTTAGTGTCTCATTTCCTAACCTAATTTCTTCCACAATGCCCAATTAAAAATGTGATATGGTATGTATATGTGGTATGTGGTTTATTCATCTCATTACGTACAATTTTCAAATCATTTGACTTGATGTACAGGAGACATGTCAAGGTTTACAAAAGAAACTTTTATCACTTTTTTAAGAGAAATACAAAAGTTTACATCATATTTTACATTTCTAAGTCACAGCTACACATGTACATAAAATAATACATGTAATACAATCCCTGTGTTCAGATTGTGAAGCTGTCCTCAATGAATTCATCAATAGAATAATAACACTTTTCCACCAGAAGAGTAAACAGCAATCTTTTCAGTGCACCAATCTCCATTTTAAATATATTACTGCCTTTTATTTTATTGAAAATTTTTAACCCCATATACTCTGGCGTTTGGGCATAAAGTTTTAAACAATGTGTTAGAAGTTTGACGTTATATCTGTGGCGAGTGCTGTAGTTGTGGTCAAAACGGAAAGTGTCTAGTGTATGTTGATTTCTATATAGAATCACCACCATCTCATATATGTAAAGTGAGGGGATAGATAGTATTTTTAAATTTTTTAACGGTGGTTGACAGGATTCCTGTTTTTTTGCAACACGTTTCTAATTACTTTCTTTTGTAATACTAGGAGCCTAGTGACATTTGCTGAATGTCCCCAGAAGATTATGCCATAACAAATAACTGACTCAAAGTAGCAGTGATAAACTATCTTTCTGGTATCCATGTTTGTGGCACCTGACAAAATACACATTGCAAATGCCAAGTTGTTCAGTTTATTTGATAAGTAATCTATGTGTACCTTCCAATTTAAATTTTTGTCAAGATTTAGGCCTAAAAACTTCACGTGGTTTGCTTCTGTGATATCCTGATCATTGCAAGTTATCTTTATTTCACTCCTTTCTACAGATTTAGCTTCAAATTGCATCATTTTGGTTTTAGTTACATTTTGTTTTAGTCCATTTTGATAGAACCAAGATTCAAGTTTTTCTAAAGTATTTTTGGCTTTTTCTGGAATATTTTCAGATACCTCATTTTCAATCAGAACTGATGTATCATCAGCAAATAAGACTGAATGAACATCAATAGCAAGTGGTAGGTCATTTACATAAAAAAGAAACAGACAGGGACCCAATATCAAACCTTGTGAGACTCCTTGGGGAACTGTTTTCCAGTCTGATGAATAATGGGTTCCATTTTAAGTTAAAATTACTTTTTGTTTCCTACCTGACAGGTAAGAGCTAAACCATTTTAAAGCAGTGTCTCTTATTCCATACATCTGTAATTTGTGGAGGAGTAATGTATGGTTCACTGAATCAAAAGTGGTTGAGAAATAATATCGTACACATACTTGATTACAGATGTTGTTATTTCTTCCCACCCATGTGAGGTTTTGTTTTTTAGAGACAATATTTCCTTTTCCACATCCCTTTGGGTGATTTTTTCAAATTGTTTAAAAGATGTTTTCTGGCTGTTTTCCAAATTTGTGATGCCCTGATAGAGTGTCATATCTGAGCTACCGAAGCACGACTCACACCCGGTACTCACAGCTTTACTTCTGCCAGTATCTCGTCTCCTACCTTCCAAACTTTACATAAGCTCTCCTGCCAGGAAGTTTCATATCAGCGCACACTCCGCTGCAAAGTGAAAATCTCATTCTGGAAACACCCCCAAGGCTGTGGCTAAGCCACGTCTCCGCAATATCCTTTCTTTCAGGAGTGCTAGTTCTGCAAGGTTCGCAGGAGAGCTTCTGTAAAGTTTGGAAGGTAGGAGACGAGATACTGGCAGAAGTAAAGCTGTGAGTACTGGGCATGAGTCATGCTTCGGTAGCTCAGATGGTAGAGCACTTGCCCACGAAAGGCAAAGGTCCCGAGTTCAAGTCACGGTCGGGCACACGGTTTTAATCTGCCAGGAAGTTTCATATCAGCGCACATTCCACTGAAGAGTGAAAATCTCATTCTGGAGACAGCTTTATACTGTTTGACATAAATAACAAAATCTGGACTTCTGTTTGATTTTAATTCAATGTGGAGCTCTCTATTTCTGGCACTAAAGATTTTTATTCCTGTTGTAATCCATTTGAGTTTACCATTAACTTTCTTTTGCTTATAACTATGAGGAAATGATTCATTAAATACCTCCAAGAAACAACTTAAGAATTTTACATAGTTTATCAAGCTTGAACTATTGTAATCTACAGGCCAGCTTATTATACTTAATTTACTGCGGATAAATCCATTTTACTTTTACTGACATCCCTTTTTATACACACTTCTGGAGGCTTTAGGTTATTTGCTTTTGGGAGCTCGTGAACATAGAGATTAAAAGTGGATCACACATGGTTAGCCAATGCTTTTATAGGCTCCTGCCTCAGGAGCAAAGTGGCAGAACATTTGAGGAAGAACTTGGAAAATATTTCTTTGCATGTTATGGTATTAGGTGGACATTTCGACTTGGCAGATATAGGGTGTGAAACACAAATGATTAAGACATGTAGTAGGGACAGGGAATATTGTGAAATTGTTCTACTGTTGTTGTTGTTGTTGTTGTTGTTGTGGTCTTCAGTCCTGAGACTGGTTTGATGCAACTCTCCATGCTACTCTATCTTGTGCAAGCTTCATCTCCCAGTACCTACTGCAACCTACATCCTTCTGAATCTGCTTAGTGTATTCATTTCTAAGTCTCCCTCTACGATTTTTACCCTCCACGCTGCCCTCTAATACTAAATTGGTGATCCCTTGATGCCTCAGAACATGTCCTACCAACCGATCCCTTCTTCTGGTGAAGTTGTGCCACAAACTTCTCTTCCCTCCAATCCTATTCAATACTTCTTCATTAGTTATGTGATCTACCCATCTAATCTCCAGCATTCTTCTGTAGCACCACATTTCGAAAGCTTCTATTCTCTTCTTGTCCAAACTAGTTATCGTGCATGTTTCACTTCCATACATGGTTACACTCCATACAAATACTTTCAGAAACCACCTCCTGACACTTAAATCTATACTCGATGTTAACAAATTTCTCTTCTTCAGAAACGCTTTCCTTGCCATTGCCAGTCTACATTTCATATCCTCTCTACTTCGACCATCATCAGTTATTTTGCTCCCAAAATAGCAAAACTCCTTTACTACTTTAATTGTCTCATTTCCTAATCTAATTCCCTTAGCATCACCCGACTTTATTCAACTACATTCCATTATCCTTGTTTTGCTTTTGTTGATGTTCAGCTTATATCCTCCTTTCAAGACACTATCCATTCCGTTCAACTGCTCTTCCAAGTCCTTTGCTGTCTCTGACAGAATTACAATGTCATCGGCGAACCTCAACATTATTATTTCTTCTCCATGGATTTTAATACCTACTCCGAATTTTTCTTTCGTTTCCTTCACTGCTTGCTCAATATACAGATTGAATAACATCGGGGAGAGACTGTAACCCTGTCTCACTCCCTTCCCAACCACTGCTTCCCTTTCATGTCCCTCGACTCTTATAACTGCCATCTGGTTTCTGTACAAATTGTAAATAGCCTTTCGCTCTCTGTGTTTTAACCCTGCTACCTTCAGAATTTGAAAGAGTGTGTTCCAATCAACATTGTCAAAAGCGTTCTCTAAGTCTACAAATGCTAGAAACGTAGGTTTGCCCTTCCTTAATCTAGCTTCTAAGATAAGTCGTAGGGACAGTATTGCCTCACGTGTTCCAACATTTATACGGAATCCAAACTGACCTTCCCCGAGGTCGGCTTCTACCAGTTTTTTTTTTTTTTTCGCGTTAGTATTTTGCAGCTGTGACTTATTAAACTGATAGTTCGGTAATTTTCACATCTGTCAACACCTGCTTTCTTTGGGATTGGAATTATTATATTCTTCTTGAAGTCTGAGGGTATTTCGCCTGTCTCATACATCTTGCTCACCAGATGGTAGAGTTTTGTCAGGACTGGCTCTCCCAAGGCTGTCAGTAGCTCCAATGGAATGTTGTCTACTCCGGGGGCCTTGTTTCGACTCAGGTCTTTCAGTGCTCTGTTAAACTCTTCACGCAGTATCGTATCTCCCATTTCATCTTCATCTACATCCTCTTCCGTTTCCATAATATTGTCCTCAACTGCATCGCCCTTGTATAGACCCTCTATATACTCCTTCCACCTTTCTGCTTTCCCTTCTTTGCTTAGAACCGGGTTTCCATCTGAGCTCTTGATGTTCATACAAGTCGTTCTCTTATCTCCAAAGGTCTCTTTAATTTTCCTGTAGGCAGTATCTATCTTACCCCTAGTGAGATAAGCCTCTACATCCTTACATTTGTAAGACCATCCCTGCTTAGCCATTTTGCACTTCCTGTCAATCTCATTTTTGAGACGTCTGTATTCCTTTTTGCCTGCTTCATTTACTGCATTTTTATATTTTCTCCTTTCATCAATTAAATTCAATATTTCTTCTGTTACCCAAGGATTTTTACTAGCCTTCATCTTTTTACCTACTTGATCCTCTGCTGCCTTCACTACTTCATCCCTCAAAGCTACCCATTCTTCTTCTACTGTATTTCTTTCCCCCATTCCTGTCAATTGCTCCCTTATGCTCTCCCTGAAACTCTGTACAACCTCTGGTTCTTTTAGTTTATCCAGGTCCCATCTCCTTAAATTTCTACCTTTTTGCAGTTTCTTTAGTTTTTATCTACAGTTCATAACCAATAGATTGTGGTCAGAGTCCACATCTGCCCCTGGAAATGTCTTACAGTTTAAAACCTGGTTCCTAAATCTCTGTCTTACCATTATATAATCTATCTGAAACCTGTCAGTATCTCCAGGCTTCTTCCATGTATACAGCCTTCTTTTATGGTTCTTGAACCAAGTGTTAGCTATGACTAAGTTATGCTCTGTGCAAAATTCTACCAGGCGGCTTCCTCTTTCATTTCTTTGCCTCAGTCCATATTCACCTACTACGTTTCCTTCTCTCATTTTTCCTACTACCAAATTTCAGTCACCCATGACTATTAAATTTTCGTCACCCTTCACTATCTGAATAATTTCTTTTATTTGATCATACATTTCTTTAATTTCTTTGTCATCTGCAGAGATAGTTGGCATATAAACTAGTACTACAGTAGTAGGTGTGGGCTTCGTATCTATCTTGGCCACAATAATGCATTCACTGTGCTGTTTGTAGTAGCTTACCCGCATTCCTATTTTCCTATTCATTATTAAATCTACTCCTGCATTACCTCTATTTGATTTTGTGTTTATAACCCTGTAGTCACCTGACCAAAAGTCATGTTCCTCCTGCCACCACACTTCACTAATTCCCACTATATCTAACTTTAACCTATCCATTTCCCTTTTTAAATTTTCTAACCTACCTGCCTGATTAAGGGATCTGACATTCCATGCTCCGATCTGTAGAACGCCAGTTTTCTTTCTCCTGATAACGACATCCTCTTGAGTAGTCCCCGCCCGGAGAACCAAATGGTGGACTATTTTACCTCCGGAATATTTTACCCAAGAGGACGCCATCATCATTTAATCATACAGTAAAGCTGCATGCCCTCGGGAAAGATCACGGCCGTAGCTTCCCCTTGCTTTCAGCCGTTCGCAGTACCAGCACAGCAAGGCCGTTTTGGTTATTGTTACAAGACCAGATCAGTCAATCATCCAGACTGTTGCCCCTGCAACTACTGAAAAGGCTGCTGCCCCTCTTCAGGAACCACACGTTTGTCTGGCCTCTTAACAGATACCCCTCCGTTGTGGTTGCACCTACGGTACGGCTATCTGTATCGCTGAGGCACGCAAGCCTCCCCACCAACGGCAAGGTCCATGGTTCATGGGGGTTCTACATGCCTTAGAAAATTACCCTCAGCAGCTAATTAGTGATCCAATGTATGATAATAGTGTATTAGATTTGGTCAACACCAGACTCAACCGAATGTTTCAAATCGGTTAGCACAGAACACAGAATAAGTGATCATAAGACCATTACAGCATCCCTGAATGTGGCTGTAAATTGGAATATAAAGAAGGTTAGGAAGATATTTCTAAGTAGCAAGAGTGACAAGAGACAAATTGCAGATTACCTGACCAGTTAACATGAAAATTTCATGTCGAGCAGTTACAATGGTGAGCATCAATAAACAAAGTTCAAGAAAATTCTACAATATGCTTTAGAAAGGTACGTGCTGAGCACAGTTTGAGAAATGCAAAAGACGGGTTGGTTTGACAGGCATATTAGAAAGCTGCTACAAATGCAAAGACAGCTGCACTGTAAATTTAAATGTAGTGAAACAAAAACAGAATGAAGCCAAAAGTAGCACAAGGAGAGCCACGCGTAATGCGATCAGTGAGTTTGGAAATAAAATTCTGTCTATCAATTTGACTGAAAATCCTAAGAAGTTTGGTCTTAAGTTGAATCTGTAAACACTTTGAAGCCATTGTCCAAGTACTGTGGAAGATTGCATTAGTTCCTAGTTTCAGTGATACTTTCACAACCAATTCTAATGTTATGAACCCCAAACTTACAGAACTTTGGTGGCAACAGCTGTCACTACAACAGCAACAGCTCAAAGAATGACAGGCCATTCTCCCATAGCTTGCAGCTCTCAGCAGCAACAAAAAAGTCATCGGTAGCCACAGCTGCGTCCCCATCACCATTCGTTGCCTGATGAGTCTTCAGGCAGCTGGGAAGTCCATGTCTGCCATTTTAAACTGTTTTGTTTATGACATTTCTGGTAGATAGCAAAGTGCTTTTTGCTTTTGTTTGCATTTAACTACAGTCCATTTTCAAGAACTGTCGCCGAACAAACAAACAAAACTGAAGGTCTATTTTTCTGATGTCGATCTGTTGTAGAATTCTGGAACATGTTTTATGCTTGTGTGTTATGATATTTCTGGGGACCAAACATATCCTCTGGAGGAGTCAACATGGATGTGAAAACAATTGTGAGAAACCCATCTGGCTCTGTTCATCCACGAGACCTAGAAAGCAGTGCCCAGTTTGAGGTTAAGTTTCTAGTCTTCCAGAAGGCATTCAATGAAGTTCCACACTGCCACCTTATGAACAAAATATGAGCAAACAGAGCATCAACCACATGTGTGAATGGACTGAAGAATTTCTACCAAACAGAAGACAGACTGTCATTCTGAATAGTGAGAAATCTTCAAAAGCAAAAGTAACTTCCCACATACCCCAACAGTGTGTTATAGGACCACTAATTTTTGCAATATATATAAATGATCTTGTGGATAAGTTTGGAAGCTCCATGAGGCATTTTGAAGATGATGCTGTTGTATGCAGAGAAGTCGCAACACTACAAAATTGTAGCAAAATGCAGGAAGATATACATAGGATCGACACTTGGTTCTAGGACTGACAATTGACCCTCAACATAAACAAATGTAACATATGCATATCCATAGACACAACACCATTATTGTACAGTTATATTATTTTTGCAGAAAATCACTGGAAGCAAGTACTTCTAGGAGTAAGCGGAATGACCACATAAACTTAATCGCACATAAGGCAGATGCCAGACTGAGATTCATTGGGCAATAAATGTAGCCCAACAAAAAAGAAAGTAGCTTACAAAATCCTCGTGTGACCGATACTTGAATACTGCTTGTAAGTCTCGGCTCTGTCCTAGATAGGATCAATAGTGGAAACAGAGAAGATCCATAGAAGAGTAGCATGTTTCATTGAAGGTTCAGTTAGTATCATGGAGATGTTCAGCCAACTCCAGTGGCAGATGCTGCAAGAGATGCATCCTGGGTCACAGTGCAGCTTACTGTTAAAGACCGAAGAGCATAATTTCATAGAAGAATCGACCAATATATTGCTTCCTCCTACTACATCTTGGGTGAGAAGTGTATGAAGTTAAAATTAGGAAGATTCAGGGTGACATGGAGGACTATCGGCAGTAATGCTAATTTGTAATATAAGAAATTCTGATTTTGAATTATTGCTCTGCCTCTTACCTGCAGGAAAATTCAATTTGTGGGTTACGAAAGTAATAATTACGTATAGATCACTTATTAACGACCAATCTTTCACTCTTTGCAACAGAGGTACTTCGAAACCCTAGCAATACAGGTTTATTTCACTAAGACAATTCTGGCTATGTGAGGACATGTTCCATAGGCACAGGTGTTCATTAAACTGTGAAAGAAATAAATAAACTGAATCACTAATAACATAAAATATTAACATGCATCTCCTAATCTCCCAACCACTCCCAAGAACCAGATGCAAAGAAGCATCCCCCTTAGCACCCCTGATTGGAACAACATAACCACATCCTGCACTAGTGGGACTACTTATCACTGAATGTGGAAATCAAGGACATCCAACCAAATATGCTAAAATATGCTTGACTATCACAACCACCTGACACAGGCTCATACCTTGTGGAAGACCCATTTGTGTGATGTGTCCTATGTTTAACATCCCCACCAGCAGAGGATATCAATACCAGTTCACAGGCACTGCAGTTCATTAGAGAGGAGCGCCACCACAGTTGTGGAAGGCAGGTCACATAGAATGAGCTATTGCCAATCAGAGGCTAAGCAGGCTGCCACAGCTCAGTCCACAACAGTACGCCATATGTATAGTTACAAATCAAGCCTAGCTTCTATACGTATACTGACCCTGCTCTGGACCCTTTACTTAACAGCTATCATTTTTGGTGTTTATTCACTGCTATGAACTTGGATTTGATCATGGATTACAAGTGCATAACAGGCACACATACTTCATTGATGACAAAGACTTCTCCTGTTGTGTTTTTGGTTTTTTGGTGACACGACAATGTTATAGACCACAAGTTTATGGAACTTTTGCTGCAATTGCTGCCACAATTGTGGCAACAGCATGAAGAACAGCAGGCCAATCTCCTGCAGCTTGTGACTCAGCAGCAACAACCACCTCTATTGATGGCCACAGCTAAGTGCTCACTGCCATTTGCTGCTGATAAATCTTTGGAAAGCTGGTAAGTCTACCTCACTATTTTGAACTGTACTGTTTTGGTTACAGCATTTCTGGTAGAAATCACAGTGGCTTATTTTTGTCTTCTAGTAGTCATGTACAAGAAGTGGTACAGAAATTGCAGCCACTCTCAGATTCTAGCGAACTGTCTGTCAATGATCTCCGTGTGTTGTTAAGTGAATACCACGGTCAGCAGATGCACCGTGTTGTGTCATAACCAACATGGACAGTCATATGCAGCTTTGGGTGCCAACTCGCAGCATCTCATGCACTATTGCAATTTCACATGCCAGAACCGTAAAGTTTTGAGCATAGAATCATTGATTCAAGATGTGATTGTGAGCCTTGAATCTGACAGGAAGGCCACAGCCAAAGCTTTGTTTAAGTCTGATCCTAATATTGGTGAAGTCTTTAAATTACTACACCTTTTGAGGTTGATTCAGTAACTCAGCATACTTTTACAAATGAAATTCATATTTCCTAAGTTGTTATTTGCCACAGGAAGCACCGGTCATCTTACGATTCAGACTCATCATCCTCTAATTCTGCCTCCGAGTCTCACTTGAGTTCAGGGTGTCCAGATTGCCAGCACTTCATAAGAGATTTAACTATGTCAGTTATTCTGTTTCCTCCTCGCCCAGAAGACTTTCTTCTTAATGTTGCTCGGTTGGGTCAGAAACACCCTCCATCCTCAGCATTGAGAGCTACGTCACGCACGTTGAAGAAACTTCAGTCCCGTCCTGACTGCAGTAATGGGCAGATCAGAAGCCACTGCCTGCATCATGCAGTAGGCTGCTGGGCCTGTTGGCTGCTTGCTCAGCTGCAGCCAACACACTTACGACTGATGAGCAGGTGTATTCCCTTCCACCGCGAAAGATCAATTTGGACTTGATGCTGTTCAGCCAATTTGTGGGATTCCAACTGGGCACTAGTGCTGCCATGTCTATAATCAATGAGGACATGTCACGAGCTCAGTTACCCTCTGCTACGGCAGACCTGGCACTGGGCTGTTTCTTACAGCCTCTCCTCTGAGAACTGTCATTGGCAGCAAAGTACAAATTTGTGGAACACATACTAATCTTCTTAGTTGTGCATGTTTATACACTAACAGCAATTTCACCTTAGATACCTTTATCAGTTTTGGATTCAGAGTAGAGGACCAAGTTAATTTAGTGCAAGACACAAAGTCTTCTTATGATCTTGTAGAACTTTGCATGACATGTAGGGAGATTTTTTAACCAAAACTTGGGTGTGCACATAACTTTATGGTTCACATTTCCCTGAGGCCTTCTGCAGTATCTAAATCTTACTGAGTTTGCCTGCTTCCATTTGGGGTTTTTGAGGCTGTTCGGGCTGAATTTGCATGGCTTCACGACAAAGCCATTGTCTCTTTGACTTCCTTCAGTCAATGGGCAAAACCTATGGCAGTCAATAAAATGCCAAACATGTTGTTACATATCCACTATTAACTCCCATTGCTATACTGATGTTTACCCACCGCCTCAGCCAGAGGAGCTGTTGACTTAACTGGCAGGGGTCATCATTATTTGATTATTGATTTAAAGAATATGTATCTCCAACTGCTGCTTAATGATGCATCACATCAGTTGTTAGTTTTAAATATTTCATTCAGCTTGTACATACACAGCTGTTTACTGTTTGGGGTTGCAACTGCACCCACCATTTTCCAAAAGTATTTAGAACAACTGATTCAAGGGATTCTGCACTAAATCAATTATTTGGATAACAATACAGTCATGGGGTCGACATTTTCAGAACATCACAAGCACTTTGAATCACCCATTAAACAGTTCCGTGGAAATGGTTTACGTTGTCAGTTGAAAAGTGCTGCTTCTTTGACTCCTGCATTAAATACCTGGGGCACTTAATCACAAACATATCACACCTATGGGCGACCATGTCAATGCAATAATGGTCATGCCAGCCATAAATAACCTTAAACAACTGTAGTCATTTCTGGGTAAAATCACATGTTGTTGTTGTTGTGGTCTTCAGTCCTGAGACTGGTTTGATACAACTCTCCATGCTACTCTATCCTGTGCAAGCTTCTTCATTTCCCAGTACCTACTGCAGCCTACATCCTTCTGAATCTGCTTAGTGTATTCAGCTCTTGGTCTCCCTCTACGATTTTTACCCTCCATGCTGCCCTCCAGAACTAAATTGGTGATCCCTTGATGCCTCAGAACATGTCCTACCAACCGATCCCTTCTTCTAGTCAAGTTGTGCCACAAACTCCTCGTCTCCCCAATTCTATTCAATACCTCCTCATTAGTTATGTGATCTACCCATCTAATCTTCAGTATTATTCTGTAGCACCACATTTTGAAAGCTTCTATTCTCTTCTTGTCTAAACTATTTATTGCCCATGTTTCACTTCCATACATGGCTACACTCTATACAAATACTCTCAGAAACGACTTCCTGACACTTAAATCTGTACTCGATGTTAACAAATTTCTCTTCTTCAGAAACGCTTTCCTTGCCATTGCCAGTATACATTTTATATCCTCTCTACTTCGACCATCATGGGTAATTTTGTTCCCCAAATAGCAAAACTCCTTTACTACTTTAAGTGTCTCATTTCCTAATCTAATTCCCCCAGCATCGCATGACTTAATTCGACTACATTCCATTATCCTCGTTTCGCTTTTATTGATGTTCATCTTATACCCTCCTTTCAAGACACTGTCCATTCCGTTCAACTGCTCTTCCAAGTCCCCTGCTGTCTCTGACAGAATTACAATGTCATCAACGAACCTCAAAGTTTTTATTTCTTCTCCATGGATTTTAATAACTAGTCTGAACTTTTCTTTTGTTTCCTTTACTGCTTGCTCAATATACAGATTGAATTGCATCGGGGACAGGTTACAACCCTGTTTCACTCCCTTCTCAACCGCTGATTCCCTTTCATGTTCTCGACTCTTATAACTGCCATCTGGTTTCTGTACAAATTGTAAATAGCCTTTCGCTCCCTGTATTTTACCCCTGCCACCTTCAGAATTTGAAACAGAATATTACAGTCAACACTGTCGAAAGCTTTCTCTAAGTCTACAAACGCTAGAAGCATAGGTTTGCCTTTCTTTAATCTTTCTTCTAAGTCATAGGGTCATTATTGCCTCACATGTTCCAACATTTATACAGAATCCAAACTCATCTTCCCCGAGGTCGGTTTCTACCAGTTTTTCCATTCGTCTGTAAAGAATTCACGTTAGTATTTTGCAGCTGTGACTTATTAAACTGATAGTTTGGTAATTTTCACATCTGTCAACACCTGCTTTTTTGGGATTGGAATTATTATATTCTTCTTGAAGTCTGAGGCAATTTTGCCTGTCTCATACATCTTGCTCACCAGATGGTAGAGTTTTGTCAGGACTGGCTCTCCCAAGGCTGTCAGTAGCTCCAATGGAATGTTGTCTACTCCGGGGGCCTTGTTTCGACTCAGGTCTTTCAGTGCTCTGTCAAACTCTTCACGCAGTATCATATCTTCCATTTCATCTTCATCTACCTCCTCTTCCATATCGATAATATTGTCCTCAAGTAGATCACCCTTGTATAGACCCTCTATATACTCCTTCCACCTTTCTGCTTTCCTTTCTTTGCTTAGAACAGTGTTTCCATCTGAGCTTTTGATATTCATGCGAGTGGTTCTCTTTCTCCTATGGTCTCTTTAATTTTCCTGTAGGCAGTATCAACCTTACCCGTCATGAGATAAGCATCTACATCCTTATAATTGTCCTCTACCCATCCCTGCTTAGCCATTTTGCACTTCCTGTTGATCTCATTTTTAAGACGTTTGTATTCCTTTTTGCCTGCTTCACTCACTGCATTTTTGTATTTTTTCCTTTCATCAAATAAATTCAGGATATCTTCTGTTATCCAAGGATTTCTACTAGCCCTCGTCTTTTTACCTACTTGATCCTCTACTGCCTTCACTATTTCATTCCTCAAAGCTACCCATTCTTCTTCTACTGTATTTATTTCCCCAATTCCTGTCAATTTTTCCCTTATGCTCTCCCTGAATCTCTGTACAACCTCTGGTTTAGTCAGTTTATCCAGGTCCCATCTCCTTAAATTCCCACCTTTTTGTTGTTTCTTCAGTTTTAATCTACAGTTCATAACCAATAGATTGTGATCAGAGTCCACATTTGCCCCTGGAAATGTCTTACAATTTAAAATTTGGTTCCTAAATCTCTGACTTACCGTTATATAATCTATCTGAAACCTTCTAGTATCTTCAGGGTTCTTCCATGTATACAACCTTCTTTCATGATTCTTGAACCAAATGTTAGCTACGATAAGTTAGGCTCTGTACAAAATTCTACCAGGCGGCTTCCTCTTTCATTTCTTAGCCCCAATCCATATTCACCTACTATGTTTCCTTCTCTTCCTTTTCCTACTGTCAAATTCCAGTCACCCATGACTATTAAATTTTCGTCTCCCTTCACTACCTGAATAATTTCTTCTCTCTCAACGTACATCAACTTTATCCGCCAAGTGGCACAAGTCACACACCCTCTCAACCAGCTGCACAAAAGGGGTGTCAACTCTGTGTCATCACTCACCTGTCAACAGGCTTTTCAATTCCTTGAGGTCAGTCTCAAAGTGGTGCCATGTCTGATGCCATACAAGCTGGTCCTGTCATTGACACTGGTAATGAACACATACAAGTACACCATAGTGGCAGTTTTCTCCCACAAGTTGTCAGATGGTTCTGAGCACCCAATAGCCTTCACCACCTAAGTGCTGATTGCTGTCCAACTTATCTATTCCCACACATTTTGGGGCCGAGAAATTTCAAGTGTATTTGCATTATACCTAACTCCACCTGCTGACTGACAATAAATCTTTGATTTCCTTATTTCAGATTCCGGACAAAACAGTGCAGCATCTGCAGTTCTTGAATGTTTTCACCCATTGCCCAACACACCACTGCAGAAGCCCTGTCCTGCCGCACAAATGCTCCTCAACAAATTCTCCAATGTCAAGTGAGATGCATCAGCATTGTCCCACAATGAACTCCTATGGAAGGTTTCGTTGGTAGTCCAGAAAGGGTAGCAGAGTAGGTTTCCCATCAGGTCGACCAGGTTTTCTGAAATTATTTCGCACTGCACTACCAGCTCAATGCCACACACAACATCTTAACATATCCTATGATGGATTCTGACTGCTGGGCCATCATACCGATGTTTCTCTGGGCTCACATCTTCCAGCTACTTCAAGATCATTGGGGTAATATGCCCATGAAGGCATTGGCCTGACAGTACGCCTACTGGTCTGCATCAATGCCAGCAATGAAAGCTGCTCCTGCTCCCTCAATCAAGGCATCCTCGGCACAACGATTTTTGGCATGGCTCCATCCTGATCACCCACTGATGAGGGTTCACATTGAATTTGCCAGGCTATTCAGGGAGCTAAATGGCTGCTTGTGGTGGTGGTGGTGGTGGTGGTGGTGGTGGTGGTGGATGCCTTCTTGTTTGTGGTGTGTACACCACCACCACCTCTGCTATCAACATGCCCTTAAGAGGATTTTCACTGTTGAGAAGCACCTTGTACCCTGGGGCTGAACAATGGGCCCCAATTTACATCTCCTCTGTTCCAGGCCTTCTGTTGCCATAACAGCATCAAACATTTGAGTGCAGCCTCCTTTCACCCTGCCTCCAATGCTGAAACTTATGGCTAGTTCACATATTCAATACACAGATGCAAAATGCTTTACAGGTGTCAGTTTTACACAGCTTCCTTGTGACGTATAGGTCAACGCCCATGAATGTGGGTCTGTCAAATCAAAATATACAGGTGCCAGCATCACATCCTGTTAGCCCGTGTCCTTTGCAGTGTCCCCATCCTGCATACAGGTCCACTTACGAATTGGGGGTGCCTATGTCTGGGCACGCACATCTGGCCAATCTCGAGGATGGACAAAAGCAGAAGCTGTCAGCTATTTGCCACATCCACTGAACCTGTCACCTGTCAGTTCTGGCTGTGACCCCAGTTGCATTTGGTGCCTCTGGTCTTGCCTCTACCTCAAATTCCCAAATTGGACACCAGGAAAATGCAGCCAGGTCTCTGACACTCTCCCTACTCCTCCTGCATCTTGGTACCAACTGTGCTACTTTCTATATGGGTATGACAATTAACAACCTGTCTGTCCACATGAATGGCCACCAACAAACAGTGGCCAAAAGGCAGTTGGACCACCACTTGCTAAACATGCTGCCTAAAACAATGTGCTTCACTTCTATACCTGCTTCACAGCCTGTGTCATCTGGATCTTTCTTATCAACACCAGCTTTTCTGAACTGCAGGTGTGGGAACTCTCCCTGCATTGTATCTTTCATTCCCATAATCCCCCTGGTCTCAACCTTCACTAGTCCCTGTCCACCACCTTACCAATCTTCTTGTCTGCTCCCACTCCAGCACTACACAGCCTTCTATCTCCCCCCTACTCCTCTCCTTTTCCAATTCCCTTTTCCCCCTCACCAAACCCAAACCTTCCAACTACACCTAGTGGCCCCACCTTGTCCCGACCATGTCCCTGCCTGCTCCCACAAGCAGCACTTCATCTTCCCCAACCCCTACCCTATTATACCTCCCCCTCCCTGCCCCATGCCCCGTCTTCATCCACATCACCTACACCAGATTACTGTTACCATGAGGCACAACTGCTGTCCACAGTCCATCTACAGCACCCAGAGACAGTGGTCATGTATGTGTGAAGATGTGTGTGTTATCTTACCTTTTGCAGTATGTTTCCAACTATCATGGGCATTAGCTTTATGGGAAATGGGAATATGGATAACTGTATACGCAACAAACTGTTCCCATAAATGTCTATACATACATATATTTCAGCACAAAGAAAGATACACGTGTACACTGTACAAGGCACAAAGGCTGACTGGAATATTAACATGGCAACTCATCAGAGCAGTTAAGAGTTCAAAGATCATGCTTTACATGGTCAATGTGACCTATCGATGCCACAGCTTCAATAGGTTCTTCAGAATCCAGCATTAGAGTAGTTCTTAGCAGTGAATATTTACAAGAGCAATGCAAGGGATATCAAGGAGAAAATGTGCACTAGGTTCCATTTTAAAGAATAAGAGATTATTACTTGAACAGCAAGTTTACAGCATTTAAAATAAGGAAAAGCCAGTCACTCGCCTATAACAGATAGACAAGTAGTGCATAGATGCACAGAACAGAAAACAGTATTCACACTAGCTTTTGAGCTCATGCTCTTTTTCTAGTAAAATACACACATTCACACCAATCACAGAGACTTGCCAATGAAAACTACCCCTGCTGCAGCCAAGTATTATTATAAATGTACAGTATTAATTTCTAAATCTATCCTCATGTCGACATACGGTTTTCCTCTACAGAGCTATAAATATGAAACATTGCGAGAATTTGTCAGTTATGCACTGCACAAAATGACCAATACATGACACATCCTTGAGCCACCGGATAAGAACGAAATATTTCCAATAAAAATAATTAAAGACTATATTCTTCCAGCATTACCACACAAAATTCTATCAGCAATTCAATAGGCATTCTCAATAGTCAAAATATGTTAGCTTTAGCATAGCACGATGTGCCCAGGTCTGGAGCTATTTCATGAGGAACATTGTATGTGGCTAATAGCCAAAAGGCTAGCCCCACAGTTTAAAAAATATGTTTGAGCCACTGCCTCCCACTGGTAATATGACAGACAGCGGGCCTTGCCTCTCCTGCTTCAGCAGTGATTTCTGCACTCTCATGCTCAGGACACCCACAGAGGAAAAAGAAGGGGCTGTCAGCAGAAGGCAGTTCCAATGTTAGACATGTGATGGCTTCTCTCAGGGAATTGGCATCACATAATGGAAACAAACCACATGTCCAATCAGTGTGTATGCCAGGAGGAACAATCTTTCAAGTGGAAGATGTTGCTCCAGAAGCAACTGAAAGTGCATGTTGCAGTCAGCTGTAGACTCACATTGGCATCAGCAGCATCTGTCACCCAAGTTCTGAGATCATTACCAGTTGTTTCCATAGTCTGGTGGGAGAGGTGAAGACAGCTTGCCTCGCTTTTGAGGTCTCTTGGCACCTGTCATCTCACAACATCATTCTGAGAACTGATTGGGTCTCCTGTGGCCTGGAGCCGAGTGGGGGGGGTCTAAATCAGAGGTGTCACCTTTCTTCAACCTACGTTAAATAGTGGAATGTTTGTAAAGTTGTGAAGTCACCATCAGTAGCTCAGGTGAAAAATATACACCAGAAATGGCCACTCACGTGGCAGATAACAGAAACATTTTTTTCTTTTTTTTTTTTTATTAGATAAGCACCCCTGAAGAAAAACAATCATCAGATAAACCAATTATTGCAACAGACAATGTAGGAAATACAGTAAGTGACATTTTCAAAACATTAGTTGCTAATTGGCATAGTACTTACAGTTCAGCCCCAGAGCTCACCTCCCTCCTTGAAAGCTGGCACTCTCATATTACATTACAAATTGAGAAATGGTTGACATCCTAGGTAGAAAGTAGATAATTTTTCAACACTGCATGGAACATACAAGGGAAAGATTGATTAGACTCTCTGGGAATAAGAGTGTTTATAGTGACGAGCAGAAGAATTAGGTCTACTAAAGCCCAAAATGAATCGGACTGGGACAGCTGGGGTTTGTGAAATTGAATTAACAAATCTGATTCTTCTACTGACCACTAGATTCAGACACAAAAGTCATAGGATTATTCAATTTGGTAGCACGGAAATACCCACAGCATATGGTCATAGCAGGTGATAAAATCTGCCCAACATTGACTGGAAAAACAATGAGTATGTTAACAGCAATAACGGCACATAGACTTACACGATAACACTGAAAACACTATCTGACAATTTCTTCAACCAACTAGTCCAACAACCCACCATAAAAGAATAATTTATGGCCACCTCATTTACAGAATGTCAACAATGAGGGGATTAAAGACCATGATGCTATCACAGGAACATTGGCCAGTAGAGGCAAAAATGTCATAAAGAAAGCTAGGAGAATATTTGTGTTTGGTTGAATTGCTAGTGCATCACTGAAAACTTGTTCAAAGAATGAAGTAACAATACATAGTTCATGTTTGGCAAATGCACGACAAATGTGGCTGATACTGAAAGCCATTATAAAATGGGGTATAGGTAAGTACATTCCACATAAAACAATTAAAGAAGGCAAAAATGCAAGAGAGAGACACCCATTTACACACACAAGCAAGCACACCTCATGCACACACAGCCACCAACTCCAGCATCGTGGGCCGGCATTTAGGCCCAAGACGCTGGAGTTGGTAGTCATGTGTGAATGAGATGTGCCCGCTTGTGTATATGAATGGTGTGTGTGTGTCTTTTTCACTGATGAATCCTGTGGCCGAAAGCTTTATGTAACTATCTTTTAATTGTGCCGTGTCTGCAACTTGAATGAGTGTTAGTAACATTTATACAATAATTTACATAGCATGATGCAAATTCCGATATGGAAATAACAATAAGAAAACAAAACAGTTACATGCAGCTAATTGAAGTATGATGTGTAAACACAAGAACAGTTCAGAGTCCTTCTAACTTCCCATCTGCTGCTTTTTTGTTAGTCTAAATATGGTGTTACAGTAGAATACTGAAGACAGGTGCATAGAAATGGATAATTAATAAAGAGGTTCTGAATCGAACTGTAGAGACAAGAACTTTATGGTGAAACTTGGCTAAAAAAGGGGTAGACTGTCAAGACACCCCTGAGGCTTCAAAGAAATGTTAATTTGATAACAAAGGGAAGTGAGTATGGTGGGTAGGAGCAAACTTAAAAAAAAACATGTATTTTCCACAAGCTTTCTGAAGACTTTAAAGCTGTTAGTGGCAAGGTGCAAATTTCCTAGTACAAGTTGGAAGGCTTTTCTGTAGATATTCTCTGCAGAAACACATCAATTCCATTTAGTTGTTGACTTTAAATACAGCTCCGGAAATTATTTACCAAAGGATTCTGTAATGCCAAATTCAGTTCTTCAGAAAATTTGGAGGGAGTATGTTACCAATTTACTGTGAATACAGCAGTATTTCCAGTTTTCTGCCTTATACCAGTAGTCAGGTTGCCTAAGAGTTTGACATAAAGTTTGACCGAAAGCTGCCAAAGGAGTAAAAAGGACAAGTTTGGGACTGGGTCAAGTAACAGACTTGCATAACTGTCTCAGTTGCTCGGAATTGGAGATTACTTGTTAACTGTTCTTCAGGTAATGTTGTTTATCTGTAGTTATTGCCTGGTTTTGCAACTTCACCCTCAATCACAGTCAGTGAAAACCTAGCCAATAAACATGTAATGTAATGTTTTGGAACAATACCAACAAGGCTGCAGATGTAGTTGGTGGAAGGTATACCACTAACATACTTGGGGGAAAAAAAAATCTATAACATTTTTCTTTTTATTTCGCGTACTTCCTTACCAACAGCATGCTAGAGGAATCCTACCTGAGCATTAGTTCTGAAGAAGAAAATGGGGGAGGGTGAGAGGGTGGGAGAGGGAGGGGGTGGAGGGAAGGAGGGAGGGAGAGAGGGAGGGAGGGACAGGGAGAGGGGGGAGGGAGAGAGGGGGAGGGAGGGGGGAGAGGGAGGGAGAGGGAGAGAGAGAGAGAGAGAGAGAGAGAGAGAGAGAGAGAGAGAGAGAGAGAGAGAGAGAGAGAGAAGTGTTTGAATGCTTCAAAGCTCATTCTTTTGTATTCTCTTTCATTCTCCCAAGTGTAAACACTTCTTCATAGGTAAAAGGAAAGTGTAGTGAACACTGGGGAATTATTCTGTAAATCCTTGTTCAAATCTATTTACTTTGGTGTAAACTGGAATTAAAGGAATGATTTAAAGTCAATGAGGATATTATTTATATTCTGATGTTGCAGTTGCGCATAGCACAGTTCGTGTGGCTTTGCGGCTAGGTGCCAATCACAAATCAAGAGGCTCCAGATTATTGCCCTAGTTGGTCCTTAGCCAATTCTGACTTCTTTCGTCTGCAGTAACACAAACATTTCAAGCTCCACTGAGATTTGGAACATATTTTAAACTGTGTGTGCCTTTTATATAACAGTGTCAGTTAGTTCAAACATTAGAGGAAGGCAAAGGCATACCATCTCCATTAGGACCATGCCTTGTAAAACACTGCAGTCCGCAAATCAACTTTTGGCTTGTGTGCTGGTTTAATTTTCTTTTAGTATCATAGTTTACTGCATTTTTAGTAAAATGGCTGATTGTGAGTGAATAAACAAGAGGAACTTTCAAACACTGTCTCTCGTGTCTCCAATTATTGACCTGGCATAATATTTTTACAGCTGGTTTTGCACATTTTATCCTTTCTTAGCACTTGCTGTAAGTGTACTTCTGAAAATTTCTTGGTGTTCATTTTGACAGCGGGTTGGACTGGAAAAGTCACGTTGCCCAGAAAGTAAAACAGTTGTCATCAGCAATGTTTATTCTAAGAGATATCTCCTATTTTTGTTACTCCAGTATCTCAGCACCAGCATATTCTTGCTACTTTCAGCCCATAACATGTTACAGCACAATATTCAGAGGTAACATGCCAACATAAAATTAAAAAAAAAAAAAAAGTCTCCTGAGATCATAAAAGAGCAATTAGAATTATATTTGAAGTATGTCCCTGAACCTAATACCATAATATTTTCAAACAAATTGTTATAATGACTATAACATCTTGCTAAATTTACTGTCTCGTGTGTTTTTGTCATTAATAACCATGCTTAGTTTGAAATAAGTTGTTAATATTATGATCACAACATTAGAAGGAAAGACAAATTCCACTCTGGGCTGAAGTGTTTGTACTCACACAAAAGGGGATAAAGCAGGATGGCAGTAAAATATGCAGTTCACTGCCTAATAACATCAAAGGAATGAGAAGTAACACTTTCATTAACAATAGTCTAAAAAGTATCTGTGTGACACATCAGTTTACTCTATTCAAGAATTATTCTAAAATAATAAATAAAACATTTTATGTAGAGCTCTCTGTGCAAATAAAATTAAAGGGAAGACCTAGCAAGTCAATTTCAAGTTAAGTAAATTCCTATCAATATTTCCCTTGTTTTAAATAATCTTGCTATTACTGCATCCCTCCATTATTCAATCATTCATTCATCCACACGTTCTATAGTTCCCATTAAGAATGTGTCACACTACACAGCCAATAAGAGAAAAGACTATCAAACCGTAAGTTTCTTCAACAATACACTATCAAAGACGCTTCTTAATACAATTTGCGCTAATGCCAGCTACATTATAAATTAACAGGAACACTGCTATTTTGAGAAAAAATGCTGCTTCCTTAGTTATGCCCAGAGGACACCTTATACTTGTTTGTGTGCTTTGTGTGTGTGTGTGTGTGTGTGTGTGTGTGTGTGTGTGTGTGTCAGTTCTCTGTCTGTATTGCTACAGTTCTTTGCCTACATAATTGGTTCCTGCGGAATGTTTGTTAAATACTGTGTTCAAGTTGCTATTTTGTGTCATGCCTTGTTCTTTTCATGGATATCGCCAAGACTGTAACAAACCCTATGTCAACCTGCCCCTTTGTAGGATCCATCGTCTTCAGTGTTTGACCAATTGTGTGATCGTCTTTCATGATAGTGCACCCACATTGTTACATCCTGGGTTGAGTTTTCCGGCTGTAACAAGCAACTACAACAATCTTATCAAGCATATGTGGCTGAAATCCACGGGTTAAGGTATCGTCATCATTTTGTGACTTATGTGCATAAAGAGCCGTATGCTGAACAGATGGTGAGAGATGCTACCATTTGTGAGGAGTGACAGCATGCCCTCCAGTATGAAAATCCATCCCTCTGAGGTTTTAGCTACTGCACACCCGTTCGAGGTGTCACGAGCTGCGGTTAATGGCATGAAGTATTAGTAATCCAACCCTCTCCTCCACACCAAGCTTCTGATAGTTCGCAGGGGAAAGAAGGTCATGGTGGTCCATACACATCACAGCATCAAGGCGGCCAGCCTCGCTCCCAGCAGCAACCATACCACCAAAGTAAAAAGGTCAATCAACAGCAACATACGCATTCCATGCTCCCATCCTGCCCTTATTGTTACATTAAACAGAGCAACCAGACTGCCCAAAATGCTGAGCTACCTGTCATAATTGCAACAAAGAAGGTCACATTGGTTCTGTTTGTAACCAAAAAATTCACAACAACTACCCTGATGCAGATATAGACATAAACATTGTACCAGCTATTTATGTTGCGCCAAACCAACTTTTCACTGATGTTATGGTTTTTCATAAAGTTCTGCACACACACAAGTGAATACAGGAGCTGCAGTAACATTGTTAAACTCTCAAACTTTCAAACTTATAATGACTTGGACTACCCTCCGCTTCCCCCTGTATCACGAAAGTTAGTAAATTACAATAAACAGAGTATTCCTATTCTTGGCCAATTGTCTGCCCCAGTGACCTACACGTCTCTAGTCTGTCCACTTACATTTCTTGTTGTAGATAATACCTGTACAGAGGATCTTTTTGCATTATATGCTTTTAAGCTGTTTAGAGTCACCATTTCAGGTAAAGTGAATTTAGTGTCTGAAATGTGCCATATACACACTTCAATGCATTATGTTCTGAGTTCTCCTTCGTGTTCTCTCCTAGATTGGGGTGTGCTAACAATTTTCAAGGGTACATTACCATGAAATCTTCTGCTCAGTTTGTTTTTTCTGGGCCTGTCAGGTTCTAGCGGCACTCAGGGAACAAGTCAAAGATGAATTAGATCGCCTCAGGGAATCTAGCATCATTTGGCCTATCACATCAAGTGAATGGTCTACCCCATTAGTTATAGTAAAGAAACTGTTAGGCCAGTTACACCTCTGAGGCAATTTTAAAGTTTCTGTGAACACACAATCTGTAGTGGATGCATACCTGACACCATGCCCAGACAAACTCTTTGCAAAGTTGTCAGGTAGTCAATATAACTCAAAAATTGACTTGTCGGATGCCTACTTACAAGCTCCTTTAGATACAAAGTCACAACATATGTTAGTTGTCAATAACACTTTTGGACTGTACCAATATTTGCAGTTGCCTTTTGGAGTCGCCAGTACTCCCGCTAGTTTCCAATGTTTTTTGGACCAACTTACAGCATCTATGCCGGGTTGTGCAAAAACTATTTGAATGACACAGTATTTTCTGGTGCCTCCCCAGAGGAACTTTTGCAAAATCTCTGTAATCTTTTTTCTGTCTTCGAGGTTGAGGGTTGAAGTACAATTTAGAAAAATATAAAATTATGCAACCTTCTATCATTTATCTTGGGTTTGAAGTTTCTCGCTAGAGTCTCAAACCTCTGCATCAATATGTTTCTACTAGTGTGTGGTTTCCACATCCTACATCAATCAAAGAACTTCAGATTTTTCTAGGCAAAGTCACTTACTACCATAAATTTTTTCCAGGGGTAGCGACAATTGCACAGCGGGTACATGCACTGATGTGCAAAGGGACTAAGTTTCACTGGTCGCTGGCTTGTGAAACCATGTTTCCACCCTTAAGACTATGCTCCAGTCTGTACCCAGCTTAATGACGTACCACCCAGGCCTTCACACAGTACTTGCGACGTACACTTCAGAGTATAGGTTAGGGGAGTGATACTGGTTCACAGATATCCTGATGGCTCCAAACAGCCTATTTCTTGTGCCTCAAACACTAACTCTTGCTCAAACTAGGTACTATAAGACAGAAAAGGAAGTTTTGGGCATTGTATATGTTTGAAGAAATTCTCAGTTTTTTTTTTTTTTTTTGTGTACCAAATTCCACCTGATCACTGGTCACAAACCATTGGTTTCCTTATTCAGCCCTTCTGTGTCATTACCAGATAAAATGGCACATCACATTCAATGTTGGGATCTTTTGCTTTTGTGTTACAACTACAAGACTCATTTTTGCCCTGTGACTCAAACGCCGATGCTTTGACCCACCTGCTGGCTGGTCCAGACCCAGGATTTGGTCAAGAGGAATTACTTTGCTTCCACATTATTGTTGCCGCACAGCACAAGATTGATGGCTTTCCCATAATCAGCACATGGGTCGCACAGGCTGTACCTTTGGATCCCGTTTTCCAAAAGGTCATACCATTTGTACAACATGTTTGTCCAAATTCACCACCTTCTCATGCATCTGACCCTTTCCGTAATTATAAAATCAACTGACATAAATTCTCTGTTGTGCGTGGTGTTCTGCTTTTAGACACAGATCACACAGGCCCTTGGGTAGTGATCCCCTCAGTGCTTCATTCGGTGGTTCTCCGTTTATTACATACAGGTCATTGGGGTGTATCACACACAAAAGCATTGGCCCGCCAACATGTGTTTTGACCTGGCTTGAACAGTGATGTTACCTGCCTGGGAGCCTCTTGTTCACAGGGTGCAACACACCAAGCAGCTCCACGGGTGTAGCATGTATGGAACTGTATATGTGCGGATTTCGCTGCCCTCTTTCTCACTGCTGCTTGTTGACGCATATTCTCATTTTCTGTATGTCACTCATTGTGTTTCCACATCCAGAACTGGCACCATCACAGCCTTGTCCAAACTGATTTTCACTTGTAGGCTTGCCCACAATGTTAGCGTTCAATAAGAGTGCACATTTTTCATCGCAAGAGTCTGCAACATTTTTCCGATTACCGTGGCATCTGTCATGTCCTCACCCCAAAGTTCAATCCACAGCCTATCGGTGAGGTGGAAGCCCTTGTGCAAATGTTCAAAACTCAGACGAAAAAGTATGTTGCTCATTCTTCATCTGACATTGACTTGAGGTTGGCTTCTTTCCTCATACCGTTTCATACCATTTGGCAAGAAGAGCCCAACAGAGCTACCCCATGGATGTCAACCAAGGAAACTGCTACACCTCCTGCGTCCTCCACCTGGACCCACCCAAGCAGCTGCCACACCTCTTCTGGTCGGGTGTGGCTGTCTGGGAGTGCTGTTTCAGATATCGCCCTAAATGGATTTCAGCTGTCATCATTAGATGTTGAGGGCACTGTCCGCACAAAGGGCAGCCTCTGCTCGCGACACAGTGATCAGCTTCACCTTTGCACGGACAACCGGGTACCCCCTGATGGCACACCATTGCTTCCGAGCCCGTCCACACTGAGCGTCACATCACCTGCTGTTGTCAGTTCTCCACTCCCGTGTGGGCAAGGGCATCTGTCCTCGGTAGCCAAACCGACAGTTCTTCTATTGCTTCTAACACCGTAGGGATTCCGCCACCTATTCCTGAGCAATCGCTGATGCCAGTATCATCAGCACCATGAGCACCGTCACCATAGTCGATGCCCGAGGTTGACATGGAAACAGCCTCAGCGACGCTGGTGCTGCCGTATGGTTTGACACGGGAAGGTGGGCACAAATTGCATCCACACGTGAAGCAATTCACTTCAGACCAACACTGCCATTGTACCACACCACCTTAGCCAGAGCCCAGTGGATGAGGGGGACAGCAAGGACGTCTCAAGAATCTGTGGTCTGCTTAAGAGAAGAAGAATGCAGCAATGTGTGCACATACTTTCAAAAGCCCACGCTAGCAGCAGTGCTAGTCGTCCCTCAGACCGTACCATGTTCAAGTTGTTAAGGCCTCTGGGAAACAAAATTGTGTTCAATGTACTGCTCGTACTAATTAGATCAAGATAACTGCTGTTTCTCTCCTATTGGCACCTTAATATTTACATGAAGACATTCGTATCATCAAAGAAAGTAACTGCCCACATTTGTAACAAGAGGTCATTCTACAGTGAACTTGTGTCAGAGACAGGATCGTTGTTTTCTAGTAGCTTGCATTTGTGATTTTAAGAACAATGGTAGTGCAAACTTGTGTTTAAAAGACAACAGAGTCATTTTCAGGGTTCCATAAATCAAAAGGTAAAAACGGAACCCTTATAGGATCACACTGTTGCCTGTCTTCCTGAATGTTAAAAATCCTGTTTCTCAGGAGTGGGTAGACATATCATGTTGAAATTTATGTCACATGCTAGTAAGGTTTACAGTCCCTTGAGTTCCTAAGTCAAAGCAATCAAAATATATGGCCATTTATATAACTTATTTTGATACTCACAGACTCACTCATCGAAACCTATGAAATGTCTCCCACTGGCCTAGAATCATGACTCTGGCAAGAAGAAAAGTTTCAAACTGCAAAAGTAAAGGAGTAAAGGGAAAAATCCTATAGCATTAATTTGTAATTATATCATACCAAAAAAAATTTTTTTTTGTCATCTGTTATTCGACAGTCTATCTGTTCATCCACCTGTTAAAATGACATTGTAATGAAAGGGTAGATGAATAAAGTTGAAATTTACATCACATACTAAGGTTGACATTCCATTGGTGGTATAAAAAGTTGAGCTTTCAAGCCAATGCAATCAAAAGATCCACCCATTTATGTCACATATTTTGACACTCACAAACTCACTAACTAAAACCTATAGCCTAGAATTTGCAAGAAGTGAGGTTTCACAGTACAAGTAAAGGGAAAAATGCAGAAAATTGTTCACTTGTAATTTTAACACATGAAAAAAATATTTCTTTTGTCATTTGTTGCCTGATTTCAAAATTATAATTAAAAAATACTCGACAGTCTTGGAATTCCTGGGACCGATATCTAGCCACTGTCAATATCAATAACAGGCCAAAACAGTTGAGATTTTTTATTCCCGAAACAGATGAACTGTCAACATACAAATATAAGTTTGTACAGAGACCTCAGAGTGCAAGTCCTACTCACATCTGGCCAATTTTTATTTGTTGCCCTCATTGAAATCCTATTATTAAGGTGGACACGGAGTATGTTTGCTGTGTATGGATACAGGAGCTGTCTGCAGATCATGAATAGCGCAAAATGCTGTTGGCCATAGTCAGCTGTCTGCAGGCTGCTGCCTCAAGATGTGGTGGCAACGGAGAAACTGGGACACTGCTTCGGATGAGTGGCTGGTTGTAACCCATTTGTGCCACTAGAGATGGAGGGTGAATGAGTACACTGACCATCTGGCCTTGCCCAATTACCCTATGAGTAAGCAAGTGGTCACTCCTTCAGCATGGTCCAAGCAGTCGCATAGCGAGTGGGAGAGGAGCTTTGCTAGTTATCAGGAGCTGGATCCCCTCATGGAAATAGTGTCCAAGGCTGGAAAAAAGTTTGACATGAATTCAGTATGTCTGCTGGAGGGAAAGGGGAGAGAGGGGGCGGGGTGACAGCAGAGATGTCAGGAAGGCCCCGACCTGCAGCTATCGAGGGTGAAGTCAATCATCCACAAGTTGTGATATGTGTTGGCATCAATTACTCCTGTTGCTCAAGTTCTGAGGTCATTCTCATATCTAACACGTGATGGTAGATGGGGTGAAGACTATTGGCCTTGCTTAAGGGGCACAAGTAAAGCTTACAATTTGCAGTATTGTACCCAGAACTGATATATGTCCTTTGTTCCAGAGGTTCAGTAGATTCTGAAATGGTCTTGGCTGCAGATTCCTGGACCTGCAGTATGTGGTGGAGAATTGTAGGTTAGGGGGCGCACTACACAGAGGAAGTAGTTACTGGAGTACATGTCAAGTGCACATGGTTTTCATTATGCTAGGTGACAGTTTGCAGTCCTATGATGAACATTCATCAGTCAATATGCAGAGACTGAAATCAGATTGTGTACTAAGTAAGAACACTTTGAATATCAATATTTTAATGATAATTTTCCAAAGCATTTGTAACAAAATCCCTCAATTTACCACCACCAGGAATGCTGTTGCACCCAATAACACTAGGAACCAAGAGGTGGATGAAACCTGAGGTAGAAAGCTTTGAAATTCGTAATGAGGCACGGAACACATATCGTAAAGGCAGATTAGACATCACAGGATGGAGAGCGTTCATTTTCATTGACAAACATACTATGCATGCCACAGTCAAGATTGAATCAGAGTAACCGGCCTAGGTGACTTCAAATTAATCCTTGGGTATTTATACTGGCCAACCGATTCCATTTTAATAGTTGCAGGGTCATTCAAAGAAAGTCTACATTCAGTAGTGTAGAAATATTACGATAATACAATATTAGATTAAAAAAACCTTACCCCAGTGAGTGTCAACGAAGATTTCTATGGATTAATCACAGATTGTATGAACTGACAGTCTTGGAAAGTACTTGTGAATGCTTCCTCAAAAATCTATCTTGAACAAACAGTTTGACAACCCTAATACTATGGAAATATTTTAAACCTTATGTCTACAAACAGGTCTGACCTCACCAACAATATCAGTATAGAAACACAGATCAGTAGTCACGTTGTCATCAAAGCCAGAACTGTTACTAAAGTTAATACAGAAAAGCAGACAATCTTACCTTTCTACTTAAACAATAACACCATGTAGTACCACTCTGGAGAAGTGTGTACCAAATAAACAGATTCGAAAAGACCCTCTGCAGTTTAATAACAAAATTTGGAAATTGCTGAGAAAACTGATTGTTGTATTCTTGGAACGAAAGAGAATGCAGAAATGTTGACAAGCAAAGATAGTAGAAATATTTATGTCTATAAAAAGATCAAAGTGTGAAGCAAAAAACTACTCCACCATCAGGCATTAGCAAAAGATCCCACTCAGAGTCCTCATTAACCTGTCTGGTATAGCAATAGAAGACAGCAAAGGAAAAAATGATGTTTTACGTGTTTAAAAAGTATCTGTTTGGGAGGATTGCATTAATTCCAATGTGTAGAACACAGAATCAGGTACCCATGGTGTTGAAAAGCAACAGAAATAGGTGAAAACAAATTAGTCAGCAGGTATGGATGAAACCCCAAGTGAGGCTTACACAGAGCATTATTGGGCAACGGCCCCTTATTTGGCTTGCACTTATTACAAATCTGTCATCCAATGCAAAATCCCAAGACTGCAAAAAAGCATAGGTGACTCGTGTCTGTAAGAAGGGTAAAGGAATGGACATGCAAACTACAGACCAACATCCTTAATGCCAGATTGCTGCAGAATTCTTGAGGATATTCTGAGTTTGAATAAAATATAAATTCCCTTGAAAGGGCAAAGTTTCTGTGCACAAAACAGAATGGATTAAAAAATCGCCGCTTCTGTGAAACTTGGCTCACACTTTTCTCCCATGACAGTTGGCGAACCACTGATGAAGGGCAACAGGCAGATTCCATATTCCTAATTTATGGAAAGCATTTGACACAATGTGGCACTCCAGACTTTCAAGAAAGATCCAAGCATATAGAATAGGTATTCAAACATGTGAATGTCTCAAAGACTTTTTAAGTATGCTGTTCTGGATAGCGAGTGTCATCAGAGACAAAAGTATCGTCAGGGGTGTCCCACAGAAAAGTAATAGGAATTCTCTTGTTCTCTACATACATAAACAACCTGATAAATATGGTGAACAGGAATCTTCAACCATTTGCCGATGACACCAAAGTGTGGGAAAGTCTTTGTTCAGTGACTGTAGGATGATATAGTATGACCTGGACAGAATTTCTGTTTGGTGTGATGAGTAGTAGCTTGCTCTACATGTGGTAAAATGTAGCTTAATGCCGAGCTGTATGAAAAATAATCCTTTAATGTTTCAATACAGTAGAGGTGTTAAGCTGCTATACACAGTATAATATGAAATGGAACAGGCACATAAGGTCAGTTGTAGAGAATGTGAATGGTCAACTTCCATTTATTGGGAGAATTCTAGGAATGTATTGCTCATGTATAAAGTATGCCGTGTACAAAACACTTGTGCAACCCATTCTTGAGTACTGCTTGAGAATCAGGGATTCCCACCAGTACGGATTAAAGAAAAAAATCAAAGCAATTCAGAGGCATACAGCTAAATTTGTTACAGTAGGTTAAATCAATAGAAATGCTCCCTGAACTTAAATGGGAATCCCTGGAGGGAAGATAATTCCCATTTTGCAAAACACTAATAGGAAAGTTTAGAGAATTGGCATTCGCGATGGAGTCTACAACGATTATACTGCCAGCAACGTAAGGATCCCGAAGAGAAGAGAAAACAGGGCTTGTAGTTAAGCATACACAGAGTCATTTTTCCCTTGATCCATTTGTGAGTGGAACAGGCTGGTTGGTTTAAAAGAGGGAGGGGAAGGGACGAAACTGCGAAGTCATGGGCCCCTTGTTCCTAGTAAAATAATAACACAAGTGAAAGAAGAAAAGAAACGAGATGTACAGCACAATAACAAGAGAAAGGAAGAACCAGAAGAATGACAGAAGGACAATCAACACTACCATGGACAAAGCAGGAAAAGAAAACCACAGAGAGAAGCAAGGAACAGGTAGAAGGGGTAAAAACAAGAGAGCAGATGACCGTGACTGGCTGACCAAGAGACTAAAAAGGAAAAGCTAGCCACTCTGCGACACATTAAAACATCCACCCTAAAAGCATTAGAATGGAGAACACAAAGGAAAAAAGGACATGCGTGAAAACTTGTATAGAATTATAAAACCCACCATCTTGTATAAAACATATAACTGAGGCGTTGTCAGCTAAAATTAATGGCAATGAGTCCGGTAACTGAAGATTCCATTGCAAGGCAGCTAAAGGACAGCTCACCAAGATATGAGCCACTGTCAGCCAGGCACTGCACCGACACTGAGGTGGGTCATCACATCACAGGAGGTAGCCATGCGTCACCCAAGAGTGGCCAATGCAGAGTCGACAGAGAACCACAGAGTCCCTGCAAGAGGCCCACATGGAGGACTGCCACACATTCATAGTCTCCTTAATGGCATGCAGTTTGTTGTGTGTGCTGAGGTTATGCCATTTCATCTCCCAAAGCTGCAAAACCTTGCAGCACAGTACTGTACGCAGGTCAGTTGCAGAGAAGCCGATCTACATAAGCAGTTTCCGTGTAGTCTGTTTGGCTAGCCCGTTGGCAAGTGCGTTGCCTGGGATTCCGACATGACCTGGGGTATAGACAAACACAACTGAACAACTGGACCGTTCCAGGGCATAGATGGACTCCTGAACGTCACTACCAAAGGATGATGAGGGTAACACTGGTTGATGGCTTGTAGGCTGCTCAAGGAGTAGGCTGCTCAAGGAGTCAGTACACACAAGAAACGACTCCCCAGGGCATGAATGAATGTGCTCAAGAGCATAAGATACAGCCACCAGCTCGGCAGTGTAAAACGCTGCAGGCTTTGGGTAAGGAATGCTGTTCAATATATCCTCCATGGACATATGCGAAGCTGATGTGAGCATCAGCCATTGGTGTAAACCACTTGGTGGCCTCTGTACTTGTCAAGAATCGAGAGGAAGTGGCAGCGGAGAGCTGTGGGGTTGACTGAGTCCTTAGGGCCATGTGAAAGGACCAGGTGAAGCTGCAGCCTAGGTGTACACCACAGATATGTACGTGAATGGACATCAAGTATAGGTGGTAAAGGCAAGGATTCCAGTTTGGAAAGAAAGGATCGGACACGAATTGCAATTGGAAGCCCTGGCCTGGGCCACCAATGCGGGAGATGATCCGCCATGGGTGGGAAAAGGAAACAGTGATTCAGACGCGCAGGAGAACTACGAACGTGTGCAATGTAACTGACCAGCAGTTGTGCGCACCTACCCTGCAATGGAGGGACTCCAGCCTCCACAAGGACGCTGGTCACCGGACTCATCCTAAAAGCTCCTGTCGCTAGGCAAACGCCACAGTGGGACACTGGGTTGAGTAAACACAACACTGAAGGCGCCACCGAACCGTAAACCAGACTCCCATAGCCAAGGTGGGATTGAACAAGGGCTCTGTAGAGCTACAGCAGCGTAGAGCGATCTGCACAGCAGTTGGTGTAGCTCAGGCAGCAGAGGGCATTGAGGTGCTGCCAGAACTTCCGCTAAAGCTGATGAAGGTGAGGAAGCCAAGTCAATCGTGCATCAAAAACCAGTCATAAGAATCAATGTGTCTCCACTACAGTCAGTGGATCGTCATTAAGATAAAGTTCTGGTTCTGGATGGATGGTAGGACAAATGCATAACACACAATTTTGTGGCCAAAAACTGGAAACCATGGGGTAGAGCTCATGACTGCACCTTGTGGATGGCTTCCTGTAGGTGCCGCTCAGCAACATCAGTACTGGTGGGGCAGTACAAAATGCAGAAGTCACCTGCATACAGAGAAGATGAGACGGACAGTCCTACAGCTGCTGCTAGACCATTAATGGCCACTAACAATAGAGGGACACTCAATACAGAGCCCTGCAGGATTCCATTCTCCTGGATACCGGGGGAACTATGGGAGGCAACAACTTGGACACAGAAAGTACGAAGTGACAGAAAATTTTGGATAAAAATCGGGAGTGAGCCTCGGAGACCCCACTTGTATAATGTGGCAAGGATATAATGTCACCAGGTGGTGTCATATGCTTTTCTTAAATCAAAAAAGATAGCAGCAACGTGTTGGCATCTGGAAAAGGCTGTTCGGATGGCAGACTCAAAGGACACAAATTATAAGTGGTAGAGTGACCCTGGCAGAGGCTGCCCTGACATGGAGCCAATAGGCCACGAGACTCCAGGACCCAACCCAACTGCCGACACATCATACGTTCCAGCGGCTTACAGAGAATGTTGGTGAGGCTGATGGGCCGGTAGCTATCCACATCAAGTGGATTTTTACTGGGTTTTATCACTGGAATGATAGTGCTCTCCCACCACTGCGACGGAAAGATGCCATCGCACCAGATCCGGTTGAAGATGATGAGGAGAAGTTGCTTGTAGTCAGATGAGAGATGTTTAGTCATCTGACTGTGGATCCGATCTGGCCAGGAGCTGTGTCAGAGCAATGTGCAAGGGCACTGAGGATCTCCCACTCTGGAAATGGGGCGTTATAGGATTCACTGTGACGTGTAGTGAACAAGAGAGCTTTCCCTTCCAGCCGCCGTTTGAGAGTGTGAAAAGCTCAGCAAAGTGCTCGGCAATCGCATTTGCATCGGTAGATAATACGCCATTTATGGTAACACCGGTTACACCTGTTGGGGTCTGGTACCCGAAAACACATTTGCTCTTTGCCCAGACTTGGGAAGGTAACATATGGCACCCAATGGTCGAGACATATGTCTCACAACACTCCTGCTACCATTGTTTGATAATTTAGCGAACGCAGGCACGGAGCCACTTAAAGGCTATGAGGTGCTCCAGGGAAAGATGCCGCTTACACCACTGTAGAGCTGGCCAACGCTCCTTAATTGCTTCAGCGACTTCCAGCACCCACCAAGGGACTGCCTTTCGCAGGGGGCACCCTAAAGTGCGAGGGATCATGTTTTCTGCCACAGAAATGATTGTTGTAGTTACCTGCTCAACCATCCACGTCAATGTTACTGTGTGGGGGAGATTCAACAATGACATCAGAAATGAAAATTTCCCAGTCCACCTTGTTTAAAGCCCATCTGGGCAGGCATACGTGGGCCTGACACTAGGGCACTGACAGGAAGATGGGGAAGTGGTCACTACCACACAGATCATCATGTGCTCTCCAGTGGATAGATGGGAGAAGTCCTAGGATGCAAATTGAAAAAGCAATGGCTGAGTAACTACCATGAGCCACACTGAAATGTGTGGCAGCCCCAGTATTTAAGAGGCAGAGGTCAAACAGAGACAGTCAAGTTTCAACATTTCTGTCTCAGGCAGTAAGCATGCATGGTGCCACCCCACAAGGGATTCAGGGTGTTAAAATCTCCAAAACGTAGGAAAGGTTTAGGGAGTTGATTGATCAGTACAGTTGATATATCTGGAGGAAGATATACATTGCAGAAAGTTATTTCCTTTGTCGTTCTTATTCTGACAGCCACAGCTTCAAGAGGGGTGTGAAGGGGCACAGTTTCACTATAGACTGAGTTTAGGACATAAACGCAAACTCTTCCTGACACTCGATTATAGTCGCTACGGTTCCTGTAGTTTCCCTTATAGCCGCAGAGGGCATGGGTCCGCATTGCTGGGAACCAAGTTCCCTGGAGAGCAATGCAGAAAGCAGGTGTAAAGCTTAACAGTTGACGTAGCTCAGCCAGGCAGTGGAAAAAACTGCCACAATTCCACTGGAGGACGCCATCGTGAGACTGAGAAGCCATGAAACAATCAATGAGGCAGTTTATGCCTCAGAGTCACCTGCTGCCACTGACTTTTTGCCTGAGGGTCCATCGAGATCTAGGTCCTCAGCGGACGCCAGAATCTCCACCTCATCTGCAGACACAGACCTTGTAGGTAGTGGTGGTGTGGGTGCCACCACAATTCCCTTGGTCTTGGGGACCTTCTTCTTGGATTTCTCTCGCTGCTCCTTGGGTTTCCCTGGCTGGGAGGACTTCACTGATTCAGTCTCCGGGACTGAGGATAAGTGTGAAGCCCTACGACCAGCAGCTTTTCGGCTCTTCAGCCACTGGAGGGTGTTATCTTTCCCACTTATGCCTCTCAGGCTCAGATGTGGGGACTGATATCCCTGATGGTTGTGGTGTGGGGGGGGGGGGGGGGGGGGGTGTTGAATCTGAAGTAGGTGGTGGGGGAGCAACAGGGAGGGAAGTGCCCCCCACCGTCAAGGGAACAGGTGTAGTCTTCTGGTTCTGAGAGGCGACAGGAATGCGAGGAACTGATGGGGCGACAACTGTTCTCGTGGTGGCGTAAGAGGTGGTCATAGCCATAGGATATAGGTGCTCAAATTTCCTTTTGGCCTCAGTGTAGGTCAATCGGTCCAGGGTCTTATATTCCATGATTTTCCACTCTTTCTGTAAAATCCTGCAGTCTGGCGATCAAGGTGAATTATGCTCTCCGCAGTTGACACAGATGGGAGGCGGGGCACATGGAGTATTGGGACGTGATGGACATCAGTCTCGACATTTGATGATGGAAGTACAGTGGGAAGACATATGGCCAAACTTCCAGCACTTAAAGGACCACATTGACCTTCTCGTGCAATGTGTCACCCTCAAAGGCCAAGATGAAAGCACGGGTGACAACCTGATTATCCCTTGGACCCCAATGGATGTGCTGGAAGAAATGAACACCTCGCTGCTCTAAATTGGTGCGCAGCTCATCGTCAGACTGCAAAAGAATGTCCCTGTGGAATGTAATAACCTGGGCCATATTTAAACTCTTATGGGGTGTGATGGTAACAGAAACATTCTCCAGCTTGTCACAAGTGAGTAATGCCCAAGACTGGGCAGAGGATGCTGTTTTTATGAAGACTGATCCAGAGCGCATTTTGGACAAGCCCTCCACCTCCCCAAACTTGCCATCTAAATGCTCCACAAAAAACTGAGGCTTCATGGACATGAAAGATTCCCCATCAACTCTCATACATACAAGGTACTGGGGTGAATAAGCTTCACTGCCATCCTTAACCTGGTGTTACTCCCATGGTGTGGCCAGGTAGGAGAACGATTTGGGGTCATACTTCTTAGCATTGAAGTTAGACTTTGCCCACGTAGAAACTGCTGGCGGCAGACCACCAGCAAGAGATGATGTACTAGCTTCATTGTGTGTCATCCACCCTGATGCCACCAACTCCGACCAGGGTGCATCCCCACGGGCGCCACCCAGCCTCAGCAAGGGCCACCTGGCAGGATGGCCATTGCTGGGAGTCCCAATGCCTGAGGTAGATGGGCATCTACTCCATGGCATATGTGGGGAGTTATTAGCACAGGCATCAGCAGAGTGATCTGTGTGTTGTCATGGGGCTACAACCAACAGGGTACATGGCAGCCCCACCACAATGGACTGGCTATCATGCTGGATATGAGATGCTAACAAGTCCATGGTCATTGTCAGCACAGAAAGCGACACTGCATAATGCATGCTGGAAAATGCACCCAGGAAGGTGTCCTCACCCAAAAGATGGAGAATGAGCGAGGCTGCAATGCGACAACAAGAAAGTGGGCTTTAAAGATCTCAATGCATGATGGGCATGATGCACCAGGTAAAGCGCTCTTCCACAATTGGCTTGCTCTTCAGGAAAATTGAGAGAGATGAATGTCAAACCAGTCAGCGGACCACCACATACAGACCGAAATGTGTGAGACCTCTTTTAGTCACCTCTTACGACAGGCAAGAATACCTCGAGCACATGGGGGTTTTTTAGGTTAGAGAATTCCCTCCCTAGGCCCGAAAAGACGCCTCCTGAGATGCGGCAAGGTAGGAGTAGGCAAAATGCAACAGGGAATAACAATATTAATGTGCTAATAGTAAACTGCAGGAGCGTCTATAGAAAGGTCCCAGAACTGCTCTGATTAATAAACGGTCACAACGCCCATATAGTACTAGAGACAGAAAGTTGGCTGAAACCAGACGTAAACAGTAATGAAATCCTAAACTCAGATTGGAATGTATACCCCAGAGACAGGCTGGACAGTGAAGGGGGAGGCGTGTTTATAAAAATAAGAAGTGCAATAGTATCGAAGGAAATTGACAGAGATCCGAAATGTGAAATGATTTGGGTGAAGGTCACGGTTAAAGCAGGCTTAGACATGGTATAGTCTGTCTGTAAACTCAAGAGCGAGCAGGGCTTTTCGTGGGGAAGTGGCCTTTCCCAGAAGGACACTGCAACTAGCCTACAGGGCAACCCAAAGCCTGTTGCCCGTTACCTATGTAGCGGTGTAGTTCGGCGTGCAGTGATGTACGTCGTTTCTGTTCGTGGGATCAGTTGACTCAGTGTACTCACTGATATACTTCAGTATCCGGAAGTGATGGATAATCATTCTGCATTGCAAGAAAATGTGCAGAATACGAAGGAGATACTTGCGCAGAACGAGCGTTTGATCGTCTCTAATGTTATTACAGCTTGTGTTAAGGAGGCTACACAAAAAGAACTGTTGGCTAATATTACCAATCCCAATCAAAGGGCTGCAGTTTATGCAAACGTGAGCATCACCAAAATAGGATGCATAAGGAAGGGAAGCGAAAACAAGGCGCATGGTTTAGTGGAATCGCCACGAAGGAAAACTAATAATTTAGGGAGGAAACCCATCGTTATAGACAGTTTCACAAAATCGGTCATTCGACAAACAATGGGGGACTTTTACATAAACCAACATAAACCAAAAAATAATGCCCACAGTACGGAAATTACTCACTGGCATGAAACAAAAAATACATTTTCGTTGCAAAAATATGTTTTACACGACACATTGCATGAAATGGGATTTACCTGGAAATACTTTTCAGACATGTTTACGAAGACAATGGCAAAAAAAGCAGTGCGAATCGAACTAATACAACACACGTAATTATAAATTTCTGGTTACTTTTTAAACACTCTTCGTGTTGCATGAATTGTTAAGTTTTAATGCAGCCCTTCAAAGAAAACTTCTAACTCTTAGTAGAAACACAAAGTAAGAACAAGCCTTAAATTCTACAGACTGATTGCACTAAATCTGGTTTGTCTTACGAATAGAGGAACATACATTCATATGAACAGGCATTTGGTTCTATGTGTGTACCACTACACACATAGAACCAAATTACTTCCATTCTTATGTTAATATTATTTACTCTATAATATTTTGTTCCAAAGAAGCTATCGTCTTTTGTTTTCCTTATAATCTTAACGCATTTGTCTAAAAACAAACGCAGACGGGACATATCTGTACACAGCGTCCTCACAGATTTAAACCGCGCGCCACGGCAGGGACGGTACTATGTTGTGGAACAGCCTGTAGAAGCGCCCTGTGATGTAGCAGGGTAGGCAGAGTGGGGACTCGGGCGCTCGCTCTTCAGTTTACCGACAGACTATAACTGGATGTCTCTATAGGCCCCCGGGCTCAGCAGCTGTTGTGGCTGAGCACCTGAAGGATAATTTGGAAAATATTTCGAGTAGATTTCCCCACCATGTTATAGTTCTGGGTGGAGATTTTAATATGCCGGATATAGACTTGGAGACTCAAACGTTCATAACGGGTGGCAGGGACAAAGAATCCTGTGAAATTTTTGTAAGTGCTTTATCTGAAAACTACCTTGAGCAGTTAAACAGAGAACCGACTCATGGCAATAACATATGAGACCTTCTGGTGACAAACAGACCCGAACTATTTGAAACAGTTAATGCAGAACAGGGAATCGGCGATCATAAAGCGGTTACTGCATAAATGATTTCAGCCATAAATAGAAAAAATTAAAAAAGGTAGGAAGATTTTTCTGTTTAGCAAAAGTGACGAAAAGCAGATTACAGAGTACCTGATGGCTCAACACAAAAGTTTTGTCTCAAGTACAGATAGTGTTGAGGATCAGTGGACAAAGTTCAAAACCATCGTACAATATGCGTTAGAGGAGTATGTGCCAAGCAAGATCATAAGAGATGGAAAAGAGCCACCATGGTACAACAACCAAGTTAGAAAACTGCTGCGGAAGCAAAGGGAACTTCACAGCAAACATAAACATAGCCAAAGCCCTGCAGACAAACAAAAATTATGCGAAGCAAAATGTAGTGTGAGGAGGGCTATGCGAGAGGCGTTCAATGAATTCGAAAGTAAAGTTCTGATGTACTGACTTGGCAGAAAATCCTAAGAAATTTTGGTCTTATGTCAAAGTGGTAGGAGGATCAAAACAAAATGTCCAGACACTCTGTGACCAAAATGGTACTGAAACAGAGGATGACAGACTAAAGACCGAAATACTAAATGTCTTTTTCCAAAGCTGTTTCACAGAGGAAGACTTCACTGTAGTTCCTTCTCTAGATTGTCGCACAGATATCGAAATAGACGACAGAGGGATAGAGAAACAATTAAAATCACTCAAAAGAGGAAAGGCTGCAGTACCTGATGGGATACCAGTTTGATTTTACACAGAGTACGCGAAGGAACTTGCCCCCCTTCTTGCAGCTGTGTACCGTAGGTCTCTAGAAGAGCGTAGCGTTCCAAAGGATTGGAAAAGGGCACAGGTCATCCCCATTTTCAAGAAGGGACATCGAACAGATGTGCAGAACTATAGACCTATATCCCTAATGTCAATCAGTTGTAGAATTGTGGAACACGTATTATGTTCGAGTATAATGACTTTTCTGGAGACTAGGAATCTACTCTGTAGGAATCAGCATGGGTTTCGAAAAAGACGGTCTTCCGAAGTAAGAGTGATTTCAGGTGTGCCACAGGGGAGTGTCATAGGACCGTTGCTATTCACAATATACATAAATGACCTGGTGGATGACATCGGAAGTTCACTGAGGCTTTTTGAGATGATGCTGTGGTGTATCGAGAGGTTGTAACAATGGAAAATTGTACTGAAATACAGGAGGATCTGCAGCGAATTGACGCATGGTGAAGGGAATGGCAATTGAATCTCAATGTAGACAAGTAGGTCAGCAACTGGAAGCAGTTCATTCCATAAATTATCTGGGAGTACGCATTAGGAGTGATTTAAAATGGAATGATCATATAAAGTTGATCGTCGGTAAAGCAGATACCAGACTGAGATTCATTGGAAGAATCCTAAGGAAATGCAATCCGAAAACTAAGGAAGTAGGTTACAGTATGCTTGTTCGCCCACTGCTTGAATACTGCTCAGCAGTGTGGGATCCGTATCAGATAGGGTTGACAGAAGAGATAGAGAAGATCCAACGGAGAGCAGCGCGCTTCGTTACAGGATCATTTAGTAATCGCGAAAGCTTTGCGGAGATGATAGATAAACTCCAGTGGAAGGTTCTGCAGCAGAGATGCTCAATATCTCGGAACGGGCTTTTGTTGAAGTTTCGAGAACATACCTTCACCGAAGAGTCAAGCAGTATATTGCTCCCTCCTACGTATAAGAGACCATGAAGATAAAATCAGAGAGATTAGAGCCCACACAGAGGCATACCGACAATCCTTCTTTCCACGAACAATACGAGACTGGAATAGAAGGGAGAACCGATAGAGGTACTCAGGGTACCCTCCGCTTGCGGAGTATGGATGTAGATGTAGATTCTAACCCCCAGACCTACAGGGGTAGTGTGTGTGTGTGTGTGTGTGTGTGTGTGTGTGTGTGTGTGTGTGTGTGTATGTGTGTGTGTGTGTGTACACATCTCAGTGCTCATCTATGGACCTGAAACATGGATAATGAAGAAAAGAGATGTGAACAGATCACAGGCCTGTGAAATGAAGATCCTCAGAAGTAGGATAGCAGTAAAAAGGAGAGATAGGGTAAGGAATGAAAGGGTAAGGGAAATAGTGAAAGAGGAATCCTTGCAGAGTGTGATAGAAACATCAAGGCTAAGATGGATGGCAGTAAGCACTGAAACAACTGGTTTTCAGTTATATAGTTTTTTTCCCATGCCAGTTTAACTTCACTGTTACAACTGCTCAGAATAACCGGTTTCTGAAATAACTGATTTTCGGTTTTTTATTCCTGTTACTTCCTGTAATACATGTAGAAATCGGACAGAGATTGAAAATTATTTACGCAAATAAAACAAAACTTTGCCTGTCTACAGTTCACTGCTTTTCTTGAAAAGTGAGAAGTTGTTGAACATTTAAAGAAAATAATCACGAATCACCTACTGATTCTAATTTTTTGAAACTCCACTCAAGAATAATGTTGCAATCAGTGATTAAACAACTGCTTGGGTGTTAAGAGAATTTCAGTACTAAAGGGTGAAAAGTAAGGTTAAAGAACTCTATGTTTCGTGTTAATTTGTCCATTTTCAATCACTACAAGTAGATAAAGCATATTATGTAGACACAGGCAGCAGATAAGTTACTTCCTGTTTTTATTGTAAACTAAGAATGAAATGTTAAGTTTATAATTTATTGCAGTTACCATAATTTCCTTGCTCTTTTGATATGTCAAATAAACGACAGATCAAGGTTAATCTTTTAAAGCAAATTAAGCATTTTACTTCATTGTTACATCACTTTCTACAATATTTCGAGACTAGGGTTGGCGCCCCTCTGATATACTGTGCATGTCCAGAGATGACAGTGAGAAAATACCATACAGACCAGGAGGAGGCAAGTCTTGCACACTGCACACATAAGTGTAACCTAAGCCACAGCAGATGGCAACAGGGACATTATTGTTGCAGCAATGCTGTACCTATTCTTATGCCATGCATCTGTTGTTAATATAGCTTGAAATGTTCGGATGTGTGCGAATTCCAAAGGGACCAAAATGCCAAGGTCATCGGTCTCTAAGACTTACACACTACTTAAACTAACAAATGCTAAGAAAACACACACACACACACACACACACACACACACACACACACACACACACACACACACACACACGAGAAAGGACATGGACCTCCGGTGGGAGAGGCCTTGCAGTCCATGGTGTGATGCCTCAAACCGTGCGGCATTAATACAACGCTGATAGCTTTCTTGTTTTCTATGAAAACACAATATTTCAAAACAATGAAAATTTTATGAATGAAAATTGCCCTTTTGCTATAAAAGGTTAATTTAAAAGCAAAAAGATTTAGCATAGCTGCTATGGACAATTGATATTTCAGTTTCTTATCCACTTTTTAGTAAAAAAACTTCTGTTAAAACTGACACCAAATAAATTCCAAAAAATACCAGTTACTCAGAACTAATATACCGGTATCACTTTTAACCTGTCAGTTTTCCCATCCCTATGGTATGGGTACTGAAAGAGAATGGAAAACAGGAGGATTTTCAATAAGATACGTGAAATGGAGATGCAAAGGAAATGACCAACAGGACGACCAAGGGATAGATGGCTGAAAGGTGTGGAGTAGTGTGTTGAAAGAGAGAGGTGAGGGCTGACCAGAGTGAACGCAAAAGGTTGTGGTAGAAAACAGGACTAATTGGCAAGCCTTATGATCCAAACAAACCCAGCCAGGAGCCAGAAACTGTTCAAGATGATGATGATGCGTACATAGTACACAACTACCTGTCATGCAATTTCATAATGAACATTGCTAATTGCCATGCAAATAACAGAAATTTTCAATTCTTAAATTTATATAATTATTTGTAAAAGTGGCCAACGATGCTATAGAGCGCCAAAGTTATAGGTGCTGGGGCCTGTAAATGTATGTAAATACAGGGTGATTCCATGATGATGTTACATACTTTCAGAGATGATGGAGATGGATAAATGTATCGATTTGCGGTAAGGGTTCTGGTTCAGAAATGAACAAGTTGAAAGTGACACATGAAAATCATTATGATACCTCTGACAGTGGAATACAAGTATTAGTACTATTGTTGCTAAGAAGGTAGAGTACGCAAATTTCAAAGCTGGTAGTATGGACCAAGACAAGAAAAAAAAGTCAAGTAAACAAGGGCTCTCAAATGCATAACAGAGCAGCTATGAGCACTTGCTCATCTTTGCTAGTGTGTAATGCACCTCCTCTGTTGTACAAGTGCTCATAGCTCTTTAAAGTATCTGCTTGCCATTGTTTGCTTGTTTTATTCCATACTACCGCTTTTGAACATTGCCTACCCTACAATTTTCACAACAACAGTGCTGAACACATATTTCACAGTCAGAGGCATCAGGACGGTTTGCACCTATAAATTTCAACTCATTCATTTCTGGTAAAGGAGCCCTTACCTCAAATTCATAAATTTATCCTTCTCCATCATCCCTGAAAGTTTGTATCATCATCACAGAACCATCGTGTATATACACATATTTACGGGTGCCAGCACCTATGACTTTGACAATGTTTAGTGTCATTGGACAAAGTTTACGGAAATGCGTTCCTACGTAAAACTCAATCTACTAAGTTCCCTCTACAATCTTGAGAAATGTGTAAGACGACTCTGTATATCCATTCTGAACCCTATTCCTGAAGGCAAAGTCTACAGGCAAATTATTTTTGCTCTGAGCTTAGCTTCTATGACAGTCTATCAATATCACTACCTGCTGTCTGTTATGAAGTTAAGACTCCAGCCATGCAAGAGAGAGGAAATTAATGACATAACATTTCAAATTCCCAGCTAACAGTTCTGTGGTCCATACAGTTAAAACTTTTTTACAAGATTCAGAATGAACCCACAGGATAAATTTACTTCTTTAGGTCTTCCAGGACTTCATTTGTATGCTTTGAAAGATTTTTCAGTGGTGAATCCTATACAAAAACCCAACCAAGTGCATAACAAGTGCTGCTTAGAAAAATGTGTATTCTATCACGGGTCACTGTCCCAAATCTTCTTTAAAAAAATAAATACATATAATGGAATGGCTCTGTAATTAGTGGCAATTTGCTTATCTACCATTTTATATATGGGTGTTCCTACACCATCTTAATGCTGTCAGAAAATATAACCAGCTATTGACTGATCACAAAGTAGTCATAATCAATTCTGCAGGGGAAACATTACCATACCCAAAAATATTACCACTTTTAGTGACTAATGAATTCTGTAATATCCACAGGAGCTGTTCATTTTTGAAACTATAAGTATGTTGGTTGTGCAAATAGCCTTCATTGAGGTCAACATAATGGCTCCATAATTCCAATGTTTATTAGTAGATACAATGTATGAGGTCACTGTCAGGATGTCAGTATTGAACTTGTTGCTCAATAATTTCAATGTGTAACCTTTTCTGCCACAGTTATTTTCTGAGAATTGAATATTATTTAAATCATTGTTTTTGTTTGCTTCTTGTTCTCAATGGTCCACACCGTTTTTGCTTTATTCTAGGAATATCTTATTTTTTGAGATTTGTGGGTGTTATTCACTTGTTTTAAGAACTGTGAAAAGGGTTTTACAATTTGATAGTAATGAAGTTTCATACAGCTTGCCGTCTGAGTTAGATAGAAAACTCTACCTATCACACGACTCCCAAGAGTTATTCATACTGGAAGGAACACTCAACTGTTTTAACATACTGAGATATTGAAATGATGCTAACATTCACTTAATGTTCAATTTGCCACGTTAGCTGTTACATTGCAGTCGCTCAGAGACTGGTACAAGTGGTTTCGAACCATGCACTTAACATCCTCTCGTGTATTTATGGTCTAACGTCTCACGTCATCTACATGGCATAACGCCTGCCTCACGGTGCAAAATGTGAATGTATGCTTAACAGACTTGTTTGCAACATAAAGATGATTCTTCTGTTTTGTGTTCATTGGATGGATGGGGATTTTTTTTTTTTAAATAAATTCACGTTGTCAATCACAAATCTCAAACGCGGTTCGACGTACGGCGATACCACTGCAACAATACATAGTGATTTAAATAAAGGCCTCAAAGTAGATTCATTCTACTATATTAATAGGGAGAAACATAAGGCCGTCCGGTCAATTATATGTTCAGCTTCTTCCTTCAAAATCACTATTTCTAACTGTTTCATAATTTTCAATGGTAAACGTCTAATCCCCCAAGAAATTCCTGAAACTTTAATTTATCTAAAGTTTCCCAAAAATCGTATTTTTTACGGCTAACATAATGATGATCATGGGTATACGATTTATTGAGTTGAATGTTTATGATTTATTGCTTTAAATGTTTACAGACTTATTATAAATACGAGTTACTACACAAATATAAACACTAATGCTGCACCAGCTATATTCAAATCAACACACAGTAGTTGAGACGCGAGTAATCAGGTAACAAAATCGTACCATTTCTTGGGGTAAAGCCTCTCAGTTGACAAGCGAAAACACTTCTGCACTTTGATTCACTCATTCACTTTGCATTGCTCTACTTAAAAACACTCCTATCAGATCTTATAAAAAAGAGACAAAAATGTTTGTCACGCCCTCTTGATACAAAGTAAACAAACAACAGGTCGATCTTCACTGTGCGAAGCTCTGCGATTCCTCAACTGTACGATGAGTATCGAAGTCGAAGCAGAAGAAAAATATATTCCTAACACTTTCTGCAAATACAGACTGTAATATCATTTGGAGTCGTTCTAAGAAGTTGATTTTACCATATATAACAATAAGTTTAATTTCTACTGGATTACAGGCTCATTATTAACACAAATAGTGGAAAAAATCACAGTTTACACTTGTATTTAAGTACGAAAAGTCATATAGAGACTTACAACATTTGTGGACATTTTTTCTTTAGCTATTACGTATGCAATGCTTTCGCACTGCCGTGAATAGAACTTCCTTTCAAGAATTTCTGCAAACTTCCCATTAGAACCTACACAGAAAATGTTGATAATTTGTGCATATACATCCTGAAGAATAAAACGAAAGTGCTTAAAAGATTTACATACTTCTCAAATATCAATCTCTTTATTCAGTCCTATATTCTCCAAAACCACATCATCACAATTTATTTGTCTGTTTTGATTCATCACATGCTATAACAGGACTCTGAATATGAACAACCCAAATATTGATATTATACAAATTTCTGACGGTATGAATTTCTGTTTGCAATAGTTGTGGTTTAGAATTCAATAAATTTTACAGACTAAAAGCAATCTTCTATTATTAATTACTTAGAATAGATTTTAAATGAATTTTATTGTATTGTTGTTTTAACATGCTGGGTAAGTTATTAAATAATTTAACTGCTATGCATGAATCACTTTTCTGACAGAATACTATTCTAGATGGGAACATGTGGATATCACAGATATTCCTCATGTTACAGTTGTCCCATGTTTTTTTACAGGACTCCAGTTCTGTTTAAAAGATACTAACACGAAGAAGTGATGGAAATGTGCATGTAAATGATGGGCGAGCTCAATATTATTAGCTATTTGGCGGTCGCTATCGACGCTTTTCTGGAACATGTCCCTGACATAGTCCAGTTCCAGTTTCAGACTGTGCCCACTAGACATCACATGAGCTTTGTGGACCAGTGTGTTTAGCACTCTTCCCTTTGTGACAGGTGATGACAGTTAGAGACAAGTTAGAGACATGAAGGTACTATTCAATGTGGGTTTTCTTCTAGTAGACGCTGTGTCCCAGTGTTCTGTCTGGCTTTCTCCACATCAGAAAATGAAAAAAATGGCAACTCCCCCTCCATGGTGACTTTAATCTGAGTCTGGATAAAATTCAAGTGTCGAAGCTCATCTTTCCACGAGGCAAAATGACAAACATATGGCAGACTTTGAGGACAAGGCACTAAGCTCAGCATCATTAAAACCGACAATCTTTTATATATATACTTACGATACATTTGTCATTTGGCGTCAATGGAAAGATGAGCTTCAAGTTTTCTTGCAATTTCTGAAGTGCATCCACAACCAAATTCAGTTAACCATGACAGTGCAGAAAAATTGTCAGCTGCCGTTCTTGAAAGTTCTGATATAGTGAAATTGGGTGGAACACTAGGATACAGCGTCTATTGGCAGAAAAATCAGACAGACTAGGACCTTCATACATGTCATCACCCATCACAAAGGGAAGGATTGCTATACATGTTGGTTCACAGAGCTCATGTGACCTCCAGTTAAGAAAGCCTAAAACTGGAACTGAACCACTTCAGGTTCATGTTTTAGAAAGTGGCTATAGCGACTTCCAAATTCGATGCATCTCCAAGCAAAAGGTCACACCACAGCCATGAGCCAATGAAAACCAACCAAAAAAGATGGGCAGTGTATCTGGAAAAACCGACAGAATTTTATGACAACAAAATATCAAATGTGTGTACCACCCACCAGCAAAGACCAGATCCCATTTAGAGACAGTAAAAGACGAACTGGAACTCCAAAAATCTGGAGTGTATTACATACCATGCGAGTACAGAAATGTAAATGTCAGACAAACTATTCATACAATTGAAGAAGGATGCTTGGAACACAAATGACACATCAACACCCATCAGCCCACAAAATCAGATGTTACTGAAAGTTGCCTAGAATCAATCATAAAATGAAATACAAAGATGCCATTTGACTACCCCCACCACTGTGGCTGGCAATCCTGTGGCCCATACACAGTGGCAGTGGAGAGGGCAGATGACCGATATATATATATATACTCCTGGAAATTGAAATAAGAACACCGTGAATTCATTGTCCCAGGAAGGGGAAACTTTATTGACACATTCCTGGGGTCAGATACATCACATGTTCACACTGACAGAACCACAGGCACATAGACACAGGCAACAGAGCATGCACAATGTCGGCACTAGTACAGTGTATATCCACCTTTCGCAGCAATGCAGGCTGCTATTCTCCCATGGAGACGATCGTAGAGATGCTGGATGCAGTCCTGTGGAACGGCTTGCCATACCATTTCCACCTGGCGCCTCAGTTGGACCAGCGTTCGTGCTGGACGTGCAGACCGCGTGAGACGACGCTTCATCCAGTCCCAAACATGCTCAATGGGGGACAGATCCGGAGATCTTGCTGGCCAGGGTAGTTGACTTACACCTTCTAGAGCACGTTGGGTGGCACGGGATACATGCGGACGTGAATTGTCCTGTTGGAACAGCAAGTTCCCTTGCCGGTCTAGGAATGGTAGAACGATGGGTTCGATGACGGTTTGGATGTACCGTGCACTATTCAGTGCCCCTCGACGATCACCAGAGGTGTACGGCCAGTGTATGAGATCGCTCCCCACACCATGATGCCGGGTGTTGGTCCTGTGTGCCTCGGTCGTATGCAGTCCTGATTGTGGCGCTCACCTGCACGGCGCCAAACACCCATACGACCATCATTGGCACCAAGGCAGAAGCGACTCTCATCGCTGAAGACGACACGTCTCCATTCGTCCCTCCATTCACGCCTGTCGCGACACCACTGGAGGCGAGCTGCACGATGTTGGGGCGTGAGCGGAAGACAGCCTAACGGTGTGCGTGACCGTAGCCCAGCTTCATGGAGACGGTTGCGAATGGTCCTCGCCGATACCCCAGGAGCAACAATGTCCCTAATTTGCTGGGAAGTGGCAGTGCGGTCCCCTACGGCACTGCGCAGGATCCTACGGTCTTGGCGTGCATCCGTGCGTTGCTGCGGTCCGGTCCCAGGTCGACCGGCACGTGCACCTTCCGCCGACTACTGGCGACAACATCGATGTACTGTGGAGACCTCACGCCCCACGTGTTGAGCAATTCGGCGGTACGTCCACCCGGCCTCCCGCATGCCCACTATACGCCCTCGCTCAAAGTCCGTCAACTGCACATACGGTTCACGTCCACGCTGTCGCGGCATGCTACCAGTGTTAAAGACTGCGATGGAGCTCCGTGTGCCACGGCAAACTGGCTGACACTGACGGCGGCGGTGCACAAATGCTGCGCAGCTAGCGCCATTCGACGGCCAACACCGCGGTTCCTGGTGTGTCTGCTGTGCCGTGCGTGTGATCATTGCTTGTGCAGCCCTCTCACAGTGTCCGGAGCAAGTGTGGTGGGCCTGACACACCGGTGTCAATGTGTTCTTTTTTCCATTTCCAGGAGTGTATGTACTGGTTACTCTATTTGTGATATTTCATTGTAAACTTATCGACTTGCTTAATCACAGATTATGTGTTATATTACTGCAACTACTACTCGTTTAACTGAGTCCAGCATTTGGACACTGACAATGCATTTTGAAGTAGTGTTTGTCATTGCTTGATGTGAGTTCTTGGCGCGGCAGTCTGGAGCTAAGTTCCATGTAGACTCTATGTGTGAGCTGGCTAAGTTGGGGCGCTTGATAATATGTTCTTGGGATAATTATTTGAGCCATGTTCTGACGGATGTAAAGTATCAGTGTGAAATGACTAATGTTGTATAGTGGCATGTGATATTTTGGTAGAATAGATGTAATTTAAGTGTTTAAAAGGAGAAACATTTTCGGTAATAAACTGTACAGTTTATGATTCTCGAATAAATATTTTCAGTTGAACCCATCATTGTCCTCTTCCTCAAATTACCAGTAAATGAAATACACATGTCATTAGCTCCTTGGAGTGGAGTGAGGTAGCAACATCATTGACTGCAGGACACTGATGTGTCATGTTATATATGGAGACCAGTGGTAAAGATGTTGCATCCTGTAACAATCTTTGAATATGTAGCCTGATTGCCAATATCAACATACAGTGAGTGAAATCGAAGTTTACTGTGGCACCTTGATTCTTTAGTCAACATTGGAAAGGAAAAAGGATGCAGAAGGTGAACTGTTACATTGATTACAAATTGTGTGTGCAGTGTAAAATGGTCAGTCAACGGTATTGTAATTAATAGACTGTAATTAATGGAGAGGTCAGTATCAATCAGGACAGTGTTGGTATGGATCTAATTAACTAATTAATGAATTGGGGCTAATTAAAGAAATCAAGTTGTAGAGGCAACTGAAAACGAAAATTCGGACTTCAGCATAAACGCTGAAGCACATGAGTCAGTGATGAATAACAATCATGTTGAGAATGTAGGAAGGGAGGATATATTTAAGCAATTTTTACAAAAACAGACAAAACATTTGACTACTTTGACAAAAAGTAGATGATAATAAGTGCAGTGTTAATTAAAAAAATTTGATCATGCTAAGAAAAAACTGAACAAAAATTTGATTATTGTAGTTGTAAGTAGCCTGTTTGTATGTTGGTGGTGCTATAGAATGTGTTAATATCGCTGACAGCGCTCTGCAACCTCAGCAAGAGATTGTGTGGTTGGATGAACGAGCAGTTAGCGAGTGGGTAGACAAGTGTATGGGCACGTTTTTCTTAGTGAAGGTTCTGTGTTCGTAGGACACGCAATATAAAGTGAGATGAAATTTCTTATAAGAAAATATGCAAGGAAAGGTATGCTAATGAATGTATGGTTGATAATGTTTGGGTAGTGGAATTATTGACAACTATATAATTTTTGGAACTGGATGTCACATGAATAAGGTAAAACTTTCTAAATCCATTGTTTGCTCTTCAGCAAAATATTTCTTTTGCTAACGATATGCCTCCTAGTAATTTGTGTCTATAGTAGTAAGAATCTTTTTATTTAGCTGGCTGTTGTTGCTACATGCTATAATTGCTGGAGTTCGTGTTATGAAGTTTTTCTGAGAGGAAAGTGACATATGAAAAAGAATGAGGTTCCCACTATTGAGATTCATGACAGAAATCAGTTTAGGCAATTAACAGAGCTGGAGGTAGTTTCATAGTTCTTTAATTTCATATTTCTTGAAGTTGCATTATTGTTAGGATTTCTTGCAATTCAGGACCATTATTTTGTGTTAATTATTGAAAGTCATGTTGTCAATGAATAGCAGTCAGATTGCGTTGGGCTTGTGTATTGTGGTTAATAAATGAATAGGTTAAGTTTGAGTGGTCTTTGTCAGGGAAAATTGTGTTGGTCAGTGATTAAAAAAAAATTGAAGAGTTAGCTTCACCTGTCGACCCTTAGCTAAGGATACTTCACTGTAATCTTCTGATTTTCTTGTAGTTTGAATAATTAGTGTATGATTAGTTATTGTTTACTGCTAGCACATGATTGTATGTATGGAATTTCCTTTGTAGCTGTAGTTTCCTATTTTTGTACTGTATTGTCATGAGCAAAGTAGATATAGCATGCATTTGTGTTTGCACTAAGTATCTCATAGTCGCTCTTGCAACTAATTAGATTTTATTATTTTCAATGCTATTTTAGTGTCTCTTCTTATTTTTACTTTTCAAATTGTTTTCTGTGTGTTATTGTGTAAAATAGTGCGATAATCATTGCGAGTGAAAAGCATAACACTAGGCAGCAAAGCAAACAGAAATGAAAGTGATGATGAATGTAGCTTGTTAGCACCACCTAGTAATGAACTGACAAATGTTCAAGACAATAATTTGGTAATAATGCATAGGGACATGAACCAGACAGTAAATAACGGGGCAGAAATTGAAACACTCATTGAACAGGGAACTATTGATGATCGATCGGTCAGTAACAGTCCGCCTCAGGAATGCGAAATAACAGAGCAAAATCTCGCAAATAGCGTAAATTCATGTTTTGTATCACTACACTTTACTCAGTTAAGTCAAGACACACTCTCTGCTTTTCAAAATACGAATATTGCCGATGCAAAGGCACTGACGAAAACCACAAAGGAACATGTTTCAGTCAATAATGCATTCTTATTGCAATTAATTCAAAATTTTGATGAAACAGACCAAAATCTTCAAAAGTTAGACACAACTGATGAAATTAATCAAACACTTGAACAAACATGTGAAGATTTAACTGCTGAGATACACCAAATCAAATCGAAATATCAAAACATTTCTGACGATGTAAAAACACAATTTTTGAGCAGTTTCAGCCTACTTTTCGCGACGTGAAGAAACATTACAGAACCATGAAGCAGCAATAAAAGAACTGCAGACCACTGTACACGAAAACACCATACCTTGCAGGGTACAACCGATCCTGCTGCATCTACTGATACGGTTGCAAAACTTATAAAAAAATGAGGAAAATTTAAAGGGCACAGTACCTACGATTATGACACAAATGGACACTAAAACTTGGCTCATAAAATCACATTGAGGAATTATCACACTATAGAAAAATGGCCGAACTTTCGGATCAGTTAACAAATTTATCTACAAAGGTAGATGATGACTTGAATGATACAAGACCGGTAGCCTTTACTGACACAGAGGAGTATGAGGAAATTAGGAAATTTAAACACAGTCAGAAACAAATTAATACACAACACAAAAGAGAAATATGGGAAGTACAAGGTCAGTGGATTACATATTTAAGAGGATACTCCCGCTCTGACATGGGAAGGGGGATTTAGAAATATGGAAAAGTCAAATGATAATAATACATGGTGTTTTGGAGATCTTGAAAGGAGTTGTCAGGGTGCACAGAACCTCGAGATGGAACCGCCGATACGACATAACAATTACCGATTTGCGACTCGCCAACACGATGACTTTGACGATAAGCTCTTCATCACAGCACGTAAATTTAAAACATTAAAGCATTCTAGTAATTACATACGTCCACAAGCTTGGCTTCCTCAATTTTCTCATTGTTTTCCTCCTAATTGGAGGAGTATAGAATAGAATTGATGAGTAGCTGTTTAGAAAATGAACCAAATGTAAGAATGGGATCAGTTATTCGCGACTGTCAGGGTGAGGAGATTTTTATCATGCCTTTCTTTCTGTATATTGGTGTCAGGCTACAGAAGACGAGTCAAACACACTATTACATTGATGAAGCATTTTGAACAGTCTTAATTTTCCAGCCGTGTAAAATATTTTCAAGAAATGTTACGTAAGAATCAGTATTTGTCAAATACGTACAGCCCCTTGTAACTTATTCCCATTTGCTTAATTAAATTGCTGAACACTTAAGACATATTATTTTGGCTGGACATTGTAAAGATGATATCGAAGTTTTTCGGGGACTTTTACAAGAACTGGAAATCGAGATGAACAATCGCATGATGCGAAAACAGAAAAACAACAACAATTACAGGTCACATCCATCACAATTTCGTGACGACAGAAACAATAACCATACACGACAAGTCTACCATTATAACGAAAATCGTGACCAAAACAGACACCATATATGACAACAGTTGGCAAAATAACAATAATTACAGAGAGATTACATTTCCATGATAATGACTACAACAGAGACATCTGAAGCCATAGACAATATGGGAACCAGAATATTAATATCGAGGGAGACAAAATTACTTTAAACACAACAGTTCACCTCGTTATTCCGATTCTGAGAGAAATTCTCTACCACTTAAAAGACAAGTAAGAAACTGCAGAATTACCGACAAGACGACAGACGCTATAGTCATGACAAAAGACCTGAATTCAATCAGAACTGGCGTGATTCATATAGGGGAGGGCCCTTTTGACAAGTTGAAATTGTAGAAAGTAGACCTCCAAATCCCATAAGAACATGTGAGGACAAAGAAATAATAGACAATGACTCGCACCCCAGGCTGACGAGTGGCTACCATAACTACCAATTATGTGAAAATGAAAGACATTAGGGACATTTTACTTAAGGAACATGACATGCAACAGAAAAATAATGCATATCCTGTAATTCACATTACAACAAATGAAATAAAATTTTCGGCAGTACTTGACTCTGGCAGTTCTATTTCAGTAATTAGTGAACCAACTGTCAGTAAATGCAAAAAATCGAACGACTGCCCCACACTTCCTTTACATAAATTTAAATTACAAGGTGCAATTTTTGGAAAAAGTGTAGATGTATGCCAACAAACTAACTTAGAATTCTTTAGTAATAGCCACAGATTTATTATGAATTTTCTTATTGTTCCGTTATTGTCCTCAGAGATTATATTAGGTATAGATTTTTTTAATGACTATAAAGCAGTTTTAAACTTTCACTATGCTGAAATAATTTTAGAGAAAGAATATAAGTCAACAGCTTTGAAATTTGAAGATTAGCATTCAAACCATCATGAGGAAATCAATCGGCTTTATCTTATGTCAGATGACAGTTTGGAACTTTCGACAGAATTTGACAAGTACTGGCAGGGATGATATGGATGATGTAATAGATACTAACGTTTTAATTTAGAAAAAATTCAAACACTTGGGAACTGTAATGACATTGATAGGCAGGACCTTTTTGACATCTTACATATTCCACAGTTTTTACTCACAAAACAGGAACAATTAAAGGATTTCAGTACAAATCTCGTGAGCATACAAAATTTTGCGTCTGACAATACATAGTTCCAACACATTATACAGACCATGTTAGAACGAAAAGACAATCTATGCATGACAAGGGCATTATTGAACCAGAGGTAAGCTCATAAAATAATCCATTACATATTATTCAGGAGAAAAATGGATCGACCAGGCTTGTTCTAGATTCCAGACAAATAATTACCGCAATCATCCCTGAAACATACAGGCTGCAAATGATGGAAGAGCTTCCTCAAAATTTCATTGGCGTAAAAGTGTCTTCTATTAATCTTGGATTCAGCTTTGGGCACATTGAACTTCATCCAGAACGTAGAAAATGTATGGTTTTTGTTTGTTTCGGCGTTTGTTATCAATTTCGGAAACTTCCTTTTGGTTTGAACATTTCTTCGCCAGCATTCATTCGTGGGCTAAATTCCATATTACCTGAGTTTTTAAACCGACACATCACATCATACGTGAACGACATTTCAATAGCACAAGTCTCTTGGGAACAACATAATTGCACCCTCAAAAGTTTGTTACATATGTTTGCTGAATCTGGAATTCAGTTCATTTGGAAAAATCTGAATTTGGTAGGACAAAAGTGAAAGTTTTCAGTCACATTTCTAACGTCTCTTAGCAAAAGACATATTATGTAACAAAGAGAAAGCATTGTGTGTCATGTTTTGTGCTTGTATAGAATTATGTATTGGTTTTTTTTATTTAGATAATATCTGTGTCGGTGAGTACTGAAACCGCCAAAGACGATACTTATTAAATATCAAACAAAGATGAGAATATGTGACTAGTATAAATAGTACAGAACGAACATTAATTTCTATGTCGCCTTCCTGTAGTTATGTGAGTAGGAAGAACCTGTGACGTTATATTGTACGCTTGCGTAGCATTCTTTTGTCAAGATTGTGAGAGGGATGCCATTAGTCATAGCTTTGGAAAGGTGTGTAATAACTTGATTTGTTTAAATATTTTGAATAGAGTTACTTAGTGAAACCTTGCATTATGATTTGTAATAAGCTTGTCTGGTATTTTATCCCATCCCTTTAAGACATTTTTCAGTTATTTAAATATTATTTGTGGTGCAGAGCTGCGCTACGAACGAACGAGCCGCTGCCGCGGCGCATTCAAACTGCATCAAATGACATCAATCATACCACAAAGAAGCAGGCAGGTAATAGTGAACTAAAATTATTTCTTTCAGCTTTCGGAATTGCAGAGCAGAGCAGCAGATTTTATGATGTGTTTTACAGATTGACGCACACTGCTGATAATATATTATTAACAGTGCAAAAAGATAATTTACCTTCATAACATAAAAGAAATCTTGCTGTGCGTAGTTCTGGTCTGGTAAACCTTATAGTAAAAACATCTTTTTCTATGACAATAGTCTCATGTTTTCGTGTTAGTCGTGGTACTTAATGGTGTTATACTGTTAACAAAAATCCACTGCAAAATTTTGATGTTGAACAATCATTACGTACTGTAACATCAGTATTGATAACAAAGTAATTTTCATTAACCTTTTCAATAACTATAAAGTAAGGAAGATATGTTGAAATTTATGGCGAGATACAGTAACGAAAAAATGTTCCTTCAATAGAAAGCCAGATCCAGAATAATAAGAAAATAATGTATTTTGTTTTGTTGAAAATCAATGATCCAAAGAAAGTCATAGCACAGCATCACTAAAAGGTATTTCGGGCCCTTTTCGTAGCAACATATTTTATCTCATACATTAGTAATAGTAAAACAAAGCAAATAGTAGAGAGCCAACGAAACTGTCGCTCTAAAGCGTGGGCCCCGAGTTTGCAGTGGGCACGAAATTAGTAACTGTTTTATGTGTTTCTTTCATTTATATATATATATATATATATATATATATATATATATATATATATATATATATATATGTGTGTGTGTGTGTGTGTGTGTGTGTGTGTGTCTCATGATTAATGCCATGTATTAATGAATGTACAAAAATTCTTTCATGAAAAACGCACCACTGTAAGCGAGTCAGAGGGAAAGGTAATAATAGTACTGAGCAACTGTAATGGCTACGTAATCCGGGGGCAGCCGAACCCCGAAATCAGATAAACTAAAGGTAAGACTACAGTGTAGTTGTCCTGTTTGTAGAAGCTTAACTCCAGTGAAGTGATCTCATATCGCTAGTGGCGTGCGTAGTTTGGCGTTAGCATTTATGACAGGGCAAAGTTGAGTGTAGATAGTAATTTTTAGTGTGCAGTGTATTGTAGTTAAATTACCATATTTTATGTGCAAGTGGCAAAACTGTCAGATCCTGTGTTCGAGTAGGGAATGAATGAATGTGGTTAAATTGTAGTCAACGTGCGAGCAATATGGATACTGAGGGACAGCGATTAGTTAGTGCAGGAAATGTAGAAACGGGTGCATTAAGCAGTACAAGTACTCTCTATGAGGATATACCATGCGAAAATGTGGGGGCAGGGCACAGGAAGTGGTGCCACCACCCACCAGTGCTCAATGAGATGGAGATAAAGAAATTAAACCACCCCCAGAAAAGCACCAGAGAGTGGTAATCTGCCTGGTGGGTATTCCCTTCAGGCGATATTAGAGCGCGTGGTGGATTACCAGTCAAAATTTGCGCAACAACAAGCTGAAAAGGACGAAAAAATTGAGAGCTCCCTTGCCCAGCAAGCTGACCGGGATCGCCAGCTAACGGAAAATTTCCTTGCACAGCAATCTGAGCGAGATCGCCAGCTAGAGGAAAAGTTTCTTGCCCAACAGGCCGAGCGGGATCGCCAGCAAGATGAGCGGGGTCAGCAACTTGTGCAATCGTTAGAAATTATGAAAAAAAGCGATTGCCTGTATGAAACAGAATTATGAGTCAGTACCTAAGGCCATGCAGGAGTTGACTGTACAGATCAACAACCAGCAAGTAGCAAACTCTAACATTGTAAACGAGATAGGCGTCTTGGCCAACCGATTAGAAAAGCTAGAAATAGATTCCACACAGCCTGTAGAGCAGAAGTGGAACGAACAAGCGACTAAAATTGAAACCGAATTCAACTCATGGCTAGCTAAGGAAAGCGAGATCGACAAAAATATTGATTCTAAGGTGCAACCAGCCATGGCAGATAGAGATTCCGAATCGTTCAGTACCGCAGTAAATAGTCAAGTGCAGAACGACGTGCAAACCATCAAACAAATACTCAATGAGGACATTCCGCAGTGGCAAGTGAATATTACTAACGGATATCTGAATTGAAAAAGGGTTTAGCACAGAGCAGCAAACATCTTGAACATGAAACTATGTCGCCGACAGCCAATGTTTTTGGCAACGCACAAACTTACACGAGACGCAACAATGGTGATTCTTTAGGCGATAATGCGAAGAGGTGTAGCTTCGGTTCGGAGCACACAGCCTATGTCCCAGGAGCAAACCATATAGTCCAAAAATATTGGTTGACGAAAGTTTGATCAAAAATAGGCAGTTTCAAACGTGTACTACTGAACGGAAGTCAGTACATCCAGTAGTATTCATAAAAAACTTAAAAAATATCTTGCCTAGTGTGTGGAACGAAGCACAGAAAATTTCAATACGTAATATCATGCATTCAGGGTGATGCAGCGTTGTGGGCTACGGAAGTAGCAGACAGCTGCATGACGTATGAACAGTTCGAAAGGGCGTTTTTGTCGAAATACTGGTCGCCTTGTATACAAGAGTGGCTAAGAAAAGACGTATACAATCCCGAACCGTACTCACCCCGTCTTGGGAATCTGAGACGGTATTTCGAGAAATATAAAAACAAGACGCGCTACTGGGTTGAGCCTATCTCTCCAAGAGACATAATAGGACTCCTAAAATCACATTTACCCATTCATGTTAAAGAGAAACTAATACACGTACCAGAGAACGACATGGAACATTTTCTGTCTGTTCTGGATTCAATAGACTTAATCCAGGAATACGCAAAAGCAGCGTGTGATCACTCACGGAACAACGGATCAGGGTGTAAACATGACAGAAATAATAGTGCACAAAACCACAACCATGGAAATGGTGGGGGCGGTAACAAGCGGCAAGAGCACTCGCAAAATGGTAATAATGGTAGAAGCCAGAACGGCTATGGGCAGCCGTCCCATAACAAAAAGCGTCGATTTGACGACCGGTACGATTCCGGACCACCAGGGACCAACAGCTGGAAAAATGCGCGAGGTCAGTGGCATAGCAATTACAGCGACAGTAACCGCAAGTGGAATCAGAATCAGTGACCAAGCCCAGAACTGCAAAGTAATGACCAGTACGATAACAACAGACCACCACTGCAAAATGCGCCTATTGCGCAGTCGTGGCGGCCTACAAATCAAAACATACACACAGTAGAGGTTGCGGACAATAGCAGTCCAAGTACCTCGCAAGCAAGCCATCCAACAAACTAGAGTCGGCCACGATATGCTCTCCGTCACTGGCCGAGGGGTGGAGAGAGAGCAACACGAATGACAATAATATGCCTGGAATAAATATGCTCCGATACACCAACGGTATCAGTATGGATAAAGGTCTACTGATCGAACCCCAATGCATGTAATAAATATCGCAACGAAAATGTGCAAGTCATAATAGAAGTGAAAATCAATGATGTTGCAGTGAATATAATCATCGACACAGGTGCCTCAGTGAGTGTAATGAGTACAGAATTGTTTAAAGCGCTGGGGAAGGGACGTAGCATACCGACTTTCCCGGTTAATAATTGCAAGGTGTCTGGAGCTATAAGTGCACAGAGCCAATTAGTTAAGCACCAGGTGCAGGTGGAGATTTGTAACGAGGGCGAAGCCATAGTGAGCTCGTTCCTTATTGTTAAAGGGTTAAAGGTGGCCTGAATTCTGAGAGTAGATTTTCTCCGTGAGAGGGACGCAGTCATCGACCTCTCATCGGGAAAAATAAGCACAATTAATGATGGTAGGAGGATTGAGTTGTCTATGATGAAATCAAAGGAGATACTCTTGCCATGTTGCAACCGAATTAATATCAAATGTAGGAACCCGTGGGTACTACACCTACATGATTATTCACATGTGGCAGATCTCTATAATGCTAGTATTGAAGATAAAAATTTTGAAACAAATGTTGATGTATTTCAAACCAAAGTACAGAAATCCGAAAGTTTGAGCAATATACAAAAGCAACAGTTAACGCAGCTGCTATCGGAATATACTATGGTATTTACCAACAGACCAGGAATAATCAAGGGGTACCACTATCACATAGAGGTGATGCCCCACAAAACGTATTGTCGCGCCTCTTACTCCATCCCTTGGTCGAGGAGGGAAGTAATGGCTAAAGAGATTCGGAAGATGTTTGAGTGGGATAGTGAAATTATTTATTCAATGACCTATCAGATGTAAATAGTAGCAGTAAGAAGATTTCAATTGTGTTTTAGACTATAAGTATGTTAGCTTTAAGAAAGAATTTGTGTGTATTTAAAATTTTGAGAAAGCAAGACATAAATAAGTAAGCATAGCATGAAAGTAGAATCAACAAACTGGGCAATAGCATGCAAATTGAAGACTTTGTTTGCAGACAATTGGTGTCATTAAAATACTATATGCTCATCAAGCAATGAACAATTTTTTGTTGACAAAGTAATGAATAATTTCTTGAATCATTTTTCATTTGTAGTAAGTAAGTACAATTAATGATGAGATTTCATATAGTAATGTAAGAGGTGTAATTGTGTTAGAATTAAGGAACCCTGAGAGAGAGTCTCTACTGGACAAAAAATGACTTTGTAGTATGAAACAATTATGTGATGTAACGTTGTTGCCAATAGTGATCTGAGAACGACACTGGAGCAGAATTCAATCAAAGACAAAGCCATTCCGTGTAACCTACACTTATTATGTATCGATGCTTCAATTGAAGCCTGTGAACTTGGTACACATCCTTGAATATTAATTACGCGGTACGCAAATCAAGTTAATCTACGCGGAAACTACACTGTAGTTCTGCAGGACAGATCATTTAAAAAAATACTAATACTAAATGAAGTATTTATTGAGCAATATGCCCTAGTCCAGCTGTCATGCACATGGTTAAATCTGTTTGCTAGATGGGTGATAACCTGGCAAGCTGCACCGAAAAAGGAAAAGAATATTATGTACCAAAAGAACAGTTGATATGTATTAAAAATAAACTATGTGCATAGACAATCTAGAAAAGGACGGAATATTGTGTGTAGCAGGGACAGAAAATGTCTCTTGTACTTGCACCAATATACACGTCGGAATAAGTCAAGTGTTGAGTGACTAACTAACTGTCATAGTGCAGTGCTCAACGAACCATAAATTTACTGTGTGTAAAAACGGTAGTTAGTGATCCGTTCGGAGTCGATTCAAACAAACATCGCTCGACGGAAACATTTAGTGTGTGTGAACCGAAACATTTTCGCGTGTTGAGAGACGCTCTGGCAGCGTATCGACCGTTAGTACAAATGAAAATGTGTAGTACAACACGCGTGTCACGAACCCTAAATACCAGTGTCACAATGCGATTCAGTTGTGAAGCCACAAGAAACCTGGCATCACGCCAAAACATCGTGTGCGTACGAGCGAAACAACGGCTTACAGAACAATAAACGCTTTTAACCAAGTTGCATTTTCTTCCACAGCTAATAATCTGTACCCTTAAAGACAGTACACCGTTGTGGAATATTTGTTTCATGCGTTGTGACTGGGAGCCATGCGGAGAAGGAGAGTCGGGTGTCGTGACGCCAGCCAGCCGGTAGCAGGAAACAACTGCAGCACGCCGATATTGGTGAATGGTTCGGCGCGGTTCGCGACTGCGCGGGCTCCACCCCGACACGCCGCCGCTGTTACGGCGAGCAGGTCGTCGACCCCAGCGGTCGTTGACACGCCGCGTTCCAGACGACGCTAGCAGCAATTGCTTCGCGCCGACCGCTCCGTACGACATTGTCGACATTCAACCGAACATTACCAACAACGCTGTTAATTTACTAATATGAAAATGATTTATTGGACACGAAATTACGTGACAAACATTTTTTTTCTTTAGTTTACTGTGTAAAAACTCATAATATTCATTTCTTCGATGATATATGTTATATGTTTTCGTCATATTAGTGAAGCAAACTGACACAAATGCCACACCTTGGTAGAACATTTGTCGTGAGTAAGTGTAGAGACAATCCATTACACTACTGTAAAACTATTTAATGATTGAATTTCAGTGTGATACAGATCACAAATATTACCATGAATGTGAAAGAGAGTAGAAGGTACATTTTCAACAAGGGGACTAAAAGTTTAACATTTTATCATAAATAACCTTCGTTATCTGTGAACATTTGATAAATGCCAACCTTTTTTTCATAAGCAATCAGACTGTGTATTACGACAAACGGCGCAGTTTTCCCAGGTTTTCTGACTGCATGTAGCCCGAATGGGGGAGCCAGAAAACTGTAATGACACTAGGACCAGTTTTACGGTCACCTCGCAAAGTGTGAGAAAACCATAAAGAGCGTAATTAAAACTACAGTGCAAAAGAACAAACCAGTGAATAGTGAATATTCCAAATAAGGTGACAAATGATGACGAAATGGACAACGGACGTTAGTGGCAGCATATTGCCGAACATTCTTAAGGTTAGTTAATTGCTGCCAGGGGGCATTGTAATGTCTCTTAGCGAAAGACATATTATGTAATAAAGAGAAAGCATTATGTGTCATGTTTTGTTCTTGTACCGAATAATGTACTGGATTTTTTTTATTTAGATAATATCTGTGTCGGTGAGTACTGAAATCACCACAGACGATATTTATTAAATATCAAACAAAGAGGAGAATATGTGACTAGTATAAATAGTACAGAACGAACATTAATTTCTCTTCCGCCTTCTTGTAGTTACATTAGTAGGAAGACCCTGTGATATTATATTGTACGCTTGCGTAGCATTCTTTTGTCAAGATTGTGAGAGGGACGCCATTAGTCATAGCTTTGGAAAGGTGTGTAATAACTTGATTTGTTTAAATATTTTGAATAGAGTTACTTAGTGAAACCTTGCATTATGATTTGTAATAAGCTTGTCTGGTATTTTATCCCATCCCTTTAAGACATTTTTCAGTTATTTAAATATTATTTGTGGTGCAGAGCTGCGCTACGAACGAACGAGCCGCTGCCGCGGCGCATTCAAACTGCATCAAATGAAATCAATCATACAGCAAAGAAGCAGGTAGGTAATAGTGAACTAAAATTATTTCTTTCAGCTTTCGGAATTGCAGAGCAGAGCAGCAGATTTTATGAGGTGTTTTACAGATTGACGCACACTGCTGATAATATATTATTAACAGTGCAAAAAGATAATTTACCTTCATAACATAAAAGAAATCTTGCTGTGCGTAGTTCTGGTCTGGTAAACCTTATAGTAAAAACATCTTTTTCCATGACAATAGTCTCATGTTTTCGTGTTAGTCGTGGTACTTAATGGTGTTATACTGTTAACAAAAATCCACTGCAAAATTTTGATGTTGAATAATCATTGCATACTGTAACATCAGTATTGATAACAAAGTAATTTTCATTAACCTTTTCAATAACTATAAAGTAAGGAAGATATGTTGAAATTTATGGCGAGATACAGTAACGAAAAAATGTTCCTTAAATAGAAAGCCAGATCCAGAATAATAAGAAAATAATATATTTTGTTTTGTTGAAAATTAATGATCCAAAGAAAGTCATAGCACAGCATCACTAAAAGGTATTTCGGGGCTCTTTTCGTAGCAACGTATTTTATCTCATACATTAGTTGTTACGCAAGTAATAGTAAAACAAAGCAAATAGTAGAGAGACAGAGAAACCATATTTCTTCTGAGGGCATTCAGCCGAGTCCTGAAAAGTTGGGTGCAGTCAGCGCTATTCCTGCTCCATCCACAAAAAGACAAGTTCAAAGTTTGCTAGGTCACGTGAATATTTACTGTCGTTCTAGTAATTCCAAAACTTTGTTGTCTCACTGGCAAAAACACAATTTGGAACTGGGATGAACAGGCACAATCGGATTCTTTGAAAGAAGCACTACTCAATGGGCTCAATCTTAGCTCGCCAAGATCTGTCACAGGATTTGTGTCTTAGCATGGATTCTTCTAAAGTTGGTCTTGGTGAAGTTATAGAAAATGACATTACTGCTCAAAAAACCACGTGCTAACAAAACCTGAGAAAAATTATTCCATCACTGAATTGGAAGCTTTAGCTATCGTTTGGGCATTTGAGATATTTCGTTTCTTTCTTTCTGACAAACACATAAAAACTTATAGTGATCATCGAGTATTGCAATTTCTTATGTTCAAAATTAAGTGATGACAGGTTGAAACGTTGGGCATCGTTTCGGCAACAATTCTGCTTCACCATAGTCTTCATTGCTGTCACGGAAAACATTTTTTCTGGCCTTGAGTAAAGCAACACAGAAAAATTTCAGTATTCTTTACATTCAAAAAGTAGCTTTTGAAAACTTTGCCAGTGCATCTTTAAAGGACGTTGCTCATGAGCAAGACAAGGATCCGATTTGAAAGATATTAAAAGCAAATTACATCAAAAGACACAGATGCAGATTCGTCATTATTATCTGGTTAGAAATAACACACTCTTTAAAAGTTGCACTGTTGTTGGCAAGCTGTGGGTACTTTGTATTGCTGACAATTTTGTTAATAAGCTCATCTGGTATATTTATCTCAGCTACGCACAATTTGGTCTACGAAAATGTTATCACATACTTTAGACGACTTGTTATTTTGAAAACATGGAAACAAGAATTAAAACAGTTCTGTCTATTTGCAAACTTTGTGAAAAACCTAAACTGTGTACCATCTCACATCGAGCTCCATAGTTTCCTATTATTCCTACTACATTAAAAGAATTAACTGCAGTTGCAGTGGGACCTCTTGTTAAAACATTTAATAGATTTTCGTACGTTTTCGTTGCTCTTGAACTTACTTCAAAATTGTTTCTTTCATATTGTTACCCAAAGCCACTGTACGTTCTGCATCAAACGCCTTTGCTAAAAATTTCTTACATGAAGTTGTTCACTTTGGCAAGTTCATTTCAGATACCGGACCACAATTAAGATCTGCTACTTGGTCACACATGCTTTGGAATCATAAAATCAAATCTATTTCTATTTAATTGTACTCTCGACATTGTAACCCATCTGAAAGCATTATGAAAGAAATTAATAAGCTTTGCAGACTTTATTGTCACAAGAAGTATCAGTACTGGGACAGGTACTTACACTTATTTCAAAATGTACTGAATGAAATGCCTCACGACTCCACTGCTTTACCGCCGGCCAGAGTGGCCGTGCGGTTATAGGCGCTACAGCCTGGAGCCGAGCGACCGCTACGGTCGCAGGTTCGAATCCTGCCTCTGGCATGGATGTGTGTGGTGTCCTTAGGTTAGTTAGGCTTAATTAGTTCTAAGTTCTAGGCGACTGATGACCTCAGAAGTTAAGTCGCATAGTGCTCAAAGCCATTTTGGGGACTGATGACCACAGATGTTAAGTCCCATAGTGCTCAGAGCCAGCCATCCACTGTCTTACCATGTACTCTTGTACTGACCGAGGAGTAACCATCAAACAGAATCAGTGAGCTAGTACCTTTTCTGAGTACATGTAAACTTCGACATAAAGATATAATTGATTTCGCTATTAAAAATATAAATTCTTCTGCAGAAAAAAGGAGAAAACTACACAGTAAGACAAATTCAAAGAAACAACACAATGGTAAAAAAGTTCTCATCAGAGCCCATTCATTGTCACATAAGAAGAAACATTTAAGTCACAAATTCTTTCTAATTTGGAATGGACCTTACAGGATCCAACGTATACCACATAATAATTGCGTTGAATTTGAAACACTGCGTACTATGAAATGTTAAGGATAACACAACATTTCTCATGTAAAACCGTTTATGGAGAAATAATTTGCTTTCTGACTTAGTCTTTGCTATAAAATTTTTCACTTCAAGTAGCTATTGTGCTTTGACACATTTAAAAACTGTTAACATGCGATGTTTTGAAGTTAACTATACAGTCAAGAACCTATGGAACATATTACGATAGTAATTTTACAATACACTTTTTTAGGGAACAGAAGACACAGCCTTACTGTGAGTACATTTTCGATTGTCAGTTGCACGACTATATCACGACTATGATGTTCACATTCTTGGAACACATACTGCTAATGAGGTTTTACTGCAACGTTTTGGTTTACATGATAATACATTTTTAATTAAAGTACTTTCTGAGAGATCACAGACGACACATGATTTGTTTTGTTTGACAGTTACACGATTATATTACGATGCTACTAATGAGTGCATAATTTAGAACTACTTAAACCTAACTAACCTAAGGACATCACACACAGCCATGCCTGAGGCAGGATTCGAACCTGCGACCATAGCGGTCGCGCGGTTCCAGCCTGTAGCGCCTAGAACCACTCGGCTACCGCGGCCAGCCTTGAAACATTATTAAATATCTTTTTGAACAACAAGGATACATAGAAGATTTTTGGTAACACATTTCATTCTGCAGTTTTAATCTATAAATTACATTATCCCTCAGGGGGTACACCTACAATGTGTACCATTATGTGGCAAGTGCAAGGGACCCTCACTAATATGGTATTTGCTTACGCAGTTTTATACGTTGGTACCACATTTCTTTAACACAGAATAACACAACTATCTGGCCATTTAACACAGAAAAATGAACATCTTTACTACATCTCTAACACATGTCTAGGTAATTACACAGTTGAATTACTTTGCATTTATGAAATTGTACTTTGTCTGTTGTGAACTGTTCCCATATATTTTCAGAACCATTTTGATACTGAGAGAGCTTTGAGTGATATATATAATATGGACAATGATTTCTGAAGTACGTTTGAGGTAGATGACGCTATTGAAGCGAAAACAGAGCATTTTCAGAGGTTTTGAGATTATTGAAGGAAGATTTGATGGATGTGTAATAATGATATTATTACGACAGTGAGGTGTATTATGACGTCTAGATATTGTTATGATCAATATGAAAAGAGAGTATATATGTGAATGTGAGTACAAGAATGTCGACAGAAATTTTTCAACACTGTTATTGATGAGATTTCGTTTCTACATACTTCTGTAATTTTTGAAGCAGTGAAATTTTCTTTATTTCTTTGAAACCCTCACTGTAGCTGAAACTGTTGTCGTAAATATTTTGGTAAAGAGTGTATGTGACCTTGACATAATGCTCTGCTGTGCTGGGCTGTGCACTAGTCATCTTGAAATATATCCATTGTTGGATTGCCTTTCAACTTGACTGGTACCACTTCAGACGCTTTCAGGCTTGTTGCACTCCCTCTGGTGCTCGCATAGCGGTAGAAAAGAGAGGCCGTTGACTTCGCTATTGACATTTCTTTGTAGAACACACCACAAACACAACATACACTACTATTTGTAAACATATTATTACACTTTGGAACTTCAACTTCGTGCTACTTACTGAAATGCTTATGAATTGATGAGAAATATTCTTACATTTACACAACTGATTATGGCAAGTGTCTCTCTACGAGAGTTGGGAGAATTTCTACAGACTTATGAAATGTCACATGCAATTGAATGATGTTTTTATGCTTTTCTTCGTAGATATTTGCTCATTTAATTTTATATCTGGTTTCTAGCTGCGCTGCAGCATCAGTTTTATAACATAAAATTTAATTCATACGCTAATGTGAACACTTTCTGTCAACAGATTCGTTAAATAATAATTTTATAATTCACATAATTAAAATAAAGGAGCATTAGGAAAGGAAAGAACAATAAGAAGGAGAAGGGACTAGTAACAGGAACGACATACATAATTTTCTCTTCAAGAACTTGATAACTTTTTTTTTTACAGTAAGACGTTGTGGTGCAACACTTAAGTGTTAAGATGTGACATAGAATCATTGCATTTCACATGGGGAGATAGTATAGATCTTGTTCCTTGTGCTAGCGATTTGCATAGTTTTGATGATCACATATGTACACATATTTCCCTTATCTGCATTGCTGTCATTACTGTAATATTTTTTCTGCTTGTGCTTTGTCATGTTTATGTACAACTTATTGCATTTGCTGCTGCTTTTTGTCAGGCAACGTCCCACTAAATTTTCTTTGTATTAATGTGCTAAGCCAGTTTTACCACTTATTTACTTTTCTTGTTTGCTGTCTAGTGTCTTATATTAGCTGTAATGTTGCATTTGCTTTGCTAATTTAGATATGCTGCTGTTTGCTTTGCCAATTTGCACTTTTGTCATTGTTGCTTGTGATGATTTTTTTGTGCTGCTGCATTGTCCCATTCTCTAGTTCATGTATCTGAGCTCAGCTGGTTTAAGTTAGCTTAAGAAGGGGTATGCTATATAAGCAAATAAGTTGTCTTGAGTTGGGAAGAGATGCATTGAGAAGCTACAAGGAAAAGGTCTGGCCAAAGAGTATTGTATAATGAGGGACAATTTTTTTGAAAGAGCAAATGAGCATGTATAATTAGGATATTGTGACAAAAGGGTTAGGTAGGATCTTCTTGGAAATGAATGATGATGCAAGAAAAATGTGGAAGTATAAGCAATAGTTGAAAGTGTAAACACAGATGGCATCCTTAGATTGGATTTTTTGTGGAAATGTATGTTAAAGTAAGAGAGGTCTGCGAGAATAAAATGACATTTTGGTTGGAAATAAGGTAGTTTCGGTTGAAAGTAAAGTAAATACGAGCACTAAAGATATTCTTGAAACGACAAAAATGAAACAGAGGTATAAAATGCACACCACAAGTTCTGCAGAATCAAATGTTACACTTTCACTGACAAATAAGTGGTTCGTGTAATGTTAAAACAGCTGATTCCTCAAACTGGGGTGCTATCAAGCACGGGGTCCCACAGGGTTCGGTCTTAGGTCCTTTACTGTTCTTGATATACATTAATGACTTACCATTCCACATTGATGAAGATGCAAAGTTAGTTCTTTTTGCTGATGATACAAGTATAGTAATAACATCCAAAAACCAAGAACTAAGTGATGTAATTGTAAATGATGTTTTTCACAAAATTATTAAGTGGTTCTCAGCAAACGGACTCTCTTTAAATTTTGATAAAACACAGTATATACAGTTCCGTACAGTAAATGGCAAAACTCCAGTAATAAATATAGAATTTGAACAGAAGTCTGTAGCTAAGGTAGAATTTTCAAAATTTTTAGGTGTGTCCATTGATGAGAGGTTAAACTGGAAGCAACACATTGATGGTCTGCTGAAACGTCTGAGTTCAGCTACGTATGCTATTAGGGTTATTGCAAATTTTGGTGATAAGAATCTCAGTAAATTAGCTTACTATGCCTACTTTCATTCACTGCTTTCGTATGGCATCATATTCTGGGGTAATTCATCGTTGAGTAGAAAAGTATTCATTGCACAAAAACGTGTAATCAGAATAATTGCTGGAGCCCACCCACGGTCATCCTGCAGACATCTATTTAAGGATCTAGGGATCCTCACAGTAACCTCACAGTATATATATTCCCTTATGAAATTTGTTGATAATAATCCAACCCAATTCAAAAGTAATAGCAGTGTGCATACCTATAACACCAGGAGAAAGGATGATCTTCACTATGCAGGGTTAAATCTGACTTTGGCACAGAAAGGGGTAAATTATGCTGCCACAAAAGTCTTTGGGCACCTACCAAACAGCATCAAAAGCCTGACAGATAGCCAACTAACATTTAAAAATAAATTAAAAGAATTTCTAGATGACAACTCCTTCTACTCATTGGCTGAATTTTTAGATATAAAGTAAAAAAAAAAAAAAAAAAAAAAAACTTAATCATTAGTGTCATGCAATATTTTGTGTAATGTAATTTCTTGTACAGACATCTTTTATTAACCTGACACGTTCCACATCATTACGAAGTGTCGTATTCATGATCTATGGAACAAGTATTAATCTAATCTAATCTAAACATTGACACATTTACACTTGGAAACAGATGCTGTCCTTTCCTTTGTGTTATTCTGACATATCTATGTGTACCCTTGTCTCTCTATGTTATTCCTACTTCTTTGTGTCTACCTGCTAAATTTGGTAGAATTTTTTTGCTTCCAATACTAAGTTGCATTCACTATGATGAGGAATACTGCTATCCCCAACCCTAATCCCTGTTTTTGTACCATGTTCTTTACTGTAGTAAGATGTTCAGACATTATTTATTCTCAAAATATCCACGGGTGTACTGCCGGTCTGTAGTGTCCAACGGGCACAATATTTCGGCGATCAAACATGTCGCCATCATCAGGTGAACTGACGGACTGAGCTCCTGTGAACGCGCCGGCACGAAGATCCGTACGCTATGGCTGCTTAGGGGGAACTGGGTTCGGTCGCGGCGGCGGACGATTTAAATACCCTCCGCCCGCGGCGCGCTCCCTCCGCTGTCCGCGCCCCGCGCCACGGTAGCGCGGTGGAACAGATTGCGACGGCGTCTGAGATGACGTCGGTGTGATGGCTCTGTCCGCCGTGGTCGTCACAACTATGCGTTTGCTCGATTTACTCTTGATTAACCCAATCGCTGGTTGCCAAGCCTTGCTAAGATTATAGCCACAGTCACGGTTTATGAGGTCGTCATTGGTGCGAATTTCGATGGCCTCTTTAACAACGCTGTCCCAGTATCTCGATGTCTGTACCAGAATCCTTGTGCGGTACGCATTGGTACGTGAGAGAGTGCAATTGACCCGCTGGAGCCTTGAGTTTATCTCACAGGAATTACTCAAATTACATTTACAACTGGCTACTAAGTTCACTTCTTTTTCCTGGGATTGGATTGATGGTGTCACCTGGGTGTCAGCTGATTCCGCCCATAAGAAGGCTACGGGACGTCAAACAGCTAAGTTCTCACGTCTCCTTGACAAACCATCTCTGCAGGTTCCGTGCAAGACTGTCATCAATTTGAGTGGCATGGTGTTGAGTGATGATGCGGTCTCGGTTTTGCAGAAAGGTCTCAACTTCGCTCCCACCCCCCAAGTTCACTCCGGTCGCAGAAATTGTTAGTGCTGTTGAACAGGTTGCAGCTCGACTTCCGCCAGAATCAGCCGAGGAAATACGTCGTGAAACTTGTCGTGCGTTGACGAAATCAAAGCCGATGAAGTCAAATATCAGCAGGAAAGAGAGGGCGGCCATTCGTGATCTGAGGGAACGCTCTGAAATTGTTGTCTTACCGGCTGACAAAAGCAATGCTACAGTTGTTGTCTCCCATAAGGACTACACTGATAAGATGCAGAGCCTGCTAAATGACGATTCCTACCGGAAGATCAGCGTTGACCCTACAAAGAAGGTGGAGAACAAGACGAGGGTTCTTCTCAAGGACGCAGATTTACCGGAGGGTGACGATAAGAAATTGTTACCCCAAGGCCCGGTACCGCCTAGACTATATGGACTCCCGAAGGTTCACAAAGAGGGGGTACCATTACGCCCCATTGTCAGCAACATCAGGGCACCTACATATTTGTTGGCCAAATACCTGACGGGAATATTAAGTCCTTATGTGGGTAAATGCCCTCATCACATCCGTAATTCCGTGGATTTTGTTAAACGCCTTGATAGCTTCAGGTTGGATGAGTCAGATATCATGGTGAGTTTTGACGTCGTTTCCTTGTTTACGAGGGTACCCCTTCGAGAGTCGCTAGAGTTGATTCGTCAGAGGTTTGACGAGAACACCACTGAACTTTTTAGGCATGTCTTGACTTCCACGTATTTTCTTTTTAATGGAGAATACTACGAACAAACGGAAGGAGTCGCCATGGGTAGTCCACTCTCACCGGTGGTAGCGAATTTGTACATGGAGAACTTCGAGGAGGAAGCCCTGTCGTCATCCGAATGGAAACCTACTTGCTTTTTCCGTTATGTGGACGACACGTTCGTCATCTGGCCACATGGTATGGATAAACTCCTTGACTTCCTTACACATCTAAACTCCATACACCCCAACATCAAATTCACTATGGAGACTGAAATGGAGGGTAAATTACCTTTCCTTGACGTCTTGGTCAGGAGGTGGGCTGACGGCACCCTAGGTCATGGGGTGTATCGAAAGACAACACACACTGATCTGTATTTGCACGCAGACAGCTGCCACCACCCTTCACAGAGGAATGGGGTACTTAAAACTCTAGTACATAGGGCGCGCACTATCTCCGGCACAGAGAGTCTACCCCAGGAATTGGAACATCTGAGAACTGTATTTCGAAAAAATGGGTACTCAGAGTGGCAGATCCAACGTGCTCTCCGCCCAACCACTGCATCACAACCTGTTGAGATGGATGAAGTCACGAGGGAGGAGGTAGGCACTGCATTTATTCCATACACAGGCGCACTCTCGGGGAAAATCGCCCGCATTCTGAAGAAACACCGGGTCGGAACTGTGTTTTGTCCTCCGAATAAAACTCGTGCACTGGTGGGGAGCGCCAAAGATGACCTCGGTTTGAGGAAGGCCGGCGTGTACCAGATTCCGTGTCAATGTGGCAAGTCGTATATTGGTCAGACGATGCGTACCGTCGAGGATCGATGCCGTGAGCACCAGAGGCACACTCGACTGATGTATCCGAGCAAGTCGGCGGTCGCTGAACATTATTTGTCGGAAAATCACGCTATGGAGTATGACCGCACGAGGATTCTGGTACAGACGTCGAAATACAGGGACAGCGTTGTTAGAGAGGCCATCGAAATTCGCACCAATGACGACCTCATAAACCGTGACTGTGGCTATAATCTTAGCAAGGCTTGGCAACCAGCGATTGGGTTAATCAAGAGTAAATCGAGCAAACGCATAGTTGTGAAGACCACGGCGGACAGAGCCATCACACCGACGTCATCTCAGACGCCGTCGCAATCTGTTCCACCGCGCTACCGTGGCGCGGGGCGCGGACAGCGGAGGGAGCGCGCGGCGGGCGGAGAGTATTTAAATCGGCCGCCGCCGCGACCGAACCCAGTTCCCCCTGAGCAGCCATAGCGTACGGCTCTCCGTGCCGGCGCGTTCACAGGAGCTCAGTCCGTCAGTTCACCAGATGATGGCGACATGTTTGATCGCCGAAATATTGTGCCCGTTGGACACTACAGACCGGCAGTACACCCGTGGATATTTTGATTATCAAATTCGCCGGGAGAAACTCAAGAATCACATTATTTATTCTGTTATCTTTTCTTTTAATATTTATGTTCCAAGTTAATGTTCCTACTGATATTCTCATTTTTCATTTATTTATTTAAGTCATAATTCCTGTAATACTCATATATACAATTATTTCTATTCTTTTTGTAAAGTCTGTATAACTGAAATATTATGTGTATTATCATGTTCTTTACTTTAGTGATATTTTCTTTGCATTTGTAATTATATCCTTATGCTGTAAAATTGTAATTGTATAAACGCCACTTCTTCAAGTTAGATGAATAGTAGGAATTCTTTTTACTGCACACATTTGTCTGTTGGTCATACTATATGTATCAAATTCAGATATTATATGACTGTGTTAGTGCTTGCACATGTGTTGATAATTCAGCAAGGGACTGTGTAAAAGCATTGCTGTTTGTAAGGACATTGCAAAGAAAAATTAGTGAGTGCATAAGTGGTGGCTCAGAAACGTGTAATATGCATCAATACTGACTACACAATGGTAGTTCATGGACTTGCTATATTATCCTCAAGTCTCTTCAATTGTGATTGTGCACCAGCACAGTCCCAACAGATAGCTGCTGGCTATCTCTACAAGGACTACAGTGTGTCTGCACCTTTGGTGGGTCACTACTATCATAATCTCTTTGAAGGCTCTAGTGGATCTGCCCTGTGATGACACACTAATTCTACCAATATCCTTCAAGACTTCGACTGATACTGCTGTGGTTCTGCTCTGTTGTGGCTCATTACCAATCTCATGATACCCACTGAAAACTTCATGTCAAGAGTTAGCACAGTGTTTCTGTGTGGAGGGCAACACCAGTTCTTCAAAACTGCATGGTAGTCCATTACTTACTTCTGCATTTTCATATACTGCTGGGCATTTGTGCGTAAAACTGAAGTAGGCTTCCTTCTGATGAATTATTAGGATTGTCTTTAGGGACTGTGAGGAGAATTTTTACTTTATTGACCAACAGCATATTACTTAACCTTCGTGAGCATCTGCATTATTTCATATTGTTAATATAAAATTTTTAACAACTTAGTCTTGGCCACATCTCAATACATTTTGTAAAATTTGTTGAGGGTAACAGGGGCGCTATGTAAGTAGCCTGTTTTTAATTTGACAGCTGCTCTACAACCTCAGCAAGAGATTCTGTGGTTGGATGGTCCAGCAGTTGGCGAGTGGGTGGACAAGTGTATGGATACGTTTTTCTTTGTGGAGACTCTGTGTGGTAGGACACGCAATGTAAAGTGAGATGAAATTTCTTATAGGAAAATATGCAAGGGAAGGTGTGCTAATGGATGTCTGGTTGATAATGTTTGGGTAGTGGAATTATTGACAACTATATAATTTTTGGAACTGGATGTCACATGAATAAGGTAAAACTTTCTAAATACATTGTTTGCTCTTCATACATTGTTTGCTCTTCAAAAAAATTTTCTTTTGTTAATCATATGTCTCCTAGTAGTTAGAATCAATAGTATTTGGAATCCTTTTATTTAGCTTGCTTTTGTTGCTACCTGCTGTAATTACTGTAGTTCATGTTATGAAGTTTTTCTGTGAGATAAGTGACTTGTGAAACAGAACGGTGTTCCCACTATAGGAATCGTGATGGAAATGAGTTTAGGCAATTAACAGAGCTGGAGGTAGTTTCATATTTCATTAATTTCATATTTTTTAGAGTTGTATTATTGTTAGGATTTCTTGCAATTCAGGGACATTCTTTTGTGTTAGTTATTGAAAGTTACATTTTCAATGTATAGCAGTCAGATTACGTTGGGCTTGTATATTGTGGTTAATAAATGAATAGGTTAAGTTTGAGTTGTCTTTGTCAGGGAAAATTCTGTTGGTCAGTGATTTAAAAAAATAATTAAAGAGTTAGTTTCATAGTAAATAATTGAAAATAGATTTAATCTGTATGTTGGATCAAATGTGGGCAGATATTAGTAACGAGGTGCAGGGTCAGTTCCGTAAACTTAGTAAGGAATATAGCAAATTGCTCGATGTGCAAAAACCTGAATTCATGCGAGAGGTTAACACACACTACCAACACATAGAAGAGGATGTAACTTAAATACGTGCCTGAGTAAACTGACAACAGGAAATTGGGAAACAAGTTTTACTGGACTGTGCAGTAATGAATAATGAGATGCATTTGAACAAAATAAAAAATCTGTTTTTAAAATTCCAATTTAGAATCAAAAGAACAGGAACTTAAAGATAAAAGAATAAGTTAAAAATATGCAACATGCAGGTTAAAACAAACTTAATCAGACAGAAAAAACACTAGCATAAGAAAATCATAGTGCAGGTTGCTGTATATATGTTATTGTGGATAATGTGCTTGTGCAAGGACAGTTTAAGAAGTTCGATCACCATAAAGAGTTACATTTAAACGATTTCATGAGACAATTTAGCGTTCTTTCACACAAATTCAGAATGAGTCTCAGAAGATTTTTGTGTTCGACATAGGACTGTAAGGGCTAGAACATGGGGAAACTGTGTATCTGATCAATTGACTACACTTGCAGACTTTTGAAATGTGTTTCTCTGCAAGTATTGGTCACTAGAGGATCAACAAAGTATTAAAGAAAATTATTTTAAATGCATAGTTACAAATGCAATGAAGGGTCAATGCATAACTTTCCTCAAAAACAATGAGAACTGAATAGTTATCTAGACCAATGTTCTGCAACCTTTTATTACTCACAGTGTATACAGATGGACCTACACTCAACATGGCGTACCAAACGTCTGTCCTCTCAAAAGTCATGTGTATCATAATATAATGACATTATGTAATCAATTATTAGTATTGTTATTGTTATATTTATAAAACAACAATAACCACATACATGTATTAACAACTTACTATCTTTAATTCACTGTAGAAAATAGACATCTCTAATATGAATTTTACAGTAAATAACTCTACTCACACCTTCAATTTTATAACTGAGCCTGCTTCAATGGACACAGATGGCTGGATTGTGGCGCCATCGTTGATAAAGCATGCCCTGTTTCTTCATTAAGTGAAATGGGTCTCTCTCTCTCCCTCATTTCAATGTGTTAATTTCAGTCAAAGTTGAGAGGCCCAGTTTACACAAATATGTAGTCGAAAGTGGTAATAACACATTAACTGCCACCTTGGTTTTAGCCAGGTATTCACTGCTTACTAACAATCACAATGAATTGAAGGACAATTCAATTTCAGTGTTCTGTCTGCTTTGAAATGTACCAGTTGCTCTTGTAAGGCAAACCTAAGTAATTTAGAAGATATTTCTAATCTGTGAATGGATCAAAAATTCACTCTCCAAAATATTTATTTGAAACTCTACTGTAAGTAAGTCCTTCAAAAGCTTATTGCCATTAGTAAGGTCCCATAGTTGGAAACAGTTCACACAATTCATTTTCATGTGTCTGTATACAGAAATTCAACTTACTAACAAATTCTTAAATATTATCAATACAGGTCAGAATATTTTCGTTTCTATCTTGAGCTTTTCTGTTTAGTTCATTTATGTGTGCAAAAATATCGGAAACATATACCTACTTAGATACTCATTAATCATCTAACAAATAAATCTGTATACTCATGCCCCTCAATAGTAAAAAATGCAAGTATCTCATTTCCAAGTTCAAACATTCACATTAATGCTTTATCTAGAGATAACCTTCATACTGCTGTATGTTATGAAAGATTAATGTACTGTGATCCCATTTCTTGAGACAAGTTAATAAGCTGCAGGTTTAGGGACAGTGATTTGATGAATCTCACGATTTTTACTACTTTGTCCACACAATTTTTGGATTGAAAGGTAATGACTTAGCACCAATGTCTTCATGGTGAGTGAGAGAATGGTCAGTTCGTAAGTTAGTATCTACTTTGGCACTTTGTCCATGAATAATTTAACTCAGCCTGTCGTAGAAGTGGCTCTCTTTACAAACACTAACACCATCCTCTCACAGTAATTCATTATGGCCCAAATATTCATTAGACACATGAAATACTTCTTCACCAGTTTCTTGTTTGGATAGTTCTTTGTAAAAAAAGGGAAAAAAAGAAAATAAGTACTTGCAACTGCATCCTCATCAACATACCTTATATGGAAAAGAAGTTACCTGTGACTAATAATATTAGTACACTCATCCATCTGAATGAGAACTTATGACTGCTCTTTATTTCCTTCTGCTAAAAGTCTTGAGTGTCATTGGACACATCACTAACTCAGTTGCTGATTGTTTCAGCAGAGAGAGGAATGTTTGAAATTTCAGTAGCACCTTCTGAACCAAAAACTATTTTCTCCATTACTTGACATGTGGACACTAACAACGTTTCTGCTTTTGTGTGTGGTTTTTAGGCTTTTACGATAAGTTTGGTTTCTTTATATCAAGCTTCCTGTACATTTTTTTCCAAAATATGTACAGATGCAATCATAAGCTTCCCTTGCTTTTTCTTTACTTAACAGAGATGAATGTTTTGCTTACAAACGTCATTTCAATTTACTTGGAATCACAGCATTACTGAGTTTTCAGCACACACAAGACATTTGGGGATTGGAAATGCTTTGTCACCACAGAAAAAAAGCCATACGATAAATAATTATTACTACATTCTCTTTGAACTACTTTCTGTTTTTTTTCAGACTCAATGGTTTCACTACTTGTATTGTGGGACAGACCATTCCAGACAATGAACTTATCCATATGAAAAGAAAATAGTTTGATAAAACATTAAGACTAGATACTGATGTGGCAGTTACAATATTCACATTACTATGGAGCATGGCAGTGATAAAACTTAACTGAAATACTCAAATAGTAGAAAGTAGAGGATGGAATAAAAACAATATTGTTGAATTGATGGAGTAACAACAAAACTGTTGAATTGAAGTAGTATATTGTCATGAGAATGTGTGGGTCTTTTGGTGACAAACTAACAGAGCAATAAAATTTGAGAAGCAGCTACAAACTGGAACAAATAGCAAAACAAGGCAAGAAAAATAATAAGGGAAGGGCTCTTTGCCAGTCCCCAGAATTTTAGGAAAAGGACATACAGCCATGTGTACACAAAAGATGTACTGTTACAAAGTACTCGCAACCTAGGAGCGCAGCCAGTGCAGTGATACATGCGGGAATACAATTAACTTAAGATAATCGAAGTTCTAACATTCTGAGTGGTGTCTGTTTGTTCTATATCGTGTCTCCCTACCACTTTCGCGCAACGCCGCTCTGAGCGTGTGTTTTTTAGGGAATTGACTAGTTTGAATCTAGGACCTGCTGCTGGTAAGGAGACGCCAGACCACACATGACATGTAGAATTCAAAAGAGTTCAGTGAGACTAACGATGATATAATCAAATGATATAATCAAATACTTAATGATTTCAGCGTCAGCTCCACTGCACTCCCTGTAAAAGAATCTTAAAACTAACTAAATTTAGTGGAAGGGGTTCTGTTCTCGTTTCTCCCCTCTGAACTGCGTCTGTCTCACGGTGGGAAGGTATAACATGCATTTAGGCATTCTTGTGTTAGTCTGTGTTCTTCCATTTGCTCACTCGTTACTCGTATTACTTTGGTTAATTTAATGACACCATTTATTCGGAGCTATGTGACATACTACTGGATTTGCTTATCATGTCAGGGTTTTCATGGAAGGTGTTGGATTTGCCTGATACCTTACGAAGTATAACAATAATATTGGGTAAATAAATTAATTTCAATGATAATGTAAGTTATCACCATGTATTAAACAATTAAAGAGTTCATAAGAGCCTTCTTACTTAAAATCAAAGGAAATAAATCACATTTAATTTCTTTAAAAACATGAAAATTGTCAGTATGTGTAAAATCGACATCTCGTAATGTCTTACAAAAATATCTAAATGTTAGTCTCACACCCTTTACTTTGAGGCAGTTCACCAGCGTGTTACGGCACACCAGATGCAGAACACTGATCTAGACGACCTCATGAGTGGTGATGATAAAATTATAATTTTTATAAACATTTACTGTGGAAGTAAGAAAACTGTTAGCTTCGTGAACATTCAGTAATTTGGGTGAGTTGTTGTGGACTGTTGATCGTTTAGAAGACACTGAGAATGAAGGGCGCCGGAAATAAAATTAAAACACAACTATTTAGTGAACTCCATTGCGTCTTGGTAAGAGGTTATGTGCTGATATTACCACATTTCAATTAATCAATGGCAAAGGATGTTTAGTTAAATGTATAAATGCTAATTGAACATTCAGAAATGGAAAAAGAAAATAGATATGGGTACAGCTAGGTTTATAGCATCTAGTTTACATAGCTAACTACATAAATACCTCACAATATGAAATATTTAAATGTATATACACTTTTGATGCACTAGTTTGTCTTACTCACTCATGGCACTCATGGGTACCCTAGGACTAGATGGACACTGTAAATGCATCACATGGTTGATTTCATTCTTTGTCTGTCACATTGGAGAGACTTAATGGCAAAAAATATTTTGGACTTCATGATGTGGAGAATATTAAATTGTACCATTGCTGTATGGAAGAGAATGTAAATGAATAGTTTTGTAGAAATAATATCGCCATATGAGGATATGACAGGCTTTTTGAATATCTTTGCTAGTGTTGTAGCATAAGGAACTAATTGAGCATGTTCCCCGTGATTGATTTAATGAATTTGGTATCACTACCAGTGAAGAACCAATACAGAAATATATTTTATGTGCAAAAAAGTTTCTTTAGGGATGACTATGTAGTGAGTGTGGTTGCATCTTTGCACAAGGTCAAACAAATTTGTGTGTGACTATTATTTATGTATTTTATGGTGTGGCAGCATGAGTTTCGTGCTTGGCATGATACTGTTGTTCGTCCTCTTTCTGTGTTTATGAGATGATGCGACACCACCTCGCGGCAACCTCATTTAGTGCAGACAACTGATTCTTGGGAACAGTACTACATCACATCATGTAATACCTGCATTTCACATACCTTATGCAGATCGGCATTCCCAGTCTACACTGCACAGATTGGCTGCACACTTGTCTGCCCACAACAAATATCATGGAAGGGGTCTGTTTTTCAACAAATTCACAGGGAGTGGAGTGTGATGTGAGTCTTCATTCACATGTGATGCATTTACAGTACCGATCTGGTCCTAGGGTACCCACGAGTGCAGTGAGTGAATAAGACAAACTAGTACAACACAAAGTGTATTTACATTTCAATATTTCATATTGTGAGGTATTTATGTAGTTAGCTATGTAAACTAGATGCTATAAACCTAGCTGTGCCCACATCTATTGTCTTTTTCCGTTTCTGAATCTTCAATTAGCATTTGTGCATTTAACTTGGGAATATTATGCATCTTGTGTGTACAGTTTACTAATGGTATGATTATTCTTGTTATTTGAGTATGTAATAAGTTGATATTTGTCTAAAATAACAACACAAATTAGGAAGTTCGTTCTCAATAGTATTGACTCTTTTAAAAGTAATGAAGCTTACTTACATTCAATGTCTTGGATTGTCTACTGAGGCTGTTTCAAACAAGCATCCTTGACTGTATTTCAATGGCCTATGTCGGAGGATGGTTTAAGAATGTACACCATGTCTGAAACTAGTCTCCACCAATAAATAAAGGATACTTATTAATGCAAATTGCGATGGAATTCCAACCATTTACTGCAATAAAGAAAAATTGTGGTACTATTTCACCCTTAGTATGCTGGAAGTCCATAATAGCACTTTTCCAAATTAAATTAAGTTGCAGAGACGAGATGCCGTGTGAAATCAAAGTGTTCAGCAATCTAAGCATAATTGTATCACAAACTTCTTATGCAGCAACAGTTTTTGGAATTTCGTTTCCTTGTTTCTGGGCCGGCCGCGGTGGTCTCGCGGTTAAGGCGCTCAGTCCGGAACCGCGTGACTGCTACGGTCGCAGGTTCGAATCCTGCCTCGGGCATGGATGTGTGTGATGTCCTTAGGTTAGTTAGGTTTAAGTAGTTCTAAGTTCTAGGGGATTGATGACCTCAGATGTTTAGTCCCATAATGCTCAGAGCCATTTGAACCATTTGAACCTTGTTTCTGTTTTTCACAAGATATCGTACCTTGCTGCACATGGTACTCCTGCTGCTTTGTAAAAAGACAGTCCTTTCTGTCTTGGTTGTGCAGTTTAAGTTTCTGAAATGGTTCCTGCGCTTCCTTAATCCGTATTTTTATTTCCTAATGGTTTTGTATGGACTTTCTGTGTTGTGAGCTTTTGACACGCTATTTTGAACAGCTAGCTAACTGCAGAAGCGGGTCGGAACACCTAGTCACACTCAGCCTGCAAGAATCCGAATTGGCGTCTATAGCACTGGTTTCCCAGACTCGAAATTTGCCTATTTTCAGGCTGCCGCAACGTCTCGCAGAGACGTTGGGTAATCTGTTTTATATGGGCTCTAATCATAGAGATACCCAGTTTTTCATGCAAGGGCCTAGTTGGGCAGTCTCGCGGAAGGTGCAAGGAGAGTCGCAGGTTTCTACTTTACATGCCTTGAAACTGACTTATGTGGCAATCTGTTGCAATTTCCCATACTTGGACACACATTCTAACACTGGTTGGATCAGTTGCAGATATAGCGTCACGCCACAGTGTTGCGGAAGCGTCGTTTCTGGGTTAAGTAAGAGGCAAAGATCCTTTAAGTGGGCATGTGCATTCCCTCACACTTCGCGTATATGAAGATTCCATTTGATATGCCTATCAATCGCTGGAAATCGAATTTCTGTGGAGGTACAGAACAGGAGTAGACTTATTGGCCGGTAATTTTGTGGAAGCTTCGTGTCTTCTCCTTGTTTCTGAATGGCAACTACCTACAGTTTCCACGCAGAGGGCTAGCTGCCGATCCTCAGGGCATGGTTAAAAGCGTCCATAACGGGCCAGAGTGCGTCAGGCGGGAGTTGTTTTAGCGTGACAGCCTCTACCTAGTCACAGACACCGACCTTCCTGGCATTAAGAGAGGAAAGTTGTACGTCTACTTCCTCCTCCGTGATAGGTTCAAATGGTTCACATGGCTCTGAGCACTATGGCACTTAACTTCTGAGGTCATCAGTCCCGTAGAACTTAGAACTACTTAAACCTAACTAACCTAAGGACATCACACACATCCATGCCCGAGGCAGGATTTGAACCTGCGACCGTACCGGTCGCGCGGTTATAGACTGTAGCGCCTAGAACCGCTCAGCCAACCAGGCCGGCCAGTGATAGGTGTGATAACATCTGCGTCGTCTACAAGGGCGTGGAAATCGTGTCAGTGATACTACTGTATCTTGGATATACAATACGGATCTTTTAAAACGTTCGAACCCTTGTTGTGCAGTCATTGGGTCAACTGCACATATTTGTAATTGACTGCATAACATGTCAATGACTGTGTATAGACGACCGAATTTGAAATGCAGGGTGCTCTAATTTCAGGTGGAGCACTGTTGCTTGAGTAATTGTAGAAGTTTGCTGAGATATAAGCTCAATTTGCTCCTGGCATTCTTGATTTAAAATTCTGTTGTTTGCCAAGATGGGGCACTTTTCTGTTCACTAAGTCAATTAATATCACAGTTTGCTGTGAAGAACTACTGAAAAACTAGGAATCTCACTAGGGATAGTAATAAAAATTTGTATTCTGGTTTGTTGCTTGGTTTTAAATCAGATTTAGTTCATGGGAATAACAATGAACAAGAAAGGGATGTTTAAAATGCTTTTTCAGAAGAGTCTGTGCACCCGAATGACGACCACTCACAACAGCTGCACCATCGTAGGTCTCAGAAACAGCTTGATCTGAACTATCTACAGTATAGAGTAAAGTTGCTGCAAGCGATCATATTCACGAGGAGTGAAGAAGTACCAAAACCTTTCTCCAAAATTTACCTTAAGACGAAACAAATCTGATAACCATGACAAGCTGAGAAATTGTCGAAATATCAGTTGTAGTGTCACCGCCAGACACCACACTTGCTAGGTGGTAGCCTTTAAATCGGCCGCGGTCCGGTAGTATACGTCGGACCCGCGTGTCGCCACTATCAGTGATTGCAGACCGAGCGCCGCCACACGGCAGGTCCAAGAGACTTCCTAGCACTTGCCCCAGTTGTACAGCCGACTTTGCTAGCGATGGTTCACTGACTTCTACGCTCTCATTTGCCGAGACGATAGGTAGCATAGCCTTCAGCTACGTTATTTGCTACGACCTAGCAAGGCGCCATGATCAGTTTCTATTGATATTGAATCATGTACCATAATGAGCGACGTTCTCCATTAATGGATTAAAGTTAAGTATTCCACCAGCTACGTCCGTTTTTCTCAATTCTAATTCCCTTGTCAGCGTGAGCTGAGACGCGTGCATTTCGGCCTCCTTTAGAAAAACACGGTTGGCTCTCCTGCCAACCACCACATCAGTTGTCTTGTCTGCAGTAACTGACACAAAATCAGCAGCAGCAATTTTGTTTTTTACAAGCCCCAACATGTAGGGAAGTAAATCATTGTGAATACGTTTAGAAGAGCCTTTGAAAACAGTAGCCTTCGAAAGGTGGTCGCTCAGCAGAGCATCGAGTTCAGCAGTGAAGTTTATAAGGCTGATAATAATTACTGAATTTGACAAGTCACTGAGCTCATGATGTCCATGAAGTACAAGCTCAAAAGTACCACAAAATTTAATGCAGTCCAAAATTTTAGAGAGTATGTAACCACTTTTGTGAATATGATCAGTGAATTTTTCAATTGACTGCCTATAAGCACCGTTCAGTTCTTGTCTAATATAGTGTTTCCCTAAAAGATTGTGCTCTAGCTGCACAATCGTAAGTGGTTTAGACCGTTCATGTTCCTTTACCTTGCGAGACAAAAGTGCGAGATTGTAAACGTCCAAATCAGAGCTTATCTTCAAGAGACAGGGAGAGATATTAGTTTCCATAAGCCTTTGGACTGTATTGTGACACACAGTATCTTCACACTGTAGACGGTGCACACCTGAGAAATCATGTCCTCAAATTCGCAACTGCACTTCATATCGAATCTCCATGTGTGACAAACAGTAAAAGCTTCGGTAACTTACCTGGAACAAACAAGAGCAATCTTTTGCCTATCGTCTCTGACTAAACTCTTGTTTGTTATTGCAGTTTCAGAAGTATAGTAGCTTGCAGGTATCAACGACACAGCAGATATTATAAGTTATAGAACAGTGTAGATACGAATTAGATTCAAAATCTGCTATTTATGCGTCATGTTTGCAGAACGCCTTTTGGCCAGTTTCAACACAAGAGTCTGTATGACAGATACAGTTTGGAGCGTTGCTCCAATGCTCGGGATAGGAGACAGGTCCTTCCCTCACTCCCTCCTCCACCTTTAACCGACAAATTCAGTGGTTGGAATGTGGTATTATGGGCCGGCCGGAGTAGCCGAGCAGTTCTAGGCGCTACAGTCTGGAGCTGCGCGACCGCTACGGTCGCAGGTTCGAATCCTGCCTCGGGCATGGATGTGTGCGATGTCCTTAGGTTAGTTAGGTTTAAGTAGTTCTAAGTTCTGGGGGACTGATGACCTCAGATGTCAAGTCCCATAGTGCTCAGAGCCATTTTTTTGTGGTACTATGGGATGCATAACTGGATTTTGTGCACGAGTCGAACCGTGTGCTTAAGAGCTTACTGCCATTTCCAGACGTGACTGTAGTTAATTACCTGTAACAGAGGTAGAAGAACAAATTATTCAAAGTTTAAATTCTTTGCACATTGTAAGATTTTCTCAGGCACGAATATTTCTATGACGGTTCTTGGCCCCTTGCGCCGTAGGACAAATCGCCACTGCAGCCAGCACTAACCGGTCGAGATGAGGTCAGCAACCCGTTGCAAAATGGTTGTGAGTGGTTTAAGACACGTGATTATAGTGAAAGGTTGAGCTTCAGTGGACTATCTGATGTGTTTGATTGCCAGGTAAGTGGCAAGCAAATCCCTGTCGATTGCATACAACTTCTGTTGTCCAGAGAAATTATTAAAAAAATAATGCAAGTGACAAAAGAAGATACTACCAACGAGCCAAGCTAGCACAAGAACGATAGCTTGGACTTGAACTACACCATGACACAAAACAAAATTAAGAAAAACAACTAAACAAACCAAGACAAAACCATTGGGGCAACTTTGTTAAAACACAACAGAACAACATATCGAGAGAACCGTTCAAGTTACATACAGTACGAATTAAGACCCCAACAGTTCTGTCAGCTTTAAACAGTCAGATGATACGACGACACAGGGCTGGAGATGCTCGGCAGAGTTTCTGCTGAGAAATCTCCTCCCTGATGGGATAGAAAATCATATTAGGGCTATCCTTACAAACAAAACAAAATCTTCCTTTTTCTGAATTCTATTTTTATTTTTATTGTTGTTATGTTTTTTTTGTGTAATTGATCAGAGGCCTTCTGCGCCCCGCTGGTAATATGTTGAGTCACGTCTTCTCGAAATTGATGTGTTCTGTTCATTTGTTCAGAAATGTTCATTGGTTCAAACAGGAAAACTTCTTCTCTCTTGGCTTAACACATTCCAGCTGCGAGGCGGGTCGTGGAAAGCACTCCCAAGGAAGTTCGAGAAAAATTGTCTGTATTTTGGGTGACGGACAACGACATAATGACGGTCATTGAGGTATGTCGAAAAATCGAGTACAGAGTCTACGGTTTGTCCAAATAGGTAGCGAATGGCATGTCCGCGAATCCAATTCACAGCATTGGTCTTTGTCCAAGGAAATTATTCACGTTCCGGAAATAATAATGAAAGGGGAGTAATCCGATCCGGAATGTCCCGCGTTAGAAAAGCGACAATACGACGAAACAAATGCCAAACCTCCGCCGCCGGTCCGCAAACAAACCGATGCTCATCATTGTCTGGCACTCCACACGTGGAACAGAGAGGTGATGGGGCGAGGTGGATACGATGAATGCGAAATTGGTTGATTTGCTTACCATTGACAGTTAGGTACCAGACAGATTGAACATTCGTGGCAAGGTAACGGGTGAAAACCGCGCGCCATACATGACGCCAGTCAATCTGGGGGAACTTTTGTTCAATCGGGTTAGGTGGAAGACCTAATTGGAGGACATCGTATACTGCCTTTGTCTTGAGTAAAAGCTGTCTTGGTAAGGTGGGGCGTAGATAACTGAGTTCAAGAAAGAAGTATCGTATATAATGGAACTGGGCCGGAACATCCGAGATCATCACTGGGGCTGACAGTGAGACCGGCGAATATGCTGACAGGAGAAGACCAGTGAGGCTCGTTGGGTAACGTGTCCATACCGTCATCTGGGAGCTGACAAATTGGGCGCGAGCTCTATCTGGCACGTGAAATAGACGTATCCCACCTCGTTCAAAGGGAAGAGTAAGGGTTGCATAGTTAACTTTGAACAACAGCCCAGAGCTGACGAGAGATGCCATCGCTGCCAACATGCGACGTGCCACAGTAAGCGGGAAAGGATGAACTTGTGATACATGGGGAACTCGGGATGCCATATATATGTTGACATATCGAGCTCGTTGGAGAATATCTAGGGATTAAAGACGATGGTCCATAAGACCTGCTCTGATCATTAAAAGGAGGCGTCGGCAGTCGATGGCGGCTGAATGCCGGAGATCAGATGAAAAATCTATTCCCAAACAGCGAATGGTATCAACGGTGGTGAGAGGTGTAACACACTCCACAGGGAGTCCCGTGCCATTGAACATAATTTGTGACTTATGTACGTTTAAAGAGCTACCCGACGCCTCACCATAAGTCGCTACCCACGTCAAAACAGATCGAACCTCGTCGGCATTACGTAAACAGATGACTACATCGTCAGCATAGGCAGCGCAACAGAATCGGTATCGATCTATGGACAACCCTACCAAACGTTGTCTGAGTCCACATAGCAAGGATTCCAAGGAAAAGGCGTACAAAATCGCTGATAGAGGGCAACCTTGACGTACGGATCGACCTATTTTTATCGGAGGAGTGAGTCTGCCATTGTACATAATCCTGGAAGAGGTACCCCGCAGAAGGCGCATCACTACCGTGATAAATGCGACTGGGAAACCCATATGGTGGAGAACGGCCGTAAGGAACGAATGGTCAACCCTATCAAAAACTTGACTAAAGTCCAAAGAAGCAAGTGCCCCAGAGAGGCGTTGTGCCTGGATAACGGCGATCATATCCCTGTAGCGGCATAAAGCCGTCCGGATATTATTATCCCCTCCCAAAGATGCTTGGTCTGGCGACACAACATATCGGGCAACGTTTTTAAGTCGTGCCGTCAAAAGGCGAGTGAAGATTTTCATATCACTGTTAAGGAGGGTGAGGGGCCGATAATCACTGACATGTTTATGTACAGGAATAATAATTCCTTCATGAAAGCGTCCAGCACAGGTACTTCCGGAGAAATCAGTTCCCGAAAGATGCAGGTGAGGTGGACTCTAACAAATCACTGAAGGTGCGATAAAATTCGAGGGGAAGACCGTCGGGTCCTGGGGAGCGATTGATGGTTCCTGCCCGGAACGCATCGCGGACTTCATCATCAGTCACCTCTGAGACCAAGTCAATCGCCGCATCTGCCGGGATACCGCCGAAGTTGAACTGTGAGACTTCCTCGATCAACTCTGGGGAATGTGGAATTGCGGCGTAGAGCTGCTGGCAGTGAGCGTGAAGCTCATTCCCTATTGCAGATTGGGTGACGTAGCAACGCCCTTCTTGGTCTGTTAGGACGGGAATCAATTTTCGGCGTCGATGTTGGCGTTCTTGGATGATATGGTACATAGATGGATGTTCATGAGGCATGCGATCAGCAGTACGAGATCGTACTATCGCTCCTTCCAAATGCCTTCGCATGAGATTGGAGATTTGGGCCTTAGCATGGTTCATCCTTGTATGGCGCTCAGGGGAGGCTGGCATCGTGGAGCATTCTCGTAGGGTCCTGTAGTAAAAGTCCATAGTGCTCTTCCTCCAGGCGACAACATCTTTGCCATACCGGATCAAAGTTTTTTGAAGAGCAGGTTTTGCACACTGGATCCACCAGGATATTGTAGACGTATACGTGGGACGGCGTCTGTTACATGTTATCCAAGTGTCTTCTATTAGATGTCGACAGTCAGGTGAATTAAGAAGTGCCGTGTTCATTTTCCATAAACCAAGTCCGTGCCATACTGCCTGTCTTGTGAGAACAACGTCACAGAAGTAAGCCTTATGATCTGAGAAAGCAACAGGCCAGATTTCAGCCTGTCGAGTGTGTTGAATTAGGGATTGCGAGATGTAGATGCTATCCAGTCGGCTAGAGCAGTGCGCAGTGTAGTAAGTAAAGCCCACAATATCACCGTGAACATGTCTCCACGTGTCGACAAATTGTAGCCGCGTCAAGACTGTTTCCAGAGCTGCGCATGGTGAGTGACGCGGCAATTGATCCTGAGGTCGCTGGGTGCAGTTGAAGTCTCCACCCATGACCCAGTCATCGTGTGGTCCCACAAAAAGGGGTGTAACTTCATCTGCGAAAAAGGCATTGCGTTCACGACGGTAGCTGGAGCCCGACGGCGCATAAATGTTGACGATGCGTACACCAAAGAGAGTAAGGGCCATACTTCTGCCGTTGGGGAGGTATAGGACATCTTCGGCAGGAAGACCTTCTCGTAAGATGATGGCAACACCACTACCGGTGTCCGAAGCGGGAGAAAGATGCGCCGTGAAGCCATGTGGTGGTGAAAAATCGGCGACATGCACTTCCTGAAAAAGCGCAATATCAATGTCCGCATCATAAATCATATCGCGGAGCAGCGCTAGTTTGTGGGGTGCACGAGCGGTCGCGAGGTTAATCGTTGCGACACGATAATGCTGGTGTTGGAGTCCCACAGGCACAGGTGGGGCTTCTTCTTCAGGAGCGAGAGGTCGTCGATGTTGTCGGTCCGCCGAAGAGGTTGTTATTGTGGAGAGTTTGCGGGCGAGGGGGCAACCGATAGGGGCGCCCCATCATCAGCACCATCCACCCCAGTCCCTTCGATCTCCACGTCGTCTGCCCAGGAGACTGATACTGCGGTAGGGTACCGGCTATGTACATCATCCGTGTGGAGAGGAGACGTAGTTATCGGCTCAGCGGATATACTCTCTTCAACGTCGACCTGTGGGGGCGACGGCGCCAGTAAGGAGGAGTGTTCGTTGCCTGTGATCGCCTGTGGCGGGTCGTTCGCATCAGACTTTTGGTCATCATAGAGCGGTTTGTCGTCCATATTCGGTTCTGCATCCCCGGTATCCATCCGTAGAATCGATTCATGTGGGGGTGTACGGCTACGTTTCTTTCTCTTTCGTGTCGACCCTTGTTTTCGAACAGGTCGTTCCGAGTCTGATTGCGGGTGGCTTTCGTCTGATTCCGGACCAGTCTGAAGGAAAGCAGAAGTAGGTACCACTCCCGGATCAACGTCCATCTCAGTAGCATTTTCAGTCACAGTGCTGCGATGATACGGCAGGACAGGATCTGGCGTCTGTGGCATCTCAGAAGGAATCTCAGTAGCGCTTGCATCTACCTGATCAGACGACGTCAACGGAGCAGGAAGACCCTGTGTAGAGGTGCTACCTTCGTGGGCAACCTTGGCATATGTGACAGGGATCTGAGTGATCAGCACTGGGGACGCTTCCTCGCCGACCGGCGTCTGGATCAGGCGGCGTCGCATGCAGGCGGATCTGACGTGGCCTTCTTGTCCACAACCCGCACATGTTCGGGGTTGGCCGTCGTACATGACAATGGCGCGCACCCCGCCAATTGTCAGGTATGATGGTATATGTTTTTTCAGTCCAATTTTGACGTGACGCACACCATTAAGGACATGGCAGGTTGTGAAGGTTTGCCATTTTTCCTCGACGTAACCGATGACGTTACCGTATGGTTGTAACGCAGAGACAACTACGTCCTTTGGCACTTCAAAAGGTAGTTCAGACACCCTAATCGTGCGTTGACCGTACTCTGCGAGTTCAAGTGTTACAGCTCCGACGTGACCATCAGAGTATTTGAACTTAAGTCCATTGGCATGGCGGTACATAACATCTTCTCACACCTCGGTGTTCGTCATTTTAATATGAACGACGCTACTCGTGATCGAAAAATGGATACCGAGAACGTGGGTAGGATCTAAACGAACTTCTTCACGTAGGAACGTTTCAACTTCATGTGCACGAGGTCGCGCATGTTCAGCTGGGAAGGAAACTTTAAGGGTCGCACGGCGGTAAGCGCTCGACATGTTCACGGTAGACGGACACAAGCCTTAAAGCTACGACGCGGAAGTAAACAACGCCTACAGCAGAGCACGGGGCCGGCGCGCGGGGCCGTCCGCACGCTGCCACGGCTGAGAGCCGACTAACCAACTGAGCTACCCAAGCACGACTCACGCCCCGTCCTCACAGCTTTACTTCCGCCAATACCTCATTTCCTACCTTCCAAACTCTACAGAAGCTCTCCTGCGAACCATGCAGAACTAGCACTCCTGAAAGAAAGGATATTGCGGAGACATGACTTAGCCACAGCCTGGGGGATGTTTCCAGAATGAGATTTGCACTCTGCAGCGGACTGTGCGCTGATATGAAACTTCCTGCTAGATTAAAACTGTATGCCGGACCGAGACTCGAACTCTGATGGGGCATGAGTCATGCTTGGGTAGCTCCGTTGGTAGAGCACTAGCCCGCGAAAGGCACAGGTCCCGAGTTTGAGTCTCGGTCCGGCACACAGTTTTAATCTGCCAGGAAGTTCTATATCAGCGCACACTCCACTGCAGAGTGAAAATCTCATTCTGGATATAGCACGATGTTTAAGAATACATATTGACATATAACTAACTTTCAAGGTGCATGCAAGACTGGCAATTGACAAAGTGAAGAAACTGATGTACAAACTTGCAATGCTAAATACCACACAACACAGACTACCTTTGAAAACACTATGGATGTGTCGCACAACTCTCTTCAAAACCATAGTATAGTTTGCAGCAAGTGATTGGTGCACTGTCTGTGTCTAGTAACCTATAGGAACAGAGTGAGGTGAGGAAAGAGAAGCATACAACTCACAATGTCAGGTTCTTTTGGCACCACATCAGTAGAAGTCTTGAGTGTGGTTCTGAGGACTTGCCCCATTGCCGTCACTATACATCACAGATCAGTAATACACTGGCTAAAGAGGGGTAGACCTGACAAAGTACAAGGAATAACAAGGGAAAACATCGTAGACATGCATCAATTAAACAGATGGCGCCTTGACTCGTGGAAATGGGAGTGGGAGACGACTGACAGAGGCTGTCACATTTCCTCCTTCTTCCCCAATGTGTGGAAAACGCTAAAGCTGAAGTTTGCAGATACAAACCATGGCTTGGTACACTCTTTGACGGGCCCTAACGCGTATCCAACACATTTAAACCATGTGGGCCTTCGGCAGAGCTCTACATGCTCATGTGGGGCATTTGGGTCTCCTGAACATGTGGCATTATCTTGCAACACGCTCATACACACAGGACCTGTAACAGAATATCATGACATTAAAAATATTATGTGACCTACACAAATGATGTGCTCTAGACATCGCTGATAAGGTTTCAAGGTATGCCCTAAAAGAGTAATTAGAAGTAACAGTCCTTAGACAGTAGAAAAAAATGTACACATAGTAACTCATGATCTATTTCATCTAATAAAATAAGAAGATATAATGGTGTGTGCCACTTCATTTGGGACAGGTTCGATATTTCTGCTGATGCCTTTCTACCTGAAATAGCAACAACATGAACCATAATGTACTTTTTTTTAACAGAAAAAGTAAATTTGAGATCATCCCTTTCCTATCTTCCTATTATTTACTTCTAAATTTTTAACATCTATTGTTTTAACACTCTGCTTCTTACAGCTAATTTAATTTTATTTGTATCTCATTGTTATTATCCTTGTTTTATTCCTCAAAACAAATTTTGCTAGTAATGTGGAACACTGTACTGTTACATATAAAAGTATACAGGGTGAAGCGAAATTGGCACACTCAAGCTTCGCAGCGCGACTCCTCACATGCCAGCGATAAAAAAATGTCTGTGACAAAATTTCGTCCGGCGAGTATATCCGGCAGAGAAAGGATGTTAAAGAGTGACAATCTGGCAACACTGTAATCACATGTAGGGTAAGTACCTCTGAAGCAAATATTGGTTGTACTGTACATTGGTGCAGTAGCTACAGTTTTTTGTTAGCATGCAGATGGTTGAGGGTTTGATCCTAGTTTGAGGCACATTTTGATAATTTTCTAATTCCATTCTGACATTTCATACTGTAATATACACCGTTTCTTAGGTCACATGTATCCTACATTTATAACATTTAGTAATGCTGAACATAACAAATACATGGTCACCAAACAAGAAATAGTTGAAACAAATGACCTGTCATAGGACAGAATAACTACAAAAACAATATCAATTTCGAGATGCTGAAGATGATAGCACAGTACAACAACACATCTACTTGTCATTTATACTACATGTAATATGAGTGCTCAGATGTCACGCATTAGCAACCAGTGACAATAATAATCTCCATATTAATGTACACATGACCTCCACAACAGAACTCGTTGTTCTCAGAATAACAGATTCTCAAAGCGACCTCCTTGCATATGCAAACATTATACAATCCACCGGATCATACAGCTCTGGACCCTTCGCAGCAAAGCTTCGTCGACAGTAGCAAGAGTAACATGAATACACACTACTCATTCTTCCACATTCGTCGGTTCCTTCAGCTGTCCCCACAGGAAGAAATCCAGGGGATTTAGGTCAGGTGAACGCGGTGGCCATACAACTGGGCCTCCACGCCTAAGCCACTTCCCTGGAAATATTCTGTCCAATACTGTTGCACATTCCACAGTGTCGAGATGCACCATCATGTTGGAATCATATCCTCTGCTGAACAGGTAGGTAGTGGGACATCTTCCAGCACACCACGGAGATAGTTTGAGGGAAATGCATGATACCTTCGTGCAGTCAACCGGTCAGGCAACATGCAGGAGTCCAAGCACATGTAACCCAGTATTCCGGCCCAGACGTTGGTACCAAAGCGAACTTGATATCTACAGCCACGGGTGATGTTCGGGTTAACCTCACTCCAATGGTGAACATTCTGCATATTGAAAACATCCTCACGAATGAATGCTGCTTCACCCAACCGTATTACGGTGTTCACGAAGTTATCACTGGCTTCCTGTTGTTGGTGGGACCACTGACAGAACTGCATCCGCTGATGTCCATCTGTAGGATACAGGTGTTGCATGGAAGCATAATGACAGTGGTGCAGTCCATACTCGTGCAGCACGTTAACGACTGCGAGTTGCAAGACACACAGCTGCCTTGCTATGCTACGTTCACCTCGCTGAGGTTCTTGGTGTATGACCTCCAGAATAGCTTCCTCTGTAGCTGGAGTATGGCGAGCCCATGGACGTTCTCTGTCATGCGATGGTGGAAGGAGAGAACGAGACTCCTGAAGGCGCAGCTCCAGACAATCTGGAACGCGTCGACGAGGATATCTAGTATCATATTCACGAGTGGCAACACCAGCCCGGTTATCAGATGCACCAAGGACCAGAAGCATATCCACATATTTAGCGTTTGTGTATGCCATACGCCTGCCACACTGGTTTAGAGGTTTACAACGAGAAAAATCGACACATGTACACATGTAAATTGGAGCCTGTCATAGGCGCATTACTCCGCTCACAACTCGTCCCTGTCTGGTGGACAGCACATACAGTATAAACACGCCATCAGTCCTACGCTCTGTTCCACCTAAAGCGTATTTTCCCTCTGACAGATATTGTTCTGCATGATTCATCTCGACACCGCTAATTGTAAAAGGTTCGGTTTCGAATTACACTGTTTCCCTAATGGTAATAGACGTGATGTTTCCACAACCCCATTGATAGAATAATAATAATAATAATAATAATGGATTGAGATACATGCTAAAAAGCATGTGGTTACCAGACTCAGTGTTGAAAGGCATAATGTTGATAACACATACTAACAGCAACTGAGTTTGGACATCATTCATAAAGCACATTGCTAGTCCTACTGGTAACGTAAGGCTCTAACGAAATGTAATGGGCCTGAACGAGGCAAGAATAATAGTTGCTACTAATCTATTGTACCATTGGAGGAGGGTAGAAAGAAAACAGATTTCGCATCTAGTAGGTGAAGTGGTGTGAATAAGTTCACGCACACGACGTGGAAAGGGTTTCTTTCAAAGCTGACCAATCTTACATTTCTACGACTGTAGTATGTAAGTGCAAATGTTTTCTAGATGACCTGCTGCAATCGCTGTTGACGATTAAGATGCCAGATACCAACCACGTTGACTACATTTACCAAATAAAAAACATGCCTCAAGCCAGGATGCTAATCCAAAACTCTATCCTCCGCACCAGCTGTACAGGACGAGGAACGTATGCTGGCAGAGGTTGTCACCATACATGTGGTTACAGTGTTGGCAGATTTCCACTCTTTAAAGTCCATTTTCTGCCAGACATACTCGCTGGACGAAATTTTGTAACATATTTTTTTTATCGCTGGCATATGAGGAGTCGTGCTGCGAAGCCCGAGTGCGTGAATTTCGCTTCACCCTGGATAATGTACAATCTGATTTTAAAATAACAGTCAGCAGATCTTTAAATATGCAATAAATGAAAACGTAAGCTTCCATTGACCTGTTGTTCCAAGGCAGCACTGACTGCTGACTGGCTTGCATCGACCATATGGGCTAAATGTACCCCTGTTCTGGGGAGGGGAGGTTGGGCAGTGGAGCCTGCAGCAGTGCCATCTTGATATCTTGAAAGGCGAATTCTGATTCAGGTGCCCATGGAACCTCCCAGTTGCTCAACATGTCTTTATTCCATTAAGCGGCTTGTTAAGGAGCTCCTTTGCAGTTGCTACGTGAGGTGAGGACCTGCAGTAGTAATTAACCATCCAAATGTATATGTGGAGTCCTTTGTAGATGGAACAAGTGGCGCCTTTTAGACAGCTTCTACACACACAGGAACAAGAGCCAGGCCTTCACATGGAACAGAGAATCCCAGTAATTGGATTTCGGCTTTGGCCAACACAAAAATGCAATACTCATCTAATTGCTGAAAGAGTTATAGTATATATTTCAGATGCAGCTCTTACGATGCTGAGAATGCAAAAATACCATCAACATAACAAAGAAATGAAAAGGAAGTGCCTTAGCACTCCATGCATGGAACGCTGCCAGATTTGTGCTGCGTTTTTCGGACCAAACAGTAGAAATTTAAACTGAGGCAGACCAACTGGAGTGATAATAGCTGTTTCTTGCATGTCAGCTTGAGTCACTGGTATCTGTGAAAACGCTTTAGCACAATAAGTTACAATCAATATGTGAGCATTCACACTGTTACTATTATGACCGCTACATTACAAAATGAATATCGACTATGCACTCTGTATGACCATTTAATGCCTTCTAATAGGCACAGAGCCTCCATGTTCGTCCTTTTTCCGCACCATGTGCAGCGTAAGAGCTGTCAGATGTCGTTACAATACCTTGTTTAAGCTTTTTGTCGAAATCGGCTACTGTTGCCATACACTTGTCCGGTGGTAACCAGCTGGGTCGTGCACTGATTGGCTGTCCAGGGATTATGCGAATATGCCATTGCGTTGAATTCTGATGCTTTTGTTAACAGTGGCTTGGTCAGTAAGTGCAGGGCATTCCTGAAGTAGTCTTTGAAAAAATGCATCGTCAGATGGTGTTACAGCTTTGTCTGTCACAGACATTACCTTGTCATTCTCCCTAGATAGTAACTGATGATTGAGTTCCTCGTTTAATCTTTCATTTTCCACTTTAGCCTCTTTAAGTTCCTTTATTCTGGCAGTGAATTGTGGTTTTATGTATGTGTTTCTATTATGTAAGTTTTACCTACTTTGTCTTGCGGTTAGATGCTTTTGTTGCATAACATTCATTTTAGCTTTCAGTGCACTACATGTATTTTAATGCTAAAAGTTTATTTGGCCTACTTTCAGATATGCTGTTGTAGATGATGGAATCTTGTGCATGTGACACATGCATGTACGATTTGCCTTGTGTTGGACGCAGTATCAAATCTGGTAGAAACAATGTGATTCATGCAACAGTACCAGCCATATTCATGTGGGCAGGTACATGCAAATCACACATCAGGTGAACCCACACAGAATGGGTGACAGGCAACGTTCTTTCTGAGGAAATATGCAGTAGTCACCAGTTCAATAGATTTGGCATGAGTTGGAAATCGGCAATTATTATTGTACCACTCACCATCAGCTACCCCCAGAGTTCATGTAGGATGAAAACCACCATTCAGATACAACATTAACCACCTTACTATTTAGGTGAAAATGTTGGTACCATTGGCGGTCATCAATGTATGATATGTAGCAGTCACAGGTTGTTTGTTATGTCTCTAAGGGTAAACACTGATTTCTGAGCTTAAGTCAGCATGGAATACTTCGCCAAAGATTCGGTCCTGGATAGAAAACAACTTGGAGTGATTGATCATTGACATTGTAGCATTTTCATAGTGACATTGAATGGTGTCTGCAGAGTTTGGGTAATTACAAGGCCTTGTACACTGTCAAGCAGCATTGTCAAACCACCTTTGGTAGCAGCACCACCTGAGCACTTCACTGTCGTCAGATTTTGTGGCGCCATTTGTATGTCCCCTTCTGTTGTGGTCATTCTGTGGTTCTTTTCTCTCTAGCTTTGCACTAATACAAGACAACTCTACAGCTAGCTCGCCGACAGAGGGCTCGCTGTTAGTGTACCATTGTTTTAAAGTTACTAGGCACATTTTGGGGCTACCAGTGTTGGCATGTGTCATATATTTCTGGGGCCAATGCGGTTGGTGCATGTGCTTATGTGTGTTCCAGGGCCATGGGCATTGGCTGCTGTAGTCCTGCACATTGCATAGCCAGTGTCTCCCCTCTGCTGGATTTATTAGCAAAAAGTCAAATAATTGAAAGCAATGATCATGGCACTTGCCCCACATGCCAAGTCTTGCAACAGTATATCTGCATAAGCAGCAAAAATTGTTCGAATATTGTCTGGTAACCTACGTAATCAAAAGATGCATAATGATTCCTCCAGTTCAGATCCAGCCAAAGCACATACGGTTTGCAGCATTTGCAATGGTTATGTGTTCCTAGAGTATTCTCCCGACAGTACTTTTGTAAACGTATTCCTGGTGGCAAAACGTAACGCCACAATACGGCCTATTTGAGAGAGATGTAACAATATCGTTATAGAGCGTCTTCAGTTTCTTCAATCACTTGTGAGCCCAAACGTTTTACAATCACTTTAATCCTATCAGAGTCACTATACATATTCGTTTTGTAGCAAAACACCGTGTTGGAGGGCCAGAATGCGAGAAGCTTGATGTTACTCACGTTTAAGAAAGTACTTACATTTTACTGGTTACTGACAGTCGCTGTCTTTGACAGAAACACGGCGTTTTAATTAAACGAACCTGATTGCAGCGGTGGGTCTTTTTGCTTGACTGAAATGTTTGGGGGGAAACGGTTCTATCCATCTTGACAAAAAGCACACATAACTAAACCCAGTTTTATACGTGCAAAATGAGGTCTACAGCTATAGAATTTCGAGATCTGGGGACGAATCCAAATAAACATCATGACATGTACATGTTATTTATTACCCTTTAGTTCTCTATAAAAATAAGTCATTGTTTAAAGTTCTTACTAAAACTCTCGAAAAGGACTTGATAGATTTATTTTACAATTTTATGGGATACAGTGATGAACATTTGGATGGATATGATCTATATATTTTTGATACATGTTAATATGAAGCATGTCCAGAAAGTAAATGCCGTTTTTAAAAAAAACACATCAAAACCTTTTTGCAAACTGATATTTATTTTTACAAGAATGAGCCTTTCTTAAACTATTTTTCTACATTGTTACTACCATTGACTGGACATTTCTCCCAGCAGGAAACCAACTTTTTAGTGCCCACTTTATAGAAAGATGCTGCCAGTGAATACAGTCACTGTTGAACACCCTTTTTTGCATTGTCATCTCTGTCAAAATTCCTTCCACCAAAATCGCAGTCCAGGTTCAAGAATAAGTGCGAGATCATGCAGCAGAATGGGGGCATACATTGTCATGAGCAAAACAATGCCTTGAGTGAGCATTCCATGTTTTTTTATCTGAATTGTGTGCAGATGTTTCACAGTATCATACTGATTTATGGTTTCACCTCTGGGAAGGAACTCAACAAGCAGAATGCCATGTCTGTCCCAGAACAATGTGCACAGGGTTCTTTTTGTGCTGGCAATGTTGTTTTAAGTGTCTCCACTCCATCGACTGTTGTTTTGATTCTGGAGTTCCATGACAAACACAGGTTTCTTGAGGGGTTACATTTATGTAAACGAATTCATCTCCCTCATCACTGTATCAGGTAAGAAATATCAAATAGCTTCCAAGTCAGTTTGTGGTGTTGGCATCCATAAGCATTTACAGAAAGCAATGTGGACAGAGTTTGTGACATTTAACCCATTTGAAAAAGTCTCAAGCAAAAATTTGAAATTTGTGAAAACTCATCACAAAGCATGCTTATTGTGAACAGTCTGTTTTCATGAATTTTCTCATTCACTTTCTCAACCAAACTTTCAATGAGAACAAAAGGGTGCTCATTTGATGTTTAATCATGAAAAATGGTTTGTTATCATTGAACTGTCTCACTCATTTTCTTAACATTCCATCACTCGTTACATTTTCACCATAAATCTCTACAAGCTGATCATGAATTTCAGCTGGCTTAACATTCTTTGCATTCAAAAATGTTATTGCAGTTGCATATCGCAGTCAGTGGGTTCAGAGATGGTTTTAAACACTTCCAATGATCACCAGAAAATCTAAACACGAAAAAATACGGCTGTAATGGCGTCGGTGGAAAGACAATGACCGAGAGAGGCGAACATGAATGCGCAGACCTGTGACATCATAGTTGGAGTCACAAACGCTGGGGTTCGCCTGGTCGAGTATAGGCACGTTCTGCGCACATACACCATCTATTCCATGACAGCCAATGAGCCTTCAATAGTGCTCTCAGCGCTCTGCTGTGAATGCTGTAGGCTAATTTGAACATTAAACGTGATCGTAGCGAATTGTTTAGTGAATTTCTATTCCATTTGTTGCGAGTTGTCATCGTTGATTGTGGTGGTAAGGAATAAATTCTGCATATGAAAGCGAGAGACATAGTTTGCAGGATATTTGCTTTCTTCAAGCGCAAAGGATACACTTGCACGTTCCACAACTATTGCTTGGAATGGTCAACAATGAAATCCCTGTCCGTGCCTCGACATGCGTGAACCGTCATCTTTCGTGTGTATCGAACTATAGTGTTGCAGTAGTGGTTACTTTCTGGACTTATCTTGTGTATACAGTGGTGACATTGTCACCAAAAATCGCAAAAAGCTCTTGACCAATTTATTTCGAATTTTTACACAAGTATATATATGTAGGATGGGAAATGTTATCAAAAATACCAAAACGTTGTTCACTGATTTAACTCAGATGTTTACAAGATACTATCATGAACATCTGAACAGACATAAGCTACATATTTTTTCTATATACATAAATACGAAATATATGAAAGGAAAACGTTTTACCAAAAATCTCAATACGTTCTTGACTGATTTAATTCAAATTTATACACAAAACGCTAATAAACATTCAGACAGACATAAGCTACATTTTTTTAAAACAACAGTGTACAGGTTTTCTGTTAAAAACCGTCTACTAGAAAGAAAATGCTGTGTTGTTCTCTGCTGTGAAAATGCGTATTTTGTTTTCGTTCTCACAGTAAGTTCTAACATTTATAGCAGTACACATCAAGCATGAGACAAACATTTCCTCCCTTGTATATTCTTTCCCCATTATACATATTTTCAAATAAAAAAATTAAACTGTACTGTTTTGCTTTCTTCCTGGCAGTCGTTTCCACAGAAAACAGTGAAGTTTGCTTATGATTGAAACACTATTACACAATCTAAGTTTGAGATAACAATAAACAAGGCTCAGGGTCAGAAAGAGGGGAAAAAGAAGAAGAACAGAGATAGGGCTGGGAGAGAAACTGGACTTAGAGAGGGGAAGGACAAGATCGATGGAAAGAGGGGGAGTAGATGATGGACAGAGAGAGGGGGAAGGAGGAGATGGAAAGAGGGGGGGCAGGAGATGATGGAAGGAGATGGGAAGAAGAGAAGGGTATGGAAAAAGTCAGGGAGGTGGAGATTGACAAAGAGAGGGGAGAGAAGAAGATTAGGATTGTGAAGACATCGTTATTTTGCGATAGATACACATTTTTATCTTTTCTTCCCTGTCTGTTCATATATCTTTGATGTTGTAGCGCACTTTTTCTTTTGTCCTGTAATATAGAGATAAAAGTTGTTTTCTAGACGTAATATGGAACTGGAAATTATTTTTTTTTTTTGTAAGTGGATAAATATGTTTAGAGTTTATAGGTTGTGGAAAGCTTTAATTTTTGTTTGTTTATCGTTTACAGCAATAAGTTTGGTAGAAAATAGTTGTGTAAAGATATGTGTAATTTACTTTGATGTTGTATAAACTATGGGCGAGAGTATTGACAGAGAGAGAGATAGAGAGAGAGAGAGAGAGAGAGAGAGAGAGCAATATCGATAGTCTATCCAACAAATGGGGTTTTTGTGTTGTTGGATAGCTAGAGAGACGGACACATGTTTTACTGTGGGAGTTGTGACTTTTACGAACTGGTGAAGATTGAGTTTAGTGGCAAGCGATGTATATTTTGAATGACTCTTTTATACCAGTACGTGATATGATAATAGTGAGTGTAGAAACTGGGCGAAGTAAATACTGAGACTGTGCTGTGAGACGAAGTAACTATGACAGTGCAACCGAGAATGGGCGGTATTGTAGCTTTGTGTCTGTGAATTGAACTGCATTTGTATTTGACTGTGTTTTCGTTCACTCAAGTACTGTGAACTTACATATTTATTCTCGTTTCGATGAACTGTCGGACGCCTATAATCAGTAACAGTCGTTATGAACTTATGCGAACTGTCTATTGTGTGCGAGTGTATTCCCGCCCAGGACGGTTTTTCGCGATCGCGGCAATCATAATACGAATTGACTTTCTATAGAATTCGCCGTCGGCAAGTTTTATAAACTGTGTGTGGCATAAGTAAACTTAAATTGTGTGTGCGAGAAACATTAATACTGTGCACATACGGACATCTGTAACAACAATTACATCGACCAACCCTTGGCCTGCAAAACGCCACTGTAATCAGATTTGCAGCTTAATGAATACCACCGCCCGCCCTATTACGAGGAAAAATCATCAGCTGCAATCACACGACCGTGGGAGCAGATCTCAGCGTTTCACCAGGACCAGTCAGCTGCCGTCGATATCGCGACCATCGTCACAACACACAAGATAAGATTTAAAAGCAGCGCTCTCCTCTCAAAGACTCAAAGTTATTGAAACCAATTTCAATTTCCTTTTGGCAGATATACACGTAACATTTGTCTTCTTAAAATAAAAGTGTTCCCCACGAAGAGGTGTGTTCTATATAGACATTGCTGACTTTCATTAGCAGTAGCCATTTCCCTTTTAAATATTTCCTTTTTTTTACATTTTAAATCTGCTGCCGCTGCATGTGTAATTTTTTTTTTTTTTTTTTACTTTTGGAGGGTATGTGTCTAAATTCGTGTGCCGTAGCATTTACAAGAAGTATTGTAATGCTTTGCTACTTAGACAAGGGCGCCCGCCATTAATTTCTTAAACGTCGACCAATGACAGTGAAGCTCGCTTGCTATTGGTGCTAACATTCTATAGCGGGTAATTCAAAGGTGGGTAGCTTTCAAACCACACAGGTTGTGATTACTTTGAATGAGACGTGTAAAATTGTGGGTTCATCACTGAACTTTGGTATTCCTTTGTTTATTGATGTTAGAGACATTTTTTTGTCAATGTCCTTAAGTCTTATTTAATATGATTATTCTATGCTAAACTGGGATAAATGCACTGTCAGATATTGTGTTGGGAAGTAAAATTTGGAGAAACGTCTGTTTAGATACGGCTTGATTTGGACTGCATTAGTTAACACGGTATTTTTCGGGTATTTTGGCGATACTTAGCGTAGAATCGCAGTCGTCACGGGATGTATATCCAGTTCTCATATATATTCAGCAGTTGTGAAGCAGTGCCAGGTTCACTGGTACATGATTCATACACTTAATCAAACGAATACCTTACATTGTTTTCTCCTTACATAAGCTGCAAAGACAATGTTTTAGCTGTCAGCGCTGTTTACAGTAGCAACAAGGGGCTGATGCACTCCCGTCACATAGTGGCATATATTTTTTCGCTGATGTCCTAAGCCGTATCTATTCCACACATAGAGTAGAAGGATCTCTGGAGTGAGCTTTCAGGTGTGCAGAATAGATTTTGTGTTGTCAACATTGTTGCCTGTGTCACATGATTTTGGGATGCTGTAGGTTTGTTCATAAAGGGAAATGTACATTTAAAATGTCATTACATTACTAGTACAGAAAGACTCTCTTCGTAGCTGGCGTGTGTTTCCATAGATGTTTCGTAAATATCATAATAATTTGTATGTGATACCTGGAATAAACCGGTTTGAAGAGAAATGATGGATATCAAAAACCTAAACTTTGAAGAGCTTCTTTGCGACAAGTTTCGTAGGTCAGACGCACCCATTTTTTGGTTTCTGTGTCTGCAACCGCAATTTTTCAGTATTACACGGAACTTAATCCTATCACAAAGTCTGCTGTGACAGTATTGCAGAACGACTTGATAGCAAGCTAGTGTCTTGAAACTGTCCGAAAAGCACCGATTTTGCTGCATATACCACTTGCTTCAAATGATTTTTTCCAATTTTTATGGATTTATTTTCCTCTTTTCTGTAGGCTAGCACACAGTTTAGCTTACTGGTAACACTTTGACATATATATTTAGCGCATTTACTCTCACTACTTTAGAGACTTAAGTAAGATATGATTAAAAAGCACAATCGCTGGTTAAATTGGCAGCACTGGCGCAGATTGCACATGCTTGAATATGAAGCTCGTGAAGATAAGTAATTAATTTTATAATAACTGTCCGTTAATATTACGCCTTAAAGAAGTTAATTAGAGTATGTTTTATACTATCTATTGAAGGTTTCTTTCGTTTCAAAGTATTTCTCGAAAAAAAAACAACAAAAAAAGCGTAATGTAAGGGCCGGTTTCTGCGTACTTTAAACGTAGGTTTACATACATTTTAAGACATTTCTTTAAATATTAAGTGAAGAATTTAGGTTGTTTTATTACACATATATTTAGTAGTGCCGTATCTACTCGGGGAATGAAAGGTTTTAAGTTCTATCTTTTATTTCCTTTCCAAACGCGTAAAGCACGCATCGCCCATACACGATCTTAGGCCTAATTTTTCGGGTATACAAGTTCTGATTTTTAACGTTAGTTTAATTGCATTACGTTACTATATTAATAGTATACACGTATATTAGTGTTCCACGTAACTTAAGTGACTTTTGTGATCTTTAGTTAATAGAATATTACTATTATCGCCTAGATAAATTTTGTAAAAAGTATTGTAAAGAACCATGAGCAATAAGTGTTTGAGCTGCCGTAGGAAAGTCAGTTCTGGGGTTCTGTGCAACTATTGTGGCAGATGGTTACATTTGGGTGAAGTAAATGGGTCTCTTCTATGGTATTGCAGATTATTTTCAAAGGATAAGAAAAGAGAGAAACGGGAAGGGAAGATCAGAGCTCTTCAGGCTGAACTGGATAGTGCTAGGATGGAACTGATGAGTTTAAGGGGGGAAGAGGGTGAAAACAGGCAGGGAGTGGTAGCAAGGAACAGGGGCACAGAAAGAGAACAGCATCAAACAATTTCATCATTGGCACAAACAATACATTTGCCTTGCTACCTCAGTCAGCAGAGGAAGAGGTTCAAGTAGATGTAAGTGTAGTCAGCACTCATCAGACTTTCACTAGGAAACCAACTGTTGCAAAAAAAGTTGGAGGGAAGTTCTGTTATTAGGTAGTAGCCATGGAAGAGATGTGGGTCAGAACTTGCAGAAAAAAGTAGGTGACAAGTACCAGGTCACAAGTATTTTCAAGCCCAGTACGTGACTTAGCCAAGTGATAGAGGATGTAGCATCATTGTGGAAGGGTTTTACAAAGCACGATCATGTTGTGGTAGTGGGCGGAGCGGGAAGCACTATTGATCGGGATCAGGGCTACAATACTGAGTGTGACCTGGTGAAAATAGCGTATGCAACGAACCATACAAATGTTGGCTTGGTTCCTTCTTTCATGTAGTATGACCGGCCCCAATTGAACAGCTCTTTCAGGAAGGTTAATATGGAGCTAGATCAAGCGCTTCAGGTGGCTACTTTGTCAGGCATAGGTTTGGTTCCTGTTGATGATATTGGTAGGTGGGAGTTTACAAGACATAGCCTACATCTCAATAGGAAAGGGAAGGGTAAACTGGCTGGGATGATACCAAAATCTTTGAGGAGGGGGGCACTGAAACTCATGGGAATACTTTTTTAGGCTAAGATCGGTGTCCATTCATCCTATATTGATTGGAATCAAGTTTAATGAGAAATTCAGACAGGCAGGTACTAGAGATGTGAAAAATACACAAGATTCTCATAAAAGCACAGTGAAAAATAATATTAGTATGCCACAAGATTCACATAAAAGCACAATGAAAAATAATGTTAATACATTGCATCAGAATACCAGGGGATTAAAAAACAAAGTAGAAGAGCTTCTTGTTTGTTTAGAAGATTTAGAAACTGAAGGTGGAACAGATGTACTATGCCTGTCTGAACATTATGCAGTCACAGGTATTGGAATGGTAAATGTGGGTGGATATAAATTTTCAGCACATGTAAGTAGAGACATTATGGAGAGGAGAGGAGCTGCCATGTTGTTGTTGTTGTCTTCAGTTCTGAGACAGGTTTGATGCAGCTCTCCATGCTACTCTATCCTGTGCAAGCTTCTCCATCTCCCAGTACTTACTGCAACCTACATCCTTCTGAATTTGCTTAGTGTATTCACCTCTTGGTCTCCCTCTACGATTTTTACCCTCCACGTTACCCTCCAATGCTAAATTTGTGATCCCTTGATGCCTCAGAACATGTCCTACCAACCGGTCCCTTCTTCTTGTCAAGTTGTTCCACAAACTCCTCCCCAATCTTATTCAATACCTCCTCATTAGTTATGTGATCTATCCATCTAATCTTCATCATTCTTCTGTAGCACCACATTTCGAAAGCTTCTATTCTCTTCTTGTCTAAACTATTTATCGTCCATGTTTCACTTCCGAACATGGCTGCACTCCATACAAATACTTTCAGAAACGACTTCCCGACATTTAAATCTATACTCGATGTTAACAAATTGCTCTTCTTTAGAAACGCTTTCCTTGCCATTGCCAGTCTACATTTTATATCCTTCCTACGTCGACCATCATCAGTTATTTTGCTCTCCAAATAGCAACACTCTTCTACTCCTTTAAGTGTCTCATTTCCTAATCTGCACTCCTGGAAATTGAAATAAGAACACCGTGAATTCATTGTCCCAGGAAGGGGAAACTTTATTGACACATTCCTGGGGTCAGATACATCACATGATCACACTGACAGAACCACAGGCACATAGACACAGGCAACAGAGCATTCACAATGTCGGCACTAGTACAGTGTATATCCAAGTTTCGCAGCAATGCAGGCTGCTATTCTCCCATGGAGGCGATCGTAGAGATGCTGGATGTAATCCTGTGGAACGGCTTGCCATGCCATTTCCACCTGGCGCCTCAGTTGGACAAGCGTTCGTGCTGGACATGCAGACCGCGTGAGACGACGCTTCATCCAGTCCCAAACATGCTCAATGGGGGACAGATCCGGAGATCTTGCTGGCCAGGGTAGTTGACTTACACCTTCTAGAGCATGTTGGGTGGCACGGGATACATGCGGACGTGCATTGTCCTGTTGGAACAGCAAGTTCCCTTGCTGGTCTAGGAATGGTAGAACGATGGGTTCGATGACGGTTTGGATGTACCGTGCACTATTCAGTGCCCCTCGACGATCACCAGAGGTGTACGGCCAGTGTAGGAGATCGCTCCCCACACCATGATGCCGGGTGTTGGCCCTGTGTGCCTCGGTCATATGCAGTCCTGATTGTGGCGCTCACCTGCACGGCGCCAAACACGCATACGACCATCATTGGCACCAACGCAGAAGCGACTCTCATCGCTGAAGACGACATGTCTCCATTTGTCCCTCCATTCACGCCTGTCGCGACACCACTGGAGGCGGGCTGCACGATGTTGGGGCGTGAGCGGAAGACGGCCTAACGGTGTGCGGGACCGTAGCCCAGCTTCATGGAGACGGTTGCGAATGGTCCTCGCCGATACCCCAGGAGCAACAGTGTACCTAATTTGCTGGGAAGTGGCAGTGCGGTCCCCTACGGCACTGCGTAAGATCTACGGTCTTGGCGTGCATCCGTGCGTTGCTGCGGTCCGGTCCCAGGTCGACGGGCACGTGCACCTTCCGCCGACCACTGGCGACAACATCGATGTACTGTGGAGACCTCACGCCCCACGTGTTGAGCAATTCGGCGGTACGTCCACCCGGCCTCCCGCATGCCCACTATACGCCCTCGCTCAAAGTCCGTCAACTGCACATACGGTTCACGTCCACGCTGTCGCGGCATGCTACCAGTGTTAAAGACTGCGATGGAGCTCCGTATGCCACGGCAAACTGGCTGACACTGACGGCGGCTGTGCACAAATGCTGCGCAGCTAGCGCCATTCGACGGACAACACCGCGGTTCCTGGTGTGTCCGCTGTGCCGTGCGTGTGATCATTGCTTGTACAGCCCTCTCACAGTGTCCGGAGCAAGTATGGTGGGTCTGACACACCGGTGTCAATGTGTTCTTTTTTCCATTTCCAGGAGTGTAATTCCTTCAGTATCAACCGACTTAATTCGACTACATTCCATTATCCTTGTTTTGCTTTTGTTGATGTTCATCTTATACCCTCTTTTCAAGACACTGTTCATTCCGTTCAACTGCTCTTCCAAGTCCTTTGCTGAGCCTGGCAGAATTACGATGTCATCGGCGAACCTCGACGTTTTTATCTTCACAATGGACTTTAATACCTACTCCGAATTTTTCTTCTGTTTCCTTTACTGCTTGCTCAATATACAGACTGAATAACATCGGGGACAGGCTACAACCCTGTCTCACTCCCTTCACAACCACTCCTTCCCTTTCATGCCCCTCGACTCTTATAACTGCCATCTGGTTTCTGTACAAATTGTAAATAGCCTTTTGCTCCCTGTATTTTACCCCTGCCACCTTTAGAATTTGAAACAGAGTATTCCCTTCAACATTGTCAAAAGCTTTCTCTAAGCCCACAAATGCTAGAAACGTAGGTTTGCCTCTCCTTAATCTATTTTCTAAGATAAGTCGTAGGGTCAGTATTGCCTCACTTGTTCGAACATTTCTGCGGAATTCAAAGTGATCTTCACCAGGGTCTGCTTCTACCAGTTTTTCCATTCGTCTGTAAAGAATTCGCGTTATTATTTTGCAGCTGTGACTTATTAAACTGATAGTTCGGTAATTTTCACATCTGTCGACACCTGCTTTCTTTGGGATTGGAATTATCATATTCTTCTTGAAGTCTGAAGGTATTTCGCCTGTCTCATACATCTTGCTTACCAGATGGTAGAGTTTCGTCAGAACTGGCTCTTCCAAGGCCGTTAGTAGTTCTAATGGAATGTTGTCTACTCTCGGGGCCTTGTTTCCACTCAGATCTTTCAGTGCTCTGTCAAGCTCTTCACGCAATATCGTATCTCCCATTTCATTTTCATCTACATCCTCTTCCATTTCCATAATATTGCGCTCATGTACATCGTCTTCGTATAGACTCTCTATATAATCCTTCCACCTTTCTGCTTTCCCTTCTTTGCTTAGAACTAGGTTTCCATCTGAACTCTTGATATTCATACGAGTGGCTCTCTTTTCTCCAAAGGTCTCTTTAATTTTGCTGTAGGCGGTATCTATTACCCCTAGTGAGATAACCCTCTACATCCTTACATTTGTCCTCTAGCCATCCCTGATTAGCCATTTTGCACTTCCTGTCGAACTCATTTTTCAGACATTTGTATTCCCTTTTGCCTTCTTCATTTCCTGCATTTTTATATTTTCTCTTTTCATCAATTAAATTCAATGCTTCTTCTGTTACCAAAGGATTTCTACTAGCCCTCGTCTTTTTACCTACTTGATCCTCTGCTTCAAGTAGGATCATGGTGTGAGTTCCTGTAGTCATGTCCTAGTTCATGAACCACGGGATACGTATGAGTGGCTAAGTAAGTGCTCCCGACAGTTGGGATACCAGTTACTTCGGAATAAGGCTGGGCACCTTGGACATATTCTGAGGTGTGGTCACCTTTGTGCTCATATGGCAAAGACTACCAAATCCACCGGTTAGTCCCTCAACCGTTAGGGGTAAAACCAATGGGACTCGGGGCAAGTAAGGCTAGTAACTTGCCTCCCTGGTACTTTAAATATGATACTGGCAATAATCAGAGCAAAATGCCTCGGACCTTTGGAGGTGACAGAGTCCCACCTCTAACTGACAAACCAGGGACTCCTAAGATACGACTTGGCAAACAAATGGTAATAAGATCAGGAGCTATTAATATCAGTGGGGGCTATTGTGGGAAGAAGGTAGAGCTGGCAGAGGCTGCAAGTAAGATGGGGCTGGACGTTTTAGCTGTTAGTGACATTCGGGTAAGGGGTGAGAAAGAAGAGGAAGTGGGAGAATACAAGGTCTACCTGTCAGGAGTCAAAGCAGGAATAGCACAGTGGGGTGTAGAGCTTTACATCAGGAAAGAAATGGAACCCAGGGTAGTTGCAATAAGGTATGTAAACGAACGACTGATGTGGATAGGTTTGACAATGTCTAGCAAGAAAATTAGGATTGTGTCAGTATATTCGCATTGTGAAGGGACAGATCAAGATAAGATGGATAGTTTTTATGAGGCACTCAGTGATGTAGTTGTTAGAGTAAAGGACAAGGACAGTGTTCTGCTCATGGGTGATTTTAACGCCAGGACTGGAAACCAAAAATGGGGAATGAAAAGGTTATGGGTAAATTTGGAGAGGATGTGGAGGCCAACAGGAACGGGAAACAACTCTTGGATTTCTGTGCCAGTATGGGCTTAGTAATCACAAACTCCTTTTTTAAACACAAGAACATTCACCGGTATACTTGGGAAGACAGGGGAACCAGATCTGTCATTGACTATATAATAACAGATCAGGAATTTAGGAAGGCTGTGAGGGACACACATGTATTCAGAGGATTCTTTGATGACACTGATCATTATTTAATCTGCAGTGAAATTGGGATCGCGAGGCCGAAAGTGCATGAGGTCAGGTCCATATGTAGGAGGATAAGAGTGGAGGAACTTCAGGATAAGGAAATCAGGCACAAGTACATAACAATGATCTCAGAAAGGTACCAGGCAGTTGAATGTATTCAATTACAGTCATTGGAAAAGTAATGGACAAGGTACAGGGACACAGTACTAGAAGTGGCTAAACAATGTCTTGGAACAGTAGTGTGTAGAAGTAGGATGAAGCAAACAGCTAGGTGGAATGACACAGTCAAGGCAGCCTGTAAAAGGAAAAAAAGGCATATCAAAAATGGCTACATACTAGAACTCAGGTGGACAGAGAAAGTTATGTTGAAGAAAGAAACAAAGCCAAACAGATAATTGCAGCATCCAAGAAGAAATCTTGGGAAGACTTTGGAAACAGATTGGAGACTATGGGCCAAGCTGCTGGAAAACCATTCTGGAGTGTAATTAGCAGTCTTCGAAAGGGAGGTAAGAAGGAAATGACCAAGTATTTTGGACAGATCAGGAAAACTGCTGGTGAATCCTGTGGATGCCTTGGGCAGATGGAGGGAATATTTTGAAGAGTTGCTCAATGGAGGTGAAAATACGATCAGAAATGTTTCAGATTTCGAGGTAGAATGGGATAGGAATAATGATGGAAATAGGATCACATTTGTGGAAGTGTAGAAAATGGTGAATAGATTGCAGTGCAATAAAGCAGCTGGGGTGAATGAAATTAAGTCGGAACTCATCAAATACAGTGGAATGTCAGGTCTTAAATGGCTACACAGGATAATTGAAATGGCCTGGGAGTCAGGACAGGTTCAATCAGACTGGACAAAAGCAGTAATCACACCAATCTTTAAACACAGAATCAGAAAAGATTGTAACAACTAAAAAGGTATCTCTTTAATCAGCGTTATGGGTAAAATCTTCTCAGGTATTGCTGAAAGGAAAGTGCGAGTATTAGTTGAGGACCAATCAGATGAAAATCATTGTGGGTTTAGGCCTCTTAGAGGTTGTCAGGACCAGATCTTTAGCTTACGGCAAATAATGGAGAAGTGTTATGAGTGGAACAGGGAATTGTATCTATGCTATATAGATCTAGAAAAGGCATATGACCGGGTTCCTAGGAGGAAGTTATTGTCTGTTCTACGAAATTATGGAATAGGAAGCAAACTTTTGAAGGCAATTAAAGGTCTTTACATGGATAGTCAGGCAGCAATTGACGGTAAATTGAGTTCATGGTTCAGAGTAGTTTCAGGGGTAAGACAAGGCTGCAACCTGTCGCCACTGTTGTTCATATTATTTATGGATCATATGTTGAAAACAATAGACTGGCTGGGTGAGATTAAGATATGTGAACACAAAATAAGGAGTCTTGCATATGCGGATGACTTAGTTGTGATGGCAGATTCGATTGAAAGTTTGCAAAGTAATATTTCAGAGCTAGATCAGAAATGTAAGGACTATGGTATGAAGATTGGCATCTCCAAAACGAAATTAATGTCAGTGGGAAAGAAATATAAACAGATCGAGTGCCAAATAAAAGGAACAAAGTTAGAACAGGTGAATGGTTTCAAGTACTTAGGATGCATATTCTCTCAGGATTTCAACATAGTGAAAGAACTGGAAGCGACGTGTAGCAAAGCTAATCCAGTGAGCGCTCAGCTACGATCTACTCTCTTCTGCAAGAAGGAAGTCAGTACCAAGACTAAGTTATCTGTGCACCGTTCAATCTTTCGACCAACTTTGTTGTATGGGAGCGAAAGCTGGGTGGATACAGGTTACGTTATCAACAAGGTTGAGGTTACGGATATGAAAGTAGCTAGGATGATTGCAGGTACTAGTAGATGGGAACAATGGCAGGAGGGGGTCCACAATGAGGAAACAAAGAAAAACTGGGAATGAACTCTATAGATGTAGCAGTCAGGGCGAACAGGCTTAGATGGTGGGGTCATGGTACTCGCATGGGAGAAGCAAGGTTACCCAAGATACTCGTGGGTTCAGCAGTAGAGGGTAGGAGGAGTCGGGGCAGACCAAGGACAAGGTACCTGGATTCGGTTAAGAATGATTTTGAAGTAATAGGTTTAACATCAGAAGCAGCACCAATGTTAGCACTGAGTAGGGGATCATGGAGGAATTTTATAAGGGGGCTATGCTCCAGACTGAACGCTGAAAGGCATAATCAGTCTTAAATGATGACGATGATCCTCTGCTGCCTTCACTACTTCATCCCTCAAAGCTACTAATTCTTCGTCTACTATATTTCTTTCCCCCATTCCTGTCAATTGTTCCCTTATGCTTTCCCTGAAACTCTGTACAACCTCTGGTTTAGTCAGTTTATCCAGGTCCTATCTCCTTAAATTCCCACCTTTTTGCAGTTTCTTCAGTTTTAATCTACAGTTCATAACCAATAGATTGTGGTCAGAGTCCACATCTGTCCCTGGAAATGTCTTACAATTTAAAACCTGGTTCCTAAATCTCTCTCTTACCATTATAAAATCTATGTGATACCTTCTAGTATCTCCAGGATTCTTGAACCAAGTATTAGCTATGATTAAGTTATGCTCTGTGCAAAATTCTACCAGACGGCTCCCTCTTTCGTTTCTGTCCCCCAATCCATATTCACACCCTATGTTTCCTTCTCTCCCTTTTCCTACTGTCGAATTCCAGTCATCCATGACTATTAAATTTCCATCTCCCTTCACTACCTGAATAATTTCTTTTATCTCATCATACATTTCATCAATTTCTTCATCATCTGCAGAGCTAGTTGGCATATAAACTTGTACTACAGTAGTAGGCGTGGGCTTCGTGTCTATCTTGGCCACAATAATGTTGTCAATATGCTGTTCGAAGTAGCTTTTATTTTTTATTCATTATTAAACCTACTCCTGCATTACCCCTATTTGATTTTGTATTTATAAACCTGTATTCACCTGACCAAAATTCTTGTTCCTCCTGCCACCGAACTGCACTAATTCCCACTATATCTAACTTCAACCTATCCATTTCCCTTTTTAAATTTTCTAACCTACCTGCCCGATTAAGGGATCTGACATTCCACACTCCGATCCGTAGAATGCCAGTTTTCTTTCTGTTGATAACGATGTCCCCTTGAGTAATCCCCGCCCGGAGATCCGAAAGGTGGACTATTTTACCTCCGGAATATTTTACCCAAGAGGACACCATCATCATTTATCCATACAGTAAAGCTGCATGCCCTCGGGAAAAATTACGGCTGTAGTTTCCCCTTGCTTTCAGCTGTTTGCAATACCACAACAGCGACGCCGTTTTGGTTAGTGTTACAGGGCCAGATCAGTCAATCATGCAGACTGTTGCCCCTGCAACTACTGAAAAGGCTGCTGCCCCTCTTCAGGAACCACATGTTTGTCTGGCCTCTCAAGAGATACCCCTCCATTGTGGTTGCACCTACAGTATGGCCATCTGTATCGCTGAGGCACACAAGCCTCCCCACCAATGGCAAGGTCCACGGTTCATGGAGGGAAGGTTTTGCATAAAGCAACACACAGAAGCATGTGGATGTGAGCTTAAACTAAATAATGGCACTATTATAATTGTAGCCGTGTATAGGTCCCCATTGGGAAATTTTCAAATATTTTTGAAAAACTTGAATTCTTTGTTGTGCTACATGTCAGACAAAGGAAAGCAAATTATTGTTTGTGGGGATTTCAATGTAGATTTTCTGAAAGAGTCCGATAGAAAGCTTGAACTGAAGTATTACTTGTTTCTTTCAATTTGACATCAGTTATTGATTTTCCTTCTCGGATTGTACGGGAAATCAATACACTGACAAATAATGTTTTCATAGACCAAGATAAATTTAATCAAATAAAAACTTTTCCCGTTAAGAATGGTCTGTCTGATCATGATGCACAGCTATTTACAGTACATGACAAAGCTCCATTAAGTAATGCAAAATAGTCCTCCTAAATAGTGCATTGCATAAACGATTTAACAATTCAAAATTTTAGGGAAAGCTTGCAACAGTTAGACTGTGGTAAGTTTTACAGGGAACATGATACTAATTTAAAATTTAGCCTAATTCATGATACTTTTGTGAGTATATTTGAAAACAGATTCCCTAAGAAAATAGTGAAATATAATTGTAAGAAACCATGTAAAAAGCCATGGCTTACTACAGGGATAAAAATATCTGGTAAACAGAAAAGTGGAAATGTACCTTACAGCTAGTAGGAGTAATGATCACAAAACAATGAAACATTATAAAAACTACTGCACTGTATTAAGAAAAATTATTAAAAAGTCCAGAAGTATGTTCATTATGTCTCAGATTAGCACATTTAAAAACAAAATTAAAACAATTTGGAATATTGTGAAAAGGGAAACAGGGCAACTGAAAGTGCAGGAAGACTGTATTTATATCAAACACTATAAAATGTTCAACAAGGAGTCAGAAGTAGAAAACATTTTTAGTTATCATTTTTAAGTGTTGTAGAGAAGATAGGATCCAGCTATTCACAAGAAAATGCAAAGCAGTATACAGAAGAGGCAGTACCTGTGCAATCTGATAAAATTGAAATTCAACCCACCTCTCCTACTGAAATTAGGAAAATAATAGTTCACTCATAAGTGAAACCTCACATGAAATTGATAGTATTTTCAACAGGGTACTAAAAGCTTGTTCCCAACAAATAAGTAGGATTCTCAGCCACATATGTAGTAGCTCACTGAAACAGGTCATTTTTCCAGGTAGACTGAAATACGCTATTGTTAAACCATTGCATAAAAAGGGGATAGATCTGATGCTAACACTACTGCCCAGTCTCACTTCTGACAGCTTTATCCAAAATTCTTTAAAAAGTAATGTATTCAAGACTAGCATCACATATCTGTAGAAATGAAGCAATAACAAAATGTCAATTTGGTTTTCAGAAAGGCTTTTCAACAGAGAATGCTATATATGCTTTCACTGATTAAATATTAAATGCATTTAATAACTGAACATCATTCATTGGGATATTTTGTGATCTCTCAAAGGCTTTTGATTGTGTGCATCATGAAATTCTTCTAGATAAGCTTAAGTATTGTGGTATGAGTGGGACATTGCACAAATTGTTTAATTCATACTTAACTGGAAGAATGCAGAAGCTTGAAATCAACAGTACAGATACCCTGCAAAACTAGCAGAGTCCTTTAAATGGGGACATATCAAGAATGGTCCTACAGGGTTCAGTCTTGGGTCCCTTACTGTTCTTAATATCTATTAACGACTTGCCATACCATGTTCATGAAAATGCAAAGCTAGTTCTTTTTGCTGATGATACAAGTATAGTAATCACAACCGAGAAGCAAGAATCAGCTGAGGAAATTGCAAATAATGTCTTTCAGAAAATTATTAAGTGGTTCTCTGCAAATGGACTCTCACTAAATTTTGATAAAACACACTTTATAGAATTCTGTACAGTAAATGGCATAACACCATTGATAAATATAGACTATGAACGGAAGTCTATTGCTAAGGCAGAATACTCAAAATTCTTGGGTGTGTGCATTAATGAGAAATTGAATTGGAAGGGTTAGGTTCGGCTACTTATGCTATTAGGGTTATTGCAAATTTCGGTCATAAACGTATCAGTAAATTAACATACTATGCCGGTTTACATTCACTGCTTTCATATGGCACCACATTTTGGGGCAATTCGACATTAAGGGAGAAAGTATTCATTGCACAAAAGTATGTAATCTGAATAATAGCTGGTGCCCACCCAAAATCACCTTGCAGGCATTTATTAAAGGAACTCAGAATTTTCACAGCAACTTCGCAATACATACATTCACTTATGAAATTTGTCGTCTGAGTTCAAAAATAACAGCAAAGTGCGAAGCTACAACACTAGAAGAATTGACGATATTCACTATTCTGGATGAAATCTCACTTTGGCACAGAACGGGGTGAATTATGCTGCTACAAAAATCTTTGATGATTTGCCAAATAGTTTTTAAAGTCTGACAGATAGCCAACCAACATTTAAAAGCAAATTGAAAAAATTTCTGAATGACAACTTCTACTCAATAGATTACTTCTTACATATGAAGTAGTAACTGTAAAAGGAAAAAAAGTTCAATTATTTTGTATAAAGAAAACTTAAGTTACAGTGACATGTTCCAAATCATTATGATATCTCATATTCATGATCTATGGAACAAAGATTAATGTATGAATGTATGTAAATGCATTACCAAGCCAGATATGATTATTTTGTTGACTTTTGTTCCCCATGGGTATGATTCACGTTCAATCATTAGATTTCTTAGCGAGTTACTTCCAAAGCTGAATATACAGCCTAGGTGTAAAGATGCCAGTATTGTGACAAAAATAAAAGCAATTGTTCTGTACAAGACTATGCAGGAAATGTCTTTAAGATAATTGCTGAAATTTCATTCAATGCAACATGTCAGATTTCCCAGCTTTTGTGTATCTTCAGTTCACATTCATATTACCATATATTTAACTTCCTGTTCACTCTTGGTTTTACATACTGCAGTCTAAAAAGTTGTCTCTCTCTCTCTCTCTCTCTCTGCACCCCCCTCTCTCTCTCTCTCTGCCTCTGTACCCCCTCCTCCCTCTCTCTCTCTCCCCCCTCTGAACCCTCTCCCTCCCTCCCTCCCCCCCTCTCTCTCTCTCTCTCTCTCTCTCTCTCTCTCTCTCTCTCTCTCTCTCTCTCTCTCTCTCTCACACACACACACACACACACACACACACACACACACACACACACACACACACTCTCTCTCTCTCACACACACACACAAACACACACACATGCACAAAATCAATTTTTCCTCTCTATTTTGCAAAACATCCTATCCAACCACAACTGGAGCATTTAATGAGCATTTTGCGTTTGAATAAAACATGGAACTGTTTCTTAGTGTTACACAGTACTGCTTGGGATGTACACTTCAGTTTAAAACAAACAAAATGGCCACAAATTATGCAGCTGGAGTTACCATAAATGTACAGTGTGGAAAAGGTGCCAACGTTTGCATCTTTTCTCTGGTTTACCACTATCAAAAGAAAAGCCAGTTTCCTAGCTGTAAATCTAAATAGCCTTTTATACAAATCACTAACAAGAAATGACACAGCAGCAAGAGGGGTAAAACCTTTATTTAAAATGTAACCATTACAGCACAGTACATCAAAGTCAGGAAGTCTTTTCTAAAAGTATTTGTATGGAGTGTAGCCATGTACGGAAGTGAAACATGGACGATAAATAGTTTCGACAGGAAGAGAATAGAAGCTTTCGAAATGTGGTGCTACAGAAGAATGCTGAAGATTAGATGGGTATATCACATAACTAATGAGGAGGTATTGAACAGAATTGGGGAGACGAGGAGTTCGTGGCACAACTTGACAAGAAGAAGGGACCGGTTGTTAGGACATGTTCTGAGGCATCAGAGGATCACATATTTAGCATTGGAGGCAGCGTGGAGGGTAAAAATCGTAGAGGGAGACCAAGAGATGAATATACCTAGCAGATTCACAAGGATGTAGGTTGCAGTGAGTACTGGAAGATGAAGAAGCTTGCACAGGATAGAGTAGCACGGAGAGCTGCATCCAACCAGTCTCAGGACTGAAGACCACAACAACAACAACAGTTGAGTTTAACAAACACAGTGTAGAATCGTGTTATGAGAAGAGCATCAAGTTATATATTAACACGTTAAAACTGGCCTACGTTTTCATAAGAACAGCCACATGAATAAAGACACTTTTCTTATTTATTTTCATCAGTCTTCTGACTGGTTTGAATGCGGTACGCCACGAATTCCACTCCTGTGCTGACCTATTCATCGCAGAGTAGCACTTGAAACTTATGTCCTCAATTATTTACTGTATGTATTATAATCTCTGTTTTCTCTACAGTTTTTGCCCTCTACAGCTCCCTCTAGTACCATGGAAGTTATTCCCTCTTGTCTTAACAGATGTCCTATCACACTGTCCCTTCTCCTTATCGGTGTTTTCCACACATTCCTTTCCTCTCCGATTATGTGCAGAACCTCCTCATTCCTTACCTTATTAGCTTACACTTATTATCAACGACAAATAGCACGTTCTACTTACAGGAGCACTTTCATAGCGAGACTACTATTCGAAGAAAAGTTGAAGTTGATCTCAACTATTGAAAGCATATCATTAAGCTACATCTGTTAATAATATTTTATTAAACCCCGTAAAATATACATAAATTATTTAAATAGTGTCGGTATTTCCAACAAGACAAAATGTGATGTAATTATTTAGGCTTGTATACAGTACAAAAGCAAAAATACGTAAGATGTTTCTAGTTATGTTTGCAATGAGACATGTTCCTTTCTTTGTATCTTCTGTCTATTCTATGAAAAATTACAGCACAGCACAACATATGTATGGGCCATTATGTCAAAACTCTATTGGTGATGTACTTATAATGAGTGTTTAATCAGTAAAAAACAGTTATGTACACGTCCTTTGCGCTCGCCTCCATATTGCTGACCTATATTGCAGGCTTCAGTGACAGCAATGATACTGCACACAGTATTGCCAGTCAAGTAATGTATGTCTGTGGCAGAATGCAACACTCACTCCACAGATATTTCTGCTCTACGATTGCATGCCATATTACATATTGTGTACAGTTTGGTGTTAGCGTTAATGTGAGATACAGTGCCCACTGATAAAATTTAATGAGTTCTGAACAGACATAGCAGGAAGCACTAGCGAAGTGATGTAGATAACGTAATTGAGATCCAATTTCTGCAGTGAATGGATTTCGGTAACTGAGATAGAAAATAATTGCTTGTTTGGTAACTGCAAGTATTCAAGTGTACTATCATATTACTTTATTGGAAGGTAAGTGGTTTGGTTTACTTGGAAAAGTAACTTCAAAAGCAGAAGGAAGTGGAGAGAAGTGAAAGGGAAACAGAGCATAAACTCCGTAAGGAAACTTTTTTCTATGTAATCTTCAGAATCTGGGCCCTACATGTATCCCAGAACAAGAAAACAAATTAAATCAGATGCATGAAAAATGTAAATGAAGCCACTAGAGCAGTGAAAGCTTAAATAACTACTGTGTAGAAACTCTAATAAAATATTGACTATGTAAGTTAAACACATATGTAAATGATAATTACAAATGAATGCTTCCTGAGTGTACATGTGGTCACTACTGATGGACTGGAGTCAAATGTAGTTTACTTGTCCAGTGTATCATGTGGGCCAGATGTGAGCAGTTTGCCAATGCCTTGTGTACAAGAATCGGTCATTTGTCGTGGTACAAATCCACCGGCTGTCAAATTTTTGCCACATGCTTCCAAATCTGCTGTGCTAACAGTGGCAGTGCTGTTTGGTCTGACAGTGGTGTAGATTTGAGGTAGTCTACCAGAGTCCTCAATGGTTCCCCATAAACAATGTTGGCCACCATTGCAGCAATGCTGTACTTTATAGGATTAGTTCTAAAAGGACCAGACGTAATGCTGCTGTCCACTTCTGTTGATGACACATGAGGGTGGCCTTTAAAGTTCTATGTCACCTTTCAACTATGCTTTCGCTATTAAGATGACACTTGTAACGTGGCACCATTGGAAGCCACACAGTTTAGACAGTTCATTGAATGGACTGGACGAAAATTACTGGCCCTGGTCTGTTTTAATATGTAGAAGGCATATGTCTGTGATTGGTATAGCTTCTGGCCACCTCATTCATGTGTCAGGTGCCATGAGAATGTACTTGTGGCCTACTAAAGGCGGTAGAGTGCCAACAGTTTGATGTGTATGTGACTGAACCCTCCTGGCTGGTAACCCAGGGAAATGTCCGATTTCTACATGAATATAGTGTTCCACCTTGAACTGCTGGCACTGAAGGTAAACATGAGCATATGTATAGATTATCACTGTTCGTGCTTCTGTTTGAGTATGAAAATGTCTCACGATCTCTTTAACGCCAATAACCCTGTATCATAATCTCTAAATTTTGTTTGCCATAGCTGTAATTTTTTGGAAAAAAACTTAACGATAACCAGTGATTGTTGACTTTTTGGTGGACAGTAGCACCAATACTTCTTTGGCTGTCGTCCAGAACAGTGGCTAATTGCGCAGATGATGCAAGGAGGGCGAGCAGCACTGCCTCCCAGAGATACTTGAATGGAAGCTGACACTAAAAGGTAGGGGTAGTAAAAATTCACCATCGTCGGGATAACGTCTTAATTGTTGGTAAATGAGAGATTTATACATTAAATTAAATAGTAGTAAAACACAGTTTGTTAGGTATGTTAACATCTTATGCATCTTTGATTGAAAATACAACAAAAATTAATAGTTTATTCGGAATGTTGCCTCTTTAAACACCTTAGCATGCTGAACACATGAGTGATACATACTCTGATTTCCAGAGGTTCCGTTATTGACTAGAGGGTATGCAAGTAAGTAGGTAACAGTCAAGTACAACGACCTAGATAAACAACATAGACTGGCTATGACACCACCATCTTTGAAGTGACTTGAAAACTGAGCCGCCACATCTTGTGACGTCAAGGTGCAGCCTACTCGTCGTCTGCTAATACCGAATGTTGTCATTGTTTACTATGCATGGCGTAAAAAAAAAGCAATCTGCACTGACATTCTGATTGTCTCTACTGTAAAACATATAGTGATGAGCGCTAAAAGAAATGAAACACACTTCTGACATCGATTAATTGAAAAGCTTATTACGAAATGTTGCAGTTCATTTCGCTGCAATGCCATATAGATTAGGCCAAAAACAATTTTAAATAGTTCAGTAGTCCAAAAACGATCAATTGACAGCGCAGGACGTTTCATTGTCGCTTGAACAATATAAGTTCGTATATATTTGTCGCTCTTTATTCTATTGGCGCGGTTTTTGCACAAATGGTGTAACTTAAAATTAAAATACTATTTTAATGCCATCCTGATTAGAAAAGAGTAATGTGACTCTTTTCTAAATTCAGCTGGCACCATTAGATAGTCAGAATCGAGTAAATAAATTCGGCCTGTCACCCAACATTCTGAACACTTCCACATACAATTGCAAATGAAAGCTCTTCTTCCATATTAAGTTTTGACAGTTCCTGAAGACCCTTTCTGCCACTGTCAACAATCTGATTCCTGTGGTGTCACCGCCAGACACCACACTTGCTAGGTGGTAGCCTTCAAATCGGCCGCGGTCCGTTAGCATACATCGGACCCGCGTGTCGCCACTATCAGTGATTGCAGACCGAGCGCCGCCACACGGCAGGTCTAGTCTAGAGAGACTCCCTAGCACTCACCCCAGTTGTACAGCCAACTTTGCTTGCGATGGTTCACTGTCTACATCCGTTCTCATTAGCAGAGACGACAGTTTAGCATAGCCTTCAGCCACATCACCTAGCTACGTCACCTAGCAAGGCGCCATATTCAGTTACTATAATCTGAACAGATAATATTGTGAATTATGTACCGTCAAGAGCGACGTTCATCATTAATGGATTAAAGTTAAGTATCAAACTAATTACGTCCGCTTTCTGAATTCAAATTCCTTGTCATGTTCCAGACCTCACGTCAGTATAGTCCTTCCCTCCTCACGCCAGCCTGTGTAAGCTAAAACGCGTGCATTTCGGACTCCTCTAGTAACACGGTGTTGGCTCTTCTGCTAACACAACAATTACATTCTTAGGTGCAGTATACAAACTATTGTTGATATCTTTTAGTGCAATTAAATCTATTTTCCTTCGGTTTGGGCAGAAAGGAGAACCTGTAAGCAACCTACACATTTAACCTTTTTACACACATGCCTGACAACACTTCCAAAATGTACTCTACCAGCCTTTCCGAATATAGAGTTAACCTTTCGTACTCTGGAATGCACTAATCATGGTCAAATTCCTAAACAACATGTGAATTCTCTACAGGATTTGATATTAGCACCAAAAGTGTCTCCAAATCTCCTCCAGTGCTATTACAATCTTTTGAGGGCTCTATTTGTGTTATCAAGCACTTTCTGTATGCTGATCTAAACTGCAATGCATTGGGATTATTCCTATTGCCCCCACTTCTGCTAATGCTAGAGAAGACTTGTTCTATGTGTTCTTGGCTCATCCTCCTTGCCAAAATAAACTTAAGCACTGGAGATTCAGTCCATACATACATTTCAGCCACTTGTTTTAAGCTTAAGAGATCAAACACCATTCCAGAAACACCCATTTTTCTACCTGAAAAATATAGTAGATCACCTTTAGAAAGTTTCATTTTCATAAAATACTGAATCAATTTTTCAATAATTTTACAGACTGTTATTTTATTACCTTTAAACACTGGTGTTTTGGTACCTTTGTTCATAAGGTTGCACAAATTAAATAAATCAAAACAGTATCCACCATTTTTATGAACTTAACAGTGCCCTCACAACTGACAAACTATGGTAACTGTAAGTCGCTGCAAAAAATCATTGGATCAGCAACAGAATTACTCAGAGTCTGGTCAGCCAACGCTACCTTCATTTTCTGAGATTCAAACTGAATGTGTGTCCTCCTCATTTTATTTGCCACATGCAACCCTTCCTGTTCTTGCAATTCAACTAGAAATATTCCCACTTAATTACTTGACTGTCCCCATATATTATTTTTTTCACATAAAGTATTCCTCATTAATTTCAACATGTGAGCAACATCAAAAAAGTTTTGTCACCATTTGTCATCATTTGAGGGATGAGGAAACCAGAATTGGTAGTTAATTACACCTACCTTAATTCCTAATTTGTCCATAACACATCTGTTAGTTGCAGCTCCATCACAAACAACACCAACTACACTCCTGGAAATGGAAAAAAGAACACATTGACACCGGTGTGTCAGACCCACCATACTTGCTCCGGACACTGCGAGAGGGCTGTACAAGCAATGATCACACGCACGGCACAGCGGACACACCAGGAACCGCGGTGTTGGCCGTCGAATGGCGCTAGCTGCGCAGCATTTGTGCACCGCCGCCGTCAGTGTCAGCCAGTTTGCCGTGGCATACGGAGCTCCATCGCAGTCTTTAACACTGGTAGCATGCCGCGACAGCGTGGACGTGAACCGTATGTGCAATTGACGGACTTTGAGCGAGGGCGTATAGTGGGCATACGGGAGGCCGGGTGGACGTACCGCCGAATTGCTCAACACGTGGGGCGTGAGGTCTCCACAGTACATCGATGTTGTCGCCAGTGGTCGGCGGAAGGTGCACGTGCCCGTCGACCTGGGACCGGACCGCAGCAACGCACGGATGCACGCCAAGACCGTAGGATCCTACGCAGTGCCGTAGGGGACCGCACCGCCACTTCCCAGCAAATTAGGGACATTGTTGCTCCTGGGGTATCGGCGAGGACCATTCTCAACCGTCTCCATGAAGCTGGGCTACGGTCCCGCACTCCGTTAGGCCGTCTTCCGCTCACGCCCCAACATCGTGCAGCCCGCCTCCAGTGGTGTCGCGACAGGCGTGAATGGAGGGACGAATGGAGACGTGTCGTCTTCAGCGATGAGAGTCGCTTCTGCCTTGGTGCCAATGATGGTCGTATGCGTGTTTGGCGCCGTGCAGGTGAGCGCCACAATCAGGACTGCATACGACCGAGGCACACAGGGCCAACACCCGGCATCATGGTGTGGGGAGCGATCTCCTACACTGGCCGTACACCTCTGGTGATCGTCGAGGGGCACTGAATAGTGCACGGTACATCCAAACCGTCATCGAACCCATCGTTCTACCATTCCTAGACCGGCAAGGGAACTTGCTGTTCCAACAGGACAATGCACGTCCGCATGTATCCCGTGCCACCCAACGTGCTCTACAAGGTGTAAGTCAACTACCCTGGCCAGCAAGATCTCCGGATCTGTCCCCTATTGAGCATGTTTGGGACTGGATGAAGCGTCGTCTCACGCGGTCTGCACGTCCAGCACGAATGCTGGTCCAACTGAGGCGCCAGGTGGAAATTGTATGGCAAGCCGTTCCACAGGATTACATGCAGCATCTCTACGATCGCCTCCATGGGAGAATAGCAGCCTGCATTGCTGCGAAAGGTGGATATACACTGTACTAGTTCCGACATTGTGCATGCTCTGTTGCCTGTGTCTATGTGCCTGTGGTTCTGTCAGTGTGATCATGTGATGTATCTGACGCCAGGAATATGTCAATAAAGTTTCCCCTTCCTGGGACAACGAATTCACGGTGTTCTTATTTCAATTTCCAGGAGTATATATGCACGCCTGTTTACTCCAATTTACAGAGGTACTGCTGCAGTAAATTAAGTTTCACACTTGCTGTTAAACCATAAAGAAACAATAGCCAACAGGAATTTTCCAACTCCTATTAATCCCAGTGACCATAAACACTAGTGCCTCTTTTGCTGTTTGGCTATCATCACTTTCCTCCCATCCATGCCCTAAGTCAACATAACCCCAGACCTTATTACCATCCCATATTAAGTCTTTTTTAATAGCCATATCATCGAACATAAGTGCAGTTAAAGTAGGTCCTGAACTACTTTGAACCTCATCTGATAATTTTTTAAAGCTTTCTTGTGTGAATCCAGGACCGCCATTTACTGTAGTTGCCCACCTGCAGAGTGTTCGAGGATGGGGTAATTTAACAAACTTCCTCAAATAATCATAAGCTTTGGAGGAGTAAAAATTGAGTGTAAGGGTAAACTGTCTTATTTCTTTAGGATATTCAGGAATTGAACATTTGTTTTGCATTGCAAAAAGTTGCTTCAGAATATCACTATTTTTGTCACATCCTATCACTTCAGAAGCACAGTGTTGAAGTCTCTTATTTAGGCCTGCAATCAATGTTTTATGAGTCACAATTTGTTTCTTCTTTCTTGAAACACTTTGCCTTGCACGTTTCGCTTGCTTCCTCAGCTTCTCGGTCCTTTTCTGTAGTGCCTCATAATTCTGTTCCAATTTTTTGGGGCTCAGCAAACAGTAAGGAGGATCTGTATGATCATTCTGATACACTCTTTCACCTACAAAAATGAAGTATTCTTATGAAGCTTTATTTTTCTTTACATTGATTAATAGTAAAATTCACACACAACCCACATAGCAAATAAATAACAGGAAGACTATTTTACCTAGTTCATTTAATAAGGAAGCTGATTCTTCACTGACAGGCCATTTCCTTGGTTTTCTCTCTACTATAGTTGTTTTCTGCAGATGGTCAGGAAACGTAAATATTGTCGATACTGCGTTTGCCAGAAGTCGCCTTTTCTTGTTTGTAATATACATGTACCAATCTTCAAAGTGAAACGAGCATATGTAGCTATAGTGAGTTGGCTGCCACTTATCTCGCCTCATATTGGCTACCCACTGACTTAACAGCTCTTTCTTTTTCAGAGGAAATCTAAAAATAAAGAGATGTGTAGCCTATACAGTAGCTTATTTACATTTTGCAACCAGCTTAAACACGAAAATGATGGACAAGACGATAAGTGCATCAAGGATTTAGATACTCACCTGAAATATGATATTCCAGTTGTTTTATCACTTCTATTAGCGCAATTGTACGCTGCCTATACACTGGGCATGATTCGCGATCGGTCACTAAGACTTTTAAAACAAATTACAGCGGGAAAACAGTGAATTTCTAACATCAGTACTATACACCAAATGTAAATATACTGACATGTAGACGTTCCAAAAAATGGCGACCGGTGTTGCTTTTTGCTGCCGCTGGGAGCGCTGTTACCTCACAGATAGCCACTCTATGTAGTTTATATACCTCCTTGGTCAAGTACACTTGTAGCCTTGTGCGGTATTAGTTGTTGAGTCATGGGTAGAGTGTGTTGTATCATGGCAGAATGAGCAGCTAGGACAGAGGATGTGCCACACAAAGATTTCTTTTTGAGGTGTTCCATAGGGTGTAACTTGAGAATGAACGACGATTTTTAAGATGACTCTATGAAGAGACACCACTTTAAAAAAACGTAATTTATTTTGAGTTTGTTAGCTGAAAGTGCAAGTTCAGTAATTCTTGCTGTACAAAGATTACACTGTGCCTAATAATAGGTGTTGTGTTGTGGTCTTCAGTCCTGAGATTGGTTTGATGCAGCTCTCCATGCTACTCTATCCTGTGCAAGCTTCTTTATCTCCTGGTACCTCCTGCAGCCTACATCATTCTGAATCTGCTTAGTGTATTCATCTCTTGGTCTCCCTCTACGATTTTTACGCTCCATGCTGCCCTCCAGTACTAAACTGGTGATCCCTTGATGCCTCAGAACATGTCCTACCAACCGATCTCTTCTTCTAGTCAAGTTGTGCCACAAACTCCTCCCCAATTCTATTCAGTACTTCCTCATTAGTTATGTGATCTACCCATCCAATCTTCAGCATTCTTTTGTAGCACCACATTTCGAAAGCTTCTATTCTCTTCTTGTCCAAACTAGTTATCATCCATGTTTCACTTCCATACATGGCTACACTCCATACAAATACTTTCAGAAATGACTTCCTGACACTTAAATCTATACTCGATGTTAACAACTTTCTCTTCTTCAGAAACGCTTTCCTTGCCATTGCCAGTCTACATTTTATGTCCTCTCTAGTTCGACCATCATTGGTTATTTTGCTCCCCAAATAGCAAAACTCCTTTACTACTTTAAGTGTCTCATTTCCTAATCTAATTCCTTCAGCATCAACCGACTTAATTCGACTACATTCCATTATCCTTGTTTTGCTTTCGTTGATGTTCATCTTATACCCTCCTTTCAAGACACTGTCCATTCCGTTCAACTGCTCTTCCAGTTCCTTTGCTGTCTCTGACAGTATTACAATGGCATCAGCGAACCTCAACGTTTTTATTTCTTCTCCATGCATTTTAATACCTACTCCGAATTTTTCTTTTGTTTCCTTTACTGCTTGCTCAACATACCGATTGAACAGCATCGGGGGTAGGCTACAACACTGTCTCACCCCCTTCCCAACCACTGCTTCCCTTTCGTGCCCCTCGACTCTTACAACTGCCTTTTGCTTTCTGTACAAATTGTAAATAGCCTTTCGCTCCCTGTATTTTACCCCTGCCACCTTCAGAATTTGAAAGAGAGTATTCCAGTCAACATTGTCAAAAGCTTTCGCTAAGTCTACAAATGCTAGAAACGTAAGTTTGCCTTTCCTTAATCTTTCTTCTAAGATAAGTTGTAGGGTCAGTACTGTCTCACGTGTTCCAACATTTCTGCGGAATCCAAACTGATCTTCCTCGAGGTTGGCTTCTTCCAGTTTTTTCATTTGTCTGTAAAGAATTCGCGTTAGTATTTTGCAGCTGTGACTTTATTAACTACATGTTGGTAATCAAGGATAACTATCAATAATGTATTCAGTATTCTAATTAGCTTTCGCACATTTAGATGTCTGCCCTGGTAGTTGAGTGGTCAATGTGACGGAATGTCATACCTAACGGCCCAGGTTCGGTTCCCGGCTGCGTCAGAGATTTTCTCTGCTCAGGGAATGTGTGTTGTGTTGTCCTTATCATCATCATTTCATCCTCATTATCATATATACAAACAAAGACTGAAAAGAAACAACTACAAAATGACCAAGGAAATATGACTAACAACTCGCTGTTTACATTGATTGATCATAAAATAGACAGATATTCCAACAAATGATTACACATCTGATTCCTATGATAAGTATATATAGGAAAGCATAATAATAATAATAATTAATATATTTTTAAGAATAAATAAATGAATAAAAATAGTAATAAAATAAAATAAATAATTTTTATTTTATTAAAAAATCTCTCTCCCTCTCTAATACACAAATACACACACACACAAAACAGTTGGATGCAGTAAACTGATAATGTTGGTAACACTTAGAAAAACAAATGAAACTCTGTATTAAATAGATGGTAGCTACAGTGATGTGTAATGTAAACAGTAAACTGTAAGACATCCACCTGGTTGCCAGATGAGAAAAAGCAGTTTGCTTAGATGCAGTGAATTAGAAGTTACCCATAAGTACCTTTCCATTTCATACAAAACGTTAAGGAACTGTTTTCAAAATCTATAATGTAGGTGTGAGACCATAACCTTTGTGTAAAACGGACAAATCATGTAATATTTCAGGATACTCATTGAAGATGCCTTGCAACAAAGGCGAAACGCATCTGGTTGCATAAATAAAAATAAAAATTTCAATGTGCAACACGCAAAAAAGGCATTTTCTTTGAAACAACTGCAATTTATATACAGCTGCTGCGAAAATGGTCACTACAAGATATGTGTTACACAACATTTAGTCGTGAACCCGACGTGATAGCGCCACTAACAAGTTAAACGACCATGTCGCCTACAGCATATTCGTAAACACTCCATGCCATGATGTAAGTAGTAGGACAAAGTTCGTATGGCCCCACTCTCCATTTTTGCCAAATTTGTTCCGGGTGGAGGTGACAGATATGGCATGTCGTAATGTCATGGCGGGAAGTTAAAATTTTGTTGGGCAAATAAGTAAGTAGGGCTACCTCCACTAATCTAACCCACTAATGACTATGTAAAAAAGAATTAAGTCACCCTCTGGACGCTCACATGTTTACTGTTGCTGGCATGATGACTCTCTACCTCCACTCCAGCAGAGACCTAACTGCCAAGTGACTCACCCTCACAGATGCAGCTAAAAGGTTCTCAATGTTACACTGACGTCACAGGTCCCGCTGTAGAAATCTGTTCGAATGCTTCCCAGGATATCACAGGGTGCATTGTGCCTAGCGATCCCAACAGAATATGCGAGATGCCTCCGGCAGTGCATGTGGCTGTGACTGTGTGACCGTGGCAGACACATAGCCGTGAAATGTTTGCATAGTGGCTCACCATCGCAGGCGCACCTAAAAAGTTTTCATTGTTGTACTGATGTCTCATGTCTAAGTAAATAACAACAAACGTTACCTCTTGAAAATCGTAAAGCACCTTAGAAATAGTTAATGGTTGCTTTTGTAGGAGCTTTCATAATGTCTCAGCTTGTCTGCATGGAAATTCTTGTTCTAACAGAACCAGTTTACATAAATAGCCCAGAATAACGCTGAACGCATTCCTCCTGAAGGTCCTAACCTAGCGTCCCGTCCAATCATGTGTTACACTTCAAGGAAATCGTTAAGTCATGCTTTCAACAAACATCTCTTAAACCCAAACGTTTTCACCGCTATGTAGAGGCTCCTATGTCCCGGCACAAGGATGTCTTGTGAATGAATGGCGCATTATGATTGGCTCTTACTGAATTTACCCGCTAAATCACTGATGCCGCCGTTGTGGAAGCACTGTCCACCTTTTTTTTCTTTCTGCAGACGAGAATTACAGCGCCAAAACTATTTTGTACAGATCGCCATATTGCACTGACAGTTAAACCCTGAAAAAGTGTCCTACAGATCGTCAAATACAGAAAGACTCTTGCTCAGTTACACTGCTCTGCCACTGAGGATAGACGCTTGAACATTTCAGCGTGAAACCGATCTCCAACCCACCAATCTATCGGTGCATACCATGTCGATGTGGTAAACACACAATTCGTATCCTGCGCCATACGAAATCACCCCTTTTGCACCATTCTTATAGCTATCGACCGCCAGACAGTTGTACCTATACCGTGAAGACAGACAGCATAAGCATATGCACCGTAGGTATACTCCTTGCAGATATTTCTGTTTCCAGGTCCGCAGCCGTCATCAGGGTGTATTTCCGATACTTCGCTCATTGTCAAATGTCATCCATTTGAGACCGCGATCGTAATATTTAATTGTAAGCATAACGATAAAATATGTATGTGGCTCGTTTCCTAGGACGATTCTGTCTATGCATGCTTGGCGGGAGTGATTCACGTTTCCGACTAACGGCAGGAGCTGTCGAAATGGAAAGGCCTGTTGCGATGCAGGAATGTAATTGACTTAACCATGTCATCCTCTAGACGGCTGAATAGCGGACTGATACTTAGTATGAGTTGGATATCTTTCGTGACTGCGTGGAAATTTGGGAAGATACAATATGGACGTGTGTTTGCGCTGGACCATTATTCCATCCCATGAAAATTGTCCGTTTCACTGCTTCTTCACATTTCCTGTCTTTATTTGGTTGAGAGAACATCGATTGTGATGTTGATCTAGCAGGCGAAAAACGGCTGGAGGACACGTTTGCTGGCTCTCTAGACATGAGAAACACCTTAGTTGACTTTGTAAATTGTAAGGATGATTTGGAATGTGTTATATCACAGACATCAGTATTTGCGAGTGGAAATATCAGTTTCCTCTATTTCTTTCGAGTTCTCACGTAAAAGTCTTCGCAGACGGGATAAGGTTCTAGTTACTCAGTGGTTTACAGCACACTGCACCTCGCTGAAGTTTCGAGTTTCTACAGAAATAATTTCCAGTCTGTATCTTTGGAATTATACTGTGCGAGCGGTACTGATATGCAAGCAATATTGCTGTGTGCTTGATATCAAGAAGTATCACGTAAACGGTATGAAATTCCGGCAAACCATGTGAAATTACATATGTTCTTGTAATCTGAGAGTCTGGAGATGCATTTAGAAAGCAAGCAAGCATGCAAGTCGGGGCCAGAAACAGTAACGCCATTGCGCTGAGGGGAAACGAGCCCGCCCTTGCACAACGGATCAGACAGTGACTTCGGTCTGCTGAGGGCGCTCTGGTCACGCGTCGGGACTGGATGACTTGTGACTGTCGGCTGTGGTCAATGACCGCCCGACCTTGCGGGAAAATATCTAGTGCTGCGAGATGTATGCCTACATCTGCGTCCATACTCCGCAAGCCACCTGACGGTGTGTGGCAGAGGGGACCTTGAGTACCTCTATCGGTTCTCCCTTCTATTCCAGTCTCGTATTGGTCGTGGAAAGAAAGATTGTCGTTATGCCTCTGTGTGGGCTCTAATCTCTCCGATTTTATCCTTATGGTCTCTTCGCGAGATATATGTAGGAGGGAGCAATATACTGCTTGACTCCTCGATGAAGGTATGTTCTCGAAACTTCAATAAAAGCCCATACCGAGCTACTGCACGTTTCTCTTGTAGAGTCTTCCACTGGAGTTTATCTATCATCTCTGTAACGCTTTCACGATTACTAAATGATCCTGTAACGAAGAGCGCTGCTCTCAGTTGGATCTTCTCTATCTCTTCTATGAACACTATCTGGTATGGATCCCACACCGGTGAGCAGTATTCAAGCAGTGGGCGAAACAAGTGTACTGCAACCTACTTCCTTTGTTTTCGGACTGCATTTCCTTAGGATTCTTCCAATGAATCTGTCTGGCATCTGCTTTACCGACTATTAATTTTAAATGGTCATTCCACTTTAAATCACTCCTAATGGCTACTCCCAGATAATTTGTGGAATTAACTGCTTCCAGTTGCTGACTTGCTATATTGTAGCTAAATGATGAAGGATCTTTCTTTCTATGTATACCCAGCACATTACCCTTGTCTACATTGAGATTCAATTGCCACTCCCTGCACCATGCGTCAATTAGTTGCAGATCCTCCTGCATTTGAGTACAATTTTCCATTGTTACAACCTCCCGATATACTACAGCATCTTCCGCAAAAAGCCCAAGTGAACTTCTGATGTTATCCACAAGGTCATTTATATATATTGTGAATTGCAACGGTCGTACGACACTTCCCTGTGGCACACCTGAAATCACTCTAACTTCGGAAGACTTCTCTTCATTGAGAATGACCTGCTGCGTTCTGCTATCTAGGAACTCTTCAATCCAATCACACAATTGATCTGATAGTCCATATGCTTATACTTTGATAATCAAACGACTGTGGGGGAACTGTATCAAACGCCTTGCGGAAGTAAAGAAACACGGCACCTACCTGGGAACCCGTGTCTATGGCCCTCTGAGTCTCGTGGACGAATAGTGCGAGCTGAGTTTTACACTATCATCTTTTTCGAAACCCATGCTGATTCCTACAGAGTAGATTTCTAGTCTCCAGAAAAGTCATTATGCTCGAACATAATACGTGTTACAAAATTCTACAACTGACCGACGTTAGAGATATAGGTCTATAGTTCTGCTCATCTGTTCGACGTACCTTCTTGAAAACGGAGATGACCTGTGCCCTTTTCCAATCTTTTGGAACGCTACGCTCTTCTAGAGACCTACGGTACACCGTTGCAAGAAGGGGAGCAAGTTCCTTCGCGCACTCTGTGCAAAATCGAACTCGTATCCCATCAGGTCCAGCGTCCTTTCCTGTTTTTGAGCGATTTTAATTGTTTTTCTATCCCTCTGCCATCTATTTCGATATCTACCATTTTGTCATCTGTGCGACAGTCTAGACAAGGAACTACAGTGCAGTCTTCCTCTGTGAAACAGCTTTGGAAAACGACATTTAGTATTTCGGCCTTTAGTCTGTCATCCTCTGTTTCAGTACCATTTTGGTCACAGAGTGTCTGGACATTTTGTTTTGATCCACCTACCTCTTTGACATTAGACCAAACTTTCTTAGGATTTTCTGCCAAGTCAGTAAATAGAACTTTACTTTCGAATTCGTTGAACGGCTCTCGCATAGCCCTCCTCACACTACATTTCGCTTCATGTATTTTTTGTTTGTCTGCAAGGCTTTGGCTATGTTTATGTTTGCTGTGAAGTTCTGTTTGCTTCTGTAGCAGTTTTATAAGTCGGTTGTTGTACCATGGTGGCTCTTTTCCATCTCTTACGATCTTGCTTGACACATACTCATCCAACGGATATTGTACGATGGTTTTGAACTTTGTCCATTGATCCTCAACACTATATGTACTTGCGATAAAACTTTTGTGTTGAGCCTTCAAGTACTCTGAAATCTGCTTTTTGTCACTGTTGCCAAACAGAAAAACCTTCCCACCTTTTTTAATATTTCTATTTACGGCTGAAATCACTGATGCTGTAGCCGCTTTATGATCGCTGAATCCCTGTTCTGTGTTAGCTGTTTCAAATAGTTTGTGTCTGTTTGTCACCAGAAGGTCTAATATGTTATCGCCATGAGTCAGTTCTCTGTTTAACTGCCCAAGGTAGTTTTTAGATAATGCACTTAAAAAAATTGACCGGCTGCTTTGTACCTGCCACCCACTATAAATGTTTGAGTCTCCCAGTCTATACCTGGTAAATTAAAATCGCCACTCAAAACTATAACATGGTCGGGAAATCTACTCGAAATATTTTTCAGATTTTCCTTCAGGTGTTCAGCCACAACAGCTTTTGAGCCAGGGGGCCTCTAGAGACATCCAATTACCATGTTTGAGCCTGCTTTAACCATGACCTTCACTCAGATTATTTCACATTTCGGATCTCTGTCCATTTCCTTCGATACTATTGCACCTCTTATCGCTATAAACACGCCTCCCGCTTAACTGTCCAGCCTGTCTCTGCAGTGCACCCTCATGTGCACTCCACACGTACTTCGCTAGCCTTGTAGCAACGTCATGCGTGTAGTGCACGCCTGAACTATTCAGGGAGACCCTACATTTCTCCACACGATAGCGGAGGTCGAGAAATTTGCACCCCAGATCTCCGCAGAAACATCTGAGCCTCTACAGTGTATGTCCTTCTGCTATCTGTCTTCGCGATAGGTGTACAAGTGTCTGGCGGTCGATACCAACTTGAATGATTCAAAAGGCGCGATTTTGCGTGGAAGAGGATACGAACTGTGTGTTTACTACATTGACATGGAATGTGGTGATAAATTGTCGGTTGGAGCTCGGTTTCACGCTGTAATATTCAAGCTTCTGTCCTCAGGGGCAGAGCAGTGTAATTAAGTCCTACGGTGCATGTGCTTACGCTGTCTGTCTTCACGGTATATGTACAAGTGTCTGGCGATCGACAACTATATGAATGGTGCAAAAAGGGCGGTTTTGTATCGCGCAGGATACGAATAGTATTTTTACTACAACGACACAGTACCCGACGATATTTTACTGGGCTGGAGATTTGTTCGCGCTGAAATATTCAAATTTATGTCCACAGTGGCAGAGCAGTGTAATTGACCAAGCGTCATTCTGTATTTGATGATCTGTAGGCAATTTTTGCCCGGTTTAACTGTCAGTTCAGTATGTCAATCTGTACAAAACAGTTTTGGCACTGAAAGTCTCATCTACAGAAAGAAAAAATGGCAAACAATGATTCCACACCGGCGGCATCAGGAATTCAGAGGGTAAATTCAATAAGAGCTAATCATAATGCTCCATTCGTTCACAAGACATGCTTTGTCCTGGGATGTAGGAGCCTCTACATTGCGGTGAGAACGTTTGGGTTTCAAAGATGTTTTTTGAAAGCAGGACTTAACGACTTCCAGGAAAGGTAACACGTGATGGACGTGATGCCACGTTGGGACCATCAGAAGGAATAAATTCGGCGCTATTCTGGGCTATTTTCGTAAACTGGTTCTGTTAGGACAAAAATTTCCACGCAGACAAAATAAGACATCACAAAAGCTCCCACAAAAGCAACCATTAACTATTTCTAAGGCGCTTTACAATATCCAAGAGGTATACTTGGCTGTTATTTACATAGACATGAGACATCAGTACAACAATGAGAACCTTTTAGATGCGCCTGTGATGGTGACTCGATACGAGAACATATCGCTGCTATGCGTCAGCCACAGTAAACATGTGCATGGCTGGAGGCGTCTCACATGTCCCATTAGGATCGCTAGGCAGAATGGACCCTGTGCAATTCTGGGAAGCATTCGAACAGATTTCTATAGTGCGACCTGTGACGTCAGTATAATACTGAGAACCTGTTAGCTGCATCTGCAAGGTTGAGTCGCTAGGTCTTGGCTGAGCCGCAGGTAGAGAGGTCACTTGGCTCTTACTTACATAGTCATACAACACCCGAAGAATTCTAAATGTATACCCGAAAATAGATGCGACTTTCACCTGCTGGCTGTAGGCGACAGTGGCCTGAGAGCAATGGCTCGGGCCTCTGCGTTAGTCTGTCCAGCAGTGGCTAGCGGCGGCGTTGGCACGTGCATGTGTTGGAGCCTCTGATACATTGCAGTTGGCGATAGTTCGAATGCGTTTTTTACTTGCAATGAGTGTTCGTGCACTGTATTATTTTCGGCTGTTTCAGCATTGTGAGCGTGTTGGCAGAGCGTTATACAGCATTATTTCGGTGATTTGCGAGTAGTTTGCAGGTCTGCAGGCTATGTACTGCATTATTTCGACAGTTTACAATTAGTGAGCGTGTCTGCAGAGCGTTTTACTTTCATTATTTTGACAGTTTACGAGTTGTTTCCGCTCTGCAGAGCTGTGTACTGCATTATTTCGGTGATTTACGAATGTTTTGCATGTCTGTGGGCTGTAAAATGCATTATTTCGACAGTTTACTATTAATGAGAGTGTCTGCAGAGCGTTTTACATGCATCATTTTTGTGATCTACTAGTAATTTGCCGGTATTTAGGGTCTGAATGCATATTTCGGTAATTTACGGGGTTTTTGCGTGTCTGCACATCAGTGTATTTCATTATTTCGATAATTTACGAGTAGTTTGCTGCAGGTCTGTAGGCCATTTATTGAGACCCGAAGCACGTGAGAGCGAAGTTTTTGTATCAGTGTAATAAATGGACTATGTGAAATCTGTTCCTAAATAAATTGTTCCAAAATAAATAAAGTACACTCCTTCCCTTCAAGAAGCCCAGAACATGCTGAGTTCTTTTCCCACCATTTTTCCCTCAACCATCATCTTGGATTATGTCAGGGAAGGGAGAAGAACGCCCTCTCGTGGCGGCACTGTCATTAGATCAGTTGGACTCCAGACCTCATGGTGAACATGCTGGATAAAAATACTGCCTCAAATTGTTTAAATAAACACTGTCTGCAAAATAAAGACTTATGTCCGTCCTTTCCAGCAGCCCGGCACAGGCTGAGTACTTTTCCCACCAGTTCCAAGGAAGAGGTGGCGGTCGGATGTCTTAGGTTAGTGGAGGTAACCAAAGTGACCATTTTTCCTGCCATTTTCTTAGGTTAGCGGAGGTAGCCCAAGTGACCTTTTTTTCACCAAAATTGAACTTCCCACCATGACGTCATTGAGACATTGCCATAACTATCGCCGCCATTTTGTATCCGCCATGTTGAATAAATTTGGCAACAGTGGAGAGTAGGGGCACACGAACTTTGTCCTGCTACTGATGTACACTCATAACGACTGCGCCAGTCGTATCATGTAATTCCCCCGTAACTTACAGAGGAGCCTAGGCACACTCATATATGAGCCAACAGCCACAAGCAAGACGCCAGCAATCCTGGCAGTCAGCCTCATATCCTTCAAACCACCTCCCTTTTGCTAACCAAGCCCAGTGCTGTGGTTTGCTCGATTGGAGAACCAGTTTGTGGTGATGCATGTCACATCCAACGAGATGAAGTACCACTACGTCGTTGTGGCACTAAATGAAGAGATGGCCAGGGAAATACAGAATATGCTACCCGCACCCTGAGCCATGAAATTGTATGCAACAATTAAAAGCACTCTAATCAAATGCCTGTCACAGTCAGAGACTGTGAGACTCGAGAAATTGCTGTGCAAGTAAAAGCTAGGTTCTCGCACTCCGTCATAATTCCTACATCATCTGCGCACTTTGGCAAATGTATCTGTATATCATGCCTGCACAAAAGATACTTACAGTTGTGTGGTAGATTTAGATGCGCTCGCGGAGATGGCCGACCATATAGAGGAAATGTATCCATCTGCAAGTGTGGCAGCTGCGCACCACAACCCGAGAGTCTCACCACAGCAACGTCTGCATCTTTACAGGTACGACTGACAGAGACTATAGCAAGGTCGTGGCTCTACATACAAGTACCAACTGACGTCAGCGCCTTAGATCAACACGGGGTCATATTCACTCGCCGTCAACCACGAGGGTATGTTGGTACCACATATGATTCGGTACAGAGGCCAAGAAGTGTAATCTGCCATGTGAAATGAGAAGCAACGACAGGGGCTCAGCGATGACAGCAACTGACTCAACAGATAAAAGCCGTCGCCTTTTCGTCACCGAGCAAAACACGAATCAGTCGTTCTTGGTAGATACCAGAACAGATGTGTCACTTTACCTGGACAAATGTCTACCTCGTCATAGTCGTGAACATTGTTTGCCGCCAATGGCTCCACCATTCAAACATGTGGACAGGTAACATTACCTCTCAAACTGGGTCTCTGACGTCGATTCGAATGGCAGTTCATAGTAGCCAACGTAGTGCATCCAATGTTAGGAGTAGACTTTTTGTCATACTTTGGACTAATTCCAGACCTCAGACACCGCCATCTTCTACATGTACCTCTATGTGATTACTCTGATATTCATATTAAAGAGCCTGGCAGTGGGTTCAGTGAACGACATTCAAACTGTCTCTCTACTGCTCCACTCTCGAACGGCATGCGGAAAAAATAGTACTTCAATTTTTCTGTGCGAGCCCCGATTTATCGTGATGATCGTTTCTCCTTATGTAGGTGGGTGCAAAAATAATGTGTTTGCAATCGGACGAGAAAACTGGTGACTGAAATTTCATGAGAAGATCCCATCGCAACGAAATATGCCTTTGTTTTAATGATTGCCAGTCCAATTCATGTATCATGTCTGTGGCACTATTTCACGATAGTGCAAAACCAGCCACCCTTCTTTGAACTCTTGTGATGTCATCTGTCAGTAACACCAAATGCGGATCCCACACCACACAGCACTACTCCAGAATAGGGCAAAGTAGCACGGTAGAAGCAGTCTCTTTCATAGACCTGTTGCAGCTTCTAAGTGTTCTGCCAATGAATCGCAGTCTTTGGTTTGCTCTACCCACAACAATATCTATGTGACTATTCCAATTTAGGTTGTTTCCAATTGTAATCCCTAAGTATTTAGTTGAATTCACACCCATCAGATTTGTGTGACTTATCGCGTAATAGAAATTTACCGGATTTATTTTAGTACTCATGTGAATAACTTCACACTTTTCTTTATTCGAGGTCAATTGTCACTTTTCTCACCATACGGGTATCTTATCTTAATCATTTTGCAATTCATTTTGGTCGTCTGGTGACTTTACAAGGCGGTAAATGACAGCATCATCTGTAAACAATCTAAGACGGCTCCTGAGATTGTCTACTATGTCGTTAATATAGATCAGGAACAATAGAGGGCCTGTAACACTTCCTTGGGGAACGTGGGATATTACTTCTGTTTTACTCGATGACTTTCTGTCTATTACTACGAACTGTGACCTTCCTGACAGGAAATCACGAATCCAGTCGCACAACTGATGCGATATTCCATAGGCATGCAGTTTGGTTAGAGGATGCTCATGAGGAACGGTATCGAAACCCTTCTGGAAATCCAAAAATATTGAATCAATTTGACATCCTCAGTCGATAGCACTCATTACTTCATGAGTATAAAGAGCTAGTCGTGTTTCACAACAAAGATGTTTTTTGAATCCATGCTGACAGTGTGTCGATAAACCTTTTTCTTCGAGGTAATTCGTAATGTAAAAACCTTACTGCAAATCGAAGTTAGTGATATGGGCCTGTAATTCAGCGGATTACTCCTCTTTCACTTTTTGGGTATTGGTGTGATTTGAGCAATTTTCCCGTCTTAAGGTATGGATCTTTCAATGAGCGAGCGGTTGTGTATAATTGCTAAATATGGAGCTAATTTATCAGCATACTCTGAGAGGAACCTGACTGGTATACAATCTGGACCGGAGGCTTGCCTTTATTAAGTGATTTAAGCTGCTTTGCTACACTGGGGGTATCTACTTCTATGTTTCTCATCTTGGTAGTTGTTCTTGATTGAAATTCAAAAATATTTACTTCGTCTTCTTTGGTGAAGGAGTTCCAGAAAACCGTGTTTAATAACTCTGCTTTTGTGACACTGTCATCAGTGACTTCACCATTGTTATCGTGCAGTGAAGGTATTGATTGAGTCTTGCCACTGGTGTGCTTTATGTTTGACGAGAATCTGTTTGGGTTTTCTGCCAGATTCTGAGGCAGAGTTTCGTTGTGGAAATTAAAAGCATCTCGCATTGAAGTACGCGCTATATTTCGAACTTTTGTAACACTTGTCAATCTTGGGGATTTTGCGCTCTTTTACATTTGGCATGCTTTTTTCGATGCTTCTGCAACAGCGATCTGACTCGTGTTGTATACCATGGGGGATCAGTATCACTTATTCATTTATGTGGTATATATCTCTCAATTTCCGTTGGTACTATCTCTTTGAAATCATTCCACATCCTTTCTATGCTTACATGAAAAGATCGGAAAGAGTGGAGATTGTCTCTTAAAAAGGCGTTAAGAGCATTTTTATCAGATTGTCTGGATACGACATGCAACATAAGCAGACAGAGTCGATTTCATCACAGCGACTGAGCCAGAATACGAACAGGTGATTCACTGTATATCGCAGCCTTCAGCAGTATCGAGATTACGTGACAGTCACCCACGCTTGCGCCAGTACAACACAATATGGTGCACCACATTTTAACAACCCATGGTCCATCGACCAGTGCACTACCATGGCGTTGAAACTGGATGAGTTTAAAACACCAAAACTGGAGTATGCCTTAATGCTAGCGCAGGGAATCTGCCGACCATCTAGTAGCATCTGGTCTTCGCCTCTCCACATCATGTCAAAGAAAACTAATGGATGATGACCCTGTGGTAATTATCATCAGCTCAACAAATGGGCTGTTCTCAATCGATACCCTGTGCTGCACATTGAGGACTTTGCATAAATCATACATGGTAAATGCATTTTCTCAACAATATATTACTATCAAATACCAGTCGCACCAGAGGACTTCCCAAAACTGCAGTGTGTACTCCACCTGGACTTTTTGAATTTACCAGGTTGTCATTTGGCCTATGCAATGCTGCTCAAATTTTTCAAAGGTTTATGGCCAAAGTGAAACGTGACATTGATTTCTGTTTCGTCTATATCGACGATGTTTTGTGATGTGCAGATTAGAGACAGAGCACCTAGACCATTTATGCCAGCTTTTCGACCATCTTCGTGCACACGGTTTGCTTATAAATCCAGTGAAGTGTGTTTTCAGGGCACCAGAGGTGCAGTTTCTTGGCCACACCATCAATGCCCATGAAACACAACCTCCTCAAGAGAGGATCGAGGCGATCTTGAATTACCAACAACTGATAACAATAGGTGAGTTACGCCGATTTCTACACTCCTGGAAATTGAAATAAGAACACCGTGAATTCATTGTCCCTGGAAGGGGAAACTTTATTGACACATTCCTGGGGTCAGATACATCACATGATCACACTGACAGAACCACACGCACATAGACACAGGCAACAGAGCATGCACAATGTCGGCACTAGTACAGTGTATATCCATCTTTCGCAGCAATGCAGGCTGCTATTCTCCCATGGAGACGATTGTAAAGATGCTGGATGTAGTCCTGTGGAACAGCTTGCCATGCCATTTCCACCTGGCGCCTCAGTTGGACCAGCGTTCGTGCTGGACGTGCAGACCGCATGAGACGACGCTTCATCCAGTCCCAAACATGCTCAATGGGGGACAGATCCGGAGATCTTGCTGGTCAGGGTAGTTGACTTACACCTTCTAGAGCAAGTTGGGTGGCACGGGATACATGCGGAAGTGCATTGTCCTGTTGGAACAGCAAGTTTCCTTGCCGGTCTAGGAATGGTAGAACGATGGGTTCGATGACGGTTTGGATGTACCGTGCACTATTCAATGTCCCCTCGACGATCACCAGAGGTGTACGGCCAGTGTAGGAGATCGCTCCCCACACCATGATGCCGGGTGTTGGCCCTGTGTGCCTCGGTAGTATGCAGTCCTGATTGTGGCGCTCACCTGCACGGCGCCAAACACGCATACGACCATCATTGGCACCAAGGCAGAAGCGACTCTCATCGCTGAAGACGACACGTCTCCATTCGTCCCTCCATTCACGCCTGTCGCGACACCACTGGAGGCGGGCTGCACGATGTTGGGGCGTGAGCGGAAGACGGCCTAACGGAGTGCGGGACCGTAGCCCAGCTTCATGGAGACGGTTGCGAATGGTCCTCGCCGATACCCCAGGAGCAACAATGTCCCTAATTTGCTGGGAAGTGGCGGTGCGGTCCCCTACGGCACTGCGTAGGATTCTACGGTCTTCGCGTGCATCCGTGCGTCGCTGCGGTCCGGTCCCAAGTCGACGGGCATGTGCACCTTCCGCCGACCACTGGCGACAACATCGATGTACTGTGGAGACCTCACGCCCCACGTGTTGAGCAATTCGGCGGTACGTCCACCCGGCCTCCCTTATGCCCACTATACGCCCTCGCTCAAAGTCCGTCAACTGGACATACGGTTCACGTCCACGCTGTCGCGGCATGCTACCAGTGTTTAAGACTGCGATGGAGCTCCGTATGCCAAGGCAAACTGGCTGACACTGACGGCGGCGGTGCATAAATGCTGCGCAGCTAGCGCCATTCGTCGGCCAACACCGCGGTTCCTGGTGTGTCCGCTGCGCCGTGCGTGTGATCATTGCTTGTACAGCCCTCTCGCAGTGTCCGGAGCAATTATGGTGGGTCTGACACACCGGTGTCAATGTGTTCTTTTTTCCATTTCCAGGAGTGTAGTTGGTGTTGTTTGTGATGGAGCTGCAACTAACAGATGTGTTATGGACAAATTAGGAACTAAGGTAGGTGTAATTAACTACCAATTCTGGTTTCCTCATCCCTCAAATGATGACAAAACTTTTTTGATGTTGCTCACATGTTGAAATTAATGAGGAATACTTTATGTGAAAAAAATAATATATGGGGATAGTCAAGTAATTAAGTGGGAATATTTCTAGTTGAATTGCAAGAACAGGAAGTGTAGATTTCATTGGACAATTTCCAACCACGCTTGTACATGTCGGCAGTGAGAAGAATGTGCCAGCTGACGCCCTATCGCGCAATCAAGACATTACAAGCGCTGTGGTGAAGCCGTCGCAGAAGCACAACAGCTTGACACAGAGCAGTGAAAGATTTTGGCAGATCATAGCGGTCTACAGCTCTGACGTCTTCCGCTGACGCATCAAACACCTGTGTATATTGTAATGTGTCAACTTCAAGAGCGCATCCTTTTGGGACGAAGGGCTTCCACCGGCAAGCCATTGCTTCACTACCTCATCTGTCACACCCAGCAGTCCGCAGAACCACTATGGTGCTCAAACGATTCTTTGTGTAGCCAAGTTTGAATGTGGAATGCATGGCTTATATACATCAATGCACTGCATGTCAGCGCAATAGAATTTTCGTGAACCGCTCGGCACATTTCTGCCACCCAATCAACGTTCGAGCATACATTGTGTATAGTTGGCCCTCTCCCACCATCTGAAAGTTTGACCGCAATAGATCGTTTCACACATTGGACAGCGGTTTTTCCTGAGGCATACAGCAAAGACTGTAGCTAACACCTTTTTCTGTGGATGGATTGCCTGTTTCGTCGTTCCCCTATGCATCACGACGAATTGAGGTAGACCATTCGACTCACATCTGTTTAAGGTCCTCGCTTCGCTGCAGCGGCAAAGAGGATTAAAACCACAGCGTACCTGCCAGCGGCAAATGGACTTGTGGAGTGGCTGCATGGCTAACACTAGGTGGGGGAGGGGGGGCGGAAGGGGCAATCCTGTGGCGATAGTGGAAAATTATCTTGCAGCAAAGTGTTCCTTGTCAAAAAGGATGTGATGCAGTCGTAGTGATGATTACTTTATGTTTTTACTTGTGGTCACTATATGTAACCAGAGATGTATTTTACGCATTGTCTCTATGGTTGCATTTTGTAAATGCTGTAATAAATTTTGTCACTTACCCAACGAGACAAATAAATCCAACGACCGTTGGGGGAGTGCCCTGAGGTCGCAAAATCATGTCAACCAGCTCGTGTCGTGTGTCGGCGGCACTGTGCCTCGTGTCGTGGGACGTCCCGTCTGTGTGCACATCAACGTTAGCTGCCTCGTCCGGTGTGCCGACGGCTTTGCAAATAACACTTAAAAAACTATATGCTGACGCTTTTTCTCTTCTAATGGCACTCTCTGAAACCAAGTATCTCATGTCATTTTTCCAATTGATGTGTTTAATAAAAAGTAATCGCATGTATATATTTTCTAGAGAAATAGCGTATATTTTATGGAGACCCAATAAATAAATTAAATATGAGCACCATCTTTGGTTTTTCGCAAGAATAGAAACTTTGATTTATATCTGCCACCGCGTGGTGAGTTTCTTTGGTTTTCAGTTCTTTGGTGGAAGTGGTTGGTTGCGTCGGGAGTGAACGAAGTTTTCTTCCTTTCTTCAACGAATATGGCGGATCAAGTAAGTATATTATATTTAATTTATCGTGTGCTTATTATTGAATTTGATATTGGCTTTGGGTTTAGTAAATTATTTGAGCATTCTCTCTGCAGTATTATGGTTTTTATGCAGTTTCGATAGCGTGCCGTTGTAGGTTCATGAGCACGTGGCGTTAGTAGTGAACGGGTTGCCGCATGTATTATACAGTTTTAGGGTGATTGAGTTTCACGGACTTGTTATCTTCAATAGTTATCTTCACATAATGTCGGGTGTCTTGCGGATTGTTGATCTAGGGGAAAAATTGTTATACACTAGTGAAGCTTTATCACTGAACCTTAGCCTTTGTTCTTCCAGGAAGTGTTTGGTCGTGTTAAAGTTTATGGGTAAGGGTAGTAGCGAAACCGTAGTAATATTTATATGCAGTCCGCAAATCTTAAGTTCGATTCGCTAGTGTGTCATGTGGAATACAAATTCTGTGACTTACTATGGTTACGATCACTTCCAAGCATTAGCAAACTTTCGATTGTTGCTAAATTTGCAGCCTTTGAGTTATATGATGATATTGACGACGGTCTTCTGAAACTTCATGAAGATACTAAGTCAATCTGATAATTCAGCTGCTGTAACCACACGTGAATTGTTGTGCAAGCTGGTTCACTATGGGCTGGAATTGTGGGGAAAGTAATGTACAGACAGATACGTGTTTTCCCGCTTACAACAAAATCCAAAGAATGTAGTGTACTGCAAGGTTTGAAGGAACACTTAGTTTGCAAAATAACTTATTTGAAAGTAACTTTTCGACCAATTTAACACATCTTAATGGCATTATTATGCAGCCACGTTAGTTTAGTACATTATGTGAATTAGGATTGGCTTTGGTTTTATGTTTGTAGGGTATTGACATGCTAAAATTTTGGTTGCTGGATTGAGAAAGGATAGCTTGTCACTTCAATGTCAGCTACGTAACACTGTGAAGGTAGTAAATCGTAAAGCGATAAAAGTGCCCCTCATTCATGCTTCTTTACACACGGTTTGCCTTTCTTGTTTTCTTAATGGGATTTTTTTGACGCCGTGAAGATGTCCATACCACATATGGGAGCCTCTTGTGGTCTCTCAAGTGATCACTGGTAGATTTTTAATGTACCAGGTGGAAACCAGTTTTTGATTTACTGTTGCTAACATTTTTACAGTGAACTTGAGTAATAACTTGGAATGTTATTTGCTTAAGCAATGCCAGTTTACATGCAGTCTTGAGGAGACAAGTGTAGGTTTGTTGTGGCTGCTATACTCATCTTTTCAGGTTGTCTGAGTATCCTTAACACGACATTTGTGTACAGTGGATAAGGTAGGCCAGAAAATTCAGGACTGTCTTCTCCATCCTCAAAAGCTGGGGAAGGATCTTTGTCCTGAGTGCATGTTATGGAAAATGAAACAGCAGATGTAGCAGCCAAGTCAAGGAGGCATGCAGTGATAATCAGATTCTATCTCGACATTATTGAGGTGCAGAGCTTTGTATAGATAGGAAGCAAAATGTTTGTGTGAGCAGTTGCTAGACAACAGGCTGTACTGTGTGTGCGTAGCTATGACGATGTAGGCAGACCGTTCTTGGTGCTTGCTCTGCTCATACTTTTCTTCGCATTTTTGTGTGGAATTTCATGCGTGGTGAAGCATCTGCAAATCTTAAGTTGGATTCGCTAGTGTGTCATGTGGAATACAAATTCTGTGACTTTACTATGGTTACGATCACTTCCACTTATTAGCAAACTTTTGATTGTTGCTAAATTTGCAGCTTTTGAGCTACATGGTGATATTGACGACGGTCTTCTGAGAATTCATGAAGATACTAAGTCAGTCTGATAATTCAGCTGCTGTAACCATACGTGAATTGTTGTGTAAGCTGGTTCGGTACTGACCGGAATTGTGGGGAAAGTAATGTACAGACAGATAAGTCCAAAGAATGTAGTGTACTGCAAGGTTTGAAGCAACACATAATTTGCAAAATAACTTAATTGAAAGTAACTTTTCAAGCAATTTAACACATTTTGATGGGATCATTATGCAGCCACATCAGTTTAGTACATTATGTGAACTGGAATTTGCTTTGGTTTTATATTTGTAGAGTACTGACATGCTAAAATTTTAGTTGCTTGATTGAGAAAAGATAGCTTGTTACTTTAGTGTCCTCTACTTAACACTATGAAGGTAGTAAATCGTAAAGTGATAAGTGTCCCTCACTCATGCTTCTTTACACACGGTTTACATTTCTTGTTTTTCTTAGTGGGATTTTGGCACCGTGCAGATGTCCATACTACATTTGGGAGCCTCTTGTGGTCTCTCAAGTGGTCACAGGTAGCAGCTCTGCGACATGTTGTTGAGAGGACCTAGGAGTTGTGCCTTGAGCAGTTTTTATAAATTCTACCCTGATAAGGAATGCAAATAATGAAGCAGTACTAGGCTTATTAATTTCAAAACTCTACTCAACAACTCAAAGTACCATAGCATTTTGCTGTGCGGTGACTTCGACAGATATTTTTTTCTTTTTGTAAATTCGTACTCTTCAATATTGTTATGTAGCGTTCCGATCAGGTTTACATTTACACAGCACTGCAAAAAGCTAGTAAGATGTAACAAATTTCTTGCAAAAAAAGTTTCTTGTATAGCTTACACCAGAATAAAGGACAAAAAATTTCATGACTATTTCAATGTGTAAAAAATTAACAAGGTTGTCTGGGAGGCAAAGAAACTGTACAACTGACAGTTTATTCTACTCTAGGAATATATATAAAGCCATGTGGGGAGTTAAGACGATAAAACACGGTATGCTGCCAGTCTACAATTTAGCATAGAACGGCATTCTATAAATTTAAAATTAAACACAAATTAAGAAATAACTTCACACCTAGAGGAACTACTAAAAAAGTCCCTTGTGGTCGAAAAGCATTGTTCCATAGAAGGCAGATTTGTAAAATTCTGCTACAGTTGTCAATATATTTGAAACAAAATATTTAGTTGAAAACTACTGACCAAATTTGCCTACCTAGTCAGCTTCAAGTCAATGTTTATGTATGTTCCTACGTATATAGCATTAAGAGATCTTAGTGTCAAAAAAAAGGAACAGGACATCAGTGACTACTCCAACAGCATCGGAATTTCATAAACCGTACTAAAATGCTTCATTCCACTCTAATTGCACATTTCTATGTCCAGATGCATTCTGAATTAACTGATATTCAGATTTTCTTGTGGTTTTTGTGATACCAATTTTTTTATGTTCAGTACTGCATTCTTATGTTTGGTTCTTAATTGCAGTATTTCATTCGTCCCAGATGATGAAAATTTGCACTTGAAATTGAACAAAGGTGAAAGTAGCCAACAGTGTGGAATGAAACCCTTTGTATCAAATTTCTATATGAAATTGACAGAAATGCCTTCATTAAGGTATTAAGTGTTGATTGCAATAACATGTGAATAATATAAAATCAGAAAATTGGATCTACTTATTTTGGTCTTTCATGATTATGAGAATGTATATTGATTTCCTTGATAGCTCCTGGCCACAGAAATCGTTTTTTCATTTGACTTGTAAACGAAGACAGAACAGCAATATGACGAAACATATTCACGGTTCATATGGAGAATGACACCCCGCCCCCCCTCCTCTCCTCCCACTATCTACAGCCGTACTCCGCAAGCCACCTGACGGTGTGTGGCGGAGGGTACCCTGAGTACCTCTATCGGTTCTCCCTTCTATTCCAGTCTCGTATTGTACGTGGAAAGGAGGATTGTTGGTATGCTTCTGTATGGGCTCTAATCTCTCTGATTTTATCCTGATGCTCTCTTCGCGAGATATACGTAGGAGGGAGCAATATACTGCTTGACTCTTCGGTGAAGGTATGTTCCCGAAACTTTAACAAAAAGCCCGTACCGAGCTACTGAGCGTCTCTCCTGCAGAGTCTTCCACTGGAGTTTACCTATCATCTCCGTAACGCTCTTGCAATTACTAAATGATCCTGTGACAAAGCGCGCTGCTCTCCGTTGGATCTTCTCTATCTCTTCTATCAACCCTACCTGGTGTGGATCCCACACTGCTGAGCAGTATTCAGGTATTGGGCGAACAAGCGTACTGTAACCTACTTCCTTTGTTGTCGGATTGCATTTCCTTAGGATTCTTCCAATGAATCTGTCTGGCATCTGGTTTACCGACGATCAACTTTATATGATCATTCCATTTAAAATCACTCCTAATGCGTACTCCCAGATAATTTATGGAATTAACTGCTTCCAGTTGCTGACCTGCTATTTTGTAGCTAAATGATAAGGGACCTATCTTTCTATGTATTCGCATCACATTACACTTGTCTACATTGAGATTCAATTGCCATTCCGTGCACCATGCGTCAATTTGGTGCAGATCCTCCTGCATTTCAGTACAATTTTCCATTGTTACAACCTCTCGATGCACCACAGCATCATCTGCAAAAAGCCTCAGTGAACTTCCGATGTCATCCACCAGGTCATTTATGTATATTGTGAATAGCAACGGTCCTAGGACACTCCCCTGCGGCACACCTGAAATCACTCTTACTTCGGAAGACTTCTCTCCATTGAGAATGACGTGCTGCGTTCTGTTATCTAGGCACTCCTCAATCCAAATACACAATTGATCTGATAGTCCGTATGCTCTTACTTTGTTCATTAAACGACTGTGGGGAACTGTGTCAAACGCCTTGCAGAAGTCAAGAAACACGGCATCTACCTGTGAACCCGTGTCTAAGGCCCTCTGAGTCTCGTGGACGAATAGCGCGAGCTGGGTTTCACACGACCGTCTTTTTCGAAACCCATGCTGATTCCTACAGAGTAAATTTCTAGTCTCCAGAAAAGACATACTCGAACATAATACGTGTTCCAAAATTCTACAACTGATCGACATTAGAGATATAGGTCTATAGTTCTGCACATCTGTTTGACGTCCCTTCTTGAAAACGGGGATGACCTGTGCCCTTTTCCAATCTTTTGGAACGCTTCGCTCTTCTAGAGACCTACGGTACACCGCTGCAAGAAGGGGGGCAAGTTCCTTCGCGTACTATAACTCGGCTTGCTCTGTGCATGCGTGAATCTGGCAGCTTGGGTGCACCGGAAAGATTTTCCTGGGTAGAGTCGGGGTACTAGCTGCTATTGCTCATATAACACACCTCAAGTAGCCAGAATTGGGAGAAGGCACTGCTCATACCCGAATTCAGCTCTGCGCATTAGCCCGCTGGCAATTGCTCAAACATACATAAGCAAGTAAGCTGTTTATACTAAAGGAGACATCAGCTATGGCATACATCCTTCCAGTAATGCAGATTGGCTCTCTTTTCGCTCATCTTTGTGTAGGATACAGCTGTATGATGCATAGCTTCTTGCTGCTGTGGGAGGTCTCTATTGTGTAGTGCTTGTGGTCTACAGATCACAGTGCACTTATTTGCATGTTCTTTGTTCAAATAAGAGGGCAGAAGCTAAGTTGCCTATGGATTTATCCTCTGTTTTAACAGACCATGACATGAATGTGGTAAGTGTTATAACAGGGCTGCCACAATTCTTCTTGCTTCTCCCCTTTCTACTACTACCTCAGCTTGCAGTTAGTGCTACCATCACTTCTTGCAAGTAGTCTACCAGCTGTCGTCGAGAGGCAGGGAGGTGTGAAGAGTGGTTTGTTTGGATCTTATTCTCAGAGGCTGTTGGTTCAGCTGCCGGAGATGGTCATGTGTGTATTAGGTGTGTGCACTCTTGTTTTCTGACAAAGGATATGGCCAAAAATTTGTTTGTGAAAGTGTGATTGTCTTGTCTGTGTATGTGTGTCTGCGGCTCAGCTGTTGTCTTTTCGGAGAGTTGCTACCTATCTGCAGTAGTAATGTTTAACAGTTATGTTGTGTGGAGAGATCACCGCAGTCTCATTTCATCAACATGATGTCTCTGGCATGTGAATAGCTGGCGACATGAGTGGACTTCTGTGAAGGACCAAAATTGCATGCCATTTCTGTGGGTATCTCGAACAGATCAGGGCTGCGGACGTGAAACCCGTTGTTTCCCACTAATGTGCAGGCCCACTCTGTAGGATCTAGTGACACTGCTCTGCCCGCAGGCCAAGTCTGTCTGTGTGTGTTGTAATGTTATGGATTTTAGAAATGGTGGCTGTCTCACCGCAAGTACATTGTACAGTGTGGCGTCTTATTAACATATTATTTATTCTAGTGCATTTTGGAACTTCTAAAGTCGTATTAGAAAGTGTGGCCGATAAGATGAAAATTGTGGCAGTTTGTACGCTATGTACTCATGTATTTTTTGAAAGTAAAACCATACAATGCCTGTAAAATAATAAGTCATAAACAGTGGGTATTTACTGACAATAGCGAACATAATAAAATCTACATTTTATGGGCCGTCACTTATAGTGTTGGTTTACACAACTCTTCACTATCTTCTACACTTCCTTCAAGAGGCGTACTTCACAGCTCGCGGTCATGTTCTCGCTTCCAGAGTGCGGAGCCTCGGGTTCAGGGATTTTCACGTGCCTTGAGGTGACAGGGTGTTTGTGTTGTCCTCATCATTTTACCATCATTCATGAAAGTGGCGAGTTTGGAATGAGCAAAAGTTGGGAATTTGTACGGACGCTGAAAACCACTCAGTTGAGTGCCCCACAAACCAAAACATCATCAAGAGGCTTACTTTTTTCTGAGAATTATTTCTAAGTTAATTGCAGGTATTTTAAATCTGTCTTGCAACTCCAATGAAATGTGTATTTTTGTTACCAAATATGTTAAGTTTTATTGAAATTAAACTTCAGTGGTCTTAATGAAACATACATACCATTTGGCTTGTTTTCTCCAGCTAAAAAAATTCATTACAAAATATGAGTTCTTACGATTTTTGCTGACATGTTTAGGTATACAGAAGTCCTTGCATTTTTTGTCAACTTCGTCTTTGCTTACTCTTGATATTTAAAAATTGTCTCAAAATTGGGCAGTATCACTTCAGGAAACTTGGGGCAACCCTATTTAAGGTTCTGTGAAATGTCAGTTTTCTTCCGTGGGAAATTGTCTTACTTGTGTTTGTAACGTTTTAGAATACCTGAACATTTTAATGCTATCTTGAAAGGGTGTGACATAGTTTTTACAACACATGCCCATGCATACTTTCTTACAGAATGTTCAGAAAATGCATATCATTTTAATAAATGTTAAATGTCAGGAACTTACTTAGAGTTCAGCTGGTGTTCATAGCAATGGAGGAGTCTGGTGCATGGTAAGTTTCCAGTGAATCAAAACTAGTTTCTGTTCTGAAGAACTGTAGTTATTTACCGTGAGAGATCATTTCTGTTTTATCACATGACTCTTGCACTTAAAATGGTTTCTAATGTACCCTACTAGTTGTGGATAATTTTTATATATGAAAACTAATATGAACTGTTTAATTTTGCAGAGTGAGCGCTCGTTTCAAAAACAGCCAACAATATTTCTTAACCGTAAAAAAGGCTTAGGTGCCAAGAAACGGAAGTCTCTCCGTTACACTCGTAACATTGGTTTGGGTTTTAAAACACCAAGAGAGGTATGTGATTATTTGTTATTGTGTATTAATGTTTTCTTTTTTTCTTTGTGATGTAACAGACAGAGAAGGCATTCCAAAAGCAGCCGCACCTCAACCTTAACCGGAAAACTGGGTCAAAGAAGAAAGTTCTTAGGCGCCATCGTAATATTGGTCTTGGTTTCAAGACCCCGCGAGAGGTTTGTTAGTGGAATCCTAGCAGAGCATGGGGTTACTTGGGACAGTAAAAGGGTCAGCTTTGGTGTTGGTTATACAGTGATTAAGAAGTTAAGGTGTATCTGGGTCTGTAATTTCTTGTGAATTGTCAGCAGGAATTTCATGTGAAAGTCCTTGTGCTGTGCTCGTCATTTGGAAGTGGAAAATATTTTGTTGTTTTTACGTACCTGATGAACCAGAAAGATATTGTGGGAGCTCTACTTGGAAGAACTGACTTGGCAACACTTAATAAAATGTGATTCTGGTGTTGGACTGTAGTTCTCATTTGTCTTGCATGCATTATTTATATTTTTCATTTTTTTGGAGAAGTTTGTATTGATATGTATTTTGTGGTGTGGAATGTGCATGGGACTTCTGGATATTGCATGACTATGCTGTTGGCTGTTGAATTTTACATATTGTCTTATGGAATGTAAATTCCATTGAACTTCTTTCTTAAAATAATTCAGCAAATCTGTGGATGCTGTCAAGGTGCCATTTTAGGACATAAGGATACACTACCAGTTGCAGTATTTTAATAAAACAATGGATACAGTTAATTTAATAAAATGTCATTGTGTGTTGGATTGTAGTCTGTTGAATAGTTCACTGTGATGGTATTTGTGTGTGTCCTAAATGGTCATCAAACAGCTGCAAATGTTTGTACTTGAGTAGCAAAGATTTAATCTGCCATTATCACTCATTTGCTTTCTCATGACATCAAAATAGCAGAGTTGAACTACTCACTGAAATGCAATAGGTATAAAATATACACCATAACAAGAATTGTCATATCACATTAGTTACCTTTACCTTTCTCTACGAAACTTGATTGAAAAAGTCCACATACTGCATTTGTTGGCATTATAGAGCAGTTGTTGACATCTCCATGTCAAATTGGACACAGCCAGTTGGATGGGCTGACCAGTGAAAAGCTGATGATATTTATGCTGCTGACATACAAAGGAATCAAATTTGAAGCTGTCGTTGCATTAATATTCTAATCATACTACATATTGATGTTTCTGTTAAGTATACCACATATCTGCAGCTTTTCTGTGGCAATGTTGTTAATGATCTCAAATCAGAGGCAGAATTCTGGTTGAGGTGCGACATTGATACATGGTGTCACAGGAGAGCTGTTAGATTGGAAATGTCATTTCATTTTTTCGTTATTTCCTGTTTGTATCGGGAATTTTTCAGAATACATATATTACACATCAGTAGTGCCAACAGATGCCAAAAGCTGAGAGACATGACTTTTAAATAATTCATTACACTTTTGTATTTGCCTCTGCAAATGAATAGTTCCCAAAATTCCTTTATGCACTCGTAGCAAGTAGTATGTTCTGGTTGTTATGTTAAATTATTTCTCTCACAATTGAAATGAAATCTTCATGCCATTTGCTATAAAAAAATCTTTTCTGGCATGTCTTCCCATGATTATCCAGGACATTGTTATTGCCACATGCTTCACGGTATTTACAGTCCCATGTCAAGTTTACAACCAACAGGTATCCAGATCATCTTTTAAATCAACCCATTCTTGAAGCTGTGCTACAGCCTAGTCGCCACCCAACCACGACTGTGGCCTACATAGATCAGTGAATACAACCTACGTTCCAATAAATAATATAGAAACAATATTGTAGCTGTTCTTTCTCATACACCCACAATTTCATGTGCCACACTGTCACGTTCAACCCACTTTTGAGGTACATTCCGAAAACCTCTTGTAACATTCGTGCAAGATTACTAATTATCTAAAAATGGGAGTTCCTCTTACGAACATTTTATTACTAATTTGCTGTGTGTAAATCTTACCTAATAGACTGTGAGTGATATTTTTCTTCTTGAGTAACATTAAATTAGTTATGTCAGTGGTTATTTTGTAATATAAGTATTTATTAGTGGTTAAAAACTGTCGTGTGTGTGTGTGTGTGTGTGTGTGTGTGTGTGTGTGTGTGTGTGTGTATTTGGTTTAATAAGAATGTTAACTTTGTAGGAAGAGAGAGAGAGAGATCTGGCAGTGACTTGTGGCATAGCTGCTAATTTGATGTTGATAATCATCGAAACACTGCCAGGAGTTTGCCATAAGCTTATGTCGTACAGTGTACTTTTATAGGGTGAGGAAAACTTGAAAGGCCATTAATAACTTCGCTTGTGTAGAGTTTGGTATTTGATGATAGTTGTGAGCATGAACAGTGATCAGTAAAAAATCTTTGTGACATGTCTGGTACTCCTTTTTAAATTTATTCAGTCTCCCATTCTCTACTTGGAAATCTCTAACAAATGTTACTCATAATTTGAACTCCATACTGAAGTACCCTATTGTCACACTAGTAAAGTAGAAGTGACTAATATTACATTTCTCCCTCTTTGTGCTGCTGTTAATAAGATTACAGATATAAGTTGTTGTGAGCTGTACAGTTGTGTAATCTTGGTCATGAATGAACCTCACAACATAAATAAGATAAATTTAAAGCTTGATGTAGGCTATATATGGTATAACAATGGTATGGGAGCCAGGGTGTGTGCCGTTTCCATAGCGGTGCAGTTTGGTGACAGGCAGAAAAAAAGAAGGGAAAGATTGGATTGGAGGACACTTACTAAAATGTAAGGAAGTGGATACATTTAAAAGGGAAACCTAAGTAGATTAAAACTTTCCCCACCCCCAGCTGGCAGAGATGTTTCTTTTGCAACTACTTAATGGAAACTCTCACTGCGCCAAGTGAGTCAATGCAACAAAAATTGAGTATATTTTGCATTTGTTGTGTATGGCTTTGCATTGTATGGCTTTGCATTGATTCTCAATCACAGTGAAAAGGGAACATGCCATTACCCCAAGCAGAGCTGTTTTGGACTTTGTGTACTATACTGTGTATTGTATGATACACATGGAAACCAGCAGAAAAAGTCTTGATTGGAGCACAAAAAATGTGAATACACTCTTGTTTAACACTATTGTTTACCTTCTTTCCTCTGATGCAGCAGGATGTCACCCATGTGAAAGAATTGTATTGGTCTGCAAAAGTTTGATAGTTTTTTTGTGAAATTGAAATGTTGCAAAACTAATTTTGCAACAGATTTCTCAATTCTGTGACACATTTGTGTGTGTGTTCATTTGACACTACATTTTTACATGTGTTTTGTGTACCAGTAGGGTAGAGTCCACACAGGATATGGTGGCCAATGCACAGGACCAATTACTGTCCAAAGCACCGGGCAAGTTAATTTGTTAATATTTGTTCATTTATAAGGAGAGGCCCACAGTGTTAGCCATCTTTCGACTGGTTGGCGATGACAGAATCGAGGTGCATACTCTGCAATCTTTCTCAAATGATTTTACAAAAGTGTGTAACACATACCTTGCACTGTGAGATAGTGGCATTAGGATGACGTTTCTTCTGTTGCGTGTACAAATGTCCTCTAGCTCTGTTACCAGTAGAATCCGAAGTATGAGCCCCAGAAAAATACCATTTTTATGCGAAATATTTTGGAACATATTTGTCAAATGCTGTTGCATGCATACCGATTGAGATGTGTACCTTTTACTTAGTCAATAGTTCTAAACATTTCCATAAATGAATAAACTGACTAATCAGTAAAACCAGACTTACGGGAAATGGGATGTCAGGGGAGTGAAAGTTGAAGTTCGTCCTGGGTGCCAGCTACCCAAGTTACAGTGCTGAGCTTATAGAATCCTCTATAAATTATATGTTCTTAATTTTCCATTCGAATAATGGAAGCAATCTGAAGAATGCTAAGATATGTGCTGTTTTGTGCATTGTCTTAGTAACCTTTGCTGTTACATTACGTATGAAGAATAACCCAGTAGCTTAAATTGCTGTTTCTAATTTTATTGTGAGCATTTATGTTAACATGGAAATATATTGCTGAAGAAAACTGCGATAAGTGTTTTGAAATAGTATTTTTCTCGAGGGTTTTTCTGGGTTCTGTGGGGAAATGACTGGTTCAAGAATGTCTCTAATTTGTTACCTGAAATACGTGTAACATAAGCATATGAGTCAACATTTATTGATGAAAAAGTTGTCATGCCATCAGTGACCTTTAGGCCTGACTGCAGTGCCAATTTTCACTGTCCTGAAAAGAATCTTGCACACTGTTTTAGAGGAATTTGCATATTGTATCCTGATGTTAGTAGTCTCTTACTTTTGTTACCCTGAATTTGTGATTGATTCATCTGGCTTAATGTTCGCAGTAGTGAGATTTTTGACGATACATGGGTGCATATTACAGTTGTATCTTTAGTCAGAATCCGTCACATCGAAGTATTCTGTGTGTTCAGTTGCATTAGGCTATGCGCTTATATTAGAACTTGCTCTATAGCCCTCGTTGACAGCAAAAGTCAATGTACAAGCAGTTACTTTTCTGTGCAGATGTAAAACTTTCATGTAACTAGATATAAGGGTTGAATGAAAAGTAATGCTTCCACCTTCATTAATTTGGTTTGGATGGGAATGGTTTATTAAATCAAATGTAGAAATAATGCTTAGAATGTCATCTTTAATTACGAAGATTCACTTTTCCATATAATCACCAGTCAATTCGATACATTTTGCGAACAATCAAGTTTTCTGAAGTCGTCACAGAAAAAGTAGACACTCTGTTTCTGCAACCACAGTCTTTATCAGAAGCATAATGATGTCTCTGCAGATTGTCTTTCATTATCGGGAACAGATGGAAGTAAAGACTATGCTAAATCTGGACTGTATGGAGGATGTCATACGATAGAGATTCAGTCTCTGAAGTCTGGAGTCTGCATCTGGGGTACCCATCGTGCACATATCTTCCAATAGCCAAGCAAAGCAATAATGTGACCCACAAGTTCTTGTGAAATGCCAATTGTGCTTGCAATTCCTTGGAGTGATAAGACGATTGTCCTGAATCAGTCTGTCAACATTTTGCTTGTGAAGCTCTGTGGTTGCTGTCACAGGACGTCCGACTCTTTGTTTGTCACTGCAGGTCAGATGTTTCTGCCTCCACATCTTTAAACATATGTGCCCAGTGACACACAGTACTCACATCAACAAAATCTCCATAAACTGCTTTCATTCTCTGATGAATCTCCTTTGGGGTGACACCTTCTGCTGTCAAGAATTCAATGACTGCATGTTGCTTAAATCACATCAACCAACTGTCTGCCCAGGGTTCCATACTTCACACTGTAACACAAGTGTTCAATGCTAAGGCTTCCTGCCATCTGGAACTGTAGAGAAGAGGCTATGAAACAAGCCAGTGCCTGCCGCATACCAATGCTGCCAACTGTTGAAGAGTTACGAAGGTGGAGGCATTACTTTTCAGCCAACCCTCATAGATAGCTGAATTTGTATATGCCAGGGTGCTAAACCATGTGTATCTTTTGTTATTACACTGGAAAATCAGTTTTAAAGAAATGTGGGTGTCTTGTGTCCAACACTTGTTCTAAGACAAGTGAAAAAGGCTGATTCAAAATCTACAAACCATTTATTTCTCCTTCTCGCCCATTGTTCAGATGTACTCCTTGAACAGTTCATATTTCACTAGAACAATTATTGTTACATAGAGTAGCAATGGACTTGGCATTAGGTAAGAAAATTGAGAGATTGAGTCATGTGGTGCACAGACTGTGTATTAATATCTAGACTTTAATATATAATACACAAAATACACTCTGAAAATACTTCTTTAATTTAAACTGTGTTTGCTTTGAATTTCTTAACTGCAGGCTTGGTTGTTATGCCATGGTCGGTTGACGAATTCTGTGGAAGTCTACATTTTAGTATCAGACTTGTTTGTGACGAGCATTTGGCGTGTCATGCTGAAGTGTCCAGCAGTAATCAACCATCAGTGCTGCATCACCAAGATGTCCCTGTGAAAATGTTCACTATGTTTGTCTCTGAGTGAACCTAGATTTTTGTGAAAGATGTGAGAGTTTTATAATTTCCAAGGAAATTCACTAAAATTGATTTGAATGCCATCCATGCATTTCTTTCAGTATCATTAAGTTAGTTTTGGAGGGGGTGTCGGCAATTACCTTCCTTGTTTGTGGACCTCTGAACACACCACTTTTTCGTATCTCAACTCTGGAAATATGTTGCACAGGTACTGAAAAGCATCAGTTGTCATCTAATGCCTTCATGAAATTCATGAGCCCACCTTGGTGTGAGGTGGTTTTACGATTTATTTTGCCACGGCCAATCAATGGCACACAAAGAACATATTTATTTCCTAGCTGCATTGTTTTTGATTTGCCAGTATTTCTTCATGTAGTGGTTCTTTCTACCTTGTTGTCCTGCACACAGATGAAGTAGCAGTACTTGTGGTAATGTCTGCATTCTGATGAGTGGCGATAACTTTTTAATCACCACAGATATGCCTTTTGAACTCATGATACAATATTTTTTCAAGAAGTAGTGACATAGTTCTGTATCTCTCTTTCAGGTGGGAAGATCCAACCAGTATTGATGCATATTTGTTCCCATTGTGTGCTAATGCTGCTTTCAAACTTTTTTTAGGCGAGTCGGTGAAAAATTGCCATGCTTTAATGTTGTTCCACCCCCAAGGCTTGACATGACATCAAATGTTCGTATAGTAGCAAATAGCCTCACTCATTGCTGAGGATTCCACAAGTTCTTTGTGTTTGTGGTGAAAATGCGTAGTTGTACCCAGTGCAAACAAATTAAATTCTTTAATACATCACCTGAGCAGTTCAGCTTTAACTTTTGTTAGTGCCAGGTCCGATATGAGGTCATTAGGGTCAGCATTGTTTATTAAATGAATACCTTCTCCAGATTGGTAGTCATGATCTGATGTGTTACTGGAAGAGGAAAGCAAACCATCTTCCTTTGTTTCATCATCAACTTTATATTCTGTATGTGGCGTTGGTATTGGCAAGTCGTGGACTTGGTTTACAAACTGAGGCAATGTCTGGATGCTTCACAGGTGAGAGTTTTGCTATAGGAAAATCTGATGACATTTGCTAAACAGAAGTCTGTCTATACGAGGTGCATTCAAGTTCTAAGGCCTCTGATTTTTTTTCGAATTAACTACTCACGCGAAATCGATGAGTGGCGTTACTTCTCGACGTAATCGCCCTGCCGACGTACACATTTTTCACAACGCTGATGCCATGAATCCATGGCAGCTGCGAAGGCTTCTTTAGGAGTCTGTTTTGACCACTGGAAAATCACTGAGGCAATAGCAGCACGGCTGGTGAATGTGGGGCCACGGAGTGTGTCTTTCATTGTTGGAAAAAGTCAAGTCACTAGGAGCCAGGTCAGGTGAGTAGGGAGCATGAGGGATCACTTCAGAGTTGTTATCACGAAGAAACTTGTGCGTAACGTTAGCTCGATGTGCGGGTGCGTTGTCTTGGTGAAACAGCCTTCCGGACGTTTTTGTTGCAGTGCAGGAAGGAATTTCTTCTTCAAAACATTTTCGCAGGATGCACCTGTTACCGTAGTGCCCTTTGGAATGTAATGGGTAAGGATTACGCCCTCGCTGTCCCAGAACATCATTTTTTCAGCACTGGTGATTACCCGAAATTTTTTTCTTGGCGGTGAATCTGTGTGCTTCCTTTGAGCTGACTGGCACTTTGTCTCTGGATTGAAAAATGGCATCCACGTCTCATCCATTGTCACAACCGATGAAAAGAAAGTCCCATTAATGCTGTCGTTCCGTGTCAACATTGCTTGGCAGCATGCCACACGGGCAGCCATCTGGTCGTCCGTCAGCATTCGTGGCACCCACCTGGATGACACTTTTCAGGTCGTCATGCAGGATTGTGTGCACAGAACCCACAGAAATGCCAACTCTGGAGGCGATCCCCCAAAACAATTATCTCCACTTTCTCAATAACGTCGTGAGACCGGCTTGTGGGAGCCCGAGGTTGTTTCGGTTTGTTGTCACACGATGCTCTGCCTTCATTAAACTGTTGCACCCACGAACACACTTTCGACACATCCATAACTCCATCACCACGTCTCTCTCAACTGTCGATGAATTTCAATTGGTTTCACACCACGCAAATACAGAAAACGAATGATTGCACACTGTTCAAGAAAGGAAAACGTCGCCATTTTAAGTATTTAAAACAGTTCTCATTCTCGCCGCTGGCGGTAAAATTCCATCTGCCGTACGATGCTGCCATCTCTGGGACGTATTGACAGTGAACATGGCCTCATTTTAAAACAATGCACATGTTTCTATCTCTTCCCAGTCCGGAGAAAAAAACTCGGAGGCCTTAAAACTTGAATGCACCTCGTAGTATGTTGTTAAACTTGTGCCATTTCATAGGAATTCTGAATGTCTGATACTGTTCTTATCTGCATTCCATATCCAACTGCACAAGTTGCGTGTAGATAAATTGTAATGCCCACAGTTTAGCAGCAAAATCCACATTTGAATTGCAGTACAGTTCACATGCTTTTCCCCCTATGGGTCCACTGTCCTTTTGTGAGTACGTGTGGCATGTGTACAGGGCCCCAACCTATTGTAATCTTTCTTCTATCTCAGGCTGCATTCTCTTCCTCAAACCCCTGCTGTCCTCCCACCATCACAACCACCAGTGTTTCCCTTTGATGACCTGGCTGCTTCCCTTGGGATTTGATCTCCCTTTCTAAATTGTTTCTGGGTAAAAAGAACTACTGTGGTGTGAGTTTCTCTCCCCCTCCTCCCCTTCCCCCTTTCTTCCCCACTTAGCCCCTGCCACTCACTAGGTCACCAGCGTATCTAGCCAGTTGACATGGTGGAGCTGTTGTGTACCCATCTGCCCGAGGCCCCTGACAACACGGGAATCATGCTTGTGGTATCTGAGCTCTCACTGCCTCACATCTGAGCTCTTACTGCCTCGCATATGCCTAGGACTGCTTGCTCATCATTTTGGAGCATTGGTACTCACAACAATGACTAAAGTGTGCTAAGCTCCTTACTTCTGGTCGCTCTTCTGCAGCTGGATCTTCAGGCAGGAACGTTCTCTCTTACTCTTACCTTTGCTTCCTTAGCCTTCAGCTTGGAGTGAAACACTTTCCCCATAGCTTGATTTGTTCCAGGACAGGTGGGGAGACCAAACCACTGTTTTTCTGTAGAACATGTCAAAGATAAGTTTGGCAAAGTTAACACAATTGAGTACGGTGGGATCTGGTTCACTACTGAAATAAACCCTTAATCCAGTCAGTCGGCTTCCCCTTGTCCTTGCTAAAACTTAGACATCCTGATGGGCATGAGTCCTCACCAGTCCATAAATATGATCCAGGGCATCATTTTCCACAGGGACCGTCACCTTTAATCTGATGAACTCTGGACTAACATATAATGGCACAGCATTCATTTCATCGCGGGTGTCCATGGAGGTGCTAAGGACAATTGCATTGATAGTGGTGCTTTTATCCTGGCTTTTGAGGGGGTCCCTTCTGGAAAAGTCAGTTATGGTTTAGCATTGTGATGTGAAGACGTATATCTCTTCTCTAATATGCTGTTTGTGGTGTCTTTTGTTTGGTCACATCTTTGCAATGTGAAGCAAATCCTATTTGCTGGGACTGTGGCAGTCCTCTCTGTGTGACCCCAGTTGTTTTTGTGCTCTAAAGTAAAGAAAAACCAAACCAAACATCTCCATGTGGGGAGTCCTTGCACCCCACAACCCAAGTGCATGAACTGTTTCAGCCCACATTCTCCTTGCTTGCCGGATCTATAAAAATGAAAGGAAGTTCATGAATTCTAAGCTCTCAAGTGTTTCTCCTACTCTGAGGCCCAACAGAAATTTGACCACCTTCATCTGGTATCTTTGTCAGTCTTGGCTTCTATTGCATTCTTTGCTCCTTCCTCCTTTTTTACTTTCCTTCCCTTTCCTCCTCCCGGGTGGTTCTGTTCCCTTGCTGCATAGAGCCACAACTTTTCCTTAGCCGGAGAATAAACACTCTTCTCTGGCACCTGCTGGAGAAGGGGCTCCCTCTAGGAGCCCCCCTACTCTGTATCTCCCAGAGAAGCAGCCTGTACTTAGACTTGGATCCAGGGCCAACATTCTGTGGACCTAAGGCCACTTGGTCTCTTCAGATCCTGATATTGGTGCGACGTGTCTTCCTGACCACGCCTCCCATCACTGTTCCAAGGAGAAGGAGAATGTGCATAAATCTCGGAATGAGGCACTCCCTCCGACATCCCAGGGGTTGTTGCCCCCTCCGTGTCAATCAGGGTCCAGTCTTAACATTTATAGGAGCCTCTCCGTCCATACCAGTGATAGACAACTGATGTGACACATTGACCCATTCTTAGCTGTTCCGTGTACAATTGTCCATTGTAACTGATGGTTATAATTGCCACCTTCTGAAATTGCACTCTTCATTCTCTCTGCTCTGTTGGTTGTCAGATTGCAGGAATTTTCTTTTGTGTACACTCGTTCGCCAACTCTTCATAGCTTCCAAGCTTTGTGCTGGAACTGGATAGGTCCTTTGTGAGCCTCCAGTGGTGTGTGTGTTTTGGTCCACACAGACATAGTACTTGGGTTTCTCTTCATACTGTGCTGGAAGTTTGTCATTCAGATCCATTTAATCTGTTACAATATGCAGTCTATACCTCCTCCCCTGCCTGGCCTTCTACCCTTCCTGCTCACCATACCTTCTTAGGCAGCTCCCTTCCCTTCTCCTTGGGGACTTTAAAGTTCATAACCCTCTTTGGGATGGTACTGCGACCATTGCCCGCAGCCGGATTGTTGAAGACCTGTTGGCAGGACTAGATCTCTGCCTCCTCAACACTGGAGCCTCCTCACACTTAACTGTGGCACACGACACTTTTTTGGTCAATGATCTTTCCATCTGTAGTCCTGGAGTCCTCGCCTGTTCAGTGGGCTGTTCATGATGTTTTGTGTGACAGTGATCACTTTCCAATCGTCTTACCTTTTCTCCAGCATTCCTCACCTGGATGCCCTCTCAGGAGGGCACTTAATAGTGCACATTGGTATGCCTTTTCCTTGGCTGCCATCCCAACGTGTCCATCACATGATGGCATTGATAAGTCCGTGCATAGTTTGACACATCCCATTATTTTGGCAGCTCCGTCTGAGATTTCATCATCTTCGGATTCTCCCCGTCGAAAGACTGTCTCTTGGTAGACCCTTGAAATAGCTATGGCTGTTAAAGACTACTGCTGCGCCACCAACACAGCAAATGGCATCCATCTCTCGACCACCTTTTGGCCTTTAGATGGCTTTGTGCCCAGGCCTATTGTAACAACACTTTGCTGTCTGCATGTCTCTTACAAATTTATTCACTTGGCGCCAGCAGCGCTAAGTCAGATTACTTGGCTTGTTACTGGGTGTTGTCACCTTTCTGTTGACGACAAGCTTCGAACACATATACTTTGCGCGCTTTAATTTTCCGGAAATCCTGTTTTGCTGTATCGTTCCACAAAATCCACTTTGAAAGTTCTACAATGTTATAATAAATATCCATGCAGAGGTGATGCCACTTTCCATCAGAAGGTGTCAGTAGTTCTGTTACTGTTTTTGCTAAAGGCTGTCCAGTGCTGGAATATATCTTGAATGAGGAAATGTATCCCGTACTCAAATTACACAGCTTCCGAATGAGTATGCTGTATTTCGCAATTTTCGATGAATTGTGAACTTTAAAATTTAACTGTCCACGCTTCAGTATCATTCCTTCATCAGTTGATGTTTTGACTTGGGTTAAATGTTTCTTTAAACTTTTTCGAAAAAGAATCAATTACGAATTGCACACTGACAAGCTGGTCAGCACTATCCAGTTTATTGTTGCTGCCAGAAAAATGTAAAAATGATAATATTTGTCTGAATCCATTGCAGGACATCTTTTTACGAAATATCGGTGTATCTGTCAACGGATTCGTTGACCAATAATCATTGATCCTTACTTTCCTTACAATTCCCATAAGGATAGCAAGCCCAAACCATTGTCTAAGGTTGGGTCCCATAACATTGACAGATTTGGCATTTTTGAAATCCAGTTTCCTTTTATTGCAATTTTGGCTCAGTGCTTTTTGGGTTTGTTGCTAATATATTCAAACAGATCGTTCCCAATATATATTTGTACGATATCCTCGACTTCTGACAGTTCAGTGTGGAGTGAGTGAAGGGAAGCGTAGTTGCCAGTGTGTGCAAGTGCGTTGGCAGGTGACCATAGTAAAATGTCAGGTTTTCTTGACTGTGTGCTAAGATCTTTCTCAAATGCTTTTCAGAGAAACCAATCAGTAATACTCTTTCTCGCACGTTTTGAAGTTTAATAGTAGTAAGCTTCATGATGAAAAGTGTATCATTTCGTTAATAGCCACAGTTATTGTGATATTTCATTAGTAGGTAACTACTGCTAGAAATTCTTAGTTAGCAGTGAAAAACAGATATTGTGTTTGGTGAGTTATGTTACATGTTGCTGTGTATTAAATGAAGAAAACATATTGAATCATTCTTTAAACTTGGAGCGATACCACTGTTGGTTTCCTATCTTGATAAAATGGATTGTATGTAAAGCACTCCGTCACGAACTCATGATCAGTTGGGGGGGGGGGGGGGGGGACTAGAATGAAATATTCATAAATTCCTCTTATATCCCATAAAGGGTCTGAGATATTGAAACAAGATTTTTGCCAAATTATTAATATTTGAATGAAATAATTTAATTATAGAGGGCAGTTGATAGCTGCGGGTTTTGTGACAATACAAGTGAAGTCACACATTTATTTTTTACTCAGAATGGGCCATTTCACAAACTATTGGCCTGACACTCAATTACTAGTTTAAAAATGCACCATATCAGGATTTTGTTCCAAATTCAACTCTATTCGAGTGTTGGTGAGATGAATTCTTTCATTCGCAGCAGGCCCTGATCCAGGAGCGGGGTGGGGGGCAAATTCATACTCTTGAGAGAAAAAACCTTGTTTCACAAAGTGACTGGCATCCAGCACATGTTAGCTGCCCTGCAGTGGCCTCGTAAAATCTTCAACATTCTGCACTTGGTGTTAGTGGATGGTGCTTCAGTGATGGATCTGGTTTTACAGTTTATTCATGAAAGGGGTTTTTACCATTCTCTCTAAGGGAGGTCCCCTTAGAGATGCCCTGTTGCTTCCTCTACCCCGAATGGGCACCAGCTGTCTGAGCTGGGTGGTGTGCCTCAGACCTCGCCCTACCCCTTTTCTTCCACCTTCTTGTGTCTTCTGTTTGATGTGGTGTTCCTCTGTTTCCCTGTGCTTTTCCTGCAATCTTTTTTTCGCTAGTCGTTCCTGGTTTTTGTTGACTGGTGCCTCTAACAAGTGGTGGGTGTCCCCCCCCCCCCCCCTCATACCACTTTCCGATTTTGGAGGTCTCCGGCTGCTTTCTGAACTGCTGGAATGGGCACTTCAGCCCCCACTGTTTCCTACTGCTTTTTCTTCTGCCTTGATCTTTTCTGTAGACTTCAACCTTTGATCAACCTTGGGGTTTTCTTTCCTTGGGTTTCATAAACTAGGCCCTACTTTGGCATGTAATTTTGATTTGCCTGTTTCTGGTAGGAGGGAGTGATGACCTCACAGTTTGGTCCCTTTAATCATTAGACCAACCATCCAGTCATTTGCTTTCTTCAGAAATGGTGTAAAAGTCTTCCAATGTGATTTGTCTATCAGATAGCTGCACACACAACAGAACAGATTTGGTGAATGATGGAAACTCTGAATGCTATATCACCTTAAATTGAAAATTACTTATTACCTTACCTTAAATTTAACTGTCTTTACAGAAAATGAAAATATTGTATGTTGTTGCATGAAAAATTACTAGTAACATCTGGGTAAAAAGATAGTGTTTCCTGAAATTTAATTTTTGGGGCATTTTCAAAAGCTCATGTGATGAGCAAAATGGTTCTCATAGTTAGCAGTATAAACGACATTAGAAAAAGAAAAGTCAATACCTATTATCAGTGTTACTTGAAGAAATGTTAATTGTCCTACAAAATTGTTGAGGTTCTGCTTCCAGTACTTGTATTCCATCCAGCAGTGTCTGGTATCATCGGTCTGAAATAATATGATAAATAGTAATGGTAGTTGTTAAAAATGTAAAGTGGCAGAATACGAATGGAACAGAAATCATAAATGTTTTTGTGGTGTAGTATTGACCAAGTATTGTAAACTTTATTTTTTCATTGTTATTGCCCAAAGCAGGATCATATTTCTACACATACTGTTAAAGTTCCTGAACATAATTTATCCAAGCATTCACATTATTAAATCACAGGTAATATAATTGGTCAAAAGATACACATGGAAAGCAGATGTACATTAATACTTCAGGTAAAATGAATTTGTGACCTCCTATACATCAGTTTTGGCCAAATTACTGATGGCTCAAGGTCAGAGTTGGAGGAAAATAAGTGGTAAGGATTTTTCAGTTGTGTTGTGGCTGCAATAATTTTTAAACTAAAAAACTATATGGTGTGCCTTTTGTGTTCTGCAGACAAGTTGCTTGTTATTAATACAGCACTTAATTTGTACTCAAACCTGATGTGAAGTATTTATGTACCCCCCCTGTCATGAACCATGGACCTTGCCATTGGTGGGGAAACTTGCATGTCTCAGCGATACAGATAGCCGTACCATAGGTGCAACTACAATGGAGGGGTATCTGTTGAGAGGCCAGGAAAATGTATGGTTCCAGAAGAGGGCAGCAGTCTTTTCAGTAGCTGCAGAGGTAACAGTTTAGATAACTGGCCGTTCTGGCCTTGTAACCTTAACCAAAACGGCCTTGCTGTGCTGCTACTGCAGACAGCTGAAAGCAAGGGAAAACTACAGCCGCAATTTTTCCTGATGGTGTCCTCTTGGGTAAAATATTCTGGAAGTGAAACAGTCCTTACTTGGATCTCCAGGCGGGGACTATTCAGGGCGATGTCTTTCTTAGGAGAAAGACCTTGGTGTTCTACAGATCAGAGCAATGAATGTCAGATACCTTAATCGGACAGGTAGGTTAGAAAATTTGAAAAGGGAAATGAAAAGGTTAAAATTAAATATAATGGGAATTAGTGAAGTTCAGTAGCAGGAGGAACAGGACTTCTGGTCAGTTGAATACCGGTTTATAAATACAAAATCAAGTAGGGGTAATGCAGGAGTAGTTTTAATAATGAATTAAAAATAGGAGCTACTACGAACAGCATAATGACAGCATTATTGTAGACAAAATAGACAAGACCACATCTACCACTGTAAGTTTCTTTGCCAACTAGTTCTACAGGTGAAGAGATTGAAGAAATGTATCATGAGATAAAAGAAATTATTCAGATAGTTAGGGGAGATGAAAATTTTAAGTCATGGGGGACTGTAATTTGATAGTAGGCAAAGGAAAAGTAGGTGAATATGGACTGGGGGTAAGAAATGAAAGAGGAAGCCGTTTGGAGAATTTTGCACAGAGTATAACTTAATCATAGTGAACACTTGGTTTAAGAACTGTGAAAAGATGGCTGTATACAAGGAAGAAGCCTCGAGACACTGGGAGATTTCAAATAGATTATATAATGTTAAGACACAGATATTTAGGAACCAGGTTTTAAATTGTAAGACATTCCCAAGGGGCAGATGCGGATTCTGACCACAATTTATTGTAGATTAAAATTGAAGAAACTGCAAAAAGGTAAGAATTCAAGGAGATGGGACCTGGATAAACTGAAAGAACCAGGGGTTGTAGTGAGTTTCAGAGAAACCATTAGGGAACAATTGACAAATGCAGGGGAAAGAAATACAGTAGAAGAAAAATGGGTAGCTTTGATAGATGAAATAGTAAAGGCAGCAGAGGATCGAGTAGGTTAAGACGAGGGCTAGTAGAAATCCTTGGGTAACAGAAGAGATACTGAATTTAATTGATGAAAGGAGAAAATACAAAAATGCAGTAATCAAAGCAGGTGAAAAGGAATACAAATGTCTCAGAAATGTGTGACAGGAAGTGCAAAATCGTTAAGCAAGGATTGCTAGAGGACAAGTGTGAGGATGTCTAGGCATATCTCACTAGGGGTAAGATATACTGCTTACAGGAAAATTAAAGAGACCTTTGCAGAAAAGTCACCTGTATGAATATCAAGAACGCAGATGGAAAACCTGTCCTAAGTAAAGAAGGGAAAGCAGAAAGGTGCAAGGAGTATATAGAGGGTCTATATAAGGGCAATGTAATTCAGGACAAAATGTGGAAGTAGAAGAGGATGTAGTTGAAGCTGAAATGGGATATACGATACTGTGTGAAGAATTTGACAGAGCACTGAAAGTCCTAAGCCAAAACAAGGTCTCAGGAGTAGACAACATTGCATGAGAACTACTGATAGCATTGGAAGAACCAGCTTTGACAAAACTCTACCATCTGGTGAGCAAGATGCACGAGACAGTTGAAATATCCTCATACTTCAAGAATAATGAGATTCCAATCTCAAAGAAAGCAGGTGTTGACAGGTGTGAAAATTATGGAACTATCAGTTTAATAAGTCGTGGTTGCAAAATACTAGCATGAATTCTTTACAGATGAATGGAAGAACTAGTAGAAGTTGACCTTGGTAAAGATCAGTTTGGATTCTGTAGAAATGTTGGAACATGAGAGGCAATAATGACCCTATGACTTTCTTAGAAGATAGATTAAGGAAAGGCAAACCTGTTTCTAGTATTTCTAGTGTTAGAGAAAGCTTTTGACAATGTTGACTGGAATACTCTCTTCCAAATTCTAAAGGTGGCAGGGGTAAGATACAGGGAACGAAAGGCTATTTACAATTTGTACAGAAACTTGATGGCAGTTATAAGAGTCGAGGGGTATGAGAGGGAAGCAGTGGTTGGGAAGGGAGTGAGACAGGGCTGTAGCCTATCTCCAAATGTTATTCAATCTGTCAAACAGCAAAGGACCTGGAGGAGTAGTTGAACGGAATGGACAGTGTCTTGAAAGGAGGATACAAGATGAACACCAGCAAAACCAAAACAAGGGTAATGGAATGTAGTCGAATTAAGTCGAGTGATACTGAAGGCATTAGATTAGTAAATGAGACAGTTAAAGTAGTAAAGGAGTTTTGCTGTTTGGGGAGCAAAATAACTGATGATGGTTGAAGTAGAGAGGATATAAAATGTTGACTGGCAATGGCAAGGAAATTGTTTTTAAAGAAGAGAAATTTGTTAACATCAGGTTTAGATTTGTCAGAAGTCTTCCCTGAATGTATTTGTATGGAGTGTAGCCATGTATGGAAGTGAAACATGGACAATAAATAGTTTAGGCAAGAAGAGAATAGAAGCTTTTGACATGTGGTGCTACAGAAGAATGCCAAAGATTAGATGGGTAGATCAACTAATTAGGACGTACTGAATAGAATTAGGGAGAAAAGGACTTTGTGGCACAACTTGACTAAAAGAAGGTATCGGTTGGTAGGACATGTTCTGAGGCATCAAGGGATCACCATTTTAGTATTGGACGGAAGCATGGAGGGTAAAAATCGTAGATGGAGACCAAGAGATAACTGCAGTAAGCAGATTCTGAAGGATGTAGGTTGCTGAAGGTATTGAGAGATGAAGAGGCCTGCACAGGGTAGGGTAGCATAGTGTGGCATCAAACTAGTTTCTGGACTGAAGACCACGACGACTTATGGATGAGGTTATAAAAAAGAGCTTAAAAATACTACTGTCAAACATTCACAAACCACTGTTTTAACAAGTGATTGTTTATGAAACCTGAAAATATTTGTAGCTACGTTCTTTAATCCTTTGACTGCTCCAAAAGAGTTAACATGTCACGCTCTGTTGCTCCGCAGGTGCCAAGGATGTATTCAAACATGGTTTTCATTTAAGTGCTATTGATGTGTGTACGTGCCCTGTTCTGAGTGACCTCTCCCTGCTCTGGACAACTTATTGCCATATTTCAGCATAAAAATTCTAGTATTTATCGTACAATATATGTGGCTTATCATTTGCAAAAATTTCATTTCCCATATCTTGAACTGTTTATAAAACTTTGATATAACATTATTCCCAATGTGCAAGGAAGGAAATAGGTGTCATGCAGGGGGAACTTGCAAAATGAGATACCATTCTGCAGTTTCAAATAATGTTTCAATATCTTGCCCACATTACATACATAGGAATGTACAAACCAGAATTGACCATAAGCAAAATTTAAGCAATGTATCTTTATATCTGAAAACCCTTTAAAATGTTGTGCAGTCTTGTACTAAATTTGATGGAGCACAGTAAATATGATGAATAAGAAAAAGAAATTCAGTCCTTTATCAAGCGAAGATATCAGACTCTTAAGTTGGCAAAAATAATTTTTTTCTGCGAATAGTTTTCTCAAAGTCAGATAAGTATTTCATACTAGCTGGAAGGTGACATCTTAGCAGAGGTAGCATATCAGGTGAGCAGTACAGAGGCAACAAAGCCATGTCCAGCTCGGAATGTAGAGATCATGTCTATTGTAGAAAAGGGCTAATCTAACTGGGGATAACTTTTTATTGTTTATACAGGACAGTTCATTGTGCTCTAAGAAAGCTGTAAATAACTCGTATTTGTGTTACCTGGAAACTTTCCTTATCCTGAGGGACTCCAAAACAAAATCTCATCTAGTACTAAGAGAATCCCTCTTTCTAATGAAACAACAATAAAGAAAATTGTGATGGTATTTAGCAGTCATAAAGAGGTTTATGTATTTGATGAGAGAGGTTATAAATTTGGTCAAAATTGTCAGATCTTGCAGCTCTTCAATGACAGCAACCTACAACACTGAATCTATTTTGTGCAAAGTTTCATTCGCATTGGTGAGGGGAGTGTGATTTCTAAAAGTTACTCTATGTAGTCACCCTTTGACAAATGTATCAGTCTGTTTTTTTTTTTCTCCAGATGTTAAGCTTTATCATTTGGGCTTTTGCCACTTGCTCACTATTTTTAACATTATGGTGCTGATACAGTAAAAAGTAAAAGGTTTGTTTTGCAACTGGAAACTAAACCATATGAGAGTCCATCCTATTTGGGTAGCTTAAACAATTCAGCAAAGATTGAGGTGTTGGAAAACAGTGGTTGCTGGTTGCATGCAGTTAGTCCTAAGCTTAACAATATTAAGATAAGAACATATACTAAGTTGCTGAGGCATTTGGAAAAAAAATTGCATCTGCATTGCTTTCATACAGAAACTTGTACTTTCTCCACAGGCAATTGAGGGTACATACATAGACAAGAAGTGCCCATTTACAGGCAATGTGTCCATACGAGGGCGTATTTTAACTGGTGTTGTGCAGAAGATGAAAATGCAACGTACTATTGTTATCAGGCGGGACTACCTGCACTACATTCGTAAATATAATAGGTTTGAGAAACGCCACAGGAATATGTCTGTCCACTTATCACCTTGCTTCAGGTAATTGATGTATATTTGTCTGTTAACAGTACCTTAAAGCTATGATGATAACATTGACGGTCTTCTGAAAAACTGATTAAAATTTCTTCATCTGAGAAATGTCTTTCAACTTATTAACTTCTTGTTACTTTACATCGTACTACATTAGGATTTTTTCTTTACAGGGATGTGGAGATTGGCGATGTGGTAACTGTTGGTGAATGCAGACCTCTTAGTAAAACTGTTCGCTTCAATGTTCTAAAAGTGTCGAAAGGAACAAGTGCAAAGAAGAGTTTCAAGAAATTCTAACTGTATGGATTTCAATCAAAATAAAAACATATAAATTAGGATGTTTCTTATCTTAATTTCTACATGAAAACCAACTATGTAAATCTGTATTGAAATATAATTCCTTATTACTTGTGGCGTCATTCAGAAATAAAACGGGCCACATTTCTTAAGGAGTAGTAGTTAAATGGACTGATCTGTCTTAGTGATTCCTTTAATGAAAGAATTGACAACAGGATAGAGTGAAATGCAAATGAATAATTTTTATTATGATTTCATGAGTAGCCCAAATTCTTTGAAGTTCTGTTTTATCAAATTAAAAAAAAAGGTTGGCTCTGAAGTAAAAGATCAGATTTCTCTGTAGTAAAAGATCAGATTTGTCTGACTTTAATATCTAGTAATCTGTCATGTGTTAAGTATTAATCTCATGAATGAGATTTTCACTCTACAGCGGAGTGTGCGCTGATATGAAACTTCCTGGCAGATTAAAACTGTGTGCCCGGCCGAGACTCGAACTCGGGACCTTTGCCTTTCGCGGGCAAGTGCTCTACCAACTGAGCTACCGAAGCACGACTCACGTCCGGTACTCACAGCTTTTCTTCTGCCAGTATCCGTCTCCTACCTTCCAAACTTTACAGAAGCTCTTCTGCGAACCTTGCAGAACTAGCACTCCTGAAAGAAAGGATACTGCGGAGACATGGCTTAGCCACAGCCTGGGGGATGTTTCCAGAATGAGATTTTCACTCTGCAGCGGAGTGTGTGCTGATATGACAGGAGCAGCTTGTAGATAGTAAAGCCAGAAGGATAATGGGATCTAAGGGTGTGTAGTACGGACATTTTCTGTCCATGTAATTCAGGGGAGCTGGGGTTGAGGGAGGATCCAGATGACATGGGTTGTGAGATGTCATTGAAGCTGATTTTCATGCCAGTAGTGTGCTCTGCCACTGTTTTGCTGTTGTTCAGTTTGAAATTATTATGAAATTGTAATTGCATTAAAGATTTGCCTGTAGAACCAGTTTTTGTAAGTAGCTACACATCAGTAATCACTTTTTTAATCGAAATTTTGCAAGTTAAATTTTCAGCTGTTGATTTATGTGATGATATTGACGACGGTCTTCTGAGTGCACTTGAAGATAGAAGTCATTCTGATACTTCAACAGCTGTGACTACACACATGGGGATTAAATCATCACTGTATGAACTTTCGGTGTTAATAGAAGAGAGCAATCTGTTCATTTAGTAATGCACTGATGTTTGTCTGAAGGAAGAAGTGGAGTTTTAAGGAATTGTGTTGAATCACTTCGGATTATGGTAATTGATGAGGAGTGTAAATAATGAAGATATGAGTAAACAAAGTATTTGGTGTTAAAAATGAGGGAAATATTGAGATTTGATCCATGTAGAGAAAATCTGAGGTAGAAAGTAGCAACTTGATTTCTTGGAATATGATTTGTAATGCCATATCCCTACACTGTTACGCTTGGCTCCCCTAGCCTCGACTGAGGCTGCACAGTGGTCAGGCTCTGAACACGTTTGGGAGTAGTGAGATTCTCATAATTGTCAAGCAGTAACTATTCAGGATTTCTCAAACGTAGTGATGTTACTGTTGGGAATAGAAAATTTCTTATCCATTCTTAGCTTGTGGGTAATCTCTAATAACCTTGACAACATTGTGCTGCAGCAGCATGTGATAGGTTCAATGTTAAAATATGATGATTTCAGGAATCTGAAATAATACTTTGATACAGAAATGTTTCAAGACCAGACTAAACTTATTTGTGCATTTTACTTGGTCTAGTGGTGCTATAGTAAGTGCTTATTTGTGCATTTCCATTATTTGGCGGTTTTGAGTAGTTTCAAACAAGACAATGCCTATATTAGGTTTAATTTTAATTTCTTTTTGTAAATAAACTGTTTCTGTATTAACTTGAGCAGAAGCTCAAGTAGGTCACTTGAAATGAAGCCGTATACAGTCACAAGTCGGTAGTCTCAACTTGTCAAGAATGACCCGTCCGCCCCAGTAGCTGAGTGGTCAGTTCGAAAATGTCAATCTGAACGGCCTGGGTTCGATACCTGGCTGGGGCAGAGATTTTCTCCACTCAGGGACTGTGTGTTGTTATCCTAATCATCATTTCATCCCCATCAATGCGCAAGTCGCCGAAGTGGCGTCGAATTGAAAGACTAGCACCTGGCGAATGATCTACCTGACAGGAGGCCCTAGTCACATAACATTCACATTTACAAGAGTAACCCTGGTTTGCCTGCTTTTCTACCATGTTTGATACTTCGCCATGTGTAGCTAGACTGTCTGCTACAGTCGTACTCTTGAAGAGTAGTTCTTACATTGACAGTATGTTGATTTGCATACCTGCTCAAGAGAGGGCAACAAAGTTGAACAAATATCGAGCTTCCTTACAAGGCTCTTGAGATTTGCCTCTCTTTTCATGAACGAGTCCAATTTCTATCCAATTAGCAACTCGAACAGTTGTCAGAACTGGAAAATTAGTGCATGCTATAAAATTCTTGTAGTAAAGAATTCCTCATGGGACACCCCACATCGTAAATGTGCTTCTGAAATCACTATACTGTAGCATTCGGAGCCTGTAGACAGCAGCAGGCTCCCATTCTTGTGGAATGATCCAGTAGGTTGAGACATTAATGAAACTGTGACACCCTTCACAGCAAATAGCGTGTTACCTGCTGAATTCACTCGTGCACAAATGCTAAAAGACCAGATTTGGGTGTGGGAACATGGTACCTGCAGTATTCTACATGAAAGAGAACTATGAAAATCGGGTAATTTAGTTTGAGCTTATCATTGATTTGGTGTGAGCACAGCTGTTCAACAAATGTTTGGAACCAAGTATGGTAAGAAGCCACCAACGAGGAAGGCCATTTACCACTGGCACAACAAATTTATGATGGATTGCTTGTGCCCGGCAAAGAGAAGTGGATGTCCCAGTGTGAGTGAAGTGAATGTGGAGCACATACAAGAGGCATTCATAAGGTGTTCAAACAAGTCAGTGCAGCATTTATCTTTCGGTAGGATGGAGCTCCACGCCATTTTCATCTTCGTTGTGGGTACCTGAACACAGCTGCCGTATCAATGGATTGGCCATGCTACAGAAGGGGACATCTGTTTCATGAAATGGCCTCCCCGATCATCAGACCTCTCGGGGTGACTTGTTTTCTGTGGGACACATTAAAGATCAGGTGTATTTACTGCCTCTACCACATAATGTAGCAGAGATCCAGGAGAGAATACGGGAATCGACTGCCAGTCAACAAAGCCATACTGGAACAGGTATGGCAAGAATTCGATCACCATATTGACGTCTGCCATGTAGGGATGGGCTATAAACGCGCGACCCGAAGGCAAGGAATGTCTTCGGTACGCTCAAGAAGTTGTGCAAACCTTCAGTACATGAAGCACTGAGCTGCAGCAGTCGTACTCGTCACACGTTCCTGCACGGAAAACTGAAATTATGATTCATATCAACTGTACTACTGTTATTAATGTGAGCTGAAGTATTAGTATGTCTCATACGACAAAAATCATAGAATTGTCGTTTAAAACAAACCACAGAATTGGCATGAAACAAGCTTTTTTTCTTACAAAATAAGTTACCTTGTAGATTCTGCATGTATGCATGCATGCTAAATGTAATAGTGATATAGCCTTTTATATACAGAAACTGCATACATGCGTTTACTTATTGAAGAAAGGAAACAAGTTGTCCAGCAGAAGGCATTTTCACATCCCATTGCTGCACTGCTGCAGACTTTTGTTTAGAAATATGATTTTATTAACCAATTGGCCTTTTAGTTTGCTTCTTTGTTTATAAGTAGTTTTGTTTTCGAAAATATTCTTTCAGTGGGAACAGAAGTTGCAGGTACTGCAAGATTTTTTGCCACAACAGCTATCCTTGATAACTTCATTTTTTTCCAGTAGTTTAAAGAATTATCTGTGTTGTAGGTATGATTCTTCCAAATATCGTCTATGCTATCACAACTGCTTTTCATTAGATTTTTATTGGAAACCTCTTCGAAAGAAGCGCATAAGGAACTACTGGCGGCTTGTTAGAAATGGTACTCGTGGCTAGTGTTGTTAGCAGCCGAATGAGTAGATCATAAGGTCTCTACCACGTTTGGGCACTCTGCAATTAGGCTTGCAATGGCATGTTTTGAATGAGTGGGATTGGTAAATGGTAATGTTTTGAATCTTGGGTTGAGAACTGTGGCAACGGCACATACTTTGTTTCTATTAAACCTAGCTGGGCTACTAGTGAGTTGTGCAGATGTTGCTGTAGCTCCTCTGCTGTCGTGGTAGCCCACTTCCCATTGTACGGTTAGGATTATTGGAGTAGCTTTCGAAAGAGAGGTATAGTTTTTAGTTGTGATTTCACTTGTTACCACTTCAAATGGCTACTGTACACACACAGTCGCTCAAACTTCACCACTCGTCAACTGTGAGGTTCTCTACACCTGAATACAAAGTTCAACAGGCTGCAGTGCATTCCTTTTGCTCCACTAGATGTTGTAGCATATAATGTACTGTTCCATCAGGTTTAAGTTTCCTGAATCAATTTATGAACAGGTTTTTTCATTAGATCCTGGATCTTACGGAGTTTTTTTATTAGCATTGCAACTTGTTTTAAAATAGCCAACAATTTTTCTGGCCTTTTCCCGCATTATGCATAGCTCACTGTTGCTGTTCAAAGAACTTTTCTCAACTAAATTGGTGTGTGCTAAACATGGCACATGTTGCAAATTTATGTTGTCACCGTGAATAATTTGTACGGCTGCCATCATGTTACTGGCATTGTCAGTTGTGATGCTTACAACTTTGTTTTCAATGTTCCATTTTGAAATCACGTTATCTAACTCCTCACTAATATTTAGCACTATGCTTTTCCAGGAAATGGAATGTCTTGAGAGCTAAAGCTTTCAGGCACCAATTAGTGATAATGAAATGACCTCTTACAGCCTCAGTATTGAGTGAGGTCCAAATATCGATTGTTAAAGAAACGCAAGTAGTCCTTGACGTCCAAGTTTACAGCCTCTTTCTGTTTATGGTAATGGTCCCGAATCATGAGGCGCAAAATTTTTTGTTTTGGTATTGAGTATTGTGGGTCCAACAGTGAAATAAAATGTCGAAAACCAGTGTCCTTGACGATTGAAAGCAGTTGAAAATCGTGTTATGGCCACCAGTGCTTCATCTACCTGTTGCTGTTTACTTCCCTCTATGAAGAGAAATGTAAGATTTAGATCAGTGCTCCTGCAACGGAATAAGTTCTGCTTGACAACTAGTCCAATAACATTACATATCGTATCATGCAAAAGGTAGGATAGTATAGGTTTGATTTTGGGGTATGTTATCGGTGTACAAATAAAAATGAAGGTTTTTTAGTGTGGTGGACTTCTTCAGACACTATCTGAACTTTTGTTCAGGATTCACCTTTTGTATCATACCTACCTGGATATTTTGTCTGCCTCGCACTATTGGAAGAATGAGCCTCTATCCATGGACATCGCTGTTTAATTGCTCGATAAATTGTGCAGTTTAAGATGTCTAATCATGCCCGTTGTATTTTTTGATGGACTTTTAGATATTGAAAGTAACATCTCCATCCTCCGTAAAGTATTGCCAGCACCATGATGTTTGTTTTCGAGTGTCGATATTTATTTGAATAACTTTACTTGAATGAAACCTGAGACATACTAGTTAAGAATGCAGTCAGCGTGTTTGTCTAGCGGCGGTATTCAATTCATAAAACAGCGGCGCGTGTATGTTGCCGCAGGCACACGCTGCTGAGCCGTTTATCATGAGCTGCTTGAGAATTGCTCGAGAACTAGAGGCTCGAGGAATTCTCGGTGTGCTCGAGTCTCCTCGCCTCACCATGCTGCTGTTTGCATATCAAATGTTTCTAAAAAATATTTCAGTTTCTCTTCATATTGCAATATGTATGACTTCTGTGCAATGTTTAGTTCTTGTGCAATAAATAATTGAAAGTGTTCGGCTTTATGCACACACTGTATTTGCAGTATGTTTATTTGAAGTCGTAAGTACGTTGGGCATGAAATGCCATTTGAAGAACTGAGGAATATTAAAATGCAATAGGGCATTAACTGTTCTTTGTAGGTTGCTTGTGCAGTTCATTCTATTTTTGTGGAAATTTTTATGTAATGAAGTAGTAAGTGTAGCCGTAGGTGTGGTACCCGTCCGTTAGATTGGTTTTCCTTGTAGTAGCCATACACAGCTACTTCCTTATGTAGCTATACCATATTTCGGTGTACTCTCAGTGAAATTTATATTCAGACATCTATTTCATCTGTGGAAATTGAGATGAATCGCTCTATTAACAAGAATATGTGGTTAAGATTGCAAGTGCTCTCATTTGCTTTACATATGAAAAACTTGATATAAAACTTCATATAGATGTTTTAGAAACAAGTGTTTGTAAGCTTAGGTTTTTCATTTAATAATTCTGTTGGTGAAATTCACATGCTAAAATTGAGTTTGGAAAAATGTTTTTTGGGCTTAAAGGGTAATTGAAATTACGATGGTTTGTCACACCCAGTGCCTAAACAGAAGCATCCTTTCTTCTTAGCAAGTGCTATTTTAGACACTATTGATGACTGTGTTGCTCATATTTTGCCTCAAGCACAATATTTTCCTTTTATTTACAGTACAATTACATTGTTCCATAAAATTTCAACACGTGAATCAGACTGGTGCACTTAAAATTGTATATTATACAGGGTCCACATATAGTTCTCTTGATGTCGTTCATGCACCAACATTTGCAGGTATGTTCAAGACAATGTAGCACAGTACTGCACACCTCTATAAGCTTAGTTCTTGAGACTGGAAAACAATCCCTGTCCCTAGCTAATAAAGTGTGTGATAATCAAAAATAAAACAAAATAGGTTTGTATTAGAAACAGTGGTATGTCACATCTACACCCGGAAAGCCACATTAGTGTGAGATTGTCAGGAAACCTGCATATGAGCTCTAATTCCTGTTTCTCATCATTTTGTGAGATGTTGGTGGAAGTAATATATTGCTAGACTCTTCCCCCTCAATTGCAAACCTCTCTGTGATGCACAATGCCACTGGACTTTCAGAATCTCTGCAATACTCTCTGAGTGACAAAATGACCCTGTGAAAAACCTGCCACTGTTCTATTAACCCCAACATTGCAAGCATCCAACAGTGATGAGCAGTACTCAAGAATTGATTGGAGAAGTGTTTTATGAACCACTTTAGAGTGAATTATTCCTTAAGATACTTGCTCTGAATGTCATCAGGTTTTCCCACTATCTGTATTCTGTGATCATTTCGAACTTGTCACTCTACATGGTTACTCCTAGGCATTTCATGGAAATTTTCGAGCAATTTGTTACAATAGCGGATTTATTCTATATATGTGCAGTATGTTACATTTATTTACATTCAGTCCATACACCATAATCTCCTGCAGGTCATCCTGTAGTTTGCTAGACTACATTTTCGAAAACACCATCTGCAAACAGCCTCGTGGAGCTTCTGACATCCGCTATAAACTAATACTTCACTGTGGTACTATAATTTTTACATGTGTTGGCTTTATTTTGTTAAGAATGATGTGCTGTTTTATCTGTGAGAACATGTTGAATTGTTATTTCTTCACTAAATGACTGCAGAACTGTATCAAATCCACTCGTGTCAAGAAACACCGAATCAAAGTGCCAATGTATGCAGTGCTGTGGACCTCATAATTGAACAGAGCATACTGACTTTCACAGGCTGTCTGATATGCTTGTTGATTTTCTATAGTCAAGAATTTCATTCTTCAATTATGTTGTGATATCAGCATAAACATGTTCCATAATAAGTAGATTGATGTCATTGATATAGTGCTACTGCTTACAGTAAATTTTCTTGCAGAGGTGTAAGACAAGTGATTCAAAAAGTTTGAAGGCCATGCAGTCAGGGATCAGTATGCCAGTCAAACGAAGCTACTGTGAGCATTGAGGCAACCATCCCACTGATGATGCACCTGGCTGGAGATACACATTTGGTAAAACACTGTTTACTGCTGTGTAAAGAAGCTTAACTGCCTGCTTCAGATTCTAGTCAGGTATCATTGACACCATCAGGTGGGGAAGAGACCAGGACTATTGGGTGGGTGCAAGTGTCTCCCACTTCAAATGTACTTTCAATTTGTAATATAGGGCGTGTATTATGAAGCTGCAGCACCCAGCAAAGAATTTGCAACACCATTCCAGAATGGTGGTGTTTGACAGGCATGTTCTCCCATGCATGTTCCTCATTGTCCAATTGATGTCAAGAGACATTTGTTCAGCAACTGAGAAAAGAATAACAGTGGTGGTCATGTTATATTGCCATAGTGAACATTCCTGAGTTGTTACAATGCATGTATGCTGCATCAGTGCCCTTGAATGGAAACTTTTACTGCCCTTGATATAATCAGGACAAGTGCTACCAAGCATACTATAAATTGGTTCCTGTACAACATTCCTAAATGACAAAAGTTATGTCTTGTACAGGGGTATGACCCATGTAGCAAGAGGTTGGATTAGATGTGATGTAAGAATATTTTGTCAATAGTGTTGCTACACGAGTCACAATATCTTGAATTCCTAATTGGATTAGATATTAGCTGGGGGTAGTTCAAATAACTCCCAGTTTCACTGTTCTAACCCATAAACTGTTGTTACTAAGTTGGCAGCTTTTGTTCTTTGTGGTGGTATTAATGACAGCCTTCTAATACATACGAAGATTGAAAGCAATTCCGGTAGTTCATTAGCTGTGATCAGAAAACCACTCTTGCTCTCTCTCTCTTTAAATGTAAGAAGCCCTAAACTCCTCACAGGCAGTGATTAAAACACTAAACGAACCTGCCTCCATCCCAGAAACAACAAACCAACTTGTTACAGAAGCTGTAATGGAGGACTTCATCTGAACTGTAACAGTCGTCCTGTTGAACATATTCCAGGACAGGAAGCATGAAGTAAAAATGGTAATAAAGCAAACCCCCAGACAACTGCTGGGAAAAGACCTTGAAATCATGCAAAGCATGAACAGGGTCCACATCAGTCAGACATCTGGAAAGAAGCCCCTCATGAAGACCCTAATCCCGTGAAGCTTCATGCCATGAGACTAGAAACGACAAAACGAACGTGATGTTCGTTAATGACCAGGGACTCTAGAACAAAAACACATACTTACGCACACCCTATACACAGAGAACATACGCATTCTTGGAGTAACAGAAACATGGTTGAAACCCTATGAAAGCTGCAGGCTAAGCAGATACAACTGCTACTCCTAGAACAGACACGATGCCAGAGAAAGGGTGGCAATCTACACAGACACCAACATACCCACAGTACAGATATCCCTCCAAGACACAGAAGCCATTATGGTGCAAATCCGGATGCATTGACAATGCTAACAGTTGCCTGCCTCTATAACCCACCTGGACACCCAATCCCATACGACTTCCTACAGTACCTAATGACAACACAAATTCCTCCTAACAGACATGAATGCAAGACACACTCAACTTGTTGACACTGCAACAAACGTGAATGGCCGCGTCCTTTTTGACATGCCAACAACCGATCCCATTATGAGACCAGCACTGGACCAACCAACCTTCATAGGACACCAGGGCACCTACACACCAGACCACATCCTGCATAGTCCCATCCTATCTGACAACCTCACAGTACCCCAGCGAGGAGACCCCATAACCAATGACCATCCTTTTCAGCACCTCAGCAATTAGCACCCCTAACTGTCATCCCACACAATGCAATGTACATATACACTCCAAGGCGGACTGGGCCAAGTACAAAACAACCATACAAGACGAACTGACAGCACCCATAACTCAACAGACAGTGATGATTTAGACTACATAAACACCCAGCTAGAAAACTCCATCAAGAAGGCCACATACGAAGCAGTCCCAAAAAAGTCAACTAGTGCCCCACCATACCGGCGGAGGTGCTAGCAATCATCCAACAAAAAAGACTACACTGCGAAATGACGAGAACCTGAAACCCAGATCTCAAAAGGCAATGGAACCGCCTCAACGCTCAGGCAAAACGACTCGTCTCCTGTCACAAACAAAAAGAATGGGACGACACATGTAGACAGCTAAATTACAAAGATGGCCGCAAATTTTGGAATAAGTTTAAAACTTTTAACAGGCCAAAAGAAACCCTCCAAACACATGATCCTTGTAGTCAATGAACCAACCACAGACTCTAAAAAACAAGTAGGCACCTGCCAAAACATCCTCCAGTCCATACATTCCTTCCCATTTGACGACAAATTCTGCCGACCCCCAAAGATCAACTCCCCGACCTTCTCAACAGCCTAACAGAAGACACTGCCGAACTGACAAAACCTATCACGGACACACAAATTATAAACGCAATAATGACAGGACGAAACTCTGCCCCTGGACTGAACATTAACAAACGCATACACATCGAAAACTTCGCCTTCCCCACCATAATCCCAACACTATCACTAATATTCAACTACTGCCTGACAAACGAAGCAATCCCCAAGACATGAAAGACAAGTAAAACCATAATGATACATAAAACCAACTACTAACCCCCCTCTCTTACAGACCAATATCACTACTAGACGTCATAGGGAAGACATGAACGCATCCTCAATGACAGACTACAAAAACATGCAGACAGAAAGCAACTACTCCATATCCTACAATCCGGATTTCGAAAGCACCTCTCCACCTCCGACCCTCTCATCAAACTTACTAGCAACATCACCAAAGGATTCAACAGATCCCATTGCACACTAGCCATATTTTTAGGCACAGAGCGCGCCTTCGACTATGGCACAACGGACTGCATTACAAGCTAATTAAACTGGGCATCCCACCCAAACTAGTGCGCCTCATACACATCCAGATCACCGGAAGGATTTCCAGAGTCCATGTAAATGACGCAGCATCAGAACCACTCATCCCAGAGGCAGGCGCACCACAAGAAGCTATATTATCTCCGCTACTGTACATGCCTGACGCACTGACCCCAAGAGACACCAACGAAAAGATGGTGCTATATGCGGACGACACTGCTTATTGGTGCACAGGCCTCTGGACAGGTGCCTTGGCCACACTCTAAGAATGGAGGATAAGACCAAACCCCACAAAAACAGTGCTACTTCAGCAACGAAACCTGAATCGAAAGAAAACACACACACTGACATCACCCCCAGACTCTGGAACCAACCACTACAACTCACAGTCTCCACAAGATACCTTGGGGTATTCCTTGACAAACACCTAAACAAAACAAGACGAAGAAAAAACTTTATCAGACAAGTTCAAGGCCGACTATGGATGTTCCACCTAGGGATGGGCTATGATCGCGAGAAGCGAAGGCAGTTTCTCGAGAATTTCTCAGGTACGCTCGAGAAGTTGACAGTACTGTGCTATCTGACAAATTGCACAAGCCCTCAGTACACGAAGCACTGAGCCGCAGCGGTCGTACTAGTCCTATGTATGTGTTCGGAAAAACTTTGAAATTCTATGATTGATAACTGTATTACTGTTATATGTACTGAAGTATTAGTATGTGTCTCATAAGACAAAAATCAAAGAATTGTTGTTTCAGCACAGAATTCGCATAAAACAAGCTTTATTCTTACAAAATAAATTATCTTGTACATTCTGCATGCATGCATGCTTAAATGTAAGAGAAGTGCTATAGACTTTTATATACAGAAACTGCGTACATGCGTTTACTTACTGAAGAAAGAAATGAAACAAAAAGTTGTTCAGCAGAAGGCATTTTTATATCCCATTGCTACACTACCTTAGATTTTTGTTTAGAAATATGATTTTATTAACCAATTGGCCTTTTAGTCTGCTTCTTTGTTTGTTTATAAGTAGTCCTGTTTTCGAAAATATTCTTAAACTAGGAACAGCACTTGGCACGATAGCTAGACATGGGTAACTGTTTTCATTCCCCCCCCCCCCCCCCTTTTTCCTTCCAGTAGTGTAAAGGATTATCTGTGTGTTGTAGGTACGATTCTTCCAAATATCGTTGTACCTCCAGGCCTATGCTATCTCAACCATTTTTCATTAGATTTTTGTTGGAAACCTCTTCATCGAAAGAAGCCCATAAGGAACTACTGGCGTTTTGTACGAGATGGTACTCGTGGCTAGTGTCGTTAGCAGCTGAATGAGTAGATCGTATGGTCTCTACCACGTTTGTGCACTCTGCAATTAGGCTTGCAATGGCATGTTTTGAATGAATGGAATTCGTACATGGTAACGTTTTCAATCTTGGGTTGAGAACTAGTAACGTAAGTACTTTGTTTATATTAATCCTAGCTGCTATTAGTGAGTTGTGGAGATGTTCCTGTAGCTCTTGCGCTATTGTGGTAGCCCACTTCCCATTGCATACGGTTATGATTAGCTGTCTAATTACTGGAATAGCTTTTGAGAGAGAGGTATAGTTTTCAGTTGAGATTTCACTTGTTACTACTTCAAATGGCTCTAGTACACACAAACATTCGCTCAAAATTCGCCACTTGTCAGCTGTGAGGTTGTCTACACCTGAATACAAAGTTGATAAATAGGCTGCAATGCATTCCTTTTGCTCCACTAGATGATGTAGCATATAAAACGCACTGTTCCATTGGGTTTAGGTTTCCTGAATCAATTTATGAACAGGTTTTTTTTGTTAGATCCTGGATCTCATGGACTTTTTCAGTAGCATTGCAACTTGTTTTAAAATAGCTTATCATTTTTCTGGCCTTTTCCTGCATTATGCAGAGCTCACTGTTGCTGTTCAACGAACTTTTAACAACTAAATTGATGGTGTGTGCTAAACAAGGCACATGTTGCATATCTATGTTGCCACTGTGAATAAGTTGTACGGCTGCCGTCATGTTACTGGCGTTGTCAGTTGTGATGCTTACAACTTTGTTTTCAATGTTCCATGTTGAAATCACGTAATCTAACGCCTCACTAATATTTAGCGCTGTATGCTTTTCCGAGAAACGGAATGTCCCCAGAGCTAAAGGTTTCAGACACCAATTAGTGTTAATGAAATGACCATTTACAGCAATATATGCCTCACTATTGAGAGGTTCAAATATCAGTCGTTAAAGAAACACAAGTAGTCTTCCACGGCCAAGTTTACAGCCTCTTTCTGTTTATGGTAATCGTCCTCAATCATGAGGCGCAACTACTTTCGATTTGGTATCGAGTATTGTGTGGGTCCAACAGTGAAACAAAAAACGTCGAAAACCAGTGTCCTCGACGATTGAAAGCGGCTGAAAATCGTCTGTTATCATGGCCATTAGTGCTTCATCTAGCTGTTGTTGCCGTTTACTTCCCTCTATGAAGAGAAACTTAAGATTTAGATCAGTGCTCCTGTGAGGGGATATGTTACGCTCGAAACTAGTACAATAAAATTAAATATCGTATCGTACAAATGCTAGGATAGTATAGGTTTGATTTTGGGGTATGTTGTATGTTATCGGATTACGATTAAAAAAATCAATGTTTTTTAAGCGTGGCGGACCGCTTTGGACACTATCGGAACGTTTGTACGGAATTCACCTTTTGTGCCATACATATCTGGATATTTTGTCTGCCTCACACTATTGGAAGAATGAGCCTCTGGATCCACAGACGTCGCTGTTTTATTGCTCGATAGAGTGTGCAGTTTAAGATGTCTAATCATGCCTGTTGTATTGATACATTACGGAGATTTTTATGACAAATGTTGCAAGTAACGTTATCTCCATCCTCCGTAAAGTATTGCCAGGACCATGACGTTCGTTTTCGAGTGTCGATATTGATTTGAATAACAACTTTACTTGAATGAAACCTTAGACATACTAGTTACGAGCACAGCGAGCGTGTTTGTCGATCGGCGGCATTCAATTCATAAAACAGCGGCGTGGCGTATGTTGTCGCAGCCAACTGGCGCGCAGTGGCACACTCCGATGAGCCATTTCTCGTGAGCTTCTTGAGAATTGCTCGAGAGATTCTTGGTGCACTCGAGTCGCCGCACCTCGCCATCCCATCACTGGTTCCAACAGACAGCCATACACAGGTACAACACACATCAGAGCTATTTACGAATACGCCTCAGCACCACTAGGCGGTATACCGAAGACTAGTAAAAAAACTATATGCAACAGAGCAACGACTATTGTGCAGCATTGCAAAAGTACCACCTCGCACCCCAAGCAACAAAGTATACCAGATCACAGACATGACACCGCTCCAGACAAGGCTTGCCAAACTCGGAGCAAGATATGAATCCCATATCCTCCACAAAAGATCAGATGGAAGACATACTGACAAACACACCACCGACATGACGACCAAAATTTAAATACATCCATGCAGCGTGTTCACTAGCTCAAAACACCAGAATATTCCCTGACCTAGCACCAACAGTGACAACTGACTCATCTAGAAACAACCCCACCTCACCTAGACGAAAGACCATAACAAAAACCCATGACATGAAGTATAATGCACCAAAACCCACATCCAAAACACCACAACAGCTCCACACAAAACACACAAGTATCACACAGAAAAACACATCAACACACATGAAACACAACAAAAGAGAACAAGAACAATCATAGACTAAGGAAAATATTGTAATACCCAACTCAGAGTACTGTAGTAACAGGAAAGGAGAACCTGTAATGCAGAAGTGAAAACGCAAAAATACAAACACAACACTCCTGCACAAGCAAGCAGGGGAAAAAAACAATGTAAACCATTACTCGATGAGATATCACTTACTTATCTATTTTTATTTATATTTCAATTATTTTAATTTATGTTACCAATCACTCATATGTTAAGGAACCAAAAAAACTAATATTATGTATAGCATGTATTCAAAAATGTTATGTACAATAAATAAAATAAAGATGTAAACCTCTGGCTGATCAAGGGCACTGAGATAAGCCTTAAAATAGCCAGCCATCTCCCCTCAGGAAAAGGAATGAAACGTGACAGTTTATGTACAGTAAACTCCCATTTATCTGAAATCTGCTTTATCCAAACAAATTTTTCCGATTTTCGTCGCTCACAGGCTCATATTGGCTCTGTCTGTCTGATGAATTGCACAACTACGTTTTTGACTAGCTTGACTGAGACTTGCTGGCACATGGAGCCATGCATTCGCTGCTGTTTTTTGGCATTTACTGCTAATCAGTGGCCTGGCACCCCAAAAGCCCTAGTGTTGTCAATTTGTGCGTGTTGTTTGAAGTTTTAGCGCGTCTTGTTCGTTTTGCGTGGTGGTTTCATTACATTGCTTTCTATTGGATCTCCTTGGAAGTGTAGTATGTATAGTATTGCTCTATGCAATGCGACGTAACCTGTCAAAACCGACAATTAGAGTGCGACACCAAACACTATCTGCGTTGGTACATCTGATGAAGCCAAGCACAGTGTTGTTGCCATGTGGTCTTGGGTATAACAGGGGAAAGGTGGTAGATGTATTGAATGTTTTCATTCGATTTCTGCCACAGCCTGGTGTGTCTTTAGTGTTGTCAAGTTGTGCATCTGTGTTTTCGATGTAACATTTCGTGCTTGTGCTACATGCTTTAAAATGTGCAGAGATAAAAGTGGCCAAAAACCAAAAAAAGTCAGTTGTGTCACTAAAAAACGCTGACTGTGACTAGGGGTGTGAAATGAAAAAAGAACGTGATCTCATTAGAACAAAAGCTTCGTGCTTTGCAGAGCTGGTGAGCCACCTACTAAAGCTCCTGGAGATTTGAACGATGGTAGGAGTAAGATTACTGACTGGAAGACAAATCGATCAGAAATTGAAAAAAAAAAAAAAAAAAATGTTCCATTCAAGTGTCGGGCAGCAAAGTGAAATCTCCATAAACAATGAGAAAAGGCGCATATCCTCAGAAGAGGCCTTATTTTTTGGCATGAGCAAATAAGAGCGAAAGTGTGCCAGTTGCAGGTCCTCTACTTCGTCAGAAAGTGATGAGTTTTTACGAGCTAACTAACATTTGTGAAATTGCTATCAGCGGCGAATTATTATTTGGGGATGAAGTCGCTATCACAGTTTTTAATAAGAAACTGCACACAATCATCGACAAATGAGGTTATAACGGCGATCAACTTCACAACTGTGATGAAACTGGGCTGAATTACAAAGTGTTGCCAACATAACTCTTGCCTCTACACAAGAGAAAATGGCATCTGGGTATTAAAAAAGCAAATGAAGTCATTGTCTTTGCATGCAGTTATGCCACTGACAATCGTAAACAGAGTGTTACTTCAATCAGCAAATCCAAAAAAAACCCAAGAACATTTAGACAGCAAGCAGCTGATAAACCTTCGCCATTGTGATATGTGAATCAGTCTAAGGCATGGATGAATGGTGTCTTTTTCAAAGAGTGGTTCCAGGCAGTGTTTGTTCCAGCTGTAGAAAATACCTGGAGGAGAATGGATTTCCTCGAAAAGCACTACTTCTTGTGGACAATGCTCCCACACACAGTTGGTTACGAAGAAATCAAAACTGCCCTGGAGTACATCAGCTAACAGGAGGAGGCGACTTATCCCGAAATCGTTTGTTTCCAAATTTCGAGATATCCTGTTGCAACAAAAGTTACTCGAGCCAAAAAACCTTTACAGACTTTCTTACCAAAAAATAAATTCTAATGAAGTGTCCTAGATCTTCAACATCCATAAGTTAAAAGTTTTTATTTTTATATAGTTTAATGTTCCTCTAGACAAACTTTTCGTCCCTTTGAGTAATCTCTAGGTTTATTTAATAATTTTGTACACTAGTTCTTTATTCAAAAGAGTAGGTAATAAAATTAAAACTCCTGTTTTTTCATGCTGCCAACTACGACGGATTTTTTCCTCTAAGAACACAATATAAACGAGCTTTGTTATTTAGCATTTAAAAACTTTTGAGTTTTAAATTATACTTCGCCACCTTCTTAACACGTCAATGCATATTTTTTCAGTCAAAAACATGCAGGCTTACTCACAACCACATCTATAACATTCTACGTACCCTACTATGTTTTACGATCATATTTCGCGGTATTGACGCATGCGAGGTATTTCACACGTAAAAACAGGGAACTTCAGTTTATCCGAAATTTTCGTTATCCAAACTGGCCGCTGTCCCGATCATTTCGTATGAACAGGAGTTTGCTGTTCTCTGTATGTGCGTGTGCGCTTGATTTGTACTTGTGCAGCCCTGTGCTTATTTGTTTTTCGGCTCCCTAGCCCTGATGGAGGTTGAACGGTAGTCAGGGTACCAAATTTTCTGATTAGTGAAAAGATCTTTCTCTCACCAGCTCTTAGATGTGTGTAGCACCTGTAAGAAAGTGTCTATTCAAGCTGTAATATTTTCTTCGCAGATGTTAATAACAACTTGCATGTTATGGTGCAGAGGCAGTGTGAGGAATATGCCTGAAAAACTGCATGCAGAGTCAGGGTTTGGGGGGTTGTTGTGCTCTGTTCCTATTTGAGCTAGGAACATTGATGAAACGTCTTTTGGCTTAGCCTGGGGCAGTGGCTGTTTGTATAGCCAGTCATCTTACTGTAGCTATTTTACAGTTCATTAACCCTTTAACGCCGAAGATAGCTGAACATCATCGCCTTGCTTGGTACGGTGTTGTCGAGTCAGGCGAGCTGCACTGTACGGAGAAAATCACGCTGATGTGCAAAATGATCGTACATGGGAATAAACAAATGTTTCCCACCCTCCTTGTAGGCAGGCACTGGCTAAGTTAGAAGTACACATTATTGTTGAAACCGTGTTCCATTCTTTAGTTATTACATATCGTGGTTTAGGTGAAATATAGGATTATTAATTTCTGAAAACGAACATCCAGCTATGCTCGGCAATAAAAATACTTTTGATTTAACTAATTGTGTTGTTTTTCCATAGTATGTGATGGTTGGTTCAGATATTATTTCTGGGCAGTTATTGCATTTTGTTGTCTATATGGGATTACCCTATTGGTCTGTCTAAACAAGCTATGGTTTCATCAATCGACCATGTAGAAGCAGAAGAGAAAGTTAACAAGATGAGCTAAACTGTGCATTCCAATAGATGAAATAAAAGACCGAAGAAAATGAGGTAGATTGGCAGGGTTGATTGTACTGCATAGTTTAAAAATTTTGTTGTGTGGTATATTGTGAAGAAGGGCTCAATAAACAATCACACCTTTTACACACGAAACTAGTATCTTGTATCCCCCCCCCCCACACAACCCATCTGCGTTGTTTTTGCCCACTTCCCAGATTAAAGTTTGAACTTGGGAAATGGCATTGCATTAACCAAAGGGGTGGCACACTTACAGACGTTTTGCTGATGGCAAGTTTAGTTTTTTTCTTTGCAATACATTTGCAAAATTTCTCTTACAAGGCAAGGGTGGAATTGAGCTATTGAAAAATTTGTTCCAGTTTCAAGTTTGTATATTATGTATGCATTTAAGACAGACATGTGCAAAATATGAAAAAAACAACTTCCTGTACCGTTTATTGTTTTTCGAATAGATTCTATCAAACTTCTTATAATATCTGCTCTGTCCACAGCTCCCATCGACTCATTGTAGTCAAAAACACACTTCAGTTTCTGGATTTTCTTCTCGTTTTTGTTGTCCATTGTTTTCTTTCTTTTTTTCTATCAACTATCTCTGCTGTGTTGCAGGTTGTTAGCATCCACACTTCTCTTATCACACCATTTCACTGCCAATAAAATGTCAGGTGAACTGCATTGAACCTCACCTTTTTTCATGTGTGTGTCCATTTTGGGCATATCATGCCTTTTTTTGTGGACAGTGCCACAAACATTTGTACCTCTGTCATGCAACTATGTAAATAATGCAGGACTCGAGTACTAATTATCCATATACACAGTATGTCCTCTCTGAAAATATGGTTGTATAAGTGTGGCCACCATATCCCCTGATTTCCCCAGTCCGTATTCCTTAATGTCACTGGTGGTTCCTGTATAAACAATGAAATCCAGAACGTAGCTTGTCTTGCAATCACATAATACAAACAACTTGATTCCAAATCTAATTTTCTCGGAAGGCATTTATTGCTTGAAGAATAAGGTTTCTTTGAACAGAAGCAAACTTTCATGTGGGGAAAACACACTTCCATAGGCCTGACATATTTTATCAACAACAGGTTCTACTCTGAAAAGTCGATCATAATTAGTATCTGTTGTGATGTCGGCAAAATGAAGTACAAACCAAATCGGTCTCTCGATATCACTTCTCTGAAAATAGGCATTGTTAGCAAAGAATCTCTTGACCAATACTCATAGTGACAACTTCTTTACACGAGGAAACAATAAAATTCATCACGTTATATCTTCCCACATAGTCTCATAAGAAAGAGTGGAACGTTTTTCGAGAGAGTGGCAGAAAAAACGTATTGGTTTCTTGTATAATAAATTCCACCACCGACGGTGACATAAATAACTGAAAACAATTCAGGGGTGAACATCCTGTGTCTAAATAACAAGTAACTCCTGTATTCGCTCCGTTGATAGGATGCACGACTGGGTGGAATTCGTTTTGTGACCAATATGTAGTAAGTGGATGCTTTGCCGTATTCGTTGAAAGTTCACATCCATTATCACTTTCATTGTCGTCGTTGTTGGACAAGTATTCCGAAATCACATGCGTGTGGGTTTCGTGAGTAATACCTGTTGAGGTTGGGGTCAGTTGAGATGACATGAGTCTTCGTTCAGGGCAAGCATCTTCATCTGACAAATCGTTAGTATCACTTTTGGTAAGTATGCTCAGCAACTCCTACTCGGACGTTCAAGGTCGTTTCACCATCCTAAACAGTTGCATATCGTTAATTGTGTGTAACAAGCAGAGTATTGCACAGATTGACAAATGCTCCGGTACTCTGTATACAGTATCCAAAGGATGGGCAGGTAGCACGAATAGCAGAAAGTGATGGTGATAACGCTACACCTTCTGTTTATGAGCAACAGCTATCAGTGGCTGTCACATAAAGGACCTCTTAGTGGGGGCACGCTCACATTCATCCATCTTATGACGGGCCTCATAGAAAACACATACTGCTGTTGGCCCATCATATGATGGGCCTCGTAGTGAGAGAACATTCTCATTGGTCAGTCATGATGGGCCCTGTGCTTAGAGGGTTAAGTAAGTATTGAACGACAATGTGGAGCTGGTGCTTAGAAAAGTTTCGTGAACTTCTTAATTCCTAGTGCAAAATATTTCATTTGGGCTAAAATTAATGTTCAATTAATGGCATCATTTGTATGTGCACCATAACTGGAAAAAAAGTTTTGAGTTGTGTCACTACTGTAAACTTGTACGGAAGAGTTAAAACAGGATGTAAATGCACACAAAGAAAAAAAAAAACCCCTTTCCCTGGTGAAAATACACTTTTTCTGTTTTAGCACTCAGATGCTGTTGCCGGATCTGAGAGTTCCATTCATTCAATTTAACAATACCATAAAAATATCACGTCTGGATGAGCTCCTGGATCGTCTGAGGCACTATACTTTTAATAATTTTATTACAGAACTATTTGATAAACATACAAGATAGAAATAACAAACTACCCTTGGAAAAATATAATGTTCAGGAAAAGTTGTACATGGTGTGTATGACATACAAAGTCCTGAAAGATAACTTACAACTCAAAATATAACAAATAAGAGAAGTTTTCATGTTTCTTCTGGAGGAGCACCCAATTCACATACTTCAAGGCAGACAAAATCGGTGTTGAAGAGACAGATATTATCTCCACGATTTACATGCGTATTTCACCAGTTGTCGTGTACTAGTTGTGAGGCAGGGTTTGAAACAAGACAGCCATCTGGCTGGCTACCAGCATATATCTCCATGTTGCAGGTGTAAAACAATTTGGAATCAGCTGTAGCAAATATTTTTATTCCATGTTTTCTCGGCTTCAACAGTATGTATTGGTTAAAAGAGCAACGTCCTCTGGAGGCCTCGAGTTTCTCGTCAATGGTTACGTTTTGGCCTACAACGTAACAAGATTGGCAGTTCTTCACAAACTTTTGAACTCTCGAATTGGCACCAGGTGTTCCCCTACTCTGCGTTCGCTACATGATTGTCCATAATCAAATTGCAGAGCTTGTAGCAGAAAACTAAACCTGTATTCATTCATGGTCAATGGAAATATCTAGATTCTGAAACCCTTGGAATCCCACAAATCTTGAAGACTTACTTCCTGCCTTGTGCAATGCAGTTATGTATAGAAATCCAATGAAGGTTTGTATCTCGACTATGTCCACTGGGCAGGTGTATTGTTCATGCTGGTAATTGCTTCGGATAATTTCAGTGTATGGATTCATGTGCTTTACAATCATTTCCAGCATTTCCTGGTCAAATAAGCATTCCCATGTTTTTGAAATTCCTTCAATATTTTTTGCTTTCCCAGAGACACCACGAGGCCTTATATGGAGAATGTTGTTTTTGGGTTTTCCTGCAATTTGTGTATGCTGTCTTTTTCCAATCGAATGATCTATTTTCTTTTCTTTCCTTTCTTCCTATAACGACAATACAGATCGCTATCTTCCTCACCTGAACTTACGTCTGTGTCGGTCTCTGAGTCGTCTCTTTCTTCTATGCTTTCTGAGGCATCAGTATAGATGTCTCTGTCTCCCAGATCGAGAACAGGAGCACTGTGTGCAGCATGTTCACAGTCATCATCAAACAAAATTTTTTGAAAATCTGTAACTTCTGGATTGTATGTATCTCGAATTTCATTTGAGACCATGTCTAGACAAACAACAGACCTGTAAACAATGTTAACATTCTATAATTGCAAAACAAAATAAAAAAAGAGAAGTTGAGACCATTGTTAAGGAATGAGAAAGATTATAACACAAATGCTGGCTCTGGATCAAAGAGATCCAGTACCAGTTTTTACTATCTAAGTGCACAATAATAATTACCACTTCACATACAGAATGCTTGAATGTTAAACACAAAGAGACACTACTTTGAGGAAAATTCAATGAATCAAGAATGATGCTGGTGTGGTATCTGTGCGATCTATACTCCTCAAAGGGTTAAGTTTTTAAACAAGACATAAAATAATTCATCTTGTGTAAAAGGAAATTTACCTTGAAAGTAACACTTTTCAAACCACCATTCGTAACATTTTCCCAAGACCTGTTAGAAATAGTTTAGTTTCAGCAGTTGAAAGAGTGCGCCAGAAAACAGGTATTACTGCGTGTGTGCAGCTATGCTAATGCAGAAAGCATGTTCATATGTATACAGCATTAAGACATCTTACATTATGTCATAAAACAGGAAGTCACAGGATACTCCAAGAGCATTGGAATTTTGTAAACCAAACAAATTCATAATTTGGCTTGAAGTGCACACTGATTTCCAGATTCACGATGAAGTAGGCCCCAACTTGACATTAAGCTATTCACTGTAATTTTCAGTATGTAAATTTTCTTGGAATGCCTGTACTGTACTATCTGATGTTTGGTTCTTTATTATGGCACAATGCCATAAGCCAGAGATGAAAACGTGGATGTGAAATTCGCAAACAGTTGGAACTGACCAATACTGTGGAAAAGATTAGTAAAAGCAAAATTTCTTTAGCTAACTGACAAAAATAACTTCCTTGTTCTGCAAGGAGATTTAACGTTTGTCTACTAAAAATGTGGAAATGAAAACTGTTAATATATTTTAGCATTCCATAACTATGCGACTGTTTTTTAACTCACGTGATAGCTCCCGGCCATAGAAATGCATTTTATTTTCGTCTGATGTGGGAGCTGTAAACAGAGGAAACAATAAAATCACAAAATGTAAACAAGGGTAGGAGCAGACTTTGCTTTTCGAAGTAGTTTCCTTGTGACTAGGCTGCTGCTGTCAGGCTCCTTCAGTTATAGTTACAGAGGGAGTGATGTGATGTGCAATACATAGGTCCCTCCCCTCTGATCATGCTACTCTGTGCTAAAGACGCATGGTCTGCTGGGTTAATTTAGGAGAGATGTTACATGAGCAGTGTGAGTTTGGTAACAGGTGGCACCGGCATGGGTGTGGCCATGCAGCCATTGTGGGGTGTAGGTCAGGAGGACCATCCCTCCTCCCCCCCCCCCCCCCCCTCAAATCCAATTTTGCTGTGGACTATGTTCTAGAACAACTTCCCTCCCACATTAGAGCTTGGATCCTGGGCTGCAAAGTCAATGCTGCGGCCTTTGCAGATCATGTCCTGCTGTTTACATTGACCAAGAGGGGCCTGCAGGCCCTCACTGATGCAGCAGTTGCAGCCCTCACATATCTGAGGCTGCACATCAATCCAACGAAGTGTTTCACCCTCGCCTTGGTGACTTCAGGCAGCGACAAGCAAATAAAGATGGAGGTGGACGGCAACATCAGTTTCAAGGTTGGCAACACCACTGTGCTGGCTACTAAGCAGTGCAGTTCTCAATGTCAGCTCGATGTCTTTTTAACCCTTGATGTCATCTGAGGAGCAGCTGGACGTCATCTGAGCTCTGCTGAAGTCACAACAGCACCTCTACATGCTCATCGAAATGCTTGTGCCTGGCCCGTACCACAGGCTGGCCCTCAGCCACGCCCGTGTCGGTGCCCTGAAGTCAGCGGACATTGCAATCCAGGCCGCTGTTAGATGGTGGGCACCCCCCTGGGCTACTTCCATGCTCCTGTGCCCCAAGGAGGGCTCTGTGTTCCATCATGCCGCTGAGTGGGGCCAACCCTCTGATGCTCTTGTCTCCTGGTGCTGAGGAAGATGGGGCCAGCCATCAGTGGTGTGAGCCTGGGCGAGATGCAGCCCGAGTTCATGCCATTGGAGCAGCACCTTATATGGGAGGGTTACCTAAGGACGTCAGCACAGGTCAGGGAGATGTGGGTGGCATGCCTACACACTGCCATCGGCAGGGGGCTTCTCTCTTCATCTGCCACCATCCAGGGGCAGCATCAGTGGGTTGCTGACACCAGTTGGTCACTATCTAGGCAAGAATTCATCAACACCATACGCGCCTGCATCAACAGCTACCCCACAAAGGCACGGTGCAGTTGCAGGTGGGAAGGTGGACACCAGATGCTGTGCGGGCTGCAGAGCTGTTGAAATCACCAACCATGTTCTCTACATTTGCTACCAGACACATGGTTCCTGAGTGAAGTGACAAAGCACCATTGTCAAGTACGTCACCTGTGGACTCGTGCAAAGGGGCTTCAGTGCCACCGTGGAGCCACACCTCTGCACACCTGGGGCTGCACAAGCCAGACATGGCAGTCAAAGACACCATCGCCCATGTGATCGACACCCACGTAGTCAGTGACCATCTCCGACGACTTGTCACAACAAGGAGGTAGCCTATTATGACAGGCCATCCATCCGGCGTGCTGTCTCCGACCGGCATCCAGGCTCCAAACACTTGAGCAGTACTCAAGAATAGGTCGTATTAGTGTTTTATAAGCGGTCTCTTATCTCCTATCTGCCTTCACCACAACTGTCATTACATGCTCGTCCCACTTCATATCGCTCTGCAATGTTATGCTCAAATATTTAATCGACATGATTGTGTCAAGCGCTATACTACTAATGGAGTATTCAAATATTTTTCCTATTCATCTGCATTAATTTACATTTATCTATATTTAGAGTTAGCTACCATTATTTACACCAATCACAAATCCTGTCCAAGTCATCTTGTATCCTCCTACAGTCACTCAATGTCGACACCTTCCCGTACACCACATCATCAGCAAACAGCTGCACATTGCTATCCACCCTATCCAAAAGATCATTTATGTAGATAGAAAACAACAGCGGACTTACCACACTTCCCTGGGGTGCTCCAGATGATACCCTCACCTCCGATGAACACTCACCATCGAGGACAGCGTACTGGGTTCTATTACTTAAGAAGTCTTCGAGCCACTCACGTACTTGGGAACCAATCCCATATGCTCATACCTTAGTTAGGAGTCTGCAGTGGGGCACTGAGTCAAATGCTTTCCGGAAGTCATATGGCATTCGTCTGATACCCTTCATCCATGGTTCTCAAGATATCATGTGAAAAAAGGGCGAGTTGCGTTTCGCAGGAGCAATGCTTTCTAAAGCCGTGCTGATGCATGGACAGCATCTGTGGGCTCATCTGCAGCAGATGAGAATGAATTCGTTGTACGAGCCACCTTCCTAGCCAGATGGAATCGGACGGCTGGTGAATGGTAATTGTGCTAGCTGGAATCAATCCTTCTCACAGCTGCTTGTGCATTCTTTGACATCACTTCCCATCTATGGTTCTGATTCATTGATCACTAGTCTGCCATCTGATTCAGAGTCATGATTTGGTGGTTTGTACCTTTAACCTATACGCTTTCAGAGGTCTTAGTTTTCAAGTTTTTATGCCTGCACCTACTCTTCCTCTGTGTGGTCATGAGCTTTACATGAGGGGATGGTGTGTGTGTGAATTTAACCTCGGTAGTGGTTTTAAGGGGGAGGGGGCCTTGGGTAGTGCTGTGGAAGAGGGTTTGGGTGAGATTTTGCATGGGAGGCAGTCCTCTTTCTCCCATGTGCACCTGAGGTAGGAAATGGGATTATCTATGCACTTGCTGACAGAGTTCGCTGATGCAAGGGGTTTTTATGGTGCTGAACTTACTTACAACATACATTGTTGTGCCTGTGTGCTATGAGATGGTGTTAGTTGTCTTCACTGGATTGGGAGGCAAAATCAAGGGTTGCCATGTGGGTGCCATTCACAGCCTTGATTGCCAACACCACAGGTTTTCGTCAGATGATTCTGACCTGAACACAATGACAGCTGTGGGTGACTGGCTGGTGACCAGGCTCTGGCATGCAGTTTCCCTAACACAGGTGGGAGGGGGGGGGGGGGGGGAGCAGAGCATGGGCCTGTTGCAGCTGAAGTGCTCGATTCAGCCGGAAAAATGGCTCGTGACAACATGGAGAATAAGGCAGCATTACCTGAGAATGTGTACTGCAACCCCCACTCATCGCATACAGCATTACATCATTGATAACCAATCATGCACTTAATACATGAGATATGTTACATTAAATAATATAGCAAAATCAACATAAAAAGTACATATTTAATGATAGAAATGTATACCATTCTGAATATTAAAAAATATTTAATTATGGAGTGCCCCAGGGCTCGGTATTGTGACCATTGTTATGTTTGATTTTTATTATTGACCTACCACAACAGTTTTCAACAGCTGATATCAAATTATTTGCTGATGATTCCAGCTTCATTGTTGTTGTTGTTGTTGTTGTTGTTGTTGTTGTTGTCTTCAGTCCTGAGACTGGTTTGATGCAGCTCTCCATGCTACTCTATCCTGTGCAAGCTGCTTCATCTCCCAGTACCTACTGCAACCTACATCCTTCTGAATCTGCTTAGTGTACTCATCTCTAGGTCTCCCTCTACGATTTTTACCCTCCACGCTGCCCTCCAATGCTAAAGTTGTGATCCCTTGATGCCTCAAAACATGTCCTACCAACCGATCCCTTCTTCTAGTCAAGTTGTGCCACAAACTTCTCTTCTCCCCAATCTTATTCAATACCTCCTCATTAGTTACGTGCTCTATCCACCTTATCTTCAGTATTCTTCTGTAGCACCACATTTCGAAAGCTTCTATTCTCTTCTTGTCCAAACTAGTTATCGTCCATGTTTCACTTCCATACATGGCTACACTCCAAACAAATACTTTCAGAAACGACTTCCTGATACATAAATCTATATTCGATGTTAACAAATTTCTCTTCTTCAGAAACGCTTTCCTTGCCATTGCCAGTCTACATTTTATATCCTCTCTACTTTGACCATCATCAGTTATTTTACTTCCTAAATAGCAAAACTCCTTTACTACTTGAAGTGTCTCATTTCCTAATCTAATTCCCTCAGCATCACCCGATTTAATTTGACTACATTCCATTATCCTCGTTTTGCTTTTGTTAATGTTCATCTTATATCCTCCTTTCAAGACACTGTCCATTCCGTTCAACTGCTCTTCCAAGTCCTTAGCCGTCTCTGACAGAATTACAATGTCATCGGCGAACCTCAAAGTTTTTACTTCGTCTCCATGAATTTTAATACCTACTCCAAATTTTTCTTTTGTTTCCTTTACTGCTTGCTCAATATACAGATTGAATAACATCGGGGAGAGGCTACAACCCTGTCTCACTCCTTTCCCAACCACTGCTTCCCTTTCATGCCCCTCGACTCTTATGACTGCCATCTGGTTTCTGTACAAATTATAAATAGCCTTTCGCTCCCTGTATTTTACCCCTGCCACCTTTAGAATTTGAAAAAGAGTATTCCAGTCAACATTGTCAAAAGCTTTCTCTAAGTCTACAAATGCTAGAAACGTAGGTTTGCCTTTTCTTAATCTTTCTTCTAAGATAAGTCGTAAGGTCAGTATTGCCTCACGTGTTCCAACATTTCGACGGAATCCAAACTGATCCTCCCCGAGGTCTGCATCTACCAGTTTTTCCATTCGTCTGTAAAGAATTCGCGTTAGTATTTTGCAGCCGTGGCTTATTAAACTGATAGTTCGGTAATTTTCACATCTGTCAGCACCTGCTTTCTTTGGGATTGGAATTATTATATTCTTCTTGAAGTGTGAGGGTATTTCGCCTGTCTCATACATCTTGCTCACCAGCTGGTAGAGTTTTGTCAGGACTGGTTGTCCCAGGACCATCAGTAGTTCTAATGGAATGTTGTCTACTCCGGGGACCTTGTTTCGACTCAGGTCTTTCAGTGCTCTGTCAAACTCTTCACGCAGTATCGTATCTCCCATTTCGTCTTCATCTACATCCTCTTCCATTTCCATAATATTGTCCTCAAGTACATCGCCCTTGTATAAACCTTCTATATACTCCTTCCACCTTTCTGCCTTCCCTTCTTTGCTTAGAACTGGGCTGCCATCTAAGCTCTTGATATTCATACACGTGGTTATCTTCTCTCCAAAGGTCTCTTTAATTTTCCTGTAGGCAGTATCTATCTTACCCCTAGTGAGATAAGCTTCTACATCCTTACATTTGTCCTCTAGACATCCCTGTTTAGCCATTTTGCACTTCCTGTCGATCTCATTTTTGAGACGTTTGTATTCCTTTTTGCCTGCTTCATTTACTGCATTTTTATATTTTCTCCTTTCATCAATTAATTTCAATATTTCTTCTGTTACCCAAGGATTTCTAGCAGCCTTCGTCTTTGTACCTACTTTATCCTCTGCTGCCTTCACTACTACATCCCTCAGAGCTACCCATTCTTCTTCTACTGTATTTCTTTCCCCTATTCCTGTCAATTGTTCCCTTATGCTCTCCCTGAAACTCTGTACAACCTCTGGTTCTTTCAGTTTATCCAGGTCCCATCTCCTTAATTTCCCACATTTTTGCAGTTTCTTCAGTTTTAATCTACAGGTCATAACCAATAGATTGTGGTCAGAGTCCACATCTGCCCCTGGAAATGTCTTACAACTTAAAACCTGGTTCCTAAATCTCTGTCTTACCATTATATAATCTATCTGATACCTTTTAGTATCTCCAGGGTTCTTCCACGTATACAACCTTCTTTCATGATTCTTAAACTTCATTATAAAAGGGAAAAATGATTATGAGATGCAGCGAAAAAATTGACAAAGCAGCAGAAGTAGCAGAAAAATGGTTTAAAGATAACTGTCTTATTGTCATTGACAAGAAAACTGTATGGATGAACTTCAACCATATAAGGAGCAAAACTAGGACCAATGTAAAATTCACATTACGAACAGCCAAATTCAGCAAAAGAATCATATAAAACTTTTAGGATTATGGGTGGATGAGTATTTACGATGTGAGAAACATGTAGAAATGTTTAACAAAAAATTAAGAAAGTACTGTTACATATTAAGATTGCTCAAAGATTGCTGCAATACCAAAACAGTGTTAAATGCTTATTACCTATACATGCTATAATATCCCTTGGCCCAGTTCAGTTACCTTTCTACTGTTACTGGTTTAAAGTGAAGATGTATAGCGCCGTGGCGCATTTCGCCTGCACGAGCGAAATGTTTATTCATTGACTTAGTGTTGCTCCATGGTGAGCGGAGAAAAGTAAGAAAATCGGACTGTGATGGGACTTTGTTATAAGACAGCATAATGAGAGGAGGTGTAGAAGTGTGTCCAATGAAACAGTCATTGTCAGCCACCATATTGTATAATTTGTGCTTTTTAGGGTTCACAAGGAGTTTAGTAATGGCCATAATAGAGTCTGTTGCTTTTCAAAGGTGGTTGTTGTTGTTGTCTTCAGTCCTGAGACTGGTTTGATGCAGCTCTCCATGCTACTCTATCCTGTGCAAGCTTCTTCATCTCCCAGTACCTACTGCAACCTACATCCTTCTGAATCTGCGTAGTGTATTCATCTCTTGGTCTCCCTCTTTGATTTTTACCCTCCATGCTGTCCTCCAATACTAAATTGGTGATCCCTTGATGCCTCAGAACATGTCCTACCAACCGATCCCTTCTTCTGGTCAAGTTGTGCCACAAACTTCTCTTCTCCCCAATCCTATTCAATACTTCCTCATTAGTTATGTGATCTACCCATCTAATCTTCAGCATTCTTCTGTAGCACTACATTTCGAAAGCTTCTATTCTCTTCTTGTCCAAACTATTTATCGTCCATGTTTCACTACCATACATGGCTACACTCCATACAAATACTTTCAGAAATGACTTCCTGACCCTTAAATCTATGCTCGATGTTAACAAATTTCTCTTCTTCAGAAACGCTTTCCTTGCCATTGCCAGTCTACATTTGATATCCTCTCTACTTCGACCATCATCAGTTATTTTGCTCCCCAAATAGCAAAACTGCTTTACTACTTTAAGATTCTCATTTCCTAATCTAATTCCCTCAGCATCACCCGACTTAATTCTACTACATTCCATTATTCTCGTTTTGCTTTTGTTGATGTTCATCTTATATCCTCCTTTCAAGACACTGTCCATTCCGTTCAACTGCTCTTCCAAGTCCTTTGCTGTCTCTGACAGAATTACAATGTCATCGGCGAACCTCAAAGTTTTTATTTCTTCTCCATGGATTTTAATACATACTCCGAATTTTTCTTTTGTTTCCTTCACTGCTTGCTCAATATACAGATTGAATAACATCGGGGAGAGGCTGCAACCCTGTCTTACTCTCTTCCCAACCACTGCTTCCCTTTCATGTCCCTCGACTCTTATAACTGCTTTTCAAAGGTACTACGCCTAGTTCAAAGGTTATTGCATGTATTTAATTTTGATCAAAGGATTCTATGATGAACTGTTATGTACTACAAGCTTGTATAGGACTCTGAACATTTGGTGGTCGATGTTTGCTGTTGAACCTGTTTCAAAAACACGATCAAAAGCATAGAGAAACTTTCTCTGCTACAAGGAACTCATTTCATTCGCAGACAATCATCGAATGACCAAATGCAAAGGCAGTGTTCCAATTCGAGAAGATGCTATAGAAATTTTCTTTCTCTTACATTTCAAGAATTTTACAGGCAAACGTCGGAATCGGCAGCTGCTTCTCCACCAGGAGAGTAGCTTGTCTATGTGTACAAAATTACGTATGTTGTGGAGGTCTTCAATGCCGCACAGAATATTGTACTTCACAGACATACACACAGAGACACTACACGTGTGTGTTCAATAACAACGAGTGTAATATTACCAGCTGGAAAAATCTTAAATTCGTCTTATGAGCAGTAAAATGTAGGAAAATGCATAGTCTACTGAAGTGTGGTATAGTGTTCTGGGGAAATATGTCTTTTGCAAAGCAGTCTTTTAAGCTCCAAAAGGAAACTGTAAGATTAGTAAGTGATGTTGCTTACAGAGCACCATGTAGAGGTATCTTTAAGGAATTAAAAATCATGACCTTACCATCTATATTTATATCTGAAAGGATCTGCTTCATTAAAAACCATGAAGTTTCGGCTTTGAATAGTGAGATCCACAATTATCAAACAAGGAACAGGGATGACCATCATAGGGAGGTGCACGAAAAATCAATATATCATGACAGAGCTGTTTACAAACCAAAAATTCTGTACAGTACATTGCCAGATACTATAATAAAAAAGGCCTTTAATACATTCAAAAAAAAACTTAAAGATCTACTAACAAACAAAAGCTTGTATGGCATTAATAAAATTTTGTTCAAATCTGTAGCTCTGCTTCCCAACTCTCTAAGCAAAAATTCATAATTAGCAACCATTCCAGATAGAAGCAAACTTCTTTCACTCATGTATGTATCTAATCATGCACCTAGCTTTTGTGCTGTATGTTACTAGGCCTAGTTAACTAAAGTGCAAGTATTTAAAAGTTTTAGTAAAATCAACCAATGGTTTCGCAAGCTTTTATTCTATCTGTATGTACATATATAATTTTATGATCTAATTAAGCATAATAATGATTTTGTCATAAAGATGTATTGATACCAATGATAAGATTTTGTACATGATGTAAATATGTAATATTTTATACTGTTCTGTACTGTGACAAGTCCAATATCATGAATGTGATAATATGGGTGTTAAGTAAATAAATGATTTACAACAATCCTTTCACAATCTTTTTACAACAAAGAAATACAAAGACAGATGTGATTTGATTGGTTTTGCGAGTAAACTGACCTCTATGGGCATTTGTATGAACTTGAAAGTAGTTTTAGCAGAAATTGCTGTACTGGTTACCATGGCAATGGCTTGCCGATACCAATAGTTGTGTTCTAGTGAGGCCTACCGAAGACACAATGGGGAGGGGGAATTCTGAGAAGGCAGCGGTTATCCAATAACTTGGAAGTAAACCATTGTGTTTCAACTTCGATAGATGAAAATAATGTGATAATAAATGTGTCATGTTCTCACCTACTTAAGTACAAGAACACATTTTTACAATCTATGATTCATAGAGCATTGAAATTGGCCCTTGAAGCCATTGATATTCGAAGAGAATATGTTATTTATAGCATCAGCCATAGCCAATCATTCTGACACTAATGTAGATGACACTTTACTTCATAAATTAAAGGAGTCCAATAGCATTCCTGTGGGTCCTAATAGAAAAATTTACTAAAATGATTTTTATTGGAACTATTTCAGACAGAAGAAATAGATTATATAAAAACACTGAAGTGACCACTGCTTTCACTACTAACAATCTGCCACAAACTAAACTGAGGCACATGATTGATGAGTGCAATAACAGGTATATCAATTCAGATATACATAAAATATCGTCCATGACTGTGAAAAGCAGTATATTGCAAAGACAGAAAGAAACATGAATTTGCAGTTTAAGGAGAAAACAGTAGGTGCCTCTCATTAGAAATCATTATCTGGCCAGCATTTGACAGAGAATAATCATTCAAAAGGTTCCAGTGACAATAGCTTGAGAATTATCATAACATATCTAAGGGATTACTCCTTAATACCTTTAGAAGATGGAAATAATGTACATTTTAAAAATATATCACTATTAGTGTTGACTGAACAGCTTCATTTTAACAAAAGATACTTCTTTGAACTTTCGGATGATTTACTGTAAGACTGCTGCAACCTTCTCTTTATACTTTTGTAGTAAAAAAAATAAAGAGCTTTATTCACTTACTATTGAAGCTAACAATATTATTATCACATACATTATCATACCATTGTTGTAATCACAGATGGGTGCTTAATGTGTCTCTCTTTTAACCAAATATTTTAAATTTTAATATATATAGTACATGGCTGACAAACTGTTGTCTGTAACAATAATTGATTTCTACTGGTCTAACAAACACATATTTTAAATATACTAAATATGCTACCTTTATTATACACTCTTCTGTCACCAGTAAACATTGTGAAAATTTTACATTTTGATTTGATTTTTAAAAATATGAAGGAACTTCCTTTCATGTTATTTTGCTCAGGATTTATTTATAAGGCCATTGAACTATACCTTATAGGAAAAATTTCATGTAATGCTAAACAGTAAATAGAGATTTTAAAGCCAACTCTTGTCACAATTTTTAACCAGGTTCTTTGACAGTAGTGTACAGTGCTTGTGAGTGATCAGTTCAGCTGACTTCTGACCACTGGAACCTGAACTGTGGCCGTCAGTTTCTTCATTATTTTCATTTATCAAAGCTAAAACGTGATGACTGACGTCTCAGCTTTCCGCCCTCTACCACAATACCTTTGGTGGCCCTCACTGGAGTGCAAATATCAATATTGGCAAGCCACTGCCATAGTAACCAATACAGTCATCTCCACTACAGCTATTTTCGACTTCATTCAAATGCCCATAGAGGGCAGTCTGCACACAAAACCAAGCAAATCATGTCTGACACTGCATTTCTGTATTTTAAGAAGATTATGAAAGGATTTTTGTGAGCAATTATGTATATAATTTTTGTATATTTTTATGTACTTTACCTGTAAATTTTAACAATACTATTTAATGTAGCATAATTTATATAATAAGCACATGCCTGGTAGTCAATGATTTAATGCTATATGCAGTGAGCAAGGCTTACAGTGTACAGGTATAATTTCAAGTAATGCTGCCTTATTCAGCAATTGATGTCTGTGAACCTACATATCTTGCTCCATTCATCACCACCAGCCACCATCATTGGTGTAACATTTTATTCTGTTATTATTCTAGCTTTTATTATAGACATGTTTTTAGCCACGTTACTCTCTCTTCTTACAGAAATCATCCTGAATATGTATTACTATTGTATTACAATGTCTACAGCCTGAAGATGGTCTAAATTATTGACCAAAACTGGGTGCCATCCAGAATAAGCAGCAAGACACAAAGGAATTAAATATATTAGATGCCAGTGGGCAGTGATTTATATCAATTGGGCAAGCTGAAAATTTATGCCTGACCGGGATTTGAACCTGAGTATCCTGCTTACTAGGGAAATGCCCTGGCCATTATGCCATCTGGACACAAAGGATGCCTCAACCACATGGACTACCCTAATGAGGCCGATGAGTGGGGGCACTAAATCAGTAGTGTGTGGTATATGTTGAGAATTTGGGTCTGATGGGAAGTGTGCTAAGGTAGTCCATGTGTTGGCAGTGAGTATTGTGCCTGGATGGTGCAGTGGTCAGCGCATCTGCCTAGTAAGCAGGAGACTGAGGTTTGAATGCCAGCCTGGCACCAATTTTCACCCTGCCTCACTAATATAAATCACTGTCCAAAGGCAGCTAGTGTATTTAATTCCTTTGTGCCTTGATGTATACTGGCTACAGGATCAAAATAATGCCTGTTCTTTCAGACAAGTCCAAAAGAACAGACACCACATATAGAGTAAACAACTATTGCAATCAAGATTGTTTTACTGAGTTTTAATTACAAATTTTTACAAGTGTATTTCATTTGTGACAAACAGAATTTGCAGAGTTTTCTGTGGCACACAGGATTTCCAAAGTTTTGTTTAACTTTATAGAATATTTTTATGAATGTTTGGGAATGTTATTGAATGTTTTACGATGTTCTTGAATGTTTCGGATGCCTTTGGTGTTCCATAAAGAAATAATAAGCAAGTGCCAGACTATTTCATATCAAATTATTGTTGAATAATTAAGTGTATTTAAGAGCATTTAAAATATTTTTGAGCATTCAACAGTATTTTTCAGTGTGAAATACTAACATTTTTTATTATTTCTTTGAATGTTTATTATTACAATGTCCTCCAATGTCTTCAAGTGATCTGGAATGTTTACAGAAAACAACTGAAAATAAAGATCAGATGAAGTAGGTCTTTTTCAGCTAGTTAAGTGATAAAAAGAACAGAAAAGGCTCACCGTGCTTAATGGTAATATTTGGAGAATGTTGCAACAGTCATTACTACACTCCTGCCACAAGGTGACTGCAGTGAAATTGATAGAGAAAACTTTATAGCAACTCGTATAAGAGGAACCTATAATAATTTTCACTGTCAGATACTGGCAAAAGAGCTATCAGAACATCTTAAGAAGTTCTCGTCATACACAAATCTGATGAAGAGATCCAAACCTTCCATTCAAAGTGTTGAAACTGAATGCAGCAGATAGGAAGCAGAAATATTCAACTGCACATTTAAATGTATTCACACAGTATTATACTACAGTCTTCTTCTTCTTCCAATCCAGAATTAGGCTTTGCATTTGACCTCTGTAAATTCATAAATTTCAGGTATTTATATTAGGATACTTTTTATTGAAAAACAGCTAGGCTACTGAAACAAATGCATCAGCCCCTGACAGAATGTCAGTTATATTTTACATTGAATACATTCATGGAATTAGCTCCTATCCTAGCTCACATTTATTGAGATTCTCTTGTGCAGTGAATAGTCCTGCATGACTGAAAAAGAACTCAGGTGACGCTTGTTTACCAAAAAGGTGGGGGGGGGGGGGGGGGGGGGGGGGGGGGCAAAAGTTTGGATGCACTGAATATGACTGACTTCTATCCATTGTAAGTGCCTACTGCATATTATACAGTCAAGCATTGTCATTCCTTGAGGAAATACTACTGCTACTTTACCTATCATTCATACTGTTTGCATCTGCTGGATAAACACATTATCTACTTCATGTGCAATGCTCCAGAAGATAATTTTGTGACAATGGGGAATGAAAATGTGCAAAATAACTCTTTATGTCAACATAGTAATAAGTAGTTAAAAGAGAATAACACACTGTGATTAGTTTATACATGTGTTGACTGTCTTTTTAATTTATTTTTCATCTTGAACTTCATCCAGTACACGCCCATTAATGTGTACTTCTGGTGCTAAAAGGTCATTCTTGTTTGTTTGGAATTGCACAGTGTGAGTCTTTGTGAGATTAAGATAAGCAATTAACTGAGTAAACCACTTGCAGAAAGGTTGGGTATCAAGTCCTGATCACTTTGCTTGTGTTATCACCGAACATTACAGTTTCTGCAATGCCCTTTAAAGTAATTGGAAGACCATCTTAGGTTCGAAACAAGTCAGTCTAGTACTGATTCTTGCGGCATGCCACGTGCTATGTTCCCCATTCTTAGGATATTTTCAAGCCTGACATATTGTCTGTTAACGAGACCATATGATTTGTATTATGGAGGAGGTATGATAGTATTCAGCAAGAGGGTCTAATTAATGCCTTAACGCCTGAGTTTGTGAAGTACAATTCAATGATCTAACCAGTCAGGTCACAAAATATGCCAACAGGTTTTCTGTGTTCAGAATCTTTTATGAAAATCAAATCAGAAGTGGTTAAAATGATCTGCTCAGCTAACTCTTTCATTATTCTATCATAGACCACTTTTGGAATGATAGATTGATATAGTTATGTAATTATAGGTAGATTGCTTATTTTGAGTATTATAAATGGGTGCTACTACAGCATCAGAAAATATTCTGAGTCATTCACGATGTTGTGTATGAGCTTCAGGCAGGCCTTCAACCTGACATTCCAACCAGTCTCCAAGGGTCTGGAGTACAAACTTGGGGTGGCTACACATTCCTACCAGCCACTATGGGCCACAGCTGACCTAGACTAGCTGGTGGTTTAGTGATACGAGTTGACACAATACATGCTCAGCAAGAACACATCGTTACCACCCACTGCAAGCTGTTTCAGAATTCCACCATTGGAGACGTCTCTTGCTGCCTGCTAGTTGTGAGTGGCTCATGGATTTCTAATGTCATATTGCAATTGTAGCAGCATTGGAGAACCCATGTGTAGTTTCCCACACACATTTGCTTCTGCAGACGGAACCAGAACAGGCCAGCCAATCAGAAGTGGCTGCACTGCAACTATTTATTACAAAGTTAACTTAGGGGTAATCCTATCAAATCAGCATATGATTTTAATATCCTGCTGGGAGCATCATCATACCCAGCAGAGTTACTATATAGTTTTTAATGACCTGGTGAATTCTGTAATCTCACCTTGTTTGTATTTTTGAAAGTAATGTCTGCTGATGGTGCATTCAACATCTGCTGAAGTATATGTGATGCAGCTGTACTTACTGGTTGTATTGTTTGCACCATTCTGAGGAAGTAAACATTGACTCTGGGACCAATGATTTGAAAATGACGCCTTTTCAACAGAGCTATTTTGTGAAGGTTTATTTTCATTTGGATGACTAGTTTTGTTTCTTTTTTAGTAATATTCCATCCAGTTTTTACCTTATTCTTGGTATGTTTTATTTTTTGAGTATAGTACATGAGTTTTGCTTTTTTAGTGACAGAGTGGATGATTCAACACTGGTAGCAATGGAATTTGAAATCTTGTTCTCTGAATAATGTTGAGCTCCCTCTCCTTAGGACAAAATGCTTCAATCCACCCCTATCTTGGCTTCTGTTCAGTTTTGCCCTTATTTGTCTCCACCTCACTTACATTGACCATTTAATCACTCTATCTTACATGTCTTAAGACAACAGAGAAAGGTGCTATAATTGGGGTTAAAAACAGATATAAACTGACAAAAGAGCTACAAGAAAGGCAAAGGGAAATATGACAACTTACAAAAAACATGAGTGAGCCAGTCACCTTGTTAACACATTAAAAACATCTCACTAAAATTTTCAGAAAACATGTTGGATGTCACAAATCCTTAACACAGACCCAGTGTTGAACCCTGTCTAGCACAGTTTCGACCGTCTTCTCAAAGGGATCCTCCTCCCCTCCCCCAAAACCATCCCTTGTAGACATTTCAGGAATTCGTCACATCCAGTGTTGCCTCCCTGTCATTCTTGAAGAACATCCCGACAACCCCCAACATCACCCCAGCTGAATCCCTTGCCATTAATGAGGTGAAAACAGACTGCTCTATTGTCATCCTCCTGGCAGATAAAGGCTCCACAACTGTTGTACTTGACCGTGTGGAGTATGTGGCAGAAGGACTGCGTCAACACTCTGACACCTCAACCTACAAAGCTGTTACCCAGGATCCCATTCCCTCCATCCAGACTGAGCTGCAGAAAATCCTAAAAATCCAAGGTCCCTCACAAGGCCTCCCAATGGCTTCCATAGATCTACTCACTCCACCTAAGCCACATACCTCTACCTTCTACCTATTACCCAAAATCCACAAAGAGAACCATCCTGGCTGTCTCATTGCGGCAGGCTTCAAAGCCCCCAACAGAACGTATCTCAGCTCTGATAGACAACACTTTCAACCTATCACCTGCAGACTGCCATCCTACATTAAAGACAAACCACTTCCTAGAACACTTCAAATCCATTCCCACTCCCCTCCCACCTGAAACCTTTCTTGTCACCACAGATGCTACATCCCTTTACACAAACATCCCACATACCCATGGTCTCTCTGCCCTTGAATACTACCTCTCCCAACACCCACCCGAAGATCTACCAAAAACCTTGTTCCTTATCACACTTACCAACTTCATCCTCACCCATAGTTACTTCACCTTTGAAGGCCAGACCTACAAACAAATCAGGGGAGCAGCCATGGGAAACAAGATGGCTCCGTCCTATGCCAACCTCTTCATGGGCTGCATGGAAGGGGCTTTCCTAAAGACCCAACAGCTGCTTCCCCTGGCCTGGTAGAGGTTTATAGATGACATCTTTGTAGTCTGGACTCATGGTGAAGAAACACTCCTTAATTTCCTCCATAACCTCAACTCCTTTTCGAATCTAAATTTCACCTGGTCCTTCTCATCCTGCAGACCTTTTCCACAAACAGATTTCCCGAGCAATACATTCCTCCCCGTTCAACAACAATGTTCCTACCCCCAGACCACACAGAAGCATCCCCCTTGTCACCCAATATTATCCTGGCCTCAAATACATCAACAAATTACTCTGCCAGGGATATGACTATCTCAAGTCAAGCCCTGAAAAGATATCATCCCTTGACAATATTCTCCCCATACCACCCAGAGTTGCCTTTTGTCGCCCCCCCCCCCCCCCCCCCCCAACCTCCGTAACATCCCTGTCAAACTCTACAATATTCCCAGACCACTTTCTCTACCCAGCGGTTCCTACCCCTGTAACCAACCCCGCTGCAAAACCTGCCTCATGCATCCCCCCAAAACCACCTACTCCAACCACACTACTGGTAAAACATACACAATTCAAGGCAGGGCCACATGTGAAACAACACGTCATTTATCAGCTGACATGCCTGCACTGCACAGCCTTTTACATTGGTATGACGACAACTAAACTGGCTGAACGCATGAACGGGCACAGACGAACTGTCCGCCAACGGGATGTCCAACACCCAGTAGCAGAGCATGCCCTCCAGCATAATTCTAGGGATCTAAGAACCTGCTACACCGTACGTGCCATTTGGCTTCTCCCACCCAACACCAGTTCCTCGGAACTGCGGAGATGGTAGCTTGCACTCCAACACATCCTACCTGCCATCCCCCTGGACTGAACCTACGTTAACCAACCTTACTCCCATTTACTCTTCAGTCTTCTCCTCTTTCCCTTTCCTCTTTAGTCATTCACACATCTTTTCATCCTACATAGTTGTGTTTATCTTTATACTATATATCTCTTTACTTCTGTATGCATCCTCTTTGGTTTGAAGCTGGCACAGTACTTACAGTAGAATATCTTTGGCTTCCCTCTGACACCCATGCCTCCATCTCTGCTACCCTCCCTGTTTACCTTTCCCCTGTTGCTTCATAACCTGGGTTGTGAGTAACTGAATCCACTTTCCCTTCTTCCTCTTTTTTTCCCCTCTCTCCTCCCTGATGAAGGAACAAAGTTCCGAAAGCTAGGATACGTAAATTTTGTGTATCTATCAGCTGTACTAAGCTGAGGTAAGTACTGGCCAGCCCCTCTATTTTTTTGTTAATATTTGTTTCAAACCTTTAACACATTCATTTGAGTGTTACTTAAAACAAAGGGCTGATCTGTTGGCAAATGTACTGCTGCTGAGTGGTCAGAAAATGTGATGCACAGTGATCTGTATGCCACAAGCACCACACATTGGAGGGTCCTCTCACCAGAGCAAGAAACCTTGCATCATGGGACTGTGGCCTATGCAAAGACGAGTTAGGAGAACCTTGCCCCATCAATGTGGCTGAAAGGAATTATGCCACGGGTGCTTTGTGGGCTTTACTAGAGGGAGCTTATTGTCTGTCACTTCCAGCCATTCATCCTCCCACTGAAGCAAGACTCGTGTAGCTCAATAGCGAGGTGATAGCATGCAGGGGGAAGACACACGAAACTAACTGAGGAGTGTGACACATCTCCTTGGCTACTACATCTGCCCTTTCATTCCCTGCAGTACCCATGTGCTCTGGCACCCAGCACAAAAATACCTACTTCCCTTGTAATTGGAGGAGAGCGTCCTGGACTACTTTTATCTGCTGGGTGCAAGCACTATATAGAGTGAAGGCACTCAGAGAATCAGAACAGACAAGGAATTTAGTACTTGAATCACATCTCATCTACTCCAGTGCCTGCAAGGCTGCATACAATCCTGCATCAAAGAGTCTAAAGTTTTGAGGCAGTCATACCTTGAGGACATGATCAGGGAAAACAACAGTGTGACCAACCGAGGCCCCCTGCTTCGACTCATCTGTAAAGGTGTGGTTTTCAGTTGAAATGTCCTTAAATAATGTATTAAAAACATATGCAAGAGTGCAACCACTCCTGCACTGCACTAAATCTAAAATTACTCTGGGCCTCTGCAGTAACCAGGGTGGCAAATGGATAAAACCCCGGATTTGGGGTTATATCTGCTCCATACCAAGTGACTCCAGCACATGCAGTACACAAATCCTAAATGGCCTTGTTCCTTGTGGACGATTGGAGAACAGGCATCCCAGAGGTGGACAAGTAACAGTATGATATGCAGATGAATTCAGAGCTGTGACAAACTTACATGCCTTATGCATGATGAGGAGTTTCCATCAGATTGTAAGTGGTGATTCATCAGACTTAGCAGAGAATAGGTATGGGGTTGGTCCTAAAGAACCTGTGGCCAGCCTAATATCCTCATAGTGGAAAGCATCAATGATTTTTAAGTAAGAATGCCTCACTGATCTATACACTGTGCACCTATAGTCTAGCCAAGAATGCACAAAAGACCTGTTTCCCAAGACCTGTGGCTAAGGCATTTTGATATTCACTGCCTTCAGGGCTCTGGCTTTCAGGTCTCTCAGGTAAGGCAGCAACTACAGCGTGTTTCAAAAATGACCGGTATATTTGAAACAGCAATACAAACTAAACGAGCAGCGATAGAAATACACCGTTTGTTGCAATATGCTTGGGACAACAGTACATTTTCAGGCAGACAAACTTTCAAAATTACAGTAGTTACAATTGTCAACAACAGATGGCGCTGCGGTCTGGGAAACTCTATAGTACGATATTTTCCACATATCCACCATGCGTAGCAATAATATGGCGTAGTCTCTGAATGAAATTACCCGAAACCTTTGACAACGTGTCTGGCGGTACACCTGGTCTTTCAAGTGTCCCCACAGAGAAGTCACAGGGGTTCAAGTCTGGCGAATAGGGAGGCCAATCCACGCCGCCTCCTGTATGTTTCGGATAGCCCAAAGCAATCACACGATCATCGAAATATTCATTCAGGAAATTAAAGACGTCGGCTGTGCGATGTGGCCGGGCACCATCTTGCATAAACCACGAGGTGTTCACAGTGTCATCTAAGGCAGTTTGTACCGGCACAAATTCACGAAGAATGTCCAGATAGCATGATGCAGTAATCGTTTCGGATCTGAAAAATGGGCCAATGATTCCTTTGGAAGAAATGGCGGCCCAGACCAGTACTTTTTGAGGATGCAGGGACGATGGGACTGCAACATGGGGCTTATCGGTTCCCCATATGTGCCAGTTCTGTTTATTGACGAAGCCGTCCAGGTAAAAATAAGCTTCGTCAGTAAACCAAATGCTGCCCACATGCATATCGGCGTCATCAATCCTGTGCACTATATCATTAGCGAATGTCTCTCGTGCAGCAATGGTAGCAGCGCTGAGGGGCTGTCACGTTTGAACTTTGTATGGATAGAGGTGTAAACTCTGGCGCATGAGATGATACGTGGACGTAGGCGTCATTTGGACCTCAGCTGCAACACGGCAAGCGGAAACCCGAGGCCGCTGTTGGATCACCTGCTGCACTAGCTGCGCGTTGCCCTCTGTGGTTGCCGCACGCGGTCACCCTACCTTTCCAGCACGTTCATCCGTCACGTTCCCAGGCCGTTGAAATTTTTCAAACAGATCCTTTATTGTATCGCTTTTCGGTCCTTTGGTTACATTAAACCTCCATTGAAAACTTCGTCTTGTTGCAACAACACTGTGTTCTAGGCGGTGGAATTCCAACACCAGAAAAATCCTCTGTTCTAAGGAATAAACCATGTGTCCACAGCACACTTGCACATTGTGAACAGCACACGCTTACAGCAGAAAGACGACGTACAGAATGGCGCACCCACAGACTGCGTTGTCTTCTATATCTTTCACATCACTTGCAGTGCCATCTGTTGTTGAAAATTGTAACTACTGTAATTTCGAAAGTTTGTCTGCCTGAAAATGTACTGTTGTCCCAAGCATATTGCAACAAACGGTGTATTTCTATCGCTGCTCGTTTAGTTTTTATTGCCGTTTCAAATATACCGGTCATTTTTGAAAGACCCTGTATCCAGTCTTTGACAATACTGAGGTTGTCTGTTTTCAGACTGATGATCTTTCACAGTAAATGGTTGACTGACTACCAGTAACAGCCCATCGCATAGCCCAGACCATCCGTCATGATCCTGTACTCAGTCAGGTGGTTCAGTTTGTGTGTGATGGCTGGCCCAAGCATTTTCTCACCAAGGTGTCTGGTCACTCCACAAATACTTCGTCATCGGCTGTCAGGTGTTGATGGCATGCTGCTCCTTAGCACCAACTCTGATGAACCCCATGTAGATGTCCTGTTCCTGCTGGCTCGTATACTTGCACTCCTACACCGTGGTCACTGGGGCATGACTCACATGATGTTCCTTGCATGGCCTAGCATTGATTCGGAAATTAAGAAGGTTGTTCATGAATGCAAACAGTGTGCCGATCAGCACACAGCACCACCATGAGCAATACAATTATGGTCTTATACTCCATGGCTCATGCCAAGTCAGCTGTGTGAGGACCACATCCATGTCGACATCAATTTGTAGGCCCCTTCAGTAATTCCATGTGGCTGATAGTATTGACGAACTGTTCAACTATCCATATGTTGTGGGTATATGCTCTACAACAACAGAAGCTTCTGTGTGGCCTCTCACCCAGATTTTCGTGATCAAAGTGTTGCCCTGGATGATCATCTCCAATAATGGCCTACAGTTCACTTTGGCACTGTTTAATACTTTCAGAACCCACAACGGTGTTACCCACCTTACTTCTTGCCTGTTTCACCCATAGTCAAGTAGGGAGGTGGAGCGAATAGTGCGCCCATTTAAGACTCAGTTAAAAAAGTGCTTGTTGGATTTGTCAACAGGTTTGACGTTTGTCTCTGTTTCTCAGCAACTACAGGACCACCTAGCTGAATGGCCTTGGCTTGGAGGAAATCCTCGATGGCTACAAGCCTCAAATATTGCTTCATCTGCTCTGCCCTGCTCCCCATGACCTGAAGTGCATTCACGTTATGCTTCGGGTGACCCTGTCTGGGTGCGCACATTTGGTCGGCAGTGCACGTGGGTGCTGGCAACAGCGTGTACGATGGGCAATTTGTGGATTTTCAGAATAGAAGCCCATAGGGTGCCCCTGTCCTACCATAAGAACAAACTGTGCCCTCAGTGTGGCCCTGAACTAGGTAATCACAGCCACTGCTGGCAGGGAATCCATCCTGATCTTACTGGCTTCAACCTCCAGATGCTCTGTGGTACTACTGCCAAAATTCAGATATTTGGTTTCTGTCATGCTTATTATGAGGCCTTATTTTTCACACTACTCTATCTTCCAAAGCATGTACTCAGCATCATTCTAGTGATCTGCTATGATGACTTGGTCATCAGTGAAGAGAAGTGTGTACAAGATTTTGTCACTGACAGGGACTCCCATGCCCACACATCTGTTCCTCAGGCCTTAAGTGCTTCCTCCCCACAGATTTTAAATAGCATCAGTACTGAAGCACACCCTTCGAGTAGCCCTTCTGTGACAGGAATCTCTGGTGACACTGAATTTCCTACTTTGACAGAGCTCACAAAATTCATATAGAAACTGTTTTAATTGGTTTTGAAAATAAAATGTAATTGGATAGATAAAAAATGTGGTGGCAAAACAACATACTTATAAAGCTATCTGCAATATTTCAGAGCCAGTGGCTCCTTTTTCCAGCAGAAGGGTAGAAGGGGAAGAAAAGGATGTGAAGGAAAAGGACTGCTGAGGTTAGGGAAATGGGGGAGCTTGGAAAAGCTACCCAGAACTCAGGGTCAGGGGACACCCACCAGACGGGATGAGAAGGGTAGGCTGATTTTTGGGGACTGCACCTGACTAGATTTGAAAACCTAAGACCTTAAGTTTTTGGTTTTGTTTTGCTTTAGGGAGCAAGAAACAACTTGGGTCATATGCACCCAAATCAAAACTATAGAACACGAAGACAGAGAGGAGTTAAAAAAAAAGACTATATATCAGTCCCAATTGACATAATAGAAGACAGCTAAAAACAGGCATGTGGAAAAAGGGCTAAGAACACCGTACGGAAACAGAGGTCCAAAACTAAGAATTAAATGGCCTTCTCCATATTGCTTTGGTAGATAAAAAGTAAGACGAACTTGATAGCCCGTGTGTCATTTTCTAAAACGACCGATAACTTAGATGGCAAACCCAAGCAGGAACATAAACAGTTAAAGAATGGGGATTCCATTAGAAAGTGGCGGACAGTTAAAACTTGGGCGCAATGTGTACAAAGTGGTGGGGTAGCTCCACATCAAACGACGATGGCTAAAAAGGCAGTGCCCAATATGCAGCCTAGTTAAAATGACCGCACGGCGGGAGGACCGAAAGGAGGTCATCCAAGCCACTTGGAGAGGCTTAATAAGCTGGAGCTTATTCCCGTGAAAAGAGGACCATTGGTGATGCCAAAGGGACACTATCACCTGATAGACGGCAACAAAGAGATCATCAGAGGGAATATAGTTACTCACAAGCTGAACTACGAAGACTGCAGCCTCGGCAGCAGGGTCAGCAGCCTCGTTTCCTGGCATACCGACATGACCAGGAAACCACAGAAACATCACACTGGCTCCACCAAGAGTGAACAAGTGACAGTTTTCCTGGACCTGCTGCTCTAATGAATGTGTGGTGTAAAGCACAAATAGACTTTGAAGGGTGCTGAGTGAGCCTGAGCAGAGTACACAACTGAAAAGGCTGTGTCACCGGATGTACTCTGTGGCCCGAAACAAGGTGAAGAGCTCGGCTGTAAATACTGAGCAGTGTGCTGGAAGCCAATATCAAATAAGAGCTTAAGGGTTGAAGATAGGCTACTATGTAAGACAGAGATTACTGCCAAAACATCATGCATGAGATAATAAGAGCGGAAAGCTACGTGCATTGCATTGTATGTGACAGGGAAAATACACAGGTCAGAAAATTAAAGATACAGAAAACTAAAAGGGTGTAAAAGAAGGAATAGTTACTGTCAAGGAAAGCTGAGGCCAAAGAAATTAACATAAATTAAGGCCAGGTGGGTGTCAGGCACCAAGGAGTGTTGTAACACCAGTTCCCACCTTAGCGTGCTCTGGAACAGTATATTGTGTGTTGCCAGTATACACCCTCTGCCCGCGCCCATTCATCTGAACGGATAATTTCCCCTCAAGGGTGTCATCACTTTTTGGCGGGTTTGTACTTGGCTACCACAGCATTTTTTCCCTTCCATGTTGCATGTCTATCTTCTTGTTCTTTTTCCCCTCCCTTGGGGAACATGTCTGCACTATTTTCAGACAAGTATCTTGCATTTTTTGTAGTCAATATCAGAATACTCTCAATCTCCACTATTTTTCAACCTTTTTTTCTTTCTTCGGTCACCTTCTCTTGTCCTTCCTCCGCTTTGGCATTTGAAGTTCCTCTTTTTCTTCTTTCTCCCTGTGCACTCCTGAAGGCCGGCCCAGGCAACTGATGTGTAACAGGTGAGTGGGTAACGCGTAATTCCCAGCCCTGGGTTGACACATGTACCCCTGATACAGGCCAGGCCTGAGCTGCTACCTTCCGAAACTGCCGAATGGTCCCTCTGTCATATGTTCAGGAGGTGTGAACAATCACCCAAGGTGGGTGTGCCCCCATCTCAAGGGGAACCCATGTTGGATGGCGTGCACCATCAGAGATGCTGGCAATCATCTTCACAGTGAACGGCTACAAAATGTAAACAGAATAAGGCTAACTATTAAAAGACCCCACCCAGCGGCACCATGGTTCCTCATGGTTTCATGTACTGAAGATTGTCAGTCTTGCTATGGTAAATCCGTTTATTATTAAGAAAGATGTTAATGCAATTGTTGGCCCTGTAAATCCTGCTCTCGTTTATGCAATGGCATTTTGCATTTGGAGACCACTTCTGATTTTCAAGCACAACTGCTTGCAGCTTCGCTCCTCCACGTCTATCCTGTTCATGTCAAGGTGTTGAGGCCCATTGAATGTTGAATTCTTCCCGTTGTGTTACTTACACCATGCTTCTTGATGGTCTGAGGCAGAAATCCAAATGTACCTCTCTGAGCAGGGTGTCATAGCAGTCCATTGGGTGATGAAAAAAGTAGATGCCTCCTTAGTGCCCACCTGCACTCCCTTTCTCACTTTTGATAGAGTGGTTCTTCTGTCAAAGATCAAACCAGGTTATGAAGTTATCACAGTCAGACTGTGTATTCCAAACCTGATGCGCTGCTACCAGTGTTGTCATTACAACCACACTCGAGAGTCCTGTTGACATGCAGCCAAATGTGTAACCTATGGTAGCGATGCTCGCAAGGGCACCTCCTCCCACGATTGTCCCATGTATCTCGATGAGCAGGCTGTCTAGGAGATCTGGGTGAAGGAAAAAGTGCCTTACCCGGTCGCTCACAAGTTGTTGGCTAGTTGGAAACCCTGCATTCTACCATCTGGCACCTACAGTACTGTTCTTGCTACATCTCATTCCACAAAGGACATGGTCACGCAAATATGCGACCTCAAATTTAGCACCACGTTGGTGAAATTGCCAAGCGTCTTCTCATAGTAGTGTTCCTTTGTCCTCATCCAGCGGTGCAGCATGCTACCAAACTCTCACTTCATGGGGCAAAGTCTCTGGCTACACGACTGGCAGGCCAGAGAGGACAGAAGGAATACTCCTGTGAAGACTTCCTATGTCCCTCCAACCAACCAACGTCTGAATCTTCCCCTGCCAAATGGAAAGGCTCTAAGAAGTCAAACAAAGGCAAATGGTCTTCTCTTTCGCTGACTAGAAGATCCTCTTCGACAGTGTTGCCACCTGATACTCTCACCTGGCTGACCTCCGTGTCGCCAGTGCGCACCACCAACCATTTTTCTGCCCTGGACTCTGCATGCTGACAGAAGGAAAATGCCAACGCTTCTGTCGATCTCATGGCACAGGTTCCTCCTGCCTATGTGCCTTGTAGCAATGAGACTTTGAAGGCTGGCATGCGACACCCACCGAGATGACACCCCTTCATTTTTTCTTCATCATAACTCTCCTCCAATGGAATGTTTACAGTCTTCGATCCAACAAAGAGGATTTATGGCTGCTCTTAGAATACAGTGTCCACTTGTTCTCTGGCTCAGCAAACAAAATTACCTCATCACAACTGCTTTGAGCTTTCACATTTCTACCTGGTCCGTTTTGGCCTGGTATAGTGGTTCGAGTCTTGCCATTTACTAACCACTGCATAATGTGGATTTCGAATGCGCTGTTCTGCAGTTGACCATCTTGTCACTTTGTCCACCCATATCATGAATGGTTTTCAACAGAAATATTAGACTATGGCCATGTTTTTTTTTATTCAAAGAAAGCCTGCAACACCTGCTGGGGGAGTGGTATCCTCTGTACTATCTACATGTGGGGCTTCCGAGGCCATATCCATATGCCTTAGTTCCTTCAGGAATATTGAAAAGACAGTTTTCTAGGTAATTGTGGGTTCTGCTGTGTCAGACACCTTTGTCCAGGAAAATGGTGTGCCTCAGGGTTCCATTCAGAGAGTCGTTCTCTCTGCTATCACAATTAACACTATGATGACCTGTCTCCTGCCGGGCATCTCTGGCTCCCTTTTCATTAAAGATTTTGCAAATCTTTTGCAGTTCTCCATGAACTTGTCTGCTTAAGCAGCATGTCTTTATCAACTTTACTGACGGAGCATCGGCAATGGCTTTTTCACTGACAAGACCATTTGTTTGCATTTCTGATGGTGCGATTAGTTTCTTCCACTGTCTTTACATCGTGGGCCTGTTGCTCTTCCATGTGTTGAAACTACCAAATTTCTGGGGCTCCTGCTCAATAGGAAACTTTCTTGGCCCTTCCATGGGCCTTGCCTGGCAGCCCACTGTATGCTGTCCCTCAACATCCTGTGTGTCCTCAATGATACTTCCTGGGGAGCAGATTGAATCACCCTCCTCCATTTGCACCAGTCCCTTGTCCACTTGAAACCTAATTATCAGTGCTTTTTTTATGCATCTGCACGTCCAACCCTCTTAAGCCATCCACCACTTTTGGCCACTGGCGCCTTTTACACCAGCTCGGTTGCGAGCCAGCATGCAGAAGTAGTCTAACTACCACTGCTCTACCGCCATTACTTTCTCCTCAGCAGATATGCACGCCATTCACGGCCACCCAGCCTATGCCGCCTCCTTCAATGACTCCTCTAATTACCAGTATGTTACCTCATGCAGTTCGCTTTTGGCTCTTGCTCCACCAGCTTAACTTCACGCTACCTGCAGCTTTCCTTGTGGGTGTGAACCCTTGACCAGCTTGGCTTCATGCAGCAGCCCATGTTCACCTTGACCTTCATTTTTTCTAGCTCTATCACCTTCAATTTCAATGTTTACTTGGAACTTCGAAATAGTACCTTTGTGTACACTGATGGCTCATTGACTGACCGTGGTGTTGGGTGTACCACCGTCATTGGTGCCAACATTTTTTTGGTATCTGCTTCTGGAACACTGCACAGTATTTACAGCAGAACTCTTTGTCACGTATCAGGCCATGCAGTACATCCAGTGACACAGGCTTACCAATTGTGTCATCTGCTCAGACTCTTAATGCCCTACAAAGCTTCTGTGTGCTGTAACCATCCATCCATTAGTGCAATGTGTCCAGGAAAGCAGTGACTTGCTCTCTCTTGATGGAGCCAATGTGATGTTTATGTGGGTTCCTTGTCACGTTGGTCTGACAAGAAATGAGGTCGCTGACGCTGTTGACAAGGATGCAGTCCTCGTACCTCAGCCCACTAGTTCCTACATTCCCTCTGATGATCTCTGTGTTGCTGTCTGTCAGCAGGTGGTGTCACTTTGGCATCACAACTGGTTCTTCTTCGATGGGAACAAGCACCATGTTATTAAGCCTCTCCCAGCAGCTTGGACGACCTCCTCTTTGCCCTCTTGCTGCTGGGAGATCATTTTAATTACGTAGCGTATAGCGTATAGGGCATTGTCTTTTTACCCATTGCCATTTATTAAGTGGTGCTCCCTCACCACTTTGTGCACACTGCACTTGACTTTTGACGGTCCACCATTTCCTAATGGAATGCCCTTTTTCTAACTGGTTACATTCTTGTTTGTGTTTGCCATCCGAATTATCAGCCATTTTAGGGAATGATGCGCAGGCTATTGACTGGTTTACTTTTTATCTGTCATAGCAATATGGCGAAGGCCATTTAATTTTTAGTTGACCTCCGTTTCCGTATGATGTATTTTATAAACCTTTGTCCACGACTCTGTTTTTAGCTGTCTTCTCTTCTGTCAATCGGGGCTGACATGTAGTAATTTGTAAATCCTCTCTCTGTTCTAGTTTCTACATGGGTGCATATGATCCTAGTTGTTTTTGCGCCCTACACAAAACAACAACTAACAGATAACTTGGTGGTAGTCATGTGGATGTAAAAGGCCAAACGGTGTTTACGTAACAGCTGATATACAACATGTGTCCTGCTCACATTAATCAACTTTATATGTTCCAATGACTACTTTACCTTTGAGGGGCAGACACACAAACAGATCAGGGGCACAGCCAAGGGAACCATGGTTGCTTCTTCATATGTCAACTGTTCAAGGGTCAATTGGTGTGGGTTTTCCAGGGATCCTTAACCCCTCAGCTCCTCATTTGGTTTATATACATTGAAGACATCTTGGCCACATGGACACGTGGTGAGCTGTTAACCTGTTAAAATTCTTGGAATCTCTAAATACATTCTCCCTATTAAACTTCACATTGTCCTATTCAGAATCCCATTCCAGTTGCCTCGCCATTGACCTCATCCTCATCTAAGGTCAGCTACACACTTCTGCTCACATAAAACCTACCAACGAACAACAGTATCAACATTTTGATAGTCTCCATCCTTTCCGCATCAAATGTTCCCTCCCATATAGTCTTGGCATTTGAGCAAACTCTTCACAGCAATGCACCACCACTCTTACCCCACTAGCCTAGTTCAGAAATAGATTTCCCGCCCAATCATATCCAATCCTGGTACTTCTGACCCTCCAAAAACAGTTTAAGATTACATCTCTCGTTACTCAGTATCACCCTGCTCTTCAATGGTAACAAGACTTGACATACTAAAATCATGCCCCAAAATGACATCCAGTCTGTTTAAAATTTTCCCACCACACCTAGACTAGCTTTTTGTTAACCTCCAATCTCCAAATTGCCTTGATCAGACCCTATGCTCCTTCTGCACCCATTTCCTGCCATATAGCTCCTAAGCTGTGACCATCCCAGCTGTAATACTTGCCCTACACACCCTCCTACCGTCACCTATATCCCAAGAAAGTTGTTTTGGCAGTAATCTCTGTCTTTTGTAGTACCCTGTCTTCCACCTTTAAGCTCATAGGTTTTCAAAGCTTCTTTGCTGCAGTTCTCAACAATCAGTCTTTCCTTCTCATCCCATCTGGTAAGCCTCTCCTGACCCATAGTTCTGGGAGACTTTTGCAAAAACTCCCCATTTACTAAACCTCACCAATCCTTTTCCTTCAAATCTCTTCCTTTTCCTTCAGCCCTCCTGCTGGAAGAAGGAGTCACTTTATGTATTTTCTCCTGCCATCACTTTTTGAGTAGAGTTTTTATCCATCCAATCGCATGATGTTTAATTGCTTTTATGTAAATAGTTGACATGCTACTATTCCTCATAGCTGTCCACTGATTGTTTTGTCGTACCATATCATAGGCCTTCTGCAAATACATGGAGACTAAATGGGCCTCTATCCCTCTGGCAATTCGCTATGAGATTCCATAATGTGAATATTCAATCAATAATTGAACACCCTGGTCTTAAAACCATTCTGTTCTTCAGGTATTATGGCCTCCATCTCTATTCATTCTTTTAAAGATTCTCCCATTCGCACTACTGATAGTATCAAATTTATGCCCTGGTAATTCCCACAGTCCTGCCTATAAAAGCTGACAGGGTCTGGACACACAACAACATTGTGTACACCTTGTTTTGTGAAGCCAAAAGGGGTTTGTAAAATCAGAAAGACACAAAGTACATTTAATGTGTGTGCAGTGCCCTCAGAACACAAAAGAAGGATCAGTCACAACAAAACATGACAAGCTTATCAATGCCGGACACCATAAAGATGGTCCTGCAAAACCCTATTAGGTAAAATCAAGTTTCTCAAACAGAACCCATTGATAATGGCACAGAGTTGCTGAAACACATGTAGGTAACATGAAAAAACAAAACAGTATTTTGCACAAAAGGCGGAACCTATATCCAATAATTTTAACTGCGAATACGAAAAAATACAAGAGCTGTAGATGCAAAAGATTAGTATTCCCTTTTTGCAGATTAAAACAATAGACACTTTCTATTCGTTGGGTACCTGATCTCTTTTCGAACACTTATTGTTTGTTTGTTATTTACATGTTCTATAGATCATCTGAACAATTCTTTAATCAAAATGATGTAGGACGAGTCAGTTTACAAGACACATATTATTATTCGTGTTAATATTAATGAACAAACTTACTTTTAATCTTATGCATGCAACTACATTTCTTTAATTGTCGACCAGTTTTTACGTAGAAATTTGTGGGTGAAATAGGAGTTTTACACTAGAAATTATTTTAAATTATATTTAGAACTTGTTTCGCTTCCTGTCAGACATTTATATGTTGTTGGGTAAGTGATGAAAATTTTTTGTTCCTGCATATTGAACTCCTTTCTGAGCCAATAACAGCTTTAACAGTGAATAATAAAAGTCATTTCCCCCTCATGTGTTGTAGATATGGACATCACTGTTGTTCCCCCGATGGTGATGGCACAGTGAAAAAGCTTAGCTTCTACATTTACTTCCAAGATTAGTAATTATATGAAAAGGTAGCCTGAACTTAATTGCTTGAGAAGCTTAGTAAAATCGTTCTTCCAGTTCAAGTTTTCCTAAATACGTACACCCAAAAACATGGAGCATTGTATCCTATTTACCAATTCCTGCTCATATGCTACATCACTTGTGGGTATGACAATCTGTTTTACAGAACTGAATGTACTGTGTTTTTCTAAATTTAGGGAGAGTCTATTATCAGAGAACCACTTAATTCTCTGGAAAATGCCATTTAGTAACTCTTCTTACACTTTATCTCCAATGGGATTTGTTATCACTAGTATTGTCAGCAAAAAGTACCAATTTTGCTTGTTGAATGTTACGTGGAAGGTCATTCACAAAGATAAGCAAATATTTTAATATGTTATTCTACAAATAAATCTAAAGAAAACAGTTCATATAAACATAGGTCCACAAATAATTAGTTGCAGAGTTGTGGCTAATAAAAGATTCTGCCTGAAATTTAGCAAATTCGTTAATATGAAGCCATCACAAAACTGTACGAGGTTAAAGCAAGGCACGATTTCCATTTATTTTGTTGTTATTGATCTGGTGAATCTAAAAAAACATGTCTCAGAAAATTCTCTTCAGTAGTTATCCAGAGAAGTAAAGACGTAATTTCATAAAATTTTTAACCAACTATTAGGCACAATTTGTTTTAATTCCAGACAATTGCACAAAGTTTTCAACAGCAGTTGCAGAGAATTTAATTTTGGAAAAATGATGGTGATAATGTCAACTGAAACTGTATGAAAGTGTCACATAATTTGCTTTTATTAGTACCATAGCACACACGAATTAATGTGAAACCAGAAAAAACAAAGCTCATTGTTAAGGAAGTTATGCAGTGTACATACAATTTCTCAATACATTCACAATAAATGTTCAAAATGTCTCCACCGAGTTCAATGCATTTAGCTGCACGTGTATAAAGAGATTTTGTTGCTCGTTTCAGTTTCATACGGTTGTTCTTAATTTCATCTATTGCATTCATAATGCAAGTAAGTAATGCCTCATGTGTAATGACTTTATCCTCATAAGCTATGTCTTTCATCCATCACCATACACAAAAATCCATTGGTATTAAAGTAGAAGATCAGCTTGGCCACAGACGTGTAGCACCATGACCAATCCGTTTCTGGGGTAAATGTTCATTTACATGTGTAGTAACGGCATTGGTGAAATGTGGAGGTGCACTGACGTGTTGAAAATATATATTTGCAATTGAGTAGCAAGTGGAACATCTTCAAGCACGCAGGGCATTTCTTTTTCGAATGAACTGTAAGTACATCTCACCAGTTGGACATCCTGGGAAAATGAATGGTCTAATAAAGTGTGTGTTGATTATACCACACCAAACATTTATGCTAAATCCCTGCTAGAAATTGCATTGCATTGTTGCATGTGGGTTTGTTTCAGACCATACATGCTTGTTATGTAAATTGTTGATACCATCTTGAATAAACTGTGCCTCATCAGTAAATAAAATGTATTTGTGTACCTGCCAATTAGTATTTAAACAGTTACGCCACTCCCAGCAAAGAGCAGGATCTTCCGGGTGTAAATGATGCACTTTTTGTTTGTGGTAAGAATACAGATTATTTTATTTCAGTGTACACCATACCTTTGTGAAATGCCTAATCATTGAGAGACATGTTCTGTACTGGTACCTGGGCTATGTTGAACAGCATCCATATCATCATCGCCTTCACGTATCTAGCACTCTTACTGATAATGAATGCTAGATAGAGAACCTGTCTCCCGTGACATTCAGAATGCTCCATACTGGTTCATGCATTTGGAATCCTCCAAGTTGGATAATGTATGCAATATTTAACTGCAGCCGTCACATTACCTTCACAATTGCCATAAATAAAAACCATACTGGCATGTACCTCTGTCATACCTCTTCCTAGCTTATTAAGGTAATCCCAACATTATCTGTTTTCAACTCTCACTTCAATATCTTCCACAGTGGGCTTGCTCTAGTGGCACTTAAGGTTTCTTCTACAAGTTCTTCAACTTCCAGCTGTGCCTCATTTTTTGCTTCAGTAATGGCCCTTTGTGCCAATTTCCATTTAGCTGCATACGTTTTACGGTAATCACCAAGCCAAATGCTCAGCCAGCCATTTGTTGTTGGCCTCTGCTTTCACTAATTTCTCTACTTCCTTGTTCTATGATGGATTCCTCCTTTTTCCAATTTTGGTTTCTCCATCTCTCTACCCATTCTGTACACTTAAGTCCCAATAAGTATAATTTCTTTTTGATCACTTATCTTTTCCAGTGATACCACCGGACCAGCAAAAATTTTTCTTCACTTGCATCTTGGTGTCTTTATTTGGTGCATACACAACAATGATCACAACTGAGTGGCGCCTTAATTCTATCTGCACCTGAAGAATTCCACGACTAATTTGGTTCCAGGGTTTTGTATCTTTCTTGTATTTTTTCATAACAACTACAGAGACCCCACTTGTGACACTCTCCTCTTTAGGGACCCCACTGTGGATATATGACCATTCCGTTCTTTCATACATTTGCCGTTTTTCTTTGTTTCATTTAGGGCTACTACATCCATGTCATATTTCATTATTTCATGAAATGTTTTCTCAGTTTTAGAGGCAATCCCCTGAATGTTCCATGTACTGATATTCATTGTCCTTATACATGCCAAATTTTGTTTTCCAGAAAGAGCTACCTGTTCATCTGAGGCTATTTTAATAGGACATGTTGCCTTGGAATTTTTTTTACAGTTGACAGGGTAATTTTTACTTATGGTTTTCTTCCATTAGACAGACTGCCTTTCTGGACTATGGAAGTCAGTCTACCCTAGCATTCTCAACTCGTGCCATCTTGAGCAAAAGTAAGCTGCTGATCCTCCTACGTCCTTGAAGCGGTAGATTCGTGTATGCTCATTTGCTCTTGTTATTTAAAGGTGCAAGAGAATTGCCTTTCACTAGCTGCATACTGCTCATCTACTGTACATCCATTGCCCAGGAGCCAAGCGACTTCTGTATTCTTGAACACAGAAGTAGAATTTGTTTGCAGAGTTGACTTGAATACTCAGTCTTCAACCTCTTAACATATAGCCCTCTTATTGTGGCATTTCTTCATCTCCACTATTAGTTTTTACTTCTTAGCCTTTAGCTTTCCCTTTCCCCTCTCCGACTGTAGTTCATACTTCATAATTCAAATTATTAAATGATACATGCATTAGATACTACATGCATATAAAAAAGAATCAATGTTCTCCTTCACGTCTTGCATACAGTTTAGAATTAAGAAAAACAGAATTCTTACAAGTTGGGGAAGAAAGTGAGCACACTCTGAATCTACCAAATTCACCTCTCCTCATTTACCCATTAAATTTGAATATCAAATTAATTACATGTCAATAATAATTTAATCTTTGAAACCAAGAAACAGTCACAAATTTCTCTTTACTCTGATCTTCCAAGTCTGATAGATAAATTTATTTTTTGTTAGGTTTCATTGTTTTATTAATGGTGGAAGTATTAATACTTCAGCATTTGTTTACTGGAAGAACGTGGACAGCCTGCATTGGAGTAGCAATGATTAATTTTTAAATAGTTGAATCAACATCAAGGAAACTAAGATAAAATGAATGTATGTGTTTCTTAATATTTAATAGGAAACTAAAATGAGTTCATTTGTAACAAAACAGTTCATATCAAACTTCAGTACAATTAAGTACAATGATATTTATAAATTTTATTTCATGAGCCACAGATCTGATTTTTCAAGTGACAGGCTCAAACTGCACTTTATCAAGTACTGATGCACAGCGTCTAAAAAGTCATCTTAACAATTCCTTTTTTCTTAAAAAGTGACTGGCTGATTACTTTGGTTGTAATTAGTTACATGCATACTACACAAGTACAAATAAATATATTGAAAAATTATTTTCACAAACACATAACATGAAAATATAAAATTTTCTTACAAATTTCCTATTTAAAATGGAGTAACAATGCAAAAACATATACATTTATCTAATCTCATTGATTGCACATGAGTATCACAAACAAAAAACAAAATGGGAACATTGTAAATAAACACTACATAGGAAAAGGAGAGCCGGTCACAAGGACACACTAATGTAAGTAGCAGATGGTACGTGGATACAGAAGAGGCATACTTTTCTTTAGGTGCTGTATTTAAGAAACATTTAAAACAAAAGATTCAAATTTCTCTCATCCCTGGAGGTTCACACGTCTTGTGTTTTCTTAGGTTATTGATCAAGGACAAGGAAAAACTTAGTCACAAACAAATAATTTCTATCATTGGTTCTAACACTATAATTATAAGGAAACTTCAAGAAATTACTTCAAGCAGTAAGAAACTGTTTACTGTAACAGAAACCAACTTTGAAAATCACTGGACTCAAGAACACATATGGGGTAACATCACCGAGATACATGGAAAGCTAAGCAAACAAGTAAACCAAATACACGGGGTCTGGTTTCTACCATTCAACGCAGTACTACTACAGTTAATGTTTCAAAAAATTATGTATCTACTTTGATGCACAGCTTTAAAAACAACAGACTGCTAAAGTTACATGTTCCTTTCTGATATGTAAACATACGTTCTTAATTGTGAGAATCCACAGCCAAATAAACTTGTGAAACGAAATTAATGCAGAATACAATGCTACTTGAGAAGTTCAAAAAACACAAAGAAGATTCTAGAAGGAATCAAGTCTTCAGTGTAGCACTAAAGTAATTTTTTCATTTAGAGAGAATGGCCTAAAGAAATCTTTCATCCTAAACACCACACAATCTAATGCATAGTATCAAAACTGAACACTACAAATGTAAAGTTAGGTGACACCTAAAGGAAAAATCAGTAATAGTGGAACTTTTATATAGCTCAACGAAACTATCAAGAATTTTGAAACACCTCTTTCAGGAGCTGACCAATAGGAAAGAAGTATGGGCAGATTGGGTGAGAACACAATCAGGAAAGGGTGACATATTTGAGCATAAAGTCAAGAAGCAATTAACTGCCGAAAACAGTGCACACAGGTTACATTTGTTCCAATCTGGGTTTCATTCCACATACCTTTTGGTTTCTAATTGGATATTTGGGTTTCATTTGTTATTTTACATTGCCTCTTTTACAAAACACCTTTGTTCCTTTTTCATCTTGTGCACATATGCTATAATTTGGTTGGCAGTTCACAATCTTCTGTTTATAATGAGTCTGTCTGAGCAATAGTTCCACTACTGCTGATCAGCCGTTTTTATAACACATTTATAAATCACAGTAGTGGTGTGTTAAAATGGAAATTCAATACAAGTTTTAAAATAAATAACAACTAAGAGAAAATATTCTCCTGCATTTACATGCAAGTGATAGCTCTCCTATAAGTTTAGCATAATAAATGAAATACCCTTTTCAACTACACTTTAGTTTTTTCTGACTAGGCTATCACATCTGACTAACTGTCAATTATGTATTCAATTTCTAGATCTAGAAATTATTTATAAATGACAGTACAAAAAACTTTAAACAATACGAGTCAAACTGCAAAACACAGTAGCTACTGAACTTCAGTACACTGTACAACAGTAGATGGTGTTTAAACCTCAGGAGCAAAATCCATTTCAATCATTATAGTAAAGAGTTTTCACATCACATCACACATTAATTAGTAGTTCAATCACTGACAGCTGCCTCCTTAGAAACAGTGAGATCACCAGCTGTTGCAGTAGGAATGTAGTGTTTGGTAAACGAGCAAACAATTCCTGAGCTTGGATGCAAAATTTCAGTTCGGCACACATTATCATCAGTCTGATGAAGAATAACCTGTAAAAGTAAGCCAACTCGTCAGTAGAAAAATGTTCTGCATCCAGAATTTACTTCTGTTGGACGGTATAGTTTGACTGGTAACCACCAGTTTCTAGAGACTGAGCACTGTCAATGCTGTAACCAGTTATGCTGTCAGGACTCTGCAGTGAAGCTGCATACAATGGGTTTACCGGAGTTGTCCCATTGTCAAACTGGGTGCTGTCATATACACTGTTATTCTGTGAAAGGAAAATTATCGTACACAGTCTTAATTAAAAAATAAAAACAAAGACACATACATTTACAGCCACTAATAGGTAAGGTAAATGAAAACAACCCTGAAAGCCCACAAGAAGTGAGAGGTGTTTTGCAGCCTGCTGATAGGACATATTTTCACCTGCATCCCTGAATGAAATGACGAACAAGTCAAAAGATAAATACATATTTTTACAGAAGTATTAATTACTTCCACTTTGAGAAACAGACGGTGAACTTAGCCAGTACACATGGTTGATTACTTCATAATTTACTTTTAACCGCACTAAGTCAGAAGGTAAGAGAAGAGTGCTAAACGTCTTTCTGTTTTGGCCTGCAGTGTTTTGCATATTTGAACAGATATGCTGGATAACTGTCCTGCACTAGTTGACTTGTACTAGAGGAATCTAGACCTGGACTAGAATACAGTATGTTACTTTTCTGGGTATTAGTTTGTATTTCAGTAAGTTTCTTTTTAAATATTTGATTATTGGAAGGGTATATTAGACACTATAGCATTTGATAAAGATATTTAAGTAGTAACGATCATTGAGTCACATCACACTTTTTTCCCATTGTAACTGTTACAGTTATTCCACTTCACCTACAATGATTATTGCTTTGCTGCTTTATAAAAGCCAATTCTCTTAGGGTACATTACGTAATGATTTCTGCACAATTTTGAAACTGGGTTAAGAAATATTAAAATTTTATGTGAGGTATGTTAAGATGGATATCAACATATTAACAGCAATATGAATCAAGAAAGATCACCATGCAGAGCAGGTATTCTGAGCAGACAGGCACTTTTAAAACTAGACTAAGATATTTAACACAGTACTCTTGAGATTTAAGGACTGAAAGAGGACTGTGTCCAACAGTTTAGTCTTCTTTTAAATGTGCCTGTGTTAGTGAATGCTTCCTCTATATGGAGAGTAGCAGTCTTTCCCAATTTCATTACTCTTATTCCCACTGAGATTTCCATTTTTAATTCAGCATCTTACCTGGTTAAGAAATGTGGCTCTGCCAACTTCAGAAATGTGACAGCAATTATGCCTATGTCTCAATCTTTATGTGTTATTAAAACAAATTTGTGAACTTTCTTCTTTGTAAGAAGACACACACACACACACACACACACACACACACACACACACACACACACACACACACACACACAATGAGTCAGGCTTTAATGTACGGCAGTCACTTCATAGTAGTATTCAGGAGCACGCCTCTATAAAACTTTTAATCCTTTATAGACTTGTGGTTAAGTTTTTGACCACGTGAAGTAAGGGTCATCATTTACCATTTTACCGAATTATGGTTAGATTTGATCTACGCGGCTGCAGTATCTCAGCAGTAACACTTTGTGAGTGAAACAGTAGGCATACTTCTCAGATGATTGTAGAGGTTCACTATTACTATGGTTAACAAATAGCCACAAAGCATTCCCTATGACATCTGGTGTACTGGGTGCCTTTTTAGTTATAGGGAAAGCATGTAGTTGATGCATGAATTTTGCTCTTTGTGGTTTTCTCTGAAGCTCTCGGGTATACATAAGCAATGTTTTGAAATTTAAAATTGATGGGCATGAAAAACTTGTTTCAATTACTTGTTCTACAAGTGTTGTGTTACTATTATTCTGCCAAAATCCAAAGCTGTTGACTTTTGTGATCTACGATGTAGGAAGATGCTATCATCACATAGGTATGTGTGATTTGGCAAGGTAAATGATCGGGGAACATCACAGAGCATAATATATGGACAGTAACTTTCGCAATGGGATGTTATAGCCAGTACATGCTGTTTCTGTGCTGTGTTACATAGTCTGCAATAGTACCTTATATACACTCCCGGAAATTGAAATAAGAACACCGTGAATTCATTGCCCCAGGAAGCGGAAACTTTATTGACACATTCCTAGGGTCAGATACATTACATGATCACACTGACAGAACCACAGGCACATAGACACAGGCAACAGAGCATGCACAATGTCGGCACTAGTACAGTGTATATCCACCTTTCGCAGCAATGCGGGCTGCTATTCTCCCATGGAGACAATCGTAGAGATGCTGGATGTAGTCCTGTGGAACGGCTTGCCATGCCATTTCCACCTGGCGCCTAAGTTGGACCAGCTTTCGTGCTGGACGTGCAGACCGCGTGAGACGACGCTTCATCCAGTCCCAAACATGCTCAATGGGGGACAGATCCGGAGATCTTGCTGGCCAGGGTAGTTGACTTACACCTTCTAGAGCACGTTGGGTGGCACGGGATACATGCGGAAGTGCATTGTCCTGTTGGAACAGCAAGTTCCCTTGCCTGTCTACGAATGGTAGAACGATGGGTTCGATGACGGTTTGGATGTACCGTGCACTATTCAGTATCCCCTCGACGATCACCAGAGGTGTATGGCCAGTGTAGGAGATCACTCCCCACACCATGACGCCGGGTGTTGGCCCTGTGTGCCACGGTCGTATGCAGTCCTTATTGTGGCGCTCACCTGCACGGCGCCAAACACGCATACGACCATCATTGGCACCAAGGCAGAAGCGACTCTCATTGCTGAAGACGCCACGTCTCCATTCGTCCCTCAATTCAAGCCTGTCGCGACACCCCTGGAGGCGGGCTGCACGATGTTGGGGCGTGAGCGGAAGACGGCCTAACGGTTTGCGGGACCGTAGCCCAGCTTCATGGAGACGGTTGCGAATGGTCCTCGCCGATACCCCAGGAGCAACAGTGTCCCTAATTTGCTGGGAAGTGGCGGTGCGGTCCCCTACGGCACTGCGTAGGATCCTACGGTCTTGGCGTGCATCCGTCGTCGCTGCGGTCCGGTCCCAGGTCGACGGGCACGTGCACCTTCCGCCGACCACTGGCGACAACATCAATGTACTGTGGAGACCTCACGCCCCACGTGTTCAGCAATTCGGCGGTACGTCCACCCGGCCTCCCGCATGCCCACTATACGCCCTCGCTCAAAGTCCGTCAACTGCACATACGGTTCACGTCCACGCTGTCGCGGCATGCTACCAGTGTTAAAGACTGCGATGGAGCTCCGTATGCCACGGCAAACTGGCTGACACTGACGGCGGCGGTGCACAAATGCTGCGCAGCTAGCGCCATTCGACGGCCAACACCGCGGTTCCTGGTGTGTCCGCTGTGCCGTGCGTGTGATCATTGCTTGTACAGCCCTCTCGCAGTGTCCGGAGCAAGTATGGTGGGTCTGACACACCGGTGTCAATGTGTTCTTTTTTCCATTTCCAGGAGTGTATTTCCACTTGATGACATGCATCAAACTATTTACTTTCAGGTTCTGCTTTTTTATGAAATTCCTGAATCTCAAACATCAGTCCACAAAGGCCTTAGGCAGACCTTCAGCATAACTGAGGAGAGACTGCTAGTCTCTACAGATGCAATGACTTTAAGTGTAGGCTGTATGGAAGGTGCTTCTACGTATGGAATGGGTGGCAGATGTCTAAATGGAGGTATTGTTGGTGACTGGAGGGTTTGATGTGAGAGGGATGTTGATGGAGCCATCTATGAAGTGGAGGCAGACACTGAGCAAAATGGCTTGTTGGGCTGGGCCATGTGAAGCAAATGGGGGAGAAAGTGTGGAGGTTTTGGAGGAATGTCAATAGGGTGTCACCAATGAATCTTAAAAGCTGAGAGATCTGGGATTCTGAGTTGCTAGGGAGGATTCCTCTTGGTGTCTCATGAATAGCTTGGCTTAGGATGGTGACTTGTGGGTGACCATGGCTGTATAGTGGATTTGTTTATAGTTGACACCTTCCTTTGAAGCACCTGCATAGTTAGTAATAGTACTCTGATTCTCTCCTCCATGGAACCCCCTCCACTTTCCACCCAGAGATTTATGAAGGAAAGACTGATGATCTTAATATACCACTGGGACTGAAAATACTACTGTCACTTTTATCATCACTTCAACACTGAGAACTATAACATTTAAAAAAAAAAACAAAAGACGAGACTTTAGACAGCTAGGATTTTTGTTAATAATAAAAAATAATCAAAATTGAGCAAATGTGAATATTGGGCAACCAATGATTCACAGAATGACTAATTGCAGACCAAAGAAATACACAGAGGGGGGGGGGGGGGTAAGAAGAGATAGTGGATGATTATCAGTTTGCACCCAGAACAGGAGAATGGACCTGAGAAGCCATTCTAACTTGCACTTTAGTAATGGAACAAACAAGGAAAATTGGGATAGTTTCTTACATTTGGTGGTCCACAAGGAAGATAAGAGTTTAATGTCCTATTCATGATGACGAAGTTAGATACGAAACACAAGTTCAGACTGGGGAGGATACAGATGAAAATTGCCTGTGCCCTTTTTTCAAATGAAACAGCTTCACACTTGTCCAAAGAAATTTAGGGAAACCATGGAAAACCTAAATCTGAATGGCTGGATTGATATTTGAGCTGCTGTCCTCCTGAATACAAGTCTGGTGTCTTACCACAGTATCACCTACCTCAGCCAGCTTATAGACCTATGGCAATTTCTTAACATCATATGATTTCACAATCTTAAGATGTGTCACATTAAACAACGAATATATAAGTAGTCTGCTACACCTAAAAAACCAAATGGGAGTAATGGAAGTAGGGCAAACTGGAAGCACTGAAAATGGGATACTCTTTCAAAATGTTAAAAATTAAATAGATGAGTAAAATACAGAATGAAGAGGTAATAGCAAAAATAGAACAGAACAGAAAAGAAGTCCACAGAAAACTGGAAGAAAGGAAATCTATGACATTGAGGAATGATTTAACTACTTTGTGCTGCAGGGACTGATATGAGGAGAAAAAAAGAAGAGTCAAACAAAGACTAGGATACGCAAAACAGATTTTAAGTTTAGCAGTTATGCATTTGAGTTTAAAATATTATCACACTACAAGAGACAGAAAACAGCAACAAACTAGTGAAAAGACTAATGAACAGTTAATCCAAGAGGATCTTTTTTCTTTCACCATTTTTCACACATTGTTACAAAAAGGATAGACTGCGAGACACTGCGAGTTAGAGGGGGGAGGGAAAGAGTGAGAGGGGGGGAGGGAAAGAGTGAGAGGGGGGGAGGGAAAGAGTGAGAGGGGGGGAGGGAAAGAGTGAGAGGGGGGAAGGAAAGAGTGAGAGGGGGGGAGGGAAAGAGTGAGAGGGGGGGAGGGAAAGAGTGAGAGGGGGGGAGGGAAAGAGTGAGAGGGGGGGAGGGAAAGAGTGAGAGGGGGGGAGGGAAAGAGTGAGAGGGGGGAGGGAAAGAGTGAGAGGGGGGAGGGAAAGAGTGAGAGGGGGGGAGGGAAAGAGTGAGAGGGGGGGAGGGAAAGAGTGAGAGGGGGGGAGGGAAAGAGTGAGAGGGGGGAGGGAAAGAGTGAGAGGGGGGAGGGAAAGAGTGAGAGGGGGGAGGGAAAGAGTGAGAGGGGGGAGGGAAAGAGTGAGAGGGGGAGGGAAAGAGTGAGAGGGGGGAGGGAAAGAGTGAGAGGGGGAGGGAAAGAGTGAGAGGGGGGAGGGAAAGAGTGAGAGGGGGGGAGGGAAAGAGTGAGAGGGGGGGAGGGAAAGAGTGAGAGGGGGGGAAGGAAAGAGTGAGAGGGGGGGAAGGAAAGAGTGAGAGGGGGGGAAGGAAAGAGTGAGAGGGGGGGAAGGAAAGAGTGAGAGGGGGGGAAGGAAAGAGTGAGAGGGGGGAAGGAAAGAGTGAGAGGGGGGGAAGGAAAGAGTGAGAGGGGGGGAAGGAAAGAGGGAGAGGGGGGGAAGGAAAGAGGGAGAGGGGGGGAAGAAAGAGGGAGAGGGGGGGAGGAAAGAGGGAGAGGGGAGAGGGGGGAGGAAAGAGGGAGAGGGGGGAGGGGGGAGGAAAGAGGGAGAGGGGGGAGGGGGGAGGAAAGAGGGAGAGGGGGGAGGGGGGAGGAAAGAGGGAGAGGGAGAGGGGGGAGGAAAGAGGGAGAGGGAGAGGGGGGAGGAAAGAGGGAGAGGGAGAGGGGGGAGGAAAGAGGGAGAGGGAGAGGGGGGAGGAAAGAGGGAGAGGGAGAGGGGGGAGGAAAGAGGGAGAGGGAGAGGGGGGAGGAAAGAGGGAGAGGGAGAGGGGGGAGGAAAGAGGGAGAGGGAGAGGGGGGAGGAAAGAGGGAGAGGGGGGAGGAAAGAGGGAGAGGGGGGAGGAAAGAGGGAGAGGGGGGAGGAAAGAGGGAGAGGGGGGAGGAAAGAGGGAGAGGGGGGAGGAAAGAGGGAGAGGGGGGAGGAAAGAGGGAGAGGGGGGAGGAAAGAGGGAGAGGGGGGAGGAAAGAGGGAGAGGGGGGAGGAAAGAGGGAGAGGGGGGAGGAAAGAGGGAGAGGGGGGAGGAAAGAGGGAGAGGGGGGAGGAAAGAGGGAGAGGGGGGAGGAAAGAGGGAGAGGGGGGAGGAAAGAGGGAGAGGGGGGAGGAAAGAGGGAGAGGGGGGAGGAAAGAGGGAGAGGGGGGAGGAAAGAGGGAGAGGGGGGAGGAAAGAGGGAGAGGGGGGAGGAAAGAGGGAGAGGGGGGAGGAAAGAGGGAGAGGGGGGAGGAAAGAGGGAGAGGGGGGAGGAAAGAGGGAGAGGGGGGAGGAAAGAGGGAGAGGGGGGAGGAAAGAGGGAGAGGGGGGAGGAAAGAGGGAGAGGGGGGAGGAAAGAGGGAGAGGGGGGAGGAAAGAGGGAGAGGGGGGAGGAAAGAGGGAGAGGGGGGAGGAAAGAGGGAGAGGGGGGAGGAAAGAGGGAGAGGGGGGAGGAAAGAGGGAGAGGGGGGAGGAAAGAGGGAGAGGGGGGAGGAAAGAGGGAGAGCGGGGGAGGAAAGAGGGAGAGCGGGGGAGGAAAGAGGGAGAGCGGGGGAGGAAAGAGGGAGAGCGGGGGAGGAAAGAGGGAGAGCGGGGGAGGAAAGAGGGAGAGCGGGGGAGGAAAGAGGGAGAGCGGGGGAGGAAAGAGGGAGAGCGGGGGAGGAAAGAGGGAGAGCGGGGGAGGAAAGAGGGAGAGCGGGGGAGGAAAGAGGGAGAGCGGGGGAGGAAAGAGGGAGAGCGGGGGAGGAAAGAGGGAGAGCGGGGGAGGAAAGAGGGAGAGCGGGGGAGGAAAGAGGGAGAGCGGGGGAGGAAAGAGGGAGAGCGGGGGAGGAAAGAGGGAGAGCGGGGGAGGAAAGAGGGAGAGCGGGGGAGGAAAGAGGGAGAGCGGGGGAGGAAAGAGGGAGAGCGGGGGAGGAAAGAGGGAGAGCGGGGGAGGAAAGAGGGAGAGCGGGGGAGGAAAGAGGGAGAGCGGGGGAGGAAAGAGGGAGAGCGGGGGAGGAAAGAGGGAGAGCGGGGGAGGAAAGAGGGAGAGCGGGGGAGGAAAGAGGGAGAGCGGGGGAGGAAAGAGGGAGAGCGGGGGAGGAAAGAGGGAGAGCGGGGGAGGAAAGAGGGAGAGCGGGGGAGGAAAGAGGGAGAGCGGGGGAGGAAAGAGGGAGAGCGGGGGAGGAAAGAGGGAGAGGGGGGAGGAAAGAGGGAGAGGGGGGAGGAAAGAGGGAGAGGGGGGAGGAAAGAGGGAGAGGGGGGAGGAAAGAGGGAGAGGGGGGAGGAAAGAGGGAGAGGGGGGAGGAAAGAGGGAGAGGGGGGAGGAAAGAGGGAGAGGGGGGAGGAAAGAGGGAGAGGGGGGAGGAAAGAGGGAGAGGAGGGAGGAAAGAGGGAGAGGAGGGAGGAAAGAGGGAGAGGAGGGAGGAAAGAGGGAGAGGAGGGAGGAAAGAGGGAGAGGGGGAGAAGAGAGAGGGTTGGTTGGTTGGGTGTGGGATTGAAGGGACCAGACTGCTAAGGTCATTGGTCCCTTGTTCCATGATAAAATCACACGAAATAAAAGCTGTCAGTCGTTAAAAACGGAGAACTGAGACAAGGGACGACACAATACAAGAAAGACAGACAAAGACCAGACAAACGGAACTAAAATCACACCGAGTGTGAAGGTGGTTGGCCAACCATGAAAATAAGGAAAAGCCAACCACCAAATGACATTAAAACCCACAGCTTAAAACCACAGGCCAAAGGCCCAAGTCAATACAGGAAATAAAAGGACAACACTCAAATCATACAATAAAAACCCCCTGCCCGAATAAAACTCAACATGAGGTCCGCCATAGCAATGTCATCACATAAAAGGGCAGGGAGGGTATCAGGCAGCGCAAACGTCTGCCTGAGTCCTGTTAAAAGCGGGCAGTCCACCAAAATGTTGACCACCGTCAGAGCTGCCCCGCAGCAACATAGCGGTGGGTCCTCCCGGCGCAACAAATGGTCGTGCGTCAGCCACGTGTGGCCAACGCGCAGCCGGCAGAGGACGACAGTGTCCTTCCGAGAGGCCCGCATGGAGGAGCGCCACACACCGGTCGTCTCCTTCACTGCCCGAAGTTTGTTGGGCGTGGGCAGGGTGCGCCACTCGTCACCCCAGGCACCAAGCACTTTCTGGCGCAAAAGCGACAGGAGATCACACTCCATAAGGCCGAGTTCCAGAGCCGGTGAACTCACTACCTGTTTAGCCAGCGTGTCAACCCGCTCATTGACCGGGATGCCGACATGACCTGGGGTCCAAACAAAGACCACGGAGCGGCCACAACGGGCAAGAGCATGGAGCGACTCGTGGATGGCCATCACCAGACAGGAACGAGGAAAGCACTGGTCAAGAGCTCGTAAACCACTCAGGGAGTCACTACAGATGACAAAGGACTCACCTGAGCGGGAGCGGATGTACTCTAGGGCGCGATAGATGGCAACCAACTCGGCAGTGTATACACTGTTCCCGGGTGCCAGCGACCGTTGCTCACAATGATCCTCTAGAGTAAGAGCACAACCAGTGCGACCAGAGACCATCGAACCGTCGGTATAGGCCACGGCAGATCCGGGAAACTCGGCAAGGAGAGAAAGAAAGCGGCGGCGGAGGGCCGGAGGAGGGACCGAGTCTTTCCGACCCTGTGCCAAATCCAGCCTAATGCATGGTCAGCGCGCACACACCAAGGGGGCAGACGGAGATTGGCCCGGAAAACAGGCGGGAGAGGAAAAAACTCAATCCCACACAGTAGAGCCCGGATGCGAACCGCGATCGTACACCCTGACCGGGGCCGCCTGTCTGGAAGATGGACGATCGAGTGCGGGAACAGGAGACGGTAGTTGGGATGCCCTGGCAAACTACAAACGTGGGCAGCATAAGTGGCCAGAAGTCTGTCGCGCCGGATCCGCAATGGAGGAACACCAGCCTCCACAAGTGAGCTGTCAACAGGGCTTGTCCGAAATGCTCCTGTGGCGAGTCGGATCCCGCAGTGATGGATGGGATCCAGCAATTGCAATGCTGATGGCGATGCCGAGCCATAAGCCACACACCCATAATCAAGGCGGGACTGGATCAGCGCTTGATACAGCCGGAAAAGGGTGGACCGATCGGCACCCCATTCGGTGTGGCTAAGGCAACGGAGAGCGTTTAAATGCCGCCAGCATGTTTGTTTAAGCTGCCTAATATGTGGCAGCCAAGTCAACTGGGCATCAAATACCAGGCCCAAGAACCGATGCGTCTCTACCACAGCAAGAGGTTCACCGTCAAGGTAAAGGCGTGGCTCAGGGTGAACCGTGCGACGCCGGCAGAAATGCGTAACGCAGGTCTTAGCGGCCGAAAACTGGAAGCCGTTCGCTACAGCCCATGACTGCGCCTTGCGGATAGCGCCCTGCAGCTGGCGCTCAGCAACTGCAATGCCAGCGGAGCTGTAGTAGAGGCAGAAGTCGTCTGCATACAACGAAGCTGCGACGGAAGATCCCACCGCCTCAGCGAGCCCATTGATTGCAATTAAAAACAGGGAGACACTGAGGACAGACCCCTGTGGGACCCCGTTCTCCTGGACCCGGGAGGAACTATGGGACGCAGCAACTTGCATGCGGAAGGAACGATACGACAGAAAATTCTGAATAAAAATCGGGAGCGGGCCCCTAAGACCCCACCCATGAAGTGTGGCCAGGATGTGATATCTCCAAGTCGTATCGTACGCCTTCCGCATGTCGAAGAAGACGGCAACCAGATGTTGGCGGCGTGCAAAGGCTGTACGGACGGCAGACTCTAGGGAGACCAGATTATCGACGGCAGAGCGGCCTTTACGGAACCCACCCTGACACGGAGCCAGAAGGCCTCGAGACTCGAGGAGCCAACTTGACCTCCGGCTCACCATACATTCTAGCAACTTGCAAAGAACGTTGGTGAGGCTTATGGGGCGGTAGCTGTCCACCTCCAGCGGGTTTTTCCCAGGTTTCAACACGGGGAGGACGATGCTTTCTCGCCATTGAGACGGGAACACACCCTCAACCCAGATGCGGTTGAAAACATCTAGGAGGTGTCGCTGGCAATTCACAGAGAGGTGTTTCAGCATCTGGCTGTGGATGCGGTCTGGCCCAGGAGCCGTATCAGGGCAAGCAGATAGTGCACTCTGGAATTCCCAGTCGCTGAAAGGAGCATTGTACGACTCCGCGTGGCGCGTGTGAAAGGAAAGCCTCCAACTTTCCAACCGCTCTTTCCGGGAGCGGAAGGCCAGTGGGTAATTCGTAGATGCGGAACACTGAGCAAAATGCGCTGCTAACCGGTCCGCAATCGTGTCGGAGTCAGGACACACCACTCCATTCAGTGAAAGCCCAGGGACAGAGACAGGTGGCCGATAGCCATGGAGTCGGCTTATCTTAGCCCAAACCTGCGATGCAGAGGTACGGACGCCAATGGTGGAAACATACCATTCCCAGCACTCCTGCTTCCGTTGGCGAATAAGGCGTCGGGCACGGGCACGGAGCTGTTTGAAAACGATGAGGTTCTCCAAGGACGGGTGCCGCTTATGGCGTTGAAGAGCCCGCCGGCGATCTCTAATCGCCTCTGCGATCTCGGGCGCCCACCAAGGCACAGTCCTCCACCGAGGGGACCCGGATGAACAGGGAATCGCAGATGCCGCCGCAGAGACGATGCTGGTGGTGACCGACTGAACCACCGCATCAATGGTGTCATGGGAAGGAGGTGCGATAGTGGCGAGAGAGGAGAACAAGCCCCAGTCAGCCTTATTCAGAGCCCATCTGGAGGGGCGTTCAGAAGAGTGACGCTGTGGTAGTGACAGAAAGATGGGGAAATGGTCACTACCACATAAGTCGTCATGGACACTCCAGTGGATGGATGGTGAAAGTCCGGGGCTGCAGATAGAAAGGTCGATGGCCGAAAATGTGCCATGGACTACGCTGAAATGTGTCTGCTCTCCCGTGTTTAAGAGGCAGAGGTCAAGCTGCGAGAGAAGAGTCTCGACATCTATATCCCGGCCAGTAATCGCGGCGCTACCCCACAGGGGGTTATGGGCGTTAAGGTCGCCCAGTAACACAAAAGGAGGAGGCAGTTGTGCTATCAATGCAGCCAACACATGACGCGAGACATCACCATCTGGCGGAAGATACAAACTGCAGACAGTAATAGGCTGAGGCGTCCACATCCTTACAGCGACAGCCTCTAAAGGTGTGTGAAGAGGTACACATTCGCTGTAGACAGAGTTGAGGATGTAGACGCAGACTCCACCAGATACCCTCTCATAAACTGCCCGGTTCTTGTAATAACCCCGATACCCACGTAGGGCAGGGGTCCGCATTGCCAGAAACCAAGTTTCCTGTAGGGCAATGCAGAGGAAAGGGTGACTGCTGATGAGTTGGCGAAGCTCAGCAAGGTGGTGGAAAAAAGCGCTGCAGTTCCACTGTAGTATCGCTTTGTCCATGTCCGAAAAAGGCGTGAAGGGGCCGAGGAGGCAGATCACGCCACTGGGTCACCTGCTGCCACCGATGGAGGACCAGTACAATCTGCTTCCATGGTGTCTGAGGGTCCGGCGAGATCCAGGTCCTCAGCGGACGCCCGGATCTCCACCTTATCCTCGGACGCAGAGCCTGTAGGGAGCAGTGGGGTGGATGCCACCGCGTGTTCCTCGGCCTTAGAGGTCTTCTTCTTCGTCTTGTCTCTCTGGTCCTTGGGTTTCATTGGCTGGGAGGGCTCCAGCGAGTCAGTCTCCGGGACGGAGGAGGAGCGGGAAGCCCTGGGACCAGCCGCCGGTCTGCTTTTCTTCCATTGGCTGACGTCACCCTTCCCAGAGGCGGAAACCTGGGAAGGAAGGGATCCAAGGGACCCTTTCCGTGCTATTCGAGCCGGGGAAGTTTGAGGCTTCCCCAGCTTAGAAGTGGGGACTGATGTCCCCGATGGTTGGGGGGTTGCTGCTCCTGAGGCAGGTAGTGCAGGAGCAGCAGGGAGTGAAGTGCCCCCCACCATCAAGGGGGCAGGTGTAGCATTCCGGCTCAGAGGTGGCAGTCTGAGGGAGAGCTAATGGGGCCATAACAGTGGTAGCCGCGGCGTAAGAGGCAGTCATTCGAACAGGATGGAGGCGTTCGAACTTCTGCCTGGCCTCAGTGTATGTCAGGCGGTCCAGGGTCTTATACTCCATGATTTTGCGCTCTTTCTGGAATATCCTGCAGTCCGGCGAGCAAGGCGAGTGGTGCTCTCCGCAGTTTACACAGATGGGAGGCGGAGCACATGGAGTATTGGGATGTGATGGGCGTCCACAATCTCGACATGTGAGGCTGGAAGTACAGCGGGAAGACATATGCCCGATCTTCCAGCACTTAAAGCACCGCATCGGGGGAGGGATATATGGCTTGACGTCACAACGATAGACCATCACCTTGACCTTCTCAGGTAAAGTATCACCCTCGAAGGCCAAGATTAAGGCACCGGTGGCAACCTGCTTATCCCTTGGACCACGATGTACGCGCCGGACGAAGTGAACACCTCGCCGCTCTAAATTGGCGCGAAGCTCGTCTTCGGACTGCAATAGAAGGTCCCGATGGAATATTATGCCCTGGACCATATTAAGACTCTTATGGGGCGTGATTGTAACCGGAACATCCCCCAGCTTGTTACAATCGAGTAACCTGCGGGACTGGGCGGAGGACGCCGATTTGATCAAAACCGCGCCCGAGTGCATTTTGGACAAGCCCTCCACCTCCCCGAACTTGTCCTTTAAGTGCTCGACGAAGAACTGAGGCTTCATGGATGTAAAGGATTCACCATCAGCTCTCGTACACACCAGGTAGCGGGGCGAGTATAGTTCGCTGGCATCCTTAGTCTTTCGTTCCTCCCATGGTGTAGCCAGGGAGGGGAACGATTTGGGGTCATATGTAGTTGCGTTGTATTGAGCCCTGGAACGCTTAGAGACTGCTGGCGGCTGGCCGCCAGCAAGAGATGATGTACCACGCTTCATTGCGGGTCATCCGCCCTGATGCCACCTACTCCGACCAAGGGCCCTCCCCACGGGCGCCACCCAGCCTCAGCAACGACCACCTGGCAGGATGGCCATTGCCGGGAGTCCCAATGCCCCAAGGAGATAGGCATCTACTCCTTGGCATACATGGGGAGTTAACGGCGTTGGCATCAGCAGAGCGATCCTTGTGTAGTCAGGGGGCTACAACCAACAGGGTACATGGCGGCCCCACTACAACGGACTGGCTACCGTGCTGGATTTCAGGTGATGTAGTCCAATATCGTCATTGGCGCATAAAGCGACACAGCATAGCAGACTGCAATAAATTGCACCCAAGAACAAATCCACGCCCAAGAGATGGTAGGTGAGCGGGACTGCTAAGCGATGACGACAAACCTGGCTAGAGATGGTAATGCATGATGGACACATCGCTCCTTGTAAGGCGCCCTTCCCCAATCGGCTCGCTCTTCGGAAAATTTAGAAGGATGGAGGTCAAACCCGTTAGGGGACCATCTCACAAGGCCAAAACGTTTGAGACTCCTTTTAGTCGCCTCTTACGACAGGCAGGAATACCGTGGGCCTATTCTTACCCCCGAACCCACATGGGGGAGAGAGAGAGGGAGGGGGAGAGAGAGAGAGAGAGAGAGAGAGAGAGAGAGAGAGAGAGAGAGAGTTATACATTTAGCTTTCAGCTTAAGCCCTCTTCAGATAAGGGAAGAAAACAAACACACACACACACACACACACACACACACACACACACACACACACCTCACAACTGGCACCTAGGGCAGCTTGGACATGAATGCAAATGTCAATGGAGAGGGATAGAAGGGCATGGATAGGAGGGCATGGGGGTGGGGTTGGAGATGGGGGAGAGCACTGTGTGGTGGACACTGCAAGGACTAGATGAAGGCATGACAAGACTGCTGGTGCAACATCAGGAGACTGTGGGGCACGGAGGTAGGGGGTGGTGTGAGGAGAGGGGGGGGGGGGGGATGGGAGCAGTAAAGGGGATGAGAGGAGGACATAAAGAGGGAGGTGGTGATAAGGCAGAGAGGGTGGAAGCTGTTGGGTGGAGGGTGCGGGGACAGCAGGTTACCATATATTGAGAGCGTGATAATTCAGAGAGCAGAGAATGTGTTGTAAGTTCAGATAAGATGGTGGTGGAGAAGAGGGTCTGGATGGCCCGGGTTGTGAAGCAGCAACTGAAATCAAACATGTCATGTTCAGCTGCATGTTGTGCCACAGGGTGTCTATCAGGATCTTTGCCACAATCTGGCAGTGGTCAATCATCCTGGTGGACAAATGGTTGGTAGTCATACTGATGTAGAAAGCTGTGAAATGGCTGCAGCATAATTGGTATATGACATAGCTGCTTTCACAGGTGGCCCAGCCTCTGATGGGGAACGATAACCCTTGGACAGGACTGGAACAGGAAGTGCTGGGTCAGTGGGTTGGGCCGGAATGACACCTGAATCTTCCACAAGGATATGTTCTCTGTAGCAAGGGGCTTTGAATGGGAATGGTGAGGGATGGATTAGGGTGTTGTGGAGGTCGGGTGGGTGACAGACCATCATTTGGGGGGGGGGGGGGGGGGGACATGAGAAGGATCTTAGTTAGCATGTCGTCCTTTTTTGGATATTTAATAGGTAATCAAAGCCCTGACAAAGGATGTGGTGCAGTCTTTCCAGTCCATGGTTGTACTGAATGATGAAGTGGCCATTCATTTGTAGCTGCTTCTTGGGCATGGTGGGACAATTGGAGAGAAGGGGGGGGGGGGGGGGTGGAACAGGAGATCTGTTTGTGGACTAGAGCTAGGGAAGTTCTTGTCACCGTGCTCTGTCACAGCCACGGGCAACCACATGGTGCCCTCCTATGCCAACATCCTTATGAGCCATCTACAGGAAACCTTTCTTACCTCTAAAAACTAAACCATTCAGTTTCTCTGAAATAATCATCATTTGTTTGTCTGTATATGTACATCACATGGCCGGACAGAAGTCAAGACGATACTTATTCAGGACTCCCTCTGATGTCTACTGACAATGCTCATGTCACTAACTCCAATGAAATTGTTTATACCAATTGAACGCTGACTGTCCAAGAGATTTCAGAAGAATGAAACATTTCAGTTGGGTCATAGCATGAAATCCTGACACAGCATCTTCGAATGCATTGTATTGATGACAAGTTCAATCCACAGCTCACGAGTCAAGACCAGAAAGACATTCGCCATGCAAATCTGTGAAGAGCTTTTAATAGCACAAATGAGAATGAGATGTTCCTTACAAGAATCATAACTGGTGATGAGATGTGGGCCAATAGTTATGATGTTGAGACCAAGGTTTAGTCTTCACAATCAGATGGGAAAGGTTCTCCAAGACCAAAAAAAGATCATCAGGTCAGATCAAATGTCTAAGCCATTCTAATAAGTTTTCTTTAACTTTGAAGGATTAGTTCGTCATGAATTCATGCCACAGGAACAAACTTTTAATCCATGTTACTACTGGGACAAGTTGCAATGCCCGTGAGGAAATTTGAGAAGGAAATGGTCTGAAATGTGGCGAGACAATTCATGGCACTTGCAACATGATAATGCACCCACACATTCATCCCTATTGGTACATGAATAATGCACAAAAAAAATAAAAAAATAAATAAATAAAAAATAAATAAATAAATAAAATCACTATGCTACCTCCTCCTCCATACTCTCCAGACCTTTTCTCTTTCCAAAATTTAAAACCCCATTGTAAGGACGAAGATTTGCAATGACAAACCACAAAAGAATATTCGCAAACGGCACTTCATGTGATTCAGCAAGAGGCGTACCAGGACTGCTTCTGGAAGTGGAAACGGTGTTGGAAGCAGTGTATCAATCATAAAGGAGAGTATTTCGAAGGAGACCATGCACAATAAGTAAAAGGTAACAGTAGAAAAATTTATGGAAAAGTTCTAGAATTTTCAAAACAGACCTCATATGTTTGAAATTTGCATAAATTATAAAGGATTTTCACACTTCAGTTTTATTATCTAGCTGAAACTGCACACTATTTCTTTAGAGGCAACAGTGTATTTCTGCCCTTGATATTTTTTCTCTTGCAGACAATTATCAATTTACTCTGTTGTCAATCATACCTTTGAACCACCTGGGAAAAACTTTCAGAAGTGAAATACATAAAATAAAAATTACATTGTGTGTTCACAATCTATGTTCAATGTAAACAATGCCAGACGGATAAATTCAAAAACTGTATTTGATGTGGACTTTCTGCATGTATAAGATAAATTATCTCTGAATAACGTATTACAATTTATTTTTAATACCAGTAAAAAGTTATTCTAATGTGGGTATGCTTTTCTTGTTCTACGTTCCTCTATTTAAAAAAGTGTTTATCTGGAAAGGTACATGATCCAGCTCAGCTTAAGCGACAATATCTGCCGATTGAAGACTGGGGCAATAACTTGGGTGAGGAAGGATGCAAGGAAGGTGGAGGGCATATTTCCTAACTTGCTCTCCCAGCCACCAATTCTTCCACTGGTATATACGTATTTTTAGTCTAAAGCTACTTTCTTTGTAAAAGAGTTCACGTCCATCAACTATACAATTTAATGTAGTGCATTTTCTTTGCAATCTGCATCATCCCTGATAATTTTAGTGAACAGTCTTCTATACTAGACTGCACACACTAGCCTTTACAGACATACTTTAGCTTACCTGGTATATATAATCCGAGTCAGTCTTCAACGATGAGAAAGATTGCTGATGAGGAAGCGAAACTGTATCATCTTCCATGTTGTCATCAACTTGTGCTTTGTATGAGAACATTATACTTGGCTGAGAGATGCTAAGGAAGAAAAATAACAAAATAAACAACTATACAAATACAGGATTAAATTAACTATTTGGTTATGCTAAATTAACAGCCAAATATTTTTTTTATTTCATTGGAAAAAGTTGTCCCTAAGGAAACAACATCCCTCACACTAATAAGATAAAAGCTGGTGCTTAAATTCACTAGATCATACAAGCTCAAATATTTTCATAGTTAAAAAGTCTAGCTGATTCTTTAAAAAATATCACTGCAGACTCAAACTAAAATGAACAGCTGAAAAATTAAAAGAGAAAGACCTTGATAAAGGCATTCTACTATACACAAGAAGACCAATCACGAAACCAAGACTACTAACTAAAAGAATCTAACGTGACAAGATTATAATCAGGTGGTTTGCTCACTGTCACATCTTACTAATAAAAATAAAAAAAAGTGACAGCCAAAGTTTTGAAGCTAATGACCAAGAACAATTACACAGTTTTACATTTAGATGCTAGAGGGTGTCTAACCAAAAACAGTCATTAAATAATTTAAGAAATTTTAGGAGTACAGGCAACAACCCACAGAATAGTAGAGGTGCTGACTCATCAAAAGCTAAATGCTAAATGACCCTATTTTCTAAGATAAGTCATAGGGTCAGTATTGCCTCAGGTGTTCCAACATTTCTACAGAATCCAAACTGATCTTCCCCGAGATTGGCTTCTACCAGTTTTTCCATTCGTCTGTAAAGAATTCATGTTAGAATTTTGCAGCTGTGGCTTATTAGACTGATAGTTCGGTAATTTTCACATCTGTCAACACCTGCTTTCTTTGGGACTGGAATTATTATATTCTTCTTGACGTCTGAGGGTATTTCGCCTGTCTCGTACATCTTGCTCACCATATGGTAAGAGTTTTGTCAGGGTTGGCTCTCCCAATGCTATCTGTAGTTCTAATGGAATGTTGTCAACTCCGGGGGCCTTGTTTTGACTTAGGTCTTTCAGTGCTCTGTCAAACTCTTCATGCAGTTCCATATCTCCCATTTCATCTTCATCTACATGCTCTTCCATTTCCATAATATTGTCCTCAAGAACATCGCCCTTGTATAGACCCTCTATATACTCTTTTCACCTTTCTGATTTCCCTTCTTTGCTTAGAACTGGGTTTCCATCTGAGCTCTAGATGTTCATACAAGTCGTTCTCTTATCTCCAAAGGTCTCTCTAATTTTCCTGTAGGCAGTATTTACCTTACCCCCTAGTGATGTAAATAAAATAGAAAGAAACTTCCACATGGGAAAAATATATTAAAAACAAAAATTCCAAGACTTACCAAGCGGGAAAGCGCTGGTAGACAGGCACAATAAAATAACACACAAACACACATGCAGACATAATATGTCTGCTTGTGTCTGTATGTGTGTGTGTGTGTGTGTGTGCGTGTGTGCGTGTGTGTGTGTGTACACACACCTATGCGAGTATATACCTATCCTTTTTCCCCCTAAGGTAAGTCTTTCCGCTCCCGGGATTGGAATGACTCCTTACCCTCTCCCTTAAAACCCACATCCTTTCGTCTTTCCCTCTCCTTCGCTCTTTCCTGAAGAAGCAACCGCTGGTTGCGAAAGCTAGAAATTTTGTGTGTTATTTTATTGTGCCTGTCTATCGGCACTTTCCCGCTTGGTAAGTCTTGGAATCTTTGTTTTTAATGTATTTTACCCCCTAGTGATAAACGCCTCTACATTCTTATATTTGTCCTCTAGCCATCCCTGCTTCACCATGTTGCACTTCCTGTTTATCTCTTTTTGAGACGTTTGTATTCCTTTTTGCCTGCTTCATTTACTGCATTTTTGTATTTTCTCCTTTCATCAATTAAATTCAGTATCTCTTCTGTTAACCATGAATTTCTATTAGCCCTCGTCTTTTTACCTACTTGATCCTCTGCTACCTTCACTATTTCATCTCTCAAAGCTACTAATTCTTCTTCTACTGTAATTTGCTTCCCCCATTCTTGTCTATTGTTCCCTAATGCTCTCCCTGAAACTCATTACAACCTCTGTTTCTGTCAGTAGCAAATGTATAATGCTTCTGTTTCAGATAGTGGCCTAAGGCTGAAATTTTACAATCATGCATGAAATAAAGAGAATGGCAGCTGAAGGCATCATGAAATCATTCAAAAAATTCATCCCAGCTGCAGACCCAATTGTAAGGACGATTACAAATTTAAATGTTTGGATGTCTTTTCTGTAGATATTAGTATGGAGTTTAGCCTGGTACAGAACAGAGCCAAGGATGATAAAGAGTTCAGTCAAGAAGAGAATAGGAGCTTTCGGAATCTCGTGCTACATGAGACAGCTGAAGATTAAATTATGGGTAGATCAAATGGAAAATACTACATTGAAAAGCAGAAAAAATTTATGACAACTTAACAAAAAGAAGGGATTGCCTGACTGGACACACCCTGAGACACCGAGGAATTGCCAGTTTGGTAATTAAAGTAAGTATGATGAGCAAAACGGCAGAGGGAGACCAAGACACGAGTACAGTAAGCAGATTCAGAAGGCTGTAGGTTGCAGTAGTTATGCAGAGATGTTGAAGCTCCCGCTCAATAAACTAGTATGGAGAGCTACATCAAACCAGTTTTTGGACAGAAGACAATCACTGCTGCCACACAACAGCGAGGTTTCTTCTATACATTTTGTAAACAGGTCATATAAGAAGGTGCCATGTGTGTACCCATGGCCGTGCTACAAATTTGTGTATCTTCAGTTGAGAAAAGCTTGAATTCAATCTCAGATTTTTAATTTTTAGAGATGTGCACACATTTACTTTTCACCACGTGTGTGTGTGTGTGTGTGTGTGTGTGTGTGTGTGTGTGTGTCAAGTCAACCGTTCTAAAGGACACTAGTCAAAAAAGTAAGTTATTTCTGCAAATCTTCAAATACCTCATCAGTTTATGGGTCTAAGAATGGTGCGGTTTGCCTGAGATGATTAGACAAGTTGTTTTACCCCAGAAAAAACTAATCAGTCACCATAAACAGGCAAAATTTCGTTCAGACGAAAAGTAACCTACAATGACTGAATAAGTTTCTGTGAGACATATTGCAATGCTAGCCAATAATAGTTATTAAAGTTAGAAATTCCAGATGATTGTAATTCTCAAGATCTATACAATTTTTGATGTTTTAATTGGATCACGAGCTAAACTGGCTAAACCTGAAGATGCAGCCATGAAAGCATGGATAAATGCCATGGCCATGTTCCTGATTTCCTCATCAGCAGACAAAAATCAAATGCAAAATCTGTCTGTGAGGTAGCACATGGAATGTGAACCAAGGCGAGATATACACATGACCAACAATCACAAGCAAGTAAGTTAACTTTAACACAGAATTTTTGTGAATATTGGATGGACATGAATGATTCAGTTGTAGTACATGTAGCTAAAACTGAAAACCTGTCACTGTAGCTGAGGAAGGTAGAAGAACTGTATTATGAAGTGGATTTGCAAACTGCAAGTATATACTGACGTCAGCTGTATCATGCATTAACGACACATGAAAATTTGTGCTGGAGCGGGACTCAAACCCGGAGTTTCCTCATTACTGCAAGCGGTCAGCGTTACCACATTGGCTACCTGTGAGCAACTTGCAAATCAAATCAGACTTCAATATGTTATGTCTGTCCATACCCCTGTGCTTGCACTTTATACTTCCCACACAGGGAGGGAGAAATTTTTTTTATCGCCATTTCAGCATTTAGAGACATTTACTAATGATTTACACAATATTTGTGCTTGTACAGTGTATACAGATTACACTACAGTGTTCTTCCCACGTCTCTCCCCATACAGTAATCACAAAGTGCGAGCATAGGAACAAATGTGACATGGAAGTTTGGGTTGGTCCGGGAGGTGTGCATGGATAGCTGATGGGATTAAGGCGACTGATTGCGGTAAGCAGGAAACACAGGTTTGAGTCCTGGTACGGCACACACTTTCGTGTGTGATTAATAAAACTTCCACCTAGCATCAATACATATATGCAATTTGCGAATCCAACAAACTTGCCTTGGACATGGATGGATACAATGGAATACGAAAACTGCAAAGGACAAACGGCACACAATTTAGAAATTTTAATTTTGTATCTTGGAATGTTCAGAGCCTGTATAGACCAGGAACCATCCAGACTATGGTCTCAGAAACTAACAGATATAAACTGGACCTGGTGGCAGTACAAGAGACAAGATGGTTAGGAGCAGGAACTCACAAAGAGGATGGATACACACTATTCTACAGTGGATGTGTAGATAAATACCAATTCTGGAATGGGTTTGTAATACACAACAAAGCAGCATATTCAGTGAAGGAATTCAAAGCTGTTAACAAGAGAATGTCCTAAATAGTACTTGGAAACCAAGTGTCAGAAATCACATTCATCAATGTCAAGCCCCAACTGAGGATAAAACAGATGAGGAAAAGGAAGAGTTCTATGACCAACTAAAACAAACAATTGAGAGCACACCAACTAGAAATATCAGGATAGTGCTGGGAGATTTTAATGGGAAAGCAGGAAAACAAGAATTCTACATGCCAACTATAGGAAGGCACAGTTTGCATGATGAAACCAATGGGAATGGTCATAGGATGATCAACTTAGCTATCTCAAAGAACCTGAGAGTACGTTCGACTTACTTCGAACACGAGAGAACGTGATGTTCACCAGATGGAAGAACCATAAACCAGATAGATCACATCTTGGTGGACCAGCACTACAGCCATAAAGTCATGGATATCAGTTTGTACAGAGGAGCCGAATGTGTGTCAGACCACTTCCTCATTGTGTGCAGGCTTAAACTCATGTTCACCTACATGCATAAGAAGAACGGGACACTAGAACCTGCTTTGAATGTTGAGAAACTACGAGAAAGTGCCATTAAAGAACAATATGCTATAGAAATAAAAAACTGTTTTGAGGTCCTAGAGACTCTAGAACCAAGAGAAGAGAAAACATGGAGGAAAGGTGGGAAGAAAAAGCCCATGGCAATAAGTGTAGCGCAGGATAGATTGGGAAGAATGAAGATAATGAAGAGGAAATGGTTCAATTATACACACCAGAAAGCTACAGAAAAGAGAAGGAAAGATGAGAGAGAAGTGGCTAGCTGACAGGGAGAATGAGCAGAAAAGGTAACATTTTATCAACATCAGAAGAGAGACAAAACAAATCCTAAGAGCTGAGAAGAGAATATATCTAACCAGTTTGCTAGAACAAGCTGAGGCAGACAGCCAAAACAAGAACTCAAGGCATTTCTTCCAATACATAAAAAATCAGAAACTTGAATTTCAGAGCCCAGCTTTTTTCATTAGAGATAAGAACGGCAACTTGATAAATGATAAGGAAAGAATTGTAGAAAGATGGAAAGAATACTTCTCAGAACTGTTGAATCGCCCAGAACAAGATGGGATATTACCTCCCAACACTATGGAGGAAAGAAAAGATGAAGAATGGGAAGTTAGGGAAGAAGACGTGAAGATCGCAGTCAAAGGACTCAGAAACAACATAGCCCCAGGGGAGGACAGAATAACATCAGAATTAATCAAGGAGGGAGGTGAGAGGGTTGGGTTGTTTTGGGAAGGAGACCAGACAGCGAGGTAATCGATCTCATCGGATTAGGGAAGGACGGGGAAGGAAGTCGGCCGTGCCCTTTCAAAGGAAGTGATTTAGGGAAAACACGGAAAACCTAAATCAGGATGGCCGGACGCGGGATTGAACCGTCGTCCTCCCGAATGCGAGTCCAGTGCGCTAGCCACTGCGCTACCTCGCTTGGTGAGGGAGGTGAGAGCTTACATTTAGAGATATATAAACTGATCCAGTTGATATGGGAGGAGGAGAGACTGCCACAAGAATGGAAATTTGCTATAATATGCCCAATATACAAGAAGGGAAGCAAAATGGAATGTGATAACTACAGAGGAATCAGCTTGTTGAATGTAACATGTAAGGTGCTGCCCATCATTATCCTACGAAAATTGCAACCATTCATAGAGAACAACATATAGGAGTGCCAAGCTGCCTTTCGACCAAACCAATCGACAACAGATCACATTTTTACACTAAGACAATTGTTTGAAAAACATTGGGAATATGATAAAGATATCTACAGCCTGTTTGTCAGTTTTCAACGTGCATATGACAGCATCCACAGGAATAGCCTATACAATGCAATGAGGGACTTCAGAATCCCTGAGAAGCTAGTGAGAATGGTGCAAACTTATACGGAAGGGTCAAAGGCAGCAGTATGTTTCCAAGGAGCTACATCAGAAACATTTGAGACTGAAGCATGCCTCAGACAAGGGGATGATCTCTCATGTGTCCTGTTCAGTGTCATCTTAGAGAAAGTAATAAAAGAGTGTAGGCAACAGGAATGGGCTGGAGTAGAGATGGATGGTAACTTCAATTGTCTCGCATAGGTAGATGACATAGTACTATTAGGTGAATCAAAGCACAAGTTGAAAGAAATGTACCAGAAAATGGACAATTATGCACAGAATGTAAGGCTCAAAGTGAATTGAGACAAAATAGAGTTCACACAATTGCGAAGAAGACAAGAGCAGGTAGAATTTCTTAAGATAGATGGCAAGAGGTTGAAGAGAGTAGACCAGTTCAAATACTTGGGATCTTGGTTTACCATGGACGACATAAAATTTGACATCGACGAACGAATAGCAGTGGGAACGAAATGCACACATTCCCTCACAGAGACACTTGGCTCTAAATCAATCTCAGTGAACACTAAGATGAAAATCTACAACACAGTGATATGCCCAGCAGTAATGTACGGTTCAGAAACAAAGCATGACTAAGTGAGAAAGAGAAAAACTATTAATATTTGAAAGAAGAGTAATGAGGAAGATATGAGGACCAGTTTTAGATAACAGAGAATGGAGGAGGAAAAACGAGGAAATCTACCTTCTGATGCAACAACCAACTACTCTACTGAAGATAAACAGCAAAAGAATAAAAAATGGGTGGGCCATGTAGCCTGTATGCCAGATGGAAGACTGGTGAAGATGGCACCAGTGGGGAAACCAAACACCAAACGCCTCATTGGACAACCAAGGTAGTGCTGGATGGAAGACCTGGCGAAGGACCTAGCAGCCCTGGGAATTGAAGACACCTGGAGAAACTGGGCACAAAACAGGAAGGAATGGAGTCAGTTTGTGGAAGCAGCATGTGGTCTGCAGGGCCTGTGATCACTGAATGTATCTATCTATCTAATAATATTTACAGCAGCTGAATTGTTGTAACAGTGTTTGTTCTTTCAGGCAATCACTGGATCATTCCTTTTATGCCTCACTAACTACATCCTCACACACAACCACCATTCCTTGAGTGGAAAATGACAAGTTATTTCAAGATTTGCAGAGAGAAATAAATTTTTTTTTTATCAGTTAAATATCTTAATTTATTTGACTAGGATCCCTGACAACAGTTGAATTACAGTTAAGAATAAGCAATGATGAAAAGCAAAGAGTAAATGCATTTCATCTCTGAAAATTTTGAGAGTATTGAAACTAAATGCAAGCATGCATAACTATTTCAACACTCCCAGTGATTTAGTGATTGTATTTGTCCTTTTACAATATCAATCTCTGAATGCAAATTAAGTTAGTTTTGTGATACAAGATTTCCTGCATAAACAGCATCACATAAACCTACTAGTTTTACTTCACTCCCAGTGTTATGCTCTATACCAGCAGTCGTCAATTGTTTTTTCTTAAGAGCCAATACTGACATTGTGGGGCGACAACGTCGGGCCACATATGTAACACTCTTCTTAGTAATTGTTAACATAAATCAGAATAAGTCCTCAGCAGACTAACTTTAGTAAAGGCACGATAAGATGCCCGCTGACCCAACCTACTGATCGTTGAAAGTCTGAACCATTCGGAACATTTCATCTCGAATGATCTCTGTCTCAGACTGCGGTTGCCCCAAAGATGTGACATTACAATTGCCTGAGGAAGCATTATTGTGTTTTCTGACTGAGCGGATGATTATTTCATTAATAACAGTAACTGTGCTCATATGCAAATGAATTATCCAATACGATATACAATCACAAATGTTTACTAAATGTTATGAACATTAATTTTGCTCCACTCATTGCGATTTATTACGGCAGTCTTCATTTAATTTCATATTCCTGTCTACGAAGTTGTTTCAATAACGTAATTCACGAATTCTGTGGCAAAGTTTAAACTGATCAGCCAAAACATTATGACCACCTGCTTAATAGCTTGTTTGTCTGCATTTGGACAAAATATGTCTCTGATTCTGTGTATCACAGACCCAACAATTTGTTGGAAGGTTTGTGGTGATATATGACATTAGATGCCTACGCTCAGTACATGTAATTCGGGTAAATAACAGGGCGCTGATTTGTGTACGCGGTTATGGCATCTGATAGTGGTTCTGACGGCTTCCAAAGGGTTTACATCAGGCGAATTTGGTCACCAAGACATCAACGTGAGTACACTATACCACTCCTCAAACCTCTGTAGCTTGGTTCTGGCTCTGAGACACGGACAATTACACTGCTGAAAGATGACATTGCCATTGGGGAAGACATCAAGCGTGAAGGAATGCAGGAGATTTGTAACTGTCCGTGTGTCTTCCACAGTTGGTCTGTAAGTGTAGGAGAATGTCTTCCATAGCGTAATACTGATCCCACCAGCCTGCGTCTGTGGCATGCTGCTCATTTCTAGTCTCCGTTCATGTCGATGACTGCATTTGTGGAGACAACCATCGACCTAATGTAGCAAAATGTGATTCACCCGAAGAGCTGACACTTTTCCATTGATCAACGATTGAATCTCGATGGTTCCATGCCCATTGCAGTTGTAATTGACGATGTCATTGGGTCAACTTGTGAACACGTATGGGTGGTCTGCTGCAGGGTTCCACGTTCAACAATCTACGATGAATGGTGTGCTCCGAAACAATTGTGCAACCACCAGCATTGTGCTGTTTTGGCAAGGATGCCACAAGCCACCACCTATCTACTTTACAGAGTAGACAAGCGTACGAACCCTGCGTTCTGTGAAGAGTCGCAGACTTCCAATGATTAAGCACCTAGTGGCAGTTTCACCGCCCTTCTTCCTCTTTCTGTGAATACTCAAGACAGTAGCAAATGAATATTTGACCATCTTCGCCATTTTCGTGATACTTGTTCACAGACTGTGTAATATTAATCTGCCCTTTGTAAAGTCTCTTATCTCAATGGAGTTCCCCATTGGCAGCCCATATCTTCGCTAGGGTGATCACTTGTGTGTGTCTGCTCGGCTTACATACTTTTGTTACCGCGTCACATGCCCGCAACGCCACCACCTAGCATCCAACGCCGTGGTTGGCAGTGGTCACAATGTTTTGGTTTATTAGTGTACACCGTAGTAACTGATTGATAGTCGCATACGTCCATGAGTAATCAGCACTGTAAGACAGACGATAATACACTGTTCCTTTCACAATCTCTAACTCCGCAGAGGAGTGGCCATGCTACTTACACCTCTACCTATGAGGTAAGCGGCAAAGCTTACCGAACCATGGACCTTGCCGTTGGTGGTTGGCTGGTTTGTGGGATTGAAGGGACCAGACTACTAGGGCCATCGGTCCCTTTTTCCATGAACTTTAAACCCCCACAAGAAATAAAAACAAACAAAAAAAGTGGAGATGACAAAGGACAAGAGACCAGAAAAAAGGAATTAAAAATCTCTCTCTCTCTCTCTCTCTCTCTCTCTCTCTCTCTCTCTCACACACACACACACACACACACACACACTCACTCACTTTGATCAAGTGATTAAAAACGCCCTGCACAAATAAAACTCAAAACTAAATCTGCCATCTGATAAAAGTGCAGCAAGCATATCAGGCAGCACAAACGTCTGCCTGAACGGAGTTAAAACTGGCATCCAACAAGATGTGGACCACAGTCAAAGCTGACCCACAGCTACATAAAGATGGGCCCTCGTTGTGCAATAAACAGCTAGTGTGTTATCCAGGTGTGGCCAATGTGCAGCTGGCAGAGGACAACAGAGTCCTTGCGAGAGACCAGCAAAGGAGGAGCAACATGCACCAGTAGCCTCCTTGATGGCCGTAAGTTCGTTGGGTGAAAGCAGGGCATGCCATTCTTCACCCCAGCTGCGAAGTACCTTCTGCCGCAAAACTGACCTGAGGTCACTCTCAGAAAAGCCAATCTCCAAGGCTTGTGCACCGACAGTCTGTTTGGCCAGAGTGTCAATACGTTCATTTCCCGGGATGCCTACATGACCCGAGGTCCACACAAAGACCACAGAGCAGCCGCAATGGGCAAGAGTATGGAGGGACTCCTGGATAGCCATCACCAGATGAGAGCGAGGGGAACACTGGTTGCTAGCTCAAACTGCTCAGGGAGTCACTACAGATGACGAAGGACTCACCTGAGCAAGTGCGAATATACTCTAGGGCACGAGAGAGGGCTACCAGTTCAGTAGTGAAAACACTGCTGCCAGCTGGCAATGAATGTTGTTCATAAAGATCCACTAGAGTAAGAGCTTAACTGACATGACCAGCAACCACCGAACCATCTGTATAGATAACGTCAGACCCTTGAATCATGGCAAGGATTGAAATAAAATGGCGGCGGAGGGCCTCAGTCCTTCAGGCTCTGTGCCAAATCGAGCCGAAGGCACTGGCGGGGCACACATCATGGGGGTATACGCAGATGGGCCCAGAAAAGAGGTGGAAGACGGAAAACCTCAAGCCTAGAGAGAAGAGCTCTGACGCGAACCACGATCGTACACCCTGACTGGTGCCACCGCGCTGGAAGATGGACGACTGACTGAGGGAACAGGAGACGATAATTGAGATGCCCGGACAAGCTGAAAACATGTGTAGCATAAGTGGCCAGTAATCATTGGCGCTGGAACTGCAATGGAGGGACACTTGGCTCCACAAGTATGCTGTTGACAGGGCTTGTATGAAATGCTCCAGTGGTGAGTCGGATCCCACTGTGAAGGATGGGGTCCAGCAACTGCAATGCGGAAGGGGATGCCAAACGATAAGCCAGGCAGGACTGAATTAACACCTGGTACAGCCATAGAAGGGTAGACCGATCGGCACTCCAGCTGGTGTGACTCTAGCAACAAAGAGCGCTAAAATGCCGCCAGCAAGTTTCTTTAAGCTGCCGAATATGAGGCCGCCATGTCAACCGTGTATCGAAAACCAATTCCAAAAACTGATGCATCTCCACCACAGCAAGAGGTTTGCCGTCAAGTTAAAGCCAAGGCTCAAGGTGAACAGTGCGTTGTCGGCAGAAATGCATAACGCACGTCTTGACAGCCGAAAACTGAAAGCCATGCACTACAAAGGCAGAAGTCGTCAGCATACGAAGAAGATGAGACAGACATTCCCACTGCCGCAGCAAGGCCATTAATTGCAATCAAAAAGCAGACAACATGCAGATCCTTGCGGTACCCCATTCATCTGAACCCGGGGGAACTATTGGAGGCCGCAACTTGTAAATGAAAGTAATGAAGCGACAGAAAATTTTGTATGAAAACTGGTAGCGGACCCATAAGACCCCAACCATGAAGCAGAGAGAGGCTGTGATGTTGCCATGTCGTACAGTATGCCTTCCGTATGTCAAAAAAGACGGCGACCAGATGCAGACGGCGGGCAAAGGCCGTACAGATGGCAGACTCCAGGCGCACCATATTATCGCCGGCAGAACGGCCCTTATGGAACCTACCCCGAGACGGAGCCAGAAGGTGCTGACACTCAAGTAGCCAACTCAACCTCCGGCTCACCATGCGTTCGAGCAACTTGTAAAGAACATTGGTGACACAAATGGCGCAGTAGCGGTCTGTCTCCAGTGGGTTCTTGCCAGGTTTCAACACAGGGATTACAACACTTTCCCGCCATTGCGATGGGAACTCACCCTGAACCAGATACATTTGGAAAGGTCTAGGAGATGTCGCTGGCAGTCCACCGAGAGGTGTCTGAGCATCTGACAGTGGATGCGATCTGGCCCGGAAGCCGTATCAGGGCAAGTGGCTAGGGCACTTTGGAATTTCAACTCACTGAATGGAACATTGTACGATTCAGGGTGGTGTGAAATGAAAGACTTATGTTCTAACCGCTCTTTCTGGGAGTGGAAGGCCAGTGGGTAATTCGCAGAAGCAAAACTCTGAGCAAAATGCTCTGCTAAGCAGTTTGCAATTGTGTCGGAGTCAGTACAGACTGCTCCATTCAATGAAGGTGCAGGTATGCTGACGAGGGTCTGATAGCCACAGTCACCTAATCTTGGTCCAAATCTATGATGGAGAGGTATGGAGGCCAATGCCTCCTGCTTGCGATGGCGAATAAGGCGGTGGGCTCGTGCATGGAGCCGTTGAAAGGTAATGAGGTGTTCCAATGAGGGATGCCGCTTCTGATGCTGGAGTGCCCACCTGCAATCTTTAATCGCCTCAGCGATCTCGAGCGACCACTAAGGCACAGTCCTCCGCCGAGGGGACCCAGAAGAACAGGAAATAGCAGAGTCTGCGGCTAAACGATGCTGGTGGTGACCGAGTGAACCACCACATCAATGGTGTCATTGGAAAGAGACTGAATAGGGGCAATGGAGGTGAACAAGTCCCAGTCAGCCTTATTCATAGCCCATCTGGAGGGGTGTCCAGTGTCCAGAAGAGTGACGCTGTGGTAGTGACAGAAAGATTGGAAAGTGGTCACTACTGCACAAGTCTTCATGCACACTCCATTGGAGAGATGGTAACAGGCTAGGGCTACAGATCGAAAGGTCGATGGCTGAGTACGTGCCATGTGCCACACTGAAATGTGTAAAGGCACCATTATTTAAAAGAGAGGTTGAGCTGTCCTAATACTTGCTCAATGATGCTGCCTCAGCCTGTTGCCACTGATCCACCCCACAGAGGGTTATGGGTGTTGAAGTTGCTCAGTAACAGAAAATATGGAGGCAATTGGGCTATCAGCAGAGCCAGGACACTCTGCGGAATGTCACCATCCAGTGCAAGATAGAGACTGCAGACAGTAACAGTCCGAGGCCACCACACCTGAATAGTGACAGCCTCTAAAGGTGTCTGTAGAGGGGCAGACTCTATGTAAAAGGAATGAAGGACGTAGATGCAGACACCACCAGATACCCTCTCATAAGATGCCCTGTTCCTATAATAACCCCGATAGCCAAAGAGGGCGGGGTTCGCATTGCTGGAAACCAACTTTCTGGAATGCAGAGGAAAGGATGAAGGCTGAGAAGTTGTCAGAGCTCAGCAAGATGGTGGAAAAAACCACTGCAGTTCTACTGGAGGATGACATTGTCCATAGCTAAGAAAGGCATGAATGGACTGAGGAGGCAGATTACACTACTGGTCACCTGCTGCCACCAATTGAGTACCTGTGCCAGTGACATCCATTGTGTCTGCGAGTCTGGCGAGATCTAGGTCCTCAGCCGACACCAGAATCTCTACCTCGCCCTCAGACGCAGAGCTTGTAGGTTGTGGTGGGGTGGGTGCCACCGCAAGTTCCTTCGTTTTAGAGGTCTTCTTGGACTTTTCTCGCTTCTCCTTGGGTTTCACTGGCTGGGAGAGCGTCACCGATTCAGTCTCCAGGACGGAGAAGGATCGCGAAGCCCTACGACCAGCTGCTTGTGGGCACATATGCCACTGCCGAGCGTCATCCTTCCCTCTTGTGGAAAACTGGGAAGGGACCCCTTGCAAGCGAGAGGAGCCGAAGACGTTAGGCGCTTCTCCAGCTTAGAAGCGGGGACAGACATCCCTGATGGGTGGGTGGGTGGGGGGGCCTTTGTTGTCCTCACAAGCTCACAGTTATTAAAATTAACACTACACTACACTGTCCGACAGACAGACGGAGGGTGAAGGACGAAGAGAGAGTTTACAGGGTCCATGGCTCTTTACTCAAAGATAAGCATATATTACTCACAAAGGTCGAGGGTACAGATTAATCTATACTCAAGGGCCAAATGCACCCAGTAAGTGCTAGTGTTGTCAGATTTGAGATGCAGTGGAGGCGTGTAGTTGTGATGGCATTGTGATAGGAGTAATACCGTACCAGCTGAGAGTGTATACCTATCAATGTGGGTTGACTGGCAGCAAACCAAATTATACTGGTTATTGGAAAAGTGTTTTTACAAAAAGTGGTTTTATACAAAGTGCCAATATTATGAGTTTGCATCTGCTTTGATGGCCTCGCGATTTTGAAGGAGAGAATTGAAACCCGTGTGAGAGGGTCCATGCAGAGGCATGCTGTATAGCTCCCTGGAGCTGCCATTCTGCAGATGCCATCGAAGAGGAACTAACCCATATGCAGAAATCATTCACATACAGGGTAGGGGGCGAACAAAGGACCGACAGAGGCCGCAACTCCATCGATAGCAATGAGGAAAAGAAGGACACTCAAGACAGAACCCTGTGGGATGCCCGTCTCCTGGGTCTGTGGAGAACTAAAAATAATATCAACTCTAACTCTGAATGACCAATGGAACAGGAACTGGTGGATAAAAATCGCGAGTGGGCCCCGAAGACCCCACTGATGAAGGGTAAGATGTGATGGTGCCAGGCCGTGTCATAGGCCTTGCGAAGGTCAAAAAACACTGCAACCAAATGGCGGCGCTGGGAAAAAACCTGCCGAACTGCGTATTCCAAGTGAAGTAAATGATTGATTGGAGACCGTCCCTCTCGAAAGCCACACTGGTAAGGGGACAATAGATCCCGAGATTCGAGGACCCAATTGAGCCGACAGGCTACCATCCGTTCAAGTTGGTTGGTTGGGTGTGGGATTGAAGGGACCAGACTGCTAAGGTCATCGATCCCTTGTTCCACGATAAAATCACACGAAATAAAAACTGTCAGTCATTAAAAACGGAGAACTGAGACAAGGGACGACACAATACAAGAAAAACAGACAAAGACCAGACAAACGGAACTAAAATCACACAGGAAAAGCCAACCACCAAATGACATTAAAACCCACAGCTTAAAACCACAGGCCAAAGGCCCAAGTCAATACAGGAAATAAAAGGACAACACTCAAATCATACAATAAAAACCCCCTGCCCGAATAAAACTCAACACGAGGTCCGCCATAGCAATGTCATCACAAAAAAGGGGCAGGGAGGGTATCAGGCAGCGCAAACGTCTGCCCGAGTCCTGTTAAAAGCGGGCAGTCCACCAAAATGTGGACCACCGTCAGAGCTGCCCCGCAGCGACATAGCGGTGGGTCCTCCCGGCGCAACAAATGGCCGTGCGTCAGCCACGTGTGGCCAACGCGCAGCCGGCAGAGGACGACAGTGTCCTTCAGAGAGGCCCGCACGGAGGAGCGCCACACACCGGTCGTCTCCTTCACTGCCCGAAGTTTGTTGGGCGTGGGCAGGGTGCGCCACTCGTCACCCCAGGCACCAAGCACTTTCTGGCGCAAAAGCGACAGGAGATCACACTCCATAAGGCCGAGTTCCAGAGCCGGTGAACTCACTACCTGTTTAGCCAGCGTGTCAACCCGCTCATTGACCGGGATGCCGACATGACCTGGGGTCCAAACAAAGACCACGGAGCGGCCACAACGGGCAAGAGCATGGAGCGACTCGTGGATGGCCATCACCAGACAGGAACGAGGAAAGCACTGGTCAAGAGCTCGTAAACCACTCAGGGAGTCACTACAGATGACAAAGGACTCACCTGAGCGGGAGCGGATGTACTCTAGGGCGCGATAGATGGCAACCAACTCGGCAGTGTATACACTGTTCCCGGGTGCCAGCGACCGTTGCTCACAATGATCCTCTAGAGTAAGAGCGTAACCAGTGCGACCAGAGACCATCGAACTGTCGGTATAGGCCACGGCAGATCCGGGAAACTCGGCAAGGAGAAAAACAAAGCGGCGGCGGAGGGCCGGAGGAGGGACCGAGTCTTTCCGAACCTGTGCCAAATCCAGCCGAATGCATGGTCGGCACACACACCAAGGGGGCAGACGGAGATTGGCCCGGAAAACAGGCGGGAGAGGAAAAAACTCAATCCCACACAGTAGAGCCCGGATGCGAACCGCGATCGTACACCCTGACCGGGGCCGCCTGTCTGGAAGATGGACGATCGAGTGCGGGAACAGGAGACGGCAGTTGGGTTGCCCTGGCAAGCTACAAATGTGGGCAGCATAAGTGGCCAGAAGTCGGTCGCGCCGGATCCGCAATGGAGGAACACCAGCCTCCACAAGTAAGCTGTCAACAGGGCTTGTCCGAAATGCTCCTGTGGCGAGTCGGATCCCGCAGTGATGGATGGGATCCAGCAATTGCAATGCTGATGGCGATGCCGAGCCATAAGCCACACACCCATAATCAAGGCGGGACTGGATCAGCGCTTGATACAGCCGGAAAAGGGTGGACCGATCGGCACCCCATTCGGTGTGGCTAAGGCAAAGGAGAGCGTTTAAATGCCGCCAGCATGTTTGTTTAAGCTGCCTAATATGTGGCAGCCAAGTCAACCGGGCATCAAATACCAGGCCCAAGAACCGATGCGTCTCTACCACAGCAAGAGGTTCACCGTCAAGGTAAAGGCGTGGCTCAGGGTGAACCGTGCGACGCCGGCAGAAATGCGTAACGCAGGTCTTAGCGGCCGAAAACTGGAAGCCGTTCGCTACAGCCCATGACTGCGCCTTGCGGATAGCGCCCTGCAGCTGGCGCTCAGCAACTGCAATGCCACGGGGAGGACGATGCTTTCTCGCCATTGAGACGGGAACACACCCTCAACCCAGATGCGGTTGAAAACATCTAGGAGGTGTCGCTGGCAATTCACAGAGAGGTGTTTCAGCATCTGGCTGTGGATGCGGTCTGGCCCAGGAGCCGTATCAGGGCAAGCAGATAGTGCACTCTGGAATTCCCAGTCGCTGAAAGGAGCATTGTACGACTCCGCGTGGCGCGTGTGAAAGGAAAGCCTCCAACTTTCCAACCGCTCTTTCCGGGAGCGGAAGGCCAGTGGGTAATTCGTAGATGCGGAACACTGAGCAAAATGCGCTGCTAACCGGTCCGCAATCGTGTCGGAGTCAGGACACACCACTCCATTCAGTGAAAGCCCAGGGACAGAGACAGGTGGCCGATAGCCATGGAGTCGGCTTATCTTAGCCCAAACCTGCGATGCAGAGGTACGGACGCCAATGGTGGAAACATACCATTCCCAGCACTCCTGCTTCCGTTGGCGAATAAGGCGTCGGGCACGGGCACGGAGCTGTTTGAAAACGATGAGGTTCTCCAAGGACGGGTGCCGCTTATGGCGTTGAAGAGCCCGCCGGCGATCTCTAATCGCCTCTGCGATCTCGGGTGCCCACCAAGGCACAGTCCTCCACCGAGGGGACCCGGATGAACAGGGAATCGCAGATGCCGCCGCAGAGACGATGCTGGTGGTGACCGACTGAACCACCGCATCAATGGTGTCATGGGAAGGAGGTGCGATAGTGGCGAGAGAGGAGAACAAGCCCCAGTCAGCCTTATTCAGAGCCCATCTGGAGGGGCGTTCAGAAGAGTGACGCTGTGGTAGTGACAGAAAGATGGGGAAATGGTCACTACCACATAAGTCGTCATGGACACTCCAGTGGATGGATGGTGAAAGTCCGGGGCTGCAGATAGAAAGGTCGATGGCCGAAAATGTGCCATGGACTACGCTGAAATGTGTCTGCTCTCCCGTGTTTAAGAGGCAGAGGTCAAGCTGCGAGAGAAGAGTCTCGACATCTATATCCCGGCCAGTAATCGCGGCGCTACCCCACAGGGGGTTATGGGCGTTAAGGTCGCCCAGTAACACAAAAGGAGGAGGCAGTTGTGCTATCAATGCAGCCAACACATGACGCGAGACATCACCATCTGGCGGAAGATACAAACTGCAGACAGTAATAGGCTGAGGCGTCCACATCCTTACAGCGACAGCCTCTAAAGGTGTGTGAAGAGGTACACATTCGCTGTAGACAGAGTTGAGGATGTAGACGCAGACTCCACCAGATACCCTCTCATAAACTGCCCGGTTCTTGTAATAACCCCGATACCCACGTAGGGCAGGGGTCCGCATTGCCAGAAACCAAGTTTCCTGTAGGGCAATGCAGAGGAAAGGGTGACTGCTGATGAGTTGGCGAAGCTCAGCAAGGTGGTGGAAAAAAGCGCTGCAGTTCCACTGTAGTATCGCTTTGTCCATGTCCGAAAAAGGCGTGAAGGGGCCGAGGAGGCAGATCACGCCACTGGGTCACCTGCTGCCACCGATGGAGGACCAGTACAATCTGCTTCCATGGTGTCTGAGGGTCCGGCGAGATCCAGGTCCTCAGCGGACGCCCGGATCTCCACCTTATCCTCGGACGCAGGGCCTGTAGGGAGCAGTGGGGTGGATGCCACCGCGTGTTCCTTGGCCTTAGAGGTCTTCTTCTTCGTCTTGTCTCTCTGGTCCTTGGGTTTCATTGGCTGGGAGGGCTCCAGCGAGTCAGTCTCCGGGACGGAGGAGGAGCGGGAAGCCCTGGGACCAGCCGCCGGTCTGCTTTTCTTCCATTGGCTGACGTCACCCTTCCCAGAGGCGGAAACCTGGGAAGGAAGGGATCCAAGGGACCCTTTCCGTGCTATTCGAGCCGGGGAAGTTTGAGGCTTCCCCAGCTTAGAAGTGGGGACTGATGTCCCCGATGGTTGGGGGGTTGCTGCTCCTGAGGCAGGTAGGGCAGGAGCAGCAGGGAGTGAAGTGCCCCCCACCATCAAGGGGGCAGGTGTAGCATTCCGGCTCAGAGGTGGCAGTCTGAGGGAGAGCTAATGGGGCCATAACAGTGGTAGCCGCGGCGTAAGAGGCAGTCATTCGAACAGGATGGAGGCGTTCGAACTTCTGCCTGGCCTCAGTGTATGTCAGGCGGTCCAGGGTCTTATACTCCATGATTTTGCGCTCTTTCTGGAATATCCTGCAGTCCGGCGAGCAAGGCGAGTGGTGCTCTCCGCAGTTTACACAGATGGGAGGCGGAGCACATGGAGTATTGGGATGTGATGGGCGTCCACAATCTCGACATGTGAGGCTGGAAGTACAGCGGGAAGACATATGCCCAATCTTCCAGCACTTAAAGCACCGCATCGGGGGAGGGATATATGGCTTGACGTCACAACGATAGACCATCACCTTGACCTTCTCAGGTAAAGTATCACCCTCGAAGGCCAAGATTAAGGCACCGGTGGCAACCTGCTTATCCCTTGGACCACGATGTACGCGCCGGACGAAGTGAACACCTCGCCGCTCTAAATTGGCGCGAAGCTCGTCTTCGGACTGCAATAGAAGGTCCCGATGGAATATTATGCCCTGGACCATATTAAGACTCTTATGGGGCGTGATTGTAACCGGAACATCCCCCAGCTTGTTACAATCGAGTAACCGGCGAGACTGGGCGGAGGACGCCGATTTGATCAAAACCGAGCCCGAGTGCATTTTGGACAAGCCCTCCCCGAACTTGTCCTTTAAGTGCTCGACGAAGAACTGAGGCTTCATGGATGTAAAGGATTCACCATCAGCTCTCGTACACACCAGGTAGCGGGGCGAGTATAGTTCGCTGGCATCCTTAGTCTTTCGTTCCTCCCATGGTGTAGCCAGGGAGGGTAACGATTTGGGGTCATATGTAGTTGCGTTGTATTGAGCCCTGGAACGCTTAGAGACTGCTGGCGGCTGGCCGCCAGCAAGAGATGATGTACCACGCTTCATTGCGGGTCATCCGCCCTGATGCCACCTACTCCGACCAAGGGCCCTCCCCACGGGCACCACCCAGCCTCAGCAACGACCACCTGGCAGGATGGCCATTGCCGGGAGTCCCAATGCCCCAAGGAGATAGGCATCTACTCCTTGGCATACGTGGGGAGGTAACGGCGCTGGCATCAGCAGAGCGATCCCTGTGTAGTCAGGGGGCTACAACCAACAGAGTACATGGCGGCCCCACCACAACGGACTGGCTACCGTGCTGGATTTCAGGTGATGCAGTCCAATAACGTCATTGGCGCATAAAGTGACACTGCATAGCAGACTGCAATAAACTGCACCCAAGAACAAATCCACGCCCAAGAGATGGTAGGTGAGCGGGACTGCTAAGCGATAACGACAAACCTGGCTAGAGATGGTAATGCATGATGGACACATCGCTCCTTGTAAGGCGCCCTTCCCCAATTGGATCGCTCTTCGGAAAATTTAGAATGATGGAGGTCAAACCCGTTAGGGGACCATCTCACAAGGCCAAAACGTTTGAGACTCCTTTTAGTCGCCTCTTAGGACAGGCAGGAATACCGTGGGCCTATTCTTACCCCCGAACCCACAGGGGGGTCCGTTCAAGTAACTTACAAACAACATTGGTCAAACTAATTGGCCGATAGCTGTCAACAGATAGGGAGTTTTTACCAGGCTCAAGGACAGGAACCACGATGCTATCCATCCACTGAGAAGGGAAGTCACCCTGGAGCCAGATACGGTTAAACACCTGAAGAAGATGTTGCCGTTGTGGAGCACTGAGATGTTGAAGCAGTTGGTTATGAATGGAATCTGGGCCAGGGGCCGTATCACGAGAAGAAGATAGAGCAACTAAAAAGGAAAACATGATAAAAGATAGATTGACAGGCAAAGGATTAAAAAACAGCATAATCAAATGTCCTTAGACAGGTTTGTCAAGTTGATCCGCTAAAATGGCATCCGGAGTAGATGGCAGGCCAAGATCAAGATGCAGTGTATTAAAATCCCGACAGGACGTTAAAATGTGGCGGACCGTCAGCAATTGCCCACATGGGCAGAATGGTGCCGGCGCAGCCGTCAGCAGATGGCGATTTCTGAACCTGCAGTGTCCAATTCATAACCGGGCCAAAACGATATCCTCCCGCCGAGAAGAGCGTGAGGAGGACGTCGAAGCCGCAGGAAGATGTTTCAAGGCCCGAAGTTTGTTGTCCGTAAGTGCAGCCCAATCGGCATGCCACAGCGATAAAATGCGCCAAAAAATGACCCTGCTACAATCTGATGAAGGGACACAACAAGAAGCTGTCCGAGGCTGGAGGACCACAGCCTTGGCCGCGGCATCTGCAGCTTTGTTCCCAGGGATACAGACATGGCCAGGAACCCACATAAAGCTAACCGGAGAACCGTCGTCCACCAGCTGCTGAAGAGAGCGTTGGATCCGGAGCACAAGAGGGTGAACCGGATACGGTTCACTGAGGCTCTGGCTGGCACTCAGGAAATCGGAGCAGATGACATAAGCAGAATGTCAGTGGCGGCAGATGTAAAGAACAGCCTCATAGAGGGCAAATAGCTCAGCTGTGAAGACTGAACAATGGCCATGGAGCCACTATTTGGAGCTCTGTGCCCCGACAATAAAATAACACCCGACCCTGTCATTGGTCTTAGAGCCATAAAACGGGAGCAGTATACCGAACCGGGGGTAACCTTCTTTGGGAGCGAGCTCAGGTCAATGTGAACGCGAACCTGAGCCTGGAGCCAAGGTGGCGTGTGGCTCTCACGCACTCTAAAGGTTGCAGGGAGTGAAAAATCAAGGTGTTGAAGGAGGCGAACTCCAGGTGGTAGCAGGGCAGAGACATACAACTCGTATTGGCGGTCGAGAGAGTCGTCAAAAAAGGAACGATAAGACGGGTGGTCGGGCATTGACAGTAGCCGACAGGCATACAGACAAAGCAATTTATCGCGCCGGTAGGTGAGTGGCAATTCACCGGCTTCAGCATGAACACTCTTGACGGGACTAGTATAAAACGCTCCGATTGCAATACGTAAACCCCGATGTTGTAAGGAGTTGAGGCGGCGTAAAATGGACGGCCATGCAGAGGAGTATACGCAGCTCCCATAATCCAGCTTGGAGCGGACGATCAACCGATATAGGCGTAGGAGGACATTTCAATCTGCTTCCCACGACATAGAACTGAGAACATGGACGACAGTTAGGGAACGGGTACAACGGGCAGCCAAATATGACCCATGTGGAGACCAGCTAAGTTTCCTGTCAAATGTAAGACCTAAAAATTTTGTTGTCTCCACGAATGGGAGAGCAACGGGATCGAGTCTTAAGGACCGTGGGAGAAACTCTTTGTAGCACCAGAAGTTAATACAGAGCATCTTCTTGGCAGAAAAACGGAAGCCATTGGCAACACTTCAGGAGTACAGACGGTCAAGACAACGCTCCAGGAAACATGTACGCTGCGCGCTGCAATAGATGGTAAAATCGTCCACGAAAAGGGAGCCTGATACATCAGCTGGGAGGCAATCCATGATTGGATTGATCGCTATGGCGAAGAGAGCGCCGCTCAAAACTGAGCCCTGTGGCACCCCATTCTCCTGGAGAAAGGTGTCTGACAGGACAGAACCCACGCGTACCCTGAACTGTCGATCCATTAAAAAGGAACGAATAAGAAGAGGGAGGCGACCGCGAAGGCCCCATGTATACATGGTACGGAGAATGCCCGCCCTCCAACAGGTGTCTTAAGCCTTCTCCAAATCAAAGAACACAACCACAGTCTGACACTTCCACAAGAAGTTATTCATAATGAAGGTCGACAAGGTAACCAGATGGTCAACAGCAGAGCGGCGCCTACGAAATCCACATTGCACATTGGTAAGTAGGCGTCGAGATTCGAGCAGCCATACCAAACAAGAGTTAACCATTCGCTCCATCATCTTACAGACACAGCTGGTAAGTGAGATGGGTTGATAACTGGAAGGCAAGTGCTTGTCCTTCCCCGGCTTAGGAATCGGTACAACAATAGACTCGCACCAGCATGCAGGAACATGTCCCTCAATCCAGATGGGATTATAAGTACGAAGAAGGAAACCTTTACCCGCAGGAGAAAGGTTCTTCAGCATCTGAATATGAATAGAATCAGGCCCTGGAGTGGAGGACCGTGACAGGGCAAGTGCATTTTCGAGTTCCCGCATGGTGAATGTGGCATTATAACTTTCACGATTCGAGGAGCAGAAGTTAGCGGCCGAAGGCATTGGAGACATCCTCAGGGGCCACAAGGACGTCATTTGCGACCGTCAAGCCAGAAACTGGTGAGTGGACCTTAGTGCCAGATAGCCGGCGTTGTAAGATTCTGACTCACAAGGGGTAAAACGTAAGGTGGAAGCTTCAGCCCGCTGTTTCTGGTGAAGGAAAGCAGCTGGATAGGAGGCTGATGCTGATGCCACTGCAAAATGGGTCGCAAGATGTTCTGCAAGAACTAATAGGTCCGTACAAAGGCCATCCGGGAGGTGAAGGCCTGGGAGGGTGGACTGCCGATGGCAACCTTGGAGAGAGCGAAGTGTAGCCCATACCCGTGACAAAGGGACAGTAGAACCAAGGGAAGAAACAAATCGTTCCCAACATATCCGCTTGCTCTGTTTGATTAAATAACGGGCTTTAGCGCGGAGGCGTTTAAGGTAGTAAGGCAGGTTGGCTACGGATGGGTGCCTCTTAAAGTGTTGCAAAGCTCGACAGCGGTCATGGATGGCAATGGCCGTACTCCACTGTGGGACTTGCCAGCGACAAAAATGGTCCAGATGAGTGCGGGACAGCAAGGCTAGCAGTGCGAACAATTGCGTCAGACACATCACGTAGGACGTCATCAATACAACCCGACAAAGAGGGAGAAAACACAACCTGTGCAGTGTATAGAGGCCAATCGGCGCGTTGGAAAGACCAACAAGGTAACCTGTCTATCAGGGAGCGGGAAGGGAGCGAGATAGTTGATGGGAAATGGTCACTATCACAAAGGTCGTCGTGTGGCTACCAGTGTAATGAAGGGAGGAGAGAGGGAGAAGAAAGAGAAAGATCAATGGCAGAAAAGGTACCATGACCAGCACTGAAATGAGTAGGGGAGCCATCATTAAGAAGGCACAAGTCGTGGTCTGCAATAAACTGGTCTATGAGAAGACCTCGTCTAGATGGAAAGGCACTGCCCCACAAGGAATGATGAGCATTAAAATCCCCGAGGAGGAGGAAGTTGCTGAAGAAGGGCAGTTAAGGCAGCAGGTGTAAGAGTTCTGTCAGGAGGGAGATAAAGATTGCAAACCGTGACCTCAGAGTCTAGGTGGACCCTATCAGCAACCGCTTCCAATGTAGTTTGAAGAGGAATCCACGTGCTAGCAATGTCTGTACGGACCAACGTACAAACGCCATCAGAAGCCCACAGGGGTCCGACCCGATTTCGACGGAGTGAGTGAGCATCAATAAAATGAGAATCCTGGAAAACCACAAAAGCTGCAGAGTAAGACAAAAGAAAGGATTTCATTCCGGAAGGTGACGATAGTATCCATTAGAATTCCATTGAAGAACCACAGAACGATGATGTAAATGGGGGCTGAACACGCTAAAGCCAGTCATACCGCCGGGTCCCCACCCGTCACCAACAAGGAGGGGGGTGACATCCATGAAAGACAAGTCAGAATCCGGTTGTGAAGTTGGGGATGGGACCTCCAGTAACACCAGAGGCTCTTCGTCCCAGGACTTATGTTTCTTCTTCTTTTCAGGCTGATAATGAGGAGTGCTGTGTGGCATAAAGGAGCCAGCTGCAGCAAGATCAGGAACAGAAAGAGACCAGGCGACCTGGGGGCCGACAGACCGTGGCTCTCGCGGTCGTCGCGTGGCAGCAGGCCCTTGGGCTGGAAGGTGCCGGGAAGGGGCATCCCGGGAGAGGCGTCCTTGACCGGCAGACGCCGAAGCAGTGGGACACTTCTCTGGCTGAGGAGGGGGAGCAGCGCCCAGAGGAGAAGGTGTGGGAGCTGCAGAGCAGGGGGAGGAGTGGGGGAGGAGAGGGGTCCGGGATAGGGGTAAGGAAGGGGGAGGAAGGAGTGAAGATGTAACCAAAACGTAACTAGATGTCATGGACACAGGGTGAAGACGTGTATACTTCTTACGGGCCTCTGTGTAGGTTAAACGATCGAGGGACTTATACTCCTGTATCTTCTTTTCCTTCTTATATACTGGGCAATCTGGTGAATGTGGAGAATGACTGCCATGACAATTTACAAACACAGGAGGGGGAACACAGGGACTCCCCTCATGGAGTGGACGTCCACAGTCACCACAGAGAGGGGCCTGTGAACAGCAGGAAGACGTATGTCCAAAATGCAAGCACTTAAAACATCTCATAGGAGGTGGGATGTACGGCTTCACATCACATCGATAAACTATAATCTTAACTTTCTGAGGCAGGGTATCCCTTCAAAGGCCAGGATAAAGGCACCAGTCTTTAGGGCCCTTCTAAACACACCAAACAAAGTGAACACCCCGCCGTCCAAGATTGTCTCTAAGGTCCTCATCAGTTTGAAGCATGAGGTCCCTGTGAAAAATCACACCTTGAACCATATTTAGAGACTGGTGGGGGGTAATGGACACATGAATTGTGCCAAGATGGGTACAGGCACGAAGGGCCACAGATTGGGCAGCTGAAGCAGTTTTGATCAGCAACCAACCCGACCGCATCCTGACCAGGGAGTCCACTTCGCCAAACTTGTCTTCAATGTGTTACACAAAGAATAAAGGTTTGGTATTGGTGAAAGTATCTGCATCAGTCCTGGTGTAAACTAGATAACGGGAGAAAGGTTTCGCCCCTAGCCGACGGGCCTGACCCTCTTCCCAGGGGGTAGACATGGAAGGGAAGGCCGAAGGGTTAAGAGAAGCAGCACTTTAAGAATCAGTTCCGCGCAGAGAGACGGCCGCAGGAGAACAGCCAGAGTTCTGGACCCATAAGAGTTTCATTTGCATAGCGTCCACCCTGATATCACCCACTCCGATCAGGGGCTCTCCTCATGGGCGCCACCCAGCCACAGCAAGGGCTGCCTGGCACGGCGGCCATTGCCGCGAGTTCCGATGCTCCAGGATGACGAGCAACCACTCCAAGGCATAAGGTCACAGCTCAGGTATCAGAAGTGTGATCCCTGTGTGTTCAGGGGGTGAAAACTTGGGTGCAGCATGCATGGACAGCATGTTACTCTAAGTTGACGTTGGCATAATTATGGGAGCAGAGAATGTGATTTAAGGCTAACTCCCATCTGCACAGTTCAGAAAAGCTGGTAGTGGAGGGGAGGAACCAGATTGTTCAACTGCATGTTGTGTCACAGGGTCGTCTACTTGTTGTTGGCCACGTACAGTGTTGGTCGTTCATCCTGGTGGACAGATGGTTGGCAGTCACACCAATATAAAAAGCTGTGCAATGACAGCAGCAGATATGGTGAATGACAGCAGCAGATATGGTGAATGACATGGCTGCTTTAACAGGTAGCCCAGCCACTGAGGGGTAGAATAAACCTGAAAACCTGAAAGAGGACTGGAATAGGAAGTGTTGGGTGGGTGGGTTGGGCAGGTCTTGTAACTGGGTCTTCCACGGGGATATGATTCTTGTGGCAAGGGGTTGGGATTGGGAGTGGCATAGGGATGGACTAGGATGATGCGGAGGTTGGATGGGTGATGGAACACCACTTTAGGAGGGGGTATGTTCCTCATTTCAGGGTACGATGATCAGTAATCAAAGGGAAGGATGTGGTTCAGTTGTTCCTGTCCAGGGTGGTATGGGTGACTAAAGAACCAGTGCAGAGGAGTGGTGCCCCTTAAAGGCTGAGGGGTTTTGAGGGGAAATGGCATGGGAGACCTGTTTGTATACTAGGTCTGGGGGAAGTGTAGGTCTGAAGGCCTTGGTGAGACCATCAAGCATACTTTGCAAGGGAGTTCTTGTAACTGCAGATATGCTGTCCCCATGTGGCCAGGCTGTATAGGAGAGATATTTTGGTGTGAAATGGACGACAGCTTTATGGTTAGCCCATTTGGGGGGGGATTCCAGAATTCGAGAAATACTATGTGGGACTGGGTTTTAGCCATGGAAAGGGATATTTTTCTGAACTGGGGCACTAAGATGATGCAGGGGTCCATTGTGGCATTAACTATGTAAAGGAAATGGTAACTAAGTGGAAATGAGCAAAATAGGTGTTGACTATTACTAAATATTTCAGTCAACTATGCATTTGTTTATCAAGCTGCTTGAAAGGCAAAAGAAGATGTGCATACAAATTTCAGGCACACTACACAACAGAACTGCTAAAAACTTGTAGAAAGAGACTGATGTATGATTTTGAAAAAGTTTCCTTCACAGAATACTGCATTGAAAATTCATTTTATGTGATCACTTAAGTTTTAATTCCAGACAATTTCATTAAATTTTAACAAATTATTCCTGTGATAGAGCAATTTTAAAAAAAAAAAACTGTGAGCACATGAGATATACTACTGTTGTACAAGTTTATTATATTTAAGAACTCTGAACTACATGAAGTATTCAGCATAAATACAGAACAAGAAGTGACTAAATGTTTTGATATATAGACATACAATTGAAATTACTTACCAAAAATTATAAATTAATTTATTCTCTCATATAAAATTCCCAGAACACACAAACCTACCTGAAAAACTCACTCAGAAATGTGTGATATACAAGTGGCGTTAACAGGGTGAAGTAGATGCATGTCGTGACATCAACCACACAGAGACCATCAACAATACCATAATTCAGAAGCCCACTTCCAATTGATTGTGTCAAATTCAGTACAACGAGGAAGAAAATGTAGAGGTAGAAGGAACGTTTAGCTGTTGGAGGAAAGAAACACAGTTTTAAACTCAGTGGAAAAAAGTGCAAAAACAAGACATCATTTATCTTTGTCAAACTCTAGAACTAACTACTTTCAGAATTTATAATCCTACCACAGTTGAGAATAATGAGTGCTAATCAAGAAATAGCACCACATACACAGTGCTAAATATTCCCACGTTTAGCTCTCAGATAATTATGTTTCTCATAGTTTTCCATCTTAACAACTTGCAAAAGATTTAGGTGTATGCTAAGTGCAAAACAAAGAATATAGTCTATAACATCAAATTAGCAGCAGCACAATCACAATATTTACTGCCTTGTAATACTTATTCACAAGTAAGTACCAAGGCAAAATTTGGCCTCAGAGTTTTGAAGTTTTATGAAGAATTATCAAGATTCAAGAAGACTGCTCTCTCTGAACTGCACAATGACTTTACAACTGAATACTAAGAAAAGAACTTCTCCCAGTGTATCAAATGTTCAAATAATTTATGTGACTGCACATGCATGTTGAGAATGTAAATTATTTGAACAAAGTGGATATTCTACAAAAGATATATTGTGGCAACAATAAATACGACTGAACAACATAGCTATTAACACAAGTAAAACCACCGTTCCAAAATGATATCCTTATTTATTCTTCACAAATACAAATGTTACATACTTATCATAACACTGTAACTGTATGATACATTTGAAGTTCACAAAAGCAGCATTTTAAGACATTATATCATGTTACCTGCTGAAAATAAATCTGGACAAATCTTGAAGTGTGTGCAAGTTGTAGCAACATTCATCACTTCAACCAGAGTGGCCGAGGATGATTACTTATAAAAACTTTAATGCAGGTTAATCTTCAGATGAGATTGGGGAAGTCCCAAAAGATTAGCGAAAGAAGTTGGCCATGCCCTTTCAAAGGAACCATCCTGGCATTTTCTTGAAACGATTTAGGGAAATAATGGAAAACCCAAATCAGGATGGCCAGACGCGGGTTTGAACCGTCATCCTCCCGAATGCGAGTCCAGTGTGCTAACCACTGTGCCACCTCGCTTGGTAAGAGATTGGGGAAGAATCATATTATAGAAACACCATAGTTTTATCATGATGAATCACCCTGCAGATCTGCTGTTTTCTGGATTCATAACGATAACATGAGCTGTAAAACGTGCTCCAAGAACCCCCCCCCCCCCTCTCTCTCTCTCTCTCTCTCTCTCTCTCTCTCCCTCTCCTCCCCCCCCCCCCCCTCTCCAAGAATCTCCCCTCTTTTGTTATCCTTCAGCATATTCAAGAGGATAATACATAAATTTCATTGATTTGTATAGTATTTTTACACACATGGGCTACACAGACAATTAATAACATTCAAAATCCAAACATCTGAGAGTATAATTTGGAATATCTCTTTTCATCTGACAGCTCTTAACAGTGTATTATCCCATGTAATGATTAGAAGGCTAATTACATTACCATTATCACAAGGAAATGGAACTCAACATGCTGAAATATAAATGAATGCTTATAATCTGTTTTGTTACTGAGGTTATAGAAAGAAAACGCACAAGAATTTTTACATAAAGTAGGCGAGAAATAACATGGTAAAATAAGAGGTATAGCAACACGCCAGATATGCTATGCTTTCACACCTCGGAGTAGAGTCCATATTGCAGTTTTTACATGGCATTACTAATTTTTCTAGACTGGAAATGTCCCAAGATATAATGTAGGATACAGACTGGACTGATGACACCTCTATTATTAGTTTGTGGCATGCAAAATACATAGTAAGAACTATAATTACTTTTACGTGGAACAAACCAGTACAAAACTGTACCTCATTCAGACAGAACAGTTATCTTTAGGATAACAATTTGTTGCATTTATTTTACACCTGTTACAAGAATAATGTACTGTAGGGAATATGGAAGATGGTGTTAAAACAATACATACGGCTTACAAAGGATATCATTTATGAACAACTTATTGAAGAGTTAGACATTCCCACTCTCCATGTTGAGAACATCATTTCTATCTTAGATGAACAAAATGAACTGAATAAGATATTCCTGTAGATTTTGTGGGACTCTTCATAGTGAGTGATTAACAAGTTCAGAATATTGGAGGTAATTGTAGATTCAAGCCCATTTCAAATTATTTTAAAATAAAGATTTTACTGTGTTCCTCTTTTTATAATGGTATTTGCTGAGGTTTGTAGTACATGCTTAGTTTACAATTTCCCTCCTCCTTATACATTTTCTCAATTTTTGTGCAGTGTTCCTTTGTGTGCTCGCCCTGTCCCTGACATCTTGCCCTTCATTTTAGGGCTTCCATAGTTCATACTTTATTTTATGTTTGTGGGTTACATTCCTTCTTTCTATTCATAGACTAATCCCAAATGTGCTTCACGTGCAAAAGGTTTTACATGTGCAGTTATTTCCTACTTTTGGACAGTTTGGTGTGCTTTTGTACTAGATTTCTATCTGACCACACAGTGCTATGAAGACACTGTCATCATTTCACCAAATAAATATTCAATTAAGTGTAAGGTTTGAGTACTGTATGTAGGTTTGTACTTTTATTTTTATTCTTGGTTTTGTCCTGCATTCATTCTATAGGATATTTCAACTACAATTCTTGAACCTAATGGCATTTACACTGACAAGCTAGAAGACTGTTGGTGATCAAATTAGTTACCCAATAAAACATTGCTTCAGAAACAGCTTTTGGTGGTACTTTAACAACGTAGAAAAGACAGATTGCAACTTATCGTAAAGAAAACATGTTGAGTTGCAGACAGGCATAATTAAAAGACACTTTCATAAAGTGTTTGGCCACAGCCTTCATCAGTAAAAGAACACACACAAACTATTAATACATACAACAAGCACAAACATCTCACGCACACATGTCACAACTCCAGCATCTCTGGCCAGAATTGCTTGTGTTTTGGAACGGTATGTGTCTCTTTTACTGATGAAGGATTTGGCCGAAAACTTTAGTTAAGTGCCTTAATTGTGCCCGTCTGCAACTTAACATGTCTTCTTTACAGTAAGTAGCAATCTTTCTTTTCCTACATTGTTGATTTTCTCACTTTGAGTTTCCATAGTTTGATTTTGGTGTTATTTACAAGATTTAATTCTTTAAATATGTACAGGCAAATTTTAGCCAACACGTCAAGTCCTGCTTCTTGCGGAATACTCAAATCTCGGTTAGAAGGTGAGGCTGAATTACTTCAAAGAAATGGGCCTGAAAACATATGGACAGGAAATTTGACAAAATACTTCCCTGTAGGCTTGCTACGGTTCTGAGGCTAGTAACTTATGAATTCAGGACCAAACCTAAATGTATTTACGACAGTTTTCTCATTGCAACAATGCTGTATGCCCTGTTTCAATACAAATGTCATTTAGGCAAAGTTTGAAGAATTTTTTGCCTTCAAGTGTCAAGTTAACTGTCTGTGGATGACTCAGATAAATTTCATACAAAACATCTAAAAAGCTATGAAATGGCAACAGTGCAAGTTCTCTTAAAAATCTACGAGGATTGGCCATTCAATATAGCATGTGGATGCCACTCTAGTCTTATTAACAATGGTGTTTGGATACACTTCTGAATGTACTAGTCAAACATTTTGCCATAAAACTCTGAAAGCTTGAGCTTGTTTTACAGCCTGTTTGTCAAATGGCAACTAGGTCATTCAATGACTTACAATTATTTCCATAAATATACTTGCAAATACAGCAAGCAACAAACAGAACAGAACAGAACAGAACAATGAATGGACCAGATCTAAACATGTTTTAAAAATCTGTGCTTGTGCAGGGAGACAAGTTTACAAATTCCATGTAGCACTGAACATACTAAGCTGAAACATATTTGTTTGCTGAATCCAGTCACACATGATGAGAGTGAATATAAATTACAAAACATGATGAAACACATAAAAATAAAATTTTATTAAGAATTACAGGAACCAGGAAGAGGTAGGTAGGTAGGCATGTGTGTTCTGTCATCAGAAACTATGAGTAAAAAATGTGTTGATTTGAAAAATGCTTAAATGCTTTCCACAACATAGATGGAAACAGGTTTCACTGATACATGATGGAGCCATTTTTCTAAGTCAGCATCACAGTTGGATGAGACCTGGTGGCACCAGTTCAGTCCAAAATACAAGTGACACTGGAATGGTGTACATCAGCTTTTGCACGTTCTGCAAAGGTTGACATCTAAAAGTTCAGGATAAAATTAATGTTTGTCACCATTTCTGATAAGGAATGATCCACTGCTAATTAGTACCCGAACATCAAACTATGAATGACAAATTTTATAAGGCAGGTTAGAAATGGTTGCCCCTATGCATATGGTTTATTTGCTCAAAGTTTTATAGAGCTGGAAAATGTATGACAACATCCACCCACACTATGCCATCTTGTGCATAACTACTTGACTATATGACTTAGTTTTTCTCCAGAGCACACTGTACTCCACAGCACTGGTACCTGTATGTGTTTTTGTTTCTCTGCCTCACAGAAATCGAGGCAAATGCTCATTTTTCAGATGTTCTAGATGCCCAAAGCTGTCTAAGCCCAAGTCTCAATGGTGGTGGTGGTTAGTGTTTAATGTCCCGTCGACAACGAGGCATTTGCCTGAAACGATTTAGGGAAATCACGGAAAACGTAAATCAGGAAGGCCGGAAACGCCAAGTCTCAATGTCTCCACGTACTTCAAAGAAATCTTTCACTTGCAGTTTTCCATGTCTCTTCCAGATGTAGCCAAAAGCGTATTGTGCTTGACGGAGATTATTTTGAAGCTTAGTAAATGTAGGTAGTTTAAATCTTTTGCTTGCTTTGTTTTACAACAGCACGCACAGGAACTTTGGAAGACCACCTTTCCAACAAAACCTTTAGTAATTCATGCAGAATATTGTGGTAATAAACTTACCAAATAACTGAAGAAAGGAACATTCGATTTTTAAACTTCAATATAACGGTATCATTAGACAGAGCATACCTCTGTTGTACAAGTATGGGAAAGAAATTTGCCACGGTATTACTGAAGGAACCATTCAGGCATACACCCAGATGCAAATCAGGTAAATGAAATATTTACTTTTCAAATTAACTTTAAGGACAAAACTTTCAGGAACAGAAGTTAATGTTGTTCTTCTTCTTCTTCTTCTTCTTCTTCTTCTTCTTCTTCTTCTTCTTCTGTCCTGAGAATGGTTTGATGCAGCTCTCCATGCTACTCTATCCTGTGCAAGCTTCATCTCCCAGTACCTACTGCAATCTACATCCTTCTGAATCTGCTTGGTGTATTCATCTCTTGGTCTCCCTCTATGATTTTTACCCTCCACGCTGCCCTCCAACACTAAATTGATGATCCCTTGATGCCTCAGAACATGTCCTACAAACCGATCCCTACTTCTGGTCAAGTTGTGCCACAAACTCCTCTTCTCCCCAATTCTATTCAATACTTCCTCATTAGTTATGTGATCTACCCATCTAATCTTCAGCTTTCTTCTGTAACACCACATTTCAAAAGCTTCTATTCTCTTCTTGTCCAAACTATATCGTCCATGTTTCACTTCCATACATGGCTACACTCCAAACAAATACTTTCAGAAACGACTTCCTGATACATAAATCTATATTCAATGTTAACAAATTTCTCTTCTTCAGAAACGCCATTGCCAGTCTACATTTTATATCCTCTCTACTTCGACCATCATCAGTTATTTTACTTCCTAAATAGCAAAACTCCTTTACTACTTTAAGTGTCATTTCCTAATCTAATTCCCTCAGCATCACCCGATTTAATTTGACTACATTCCATTATCCTCGCTTTTGTTGATGTTAAGTTGATGATGTCTTCAATTATTGTGCATAATACTGGCATACATTCTTCAATCAGCTTTTGCAGCTCTCTGAAAATGAAACGTGCAGTCTCTTCAGCCATAGCACACTATTGTTACATCACTGATACTTTGAGGCCAATGTCCGAGCACAGTATTAAAGCAGCAAATGCCCCACACCCAAGCTCCACTTTTTTTTAACCATTCACACTGTTTTCAATGCATTCATATCTTCTACTTGCATTTAGCGTGCTCTGAATCAGCCTCTGCATGGTATGGATGTTTCTGAAACTTTCTAGCATTCATGAAATACAATGCTTGCTCAAAAACACTTGATCGACATGTGGTGCCACAGTTCCTATGTATTTCTCACTGCACTAGTACTGGATTTTCTGATAAACGTTAAAAGAAAAAATGTTAATACAGTCATTTTGCCTCAATCAGGCTTGCATACAAAAATATTAATTCGGTACTACATAATTCTGCTTGCAAAATTAGCTATGCAAGTTACATTCCATTCTGTTTTCAGACAAAATTTTATGTCCAACAATGAATAATACACTTAACAACCAAGTTAATGCTTCAGATGTACTGCCATCTGTAGCGGCACCATGTAATAATAAGTCAGCCTACTTTTGCAAAATCTTCAGATGCTGAATTAGAATGGATCACATTAGATTACACACACGCTGCAAAGGTTGCGGGAACAATGTGTTAATGATCCAACATTACGACCATTCTTCAAGATGAACTACTTTAGTCATTGGTCCTAGTTGTCATATTCAAGAATTGCAATTCCTCATGTCACTGTGTCTTAAAACATCCTCTCCCTCTGAGCCCTCTTACCTCAACATCCATTCCAAGTTCTGTAATGGCCAGTGGCCAGGAATTAGTAATATTTCTTTTGAAAGTATCAATGTACATGTATTCAGTAACAGACCAAGGAACAAGTACCTCCTTTCCCCAGGTATATTAATCTTGCATCCCAAAAATGCTCTGAATGCAGAATTGAGAACTTTCCACTTTATCTTTGCCTCACATCAATTAATCATCAACTTGGTGGATCTGAAATGGTGTTTCACATACCTGTTCAATTTCTTGTGCTCTCTTACCCCTACTTCATTTTGATACACACATAGAAATACATTCACTTGAGATTGTATTTGCTCTAAGGCACTAATGGTTACTAAATTCAGACACTAAGAGTGTGTGTGAGAGACGTGGTCCTCAGGTGCTCCAGTTTCATCGATTTATTGAATGACATACCTGTGTAAGTTCATTCAGTCAATTTTCTGAATTATATACTGTTGTCTGAACAAGTGAGTGCATTGCTCTTTAGTGCACACTATGAGTAGTGAAAGCGTGTCACATTGTGGGCACACATCTAGCAGGCCGCACTGTTATTTCACAATTATTGAGTAGCATAATTTTCTTATGTATGGACTGTTTGTATGGAAGTGGCACATGGTTGTTAAAAAAAGAATAATAATGTTTTGTGGAGTCAATAAAATAAGCATAGTCTTTGTTCTGTATTGGTCAACTTGTGTGTTAACTTTTGACAGTCGCAGACCTTTCTTGAACCTGGCAATACAGGATCCTACCAATAAAGTTTGTGAGATTGCTCTCTATGCAGGCAGCATGTCAGGAAATGGGCAAAAATAATACACAGGGAGAGGATAACAGGAGGAGTTAACTAATATTGATAAATGGTGGTCATTTAATGTTGAAATTAGACTGACATTTTCAATTAAGGCAAAAGTTCATGTACAATCTTCAAATGACAGTTAATTTCCCATGTAAATAACTGGTGCCTAGATGTGAGTCAGTCAGTAATAGTTTTACCTGCTGACATAGTATTTGCCGACCTTTTGCAAAAGCAAATCGCAGCAAAACTGATGCATTATGGAGAGATCTTTGATGCAGTGCATCAACTTAACAGTATATTTTCACAGCGCACACACACACACACACACACACACACACACACACACACACACACACACACACACACACACACACACACACAAAAATTACAAGAGAAAACCACCAAATAGAGCCCTTTAGCTTTGCAAACACATGAATCAACACAACACCTGCAAATTTTGCTTCTATCAGCCAATCATACCTCAGACTACACTGCAGAACAGTCCATCACGACAGACATCGAAGTAGCATAATAAATTAATATCGAGATATTAATACTGAGATGAACATTCCCAGTGTTCTGTTGTACCCCCAGAAAATTGTTTGCATGGTGTCATATGACCTGTGTTGTTAATTGGCTGACAGAAGCAAATCAAGTAAGTGCAATGTTGCTTTATGAATTGTGTGGTTTATCTGTTTATACTTGTGTACTAGGAAAATAAGTAGTTTGACTAGTATATCATAATAATTATGTCTCCTAAACACATATGTTTTTACAGCCTTATTTTGTGAAAGTGTCTGGAAACATGACATTTTCAGATAAAACTGTTGTCTACTCTAAGCTAAAATTGTTCATTATTATGAGAAGGAATTTGTAATAATGAAAGTAGCAAATTTTTGGAAAACATGAAAACAAATACTTCAGGCAGAAGGAAGGAAACAATGAAATGTACTACAACGCATTTTCAGACTAGGCTGCCTACTCGTGTGGCCACAGTCCATGCAAGTCTGTTCACAGCTCTAGGTTTTTGGTTCAACCCTACAATGATGATGATGATGATGATGATGATGATGATGATGATGATCTGTATTAACTCTCAAGTGGGCGCACCAATTTCTGTAACACAAACCGGCACGCAGCGCATTTTGTACACATTTAAAGAGTAACTGTGCTCATGTTACCAAGGCAAACATGAATGAGCAAAATCAAAGTTTAGCATTAGTTTAATTAAACAACAACAAAATAAACTTCCATTATATTACCTAAATCACTGTTCAATGAAGAAAATAATAAATTTTCATTATACCACTCTGATGCTGGGACAAGTCTTACTCCACAGTAATGACACACTAAGCATTAGACAGCACACCTGCATCAGATCACAGTCAACCACTTATTAGATTGCTAATTATTTTATACACGGCTGCCTCATTGTGGGGTTGTGCCACTAAGTGTGGAATCGGGACTTTTCCTGCACAAATTTGACATTTTTCCTCACCTAGCATGCAGTTTATTCTATATGACTGCTGCTCACTTGGGCGTAAGACAGCACAACTTAACACTGGGCTAGCTGAAGCAATAGGCATGTAAAGCAACAATGGAATGATACGAGATTGTTATTTATGGTTGGCAATGGATAACATATACCCTAGAACTTTTAACACTGCAATCAATATTGTTACTAATTTGTACTGATTAATTCTGCATATGTCAAGTGTATATACTTTACTAAGTGACGTCTGATCTACTGTAAAGTGGAAAGGTAGTGGGACACGTTTACTCTTTGCAAGTTAAGTCCTTTGTATTATTTGTAGGGAAGTGGTATTTTATTATGTATATTTGTGTTGACTTCTTAATTTGTTGAAACAATGAGATTTTTTAAATAGGGACTTTGTATTGTGTGAAGAGGCACCCAAAGCAGTTCCCCTCTACAACGAAAGTGAGTTGGCACACTAGGAAAAGGTGGATGTGGCACTCAGTCTGGGCAGCAAGTGAGAGAGCACAGTTGTCAGTCGGTAACAGACGAGTAAACATCGCAGGTGCTGAGTGAGGCTTACAAGTGGAATGGAATGGCCTCAGATTTAATGTGGGGCTGTAAAATGGTGCTCTCAATTTGGGAAAAGCTCTAAAAATGATATTAACAATGCCAAGAAGAGGTAAATAGAGCTAATTATTGCCAATGCAAAGACCACCTAACCGTCACAAGCTTGCCACCACAATTGCGCAACCACTTTGTCACACATGCGAAAGGTCAGAACCGTATTACTTTATGAACCAGTAATGTTGTGTTTGGTTCTGTGCAAACATAATCTTAATGTTCAAAATGTGTTTAAACAATGTGTCCATCCTATGCACTTATCCATGTAGGATCCTCTCCTTTAAGTGATGAATCCGAGAGTGTCCTTTGCATAAAAAGCATTAACAGTTTTATAGTCATTTTATTGATATGTGGCAAATTTATGCCAGTACTCTTAATGTGCATGGAAAAATTTACTTGTTTTTCATACATATAAAACAGACTATTTATGTTTGAGTATTTTGAAACTTAACTAGAAAATGAACTAGAATATCAGTTTAGTAAAGAGTATTATTTGGAAAACAAGTGTTCTAATGTCTCATGTTTTAAAGTTGGTTTCAAAACTACTTGCTTCAAAAGGTGTTGGAGGAAGCTTGCAGTAAAATTTTACTGGAGATCTCTGATTTGTAGAGGTTATTGTCAGGGTAAAGAGTGTTGCATTAGTAGAAACGTAATGATCTCAGATGAAAGAGTAACCCTATTCTACCTTAACAAAATGGATAAACCAGATTAGGTTTCTAGCTAATGATTCTTGCAGTGATTACTGAGAAGCAAAGGTAGAAGGTTTGTATACTGTGTCTCCTTATTGCTTTTGTATAGCAAATGTGTGTATTAATTGTACTTTATTATCATCATGTGCTATCTGGTCTTGTGTGGGTTGTGAAGAGTAAGTTTAGGCTATATTAGTTAAAGGCAAAAGTAATGATTAAAGTAAACAAGAAAAAGGGCTCATTTACAAATCTTGTGATTGCTTAACTGCTAAAGTGACAACTGCTGTTAACCACTGTATAATTTGTCCAACTGGGTGTGTTCATTGCACTTCACAGAACAGTATTTAATGAAAGTTTGTTTTGAATTGGTAACAATAGGTTCTTTATAAATAATGCTTTTACATTATTATGCCTAATTAGGCTGGTGACCATATAACTATTTCAATTAAGAGTAATCAGTTACTGTTACATTTTGCAAAATTATTTTCTTTTGCTAACTACCTACAGCTATTTTTATGAAATTAACATTCGATACCAATTTTCCGTAAAGCAATCTGTCAATTTTCTAAACTTCTCTCAGAGGGCAACATTTACTGAAAGTTTAGGCCATATTTGGTAAAGTTACTACCACAGTAGTACTGTAAACTAGTCAAAAAACAAAATGATTTTTTCCTGTCTCTAAAGTCAATATTTTATGTAAGACTAAACTATTTTACACTCGGCCTTTATAGTCTGATGTGTTGCTTTTTCAACTATGTTTGCTGCCCTGAAACTGCAGCAACATTACAAATGCTGTAACTAAAGGAACCCAATTTAATTCCATTTTTCACAACTATCAAGGAAAAACTGACTTTGAAATCTTGGTTCTGTTGATATGATTGCCCTTTCTACCTTATTTACCCCTATATGCTACACATACAGATTTTATTGAGTGGGAAGCACCATAACACTAATAAAATAATACAAATAACATGTAAAATCCAATGTCACCATAGAAAGGTATAAATTTAGAGTAGTTATCTGTGTTCCAAGAAACTTTTCAATGCTGATTCCAAAAATATTTCATTGTCACCAGTTAACTTAGAAAACTGGAAGCTTTACTCACTTGGCAAGGCAAGACGTTCTCTTAGTCTTGTCCATGGTAAGATTAAGATGACAAGATAAACCTACAACAGAAATTGTAAACACATTAACAGTTATTTTTGCAGCACACACCCTTCACTCTTTCAGACTGATGGGAGGTGGTGGTGGTGGTGGTGGTGGTGGTGGAGGAGGGGGAGGAGGGGGAGGGAAGGCTACTTCATATAATGAGGATTTCAATAGCAGGCAGCAAGTAAGTAGAAGTTATTCTTTTAACATCTGGCACTGCACTACTACATAAAGATTAAAGCCATACTACTCTAAATATTGCACTTGCTCACAAATGCCAGTCACTGAGTGTTCTCCAATCAACATTCTTCCATGGGATTAAATTAGGTAACTAATAATGCCCTCTTCTCCATGGTCATTTGCCATTGTTTTTCTGTCCATCAGGTTACATGGTGTGCAAAATCTTTCAAAGTCTGTCTCCTCATTTCATTCACTCTTTAGGGGTAGACTGACATACTGTATCTGCAGACAGTTAATTTGACTCAACACACTGGCAATGACTTGATCCAATGATTGGTTATACACAGATTATGATGATGTATTTACAGTGGCCTATTAGGTCTGTTCCCTTATTCCACAAAAACTACAATCACAGTCATGGTTTGTTTTTTTATTTATTTAGTGCAAAAGAATGTTCATGTACTCTAACACTAAAAATATACTTTACCTTTGCTTCAAATGTATCACCCTTATATCAAAAAATCTTATGGAGTACACAATTAAGGGAACTATATCAGGTGTGGTTTGTACCATCTGCCAATAGAATAAGATTTTCTCGAATTCTGGAGAGCCTGTCTAAATCAAACTCTCCCCATAATGTAACCCCCTACCGCCCCTCAACAATCCAACTTCTTTCACATAGCATTGAATTTGCTTTCACAGCTCTAGAAAGGATCTACACTACACTGTTGGTTGTGCTGAATTTTCTTGTGTTGTGGCTGTAAGTGAACATACAGTTTATCATGTAAGAACAACCACATTACCCATCTAAGTTTAAACTATAGATACCCCCAAATTTTTACTTACGATGACAAAACTCTTCTCTTCACTCTATGGACAACTTAAGCTTTTCTCAAATACAAGGATAATTTATAAGTCCTTACAAAATATTACATTACATGAATCCCAATGCCCTATATGCTAGATACTCTAAAGTAATTTTAATATAAAAATAAATTATCTATGAACTGTTAACAACCCATTATTTTTAGATGGTTTCTTACCAATGTAAATACAACCGAACTGGTAAACCAGAAAAGCATTCCTCCATGTCCAAATAAATTATAATCTTTCGACAGGATGTGGAAGCTCTCATCTGGTGAAACAATCTCTAGCACTCCTTGGGTAATTGTGAATCCTAATGATATGAAGGATGTCGCTAGCAACACATGGCGTATGCTGCTACGGCTGTCCAGATGACCTGCAAGCACAAATAAGAGGACATCAAGCTCAAATATATGTTAATGACGTACTCTAAAATTTGAAAATGGCATACAAAACCAAAACTGAGGTCTAATTAAATAAACAACAATACAGCCAGACAGTGGGGGCATGATGTGGGGGGGGGAGGAGAAGAGGGGCGGGGGGGGAGGAGAAGAGGGGCGGGGGGGGGGAGGAGAAGAGGGGCGGGGGGGAGGAGAAGAGGGGCGGGGGGGGGAGGAGAAGAGGGGCGGGGGGGAGGAGAAGAGGGGCGGGGGGGGAGGAGAAGAGGGGCGGGGGGGTGGGAGGAGAAGAGGGGCGGGGGGGGGAGGAGAAGAGGGGCGGGGGGGGGGAGGAGAAGAGGGGCGGGGGGGGGGGGAGGAGAAGAGGGGCGGGGGGGGGGGAGGAGAAGAGGGGCGGGGGGGGGAGGAGAAGACGGGCGGGGGGGGAGGAGAAGAGGGGCGGGGGGGAGGAGAAGAGGGGCGGGGGGGGAGGAGAAGAGGGGCGGGGGGGGAGGAGAAGAGGGGCGGGGGGGAGGAGAAGAGGGGCGGGGGGGAGGAGAAGAGGGGCGGGGGGGAGGAGAAGAGGGGCGGGGGGGAGGAGAAGAGGGGCGGGGGGGAGGAGAAGAGGGGCGGGGGGAGGAGAAGAGGGGCGGGGGGGAGGAGAAGAGGGGCGGGGGGGGAGGAGAAGAGGCGCGGGGGGGAGGAGAAGAGGGGCGGGGGGGGGAGGAGAAGAGGGGCGAGGGGGGAGGAGAAGAGGGGCGGGGGGGAGGAGAAGAGGGGCGGGGGGGAGGAGAAGAGGGGCGGGGGGGAGGAGAAGAGGGGCGGGGGGGGAGGAGAAGAGGGGCGGGGGGGAGGAGAAGAGGGGCGGGGGGGGAGGAGAAGAGGGGCGGGGGGGAGGAGAAGAGGGGCGGGGGGGGAGGAGAAGAGGGGCGGGGGGGGAGGAGAAGAGGGGCGGGGGGGGAGGAGAAGAGGGGCGGGGGGGGAGGAGAAGAGGGGCGGCGGGGGAGGAGAAGAGGGGCGGCGGGGGAGGAGAAGAGGGGCGGGGGGGGAGGAGAAGAGGGGCGGGGGGGAGGAGAAGAGGGGCGGGGGGGGGAGGAGAAGAGGGGCGGGGGGGGAGGAGAAGAGGGGCGGGGGGGGGAGGAGAAGAGGGGCGGGGGGGAGGAGAAGAGGGGCGGGGGGGAGGAGAAGAGGGGCGGGGGGGGAGGAGAAGAGGGGCGGGGGGGGAGGAGAAGAGGGGCGGGGGGGGAGGAGAAGAGGGGCGGGGGGGGAGGAGAAGAGGGGCGGGGGGGAGGAGAAGAGGGGCGGGGGGGGAGGAGAAGAGGGGCGGGGGGGGAGGAGAAGAGGGGCGGGGGGGGAGGGGAAGAGGGGCGGGGGGGGAGGGGAAGAGGGGCGGGGGGGGAGGAGAAGAGGGGCGGGGGGGGAGGAGAAGAGGGGCGGGGGGGAGGAGAAGAGGGGCGGGGGGGGGAGGAGAAGAGGGGCGGGGGGGGAGGAGAAGAGGGGCGCGGGAGGAGAAGAGGGGCGCGGGAGGAGAAGAGGGGCGCGGGAGGAGAAGAGGGGCGCGGGAGGAGAAGAGGGGCGCGGGAGGAGAAGAGGGGCGCGGGAGGAGAAGAGGGGCGCGGGAGGAGAAGAGGGGCGCGGGAGGAGAAGAGGGGCGCGGGAGGAGAAGAGGGGCGCGGGAGGAGAAGAGGGGCGGGGGAGGAGAAGAGGGGCGGGGGAGGAGAAGAGGGGCGGGGGAGGAGAAGAGGGGCGGGGGAGGAGAAGTGGGGCGGGGGAGGAGAAGTGGGGCGGGGGAGGAGAAGTGGGGCGGGGGAGGAGAAGAGGGTCGGGGGAGGAGAAGAGGGTCGGGGGAGGAGAAGAGGGTCGGGGGAGGAGAAGAGGGTCGGGGGAGGAGAAGAGGGTCGGGGGAGGAGAAGAGGGTCGGGGGAGGAGAAGAGGGTCGGGGGAGGAGAAGAGGGGCGGGGGAGGAGAAGAGGGGCGGGGGAGGAGAAGAGGGGCGGGGGAGGAGAAGAGGGGCGGGGGAGGAGAAGAGGGGCGGGGGAGGAGAAGAGGGGCGGGGGAGGAGAAGAGGGGCGGGGGAGGAGAAGAGGGGCGGGGGAGGAGAAGAGGGGCGGGGGAGGAGAAGAGGGGCGGGGGAGGAGAAGAGGGGCGGGGGAGGAGAAGAGGGGCGGGGGAGGAGAAGAGGGGCGGGGGAGGAGAAGAGGGGCGGGGGAGGAGAAGAGGGGCGGGGGAGGAGAAGAGGGGCGGGGGAGGAGAAGAGGGGCGGGGGAGGAGAAGAGGGGCGGGGGAGGAGAAGAGGGGCGGGGGAGGAGAAGAGGGGCGGGGGAGGAGAAGAGGGGCGGGGGAGGAGAAGAGGGGCGGGGGAGGAGAAGAGGGGCGGGGGAGGAGAAGAGGGGCGGGGGAGGAGAAGAGGGGCGGGGGAGGAGAAGAGGGGCGGGGGAGGAGAAGAGGGGCGGGGGAGGAGAAGAGGGGCGGGGGAGGAGAAGAGGGGCGGGGGAGGAGAAGAGGGGCGGGGGAGGAGAAGAGGGGCGGGGGAGGAGAAGAGGGGCGGGGGAGGAGAAGAGGGGCGGGGGAGGAGAAGAGGGGAAGGGAAGCAGCACACAAGAGCTTTCACCATTCGAAGAGATGGCTGTTTGAGAACTGCCAGATTTTTGCAGCTTGATACGCTTCATGCGATAAGGATTCGCCCTGATGCCACCTGCTATGATCAGGTTTCTCCCCAAAGGTGCCACCCAGCCACAGCAAGGGCCGCTTGGCATGGTGGCCGTTGCAGGGAGTTCCAATGCTTCAAGAAGACAAGCAACCACCCCTTGGCATACATGTGGAAGAAACATCTCAGGTATCAGTATTGTGCACCGCAAGAACTGGCTGCATGTTCTGGTGACCTAGCAGGGTAGAAGGGGGGAAGGGCTACAGTAGGGAAAGGGGGAGGGGGTGGGGGAGAAATCCACACCACAGATGCTAGGGAGGGAGTTCTTCCTCAAAATGGCTCACACTAAAAACAGAAAACTTAAAGTGGAGGTCTAACCTCAAGCGGGGACTGTAATGCCAAAAAGGATGAAAGAACAGGCAGAAGGAACAAAATTGCAAGCAATAAAGGGAACCAGGTGGATAGCTAGATCAATATAAATTGGAACACAGAGAGGGGAAGGAGGGGGCAACTGGAAAGGAGTGAGTAATGGAAGGGAAGGCATGGTGAAAGAAATGCAGCCAGGGAAAGAAGAATGGGCTGCAACAGTGCAGGGCCTCTGTGTGCCACGCATGAACCCACAAAAGAACCTTGAGCCCCCTGGGCATAGAGGTGCTATTACCTTCCCGTCCCTACCTCAACCTCCTCTTTATCCCCCACCACCCATACAGTTTCTCCTATCACGCACTGCTGCTCGCAGTCTGGTCTCAGCAGGAAGAGGGAGTGGTCGTGTGTGTGTGTGTGTGTGTGTGTGTGTGTGTGTGTGTGTGTGTGTGTGTGTGTGTGTGTGTACACCAGTATGTTGTCTAATTCAGAAGGACTTCTGGCTGAAAGCTTACTTGTTTAACAGGCTTTTTTGTTGTGCCTGTCTGTGACTCAGCATCTCCATTAAGTTCAGTAGCACATTGACAATATTATGAAAGTCTCAGGGAACAGTTTTTCAGCCTATGTTTATTTAACGTTAGACCAGAGTTTCTTTCTTTTATGATTGAAAAGAAGGCTGTATACATGGAAGAAGCCTGGAGATACTGACAGGTTACAGATTATATAATGGTAAGACAGAGATTTAGGAACCAGGTTTTAAATTATAAGACATTTCCAGTGGCGGGATGTGGACTGACCACAATCTTTTGGTTATGACATGTGGATTAAAACTGAAGAAACTGCAAAAAGGTGGGAATTTAAGGATATTCGGCCTGGATACACTGAAAGAACCAGAGGTTTTACATAGCTTCTGGGAGAGCATAAGGGAAGAATTGATAGGAATGGGGGAAAGAAATACAGTAGAAGAAGAATGGGTAGCTTAGAAGTATGAAGTAGTGAAGGCAGCAGAGGATGAAGTAGGTAAAAAGATGAGGGCTAGTAGAAATCCTTGGGTAACAGAAGAAATATTGAATTTCATTGATGAAAGGAGAAAATATAAAACTGCAGTAAATGAAGCAGGCAAAAAGGAATACAGACGTCTCAAAAATGAGATCGACAGGATGTGCAAAATGGCTAAGCAGGGGAGGCTAGAGGATAAATGTAAGGATGTAGAGGCTTATCTCACTAGGGGTAAGATAGATACTGCCTACAGGAAAATTAAAGAGACCTTTGGAGATAAGAGAACCACTTGTATGAACATCAAGAGCTCAGATGGAAACCCGGTTCTAAGCAAAGAAGGGAAAGCAGAAAGGTGGAAGGAGTATATAGAGGGTCTATACAAGGACGATGTACTTGAGGACAATATTATGGAAATGGAATAGGATGTAGATGAAGACAAAATGGGAGATACGATACTGCGTGAACAGTTTGACAGAGCACTGAAGTCGAAACAAGGCCCCCTGAGTACATAACATTCCATTGGAACTACTGACGGCCTTGGGAGAGCCAGTCCTGACAAAACTCTACCATCTGGTGAGCAAGATGTATGAGACAGGCAAAATACCCTCAGACTTCAAGAAGAATATAATAATTCCAATCCCAAAGAAAGCAGGTGTTGACAGATGTGAAAATTGCCGAACTATCAGTTTAATAAGTCACAGCTGCAAAATACTAACACGAATTCTTTACAGACGAATGGAAAAACTAGTAGAAGACGACCTCAGGGAAGATCAGTTTGGATTCCGTAGAAATGTTGGAACACGTGAGGCAATACTGACCCTACGACTTATCTTAGGAGCTAGATTAAGGATGGGCAAACCTACGTTTCTAGCATTTGTAGACTTAGAGAAAGCTTTTGACAATGTTGACTGGAATACTCTTTCAAATTCTGAAGGTGGCAGGGATAAAATATAGTGAGTGAAGGGCTATTTACAATTTGTACCGAAACCAGATGGCAGTTACAAGAGTCGAGGGACATGAAAGGGAAGCAGTGGTTGGGAAGGGAGTGAGACAGGTTTGCAGCCTCTCCCCGATGTTATTCAATCTGTATATTGAGCAAGTAGTGAAGGAAACAAAAGAAAAATTCGGAGTAGGTATTAAAATCCATGAAGAAGAAATAAAAACTTTGAGGTTCGCCGATGACATTGTAATTCTGTCGGAGACAGCAAAGGACTTGGAAGAGCATTTGAACGGAATGGACAGTGTCTAAAGGAGGGTATAAGATGAACATCAACTAAAGCAAAATTAGAACAATGGAATGTAGTTGAATAAAGTCGGGTGGTGCTGAGGGAATTAGATTAGGAAATGAGACACTTAAAGTGGTAAAGGAGTTTTGCTATTTGGGGAGCAAAATAACTGATGATGGTCGAAGTAGAGAGGATATAAAATGTAGACTGGCAATGGCAAGGAAAATGTTTCTGAAGAAGAGAAATTTATTAACATTGAGTATAGATTTAAGTAACAGGAAATCGTTTCTGAAAGTATTTGTATGGAGTGTAGCCATGTATGGAAGTGAAAGATGGACAATAAATAGTTTGGACAAGAAGAGAATAGAAGCTTTCGAAATGTGGTGCTACAAAAGAATGCTGAAGATTAGATGGGTAGATCACCTAACTAATGAGGAAGTATTGAATTGGATTGGGGAGAAGAGAAGTTTGTGGCACAACTTTAACAGAAGAAGGAATCGGTTTGTAGGACATGTTCTGAGGCATCAAGGGATCACCACTTTAGTATTGGAGGGCAGCGTACAGGGTAAAAATTGTAGAGGGAGACCTAGAGATGACTACACTAAACAGATTCAGAAGGATGCGGGTTGCATTGGGTTCTGGGAGATGAAAAAGTTTGCATAGGATAGAGTAGCATGGAGAGCTGCATCAAACCAGTCACAGGTCTGAAGACCACAACAACAACAGACCAGAGTTTCAAACACAGAGTACATTTTGTACATCACAGTTACTTAAGAAATAATTTTAATATGGCAACTAGCATAAAAATGATCTAAGTTTCTGGAATGGCATTGTGAGTGAATTAAAACTGACTATGAACTAATACAGTTACATAGTGTATATGTGGACAAGGAAAAAAAAAATCATGGATCTCCCAGTTAAAAATACATTCTCTCCCGGGTGAAAATACACTTTTTCCATGTTAATTGACAGTATACTTTCCCTCGGAACTGTAAAACTTATTTTTTGAATGGATATAGTTTTATACAGCAGCGTAGAAATTCCCAGCACTTTAGAAAATGAAACTCAGGGGGGAAAAAAAACATGTTTTGGAAAGATCTTTGGTATGCAGCAACATGTACACTGCATATTTTCATATTACAAAAGTATAAATTTGAATTCCAACAACAGGAAAAGTTAATGGTTTAAATTAATATACATAGTGCTGCAACAAGAAAAGCAAAGATTTCACATATAATGTTGATCTGTTTAGCACATGTTACACTTTGAGATACATCACACAAAAACGCCAGTACAATTTTTGATACCGACATAAATCTCTGATGATCTGCACTCTAAATTCTTCTAAATTGCTCGTAATCAAAGAGTTGATTTTTAAAAGAGAGCAAATGCAATGCGATTTAAGAAATTCATTTTACATTCTCACACATAGTTCATCTTGTGTAAAAGGAAATTTACTTTCAAAATAATGCTTTTTGAACAACAATTCGCAATATTTTCCCATGACCTGTTAGAAAGAGATTCATTTCAGCCAGGGAGCGCCATATAAGAGGCGTCACTACACTTGCGCACCTACGGTGACATAGGAAGCCCTTATGTTCGCATGTATTAAGATCTTACATTATGTCATAAAAAAAAAAACAAGACATCACAGGATACTCCAAAAGCGTCAGAATTTCATGAACCATACTAAAATGCGTAGTTTGCCTTACAGTGCACATTCGTATGTCCAAATTCTCAATGACGTAGGGTTCGACCTGATATGAAGCTTTTCAGTGTGATTTTTGGGACGTAAATTTTCTTGGAATACCAGTACTGTATTATCCCATGTTTGGCTCTTTATTACGGCGTAATGCCATATGTGCTAGAAGATGAAAACGTGCACCTGAAATGCGGCAAACAGTTGAAACTAACCAATAGTGTGGAATTAAACACTTCGTTTCAAATAAATTGACTGCCTCAGAAGGAAAGCTTAAAAATCCAAATTTCTTTAGCAAACCGACAAAAATAGCATTAATGTGCTGCAAGGCAATTAATGCTTGACTGTCAGAAAGGTGAAAATAAAATCTGAAACTAGTAACATATTTTAGCCTTCTGTAATTATGTGAATGTATTTGAATTCACTTGATAGCTCCCAGCCACAGAAATCAGTCTTTTTTTTTCATTTGACGTGAGAGCATTAAACGAAGAGGAAACAGAAAAATTCTTTTTTACCTATTAGTCGTTCTAGATGTGATGAGGATGCCCTGGCAGAGACATCATGTACACTGCACATATTCAAAAATCAACTTATTGCAAGTTGATTTCTGAATGAATTATGTGTTTAAAATCCAGCAGGGGTGCATTTCAAAATCATATGAATAATTGATAGACTGATGTGCGCTGGAACAAGGTTTTTCCCCCTCAATTATATGAATTTGCCCCCTTCCCCCGAAATTGCCGCCCAGATCAGTTTGCCCCCAGCCCCTCACTAGATATGGGCCTGCTGTGCATGCACGAGTCTGGCAGCTTGGGTACGCCAGTAAAATTGTTCTGGGTACCATGTGGCTGGTTGCTGGTTGCTGCTACTGCTGCCTACACAGCCAACAGCAACCTTTCTGTAGCCAGAAGTAGGAGAAGGTACTACTCTCACACAACTCAACTGCGCGTGTGCATGAGCCTGCTCGTAACTGAGTAAATGAGTCTAACGTAAACAGTTGTGATGTCACGTTCATTGGAGGCAATTCGTTGTTATTAAGCATTGCATAGTCTTCCGAAAGCATTTGACATATTTTGCTGTTGGCAGAAGCTTGTACGAGCACTGTGTTATTTTATATTGCACATTTCCTTTGCAATTTAAGTTTTATTTTCATTTTTTCTCTCGTTCATGTTTTAATGCTGCAGTATTGTTCAGCAGTAGTGGGATACAGTAATATCCTTTGTTAGAGTATCAGTTCTTACCAGTCAAAATTACAAAAATGTAACTGAAAACAAGAACATTAAATTCCCAGATTTTTCCTGGATCTTCCGATTCGTATACACCCTGAGTTAATATTGCCACAGGTACTGCCACTAATAGTGGTAGTGGTAGTAGTAGTAGTAGTAGTAGTAGTAGTAGCAGTAATAATAAAAACAACAACAACAACCAAACTAATGATAGATGTTATCTAATACAGCAAGTTCTGGTGAAAGGAAATTTAAGGAGACTGCATAAGCTAAGAATACTGGGAAATAAGGAAAAGGGTGTAGAGAAACAATGGTTATCCTTATTGTTGCTTTAGAGATATACCTTAACTGTCTTCTGAGGCTGGAAATGGTATTCACTTCCCTAATCTAATGCAGGGAATTATTACAGCGTCCTATACCTGTTCTGAGGACTGTGAGAAAGTGGCTGAATGGCAGAGTGGAACAGAAAGACTTTTGATCTGATGAGAGTGGTTGTTTCTGCATGTTGTTCAGACAAGAACAGAGGTTGAGGAGACATATGAGGGACAATGTTCATTGACAAGACAGTCAAGAAGACAGAGGGTATGGAAATCTCTGCACCTGTCAGCAGGCAACCACAATAGCTGTGATGATGATGGTGAAATGTGATCAAAACAGTCAAACATCACGAATACGCTGAACAGCCAAAGAAAGTGCTACCCCTTCCCAATATCGTGTTAGGCACCCGGAGCACACAGAAGTGCCGCAAATGATGTGGGATGGATTCAACTAATGTCTGAAATATAGTGGTGGAGGGAATTGACACCATGGATCCTGCAGGGATGTCCATTAATCTGTAAGAGTACGAGGGGGTGGAGATTTCTGAACAGCACACTGAAAGGCATCCAAGATATGCTCAATAATGTCATTGTCTCACCAGTTTGGTGGCCAGCCCAAGTGTTCAAACTCAGGAGAGAGTTTCTGGAGCCATTCTATAGCAATTCTGGATGTGTGGGGGTCAAATTGTCCTGCTGGAATTGCCCAAGTCTGTCAGAATGCACAATGGACATGAATGGATTTAGGTGATCAGACAGGATGCTTATGTACGTGTCACCTGTCAGTCATATCTAGATGTATCAGGGGTCCCATATCACTCAAACTGCACATGCTCCAAACCATTTCAGAGCCTCCACCATCTTGAACAGTCCACTGCTGACATACAGGATTCACCAATTCATGAAGTTGTCTCCATACCTGTACACGTCCGTCCACTCTATACAATTTGAATCGAGACTTGTCCAACAAGACAACATGTTTCCAGTCACCAACAGTCCAATGTTGGTGTTGCTGGGTCCAGGCAAGGCGTAAAGCATCATGTCGTGTAGTCATCAAGCGTACACAAGTGGGCCTTGAGCTCCAAAAGTTCATATCGATGATTTTTCATTGAATGGTTCACACGCTGATACTTGCTGATGGCCCAGTATTGAAATCTGCAGCAATTTGTGGAAGGGTTGCACTTCTGTCACACTGAATAATTCTCTTCAGTCATCATTGGTCCCATTCTTGCAAGGTCTTTTTCCAGCTGCAGTCATATCTGAGATATTCACGGGTCACTCGTGAAATGCTTGTATGGGAAAATCCCCATTTCGTCGCTACCTCAGAGATGGTGTGTCACATCGCTCACACGCCAACTAACACCACATTCAAACTCACTTAAATCTTGATAACTTGTCATTGTAGTAACAGTAACCAATCAACAACTGTGCCAGACACTTCTTGTCTCGTATAGGCACTGCCAACCTCAGCACTATTTTCTGCCTGTTTACATATCTCTGTATTTGAATACGCATGCCAATATCAGTTTCTTTGGAGCTTTGGTGTATAATGAACACAGGCATTCATAACCAGACCCAGGTGCCATGAGCTTTCCTGAGAAAGGCATTGCAGGATAACATTGCTCTAATCAATAGCTGGAAGTATAAGCGTTTGTTGTACAAGGTTCGTTTTCATGTCGAGAGGGGAGAGCCATAGTCTGTTTTGTTGTGCTTAGTTGCCTGACATATGGTTTCAGATGGTGGCTATTCAACAGACACCAGGACCTTCTAATGTGAAAAAGTCGAAGAATGAGAAATTCATTAATGATCAATTAAAGAACAAATGAGAGGTTCATTAATGATGAATTAAAGAGCAGATGTGAATTTAGTGATGAAGTTTAGTGACAACAAATTGGAGGATGATGATGATTGGATTCACCAGAATGCAAAAACTATCATCATGATAGCAGAACTTTCAAATATATTTCAAACAATTGTATACCTGGCGGCAAAAATGTTGAAACACTCACTTTACTAAGAAATTTTTTTGTCACGTATAAATGTTGTACGTGCCAAGAGTAAGGCATGTATGAAGTTATGTTGGCAAACATGTACATTAAGCACCATTTTTCGTCTGTTTCCTATTCGTCGTGAGGCGGTCGGATGCAGAAACGTAAACATGGAGCAGGAACGTTGCGTGATTAAGTCAGAGCATGTGTGAAGATATAAATAGGGGCCAGAAACAGAAAATTAAGTATAGTGAATGGAAGAGGAATGTGAAGAAACAAATGGAATTCGGGGCAGCCATATTTGGCCCACAATAGCAAACAAGTGGGTGCATAAACGTTGCACGCCAATCTAACAATATTTCTGTGAAATATGAGATTCCATCTTTGGCGTTAATGTGGTTAATCCCTTTATAGATTGCTACCTGCAAATGTAGATACAAAAAATGGAGAACAGAGAGCTGTTTCAAGAATTCTACACTTTAGACTATAAAGCACAAACCAGACATTTGGCTCCGTCGTTCGTTGAAATAGTAGACATCAAACGTAGGGAGACTGAGGAGACCATTTAGCGCAGACACTGCGCATTCAAGTACTTTTTAAGAAGAGGAGCAGAAAAATTGCAAGTATGTCAAAAAACGTTGTGCATGGTGTATAAGATTACAGCTAGACATGTACAAATGCTCCAACGGAAGATGAAATGTGGTGTGCCATTAGAAGACAGAAGGGGTAAGCGTGTGAATCATCCAAATAAGCTGCAGGACAGCTTGAAGGACGTGATGAGAACCCACATTGAGAAGCTACAAAAAACAAGAAAGCCACTACTCAAGACATAAGAACGAAAAGCCCTGCATGAGATCCGATTTGAATATTTCTAAACTTTGCTGACTCTTTAAAGAAGATAATCCAACAGTACAGTGCAGTGAAAGGGCTTACAGCGATATTTTAAGTGGACAATATAATTTTCGATTTGGTGTACCGCATTCGGATTCATGTGGGTATTGTGACACTGTTCCTGCAGTTAGTTAACAATAAAATTAAACAGAGAGAAAGAAAATCGAAGAAGAAAGCAAGCTGCACCATTAAAATGCAGAAGCAGCGTATTCAATGCTGGAGAAGGATACAGCAAAAGCTAAAGCAAATGAAACCTATGTCGTGATATGCACAGACCTCCAACAGGTGCTGTATTGTCCTACCCTTACCCATTCTGCAGTTTTCAATCAACATCAGCTGTCAACCTATTATCAGGCAATAAAGAATGTTGGTGACCAATAAGGTGTGCATGTGTGTGTGTGGCCTGAAACTGTTGCTAAGTGAGAATCAGCGGAAATTAATTCTGCAAGTGTGTAACATCTACATTTTCAGTACTAAACCCATGTGAAGAAAGAACTTAAGTGGTGTGGTCAGATCGGTGTACAGGACAGAACAATAACTGGAAAACCATTGTTTTGTATCAGTATCTTCTGCACATGAAGTATTCCACCTCTGTGGAACAAAAGTTTCTTATCACAGGACACAGCTTTTTGCCTTGTGGCAGGGAATTTGCATTAATTGAGAGAAATAATAAGAACTACTCTGTATATGAACCATTTGAATGGGTTCAGGTAATAGCTACTGCATGACCAAACAACTAGTTTCTGGTTTGTTACATGGGGCAGGAAAATTTTATTGATATAAGTAGTATTGCAAAGCACTTCCGCAAAAATCAAAATGCAAAATAACGTATTATGTTTGGATGAAGATATCTTTAGACTCTCAACAGTACTTCAGTACCGCAAGAGCCAGAACTACTTGCAGCCTTTGTATTCAGCGAACTTAGCAAAACGCTCCAGGGGTAAAAATAGTATTACAGTTCCGTCCGTGGTGTTAGCTTGAATGACCTTCCTAGACATTATGGTGAGCCATTGCCTGTCTCTGCAGAAAAGAAAGCTAATATGCTGGACATGTGTGCATATATTCCTGAAAAATACAAACAGTTTCATGAGAACCTAAAGATAAAGTAAAGTGACAGTGTCATGGTCGGTCACACAAAATGTACGTTTGCAACAATACGTCTTGGGCTCCGTGAATAATTGTGTTATACAGTGGGAACTATTAATAATGTTTTGTTTAAACTGCGTGTGCAACATCGATTCTGTTTCATTATTTTCTTGTGAAATGAAATGTGAACGTTTATCACTGCAAACCCTTCTTTTGTAACAATATTTCCACCTTCAGTCTAACACCCAGAAGTTCCAACATTGTATAATGCAAGTTGTATTTACACCTAATCAGAATAAAACCAATAACCAGTATTAGAGATTAAATAATGTCAGTGATATAAACGTTGTAACCCATAAAAGTGTGCTACTCTTGTTAGACTTACAATGTTTTTGCATGGATGCCAAAAGAAAATCTGTAGTATCTTGCTTTTCAGGTCGCATACTGCCACAACTTGTACACATTAATCAGTAATTGACTCACTACAAGTGATTGTGGATGCTATTTCTGCTGTTCGTAAACCAGTTGCATAGGTAATGGTTTTTCGCACCTCCTGTACAATTTGTATTTTGAGTGTTACAACGTTTTTGCTGGCAGGTATTCGATTGTGATGGGTCATGAACCCACACTGGCAAAAGTAACCAAATGAGGTAAGACTTCACACTATGAATCACATTACAGTAGTATCACCAGTTTACAAAGCTCGAATCTTTACACGTTCATCCTATTAGCAATAAACCAGCAGATTTCTTTAAACTGCCACTTATAGATGGCATCCTTCAGTTTGATTTTTTACAAACAATGGAAAATCCAGGATGGAATGTAACAATACGAGAGAAGGAAAGTTGCTACACACCATATAGCGGAGATGGTGGGCCATGATAGGCACAATAAAAAGATTCACACAATCATAGCTTTCAGCCTTTAAGACCTTTGTCAGCAGTAGACACACATACAAACACGCACGCACACACTGATGCGAGCGCAACTTGAACACACATCTGAAGTCTCAGAGAGCTGAAACAACACTGCGAGCAGCAGCACCAGTGCATGATGGGAGTGGCGACTGGGTGGGGTAAGGAGGAGGCTGGGGCAGGGAGGGGGAGGGGTAGTATGGTGGGGGACAGTGAAGTGTTGCAGTTTAGAGGGAGGGTAGGAGCAAAGGTGCGGAGGGGGGAGGGGGTAAGTAGTGAAAAGGAGAGAAATTAAAAGACTGGGTGAGGTAGTGAAATGACGGCTGTGTAGTGCTGCAATGGGAACAGGGAGGGGCCTGGATGGGTGAGGACAGTAAATAACGAAGCAGCATACACAGCATTCATTTCACCGCCACACCCAGTCTTTTAATTAATTATTTTTATTTCTCTTCTTTCCGCTACTTACCCCCCCCCCCCCCCTTGCACCTTCGCTCCTACCCTCTGTCTAAACAGCAACACTTCACTGTCCACCACTCCCACCAAACTACCCCACCCCCTCCCAGCCACAGCCGCCTCCTTACCCGCACCCAGTCGCCACTCCCATCATGCACTGGTGCTGCTGTTCGCAGTGTAGTTTCAGCTCTGAGACTGCGCGCGTGTGCGCGCGCGTGTGCGCGCGCGTGTGCGCGCGCGTGTGCGCGCGCGTGTGCGCGCGCGTGTGCGCGCGCGTGTACTGCTGACAAAGACCTTAATGGCTGAAAGCTATGGTTGTGTGAATCTTTTTATCATGCCTATCGTGGCTCAGTATCTCCGCTATATGGTGAGTAGCAACTTTCCTCCTCTCTTATTGTTACATTCCATCCTTCAGTTTGTAGTTTACGAAATGAAGAATAATGCAGCGAGTACATATTTTCAAGTCAAAATAAAAGGGCAGATTTAGGGTCTGTAACGGGAAACCCGTATGTATCCAAGTAACAGTTTTCTGTGACTCATAACACTGAGGTAATGCAAAATCCATCCCATTGTAACACTATTGAAAGACAGAGTCACTGCCCGAGAGTAAAGGAATAATGGTGAGTATAAGAAGAAAGATTAGATATAATGATTACCTTACACTCATTGCTGAAAATCCATAGCCAGGACATTTGAAACTAGATGAACAGTTTTACAAGAAACAGTCTTTACTCAGTTATTTTAATAATAAAATGCATCGGAGACCTATCTTTATACGAATCAATGAATCTATGGAGGGTGATATTGTCCCTTAGACAACATATATGAAAAATTGCGTGAATATGGCATAAAGACAGGTTGTTGTTGTTGTTGTTGTTGTTGTTGTTGTTGTCTTCAGTCCTGAGACTGGTTTAATGCAGCTCTCCATGCTACTCTATCCTGTGCAAACTTTTTCATCTCCCAGAACCCAATGCAACCCACATCCTTCTGAATCTGCTTAGTGTAGTCATCTCTTGGTCTCCCTCTACAATTTTTACCCTGTACGCTGCCCTCCAATACTAAAGTGGTGATCCCTTGATGCCTCAGAACATGTCCTACAAACCGATTCCTTCTTCTGTTCAAGTTGTGCCACAAACTTCTCTTCTCCCCAATCCAATTCAATACTTCCTCATTAGTTAGGTGATCTACCCATCTAATCTTCAGCATTCTTTTGTAGCACCACATTTCGAAAGCTTCTATTCTCTTCTTGTCCAAACTATTTATTGTCCATCTTTCACTTCCATACATGGCTACACTCCATACAAATACTTTCAGAAACGATTTCCTGTTACTTAAATCTATACTCAATGTTAATAAATTTCTCTTCTTCAGAAACATTTTCCTTGCCATTGCCAGTCTACATTTTATATCCTCTCTACTTCGACCATCATCAGTTATTTTGCTCCCCAAATAGCAAAACTCCTTTACCACTTTAAGTGTCTCATTTCCTAATCTAATTCCCTCAGCACCACCCGACTTTATTCAACTACATTCCATTGTTCTAATTTTGCTTTAGTTGATGTTCATCTTATACCCTCCTTTAGACACTGTCCATTCCGTTCAAATGCTCTTCCAAGTCCTTTGCTGTCTCCGACAGAATTACAATGTCATCGGCGAACCTCAAAGTTTTTATTTCTTCTTCATGGATTTTAATACCTACTCCGAATTTTTCTTTTGTTTCCTTCACTGCTTGCTCAATATACAGATTGAATAACATCGGGGAGAGGCTGCAAACCTGTCTCACTCCCTTCCCAACCACTGCTTCCCTTTCATGTCCCTCGACTCTTGTAACTGCCATCTGGTTTCGGTACAAATTGTAAATAGCCCTTCACTCACTATATTTTATCCCTGCCACCTTCAGAATTTGAAAGAGTATTCCAGTCAACATTGTCAAAAGCTTTCTCTAAGTCTACAAATGCTAGAAACGTAGGTTTGCCCATCCTTAATCTAGCTCCTAAGATAAGTCGTAGGGTCAGTATTGCCTCACGTGTTCCAACATTTCTACGGAATCCAAACTGATCTTCCCTGAGGTCGTCTTCTACTAGTTTTTCCATTTGTCTGTAAAGAATTCGTGTTAGTATTTTGCAGCTGTGACTTATTAAACTGATAGTTCGGCAATTTTCACATCTGTCAACACCTGCTTTCTTTGGGATTGGAATTATTATATTCTTCTTGAAGTCTGAGGGTATTTTGCCTGTCTCATACATCTTGCTCACCAGATGGTAGAGTTTTGTCAGGACTGGCTCTCCCAAGGCCGTCAGTAGTTCCAATGGAATGTTATGTACTCCGGGGGCCTTGTTTCACTTCAGTGCTCTGTCAAACTGTTCACGCAGTATCGTATCTCCCATTTTGTCTTCATCTACATCCTCTTCCATTTCCATAATATTGTCCTCAAGTTCATCATCCTTGTATAGACTCTCTATATACTCCTTCCACCTTTCTGCTTTCCCTTCTTTGCTTAGAACCGGGTTTCCATCTGAGCTCTTGATGTTCATACAAGTGGTTCTCTTATCTCCAAAGGTCTCTTTAATTTTCCTGTAGGCAGTATATCTTACCCCTAGTGAGATAAGCCTCTACATTCTTACCTTTGTCCTCTAGCCATCCCTGCTTAGCCATTTTGCACTTCCTGTCAATCTCATTTTTGAGACGCCTGTATTCCTTTTTGCCTGCTTCATTTACTGCAGTTTTATGTTTTCTCCTTTCATCAATTAAATTCAATATTTCTTCAGTTACCAAAGGATTTCTACTAGCCCTCTTCTTTTTACCTACTTGATCCTCTGCTGCCTTCACTACTTCATCCCTAAAAGCAACCCATTCTTCTTCTACTGTATTTCTTTCCTCCATTCCTGTCAATTGCTCCCTTATGCTCTCCCTGAAACTCTGTACAACCTCTGGTTCTTTCAGTTTATTCAGGTCCCATCTCCTTAAATTTCCACCTTTTTGCAGTATCTTCAGTTTTAATCTACAGGTCATAACCAAAAGATCGTGGTCAGAGTCCACATCTGCCCCTGGAAATGTCTTACAATTTAAAACCTGGTTCCTAAATCTCTGTCTTACCATTATATAATCTATCTGATACCTTTTAGTATCTCCAGGCTTCTTCCCTGTATACAGCCTTCTTTTATGATTCTTGAACAAAGTGTTACCTATGATTAAGTTGTGCTCTGTGCAAAGTTCTACCAGGCGGCTTCCTCTTTCATTTCTTTGCCTAAGTCCATATTCACCTACTACGTTTCCTTCTCTCCCTTTTCCTACTACTGAATTCCAGTCACTCATGATATTAGATTTTCATCTCCCTTCACTATCTGAATAATTTCTTTTATTTGATCATACCTTTCTTCAATTTCTTCGTCATCTGCAGAGCTAGTTGGCATATAAACTTGTACTATTGTAGTAGGTGTGGGCTTCGTATCTATCTTGGCCACAATAATGCGTTCACTATGCTGTTTGTAGTAGCTTACCAGCATTCCTATTTTCCTATTCATTATTAAACCTACTCCTGCATTATCCCTATTTGATTTTGTGTTTATAACCCTGTAGTCACCTGACCAGAAGTCTTGTTCCTCCTGCCACCAAACTTCACTAATTCCCACTATATCTAACTTTTACCTATCCATTTCCCTTTTTAAATTTTCTAACCTATCTGCCCGATTAAGGGATCTGACATTCCATGCACCGATCCATAGAATGCCGGTTTTCTTTCTCCTTGTAACGACATCCTCTTGAGTAGGCCCCGCTTGGAGAACCGAATGGTGGACTATTTTACCTCCGGAATATTTTACCCAAGAGGACGCCATCATCATTTATACATACAGTAAAGCTGCATGCCCTCGGGAAAGATCACGGCCGTAGCTTCCCCTTGCTTTCAGCCGTTCGCAGTACCAGCACAGCAAGGCCGTTTTGGTTATTGTTATAAGACCAGATCAGTCAATCATCCAGGCTGTTGCCCCTGCAACTACTGAAAAGGCTGCTGCCCCTCTTCAGGAACCACACGTTTGTCTGGCCTCTCAACAGATACCCCTCTGTTGTGGTTGCACCTACGGTACGGCTATCTGTATCGCTGAGGCACGCAAGCCTCCCCTCCAACGGCAAGGTCCATGGTTCATGGGGGGAGGCATAAAGACATACACGCTTGTTTGTTCCTTTGAAAAAGCACAGCCAATTTTCGTCCATCCTCTAATGACCTTCATATCAATGAGACACTTACCCTAATCTTTCTCCCTTAAAACATTTCTGATAGTACATGTGAAAAATTCTTGTTTAATTGTACTATAGCTGAGAATCTGGGACTGTTTAAGCAATCTCTGCACTCATGTTCTCAGTATGCTTCAGAAGTGGCAAGCATACTGAGAACATGAGTGCAGAGATTGCTTAAACAATCCCGGATTCTCAGCTATAGTACAATTAAACAAGAATTTTTCAGATGTACTTTCAGAAATGTTTTAAGGGAGAAAGATTAGGGTAAGTGTCCCATTGATATGAAGGTCATTAGAGGATGGACAAAAATTGGCTGTGCCTTTTCAAAGGAACCAAACAAGCCTGGAGCATTTTAGGGATATTACAGAAAACCTTAATCAGCATGGTTGGACACAGGTTTGAACTGTCATCATCCTAAATGTGAATCCTGTGTGCTGGACAATGTGACACCTCATTCAGTTCAAAAATGTTTGAAATAATGCTTATAAGTGTCTGATGGCATGCAGGCTTTATCACATGCTCCCAGTGTGGCTGATGCTTTTGTGTTTTTGCGTCTAGCACCACTTAATGAGCAGACACTAAGTATACAATACAAACTTCAATTTTGATGTAGCAAAGGTTTTGGTTTCATCAACAATGGAAAATCCAGCATGTTATAATATTATGAAAAGGATAGTTGCTATTCACCAAACACACACACACACACACACACACACACACACACACACACACACACACACACACACACAGAGAGAGAGAGAGAGAGAGAGAGAGAGAGAGAGAGAGAGAGAGAGAGAGAGTATTTTGGTTTGTTGCTTGTGCACACTTAGAAGCTCCCATCTCGTGGATTAGTGGCTTGCATTGATACCTACAGGAACTGTGTTGAGCACTTTTCCTTCCACTTGATTAAGGGACAAATAACTTTGGAAACATCTTTATTAATTACCAGTCCAATCAAAACTCTGAACAACAACTATGTATAGTTCTAATTGTGATGAAACACTCTATAGCCTGTAATTTTGCAAGACATACTCTCTCTACTGACAAGCAGAGTTGCTGTTGTTACATCACGACAGGCCTAGCCAACACTTGCACTCCTGGAGTACGGAAGCACTCAACTTTCACTACCACTGTGCTGTTGTGAGCAGCTGTGACAGATGGCTATATGCTGAAGGCCACACATCTTAGATGTGTTTCCACAACAATGGAGCTACTTATAAGAGGTGACTACTGCAGCATTCTTTTATAAGCTCGAGTTTATCAAGTGTCTTCCTTCAACTTTTTATTTTTCTGCCAAAGCAATTACTTTTATTACTTTATTACATAAATACATTATATGTAGTGCTAATATGGTAAGCAGAATTACAAAAAGCATTACATACAGATATTTATCATTATAAGTTCATAATCATCACTTCGACTTTAGAATATGTAATAATTCTGGAACTGTAGTTTCTGATGTAGTCCAACACATGGACTTAGATTATAATCTGTAAAACCCAACTGCCAGTGGAACACACATTCCATAAGAGCAGAAAAAATATTCACACACAATGTTGCACCAAACATTGGAATGAATAACTTCAGTGGTTCATCTGTACACTCGAGGATATTGCTCTTGGGGAAAAATTTGATACAACTCTTTAATTCCTGAACTAGATGAACAGGTCACTGAGCTGGGTGCTTCACTGCACATCTATCAACTCAAATCTGAAGTAAAGAAATACATTAACAGCTGAAAGCTAAAATGGTCTGACAAATAAATCTAAATCCATCTTCAGTTGTGCAACAGCTTGCAATTCCTTTGAGAACTCATGATGAAACGTTTCAATTACTGAAATGTATTCAGTCTTGAATTCTAAGCAGTTTTTTCCACAGGATTAATTTTTGTTTAATAGCATTAGTCTTGTCTGCCACATCCATTACCAAACGATTCTTCCCTAGCATTAAGACACTAAATAAATTCAAATAATTTTTTATGTCAACATTAAAAGATTTCATTACCACTGTACTTTGAATTCAGTTTTATTCCCTAATGGCTGCCTTAATTCATAACATTCCTCAGAAAACAAGTACACTGTACCATCTTTGTGGCTGATGATGTAATGATCTTCCACTAAATGTTTTTCTAGCTCATAATTCTGAGATGGCAAACAAAGCCCTTTGCTGGGCCTTAAAATGATACGAAAAGTAAGGCAATTTCCATTTGTCATCGAACAAATGCTGTCTCCATGTTTTCTTCTCTGGAGAAGTGTGCAGACACCATAGTACTCCCAATGCAGAGTCAAAATCTAATTTGATGCAAGAAGTGTTTCAGAAAACTGCTTGGCATCTCACGAAGTGAATGCTTTGCTCTAGTGGCATCTGGGTGCACCTTCACTGTCTTCTTCCTTGCCCCTCAGTCCTAATCACCACTGCACTCTGAGCACTACACAACAGTGTGGTCAGAGCACTCATGGAATGCTGTACGACCAGGCCTGCATTACACAATGTGCACACAGTAGGCACTGTTGAAAACCTAAATCATTTCACCAAAATTACTTTAGTGTTGTGATAAGTGTCTTAGTTATACAGATGCTGCATCATGGAGGACTGCCTTGTGACGGGTGAGACTGGAAGGACGGCCCACGCTCAAGTCCCGGTGTGATTAGTCAGCCTGCACCTCGCACACTGTACGGACATCTCTTGGGCAAGTGCAACCACAGCATATTGTGACCAGTAACAGGTTCCAAGTAGAACTCAGATGGCAACAACTGTCTCTGTTGGCAAGGCCATCATTGATCCTAATTCTGTCTTTTATTATACTGTCCCAAAATCCACTGGTTCTGCACACCACTCTCGTCTATTAAAAATCGACATGCAAGCTTTCTATTAAGCTATGTTCAGTGATCAACGATTTATCTTTTTGATCCAAGTAAATGTACATTGATTGTTCCAAGCAGTGCTATTAAATGTGATTTTCTTTCTGCCTGAGATACTGAAAAACGTACTCACATTGAATGCTATAAACAGCAGTTGTGCAGTCCCACTGGATACTTGAATGAGCCAATTCAATCATTAATCTTATGTGATGGTCAGAAGATTGTAATATTTATTAACATCCCATTGATCTTCAAAATTGTTTGTCCCTCTTATGACAGAAATACCAGCCACTTGTCCTTTTTCTGTAATGTTTCGGAGCTGTACATTGCACGCATTGTCTGTTTAATTTATAAACCACTGAAGCCATTCTCTGGAAGACTTCCCTCAAATGTTTCAATTCAGCAGGTAGGCTTTCTGATCCCTTATGCTGGGGCATAATGGACTAGAAAGTCTACCTACCAAACTAAATGAGAGTCTTCAGAACAGTGAGTCTTTTTGACTGGGAGGTGGCATCTAGATGCCTACAGATACAGGAAAGTGTGCATTAGCTTTATATTTACAGAAGGACCTGATATGCCATCTTGCTTCCTCTATATCCAATTGTCCAGGAATGAGAGAAAGCCATCTTTCTCCATTTCCATCATAAATTTGATGTTCACACAGATGGTGTAAATATATCACAGAAATTCTTCAAAAACTCCCCAGCTATTTGGTGACAACAAAGTTTTCATTTACATGTCTGCAGAAGCATTTCGGTTTGAGGCATATGGTCTGGCTAATTCCTAAAAGAAGTCCATATATATGTTGGCAATGCCTGGTGTCAAAGGAGACCCCATGCCACTCTATCCACCTGCTCATAAAAAGTGTCTGCCACACTGAAAGTAAGTAGGTAGGTAACCAAGTATCATCATCTGAGGCTCTATATGTTTTGAGAGCTACATGATTTTTGGAGGGCACTCTGGTGAATAAAGACTTTACATCAAAGCTTATCAGCAGTTCATCTTTCTTGAGACTGACCTCCCTCAGCAATTTTACAAATTCGTCCATATTTTTCACACAGTATTTCAATAATTGTGGCAGATATTTAGCGAACCGTATGCCAGTGAGCTGACTGTTTACAACTGCACACAAGGGAATTTTTTCTTTATGTACTACCAGAAGTCCATAAAAGTGAGGAGGTGCTGGAACCTCAGGTTGTAGCTGTAGTTCTTTTATAGATTCCAGTCGCAAATCAGTATCCTCCTCCTCCTCCTCCTCTTCTTCTTCTTCTTCTTCTTCTTCTTCTTCTTCTTCTTCTTCTTCTTCTTCTTCTTCTTCTTCTTCTTCATCATATTAAATAAATAATGGAACTCTAGTTGTAAATTCTGAAGACCCTAACACACTTTGTTATCTAAACATAGGCTAAGATAGTTCACTCCAGCCTTATGTCAATTTCAGCAATAAGGTTAAACAAATTTGGACGATATAGGTCGAGGACACTTATTTTGGCTTTTGACTTGACATTTCACAGTTTATGGGAAAAAAAAAAACACCACAGAATTTTTTGTTTTTATATTTTCAGCTAAATTTTGCCCCAATTTATAGCTTACAATTGCAAGATTTACCTTATGAGCAATATTGACTTTCTATAATATGAAAACATGAAACGTGAAGTTCAATAACATTCAAGCTGACTTTACAGTGAAAAGAATAAACAAATCAATCACAAATAGTGACAACGCCTATACGAGGGGCGTTTGAAAAGTCCATGCAAAAATAAAAACTACTTACACGTTTGTCGAAAAATAAAAAAGTTTTACCCCAGAGTCTCCTTTTAGACTTATACACTTCATCCAACGCTGTTCTGATCTGTTGATCTCTTCTGAATAATAGGAATTGTTTAAGTCTGCAAAACAGCTATTAGTTGCTGAAATCACCTTCTTGTTTGAATAAAATCTTTGTGCCGGCAGCCATTTCTTCAAATTGGGGAACAAATAGTAGTCCAGGGGAGCCAGGTCTAGAGAATAGGATTCTAACTTGTTTCACATCCCTCTTCTTTCCATTAATTTTGCGACCACAACTGCTGAGGTGTGTGCTGGTGCATTGTCATGATGAAAAAGGACATTTTTGAAGTCCAATCACTGGCTTTTTCTTGCAGCTCTGTTTTCAAACGGTCCAATATTGAAGAAGAATATGCACCTGTAATAGTTTTACCCTTTTCCAGATATTCTATGAGGATTATCCATTGCGAATACCAAAGGACAGTCGCCATAACCTTTCCAGCCAAAGGAATGGTCTTCGCCTTTTTTGGTGCAGATTCTCCCTTGGTAATCCATTGTTTAGATAGTTGTTTGGTCTCAGGAGTATAGTAATGTATCCAAGTTCTGCGGATTCTTCCTGAACAGCTGCAGACCATCGCTGCAACACTTCACAGAATTCTACTTTTGGTCAAGTGTGAGCAATCGCAGAATCCATCTTGCAGATAGCTTTATCATGTTCAAATGTTTATGCAAAATATTATATACCCGTTCATTCGAGATGCCCACAGCACTAGGACTCTTACACACCTTAACTCTTCTGTCATGCATCATCATATCTTGGATTTTATCAATGATTTCTGGAGTCTTAACATCCACAGGACATCCACAACGTTCAGCATCACCTGTGCCTATATGGCCACTGTGAAAATTTTGAAACCACTTATAAACTGTTCTAATCAAAGGTGCAGTCACTGTAATTTTTATCAAGCTTCTTTTTAGTCTCCTGAGGCGTTTTGCCTTTCATAAAGTAATGTTTAATCACCACACGAAATTTGTTTGTGTCCACTCTACTTTCTTGATTCACACAAATACCAAACACAAAGAAAGAGACCAATATGTCCGAAACTGTGTGCGTTCTTTCCAAAGATGCCACTAACTAAACATGACCTCGATACGTGCCAGGATGCCCCTCGTAGAAGCCACAAAAGCAAGATATACAATGTGAAGACAGGAAACTTAAGTATAACTCCTAAATACTTATATTCTACATATACCAACAAAGTAGCATTACTCACCGAATGCAAGGCCAAAAATAACAACACTCAGTTCCATTGCTAACAGGAAGAATCTCACAATTATCCACAGAACTTTATCTGTGTAATCACCAACAGAGACGGAGGCATTTACTGTCATGGAAACCACACATCGAATTAAACTGATGACCACATTTACCAAAACCTGTGAACAGTTAACATACAGTGCTCAGTATGTATATAATAAACAATGATATGTTTTCATTCACACAAAGCAGGGTATAAAACAACAATACCAATAATAATAATGACAATTATTTTAGTGTGTAACTGCCAATATCCTCAATCTGCATATGAAAGAATCACTGTGCTTTTAAGATAAATTTAATTCTGAAGGAAAGGTGCAGAGAAGTGAAAATGTAATTAACTGAACTGCCAGCATTGTCCATTGCTGTCTTCTTGGGAATTACAAAGAGGACATCTCTAAGTCCAGTGAGCTGGCACCCCATTGCCAGGGCCCGCATGATGATCTTAGCATGAACTATAGCTTTGATTGGACATTAGTGAACAATACAAAGCCATGCTCAGATATTTCCACTATGTACAGTTCCCTGTCATGTGATCAACTTCTTGTAACACTTCTCTGATGTTGAAGCAGAAAGGTCAGACCTGTGTCTTACTAGAGTTCAGTTTCATATGGTTTTCTTCACAGTGGAGGGAGAGTACATCTACACACTATGTCATTTTCTGTTTTGACTGCAATGCTCAGGCCTTTAAGTGATACTCTTCATGTGAACTGCTTAGTGGAATTTGATATTAGATGGTCGCTTGTGCACATATTGTATTGCCCTGTTTCCGAGGAGCTTCCTTACTGTAATCCATTCTTCTGGTTCCTACCAACAAAAATGAACATGGGATTTTCTGCTACGATGGAAGGTGTCAACTAGGGATGTCACGTAGCACTCTCTCATCAGGATGTACAGTTCAAACAGCACTTCAATAATCTCCTTTTTAATGTAATGGCTTCTTTATTTCCAGGTTTTTCCAGTATGACTGATAATCTTCATGCTATACCACTGTTTACAGTTCCACTACTCTGAAGAAATCTGAACAGTTGTTCTAATTATATTCATTAGGTTGTTCAACAGACTGGACATTACCCAGTTCGATAGACAGAAATACCCAGACAGAAATATCTAAGGTTAATTGTGGATGCAAATTTTGAACTTTACACTGAGGTGACAAATCGATATGTACACAAACAGATGGCACTAGTTTCACATACATAAGGTCTAAAATGTCAGTGCAATGGCGGAGCTGTCATCTGTGCTCAGCTGGTTCATGTGAAAAGGTTTCAGATGTGATTTTTATGGCCACACGACAGGAATTAACAGACTTTGAATGATAGTTGGAGCTAGACGTATGGGGCATTCCAATTCAGGAATTGTTATGGCATTCAATATTCTGAGATCCGCAATAGCAAGAGTGTGCAGAGAATACAAAAATTCAGACACACCTCTCAACACATAACATAGTGACTGACAGCCTTCACTTAAAGATTGACAGCAGTGGGGTTTGTGTAGAGCTGTCAGTGCTAACAGAACAGCAACACTGCTTGAAATAACTGCAGAAATCAATGTGGGATGTATATCTTATGTATCTGTTAGGACAGTGTAATGAAATTTGATTTTAATGGGCTATGACAGTGGTCAACTGACATTAATGCCTCTGCTAACAGCACGACACTGCCTACAGTGCCTCGCCTGGGCACGGTATTGAATGGACCCTAGATGACGAATACAGTGGCCTGGTCAGATGAGTTCTAATTTCAAATGGTACGAACACATGGTTGCTTTTGGTTGTGGCACAGATCCTACGAAATTGAGGACACACACTGGCAATAAGGCTCTGGTGTAGTGGCTTCATACTGGTGTGGGGTTTGTTTACACGGAACGGACAGGGTCCACTGGTCTAGTTGAGCAAATCATTGACTAGAAATGATTTTGTTCAGCCATATGGAGACCATCTACAGCCATTTATGGAATTCATATTCTCAAACATATCACCACGCCACTAAGTTCATGACTGGTTTGAAGAACATTCTGGACAGTTTGAGTGAATGATTTGGTCACCAACATCGCCCGTCATGAATTCCATCAAGCATTCATGGGACATAATTGAGAGATCATGTTAGCGTAGAAAATTCTGCATTGGCAACACTTCTGCAGTTATGGGCAGCTATAGAAGCAGCATGGCTCAATATTTCTGCAGGGGGCTTCCAACAACTTGTTGAGTCCACGCCAGGCAAAAGGAGGTCCAACATGATATTACGATGTTTCCCACGACTTTTCTCATCTCAGTGTGTAAAGCAAGTTTACACAATCACAGGCCAAATTTAAGGATTTAGAAACATATTTCACTAGGAGAAGACTGGATATTGCCTTCATGAAAATTACATGGCCAATGAGGAAAATAAGTAGCTATACGAGTATTGAGACCTCAGATGGAAAACCAGTTCTAAGCAAAGAATGGAAAGCTGAGAGATGGATTGAGTATACAGATGGTGTGCGAAAGGACTTGTAGGCAATATTACAGAATTGGATGAGGGCATGGATGAAGATGAGATGGGGAATATGACACTGTGAGAAGAATTTGATAGAACAGTGAAAGACCTAAGTTGAAATGCTGTCTACTCTAGGACCTTGTTTCCTCAGAACTGGTGATAACCTTGAGGGATCCAGCCTTGACCAAACTAATCCACCCGGTGTGCAAGGTATACAAGAGGAGGGAATACCCTCAGACTCCAAGAAAACTGTAATAATTACAATTCCAAAGACCCAGATACTGAGAGGTCTGCATCTTACCGAACTATAAATTTAATAAATCATGGTTGCAATACACTGACAAATTATTTACAGAAGAACTGAAAAACTGGTGCAAGCTGACCTCAGGGGAAGACCAGTCTGGGTTCCGGAGAAATATCAGAACATGTGAGACAATGGTGAACCTACGACTTATCTTGGAAGATAGGTTAAGGAGAGCCAAAACCAACGTTTAGTGCATTTGTAGATATGGAAAATGCTTTTGATAATGTCAAATGGCTTACTCTCTTTAAATTTCTGAAGGCAGAAGTAAAATAAAGGCTATTTACAACTTGTACAGAAACCAGATAGGAGTTATAAAGAGTCAAGGGGCACAAAAGGAAAGTACTGATTGAGAAGGGAGTGGGTCAGTGTTATAGCCTTTCCCCATCTTATTCAATCTGTCCACTGAGCAAGCAGTAAAGGAAACCAAAGGAAAATTTCAAGTAGGAACTGGAGTTCAGGGAGAAGAAATAAAAACTTTGAGGTTTGGCAATGCAATTTTAATTGTAATTCTATCAGGGACAGCAAAGGACTTTGAAGAGCAGTTGGACGGAATGGACAGTGTCTTCAAAGCTGGATATAAGATCAGCACCAATGAAAGCAAAACATAGATAACGGAATGTAGTCTCATTAAGGGGAGCCGGAATGATCCATCTCCTCCATGTTAATTTTAGCAAATAGAAGGAACATTTTTTTCCAAAACCATTAAACATATTGCTCTGAAATTTTGACTACATGTTCAGTGTATTTCCCTACAAAGTTATACTACTAAGAAATATTTGTTGGTTTTTGTTTTACAATTTCTTTTAAACAGATGCTTATTTTTTTCTCTAAAATTCTGCACTTTTTCTTCTAAAACTCTTTAATTATACATTTTTTTTCAATTTGTTACAAAAATGAAGGAAAAGAAGTAAACAATGTTGTGTATAAATTTCATTGATATACTGGTAGCAGTTTTTGATAAAATGTTCCTCAAAGATGAAAATTTTAAAGTTATGGGAAATGACTTCCGAAGTTTTTTAATATTCCTTCCCCATATGATGGATTATCAGAATCCTCTTTTCCCAGTATTAGTTTCGTTTTCACTGGTCTTTCCTTCCCTTTTGCTCCTTGTTGTAGGCTTTTGTCTCTTCTTTCTGCACCTCTTAGTCTTTCTTCATCAATTAGGTGCATTGTGGAAATGGTGGTATGTCCCGTTTGGAAACCTAAACGTTTCAGCACATCACATTTGATAATGTTTCCTTCATGGTATGTTGCCACTGCCTCATACACTCCAAAATTCAATGTTTTTATCTGTACAAACACTCTTTTGGGAATTGTAATCCAAACTAAATTATTTACACTTTCATCTGGATTTTGTGTTTTCCCATGTAAACACTTTTCCAATAAACTTGGCAGTGATAAATCTCTGAATATGGGCTTAATTACATCAATTACAGCATTTGGCAAACTGTTTTTATGGGCATATTCCTTTCCCGATCGGTACTTACACCATCAGTCATCACCTGTGGGGCACAGTGCATGTTGTGGGAGCTCATTTGTTGATGCACTATGTAAAAATAATGCCCATACTGCTCTCTTCATATGCTCAATGCTTCTTTTACTTTGCTTAATTGCACACCCATAATACCTCTGCAATCTATCAATTGCTTCATTTGTCAATCTTCCTCTTCCACCTAGGGTCTTACCATCACTAAGCTTCTGGGATCCTAACGTCTGCTTTAGTTTGCCCAAGTGATCCCCCATGCACTTCTGCACATGTCCAATGCACTCCAGTTTTTTAATGTGAATTTCACTGCCATAAGGTTTGAGTTCCTCGACAGTTTTATGTCCCTTATAATATCCTAGATCGATAGTGTATCCTACATTGTACCACTCCTGTGATCTGGAAAAAGTTGCTTTCACTCCATATACTTCCATTGCTCCACTTGTGCCATGAAAATTTGCTTCACAACTTTCACTATGTTCGTCCTTGGTATTGCCCTTACATCTACAATGTTTTGAGAGAATACCAACATCAATTACTTTGCAACTGTCTCCACTGGTAGCTGTCAACTCCATTTAGAGATTTATGACCTCTACATTGCCATTATCCATCTACAGCAACAGTTAAATCTCTACAATCCCATTATCTGTCACAGCTTCTTCAACTGCTTTCTTCATTATTGCTTGAGCAATATCTTCAGCAGAAGATCCCACCAATTCATTATAAAATCTAAATTTGTTTGGTGGTTGTGGCAAGTTCATAACCCCACATAACATTGTCCCTGCAGCACTGCCCTTGCCAATGCAACGCAAGCCACACACTAGCCTAACATTTATATCATACACCTTCTTTCCTCTATTACCACTACAAGGAATACTGTTAGAATTAGAAAACAAAACTTCTGCAGCACATTTGTTACATTTCAACAACATTTTACATGACAAACCAATGTGTGAAGTTGTTTTCAATTTCAGTCCTCTCTTTGCAAACTTGGCATAATATGTTATGTTTCAAAATATTAGAGAGCAAGGAAATGTTAATTATTTTATTCAAATCATTACTGTCACTTTCAGAGTTTTCAAATTTTTCTTTACTGTCACAAAGTTTCTTGCTGGAAGAAGTTCTATCACATTCATTTGGTGTAGTCAGTGAAGCAGTCTGAGCAACATCTCCCTTCGAAACAACAAAAGATTTCTTCTTCCGCTCATTGTGCTGCTTCTTAAGCACTAAATTGCTGAAACGTGACATACTGATATCCACAAACCAAATACATAAAACAGGTACAAGCAAAATTCGTCAAATATGCAAAATTGAACAGCTAAACAACACAAAGCAAACTCCACAAGTCAACAAACATGGTATAGCGTTTATGTTTACCGATATGAACAGTCACTTGTCACAGAGATAAAGCCATACAATGTTGGAAAACAAAAACACTGTCTTCTTCCTCAAAGATACCCCCTGCTTGCACCCAACGAGCAGCGCGGTCAGAGGTGGCACACCAAGTCGCTACAACTGTTTATGTGGTGCGTCAATTTTGCAGCGAGAAAAAGCACACTTAGAATTGACTTAGAAGGGTGAAACTTCATTTGTTTTATTCAGAAATCTCCAAATAATTTTATAATGAAAAACCAAAAACGTTAATTTTGTCATTTTCATCGTTGCGGCTCCCCTTAAATCAGATGATACTGAAGGAACTATATTAGGAAACGAGACATTAAAATTTGAAGACGACTTCTGCTATTTGGGCAACAAAATAAGTGATGATGGTCGAAGTAGAGAGGATACAAAATGTAGACTGACAATGGCAAGATAAGCATTTCTGAGGAAGAGAAATTTAAGCATTAGAGATTTAAGCATTAGAATGTCTTTTCTGATGATACATTTGTGGAGTGTAGCCATGTATAGAAGCGAAACATGGACGTTAAATAGTATAGGCAGTAAGAGAACAGAGGCTTTTGAAATGTGGTGCTATAGAAGAATACTGAATGTTAGATGGGTGGATCACATAACTAATGAGGTGGTACTGAACTGAAATGATCAGACAACAAATTTGTACCACAATTTGACTAAAAGAAGGGATCAGTTGATAGGACACATTCTGAGGCATCAAGGGATCACCAATTTAGTGTTGCATGTAAGTGTGGATGGCAACATTTGTAGACAGAGACCAAGAGATGAATACAGAAAGCAGATTCACAAGGTTCAGGTCTTAGTAGTTATCTGGAGATGAAGATGCTTGCACAGAAAAGACTTTCATAGAGAACTGTAGAAACAAGTCTTTGGACTGATGATCACAGTAACAATAACAACTGTAAAGAACTAGAATGGAGAACATCTAATATATCAGTTTTGCGGATTGCTCTGCTATGTGAAGTTCATGAGTACCAGTTCTTATTTTCTCTACAGCTTATATACAAAACACCAATAGAATGGAAGGAAGGAAGGAAGAATATCACAGTAATTCAACAATTCATGAAGTAGGGATGAAGATTAATATGGCATAAGAAATCTCTTCTTACACATACCACCCTGCCCCCCACCCACCTGTCTTTTCTTAAAAACAACTCTTCCACCTACAACTACAAGAAATACAGGACACTATGGCAGCACTGAAGCCAAAGATAGGATGTATCTTATGGATACAGATTACATAACGAAATAAAATAGCTGCAAGTTTTTAAAAACATAGGGAAACAGTTTGGAGAAAAAATTAAAAGAATTTACAATGCAAGTTACAGTAATTTTCCTCAGTACAAACTTCAGTTCCTTTAGTGGCACTAGCACACTTACCCAATATTGATCAGATTCTAAAGGTTTGGACTAGAAAATTCTTTATATGTGATAATAGGTAGAAGACAGGTAGTGAAAAATCTAGTGACCAGAATGGTCGTTCAGACATATTCCAGTTTCCCTACGGCCAATGCACCTTTGTGCATGTACACTGCCCTTGTGGAAGATTTCAGTCCCCCTCCCCTCCCCTCCCCTCCCCTCCCCTCCCCATTTCCAATAACAATCGTGTTCCTTTGCTGATCCTTTTGAAATCATCGAGCATCAGTGTAGATTCACTACACACGTCAAAAATTTGACAACCACACAGGTTTTATCTACTTTTGCACTTTTTGTACAATTCTTCATTCCTTACTATACTTCTTAAGCTATGAAAAATTCCCCCACTTTTCTTCCCCTTTCATTTATGTTTCTCCAACCTTCCTCAATCACAGTTTAAACTCTTTACTTTTTGCAGCATTTCTCATACAAGTCTTTTCTTTCCCCATACTGTTATTCCAATGTTGCAGCCTCAGTACCACACATTCCCAGCATGGATTTACTCTGTACTTCAGAAGACTTGACTACCTGTGATAAGAAGGTCAAGCTGCATCTAGTCAGTGACATGGTTTGACAGCAATTGTAATCAGAGCTATGAATAACGTTGTAGAATAAACTGTTGTGCTACCATGTATCATCTAAGCCTGTTTGTACGCACAAATGGTGACCATACCAGGAGAATGAAAACTTTGTGAGTACACAGCGCTGAGTACCGACAATCTGCACGACATGACTGTTGATGACCTGCAAACCGTCAGATGTGAATTTGGAGCAACTAAGGGTACAGGTACAACTGTTAAGTCAGTGCCAGCTATGAAATCATCCACCACTGCCGCTGCCACCACATGCCGTATCAGGAGCAAGAATTCCTCCAGGAGCAAATAGTACTAAGTGTAGGTCACCACTTTAAACAAGAAATACCAAGAGCAACTGCAAGTATTGCTGGAACACCACCGTATTAACATGCCCTAGTGCAGCAAATCCAGTCACAAATAGGCCAGCAACAAATATGCATACTAAATGCAAGACAAATCACTAACACAGATCACTTTAATCAGTCTCAATTGCACTGTTATATTCAGGTACGGAGGCACATTATGTGGCTTTCAAAGCACCACAGAGCTAGACCAATTGCCCAGCTCTAAGATTCTATCATCATGATTAGCATTCTGTCACTGCCAGCATTACACAGGAATCAGCAAAAAATAGTCACATCAAGGCACTGGTTGACATCTGAACTGCTCTGTGATGTCATCATGAAAGCTCCTGGGAAGACTGATTTAAGCGGATTTTTAGGAACTATGGACAGAATTTCTGAGGCTACAGGTCCACAGGTGTTTACCATTTGCAGTGCATCATATAAGGACTCTACAGAAAAATTAACACCACGGCCTGATAAGCTCATGTGCCAGATGGTGGCTTTCTGAACATGAAAATGATGGAAAATTCCACAAGCAGCCCACAGGAAAAGGGGCTGCACCATTTCTTGTGGATGTGGAACTGCAGACCACTCTTACAGATGCTACATGGGTATATCATATCACCACAGATCACCAAGCTCATTGTCAGGAAAGGCAAATGGTATCCCCTGCAACCAAGGGACAAGCCTGCTAGTAACAGCAGCCTAAGACCTGAAGTGCCAATCTGTGACAAGTAGAGCCAATGTACAGCAGTTGGAAGCTCAAACTGGATCGAATGTGTGCTTATTCATGCGGGCACTCTTATGGCAGAGGATATGGTGCAACAGCTTTGACCTTGCTGCAGTAGATGATTCCCCAAAGCAACCTTGAGCGCCACTTCATTGTTATCAACATCAATCATCCAATTATAGGACTGAATTTCTATCCTATGATACCATACTCAATGTGCAGAATTGTTGCATCCTGGTATTAATAATCTCTGTAAAAACAACCCACAAGCTAGCACAATTTAGTGACCTGACTGTGCATTTTGCAACAGGTGTGTCTCCAGTCTTACACCTCTTAATATATTTTCTGTCACTTAGGCACCCAGCAGATGTGCTGCCTCATCATCGTCTTAAGATCAGATTAAGAGTAGAAGATAGCAAAGTCATCCACAAACAAAGAGCATTTGACAGTGCTCCTGATTGCGGAAAACAATGTGACATGAGGACACCGCTTTGGGGACTCCCATTTTCTTGAACATAGCAGTCAGACAAGGTATCATCAATGTGATATCGAAAACGCTAGTCCTTGAGAAACGATTGAATAAGAAGTGGCAGGTGTTCAACAGTCCCCACTCATGAAGATTGTGAAGGGTGTAGTACCTCCAAGTAGTACTGTATGCTTTTCCAAGGTCAAAAAACACATATCGCCATCTCCAGGGTGGAATGGTAGCGCCTCAAACCGCACTGGGAGTGGCTCAGGTATCCTCGGGACTGGAACAGCCAGATGAGATGGTGGTTGACCATACGTACAAGAGTCCTAACCCATACAACTGGTAAGGGCTACACTCTGGTAACTGTGAGGGGCACTACGGTACTTGCCTTGTTTCCAGAATGGAATTAATATTGCCTCCTTCCAAGTCATAGGGTACTGTCCATCAGACCAGATCTGATCGAAACAAGAGAAGAGCTGTTCTTTCACTTCAGGGCACAAATGACAAAGCAAGGCATACTGAATGTCATCAGGTCCTGGGGCAGTGTCTCTGGCTGCAGACAAAGCCGATTCCAGTTCCCACATGAAGAACGGCAGGTTGTAGACTTCCTCATTATGCAAAAATAAATTGAACTTCACCAACTCCACAGTCCTACAGAATACCTGAAAAGTAGGAGCTTGTCTGGATGATGTAGTGACAGTAAAAAAGTGTTCAGGTGTGTCCATCAAAATCTCATTACTTCACAAGGCCATAAGGTGACATGTACGGCCCTTGCCTGAAATCCGCCTTATTTAGTCCCAAACTTATGCAGTGAAAGTCGACCGATTAATGGAAGTCATGAATTCGAATTCTTTCCAGGAAGCCCTCTTCCGTTCTTTTATCACTTGCCTTGCATGTGCTCTCTCAGATCTGAGTGACTGAATGTTTTCTGTTACAGGACGTTGTTTGAATTTCCATAGGGCTGTTCGTCTGGCCCTGATTGCAAATAGACAATCATCATTCCAACAACATAAGGCTGTCGTCTGAGGTGATTACTAGACTGGAGGCTGCACTCCGCAGCAGCCCATTGGCCCCCCAAGTGATATGGGCCACTGTCTCCTGTGCACAATCCTTTTATTAAAAAATAGCCTGTTGACTGTACTGCAACCAATTTGCCCTTTGTTTCATCCATCTTCGTGGTCTCCTGTCAGCCACCATTCTAGTCGGCAGATAGATCCACACTGGGAAGTGGTCACTAGACTAAGTCTGTAGCCTCTTCCCACTGAACTGAGTCTGCAATAGTGGGGAACAAAACCAAAGGCCAATGGTTGAAAAATACCCTGTAGTTGTGGAGAAATGTGTTATGCGACCTGCATTCAGAAGGCAGATATTCTCAGAACAGATGAGTCGCTCAATCATCCGACCCCTGGAACAGGTGGAAGCCAAGACCCACAGCACATTGTGTGCATTGAAGTCCCCTACTAGGAGAAAAAGGGCATGGGGGTGCCTATCAGTGCACTTGCACCCAAATCATCATTAGGTGGGAGATACGAAAAACACACTGTGATATTAAAGGGTGCTAGAACTTTCATGGCAACTGCTTGCATGGTTGTGGTAAGAGGGTCAGGAGAGGAGTGGCATCTGTCATCAATGAAAACAGCCACTCCACCTTTAGCCCTGTCTCCAGCAATATCGTCCATCCTGTAGGGGCAGTAACTCTGTAATGCAGGTGTGTCTGTGACTTTATGATGCATTTCTTGTAAGCAGATGCAGAAAGATTTCTTCTGGACCAGGAGTTTTAATTCTCCCAAATGTGAGCGATATCCATTTAAATTCCGCTGTAACACAGAAGTCCCTGTGGGAGCCATTGTTTAGTGATGGTTACTGTTTACTTTCTTTCTCGGAGGCAGTAATTTACTGAGGTGGTCAGGAGAAACATTAGCCGGTTCCTGGCTCTCCAGTTTCTCCAACTGGAAGTTCATATTCGCAAGAGCATATTCCCCATCAAACAGGGAGAGAACTCTCCAATCCAAAGGTTTAAGTACCACTTTCTTTGACTTGGAATTACTTTTGAAAGGACATTTTTCTTTACTATACGTGGTTGCTTGGGTTGAGGGGAAGAGTTAGTAGGCTTCTGATGGTGGGCACTGGTATAAGGCTTAGGTGGTAAGCCCATTGCCAATGGCTTCCAAATGACTTCTGTTTCAAGTGTAGCATCCCCCCCCCCCAGGTACAACATGTGCATGTGCTTGTACTTTTACTTCATCTGTGGTTTAAGTTTAAGTGGAGGCATCACACTTGGCAACTGGTGTCCTAAGGGCTGATGCAAAAGAAGTAGCAAAAACCAGAGGTTGCACAGCTTTGAAAGCTTTTTTAGCTTCGTTATAGGGTATACATCTTGACTTTCAACTAATTTTCCTTTCCTCATTATAAACCTCACACTTTCTGCTCCACACTGGGCGATCCACGGAGCAGATTATGCATTTCGGAAAAGTGTACACGTATTGCCCAATTTGTGAGCTAAGCCTGCACGATTGCCCCCACACAGCCCTCCCATTACATCCCATAGTGGTGTGGCCAAATCTTTGACATTTGAAGCATCGCATTGGGTTAGGAACAAATGGGCGAACCTTGAGATGGCTATAGCCTGCAAGGATATGTTCAGGTAATTCTGGAGTACTAAACGTTAGAATAAATGTGGCAGAATTTTCGAATTGCCACTGACCTTCCTCATATAGTTCTGCAATTCTGTGATGCCCAAATGTTTCCATTCTTCACGTAACTCTGCAGGGTCCACTTCCATTGCATTGGACAGGTAACCACACCCTTACTAAAGTTAAGGGTGGTATGCAACTCAGCCTCGACTGGGTAGTCACCTAAGACCTTACATCCCAAAAATTTAGATACTTAGTCTGAATTAGCACTTTCAACTGGAAGTGTTCCGTTATGAAGTCATTGGACATATTTTAGGGACCAAGCAATACCTTCCAATGCCTTGCGAATATAGAAAGGGGGCATCTTCTCAAAGGTTCCTCTGTTCTCTTGATTACAATGAAAGTGTTACGACACACTAATGCCCTGTTACTATGACTCTGGGAGTTCTTTTTGGGGAGGAGGAGACCTGACCAACCGAGCTGTCTCTGATGATTTGATGAGTGGGTGTAGGTACTATCTGACTGTATATCCACCCCGTCATGGGTAGTAAGTTGAGACAATTCCATAGGGATCCCACGAGATGCTAAGGAAACAACTGTACATCCAGGCAGAGCCCTTCATGCCTGAGCAAGCCTTATACACTGGAGGGTGGCAGGTGCTCCAGAGGTTGCCCACTAGAGACTGTTTTACCTCAACAGCCATTCACGTCGTCAGCATGTAGCACACCTTGAGACTGAAGGGTTTTTTATAGAGGTGTGTATCTTCCTCGCAGTCCAGGCAGTGAAGCCAAGGCCCACACTCTCCGAAACACACAACATTACACTGCTGTGCCACATGGTTGTCACTGAAGCATGCCCAGAGTTTACAGTACCAGAGGACTGATGGCACTTACCATTCCCCAGGCCAAGAACCCAGGGTCACCAAGCCCGTACCCAGCAACCAAATGCTGGGCTCCTGGGGGCTTGCCACCCTGAGTGTACACAGTCTCAACAAAAGAGTGAGAACTGTGTCAATACCTAAGGGAGAGGAACTTACGTTACCACTTTGCTGAAGTCAAGCATTACTTCATTTGACACTTGGTGGACAAGCAGTGTATGGTTTCACACTTCATGTGGATCTGCAGGTGTTTGAGGGGTACCAGCCAATCCAGATGCTGGTTGAACTTCTTGCTCATCTTGTTGTTGGACCCGCTATGGCAACATTCTCAAATGTGTTAGCCCTCGCTGTCAGTCTGGTTCTACAGCAGTACATCAACAAGTTTTTCCTCCAAAAAGCTGATACAACAGTTTTAACAACACAAAGTATTTTCATTGCATTTGTGTGACATCACTGGATAAAAACTCTCAAGTTAGCTCACTCAAATAGTTTATTGTAATCGAGTGATGTCTGTGAAAGAAATGAAAGTATAAAACAGCAACTGTTATGAAAAAGATTAGTTGTCTTTTTGGTGAGTGAATGTGTGTTGCAAACTTTTCAGAGCAATGAGGCGAGGCCATGTAATGCAGCAGTGAATTTCTCGAGTTTGTACAAAGTGTGCCTGTCGTGAAGCTTCCAGTGTTCTGACTAATCTGTTTTCAAGATCCAAAAGTCCCATAACAAACACCAAGAGTTAGGATATGCTATAAGAAAAGATTTTTTAAGATTATTAATATTCAGAATTCTGGTCCCATGAGATCTGCACAAGCTACTAAGAACTGGATAAAGTAGCCTGGTTCTCATAAAATTCTTTTATCTGAAGTAATTAATAGCCAAATATTTTCTCAAAGAAAAATCAACAACAATGTGCACAGATCCATCACATGTGGGTTCTGTCATCAGACAAACCTTTGGATTGGAAATAAGAATTATTGTTTGAGAATTTTGTCCACAGTGAATAACAGAGAAGCTGGTCAACAGTACTGAGCCCAGCCAAGTGCTAATAGAAGAATAAATAAATTCTAATCTACATTCTGGTTATCTTATGTCTGAGCATATGCTAGAAAGCAAAGGAATTCCTAATTAATGGCAGTTTGGCAACAACACAAATGGGATCAGCAGTGTTCATCCATCACAGTAAGTAACAACTACACAGCTGGGCTCAACCAAGTGCAACCCAGCATCACAGCCAGGTCTCCACTGATCATGAAGGAGTCAGTAAAAAAACTGAGTAGAATTGCTTCTATTACAGCAACAGATTCATCGATTGGACTTTGATGTGTTAATAGAATCACTAGTATTGATGACTACAGGGTCAATTTGCTTGAAGAGCTGTAAGTTGTTGAAAGAGGAATTTATTCTCTGTGGTGGTGAAAAAGACAAAGTGGTGTTAGGCTGGTGTTTGATGCCACAACTTTAAATAAAATCATAATTAAATAATGGGGCAGACCACTTATAAAGTAAGAGTTGTTGGCTAAGTTTATGGTGGTAAAATATATGAGCACAATGGACTTGGCTAGTGATAAGTTCTCTTTACTGAGGAGTCAAGGCTAAGACAGGCAGTATTTGAAAAAATGAAAATTTTACATGTAGCATCTAAAGGAATGATGTCAGACATATTTGACAAATGGGAAATATATAAATGAGCCACAAAAATTGTGGAACAAACAGTCCAAATTTAAATACAATAATTTTTTGCTCTTTTTCAGAAATGATTGAAATTCTGTAAAGAAATTAGCTGTTTACATATCAGTAAGCTATCAAATAAAGTGACAATGTCTTAGACCTTTCTCAATATAGTATCTATGTATTCAATCTGAAGAGACAGACCATATGAACACACAAACAACTCAAAAATGGCTGTCAAATTTTGTGTGTAAACAACTAAAAACACCTACTGAAACTTGAATGTACCAAGACAATCTTAACAGAGTCAAAAACAGTTGTTGTATTGATGTAATGTAGAAACAAATGTATTATACTAACGAGCCAAAACATTATGACCTCTACCCACTGCAAGGTTGTATGTTGCCTGGTGGTGCTGAGGGCACATGACGCAATGAGAAATACATCAGCAGAGCAGAGGCGAATGGGGAAACCATCTAGTGGTGATAAGTGGCAGAAATATGGAAATCTGCCACTTAAGCGACTTTGACAAAAGCCAAAAAAAAATGGAAAATCCAGGATGGAATTTAACAATACGAGAGAAGGAAAGTTGCTACTCACCATATAGCGGAGATGCTGAGTCGCGATAGGCACAATAAAAAGATTCTCACAATCATAGCTTTTGGCCATTAAGGCCTTTGTCAGCAGTACACACACACACACACACACGTCTGCAGTCTCAGAGCTGAAACTACGTGTGCGTGTGCGTGTACTACTGACAAAGGCCTTAATGGCTGAAAGCTATGATTGTGAACAGCAAAGCTGGTCAGCCATTTGCGTGCTACCATCATGAGCTGCTTTGGAAGGTGGTTGAAGAATGCTGTAACCATGAAGAGACAAGAAGCTGGACATCCATAAATCATCACAGAGCATAGTGTTTGGAGGCTTGCCCACTCTCTAAAGCAGAATAGGTGGCACTGTGGCAAATCTACCAACAGAGTACAGTGCTGGTGCAGGCACAAGTGTTTTGAAACACACTGTTCACCGTATGGTGTTGAACAGGGTGTTTTGCAGCAGAGGACCCCCTGTGTGTTCCCATGTTGATCCAACAACATTATCAATTACGATTACAGTGGGCACAGAATCATCAAGTTTGGACCACAGATCAATGGAATTTGAGTTACCTGGTTGGATGAATCCCATTTATTGTTTAACAAGATTGATGGTCGTGTCCAGACACGTGTCATCCAGGTGAACAGGTGCTCGAAACATGCAGCACATCATGGATGGAGGCTGATGGGAGCAGTATTTGTTCTATGGGACATTCAACTGGGTTTCTGTGGGACCTGTGGTAGTAATTCAAGGCATCATGACAGCTGTGGGCTACATGAACATTATTAGGGGCCACCTGTGACCCCTTATGCTTTATGTCTTTCCCACCAGCGATGGCATCTTCCAGCAGGATAATGGTCCATGCCACAAGACCAGAAACATGCTGCAAAGTTTTGAGGAGTATGATAGTGAACTCACGATGTCTTGAGCAACAAATTCGGTTTATCTGAATCCAACGAAACCCAACTGGGATGCTATCAGGTGCCAGCTCCGAGCCCGCAAACCAACTGCCTGCAAATCACGGGAAGTGTGCGACCTGTGCATACACATCTGGTGCCACAAACATCTGAAAACGAGTACTTGTTGAATCCATGACATACAGAATCACTGCTGAGTTGCATCCCAGAGGTGGACCAACTTGCTATGCAGGTAAGACATAAAAGATTTATGGTGCTACTGTAATTTGTGCACACAATATGTTTGAAAATTTAGTATGTCTCATTTTGTTTATAACATTGTACCTTTTAATGTAGGCAATGGTTTGAGAATGAATGAAAATGTTCAAAACTAGCGTCTAATAAAAATATTATATGTAACACTGACAAACATATTTACTAATAAATTACAATTTTATATGGGTCATATGCTAATTAAAATATTGTTTCTAAGAACACCTAAGGCTGCTGACACAGTTATGTCAGTGGAAGCCGTACTTCAGCAACAGTTACTGAAGTGCTGAACAGAAGTTGCACTGAGTTTTTAGTAGGAAGTTTGTAGTTACTGCAATACAGAGTGCAAGTGTTGTAAAAGTGTAGTTCAGAAATTAATTAGAATAAAATGGAAAACTTTTTTAATGGATGGAATTCAACTTCTCATTTCAGAAGTTACCATTCCCAAATTGAAAATTAGATACCAACATATTCCTACAGCAAGAACTTCTGAAGCAGCAGCAGCAATCAGATAGAAATATCAACAGTTCTTGCTGGCTAATTATCAGCTAAGTATAAATAACAAATGTTCATTATCCGTTCAAACAATTAGTAATACAAACTGTAAATACGCTTCACTCACAGCCTGTGGCATACACAATCAATAAATGGGAATTTTTTAATTTTATTAATCTATTCTCATGACATTTAATAACAAGAAATGATACACTACGGAACCATAAAATAATTCAGGATTACGCTTTAAGGCCTCTACTTCACCATATTCGCCAAGCACTGGTTCCTGACACTTGCAGTCTCCGAACAACTATTTGTCTGCTAGTCCAATTGAGCCACCTCATTTTCACTGCCCAGTTCGTGGGTTGGGGTCGTTTTGGGGGGAAAAGACCAAACAGCGACGTCACTGGTCTCATCGGATTAGGGAAGGAAGTCTGCCGTGTCCTGTCAAAGTAACCATTCCGGCATTTGCCTGAAGTAATTTAGGGAAATCACAGAAAACCTAAATCAGGGTGGCTGGACACAGGATTGAATCATCATCCTCCCAAATGAGAGTCCAGTGAGCTAGCCAGCCCAGTTCATTACTGACATTATTCACATAGCAGGAACAAAAATGTGGTTACTGTTTTTCTGCTTCAGTCAACAAATTTCAGTGAACGTCCAACAGTAACTGACAGGTTCACAAGGCAGCTGAATGTTTTACTGGTAAAACGTCAAGCAGCAGGTAGTGTGACCCGTACCTTTACCCCCAGTCCGAATGTCTGTCTTGGCAGCCTGGAATAGGTGACACCTGGCCAATATCACCACGGGAAGCATTGGGGCTCCCATACAGTGGAGTAATATTACTGCTGGTAGAATGACTTCACTGTTCGCTTTAGGGTGCCACTATGTGCCACATGTCCAAGTCTTAGTTATACACACTCCCACTAATATTGCTCAGACAGCACAGTCTACCAAACAATGACTGTCAGATATGCACAGCAGAGCTCATATATGGTGAGCCACTATGGCTGCTGAGAGAATTCTCACTCCGATCCTGCACAACACCTCAATTCATAATGGACCTTAGGAATAGAACAACCCACTCTGCCTCGCACCACAACAAACGAGCCACATATGCTTCCACGACTTTATCACAATGAAACAAGTCTTCTTGTACTGAAACCTGGCACGTAAAACTTTGGAGCTGCCTGACCAATGCAGCTATGCAGTTCCAGAATGAGGGGATAGGATACAGACTTTCTGGTTAAAAGAGGAAAAGAAAGTCTTGTCCATCAATCAATGTAATAAATAGAAAGAAACTTCCACATGGGATAAATATAAAGAGAAACTTCCACATGAATATAATAATCAATGTAATATGGTGTACCTGAATGCCTATGTCATCACTCAACCACTGGACACCACCCCACAGGGCCGCGTGCTATCCCAAAACTCAGCAATTCAACTGGCTGCTGCCAAACCCAAGACATGAGAGCAGCACAACGCCAAAAGTCAAGAGAATAGAGCACAACTGTAATGCTGCAATACAGATGTAGTGCTGCGACTTGTCTTTGGTCAGAAAATTATCAGTCTTTAATGAAAGTAAGGGAAAGGAGCACTGAAGCATCACAGGGCATTCCATTAACAGCAACAGGTCAGCAGATGTGTGTGTGGCGACCGATGGGTTAAAATAACAGACATTTAGTACATTGTGCAGAAAGAAAAGTCTAGCTCAGTGATAAACAGTGCTGTACAGCTGCAACCCTTTAGCAAGTGGGGCAATGTCACTACACCAGGGCAAATATTTCGTTTTGGCAACATGACTATGCACTGGGTTTTAGTGAAACAAATGGGCACTGGAGGTGTACAAATATATCTGTATTTTAAGGCAGGGATTCCTTGTCATAAGCCAGCAGTACCACCATGACACCAGTGCAACATCAGACAGCTTGATGGCTGGCTCAACCAGCTGCAGCCATGGGTTTGAGACAGGGCTGCACTTGATGTCTGCAATCGGTCTTTCACAGGACTTGGCTTCTCAGTCATGGCTGTGACTGCTGACAGATTGAGTTCCTAGTGGGACTGTACTACAATGCCAGCTGTCGGCCAACTACTGTCCGAGGGCTGCAAATCATACTGCATGCATAGCCGTCTTCGCATTCCGTTGCAGTGAAGTGAGGATTCGCTGAGACTACATGATGCTGACAGAAGTAGCACATAGCCTCCTTATGTCACCACTGTGGCTGCGTACAAAACAGAGGGGCCATCTCCAATGTGGGGCGCCACCTTGTCGCAACATAAGGTGCTGCTGATATCAGTGCTTACGTGAGGTATCACCCAACAGCATCAGGCAGAAGATGCCACCTGTTTATCAGCCCCAGTCATGGTCAGAGGGAGAGGAGTGCCTTGTCTTCCTTCGCCATATACCAAGATCAGGATTAATAAAGTTCATTGTAATTGTTAACAGCTCCACGGCCTGTCACCGCCAGTCATTTGAGGAAACAGATCTACAGAGGTGAGGTATTGAAGACATGTATTTGCAACAAATATAAAGTATTTTAATTGTAGACAAACAGGTCATATGCAGAGCTACCAGCAAAGGAGGGAGTGAAGTCAACAGGGATAGCCAGTGATTTAATGGGAATGGTAGCAGGGGGATGTAAGTCACCAACAGGGATATTAAAGTAGTAATACAGTTGGTCCAGAGAGAACAAAGGATCCATTAATCTTACAGAAACACAGGACCACTGACACGAGTTTACAGTAAAAATAAACCAACGGGGAAAAAAATTTGCAACACCAGAAAATAACTGATGTAGAGCAATGTAATTTCAGGAATACATTTGTCTAGATGGCTAAGTTACAGCTCTTTGACATTTGATAAAACCCACATCAAACAATAATGCAAATCTTAATACATTTGCAGTCTCAGAAAAAAATAGGGTGCATCCAATGACCAACAATACCGCAATATGTTTAAAACTACAGAAGTTACATCTCATAGTGAATAAACAATTCACAATGGCCCTCTGAATGAACAACTATAAATTGCTTCACGAGTTTTAATGATTCGTTATCTTCCATGATAGTATTTCACGATAGCTATCATCTCTGAAAGCTACTATCTGTTCCTATTTTATTTCTTTTTATTATTTTTTATGTTTATTTTATTATACACATTTTTCATAACTTCGGAGGTTCCACATTTACACAGCAAATGAACACAGCATCATTACCTCTCATTTTGTCATACTTTTACTTTACTTAATGAATAGTTTACTATTTTGCAAGTAACTTTATTTAAATGTTGATTCCAAGTGCTATTAAAAAAACTGTGCTAATTTAAAAGCGGTCTATCACGTGTGTTAGAGGACACCACAGTTGAAAAGAAAACCGAAAGAAGCTTCTGTCAGGAAGCATAAATAATTGTTTAAACAATATTTAAAAACAATCTGTTGCCATTTATCATGAGCAAACTTATCCAAGAATGCTGGCATATTCATTTAGAATCAACTATTACTTATATTTAATGTGAATGATATGAGTGTAACCAAATGTTTATGACACTTCTTTATTTAAATATTATAACATATTAGTTTAGTCCTGGAAGTGGTCATGTTGAATGAAATCTTATCTCTAGAGTTTGAGAGTGATGTATTTTTTTGTGGGGATGGCCTTCAGCCACTGAGTTTGACAGTGGTGAAACACTGCTAGAGTCAAGTGGAGACTGGGTCTTCTTGAGTGAAGAACTCAAGGGATCGATTATGGACAATTTGTGTTGAGCACTGGAAGACAGACAGACAGACCTGTGTGTGGTAACACGCTTGTCTCAATCTCCTAGGTCATTGTGGGCAGTGAACGGCCACTACAATACTTTTGAAGCTTTATATTTCAAGAGGCCTGAATGTGCTCCAGAGTAGTACTCTCATTTATTCCCACTTGCATTAAGGAACTGAGAACAGACAGAGTATACACTATTTTTTGTATAGTGTGTGTTAACTTATGAATCATCATGTTTAACTCTGAACTGTTTGGAGTTGGTAAAGTCGTTTTGTAATTCTGAAAGAGACTTAGTATTCGCATAACTTTGATGACTATTTTAGTCTGGGGAGTTGGCACCATTCTCAACTCTCAACATAATGTTACTGTTCTTGAAAAGGATATTTTCCATCTACATTTTAAATGAACACCATAGAACCATTTCCTGTTCATTTGCGATGTCCTTTGTTGAATAAATATTATTCAACATTAATTCTCTGTGGTCTACATCAATTACAATGTTACAGGAGAACCCTTGTCATTAAATTACTCTTAACTTCCATTTTTTACTTCCGTGCAAAGAATTAATTCACAATTTTAGCCAATGTACAGACTATTTGACTGCAAGATGGTTATTAACTGCAGTGAATTAGCTCAGGGGCATTAAAGCAGACATGTGGCTTGGCCCAGTTGACTACATCGAGCTAATCTTTTTCAAGCAGAGCTGTGCATAGTTGAAGTACCTAAAGCATGAGTAACTGCCACAACTACTTTGTTTATATGGGATGCTGTTTGGAAGAGAAATTACACAAGCAGTAACTGTTACGTACCGTTGCAATTGAGGGCTCATCTGGGATATGAGCCTAACCCCCCAAACTGTAATTGTAATTCTAACCCATTACATTATTCTGTGACCCACATCCCAAATCTATTGCACGATGGGCTGTTTGCATTGGGGGCTCTGACAGTAAGATTTTGCATCAGTTATGTGTGTGACAATGAGTAGCAAAAGCTAGGTGTGGGGAAGTTGGTCATGGAACTTCAAGAAAGAAGAAGAAAGCTATGCAGAGGTAAGCGGAGTTTGAGTCTGCAGTTGAGCAGCAGCAGCGGAGACCTCAATGACAGCGTAGCGGCAGTGGCAGCCACAGCAACACGGGCCACCTGCGGCTACTTGGAATTCATCAGCATCAACTCTTTGGTCAGCAGCAGTACAGCAGAAGCAGCCAGTATGACAGCAAGTTAAGTACATGCACTCATAGCATTGATATGTGTGAACCCGCAGGGTCATTGCCACTGATGGAGATTCCAATGATTAAGCAATCACCCAGCGTGTTTGGTTCAGATAATGCGAGTGGGCTAGGTTTGCCCAAAATCTAAACTGTTAGTGTCGATATAGACAATATTTGTATGACAAGTAGTCCGAAATCAGAAGGATGATGTAACTGCAGATGATTCAATTGCATAGTTAAGGGATATTATATCAAATTTGGACTCTAAAATTGGGGTACTGGATACAGATACAGGTTCAATAATGAGATGTTCAGTAGAGATGTGTGTAGCAGAAACAGTAAAAGCTGAGGCAAAGAAAATTGAATCAAATATAGAACCGATGACTGAGTAAAAACCAAGAAGCTATAATGACAGATGGAGGCAAAATTTCTGAAGAAGTTGGCCTACACTACAGTCGACACAGTGGAAAAAAAAAAATTTAAGGACAAGTCGAAGAAGATACACAGCAAGGTGGCTATGGTAAGAATCATGTGCTGGGGCAAAATACACTTGAGGAACTGACCAATAAATAAGTCTATTAACAATTTGTCCATTGGGAGGTAGAAAGCGAAAAATACACAACAATTGGAAGCAGAGATTAATACTGAAGTGTTGGAGTGGGAACTGGAGATGGAAGATGTACGGGCAGAATTAAACACTTTAGCAGTGAATCAGGCTGTACTGTAATGGTTGTTCCATGGGGTCATTCAGGAACAAAAAAGTGTTTAGGAAACAATGGGCAATACAACTCACTCAACTGCTTTGTGTAGAGATGGTTTTGTGAGAAGAATATTGGAAGAAGCAAAAATTAAGTTCGCCAAAAGACACTTCGAGGGCAATGCACAATCAAGGGCAAATTTGTTGAGTGCTTCATTTACTACCTATGAAGTGTAGGAGAATTTTTTCCTGCACAAGTTCTGGAGCGAAGTGAAGCAAATGGGACTTCAGAATGAGTTACTGAATGGACCAAGTCTCAAACACTGAAGTGGGTCAATACAGGATTTATGAGCTCGCCAAGTTGATGCATATAAATTGTCTACTGGGAGTGCTGACTGAAATCACAATACTAAAGAGACCCTTACTAGAATATTTACAATGGTGTCTCGCCCACAGCCCAACAAATTCTATAGAAGAGTTTTTAGATTTTATTGAGAGGCTTAAACAGGCATTGAAATTCAAGCCAAATAATGGGAACTGTATACAGGGAAATATGTATCAGAACAGGAATTATAATAATGACCAAAATAGTTATCACTAATAATAATTTTTGCAGGGGAAATGGAAACAGGAACTTTCATAACGAAAATCAATATTGGGAATTAAGATATGAGATACAAGAGCCTCACGAAATGCAACACCAGAATATGAGGTTGGGAAATTAGAGATTGCCCCATCTCAGGTCCAAAGATGGCAAAATGAACTGGTATTGAAAAGGGCACATTTTTTTAAATAATTCTGTGGGTGCTGAAAATTCAACAAAGAAGTCAAAAATATTGGAGATGGAAGTTATAATAAGTAAGAATAAAACAGGGAAGCAGTGCAACTATAAATAGAGCAGAAGGAAGGTTGCAAAATGTGTGGAGAAATTTGACAGTGAGGATATGGGGCTGGAAAGTTTATTCTGCAAAAATTAAATGAACAATGGAATGCATGTATTCATGTTGAAAGATTTTGTAAACAAAAAGAGAGGCAGAGGTGGATATGAATTTGGTGGAGGTGGAATGAATGACGAATTCTAATGAGACACTAATCAGTTGCAACATTTATAGTAATGTAGGTGAAAGTAATGTAGATGATTTTGTATCAGAGGGGGTAAATGAAGCTGTATGTGAAGGTGGTAAAGCTGTAGTCTCATCAGCTGGAAACAAATTTTGTAGTGTATTGACAGAAGTATGTGAAGGTATTTGTGAAGACGCTACAGCTATAGTCTCATCAGCTGAAGACTGAACTTGACATCTTAGGTGCTGAAATTACGAAGTTTGAAGTTACTTATTTAGATATCTGAGGAAGGAATTTGTGCTTTTATTTCTATAGCTGGAAGTGAACTGATGGTTCTTGATGAAAGCATGAATTACGAGTGGGTGTGGAAGTGTGAATGTGAAAGTAATGTGTTATGTAGTAGATAAGAATAGAAAGTGTTGGAGAAATCTGAGAGTAGAGAAAATGTAACAGAGACAGAGGTAAATCCAAGTTTGACACAATTCGAGCAGACTGTGAATTCTAATGTGGAACAATATCATAGCAGCAATTCATATGGTATATCAGTGTAGGTTGATGGCATTACTAGTGGTGAATTCTACAATGCATCGTTGGACATTATGGATGTTTTAAGGAAGGAAGCTTATGAGTTATTGATGGATGTTAATGGAGTTAATTATGATAAAGTTTGCAGTGCTTTGGTGGAAATAAGTGAGTATTTGTTTATATTTGTTTAAGGTGTATGGTTAGATGTGAAAATGTAGCAGCTACTGATACTGTTAATTTGGAGGAAGCAAACAGTATATTTGATGCTTACAAGTATGATGAAATGATGGGTTTTGAGGGTGATTTAAATCCTACAGATGTGTTGGAGATATATCAGGAGAATCTAGGAGTGAATAATGGAATAGAGAGTTGTTCTGAAATTATAATTTTTACCATAAATATGGAAGAAAAAGAAAGGAACATTGAAACTTATCTGAAGTCACAACGCTTAGAGAGGGGTGAAATTAAAAACATGCAACCTGTAAGTCAACTGATCAATGTTAATGACGAAAGAAAGTGTGAATGTATCTAAACTAAAAATGATGTTCCAGTGGTTGTCACAAATTTTGTATACGAACAAAAGAGTGGCAGTGAACAAGGAAAGGGGACTTTAATTTGAGCAATTCAAAGTATGTAGAAAAGTGACATACAGGATATTCACAATGGCAGGATCAACGTAGGCAGTAAGAGTCGCAATGCTGCATCTTGTAAAAGAAGAAAGGCATGTGTAAATAAGTGTACTTCATGTGATGTTTTTAAGAATTTTGGCAGCTATTTCTGTTTGGTGTGAAAGGTAAACTTGGTGAATTTAAATTGTATGTACAACGTAAGGTGGCATAACCTGGTGCATGATTTTTGATGTGCAGAGGTCGGCAAGACAATTTTATTATTTACATAAAAGAAGAATATAAATGGTTCTGTGCGTAAGATTTGAGGCGAAAATTTAGGGGCTATTTATTTGTGTTACTTGTATTTTGGATGGGTTTTCACGTAATATGTATAGTTTATTTGTAATTAATGTCCGCACAAAACTTGGTGTGCAGACCTCATTAAAATTTTAATTGTGCGTGCGAGTAAAACAATTAGTTACATGTCAAGTTTGAGGTGGTTTTTGATGGTATATTAGTGGGTTAATTCTATGATATATGTTATTTTGGAACGGTTTTGAAAAGATGTCTATGTAAAAGGTTGGCGACAAATTCATTATATGTTTTAGAGAAAAACTCTGGTGATAGGTGGTATTTTACTGTAGATATAAGTAAACATTGCTGAATGCATGATGCAGTTATCTGCTGATTTCAAATGATGTGGGCAATTGTGGCACAGGGTAGTATTAGTTTTAAAGTTTCTAATCAGATGTGATAAAATTTTAGAGAAATGATAAAATGTTATTTGATTTATAGAATTGAACAAATATTTCATAGCACAAAAGATGTGTTTTCCAGTGAGAACATGGAGAGTGTTTGAAATGTCAATGATTCCAGTGAGAAGGGTGTTCAGTGCCTGATATATGGGGATCTCTAACTCTTACTGTTAATTAGTTACTGTTAATTACTGTTAATTAGTTGTGTTTATTTGTACATTTAATTAATGTGCCAAAATTTTATAATTTGTTTTACATTAGAAAATTTAAGATGAAAACAGGACATGTCCTAGAAGGTACGTGCTGTTTCATACACAACCACAAAGATTATTACTCTTACACACAAGTACAGTATTCCATTTATTATGTTACATACTTATTTATTATGATATGTATGTCTAATGCGATGGTACTTAATGTGCCAAATTAGTGGGCTAATGTGTCAAATTAAGTGAGAGTGTGTGTTATGTTACAAGAATGCAGGCGAGTTACTCGTCCACCTAGGGCTGTTATCAAGGAGAGCTGAATTTGCTTGCTTGGCTGGGTACGAGCTGACGGAACAAGGTTATCACGTGACCACCTCAGACAAGCACAGGTGCAGAGACAAGAATTGCATGGCTCGAAATGGGAAAAATCCCTAAGCTAGGAATCTGAATGGCTGTTACCTGCATGGCCTTTGGACAATGGATGCTCCAAGAAATGGAAGAGCATCAGATGATCTTAAAGCTGGTTAAGTTACATCTCTTTGAGATTCAATAATTACTCACATCAAATATTAATGAAAATTTGAATGTATTTGCAGTCTCAGAACAAATGGGGTGCATCCAATGACATGACAATATCTCAATATCTTTAAAACTACTGAAGTTAATATTTCACCGTAAATAAACATTTTCACAATGACCCTCTGCATTAACAACTTTTAATTGTCTCACGTGATTTCAACACATGCTACCTCTGATGATAGTATTGCATGATAGCTACTATCATCTCTGAATGCTACTATATGTTTTTATTCTATTTTTTGGTTTATTACATTTTTACATTTGTCACTGTGCAAATGTTTGTCAGGACATCATAGTTTTCACCACAGCATCAGTCCCTCTTATTTTGTCATACTTTTACTTTATTTAATGGATAGTTTACTATTTTGCCAATAACTTTATTTAAATGTTGATTCCAAGTGCTATTAAAAAGCAGTGCTAATTTAAAAGCGGTCTATTTCATATGTTAGAGGACACCACAGTTGAAAACCGAAAGAAGCTTCTGTCAAGAAGGCATAAATAATTGTTTACACAATATTTAAAAACAATCTATTGCCATTTATCATGAGCAAAGGTATGTGAGAATGCTGGCTTATTTATTTATGAATCAACTATTACTTTATGATATGAGTGTAACCGAATGTTTATGACACTGGACAGTACACTGTGTCACTGAGATGCCAACTTCTGCTGAAATTGCTGCTGCAAATGCAGCAGGATGCGACAGAGCCATACATTGAACATGATGTACTTCCCTTCTGGCTATTTCCGGTAATTAAGGGTGACAGTGTGGTACTGGTGTGCAAGACTCACACTCCCTCTTGGCTGTCGAACTTACTTGGAATTGTTTCACTGATCTCCTTTGAGGATAGTCAGCTGTGATTTTCAGCCCAGCTTCTTCTCCGAAGAATAGATGCTAGTCTGGGGGAATTTTCTACACTTTTAAATAACTCTGTACACTTGAGAATACTTTGAACTCAATCTCACTTTATTTTCATAACACTGAAACATTTCCCGTAAGCTTGACACCTTCCGGTCCGACAGAAGCTATTACAATCATCTTTCTATAAATACAGTCTATAAATCTCTCCAAGTTTAACCAGACAACTGTCCAGACTTTACGACAGTAAGTGATAGAATGAATTATTAAAAGTCCCTTCTTTTCTTTCAACAACCTTCAGGTGCTTGCAACAATAATGTTTTACATCGCACAGAGTACAACGCGTTTACTCCTTGGGCGGGCCCTGTAACTTCTTAGGTGGGCTCAGCGACTACCTGCTGGCATTGATCATCCACCCGATACACGTCCATCCTGCACACACACACACACACACACACACACACACACACACGCACGCACACACCTGTGGGGCAGTAGACATAGTTCTACTTTACCACACTTATCCCTAAAATAGCATGTGTTCAAGACAGTGGAATTACGAGCGTGTCTAGAATCTACCCCGAAATTCTTGAGGCACTACACCCTCTTGGTAGCGCCACACAGCCATCTCAAGCCCAGCGTTCTGAGTGTATATTGTCAAGGCCATTCCTGCCAGCAATCATGTACAGTGGTCACATTCATACCAAGTCTGTCTTTCTTTCTCCTCACACCCTATTACTTGACCTCACTAACTGTGGTGTTGACAATGGCATCTTTGTCACTTTAAAGGCTTTCCTGACTGTCACCACCTCACCACATCCCATCTCAAAGGTAACTAACACTCATGACCATTATGGTGTGTATTTAAAGAAAACACAAATTGCAACATCATAGCGTCACTACTAGTGTTGCACTAATGCCACTGGTGTGAAACTGAAAGAGTTATAATCTTTCAGATGCACAAACATGCCTATCAACTTTCACTTATGTGGCACAACTCCTTGGTGTTGCAAATCTGCCCCCCCCCCCCCCCCCCCCAATCAGAGTAAATGCAGTGAGAATGAATGCAGAATGGTTGTGGCAGATGGTAGGAAATATAAAGTTTTGTTGGACACAAGAGCACATGTGCCGGTGATCTCAAGAGAGCTAGTGGGAAAGAGGCACTGGAACACACCACATTACATAATTTGTTTGGGGTAGGGGTAGTGGTATGCAACCATTAGGATCAGTCGGATGAGGGTTTTATTCGACGCAACCAGGTTTCTGTGAATTGTAGAAGAGATATCTCAGGTAAGTGAGGGGCAATAGCACATCCTAAAGCTGGACTTTCTGCATCAAGCCTAAATGACGTGGAGCAAAATTCGGTGGGAAGACATTCTGACTAGGCGAAACTACTGTCAATGTTGATCTGCCACAATGAACGTCTAATGTACAAAACAATCAAGTTAAAAGTGCAAGCAATGAGATTAAGTAAGGCTAAGAGTCACAATGGATGATTGTCAAGCCTGAGTTACCAATAGATGTGTTGTGTGTAGTACAACAGTTTGAGGTGGATGCAGTGTGTTGTTTAGTGGAACTTAGTATTGTATACATACAAGAGCGGGACACAGGCAAAGTTGTACCCATAAATGTGGATAACTTCAGTGTTGAAAAAGTTAAATTGTTGAAGGTAATATTTTAACTACACTATAGAATCTGGATGAGGAAAATTGTCTCACAGATGTTGGCTGTGATGAAGCACAGGATGCACTTAGGACAGCATTTTGTGAGAGACTGAAGCATTTAAGGGGAATGGATTTGATGCAAATGGAAGGTCTGGTGATAGAATTTCAAGATTTGTTTTTTCATATGGGTCATTGCCAGCTACACCAGTAACACAACACAGGATTCCAACAGGAAAAGGCGCACCAGTGTGTCAGAGATCGTACAGAGTTCCACGATCACTTCAAACAGTTTTGGAGGAATTTATAAACCCATAGTTGGTTTATGGAATTACAGAATAGAGAACTAGTCCCTGGGGACCATTGCGATTGTGCCTGAAAGTCTATCGATAGCTCAATTAAGTGCTGATTTTGTTGCTATTACTGCTATTTGAATAGTAAGATTATGACATATGCCTACACAATTCCAAACAACATGAAGATGACACACAACCTAAGGCAAAGTCAGTACTTCTAGTCAATGGACTTAAGGGTTGGATACATTCAGTTAAAAGTTCCTCCAGAAAATAGACCGGAAATGGTGTTTGCAGCATATTTGGGACAATGTCCGTATTTAAGGACGCAATTTGGGTTAGAAAGCACCATCAACATTCCAATGGCTGCTGGATGGAATGCTAGAGAACTGAAACCACATCTATATCTCTGATGTATTGCTGATATAATCGCATTTTCAAGGGATACGTAAGAACACAGACAATGTCTGAGAGAAGTGTTCAAAAGATTATGAGCAGCCCATTTGATACCCAGCATGGAAATACGTCACTTTGTGCTCGAAAAGGTTAACTATCTGGGATACATCATTAGTAGGGACAGGGAAAGGATTGATCTTAGGTTAACAGAGGTGATGCAAGAGTTTTCCGATATCATGAACAACCCAGGAATTACTATTTTTTTTCTCTGTCGCACAAATTATTGTAGAAAATTCATGAAGGGTTTTGTGGATATTGCTGGGCCACTTACACAGTTGCTTAAGAAGGGGATTACATTTGTATGGTTGAAAGAAAGCCACGAAGTACTTGTCAAGTTTCAGAGTGCATTAGCATTGAGACCATTTCCAGACTTTCAGGAGGAATTCATATTATAGTGTGATGTGTCAAATCTTGCTCTGGGGTGCATTTTGAGACAGGAGATCAATGGTCAACAGCATCATGTTGCCTATGCATCAAGACAGTTTAACACAGTGGAGAACAACTATTCCACAACAGAAAGGGAAATGCTTAGCTGATATACAGAGCGACGTACTTCAGGTGTTACTTGTATGCAAGGAAACACAAGGTAGTCACAGTGTGTGCTGCTTTGGTTACTTGGTTTGAAAGACCCATACAGTAGACTGATGAGGGGGTTATTGAAACTCACTGAATTTGAGTATGAAGTAATCCAAAAACCAGGAAAGAAAAACAGAAATACAGACAGGATAAACAGAAAAATCGCTTTAATAAAGGCACTAGGGGTCACAATCTTGGAGAATGGTTTGTTGGCTGACTGAGGGAGCAAGTGAGGTAAGGAACCAAACAACAAGGTAGTCAGTCCCTTGAGTGAAAGTGATGAATTCAGAGGTAGAGACATCCGCCAAGAAAGTTTTCTCATCTAGCTGGGAGCTTCATAACAGTACAACCTAGAAGGCCAAAAATGTAATAGTTATCTTTTGTAGTGTCAATAAAAAAAGCAAGATGGAGGAGATAGTGAAGCCAGGAGGTTGGCATCCTTGGAGCTCTGATGCAACAGGAAGTATTCCACTACCAATCCATTACAGCCAAGAGAGCCCACTATTCAACAGTGTGACAGCCAGAATAGAAAATTGGGAATGGTAGGAAGGAGGCAAACAATCAAAGTGCAGAATGAGATTTTCACTCTGCAGCGGAGAGGAAGGTAGGAGACGAGGTACTGGCAGAAGTAAAGCTGTGAGGACAGGACGCGAGTCGTGCTTGGGTAGTTCAGTTGGTAAAGCACTTGCCCGCGAAAGGCAAAGATCCGGAGTTCGAGTCTCGGTCCGGCACACAGTTTCAATCTGCCAGGAAGTTTCAATCTAAAAGTGATTAAAACCAAGCAAAATAGGAAGTAGGATCTGGGATCCCCTAGACGTAGCATATGGTGGGACATACCCACCACAACCACCCTGGCTGTGCTCCAGAGTCAGATCAAAACCTTATAACTAAGAATAAAAACCATTTTCACAGAGAAAACTAAGAACCCGTTCAACCATCTGTGAATCATACAGAAGTCCGTTCTTATCATGAAGGGCCAAAAGAAGGGTGCATTCCTCCTAGATATGAGCTATTGTCTCACAATGTGGGGGTGGCTCATTACACAAAAGAAATTATCGATTAACCTCATATGATCAACGCGGAGATGATGCAGGACTGTGAATTCCTTCTGTGAGAAGTGGAAGGACGAGCACCATGTTCCAATTGTCACTTCAACTGTGGAGAGTTTATCAAATAGGCCAGCAGTGCACCAGACGTCATTGCATTTCAGAGGAAGCAAAGATCTCATATGCACCTGCAAATCCAGAACTGGGTTTTATAAAAGGAATGGGGAGTGAGTAAGTGCTCATCCAGCCATATCGTTGGCCAGTTCATTCCCATGGTACCCACATGATTTGGGGCCCACAGAAAGACAATTGAGCAGGCAGCATCATGAAGCTCAGTGATAAGATTATGAATAGTGGAGACCAAAAGTTGGAAGCATAGCATCACTCAATAGCCTGGAGAAGCTTACTGAGTCAGTACATATTAAAACATGGTCAGCAGTGACTTGTTTAATAAAATGGAGGGCTCTGCTAATGGCTTTCAGTTCAGCCATACACACCCACATGTTCCTGGCAGCAAATGGTGTTTCACACCAGCAGATGTAAAAACATGCCCCGTCTGATTCACAGTTTTAGAGCCATCGGTGTAAAAGACAGTAATACCCTGGAAATCTTAAAGGACTGTATGTAACAGACACAGAAAGGTCACAAGAAGAGGAGGAGGAGGAGGAGGAGGAGGAGGAGGAGGAGGGCAACTGAGACTTTAAGATCTAGGAAGATACCAGATCTAATCTGAAGCCTGGGTACCACTCAAGGAGAAATACATGAGACAACAGTGAGAGCACAAGCCAGGGAGGGGAGACTGAGATCCTGGCAGAAGGAAGCAAGGTGCAATCCAATTGGTAGCCCCAAAAAACCACTTGTTCATAAATGGAATGTGATATTTTGGATGATCAAGGAATTGTCAAATGGCAATTGCATAGGAGATCAAGAGCTGGTACCATCAAATCTGAAGGGGAAAGATCACTGCTTTGGCAGGGAGACTGTCTATAGGGCTAGTTTGAAAGGCACTGGTGGCTGGACACACATCAAGATGGTGGAATGGGTCTTTTAAAGCTGAAGGAGCTGCCAAGCCACAAACCTGGCAACAGAAGTCCAGCTAGGATGAAACCGGGGCATGGTAAATAATAAGGATAACAGTAGCATGACCTATGCTCCAAGACGTGTGGGCTAGGAAGAAGAGAGTTAAGCTTCTATATGCAGCTAGTCTTCAGGTGACAAATATGAGGCAGCCAGGCTAGGTCAGGAAGTCGAAGAAATAGACTGCACAACAACAGAGGTGCTGGTACCAAAGTAGTCCCAGGTCAGGATGGGCCTTGGTATGATGGCAGAAATGCATGGACTGAATTTTTGTTTAGAGAGAACTGACAATCACAGGAAAGTAGCCATGCAGAGGCCAGCCAGGTGGCACCTCGGAGTTGATGATCAGCACAGGCTACCAAGTGGGAGTTGTTGTTGTTGTTGTTTAAGGGGGACTAAACAGCTAAGGTCATCAGTCCCCCATTCCAAAAAACCGGCGAAACAAAATTTACAGAACAGGTAAAACCCCAAGGGGGGAGGAGACGCCCCTCCCCCCAGTCACTGAAAGAACACCAACGTGTCAGCGAACACTAGAGACAAGAAGAGTACAGACGAACACTGGACAGAAAGAAACGGAAGAAAATAAGAGGGTCGGAGACTGGTTGACTGACCATGGGTACAAAAATTGGGAAAGAGTCAACCATCCGAATACACACATTAAAATCTGCAACCAATGAGACACTCGAGGAGAAGATACACAGAAAGGGAAAGGGACAGGTCCCCCTAAATGGAACCATAAAAAGGACTACCACGGATAAAATTTAAAACGTCGTCAGCCATGGAGGCATCGTCGCATAAAACCAAAGGCAACATGCCCGGGAGATTAAAAGTCTGCCGGAGGATGCGCAGGCGGGGACACTCCAACAAAATGTGGGCGACCGTCAACCGGGACCCACACTGACACAGGGGGGGATCCTCCTGACGCAAAAGATGTCCGTGCGTCAGGTAGGTATGGCCGATGCGGAGCCGACACAGGATGACAGAGTCCCTGCGAGAAGCCCGCAGGGAGGACTGCCACACATCGGTCGTCTCCTTGACAGCCCGCAGTTTATTCGGAGAAGTCAGGCTACGCCACTCATCACGCCACATCTGAAGCACCTTACGGCGCAACGCCAGCTGCAAATCACGAGCCGGGAGGCCGATCGCCAAAGTGGGGGCGTCGACCGCCCCTTTGGCCAGCCTGTCGACACGTTCATTCCCCGGGATGCCAACGTGACCTGGCGTCCAAACAAAGACCACCGAACGACCAGAGCGGGTAATGGCAAAAACAGACTCCTGAATAAAGGATACCAGAGGAGAAGAGGTATAGCAGCGGTCGATAGCCTGGAGGCTGCTCAGGGAGTCACTGCAGATGACGATGGACGTGGCTGCTCAGGGAGTCACTGCAGATGACGATGGACGTACCTGAGCAGGAACGCATATGCTCAAGAGCGCGCAATATGGCCACCAGCTCTGCAGTAAAAATACTGCAGCCAGCCAGCAAGGAGCGCTGTTCAACATGGGCAGCGTGAGCAAAAGCGTAGGCAGGACGACCATCCACCAGGGAACCATCAGTGTAGACAGGCTCACAGCCTGAAAATGAGGCGACGAGCGCAAGAAAACGGTGACGGAGGGCCACATGCGGAACCGAGTCCTTGGGTTCCCGTGCCAAGTCCAGGCGGACAGACGGACGGGTCATACACCTGGGAGGCGTGGGTGCACAGGCCCGGAAGGGCGGCAGAAGAGGGAATGACCCCAGTTCCGACAGCAGGGACTGGACACCGACAGCAATGGAAAGCCCAGACCTAGGTCGCCGGTCGGGCAGAGGGAGGACCTTGGCAGGGAAAAGCAGGCGATGATTGGGATGGCCCGGTGAGCAATGCACGTGGACAGCATAGTCGGCGAGCAGTCGGTGGCGGCGAATCCGCAGCGGGGGAACCCTGGCCTCCACCAGCAGACTATCCACGGGGCTCGTACGGAAAGCACCAGTTGCAAGCCGAACCCCACAGTGGTGTATGGGGTCCAACAACGTCAACACTGAGGGCGATGCAGACCCATAGGCCAGGCTCCCATAATCAAGCCTGGACTGCACAAGGGCTCTGTACAATCGCAACAGCGTGCTGCGATCTGCACCCCAAGACGCATGGCTCAGGCAGCGGAGGGCGTTGAGGTGCTGCCAGCACTTTTGCTTCAGCTGAGTAATATGAGGAACCCATGTGAGCCGGGCATCAAAGACGAGTCCTAAGAAGCGGCTAGTGTCCACCACTTCAAGTAGGTGACCGTCGAGGTAAAGTTCCGGATGAGGGTGGACCGTCCGATGCCTGCAGAAGTGCATAACTCGAGTCTTGGCCGCAGAGAACTGAAATCCATGAGTCAGAGCCCATGATGCCGCCTTGCGAACGGCTGCTTGCAGCCTGCGTTCGGCGACTCCCGTAGTCGTTGAGCTAAATGAGATGCAGAAGTCGTCGGCATACAAAGAAGGAGGCACCGACGACCCCACAGCTGCAGCCAGACCATTAATGGCCACTAGAAATAAGGAAACGCTCAATACCGAGCCCTGCGGGACCCCATTTTCCTGTATATAAGATGAACTAGAGGCGGCACCGACTTGCACCCGGAAAGAGCGGTGCAATAAAAAGTTTTGAAGAAAAGCTGGAAGCTGACCACTAAGACCCCACTCGCGCAACGTAGCAAGGATGTGATGCCTCCATGTTGTGTCATATGCCTTCCGCAGATCAAAAAATACAGCAACGAGATGCTGACGGCGGGAAAAGGCCGTACGGATAGCAGATTCCAGCCGCACCAAATTGTCCGCAGCAGACCAGCCCTGACGGAAGCCACCCTGGGATGGAGCGAGGAGACCGCGCGACTCAAGGACCCAACACAAACGCCGACCCACCATACGTTCGAGCAATTTGCACAAAACGTTGGTTAGTGTAATGGGACGATAGCCGTCCACCGCCAGAGGGTCCGCACCGGGCTTCAAGATGGGAACGATAACACCCTCTCGCCATTGCGACGGGAACACGCCCTCGCTCCAAATGCGGTTAAAGATGGTGAGGATGTGTCTCTGGCAGTCCCTGGAGAGATGCTTCAGCATCTGCGCGTGGATGCAGTCCGGTCCTGGCGCTGTATCAGGGCAATTGGCGAGGGCAGCGAGGAATTCCCTCTCGCTGAAAGGAGCATTGTATTTTTCAGAACGACGTGTGTGGAACGATAACGGCGTCCGCTCGGCGCGCTCCTTTAGAGAGCGAAAGGCAGGAGGGTAAGTTGCAGTCGCAGAGCTCGTAGCAAAGTGCGTGGCAAGGTGGTCAGCAATGGTGGCGGCGTCCGTGCAGACAGCGCCGTCCAGGGAGATTCCAGGGACACCCATAGGGGTCTGGTATCCATAAATCCGCCGGATGCGGGACCACACGAGCGACGGGGAGACACGGGAGCCCAAGGATGAAATGTACCTCTCCCAGCATTCCTGCTTACGCCGTGCAATAAGACGACGGGCCAAGGCACGGAGCTTCTTAAAGGCGATGAGGGTCTCCAGAGACGGGTGCCGCTTATGACGCTGGAGAGCCCGCCTACGGTCGCGAATAGCCTCAGCAATCTCCTGCGACCACCAGGGGACAGACTTCCTCCGAGGGAGTCCAGAAGAGCGAGGGATGGCAGTCTCGGCCGCAGAAATAATTGACGAGGTCAAGACACGGACCACCTCGTCAATGTCACCCTGTGGGAGAGAAGCAATGGTGGCAGCGGAAGTAAAAGCCGGCCAGTCAGCCCTGTTGAGAGCCCAGCGGGGCAGGCGCCCAGAAGAATGACACTGGGGCAGTGACAAATAGATGGGAAAATGGTCACTACCACACAGATCAGGATGAACTCTCCAGTGAAGGGATGGGACAAGTCCGGGGCTGCAAAGAGAGAGATCGATGACCGAGAACGAGCCATGGGCCACACTGAAATGCGTGGGAGCACCGGTGTTCAAGAGGCTAAGGTCGAGCTGAGCCAACACATGCTCCACAGCGCGACCACGGTCATCGGAGACAGTCCCACCCCATAGAGGGTTGTGGGCATTGAAATCGCCCAGAAGCAGCAATGGCGGCGGGAGTTGAGCCAGCAGCGCAGCCAAGACATGTCGGGGGAGTTGCCCATACGGAGGAACGTAAACAGAGCAAACAGTAATAGCCGGCGAGAGCTCAATCCTGACAGTGACTGCCTCTAAAGGCGTCAGAAGGGGTACTGGTGAGCTACAGACAGAGTGGTGAACAAAGAGGCAAACTCCACCTGAAGCTCGTTGACAGTCAGCGCAGTTCTTATAGTATCCCCGATAACCGCGAAGGGCAGGGGTCCGCATTGCTGGAAACCAAGTTTCCTGAAGAGCAATGCAAAGAACATGGGAAACACTCAAAAGCATCCGGAGCTCAGGCAGGTGGCGGAAATAACCGCCGCAATTCCACTGGAGAATGGAAGCAGGAAGGGACTGGGAGGGCGTTAAGTCCACTAAGAGGCAGACGGCGCCGCAGAGTCAACGGCCGCCACCGAGCGAGAGTCAGCTGTGTCCATAGGAGAGGTCCCCGAGGGTTCCGTGAGGGCGAGATCCGCGGCAGAGGCGAGGATCTCCACCGCATCCCCAGAGCTATTGACAGCAGGCAGTACTGAAACTGCCGGAGCGTCCTTCTTCTTGGACACGTTCCGGTCCTCCTTCTCGCGTCTGTCCTTTGGCTTAGAGGGCTGGGAGAGTTTCTCTGAAGGAGCGTCGGAGGCTGACGACGACGCAGAAGCCCTACGACCAGCAGGTGGATGAACCTTCAGCCACTGGCTGACATCCGGCGGGGTAGCAGAAGAAACGGAAGAAGGGAGGGCCCCGAGGGACCCCTTCCGCGAGAGAGGAGCCGGCAGAGACGACGCCGGCGGAGACGACGCCGGCAGAGAAGGGGGAGGGGGAGGGATCGAGCCCCCTGGTTTTGGAGCAGATGTCACTCCTGAAGCATGTGCGGGGGGAGTGACAGAAGGGGGTTTGCCCCAACTGCTAAGGGGGCAACAGAGGAAGGCTTGCCCCCAGACACAAGGGGGGCAGACAGAGATGGACGGCCCCGAGGGCCAACTGAAGGTGGCACAGAGGAGGCGACAACTGCCGCCCGCGAGGGCGACAATAACGTAGCTGCAGCATAAGAAGTTTGAAGAGGGACAGGATGCAACCTTTCAAATTTCAGTTTTGCCTCGCGATAAGTAAGCCGGTCCAGGGTCTTAAATTCCATAATCTTCCGCTCCTTATGAAGAACGGGGCAGTCCGGCGAGCATGGAGAGTGGTGTTCCCCACAGTTGACACAGACAGGCGGAGGCGCACATGGAGAATCGGGATGAGAGGGGCGTCCGCAATCTCGACATGTGGCACTGGATGGGCAACGGGAGGACATATGCCCAAACTTCCAGCACTGGAAGCACCGCATCGGGGGAGGGACGTATGGCTTGACGTCACAACGGTAAACCATTACCTTGACCTTCTCAGGCAATACAGCACCCTCGAAGGCCAAGATAAAGGCACCGGTGGCCACCCTGTTGGTCTTGGGTCCTCTGTGCACACGACGGACAAAATGCACACCACGTCGTTCCAAGTCAGCTCTCAGCTCGTCATCGGACTGTAACAAGAGGTCGCGATGGTAAATAATCCCCTGGACGATATTTAAGCTACTGTGGGGAGTGACGGTAACAGGGACGTCTCCCAGCTTATCACACAACGCCCGTGACTGGACTGGGGAGGCCGTCTTGAGGAGGATGGACCCATTCCTCATTTTAGACAAACCCGCCACTTCCCCAAACTTATCCTCCAGGTGTTCCACAAAAAACATAGGCTTTGTCGAAAGAAAGGAGTCACCATCAGTCCTGCTGCAGACAAGGTATTGTGGTACATAAGGCTCCTGCTTGGCACTAGATCTGCGTCCCTCCCATGGCGCAGCCAACGAGGGGAACGACTGAGGATCATATTGTGCAGCATCGAATTCAATTTTGCCTCGCTTAGAGACGCTGGTGGCAGTGCGACCACCAGCTTGGTGAGATTTATTGCGCTTCATTGCGCCACATCCGCCCAGATGCCACCTACTCCGAACGAGGGCTCTCCCCAAGGGCGCCACCCAGCCAAAGCAACGGGTACCTGGCTGATATCCCATTGCCCGGAGTCCCCGTGCCCCAGACAAGATGGGCACATACTCCTTGGCATGCATGGGGAGGAAACAGCTCTGGCATCTGTAGTGCGATCCCTGCGTGGTCAGGGGGCTACCACCAAGAGGGTACATGACGACCCCACCACAACGGACTGGCTACCGTGCTGGATTTTAGGTGTTGAAAGGGTCCACAGTTGCCGTGGGCGCTAAGAAGGGGATTGCGCACAAGACGAGGAGGCAACCCAGAAGACATGGGGTGTAAATCCCTCCACACGACAATAGATAGCATGCAATATGGAGGTGCACGATGGACCAATAGAAAAACACCACGTAAGGCGTCCTTCCCCAAATGGCACGCACTAACAACGGAAATTTTGAAAATGGCAGGTCAAACCCAAGTGGGGACCATCACATAAGGCCGAAACTTTGAAGACTCCTTTTAGTCGCCTCTTACGGCAGGCAGGAATACCGCGGGCCTATTCGTACCCCCGAACCCGCAGGGGGGAGTGGGAGTTGTACCAAATGCAAAAATTGTGAACAGACAACCCAGAGGTGACCAAAACCCCAACAGAGTTCACTGATCCATGAATGGCGATGAGGAAAAGAGTGATACTCAATACAGAGCCTTGTGATATGCTGTTCTCTTGGACCCACGAGGAGCTAAGTGAAGTGCTGACAAACATAGAACAATCTGTGGGATAAAAACTGATGAATAAAAGTCGGCAGTGTGTCTTGGAAGCCCCAGTCATGGAGGGAGAGTGAAATATGGTGACACCAAGCTATGTCATATGCCTTATGCAGGTCAAAAAGAACTGCGACAAAGTGTTGGCATTTAGAGAAATCCTGCCTGATTACTGTTCCCAACCTAAGCACATTGTTAGTTGTGGATTGCCCTTCCTGAAATAACACTGACAGGGGGAAAAGAGGCCCCAAAATTTGAGAAACCAGCATAATCTGTGAGTAACCGTCCTTTCAAGCAACTTTTACAGTACTTTAACTGGGCTAATTAGCTGGTAACTATCTAGAGACCTTGGGCTCTTGCCTGGATTAAGACTGCATCAACTATGCTATCTCACCACTGCAAGGGGAAGTCATCCTGGAGCCAAAGGTACTTTAAGACCCTGAAGAGATGTTGCATTCGGGGAACATTCAGTTGTTGGATCATCTGACACAACTGGGGCTGTGTCGTAGACTGAGCCTGAAGTAGTTCCCAGTCAGTGAGGAGCTCATTATAGGATTTGTTTGGTGGGGAGTTACACGTAAGAGAAAGTCTTCGATTTGTCACTTTTGTAGTACAAAGGTATCTTGATAGGAAGAAGACACTGATACTGTCACAAAATGGGTCACAAGATGTTCTGAATCGATACAAAGATCAGACCCGGAACAGCTGTTACATGATGAAGGCCCCCACCCGAAATGAAGAGGCACATTCAAACAGGAATGAGACATACCACTCCCAGCATTTCTTCTTACTGTGTTTGATAATATAGCAAGCCTTAGCATGAATTCGCTTGAAAATGGTGAGGTTGGTCTGCAAAGGATGTCATTTGAATTGCTGCAGGGCACATCCATGATCCTGAATATCTACTGCAAAGGCTTTGGTCCACCACAGTACCGGCAAATTGTGAGAGGCGGAAGAGCTTTGCATAACCTCATCAACACAATGCAACCAAAGTGGCAAATTAACAGCATAGGCATACCAAGGCCAGTTGGCTCTGTGTAGTGTCCAACATGGTAGATTAGGTGAAGAAACTGTTGATTGTTAACTGAAAGGTGCCATTGGTGACACTGAAGTGTGTAGGAGAACCATTACTGAGGAGGCACAGATCATGGTCTGTGAGAAACTGGTCAATTAGAAAGCCCCTACCATATGAATTGGTACTCTCCATAGGGTGTGGTGTGCAATGAACTCCACAAACAGGAAAAAAGGGGTGGGGGTGGGAGGGGAAGTAGTTGGATTAATGTGGTCAATTCAACAGAAGTTTATGGCCTGCCAAGACACTGCAAAAGGCAATTGCCGAGGCCCTTTGCACCAAAGCCACTTTGCCTCCACTAAGGCACAAAATGGAATCAATTCACCAATGACATCCATACAAACCAAAGTATAGACCCCCTCCACATGCTCTATCGGGACCTATCAGGAAGTGCCCTTATGGCATACCATATCACTCAGCTGTAATCAACGGTGCAATTGAGAGGCTGCTCCCAATGATCTCTACATAAAGTAACCTCACATCTTCATGCATGTCCGACAGAACACACAATAGCCCTGGAGTGTTAGACAGTAGTCACGAGTGTAGTGTATTCTCTGAGAGCACTGCAAACTGCAGAAGTGGTGTAGTTCTGGTGTGTGAAAGTAGTACCAATTATAATTCCACTGAAAAATCATATGACTGGTGGCCAGTTTAGACAGGAAGGGGCCAGGAAGGCCTCACACCGCAGGATCACTGCCTGCCACCAGTGGGGATGGAACCACATCCACAATCATCTGTTCAGAATCCAACAGCACAGAGGGATCTGGCACCTATGCGGGCAATGGAGGACCCTTGAACTACTACTTCTTCTTCTTCTTAACCTTTGGTGGGCAAGATCTGCTCGAGGCTCTATCCACACTGAGTGCGGGGACATATGAAGAGCGGACACCCCTGAGACTGACATGCCATGACTTCTTTAGGCATTGTTTGGTGTTGGGCCTCATGTCCCAGGGTTGATGGGGAGAGGAATCCCAAGAGGGTGCCCTATTATGGATAGACATCGAAGGAGGACGCTTCACTGCCTCGGTGTGACAAGTGGCTCCTGAAGAACCTACTGTAGAAGCCACAGGAGAGGAGGTTGGTGGGAGATCTCTTTGGGGAAGGGGAACATTAAGGTAGGGGTGGGGGCTGCAATGGTCATGTTAGCACGACTGATTGCCATACCCATGAATTAAGACATTCTTATCTCTTGCGTGCCTTAGCATACGACAGTCAACAGAATTGTATTCTTGGATCCTCTGTTCTTTCTTGCGTGCCGGTTGGTGGTCTGCCACAGCAATTTGAACTCCTGCTGTAATAACTTAGCACCCACACCCAAACCTCCAGATGTCAGACACTCAGATCAGGACCAAACATGTGTCAATATTGTATCATTCAAAACACCAATTTAGTTCGTGCTGTGTGCTGTCATCCAGTGGATGTGTAAATGGTAATTAAAAATGACACCAAAACTATGGAGTCTACCCAAACTATACCTGTGAGCACTGAATGTAAAGATCTCTGGTAGATGAATTGCTACAGCATCAGATTGTTGTACCAAAAGTCATGAGTCCGAAACCCACTGATGATGATTTTTTTAAAACAGATTATGCCTGAATATAGCGGAGAAGATTTTTCTGCCACATAAAAGTACGCTTCAGTGTTTACAGGAACGTTTTTTTGGCAGTCTGCTTTCACTTCGTTATTTGAACGTAGCAAACCTGTAGAGTACATTTGTACAGATGGGTGTGGTGTTATCTACACAAACATATGCTATAGAATTGCTACTTTCAACTAATTACACTAAAGCAGACAGCCAAAAGACTGTTGCTACAAACTCCGAAATGTCTATTACATGGCAGAAAAATGTTCTCCCGTATAACAATTTCACATGTAATCTGCTAAATCACCATCTGTGAGTTTTGAACTTGAGACCTTTAGCACAACAATCTGACACTACCAACTCATTTACCAGACATCTTCATATTCAGAGCTTCCAGATATGGTTTGCCTATACTGTGTACTTCTAGTGTTACTTTTAATTACCATTTATGCATATTCTACTGGATAACAGCACAAAGCACAAATTAAATCGGTGTTTTTCTTGATACTCTACCAACACACGACGTCTAGTACCGAACTGAGCATCTGACATCTGGAGGTTTGGGTGTCAATGCTGGGGGTGCCACTCTGTGCCAGCAGACAATGGCAAGGAGTGGCCTGTGTACCAAGGAGGGGAAAAACATACAGACACAAGCAGACATATTTAAAGGCCTGTGTGTGTGTGTGTGTGTGTGTGTGTGTGTGTGTGTGTGTGTGTGTGTGTGTGTGTGTGTGTGTTTTTTTTATTGTGCCTATCTACCGGCACTTTCCCACTTGGTAAGTCATGGAATCTTTGTTTTTACTATAGGGTATTAACTTTGTTATATGGTTGTGTTAGGGTAGGTTTTATTGTAAGGGTATTTAGACATGCTGTTCTGAGACAGCAGGTGTCTTTGGGGAGATGAGGTAAGATCAGTCCCTGTCCTCAGGTTTCTGTACAGGGGAAAGGCTAAAAAAGAATGCTAGTTTTGATGGTGCTGTATCTCTTCACTGGAGATGGAGTGAGGACTCTACAGGATCATCAGTTGGATGGAGGAGTTGTGTTTTCTGAGCAACCAGAGGTGGTGTTATCCAGCCATGTGTATTTATTAGGTTTAGTGGTTAAAGTGTGGGAGTTGCAGAATGAAATTAAGAGGTTGGAAGAAGTGTTTACTGGAATACAGCAATTAGCTGTTAGTAGGGGGTGTAAGACTAGTCTCTGAGGAGTTCTGAAATTTGCTTGAAGTGTATGGATGATTAAATGAGGAGACACAAAAGTAATCTGAGTGGTTCCACACAAACCCAGGAGAGTACAAAAAATGATGGACAGATGATGGTGTGGAATATTAAAGAATATCTTTAAGATGGGAAACTTCAGTAATGCAAGCAAGCAAAACAGCAGAGACTGGAAGGTGGTTAGCAGAGGCAAGTGAATTAACTGTGGAGTGGCAGATCATGAAGTTGGACAGTGGCATGCTAAACAACACATGCATGCTCCATAAACTGACTAAGGAGCTTTGGGATTATGCCAGGGCCTCGGTTACCATTCTGACTTGAGATTTGGAAGCAGTACAAGCTTGAATATAGGTACAGGATGCAAGACTAGCCTTAACAAGGCTATTTCACTCCCTGGACGATACTATTTGGGAAACTAGGGTGGAGAAAGCTTTTGACAATGTTGACTGGAATACTCTCTTTCAAATTCTGAAGGTGGCAGGGGTAAAATACAGGGAGCTAAAGGCTATTTACAATTTGTACAGAAACCAGATGGCAGTCATAAGAGTCGAGGGGCATGAAAGGGAAGCAGTGGTTGGGAAAGGAGTGAGACAGGGTTGTAGCCTCTCCCCGATGTTATTCAATCTGTATATTGAGCAAGCAGTAAAGGAAACAAAAGAAAAATTTGGAGTAGGTATTAAAATTCATGGAGAAGAAATAAAAACTTTGAGGTTCGCCGATGACATTGTAATTGTGTCAGAGACGGCAAAGGACTTGGAAGAGCAGTTGAACGGAATGGACAGTGTCTTGAAAAGAGGATATAAGATGAACATCAACAAAAGCAAAACGAGGATAATGGAATGTAGTCAAATTAAATCGGGTGATGCTGAGGGAATTAGATTAGGAAATGAGACACTTAAAGTAGTAAAGGAGTTTTGCTATTTAGGAAGTAAAATAACTGATGATGGTCGAAGTTGGGAGGATATAAAATGTAGACTGGCAATGGCAAGGAAAGTGTTTCTCAACAAGAGAAATTTGTTAACATCGAATATAGATTTATGTATCAGGAAGTCGTTTATGAAAGTGTTTGTTTGGAGTGTAGCCATGTATGGAAGTGAAACATGGACGATAACTAGTTTGGACACGAAGAGAATAGAAGCTTTCGAAATGTGGTGCTACAGAAGAATACTGAAGATAAGGTGGATAGATCACGTAACTAATGAGGAGGTATTGAATAGGATTGGGGAGAAGAGAAGTTTGTGGCACAACTTGACTAGAAGAAGGGATCGGTTGGTAGGACATGTTTTGAGGCATCAAGGGATCACAAATTTAGCATTGGAGGGCAGCGTGGAGGGTAAAAATCGTAGAGGGAGACCGAGAGATGAGTACACTAAGCAGATTCAGAAGGATGTAGGTTGCAGTAGGTACTGGGAGATGAAGCAGCTTGCACAGGATAGAGTAGCATGGAGAGCTGCATCAAACCAGTCTCAGGACTGAAGACAACAACAACAACAACAACAACAACAACAACAGGGTGGAGTTAACTATCTACAAGTGGTCATCCACAAAAAGCTACGTGGGCAGTTAAGTCCCAGCCTGCTGTAACTCTAACAGTGTTTGAGAGGATTGAGACAGATGCAAGAATTGCCACAATTACAGCTACTAGTGGAGTGGAGCAGCCAAAGCTTGCCATTCTTCTACTATGGTGCAATGATGGGTATAACAACAGAGAGTATGTATAGGTGGAAGTACAGGTAATCTACAAGCATTTAGTGTTCAGGTTTTACATTGTATATGCTTGTCCAATGAAGTTAGCAGAAACTGGAAAATTTGTGCAAATAGCAGAAGAAGGGATGCTGTTACTAGCAGGAGATGGAGATCAACATGTGATGATCAAAGGTGAGCTCCAGCAATGCCATAGTGGGGTAGTGATCGTATGTCAAACCTTGAAAAATTTTGGGAAGTAGGAGAACATGCATCATGCAACTCTTCAGGGGTAAAAGAAGAGGGATATACTTGCAAAAAAGATGTGACAGAACTGGAACCATATTTTCAGAAGGCAGATTTACACTGGATATACTTCTTTTACAATTATGTAGTAGTGGGCATTAGCTGTTATAACCAGTGGAAACTAATGAGGGTGAGATGTTTGGAATTATGAGACAGCAGATTGTTTATCTATGGGACCGTGTGTGATATTCTGGGACCCACAGTTCATTTTCCAGCTACTATGACAGGAGTTACATCTATACTGTCCAAATGGACCTCTAGAGATGCAGCAAACTAAACCTTACATTCCTTAACAACACCTGTGAACTTAGCCTGGACCGCTCACTAAGTCGAATGGTAGCAGCCCAGGAGGATCACTGCAGACCTATTGTTGCAACATGTGGAACAGTTCTGGTATGGTAGGCATCAAGTAACTGAGCGTCACAATTCCCAATGCCAAGCGAGTTATTTTGCTCTGCCTCGTTCTCAGTATTTAAACGACAAACAATGGCAATCCAAGCTCCTACCACTGGCGAGAGGTGAAAGATAGATTTATGGAGTCAGGGATGAATGCAGTAATTAGCACAGTAGTTAAAAATTGCCCCTTTTATGTATTGGGGGCAGAAGTAATTACAACAGAGTTCAGAGCTGGGGTAAGACCCAAGAGACAAGGTCTCCTACATAGGTAGTCAGAGTAGTGTCACAACATTGGTTAGTCAGAAAATGACTAGCCTTCATCAAAAGTAAGGAAAAGCAGCCTGAAAGCACCATATGATATTGCGTTAACTGCTGCAGGTCAGTAGCTGCAAGTGTGCCTACAACACACACACACACACACACACACACACACACACACACGTCTGTTGTGTGTGTGCGTGCGTGCGTGCGTGCGTGCGTGGGCACGCGCGCGAGCGAGCGTAAACCTGTCCTTTCCCCCCCCCCCCCCCCCTAAGGTAAGTCTTTCCGCTCCCGGGATTGGAATGACTCCTTACCCTCTCCCCTAAAACCCACATCCTTTCGTCTTTGCCTCTCCTTCCCTCTTTCCTGAAGAAGCAACCGTTGGTTGCGAAACCTAGAATTGTGTGTGTATGTCTGAGTGTGTATCGACCTGCCAGCACTTTTGTTTGATAAGTCACATCATCTTTGTTTTTATATAATCATTTACAGACACATTTAGCTGAAATGTTATGCAAGATATGTATTTTTGCATAGGCTGCAACTGTTGAATTCCACCCTCCTTGATGAGCACCAGCCATCTACAAGGGAACCTCCACCACTACATTTGTCCCCCTCCTGCCTTGCCACCTGCACAGCCAGGAACCAATTTATTTTTTTGTGTACTGTAATGGGTGCATTCCTTTGATTGTACCCGACAGCAGTAGCTTCTCATATTAGACACATACATTTGATATACTGTATAAAAACTTGGCTGGTTCATCAATACAGTCAGAGTACAGAACACATTTCATAAAAAATCGTCAAATGCCGAGTCCATAAAAACGCAGGCTGGGGACCTTCTTGCAAGAGTATTAAGCTTTGCATGTAAGGATTAAAATGGGAAAGGCAAACGGTCGACTTTGGTTTATTGAGAGAGTTTTAGGACAGTGTGGTTCACCTGTAAAGGAGATCGCATGTAGAACACTAGTGCAAACCATTCTTGAATATTGTTCGAGTGTTTGGGATCCCCAACTGGGAAGACATTGGAGCAATTCAGAAGTGGGCTGCTAGATTTGCTGTCGGTATGTTTAATCAACACGCAAGTATTACAGAGATGCTTCAGGAACTCAAACTGGAATTTTTGGAGGGAAGGCGATGGTCTTTCCAAAGAATGCTATTGAGAGAATTTATAGAATCAGAATGTGAAGCTGGGTGCAAAAGATCTTACGGCTGCCAACATTCATTTGCATAATGACCGTGAAGATAAGGTATGAGAAATTACGGCTCACATGGAGGAATGTAGTCAATCGCTTTTCCTTGCTCTATTTGTCAGTGGAACAGGAAGGGAAATGATCAGCAGTGGTTCAACACACCCTCCACCATGCACTATGTGGTCGCTTATGGATTATGCATGTAGATGCAGATGACTTTCCCTTGTGCAGAGATGCAAATGGCTGGTATTTACTAACGACAACTTCTTGTCCCTCTGCTCACACTACAATGTCATGGTTTTCTGGTTCAACTGAAAAATCACAGACTGTAAGAGAATTGCACATTGAGTTCTCTGTAGGCTACTTTCACTGCTACAGCAACTTGTTTCCTGAGGAGTTCAATGTTAACTAATACCCACTAGAATTGTCAAAATGCTGAGGGAGACCTTTTATGTACTGGACAACTTTCTTTCCTGGGTAATAAGAGATATCACTCATAGTCCACTAAGTGGCTTGGAGCAGGTGATAAATTCTCTCAATGACTCATCTCCTTCAATACACCTTCAGGATTACATGTAGTTCAGCAATAAATTTTGTAGGTGATCTGCTCTCAAAAAACAGTAACGAAAGACAACGTAATTGCAACACAAGATACCTTGCTTTGAACTATTGGCACAAATTTTAATAAAACTGTGATTCTTATTTATTTATTTTACTTTCTACATCTACAGTCACACTTTGTGCGTACTTGTTAAGTGCACATACTTCCTATTCTACCATTAAATGTTCCTGTGTGTGTGTTTTTATTAGTCTAAGCTTGCCTTCAGGGTCCCTACAGAAATTTGGGGGGGGGGGAGCATTTACAGACTCCCAGCACTTGAAATTGTTTCTCAAAACTTTCTGATTAGACTTTTGGGGATAATTGACATCTATGTAAATTCAGGTTTCCTGGTCTTTCTGAGAGACACCTGAGAGTAATGCAAACCTGTGACCATTCATGGTGTCCATCTCTGACCATTCATGCTGCCTGTCTCTGCACAAGTTAAAATTCCCCATTAGTCTGATTTAGTACGAGTTCTGCACACTTGAGCAATATTCTGGGATGGGTCACAAGTATTTGTAGGCAGTGTCCTTTGTAGACTGATGCAAATTTCCCCAAATTCTGCTAACAAACAGTTGATACATTCTGGTATTAGTTTCAAGAACAGGAAAATTTTACATTTATTAACACCTAAAACTACTTTCTAATCTTTACACCACACTGAAATCTTGTCATGATCCAAGTGAATATTCGTGCAGCCTTTTTCAGACTGTAATGCATTACAGATACCTGCTTCATCTTCAAAATGACCAAGGTTACTACCATATTCCAAGTCATCCACCTAAAGTACTAATAGTAAGAGTCCTCACATACTTTCCTGGGGCACATCTGAAGTTAATTCTGTTTCTACCAATGGCTCTTCATGCAAGATAATGTACTGCATTCTCTCTACCTAGAATGCCTCAATTCCACCACTAATTTTGAGACCAATCCTGCTACACTTCTTGTAGAGAGGTGTGATCAGTTCCTTCTTCCAACTATTGGGTAGTTACCTGTTCGAGTGACCTACAGTGCATTATGTTTACAATAGAGTTAATTCAGCTACAAATTCTGCACATAACCTGACAGATATAACTGGGCCCTAAAGCCTTTATCAGTTCAAGAGATTTCTCCTGTTTCTCAAAATAGACATATTAATGCATTCATATTTGCAACAACTCAAGAATTTAACTAACAGAACTTTACAATCCACCTTTGTAGATTTTCTGCTTTTGCTGTGTAGCAAATAATTTCAGCTTCTTTGTCAAACATGAATATCAAAATACTAACTAAGGTGCCTCTAATAAACTTTAAAATGTAACAAAATTTCTTTTGTTTTTACGAGAGGTCCTTTGATTGTGTCATGTAGTCTGAGGAATTACATACTGCCCTTTTTACAACCAAATCAATTTCATCTACCCTCTCTATCCATAGTTCTAGGATCGGTATGCCATTTGTACAATAGTTTACGTTTATACGTTATGTAGACTCTTTCACTGCTAACTAATTTTGTTTCTCATTAGCATGAATTCTTGCAGTTTTACATAACCCAATCTCTGTTTTATACCCTCGACTTTTTGGCGGGTGCTGATAACCTCATTGTTGTGCGCCCTAAAACACTAATCATCATCGACTTTTTGGGATTTACTCTCTTCCTGTTGTGGTCAGCAGTGTTGAGACTGGTCAGTCATTGGAAATACAAACACTGGTGTAGCTCAGAGGAGAATTTTTTCACGTTACCCCTCATCATTGAGGAATTTCCATGCACAGTTATCTAAGGGAAGGGGAGCTGGCTAATGTGTGTGTATTCATTCAACCTGCCTGTACTATGGATGCAATGGCAAGGACACTTAGCATTCCGCACATTCAAACATTTATTATTAGACATCTAAAATTGTTAACATCTGAACATATGCAGGTTCTAATATGGTCTGCTGAGAGGTTCAGTGAGATGCAGCAAATCAAGGCAAAACCAATCTCCATTCTTAGTCCCATCAACTACTGATACTGAGAGACAGATTCATTGGTAGGTGGGTGACAACTACTTTTGGGAGTAGTAAATCCATACATTTGTTCTAACTCCTTACTGGCTCACACCTGTAGTAATGGCACTCTACATGCTGATTTATCACAACTGTAGCCTACACAGTTTTTAAAAAGGTACATGATACTTACCAGTCCATAAAACGCAAGAAAAATTGGACTGCTTGTTGCCCGAAGTTTCAGACGAGCTCTATTGAAACGGAATGTCAGGAACACAAGGAAAATAAAATTTGGCATCAAGATGATGACATCCCAAATTCGTACTCTGAAAATAGCAGAAGTATGTATTTGAAAAAGGGGTTTTGTTTCCCGTTTTCTCACACAAACTGACAAAGGCTACACAATAATAATGAAAACTGGGTTGGCAATTAAATCAAATTTCGGGCAAACAAGACACTATTATAGCTGAAATTATATCATCCATATAAAATTATAATGTTTTAAATAACTGGTTAATTTTGAATTTTACCTGCCATAATACAATAAACAACAATGCAACAATAACAGTACCACAGAATATATCAATAAAGGTCTTTTACCTTAAGATAGCAGCTGTCTAACACATTACAAAGCTTTTATTTTTAAAGTACGATATATGCTTGTTGCCAAAGGACAGTTTCAGTCATCTCATTCCATTGCTCACGTGGCAGTTATAATGGTTAAACAAAAGAACTGTAAAATATGAAAGCCTACGCATTTAATGTGGTACAATGAGCCATATTTTTGTCTGTAAGTGAATATTGATTGAAACTGAACAAATTTTAAGCCACATAAGAAAATCAACAACATATGCCTCAGAAGGATAAGATAAGAGGAAACTACTTAAGTAATTGTGATGATGATGATATGATACCATGATTATTAGAAAGATTAACACTGGCGAATAATAGGGCCTGACAGGCAGACATTATTTGTTTGTGTTGTTAGAGGGAAAAAAGTTAGGCCTAAAACTGTCACATGTATTTTCCTTGTACACGAATGTTTCGCTGATGTTTGTAGAAACTAGAAAAGATGACACTACTATGTCATAGTAAACTACAGATGACATTCAAGGATGTGAAATGGTAAAAAGTTCACAGGAGACAGTATAATCCACAAGCATGTGAAATCAAATATAAAGACAAAGTGCTTCTATGGATACGTGAATCACGACATACACATACATAAGAGTTCAAAAAATACAGCGGTATGAGTAGTGGGTAGTGAACACTAAATTGCTGTAAAAATTCTTCCGAAGTATACTAGCCGATTTGACTGACGCGTTTTTGTATGACAATGTAGACGTTATATAACTTAACAGATGCGTTACATTTAACATCAGGTTTCTTTGTACACAAACGGTTTGTGTTGCACTTCGCAGGTTGGGCATGAAATGTAGTAATGAATATGCATTGTTATTACCTTGAGTTTGCGATTTCGTAGTACAGTACTAGCTTACAAATATGTTCTTCCTGAATCGGTTCTGAAGGCGTTGTCGCATTTGGCTCCCATGTAGAAGACATCATGGTAATATATCCCACGAGTTCTCTGTTGGACAACATACGAGTGGATTCGCATCGAGTTCTGATCGCCTCCTGGCCCTAAATATTGCCATCAGCGATCGAATGATACTGTAAAACACAAAACAATATCCATTTCTTAAATTCCTCACAAACCACGGGCAACAAAACACTTCCAGTTCAAAGTTCGAGAACTATTTGCGTCACATTATCAACACCTAAACAAATATTACACACGTATCAATAGACTTTTTGGGAAAACCTATTGCTAGGGATGGCAGAAATTGCTTACTACTCTCAAGTCTTCCTCCAGCTAAGTGACACATAAGGAGCTCGCAGTAATACCCGACACAACTTCAGCATTTGCAGCTTATCCTCCAGATAACATGCTTTGGGCACCCATGCGTGAAACCTCACATTTCCACAAACGTCAAACTTTTCAGTATTCTCCGCCAGTCCATGCCAACGATGTTATTATCAAACTTGTGCAATAATAAACCCACTGAGTACAGTTGTTTTGCCCTAAATCAAAGTTGGTATTAGTACAAGTACCAATAAAAATTGCAAACCATCGGCACACAGTGGACAAGTCGACTAACAATTTAAGCATTACCAGGATAGATATCAAACTGCAAATACTAGGACACTTTTTCTTAAATTTTAGACACACACAAAAAAATCGTCGTCAGAAAGTGAATCGGAAAACAACATTTCATATCTACTTTGCATAACTAGGAAATTATAAAGAAATTTATAAAATTTCCTCCACGAAAATCCCTCCCTTAAATAACGTTTTTTTCAGATACCAGCACACATGTTGATGACAGTCTGTTTTTTTACTATTTTCTTAAAACTCATAATCTTTTGATTTTGAATATGTGCCAATTAACGAAACAATTGATTATTTAGAAATAATATTCGGTATATTCTTGCATCTGAATAGGGACAACAAATACCAAACATATTAGAAAGCATTTTTAATAATAATAATAATTCAGTGTATTGCTTTCTTTTTGCTTATTTAGCCTGAACAGATTAGGGTCCTCAGAACCTCTCTTGAATCTTATCAGTGACAACACAAACCAAAGATATTACAAAACGTTCTCAATAATAATAATAATAATAAGAACAATAATAAAGTAATAATAATAGACCTAATAATGATAATAATAATAATTCCAATAACTTACACTAATGACAATAATAATAACAGTAAAGGGCATTTAGAATATAGCTTAGCACATTTGAAGCCACTGCACTATCATATGTGTAAATTGTGCAATATTGTGATAACTTGGATCAGTAAAATACAATACAATACAATCTTCAGTGTTATCAGAATTGGAATTGACAAAGAAAGTGAAGAAGATTGAAATGACGGAGACAGTGGCTGATTAGGAAAGAACAATATGTAAATAGGTAACTCTGCTGACAAGGGGTAGAAAGATGTTCTGGACCAGGGTGGCAGACGAGAATGAGCTGCACGGAATGTAGAAAAGATGGGTAATGTGATAGAAAGTTGACCATTAGCTGTCTTTTGAAGTTAGGAAGGAATTTAAATTCTCAGACTTTTGCAGTAGATTGTTCCAAAGTCAGATTTCTGATATAGAAATGATTCAGAAAACGTGTCAGTGCTATGTGACGGTACAGAGAGAATTTTAGTTTGCCTAAAAGGAGTATTTGTGCTATGCTGTTCAGACAGTATATTAAGAGTAGAGGAAAATGACTGAGGAGACTATAAAGAAAATACAGAGTATGATAGTCTACATTTATCAGCACACAGCCATGATAATTGTTTGTGGCTGGTGCGATGTGATCTAAAAAGTGCACATCACGAAAGTATCATAAATAAACATTCATCGGCAGTTCCAGCTTATGTGACATTTTATATGAAAGTCCTTGGAGAACAGAATCACTATAATCAAGTATGCGGAGTTTTAGTGTCTTTACGAGATTCTTATTAAGATTGGAAGGAGATGCTTTTTTATATTTCTGTAGTGAATAAAGTGACACTGACACCTTCTTACAGCTGCAGTTGTGTGCTCAGTCCAGCCTAAATAATAGCCCAGAATTATCTCCAAGCTCATTGTAGAATAAGTAAAGGTTATTTCTGTGACATTTAGGATTAATGGTGTAAGACACTCTCTGAACTGGGTAGTAAATAAGTCATTTTTGTGCGACTAAAATTGCTTGCGCCTTATGGGTTAAATTTGAAACCTATGTCCTTAGTCCTGAGACCAATACTGACGCTTGTGCCATCCCTGATATCACAAACCGTTATAGTGACCTTCTTGTGCCAATCATTACACTCATTGGGGAGACATACAGAATGAGTGAAATCACTGTAGAGCACTTGAAGAAAAATTTTGACTTGTGAGTTTAGCAAGTAGAACGCCAAAGTCGACATTGTCAAAAGGTTTGCTATAATACAAAAAGCACATAATAACCGCTTGTTGTTTATCTACAGCTTGTTTCAGTTAGTCAGTCACTTTTATAAAAGTAATCATTGTACTGAAATTTTGCTGGAAAATGGATTAGTAACCATCTAAAAAGTTATTTGCTGATACATAGTTAGCGAACTGGTCATGAACTGTTTATTCTAAAGACTTGGATAACGCTGGTAGAATGCAAATGGTCATGTAGTCGTAATAATGTTTGGCAGATACCTTGTCGAGTGATATTTCTCTGAGTCCCTGCTCCCAGGCTGTTGGAAAGGTGCTGGCAGTCAGAGGATGGTTAAAAATGTACTTTATTATGGGCAGTAGAGGACTGATGAGAAGATTGGTCGTTTGTGCTGTTATATTCGGATTTACTAGATGTAGAAAATTTTTTCGCTTATACCAGTCACTGATACTTTTAGGCAATCTATGGTTTGCACACTTGTGCTTTGGTAAAATAAAGATATGGGTTTGCCTAATTTCTCATTTAGATCCTCGATGAGAATTAGCAGTTCAGCTGCAGATTTGGGTTTTCCTATTTCTAGACCTTGTAAATTTTTCCACAGGCCAGCAGGTCTGTGAAAGTCTCCTTCTAGTGAGTGGGCATACCTGAGCATTGCATTCCTCAAAGATTGATTTACACTGTTGATTTGTTGATAGAAAGTGATACGATTCTCAGAGGTCGAGGGGCGTTTGTACATTCTGTGTGCTGCAGCTGTGATACTCATAAGGTGTTTGAGATGGTCTGTAAGTCATGATGTAGGTTCTCTCCTTACTCACACTGTTCCGCTCTTCATTTTCTTAAAACCATGATATTATCTATTAAAAAGATAGAATAATCTTTCTAAATTATCAAATATATTTATTGGTGTTCAGAATGTACTGTCATGTAACCAATGTTAAACTTTCTACCTAAAATTCCTATAATTTGAATATTACTGTGCATACATTTTCAAGGAAAAAGTACACTCGTCCAACAATTTGAAAGAGTAAAAATTGAGAAAGAAAAATGATTTAGATCTATGAGGAGACTTCAGTACAGATACCATCAATTACAATCAGGTCAAATATTGACTTAAAATTATAAATATTTTAATATTTTGTTCCCTCAGTGTTGAATAATTTATGTTTGATTATTTCTTTAGCGTGTAGACAACAGATTTTAAATTACATTGATCATTTTCGATGTGTCTCATGTAGAGGTCACTCGACTATGGACTTCATACTTGGTAGTATGCCGTATCTGGCCTTACTGATTTAGAATTTCTGTGGTTTTCCTAAATTCTTTCAGGCAAGTGCTAGGATGTTCTTCATCAAGGCCACAACTGATCACCTGTCCTGTCCTCATAAAGACATAATTATATGTCCCATGTATATGTGTATTGTTTAGCTATGTATTTATACAATAAATGTATTATGAAGGAAATCCTATATCATTGTAAAATGAACCCTGAGTGAATAACTAGGTAAATTAAATAATTTACATATGTATATATATATATATATATATATATATATATATATATATATATGCAATTAACATAAGTGCTGAACAATGAAACTATAGTACTGTTGTTGTGGTCTTCAGTTAAGAGAACTGGTGTGAAGCAGCTCTCCAAAATAGTCTATTCTGTGCAAGCCTCTTCAGCTCTAAATCATTTGAACCTGCTTTTTGTATTCATTCATTACTTAAGATATTATGTTACAGTGCAAATTTCAATCATAAAATGATTTAAACCATAATATTTAAAAGTTTATGTTAACTGAGTAATATGTGTAGATCTATACTGAGATGAGAGTAGGATAGAAAAATCGTGCCTGAAGAGGCTGAGATTTTTTGTTTGGTAAATTACAGTGGCAGCTTCAAGCAAAAATTATCTATGTTTTATCATTTTGTAGGGTTACTACTAGGCAAACTTTGTAGGTTTGCATGGGAATGAAGTGCTCAAGTTGCTCAGAATGCCACTCCATGACTGTAAAAAGGTAATAATAAATGAGTCATTTTAGTTTAAAATTAAAATATTGACTTTTCACAATATTATTCGAAAGCATGGATGATTTATAACAGAATATTAAAAATACTCAGGCTGATATTCAATTTTGATTTTTCTTGATATGAATAGTTCATTTGAAACTAAAACAAGCAGTGTTATATATTCTGATAGTTTCTAGCCAAATATATGATGCAAATTATTAGAGAAACTATATTGCTTGCTCACTGTAATATAGTTTAATAAAAAGAAAGGAAAAAGAAAGAAAAAAGGCGAAGTTTGGATACTCATATTTGTGACTTTAAATGCAAAAACTTCATTAGTTGATTGCCAGTGAGCTGTCCATAATAAAGAAAGCAGACACATGTAATCTTTTTATGGAAATAGAAGTTAGATTTGTAGTTGTTCATTTAAATTGTGACGCACTATTATTGCTGGTGCATATAATACATGTATATTAACAAAATAAAAATATAAGAATGGGTACTGAAAGAATTAACAAGCAATATATACTAAATCTTCACCACTAATTAACCTGCCTGAAATATTTCTGTGAGGAACATATGAAATAACATATTGCTAATGTTGTGTTCCTATGTCAAGGAGAGACTTACCAACTGAGTCCACCTAGCTTAGCCTCCTGGCTGTGTTGCATTTATGTTGCACAAAATTTAAAAAAAAATCAGACATTTATGGTGACCCACCCAGGTTGACATCGGTAAATTCTTTGTCTATTACAACATTTTGTAGTAAAAAGGAAGTTCCGATTTGCTATGTAGAGTTTAGGGAGATAAATTGTAGGAAGGTAATTTGTAGAAAAATAATTTGTAGGGAGATAATCTGGACCTTACTGCGATATCAGTTGTTTTTTGCATTGTGAGTGAAACTTGATATAAATTATAGACAAGTTAGGTCTTCCAGTTCTGTCTAGTAATTTGAGTTCCCCAAAGGAGCTTATTTTAATCCAGCAGGTTGCAGAAGCCGACTGCAGTTGCAGAATTCGACAATTACAACCAACTTAAGTTGTGCCATCAACACCACAGTCAGCTGACGTCCAGAACCAAAGTACTGTCCTCAAATAGGCGTCGAACAAAAAATTTCACCCCATTTAAAAACTAGATACTTCTTTGAATGTTCAAAAAGTATAAGTAGAAACAAAACAGAACTGAATTTTGTCCAGAGAAATGCAGAAGTCAGAACAATAGCTCTGGAAGTACTATTGTCAGGTCTCAGGGAAAAGATGATATCAGCGAAACAGAAAATGCAAGAGACAATAAAAAGGGAAGTTCAGGATTTAGTAGATCAAGGTTGTCTCATTATGGAATTTGCAAATGTACAGTGAAATAGAGGTGAGGTCTGAAGGAACAATGAAGGAAATAGATGAGCTTAAACATGATGTCACTCACACCAACTAAAAAATTTGTCTACATCATCTAGGATCTTCCAACATACTGGGCTCTATTATGTGAGGAGTCTTCGAGCCACTCACATATCTGTGAACTTACTCCATATGCTTGTACATTCATTAACAGCCTACAATAAGGTATCGTGTCAAATGCTTTTTTGAAATCTAGAAATATGGAAGCTGCTTGTTGCTCTTCATCTAGTTTATATCATGTGAGGAAAAGCAACTGAGTTTCACTTGAGATATGCTTTCTAAAATCGTACTGATTCATGGACATAAGTTTCTCAGTCTCAAGAAAGTTTATTACATTCGAACTGTGAATATTTTCAAGGATTCTGCAGCAAATCGAAGTAAGGGATATTGGTCTTCAATTTTGCAGGTCTGTTTGTTTACCCTTCTTATAAGTAGTAGGGCAAACTGGTTCTGGTGTGTTTTATTCACGTGGATTGCATACATTCAGCAGCAAACACGCATTCAAGGGCAAACATTTTGTTATACTAGTTGATTTATAACCTGTGTGGATAATCCATCCTTCTTAGAACCCTCCACCCCTACCCATTCCCCTCCTCCTCCCCCACCCCTCTAGGAAATCGTTAACACTCTCACCTCCCCCTTGCTGATACAAGCACTCTTCTTTTATCACATTAATTGACTAATTAAATAAATTGATTCATTAACTATCCTCTCCCCCTCCTGGAAAACACCCCAGCTCTCTCCTCCCCATACTTCCCCCTTCCTGCCCAGAAAAAAAATTGGACCAAAAATTATTCAGTCTATGCAGAACTGTTGGTGTGGAAGGTGAAAGTATTATCCTGTCCAGCAACTACTTCAACTAATTATGTGATTGCACAGCTGCAGATTGGAGGTGTCTTGTTGGAAAATTTTCATGTGTGTGCTCACTTTTATACGTAGCGATCGACTGGGCTAGTGCACAGTGCCACCACCCAAGGACATCCCGTCCATCACCAACTCCCTCCCCACCAATCCCAGAAAAAATGGCGGGAAAAATCACTGAGCTGGTAGACTGGAAGGATCCCAAATAGGAAATTCAACTACATGGAAGAAAATATAATAATATTTTGTTTATTTATAAAATACAATTACAGGAGTTGGAACTCTCTTTTATTTGGCGGAAAAAGTTCATCATTTTCTGCTGTTTTGGAAGATGCAGGTCGAGAAGAAGTAATTAAATATGTAAATAGAACGTCTTTTTTCAATCGTGCATGGAATACCATCACGAAATCGACGTCAGCATATCTCACCACACGAAATTACACTGTTAAAAGTCTTCACACCGAGCACAGGCCATATGAGCTGGGTGGTCAAGCCAGCATGGACATTGCTTCTTTGTACACCATGGGCCACCGTCGTCAGCAGGGGCAAGACTGGAGGTGTCAACATTCCGAAGTGGCTACTTCCTTTCAAACAAAGCATGAGGTGCCAGCTTCCCTTTGACACCAGGCTCACTTCTTGTTTTGCTCCCAAATACTCACTTCCCACACCAGTTCAATGGAAGCAGCTGCTCTAAGTACTCGCTGGATTAGATTAGATTAGATTAATACTTGTTCCATAGATCATGAATACGACACTTCGTAATGATGTGGAACGTGTCAGGTTAATGAAAGATGTCTGTACACGATATTACATTACACAAAATATTGCATGACACTAATGTTTAAGTTAGTTTTTTTCCCTCCCTTAATTTATATCTAAAAATTCAGCCAATGAGTAGAAAGAGTTGTCATCTAGAAATTATTTTAATTTATTTTTAAATGTTGGTTGAACATCTGTCAGGCTTTTGATGCTGTTTGGTAGGTGACCAAAGACTTTTGTGGTAGCATAATTTACCCCTTTCTGTGCCAAAGTCAGATTTAACCCTGCATAGTGAAGATCATCCTTTCTTCTGGTGTTATAGCTATACACACTGCGATTACTTTTGAACTGGGTGGCATTATTAACAACAACTTTCATAAGTGAATATATATACTGTGAGGCTACTGTGAGGATCCCTAGATCCTTAAATAGATGTCTACAGGATGACCATGGGTGGGCTCCAGCAATTATTCTGATTACTTGTTTTTGAGTAATGAATACTTTTCTACTCAACGATGAATTACCCCAGAATATGATGCCACACGAAAGCAGTGAATGAAAGTAGGCATAGTATGCTAATTTACTGAGATTCTTATCACCAAAATTTGCAATAACCCTAATAGCATACATAGCTGAACTCAGACGTTTCAGCAGACCATCAATATGTTGCTTCCTGTTTAACCTCTCATCAACGGACACACCTAAAAATTTAGAAAATTCTACCTTAGCTACAGACTTCTGTTCACGTCTATCATCTTGGCTGTACCTTTACATAACACAAAATCTTTCTCCGTGTCATTCTCCATCTCAGCCATACGACTATGGAACGCGCTCCCCTGTGATCTGCGTCTTATCCAGAACTACTCAACATTCAAGAGGGAACTCAAAACTTACATATTAGGGACGGTATAGCCACCATTCTTGTGCCCCTCCCATCTCTTTTTTTCTCCTCTCCATCACAGCTTCGAATTTTACCGTTCTATTTGTCTTCCTCTAACCTATCTACCTCTTATATATCTCTTTCACCCCATTCTATCGTCTTATGTCTCTGCTCAATGAGAATAACTCACAAGCTGCAAGAACATAACGAGAAAATTCCCAACTAACAATGGGACTGACATTCAGAAAAGAAAAGTATGTTTACTTTCATATACATAGTCATTATTATTATTATTATTACTATTATTATTATTATTATTACTACTACTATTATTATTATTATTATTATTATTGATTGTTATAATTATTTTTTATTCTTATAATTATCATTTTTTTTCTTTAACATCAATACTGCATAATAGGCTATATGTCCTTAATGTTAAGTAGAAACTGTAACTCGTTCAATCTGAGTATGCCTGGTTAGGTGTAAGAGAGGGCCTGAAGGCCCTAATCTTGCCAGGTAAAATAAATGCATAAATAAATAAATAAATATTTATTACTGGAGTTGTGCCATTTACTGCACGGAACTGTATATACTGTGTTTTATCAAATCTGTTTGCTGAGAACCACTTAATAATTTTGTGAAAAACATCATTTAAATTACATCACTTAGTTCTTGGTTTTTGGATGTTATTGCTATACTTGTAACATCAGCAAAAAGAACTAACTTTGCATCTTCATCAATATGGAATGGTAAGTCATTAATGTATATCAAGAACAGTAAAGGACCTAAGACCGAACCCTGTGGGACCCCTTACTTGATAGGCCCCCCAGTTTGAGAAATCAGCTGTTGTAATAACATTACATGAACCACTAATTTCAACTTTCTGCATTCTTCCAGTTAAGTATGAATTAAACCATTTGTGCACTGCCCCCCTCAAACCATAATGATTTAGCTTATCTAAAGGAATTCCATGATTTACACAATCAAAGGCCTTTGAGAAATCACAAAAAATACCATTGGGTGATGTCCGGTTATTCAGAGCATTTAATATTTGACCAGTGAAAGCGTATATAGCATTTTCTGTTGAAAAGCCTTTCTGAAAACCAAACTGACATTTTGTTAGTATTTTATTTTTACAAATATGGGAGGCTACTCTTGAATACATTACTTTCTCAAAAATTTTTGATAGAGCTGTCAGAAGAGAGATTGGGCGATAGTTGTTGACATCCGACGTATCCCCCTTTTTATGCAATGGCATATTTCAGTCTGTCAGGGAAAACACCCTGCTCCAAAGAGCTATTACATATGTGGCTGAGAATCCTACTTATCTGTGGGGAACAAGCTTTAAGTATCTTGCTGGAAATTCCATCAATTCAGTAAGAGCTTTTACTTTTCAGTGAGTTTACTATTTTACTGATTTCAGAGGGAGAGGTTGGTGGAAATATAGTTGTTTCAAACTGCACAGGTATGGCTTCTTCTATTAGAAGCCTTGCCTCTTCTAGTGAAGATCTAGATCCTATTTTCTCCACAACATTTAAAAAACGATTATTGAAAATATTTCCAATTTCTGATTGTTTGTTAGTACACTTGTCATTCAGTTTTATGGCACTAAAGTCTTCCTGTGCTCTTGGTTGCCCTGTTTCCCTTTCAATAATATTCCAAATTGCTTTAATTTTATTATCAGAGTTACTGAACTCAGACATGATACACATGCTTCTGGACTTTTTAATAATTTTTCTTAGTAACTCACAATAGTTTTTATAATATTGAACAATTTCAGGGTCAGTACTCCCTCTTGCTGTTAGATACAGTTCTCTTTTACAGTTGCAAGATATTCTTATTCCTTTAGTTTGCCAAGGTTTTTTATATGTTTTCTTGGAATTATGTTTAACTATTTTCTTGGGAAAACAATTTTCAAATACCCTTAAAAATGTATCGTGAAATAAGTTATATTTCAAGTTTGCATCGGGTTCCATATACACTTCATCCCAGTTTAGCTGCTTTAGGCTTTCCCTAAAGTTTGCAGTAGATATATTGTTAATTGAACGCACTGCTTTGAAATTCTGATTTGATATACTGCATGGAGCTATGTCACGTAAAGTAACTATCTGTGCACCATGATCTGAAAGACCATTCTCAACAGGATAAGCATTTATGTCCTTAAACGTATCTTGATCTATAAAAAAGTTATCTATCAATGTCCTGCAGTTCTTTGTTATCCGAGTAGGAAAATCAATGACGGAGCTCAAATTGAAAGAACTGAGTAATACTACAAGGTCGTTCTTCCTATTACAGTCTTTCAAGGAATAAACATTGAAATCCCCATAAATGATAATTTGCTTCCCCCTGTCTGACAGATAGCACAACAAAGCATCCAAGTTTTCTAGAAATAGCTGGAAATTCCCTGAGGGGGACCTATACACTGTTACAATTATGAAAGCGCCATCATTTAGTTTTAGTTCAGTGGCACATGCTTCTATATGTTGCTCTACACAAAATTTTTTAGTTTCTAAATGTTTTGGGCTGTGGAAGCTTTTGACATATATGGCAACTCCTCCTCTCATCATATAATCTCTACTTACATGTGCAGCTAATTTGTACCCATTGATGCTAACCTTTTGCTCATCAGTGGCAATGTGATGCTCAGACAGGCATAGTACATCTATTACATTCTCAGTTTCTATATCTTCTAAACAAAGCAGAAGCTCATCAATTTTATTCTTCAATTCCCCAATATTTTGATGAAATATACTAACATTATTTTTCATTTTACTTTTGTGAGTATCTTGAACTTTTTTAACATCTTTAGTACTTGCGTGGCTGAGTTTCCTACTGGACACTGATCTTACACTAAAAAAAAGTTTCCACCATGAGATGTAGTTCCTCCCCCCTTTAAATTTCCTGCTATCAGCCCTTCCCCTTCTTGTTGAGGTGTAGGCCATGTCTAGTATAGTCCCACCTACAGAGTGAATCAACCGGAACCACACCAATGTGTGACCCTGCATCAGATCCAAGTAGCCGTTCCAATTCCAAATTAACTCTCCTGACAGAAGAGCTCAAATGAGGCTGGTCATGGCGCTCCAGAACCGACACAAACCCAACACTGGTATGACTCGATGCTGATGCAATATTTGCCATATCACACTCTATGCTGTACCCCCAGATCTCTGTCAATACTGTTGCCTGGCCCACCCACAATAAGCACGGTATCTTCCATAGTAAAGCCTCTACATAGTGAAGCTAAATCCTCTGTAACCTGCCCCAGTCCAGGACTAGGCTGTGCAGATACTGACTGAGTTAGTTTACAATGCCACCAGTAGAGGATGCTGGGAGAAGCAACCTCCCTCCAATCCCTTCCTCCCCACTACTTCGCCCCTTCCTGTCGGACAAAGCATCAGTTGGTGGCAGCTCCTTGACACTGATACCTGATAAATTCCTGTCGAGACACACCTTCTCTCTCTCTCTCTCTCTCTCTCTCTCTCTCTCTCTCTCTCTCTCTGTCACTCTCTCTCTCTCACTCTCTCCTTCCCTCTCTCTCTCTGTCTCTCTCTCTCTCAGTCTCTCTCTCTCTCTCTATCTCTCCCTCAAGTAGCTACTTCCCACCCATCGAGCATCTGTCATGTACCGCACTAACCCCTCCTTTGTCGTGAAAAAAGTAGGTACACCTTTGGATGTCTTGAAAATAGACGCCCCCACTTTATCAAACTGGTTGACTAATTAATTAAATCGATACCCTCTGTGTGGGAGAGTTTCCTTGCTTCCTATTGGTGGATGCTAGGACTGGAATGTTAGGTATGAAATTCTCATATTCGATTTCACTACTGCCTGCTTTCCAAACCCCTTCTTCCCCTTCCAAGTTTTTCCTAATTTCATGTTGGCAGATAATGGCACAGGTAGGTCGTTTGGCAGGAAGTCCTTTATGTTGGAGGTTGCTGAAAATTTCAAATTTCAGCTCAGTTGGATGCAATGTTCTTAAAAAAATTTTCACCAGACAGGGCATGGGGATGGACAGGCATATGTGCTCATAATACCACTATCGAAAACAATAAATTGATCAGTTGGGAATTTGACATTGTGATTAGGTTTTTAAAGCACAATGTAATCCCTAAGTTAATTCCTTCGGCTATAATTCAAATCAAATCAAATTTTATTCTCGTTAAACAACTTAGTGTTGTAATAGACAGCGTCAAAAAATACAAGGAAAGGTACCAAAAACACAATACGATACATGCATACAGGTTTTTTAAAGGTAGCAAATAGTTTTTAAAAGATATACAGAAAAGAAAAGTATTTACAGTTATACGTCACACTGGATCAAATTTGTCACGGAATATGATACCGCCTTTATTTTCACTACATGCTAAAATCATCATTCATTCTGGAGGCGTCTCAAGTTTTCTTCGAATTCCAGAATGTTGTAGGTTGTATTCAGAATCAGCCAATTTTTTAGTTTCTTCCCTAGTTGCTGTACTGGCATTTCCCTCAGTGTTATAGGCAGTTTGTTGAATAGCTTAATCCCCATGTAGTTATGGCAGTTTTGGGTTGATTGAAGAACGAGAACCAGAATGAAGAACGAGAAGGAGCAAGAGAAGAAGGAAGAGGGGTCCACCAGGTGATAGGACAGTAACAACAAAGAATATCACATCAGGATAGAGTCCACTGTGATGTACTGAAAAGCACTAACCACTACCCATTTGAAGCATGAACCATTCCATAGTAGCAGTTGTCATGGCTAGATGTCAGAAACACTCATGCATCCTGTGTGCTCATGGCCCAATGTCCATTTGCAGAATGCCCAGCCAGAGGTCGTGCAGCTCTAGTTGTCTCCATGGACTCGTGTCTCAGCAGTAGTGCCAGGTATGCAGCTGGACTTGCCCCCCCCCCCCCCCCCCCCAAAAAAAGGAACGCCCAGCCATGGAGGGTGTCCAAGATGACCGGAGTGATCGGAATTCAGATGTTATGGACATGTCCAGTGCCAAGACCTGTCAGTGATCGACATAGTTAGGTCAACTGCAACCGCCTGACTGCTTCAGGAGACTGAGTGGGGAATCGCACCTGAAGCCAGAAATGTCCATTTGTTCCAGACACCAGATATCTGCCCCATGAACCAGGACTCCAGGCAGAGTCTTTATAGGAAACCAGCCACATATTTATCAGGGTAATTACAATTAAATATTAGGATCTTAGTGCCAGACTGGTGACATTCCACACAGAGCAAAGTACAGAAAATACCTCTTTCTGATGACTGTAGTTCTGGAAACAAATTTCCGCTGGAAATCTTTAACCTTCTTATGTCTTGAAATAATTTTCCACGTACAATCTTTCATCCACCTTAAGACTATCGATGCACTGAAATTGCAATTTTCCATATAAAATCTATACTCCCTTATGACAGAACATAGTCATTTTCTTTGCACATGTCGGAATTCTGACCACAATAACTTTCTACTCCAACACATTCATACTTCCTATTATCGTTTATATGTGTATAGTGCCCAAAAAAAAACTATTATATATCCACACACACACACACACACACACACACACACACACACACACACACACACCACACTCACACCGACTAAGCGTCCCGATTCGCCTCAGTTCTAGGGAATTATTTGACATTTAAGCCTCCAGAGGCATTCAGATTCGACAACGAACAGCAAGTATTTTCAGCCATCAGTTTCAAAATGTGTTGCACTCCACCAAGACGTCTCTCAAAGAAGTGTTGTAAAGCACAGGCGTCCAGCACTATGTGATAATTAACAGACATCACCAATATGGGTTGTGTACTCTAATAAATATCGCAGTCAGTAGAGCGACAAAGAAGATATGAAGGTCTGCTTAGGGCAGTTTATGAGAGGACTTACTATATATCCTTTTGGTTACAGCTGTATTGCCTGCCCTGTTTGTATACTACAGCAATCCAGTTGAAACCTGAATACATCACCCCTTACAGTCGGATATACTCTTCAATGCGTTGAAATCGGAATTCCCTATGCTAAATCTATCCTCTCCTTACGATCTAAATTTTTACAATAATTGTAGTGTGATCACTTCCCACACACATGTGGTGATATGTCGGATCAGTAACCACAGTAGCTTTACATTCCAACAGCATGACATACGCCACAAGTAGCGTTATTATAGGTGTATAGCGTCAGAAAAGTTATGGTATGTCCGCACACACTCCAGCTGCATGTGATTTTGCAAGGCCAACCATAGCTTCCGAGCAGCAAGAGCCTCCCACCACATCGTCGTTATCACATATTTGTCGAGGAATAAGGGGCATAATTACAATTAAAAAGCCCTTGCGTCTTTTATTATTGTACTTATGTTCTTGCACAGTAGCTGGCGTTTCTCAGAGCAGAAGAACTGATAGCCCCAGGCCTGCTAATTCCCTCGACGTTTCATCATGTACTGTTCCTTAGTTGGAGGCTGTCTAGCAATCCATCCGTCACTGACTACGTAAAGAGCTATCACAACGATAAAAATAGCACACTAACTTATACAGCACTAACTGATAGTGTACAAATAAATTCAGAAACATAATACCTACAATTCATTGACAGTGAATGACAGTCTATAAATATCCCCTGTACATGAAGGGCTTATTTCAATAGTGATACAAGTCCACTTAAAAAAAAAAAAAACAAAAAAAAGAGTTATCCTCAAGTACGTACTCACACAATTCGTTTTTAATTTATTTGCATTGTGGGACAGCTCCAGGGTCGTCCTGCTGAGCAGAGAGCACCTCAATGTTGACGCATTAGAGAAAGCAAGCATGAATTTATTTCAGTAGTGGTACAAGTCCGTGTGCTTTTGTGCATTGCAGCGTGTTGTTGTTTCTTACGAAAATGGTGGATTCAGGAGCATTATCAAGTGACTGTGTTACAATTGTTGATCCAGATATTCAAACGATTGCAGGTAAAAAGAATTTACTTACTTTTCTCTCAGCATTATATACATTTTGTTCCAAAAAAGGAATATGAGAGAATGAAGGTCATATTGACAATAACAATGGAAAATGACAGTGTCCATCTTAATGTATTTCACATATACATATGTTTTCAATCATATGGTGCTGTATAAATCATAACTTGTGTTACTTTCTATCTAGCTACCAGTACCTATGACGATGAATCTTCCAATGAAAGTGCAAAAAATGACGAAACAGGAGACACTGTTACTGATGCCTGTGCGAACGGTGCAGCCGCAAATACGCAGACAAAAAGGAAGCGTAGTCGAAGCAAGAAGGACACAAGGAAAACGGACATATATGAAAAGCATATTCGAAAGAAAAAGAGGAACACTGGGGAGCTATACGTCACAGCAACTGGTAAAATAATTCCTCCAGAACATTTCGCAATATAGACTGCAGGTGTGCGCGTAAATGTTTCAATAAAATTTCCAGAGGATGAGGAAGACGTTATTTGACAATTTCTGGGCTATGGGTGATATTAATCGCCAAAATAGTTATCTGAATGGTTTATGCACGTATCATTGAGTTAACCGCCGACAGTCAAGAGATGGCTCTGGTTCTCAGAATAGCTGCATTTATGAATATCGATTACATGTGAACAGAAACTGTGCAATAGTATGCAAGAAGTTTTTATTGAATACTTTTGAAATTTCTAATTGAGGGCTGTCTAGGCTTTTAACAAAAACCAAAGAAGAAGGTACAGCTCACCTTGATGGAAGGGGCAAACATCAGAACACATTCTCCGTACTGGAAGGTCTGATCGATGATGTAAGGGTACACATCAAAAGCTTTACAGTTTCCGAGAGCCATTATGCAAGGAAGGATAATCCCCAAAAAAGGTTTTTTAAATCCTGAGCTGTGTGTGGACGAAATGTACGATTTGTATAAATATAAAGGCAAATCTCAGAATTAAGGAATTGTGGGGGAGCACAACTATTGAAAAATCTTTAACAAAGACTTCAACTTCTCATTTTGACCACCAAGTAAAGACACTTGCTCTTTTTGTGACAAATTGAGCTTTAAAATGGACGCTGCTTCAAAGTGAAAAGGAGCTTCAACTTAGGCGGGCTGAAGCTGCAAGAACAGCAATGGTTACAGACACATCATGTAGTGAAGAGGCGGATTCCCAGGTGTTTGTATTTACCTTTGACCTGCAAAAAGCACTTCCATTTCCTAAACTGACAACATCGATATCTTACTACAAAAGAAACATGTACGTCTATAATTTTGGTTGCCACAATTTAACCGACGGCAAAATCCATATTTTTGGGATGAAACGTCTGGATCAAGGGGTTCACAAGAAATTGGTACCTGTTTATTGAAACATATTGAAAAGTGTGTCACTTCTCAAAAACAGGTAGATGCGTACAGTGACATGTGTAATGGGCAAAACAGGAACATAAACATTGCCCTAACACTAATGAATGTAACACATCAACCGATTTATATACAATGTTCAATTTGTTTTATTTAAATACTGGTAAAGCTGCCTATAATGCTGTTGAAATTAATGATCCAAACAAATAGAAAGAAAGGTTCGTTTCTAGCAACAAGCCATAAACTTGAATATTTCTGATATTTCAACTGCAGATTTTTCAGCTCTCATTTAACTTTAGGACTCTGTATCTCAGAATGAAGAAAAATGGACTTGTACCACTATTGATATAAGCCCTTCACATGTCCTAATCTCCTTCATCGTATTCCTTTGATTACCACGCTAGAAATACGACAATTTACTGGTGTCAGTGTCTTCGTTGACAGCACAGCGTCTCTCTCTCTCCCTCTCCTTGTTATTTTTGTAACATTCAGTGGAGTCAAACTATGAATTACGAGGGTTGGAACTTCAACAGTGGCAACTATTTATTCACAACCGATACAAAAAAGTTTCATGTTTGCACCTGTTACTGTCCTTCAAAGTGGTCACCAGCGTTGTGTAGAACCCGTTGCCAGCGATGCGGAAGACGTAGTATGTCGTTAGCAGAGCCTGTTCTGTTGATGGTGGGAATGGAGCGGTCTAAAGTTTTGGTGATTCTCGTGTTCGACTGTGATGATGTTATCCTAACTCATTACGTTCTTCCACGGCAGATCGTCAGTGCACAGTCTTACTGTTTGTTTTTGGAACGTCACCTGCGTCCAGCTTTGCGAAAGAAGAGGCAACCCTTCCTGCGCAATCCACCTATCATTTTTCACGACAATGCGCGGGTGCATACAGCGCAAGCTGTGGCTGCTTTTTTCGGTCAATGGGACTGGGAAGTACTGTACCATCCACCATACTGCCATACTTACGTCATTGTGACTTTCATTTGATTCCGAAGATTAAGGAACCACTTCGTGGCATTCGCTTCAGAGCTGTTCCAGACATTCGGCCGGCAGTAGATCGTTCCAATCGCATCATCAATAGAACAGGCTCTGTTAACGGTACACTGCTCCTTCCAAATCGCTGGCAACGGATTCTACACAGAGCTGGTGACTACTTTGAAGGACAGTAAGAGGGGCGAACATGTATCTCTTTTGTATTGGTAGTGAATAAATAGTTGCCATTATTTAACTTGCAATGTAACCTGGTAGAGAACTCGATAAGATTTTACTGTCTCTCTCCTCCTATTATACCGTCTGTGTGTTGACATCAACCATATCTGGTGATCCTATGTTATCAAAGTCGCTTTCGTGGACTTGTGTACAGTTTCGTTGGCTGTACTGGAGGAAGGTCATATCCTACAGACTATCAATCACAATAGTGGATTCTTGCATTGTTGTTTCATAAGCAGTTTGATATATTGTTTTTTGTTGTAACACATTGAAGCAGTGTATCACTACAGTTATGTACACATCCAAACATATCATTTTTCTACCATGACTTTGGTATTTGTGTCAGGTAGTAACCGACATTAAGGATACTTATAAATGGTGGAAAAATCGAAATTTTTAATGGCTTTATTAAATTCTATAGTCTTTCTTGATTATGTTGATATATACACTACAGGGTTTCAAATGCAAAATGACCTATATATACCAAATTTTAAAGTTACAGTCACCTCCTTTACTTCTGTTACAGAAACCAGCATTATTTCGCAAAGAGCTGAGAACTTTCTGTTTGCAGCGATTATGCGAATGATACATTGTATATGTTGGTAGAAGTGCTGGTTTCTAGTGTCTGTAAATGATTATCTTTTTTAGTATTTACTTTTGTTTCTCTGAAGCAGTTTGCTCACATGTAACTGAATGATTGCTGCCCAGTTGCTACATACAGTTGTGGAAGTACATATCCTTTAGTGTGCCATAAATACGAACTATGCCACACATCAAGAAATTCAATAAAAGGAAATTCCTTGATAACGAGTTCCCAAGCAAAGCAAGCCACACTGTTGAAAGCAACCAATGTATCAGTTCTTCTGGGGAGAAACTCCCTCTTGGCACACTTCCTGGTGATTCAAATTTTTGTGTTAACAATGACGCTGTTTATAGTGAATTTGTTGTTGTTGATGTGGGCATCTTACCTTTTCGACAAAGGAAGTGGCGAAATGCAAACAATGTGATGGTGTAGGCTGTCTGGAAATAACTGAAAAACAAAGTAGCAGGAAGGGTTTAGCGTCAAAATTAGTTGTTCTGTGTAGATCCTGTAATAAATCATCCTCGAAAATGACTTCGAACGTTGTGCATAATTCATATGATGAGAATTTGAAATTAATGTATGCAATGTGTGCAATAGAAAAAGCAAAAAAGGCTGCTCAAACGTTTTGTGGTTTGATGGATCTTCCTCCTCCTTCCAGTAGGTTCAGCAAGTACATAAAAATATTTGTACGTGCCTTGATGGTTGTGTCTAAAAGATCAATGAAACACGCAGTAGAAGAAACTGTATTAGTGGAATCAGGGACATTGCCGTTGGACTTGATGGGACATGGCAACATCAGGACATCATTCATTTAATGATGTTGTAAGTGCTACTTCTCTGGAGAATGGAAAAGTTGCTGATGTTGAGTGCTTATCTAAGTACTGCCACACCTGCCATGGTAACACTGAAGGACATATTGAACAACAGTGTTCTAAGAATTATGATGGTTACAGTGGATGTATGGAGTGTGATGGAGCTATAAAAATATTTCAGAGGTCGGTGCCCGCTTATAACGTTAGATATACGAAGTACCTACGCTATGGGGACTCTAAAGCTTTCAATAAAATTAATGAGTTCATTGTTTATAGTGATAACTTGGTAACAAAGCTGGAGTGCTGTAGACATGTGCAAAAGAGGATGGGTGCTAGATTGGGGAAGCTATGAAGAGAAATGAAAGGAAAGTTTCTATCTGATGGAAAATCTCTGTCTGGGCGAGGCAGATTGACAGAAACTGAAATAGACCTTTTTCAGAGTTATTATGGACTGCCCACTAGACGAACTGCACCTCTGAATATTGTTACAACAATGAAAAGGTGTATGGGCCACCTACTTTCATAAGTTATCCACAGATGACCACCCTGTTCACAGACTTTGCTGTAAAGGAGCATATCCTTAGCGTGGTTACGAAAAAGTAAAAAAAAAAAAGTGGACAAATATACCATCATAAGCATTCTCTTCCTGAGTCTATTATGAATGGAATAAAATTAATTTTTAGAGACCTGAGTGACCCTGTTTTGTTAGTAAATGTCTTCATGGGGGCACTCTGAATATAAATGAAAGTTTCAACCATTACATATGGGTAAGATTACCCAAGAATGTTTTTGCAGGACTAAAGACATTAAAAGTTGGTGTACTAGATGCAGTGATATGTTTCAATTATCGATTGATAGGAAGGTTGGAAATCCTGAGAAATTTAGGCATAAAATGTGGCTCTAATATGGAAGATCAATTGCTTGCGCTTGACAGACCACGGGTGTATGAAGCTGAAAGATTCGCTCTTCAAGTTACCAAAGAAGTAAGAAGTGCTGAATGGAATGCCAAGAGGAAGCTTGAAGATGGAGAAATGCTGCATAATGGATACTGCTTCAGGAACATTCTTAGGCACAGTTTAATTGGACTCATATCTTCATTCACAATTTCCCACAAGTTGTATTTCTCAGAATTGAGGTACAAATATTTCCTAAAGTTTACAAAGCATTGCTCTAATTTTTTTCTGTAACTTGCATTAGCCCATACATATGTAGTAGTCCTAAGCTTTGTTGCAGAATCAACTAAATTTTAGAAAAAAATAACATTTTTGTTAGGAAAAAAATTAAAATATAAGATGTTAAAATTTTTTATCCTTGTAATATACATAATAGATGAAATTAAATAGGTCTAGTACCTCAGCCATCATGTCATGCATATCTGGGAAAAATGTGGTCTCCTTCAAATGTATAACATTAATTAAATGGTTCCTTAATTTGAGGAAGCATTTTGGAAAAAAGTTTGCATTAATTTCTTTGTAATTTTTTAATAATCCTAAAGAGATTCAAAAATATTCAAAATGCTTCTAATCTGTTTAGAAAGTGTGTTGCATTACCTGATTTCAACAAAAAAATCTGTAAAGCATATACATTATAAGCAGTTCCTGAAAGAAATATGTGTTGACTTTTACATAATATTGAGCCAGAAAAGTACCCTGTATCCTTAACACTTTTCAATCCACTGACTCTCACAGAAAGCTGAATATCGCATGGTGTAAACTAAGCTGCTCCCACAACACACAGAATGGTTGAAGTAAAAGACAGTGTTTCTTATTGACAAAAATGTGTAAGACACCTCATTATATGGAAACTGGAAGAGTCTGCGGTATTGTAGAGCATTTATGAACAGCTGTCTGAATGTAACAGCCTCTACATTTAATGATGACCTCTACATTTTATCCCATCTTCTACCATGACAGGGTAGCAGATGCTTTGCTGCTCTGTTTTCGAAAAGACCCAGAGCACTGATTCCCCATATTGGTGGTGCATAGTGCACCCAGGTATGTGATCGCTGTTTCAGTGTCCTAGGTGGTAGTCATCCTGACCTGAATCTTTGGACACTGTGTCTTTCATTGTTACGACTTACAATGAATAAATGCATGCTTAACAAGCAGGTATTCTGCAGGCAAGGATAGAATGCACCTTCAGTCCCATCGGTTGGGGAATGGAATCATTTTCACACACACAGGTGAGCAGATAAGTATCCTCACCCCTCCACATTCTTTGTCGTATTTTCATCAGTTTTACGTATTTTGGATCAATTTTCGTAATTTTACCATGTTTTCCGAAATTATAACGCATTTTTCTCAATTAATCGAGGTCCAGGCTACTACCCTCGAAGAGTTCGTGATCGAATGTGTAGAGAGTATTTTTCTATTTTTACATGGATACATGAGAAGATTAGCATTGATGGCTCTGATCACTATGGGACTTAACTTCTGAGGTCATCAGTCTCCTAGAACTTAGAACTACTTAAACCTAACTAACCTAAGGACATCACACACATCCATGCCGGAGGCAGGATTTGAACCTGCCACCGTAGCGGTCGTGCAGATCCAGACTGTAGCGCCTAGAACCGCTCGGCCACACTGTGCAGCATTCAGCATTGATCACTGACAAGTGTTGGCAATGGACATATTGATAATATCCGAATTACTACAACTCCAGTCGTCCTGGACACCTTCCATGGCCAAGTGGCCCTTCCCCAGTGAGCTGAGTCCAGCTGCATACCTCGTGCTATTGCTGAGAAGCAAATCCATGGCGGCAACTAGCGCTGCGCGACCTCTGACCTGGCGTTCTGCATATCGACATTGGGACATGAGTGCATGGGATGTATGAGTATTTCAATGATCTCCAGCTTCTAACAATGACGACTACTACTGTGGAATGGCTCGAGGTTTAAGTGTGTAGTAGTTATTGCTTCTCAATACCTCACAGTGGACTCTATCCTATAGTGATACTCGTTGTTTTTACTATCATATAACATGGTAGACCCTTCCTCCTCCTCCTCCTCCTCCTCATCCTTCGTCCTGGTGTAGCTGAGAGAAACAACTTAGAGATTATACAATGCATTAAAACATAATTGCAACCTCAAATTCCCGATAGATAAATTTATTTTTTCTGATAGTGGTGTTGCGAGCACACCTACAAGTCCAGCCCCATGCCTTGACTCCTGCAAATTATTTAAGGACATTGTATGCAGCTGAGCTGAAATTTGAAATTTTCAGCTACCTCCAACATAATGGACGTCCTGCCAAATGACCTATCTGTGGCAGTATCCGATAACAGGATGCAAGGAGAAAACCCAGAAGGGGGAAGAGTAGGTTTTGAAAACCAGGCAGTTGCAGGATCAAATCCCAGAATTTGCCACCACATTTTCCAGTCCCTAGCATCCAGCAATAGGAAACAAAGAATAACTGCACCACACAGAGTGTATTGTCTTAATTAATTAGTCAATAAATTTGATACAGTGGAGGGCCTATTTCCAAGATGTCCACAGCTCAGGACTTAGCACGTACACACTACTTTCATCAGGACAAAAGAAGAGTTAATGAGGTATACAAGAGATCCTCGCTGGGTAGGAAGCAGCCACCTGAGAGAGAGAGAGAGAAAGAGAGAGAGAGAGAGAGAGAGTCTGTTTCAACAGGAATTTTTTAGATATCAATATCAAAGTGTTGGGGCAATGTGATGCTTTGTTCGACAGGAAGTAATCAGAGGGGCGAGGGAGTAGGGAGAGGGGGATTAGAGGGATGAGGAGTGGGGAGGTGGCTTCTCCTAGCATCCTCTGCTGGTGGCATTGTGAACTAATTCAGTTGATATCCCCACAGCAGGGCGAGCACATAAAGCAGCTGCCTCCACTGACCTGGTATTTAAAATGAATATTTGGAAGCAAAACAAGAAGTGAGTGATATCAAAGGGATTGCGGCACCTGATGCTTTGTTCAGGGATTAAGGAGCAGGTGACCAGAAACTGCTATTGAAGGTGGTGGTCCAGTGCTCCTGCAGTTGCTGCCTGCTGTTCATCATGCGTGCAGCCGTGACCCTATCATCACCTAGTAGTCTGCAGACAGCATGCATGAAGATGCAAGTGTGTACAGTCAGAAAGTTGATTTTGCGCTAGATATGTGTAGTGCGATCTGTAAGAGAGTGGTGAACTACGTTGAAATCTATTTGACGGTATTTCTTGCGCGATCGGAAAAAAAACTTTCTATTTACATATTTAATTAGTTTTTTCGATGTGTTTCATAAGGGGTATTCAAAAAGAAATGAGCCAGATGCACAATTACAGAAACCTGGAACTCGTCCCACTGTGTCACAAGGTGGTGAATGTCTGTCTCGTAAAATTCCCAGGGCTGCAACATTAACCAGTTTCACTTATACAGCTTGACATCATCGTCTGAGGTGAAGTGTTTGCCTCTATGCTGATGTTCTTCTTTGACCATGATGGCCCCTTGCTGATTCACTTCCTGCAGCATGGGACAACAGTGAATGCCTAGCATTACTTGCAAACCTTAATCCCCCTTCGTCAAACGATCAAATCAAAACGACCAGGCAATTTCACCCTTGGGATCATTCTGCTCCATGGCAATGCAAAGCCTCATACAGCCAACACAGTTGTGGCACTCCTGCAGGAATTCGAATGGGAGGTTCTTGGATACCCTCCGTACAGTCCGGACCTCTCTCCCTGTGAGTATGCCAATTTTGGTCCCCTTAAAAAGGCTCTGAGGGGTAAATAAATCACCTCGGACGACGACGTCCAGCTGTACATAGCAAGTGGTTAACATCGCAGGCCTGGGAATTTTATGAGAGAGCCATTCACCACCTTGTGTCACAGTGAGACAAGTGGCTGAACAGCCAGGGTCAATACTTCCAACATACAAGTACTGCTTTCTGTTATTATGCCTCTGGATCGTCTCATAATGAACGTCCCTTAAACAAGAGCTGCATCTTTAGAAACAGCAGAGAATGATGAGCTTTCGCTCCAAATAAAATAGAGATCCAACTCCAGCTAACTGAATTTTATAAATAAACGATATAAAATTATATTATTTGCTATGTAGTTGAATTTCCTGTTATAGGACCTTTCCAGTCCCATGCAGTTGATTCCTGCACATGAAGGCAAGCAGACACACAAAAATTTTCCAGCATGACAACACCTCTACATTTAGCAGTGTAATTACGTAATTAGGACATGTAGGTGCAAGACAGGCTAATATTTGCACCTTCCACACCAACAGCTCTGCACAGATGGAGCGATTTTCTTGACAATTTTTTGCTGATGAGTAGGGGATAGTGGGAAGAGGGGAGAGCTGTGGGGTTTCCAGAAGGGGGAGGGGGTAATTAATTGACCAATTTAATGAATAAGTCCATTAATTTGATATCAGAAGTGTGTTGGCATTCGTGAGGGAGGTAGAGTGTTGTAGAGAGACAGTTTGCACGCTTTTATGGAAAATATCAAAATTTCCCTGTCTTTGAACAGAAGCTGCTTCAGGAGCTATTAAAGCCAATCGAATATGTCTCTAAATACACTTTCAAGAAGATCGCTGCACAGTAGTTTGCTTCAGTTTTGCAACTGAATGTATGCTTGCTCCTGAATGTATGCAAGCCACACAAACAAAATGCACCAGAATCGATTTTGCCCTACTACTCTTGTATACATGAGTCACCTGCACTTTTTTCAAGTAACTTAGGCCTTTTTGCTGGGCGAGAGATTCGCGATAAAAGCAAACTGTGTAAGGGGCCAATGCTGTGGTGTACTCTTTGTAAAACCGAAATGCGATTCCACCCAGACCTGTGCCATATTTATTTTTAACTCTTTGAGTTTTTCCTCTATGCCGGGGATTCACATTTTACTATGTCATCCATATGGAAGTCTGTCCGATGGTCAAATGACTGTACATGTGTAAGATTCTCCAGTGCGAAAAATTTTTTGGATGCGAAATTTAGGCACATAACTCTCTTTCTTGACTCAATTATTAACATTCATAACCGTCGCTGCTATAATGTCATCTTGATCGCTAATCCCCATCTCTATACTGATACTGTTGATAAGGTCTGGCCTTTCGTAGCTACAAGGTCTAAGATATTTCTGTTGCATGTGGGCTGCTGAGCTAGCTGATGAAAAGAGTTTTCAGAAAACGTGTTCAACAATATTTCACAGGACTGTCTGTCTGTAGCCCAAAATGAAGCCATAGATATCCCTGTCTAAACTTGACAAGTTAAGCCACCTCCTACTAGTACTGCATGATCTGGTTATACCCACACTACTGGCCATGATTTCCTTTGAATCACTCTAGAACTGTCACAGTGGAATCGAGTGGCCAGTAAAAACATCCAACAATTAACCTCTAATTGGCGACCAGATAACTTCGCTGTGATGCTCCAATTCAACCGCAGTAGATACAGCGTTTTTGTCAATTGCAATGGAAACTCCCCCTGCTATGGCCTCTAATCTGTCTTTTCAAAATATGTGTAACTAAATATCTCAGAGGTTTCCACCTGGCTTTCAGACAGCTCTCGACTCCAAAAATAATTTGAATACGAGAGCTTTCCTGAAGATGAGTAAATTCGGGAAGTTGTTAAGAATACTTCGAAAGTTTACTGATAAAAATTTGGCAGTTGAAGTATTTTTACTCTGAAGATGGTCTGACTTCCCTTGCTGCATATCGACTGACGAGTGTTCATGAGATTACCTCAAACTACTATCTAGCCTTAAGAACCCTCTTGTGCACTACGCAAGTGCTCTGCTATCTGATACCTGAGCAGTTGCTTCCTTTGTTTAGTGCACCCATGACTATCAACAGGAGCTCTACAAATCCCCACCCAGTAATAAAGGTCTAGAAATATGGAGCCAGGACTGTAAAGACTCGAAGAAGCCTTAGATTGAGACCCTCAACATGACTTCAAACCAAAGGATCTTCATCAGCTCTGGGAACAACAGTGCAAATTTGAAGCTCTGCTTGCACTCCACGAGTGAGGTCAGCAGTCTTCACCACCTCCAATAGCTGCCAGTATGAACTGAGGGCCCCATCAGAACCCATGCGATAGATATCGTTGGTGCCAACATGAACCAAACTTGCAGATGGCTGAACCCTGCACACCCAACAGCTGAAGGCAGGCCACCTCCACATCTCAAATGAGGCCACCTGGCAGACATGCAGAGTGCACATTGGCTTTTTATCCAGCCCTGAATCCCATCTGTCTAAGGGTTCCATAACATGCCTAGCGCTGGAACTCCCAATAACTTGCAAACACCTCCAACTGTGTGCCTTCTCGGAGCTTGCTGAAGCAGTGGCCACAGCAGGGTTACCACCCACCAATCACTCTACGGTAAGGTTGGAGCCACCATGTCAGGTACACTAAGAGATGCCTTGGCAGCAGAGCCCTTGGCTAAAACAAGTGACACCTGAAGTGTCCCATGTGATGTGGCAGATTCTCTGCCATCGCTAAACCCCAAGTCAGCAGTCTGAAGGTGACTGACTGTAGTCAATGGCGCATTCAGCTGTTTGCAAACTGTGGCCAGCTATTCCTGCATCCACACACAGCAAGCACACATGGCAAGACTAACTGAGGAAGAAAACTATAAAAACAGGCAGGATCACAGATATACAAATTTCTACTGTCCTGAAGTATCACCAATGGACACTGATGGGTTAATGAGCTATGTAGCTGGCTGTTCAGTGAGCAACTACTGTACTACAGACTTAATGAATTTAGCCTTACAAAAACGTCAGATCCAACCTCTTAAACAGAACAACAAGCATGAAATTTAATAAACGTACCATGAGGTTCATAATAAATCATGTGGATGTGGGCACTGATCAATGAGTAATGCTAAATATGGAAGAGTTTTATACTATGCACCTGTTTTTGCATTTTAAATCAAAATACTGGTTACAGGGCTGAAAGCAAATTCAGGCTAGAATTATTATGCCACAGAAGAGAAAACCAATACGGTTATCACGTAACTGATATGGAGGAGGTGTTGAAAGACAGAGAAATATCATGTCTAGGAGTCATCAGCGTAATAATAGAGGAAAAACTCAGGAGAGGAATAATACGGCGATTCTGGAACCTACCCCTCAAGTAAACGAAATGACTAATGCATTTTTAGGTACCAAGATGAGAACTTGCTAAGGGAAGAACTACTGGAAGAACATGAACAACCAGAAGCAAAAACAGTAACATTAATAATGAGAGGATCAGTATGGGGATAGCCTGCGTATTTCTTGCTTGGCACTGGATCAGATATAAGCATTATTTCGAAGGAGGTTTGAAAAAGAAATAAGGAAGTTGGAAAGTCGATCATATCCTATTACAGGACTATGCATTATAGGCACTGCACAGTCAAAAGGAAAAAAGAAAGGGCCAAATGTGTTAATAAATGTTGCATTAAGGAACACAGATACCAACAGTTTATGTCAGTAGTCTCAGGTATGAATGTAAAAGTATTGTTAGGTATGGACTGGATAGTGGAAAATGGTATAGTAGTTAATTTAAAATGTGAACAAAAAGGGGAAAGTGTGTATTCTTGGAAAAAATAGTGAACCTCGAACCCAGAGGTGAGGAAACAAAGGTAAATCTAAATGAGAAAGAGGTAACAAAGAAAGTTGGAAGGAAATATAATGGAACTACTGTCTTAGATTAATGTGAGAAAAAAATTGAGAATGTACTAATAGTATATGGATGTATACATGTAAACTTAAGGACAAGAATTATCCTGAGTTTTTAAACCTCTTTACCTCATATTTATCGATGTAAGAGACAGTGCATAAAGAGTTAAACAAGATGACGACGTGGGGAGTTATTGAATGAACAGATACCCCATACAGCAATGACATTGTAGTTAGAAAACCAAGTACGAAAATGCACTTAGTTCTAGATGCTCGTACACTGAAGCAAGCACTGGAAATGAAGAAGGATTGCCCCATGCCTATAGATAAGGAGTGAGGAAATGCATACATAAACAGCAGTTTAGAAATCAAAGAGACCACACTTACAACGCACCTTTAAATAAAATGGTTTCTCCAAAGGCGATTAAAACCCCATGTAAATTAGAAATACCAGCAGAACTTCCTTTAGCATGGTTTTAAATGGAATCTTCCATTAAGACAGCTGAAGTAGACATATGACAACAGCTAATAGCACAATAAATTGACTTCTACACCATCTCTACCGAGAAACAAACTCAGAGACAGGATTTGAAGTGTCCAATAGAATAAGTAGGTTGAAGACCAAGTTCTGGTAAACTGAGTCATGAAAGACTACCACAAGACTGAAGGGGAACCATTGTATGCCCCACTCCAAGTGGCCCAGTGTGGCAGACAGCTAAAGTACACAGATAAGTCTGAAAGGAGCACAGAGCAGCAGAGATGCTATGACCCCAGCACTACAGAATACCCACGAACACGCTATGAAAGTCACAGTCATGGACAACCTTGGACAAATGATCAGAAGTATCTTGTCAATCTCTTTTAAGACTGCAAAACTGAAACTGAAGAAGTTTCAAGAAGAGCAGGAAAACGGTACTGCATACACTGAAACTCTGGAAAGAATCGAACATGAGAATCTAATTAGTAAAACAGGAAAAAGAGCACACTGCAAACACACAGTACATCAAAGTTGAAAGAATACATTTATTTCAACATACAGGGTGTTACAAAAAGGTACGGCCAAACTTTCAGGAAACATTCCTCACACACAAAGAAAGAAAATATGTTATGTGGACATGTGTCCCGAAATGCTTACTTTCCATGTTAGAGCTCATTTTATTACTTCTCTTCAAATCACATTAATCATGGAGTGGAAACACACAGCAACAGAACGTACCAGAGTGAATTCAAACACTTTGTTACAGGAAATGTTCGAAATGTCCTCCGTTAGCAAGGATACATGCATCCACCTTCCGTCGCATGGAATCCCTGATGCACTGATGCAGCCCTGGAGAATGGCGTATTGTATCACAGCCGTCCACAATACGAGCACGAAGAGTCTGTACATTTGGTACTGGGGTTGCGTAGACAAGAGCTTTCAAATGCCCCCATAGATGAAAGTCAAGAGGGTTGAGGTCAGGAGAAAGTGGAGGCCATGGAATTCGTCCGCCTCTGCCAATCCATCGGTCACCGAATCTGTTCTTGTGAAGCATACGAACACTTCGACTGAAATGTGCAGGAGCTCCATCGTGCATGAACCACATGTTGTGTCGTACTTTGTAAAGGCACATGTTCTAGCAGCACAGGTAGAGTATCCCGTATGAAATCATGATAACGTGCTCCATTGAGCGTAGGTGGAAGAACATGGAGCCCAATCAAGAGTTCACCAACAATGCCTGCCCAAACGTTCACAGAAAATCTGTGTTGATGACGTGATTGCACAATTGCGTGCGGATTCTCGTCAGTCGACACATGTTGATTGTGAAAATTTACAATTTGATCACGTTGGAATGAAGCCTCATCTGTAAAGAGAACATTTGCACTGAAATGAGGATTGACACATTGTTGGATGAACCATTCGCAGAAGTGTACCTGTGGAGGCCAATCAGCTGTTGGTAGTGCCTGCACACGCTGTACACGGTACGGAAACAACTGGTTCTCCTGTAGCACTCTCCATACAGTGACGTGGTCAACGTTACCTTGTACAGCAGCAACTTCTCTGACGCTAACGTTAAGGTTATCGTCAACTGCACGAAGAATTGCCTCGTCCATTGCAGGTGTCCTCGTCGTTCTAGGTCTTCCCCAGCCGCGAGTCATGGGCTGGAATGTTCCGTGCTCCCTAAGACGCCGATCAATTGCTTCTATCGTCTTCCTGTCGGGACACCTTCCTTCTGGAAATCTGTCTCGATAGAAACGTACCGCGCCACGGCTATTGCCCCGTGCTAATCCATACATGTAATGGGCATCTGCCAACTCCGCATTTGTAAACATTGCACTGACTGCAAAGCCACATTCGTGCTGAACACTAACCGGTTGATGCTACGTACTGATGTGGTTGATGCTAGTAATGTAGAGCAATGAGTCGCATGCCGACACAAGCACCGAAGTCAACATTACCTTCCTTCAATTGGGCCAACTGGCGGTGAATCGAGGAAGTACAGTACATACTGACGAAACTAAAATGAGCTCTAACATGGAAATTAAGCGTTTCTGGACACATGTCCACATAACATCTTTTCTATATTTGTTTGTGAGGAATGTTTCCTGAAAGTTTGGCCGTACCTGTTTGTAACACCCTGTATATGCTTATCGCCTTTCACAACACATCATAACAAGATATGCTTATCGCCTTTCACAACACATCATAACAAGGAGATGACAATAACTACTTAAAAGTTCATAAGGAAGGTAGTTCACTCACCGACACCCCCTCCTTCACCCTTGTCCTTGACTTCCATTAACTTCTGAACTTCTGATGAGTTTTCAACTTCAGGTTTTCTGGAAGTCAGTGACGTACTACTCCCTTGCAATATATTCCAAATTTACGTTGTTGTCTTCCAATTTCTTCTGCATAAAGAAAATCTCCAGTTCCATAATCTGTACAATCTTCAGCAAATTTCTTCACACCATGATTATCGATGATATCTTCACAGGATGGGACGGCAAAGAATTTGATTAATCTCACTGAGCAAACTGTTCATCCACTTCGCCTATCTTACAGATACACTCAATGCAGCAAACTCTGCTTCAACGGTAGTTAGTGCAACAGTTCACTTTTTAAAGTACTATAGCTTATAACAGCTATCAGATATCCACTGAAGGATTCACAGTGATCTGGACCGGTTTCCCAGTCTACATTGGTATTCATATCGATTTTCTTAGCAGTCTTCTAGTTTGTGAGCATTTCATTTATTGTAACTCGCAAATAACGTAGTGTGCATTTGATGGTACATCAGTGCTCCTCTCACGGATTGGTGCTGAACTAACTTAAATAAGTCATTGGATGTGTTAGGTCTGGCCTTGTATCCATTGCCAAGTATAGAGGACTTCCAAATGCAGTTCTGTATTTTGATACATCCTGTCGCCGAGCTTGCCTTCATCTGCCACTTTTTGTAGCTGTACATTCGTGATGAGAGCATTTTCACAGATATGCAGTTTTCATTTTGGAATTCCTCGAAGATTTCTTTTGCATATGCTGTCTGGTATAAAATCATTGCTCTATATTCTCTCTTAAATCAAAATAACTGTGCCACTCAAGGTCCTTTACTTCGAATGTAGCACTTATGATATTTTTAATTTTCTTTGTTTCGCTCTACAACATTATATCATCTACATATGCAGTCACAAAGAGTTCACACTGTAGATCATAGTAAACACATGAGCTAACTACAGACTGTGGCATGCCTTGTTTGTGCAGAAACTGATCTAGTGTTCCATTACATCTTTTACTGAACTGATGAACTAGTTCAGTCTGTAGATCCACTCTCAATTATTAAATTCCTCTTGTTCTGGTATGTCATTGGATTTTTTTTGTAGTTTCTGGGAAACCAATTGGTAGATACACATTGACTCCATCTTTTACTTCAGCATATGCCACAATGACATCTAACTAATGAATTTCCAATCGCATTCAATAGCTAGTACCATCAACAATCGCACAGTTTTCAGTTTTACAAATGTACTGTATTATTTATCAGAATCAATTCATGATCTTTGCTCATTTCCTAAAGATACCACTGTGTCTGGCAATTCTTTCATTTTCATCACACTTCCATTTGAAAACCCATTTCTTCGAATCGTCTTTGTGTTGTTAGTTTGTGACCTAGTTCGGTTCTGCATTAGGTTATCCAGTGCAAGTGACAATGCATTTTGCCATATGTTTTCAGCAGCAGCTGACGTGTCTTCCTATGCATTATGTGGATCTTTTTCTATTGGTATATTCTCGTTTTCAACTGTACACCCCTTCCTTCCATGTCCTGAAGTCTGTCACACATTCTCCTGGTTTGACTTGTCACCCAGAACACGTTCTGTAGTTTTCGTTTATTTTAGGTTCTCGTAGTTTACAGATACTACTATCTGTTGTAAAGTAAACGTTCTCAGCACTTGTGTTTGGAAGTTACGCATTGTTCCAAATCTTAATTTTGTTTGCCGTCTGGTACTTCCCCTGTTTCCATAATATCTACATTCTGTAATGTTCAGCCATCATCTACAATGGCTGTGGTCTTCATATCAGTCAGAAGGTAACAACTTTTTCAACTTTGCAGGACGGATATTTTCATGAAATACAACATCTCTGGCAATCATTTTATTTTCCTTTTCTGGTTTGCCACAATCTGTAGGCTTTTAAGATTTCTGAATATCCAACCATTAAATGAGACTATCCTTTTCGTTCAAATTTGCCACACCAGTTTTTCATTTTTGCCCACAGACAATATCTGAATAATCATGGATGATCAGTATTTGTTTCTCACCCTCGCTATGTTTTGTAGGGACTTTCTTCACCATTTGTTGTTGTTGGACATCTCTTTTGCAAGTAATTTGCTCTTGCTGTTGCTTCGCCCCAGAAATTTTGTGACATTCCATTCTCCAAAAGCATGCATTACCCAGTACTTAAAAAGGTTTTGTAGAACCATTCTGCAACACAGTTTTGTTGAGATATACCAGGTGTGGTCAACAGCCTCCAAATTCCTTTGTAGAAGTGTTCCCCAGCAAATGACAGGGAATATCACAACCATGGAGTCAAAGCATTTAAATGCACATACAGGACGTTTCTGTAAGAGCATGCAAAAATATAACGGGATATAGAGAATGCTACACTGAACAATTTAGAGATGGGAGACATTGGTCGGAAAAGCCAGCTTAAGGAGGAAGTAAACTTGTTTACCTTTGTGTCTAGAATTACTGTTTTCCAGCTTATTTACAACTAACATGTGTATAAAATTACACGCACAGTGCTGCTTATATATATTCTTCATCTCCTGTATGGAAAGAAGGAGGACAAGCCTGATTACCAGGAAGTCATGATGTAGATTTTCTTTACTTTACTAGTCCATCAGGTGGTTCTGTTGTATAGTATTTAGATTGTCCCATGACAGAATGTGCTATGAAACAACGACAGACCCATTCATTAATCAGTGCTATTTGGAGTCGTGCATTACAATATGATGGAGCAGTACCTGTAGTTTCCCAGAACTCACAGACATGCAAATTGAGTAAGGGCAAGTACATTGAATGTTCTCGCTGCTGAAACGATGTACAGGGAACTATTTTCTAACAGGCAAGAGACTAGTTCATTGGAAAGAGGGAATGAGGGCCTGGCATGAGGACCACTCACACACCCGATTTTGAGGAGGAGGTGCTGGAATGCGTTGCTGTGGTCCCCGCTACAAGTACTTATATTGTTGCACATGAAATGGCCGCTGCACAAGTAGTAGGGCAACAAGGACACCACCACAGTCTGCGTTGTTACCAAATTTATTCAGAATGGCAGTTCCAAAATGGTGGCCATGGATGTGGTAATGCAGCACTGATGTCATGGTGGGAAGTTCAAATTTTGGCGGGAAAATAGGCAAATTGGGCTATCTCCACTAACCTAACTCCACCCCATTTCCTTCCTTCCCTTCCCCAAATGGAAATTGGTTTGTTAAGGACTCAGACTATGGTGGGCTGCTGGACAGGATGGGCGTAAGTCTTTATTTTGTATGCATTGTGGTGTATTGTTTATTTAAACAATTTGAACTGTCATGGATAGTAGCTCCACCCAGAGTGTTCACTCTGAGGTCTGTAGTCCAATTGACCTAGTTCATAATACCATCACCAGAGGTGGTGTTGACCCTCCCCATATTCCCTCCCCTTCCTTATCATTATCCAAGATGGTGGTCTGAGGAAGTAATGGCAGGAAATACGCTTGGTCTCTGATGAGATCTCCAAAAGGATTGACGTAATCCTTTACTGTATACAATGAGTTAGATGGATACCATGTCTGTGCTGGACATGGAGGAGTTTAACAGGAATATTAACTGTAATCACACAGCTGAGGACTGTATCAATAGCCACCTGCATGATGCATGGAAAGCAGTGATATTTGGTGAATGTATGAAGTAGATGAAACTCTTCATCAAATAATGAAGATGCAACTGAATGAAGCTAAGTTACACTTTGTAACTCATTCTGCCAAATGCATCTGCTGTAACTGTAGATCATTCAATAAAAGTCCAGTCAGTCTTCTGAAATGCAAGAGGCAAGAAGTTCATCCACTCTGGTGCATGCGCTCACGGCGCCAGCACAAGACGGTCACAGTTTGGCCATTCACTAACCACTTCCTGTTGCGCTGGAAATATCTGCAGTATTCCTCCTTTCCATCCCTAGTGCATGGAAGCACCTTGTCGTTGAACACGAATTACTTCAAGAATTATTAAATCTGATGTTTAAGCGATGTGTTTAATATTGTCACATACATATCTTGAAGATGTCACAGGAACTAAATCTACGACTGCACAAAGAGAGAAAGAGAGAGAGAGAGAGAGAGAGAGAGAGAGAGAGAGAGAGAGAGAGAGAGAGAGAGAGAGAGAGAGAGAGAGAGTGCTTTGCAGATGACACAAGAATATTTAAACAATTTGGGGAGAAATTACACGTTTTATTCCGAGGAATGCCATCACCACACTTGAACACTGACTCTAAAAGAAGATTGAGGCATATTTGTGAAAGCTCCCTGAGACAATTTGCACGCTTTTAAGGAAAATATCAAAATTTCCCCTTGTCTTTGAACAGAAGCTGCTTCAGGAGCTATTTAAGCCAATCGAATATGTCTCTAAATACACTTTCAAGAAGATCGCTGGACAGTAGTTTGCTTCAATTTTGCGATGTATATCGCCAAACTCGTACAATAACTCTAAAAAGATCAGGCACTCTTCTAAAACCTCCTAGTGTTCCTCCCTGAGATAGTTCACGCGCTTTTGTGAGAAATAGATCCCGAAGCCGATATTAGCTGCAATGTCTCATTTTACACGCCAAAGCAATAACATTTGGAAGTCAAAACAAATATTTGGGGAAACAAAAACAGCACACTGACCACTAATACGTCCAAGGAGGTATGACTACAGCTTTGTTCACACCCACACGTTTTGTTTTTCCATCAGGACTTCGAGGTTCACAACTCACATTAACACATTTCGATTCACTGGCTCACACTGAAAGCTAGACATTGCATGTTGTAAATTATGTTACTGCTGGTCACACAACACACAGAATGATTGAAATAAAAGACAGAGTTGTGTCTGTCATCGATTAAAAAATGCGGACGACATCACAACATGTGAAAAATGGAAGAGTTCCATAGCATTGTGGAGCGTTTCCAAACGGCTGTCCGAAGGTGATTGGTGACCTCTACATTTAAACTCATCTTTCACAGTGATGGGATAGCAGACAACCCAGTATTCCATTTCGATTGATTCCTTATATTGCAATCATGTACGTGATGACTGTTTCAGTACTAGTCATCCCCGGAAGTTGTTGGTCCCACCAAAACTCTCTCTCCACTTCTCTGTACTTACCACCAATAGCATTCTTGCGGTGTCAGCTATGAAATATCTGATAGAGAGTCGCTGTACGGTTTTTTAACAACATTCAATTGCATATCTATTGAGGTAATAGTGACACATGCAAGTTGACCACTGCCTTTGATGCTTTCCTGGAAAAAGGAGAACCATCTGCCTGTAAACTGATTTACATCTACTTTAAAGAATGACAGCAAGTGGATGAAGTGATGGGTTGAAATAGGATTGTAACGAGGTATGATTTAGTGGTGGACTGATGATGCATTCTGGAGAGAAGGAGATGTTACTGCAGGTCATTTAGCATGCATTTAACCTCCTTTCTCGTTGTTCTCTTGGGATGTATTAGTTGTGTGTCCACCCAGGAATTAGTTCCCGTCAGCTCAGCAGCTGTTTTAAAAACATTACAAATTCAAGAGAAAACATCGAAAAAGAAGCGAACAAAAATTACAAAACTGTTTTCATCCATTTTGGGACAAATTCCCTCCGAGGATACAGCGAAGAGGAAATTATAAACGAATCAAAAAATATAATCCAATCAGCCAGAAAAATTTACCCTGCTTCCAGGATAGTGATCAGTGGAATCATAAACAGGTGGTCAATGAGTGAAATTTATATCGATCGTATAAATTGCAGAATTTTTGAGTGTTGTGACAGACTAGGTGCTATATTTATAAACTCAAATAAGTTTTTGGGCAAGGAATGTCTAGCCAAGGCTGGACTGAATCTAAACAGACTAGGATCGATGACCTTCAGAAAAATGTTTATGGATGTTTGCAAAATCATTAAAATTAAGGGAAACTAATATTTACTGGAGGGAATGTAAAACAAAAATGGCTATTACCTGGGAATAAAACTGCTGCAGAGCGTCTACGAAAATGTGTGGTTAATACCATTAAATCAAGCGTAAATTTTTATTTGATGCACTGGAATATAAGTGGCTTAAATTCTAGATCTTCCAGCAGCCTAAGCTACAAACTTGATGACCTCCAAACTCAATGAGCTAGAAATTCTTTTCTCAGAATGTAAAAACATAAAAATTATTTATTTAAATGAACACAGGCTTAGCTCTAATACAATAAATATTTTAACTAAAATTGAAAATTTCAATGTTGTAAGCAGCTACTGCAGGGAGAAAATATCTCATGGAGGTTGCTGCATACTCCTGAACCCTTCTATAAGCTATGAAGTGAAAACAGATTTTAATTGTTTAAATGAAGACTGTATATTCGAAAACTGTTGTGTAGAGATTAAGGGCCTAAATATGCTAATCATTTCAACTTATAGAATTCCAGAAAGGGCTTTAGTCACACCACGCCTCTCCAAATTCCAGTATGTGCTAGATAAACTAAAGAAAGGAAAGAAGAAAAAATTCTAATAACAAAAGATTTTAAATAAACACTGCAAATTACAATAAAGAATCAACAGAATTTGTTGATTTGGTTAAAAAGTCTGGTTTTAAATTAAATTTTTCAGAATACACCAAAGGAAATATTCACTCAGCAACATGCATTGACAACATTCTAACAAATTACCACTTTGATAATGTACTTAAATTCTATCTAGACTTAGGTCTTTCTGATCACTCATCCGTGTTCGTCTCACTGCCAAAAACTGATTAACATAATATAAGAAAATCTTATATCAAGAGAAGTTTAATAAAACAAATATTAAAATATTATATGAGAAACTAAGTAAAGTTAAGTGGTGTTTTGGGATGATGATTCAACAAATGAAAACTCTAGTACATTCTTAAACAGTTTTCTTGAAGTATTTAATGAAACTCTCCCACCAAGATCATATTGCAACAAAACAAGTAAGGTAAGATGCATCACACCAGGAATAAAAATATCCAGTGAGAAAAAAAGGAAACTACACAATCAGCTGAAGTACAACAAAGATCCTGATTTTGTAAGATATGTTAGGAACTATAAAACTATTTTTAAAATAGTCGTGAAAGCTTAAAAACAATTGGCAAATAAAAAATTCATTCTAGGGCAGAAAAGTAAAACAAGGGTAGTACAGTCTGTAGTTAAGTCTGAATTAGGTGTACCAAATCATAAACAAGATATTTCAAAAATCAAACTTAAGGAAAAATTGGCTATAAATCTAGCTCAAATATCTGACTGCTTCAATGAGTACTTTATAAATGTAGATAAATCTGATTTAGACATAGCAAATTATGGGCAGAAAGAAATAGTTTTCGGGTAAAAGGCAGTACCAGTGAATTCAACAAAGCAAAATTTGTTGAAAATGTAATACTCTTCTTAAAAGACAAAACCTCTACTGGCTGGGATGGGATGCCCATCAAAGTAATTAAAAAAGTTTATAACATAATAGCTCATCATCCGTCCCCCTCATAATAAACGAATCCTTTGAGTAAGGTCACTTCCATGATGTCACGAAATATGCGGAAGTAAAACAATGTTTATAATTGGTTCAGAGGATAATATGGGAAATTATCATCCCATTTCTATACTCCCTGTCATATCAAAAATATTTTTAAAAAATGCTGCTTTACAGATACAAAGCTTCATCACACAGAGTGATAACATTTCACATATCCAATTTCACTTCCAACAACGCAAAAACACAGTAGATGCAGTGAAAGAGTTTATTGAAAAAGTTACTTCAACACTAGATAGGAAAGCTAATGTTGCAGGAATATTCTGTGATCTTACAAAAGCATTCGGCTCTGTGAACCATACCCTGATGCTTTCGAAACTCAACAGGTATGAAATAAGTGATATTGCTTTGAAATGGTTTGAAACATATCTCTTGGAGAGAAAATAAAGGGTAGTAATCATATCAGATGGAGCAGGTTACGTCTCAGAGTGGAAAACTATGTCACAAGGTGGACCTCAAGGCTCAATCCTTGGACCTTTTTTATTCCTGTTCTGTGTAAATGACTTTCCTCTCAATATAAATACTAATTTAACTTTGTTCACAGACGATACTTCTGCCCTAATTGAAAATGAAAATTCTTACTATATACCACAGAGTGCTATGAATACTTTAAGTAACTTGGAAACATGGTTCAGTCTAAATGACTTAAGGTTAAATATCTCAAAAACCTACATGATGTGTTTTAAAACGAAACAGTCTAACACTGAAAAAATCTGTATCAATCAAAACAATCAAAAAATGGAAGAACTTGACTCACTCAGGTTCCTGGGAATAAACATGGACAGAACTTTGAGTCGTAATTCTCATATAGGATATTCAGCAAATACATTAAACATCCTTGCATTTGAAATAGAAATTTTAGCCTGTGGGACTGATATGGCCACCAGAAAAATAGCATACTGTAGCTACATTGAAACTGTTATTCAATATGGAATAATTTTATGGATAAACTCGCGAAACATCACACGAATTTTAAAGTTGCAAAAAAGAGTCATTTGCAACATGTGCTCTGCACAGCCGAGGGCATCACGTGGTCCATTATTTAGGAACCTAAAAATGTTCACTGTCCCCACTTTATGCATCTTTGAGGTGGTTCTTTTCCTATGCATCAAAGCAAATCTATTAAAATATCATTTTGAACACTCATACAACACAAGACATAAGGAAACCTTTTTGCTCACCTCACATCGCTTAAAACTGCATATTCAGATTCCTCAATATTTAGTTATGAAAATTCACAACACAACAAAAGTGTGTGACATAATGAATATGAAGATAAATATTTTAAAAGGCGAGTGACATGATTGTCTAATTGAACGATGCTACTAGTCTGTGGAAGATTTCATGAAGGACGAAGCAATAGTTTGAGCTGGATCCCTAAAATGGAATACAGATTTCTGGTAATAATAGTAGATGTAAATACTGTAAAAATACTGTAACAAATTTTAAATAAGTAAATTCGCTACAAAGTATTATTGTTGGAAGAAATTTCAAATAAGCTAATTGTAACCTTGACATGTCACCTGTACATCAAACATATGTACTGAAACTGTGAACACTATGAGACAAATAAAACACATTACACATTACATTACATTACAACCGGCAGTTGACTCATATGCAATTGCGTGTTCTGTGTGTGACTTAGAGCACTATCTACAAGCAATCGTTAACAACAAACCTCTCCATACAACAGTCATAAGTGGACTTCCAACTAATGTGTGATGATTATGAAACATGTCCATCCTGTTTTGACATCCTCCTCTAGCTGAACGAATATTTATGTAATGTACTCCATTCTCCTACTGCATCTTGGGCATAAAATCGAGTCTCCAGTTTCATAACTACGGTGATTTTAAGTTAGTGGAAGGTGTTTGTGAGGTACTGTTATCTCTGTGGATACATCCGCTTGACAGATGTCCTGTTTATAGAGTTAGTGGCAGTATGACATGGAATTTCACATCTCTTATGCAGTTGCTATTCGTTTTTTTTCCCTTGTGAGAGGCATATTCTGATGCAGACGATCATTTTATAGGACTGACGTGAGCATAGTATAATTTGTGAACCATGATCGCATGTGAACAGCGGGTGCTACACACCCCTGGAAAGTTGTATAGTGCACGTATCACAAAGACTCTATATTTTTTATCTTTGGTGTAGAAGAAAGTAGTCTTATCATCTTAGTGTTTGTCACCATAGTGAGTGGGATAGAAAACTTGCAGAGTGGAGGTATGTCACATGTTGAACGTTTATGCATTAGAGTGCATGTGTTTATGTTCTATGATCATTTGTGTCTTATCAGTACCTTCTTGGTGGTGACTCAGACATTAGAACAATGCTTTAGAATTGATAGCGTAGTTGATTTACGTGAAATGCTTCAAACTCCATCCATCTGGAGCTCCATCATACACAAAACCACACTTTCTTCTTAACCATCTGTTATATCATCTCCAGCGGTTCTAGGCGCGCAGTCCGGAACCGCGCGACTGCTACTGTCGCAGGTTTGAATCCTGCCTCAGGCACGTATGTGTGTGATGTCCTTAGGTTAGTTAGGTTTAAGTAGTTCTAAGTTCTAGAAGACTGATGACCACAGATGTTAAGTCCCATACTGCTCAGAGCCATTTGAACCATTTTTTTTTTGTTATATCATCACAACATTTTCATATCTACTACACGCTGATAGGGGATGCTAACGTATCATACTAAATCAGGATCTTTGTTGTACTTCAGCTGATTGTGTAGTTTCCTTTTCCTCTCACTGGATATTTTTATTCCTGGTGTGATGCATCTTACCTTACTTGTTTCGTTGCAATATGATCTTGGTGGGAAAGTTTCATTAAATACTTCAAGAAAACTGTATAAGAATGTACTAAAGTTTTCATTTGTTGAATCATCATACCAAAAACACCACTTAACTTTACTTAGTTTCGCATAGAATATTTCAATATTTGTTTTATTGAACTTCTGGAGAGATTTGGTGCCCATGGATGGGTGCCATGAGTAAGACTGGTGCGGAACAGTCTTAGCTGAACAGCAATTATGGTCTTGGCTCGCACTGCTCCTTCATGATAAGTGGAACGTAGCGGTCTACCTCTTGTCAGCTGCAAATTAAATCGGTGACAGTGGTGCAGGGAGAGTCGGCCAAAGACGATGCGAGGACATCATTCATTCTCTAACTTTATCGTCAGATTGCGAGAATTCTCTATAACTCCCATCGGAAAAGGGAAGAAGAGCAGTCGTAATCGCAAATTTTGCAGTATGATCTAAGTGGTAGAAATATAGCGTGGACTAGACTAATGTCTACATCTACATCTACATCTATATCCGTACTCCGCAAGCCACCTGACGGTGTGTGGCGGAGGGTACCCTGAGTACCTCTATCGGTTCTCCCTTCTATTCCAGTCTCGTATTGTACGTGGAAAGAAGGATTGTCGGTATGCTTCTGTGTGGGCTCTAATCTCTCTGATTTTATCCTCATGGTCTCTTCGCGAGATATACGTAGGAGGGAGCAATATACTGCTTGAATCTTCGGTGAAGGTATGTTCTCGAAACTTTAACAAAAGCCCGTACCGAGCTACTGAGCGTCTCTCCTGCAGAGTCTTCCACTGGAGTTTATCTATCATCTCCGTAACGCTTTCGCAATTACTAAATGATCCTGTAACGAAGCGCGCTGCTCTCCGTTGGATCTTCTCTATCTCTTCTATCAACCCTACCTGGTGCGGATCCCACACTGCTGAGCAGTATTCAAGCATTGGGCGAACAAGTGTACTGTAACCTACTTCCTTTGTTGTCGGATTGCATTTCCTTAGGATTCTTCCAATGAATCTCAGTCTGGCATCTGCTTTACCGACGATCAACTTTATATGATCATTCCATTTTAAATCACTCCTAATGCGTACTCCCAGATAATTTATGGAATTAACTGCTTCCAGTTGCTGACCTGCTATTTTGTAGCTAAATGATAAGGGACCTATCTTTCTATGTATTCGCAGCACATTACACTTCGCTACATTGAGATTCAATTGCCATTCCGTGCACCATGCGTCAATTCGCTGCAGATCCTCCTGCATTTCAGTACAATTTTCCATTGTTGCAACCTCTCGATACACCACAGCATCATCTGCAAAAAGCCTCAGTGAAGTTCCGATGTCATCCACCAGGTCATTTATGTATATTGTGAACAGCAACGGTCCTATGACACTCCCCTGCGGCACACCTGAAATCACTCTTACTTCGGAAGACTTCTCTCCATTGAGAATGACGTGCTGCGTTCTGTTATCTAGGAACTCCTCAATCCAATCACACAATTGATCTGATAGTCCGTATGCTCTTACTTTGTTCATTAAACGACTGTGGGGAACTGTGTCAAACGCCTTGCGGAAGTCAAGAAACACGGCATCCACTTGTGAACCCGTGTCTAAGGCCCTCTGAGTCTCGTGGACGAATAGCGCGAGCTGGGTTTCACACGACCGTCTTTTTCGAAACCCATGCTGATTCCTACAGAGTAGATTTCTAGTCTCCAGAAAAGACATTATACTCGAACATAATACGTGTTCCAAAATTCTACAACTGATCGACGTTAGAGATATAGGTCTATAGTTCTGCACATCTGTTCGACGTCCCTTCTTGAGAACGGGAATGACCTGTGCCCTTTTCCAATCCTTTGGAACGCTTCGCTCTTCTAGAGACCTACGGTACACCGCTGCAAGAAGGGGGGCAAGTTCCTTCGCGTACTCTGTGTAAAATCGAACTGGTATCCCATCAGGACCAGCGGCCTTTCCTCTTTTGAGCGATTTTAATTGTTTCTCTATCCCTCTGTCGTCTACTTCGATATCTACCATTTTGTCAACTGTGCGACAATCTAGAGAAGGAAGCACAGTGCAGTCTTCCTCTGTGAAACAGCTTTGGAAGAAGACATTTAGTAATTCGGCCTTTAGTCTGTCATCCTCTGTTTCAGTACCATTTTGGTCACAGAGTGTCTGGACATTTTGTTTTGATCCACCTACCGCTTTGACATAGGACCAAAATTTCTTAGGATTTTCTGCCAAGTCAGTACATAGAACTTTACTTTCGAATTCATTGAAAGCCTCTCGCATAGCCCTCCTCACACAACATTTCGCTTCGCGTAATTTTTGTTTGTCTGCAAGACTTTGGCTATGTTTATGTTTGCTGTGAAGTTCCCTTTGCTTCCGCAGCAGTTTTCTAACTCGGTTGTTGTACCACGGTGGCTCTTTTCCATCTCTTACGATCTTGCTTGGCACATACTCATCTAACGCATATTGTACCATGGTTTTGAACTTTGTCCACTGATCCTCAACACTATCTGCACTTGAGACAAAACTTTTGTGTTGAGGCGTCAGGTACTCTGTAATCTGCTTTTTGTCACTTTTGCTAAACAGAAAAATCTTCCTACCTTTTTTAATATTTCTATTTACGGCTGAAATCATCGACGCAGTAACCGCTTTATGATCGCTGATTCCCTGTTCTGCATTAACTGATTCAAATAGTTCGGGTCTGTTTGTCACCATAAGGTCTAATATATTATCGCCACGAGTCGGTTTTCTGTTTAACTGCTCAAGGTAGTTTTCAGATAAAGCACTTAAAAATATTTCACTGGATTCTTTGTCCCTGCCACCCGTTATGAACGTTTGAGTCTCCCAGTCTATATCCGGCAAATTAAAATCTCCACCCAGAACTATAACATGGTGGGGAAATCTACTCGAAATATTCTCCAAATTATTCTTCAGGTGCTGAGCCACAACAGCTGCAGAGCCCGGGGGCCTATAGAGACATCCAATTACCATGTCTGAGCCTGCTTTAACCGTGACCTTCACCCAAATCATTTCACAATTCGAATCTCCCTCAATTTCCTTCGATACTATTGCACTTCTTATCGCTATAAACACGCCTCCCCCTTCACTGTCCAGCCTATCTCTGCGGTATACATTCCAATCAGAGTTTAGGATTTCATTACTGTTTACGTCTGGTTTCAGCCAACTTTCTGTTCCTAGTACTATATGGGCGTTGTGACCGTTTATTAATGAGAGCAGTTCTGGGACCTTTCTATAGACGCTCCTGCAGTTTACTATTAGCACATTAATATTGTTATTCCTTGTTGCATTTTGCCTACTCCTGCCTTGCCGCGTCTCAGGAGGCGTCTTGTCGGGCCTAGGGAGGGAATTCTCTAACCTAAAAAAACCCCATGTGCACTCCACACGTACTCCGCTACCCTCGTAGCCGCTTCCGGCGTGTAGTGCACGCCTGACCTATTCAGGGGGACCCTACATTTCTCCACCCGATAGCGGAGGTCGAGAAATTTGCACCCCAGCTCTCCGCAGAATCGTCTGAGCCTCTGGTTTAAGCCTTCCACTCGGCTCCAAACCAGAGGACCGCGATCGGTTCTTGGAACGATACTACAAATAGTTAGCTCTGATTCCACACCGCGAGCGAGGCTTTCCACCTTCACCAACTCCGCCAACCGCCTGTACGAACTGAGGATTACCTCTGAACCCAGACGGCAAGAGTCATTGGTGCCGACATGAGCAACAATTTGCAGTCGGGTGCACCCAGTGCTCTCTATCGCCGCCGGTAGGGCCTCCTCCACATCTCGGATGAGACCCCCCGTCAAGCAGACAGAGTGAACACTGGCCTTCTTCCCCGACCTTTCCGCTATTTCCCTAAGGGGCTCCATCACCCGCCTAACGTTGGAGCTCCCAATAACTAATAAACCCCTCCCCCCATGTGCCTGCTCGGACCTTGCTGAAGGAGCAGCCACATGTCCACTCACAGGCAGAGCGGGCGATGCCACACGGCCAGCCTCCACATTGACCCTCCGCCTCGTGCGCCGCGAACGCCGCTGAACCCGCCACTCCCCTTGGGGAGAGGGTGGCCCAAACGCGCCCGGTACCCGCGAAGATGTCTCGACAGCAGGGACAGTGGGTGAAGAATGTAACACCTGGGGTGTACCTTGCGAGCGGTGCTGGCAGGTTGACACCGTGAATCCTGCAGGGCTGTCCATAAATCCGTAAGAGTATGAGGGGGTGGAGATCTCTTCTGAACAGCATATTGCAAGATTTCGCAGATATGCCCAACGATGATCATTTCTAGAGAGTTTCATGACAAGCAGAAGTGTTTTAACCAGACGAGTGTTCCTGACGCCACACTGAAGCAGTTCTGGGAGTGTGGGGTCGATTGTTCTGCTGGAATTGCCTAAGTCCATCTGAATGCACAATGGACATGAGTGGATGCAGATGATCAGACAGGATGCTTATATACATGTCACCTGTCAGAGGCCTATCTAGACATGTCAGGGGTCCGATGTCACTACAACTGCATGCATCCCACACCATTACATTGCCTCCACCATCTTGAACAGTCCCCTGCTGATATGCAGGGTCCATGGATTCATGAGGTTGTCTCCAGTCCAATACAAGTCTACCCACTCGATACAATTTGAAATGAGACTCGTCCAACCAGACAACATGTTTCCAGTCATCAACAGTGCAATGTAAGTGTTGATACTCCCAGGCGACTCATAAAGCTTTGCGTCATGCACTCATCAAGGGTACATGAGTGGGCCTCCATCTCCGAAAGCCCATATCGAAGATTTTTCATTGAATGGTTTGCGCGCTGATACTTGTTGATGGGCTAACACTGAAATTTACTGCAATTTGTGGAAGGGTTGCACTTCTATCACATTGAATGATTCTCTTCAGTCGTCGTTGGTCCTGTTCTTGCAGCATGTTTTTCCAGCCACAGCGATGTTAGAGATTTGATGTTTTACCAGATTCCTGATGTTCACGGTACACTTCTGAAAGGGTCGTACAGCAAAATCCCCACTTCATCGCTACCTTGGAGATTCTGTGTCACATCGCTTGTGCGCTGACTGTAACACTCATCCAAACTCACTTAAATCGTGATAGCCCACTACTGTAGCAGCAGTAACCGATCTAAAAACTGAATCTGACACTTTTTGTCTTTTATAGGTGTTGCCGACCGCAGCGCCGTATTCTGCCTGTTTATATATTGTATTTGATTATGCATGCCTGTACGAGTTTCTTTGGAGCTTCAGTTTATATGTTTGAGAATTAACAATGAGTGGTTGTACTCCACAGTCATCTGTATACATTTGCTATCTAGTATATGGTTTAGCGATGATACTGAAAGAGTGTCATTGGTCAGTGCTAAAATTACAAAAATTTGGTAAAATTGCTGAAAGTAACTGCATTATCAACAGTGATGCTTATTACAGCACACAGTTCCATATTGACAGTGTCTTTTCCATCCCATCCGTCCACTGGTACATTGTTGATTTCCACGTAATGACTGACTGACATCACTTGTTTGAGATGGAGGGAGAGTCATGGTGTAGGCAACACCTTCCAAGGATGGCTAGCACTGAAATAGTGATAGCGTACATGGCTGAAATATAGGGAATCACTCGAAATTGAACATCAATCCATCTGCAACCCTGTCACTGAGAAAGATGAGCTTAAATGTAGCGGTCATCAATCATCTTTGGACAGCTTTTTGGGTTGAAATGCTCCACAATGCCATTAAACTCATCCACTTTCCATGTGTTGTCAAGCCTTCTGCATTTTTTTTTCGGTAAGAAACACCGCCTCTGTCTTTTATTTCAATCATCCTGTGTGTTGTGGGAGCGGTAGCAACGTAATTTGCACCATGTAATAACCAACTTTCAGTGAGAGCCAATGGATTGAAATGTGTTAATATCAATTCAGAACCTGTCACAGACCTCGAACGTGGAGCAGAAAAAAACAAAACGTATGATGGTGTGCAAAGATGTAGTCATACATTTCTTGGAGGTGTTACAGCAGAAAAAACAATTTAGCAAACAACGACGCAGGAGCCCTCTCCGACTGATAGTCTGTGGAATATGGTCCTCCTACAGTACAAGTGACGAAACTTGACTCTGGTCTGTGTAGGTGAATTCAATCAATGGCCACCTGTTCCAATGGAACCTGTATGTTTAACAGGATCGCCAATTATGATCGATGCCAGCACACAGGTACTACATGTTTCTCGATACACTGGAAGAGATGTGGTAAAAATCTCATCAAGTTCTCTATCGGATAACATTAGCGAAGTTTTTTTTAATAGTTCGTAGTTTTCCTCTATGGTATGGTGCAAAATAACGAGGGTAGAGAGAATGTATGGGTGAGAGACGTGAATGCACCCTAAGAGATGCATATGCCCTTCACTTTGCAGAAACGGTATGTAGTTTGGAAATGCACCACAATGCAGTAGCAAAATCCTTGTCCTTCTTCCAGTTTCCATAACTGCTCGTATAGGTCTTTTCTGCTACCTGGTGTTGTACGGGGAAAGCTTCGTTTGGCGCTGACCGTAGACATTGTACATGGTTGGCAGAGCTATGACAACATATTCCTATTAGCACCGAGTGGTCAAAACACAGTCCTGTCGCAATTACTCGCCTCATCCTGTTTCTCCACGAGTTGCGGAAGGTAGTAGATACAACACTCTTCGACTTCTGGTCAGTTCTGACTTAAATTTGGCGATCACATGGATAAAGTTGTAGGGAGGGCAGGACAGAGACTGAGGAACAGTTACAAGATGCATAGGGACTGTCTAAATGGATATTGGAGTTTTACTGTATGGGTTTCTTAGCAGATAGGTTCGAAAAAGGTGACTCTTTTCGAGAATGGGAGTGTCACAAATACGATTCACTAGTGGCCATAATCATTAAAAGATATCTCCATAGGATCCAATGCAGTTATGTGGGTGAATGGAAAGACTTGATACCAAATCGCAGACAGCATTTCTACCAGAATGCGTAAGACTATAGATCTGGAAAACCAGTGTATTGCTCATAGGATTTTGTGCATTTCTTAGGATCTCAGTCTAGTATTGCATTTTTTAAAGCGATTCGTCGCATAGCGTACCATCTACTGTGTGTGATCATTTTCAATCAACCGTCATCCTGCTCTCCTACAACCCAGTGGATATATCACAGGGCCCTTGACATGGCATTGAGATAGAATGCGTTTCAAATACTGTTTGTTAGCTTAAGAAGTATCTAGCGGCAGCATGAGAGAGCTGGAGATATCGGCTTAACAGCATCTCCCTCAGGAGGGGATATTTCTGATACTTCGTTCATAGTCGAATGTCATGAGATTGAAGCTGCTATCGTGATATTTAACTGTAATTACAGTGATAAATATATGGCTCACTTCCTAGGACGATTCTGCCTAGTGTGCAGTGTGTGTGACTGAGGGAGTCTGTGGCTTATAGCGGCAGCCGTGGTCTTGAGCCGCCCGAAATGGACAAGCTGAGGGACAAGAATGCACCTGATCTAACCGTGTCGCCCTCTAGGCAGGTGAATAGCGAACTAAAACCCAGCGCAAGTTGGGCAGTTTTTGTGATCGCGTTTGTTGGGAGTACTCTCCGTGGAAATGTGAGAAGATTCAGTATGGGCGTCTGTTTGTGATGTACAGTTATTCACTACCATGTAAATTGACTGCTTGACTGCTTGAACTGCATTCTGCACATTTCCCGTCTTTTTTTTGGTTGAGAGAACATCGATTGTGATGGGTGTTGTGTACATGTATGTGGTGAAAAACAGGCGGAAGAGAGATTTCCTGGATCTCTAGACGTGAGAAACATCTTATCTGACTTTGTAAAGTACAAGGATTATTTGGAATCTGTTATCGCTCATATCGGTATTCGTTAAAAAAATACTAGTGGAACTAACACTTTCCCCTATTTTCGAGTTTTCATTTAAAGATCTTCGCAGATGAGACATGTTTATAGTTACTCAGTGGTTTGGACCACGTCCCATATAATGAGGTAGCTAAAGTGTCGATATTGTAGGTATGTAATTTACACTCTTTATCTTTGGAATAATAATGTGCAAGCGATCGTTATCGTCCTGCTATGCGCTTCATATCGAAAAGTATACCATAAATGATATGATATTGTGGCACACCATGTGAAAACACATGGAGATGGCTGTAGAAGGCATGGCAACAAGCAAGCAGGTTGTGGGGAACCAGCCCAGCCTTTGTACAACAGTACGGAGGGTGGCTGCCGTCCACGGAGGGCACTCTAATTGCACATTAGCCCAGCGTGTGTGGTGGGGCAGTTTCCTTGTGACTGCGGGCCACAGTCGATGACCGATTGACCTACCAGGAAATATCTAGTGCTGAGACTATATACGGTGCAAGTGCCTATGTTTTTTGGGCTCTGTCTGTCTTCGCGGTATATGTATAAGTGTCTGGTGGTCGATACCTATATGCAGGATGCAGAAGCGATGCTTTTTATGGTGGAGGATACGAATTGTGTTTACTACATCGATACGGTATTGTGACACAATCGTTGTGGTCATTTAGCCTAATTGGAGATCTGTTTTAAACCGAATAATTCAAGCTTCTCTCGACAATAACACAGTAGTGTAACTGAGGAAGTGTCTTTGGCGATAGTTTCCGTAAATCATGATCTGTATACGACTTTTGAAGTTCAAATGGCTCTGAGCAATGGAACTTAACATCTGAGGTCATCAGTCCCCTAGAACTTAGAGCTACTTAAACCTGACCGTAGCAGTCGCGCAGTTCCGGACCGAAGCACCACTTTTGAGGATTTAACTGTCAGTGCAATATGACTTCTGTATGTTTTTCAATCTGTACAAATAGTCTACCATTGAAAGTCTCGTAATTTGTCCGTCTACGGAAAGTGGTGGACAGTGCTCCCACACCGGCAGCAGCAGTTTGGCCCGTAAATTCAGTAAGAACCAATGAGAATGCTCCATTCCATTCCATGACATCAGAGAGGCACAAGAGATCATTTGTGTGGTGCATAGGAGTCTCTACAGACTGGTTCGAACAAGTCAGCGGCAAGGTATCTAAAGAAAGTTCCATGACGCCTGGGAGTCAAGTGATGTCTTCTTTGTTCGAGTGTTCACAGACAAGTCCAAGCAGACCATCCTTCTCAGGTTCGGGCAGGCAGGATGCTGTCTCCCACTCGTCACTGTGGCTTTAGATCATCTTCAGACCAGCAGTTGTAAGACATTGAAAATTCACCGAAAATCCCAGCCTCTTTTCTCGTCTGTAGGACAATACTTCGCATTTTTTTTCATGATCTGTTGTGGGATTCGAAATATCTCATGAACGTTTAGATATCTAAGTGTTCTGATTTTTCCACCTGTGCTTAGATACCAGTGTGCTGTGAGAAGTGAGGACGATAAAAAAATAAGAGCCTTAACATCCCTGACTCCAACAGCAAATGTAAACTAAGCCCACTCAGCGTTTCAGAAAAGTGATAAACACTACAGCAGCTGTAGGACTCAGAATTTTTTTTTCTCTTTGGCAGTGTCTTCAAATAGGCAGCTGAAACTCGAAAAGTAGTGAGTGTCCTGATCAGAGTTACAAACATACTTATTTCGACTTCCAAATATCGCTGTTTTTGCGTATAAAATAGGGTATTGCAGCTGATATCGGTTTTGGGATCTATTTCCCACAAGAGAACGAGCGAACCGTCTCAGGGAGGAAGTTTGGGAGGTTCCTGCAGCGATCTTTTTAGAGTCCGTGTTCGAGTGTGGCGGTATACAATAAGAAATTGAAGCAAACTACTGTGCAGCGATCTTTTTGAAAGTGTATTTAGAGACATATTCAATCGGATTTAATAGCTTCTGAAACAACTTGTGTTCAAAGACAAGGGAAGGATGTGGTATGTCCCACAAAAAAGTGCGAAGCGTCTCAGGGAAGTTTCACAAGTGTGCCGCGATCAATTTTTTGAGTTCAAGTGTGGTGGTGGTATTCTTCGGAATAACATCTACATCTACATCTACATCCATACTCCGCAAGCCACCAAACGGCGTGTAATGTGTAATTACATGGCACATTGTTTGAATATTCTTACATCATCTTCAAAACTCTCTCTCTCTCTTTCAGCAGAAGTACATTTAATTCCTATAACATCTTCAAGATCTGTATGTGACAGTATCTGCACATTGTTTAAACACCAGATTTAACGACTCCTGAAGCAGTTCATGTTCAACGATAAGGTCCATCGGTGCGTCAGGGATGGGAAGGAGGGAGGATGCAGGAATTTATCCAGCGTGACAGGAAGTACTTAGTGCGCGGCCGACATGCTGCTAAACTATGGTGGCGCTGTGGGCGCTTGCGCCGAACTAGGTGAACGTCTTGTCCTTTCGCTTCAGAAGATTGCCTGGAATTTTATCGAATGATTTACAAATATAGCACATGCATTTGTCAGCATGAATTGCGAAATGTAACTTAGCCCCATCCTGCTGAATCTTCATTATTTGGCGAAGCATATTCATCTTCTTCATATATTCACCAAATATCAGTGTTTTCTAGTCATCGTGCAGCTGGCTATCGACACAGTCTTCAGCTGCATGATTACAGCTAACGTACCTTTTAGTAGTAGTAGTAGTAGAAGTAGTAGTAGTAATAGTTTATTCATCCAGAGATAAAGTACATTGCATGGATTTCGTTAAAAATACATAGTATATATACATAGGGCGAACAATACTATACAAAATACAGATGTGCATAGTAGACTACATAACATCAGACCACATTGAAATAGCACGTACAACTTTGATTTTTTACATTGATGTATGAGAAAGACTTTTTACATACACTCCTGGAAATTGAAATAATAACACCGTGAATTCATTGTCCCAGGAAGGGGAAACTTTATTGACACATTCCTGGGGTCAGATACATCACATGATCACACTGACAGAACCACACGCACATAGACACAGGCAACACAGCATGCACAATGTCGGCACTAGTACAGTGTATATCCACCTTTCGCAGCAATGCAGGCTGTTATTCTCCCATGGAGACGATCGTAGAGATGCTGGATGTAGTCCTGTGGAACGGCTTGCCATGCCATTTCCACCTGGCGCCTCAGTTGGACCAGCGTTCGTGCTGGACGTGCAGACCGCGTGAGGCGACGCTTCATCCAGTCCCAAACATGCTCAATGGGGCACAGATCCGGAGATCTTGCTGGCCAGGGTAGTTGACTTACACCTTCTAGAGCACGTTGGGTGGCACGGGATACATGCGGACGTGCATTGTCCTGTTGGAACAGCAAGTTCCCTTGCCGGTCTAGGAATGGTAGAACGATGGGTTCAATGACGGTTTGGATGTACCGTGCACTATTCAGTGTCCCCTCGACGATCACCAGAGGTGTACGGCCAGTGTAGGAGATCGCTCCTCACACCATGATGCCGGGTGTTGGCCCTGTGTGCCTCGGTCGTATGCAGTCCTGATTGTGGCGCTCACCTGCACGGCGCCAAACACGCATACGACCATTATTGGCACCAAGGCAGAAGCGACTCTCATCGCTGAAGACGACACGTCTCCATTCGCCCCTCCATTCACGTCTGTCGCGACACCACTGGAGGCGGGCTGCACGATGTTGGGGCGTGAGCGGAAGACGGCCTGACGGTGTGCGGGACCATAGCCCAGCTTCATGGAGACGGTTGCGAATGATCCTCGCCGATACCCCAGGAGCTACAGTGTCCCTAATTTGCTGGGAAGTGGCGGTGCAGTCCCCTACGGCACTGCGTAGGATCTACGGTCTTGGCGTGCATCCGTGCGTCGCTGCGGTCCGGTCCCAGGTCGACGGGCACGTGCACCTTCCGCCGACCACTGGCGACAACATCGATGTACTGTGGAGACCTCACGCCCCACGTGTTGAGCAATTCGGCGGTACGTCCACCCGGCCTCCCGCATGCCCACTATACGCCCTCGCTCAAAGTCCGTCAACTGCACATACGGTTCACGTCCACGCTGTCGCGGCATGCTACCAGTGTTAAAGACTGCGATGGAGCTCCGTATGCCACGGCAAACTGGCTGACACTGACGGCGGCGGTGCACAAATGCTGCGCAGCTAGCGCCATTCGACGGCCAACACCGCGGTTCCTGGTGTGTCCGCTGTGCCGTGCGTGTGATCATTGCTTGTACAGCCCTCTCGCAGTGTCCGGAGCAAGTATGGTGGGTCTGACGCACCGGTGTCAATGTGTTCTTTTTTCCATTTCCAGGAGTGTAGAATACACAGTTGATATTTAGATATAACACATATAATTAAAGCACTTTTGTACATATTATTTATTTAGATCATAGCAACAGTCAGATAAAAATTACTATTGGCATAGAGTACATAAATATAATTGTTTAGAATGAAGCTATTCCAGGTATTCTTTTACACTATAATAGCAGTTGGTCATTAAAAATTTGAATACTGCTTCTTTAAATGAAGACAATTTTTTTATTTCTTTTATCTTTACCGGTAATTTGTTATACAATCTGCTTCCTTGTATGTTTATTTGTTTCTGCGCCAAAGCCTTGTTAACTCTTTTTATATGAATGTCATTGCACTTTCTTGTGTTGTAAGTATGTAGATCCGAGTTGGATTGGAAATTGTTAATATTTCTTCTTACATTAATCATACTTTTCTGTATACAGAGGCACGGTAGGGGTAGAATATTCAGCTGTTTAAATAATTGCTTTGAAGGAGTTAGCCTTGAACTGTTTGTAATTATTCTAACAGCTCGTTTTTGTAGAGTGAAGATGGTTTTGAGAATTTTCATACTGTGACCCTAGAAGGTGAGGCCATAGATAATAGCAGAATGTATATAAGCAAAGTAAACAGTTATGCTACATTCCCTACTACATACAAAACTAATAACACGTAAAGCAAAGCAAGCACAGCTTAACTTATGCAACAGAATCAGGATATGGGATTTCCAGTCTAAATTTTCGTCTATATGTACACCTAAGAATTTTGTTGTAGCAACTCTCACAATTTCTTTATTTTGTATTCTGAGATCTAGATCAGAGTGTGACTTTGCTTTCCTGTAATGGATATAATTAGTTTTAGAGATATTTATGGTTAATTTGTTCACTTCAAACCAATTTTGCAAATATTCTATAACTCTGGTTGCAGATGTTGGCAGTACCCGGTTTATATCAGTTACTACAATGTTTGTGTCATCGGCAAACAGGGTTATAAGAGTACCATTTAGTGGAATCTTGATATCATTTCTGTAAAGAAGAAATAGGAGAGGTCCTAGAACACTCCTCTGCGGTACCCCAACTGGCACAGTCTGAATATCCGATCTGTAAACAATACTTTGGTTTTTACTGTTTGTTGTTGCAATTTCTACTACCTGTTTCCTATTATAGAGACATGACTGAAACCACTTTTTAGCTACTCCTCGTATACCGACATATTCTAATTTGTCTAGCAGGATATCATGTTGGACAGTATCAAATGTCTTTGAGAGGTCCAAATTAATTCCTATTGTACTGTTGTTCTTGTCTAGCCCCGTTACAATATTTTCAATGAATTGGGTGATGGCTGACTCTGTACTCATTCCTTTGCGAAAGCTGTGTTGGTTTACAGACAATAGATTTAATTTCTTGAGGTAATTTGTAATTCTGTTTTTCATGACTGTCTCTATTACTTTTGAAAATACCGATAATAAAGCTATTGGTCTATAGTTTCCCACTTCATGTATATTGCCCTTTTTATACAACGGCTTTACTTTTGCAATTTTTAATCGTTGTGGAAAGACACCTTCTGAAAATGATATGTTTATGATGTGTGTGAGTGGCTCTGATATGACACTAGCACATCTCATCATGACTGAGCAAGGTATCTCGTCAATCCCTGAGGACATTTTATTCTTCATTGCTTTTATTATTCGATTAACTTCCAATTTGTTCGTGGGAGGTAGCAATAATGAATTAACACTTTGTTCTTCTGGGATTGATGTTCTACTAATCTTAGAACAATTTTTACTGAGATTGAATGGACTATTTATGAAGTAGTCATTAATGTAATTTGCTAAAGTAAGATTTCTGACTAGCACACCTTGATCATCTTTTAAAACAAAGTCATCTGGATTTCTAACATTTCTTTTTTTACTGCATTCCATATAGCTTTCGATTTGTTTGCTGACCCAGCAATTACACTGTCATTATGCATTTTCTTGGCTTTTTTGATCACCTTCCTGTAAATTTTCTTGTATGTCTTAACATAATCTGTGAAGTGTTCATCTTTGTTATCTTTTTTGAGTTGACTGATATGTTTTAGTGTTTGACTATATGCTCTAATAGCAGGTGTTATCCACTGGCTTGTGTTCCAAGGCATGACATTGATCTTTGTGAGCTTTTTTTGGGAAACACATCTCAAATAGGGACATGAATGTACTAGAAAAAGCATTGAAAGATTCCTCGGTTGTTGTTTGTGCAAAGACATCTTCCCAGGTTTCATTAGCTAACAACTGGATGAAAGTATTCACTTTTTCTGTATAGAAGTGCCTTTTGAATCCCCACTTATATTTTACTGCCTTGGGGACAGAGTAATTTATGTATGTTAATAGTGTATTGTGATCCGAAAGACCTAAGTTTACGTTTAGTGGCTCAGTGATACCATTCTCCATATTTGTGAAAATATTGTCTAAAAGAGAAAATGACAGTTCTGTTATTCTGGTGGCATCTGTAAAGAGTGGTTTCATGTGGAAGCTGCTGAGTATACTCAAAAGCTGTCTTTTTTCATCACTTTCAATTAACAGGTTAATATTAAAATCTCCACATAAAAATTATTTCACTTCATTACTATAAAAAATGTTTAATGCTGCTTCTATTTTTTTGAAGAATATGTTTTTGTCACCCAGTGGAGATCTATATATTGTAATGACAACTAGTTTTTCACTCTTCTCCTCAGTTTTTAACTCTATGGCACATGATTCAAAATGTTTTTCTATATTTAGAGGGTCCAATTCTGTTTTCACTTTGAACTGCAGTCCTACTCTAGAGCAAATGCATACCCCACCATTTTTAAAAACACTTCGGCAATAATGTAATGCTAAATTAAACTTGCTTACATTTATGAGACTTAATTCACTAGCCTAGCACCAGTGTTCAGATAAACAAATACAAGAGACATCAGCAAGATTATTTAAAGCTACTTCTAGATCTAGTACTTTGTTTCTGAGGCATTGAATATTCTGACACATTATCCTGACTGTTTTGCAAGTATTTTTTTCTTTTGTCATTACCTAGTAATGTGCTGCTTTTTCCATAGTAGTTGTGACTTATCTGCAAATTTTCTTGCTGATTTGTCACAATCTTTTCCTTTTCTTTGTCTGAAGCCATAAAAAATCCTTATTTAATGATGTCTTTGACTCCTTCTTAGGCAGTGTTGTGTTGCTGCAACTGTTGTTGATGGTTTTTTCTGCTGCAGCTACTGTTGTTGTTGGTTCTGTTGCTGCTGCTGTTGTTGCTGCTGCTGTTTCTGTGGCCGGAGGTGGTGGTAGTGGTTGTGGTGCTGACAGGATTCTTCATGCTGTTGCTGCCTTTGATTCTTTTATTGGCACTATTTCTGTTGATGGTGGATCTGTTGTTGTAGTATCTGTTGGTTTTGCTGTTGTTTCCGCCGAAGGTTTAGTTGCAGTTACTGATTGTGGTTTGACCATTTGTGGTAATTTTACTGCTGCTAATGGTGATGATTTTGTTGTTGCTGTTGCTTCTGTTGTTGTTGCTACTTGTGATGAACCTGCTGTTATTGATTTTTGTGGTGTTACTGTTACTGTCGTTATTGGTGCTGCAGGTGTTTGCTGGTGCCTTTTTATTTCATCCAATACTTTTTGTGCTACAATTTTCTTCCCTAGGCCATTCAAGTGAAGGCCATGAGAACTCCTCCTTCTCCAGCACAGACATCTCATCCATTGAACACATAGTACAGAATAAACAACTGTGCCCATCCTCTTGGGAAGCTCAACACAGACTGATGGAATTTCCCACCATTCTTTCTGAGACCCCTGTCTTGGATTATGACACAGGAGAGGTAGGGAGGGAAGAGGGGGAGGGCCAACATCGCCCTCTGGTGGTGGTGTTGTGAACTAGATCCATTCGATTTTGGACCTCAAAGTGAGCTCAATGGATGGAGATAATGTGTGTGACAACTCAAACTTATTAAATAAACAGTACACTGCAATGAATTCAAAATAAAGACTCACATCCATCCTGTCCAGTAGCCCAGCAGCAGACTGAGTCCTTTTCCCACCAATTTCCGTTTTGGGGAGGTGGGGTGAAGTGAGGGGAGTGGGTAGAGTTAGATTAGTGAAGCTAGGTCAATTGACCTATTTTACCGTCAAAATTTGAACTTCCTGCCATGAAGTCAGCATGATGTTGCCACGTTTATAGCCGCCATCTTTGTACTGTCATCTTGAATAAATTTGGCAACAGTGCAGAGTGGGATGGTGTCCTTGCAATGTATGTGATTCACTTTGCACCAAGGGTCGCATTGTGTCAGTGGTTGTTCCAACAATGGACTGATTGACCAGATTTCCTCCAAATCGTGCTGTTTACTGTTGAGGCCTCGTTTGATCATGATGGTATTTCAAACAGCAAGAATAGCCATGTGTAGTGTGACATAAACCTTCATGCTGTCGTAGAGTCACACCACCAAATACTTTTTGCTGTGAATATCTGGGCCAGCGTAGTAGGTTATAATCCCATTGGGCCATATCTTCTATCTGGTCACCTGAATGGCCATCTGTATTTGAGGTTCGTGTAAATAATTCTACCTGAGTTGTTGAAGACTGTAGTCCTAAGTGTTTGTGACAGGACTTGGGTACATGATGGTGCACCACCTCACTTCACTGTGGATGTCCACAATCACCCCAATGCTGTATTTTCTGGTCGCTGGACTGGAAGGGGAGGTCCTGTTCCAAGGCCTGTGAGATCACCTGACCTAAACCCCTTGATTATTTATTTTGGGGATATGTAAAACCACTTGTGTATGAGACTCCAGTGGGTTTGGAGTTGGAATTAGTTGCCAGTATTGTAGCTGTCTGTGATGAGGTTCGAAACACGCCAACAATGTATGTCAGGGTGCTTCAGAATCTTGTTAGCTGACGTCATGCTTGCATTGCGGTTGGTAGCCGACTGCTTGAGCACATTTTGTAAGATACAATACAAATGGTGCGTTCATTGTGTCAGTGATGTTATCTGCAGTTAACTATAATTAATGTAAATAAAAAAGTACACAATAACGTGATTTTATTCCTATTATCTCGTTAAGTTGGCTTCTCCAACCCTAGGTACCCTACCTGAAATTGTTCAGTGGAGCATCCTCTATATCCGATAAAATTTTTGCGTGTTCTTACAGAAACACCCTGTTATTATATTCATGAAGCATGTCCACAGTGTATCATAGCTCAGATCGCACTGAAGTCTTTGGCCCTACCCCAGACGTTCCTTTCCTCGCTCACCAGCGAAGTGTGTCCTGGTCAACATCCTCACAGATTCTTTTTGCAGATATTCTTCAGATTCTTTATCACATATTCGCTTCTATTGTCTGAACAATGCATTTCTATTCTTTTCTGCTGAAAATTTTCTGTACGGACTTTGCATTCTTTGAATGACTGAATCACTTCAGTTTTGACTTCAAGTAAGTATGAGGGTACATTGAGAAACCGATATGAATGGAATTGCTGAGCAGGGCTGCGGAATGGTGATGTGGAACCTCTGTGACCAAGACCCCAGTTCGGACCGAGCGATTCTAATGGAAGTGGTCTCTTGTATCCTCGTTTGTTGACCAAACGTTTGTCCGCACGTAATGGTGTTTGTACATTATTATCACATGACCTATTACCACCTGGAGTTGTGCTTCCATATTGGTGAACCTGACACAAAACACTGTAATGTGCCATGAGTTAACAATGAGTGCGAAGTTTAATCCATTTGGTGTTACACGCAGCTCTACAGCTACAAATCCTTCCATAACGAAGGGAGTGCAGTGTGCCTGTTACTTCAAGAAACAAACTATGTGGGATATGGAGCAAAATGTGTGCAAACGCTACTTCACAAAACACAGTGTTTGTAAATCAACGATGGCTACCTTCCAAGCCTTTATTAACAGACTTGTGGGCAGACATCACGCAGGCCTGCTTACAGGACAATTCATGTTCAGTTTTAGTGAGAACAGATGCCACGCAGATTGCGTCTTCCACATCTGCCGTGCCACGAGCGCTAACGGTCGACATAGACCCCTCGCACACACAACCTCTGTGCAGTACTAACGCCATGTTCACTCCCTCGACCGTGTTGCAATCAATAGACCCCGCATTTGTCGTTACATATCATTTGGTTCCTGGTGTGCGTCAGATATTGGGATTCAAAGGCCAGTTTTCTGCTACACCACAAGTGTAGTGAAAAACTGAAGCTCCAAAGAAACTCGTACAGGCATGCATAATCAAATACAATATATAAACAGGCAGAATACGGCGCTGACGTCGGCTACACCTATATAAGACAATAAGTGTCAGATTCAGTTTTTAGATCGGTTACTGCTGCTACAGTAGTGGACTATCAGGATTTAAATGAGTTTGGTTGGGTGTTACAGTCAGCGCACAAGCGATGTGACACAGAATCTCCAAGGTAGCGATGAAGTGGGGATTTTGCTGTACGACCGTTTCAGAAGTGTACCGTGAGTATCAGGAATCTGGTAAGACATCAAATCTCTGACATCGCTGTGGCTGGAAAAATATCCTGCAAGAACAGGACCAAAGACGACCAAAGAGAATCGTTCAATGTGATAGGAGTGCAACCCTTTCACAAATTGCTGCAAATTTCAGTGTTAGGCCATCAACAAGTATCAGCATGCAAACCGTTCAATGAAACATCTTCGATATGGGCTTTCGGAGATGGAGGCCCACTCATGTACCCTTGATGACTGCATGACACAAAGCTTTATGCATCGCCTGGGAGCATCAACACTTACATTGCACTGTTGATGACTGGAAACATGTTGTCTGGTTGGATGAGTTTCATTTCAAATTGTATCGGGTGGGTGGACTTGTATTGGACTGGAGACAACCTCATGAATCCATGGACCCTGCATATCAGCAGGGGACTGTTCAAGATGGTGGAGGCAATGTAATGGTGTGGGATGCATGCAGTTGTAATGACATCGGACCCCTGACATATCTAGATAGGCCTCTGACAGGTAACATGTATATAAGCATCCTGGCTGATCACCTGCATCCACTCATGTCCATTGTGTATTCAGATGGACTTAGGCAATTCCAGCAGAACAATCGACCCCACAAGCCCAGAACTGCTACAGTGTGGCGTCAGGAACACTCGTCTGGGTTAAAACACTTCTGCTGGCCACGAAACTCTCTAGAAATGAACATCGTTGAGCATATCTGCGATATCTTGCAATATGCTGTTCAGAAGAGATCTCCACCCCCTCGTACTCTTACGGATTTATGGACAGCCCTGCAGGATTCACGGTGTCAACCTGCCAGCACCGCTTCAGACATTAGTCTAGTCCACGCTACATTTCTACCACTTAGATCATACTGCACAATTTGCGATTACGACTGCTCTTCTTCCCTTTTCCGATGGGAGTTATAGAGAATTCTCGCATTCTGACTATAAAGTTAGAGAATGAATGATGGCCTCGCATTGTCTTTGGCCGACTCTCCCTGCACCACTGTCACCGATTTAATTTGCAGCTGACAAGAGGTAGACCGCTACGTTCCACTTATCATGAAGGAGCAGTGCGAGCCAAGACCATAATTGCTGTTCAGCTAAGGCTGTTCCGCACCAGTCTTACTCATGGCACCCATCCATGGGCACCAAATCTCTCCAGAAGTTCAATAAAAAAAATAATGAAATATTCTATGAGAAACTAAGTAAAGTTAAGTGGTGTTTTTGGTATGATGATTCAACAAATGAAAACTTTAGTACATTCTTATACAGTTTTCTTGAAGCATTTAATGAAACTTTCCCACCAAGATCATATTGCAACAAAACAACAAGTAAGATAAGATGCATCACACCAGGAATAAAAATATCCAGTGAGAGAAAAAGGAAACTACACAACCAGCTGAAATACAACAAAGATCCTGATTTTATGTGATATGTTAGCGCCCCTTATCAGTGTGTAGTAGATATGAACATGTTGTGATGATATAACAAAAAAATGGTTCAAATGGCTCTGAGCACTATGGGACTTAACATCTGTGGTCATCAGTCCTCTAGAACTTAGAACTACTTAAACCTAACTAACCTAAGGACATAACTCACATCCATGCCTGAGGCAGGATTCGAACCTGCGACTGTAGCAGTCGCGCGGTTCCGGACTGTGCGCCTAGAACCGCTGGAGTTGATATAACAGATGGTTAAGAAGAAAGTGTGGTTTTGTGCATGATGGAGCTCCAGATGGATGGAGTTTGAAGCATTTTGCGTAAATCAACTACGCTATCAATTATAAAGCATTGTTCTAATGTCTGGAGTCACCACCAAGAAGGTACTGATAAGAGACAAATGATCGTAGAATATAAACACATGCACTCTAATGCAACTTTGCAAGTTTTATATCCCACTCACTATGGTGACAAACACTAAGATGAAAGACTACTTCCTTCTACACCAAAGAGAAAAAATATAGAGTCTTTGTGATACATCCACTATACAACTTTCCAGGGGTGTGTAGCACCCGCTGTTCACATTGGATCATGGTTCACAAATTATACTATGCTTACATCAGTCATATAAAATGATCGTCTGCATCAGAATGTGCCTCTCACAAGGAAAAATCGAATAGCAGCTGCATAAGACATGTGAAATTCCAACCTGAACAAATGTTGTTGTGGTTCACAATGGCTAGGAGTGTTTTTGCCACATCAGGCAGTGTGAATAACAATTCGAATTTTGTAATGGTAATCTGTCATTTTGCAGAACATGCAGAACTCATAAGCAAAGCAGTTCTTTCTCCTAAGCTGCTCAACAAATACGACTTAGGGAAAACAGCCCTACTAAGATGCATCACCTGTACCCCTGAACAGAAGGTGCTGCAAGTAATTTACAACGAAAGGCTCACTGAAGGAACTCTCTCAGAATTATGAAGCCATCTACTTTCTCTGGTTGACCCCTCTACACCATATGTACACCAAGGAATACCCACAGAAGAGCTTTGGTCCATGCACCTCTGTGGCATGTGAGAGTTGTCTTCATTGTGTGGCACCATCTATCTACTCAGCCATTCCTTTGAGGATGTTACGCCATTGTACAATTTCGAGAGATGCTGCAGAGGTTACAAAGAGCTGTAAAAAGTGTCAACTCAAATTGTCGCCACTGGTTCGTAGTGATGGTATCCTGGACAGCCAAAACGCGGTATCCAAGCTTTAATCAATGTCTTAGCTATGGATTACACTGTGATGGCTGTTAATAGGACGGCTCCACTCAATGGAAAACTCTGTCGGCAATGGAGAGGGAATTCAAAGCCATCTGACTTCAGTAGCAGCACCTTGAGGACTAGGTGTACGTCGCAGAAGCGCCTGCACAATATTTCAAAGCTGCCTATTAGTGTTTCACATGTCAACTGGCTTTACTTTATTGAAAGTCGCATCAGCACACAATCGCCATCAGCCTTGATAATACCCAAAAGATAACTGTGCGACAAAATAGGTGCAGAACCCCTAATTACATCGACCAGTCACCTCCCCTCATCCACAATGACTTTGCATGACAGATGCCTCTACATCTGAGGTCTTGACACATGTGCACCATGCCTCACGTGCTATTTGAAACGCACACTGCAAACATATGACTGCAGCTGCAGGTGGCTAATGACATTTCCTTGTACAAGGCACTCGAAATCTCGTATTTCATCTTTCTGACAAACTATACTGTAAGTGGATCTTGTATGTCGCTGATGTTGCCGAGCCGGCGATAGGACTAGACTCGTCTTATACCACCATGCCTCACAACAGCTCATCCAATTTCATCATGAGCCGCAAATTAAAATTTGCTCCTGCCGATGGCCCACATCAAGCACCTACTACTATGCGAGTACATTGCCGCACTACAAGCAATTGACACAGATTAGGATCAGTTTATGAGACCTGTGTCGACTCACAACGATTATGTTCTCATTATGATGATCTGTGCCATCAGATACATGAAACGTCGCTCGCACTCGCTGATGCAGCTGACCAAATCCAATGCCTGAGATATAACAACATGGCAGTGGCGTACAAGCCACGCCCATACTGAATGGGCATGCCTTGCTGCTGTAGCCCAACAACACTGCAGGACGCAACATGGTGGGCCGTCAAACAATAAAGGTTAATATGGCGCTATCTGCTTCGCTTACCCATCTGCAGCGAGTGCATTCCAATCTGTTGTGTGACACTCCAAGGGTTAGATGCAATTAGGAACGATTCGACTCTCCATATCAACACCACTCTGAGTGTGCCCATCCACCGCAGGATATGGTGCCCTGCATCTTCTCCTCTTCAGGCAGCTTAAGACAGCAACAGATGAGTGTTGCAAGTGGGTGGTGTCTATCCTGACAGAGACTGGGCATGCCCCATAAAGTTAGTGCCAAAAAAAGACGATTCTATGAGACTACAACTCACACAAACCTCGCACGATTCATTATGGCCCCCCAGTACTGAACATTCAAGATTTCACACATTTGCTTGTGGGAGCAACTATTTTCAATGTAACTGACTCTCGGAAAACCTATTTGTTCACACTTGTGCACCCAGATGATAGAAGTAAAACCGCCATCATCACTCTATTCAGAACTGTCTAAAGTCTTAGTGATGTCATGCAAACTAAGAAACACAGCACAGTCATGGGAATGATTCATAGATGGTGTACTTTTCAAGACTGATTGTTGCTGTGCCTATCCAGATGACATCATTTTTTCTGCTGACGCACTCAGCCAGAAACGGAATTTCGAAGTAGTTGTCGCTATTCTCTGTCATGCAGCTGTCACCATCAATGAAAATAAATCGCCACTGCGAAAAATGTGAAGTCATCTTCCTTGACGATATTCTCAATGCAGAAAGCATAAAACCGACTCCAGATCGAGTTGAATCACTTTGCCAACTGCGTCCTCCGCAAACTTCCAAGACCTTCGTCGCTTCCTTGGCATTATGAACATTTCTCGACGTCACTTAACCTCATGCAACTGAAGTACAGGCACCTCTCACTAACGTCCTAGGCTGCCATCACATACAAGGAAAGCGGAAAATAGTGTGGATTGCAGAAATGCATTCGATTGCTGTAAAGAATTTCTAGTGATGACAGTATCCTTGGCACACCCACTACTGGACGCCCAAATTATAATTACAACTGACGCCAACGACTCAGTTATCACCCCTGTACTGCAACAGAAGATAGCAGGTACCTCACAACCTCTCAGATTTTTCTCTAAGAAACTGACAATGTTGCAGTCAAAATAGAATTGGACTGGGAGTTCTAGCAGTATATGAAGCCATACGGCACTTCCATGAAGATATAGAAGCGCGCCACATCATCATTCACATAGACGACAAACCGTTAGAATGGATCATACGACACTCTTCGGCGACAGAAAACCCCAGGGAATACCGACATTTAGATTTAATAATGCAATATTTAATGGGCAGTCGGTATTCGCATGGAGCGGACAGCATAGTGTCAAAGTATCTGTCGTGAGTGCATACAATCTTTCTCAGCCTGGACTGTACCACACTGGCAGAAGAAGAAGAAAAGGAGCTGTCAGAGCAAACCTTGTTTGTGGACACATCAAATCTGACATTCGAACGACGATCAATTCCTGGGTCAGAAGTCAATATTCTTTGCAATTATCTCACCACAGGATCCACACAATTCTCCCCAGCTCCATGAGACGAACTGTCTTCGACTGTCTACATAATCTTGCGCACCCAGATGCCCACCCCACGGCATGAGTAGTCATTGAGCAATTTGTTTGACTGGGTGTTAGATGTGAATGTCGAGACTGGACGCGCACATGCCTCGACTTTCCATAAAGTAAATCTGGTTGACCTGTGAAACACCAATAGGCAGCTTTGAAATATTGTGCAGGCGCTTCTGCGACGTACACCTAGTCCTCAAGGTACTGCTACTGATGTCAGATGGCTGCAGATTCCCTCTCAATTGCCAACAGAGTTTTCCACTGTTTGTCCAATTAACAGGCATCTCAGTGTAATCCATAGCTCAGACATTTATTAAAGCTTAGATACCGCGTTTTGGCTGTCCAGGATACTATCACTACGAACCAGTGACGACAATTTGAGTTGGCACTTATTACAGCTCTTTGTAACCTCTGCGGCATCCCTCGCCATTGTACAATGACATACCATCCTCAAAGCAATGGATGAATAGAGAGATGGTACCACACAATGAAGACACCTCTCACATGCCACAGAGGTACATGGGCCAATGCTCTCCTGTGGGTATTCGTGGGTGTACACATGGTATGTAAAGAAGATCTACAAACCTCACTCATAGAGATACTCTACAATGAGGCCATAACACTGACAGCCGAATTTGTACAACCAGCACACACACCTGATCCCTAAGACCTTCCAGCAATGGTACAACATGTGAAGAACCATATATGCTATTCACTTGCACCTTCTATGGAGTCACACACCTCTCCAAACAGTTCATAGGTAAGAGGGATGGGGTCTTTCTCAGATGTGTTACAAACACATCATGCTTCATGATAATGCTGTACAAATGGTATTACAACTGCCATACAATGATTTGTTCTGAGTAGCCAAATGGAGAACCCATGTCTTTCACACTGATATCAATGGGAACACCACAACGATCTCAGCCACCAGACTGAAGTCTGCATGGACACCTATCACTAAAGATGACAAGAATATTGTACAAAATTACGACGATCCAGACGTCTCATATACCTGTGAATTATGTAAGACCCAACCGGAAAACAGTCACGATCGATGAACAAGGCTTTCATCCAGATGAAGCTGCAGTCAAGTTAGCTGACAACAACCTATGTATTGAAGCAAAACATGCTATCCCACAAAGCACGACCAAGATGATTGCTACTCGTACCAGTCTTCTTTGGACTTATAGTCTTCCACCAATGGTGGATTTCACTATGATATCGTCGCACATCTCACTAACAGGAGAACTAACAGTCAATTTGCCTACAAACACCACGAAAGATGTGGTTATCCCAGACATGCATCCTGACATTAAATCATAGTGGACAATTTGATTCAAACATCAAAAATGATCGAGCCACCACCAGTCACGCCCACTTCTCGCTATGGTTGGTCACTGTGCCATCCTCCATGATTCGTGTCGAACCAGATATATGCCCTTCCATGCTCCAACAAGTAACACTGACCAACATTTCACATGACTAACAACCACACCTCCCAGTACTCCAATCTCTGTGGGGACATCAAGACAGTGACATAAAGAGAATGTAGGTCCACTCCCGGTAGCTGAGTGGTCAGCGCGACAGAATCTCAGTCCTAACAGCCTGGGTTCGATTCCCAGCTGGGTCGGAGATTTTCTCTGCTCAGGGACAGGGTGTTGTGTTGTCCTAATAATCATCATTTCATCCCCATCGACGCGCAAGTCGCCGAAGTGGCGTCAAATCGAAAGACTTACACCCCGCAAATGGTCTATCAGATGGGAGGCTCTAGTCACACGACAGGAGAATGTATGCGCTGTAAATGTTTACTGCACAGTTTTGACATCTTCGAAAATGGCTTTTTCGACTTTGTTAAGATTATTTGAAAATGAATCTCTGTCCAAAACTAGTAACTGAATGAATACCAAGTAATAATTTACAAATTGGACTGGTTTTTCGTTCTACTGATTAACAGAAGTTGCTTACCCAAGCTACTCCAACATGCTGGAAGTTCATAAAGAGAATCGCTGACTACAGTGCAGAGTGGAGATGTGGAACCTTTGCAAACAGATTCAAGTTCAGATGAAATGATCATAGATGGTAGTCACCTCCTGTGTTCTTGTGTGTCGAATAAATCCTTATCTGGAGATAAGATTGTTCGTATATTGTTATATCATCAGCTACTACTCTACAGAGGTATACATCCACAAATATATTAGCACACATCTCGAGTAATCATCAACAAATGTAAACATAAGTAGTAGGGCAATGTTCGTTCTGGGCCATTTTGTTTGTATAGGTTGAATACATGCAGTGGAAAATATATCCGATTCATGACATCCTGGGGTTGATTTATGACCTCCCCTGTGGATAATTCATCCTTCTGAGAAAGACCCCATCCCTCCCCCTCCATCTCTCCCACCCCTTTGGTATATCATCCAGCCTTCCTCTCCCCTACCCCACAACCCTCGTACCATCCATATCTGGAAAATGGTGGGGAAAAGAAATAGTCTGTGATGAGCTGCTAGTGGGGAAGGACATAGGGTAGTTTATTTTCTTTATTTTGGATACTAATCTGTTGGACATTAATGGGAAAAGCTCAACCCCTAGTTTCCCCTCCCCCTAATTGGAGAAATGGCAGTAAACGCTCAGTCTATGCGAAGCTATTGCACTGGAAGGGCAAGTATTACCTTATCCAGCAACTATATGCTCTAATTATGTAATTCCACTGATGCAGATCGGAAGTGTTGTCTTGTTGGAAAATATTTGTGTATGAGCTCACTTTGATGTACAGGGATTGACTGAGCTAGTGACAATGCCACCACAGGAGGACATCCCACCCCTATCCCTTGTCCAATCTCTCCCCACCCCTCTCAGAAAAAACTGTCAGGAAAAATCACTGAGCTGGTGGAGTGGAAATGTCCCACGAAGGAAAATTCAGCTGCAGTGCAGAGGACATAATAGTATATTGTTTATTTATAAAATTCATTTTGCGTACCAATTTGTGGGGATTGTATCTCTGTATACGGCGAGAAAAGCTCATCATTCTTTGCTGTTTGTTTGATACTGGAAGATGCAGCTCTTGTAAAATACATCGAAAAGAGGTAATTAAATACATTAATAGACCGATTTTTTCCTATCGCACAAGGGATTCAGTCATTAATTGACATCAGCATAACTCACCGCATGTAATTACACTGTTAACTACCTCCCGACTGCATCTTTACACACATGCTCATGCCATCCCCTGAGATGCGCCACATACTGTTGTCCACAACAATGCTCCAAGCCAGCTGAGAAGCATGCACATGCTGTCCCCTCGAGACATTGACCCACACCACTTTGTGAAGGACTGCCAGCTGTCTACCATTAAGTTCACATCTGCCAGTATTAGTGCATTCACCATACAGGGACTGTCGATCAATATCGAAATTACATGATGCATACTCAACACCCAGAGAGCTCCACTGTCTGCGACAGCAGGCACAAGATACGTTTTTTTGCGACTGTCCGGCAGCTATATCACACCTCCTTTGTCCACAGTGGTGTTCTTCACTGGGGAATTCCCACCTCAGGTGGCTACTTTCTGTTGCAGCACACCCACAATCTACTCCCAAACGCTAACCTTCCACACCAGGCCAGTGGAACCAGCTGTATATGTGCTCACCCTGCTGTGAATATACTGGCTGAGTTATTTCACAATACTACCAGCAGAGGAAACTGGAAGAGGCAACCACCCCACCCCTCCACCCTTAATCCACTCCCCTCTTCCTTCTCGCCCTTCCACTTTTCCTGTCAAACCAAGCATAAGGTTGTGGCAAACTTTGATGCAGGTGGTGATAACCCTTGATATTGATACTTGGGAAGTTCTGGTTGAAACACATGCTCCCTCTCTCTTACTCTCCCTCTCTCTCTCTCAAGTGGCTATTTCTTGCCTAGCGAGCATCTGCTATGTACTGCACTTACCCCTCTTTTGTCCTGAACGAAGTAGAGGATACCTAGTTAATTCCCAGCTGTGTATATCTTGGAAATGGTTCATTTGTGTTACCACCACTCTATCAAATTGATTAACTAATTAATTAAATCGATACCCTCTGTGTGTGATAGTTTTTCTTGCTTCCAATTGATGGATACTAGGAATGGAATATGTGGCGGTAAATTCTGGGTATCTATTCCGCAGCTGCCTTGTTTTCCAAACCATGCTCTTCACCCCTTCTTGATATTCCTTGCATCCTGTTGGTGGATACTGGCACAGGTAGATCTTTTTGCAGGGAATCCATTACACTGGTGGCGGCTGAAAATTTCGGATTTCACCTCAGGTGCATGCAATGCCCTTAAACAATTTGTGGGAAACGGGGCATGTGCGCTCCCAATACCCCTATCAGAAACAAAAAAATTATCAATCAGGAATATGATCTCGCTATTGGGATTTTAAAGCACTATATAGTCCCTATAAGCTACACCAGGACGAAGAACGAGGAGGATGAGGAGGAGGAGGAGAAGGGGTGGTCTACCACGTCATAGGGTAGTAACAACAGTGAACCACTCCCACCTTTCTGCTGCAAGACAGAGTCTACTGGAGTACACTGTGAAATAGTAAACACTGCACACTTAAACCATGTTCCACTCCATATTAGTACCTATCATGGGTTAGATGTCAGACATAACTTAAACACTCTTACACACTGTGCACTCATGTCCCGAAGTCCACATACAGTAACACCCAATGGAGTAAAATTACGAACTGTTAAAACGTCGCTAAAGTCACCTGACAGAGACCTCAATAAGATTTTACTGCGTCTCTCTCTTCTGATATATCACAAACACGTACAGTTTGCGTGTTGATATAGAGCATATCTGATGATCCCATTAACTATACAGGTATTGGTCCATTGGAGCAGGCAGATAGTGACCAAGATCACTTCCATGGACCTGTGAACAGTTTTGTCACCTGTCCTGTAGGAAGGCCATACCCCACAGACTAAATCACAACAGAGGGTTCTTGTGTTGTTGCTTCATAAGTAGTTTGATACTTTGCTTTTCGCTGAAACTCATCGAAGCAGTGTATGACTACAGCTGTGTACACATCCATACATTTTGTTTTTCTACCATGACTTTGAGGTCTGTGTCAGGTACAAAAACGACATTAAGACGTATTGACCCACTGACTCTCACGGCAAGCTGAACTTTGCTTGGTGTAAATTAAGCTGCTCCCATAACACACACATTGGTTGAAATAAAATACAGAGACAGTGTTTCTTTTTGACAAAAATGTCGAAGACAACTAAATATAAGGAAACTTGAATATTACGTGGCATTGTGGAGTGGTTCCAAACAGCTATCCGAAGGTGATAACCTCTACATTTACTCTCATCTTCATCTACATCTACATCTACACTCTGCAAATCAGCGTGAGGTGCACCAGTCATTGCAATTTCTTCCCATTCCATTCGCATATGGAGCACAGGAAGAATGATTGCTTGAATGCCTCTGTGTAAACTGTAATTATTCTTATCTTGTCCTTATGACCCTTATGTGAGCGATAAGTAGGGGGTTGTAATATATTCCTAGGGTACTCATTTAAAGCTAGTTCTTGCCACTTTCTTAATGGACATTCTCAGGATAGTTTACGTCAGTCTTCATGAGTCTTCCAGTTCAGTTCCTTCAGTATCTCTGAGTCACTCTCCTATGGATTAAACTCACCTGTGACCGATCGTGCTGCCCTTTTCTGTATTCATTCAATATCCCTTCTTAGGCCTAACACAGCCGCAAATTCAGTACAGAATCTGACAGGGAATCCATTGGACTGTGGAGCTTTGTTTAGTTTCAACGATTTCAGCTGCTTCACAGAACCACTCACACTATTATTTATTTCATTCACCTTTTCAGTGTCATGAGGATTAAATTGGAGCAATTCTCCTGGGTTTTCCTTTGTAAGGGAACATTTGAAAACAGAGTTAAGCATTTCAGCTTTTGCTTCGCTACCCTTCAATTTCAATTCCTGTCTCATTCCTTAGGGACTGGGACACTAACTTTGATGCCACTAATAGCTTTTACATATACCCAGAAATACTTTGAGTTCTGTGAAAGATCACATGACAATATTCTGCTATGGTAGTCACTGAAGGCGTTTTGACAGCCAAACGTATTTCATTCAATATCTCTCTGTCCATAGCCCTAATCTTTGTTTTACATCTGTTATGTGGTAATCTCTGTTCCTTTAGAAGTTTCTTTACAATGGCAGTATACAATGGAGGTTCCTTCATTGTATTAACAATTGTATTGGGTACTTATTTGTCCAGTGCATGGTCAACTATGCTTTAAAAATTGAGCCAGAGCTACTTTAGATGCTCCTGCCCTAAGCTGAAAGTTTCACAGTTGAGATATGACACTACTGATTTTTTATACAGTTCACTGAACATATAGATCTTCGTGCTTGTTTTAGTTGTCCTTTGTACTTTGGTAATCATTTTTGCCACAAAAGCAATTTCGATGTGGACATCCATCAAGAGCTGGTGTCTTTTTGTTACCATTAGATCCAATATATTTACATTGTGAGTCAGGTTCCTAACTATCTGTTCTAGGTAGTTTTCAGAGAAGGCAAACGATGTGTTATCACACCTACCACCAACAAAGCTTTAATTTTCTCAGTTGACTGTTGGATGGTTTAAGTCTCCACCAATGATTACAGTATGATTGGGGAAATTATGTACAAGTGAACTGAGGTTTTCTCTTAAGTTACAGCAGGAAATGAGTCTGGTGGATGATAGAAAGATCGTATTATCATTTTATGCCCAACTCTGATACTGAGTCTTGACCAGTTTCAAACACAGCTTCAATTCCCACTTTGGTGAATATGAGTTCCTTGTGTACTGCGACAAATACACCACATCCATTTCCTATTTGCCTATCCTTTCGATATACACTTAAATTTTTCCCAAAAATCTCCTTGCTATTTAATTTCAGGTTTCAAAAAGCTTTCTGTACCTAGTTTTATTTGAGCTTCACGCCTTTTGTGAGTGCTTCAATCTCTGGCACTTTATTGCAAGTGATTCGACAGTTTACCATTGGGATTTTAATACTCTCACTGTTGTGAGGCACTTCTTTCGATCTGACACTTCTGCATTTCCTATGGCTAACGTCATATGGATTGGATGGAGAGCCGCCTAATCTAAAAACCTTTGCGTGCACCCCACACATAGTCAGCTATCTGAGTAGCAACCTCTGATGTGTAGTGCATGCCTGACACATTTAGGGGGAAGGGGGGGGGGGGACCCTACAGTTCTCAATCCTATGGTGCAAGTCCAGGAAGTCGCAGCCTACCTTGTCACAGAACTTTCGAAGTCTCTGGTTCAGTCCCTCCACTCGACACAGCACCACAGGCCCATTATCAGTTCTGGGGACAATGCTGCAAATACTGAGCTTCGTTGAAACTCCATGTGCAAGGCTGATCTTCTCTGCCAGTCGGTAGAATAATCCAAGAATGATCTGTGATCACAGTATAATATAATAGAACGATAATATAATAGGATAGGGAATGAATGATAATAAAATGTTGGAATGTGTGGCTTTTTAAAATGGATGAATTAAAGAGATTAATTCTTTGGTATGAAGGACAAGCACAATAAGCTAGGCATTGCCTGTAACGGGAAAGGAATCACTTTAGTTTATATTTATATAAATAAATCGTCTTTATAGTATTTTATGCGTACCAATTATTAATATTATGTCCGATCGCCTTCTCCTTGACTGTGGCCGTGTTGTTATATTCGGATCTTCGTAAATTTTCCGAAGTACACAGGTGGGCTTCCGTTCTTCTTATTGCATTACTACTTGAAATAATAATAACTCTCACAAATATTCTGTTAATAAAACACTACTATATTTCTGTTCGATGTACATAGAAAGTACACACAATGGCGGTCTGCAATTACTCGCTAAAAATGGCGGTTCTCGCTCGTTCACTCACTGAGCGAAACCTACCTTCCAACAACTCGTACAAGAACAAAAACTGCTCTGTCTTTTAACATCTGAAAGTCAAAAATACCTGACGGTAGGCACAGGCTCTACGCTGGGCTAGTACCACCTCATCTTTTCTCTTTGCTTTTAAAGAGGACGAAAACATAAAAGTAAGAAATGCAAAAGGTATATCACAATTGCCCCCCTACTGTTGTCGGGAATAAGTCTCTTTATTTAGTGAGACAGTATACAGTAGCCTTATTTACCTTGGGGCTCATGTTGAGTCATTTGGTGCAAGTCAATGGAGTTTTAATACCCTTAAGCTACTACAAGTAAGTCTACGAAGTTCATTTCCTTGTTCATTACAAATTCATACATATAAATACATTCACATACACTTATATCACATAACGACATTCACATATAATTATATATTACATAATCGTACGTCCATGTCGTGCTAACGTCTTAGTCTGTGATTTTTCATTATACTTGTTAAGCTGTATGGACAGGGGAAAAATTTTACATTTCGTAAATTGTCCTCACCATGTTTTAAAAATTGTTTTTCTCACTGGCTTTTGGTTCATTGGCCGTTCTGAGAAGGTGTCTTTTCAGCACACGCTATCTCATTGTTCGCTGCGCTTATGGCTAGCAGCAGCTCATTGTTTACCGCGCCCGTCGCAGTGACGCGAGCGCCACGTGAGCAGCAGCACTGCCCGCGCATCCATCGTAATGTCGCTCCAGGCTCATGAAGTCGGTGTTGTATATGCCCTCAGTCCGGAGACTGGATACGACGGATTCAGCTCCAACGCTCAACCCGAAGAACACCAATACATCATCTCGCGCCTGGACGAGGTTTTCGCACAGCAAGGTGAGGTAAGGGCCGCACTGCAGAACTCGGCATTGTCTTCCGTTGTTCATTGTAGTTCAGTGGTCCTCACACCACAACTCGTGGTTATACGGATTTCCTCTCATTTTTCCGTCGCACACGCATCACACTCACTGTATTCACTTCGCCACATTGTAGCGTTTACTCTTACTACGGCTCAGCCGTTGTTTTCACTATTATTAGGCCTTAACATTTTTGTATTACTTCACACGTGAGAGTGTTTTACTCGTCCGTCACGTTGCACTTCACATACCTACATAAATGGTTCCTTTTCAAGAATAAAATTTCACATAAAATTGACAATACTACATACATTTTACATAGACAAAAACGTTGACAATAATAAAGTCGACATACAAATTTACAATTCATACTCATTTCATATATGGACTCCATGACATGCACCCTCTTACACACTAATACGCAAATCAGAAGGAATCTTTAATTTATTCTGAATATTTGGGTTTCCTGTTCCTTTCTTGCAGGACCGACCTCCTGCTCGTTTTTACGTTCACAACTACACATAGAAAACAGTACATACATACATTTTACATAGACTTCGACATTGACAATAATATAGTTGGCAAATAAATGTACAGTCCACATTCACACTTCGTATATGGACTTCATGTTAAACAGCATCTTACACACCAATAAGTAAATTAGAAGGAATCTTGCATTTGTTCAGAATGTTGGCACCTTTTTCGTTCTTGTCTTGCAGGACCGACTTGCGCATTTTTACATTCACAGATACACACAGAAAGCAGTACATACATACATTTTACATAGACTTCGACATTGACAATAATATAGTTGACAACTAAATGTACAATTCACCTTCAGTTTTCATTTATGGATTCCATGTTTGGTATCGTTTTACACACTAATAAGTAAATTAGAAGGAATCTTTCATTTGTTCTGAATATTTGCATTTTCTTCTCTTGACTTGCAGGCCCGACCTCCTGCGCGTTTATACCTTCACAAAAACACATAGAAAATACGTTCCAGCACTACTCACTACATGGAAAAAGAAGATTTGCTAAGGTCTGCTTCAGAGATCAAGCTACTTCTAAGATTGCTACTTGTAGTGCGTCGTTAGTGTACTTATTCTATCCTTGGCATTTGATAGACACCATACTACGTACAATATTTACAAGTGCTCGTTTGTGAGCGAGTGTGTAGGATGTTTTTTCCTTTGACAATCCTGACTTCATCACTGCTTGTTAATCGTCGTAATATTACACATTCATGTACACATATTTCAAGTCATATTTCTGCCTTATTGATGCGACAACATGTACGTGTTTACCCTTTGTAACGTGTGGCCGATACTTTTACTGTATTTTTGCCATGTGTAATTCCACTCATTATTCATTCCCGCGAAAGAAGAACGTGCTTATGTTAAAGTGCTGTTTTCGTTTCTGCGTGTGTCAAGAACTCAGTGTAGAAAATATTGTTTCACTGCATTTTGTGCTCGTTCCTCATACGAATCGTATTTCATATTTTCATTAATATTCACCTTATAGTTGCTCAAGCTGTAACAGTTAGTCGCTAAAGAAATATTTTTCCTACTAATTTGTTTTGCTTTCTGACGCCTGTGTAGCAGATCACTGTATTGTAGTGTACTTTAAATGTAGCGTGTACCTTTGTTACTATGGCCTCTACTGTTTCTTCTTTATTCTTCACTGCTTCTTCAAGATGGTCGTTTTCATACTTACTTACCTTACATACATCATCATACTTTGCTTTCCACACTCATACAACCATTCATTCTAAGACTTAAAACTATATAATCTATTCTTTCTTACGTCGCCTTCATGGCTCTTTCCTAGGTACCACTGCAAAATTAATCTTCATATTCATCGCCGTATATCCATGTAATTATTCATTAAAAAATCTTCCACATAAATCGCCATTTATACTCATGTATTACCTACAGGGTTCTTACACTAGAACCACCGCCCTATTTATTTCTTCTCACAAATATAAATAAACTCATATTACTCTAATACACTTTCATTCTCTTCCTAGATTCATTCATGCATGTTATGTCACCACAAACGTAGATTAACTAATTAATACCTCCAATCGAATCTAAAACTTTTCACACTCTCTCTACTTCCAAGTATTATCCAGCAGTGAAATTAATTTGTTTCTGTATATTGCTTTTTTAAACATACAGTACTTACCTCAGTTATTTTGTTTTAGTTCGTATAGTTACGTTGTGTGCGTATTGGTTGGTTTTCGTATTTACTTAGCTTATCTCCCGCAAGTTGTACGATTCATGTTGACAGTTTTACTCAGCTGCTTATGCTTTTCGTATAAGGTACCATGTAATTAATAGCAACTAACATAAGTGAGTTCTGTAATAGCAAATTTGTGGGTATGTATTCTCCCTATACGTCACGCTCGCTAATTCTAATGTTGTCTGTAAAGAAGTGTAGTCTTTTAAGTGCACAATTGCTCCTCTCGCTAAATCTCTTACGATGTGTTATTTTGTAGTTTACGTCTCCGTCACACGCACTTTTCTATGTGTATATTTCATTCTATGTTTCCCATCGTCGCTGACTTGCGTGCTGTATGTAAGCCGCTTAGTTCTCAATAAAGTTCAGTGCTAATCGTGTTCTTTTAAGTGTACATGTTGTTACTTTTCTTTTAAACTTGTCTTAATACTGTTGTGTATAGTCTGATAGGAATATCTGTGTATATTTTCTTCTCCTTTGAATACTCATACTTATTTCTAACCATGTACATTCAATAGCCTATGTTAAGTTCACAATTTTAGCGTATTCTACGCTCCTTATACTTTACTTGCACCGATGCGGTCCTTTTCTTAAAACTATGTATGCTTAACTTAATGATATACTCTTAAAATTAGTGCTCTTTACAGTATAGTCTCCATCTTGAGGATAAATGTCTGTGTTCGTTTTGTTTGTGTAACTGATTTACGTTAGAGTAATGAGCTGATAGGTACTTCATTTCGTGTCGCTTCTGTTTTGTCCAGTTGGCAGCGCAGCGTGAATGCCGATTCGCTTAAATTCTAGAATGGTTTCCGTCGCGATGCTCAGTGTGTCTTAGCGCATCTAGCTGAGGACGCTGAACTCAACCGTGCTTTTTGCCTACTCGACCCCTACGATCAGCTGTTAGCCGCTTCGTATGTAATTGTTATAAGTACACTCCGCTTCAAGCGCGGCTGCGCGTCTCAGTACTCTTCATCGCTGATGCCGCTAGCTCAAAGCTGGCGCGCTGTGAATTCCTTTCTTTTCCATCGCTCTTGTTTAATTATTTTTATGTATTGTAACTACGTAATCTAATGATTTTCACTCGTCCACTATTGTGTACAATTGTTTTATTTCTTCCCATATATTTAGTGTTCTCTTAAGGAATATGAAAAAGTTTCTTGTGTTTCTATAGATATTTAAGTCTTAAGAAAGCTCAATAGCAAAATTACAAGAAAAATCTCTAACGACTAGGTTGCATTCTCATCTCTGCATTTTAGATAGTAGAAGAAAATTGAACATTCCTTATTGACTAAACAGGACAGTAGAAGAGGGAGAGGGTAACGAAAATATAAATATTGTACCCCCTAGCTGGAGAGGAACCGAGCGCCAATCGGTTTTTTCGTCATAGAGTGACAAACCTCCTACCTACATGAAATTGACATTCCCCGCTGCCGATATCTATTTTTACCCCATACCTTCTGAACACCTCCATACCAAGTATACAGTTCACTATCAGTTTGTCTATCAACAAGAAAGTACACTGCAAAGTTACACCACATATGCTAATGGGTATGCTGGCCTGTAATTTTATAACCTTAGATTTACTTCCCATTGCCGTTACGATCTTACAGTTCCCCACGGGTAGAGTGGGTACGCTTACTTCCCTCGCTATCTCTTTGAACAAGCTAGTAGACATGAGGCTTGTCGACGCGCCAGTATCCAAAACAACGGGTACATCTATGTTTCGCACTTTTACCTTTACTATTGCTTGAATAATTTCACTTACCTTGGGTGTTGTTCCTTTCTCCTCAGTAAACAGGTCTTCTTTCATTTCTGTGTCCTTATCATGCCTTAAAAATAGATTCCGGATGTGCTGTATGTGTAGGTTTGTTTCAGTTTCTATTTCCTCCTTTCCGTCCCTGTTCGTGTTAGTGTTTATGTCGCTCATATTAGTACTGTGGCACATTGACAGTTCATTACCTTCTTCCTCTAGTCACGCTCGATTACTATTGCTTGGGGGTGGTAAAGGTATGGATTCATTCTCTGCCGTCATTTCTACTATGTTCACTGTATGTTCGCGTGCTCGCCAGTTCGTGTCCCGGTTGTTTCGATTTGATTGTACTGGCTGCCTGTTCTCTCTCGGATCCCTGTGTTGCATATTCCGATCCTGGTAATTTGCATTTCCTTGTCGCCTGTTGTCAAAGTTTTCCCTCGGATTCCTAATGTCTCGGCCATTGCCGTACCTATGGGGCTGATATTTATTTTCGTACCCTCGGTCACCCTGTGGCTGGTGGGTAGGCCGATTGTACGGATTGCCGTTGTGACGCGGCGGTGCATACCGATGCCATTCATTCATGCGCACACGACCACTATAGTTTCCAAATCCATTGCCGTTACCATAGTTGTTCTTTCCGTTTGGGTAGTGTTCATTACCGTTACGATAACTAGGCATGGCTTGCCCATCCTCATGAATCAGATCTATTGAGTTGAGCACTGAAGGAAAATACTCAAGGTCATATTCGGGAACAGTTACTAATTTTTCCCTAACATTTGCAGGTAACTTGTTCTTTAAGATTTTCAATACATCTACATGAGAGATCGGATTATTCCAGTAACGGGTCTTGTTTAGATATGTTTCAAAATAGTTTCTTAGCCCCCCGAATTTTGAATGGTATGGTACTGCGTTAAATACCTCTCGTCTTAACCTCTCCTGAATAGCTGTAGACCAGTATTTATCTAAAAATGCATTCTCAAACTGATCATATGTCTCGCAAAGTTCTGACATCTCCGTAGCCCACAAAAGGGCATCACCTTCGGTATGTCCTACTACATATTTGATCTTTTGAGCTTCTGTCCAAGTCCTCGGCAGTACATTTCTGAAGGCTCGGACAAACACTACTGGGTGCGTTCGCTTTTTCTCATTTGAAAATACGGGAAACTGTCGATGTTTTATTAAGCTCTCATCCATTAACAACGCTGTCCAGGAGGGCGGAACAGCATTTCCCTGCAGTGACGGTATATTTGTTTCACAAAAATTTTGCCCGTTGCTCGCGTCGTGCGTCGACATGCGGTCGCGCGGCGTGGGTTGGGCATTGTTGTCCGCGCCACTGATTCTTCCCACTGGCGGATGGCTGTTTAGCGCTCCGCTTACCGCCCCCGGCGATGATATTACCGTACTTTGTTTGCTAACTATTTCGTCCCTTAACCTTTGTTCTACCTGTCTGATATCCTGTTCTATGCGTTTTAAGATTTCTTCTTCCTTTTCCCCCATTTCTTCCTTTACCGCTTCCACATAAGTGCGCTGTTCACGTACGCATTTTTCTGCGAACGTTGTGTTTTCGTCCTTTGTATTACTCTTTACCGTTTCGTAAAGCTGCACAATGTCTGAGTTGATTCTCTTGTGTTCTAACTTGAGTAACCTTATCTCCACTGTGATTTTCTCTACATTTTCTGGCAAGTCGTCACAGAAAGAATGTAGTTTCGCTACTTCTGATTGTACATTGTCTAAGTTAACCTGCGTATTCTTTTGCATTGCCTGTAAATTCTCTTGGGTTTCTCTAATACCGGATAGCTCCTGTCGATAGGTGTGTGTTAGTGTCTCAAAATTTTCTCTCATTATGCCTTTTAATTTCTCACCCATATCATGAACTGAAATTTGCACTTGTTCATTAATTTTCCTATCCACCTCCGTGGAGATTTGCGAAATCTGCTGTGTGAACTTCGTATCCATGTTATTGAGTTCTGTGCACAAACTTTGTACCTCGCCTGAAATGTGCGTCATGTTTGTATTTACCTTCGCGATCTCGGACTTTACTGTGGTCATGTCTGCTTTCATGTTAGTCATGTCTGCTTTCATGTTAGTCATGTCTGCTTTCATGTTAGTCATGTCTGCTCGTATTATGTCTAAACTCGACATCTTTGAATTAATTGTGTTCATGTTAGTTTGTATAGTTTCCGTTAAAGCTCGAAATAATGCTTGCATATCTTCTCTATTCATTTCCGGCCTACGCCTGTCAGCATCTGCGTCTGTACTACGCATACTACGTTCATTTAAAATATTCTCCTGCCTTGAGTTGTCATTAATTTCGTCTATTGTAATCAAAGTATTGCTGGTAATGAAATGTTCTGTATTCACGGGCGTCGAATGCAACAATGGCATGTTGCGCCCAGCATCCAAATAATCACCGCTTAACGGTTCTAAACCACTCATTGTTGCGTTTTGTAAATGCACATCCACTACATTGGCATTTTGATTTTCGAATGACATTTCCTTATTGTTTTGACTCTCCATTATAGAAACTCTTAAGGCACTACAGTTATCAAAATCAGTATTTTCTCTCTTTAGATTTCACTTTCCTGGTACTTCTCACGCTAAAAATGCATACACAGCTGTATGTAATTGTAATCTCAGTTGTTGTTCGGTCAATATATTTTCAGTACTAATAAAGAAATGTCATTGTCTCTACTCGAATACAATAGCGGTAATCTCTGAAGCTTTAGGTTCTGGATTTTAGGAAATAGGTGCTTGGGTTTTCTAATATGCTTACTGGGAACGCATTTTCTATATGCATTGCTCGGTCCTACCTGATTGTTGTCTTGTAACTGTTACGTCCTCTATTGTGCTTTGTTGTACGTTCTTGGTATTGTCGTCCTCTTCCTTCTAAATTGTTTATTATTTCCTTTCAGTATCACATCACCGTCTCCGTCACATCATCAGCGTACATGGAACATAAAGAAATTGTTAACATACATGTATATTCATTTTCCTAACAATACTAGTACTCACAGTTTTGCCCACTACGTATCGTGCCTGTAACTTGTCGCCACTTTATAATATAATAGGATGATAATATAATAGGATAGGGAATGAATGATAATAACATGTTGGAATGTGTGGCTTTTTGAAATGGATGAATTAAAGAGATTAATTCTTTGGTATGAAGGACAAGCACAATAAGCTAGGCATTGCCTGTAACGGGAAAGGAATCACTTTAGTTTATATTTATATAAATAAATCGTCTTTATAGTATTTTATGCGTACCAATTATTAATATTATGTCCGATCGCCTTCTCCTTGACTGTGGCCGTGTTGTTATATTCGGATCTTCGTAAATTTTCCGAAGTACACAGGTGGGCTTCCATTCTTCTTATTGCATTACTACTTGAAATAATAATAACTCTCACAAATATTCTGTTAATAAAACACTACTATATTTCTGTTCGATGTACATAGAAAATACACACAATGGCGGTCTGCAATTACTCGCTAAAAATGGTGGTTCTCACTCGTTCACTCACTGAGCGAAACCTTCCTTCCAACAACTCGTACAAGAACAAAAACTGCTCTGTCTTTTAACATCTGAAAGTCAAAAATACCTGACGGTAGGCACAGGCTCTACGCTGGGCTACTACCACCTCATCTTTTCTCTTTGCTTTTAAAGAGGATGAAAACATAAAAGTAAGAAATGCAAAAGGTATATCACAACAGACGACAGGCCTCTTTTGCTTTTGTTTCACTGTGCACTACAATCTGCAGTTGGTTGCACCCTGTTCCCTCCGTGGCTGCTGGAATAATCTCTTCAACGCGTTTAATGAGGTCCCCAGGCGTACACACTGAGTGCTCCTGGAGTCCTTTCCTTTCCCTTGCTGCCATTTCAGTACGGGCTACAATCATTCGTCATACAATTGAAATACTGGCGATTAACGGACCCCTATCATAATGCATTTGCCTCCTCCTGACACCAGACAAAACAGGTTTCCTCAAAATTGGGGAAGTGAGACCCGCTGGCTAAGCTTCAGTTTCAGAGAGAGACAGAGAAAGAGCACCTCAGTCTTGCTGGTTAGAGTCCTTCCTGGTCCCCATCCAGGATGCCTAGATCTACCATTGGCACACCACTCACAGGCAAGTGGACGAGTAATGACAGATTCTGTACTTTCTGCAGAGTAAACAGGGACCACAGGAGAGGGTGGTTCTGGGTTACCTCTGGTACAGATATAAATGATACATGACTCTTGTGAGCTTTTCCAACACATTGATTCATAGCATGTACCAATTGTTTGACAGTAGTCAGGGTGATCTCCAGCTGCTCATGTACGCTTCTAATTTATTTATTTTTACTTTTCATTAATTATACTACCTTTAGGCTGCAGCTTGTTTCCAAAAATATCTATTTACTATATTCAAAATTTCATTAAATTTATAATTATCTGAATGTCACTTTAATAGAAATAGACAAAAATGACCGCAAATTACTGCATTAAAATTTTGAATTTGTTGTTCATTATAACACAGCCCACTTAAGCCAAGATATTTCACCAGTTCTATAGGAATATTTCCTCCAAGTGAATCAAATAGATTTTTTTATTCTTGTGATAGCAGATCCAGTGTGAGCCAGCATGATTACATGTATTCCAGATTCATAATCTCTAGGATGATTAGGTAATTCATCAATCATAAAAATACCATGAAAGTATTTGATTTTTAACTGTTTAGCAAATTTTTCTACATCAGAATTACTTAATGCATTATGATACATACGGATTATTTTTTTCAGTTTTTTTATTTCAGCTTCCCCAGTGCTAAATAATGTCTTTTTTGTTCTCCTCATTCCTGATATTTTTGATTTTATCTGTTTGTTACTTTGGCACTATGTAGGAAAGTATAATAAATAGTGAAGTTATTAGAGAGTAATATTTTTATAAACCTCATCCACTATCATCAAGATCTTCAGTCATTCCTGATTTTCTCTGACCATACATTATTCCTCAATCTGCTGTTGTAACTAATTTTTCTCCGAATGAAGCATCAGAAGCATGCATTCTTTCTTTTGCAAATAATTAAAGTTAATCATTTATCAAACATTTGTATTTTTCACTTTTTCTTGATTTGATATGGATTATTTTCACAACATACTGCTCCTGTTAGAGCACAGTATATCTGCATAATTTGACAAATAATCACCCTAAAAAGTTTCAGTCATACCATCTGTATAATGTGTTTTTAGTCAATAGATTCATTAATATATCTGTACCATAATATTCCTTTCCATTGGCTTTTAACTCATCTCCATCAAACGTTACTGGGAATTTACCAATGTATTGAAATGTACCAACAGGTCTTATACTAAAAACTTTATCTTCACTATTGTTAATATACTCTATCAATACCCTGCTTACATTTGTTTTTGTCACATCAGCCATCCTTTATTTTTTTTAACTCAGCCTGAGTTTGAGGTATATTTTTCCTATCTTTAACCTTGTGATCACATTGTCTCAATAAATCTTGTATTTCAGAGTCACTTATCATACAGTCGTACTTATTATGGTTATCATTATACCATTCATTGTTTGGACTTACATTTCCCAGTACATCTACACATTCTTCTAAATATTTATGATGATATGGAACCATATATTTTTCTCTATTTTCCTCAATAACTTTCAGCACATTGTAACCTAATCCTTCAATTTCTTCTTTTACTTTCTCGATTGCATCAGTAACAGGTTGATCTTTTTTCTATATATTCATATTCCTGTCTTGATTCGTTTTTCCAAAACTTGAATCCTACCTTAGATTCTTCAGTTTTTTTCTATTTTGTTTAGCTTTTTATAAACTTGAGTGTTACATTTTGAAAACATTTACTAAGCATAAAAAATAATGATGAAATTAATTTTTATAAATGGAATTAAAAATATTAAGAAGATAATGCATTCTGCTTTTTCACTTACCAAATATAGCAGCTTCCAGTATGTGGTCCATAGTTAACTTCATCACTAGACTATGAATAATTCGTATAATTTTGACCACACTTAGATTCAAGTATTTCTAATTTTTTCACATTTTTTAGTAATCAAGTGTGTCTTTAAATTCATTTATATGTTCATGTAAAACACCATCATTGTGGTCTAAGAGATGTCCAATATCATCTTTTAAAGAACTTACTTAATAAGGAAATCTTTCATATGTCTAGTAATATCTACCTTAAAACATTCAAACTGATAATTTCAAAATTTACTGCACATTTCCTTAAAATCATCAAATTTTAAATTACTACCAACAAATGCCTCTACCCCATGAACCATGGACCTTGCTGTTGGTGGGGAGGCTCACGTGCCTCAGCGATACAGATAGCCATATCGTAGGTGCATCCACAATGGAGGGGTATCTGTTGAGAGGCCAGGCAAATGCGTGGTTGCAGAAGAGGAGCAGCAGCCTTTTCAGTAGTTGCAGAGGAACAGTCTGGATGATTGACTGATCTGGCTTTATAACACTAACCAAAACGGCCTTGATGTGCTGGTACTGCGAACAGCTGAAAGTAAGGGGAAACTACAGCCGTAATTTTTCCTGAGGGCATGCAACTTTACTTTATGGTTAAATGATGATGGCGTCCTCTTCGGTAAAACATTCCAGAGGTAAAGTAGTCCCCCATTCAGATCTCTGGGCGGGGACTACTCTAGAGGACGTCGTTATCGGGAGAAAGAAAACTGGTGTTCTACGGATCGGAGCATGGAATGTCAGATCCCTTAATCTGACAGGTAGGTTACAAAATTTAAAAAGGGAAATGGACAGATTAAAGTTAGATATAGTCGGAATTAGTAAAGTTCGGTGGCAGGAGGAACAAGACTTTTGGTCAGATGAATACAGGGTCATAGATAGAAAATCAAATACGGGGAATTCAGGAGTACGTTTAATAATGAATAAAAAATAGGAGTGCGGGTAAGCTACTACGAACGGCATAGTGAATGCATTGTTGTGGCCAAGATAGACACAAAGCCCACGCCTACTACAGTAGTACAAGTTTATACGACAACTAGCTCTGCAGATGATGAATAAATTGATGAAATGTATGATGAGATAAAAGAAATTATCCAGGTAGAGAAGGGAGACGAAATTTTAATAGTCATCCGTGACTGGAATTCGAGAGTCGGAAAAGGAAGAGAAGGAAACATAGTACGTGAATATGGATTGGGGGGTAAGAAATGAAAGAGGAAGCCGTCTGGTAAAATTTTGCACAGAACATAACTTAATCATAGCTAAGAATCATGAAAGATGGTTGTATACATGGAAGAATCCTGGATATACTAGTAGGTATCAGATAGATTATATAATGGGAAGACAGAGATTTAGGAACCAGGTTTTAAATTGTAGGACATTTCCAGGGGCAGATGTGGACTCGGACCACAATCTATTGGTTATGAACTGTAGATTAAAACTGAAGAAACTGCCAAAAGGTGGGAATTTAAGGAGGTGGGACCTGGATAACTGAATATACCAGATGTTGTACAGAGTTTCAGGGAGAGCATAAGGGAACAATTGACAGGAATGGGGGACACAAATACAGTAGAAGAAGAATGGGTAGATCTGAAGGATCAAGTAGTGAAGGTAGCAGAGGATCAAGTAGGTAAAAAGACGAGGGCTAGTAGAAATCCTTGGGTAACAGAAGAAATATTGAATTTAATTGATGAAAGGAGAAAATATAAAAATGCAGTAAATGAATCATCAGGCAAAAAGGAATACAAACGTCTCAAAAATGAGATCGACAGGAAGTGCAAAATGGCTAAGCAGAGATGACTAGAGGACAACTGTAAGGATGTAGAGGCTCATTTCACTAGGGGTAAGGTAGATACTGCCTACAGGAAAATTAAAGAGACCTTTGGAGATAAGAGAACCACTTGTATGAACATCAAGAGCTCAGATGGAAACCCAGTCCTAAGCAAAGAAGGGAAACTAGAAAGTTGGAAGGAGTATATAGAGGGTCTATAGAAGGGCGATGTAGTTGAGGACAATATTATGGAAATGGAAGAGGATGTAGATGAAGATGAAATAGGAGATACGATACTGCGTGAAGAGTTTGCCAGAGGACTGAAAGACCTGAGTTGAAACAGGGCCACGGGAGTAGACATCATTCCATTAGAACTACTGACGGCCTTGGGAGAGCCGGCTCTGACAAAACTCTACCATCTGGTGAGCAAGATGTATGAGACAGGCGAAATACCCTCAGATTTCAAGAAGAATATAATAATTCCTATCCCAAAGAAAGCAGGTGTTGACAGGTGTGAAAATTACCGAACTATCAGTTTAATAAGTCACAGCTGCAAAATACTAATGCGAATTCTTTACAGGCGAATGGAAAAACTGGTAGAAGCCGACCTCGGGGAAGATCAGTTTGGATTTCGTAGAAATGTTGGAACATGTGAGGCAATACTGACCTTACGACTTATCTTAGAAGAAAGATTAAGGAAAGGCAAACCTACGTTTCTAGCATTTGTAGACTTAGAGAAAGCTTTTGACAATGTTGACTGGAATACTCTCTTTCAAATTCTAAAGGTGGCAGGGGTAAAATACAGGGAGCGAAAGGCTATTCACAATTTGTACAGAAACCAGATGACAGTTACAAGAGTCGAGGGACATGAAAGGGAAGCAGTGGTTGGGAAAGGAGTAAGACAGGGTTGCTGCCTCTCCCCGATCTTATTCAATCTGTATATTGAGCAAGCAGTAAAGGAAACAAAAGAAAAATTCGGAGTAGATATTAAAATCCATGGAGAAGAAATAAAAACTTTGAGGGACTTGGAAGAGCATTTGAAGGGAATGGAGAGTGTCTTGAAAGGAATATATAAGATGAACATCAACAAAAGCAAAACGAGAATAATGGAATGTAGTCGAATTAAGTTGGGTGATGCTGAGGGAATTAGATTAGGAAATGAGACACTTAAAGTAGTAAAGGAGTTTTGCTATTTGGGGAGCAAAATAACTGATGATAGTCGAAGTAGAGAGGATATAAAATGTAGACTGGCAATGGCAAGAAAAGCGTTTCTGAAGAAGAGAAATTTGTTAACATCGAGTATAGATTTAAGTGTCAGGAAGTCATTCCTGAAAGTATTTGTATGGAGTGTAGCCATGTATGGAAGTGAAACATGGACGATAAATAGTTTGGACAAGAAGAGAATAGAAGCTTTCGAAATGTGGTGCTACAGAAGAATGCTGAAGATTAGATGGGTATATCACATAACTAATGAAGAAGTATTGAATAGGATTGGGGAGAAGAGAAATTTGTGGCACAACTTGACCAGAAGAAGGGATCGGTTGGTAGGACATCTTCTGAGGCATCAAGGGATCACCAATTTAGTATTGGAGGGCAGCGTGGAGGGTAAAAATCGTAGAGGGAGACCAAGAGATGAATACACTAAGCAGATTGAGAAGGATTTAGGTTGCAGTAGATACTGGGAGATGAAGAAGCTTGCACAGGATAGAGTAGCATGGAAAGCTGCATCAAACCAGTCTCAGGACTGAAGACAACAACAACAACAGTTCATACACGTGGTGGCGGCAAGGAAACGAATGACACTTCTGTTAAGTTTTTGCTCAAGTAACTCACAGACACCATTGATATGACCTGTATTTGAAGCTGTAGTATCACAACAAAGAAACTGCACTTTGTCTTCGAGATTCTAGTCATAATCGCGTTCCAAACAGTTTTCGCCTGTTCACGTCCTGAAGAGTTTTCCAACCTTGGCACAGCAATCAGTTGCTTTTTATTTCTATATGAAATAACTATCTGAAGTCGTTCTTCTTTTGATTCCCGATCATGTGTAGCAGGCAACACTTTGCCATCCCAGTGAACAGTCACAACATCTGGTACCTCGTTTTGAAAATTAACTTTTATAGCTTCCGCACGCTCTTTCCGTTTCTGTGTACGAATTTTTTGAATCGAGGACTTACTTATAGGAAATTCATCAGTATTATATCCAAGTGCCTCAAGTGCTTCAAGAATATACACTGAATCTCTCACACTCAACTGACTCCTATCTGGCGCTGCTACTAATTTTTCTGCATAGTTGTTTTACTGGTTCCAGATTTTATGTTCTAATCAGAGTTGGGAAATTTTCTTGCAAACACATCTCACTTTCATTACAATCTGAAGATGAGTCATTTTGCAATCCTTCATAAGATGCTGTCGAAGGAGCTGATGTGGAAAAATATTTAGCACATCGGTTTTCTTCCTCAATAGTTCTGATGCGCGACCATTCCTCTTTATTAGTCAGTTTCTTGTCCACTCCAGCTAAGTGACCAGGCCGACCTGGCTCTCTCTGTCGCTGTACAATTTTTTATCCTCACTTATTTTCATTAACTAATGTGCATCTGCGTGTGCAATGTCAAACAAATCATCCAACTTGTTGATAAAGTCTTGTCAACGCTGCTCATATACCTTTTGGGTTTTTTGTGCATTTTTTTTGCAACTCCCTCCAAACTTGATATAGGTTTACTAATTTCTTCACACAATTAGGTAGAGATATGGTAGGTATACGAGCCTTTTCCCAAAAGATCATACATTTCCTAATAGTGAGATTTGCACTTTCACTGACAGTTAAATTTACTTCCGGGATATTATAAAATAAAATTCCTAAGGATCCGTCTTTCTATGCATTCGCAATATAATAAATTTGTCTATATTAAGTGTCGGTTACCACTCCCTGCACCAAGTGCCTGTCCGCTGCAGATCTTCCTGCATTTCGCTGCAATTTTCTATTGCTGCAACTTCTCTGTATACTACATCATCATCCGCGAAAAGTCGCATGGATCTTCCGACACTCTCTACTAGGTCATTTATATATATTTTGAAAAGCAATGGTCCCATAACACTCCCCTGTGGCACACCAGAGGTTACTTTAATGTCTGTAGACGTCTCTCATTGATAACAACATGCTGTGTTCTGTTTGCTAAAAACACTTCAATCCAGCCACACAGCTGGTCTGATAATCCGTAGGCTCTTACTTTGTTTATCAGGCGACAGTGTGGAACTGTATCGAACGCCTTCCGGAAGTCAAGGAATATGGCATCTATCTGGGAGCCTGTATCTAATATTTTCTGGCTCTCATGAACAAATAAAGCGAGTTGGGTCTCACACGATCGCTGTTTCCGGAATCCATGTTGATTCCTACAGAGTAGATTCCGGGTTTCCAAAAACGTCATGATATTCGAGCAAAAAACATGTTCTAAAATTCTACAACAGATCGACGTCAGAGATATAGGTCTATAGTTTTGCGCTTCTGCTCGACGACCCTTCTTGAAGACTGGGACTACATGCGCTCTTTTCCAATCATTTGGAACCTTCCGTTCCTCTAGAGACTTGCGGCACACGGCTGTTAGAAGGGGACAAGATCTTTCGTGTACTCTGTGTAAAATCGAATTGGTATTCCGTCAGGTCCAGTGGACTTTCCTCTGTTGAGTGATTTCAGCTGCTTTGCTATTTCTTGGACACTTATTTCGATGTCAGCCATTTTTTCGTTTGTACGAGGATTTAGAGAAGGACCTACAGCGCGGTCTTCCTCTGTGAAACAGCTTTGGAAAAAGGTGTTTAGTATTTCAGCTTTACGCGTGTCATTCTCTGTTTCAGTGCCATCATCATCCCAGAGTGTATGGATATGCTGTTTCGAGCCACTTCCTGATTTAATGTAAGACCAGAACTACTAGTTTTTCCATTCGTCTGTAAAGAATTCGAGTTAGTATTTTGCAGCTGTGGCTTATTAAACTGATTGTTCGGTAATTTCCACATCTGTCAACACCTGCTTTCTTTGGGATTGGAATTATTATATTCTTCTTGAAGTCGAGGGTATTTCGCCTGTGTCATACATCTTGCTCACCAGATGGTACAGTTTTGTCAGGACTGGCTCTCCCAAGGCTGTCAGTAGTTCCAATTGAATGTTGTGTACTCTGGGGGCCTTGTTTCGACACAGGTCTTTCAGTGCTCTGTCAAACTCTTCACGCAGTATCGTATCTCCTATTTCATCTTCATCTACATCCTCTTCCATTTCCATAATATTGTCCTCAAGTACATCGCCCTTGTATAGACCCTCTATATACTCCTTCCTCCTTTCTGCTTTTGCCTTCTTTGCTTAGAACTGGGTTCCCATCTGAGCTCTTGATATTCATACAAGTGGTTCTCTTTTCTCCAAAGGTCTCTTTAATTTTTCTGTAAGCAGTATCTATCTTACCCCTAGTGAGATAAGCTCCTACATCCTTACATTTGTCCTCTAGCCATCCCTGCTTAGCCAATTTGCACTTCCTGTCGATCTCATTTTTGAGACGTCTGTATTCCATTTTGCCTGCTTCATTTACTGCCTTTTTATATTTTCTCCTTTCATCAATTAAATTCAATATTTCTTCTGTTACCCAAGGATTTCTAGTAGCCCTCGTCTTTTTACCTACTTGATCCTCTGCTGCCTTCACTACTTCATCCCTCAAAGCTCCCCATTCTCCTTATGCTCTCCCTGAAACTCTATACAACCTCTGGTTCTTTTAGTTTATCGAGGTCCCATCTCCTTAAATTTCCACCTTTTTGCAGTTTCTTCAGTTTTAATCTACAAGTCATAACCAATAGATTGTGGTCAGAGTCCCCATCTGCCCCTGGAAATGTCTTACAATTTAAAACCTGGTTCCTAAATCTCTGTCTTACCATCATATAATCTATCTGATACCTTTTAGTATCTCCAGGGTTCTTCCATGTATACAACCTCCTTTCATGATTATGAAACCAAGTGTTAGCTATGATTAAGTTGTGCTCTGTGCAAAATTCTACCAGGCGGCTTCCTCTTTCATTTCTTAGTCCCAATCCATATTCCCCTACAACGTGTATGAACTTGCGTAAAAAAAAGCGTGTTCCAGATCAGTTCATTGACAACAAGTCCTGATATTCTACTCTTCAAAAAGTTCCGAGATAACTGGAAAAGTGTAGATCCAGATAACACACAGTGCTACAAAGAAAAGGTCGCAATGCACCTGACTGTTCCAGAAACTGACAATCTTCTTGAGTTGTACCGCACTGAACTGACAAAAGAAATAATCAGAGATGATTACCGAGAGTTGACAGAGCTTTCTGTTATATTTTTAGGTGGAGATAGAGACAGAAAATTCAAGATATGGCCTCCAGGTGCTATACTCCATGCTCGATGGATGGCGACACCTACATATTCCCTAAAAATATCATTACTTCGTGCTCGATTAAAAATTTCGAGCAAGGAGAGGGTAGCACTGTTTGCCGTTTGCCTGTTCATCGTGACATCCTGCGTCAAACCAGGGCTCCAGTGTATTTTGGCAGTAAAGGCAGCCTACAAAGATTTGTTCTTTTTGAAGTCAATGAAGACATACGAAAAAATAGATAAAGACATCTCAAAAGTAGCTCTACAGAAGATAAGCCAGCATTTATGGTATTTGACTGATCAAGTTTCTGTCTTGTCACTGTTTGACAATGACTTGAATCTAGAAATAAAACTAAAAGTGGTTGTAAATTTAACCAAAGACAATTTATCAACTCATACTAACCGTTACATCCCTTCGAAGGAAGAATTTCGCGGTCCATTGTATGGTGAGTTAAATAAATAAATAGAGACGTTGTTTCTTTAGTTTTCTGTTTACATAACAATTTTGTTAAATGGTTTGCTCTCTCTTAATTACAGAGTAAAACATCTACGACTTCATTTCAGTCAGAAGCAAGCCATTGTTCCGTAGTCGTAAAATTGATGACAGTTTTCTCCACGAATGTCCTGCCATGTGGTCAAACAATACTTCCTTTCGAGAAACCAGAAAGAAGTTTTCAGCAGTGAGAGCAGTGATTGATACAGCTGAAAGAGTGGTCAAGTTGATGCAAGACTTTCATGGTTTAATCTCGGATGAGGAGGAACAAAAACAATTTTTGTTACGTTGCGCACAAGAACACCGAAAGATTTATCCTGACTGCAAAAAACAAACTTTGAAACGAAAATTTAGAGACTAATGTTTTTACATGTCAAATAGTGAATAAACATGATTTACGCCTTTTGGTGTTTTATTTACCAAACAATCATTAAGTTCCAGAACCCCTCCATTCCCACATAGTAAAAGTTTTCAAGTCTTACGTTTAGCGTCAAGTCGGCACGTGTTATAATAATTTTATTGTAATAATATTTAGTATGTTAGTTACTAAGGTCAAACAGAAAAAGATAGAGGGTATGCGTTTTCGATTTGAGGGAAAAAAATCCCCATTACATCTTGGGACACCCTTATATATATATATATATATATATATATATATATATATATATATATATATATATATATATTATTGAACTATATGAAAGTTAGCACTTGATTGTTGGAGAGCTGACACCACAGTTACAGGTAGTCTGCGTAAACCAGTTATGCTGGCCACTGATGCATTGTATATATGGATCGTGATAACCCCTTCAACTACAGTCTGAAGAAGGCGCATTGATGCGCTGAAACTAGTAACTACACAATAAACAAGATCATAAGGATCGGTGAATGCGTTTCACTTTCTTACAATAGAGAACGGTCTGCAGTCAAAGGGTTGGACATAGAAAAACTTTTTGTACATCATCGTGTCTGGAAGCCACACATGTTTCCAAATTTCACTTTTTTTAACGTTAGGTGCTTTTCCTGTTTCCATAATCTCTACATTTTGTCGTATTCATTCATCCTATATAATGGTTGTAGTCTTCAGATAAATCGCTTTTGTAAAATTTTTTGTTCAATTTTACAGGAAAGATATTTGTATCAAATACAATATCCCTAGTAATCAGTATATTCCCTGTTTCTGGATGCTAAGAACAGTAGGCTTTCATGATTTCTGAATATCCAGCCATTACATGGGATTATCCTTGCGCCAACCGCGAGATCAACCGATCGACTGTGTGCAGTGCTAAGCTTTAAGTGAAGTGATATCTTTCTGTTTGTTTACTTTTGCTTGTTGTCTTGTTAAGTTTTATGTTACTAGCGATTTATTCAAACTGTACAAATATTGAATACATCGTTACTGTGTTTTACCGCGTAACATTTCGTCATTTGCAGTGAGGGCAACAGTTTAATCTCAGCCCAGATGAAACATCGACTAGAATACTAAAAATTTTTGATAACAGAGTCAGTGTCATCATTATCGTTGATCGTGGAGACACCATCGACGCCACTTAATTACAGCACTTGAAGATGAAAGTACATCGTTCGCTAGTCGAATCAACTCAACTTTGATTATAAATGTGCCGTCGAGTTCCCACACAACTTTATATCTGCAAAATGCTTCATCTCCATTGAACACTGGTGATGTGAAACTCCCGCCATTCTCGTCAACAGTGAATTGTAGTTTCTTAAAGTGGAAGCTACTTTTCACAAACACCAAGTGCACAATATCTTTGACAAGTATATGTTATTGTAGGCATAAATGGACAAGGGTCACATAGAAAACAATAAGGATGAGCCACATGAAAAGTTGTATACTCATTGGAACATGCTTTGATTGCACATTATTCCATGCCACAGCACGAACGTTTGAAAATTCTTCCTTCACCTCAAACTTACATGGATCTGAAATCACCTAACATGCTGACTGAACTGCGTTCGTTTGCATATAAAAATCTCTTGTCAGAGACTGCATTATATGTAACATTTTTTAACAAACTTTACACAAAAATACATCCTGTGTTGGTGGTGGATACTAGCCTGTCATTAGCAGACCTAGTTAAGACGGGAGACATAATAGCTTATTACCTAAAAGACAACAATTAAAAATGAAAACTTTGACAGAGCTAAAAGTACTTTACGTAAAAAGATAAGCTGGTGTTGGTTCCACGAAAAATTTGGACTCAATGCAGTATAATACCAAGTGTCGAGGGATTACCAAAACGGGACGACGAACGTTAGTGGGCAGCCACACTCACCATGTAGACAAACAGCACCCAGACAACAACAAAAACAATCACAATAGCGCACAGTACAACGACGTTACAGTCACAGCACTACCACATTTTAACCGGCTATTTATTCCGGACAGAAATATCTGTTGCAGATTCCTGATAGATTCTGGTTCAGAAATTAGTGTTTTTCCATGGCAACGTCTGAACCAACATCAGTCACTTGTTTGTCCATGGCACCTATGCTCTGAACCATCATCAGCCACGTGCTATAACCTGAAGATGGCACACACTACCTACATCAACACGTACAGTGAATGGGAGATTTTGTTACATTTCTGTCCTACTTTCGTGCCAGCAGGAAAGTTCGGTATCGGTGATGCCAGCGGCCCAGTTATAGTAGCCGAATTTCTGAGATTTTTCGGAGTGATGACGGACCTGGTTATTTGCTGTTCAGTGAGTGCCAACATAAACAAATTTCCTCCTGTCACATCGACAGTACAGGTTCACAAAGGATGTGCAGAACCTGCTCCAACCAGCACGAAGATTTCCGCAGCACATTCAATGGATCCACGAGCCTCGTTTTTCAGCACTTGCAGACCGCACACATGTGCAGTATACGAAAAGTAATCCACTTTCTCCGCTCCAATATCAGTGACAGGTGCACTATGTACCATGTGTGACTGCAGTAACGTTCGTTTGTGACCTCTAATCACACAAATAACACTGCTGAGAGGTCTTCAGTACCATTCACAACATGTCACACCTTGGCATCAGAGTAAATCAAATTCGTGGAGAACAAAGTAGTCTAGCCAGATGTCAAGAAAGGCAGCCACATATGGATTTGCTCCTGTGTTTCGTTTCAGAAATACAAAGTTTCACAGAAACCATTCAAGATTTTCCTCTACCAACAGCATGTTTTGAACATATCCGCCTGAACCTTTTGGCCTGCTGGACACCATTACCTACTAACACTTGTTGACTGTTATACCAGGCGCCCATAAACCATACCACTAGCAGGCATCATGGCTGAACCTGTTGCAAAGACACTTAAGAGAATCTAGTTTTCCCACCATGGGATTCCTCTTACCAGCGCCACAAACCGAGACCAGCAGTTCGATTGACAACTTCCCATCCAGGTAGTAACAGCATGACTGAGCAAATGCATCGCTCACTTAAATCTGTCCTTATGTTCCACCAAGGATCTCGGATCGACGGGCTGCTGTGGGCTCTACTTGGTCTCCGTGCAGCTGTAAGAGGCGATTTGGCCTATTTTCCAGTGCGAAAAGAGTTTGGAGAACAGCTGCGAGTACCTGGCTATTTTGTCACACTGACTTTAGTGTGCCTGGCGATTCTGTTACACTGTCTGTAACGACAGCCCGGTTTTGTCCAAAAACTTGAGCTGTACATCCAAAAACTACACCCACAGAACTGCACCGCCACAGACAACAACCTCAGGTCATTTTCAAAGAAATGAGCACATCACCGTATGTCTAGCTGCACGATGACGTTGCACACTCACCTCACACATTTCCATATTCTGGCCCCTAGGAAGTGATATTAACAGGAACAAACACTTTAGTCATCCGAAAGGGTGGCATGAATGAGACTGTGTCAATTGAATGCCCCAAGCTCGGTGTTATTGTCAGTTCAACAATTTCACTGTTATGCAGCTCACCAGCACAGGTACCTGCCCAATAACCACCTCTCTGCTTTGCAGCTAAAACCACATACACCAGGAGAGACAACCACTTCTGATCAGTACCCTGCAACACCTGCAAAGAGACGTTTGGACAGACGTATCAAATGCTAATTTCCAGATGTTTCTAGCATCCCAGGTTATTGTGCAGACAGAAAGTAGAAGGACGATGTTGACCAGCTGACTGATAATCAAACCGCATTTACCGCCCATGTTCTTACTTATCTTCCATCTACAATTACTCCATGAAAGGTTCCCAGTGATGTACCCGCTCTGGACGCCTGTCACATGCATGAGTTGGTCGCTTTCCCCAAAGTGCATGGAGAGGGCAGACGAAGGGTGAGGAACAACGCGCCATTGGTCCAAGCTACAGCCTCTACAGCTTTTCAAGGGAGGAAAACTACTGTAGCGACCACGAGATCGACCGATCGAGTAAGTGTTGTGTGAAGTGATATCTTTCTCTTGGTTCACTTTCGCTTGTTGTCTTGCTAATGATCTCTTCAAAGTGTATAAATCTTCAATAAATAGTCATTATGTTTTGCCAAACATAATTTCCTCATTTGTAGTTAGGGTAACAGTATAGCTTAAATACTATATCATTTTGCTTTAAATATGTCACATTGGTTTTTCAGTTTTGCCTATGCATGACATCCAAATAATCACAGATGATACATGTTTGGTTATCGTCCATACCATAGCTTGTAGCAACAGCATTTGCTATTGTCCAACATCTATTTCACAAGTAATTTGCTGTTGCTGTCGACTAATCATTAATGAAAGCGACAACACATTTAGCTTCACCGAGTGACTGTGGCCTAGAGGTACAATTTACTTCATTATGTATCATATATCGGTTGGTAGGACATGTTTTGAGGCATCAAGGGATCACAAATTTAGCATTGGAGGGCAGCGTGGAGGGTAAAAATCGTAGAGGGAGACCGAGAGATGAGTACACTAAGCAGATTCAGAAGGATGTAGGTTGCAGTAGGTACTGGGAGATGAAGCAGCTTGCACAGGATAGAGTAGCATGGAGAGCTGCATCAAACCAGTCTCAGGACTGAAGACAACAACAACAACATGTATCATATGTAAAGGTTCATTTGTTCTGTTTTCAGTCTGCTTGGGGAAAATCTTGGCTTTCGTCTTGCCTTCTGACCACACACTATACAACTAATTTATCATGACATATGACGTTTAGAAAGTTATTTCACTACATCCGACCTATTTCTTAGTTATGTCAGTGTGACCTACCTTTCAGTGACATAAATCCATTTTCCGACTAATGGGGTGATTTCCGACAGGCCCACTCTATGTATGGAAATACAGAAGTTGTCTTCACTAAATTAGTACATATTGCCTTTCTTTGCAGCTTTCGCGAATACTTCGCTGCTTTCTTTCATGATTCTAGCTTCAACTTTTGTTAAAGATGCCATCACTCGTTCATCGGTCGACTGAGAGACTAATACCAAATTAAACATTATGTTCGGAATGTACAAAGTTGTCTCTTTGTCCTCCACATTCTTCTGACAGATATACAAGCACAATGTCGAAACCAGTGTTTTGTAGAGATCCATCATACATGTTACTAACTCATCACATTCGACATTCGAAAAAACTAACAAACTTTTCACACTGATATGTCATTTGATCTGTTGCTCCACTTTCATCTCAGAAAGTGTTATACGTCAGAAGTGGATATGCAACAGAGTCCAACATGACCACACTTAATTCATTTGTTGTTTCTCTGTCGTAACGCCCTTTTGCTAGCAATTAGTGTTACAAAATTTGAACACTTTTGTCTGCCTTCATTTTGTGGACTGCTTGCTCGCTATTTTAAAATGTGATCATCAAGTGGCCGGCAGTATTTTCCACTATTTCAATGATCTCGGCAACGGAAACATCATGGACCAGGGTCATATATTTTTACGTAATTGTAGCGATTGTTATCACGCTCGCTGTTGGCACGACATCGCCCTCTTTGAACACTTCCACCTCACTTTGCTGTGTGGAGGGGATCCAAGGGAGGACGCTCTGGGTAAAATAATTGAGACCGCGACTGTAGAATAAATACACTTTATTGCTTGGGAGCAACACATAGGAACACATGTGCACACTACAAAATCTCGAACGACCTGAATCCAAAGAAAGTCCAGCAGCTCTGCTGTGAGACGGGAGTGTCTTGCGCCAGTAAAACGCCTGGCTGCGTTGACGTGATGGACCGAAAATCGGCATCATGTCCCTAGCTGCTGTACACACCTGGCTGCAACGGCAGATGAACGGCTGACGTGGAACTCTATGCTCGAGTGGAATATTATTGCACATTCGTAGATATAAAATTCGTATACTTTTCTCTTTTTGATCCCTCAGTTATTCATATGTACTTAGCAAATTAGCGAATGTACTAAAATAGCTGACTGTTATTAAAGGGAAAAATATGATGCTAATTACATTTCATTTTGCCTGACAAAAGAAAAGCGATTTTTTGCTATTTTTGTAAAATGTGCGTGCCGCAGATGTAGAAGTAGACTCAAGATTAAACAGTAGTCAACATTTGTTGTAAAGTATGTGGTCAAGTTCATTATTACTGTTCACTAAATATAGAGAAATAAAGCCTTTTTCGCAAAATTAATTCAAGACCATACTGTACACTATTGACAAATTGAGATTATTTTCAATAGATTGATACATATATTTTAAATGTAATTATTTCTTAGACCCATAACTTGCTACAATGTCACATAATTTTTTGTCCAAACCAAGTAAACAACCTTCAAATTTCACAACATTTCTATGGTAGCGCCTGGTGTATGACACGAAACTCTTGTATTTTTCTAGGTGTCTGTACCACTGGTACAGGTAGTTCATTGACATCTTTATCTCAGCGAAGATGAAACTTTTCAGATTTATTCCGCCTAAAAGAGAAATCTAGATTACTACTACATGCAGGTTGATGTCTGTGTATGTCTTTGTGGCTATGAGTCATGCAACTTTTATTTTCTTTTGTAGTAAGGCATTTTTTTAGCGCACAATGGTAGTACAACTGATGTTGTAAATCACTGAGAATGGCGGCCTATGTAATTCAGTCATGTGTTCAATATTCCTTTGATAGCTCTAGTTGCTTTCTTTTGCACAGGAATACAGTTATTGTACAGGATACTTTCCACAGAGACTAATACAAAGAAGGAAATCTTAGAGAAGAAAGCATAACATGTATACAACTTTTTTTCACTTATAATGGTTCCTAATTTGTTGAGGTTGAAACCAGTTATAATAGCTTGCTATATACATGCTCAGTGTGTGCCTACCACGTCAGTTTGAGATCTAGGTGTATGACTAGCTATCTGACTCAGCATACTCATTAACTCTGTAACTTAGTTTGTAATGGAAAATGTAAATAGCATCAGCTTCAATATTAAACTCAGATATCACGTGAAAATACAATTAGGAGACATATTATGCCTACTTTCATCCCACCTTGAGTATGGGTTCATATTCTGGGGTAATTTGGCAGCAGCTAAGCGAGTTTTCAGAATACTGAAAAAGGCCATTAGGATAATAAAAGATGTGAACCTAGAAACTGCTGTAAACCCCTGTTTAAGAGTTCAGATATTCTACCTTTGCCATGTGGTAGCATTTTGGAGTCTTTTAAAGCTAACATAATTGATAAGAAATAGCACATTATTTAAACAGGGAAATCTCACCACAACAACTTCTTTGTTGGCGAAAGAGTTCATGGCTGAACAGCCGGGTGTTAGTGTCCAAAAGGCACAATATTTCGGCAAGCGACCACGTTGCCATCATCATGTGCGCTGACGAACTGAGCGCCGAGGCGTCAGGGCCCGGCTTTTATCCGCTTTCCCCTCCCCCCCACCCCCCTCCCAGGTGTTCCGAAAGCGGTCCGCGTCCAGGCGCGGAGCGTCCAGCATATGTTCCGTTCGTGGTCCGCGCCCAGAGGCGGATGTTAGCGGCGTCTTCTTAGTATCTCTGCCTGTTCTCGAAGTCAGTTCGTGGTGGGATGTCTTCTTTTTCCTTTTAATCAGTTTTAAAGCGGGTTCTCAGGCTTTACTAAGGATGTAATCACCATCTCGATTGATCTCCATTCCCGAACTCGTATCTCGATAGATTCTTTAATGACACAGCCCAGAAACTTTGTCCACATGTAATTCATTCTGTGTAATTCTGAGAGGCAATGTTCAGCAACTGCCAACTTGTTAGGCTGCTGTAGTCGTGTGCAGTTGATGTTCTTGGCAACGATCTTCGATAGTGCACACCGTCAGACCGCATTCTCAGGGGATCTGGTAGACTCTGGATTGCCATAGTCCTAGATTGTCTTTGGCATTACCAAGCAGTGCCTGTGTCTTAACTGACCGCCAGAAGACAGCCGTCATTAGATGTTTTTCAACAATTCAGCCTATAAGGCGCCACAGAATGGAATAAATGCTGTGCCCCCATCATGTTGAGGTTCCTTTTCCGTTTCCTCCGGTTGTACAGTTGGTGCGGGACATAGAGCACTACGAATTTGCTTTTCTGTGTAGCCGTTTTCCCGGAAAACCGACTGCAGATATGCAAGTTCTTGGTTCAGGCTCTCATTGTCAAACAGGGTACAGGCCCTGTGAATCAATGTTTTGAGGTCGCCGTTCCCCTGTGCTGGATGATGGCAGGTGTTTCCTTGTAAGTAAAGATCGGTGTACGTCTTCTTACAGTATACACTGTGGCCCAATGTGCTGTCTGCTCTTCTTTCAACCACGACATCCAGAAAGGGGAACACTCCATCCTCTTCGACTTCCATGGTAAACTTGATGTTCTTGTGTATGGAATTGAGATGTATGAGGAAATAATTCAACCTGTCTCTGCCATGTGGCCATATGACAAAGGTGTTGTCAACATAGCGGAAGAAATGGATAGGTTTCCACTGCGCTGAATCGAGGGCTTCCTCCTCAAAATGTTCCATAAACAAGCTGGCACATTGGGCCACAGGGTGTACCATAAGAAGACGTGCACCGACCTTTACTTATGTGCAAACAGCTGCCATCATCCAGCACAGGGGAACGGCGTCCTCAAAACATTGGTTCACAGGGCCTGTACCCTGTTTGACAATGAGAGCCTGAACGACACAACATGTGGTTCATGCACGATGGAGCTGCTGCACATTTCAGTCGAAGTGTTCGCACGCTTCTCAACAACAGATTCGGTGACCGTTGGATTGGTAGAGGCGGACGAATTCCATGGCCTCCAGGCTCTCCTGACCTCAACCCTCTTGACTTTCATTTATGGGGGCATTTGAAAGCTCTTGTCTACGCAACCCCGGTACCAAATCTAAAGACTCTTCGTGCTCGAATTGTGGACGACTGTGATACAATACGCCATTCTCCAGGGCTGCGTCAGCGCAACATGGAAAGTAAGCGTTTCCGGACACATGTCCACATAACATATTTTCTTTCTTTGTGTGTGAGGAATGTTTCCTGAAAGTTTGGCCGAACCTTTTTGTAACACTCTGTATAGTTTCTAGGGATCAACTACTATGCAACTGTAGAACCAGGTACTACACGAACTACTTTTGAGAATGAAGCAAAGTTCTACACTGACGGGAAAAAATCGGAACACCATGAAGAAGCTGGGTGACATAAACGAAAGCTGATAGACATGTTCCTACATGTGAAGAATGATGTCTATTCAGATTTCGTGCCAGTCGTATAAGAGTGGCTCCAGTAGCGCCACTATGAGGATGCAAATAAAGTTCGCTTTAAACATCCGCTGTAACGGTCGCGAACGTTAGTTCTCTTTTAGATTGGACGTGGTGAGTTGATGTTAGTCAAGAATTCCTTTAAAGTGGCAAAGACGCCGCTATCAACACCTTATTGAGGTCGAACGACACGGTGTAACAGGGCCGCGAGAAGCTGGATGTTTTTTTTAATGCGATACTACAGAAAGACTTAGCAGGAATGTAGCCACTGCACATGATTGGTGGCAGAGGTGGCACGAGACATAGCAGGAAGACTGGTCGTCAAATGCCAACGTGGCACTGCTGAGAAAGAGGACCATTGTGTTCGGCGTGTGGCTCCTGCGCATTGTACTGCACCTGTAGAATCAATCTGAGGAGCAGTTAGCACCACAGTAACACAAAGAACTATTTCAAATCGGTCACTTCCAAGACAGCTCCAAGCCAGGCGCCCTGTAGCGTGCATTCCACTGACCCCAAAGAGACATCATTTGCGACTTCAGTGATGTCCAGTGAGAACTCATTAAGGGCAGAGTGGATCAGTTGTGTTTTCTGATGAAAGCTGGTTCTGTCTGCGTGCTGGACACACTGGACCTACAGCTGGAGTTATGGTCTGGGGTGCGATTACATATGACAGCAGGAGCATTCTTATGGTTATTTCACTCATCCTGAGTGCAAATTTGTACTTCAATCTGGTGATTCGGCTTTTTGCGCTGCCATTCATGAATAGCTTTCCAGGGGGTGTTTTTTCCAACAGGATAACGCTCACTCACATGCCGCTCTTGTAACAGAACATGCTCTATAGAGTGTCGATATTTTGCCTTGGTCTGCTTGATTACCAGATCTCTCTCCAGTCGAGCACATATGGGCGATAGTCATATGATATCTCCTGCATTATCTACAAACAGCATTAACCAACACTCTATTGGCTGACCAAGTGCAACAGGCATGGGACTCGATCCCACAAACAGTCATCCAGCACCTGTACAACAGAACACATCCACGTTTTAGTGTTTGCAATAAACATTCTGGCACTTGCACCTGTTATTAATGTACCAGCATTTCGCATTTGCAATGCCCATCTCGTGTTTATATTAACCTGTGATCTTGCAATGTTCATCACTTAAATGTGTTGTGCAGGTAAATGTATTCCTGAACTTCATTTACTGGCACAGGTGAACTACAGCAGCAGACTACAGTAGAGTACATGACGACCTCACCCAATAGGAAAAATAATTATCAAAATCTGAACTGTGAAGTCACTCAAAATTCTAGTTGGAAAACCAAACTATTTGTTATACTTCTCAATTGGACACAATCTAAGCTTCTTCATGGTGTTCCTATTTGTTTCCCGTCAGTGTAGAACTTTGCTTCATTCTCAAAAGTAGTTCGTGTAGTATCTGAAAAACCGAATGTTTACGAAAAACTGCTCTGAAATTAACCTGAGTCAACGAAATTGGTATATACCCCCCAAAACTTCAAAAACATCAAGGACAATATCTGATAGAATTTACAAAATGTGACAAAATTACTTGAATCACATACAACACTGTTAATAATTACATGAATACTGGGGGGATTCACCATACATCTACCCACTTTTGAGTATAACCAGCATCTCTCAATACTACGACTTGAATCAATGCAATATCAAAGGTTTTAATACTGTGTAAAGATTCCCCAAGTGTTTTGACAACTGGCATATATGATTCACGCTCACAGCAGGAAATACACCAATGGGAAATAGCAGCTTTTATGTCATTGGTCGGATCTCAGGCAATTATGGTGGTTCAATAATTTTTTCATAATGTGGGGCCACAGTCATAATATATTTCTTTAAAGTTAGTACCGCCATTAGACTGTTGTTTATTTTCAGTCTTACATTTACACTTACACAGTCATGATTTCGGCTTCAGAGTGCCATTATCAAGTGTTTTCTGAAAGCAGGTTAGACAATAACAGTAAAATACATAACAAGTGACATAACTGTATAACAATCCATAGTTGTAATGCTTACTTACAAGTGTTATAAATTGCCTAAGATGGCATACTGTCATATTAAAATACACTATTAGACACATTGTCTAAGAGTCGATATTTCTGGCAGAGCCTACTGATTGTTTCATTACTGAGTACACCATCTTGGCTGAATTACAGTTGGCTAAGTGTCAAATAGTCTTGGTCAAAGAAATTCCTGTTACCTGCAGGTGACCTTTTTTAGTCTTTGGACTCAAGTGTCTAGTAGGATAGGAAATGTTAGGAGCAATCTATTTTCTTTGGTAGTTGTTACATTTTTACAGTACCTGTTTCTCTTAATATACAATGAAGTTGCCTGCTCATAAACATAAACAGTAACAAACCTCTCGATAATATACGCTGCATCAATAAATATAAAATTCCAGCTAGTCACTGACGTTGTTTGAAGTACATTTTAGTAGGTAAATATACAGCTTTGTATGTGAAATTAACTCGTGGCCAAATCTAAGTATATTTACCTACTAAAATGTACTTTAAACAATGTCAGTGACTAGCTGGAATTTTATATTTATGGATACAGCGAATATTATCTTCAGGTTTGTTACTGTTTATGTTTATGAGCAGGCAACTTCATTGTATACTCTGATAAACAGGTACTGCAAAGATGTAACAACTACCAAAGAAAATAAATTGCTCCTAACCTTTCCTATCCTACCGGACACTGAGTCCAAAGACTAAGAAAAGGTCATCTGCTTGTAACATGAATTTGTTTGACCAAGACAAATTTACACTTAGCCAACTGCATTTCAGTCAGGATGGTCAACTCATAATGAAACAAAGCAGTAGGACCTTCCAGAAATATCGACTATTAGACAATGTGTCTAATAGTGTATTTTAATACGGCAGTATACCATCTTAGGCAATTTATAACACTTGTAAGTAAGCATTACAAATATGAATTGTTATACAGTTATACCACTTGTTATGTATTTCACTGTCATTGTCTAGCCTGCTTTCAGAAAACACTTGATAATGGCACTTTGAAGCCGAAATCATGATTGTGTAAGTGTAAATGTAAGACTGTAAATAAACAACAATCTAATGGCGGTACTGATTTTAAAGAAATTATGGCGGTCGCCGTAATTTACGCGCGCAGCCGTATTTCGCGATAAATTACTCTTATTAGTCACTATCTCATAACAGTACAAAATATCAACTAAAATAATGCGCCTGCAATAATTTTGACACACAAGGAGAAATGGTTCTAATGAGAGGAAGAAGTTTATATTTACTGGTGTTTAACAATGACTACTGTGCAACTACTAGTTCATTAATAGTACTTTTATTTTCGATAGCAGAAAGCAAACATAAACAAGCAAAGAACTGATTTGAATAGAGTCCATAATTCTAGCATTTTTAATAGAGAAAGAAAGTTTTTAGATCAGGGGATAGCGTTCAGCGAAACATCTTAACTTTCTGTTGCATACAACGCATTGCGCTAGGCAGCACGACGTCGGCGGGCTACACATAGCCAACTGCACTTCAGTCAGGATGGTCTACTCAGTAAAGAAACAAAACAGTAGGCTCTTCCAGAAATATCGACTCTTATGACAGTATACCATCTAAGGCATTCGCATAAAATCTTTGTTCCTGACGAGCACAACAAACTCCTGTTATCTGCACTTTCACAGTTCCGTTTATTTGCTCCTGAAGTCCGCTGGCGATTGCATTACGTACCACAGTGGTAAAGCGAATTGTGAGCAGGAGACAGACAGTTCCGCGTGTTAATCTTCTTCAGCGACACGCGTACAAAATTTCTGCACAGCTGTATCACTAATCCAGTGGCGATTAACAAACCACAAGACGCTGGTATGCGACCATTGTTGACATGTCCCCTCCTGTAAAGGGCATTATGCAGATAGACAGCGTTCGTTTATAAATTTTGTGCACTCTGTGTCACGCTTTCGTCCATAACTACACAGTTCGTCACATTCATAGCACACCATAAATAATCTCCACCCTGTTCTCGCAGTTCAAACTTCTGTAATGTCATTGAAAGTCAGATATACTGCACACTTCATTAAAGTCTCTACTTTCACGGCTTGATAGAATACGAAAGACACTAATTCTACCACCTGAATATCAATGCTAGCAAAGTTCATTCGCATAAAATCATTGTTGCTGACGATCACAACAAAGTCCTGTTACTCGCACTTTCACAGTTCCGTTTATTTGCTCCTGAAGTCCGCTGGCGATTGCATTACGTACCGCAGTGGTATAGCGAATTGACATTCTCATAGTTCGGTATCATTGTCCATACAATTCTGGGTGCTTTTCGAAAAATAACCTTGTATCTTTTTCCCGCGCATGCTTCACACACGCATCGTCCACCATACGATCTGCTTCAGATCCTCTGTTCGACTATCAATCGTTATCGCTTTTCCCTGTCTACAGATGTTATGTCATTATCGTAAAGTACATAAATCTTTATCAATGTTCTTGACTGCGTTATTCACAACTAATAATATACCAAAAAAGAAATTTACAAACTTTTCCACAGTTACAAAGGAAGAAATAATCACAATTACATCTTTACATTTAAAAACCACAGTAGTATGTTACATCACAATAATTACGTATGCTGGTAGGAACAAAAGAAAAAAAAACAAAGAAAGTCATGTCAAAAAAAATAATTATATGCGTCATTAGCAATGCCTTCACAAGTACTAGCCGTGCTTTAATCTACAATTATCCGAAATTCCGGAGTTAAGGACCTGGCTGCTCAGCTCACCAGTGACGGCTGGCTCCAAATTAATCAATTTTCAGACAAAACCTATATTCTCACAAGAGTCTGTGTTATGTGGTAGTCATTCTAACCTACCAACGACTCTGAATAAAGTTTTAACTTGAACTTACAGTTAACAATCTGAAAATGTTATGAGACTACTACCCTGAAGCTAACTAGCCATAAGGAAAGTCAGAGTAGTTTTCCTGAGCTTGGAGATTTAACATGAATAACTCTCAAATCTGTTCTACGGAACGAGATTAAAAGTTTCTGTCAGTACTTAGTAAAAACAATCAAGTGTTAGGCATCAACACTGTAGCAAAAGTTTACTCTCAAACTCTGTTTAATCAATTAATTGATCTGCACTTTCTGACTAGATGCAGGCCGACCACAGTTCGTGTGAGAGTTTCAAACCACGAGGCGAAATCTCGCAAGGCTGTTAAAAGATTTGCTACACAGCGAAAGTGCTCCTCTACTCGATCCTGCTTCAGATGGTGTACTCTCTGGCCTTCTAGAACCAAAAATGTCCGATCAAGGTAGCACGACAGACACATCGGAAACCGCCTTAGCGCAATATGGTTTTCTCTCCAGAAAAATTATCACTGGCATCCGACTGAGAGTATATGAATTTAGACAAAAGAAAACACAATTCCGCTTAAAGAGAATTCCCAAGTCGAGGGAATTGGACCTCTCGCAGGCTCGTACAGGCGATCATTTTCTTGGAGTCCAACTGTCTGTATGTGCAAGCATCCAACTCGCAGATACTGTATAAGTCGTGGTAGATTTAGTAAATGTCTCACATTTGAAAAATATTTCTGTTTATCTGATCAAACTATATTGTTTCGTAGCATTCATAGCAATTCTCTGCATGAAATGCCACCTTAGCGTTTAATTACACATTTTGCAGTGAAGGAAATCGATCATAGCACCTGACTAAAGAATTAAAATTTTCTGTAGGAGCCTAGCATATAACATGTCTGTCTCTTCCTCTCCATAAAACCAACCCGTTCAAATGGAATTTTCTTTTTCTTTTTGACGCACAGAGTCAAGGAAACTTCCAACACGCTGAAGAATCTAGATATAAATCACAGTCGATTACGGCAAACTTGCCGTTAAATAAAATATTTCTATCATTGTTTTCACGCGCTTGACACGGGATGGTTTACGGATCGTTTTACAGGAGTATTCGTACAATTAATACATCACACGTATAGCGCTCCAATCATGATGGTGTCGTCCACCAGTTTCGAGTTTATATCATTAGGCGGGAATTGTTGCACAATAAGACACACCTGGAACGCATTGTCAGTATTTTCAGTGTCTGATGTTCTGTCGTGCTTCAGAGTGACGCGAGTGTCGTGATCAGTCTGAGCAGTCCTTGTGCCAGCTGTGCAGTCTGTATCTCGTAAAATGCAGGAGTGTTTGAGCGATTCAATGGGATGTTAACGGGTATCTCATGTACTAAGATTGTCTCCCCGTTTCCGTATCCATGTGTGTCAGATTACGATGGCTGCAGTGCTGGTCTGATCCTATCGTCCTGTAACATGACGTACTCGCAGTCTGCTAAAGCATTGATGACGTGTTGGGATAGGACACTGGTATTTGGAGTTGCACAATATGTTGTTTCACTCTCTGGTCTAGAGGTGGTATCTTTGTACTCATCTGTGGTTGTGCTGGGGAAGCAAAATCTGTCAATAGTCTGAGCAGCTCAATAGATAAAATCTCCGCCAAACAGGCACAGGGCCATCTTTGAACACGGAATGCACATCTAAAAGAACCCAGGGTTAGGACTCTGTCCGCTGGTCCCCATGGCACGAAAGTGCTGCTTTGAATGTTCAGTGCCAGCGTTCTGCCAACCCATTGCTCTGTGGAACGCCACGAAGGTTACATAGTTCAAAGACTAGTGTGAACTCGAATCGAATCATTGGTATTAACGGACGCTGGGCAACTGCAAAACAATATCCACAATTGTACAATCGCCTTGGCTATGGTTTTCACGCTTGCGTCCAGCCAGCGGCTGATGCAATTGATCACAGAATGAATATATCGAAAATCTTTCTACTCTGGTAGTGGGCCGACCTGGTCAAGGTAGGGATGTTGAAACTGGCCTTCAGATATTCAAATGAACTGTGTTTCGGATGTGCATGTCGATCAGTCTTGCAGCGCTGGCAAGCCATGGAAGTTTGGGACCACAGCTTGCAGTCTCTCTTCACATACAACCAAACAAATTAATTTGTAAGACATTTAGTGGTGGGACGTACTCCAGGTGCGACGGTCTGTGCAAGCTATCCAAAATAGGCTTCCTCATAGTAAGTACGACTAGTGAAAGAGGCAGTTTTGTGACACATCACACCAGACTTGCGTGATAGTGCAACATTCGAGATTCAAACCAGTTGTAGTATATTTTAGGAGATTTCAGATTTGTGTATCCTATTGTTGGGGTTTGGTGAGTTCGTCACAGTTGTCAAATTTTAGCGCATTTACTTGAGATAGGTAATCAGCCACGACATTGGTTGCTGAACGTCAGCAGTAAACTGTGCAATGTAATCAAGGTGGTGGAAATGGGGTGAACAGCCTTTGGATTGGATTACATACGAAATCTGCCAGTAGTCGGTGGTCTGTGAAAATACTGAGTGGGCTGCCCTCGATATTGTCCTTGAAGTGTCGCACTGTCTCGTATACAGTCAACAGTGCTCTATCATAAACTAACCACTTGCGTAGAGACATAACTACCTTCCGTCAGGAGCATTTGTCTGTTGATGCATAGCCCTGCCTGCAGTGTCACTCATGTCAGAGGTAACTGACAAGGGAACTGTCGCAATTGGGTGGGTTAATGTTGCAGCATGCAGTAAGCTGAGCTAAATTCATTTTAATGCTAGTTGGATTTGAAAGATCAAGTAAGAGCCAGCCTGCCTCGTGCATTTTTGCCAGCCAATAATCTGTCAATAGGGCATGTATAGCTGCCGCTTGTGGCAAGTGATCTCTCTACAAATTAATCATGCCGAGAAATCGCTGTATCTTATGAGAATTCCTGGGCTATGGAAGCTGACAGGTACGTTCTGTACAATGGATCATGGGACAACTCCAATTTCAAGTAGCAGAGTGTCCCAAAAATCTTACTTTGGACTGTCGAAAATGGAAGTTTTCGTTGTTTACCACTACATCAAAACGTTTTAAGGTCTCGAAAATGTGTGTAATATGCTCTTCACGTTCTTGCAGAGATACAGAAAAAACTAAAACATCATCCAGACAAACATTTGAAGAGAATGTTATCAACTAAACGTTGCCATGTTTGGGCTGCATTTTTCAAATCGCACGGCATGAACAGAAATTCGTAGAGCAAAAACGGTGATGTTACTGGTGTTTTGGATAGGGCCTCAGCAGCCATGGGAATTTCCAGGTAACCTTGTCACAGTCTAGAACACTAAGCACGGAAGCACCTTCTAAGGTGTGAGTAAAGTCTCGGATGTTCAGCATCGGTTAGCTATAAGGTATTTTGCGAGTGTTGAGGGCTCGATAATCATCAGATAATCTGTATACTCTGTCTTTCTTGGGATTTAAGAATATGGATGAAGCTCACAGGCTCTCTGACTGCCTGACTATGTCAGCTTGCAGTAATTCATCGATAGCAGTGTTAATTGCTTGTAGTCTGTCTCGCACACCTGCATGCTTTGTGGTTGACCCACAGAACTGATATAGTATTAATTTTCTCCAGAGTATCATATCTAATGCGTCTCTGTTTAAAAGTGACAACCGTTGTCTGGGAAACAAATGGGGCACACGTTGCAGATCCATACACTATGTTAGAAAAGTTCACCATACTAACATGTGTTTGTGATGAGTTATCCACTGCAGAATGTCCTGCTGTCATCTGACTGCATCACAGTGAGTGCTGTCTTGTTCACATTGTGTATTTGGAGATGGTGATTCCATTACTGTTTAAAGTGCCACAGGTAAGAACGTGCAGCATCCAATTCATTTCCTAATGAAAGTATTCTTTGTAAAATTCGACATTTTTATTAAGTAGCCTGGGCATCTCCTTTTCACTTCTCTGTAACTCATAGTCATCTTCTGTATATCTGATTGTAATGCCTGATGGTCATCAAGCAGCTGCAGACGAATATCTTAGCAACGATTGAGGAAAGTGCTTTTGGTATAGTCTCCTCCAGAACGGTTTTTGGCAGACTGCCAATGATACTGGGTATTGACTTTCCACTGTTGGTTTGCAAGAGGATACCTCATGTTAGGTCTGTGCAGAGATGAAATCAATAGAGAAAATCCGCGCCCAAGGTCGGCTCTCGAGCATCTACATCCAGAAACTGCCTTTGAAATGTCTTGTGCAGAATGAGGTCCAAAATGTGCGTGACTGTTCTGGAAAGTTTAACACAGGTATCTTTTGTGGCACAAAGACCGATGACAGGTGTCGTAAGCTCCATTGGTGGTTTCTCTCTGACAATTTTGGTACTTCTGAGCCAGTTTTGATAAGGAGTATTTATTTGTTGAGTTCTCCAACACGTCGAAAATAGTGAAAATGTAGTTTGGCCTACATGATTTAACTGTAGGTGGCTACAACACAACGAGTAATGTGCACCACATCTTGCGTTTTGGTGGTTGCATGGCATGAAGCAGTTGGATGCCTTGTCACCAAAACGAGAGAGAAACCAACAGAGTCGCGGCTGTGTCAGCTCACATGTGCGAGGAAAGATATTTTCAGCCATGGGCGTGGGTTTTTGAGCTGGCGAAAGATCCCTGTCCTTGTGATGAGGGTAGTGAAATCTCTCTCATAGACATACGTAATCGCTCGAATTGTGTCCGCTGCTTGTAGCTGTGGGCAGTGTGTCTCACCAGGAACGTACTGGTTGCAGGCATTGTTGTATGTCACATCCATAAACTGTCCTTGCTGTAGTATAGTGAAAAATCTTTCAGCTAGGACTAACTTGAATCCTATCATTTTGCTTTCGGGTGAGATCATTTCCAAGCTTATCTGAGGCAGTAGTTTAATGAGCCACAGTGTCCATAATGTGTTGTTTGGCATGAAAGCCGAGTTTACTGATGTACGGTGATGTCACCAAACGTGATATGGTGTATTGTTGTCCAATCTTCCCTTGTGAATTGCTTGTCGCGATTGTTGCTATAGTTTTTTGGAAAGTCGGTGGAGAATGTTGCCCTCACAGCGTCAAATTTACAATCAGCCAGAGCTGCTTGTATAACGTTGCCTGACTACATCGGCGTGCTCGCCTGTGCTGTATAACAGGTCCATGAACATAGAAGCATCATAAAAGGCGCTGTTACTGTAGTATGAAGTCGCCGATCGTGAAGCATGTTTCCGGATGTTCCAGTTGAAAGGATGATAGCTTAAGGTGAAAAATCGCTTGTGTCGATGCTCCACAGAAATTTCCTCGTTAATGTGCTGAGATGTGTGGCCTGAGGGCAAAGGAGGATGATATCCTTGGGCCCATGTGTCGCATGAATGGCAGGCCGAGAAGCTTCTAGCGTGGCCCGGCCGGCTGGTCCCTGGTATTAGGTTACAAGCGGCTTCAGCTGAGTCGTGCCCAAAGCAGATGGATTGGAAAAATCGGACGAGGTGATGCTTTGTAATCACGATGTACTTTGTGGCGTGAGGACGGATTGAAACCATCACAAAACAGTCAAGTATGTAGAACGTCGTTACATATTATTCGTACACATCTTCATCATTATTGTAGTCGATAATACAACAGGGTAGAACGTCACTTTTCTATTACAGACATAATGTAGGCTGCTCTGAATGGTAGAAAACATTATGCGAAGCACTGTGGGTGTAACCATTTTGCCCATCTTGTTAGTAAAGGTGGCGATCGTGGGACAACTCCATTCTCGAAGTCAATACAATTTGGCTAAGTACACTTTTTATGTTGAAGTTGCTGCTGCTTATTCAGGGAAAAAGCAGAGCTCCAGTAAATGCAATTAACACACATCTTATTACTAAAGACAGACATACAAACAAATACGTGTCCAAGATACAATTGTTCACAACGGACTAAGCGAGTCAAAAACAGTCTCGCTGTGGGAGGCTAAACTCGCTGCCAAAGACTCTTGCTTTCTATTATTTTTCTTCATAAATTATGAGGTCCCCACATGCACAAAACGCAAATTTTGATCAGCAAAACATATATTTTTGCAAAATGCAGTGTACAAAAACACACAATATTTTACAACATATGTACACGTTTTAATACACTCAAGATTAAAAACAAATGTTCGTTTCACGTAAAGCTTTTAGACCTAAGCTTTCGAGGCGAATTTATCTGACACATGTGACTTTATTTGGGCACAAAGGAAATACCGGAAATCGGCTTATTATAACAGATCATTTACATAATAGCACAGTCATATATACAGTCACGACACTCTCGCTGATTTTTGTTATACACAGCGACAACAACGCCCCAAGCGGTGGAGAAGTTACGCTGCTGAATACAGTATTCAGTAAATGTAAACATTATCGTTTATATTAATTTTTAAGATGATTTTTACGAAAGGCAGCGTATGTAGCGCAATCAATTGCAGTAATAATAGGAAGAAGACACCACATTTGTCATTCTTCAGGTTTCCTAAGGACCCTGAGAGCTATGAAACATCACATTACAGCGCTCTTTATTTACGATTTTTTTCTAAACTGTATTGAATTACTGAATTTGTTCTTCTTTTTTAGGAGCAAGAAATGGTTAATAAATACTATAAGACAGGACCTGCTGCAAAAAGATGTCCCTTATTTGCACAATAACGTGAAGTTTTGTGCTTTACATTTCGAGTCAAACCAGTTCATGAGCGCGGAAAAGAAGACATTGGTATGGAATGCAGTTCCTACGTTATTTGACGTGCCGAATAAGCCACAACTAGTGACGATGAAGAGAAAACTGCCATACAAACGTGAAGTGTTACTGCAAGAACAATAAAACTGTCTCCTGACACAGAAGAAACAGCTACCACAAGTGTTAATACACGAGACACACACACAAAATCACTAACGACGGAATCTGCAACACAGACATCTTTTGAAGATGAAATGCTTAGATTACATGAAATTATTTGCGTGTTGGAAAATCGTGTGAAATGCAAAAATGTGCAAATCATTAGACTTTGTACAAAATTACTACGTGACAAGGAAAGTGCCCATCGTAAGAATAAACTGAATAAACTGCAACCGCAACATCACAGGACACAAGTACAAAAGGACAAGCTCATTTTAAAAAGTATTGGTTCCAAGTACTTGAAAAAAGATGCTCTCGATTTACTGATGGGCCAAATCAGTATACCATTGAATGGAAAACGTGGTGCGAGATGGAAAGATGAAACTAACTTATTTGCACTGTATTATAGTACTCAGGCATACAGTTTTTTTATCACACTGCTTTAGCCTTCCATCAGCACGTACCTTACAAAGGTATGTGTAAGATATACAATTAAATTGTGGGATAAATAATAACATATTTCATCTTTTAAAGCAGAAAGTGCAGCAATTACCAGAAAGTGATATTACTGTTAATTTGTCTATGGATGAGACGTCACTAATGGAAAATTTGATATATGACAGCTCTAGGGATCGTGTTATTGGGTTTGAAGATATGGGTTTCATTCGTACATCTGTGGTTGCCAATACTGCATTAGTTATAATGATTAACGGCATCTTCTCAAATTTTAAACAGCCATTAGTATATTATTTCTCCAAAGGACCAGTAGGAGCCACCCATCTGCCATGCATATTTTTTGAAGTTGTCAAGAAACTCACATAGATTGGTTTGTTTGTAAAAACATATGTGACTGACCAAGGCTCGAATTTTGTGGAGTGGAGGAACAGACTGGGCATCACACCAGTTAATCTATGCTTAGCACATGAAGGGAGTAAGATCTGCTTCTTTATGACACCCCACACTTGATAAAAAGCATACGTAATAATTTATTCAGATATAACATTATCTACACAACAGATGAAGGAGGGATTGGCACTGCTTCATGGAACGACATTTGTCTATTGTACTCAAGTGATTGTGAAAGGAAGTACAAGTTGGCCCCCAAGCTCATTAAAACAGCTGTCCAACTGCCAGCATTTTCAAAAATGAAGGTAAGCACTGCAGTTCGTGTGTTGAGTCATACAGTGGCAGCAGGCATTGAGACACTTGTTTCCTTGTGGCACCATATCTGCTACTGCTACTGCAGATTTTTGCCAAAAAGTAAACGATATTTTTGACATATTTAATGCATATAGTGTTAAAGGGCCTGTATCCTTAAGGAACTGCATTACAAGTGCCTCAAGACATTTAGTAATATTAAAGACACTGAAGCCATGGATACAGTCATGGAAATTTGTAATGTTGGCGGGAAAGATTTTTGATCTAGGATTAAGTGTGTGGTAACATAAGCGCTTTGAACATGTTTGTTGATGACGTTTTGGATGGAACCAAGTTATATTTATTAACACGCAAAATTAATCAAGATCCACTGGAAAACTATTTCTCAGTGATAAGGCATTAAGGTGGCTTTTGTAGCAAACTATCACCACGACAGTTTTGTGCTGCATTCAGTAATTGTGCCTTAAGCAAATTAATGAACACACATGGTGTAGCTACCTCCAATTGTGAGGGGATCAACTGGGGTCAGACAATAGTGGATATGAAAGCAGCGCCAAAATTACTTGTTTCACCACTGTTGGACACCAGTGACACGTGTTCAGTGATCAGACTACCAAATGTGGAAGTCCAAACAGACCTTGGAGAGGCAAACAGCATGATATACATGTTTGGTTATGTATTAAAGAAACTGCTTACAATTCATGACTGTTTTAAATGTAGGACAGTACTTGTAGATGGCAGCCAAGACTTAGAGTCAAATGACAAAGATTATTCTCATTTTAAAAGTTATGAAGGCAACTTTGGAAGCCTATTTATTTGTACAGAAGATGTCAAAGAATTTTTAACTCATTGTGAGACTAAGATGACTTCTACTTTTGATGAATATGCTCACATAAGTAATTGTGGTGCTTTCTTTGTGAACATGTTGATGGATATCCCCAATTTTCCACCTGGGTGCTATGCTGAAACGAAGCTGCTGTTAATAAGACTGTTTGTGAAAGTGAGGCTCTTTTACATTATTAAATTCAGGAATGAACACTTAATCTGTAGAAGCAAGAGAAGAAATAAAAAAGTGATGAAGCTGGCTCATTTGGGTTGCTGAAGTATTAGGACTGACTCATGCATTTAATTTTATTATTGTTAAATGTATCAATGGGATATAATAAAGTTTTAAAACAGTCATTCTTTTTATTGAGATAACCTGAGGATTTCGTTATCAGGAGAAAGAAAACTGGTGTTCTACGAATCGGAGTGTGGAATTTCAGATCCCTTAATCGGGCAGATAGGTTAGAAAATTTAAAAAGGGAAATCGATAGGTTAAAGTTAGATATAGTGGGAATTGGTGAAGTTCAATGGCAGGAGGAACAAGACTTCTGGTCAGGTGACTACAGGATTATAAACACAAAATCAAATAGGGGTAATGCAGGAGTAGGTTTAATAATGAATAGGAAAATAGGAATGCAGGTAAGCTACTACAAACAGCATAGTGAATGCATTATTGTGGCCAAGATAGATACGAAGCCCACACCTACTACAGTAGTACAAGTTTATATGCCAACTAGCTCTGCAGATGATGAAGAAATTTAAGAAATATGTGATCCAATAAAAGAAATTATTCAAATAGTGAAGGGTGACGAAAATTTAATAGTCATGGGTGACTGGAATTCGGTAGTAGGAAAAAGGGAGAGAAGGAAACGTAGTAGGTGAATATGGACTGGGGCAAAGAGACGAAAGAGGTAGCCACCTGGTAGAATTTTGCACAGAGCACAACTTAATCATAGCTAACACTTGGTTCAAGAATCATAAAAGAAGGCTGTATACATAGAAGAGGCATGGAGATACTGACAGGTTTCAGATAGATTATATAACGGTAAGAAAGAGATTTAGGAACCATGTTTTGAATTGTAAGACATTTCCAGGGGCAGATGTGGACTCTGACCACAATCTATTGGTTATGACCTGTAGATTAAAACTGAAGAAACTGCAAAAAGATGGCAATTTAAGAAGATGGGACCTGGATAAACTGAAAGAACCAGAGGTTGTACATAGTTTCAGGGAGAGCTTAAGGGAGCAATTGACAGGAATGGGGGAAAGAAATACAGTAGAAGAAGAATGGGTAGCTTTGACAGATGAAGTAGTGAAGGCAGCAGAGGATCAAGTAGGTAAAAAGACGAGGGCTAGTAGATATCCTTGGGTAACAGAAGAAATATTGAATTTAATTGATGAAACTAGAAAATATAAAAATGCAGTAAATGAAGCAGAAAAAAGGAATACAAACGTCTCAAAAATGAGATCGGCACGAAGAGCAAATTGGCTAAGCAGGCATGGCTAGAGGACAACTCTACGGATGTAGAGGCTTATCTCACTAGGAGTAAGATAGATACTGCCTACAGGAAAATTAAAGAGACCTTTGGAGATAAGAGAACCACTTGTATGAACATCAAGAGCTCAGATGGAAACCCAGTCCTAAGCAAAGAAGGGAAAGCAGAAAGGTGGAAGGAGTATATAGAGGGTCTATACAAGGGCGATGTACTTGAGGACAGTACTATGGAAATGGAAGAGGATGTAGATGAAGATGAAATGTGAGATACAATACTGCGTGAAGAGTTTGACAGAGCACTGAAAGACCTGAGTCGAAACAAGGCCCCCGGAGTAGACAGTTTTGGGAGAGCCAGTCCTGACAAAACTCTACCATCTGGTGAGCACGATGTATGAGACAGACGAAATACCCTCATACTTCAAGAAGAATATAATAATTCCAGTCCCAAAGAAAGCAGCTGTTGACAGATGTGAAAATTACCGGACTATCAGTTTAATAGATCACAGCTGCAAAATACTAACACGAATTCTTTACAGATGAATGGAAAAACTAGTAGAGGCCAACCTCAGGGAAGATCAGTTTGGATTCCGTAGAAATGTTGGAACACGTCAGGCAATACTGACCCTATGACTTATCTTAGAAGCTAGATTAAGGAAAGGCAAACCTACGTTTCTAGCATTTATAGACTTAGAGAATGTTTTTGACAATGTTGACTGGAATACTCTCTTTCAAATTCTAAAGGTGGCTGGGGTAAAATACAGGGAGCGAAAGGCTATTTACAATTTGTACAGAAACAATATGGCAGTTATAAGAGTCGAGGGACATGAAAGGGAAGCAGTGGTTGGTAAGGGAGTGAGACAGGGTTGTAGTCTCTCCCAGCTGTTATTCAATCTGTATACTGAGCAAGCAGTGAAGGAAACAAAAGAAAAAATCAGAGTAGGTATTGAAATCCATGGAGAAGAAATAAAGACTTTGAGGTTCGCCGATGACATCGTAATTCTGTCAGAGACAGCAAAGTACTTGGAAGAGTAGTTGAATGGAATGGATAGTGTCTTGAAAGGAGGATATAAGATGAACATCAACAAAAGCAAAACGAGAATAATGGAATGTAGTCGAATTATGTCAGGTGATGCTGAGTGAATTAGATTAGGAAATGAGACACTTAAAGTAGTAAAGAAGTTTTGCTATTTGGGGAGAAAAATAACTAATGATGGTCGAAGTAGAGAGGATATAAAATGTAGACTGGCAAAGGCAAGGAAAGCGTTTCTGAAGAAGAGAAATTTGTTAACATCGAGTATAGATTTATGTGTCAGGAAGTCATTTCTGAAGGTATTTGTGTGGAGTGTAGTCATGTATGGAAGTGAAACATGGACGATAAATAGTTTGGACAAGAAGAGAATAGAGGCTTTTGAAATGTGGTGCTACAGAAGAATGCTGAAGATTAGATGGGTGGATCACATAACTATTGAGAAAGTATTGAATAGGATTGGGGAGAAGAGAAGTTTGTGGCACAACTTGACCAGAAGAAGGGATCGGTTGGTAGGACATGTTCTGAGGCATCAAGGGATCAACAATTTAGTATTGGAGGGCTGTGTGGAGGGTAAAAATCATAGAGGGAGACCAAGAGATGAATACAATAAGCAGATTCAGAAGGATGTACGTTGCAGTAGGTACTGAAAGATGAAGAAGCTTGCACAGGACAGAGTAGCATGGAGAGGTGCATCAAACCAGTCTCAGGACTGAAGACCGCAACAAACAAAACCTGATACCACAAAGAATAAGGCGGATGTTTTTTTTGTAGCAGGTTTCCTGCAAAGGAGAACGAATTGAAAAGTGATGTGTCGTTTCATTTTTACACAAGGACGATCACCTACATACTTCATATGTGGGATATACAGTGTGTATTCTCTTACTTTCAGTGGTATAAGTGCTACTGTATGCTATTTCTTAATTATTTCTTCAAGAATATGTACAACGTATGTCACTTCATTCAACAGTTTGTGCTCTGTTTACTTATATTTCACGATCATTTATGTCTCTCACTGTTCTCCTAACACTTGTGACGCAAAAATATATTAACTATTTTGTAAATTACGTACAAAACGAATTAAAAACAAACATTATTTTTACGTTGCATTTGCCGTCAGAGTAAGGCGAGCTTTCTGGCCGCTAGGGGCGCTAGTGTCACTTGAACTGTCAAATGGTAACAACTTTCACACCAGTTAGTGTTGCGACTGTATATATTAGACTGTGATAATAGTATGGAATAAATACACCGAGTAGCAGCAAAGAAGTAATTTGTACACAGGAGACAGTCACAGGACATAGTATCTAAGGTAATTTTTGTTTCTAAAACAAAAAAAACTTCAATAATGATTATTCTTCTGTTAAAGTTTGGAGAGGAAGGTATTACTGTAATCTAGCAGATTATGTATATTTTTTTAGATTATAAAGTAAGTCACCAAAAACATGTGTTTTATTTAAAAAGACAGTATGTAGACTCTATTTGCTTCTGTCATGATGAGTATGTATTTGTATATTACTATTTTGCAGCAATCAGTCTAGATCATTGATGTAGCATTATGACGCTTAACTAACATTTAATCTGCAGTCTCGTATTATAGAATGTGTCCTTTCAGTCCCACAACCTGTATCTTCTAAATATGGAAGACTGATATTTCGTCTGGCAACCATTGAAATTCTAATTAGTAAGACCTCAACTCAAACTTACAATAAGTGTAATTATGTCATTTTATCAATAATTCAACCTTTATTGGCGACTTGTGTGAAAGGACTACTGTATTTGTGTACTAATGTTAATTTTATTTGTTGTTTCATATCACAAAACTGTTGATTTTCGGAGAACCACTGGAAACGAAAACTAAAATTTATCTGCCGCGAAAATTGAAAGCAGAATTGACAAGAGAAGAACCAGAAAATGTAAGGTGCAGTAAGGCTTAGCAGGAGCACATTAGCAAGAGCATATATGTGTCATAGATTTTGTTATGTGAAATATGTTTAGTTTGAAGATGATGCAGCATTTTCAATTTCAAAATTCATATAATGTATATTCACACTACAATAGAGTATAACAATAAAATGTAGAACACTGTTTTAACAAGATGCCTTCGTTTGGCTACATCATTCATAAAATGGCGAGCCGGTATTAAGAAAATACTATTGGGACAAAACAATTTAAATCTCAATTTACGAATATACGTAGCAGGGGATGTCTAAATATCAAACATTTGGTATCAAGATAAAATTTTATTAACAGGAATTTTGTACCTTGGTGGTTAAAACACATAGACAACTAGCGAAAATGGAGCATAACGTTGAATATGCATATTCTGTCTCGGACAGAGTTGTATATACGGAAATGATCAATGTGTGTCACAGAATATCATAGTAACTACACAAAACGTAGACAATAATGAAAATCTGTTAGGGAATACGTTTATTATGATGTATGAAGCTACGTCAGAGGCTTTAATGGAGGCCGACGTATTATTGTTAGACGCGACGGCTACGATACATTCTGCGCCGTCGGCAAACGCCACTGACCCTTAGTAAACCTTATTAACCAAACTGGGGGAACTGGACAAATTGGACGCAATCCAAACTAAATTTAATAACATTCAGACTGATCTCACTGCTATAAAACCGGACGTAATGAGATAAAAGCAGAATTAATCACACTGCGAAACAGTAACGCTGCACTAAACACCAAAGTTGACAAAATAAATACTCGACTCACTGATCAGGCTAAAGGTTTACACACACAAATTGAAACACTTAGTGAGCAACAGGATCAATCAATTGCTAAAACAGAAACTTTGTTTAATCAGAATAAGAAATACGATAATCAGCAAAAGTTACCTGTATCCGATGTTGAGAAATTGTGTTCCAATCATGCATGATGCATTGAGCACACAAGTAGTAAGTGTTACTGAGATGCACACATCTGTAAACACACATTTCACAGAGCTAAGTACCAAGGTAGATACCTCAGATAATACTTTATAAGACAGCCTGCAATTAGAAACCCACAATCACTTTAGTCAAGTTAACAAAGATTTTCACACTTGGCTGAAGGAAAGTATAAGCATTTTGAAAGTTGTTTACAACAAAATTTGCCTACAATTGTCAGTGATACAGTTAAAGAAATCTTGAAGAGTGATACATGTACCCTTCATTTTTCACCACAGACTGAGAGACACGTACACAAACAGTCAAGTGATTACATATCTAATGAGCACACGAGACAGACGAATAGTAACTTATATGCAAATGAGCAGAATGGTTGTGATAAGAGACTGGATTATATGCATAATCAAAAACTTAAAATGTGCATGCAAATATGTATGAGGCATACCTAAAAATGCATGAAAAGTGTCGAAATATGTGAGATCAAATAATAAAAAAACATGGTAGTTACTGTGTGCATTATATCTCAAAGTCGAACCTGTGAATATAAGTTACGAGGAAGAGCTCCGGCCATGCGAAAAATCGGTACATTTAGAAAGCTGATATCATTTTCTGAATACTCTATGGTAGAAGTTGACCTTTCTGGGTTATTTTCTAATAATTTGCAAAATTGAGACACATACTGTGTTTCAAGAATTGTTCCCTCTTTGCTACTGTTGTTGGTAACTAGCGGACTCTATGCAAGTGAGTCGCAGAGAAACAATCGATATGTACAGTACCAACTTCGAGATATATCGCACACAGAGGGCACGCTCACAAACTCTGTAACGCTTTATTTAAAAAACAACATACCATCATGATGTTTTTGAACAGCATTAACTTTGATTAATGCTACTGGACCAAAGCATGACATTTACAATTTATTTTACATTTTTCTACTATTGTAAACATAAATGACCAAGGACGGAAATATTTTTAAAAAAATCAGTGAATGTATTTAAACCATGATAAAGTTGGCATCGGACATATACTTTGAGAATTTCTTCGCTGTAAGAAGGAGGTTCGTCGGCCACGTTATTTCTGAGCTATAATGAGATAAATACTGAAAATACAGTTTACATATAATGTTGAAATTTTAGGTTCATGGATTAAACAAATAATGAAATCACAATAGCGTTAATCATAACTATAATTACTGCAGTGTACTATGCTACTTACATTGGGAATACAACATTAATCAGTAGTGATATGTTGATTATCCACACGTTGGTATCTCATCCGTGCGCAGTGGAAATTTCCTTATATAATTACTAGTATGCGCGAGTATGCGCCCTGCAGTAAGCAGTGACTTTTTATAAAATTAAAGAGTTTAAATTAGAGCAGCCAGTCTAACGCGTGATGTTCTCCCTCGACTCCGTTCCAGTACAGATAACAGAAGAAGTAATTAACAAAAGACTAGACATCCTTTCTGTGTCTCACCAGCGATCACATGCGACCGTCACAAGATAACTTGCATTGGCTTTCATGCTTTGTTAAACAGGGTTCTCTGATTTAAAAAAAATAGATTTACATGCTATGGCTAAAAACGTGCCTTTAAACCGCCCCCAAAGTTGCGAGGCAAAAGATCACATCTTTAGACAAGCAACTTTCCCAAGTGGGATAGCAAAAATAAAAAAAATAATAAATAATAAATACTCATACAATTCTTAAAACATAACAACATAGACAGATAAATTATGACTGCATTTATTTACATTTTGACAAATCTAGTTCGTAGTCAGTCTTTAAGTTGCCGGATTATGTCACTTTGTTGACCATAGTCTGTTATTATAGTCTGCGAGCATGCGCTTCACTGTAGGTTGCTGCTGCACCGCGATCGGTGCTAGATACTCTGTCTCGCATAGTTGTCAGTTTCAGTCTCTGTTACTGCGTGTACATTCTCGGATGTATCTCGTAGTGATAACGTTCATATGAGTGCATACCAAAGTTCCTTGTAGGTAAGTACTTTATCACTTTGAAAAGAAAATATTTTCCATTGGTTTTCAATGTTCATTGCATTGGTATAGTTACAATTTATTCATTTCTTGCATCCGTTAGGTTCTCGTGCCGTCAATAGACGTCAGCGGTCAAAGTCCATTTGTCGGTGTTATGGAAGATGTGATACAGGTTTGTATTGTCCATTATAGTTCATTACAGTGCACCTTTCTCTCGCTTTTAATGAAGAAAAGGGTTCATTTTTATCGCTTTATTGACTATTTTCTCGTTGTTCACAGATCTGGTCGTAAGTGAGAATTGAAGTACGTAACTTCAGGTCTGCCACAAGTGTTGAGTTCCGGAGAAGGCATGGAAATCACTTCGGACGTCACAGTTTACTGATTTGGTTATCCAATGTTCTAAGGTTAGTGTTCATCATACGTTGAATTATTAGCATTTTGAAGTGTTCCATAAGTTGCTCCTCCGGTCGCTTGCACGGCATTACATAGTTAATTTCTCATGTTGTTAGTGAGTGCAGGCGCACTCTGACGATAATTGTTCACAACAGCTTGCGCTCGTCGTCAAACATAATTGGCATAATGTCTTTGTTCAGAGTCGTTTGGACTGCAAATTTCACCATATCACGTCGTTGTCATTGTTCGCATTCACACACAAGACCTAACAACGCACTTGTTCATACACGTGAATAACTTCACACGTAAACACACTGATCACATTGTGTTTGACAAAAGTTTCAATTTGCGGACATTTATATATTCTGGTCCTTTTCTACACTCTTGTCCTTATTTACAGGTATAGATCAACACATTGACATGGAAATAAAATTAAGAATACAATTACAACTATATTTCTCACCCATTCATGTGAGGCTTTCATGTTAGACATGTACAATATTATTCACATTTCTCCTTCTGTTGTGATCTAGTTTTTACAACTAAATAACAAAATGAAATAAGTATCCTTTGTCAACAAGGTATGGAAAGAATTGTTTGCAAATCAAAAATTCAACAAATATGTACAAGTTTAAATTCACCTGAAAATAGAGAATATAAGACAAAATACATCATAACTAGAGCACTGGACCCTGAGGCATTTATTAAACACAAATGTTACTGTGTAACGAAAAGGACATTTATTCAGTAAATCATAACCTAAGGTAACCATGCAATTAATTGACCACTGTGTTCATGTCACTCAGTGTTGTGAGTTTTTGTCTCAAATCGCTGTGCTCAAGAATTTCTATTTGTTCCACAGGAATGCTTGTGAATCGGTTTCACAATCTACACATCGTACTGCAAACTTCTTTAATAGATGTGCCTTGCACAATCATATATACTTAATAACAAATAGTTTCACTTACCTTCTATCTTCATGACTATAATATTCAGAATCAGCGTTCTGCAAGCATGTCTTCTTTCTTCAGTCAGGTCCATAAATATTACTTAATTAATATTAATATCCTCTGCCTGTCATTATTCAGTGCATTCCCTTAAAACTACTATTTACATGTAGTTATTCTGTGTTCTACTTTTTGATGCCTTTATGCGGATATAATCCTATAATTTTGTAATGTCTCCTGTTCTTTAGTAAGTACGCTCCTGGATCCGGTATCCCATGGATTATGTATGGACCGTCATAGACAAGTCTCCACTTAGCATTCCTATGCATCAGAGCTAAGGATTTGTGGTGAGTACGCAAAAGTACAAGTTCACCTTGCTTGTAGTTTAGTCTTTTCTTAGTTTGTTTACTGTAGTGTTCTTTTCTTATCTTACTTTCCCTTTCGAATGTAATGTAGACTTCTCTTAGCTTGTCCTCTAGTAGGATTTCTTCGTGTTCTCAACTTCAGTATTGGATTACTCCATTTATTTCTTTCTGCTATGTTAAACATAATTTCCATAGGTGTATAGGTAGTGTCATGTATGTTTAGATTATCGTGCACCACCTCAAATTAGTTCAATAAGCTTACCCATTTGGTTTGCTTATTTGGTATGTTAGTCCTGATAAACCGATTGAGTTCTCTAAACACTCTTTCTCCTGGGTTACCTTGTGGTGCAAATTTACTAATGAATATGGGTTGTATGTTGTTGTCGGGTAAAAATTTCCTCCAGCGAAATCCTGTATAATATGTGGCATTGTCTGATAGGATTTTAACAGGTTTTCCTACATGTGGTATGTAATCGTTCTAAAATCTCCTGATAATGGCATTTGCTGCTGCAGATTTCAGTGCAAATAACTTTACATGTTTGCTAAAAACATCATAAAATAAAAGTATATATTTTGCTCCTCCAGAGCTTGTAGAATGAGGTCCAGATATGTTAGTAATAATGATTTCCAATGGTTTGGTAGACAGTATTGAATGTAGTTCTGTTCTGTGTGACTGGTTACTTGCTTTCGCTTTCTGACATATGGTACAAGTTTTGACTATGTTATGTACTTTTCTCCTCATGTTCGTGAAGTAACAGTATGAGCTTAATTTAGAAAAACATTTCTTAGATCCATAATGACCGAAGAGAAAATGTGTATGCCTTCATATTCCTGGGGAATACAAATGCACCAGTTTTTACTCAAAATGTGTCTTCTGTAAAATAATACTCCTCTATCTAGTTTATATCTACTACACAGTGTGTGCTGAGGCTGATCTGTGAGAACCTTCATAAGTTTTGACCAGTGAGGGTCTGCCATCGGTAGTGTTTCCATGTTTGTACACAAGTCTTTGTACTACTGAGTATAATTGCTATTCTGCATTAGCAAAGTTCTGTAATCATGGAGGTTCTCTGGTTCTGTTGTATCCTTATTTAATCCTTGTGGAAGTCGTGATAGTGTGTCTGCTATGTCATTATCTGTACCTTTAATGTGAATTATTTCAAATGAGTATCCTTGGAGGGAAATCGCCCATCTGGCTAATGTGGGGTGTAATAATTTAGATGATAGAAGAAATGTCAGCCCATGATGATCTGTGTATACTCTTGTGTGCTTGCCAACAATATAATAGTTAAATTTCTTGAAACCTCAGTCTATGGCTAAGGTTTCTAGTTCTGTAGTTGTGTGAGATCTTTCACATTTGGTCAAAGTTCGGCTAGGAAATCCTATAATTCTAACTTATTCGTTACCATCTTTATTTATAACTTGGAAAAGACATGCTCCTAAACCATAGTTGGAAGCATCACAAGCTAAGCAGAATTCTGAGCTAAAACCTGGGTGGCATAATATGTCTGCATTCATTAGTGCATGTTTAATTTTCTCAAAGCCTTCCTGACACTCCTTACTCCAATTCCAAGTCTGGTTTTTCTTAAGTAGTTTGAGTAGATGTGGGTTGTTTAGAAGTGGGTGAGGTAAAAATCTTCTAAAAAATGAGATAAACCCAATTAGTGACCTTAGTTGTTTCTTTGTTCTAGGTGCTGGGAGATTCTTCAGTGCATCCAGCTTCATGGGATCTGGCCTTATGCCTTGTGCATTTATTATATGCCCTAGAAATTTTATTTCTTCACAAGCAAACTTAGAATTAGATAGATTCACTGTAACACCACATTAATAGCTTCTTAAGAATGTATGAATGTTCTTCCCAAGTGTGGGTGACTATCAAAAGATCATCCATGTAGTGCGTGACAGAATGTTTTAAGTCTTCATTCAGTACCATCTCTAAGTCTGAGATGAAAAGACCAGAACTGATATTCAAGCCAAAAGGCAGTACACAAAATTGGTAACTCTTTCAATTAAACGAAAAAGCTGTGTATTTTCTCCACTGAGGTTCCAGTCTTGTTTGCCAGAGGGAATTGACCAAATCTAAGGAAATGAAATATCTTGCATCTAGAAATTTCTGCAGTTGCTCTTCAAGGTTCTCAGGCTTAGTTCTAACAGGCAGTATAATCTGGTTTATTGCCCTAGCATCTAACAGAAGTCTAATGCTACCGTTAGCTTTCCTTACAACTAATAGTGGGCTGTAAGATGAAGATGTGCTGGGCTCAATAATATTCCACTCCAGCATCTGTTTTAACTCTTTCCACACTGCTGCTTTCTGTGAGTGTGAACACTATATGATTTGTGGTAGAATACTGTATGAGGCTTCACTTCAATGTTATAAGAATATGTGATAATTACTACTGGTCTATTTGAGAAAACACTGGCATATCTATGCAATAGTTCTGCTAGTTCACTTCGTTCATCCTCAGATAAGGCCAATGATTGCTGTACCTTACTCTGTATAATTGTATCTGTCTCAAACATGTCTTGCTTAGGTACTGGTGTGCATGTCTCTGTATCATCATGTTCATGTATTATCTGTAACATGTATCCTGGACAGTGTTTATCATGGGTTACCTCTCTAGTTTCTAAGTGCATGGTGTACCGATTGCCAAAATCCTTAAAACTACATGTTTGTGCAGATAAGTCAATTATAGCGTCCTTTTCACACAAGAAATCCAGTTCCTGTATAGCATCACATATTAAATTACGTACAACTAAGAATGCCCAATTGATTGATCCATTCTCTACTTGAACTGGTATATAAACTTGCTTCTTAATACTAATGGGCTTGTTACCTACAGCAGTCAGTATGTTGCATCCTTGCACTGGAAACACATCCACTAGTGTATGTTCTTGCATTAAATTGTAAAAATTCTCAGATAATACGCTTACAGCTGCACCAGTATCTAATGTGAGACTTATAGTTATACCTCCTGCTTTTGCTTTAGTGGAAGCAAGTACTACTACTTTGTGTGATGAATGCCAAATATTGTCATCATTTTCAGTGAGTTCATCTGATAAATTTTGACCATAATTATAAAGTACGAATAACACAGGTTTATGTTTGTAAATACTTCTTACTTTTTCTTCTTCAGTACTTACTGTGTCAGTCTTAAATAATTCTTGTAAATCAAAGTCGCCCCCATAGTATTCCTCAGCCACAGCTTGGGGTCTAGTAATGGCTGTCATTAGTTTAAATGTCTGTCTTGTGTTCCACCAGTCTGTCTTGGTGTAGGTGGATTATTGTCTACCTCTATTATGTTTACATTCAGGTACTGTCTATACCAGTCACCCGCGTTCCTTCCTTGTTGCTGTGTAAAAGTTGCATTAGGTGTCTGTTCTATTGTGTTCTCTACTGCATTGCTGTAATTCCTTAGCGGCAGTGGCTGTGATTGAGTTTGATGTTGCCATGCACCATTGTTTACATTCTAAGGCTGCGGATACGCTGGATACTGCATTCCGTAGTTCGGGTTATTACTCTACCAAACCTGCCCCTGTTGGTTTTGGTTACAATTGTAATTAAAATTTTGTAGTTTATTTTGCCAGTTTTGGCCATTTTCATAATTGCGGTTTTGTTTATTGTTCCGCCTGCGCTTGTAGCCATTGTCGCTAGGCGAAAATGTGGGGTTAGTGGTCAAGATGTGTGGTTGCATATTAGGTGCACTGTTGCCACCATAATTTGCATTCGCTGCAGGGCCAAATTGCAGCGCAACATATGCTATGGTAGGTGGTGTGTATTGATGAGGTTGGCTATACTGCTTGTTTTGGTTGGAATTACGACTGTCATATTGTTTGGTGTCATGTCGGCTGCTACGCTGATTTCAAATAACAGATCAACAATATCCCGAGCCTGGAGAAAATATTCGTCGTAATGTCGTAATCTGGGATATGTAACAATTTCTCTTTGATATAGCACGGTAAACGTGCTTTCAACGCACGGAGCAAATCTCTAGACGCGACAGGTTCTGACAAGAAATGCGTCATATTTATATACTTCTCAAAGTAACGTCTAAGATTTCCACACTTTGGATTAAATGGTTCGGGTTCTACGATCTGTCTCCTTATTCTTTCCTGTATGGTATGTGACCAGAATTTTGACAGGAAAGCATTTTCGAATTGCTGAAAAGTTTGGCATCTGTCTACCTCATTATAGGCCCAAATAGCTGCGTTTCCTTGTGTATAAGATACTACAAAAGTAATTTTCCTCTGCTCACTCCGCGTGCGAGGAAATGCGCCTTTGAAAGCTTTCATGAACTTTACAGGGTGAATGGTTTTCTTGTCTGAAGTGAAAGGTTGATAGGTTCGGTGTTTTATAAAACTTTCTTGCTGTCTGTCAGATTGATCTATGTTTCCTCTTCTCATCTTTCTTCTCTGATGCATTTCAGGACAAGAAGACTGTGGGTCAGAAGCATTTCCGAAATTTAGGTTTTGTTCTACTTTTCTGTATTTACATCTGTCTGAGTTGTCTGAATAAGTTTCTGTCTTATGTCTGTAACATCTCGACAATTTATGTCGGTTGTGTGTTTGAATGTAACTATCACTGTGATCTGAATTGTCGGTACTGTCAACATCATGTACACGTTTGTTTAGACATATTCTTGTGTGTGTGGCATCAGGTACTTTGCTCACTTTCGTTACAACATATTCATCTACAGTCTGTTTGACTACTGCTGGTAGGTTTGTCCTAATGCATTTGTCAAGATGTTTGTCTTTTCTGTCAATCCATTCTGTCTCTAATTTGATTGTCTAGTCAATTGTCTTTGTCATAGTTTCTAAATCTGTCTCTGCTTGTGTGACACTCTTCGTGATGTCATCATGAGTAGTGACGCACTTTTCTACTTTTGTCGTCACGGTGTCACACGTGCTACTTAACTGTTTGACAAGAACATTGATTTTGATTTCATTATGTTTTGCTAAAGCTTAGTTTTGAAACTTCATGTCCATTTCATCGATCCTTTTGTTTAAGTCAGTACCAATTTCGGTTAATTTAGCGTCATTACCATCAACTTTTTTGTTTATTTCCTGAAATTTTTCCGTAAACTGTTTGTCATTGTTCTGTAAACTTGTATTCATCTGCTGAAATTGTTGCTTAACTGCACTGATAAATTGTGAGAAATTTACTAATTGAACATTATCTGCCCCTGGTAAACTGTGAGAATTTACTGCTTGTAATTCAGTTTCCATATCTTGCGACTCTATGTTACTGTTTGTTGCTATGGCTAGATTGTTTAGGTTCTGTACTTCATTTACTGTTTCGCTTGTTTGAGCATTAGTGTTTTGAGGAAGCGTAATTTGATTCTGTGCTTCTTCATTGGATACGGAACTTGCAGTAGGCGAACTGTTTATGTTATTCTATTTGCCATACTATGAGTCATCACCGTATCAGTAGCAAAAATGTAATAAATTTTTTTGAAAATTCAGTAAAGTACAGTAAAGTAAACTCGTCTCTATAGCAAATGAGTATCTACAATGTTTAGCTTGTATGTAACTGTTATTCAAACAATGCATAGAGTTGATCTATTATTGACAATGTATCTACACACCATGTTGTCTCTACTAAGCTGTGTATCGGCAATATTGCAATAATTATTGTAGTACTTTGAAAATCTGAATAAAATTATGAAAAAAAATCATACTCAGAAGTAAAAATCACTTCTTTTTTTAACTTTTGCGAAACTTCACTATATATCGCGAGTTAATGAAATATTACGCCAGAGTCAAATGCGACAGATATAATAAGTCTGTTCTACCTTCTCTGTTGTGGTGATTGTTGTCACAGTCTGACCAGATTTTCCATTATGCTTTCTGGATTTAATATTCTTTCCATTCCTTCTCGGTGATTTCTCCAAGTAATGTTTGCGATGAAAAATGAAACAAAAAAAATATTAGCTCACAAATAACGTCCTGGCCAATGTATCACCAATGTAAATAATTAAATTTATATATATATATATATATATATATATATATATATATATATATATATATATCTGTGTGTGTGTGTGTGTGTGTGTGTGTGTGTGTGTATGTAAATATGATTATTTATATAATTTTTTTTAAATTTTTGTTGAACTGAACTGAAATAGATGGAATTATTTTTTAAAAAAATCATTGAAAATATTTAAACCATGATAAGGTGGCATCGGACATATACTTTCGAATTTTGTCACCATAAGAAGGAGGTTCGTGGGCCACGTTATTTCTGAGCTAAAATGAGATAAATACTGAAAATACAGTTTACATATAATGTTGAAATTTTAGGATCATGATTAAACAAATAATGAAATGACAATAGCGTTAATCATAATTATAATTACTGACGTGCACTATGCTACTTACATTGGGAATACAATATTAATCAGTAGTGATATGTTGATTATCCACACGTTGGTATCTCGTCCATGTGCAGTGGAAATTTCCTTATATAATTACTAGTATGCGCGAGTATACGCCCTGCAGTAAGCAGTGAGTTTAAATTAGAACAGCCAGTCTAACGCACAAGGCTCTCCCTCGACTCCATTCCAGAACAGATAACAGAAGAAGTAATTAACAAAAGACTAGACATCCTTTCTGTGTCTCACCAGCCATCACATGCGACCGTACACAAGATAACTTGCATTGGCTTTCATGCTTTATTAAACAGGGTTCTCTGATTTAAAAAAAATAGATTTACATGCTATGGCTAAAAATGTGTCTTTAAAGTGTCTTCAATTACTCACAACATTTTTATAAGCAGAGAAGGTCCATTCTATATCAACTAAGATAGGTGGGCGGTATTTGAATTTGGGTGCTATGTTGACACATACTGTTTCTGGTATAAGTTCAGCTATCCCATTAATGAAACTATCAATTTGGCACAAGGGTTCGAAGCATGAGTTATAGTTTAAAATGTTTACAAACTTTTCTTTAAGTTTTCTTGGTAATACCTCTGGCAATGACGAGTTCACTAAACTAATTTTACTCATTAGGCCAATAGATTGATTCAACGCCAAACCTTGAGTTTCAAACTTTTTAATACTTGCAGGTATATGGGAACATGAGAGCAAATCATTAAAAGCTTCCTTGCACTGGACAACTGGCCAAGCCTCTGCACTATCCAAGTTGTTACTACCACTCTAACGGCCTCGAAATGTTCATTGCAAAACAACACAGCTTCTACCCACGTACCCCAACTAGTTACCACTGTTTCAGGAGGTAAAGGCACATTTGGTAGTTTTTCTTTGTAGGTCTTGATGCGAGCAGGAGCCTTTAGGAACACTTTCTTTGTGGATGAAATCAGTTTATTTACATTAATGAACGTGGAACGTACTTCTGTAGCAAACCTATGTACTCCATGAGCAAAGCACATCACATGAATCAAATTTGGATACAATATTTGGAGGGCTTTTCCTGATTTGATCATATAGGGAGCAGCATCTGAAATAAACACAAACGCCAATTCATCTGCAGAAGATTCGGAGATATTTTTCTAATACCCTCATTTACAAATCTGGCGATTGTAGAATGATTTAGTTTTTCACGTTCTTTGCAGGCCGTGAAATAGGAGGAAGAAGGCTCTTCTTCTAAAGCACCAACAATTAAATTTGCAACCTAACGGCCACAAGTGTCTGTAGTTTCATCAGCTGAAATCCGGATAATGCTGTCCTTGAGTTCATTGCGTCTTCCAGGACATTTACATAAATCTTCGGTATGTAATTTTTGCGTAATATAGATTCATCTTGTATATTTTGATTTAAGCAATATTTGCGCAGAAATTCTTTGAGGATAAGGTTTGTAAGTTTGTGAAGAGAAATATTGCTTGCAATGAATGCTACATTGATCCATGTTAAATCGACTTTTTTCGTGCATTTGGACAAATCCCTGCTACTGCATCTAACTGTTGTCAGAAGTTGTTGTCATGGTCCTTTCTCTTGCATTCCTGCTATATGAAGACTTGTCTTGACCTGCTGGTCTATTTACAACTGTTTTTTGCACGAAACATTTTTCTCGCAAACGCGACGATATAAAACAAATCCGTCATATGAAATGTCCCAGGATGGTCAGCTATCGTTTCTTTTTTGGTCGGCATGGCACACAACACTTTACACACTATACACATCGTAAAAACGTTCAACTGTGTACAAGTAAATGTTGTTGTTGTTGTGATCTTCAGTCCTGAGACTGGTTTGATGCAGCTCTCAATGCTACTCTGTCCTGTGCAAGCTTCTTCATCTCCCAGTACCTACTGTAACCTATATCCTTCTGAATCTGCTTAGTGTAGTCATCTCTTGGTCTCCCTCTACGATTTTTACCCTCCATGCTGCCTTCCAATACTAAATTGGTAATTCCTTGATGCCTCAGAACATGTCCTACCAACCGATCCCTTCTTCTGGTCAAGTTGTGCCACTGACTTCTCTTCTCCCCAATCCGATTCAATACTTCCTCATTAGTTATGTGATCTATCCATGTAATCTTCAGCGTTCTTCTGTAGCACCACATTTCGAAAGCTTCTATTCTCTTCTTGTCCAAACTATTTCTCGTCCATGTTTCAGTTCCATACATGGCTACACTCCATACAAATACTTTCAGAAATGACTTCCTGACACTTAAATCTATACTCGATGTTAACAAATTTCTCTTCTTCAGAAACGCTTTCCTTGCCACTGCCAGTCTACATTTTATGTCCTCTCTACTTCGACTATCATCAGTTATTTTGCTCCCCAAATAGCAAAACTCCTTTACTACTTTAAGTGTCTCATTTCCTAATGTAATTCACTCAGCATCACCCAACTTAATTCGACTACATTCCATTATTCTCGTTTTCCTTTTGTTGATGTTCATCTTATATCTTCCTTTCAAGACACTCTCCATTCCCTTCAAATGCTCTTCCAAGTCCCTCAAAGTTTTTATTTCTTCTCCATGGATTTTAATACCTACTCCGAATTTTTCTTTTGTTTTCTTTAATGCTTGCTCAATATACAGATTGAATAACAGTGGGGAGAGACTACAACCCTGTCTCACTCCCTTCCCAACCACTGCTTCCCTTTCATGTCCCTCGACTCTTATAACTGCCATCTGGTTTCTGTACAAATTCTAAATAGCCTTTCGCTCCCTGTATTTTACCCCTGCCACCTTCAGAATTTGAAAGAGAGTGTTCCAGTCAACATTGTCAAAAACATTCCCTAAGTCTACAAATACTAGAGACGTAGGTTTGCCTTTCCATAATCTAGCTTCTAAGATAAGTCATAGGGTCAGTATTGCCTCACATGTTCCAACATCTCTACGGAATCCAAACTGATCTTCCCCGAGGTTGGCTTCTACTAGTTTTTCCATTCGTCTGTAAAGAATTCGTGTTTATATTTTGCAGCTGTGATCTATTAAACTGATAGTCCGGTAATTTTCACATCTGTCAACAGCTGCTTTGTTTGGGATTGGAATTATTATATTCTTCTTGAAGTATGAGGGTATTTCGTCTGTCTCATACATCTTGCTCACCAGATGGTAGAGTTTTGTCAGGACTGGCTCTCCCAAGGCTGTCTACTCCGGGGGCCTTGTTTCGACTCAGGTCTTTCAGTGCTCTGTCAAACTCTTCACGCAGTATCGTATCTCACATTTCATCTTCATCTACATCCTCTTCCATTTCCATAATATTGTCCTCAAGTACATCGCCCTTGTATAGACCCTCTATATTCTCCTTCCACCTTTCTGCTTTCCCTTCTTTGCTTAGGACTGGGTTTCCACCTGAGCTCTTGATGTTCATACAAGTGGTTCTCTTATCTCCAAAGGTCTCTTTAATTTTCCTGTAGGCAGTATCTATCTTACCCCTAGTGAGATAAGCCTCTACATCCTTACATTTGTCCTCTAGCCTTGCCTGCTTATCCATTTTGCACTTCCTGTCGATCTCATTTTTGAGACGTTTGTATTCCTTTTTTCTGCTTCATTTACTGCATTTTTATATTTTCTCCTTTCATCAATTAAATTCAATATTTCTTCTGTTACCCAAGGATTTCTACTAGCCCTCGTCTTTTTACCTACTTGATCCTCTGCTGCCTTCACTACTTCATCTGTCAAAGCTACCCATTCTTCTTCTACTGTATTTCTTTCCCCCATTCCTGTCAATTGCTCCCTTATGCTCTCTCTGAAACTCTGTACAACCTCTGGTTCTTTTAGTTTATCCAGGTCCTATCTCCTTAAATTCCCACCTTTTTGCAGTTTCTTCAGCTTTAATCTACAGATCAGAACCAATAAATTGTGGTCAGAGTTCACATCTGCTCCTGGAAATGTCTTACAATTTAAAACCTGGTTCCTAAATCTCTGTCTTACCATTATATAATCTATCTGAAACCTGTCAGTATCTCCAGGCTTCTTTCATGTATACAGCTTTCTTTTATGATTCTTGAACCAAGTATTAGCTATGATTAAGTTCTGCTCTGTGCAAAATTCTACCAGGCGGCTTCCTCTTTCATTTCTTAGCCCCAATCCATATTCACCTAGTACGTTTCCTTCTCTCCTTTTTCCTACTACCGAATTCCAGTCAGCTATGACTATTAAAGTTTCCTCCTTTGTGGTTGCACCTACGGTACGACTATCTGTATTGCTGAGGCACGCAAGCCTCCCCACCAACGGCAAGGTCCTTGGTTCATGGGGGGGGGGGAGGGCACAAGTAAATAGAAAGCTAAAGATGACAGCGGTGGGGATCAACCAGGGCGCGGGCGCAGGAGCATTGACTTGGTTTGCCTGTTCTGTTCCTCTTCTGTAATGATTTCGCAATGCAGTGGCCTCTCGGTTAGCGACAGCACGCAGCTCAAAGTCTCGGTCATACTGTGAGCCATCAAAACTAGATCGAGCTAGAGACCGCCCATCTAAATTTTTAAACTATTGTAAACATAGAGTGAAAATATGCATCGTCACTAGTTTTTAGTTAAAATATGTGATAACCGGTGAAAAGGAGCCAAACATGCAAATACACATGCAACATGCAAATGCATACAATCCAGTCTCTAGTTATGATCTACATGCTAATCGTAGATATTCTTGGAAGCCAGTTCAGCAACAAGTGTATGAACATGTATTGCCGTCATATAGTAGCAATACAAATAACATATCGTCTCCATTATAAATGGGAAACGAGCATATTTGAAATCAGAGAGCAGGAAATACATTAGCAGAAGTGTTACAGGATGAAAGTCTATTAAAATACAATCAATTCAAAGTCCTTATCCGTGAAAAGGGAACAGTCGATCCAACTGTTTTTCTCAAAGTTTTTAGAAACGCTTTTTCGCTGTATATGGACGGATAGGCAAAAGATATGTTATGGTCATCAGATTCATACTAGCTGAAGCAGCCATGCATGTAACATTGCTGGTAGTTGTATATATCATGAATAATTCGAGTGAGCTTTTCTGAACAAATTATGGTCAGCTTCGGTTCAGGAAAGGCTTCGAAAAATTTTGTTCGAAACAGAACCGTTCAATTCACGCCAAGATAATCTTCGTCATTACTTTGAAAAATATTTGAACATGACACATTGCTGGGATGATCCCGTGTCTTCGTGAGACGCAATACGTTTATTAAAAACACGATCACCATTCCACATAAGGGAAAAGTTAATAGAGGTAACAGACAATGACGTAGAAGAATTTCCTTAGGGCTTACAATTAGATTTACTTGATATCATTAAAGAAGACATGCGTAATGTGCGGATCAACAGTTACCGCATGCCTCAGCCAGCATTGGAAATAGCGCAGGTTAGCCAAACTAATCGACGTGTGCAGAATACTGCCAACAGCAGGGCACAAAAAACATGTCTTCACAAAAGAAGACGAAGTAAATATTCCAGAATTCGAATCGAGAACAGCTGTCAACATGAGTAACATAGAAGTAAACATCCTCGGAGTAGTGAAGCAACTTAAATCACTTAATAGAAGCAAGTCTTCTGGTCCAGACTGTATAGCAGTTAGGTTCCTTTAGGAGTATGCTGATGCATTACCTCCATACTTAACAATCATATAAAACTGTTCGCTCGACGAAAGATCTGTACCGAAAGACTAGAAAGTTGCACAGGTCACACCAGTATGAAGAAAGGTAGTAGGAGTAATCCACTAAATTACAGGTCCATGTCGTTAATGTCGATATGCAGCAGGATTTTAGAACATATATTGTGTTCGAACATTATGAATTACCTCGAAGAAAACGGTCTATTGACTCACAGTCAACATGGGTTTTGAAAACATCGTTCATGTGAAACACAACTATCTCTTTCTTCACGTGAAGTATTGACTGCTATTGACAAGAGATTTCAGATCGGTTCCATATTTCTGGATTTCCGGAAGGCTTTTGACACTGTACTACACAAGTAGCTCTTAGTGAAATTGGGTGCTTATGGAATATCGTCTTAGTTATGTGACTGGATTTGTGATTTCTTGTCAGAGAGGTCACAGTTCGTAGTAATTGACGAAAAGTCATTGAGTAAAAAAGAAGTTATTTCTGGCGTTTCCCAAGGTAGTGTTATAGGCCCTTTGCTATTCCTTATCTATATTAACGATTTTGGAGACAATCTGAGTAGCCATCTTCGGTTTTTTGCAGATGACGCTGTCGTTTGCCGACTAATAAAGTCATCAGAAGACCAAAACAACCTGCAAAGTGATTTAAAGAAGATATCTGAATGATGAGAAAAGTGGCAGTTGACCCTAAATATCGAAAAGTGTGTGGTCTTCTACACGAGTGCTGAAAGGAACTCGTTAAATTTCGGTTACACGATAAAGCAGTCTAATCTAAAAGCTGTAAATTCATCTAAATACCTAGGTATTACAATCACAAACAACTTAAATTGGAAGGAACACATAGAAAATGTTGTGGGGAAGACTAGCCAAAGACTGCGTTTTATTCGCAGGACACTTAGAAAATGTAACAGATCTACTAAGGAGACTGCCTACACTACGCTTGTCCTTCCTCTTTTAGAATACTGCTGCGTGGTGTGGGATCATTACCAGATACGGCTGATGGAGGACATCGAAAAAGTTCAAAGAAAGGCAGCACGTTTTGTATTATCGCGAAATATGGAAGAGAGTGTCACAGAAATGATACAGGATATGGGCTGGACATCACTGAAAGAAAGGCGTTTTTCATTGCGACAGAAACTTCTCGCGAAATTCCAGTCACCAACTTTCTACTCCGAATGCGAAAATATTTTGTTGACACCAACCTACATAAGGAGGAACGATCACCAAGATAAAATAAGGGAAACCAGAGTTCGTACGGAAAGATAAGGTGTTCACTCTTTCCGCACGCTGTACGAGATTGGAATAATAGAGAATTGTGAAGGTGGTTTGATGAACCTGCTGCCAGGCACTTAAATGTGATTTGCAGAGTATCCAAGTAGATGTAGATGATGTAACCATATCTGAATGCGTACAATAATAACATTGACATGCATTCAAATGGAGGCAATACAAATAAAAATCGTGAATCCGGGAACAATAACAATAGCTATCGATGTGGAAATAATGACAACCACAATCAATGCAGCATGCAAAACTTAACATGTCAAAACAATTGCGGACATTGTGGTTTCCCATACTTTAATAACCAGCAAAGTCATTTGCAGCCACCAACAACTGTTATGCAACAAAAGTGTAATTTAATGAATCGTGGTCAACCAAGCAACAATAGTACGACAAATCAAAACATGACACCACACACACCAAGACAACCAAACGAAACAGTGACTGGAAAAGACAGTATCTAAGTGTAAATATTGTGGACGTGGCGAGTGAAGTCATTCCAGCAACCATACCCCCAGGTGACGACTGAGGAATGCGTGGGGGACGATGACACAATAACAGACATATTTGATGTACCGAATGAAAAACGGTACAAAAACACAACTAAGGATGTAAACAAGCCACCATATACTTTTACTAAGGTACAATTACAATGCAAGTTTAACAGGCGGTCTACTTGAAGTTCATACTAAGTGACGATCACAAGTAAAATAGATCTTTCTAGCAACGACTAAAGGTATTGTAGGTGGTGTGCTGAGGAGTATTAGGATTGATACAAGAGGACTAGACTCTATAAATTCACTCTTCATTATTAATAATAAGTACCATTAGGGAGTAAATGGTTTAGGATGTAAGTATTAGAATTTCAATGTTAGAATGGGCAATTTTTAGATCTTAGCTACGCTGCTTGGAAAGAAAATGCTGTAGGACTGATTGAATAAAAGTATTCTGTTTGTGAGCCAGTACAGTGAGAAAGATCTCCTAAGTGCAAAGCAGGCAGTACTGGCCTTTTTGGGTTGTACCAAAAAGATGCAAACTCTGAACAAATGTTCCAACAGTAATTAAGTTTCATTCTTGATAATTAATCTTGTTTTCTTGCCAAATGGCAATCATTGCCTCATCACTATTTCGTACCTGAGGCTAACTTGAGGTTATTCACACAAGGTCAGGTGCTGTTGCTATACCCATGTACTTTGACCCATAATATTATGGTGAGCCTTGATGTTTTTGAGTCTTTGTCTTTGTAGATTGTGTGTTGTGTCTTTGGTGGCTCTCTTGTAGCTTGTAGGAGGCCTTTGTTCTCAATGGGACAACACAGGCTACTTTCATTCATTCATTTATTCAAACCTAAAGACATTGTAGAGACAGACATAGGTGGACCGCACCCTAGAAGTAGAGGTGGTGTCAAGTATGTACTCGCTCTGTATGACCTTTTCTCAAAATATTTGAAACTATTAGTGACACCAAAATTATTCTTATCTCAAGATTTAGCTCTCAATCTAATCCTTGCAGAAGGGTACACAAGAAACTAAACCATATTATGCAAACGTATGTATCAGGAAATCATTCCAAGTTGGTGAACTGTTTGTCCCTTTTCGAGGACGTTTATAATAATTTGCGAATATATGACTAATTATACACCTACAGAAATTATTTTAGATGTAAAGGATCCCCTTCTGAAGATTCATGGACAACTGGAATCCTACAAAAACAATGTATTAATTACCCTAGCAAATAACGCCGGTACCAGAAAACACGAATTCGACAAAACTGTATAACGAATTCAGCAATTTACAATAGATGAACAAGTACTTTTATGTACTAATCCAAAATCTTGTGCATTGGAGCGACGTAACGCTAGGTGGTTGCTTCTTTATGAAGGTGCATACATCACTGTTTGCATTCCATGTGCTGGATCGTATTTGTTACAAAATCCTAAACCAAACGAAAGAGCTGGATTATACCATCATAGAGAGTTACGTAAGTTTCATATACTGGCTTAAACAAAATCATTAAGAAACAAGTGGGTAGTTGCATCACAGATCACGAATGAATAGCACAACACCCTGTCTACAGTGTACAAATATACAAAATAAGATATTTTATTTCAGATCAGCAGCTAAGAAGAAAGAAGAGATGGTTAGGAAAACTGCTTTATTATGATTCAAATGATGTCTATATGATGAATGATTTACTTAATTTATTATGCTGCATTATGAAGGTTATGTTATCCACTCAGGAATTTTGTACATTACAGTAATGACAGAAGACGGAGCACATATGAACGTCACACAAACAGAAATCATTCTTAGAAACAAACTACTGTTCAAGACATAGAATGAAACAACATATTTTCAGAATATAATGGAAAATGTCAAAGAAAGCAGACAAATGATGTAGATGAACAAAATCGTTAGACAACATTGGAAAACAGATTAGGCACCACAAACACATCACAGGCTGCATTTTGTAGCTGGTTTTAGAGCATTTTAAATTCTTACTTTAACTGTAGTATTTGACTCATAGATATGCTTTTGAGCTCACGTGTCATTGTGTGACTTGTGCTGGGCCTACTCTTTTCTTTTAGGTTTCAGTAGTAATTGAATAAATCGTATTGTGATATAAATGAAACATAGAATTGCTGCATAAACAAGTGTATAGTAGAATGCTTAGAATGATAGAAATAGTTAGACAGAAAAACTCTTAAAACAACTAATGAAATCATGTAAATGATGACAGGAATGTTCTAAGATAGCATAAACTGTGATAAATTGAAACATTGAAGTTCAGCTTAGTCTACAGTGAAAAATGGGCGACACTATGGCAATTTGTAAAAAAATTATCAAATACTGCATATGATGGACAGTCTGCAAAGACATTAAAAATCATTAATAATTTGATGACGTGAGTAATGTATATTGTACATATAACAAACATTTACTTTGTACATAAAAATACAAATTGTATTTATTGTACTCACTGTTACATATTTATCTTGTTATTTCTATGTTAAAATGTATGATTACCTCTTCTATTATTTATCTTGATGGAACAAGTCAAATGTTTAACCACCTGTGACAAAGTATCACAGAGTTGCACTCTGTACTGTGCAAAGACCGGGATACAGCGAGCTATTGTGCATATCTGAGACTGTTGAAATATGAACGTTGCATGACGTCGGCTGTGACGTATTCTGCACACACTGAGACTGCAACAATGCGCCAAGAAGCGTGGGGCCAGAATTTATATTTCCTTGTTGTATAAAAATATGAAACGGAATTGTTATATGTACGTTTTTGAAGAATATTGTAGACAAACCTTAGAAGTAAATAGTTCGACTGTAGTTAGACACTCAGCCTCACTATTTAGGGGGCAGTATAATAGATGATTAAAAAATCTGTAAGGAATAAAATGCGGAGTAGCGGAAAAGAATTAATTTCTATACATGAGACAGGCAACAAAAAGACAAAAACCCCAATAATGATTATTTTCCTGTTAAAGTTTGGAGAGGAAGGTATTATCATAATCTAGCAGATTGTGTAAATTTTTTAGACAATAAAGTAAGTCACCAAAAACATTAAGTTTCATTTAAGAAGGCAGTATCAAGACTATTTGCTTCTGTCATGACTAGTCACAATTTCGCAGCAATCAGCCAAGATCATTGATGTAGCGTTATGGTGTTTAACTAACATTTTATCTGCGGTCTTGTATTATAGCATGTGTCCTTTCAGACCAGCAATCTGTATCTTCAAAATATTGGTCTGATGTTTCGTCTGGCGACAGTAGAAATTCTAAATTGTGAGAATGAAACTCATAATCTGTAATAAGTATTTTTATTTTTTATTTACACATCAATTTCCGTAGGACCAAATTGAGAAGAAAATCTCCAAGGTCATGGAACGTGTGAGTACATGAAATTACAACATAAAAGTAATAACAGATAAAAATAAATGTTTATGAACCTGAAAAAAGCCAGTTCAAGAGTTTAAGTAAACGTAATCAACAATACAACAAGAATCAGCTTGATTTATCAAGGAACTCGTCGACAGAATAGGAGTGACCCATGGTCGATTTGAAAGCATGTGAATTACTGCTAAGATTTTTGAATTCCAGCGGTAGCTTATTGAAAATGGATGCAGCAGTATACTGCACACCTTTCTGCACAAATGTTAAGGAAGTCCAATCCAAATGCAAGTTTGATTTCTGCCGAGTATTAACTGAGTGAAAACTGCTTATATTTGGGAATAAGCTAATATTGTTAATAAGAAATGACAGTAAGGAATATATATATATTGAGAGGCCAGTGTCAAAATACCCAGACTCGTGAACAGGGATCAACAAGAGGTTCGTGAATGTACACCACTTATTGCCTGAACCACCCATTTCAGAGCCAAAAATATCCTTTTAGAATGGGAAGAGTTATCCCAAAATATAATACCATAGGACATAAGCGAATGAAAATTAGCAAAGTAGACAAATTTTCGAGTCGAACGATCACTCACTTCAGGAACTGTTTGAATAGTAAAAATGGCAGCAATAAGTCTTTGAACAAGATCCTGAATGTGGGCTTTCCATGACATCTTACTATCTACATGAACACCTAGAAATGTGAACTGTTCAGTTTCACTAATCATATGACCATTCTGTGAAATTAAAACGTCAGGCTTTGTTGAATTTCGTGTTATAAACTGTTAAAACTGAGTCTTACTGTAAGTTAGCGATAGTTTATTTCCTACAAGCCATGAACTTAGGTCATGAAATGCACTATTAGAAACCGAGACAATGTTGCACACAACATCCTTTACTACCATGCTAGTGTCATCAGCAAACAGAAATATTTGAGAGTTACCCATAATACTAGAGAGCATATAATTTATATAAATAAGGAACAGGAGTGGCCCCAACACTGATCCCTGGGGCACCACACACTTGACTGTAGCCCACTCCGACCCCACATCACAGCCATTCTCAACATTGTTAATAATGACCTTTTGTTGTCTGTTGCTAAAGTAAGAGGTGAACCAATTATGAGCTAAACCCTGTATTCCTAAATGGCCAAACTTCTGGAGCGATATTTAGTGATCAACACAATCAAATACCTTAGTTAAATCAAAAAATATGCCTAGTGTACGAAACCTTTTGTTTAACACATCTAGTACCTCATAGAGAAAACAGAATATAGCATTTTCAGTTGTTAAACGACTTGTACATTTGATAGCAAGTTGTGTGATATGAAATGATCAATTATCCTTACATACACAGCCTTTTCAATAACTTTTGCAAACACTGATGGCATAGAAATAGGTCTAAAATTATATAAATTATCCCCTTCCTCATTTTTGTAGAGTAGCTTTACTACTGAGTACTTTAATCGTTCAGGAAACTGACCATTCCTAAATGAAAAATTACAAATATGGCTAAATACCGGGACAGCACGTGCAGCAGCGTACTTTAATATTCTTCTAGGCACTTCACCATAACAATGAGAGTTCTTAGTCTTCAGTGATTTAATTATTGATTAAGTCTCCCCCTAGTCTGTATCACAGAGGAGTATTTCAGACATCAGTCTTGGAAAGGCATTTGCCAAGAATGTTATATGATTCCCTGTAGAAATCAAAGTTCTATTTAATTCACCAGCAATGCTCAGAAAATGATTGTTAAATACTGTGCATATATCTGATTTATCAGTAACAGAAATATTTTTACTATAATCTGACTTTATATTGTCGACGTTGTGTTGCTGACCAGACATTTCCTTCACAACTGATCATATGGTTTTAATTTTATCCTCTGAATTAGCTATTCTATTTGCATACCTCGAACTCTTTGCCTTCCTAATAACATTTTTAAGCTCTTTGCAGTACTGTTTGTAATGGGCTACTGTAGCTTGATTGTGACTGCTTCTAACATTTTGATATAGTTCCCACTTTGTTCTACATGATATCCTTATCCCACTTGTCAGCCACCCTGGCTGACTATTACTGCTAGTTCCATGTTTAGAACATTGTAATGGAAAGTAACTCTCAAAGAGCATGAGAAATGTGTTAAGGAAAGCATTATATTTATCATCTATGTTATCAGCACTATAAACATCCTGCCACTCTTGCTCCCTGACAAGGTTTAAAAAACTATCTATTGCTGTTGGATTAACTTACCTACATTGTTTGAAATTATATGTGACATTTGTTTGAGTACAAAAGCGTTTTAGTTTTAGAATTTGTGAATCATGGTCTGAAAGGCCATTCACACTTTTACTAACAGAATGCACATCTAGTAATGAAAAATAAATAAAAATATTGTCTACAGCTCCACTACTGTCCCACTACACCCTAGTTGGAAAAAACACAGTCTGCAACAGATCATATGAATTTACGAGATCCAGCAACATCCTTTTTCTTGCACCATCATATACAAAATTTATATTGAAGTCACCACATACAACTAAATTCTGGTACTTCCTTCAAAGTGAATCAAGAATCGCCTCTAGCTTGAGCAGAAATGCTCTGAAGTCAGAGTTAGGGGACCTATAAACAACAACAACTAAAGGTTTAGTGTCACTAAATTCAACTGCCCCTGCACAACATTGAAATATTTGTTTAGTGCAGTCCCATGATACGTCTATTGACTCAAATGGAATACTATTTTTTATGTGCATAGGCACTCCCGCACCCTGCGAGGAACTACTTGTTAAATAGCCAGCTAATCCGGCCTGGTAAAGGAAGCCTCTGAATTGCCAAATTATTTAAGTGGTGTTCCGATATACGAATAATTTCAAAGTCAACATTTATAAGCAGTTCACTAACTTTATCTGTAATACGTCTTACATGTTAATGAAATATGCTAATTCCTTCTCTACTTGGAAACATGATGTCCTCTGAAGGTGAGCCCTTAGAGAGACTTCCTGTAAGCAGGTATACCTATCATCTGACTTAAATCAAAAAAACGTGCAGCTCTAACACCAACTACTTCAGGAAATTTTTCCATGAGTGATCCCACCACCACCACCACTCACTACACTGTCACCTTTGCCAGCCTCCCTTTCCCATACCTATAGAGGTGCAGGCCATACCTAGTGAAACCCGATCTTTTGATAGACCCAACTGGCACTACCGAGATGTGACCCATGCCCTTTGCCATCAGCGCCATCCGCAGCCCCATGTTAACGCGCCTAACAGCCATATTAAGACGAGGCCGATCGTGAGACTGAAACTATTGCACGAAATGCACATTAGTGCCTCCAGTTTGAATAGTTATCTTTATCAGTCACCACCTACAACATTTTCCCCATCCCTATCAAGACTGTTCTTTGTTCCACCCACTACCACTATCTTTTCCTTCTTTGTAATATTCCTACATTACTCCCCTATGCTGTCAGTCACTTGAGCCAACCCTGCACTAGGCTTCACAATGCTAGTGACCTGTCATTCTCTCCCTAACACTTCCTGCGACTGCTGGCCCACGCCTCTACTGTGCGAACTACCTAACAGCAGAACCTTCTTCTTTCTGTTAGGCTTTGCAACTGACCTAGACCTCCTAACTGCTGAGGACTGCTGCAAGTTCCCTACATCTACAGCAACACGAGTCTCCTCTCCACTCAACTCTGACAGCTGGTCAAATCTGTTGTATAGACGCAACGAATAGCTGTCTGAATACCTCCTCTTCGTAGCTGCCTTCTTGACAACTGCAGATTCTGCATTCCCAAGAAAGGATCTCGCTATAATGGTTATATGCTTCCCCACTGCACCCCCCCCCCCCCCCCAAATGTAAATACTTTGAACAAATCCCACACCATAACCCACTATTCACAAACCTACGACGGAGCCCACACTTCTCACTCATGGTCAAATTTTACAGTTACTAAAAAAAACTATACATCTATGTTACCAAAGTTCAGTTACACCAGTAGAACTATTTATACAACTAACAACAGTGGTCTCGAAATTCTCTGTCTACTAACAAAGCAACTACTTGTATTAATATTACTACACCACAACTAATACCGAAATCAATAAAACTTCACAAAATTATTAGCTAAAACCAAAAATTCAAACAGCCACTGGAACACTCAAAAACATCATCTGAAAACTAAAACACGAAATTTAGTAAACGACTTCTATGCACAGAAAACTTCAAAAAACACAGCGAGGGAACGTTTCCAACAGTTTATTAAATCGTTATTTCGCCACAAACAGCACGAAACATCGCTGAAAACCATTAAATTTAATAACTGTATAACAGTGCACAAATAAGTTTATCAGTACTTAACTTTATAACCGCTACAGCTGCACTGCACGCCGCAAAATGTAAACACTGTACTGAGGCGTCAGGTGAACCTAACAGGTCTCGGTCTGAGGAAACGTGGTGTGTACAAGAGTCCTTGTCAGTGTGCAGTGGCACACATACGTCAGACATGTCGCACAGTACAAGAACGTTGCGATGAACATCAGCGTCATACACGCCTACGCCAACCGGAGAAGTCGGCAATTGCAGAACACTGTCTGAACACAGGACATCACATGATTTATGAAAAGACGGAAGTTTTATCCCCAGCATCCTCTTTCTGAGATTGCGTCATTAAGGAAGCAATACATATCCGTACAGCTGATAACCATATCAACAGGGATGTGGGATTTCAATAGAGAACAGCCTGGAACTCTGTATTGGCTGCTGTTAAATCACGACGAGAAAGCAAAGAGCTTTCGATAATAGACCCGCCATAACTTTGGCAGCATGTTAGTAAACACAGCCTCAGCACACGCGCAGAACGGCCGCTCTGCGTTTCCCGACATAGGGAGTTTGAGTCTGGCGCCATCTATCTGCAAATTTTTGCGCATGCGTGGTTCCCACACCTGTGCAATCTTCACAGGCGTGCTCTATATACAGCGGTGTCGACATGCGGATCTTGTCAGTCATACCTAGCCACCAGCGAAGTTCAACCACTTGATGATGTCGGACACTTGCTCCGAGGAAATATTGTGGAATTGGCAAAACGTCATCCGGCAGCATACCTGTGAACACTATTTACAACATATCTGTTGGGAAAACCTGAAGAGTCACAGCACACTACTGCACTGAATTGGTGCAGAAGTTATATTGTACTCACACACACACACACACACACACACACACACACACACACACACACTTATTTACAACACACACATTACTGCACTGAAATGGTGCAGAAGTTAGATTGTACTTATATATATATACACTCCTGGAAATTGAAATAAGAACACCGTGAATTCATTGTCCCAGGAAGGGGAAACTTTATTGACACATTCCCGGGGTCACATACATCACATGATCACACTGACAGAACCACAGGCACATAGACACAGGCAACAGAGCATGCACAATATCGGCACTAGTACAGTGTATATCCACCTTTCGCAGCAATGCAGGCTGCTATTCTCCCATGGAGACGATCGTAGAGATGCTGGATGTAGTCCTGTGGAACGGCTTGCCATACCATTTCCACCTGGCGCCTCAGTTGGACCAGCGTTCGTGCTGGACGTGCAAACCGCGTGAGACGACGCTTCATCCAGTCCCAAACATGCTCAATGGGGGACAGATCCGGAGATCTTGCTGGCCAGGGTAGTTGACTTACACCTTCTACAGCACGTTGGGTGGCACGGGATACATGCGGACGTGCATTGTCCTGTTGGAACAGCAAGTTCCCTTGCCGGTCTAGGAATGGTAGAACGATGGGTTCGATGACGGTTTGGATATACCGTGCACTATTCAGTGTCCCCTCGACGATCGCCAGAGGTGTACAGCCAGTGTAGGAGATCGCTCCCCACACCATGATGCCGGGTGTTGGCCCTGTGTGCCTCGGTCGTATGCAGGTCTGATTGTGGCGCTCACCTGCACGGCACCAAACACGCATACGACCATCATTGGCATCAAGTCAGAAGCGACTCTCATCGCTGAAGACGACACGTCTCCATTCGTCCCTCCATTCACGCCTGTCGCGACACCACTGGAGGCGGGCTGTACGATGTTGGGGCGTGAGCGGAAGACGGCCTAACGGTGTGCGAGACCGAAGCCCAGCTTCATGGAGACGGTTGCGAATGGTCCTCGCCGATACCCCAGGAGCAACAGTGTCCCTAATTTGCTGGGAAGTGGCGGTGCGGTCCCCTAAGGCACTGCGTAGGATCCTACGGTCTTGGCGTGCATCCGTGCGTCGCTGCGGTCCGGTCCCAGGTCGACGGGCACGTGCACCTTCCGCCGACCACTGGCGACAACATCGATGTACTGTGGAGACCTCATGCCCCTCGTGTTGAGCAATTCGGCGGTACGTCCACCCGGCCTCCCGCATGTCCACTATACACCCTCGTTCAAAGTCCATCAACTGCACATACGGTTCACGTCCACGCTGTCGCGGCATGCTACCAGTGTTAAAGACTGCGATGGAGCTCCGTATGCCACGGCAAACTGGCTGACACTGACGGCGGCGGTGCACAAATGCTGCGCAGCTAGCGCCATTCGACGGCCAACACCGCGGTTCCTGGTGTGTCCGCTGTGCCGTGCGTGTGATCATTGCTTGTACAGCTTTCTCGCAGTGTCCGGAGCAAGTATGGTGGGTCTGACTCACCGGTGTCAATGTGTTCTTTTTTCCATTTCCAGGAGTGTATATATATAAGATTGTACTTATATATATATATATATATATATATATATATATATATATATATATATATATACAAATCAGTTGGTTCTACAGAGAAATTCATCAGTGGAGTAGAAGGAGTTGGCCACCAATAAATCTTTTAGGCTTCTCTTACAATGAATTTCGTTGGTTGATAAGTTTTTTTATGAGTGCTAGCAAGTTATTGCTCCTGAATAATGCACACCTTTTCGTACAAGAGTAAGTGCCTTTAAATCCTTGTGAAGATTACTCTTATTTCTAGTATTGATTCCATGAACTGAACTGTTGGTTTGAAAAACTGATAAATTTTTAATGACAAATTTCATTAAGGAATAAATGTATTGGGAAGCAGTAGTTAGTATCTCTAGTTCCCTAAACAGGCTTCTGCAAGATGTTCTTGAGTTCACTCCACATATAACTCTTATTGCACGTTTTTGTGCCTGGAAAACTTTAGCTTGGCTTGTTGAATTACCCCAAAAAATAATACCATTAGACATTATGGAATGAAAGTAGGCATAGTATGCCAGCTTTTTCATTTTGTATTTGCAAATAGAGATTTGTTAATGGGCTTCGGTAGTTCAGTAGTTCAAGCCGCCAAAAATAAGCTCAATGAGTTCCTTCCAGTCGGAATTACATTCACTTCAGTGTCAATACGAACATGTCATCGTAATGGGTGACTTGAACATAGACCTGCTAAGAGACACTCCCTCCGCAATAAACCTAAGAAGATTGTTTAGTTGCAATAGCATGAACATTCTTCCATTACAACCTACACACCATACGGCGCACAGTCATACTCTTATAGACGTGATCGCAACGAAACAGACTGACAAAGTAAGAGATGTTGGTCAATCATCGGCCCCTGGCCTCTCAGCACATGATGTAATATTCCTGGCCTACTCTGTGCAGCCCCCAAGGATCAAATCGCGTTACATAACTTGTAGGAACATGAAACGTATTGACCTTGACGCTCTAACAGCCGATTGCTCAGAAATCTCATGGCATCAAATAATCAGAGAACCTACAATCGACGGCAAAATTAATGAACTTGGTGATAAACTCACTGCCCTCTATGACAAACATGCACCTGTGCGCACAGTCCGTGTAAGAAAATCTCCTGCTCCATGGCTGACAGCTGAATTACGTCAAATGATGACTAACAGGGATGCTGCCCACAGGCGTTTCAAGGCAGATCCGAAACCCGAACGTTTTGAAGAATATAGAAAGCTACGGAACAGAGTGAAACAATGCATTCGCAATGCCAAAATCAGGCACGCTCGCTCCCTCGTATGCAGCGATCTGACACCCACGACTCTATGGAAGAATCTCCGTAGCTTGGGGGTCGGAAAAGCAAAATCGGAAACTACTTTTCATGTGTCAGCTAACGAATTAAATGAATTCTTCTCTGCACCTCTGAATACCAGCACGGCTGATGATTTCCGTCCACAAGAATCCCCAAACAGGATAACTAACAACGATACCTTTCATCTAAAACATGTAACAACAAATACGGCAAGAAAAGCAATAATGAGAATCTCTTCTGATGCAATAGGCAACGACAGTATCGGTATAACCATGATTAAGAATGTTGCCGATATCTTAGTAACTGTCTTAACTGACATATTTAATTTTTCCCTCGTGAACGGAATATACCCCACTGCATGGAAAAGAAGTATAATTCGACCCATCCCTAAGGTCGAAAACCCGCAACTGCCTAGTGATTACCGACCAATCAGCATACTGCCTGCTGTTTCCAAAGCACTGGAATATATTGTTCATGACCAAATCACTGAACACTTGCATGAATTCAGTCTATATGACAAATTTCAATCCGGTTTCCGTAAACATCACAGCACAAACACTGCTCTAATTAAAGTAACTGATGACCTGAAATATGCCATCGACAATCGAAAGGCAACAATATTGACGCTACTGGACTTCAGCAAAGCTTTTGACACTGTTAACTTTGACATATTACTCAGAAAAATGCAACAGCTTAATTTCTCTGATAGTGCAATGAGATGGTTTGAAAGCTACTTAAAAGACAGACAGCAATGTGTTGTCTGCGCAAATGAAAAATCTTCCTGGAAACATGTTTCTTCGGGAGTGCCACAAGGATCAGTCTTAGGACCACTTTTGTTTTCTTTATATGTCAACGATATTTCGTCGGTTTTGTCCTCCTGTAAACATCATTTCTATGCCGACGACCTCCAGCTCTATCTCAGCGTCAGACCTGAAGACGTAAACACTGCAATCGCTCTGATGAATGATGATCTGTCTTCAGTAGTGACATGGGCGAAAAACCTGGGGCTTAAATTAAATGCAAAAAAGACGCAAGTAATCTTAATAGCCCATCAGAAATTAATAAGTTCAGATTTCCGCGAACGGCTACCTCCTATTCTGCTCGAAGGTACTCCAATACCATATCAGAAAACAGTGAAGAACTTGGGTGTAACTTTGGACGAGCATCTCAACTGGGCGGAGAATACAGTCGCAGTGTGCCGAAAAACGTCTGCTTGTCTCTATGCTCTCAAAAAGTTTCGGAACATATTCCCACAGGACTTGAAACGCGAGCTCGTGCAAGCACTCGTTCTACCGAACCTCCACTATTGTGATGTGATTCAACAAGGCATGAGTAGTGAAAACAAAAGACGGCTAGAGCTAACCATGAATGCCTGTGTGCGTTACACCTGCAACATTCGCCGATATGATCATGTTAGTGCTTCATACTCCGAGCTAGGGTGGCTGCGGCCGGACAAACTGCGTGACTACCACACTCTATGTCTACTTCACCGACTCCTCATCGCGCAAGCACCCCAGTACCTAGCTTCAGAGATTAAAATCCTGTCATACCATCATAATCGAAACACGAGGTCACTCTTATCTGGTATCCTAACTGTGCCCACTCACAAAACAAAAACTTTTGCAAACTCCTTCTCAGTTGCCGCTGTCCGCCTCTGGAACAAACTGCCCCTTACCTTGAGGAAAATTCAATCTCCTGTTGCTTTTAAGAAGAAGTTGAAGCATTTCCTACTATCATCCGCATAAAATTCTCCACAAAATTAATGTGCAAGGCAAATCCTCTCATCTGTCAAATAGCAAAGCTAGTGTCTCCTATCTTGCTCCTGAGATGCCTTCCTCTTCATCTATCTCTATTAGACACGCAGTCTCCTTTTCCTTTATATTTTCCTTAATTATGTTTCATCATGTCTCTCTATTCTTCTCCTCGCTTCACCATGAGTCTCCCTCATACTCCCTGCTGCCAGCACTCCTATCTTAAATCTTTCTCTTCAATAATGTATTTTTCGAGGTGTACCTTTCTAATTGTTTATCTCAATTTTTGTATTAGATGTAGTTTAACATGCCTACTGAAACATATGACTGTAAAATAAGTAGAATGCCTGGTTAGATGTAAGAGAGGGCCTGATGGCCCTAATCTTGCCAGGTTAAATAAATAAATAAATAAATAAATAAATAAATACTCTTCCCAGTTGAATTTATTATCAAGCTGTAATCCCAAGTGTCCACTTCTTCAGTCTGCTTGACATCTTATGTGAGGCATATACTCGTGGGACACCCCTTACAAGTTCTGAGTTGCACGTAGTTTCAAAGTTTACTGACAAAGCTGGGAACCAGTGATTAACGTCCACAAATATTTTGTTAGCCGAGCTCTCTAACATTACACTTGATTTGCTTCTGATTGCAATGTTTGTATTATCAGCAAACAAAACAAATTTGGCATCTGGTAATGTTACTGATGAAAGGTCATTGATATACGCAAGAAAAAGTAAGGGTCCTAAGATGGAACCCTGTGGGACCCCACATATAATTAGATCCCAGTTGGATAATGTCTGATAGCTTAGTACATGTCTTTTTTCTAATAATACCCTTTTTTCCTGCCAGAGATATAAGATTTGAACAATTTTGCAGCATTTTCTGTCAGACTATAATATTCTAATTAACTTAAAAGGATACTGTGACCTTAAAAAACAACAGAATATGAATTCTGCTGGGAAGTGGTAATTATTCTCTTAGCAAAATATTAAACGTGATTATGACTGTATTGAACAACATATCATACCAATAGTCTGTTAATGGGACCATACCACCATGTAATTACGAATGTGGCCTGTAATATGGCGCAGTGAAACAGCAGATCACATACAGTAAACACAGTGAGCAGCATCACTCATCTGAAACTTAGCTTGTCCCTTTAGCAAATGATATCCTATGAACCATAGGTGAAGGGTATAAAGGAACAACAATAACAGAATAAACATATTCAGAGATCATTTGTTAGTGTATGTTCCATACATTCAGGGTAAACTAGATTGATTTATGACCCACTCACCCACCCCATAACCTGTTGTTCTGCTAAGTGGTTTAGAACCACCTGGGGGTTGATTTATGACTCCCTGTGGGCAATCATAATTCTGAGAAACTTCCTACCCCTCACCCTCAACCTCATCCATTCTTCTGGTAAACCCCATTACTAATACAAGCACACCTTTGATATCAAATTAATAGATTAATTAATATAATTAATCCATCACCCTGTTGTTATTTATCTATCCCTTCGCTACCCTTACATGGAAATTGGCAAGAAAAAGACTCAGTATGTGCTGGAGAGAAAGGATCTCACAACAGGAAATTCAAATCAATGTCAATAATTGGTGCACTTCCTTCACTTAATCAGTTTTTGACGACAGTGCTCCCCCACTTGGGTAGAGATCACATGTGCACCCCCCCTCCCCCGCCACCACCAATTCATATGATGTAATAACTGAAAGCACAGAGGAATGGAATGAAGTGTGCGGGCAGTTGTGGCCTATGCTGAAAACCGCTACAGTCGCAGGTTAGAATCCTGCCTTGGGCATGGATGTGTGTGATGTACTAAGGTTAGTTAGGTTTAAGCAGTTCTAAGTTCTAGGGGACTGATGACCTCACATATTAAGTCCCATAATGCTCAGAGCCATTTGAATCATTTTTGAATGAAGTGCAGTATAGAGACGCCTTTTGGGGTCTCCCAAGGATGTGTCTGCCATCAGGACAATGCCACTGAGGTGAAAAATCTCCCAATGTCAATGTTCTAATTATAGATCATGATACTAAATGCTACACAGCACAGACCAGATGATGGCACAAAGCATCAAGTGACTGCATTTTCTGATGAGAAAATTCCTGACTCGCTTCCTCTTTGTCTGTCTGAAAAGGCTGCTTCCTGTTTGTGTGTGTGCGAACCAATGTCTCAAAACACACAGACGGAGGTTTATATCTACCCTCAGAATAGTGTGTTCCTATTGGCTAATGCTGGGGATGAAGGGAGAGCTAGCCAGCTGAAGTGGCCGTGCGGTTCTAGGCGCTACAGTTTGGAGCCGAGCAACTGCTACGGTCACAGGTTCGAATTCCGCCTCGAGCATGGATGTGTGTGATGTCCTTACGTTAGTAAGGTTTAATTAGTTCTGTGTTCTAGGCGACTGATGACCACAGAAGTTAAGTCGCATAGTGCTCGGAGCCATTTTTGAAGGGTAGAGCTGAAGCTATTTCGATATCGAAAACAGAGGGAAATAGTCCATTTGCACTATCCTATCAAATTAATTGTTTAACAATTTACAGGAATCAAATAGATCACTTAAAACACTCACCAACACCTTACAATGATTCATCTTTACAATAAGAAACTTATTTTCAACATTTGACTATCACATGCAAACATTATGCAAATCAAGTAATTACATTTACACCACAAATAGATCATAGTGCTAAATACATCTGAGGTCTTGTAAGCACCGACTTTTGATAAAAGAAGCACCCTCCCCAATGCAATGTTTCCACTAAACATATTTGGTGAAAAAATCCTACCGATTATACACACTCACGATCGCGAAGAGCCCACAGTCTACCGTCCACAGCACAGTACCATGGAGAAACAGTTGTGCAGCGTGCGTCAAATGCATCAACGGTTAAGCACCAATCTCCTGGTATTCACATGTCTGCTGTACTGAATTCTCAGAGCTTGGAGAGACTATCACCAAGCGGTCAACCAATCAATTTACATGAGTGGAATAATGGTCTTGTGCAAACCCTCAACATACTGAATCTTCTCATGCAGTACTCACGTCCGTTTCTGTCGCCTCTCAGCCAGCATACTGGTCACTTTGCTAGCTCCCACAGATGTGGACAAGAGCTGACAGGTTGCAGCATTCCTTTTAGTCGCTGGTCGCCAGAGGCTAAGCTAATCCATTACTTCCGGTCGCCAAAGCCTTGTGACCACTCATGTCTCTGGACATGGTTCACTGCAAGACAAGCAGCAGTGGCTTGGATATATGCACTTGTTGTAACCAGTTCCACACCGACAAAGGCCCCCATCCCAGTTAAAAAAAATCCACTTTACCCAATTCGAGACAGGGATGTTGTTTACCATACACCTCGAATTTGTCATGTGAAATGTAGATTTCTCCCTCTCATACAATTTATTTTCGAAGACAGAAGAAATCGGACTACCCACACGTTTTCACATCGGTAATTTATCGTCACTTGTGTGAGGCTGTAATATGTTTGCCCACATCGTTTAGAAGAAGCGGTATAGAGTTCATCTCTCAACTACCCTTTCATCAGAGTATCGCTTGCATGCTGCATTCTCACGAATCTTCCAGTCTTTGATATATAGCATCTGAATCCACATTATCTCCATGAATAACAGATGTCCCCCAACAAGTCACAGATCCCAGCTAATTCTCTCGAAATCCCATCACGTTCCAGCAGCACTGTTCCATTAGATAGAAGTATGTCTAGTTCACCACCTGTAATAGACCAGGTAGAGCGCTACAACGAGAAAAATAGCACACTAACGTACAGGAGGAAATTCACAACCATCCAGAGTATACACGGACATCACAAAGAAATTCAAAAGCGTAACAGGTATAATTCTTTGGTAAATAATTCATAAATTTCACCCTCTTCATGTCTCCTTTACTGTAATTTCCTCATTACTATGCTAGAAATACGACAATTTGATGGTGTCAGAGACTGCGATGACAGCACAGGCTCTCTCTCTCTCTCTCTCTCTCTCTCTCTCTCTCTCCCCTCCCCCCTTGTTAGTTTTATAACATCCAGCAGAGTAAAACTATGAACGTGAAAAACGTCGCTAATGTCATCTGGTAGAGAACTTGATAAGGTATTACTGCATCTCTCTCTTCTGATACATCGAAAAGAATTACCATCTGCATGCTAATATCGAGCAAGTTAAATATACATGTATTGGTCCATTGGAGCAGGTGGACAGTGATCGAAGTCACTTGCACAGACCTGTGCAACGTTTTGTTGCCTGTACTGCAGGTGGACAATATTCCACAGACTATCAATCACAAGAGAGGATTTCTGTGTTGTTCTTTCATAAGCATTTTGATACTTTGTTTTTCTGCTGTAACACATCCAAGCAGTATATGATTACAGCTTTGTACACAGTTATACTTTTGTATTTCTACTGTGATTCTGAGGTCTGTGTCAAGTGCTGAAGGGACATTAACATACTTCAATCCATCGGCTCTCACAGAAAGCTGGACATCACATGGTATAAGTTAAGCTGCTCCCGCAATGCACATGATGGTTGAAATACAAGACAGAGGCTGTATTTCTTATTGACAAAAATGTGGAAGACACCGCAACATATGGAAACTGGAAGAGTTTGCGGCATTGTAGAGCATCTCCAAACAACTCACCAATCTCGTGTTCCACAGTGATGGCATAGCAGATGTTTCGGCATTCTGTTTTCAAAGAGGCAAAGCGCATTGACTCCTCACTTTGGCGAGAATATTGCACCCAGGTACATGATGACTCTTTTGCTGTCCTAGGTGGCGGCCATCATGACCACCAAATCTTTGGACACTGTACCTCATTTTTATGGCTTACAATGCATAACTGCAGGTGGAACAAGTGTATTCTGCAGATTTAACCCCATAGAACATGGATAATGTGGACCATTAGTTGTCAGTTGCAGTGGTGGAGGAATGAAATTATTATACACCCATGTGAGCATGTAAGTACCCTCATTCATCCACATTTTTGACGTATTTACCTCAGTTTTACGTATTTTCCATCAGTTTTCTTTATTTTATCATGTTTCCCATAATTTTACGCATTTTACCCAATTGCTCGAGATCCAAACCGCCACTATCGACAATTGTTCACATCAACGAAACATCTCATTGTGTCAATATCTTGATGGTATCAGCCAATGACATTACAATACGATTCTCAATTTCTGTATTTTCGCTAAACCTCGCCCGCCAACCCCCCCCCCCCCCCCCCCCACTCCCCATTGCTTTGTGAGGGCTGTATACATGTGGACACATCGTGAACTCTGTTGCACGGTGTCCTCCACATAACGAAAATACTGTTTCTTACTGTAGAAAATAGCCATTATCAGAGAGCAGGAGAAAAAAATACGGTCCTTAGCCGAAACACTTTAAATTCGGCAAGATTTTAATACAATTGGCCAACTTTCCCTTTGTGGATTGGAGTCACAAAATATTCTTGCACTCATGTATACTGAGCAAAGCCATGTAGATGGTCTCTTGGCATCTTGTATACTCCTCCTCGGGTCTTTAACCAACTCTCCCTGCAACATTGTCTCTCGTTTAATCTGTAACTGACCAGAAGTAGGAGCGCACTATACCCACTGCATTTGATGTCTCGTTAAGAAAGAGAACGAGCTGAGTTCCACGTAATCAGTACAATTCGATATTTTGCTTTTGTGAAGAGCATAACTCCTGTTCCAAACTTGGACATTCGACTGATGACAATGATATAGACTGATATTCTCATTCCAATACCGTAACTGCCGTCCTGCAAAGACTGTTCTGTACCGGTTTTACTCAAGTCCCCCCGTCCAATTACGCATGATTTCTCTAGATGCATGCATGCTGGGGTGGTTAGCACCCTTTATTGGCGTATAGTCTACATGATCATGATGATGATGTTAGGTTTATGGGGCACTCAACTGCGCGGTTATCAACGCCCATACAAATTCCTAACCTTTGCTCGGCCCAATCTCGCCACTTTCATGAATGATGATGAAATGATGAGAACAATACAAACACTCAGTCATCTCGAGGCAGGTAAAAATCCCTGACCCGCCGAGAATCGAACCCGGGAGCCCGTGCTCGGGAAGCGAGTATGCGACCGCGAAACCACGAGCTGCGGACTGGTCTATGTGAGCCTCATACATTTGAGAGCGTTTTGGTGATACAACAGACGATTAAGAAGAAGAAGAAACGTATGGTTTATGCATGACAGAACTCCAAACGGAAGGAGTTTGAGACATTTTATGTTAATCACTCGTGCTATCAATATTCTGAAGTATTATTACAGTGTTTTGATTCTATATCAGGAAGATGTTGGAAACAGAGAAATGTTTGTAGAACATAAACACACACTCCTAAGGTTACACGATTCTCCACTTAAACATGCTATAATGTTAAAGCAGTATGGTTTCTGATAATAATAGGGGCAATCAAAAAGAAATGAGCCGGAGGTATAATTACATAAACCAGTATCTGTATCATAGCGTGTAGGCTTTCACGGCCGGCATCGTCAGAAGAAGGTTTGAAGTTAGATAAAATATGGCGATCAACCTTGCATCAAAGATGTGACAATCGATTACCTTCGATCGAGAGTAATGACGCCAGTCAGAGATAGTTTTACTGTTGACATCACCTGACGAGTGGTGGTGCCCTCTACCCGCTCTATATATACAGGACCTCCGCGGCTTGGTAGCCAGTCGTAGACTCGCCTCGGAAGATGTTGTCCGCAGCTGGCAACGAAACGTCAGGGAGAAGAAGTTCTACTGTTCGACCACGGCCTCTCAGCCCGGAAGTTTTTACTCAGTATCTGTATGTTAGAAATATTGACTCTGGCTGCTGAGACACTTGTCCCGCTGTGACACAAGGCGGTGAATGGCTGTCTCATAAAATTCCTGGGGCTGTGATGTTAACCAGATCCGCACTTACAGCTGAACGTCGTCATCCGAGGCGAATCGTTTGCCCTTCAGAGCCTTTTTAAGGGAACTAAAAATGGTGTAACCCCAGGGAGAGAGGTCTGGACTGTACGGAGGGTGGCCAAGAACCTCCTATTTGAATTTGTGCAGGAGTGCTGCGACTGTGTTGGGCATTTGAGGCTCTCCATTGTCATGGAGCAGAATGACTGCAAGGGTGAGATTGACTGGTCGTTTTGATTTGATCGCTTGGCGAAGGGTGGTCAAGGTTTGCGAGTAATACTGGGCGTTCACTGTTGTCCCATGCTGCAGGAAGTGTATCAGAAGGAGTCCATCATAATCAAAGAAGAACGTCAGTATAACATTTCCGATTCACCTCGGACGACGACGTCCAGCTGTACTTGGAGACCTGCTTAACACCACAGTCCTGTGAATTTTATGCGACAGCCAGTCACCGCCTTTTGTCACAGTGGGACTATTGTGTCAACAGCCAGGGTCGATACTTCTAACATACAGGTACTGGTGTCTGTAATTATGCCTCTGGTTCGTTTCTTTTCGAACGCCCCTTACATATTATTCATGTGGAATGCAACATTGTTAATACCCCAGTGCAGGAAATATCAAACGCCTGACATACAATCATCCTGCAAGTTTTCTAGCCCGTTCACTATGGCGAGAAACGTTAAAATGATAAAACTGCTACCTTCTGCACCAAAGGAAAAGAAAACATAGATTCTTTGTGTTACATAGCTTTCCCGAGATGTATAGTGCTCACTGTTCACACCCAATTATGGTTTGAAAATTATTCTATTCTTCCATCAGTTCTACAAATGATCGTCAGCAATCGAAAGTGCATGAAACTATGACATCTCATGAGGGAAGAGAAAAATGTAGAGCAGCAGTGTTTGACATGTAAAATTACACGACATGCTGCACTAAACCCATGAACAGAACACAGTCTCTTCCACACATACAGCATCTGTCAAGGAAACGTATACACAGGGATTGCAGTACCACGCAAACATCTGTCATTAGCTTAGAACCACTGCTTTATGAAACTGAAGACGATTTATATCTGAGATGTGGCACTGGAATGGAGTACTTTGCATACATCTTCATTTGTCTAGAGGACGCTGCCGAAATAGGTTGCCCGTTGGTGTGGTGGACATGGCTCATCACACGTGAGTTGGAAATATTCCATGTTGTGGAGATGATTGGTGTCAATTATCACAGGTGGATAGTGCTCGAGAATCTCACACAGAACACCCAGTTGTATACGAGTCATATGCAAGTTATACCAAACGACTGATACACCCCGAGAGAACAGCAGAAAATTAATGGCTATATGCGTTATAAATGATCTGCCTCAACACCTCCCTCTCTCTCGAATGCATGATCAGTCTACCATTAAATCATACCTCATTAAAAACCCTCTCAACTGATTACTCAACCAAATTTCTGTCATACTTTAATTTAGATCCAAGTAAATTTATAAGTAGATGGCTATCTTTTCCAGGGAAGCACCAAAGACAGTAGTCAGCAGCTATGTATTCCTATTACCTCAATAGACACACGACAGAATGTTACTTAAAACCACACAGCGACTGTTCTGTAAGATATTTATTAGCTGACGCAACACAGATGTGATTGGTAGAAAGAACACAGAAGCACATTGCAAATATTGTTCATTAGAGTGTAGAACACATAAACAATCTTGTACAGGGTCAAACACATCATCCATTCTGTACTTGTACATTACAGTCCCCAAGTTGGTAACACAATGCCCTTTAGCTAAGGACACTTTACAAAAATCTATAAGGTCTTTACCGTTAACTTTGGGGTCGAACCGAGGTTTTTTGATCCAACATCCATAAATTTGCTATTCTACATTTGGTAGTCATCCACATTAAATACTATATTGCACTTGGCTTTCCGCTGTCCACTGAAAATGACTGTTGCCCTGTTTCCTGGTGCTAAAGCAGTTCCTGGAGCTTCTTATGTTCCTCTTTCTGTCACATACTCATTCCCACGTATAAGAATTTTCCTGCACCAAGCAACCATGTAAGTATTCCTTCAGTTTGTCCGCATTTCCCGTATTTCCTACAATTTATACGTATTTTTCTTTAATTTCGTAATTTTACCAATTTATTGACACTTCTGCTCACGTCATCGTGAAATCACTTCTCGCCACATATTCCAAAATTGCTTGTAAATGTAGTATAGTTGCCAACATTTAGCACAACTGCGCTATTCTTCTGTATGAGTCTGTGTGTGTGTGTATCTACATCTACATTTAGTGTGAGAATTTCGTGGTGTATGGTAAACAACATCCCTGTCTCAGATTGGGTAAAGTGGATTTTTTTAAACTGGGGGGGCGGGACTTTGTCGGTGTGGAACTGGTTACAACAAGTGCATACATTCAAGCCACTGCTTCCTGTCTTGCAGTGCACCGTGGCCAGCGATATGAGTGGTCACAAGGCTTTGGCGACTGAAGTCATGGATTAGCTTAGCCTCTGGTGACAAGCGGCTAAAAAGAATGCTGCAACCTGTCAGCTCTTGTCCACATCTATGGGAGCTAGCAAAGTGATCGGTATGCTGGCTGAGTGGCGATAGAAGCGGAGGCGAGTGTTGTGTGAGAAGGTTCAGTAAGATGAGGGTTTGTGCTAGACCATTATTCCACTCATGTAAATTGATCAGTTGACTGCTTGGTGACAGTCTCTTCGAGCTCTGAGAATTCAGTACAGCAGACATGTGAATACCAGGAGATTGGTGCTTAACTGTTGATGCATTTGATGCATGGTGTTGTTTCTCCATGGTGTTGTGCTGTGGACGGTGGACTGCATGCTCTTTGCGATTGCGAATATGTGTAATTGATAGGATTTTTTCACCACAAATGTTTAGTGGAAACATTGCAGTGGAGGAAGGTGCTTGTTTTATCAAACGTCAGTGCTTGCAAGACCTCAGGTATATTTAGCACTATGACCTATTTCAGGTTTAATTTTAATTATTTGATTTGAATAATGTATGCATGTGGTAGTCAAATGTTGAAAATATGTTTATTATTACAAATAAGAGTCATTATAAGGTGATTGTGAGTGCTTTAAGTGATCTATTTGATTCCTGTAAGTTGTTAACAATTAATTGATAGGATACTGCAAATGGAGTATTTCCCTCCATTTTCGATATCGAAATTGCTTCAGCTCTCCCTTTGTCCCCTGCATTAGCCAATAGAAACACACTATTCTGAGGAGAGATATAAACCTCTGTCTGTGTGTTTTGAGTCGTTGGTTCACACACACACACACACACACACACACACAAACGAAGGAGCCTCTTGAGACAGACAGGGACAGGAAGCGAGTCTGGAATTTACCAATCAACATAATGCCACTACATGATGTTTTGTTTGAGGCCACGAAATCAAGGAAGCCAAAATCCAGACCATGGTGTGTGGCATTTAGTATCATGATCTATAAACAGAACATTGGCACTGGACGATTTTTCATCTCTGTGGTGGCTCCCAGACGACAGATACACATGCAGATACCCCAAAAGGCGGCTGCTATTTTACACTTCACCCCATTTCTCGGTGCTAACAGTTATTACATCATCTGAAGCGTGGTTATGGGGTGCAAATCTGAACTATTACCAGTGAGGTACCCCTGTCTCCCACAAACTTGTTAAATAAAGAATATGCGTCAGTACATTATTGACACTGACTTGAATTTCATGTCGTGAGATCCTTCCTCTACAGCACAGATTGAGGTTTTTAGCGGCAATTTTGTCTGTGCGGGGATGGGGAGGGGGGCGAGGGTTGGGGGTGTGTGTTAAGATGTTCCCCAGTGGTGACATTGTGCAGTATCTTTGTCGATCCCTGCATGTCAAGGTAAGTACACACACACAAATTTTGCAACAAGACAACACCTCCCATCTGCGGCAGTGTAATTATGGAATTATGACATGTAGTTGCTGGATGTGAGCTTTTCTCTTCAACTAAAAGAGAGATCAAACCACCGTGAATTGCATTTTATAAATAAGCAGTATGCCTGTTGCTATGTAATTGCCAGTGATCTGAATTTCCTGTTGTGAGAACCTTCCTCTCCAGTACCGATAGTCTTTTTCCAACAAATTTCCACATTGGGGTAGGGAGAGGGACTGCAGGATTTATGAAAGGGGGTGGGGTTAATTAATTTATCCATTTAATTAATTAATCACCTAATTTGATATCAAAGTTAACAATGGTGTGCTTGGATCAGCGAGGAGGTTACCTGGAGGGGTGTGGGAGGTGGTGGATGGGAGGGAGTAATGAGAGGGAGGGGGGGGTTCTCAGAAGGACAGATTATCCCAATGGAATCATAAATCAACCCTCAGGGGGTCACAAACCACTTAGCAAAACAATATGTTAAGGGGAGTGGGTCATAAATCAATCAGGTTTGCCTCTGAATGTATGCAACCTGCACTAAAAAAAGCATCTAGAACATGGTTTACCCTACTACTATCTACTATAGTAGGCACATTGAATAATAAATATTTCAATTTTTGCACAGACAAATTGGTAAAATTTGGTTTTGCTTAAAGTAGTTTTTGGTAACTGTTTTGGATTTCAGGGTAAAAAATGTGTATTAATAAATAATAAGACGTCCATTTTAAGTTAAATGATACTCATTGATTTAGGTAGTAAGTTATTTGCCGCTCTTACGCTTTTGTTAAAATGTGTTTGTAATATATTGCAACCTATATTGTTACATAATTATTAAAAAAATGATTGAAGCTGTTGGAGTCATATATTCACTGATTTCTGAAGTCATTTTATCCAGTGTAACATGATAGTCCATTAGGGGGGCTATAGCCCCCATTGCCACGCCGACCCTCCTTGCCACCGCCCCTATTGATGAAGGCTATGTAAAAAGTACGACTCATTTCACAGTCAAGGTTTCGTGCTAACGTTATACACACGGTCGGCGAAACGTCCGTTTTCATGCGAGTAGTGAAAGACGCGCAAGAGCTCGCATAGGTCAGTATATGAGTTTTAGCCGTATTTGGCGTCTTTAAACGACATTAATAGAGGAAACAAACAAAATATGTGTCCAACTGGTCTCAAAGTATTAGCATTTCAGTGACTGATACTTCAGAAACTGTAGTCTACACGAGTCGATGTAGTTGTACAAATGTCGGCGGATAAAAGTGCAAATTGAATTAATGTCGAATTGTGTGGTTTTGGTCGCATTTGGCTTTATTGTGACAGGACTCGCCAAAATTTCAGCTTCACAGATATGTATGTGTTAAAAAAAGTCAGATCGCACATAACTTTTAGGGGTTTGTAACACATTTTGGTAAAGCCTAAGAATGCCAACTTGCAAAACAGTGAGAGAAAATTATTCCAAATCTTTGCGAAAAATTATTTAGAGTGTCTCTGCATAACAGCAAGGCAGGAAAGAGTGTGTCTAAACCGAGATTTAAACCACAATAAGGAAGTGGCATCAGAAGTCGAAATGAAGCCAAACACGAATGCAGAACGTTCTTCAGATAACCAGCTGATGAAAACGGCAGCAAAATGCACAGGTACGAACAAGATAGGTGACTCAGGATATGAGGACAGTTAATTTCAAGTCAAAATAAAAACAGAACCAGTCACAACATGTCCAGTTAATGTAAAAACAGAACATGATATGTATTAACCAGAGAATGGGGTACTAGATCACACTGCATTAGAGACGCAACAACCTATTGCGAAATGGTTCAAATGGCTCTGAGCACTATGGGATTTAACATCTGAGGTCATTAGTCCCATAGAACTTAGAACTACCTAAACCTAACTAACCTAAGGACATCACCTAAGGATTCGAACCTGCAGTCGCGCGGTTCCAGACTGAAGCCCCTAGAACCACTCGACCACACCAGCTGGCACCTATTGAGACCAAAATAATGCAAATGCTCAGCAACACGTGTGTTAACATGAATGCAATGAACAGGAGTATGAGTGCAGAGAATAGTAATTTCAGTGTTTTACACACTCTTTTAACTAATCAAAAAGAAACAGTAAAAATTAATTTCTATTAGTCTATTACATCTGATAGAGCAGTCATCACGCACTAGTGCAGAATTAGATATTTACCTAGTGTTGTTGGTGGTACAGTGTCAAGTGATGTAGCCAAATGGACCAAGGCTCTCAAAGCAGTTCCATACCCATCTGCCAGGGTTACTGTGTTATTTGTGTTTTATGCTTAGTCTGTGTATTCCTTTCATTCCTTGTCTTCGTGAATTTACTGTGTCATGTTCGTTCCTTGCTGATTAAATTTTGTTGAGTTATTATGGGTTAAAAAGTACCCTTCTAGAAGCAATTCAGTTTCCTGCAAGGAATCAGTACATTAAAGTACAATATCGCTTTTCTATCGATTATCAAGGGTGTTGGTAGAACATGCAACCAAAATAAGGCCCTTATACCATCAGATGAGCGTTTGATTGCTAGTTTTGGTTATGAGCATGTAAGTAGGGGAGCAAGCCCTGAGCCACCCCATTCTCCATTCTTGCCAAATGTATTCAAGATGGCTGATCCAATATGGCGGCGATAGATATATCAATGTCGCAATGACATCATGGTGGAAAGTTCAAATTTTGGCGGGAAGATAGGTCACTTGGGCTACCTCCACTAACCTAAGTTATCGTACCGCTACCTCTTCCTAGCAATTGGCGGGAAAAGGACGCAGCCTGTGCTGGATAGGATGGATGTAAGTCTTTATTTTGCAGGCAGTCTTTGTTTAAAAAATTAGATGCAGTGTGTTCATCAAGAGGTCTAGAGACCAAGTGACATAGTACACAGTACCGCCACCAGTTGGAACTGTCATCCCTCATGTGATGTAATCCAAGATGGTGGTCTGACGGGGGCGGGGGCAATTGGTGGGAAAAGGACTCAGCTTGCGCTGGGCTGCTGGATGGAGGAAGGAGTGTACTTTATTTAGTTTTGGAACAATTTATTTAGGGACGAATTTCACGCAGTTTATTTATTAAAATGATACAAAACACTCGCCCTGACATGCTTGGGGTCACAGTAAATAGTCTGCAGACCTACAAACTACTCATAAACTCTTGAAATAATGAAGTACACTGATGTACAGATACAAAAACAACTCGTAATTTCCCGGAATAATGCAGTACACAGCATACAGACCTGCAAACTACTCGTAAATCAACGAAACAATGCAGTACACAGCATGCAGACCTGCAAACTACCCGTAAACTGTCAAAATAATGCATTGCACAGCCTACGTACACGAAAACATACCATAGCGAATCGTAGACAAACCTGCAAGAAGGATGTATGTCATACGCTGGAAATATATTTCTTACATTGGATTATTAACAGCGCTGCATTCCACATGACTGATAGGTTGTAAATTCAAGCGATCTAAGATTATAGCCTGTTTTAAGTGGAGAACCGTGTAGCCTTAGGAGTGCAGACACTAGAACAATACTTTAAAATTGGTAGCGTAGTTGATTTATGTAAAATGCTTCGAACTACATCCGTCTGGAACTCCATCATGCATAAAAATCATCATTGTCTATTTCTTCTTGACTGTCTGCTATAACATCACAACACTTTCAAATATGTTACTATACATCGATCAGGAGTGCTAACCTCCTCGACATGGGCAGATCTGGAGATATCTTGTGCACTTGGATGGGCAAGGACTCGGCAAACTCCATTCATTCACGAGACGCGGAATGTTGCGGTCTACTTCTGGTCGGCTGCAGATTAAATCGGTAATGGTGCTGCAGGGCGGGATGGTCAAAGACAGTGTGAGCGGTTCTTTCAGTCTCTAATTTTATCCTAACACTGCAAGAATGCTCTGTGACTCCCAACCGCATAGAGATAGATCATAAATTAAGCACCATGCCCGAGGCGCTAGAAATATGTAGAGCACTCTCTGCGATACTTTGACGATATATATGTGCGAGAATTAACGATGAATGGACGTACTGCCCAGACATCTATCTAGTTTCGCAATGATACTCGCAAAGTAGAGAAGGGACACATTAACTATGTTACTGAAATTGGGAAACATGCTGTCACATCATTGGTCAGTATTGAAAGTACTGTAAAATTGCCAAAATTGTTCACACTATCAACTGTGATGGTTATTATTTCAGTACATCGATGGAGTCTTTTCCATCCCATCCGTCCACTGGTACATTGTTGGTTACCACATCATGATTGACTGATATCGCTTGTTTGAGTTGGAGAAAGAGTTTTGATGGATTGGAAGCACCTTCTGGATATGGCTAGCACCGAAACAGTGATCGTGTACATGACTGCAATATGAAAGAATTAGTCGAAACGGAATGCAGAGCCACCAGCTATTCCGTCACTGTGACAGATGAGTTTAAATGTAGAGGTCGTCAGTCACCTTTGGACTGCATTTTGGCAACTCCCCATAATGGAGACAAGCCCTTCCTGATCCCTTATGTTGCAAGTGCCTTTTATTTAAAATCATCCAGTGTGTGTTGTGTGTTATGGTAGCAGCAGTAAAAACATGACTTATACCATGCTAGGTCCAGTTTTCTGTGAGAAGCCATAGATCAGAACGTGTTAATGTCAGTTTAGAACAGACCTCGAAGTTGTGGTGGGAAAACAAAACGTATGGCAGTGACAAAGCGTATTACAGCAGAAAAAAAACAATGTTTCAACAACAACACAGGGTCACAGGGAGCGTCTCTTGCGGCTTGAAGTATAGTCTTTGGGATCTTACAGTACAGGTGATGAAACATTAAACTGATCTGTGCAGTGGATCAATACCTTCATATTTAATAGGATTGTCACATGAGCTTAATGTCAGCATTAATACAGTATCTGTTTTAGATATATGGGAGGAGAGAGATGCGGTAAAAAATCTAATCGATATCTCTATCGGATGAAGTTAGTAGAGCTTTTATAGTTGATAATTTTTCTCTGTTGGATGGTACAGAATAACGATGATAGAATGTTGGGGTGATAGACGTGAATGGGTCCTGAAAGACGTGGATCTCTAGTCTCTGTTTGTAGTTTGGAGAAATACCACAATGCAGTATCTAAATACACGTCCTTATCCCAATTCCCATACTGTCTTTTATACTACATCGTGTTGCAGGAGCATGCTTTGGCGCTGACCTTACACATCGTGCATAATTGGCAGAGCTATGACAACATGGTCCCGTTTCCATCGAATGGTCAAAACACAATCCTGTCACAGTAACTCAGCTTTACCTGTTTCTACATGGGTTGCAGATGGTGGTAGATATACACTCCTGGAAATGGAAAAAAGAACACATTGACACCGGTGTGTCAGACCCACCATACTTGCTCCGGACACTGCGAGAGGGCTGTACAAGCAATGATCACACGCACGGCACAGTGGACACACCAGGAACCGCGGTGTTGGCCGTCGAATGGCACTAGCTGCGCAGCATTTGTGCACCGCCGCCGTCAGTGTCAGCCAGTTTGCCGTGGCATAAGGAGCTCCATCGCAGTCTTTAACACTGGTAGCATGCCGCGACAGCGTGGACGTGAACCGTATGTGCAGTTGACGGACTTCGAGCGAGGGCGTATAGTGGGCATGCGAGAGGCCGGGTGGACGTACCGCCGAATTGCTCAACATGTGGGGCGTGAGGTCTCCACAGTACATCGATGTTGTCGCCAGTAGTCGGCGGAAGGTGCACGTGCCCGTCGACCTGGGACCGGACCACAGCGACGCACGGATGCATGCCAAGACCGTAGATCCTACGCAGTGCCGTAGGGGACCGCACCGCCACTTCCCAGCAAATTAGGGACACTGTTGCTCCTGGGGTATCGGCGAGGACCATTCGCAACCATCTCCATGAAGCTGGGCTACGGTCCCGCACACCGTTAGGCCGTCTTCCACTCACGCCCCAACATCGTGCAGCCCGCCTCCAGTGGTGTCGCGACAGGCGTAAATGGAGGGACGAATGGAGACGTGTCGTCTTCAGCGATGAGAGTCGCTTCTGCCTTGGTGCCAATGATGGTCGTATGCGTGTTTGGCACCGTGCAGGTGAGCGCCACAATCAGGACTGCATACGACCGAGGCACACAGGGCCAGCACCCGGCATCATGGTGTGGGGAGCGATCTCCTACACTGGCCATACACCTCTGGTGATCGTCGAGGGGACACTGAATAGTGCACGGTACATCCAAACCGTCATCGAACCCATCGTTCTACCATTCCTAAACCGGCAAGGGAACTTGCTGTTCCAACCGGACAATGCACGTCCGCATGTATCCCGTGCCACCCAACGTGCTCTAGAAGGTGTAAGTCAACTATCCTGGCCAGCAAGATCTCCGGATCTGTCCCCCATTGAGCATGTTTGGGACTGGATGAAGCGTTGTCTCACGCGGTCTGCACATCCAGCACGAACGCTGGTCCAACTGAGGCGCCAGGTGGAAATGGCATGGCAAGCCGTTCCACAGGACTACATCCAGCATCTCTACGATCGTCTCCATGGGAGAATAGCAGCCTGCATTGCTGCGAAAGGTGGATATACACTGTACTAGTGCCGACATTGTGCATGCTCTGTTGCCTGTGTCTATGTGCCTGTGGTTCTGTCAGTGTGATCATGTGATGTATCTGACCCCAGGAATGTGTCAATAAAGTGTCCCCTTCCTGCGACAATGAATTCACGGTGTTCTTATTTCAATTTCCAGGAGTGTAGCTTTCTCCGACTTCTATTCAGTTCCGTCTTACATTGGAACGATAACATGCGCAAAGCTGAAGGGATGGTAGCGCAGAGTCTGAGGGGCAGTTGCAAGATGCATAGGGACTACCTAAAACCACGTTGGAATTTTACTGTAGCAGATAGGTTCGAGAAAGGTGACTCGTTTCGAGATATGATAGGCCATAAATATGATTCATTAGTGGCTGTAATCATTAAAGGGTTTCTCCATCAGATAAACACAGGTCTGTGGTCGAATGGAAGGCCTTGATTCCAAAACACAGACATCATTTCTACCAAAAGCGTAGCGTTAGAGATCTGAGAAGCTAGTGTACATTTCTTACGATCTCAATCAGCACACCATCTATGTGTTTGTCATCCTTCTCAATCAACCATCGCCTATAACTCAGTGGATATATCGCAGAACATCTGACATGGCATCGAGACAGAATGCATCACCAAAACTGGAGAAATAACTAGCGGCGGCATGAGGGAGTTGCAAACACTGGTTTCCTATCATGCTCCTTAGCCGAATCACTTTCAAAATTCGGTAATTTTATTACGAGGGTGCAACGTCGGCAACGTGTAACCACACTGCGGTTCTCATAATATACACTCCTACGATCACCATCTATATTCAGTGTCGCGGTATGTGTCTGGGAAAACCATCTCATTCGGAGGTAATACCATATCTCGATTTATAAAATCAGTTTAGCTTTTAAGATTGATACTAGTATGCAGCTGAAGAAGCAAGATCGCTTGTGACACTGCGACGGGTCAGGCTCTTATCGCGCAGTTTCCTTTCCCTGAAAGAAAATCCACCTACCTCGTTTCTTAGGTAGTTGCTGCACTCGCCTCTCCTGATAGCAGCTACTGGAAAAATTGCAGAAAAGCAGTGTTGAAGAAACTGCAATTTAATAGCCGCTCACCGGAGGCCGCGATACATGTTTGCTGAAATACAATCTATGAGCAATCTTCCTAAATAAATTGAGTTATTGGAATGGTAGTAATTGTTTACTCAAACGAGAACGCGAAGTTGGTAATTCTATTTAAGCTCTTTATTGTCTTTAAGCCTGATCATCAGCCCGCTAATCTACGTTTGAAGAAAGTTCAGTTCACAATTCTATCCACACTCAAACCCCGCCAGAATTAGCTTTCAAAGTTACGGAATTTACTTAACTGCAACACAGACGATTTTCTAACATACACGTTTGCAGTCGATGTTCAATAATAGTTCGTTTTTTAACGTTAATGCTCGCCATAAGCACTTAGTAAAAGTTTACGAAGTACCGCCACGCTTTTAATTATTAAAGTTACTCGCGTCTTTCGCGGAACGAAAAGTCACAACTCGCTCAAACTCACACTACGCGTTACTGGACTCTTCCAGTCTCAAATCGCACAGTACCGAACCGATGAAGCCGTTTTATGACTTCATTTTACACATTATTCGCGAGGACACATCAAGCATGTCTCTTCTCGATCACAGTTCCTTCGCGACTCCTCCTCCACTCGCGACTCACTCTCCTAGTCTGCTAACCGTCCTCGCATCTCATTGGCTCACACATCACACAGCCAATCAGAATTAACTCTTTGGGTGCGCCTCGCGCCAAAATCTAGCACGCACCAGTCATGACCTCTGAATCATTTACGTCATGATTTCTTGTTACAGAAAATTTACTGTATAATTTAACAAACCGAAAGGAAAACTAGACTTTACTTTATTTCCAAAAATTATTTAAATACTCGCGAACGTTCTGGCTGCTTGTACAATACCATACACTCTTGGACATCCGACATTCACTAAGATGGGGAACCACTGGCGACTCTGTTCCCACGGTTACATCGTCTGAACACTTGCGAGTTCCAACCTAGATTTTATACACTTGCAAAGAATGGCGAATGTCCCTCTTTCATTCACTCAGGCACACTCATTCACTCTCACCTACTCATATAAAATAACTGTTCACAAAAATTCAAAACATTTATGGTTTTAACAAAGTTATAGGTGAATTTCTAAAAGTAAAATTCTCAAAATAAATACAAAAGCACGGAAGGTGATTTTGTTTCATAGTTGGATGGTCACTGAAGGTGATCTATACATAATGGTATTTATTTAGACTCGAAAATTGTAGAAATTTGCGTTTTCTGTAAGATTTTTCTAATTTCCAAAATATGCAGGTTTCAAAGCTCAAATTTGGATGACTTATTTTTATTCATAACAGAAACTAGTATATTAACTTTTAATTTCCTCAGGTTCCTCAGTTAGAAGTTATTAAAGATGAAAGTTCCACGTTATACACGCGGCTAGTTAGCGCACAGGTCTTACATTCTCACGGTACAGACATGCCATATGGTCGTGACGTCAGACGAACGGACACCGGTAATCTGCCCGCTACAGCACATATGCTAATCTGATGGCTACTTTACAGTCTGTCTACATTTCACAGTAAATATTTGATAGAAAACTGTGCGCTCGCACTAGTTGCGACGCCACACACCTCCTGAGGAAACTAAATTTTTTCATTCATGACAAACTTTTAGTTTTCTAAAAAAAATTTCTATTAAAGATTTACTCAAACAGCTATTTAACATTTATAGTTCCTGTACATCAATCATCCACTTATACCTAGGGCTGACGACCTACAAAACATCTTATATCTAAACATGCACTTTTATCATCATTCAAAAAAAAATTTTTCAGATTACAAAATTCTATTTACAAATTCCTGAAAGAGAAAACAAACCTAAATACTATCTTGATGTACGTCACACGCACACTAACACTACTATCGCTATGGTGAGCGTCACTTTTTTACCACTTACACTTAAGATTTTGATAGCACTCGTAGTTCGACCGGGTCCTGCTTGGGAGGTCCATTTCAAGTCTCGTGCTACCACCTCTGTTTACTTCGGCGCACCTGAAACATCAGCTGGCCTCAGTTCCCTTTCTAACTGCTACGTCTTAACCTACAGCAGCGATAAATGGCGCTATCTGCTTGACTCTAAAGTCTCATATTTTTGATAAAATTTACTTTACAGTATGTACAGTTTTCAAAATTTTTTTTTTTTTTTTTTTTTTTTTTTTTTTAAGTGAAAAGTGAATTGACTTTCCTAATGCAGTACCGAAGTGGCACATTTACTCTTTAATTACTTCTTCATCTCATAATCAAACAAGTTATGGTTACATAAGAAATACTAAGAAAAACAATTCCTACAAATAGTTCACAAATACATAATAAATCTCCGCCAGCACTGGTGACTCTCCAGTTCCTGTACAATACACAACAATATAAAATATACACAAAATTATCAATATTACAATTCTGTCTCCAGGCAATCTCCTGTAGTCCTGTATCATAAATTAAACACTGAAAAATACATATTTACTTATTCATTTATCAACACTACAATCCTTATACTAATCTCTACGACAAACTTGGGGAGCTTTGTGTGTCTCTGGTCAAAAATGGAATCGATGTCATGGGTACTTTCCTCATCTCACATATCTGGAGTTACTTCAATTTCTTGTCAACATCAGGTTTTCTCTAGTCACATTCGGGTTTAATTTACAACTCTCATACTCATACTTCACACACTCAGGTTAGTATTTGTTAAAGCGTTTCCTACTAATCTGCGAAACCTCGTTACCCATACTTTCTAACATACATCCACCTCCTGAGTTACCAACGTCGCCTCAGCTCTGTTTACATTCGTAGCCTCACTTCCTTTTGTTTACAAACATCTCCTCTGTTTACCAACAAACGCCACCTCTGGTTACCAACATTAAGCTTTTTATTTACTCACCTTCGTAGCCTCACTTTTTCCTAATATCGAGCTAGCCAAACACTATGCTCATTCTTTCTCCTTTTCTCACATATTTCTCTTCATTTGACAGTCAGTCCTGCTGCACTGTCCCTTTAACTTAACTTCCTTTACCCCTTTGACAGTCAACCTTGTTGCACTGTACCTTTACTCATTTTACCACTAAATCACCTCCTGAGGCTCTGACTTCATTGAACAGACAGTTTTGCTGTACTGCTCCATTTCCTTTCCTAAACATTAGCTTAATGCTACGTCTTAACATATCGTTCTGTTACTTAACAAACAGCTTCAATGTTCGTCACCATATTTTCTGAGGCTCTTACATTTCTTAGTTATTTTACCTTTCTAAGGGCATTACTCACACCTTAGGCCAAACATTTACTTTACTGAGACTTATTACTTATCTGAGGTATCTTAATCCTTTTTGATTTTCTCTTACACTCATTCCTTACGCTTAACCTATACTGCACTGAGGTTCTTTCCTACTCATTACTTAAACACTTTATCACTTAAAAACTACGATAGAGAAGAAGGAAAGACGATAGAATTTTAGTTCTGAATGAAAGAAGAGGTAGGTTGACAATACGGAAAAGAAAGTGGAAGAAATATTGTCAAACGACTCGAGACCTAGTGCTCGTCACGCACTTAGCTCTGCAAAGAGTGCAAAGCTCTCTGAGGTAACTACTCACTCCTGGCCACGTCTCTCTTTAGTAATTTCTCCTCGATCCTATTTCTGACACTCACAAGCTCAGACGGATCCTCTACTTTTTTGCCACCGTACTCATTATAGCCCTCCAAGAATTTCTCTGTTTTACAAATACATATAGGAAAATCATTCTGCTCAGGATCCTCACATAGCTGCTTACCGATGAAAGGTATAGTAATTAGTTTACCCTTAATTTTTACCATAACATCATTGGTAGAAAAATTCACCCATCCTTCATATTTATTCAAAAAGTCAGCCCCCACCAATATGTCTACACTCAGTCCATTTATAACTAAGAAGTTCTGTCTTATTTCTTCTTCCTTAAATGCTATGGGTAGAAACACTTCCTGTTTTACTGTCTTCTTAGTCTTACCGGTTGCTACTACAATGTTCAAGCCACTTACTGGCATCTTAACAATCTGTTTACTGTTAGGGAGTTCATTTACCAAGTTCTGGGATACTGCACAGACTTCCGATCCAGTATCTATCAAACATTTAACTGGTTCATTTAATACTCTTAGCTCTACTATCGGTTGCCCTAAGTACTCTTTATTTATTTTGGGTTCTGCTTCCTCCAATAAATCTTGCACAATTTCTCTCCTTTCGAAGCCTGTCTTTTGGGTGGCAATCACATTCACACTTACAGGGTTTATTTCATGCTTATTATCACCCTCAATTCTAGTGGCAGCTCCTATTAGCCTATCCACTATTGCTAAGTCAAAACATTTTTCCAATGTTTCCCCCTCTTTCTCATTAACCTCCTTTTCTACGACCCTATCCAAGGCGTCGTCATTAACCTCTACCTCCTCCTCTAATCCATCCTCTTCTTCGTAACTATCTACAACATCAATTATCTTATCAAGCACAGTCACAACCCTGCCATTATTACTGTTCTCACCCCTATCCGACAGCTCTTCATTAGTTTTACTGTGCATAATGTCTTTCTGATTATTACCCTTATAACTAGTACTTAGTTCTTCAATAAGTGGCTTCTTATGATTATTCTTACAGTTAATTGGTTCATTAACCTCCACTTGACTTAAAGCTACTATCTCTGTCTGTTTTACGTTATCCTCCCTAAATTTTGTAGCAACAACATTTATGTTAGGTGGTCGTTCAGGCTGCTTTCTTATGAATGGTTTTGCCAGCGGATTTAACTTTAAACGCTGTTGCCTACGATCGCCAGCACACTCGTAGACAATTAATGGTTTTCCGAGCGCGGTGCGTCATCACTATGCCTCCAGCTGACCGCCTCACCTCCTGACATCTGTCGGCCGCTGTCATACTGCTCGCGTTCATTGAACCTGTTAACATATGTTCTTCCTCTACCACGTGAACTGCCACGGTATCCGCCGCCTCTCTGAACACCCATCCTATTACTGTTTACATCCGCGCGATTGTCATTCTGCCTAGCAGGCGGGCGATGCTCCCTCCTCATGTTTTCTTCTTCTTTTTGGACGGATTCAACCCTTTCTAAATACTGTACGAACTTGTCAATGTTATCTCGGGGCGCAGATATGATCTTAGTTTTCCAGTTCCACGGTAGCTTATTTTCTACCCCTAATATGATCTGTTCTGTTTCTAACTTATTACTAAGGTAGGACAGAGTTGTTACCCACCTTTGAACAAATCGTTTAATGCCCTCTCTCTTGGGGTCATACTTCTCTCCCGACCAGAACCGATTAAGAACATCCATCTGCTTTCTCTTTCCCCAGTATTCCTCAAAGAACGCTAATTTAAATTCTGACAATTTCGCGTATTTTTCAGAGGCTAAATTCCCCCATACTCTGGCCTCTCCCATCAAATTTGAAGTGATAAAGCCTATCTTTTGTTTATCGCTCCATACTTTCGGCAAAACGTCTTCAAAATCGTTCCAAAATTCTCTGGGGTGCATGTTCTTACTTGGGTCAAATTTTAAAAACTGTCTGTGGGTAACATACGCAACCTCGGTAGATTCAATTATTCCACTGGAAATTATACTACCACTATGGTTAGAAACACACTGTTCTACTTTGGTTAGTCTGCATTCATGCCCACAAAGTTGCTCATTCACACTTTCACTGAAATGGCTTATGTGAGTCTCTAAATTATTGACCTTATTTACAACTTGCTCTCCAAGTTTCTCACACCGAATTTTGGTATCATTTACTTTACATTCTAAGGCGGCATGATTAATTTCATTGGAATTCTCTACCACTTTTATGTGCTCACATACTTTATCTAATTCTGCATCAACATGGGATTTAAATTGCTGTTGATCCTCAGTAACCTGTTCGATTCGTGTCGTCAATTCACTTTGCACTTGAACAATATTTTCTGTACATTCTAGTTTAACCTGCTGTATTTCAACATTTACTTTACTACTGAGCACTGCTAAATCTTGCTTCCAACAGTCTCTGAGATCGGATATTTTGGAATCTAAATCAGCGCCCATTTTAGTCATCTCATTACTTAAATCAGATCCTAATTTAGACATTTTTGAATCCATTTGTGACATATTAGTTTCCAATTTTGATATACTGGAATCCATTTTTGACATACTGGAATCCATCTTACTTGACATATTGGAATCCAACACGTTCATCTTAGTTAATAGATTCATCAGCATACTGGCGACATTATCCTTCGCCCCCTCATTTGCTGATACAATGTCCCTATTAACATTAACTACCGGCATGGGTAACTGTAACTCACTGGGCACTGACATATTTGGATCTGACTCCAAACTATAATTAACATAGGATGAATCAGTCAAACTACTACTGAAATTGGGTTGAGACACGTCTAAACTAAAATTCATGGGGTCATTTTCCCCTGTCTCCATCCCACTATCACAACTTAGTTCCGCCTTTTTGTCACTTGGTTGAAACTCAGCCATTTTTCTCAGTTTGACTCCACAAACACACAAAGTTTTCAAAAGCACTGTACTTAACTTTGTGCTTCGGCGTGCTGCGTTGCTGCTAGATGAAACTGCGGGTCCGTTCACCATACACTGCAATGCTGTACCAGTTTCCGGGCCCCCGCTCGAATCAGCGCTGCCAACTGCCACTGCTGTCGTCGCCTCTGCGTAGTCTCCGTAGCTCGTCGTCTGCCAGACGCCGTCGTAGACTGCTATTCCAATCGGCGCGTAGTCACCGAAAAATTCTTCCGTTCCGTACAACACATTACAGTTCACGGACACTTTCACTGTCCTTCCTATTCACGTGGCGATATCAATTTGTACGCTACACAGTTCCTACACATAGCGAGCACTTCTGTATTGTCCGGTAATTGTCACTACTGCTTTTTTTGAAATTCACTGGAATTTACTATTTTTATTTCCCAGCCGATGCACCACTTGCGACGGGTCAGGCTCTTATCGCGCAGTTTCCTTTCCCTGAAAGAAAATCCACCTACCTCGTTTCTTAGGTAGTTGCTGCACTCGCCTCTCCTGATAGCAGCTACTGGAAAAATTGCAGAAAAGCAGTGTTGAAGAAACTGCAATTTAATAGCCGCTCACCGGAGGCCGCGATACATGTTTGCTGAAATACAATCTATGAGCAATCTTCCTAAATAAATTGAGTTATTGGAATGGTAGTAATTGTTTACTCAAACGAGAACGCGAAGTTGGTAATTCTATTTAAGCTCTTTATTGTCTTTAAGCCTGATCATCAGCCCGCTAATCTACGTTTGAAGAAAGTTCAGTTCACAATTCTATCCACACTCAAACCCCGCCAGAATTAGCTTTCAAAGTTACGGAATTTACTTAACTGCAACACAGACGATTTTCTAACATACACGTTTGCAGTCGATGTTCAATAATAGTTCGTTTTTTAACGTTAATGCTCGCCATAAGCACTTAGTAAAAGTTTACGAAGTACCGCCACGCTTTTAATTATTAAAGTTACTCGCGTCTTTCGCGGAACGAAAAGTCACAACTCGCTCAAACTCACACTACGCGTTACTGGACTCTTCCAGTCTCAAATCGCACAGTACCGAACCGATGAAGCCGTTTTATGACTTCATTTTACACATTATTCGCGAGGACACATCAAGCATGTCTCTTCTCGATCACAGTTCCTTCGCGACTCCTCCTCCACTCGCGACTCACTCTCCTAGTCTGCTAACCGTCCTCGCATCTCATTGGCTCACACATCACACAGCCAATCAGAATTAACTCTTTGGGTGCGCCTCGCGCCAAAATCTAGCACGCACCAGTCATGACCTCTGAATCATTTACGTCATGATTTCTTGTTACAGAAAATTTACTGTATAATTTAACAAACCGAAAGGAAAACTAGACTTTACTTTATTTCCAAAAATTATTTAAATACTCGCGAACGTTCTGGCTGCTTGTACAATACCATACACTCTTGGACATCCGACATTCACTAAGATGGGGAACCACTGGCGACTCTGTTCCCACGGTTACATCGTCTGAACACTTGCGAGTTCCAACCTAGATTTTATACACTTGCAAAGAATGGCGAATGTCCCTCTTTCATTCACTCAGGCACACTCATTCACTCTCACCTACTCATATAAAATAACTGTTCACAAAAATTCAAAACATTTATGGTTTTAACAAAGTTATAGGTGAATTTCTAAAAGTAAAATTCTCAAAATAAATACAAAAGCACGGAAGGTGATTTTGTTTCATAGTTGGATGGTCACTGAAGGTGATCTATACATAATGGTATTTATTTAGACTCGAAAATTGTAGAAATTTGCGTTTTCTGTAAGATTTTTCTAATTTCCAAAATATGCAGGTTTCAAAGCTCAAATTTGGATGACTTATTTTTATTCATAACAGAAACTAGTATATTAACTTTTAATTTCCTCAGGTTCCTCAGTTAGAAGTTATTAAAGATGAAAGTTCCACGTTATACACGCGGCTAGTTAGCGCACAGGTCTTACATTCTCACGGTACAGACATGCCATATGGTCGTGACGTCAGACGAACGGACACCGGTAATCTGCCCGCTACAGCACATATGCTAATCTGATGGCTACTTTACAGTCTGTCTACATTTCACAGTAAATATTTGATAGAAAACTGTGCGCTCGCACTAGTTGCGACGCCACAACACTAATATACAGTAGTTGCAGTGATTGTGATTTTTTCACATCTGGCTTTTGTAAGCCGATTACGCCTCTCTTTCTAAGAAACAGTGATAGCACTCGCAAGAATAACTTATGATACGTGTCCACTGATCGCTGATTTTCTCTCAGTATTATTTCGTATCGTCAGGAGTAATTTATTAGCGAAGTATTATGCTTAGTAGTAGGGGATGCGTGATAGGTTCGCCATGAGGGTCAGGCTTATAAAGTATGTGTGTGTGTGTCCTGACATGTACAAAGGGAGTGACTCTGTCTGCATGTAAGGGAGGTATGTATTTGACGTGGAATACTGTGACAGCAAAGGGAAAAGTATGTCAAGTCATAAGAATGGTACTGATATTTTTATTTCCAGGGCTGCATCAGTCAGCAGGGTGTATCTCCCGTTCTTCGCTCATTGTCGAATGTTGTACAATAGTAACATTAAATTGTAAGTATAGCGATCAAATATGTTTGTAATTAGTTTCCTAGTGTAATGCTGTCTAGGGGTGTGTGGCGCGCCGCCGGTGGCCTGTGGTGTCAATGATTTACGTTTCCAGCTAATAGTAGGAGCCATCCGAATGGAGAGGCCTGTTGCGATCCAGGAATGTACCGGTAGCTGATTTAACCGCGTCATCCTCTAGATGCCTGAACAGCGAACTAACACTTAGTATGTGTTGCATAGCTTTTGTGATCGCGTGGAAATTTGAGAAGATTCAATATGGACATGTGTTTGCTCTTTTCCATTATTCTAGCTCATGTAAATTGTCCTGTTGACAGCTTCTTCACATTTCCCATGTTCATTTAATTTAGAGAACATCGATTGTAGTGTGAGCGTCTAGGAGGTGAAAGACTGATGGAAGACACGTTTGCTGGTTCTCTAGACATGAGACACACCTTAGCTGACTTTGTAAATTATAAGGATGATTTGGAATCTGCTACATCACCAACATAGGTATTTGCAAGCGGAAATATCAGTTTGCTCTATTTTTTCGCTTTTTCACGTAAAGATCTTAGCAGGTGGGATAAGTTTCTATTTACTCATTGGTTTACCAAACGCTCCACCTCGCTAAAGGATTGGATTTCTAGAGAAATATTTTCCAGTTCATATCTTCGGTATTGTGCAAGCGATCGCTAGCATACTGCTATTTGCTTGTTATTGAAAAGTATCTCGAAAAAAATGGTATGATACTGTAATTATGTAATAGGCGTATTTAAACTGTTTTAGCATGTAATTATCTGAACTGTTTCTTATTTAAATTGTTTTGTTAATTAAATTGCATTGTGTATTATTGAGAAAGAGCGGGAAACCGCGCATAGATACATTTTGAGAAAGAGCGGGAAACAGCGCGCAGTAATACATCTGTAATGGTAGCAGGGATTGTCTGCACCAAAAACCATTGTTGGCGGCGAGACCGCACTTTTGTAGCATTGAGCGTTGGAAGCGAGCAGTTGCGAGTAAGATGTGAGACGAGGCAGTCGTAGCTAGCGAGACATGAGAGGAGGTCGCTGTAAGCGAGGTATGAATTAACACTTTGAAAGAAGCGGTGTGCTCGCCAGCCACTCGCTATATGTAGCGCAATGCTAGTTTTTAAGAATTTTTGTAAAGAACTATGCCCCTTGTAATTGTTTGTCAAGATCGTTCTCAGAATATAGTTATGTAATTTTGATGGAAAATTAGGTATGTAGCGCAACGCTACTTTTTAAGAATTTTTGTAAAGAACTATACCCCTTGTAATTGTTTGTCAAGATCGTTCTCAGAATATAGTTAACTTCTACCAGATTAAATGCATTAAGAATTTTCTATCCCAAAATCATTCACGTAAATGCTTTACGGAATTTATTGTATCTTAAAAGAAAAGTCTAAACTGAGCTTCAGCTTTTATCAAATCTAAATTAACTTCAACTTAAAGAATTCCAGTCACAAAGTATTATGAAACTCCACCAGCAGCTTATAATTATGTTAAAGAGAAGTAAGTATATTCATTCCACAGTTTGCTGTAGCAGTCAGATGGCGATCCAGTATAAATAATTAAAGGTAAGAATCAGTCTTAATAATTTCAGGTAACGACTGAGGGTCACGGCGACAACACATTTTATGTTTCGTCGTAATAATCAGCAGGTAGTCTTGACAGAGAAGCAATTAAAAGATTTTAAGAGACGCAGCGTTCAGTCAGCAAGCAAACGTACATCCAATATTAGACGGGAAGGTTTCACTTGGCGATATCCATTCAGTACGACATTTTAGTGAATCTACTGTGGATATGAATATACTGACTTTGATAATAGTGTGAATAAGTTACTGTTAAGTGGCGCAACGCATATACTAAAGTGTATAACTTTTATTCACAGGTCATCGGCAATTCTGTTTGCTTTATTGATTCGGCGTGGAAAAGTGTTTGTTCAGTGTTGAATCCGCTTTGAACAGTGATATATTTTGTTGCGTGTGATGATTATAGACAATGTCCCGCAGAATAATTACTCGTTCTCAAACTGATAAAACTTTTTGTTGCGTGTGATGATTATAGACAATGTCCCGCAGAATAATTACTCGTTCTCAAACTGATAAAACTGTACAAAATACTGACGAGAGATTCTTTTCTGGAATAGGCAGTAATAATACGTGTGAAAACCCTGATTCTGAAACGTTAGGTGAACAGACATTTAATAACTGTAACAATATGGAAGCGTTTAACGAACAAGTAACTTCAGAAATGCCCACAGACAATGAAACGGTAGTGCAAAATAATTTGGCATTAAATGCAACAGACGGTACACAGTCACAAATTCCGCATAGTAGACATAACAGTTTCAGTAACGAAACCACTACAATGCAGTCAGACAGAGAGACTCCATTAAGCACTGATTTAGATTCAAACGGTACACAGCTACACAACCTGCGTAGCAGATCCAACAGTTCTCATGACCAAAATTCCGAAATTACGGAAAACGTGACGCAGTCACAATCATCTGAGGATGTTCAAATGAACACAGATCTACAGCCTTTAACAACGAATACAAATACACACAGAAGTCAATCCGAAACGGATCCAATAATGGCATTTTTGCTACAAATGAGACAACACATGAATCAAAACTTTAACAGAGGGTCACAAGAATTAGAAAAAAGGTCACAAGATCTAAAAAACGAAATTAAGGCAGAACACGCACACACAGATCAGAAATTAGACAACATGTACCAAAATCTAAAACACGAAATCAAAGTAGAAATTCAAACAGTCGCTGAAAAATGTTCACAATCAACACAAGAATTACGCGACAAAATTCAAGAAATATCCGATAACCAAGCAATATTTGCAGTTAGTATACGGGAAACAATGACAGAAAACTTTGCTAAACAAAACGCTCAGATTGATGAACGTTTTAACAATCTCACAGAAAACTGTTTGATACGTCACCGTAAACTGGTGCGATCGCAGGATAAAGAACGAAAAGAATTACTACAAACAATCACTAAACAGCGTCAGGACGACAAAAAGAAAGTGTTTGCCCAGGGCAAAACATATGTAGACAATCACATACAGTCGATCTCGGAAGAAATCGAAACGGTCAAAGAAACAAATAATCAAATACAAGACAGGCTTACAGAAATCCAAACACAGATAATCGATGTGAAAACTTCTACAGACACTGAAATCCAGAATGTTAAAGATAAATTAACAGAGGACGTTCAGACACTAACTGACAAAATAGAACACATAGAAATTAACCATGACACAGAAAATTTAAAGGCAGATTTTAAGAAAGTCACCAAAAGCAACCGTAAATTACGAAACGAACTGACAGAAAAGATCAATGAACTCACTACAAGAATAGATCTTTTAGATACTAACAATGACGAGAGATCAGACGACACTGCACCAGTCCCAGTGCAACAGAACTCTGATAGTAATAACACGCCATTGACAAATATACAACAAACTATCACAGATCTAAAATCGCGTAATGATTCATTGCATCAGCAAATAAATTCTCTACAGCAAGAGATAGCGTACGCACAAGAAACAGCCGCACATAATCATTTTCAACAGAACACACACCGTTACGAAATGCCTCAGATCCATAATACATATAATGTTGGTAGACTTCAGAGAGTAAGAGATTTTACCCAGGAAGAAAGACACCCGAATCCATATTCAAGACAATACGACAACACTTACACACACAGACATGACAGTTTTGATCACAAACATTTTCTTTCAGTTAGAAAGTTTAAAACATTTAAAAACGACAGGGCGCAAATACATCCGTTGGATTTTATCCAACAGTTCAGGGGAGCACTTCCACCATCATGGCCAGTACAACATAAGTTAGAATTTATTGTCAGTTTTCTTGAAGGAGAACCAGCACGACGAATGCGACCAATTGCTAGACAATGTTTTTCCGTAGAAGCATTTGAGGAAGCATTTTTATCAGCATATTGGTCTGACACTACACAAAACAGCATCAAAGATCGGCTACTTAGTTTGCCAAACTTTGAAAATTCTACCTTTCCAACAATCACACAATTTTTCGAGTACATGGTGGAACAGAACCAGTACCTCAACGAGCCATACAGTCAATCGGCATTAATACAGCTTTGCATTTCAAAACTGCCCAGAGCTTTGAAAGTGTCATTACTGACAGGGCAACAAAAGGACAATGTATCCGCTTTTAGAGACATCTTACAACTATTAGAAGCACACCAGGCAGACTACGCATTTGTTAACAAAAATTTTTCACGACAGAACGGAAAACAAACAAACTCAGCTACTTTTGAACAAACACGATTTGGTAATAACAATCCGAGTAAACGCTTTCGCAGCGAAAATGACAACGAAAACAGGAGTAATGAAAAACATTATACTGACACGGTAAATGTATATTCAGGACAGCAACAGAATCCGAGACTTAACACGCAACCGAATAGGTCAAATTTCCATATGAATCATCGCTCAGATAATGCGACCGGGGAAGGCCATTACGCGGGTCGACCGCAAAATGAACAAAAACAAACGTTTCTACGGGGTGCAGGTGGGCTGCCGTACAGTCACAGTTATAACGACAGGAGAAAAGAAAACGAACACAGACCGCCGAGGACGTTCCACAATGACAATTTTAACGGAAACTACAACAGGGCCCAACAGCTGCGTTACCGTATGAATGTACCAGACACCAGATTTCATCCACCAGACACTGCTAATAATCAAAACGGCAGAACTGTACAGTTGATAGAACACATACCAAACTCCCAAGCTGAAAATCACATATCGGAAGAATTATGACTAGAGAAAACCTGCAATGAATCTCTTAATGTCGATACTATGAAATCACACAGAGAAAACATAACGACCGAAAATGCCATTACATTTGACGACGTGAGAGACACATTGTTACAGGAAAAACCAATCCTACAGAAAACAATATATCACCCAATAATAGAGATAAATTAACAGTCGCACAATATTTTAGCGATAATTGATTCAGGTTCACCTATGTGCGTAATTAACGAAGACACATTTAACAGATGCAATAGCAATAATGATTACCCAGTATTTCCTTTAAACAGAACGAAGGTCAAGGGAGCTTTTGCAGGAAAAGGCATTGAAGTTAAAAGACAGACACAATTAACATTTGTTTTTGCAGGGGAAACGTTCCACAGTGATTGTTGGATAGTTCCGAATTTAACAACAGACATGATATTAGGAATAAATTTTCTTGTTCAGTACGATGCGAAGATTGACTTCAAATCGTCATACCTCACACTACAAAAGGAAAACAGGGAAGTGATCGTAAGATTTCAAAACACAGTATCCTCCGAAGAACAAAATATGCACAGGATCGAGATTATTACTGATTCTCAAGATAACGATTGTTATATCGCACTATACACGAACACACTTAATAATGACTTGGTAGAGGAACAGGAGTACAATATGTTCGAGACAATTACACGCAAGGTAGACAATAGTGTAGCAAAATGCGACGCAGAACGCACAGAACTTGAAAATATTCTGGTACAACACAAAGCAGTTTTTGCCAATGTTCCAGGAACAATGACAGGATTTATGTACGAATTTCAGGTGAAACCACACGAGACTTTCAAAGCAAAGCATTATCCAATCCCACACATACACACAGAAGCAGTTAAGAAAGAATTACGAGCAATGATCGATCAAGGAATAATAGAACCAGCAGCCAGCCAATATATAAATCCACTACACATTGTTGAAAAGAAGGATGGATCACTACGTTTAGTTTTAGATTCACGTCAAGTTAATAAAATAATCATTACAGAAACCGACCGACCACAGACGTTAGAAGAGTTACTGCAAAAATTTCATGGCACCTCCATTTATACTACACTCGACCTCAAATCAGGGTTTTGGCAAATCCAACTACACCCAAATTGCCGAAAATATACGGCATTCCTTTGCTTTGGGGAATGCTATCAATTTTGTAAACTTCCGTTTGGACTAACGATTTCGTCTGCCGCCTTTATACGAGGCATGAATACTATTCTACCACAAGATCTGAAAAACAAAATTACTACATATGTCGATGACATTTTAATTGCAGCAGAAAACTGGGAACAACACAATCATACTCTTCAACAATTACTGAATACATTCGAGCAGAATGGTATAACTATAAACTTGCGTAAATCTGGATTTGGTAAAGCGTCAATAAAATTTCTAGGGCACATTATCTCACAAACAGGTATCGCACCAGACCCTGACAAATTGCAAGCACTGAAAGACATCGACGTGCCAACAAACAAAAAGGAACTTCGGAGCTTTTTAGGTCTTATCAATTATTTTAGAAAATTTATCCACTACAAAGCATTAGACACGCCCTTGCTATACCAGCTTACAAGTAAAAACACACTTTGGTCATGGAATGAAGACGTTGAAGCTGAATTCGAGAACTTGAAAGAAGCATTATTAAAAGCACCTTTGTTATCACACCCTGAACCAACACAAAACTTTTCCGTTGCAACAGATAGTTCAACCACAGCACTAGGAGTACATATTTTCCAAGAAATAAAGGAAGAAGATAAGACAGTCGTGAAACACATTGCTTTTGCAAGCAGGATACTTTCTCCAGCAGAGCACAATTATTCTGTAACAGAATTAGAGACACTATGTGTAATTTACGCTTTTAAGCGATTCCGTCATTTTCTATATGGCCGACATACAACAATATATACCGATCACCGAGCAATCCAGTTTTTATTGTCAGCAAAACTTACGCACGATAGATTAAGCCGCTGGAAAGTATACTTACAAGAGTTTGATTTTACCATTATACACATTCCAGGCACGCAGAATACTGTTGCCGACGCATTGTCGAGGTCCATTCACAATAAACGCATGGAGAAAGAAAATACCTTTTGCTACAACAACCATAGTATTATGTATATTAAACAAGTAGCTTTCGAAAACTTTATATCAGCAGCATTACAGGATATAGAGAGAGAACAGCAGAAAGATGAAACACTGAAAGAGATTGTAATGCTTTGGAAAGACAGAAGTAACGCTAAAGTCAGACTTCATTACACTGTACATCAAAATATACTCTTTATTCGATCATACCGAGACGGTAATAATTGGCTTTTATGCATTCCGGAAGGGATCGTAAATAAACTGATATGGTATACACATCTAAGTTATGGACACTACGGAGCGAGGAAATGCTTTCTGATTCTGCGACAAAATTGCCACTTTAATAACATGGAAAAACACATAAGAAAAGTAATAGCATCATGCAAGATATGTCAAAAAGCTAAATCATCAACAGTGTCACACATTCCACCATTGTATCCCATCATACCGGTTAAGTTAAGACACATGGCAACAGTGGATCTTTTCGGTCCAATCCCCAGAACAAATAATGGTTATAGTTATATTTTTGTAGCTGTAGAACTAACATCCAAATTTGTAACATTTTCTCCACTAAGGAAAGCAACAGCAAGAACAGTATCAAGAGCGTTTGTAAGAGATTTTCTATCAGTAGTAGGACGTGTACAGAAGGTTATTTCGGATAACGGTCCGCAGTTTAGGTCAGACGTATGGAAGAAAATGTTAGAAAGTAAGAACATAACACCTATTTACATATCAAGATATCACAGTTCTTCCAACCCATCAGAAAGAATAATGAAAGAGATCGGGAAGTTATGCAGAATTTATTGTCATAAAAGACATACAACATGGGATAAATATATTTTACAGTTTCAAGAAGTGATAAATGCAATACCCAATGAATCTACGATGCTATCACCAACCGTAATACTGACAAATAAAGACCCACCGAACAAAATTACCGAACTAATTACTTTTCCTAAGACGCGTAGGCTTCGACATTGTGAAATAATAGACACAGCATTAGCAAACACTAAAAGAGCTGCAGATCGGCGGAAGAAACAACAGAAGCAGGTAAGTCGACTACAGAAGTACGAGATTGGCGACAAAGTACTGATTCGCACTCATTTTCTTTCCAACAAAGGTAAGCACAGATGCCGTAAATTCGAACTTCTGTATGCAGGCCCTTACAGAGTTCGTAATATTCCACACGCTAATGTAGTGCATGTGGAAACGCTACGTAAGAAGAAATCATTAGGGAATCATCATGTATCCAACGTGAAACATTTCTTGACTTAAATTTTTGTATTTCAGCTGACGAAAGGACGGCGTGACACGTAAGTATGCAACAATGGTAGTTTCAGCGCGCTTCAGTAACAAACAAAGCCGCGACACGCAGCGGGCCGCTAATATTTCACCGTACCTTAAAGAACACAGCAGTACTTAATGATGCTACGCCAGCCAAGACAAATAAAAACACGAGAAACATTTCCTAACTTAAAGAGAACATGCAGACAACGACACGACGTATGAATTTGTGCACTGAGAGCTCATAAATGAAAGAATTTTTTTTTATAACGTGACATAATTACTTAAGAAAATGTCGATTTTTGCAATAGCTAAACTGATAATATAGATCGTTCATTAATCAATTATTTTAGTGGTAACATTAACATGTACTCTTTATTCCAGAATGCAGCATTGTTGTCACACGTCATCAAAATGAAACGTAGTTTTAGTTAGAATAAGGATGTGAATCTTTAGGTCACGCAGATAGCTGACGCTAATTGTCATTACAGAAATTTTATAGGTCATGCCGGGAGCTGACGTGATTTTGCAGCAGTTAATATTATGAAAGTGTTTTATAGGTCATGCCAGGAGCGGACGAGAAGTACCAGAAGATGTTTATTGAAGTCATGCCGTGCACTGACGATAATTAATACTGAATGTTTTATAATAAGTCATGCCGTGCGCTGACGTTAATTAATGCTGAATGTTTATAACAGGTTATGCAGAGAGTTGACACAGATGCAGAAGAAGAATGTGTATGTTATGTTAGTATATAAGAAATGTATAATGTTAAGAAATAATTTTGCTAGCATGTGACACATTGCAACACTATGGATGGGGACCACACATTACAATGTCTAACCAGAATAATGTTTACCTTAATTTTCAGCTGCAAAAGAATACTTTAAATAATTTTATGACAGTAATTTTATTGTATATTATGACCTGACATTTGACGGCTCATAACTGACGACTACACCCCTGAATGGAAGATAAAATTTTAGGACAGTAAGTCAAGAAATGCATTGTCAACAAAATTTATAATTAATGATGTAAGAAACTAAGATATGTAAATACAGAATAAGTAATAATGTACTTGTCTATAACAAATCTGTATACTATCAAATACTGAATAAGTAGGAACTTTTATGTCTTTTATATATGGGAATAATTTTCTGGAAGAATTCTTAAATTAAAACTACATAGTGTTACAAATTACGACACAACATATTTTGTCATAGGGAAAATTATTTGGTAGTCAAATTATAGTACCAACAATGTCCGTGAACCCATTGCCAAAACAATTTTACCCGTACCTTAATTCCTGTGCATCCCCATGGTTATTGAGCACAGAATCAGTGAATTGTGAAACACGTGACTTCAACCAATGATGTTCTCGACGAGGTGTTTGCATACCTAGATGCACACCACAGCCCGATGTATGTCAATTGGTGCCTGCATACCTAGATACACACCACAGTATGATGTACGACAATAGGTGTTTGCATACCAAGATGCACACCACCAACCTTAATGGACCATTGGAGATGGAACTTAATCCTGATGTGGCTGCGGCAACTCAGGCTATTCGACGACGTACTTAGTGTTTGGGTACACTAAAACTATGGAGCAAGGCGATGATGGAACCACATGGCGAAACCTGCTGTTGTGCTATGTGAGGGAAAGGAACAGACTTTTGAGTGCATTCACAGACAGTTGCCAGTGCTTTGACCATGCTATCCAATTCCTTTTGTACCTTCCTTAATTGTGGTACTAAGAGATGCCAATTTGAATTAAATGTTTCATAATGTAAACTTTCAATTGCTTCATATGATCTGTATATTGATTTTCACATTTACTCTTATTCTTGTTGTTAAATTTAAGGGAACCAAATTTTACTTGATGTACAATTCCTACTAAAACCCTTTCTATTTACATATTCTCTTTATTAGAGATAGACAAATCATTTCGTATGACAGCATTTGTGTATACACTTTGTTCAAACTATTTTCTATAATCCAATTTTATACTTATGTTGAGTCCATATGACTCAACAACGTAGTAAAATTTTAAGAAAGCCGAGTAGCGGCATATGTAATTATGTAATAGGCGTATTTAAACTGTTTTAGCATGTAATTATCTGAACTGTTTCTTATTTAAATTGTTTTGTTAATTAAATTGCATTGTGTATTATTGAGAAAGAGCGGGAAACCGCGCATAGATACATTTTGAGAAAGAGCGGGAAACAGCGCGCAGTAATACATCTGTAATGGTAGCAGGGATTGTCTGCACCAAAAACCATTGTTGGCGGCGAGACCGCACTTTTGTAGCATTGAGCGTTGGAAGCGAGCAGTTGCGAGTAAGATGTGAGACGAGGCAGTCGTAGCTAGCGAGACATGAGAGGAGGTCGCTGTAAGCGAGGTATGAATTAACACTTTGAAAGAAGCGGTGTGCTCGCCAGCCACTCGCTATATGTAGCGCAATGCTAGTTTTTAAGAATTTTTGTAAAGAACTATGCCCCTTGTAATTGTTTGTCAAGATCGTTCTCAGAATATAGTTATGTAATTTTGATGGAAAATTAGGTATGTAGCGCAACGCTACTTTTTAAGAATTTTTGTAAAGAACTATACCCCTTGTAATTGTTTGTCAAGATCGTTCTCAGAATATAGTTAACTTCTACCAGATTAAATGCATTAAGAATTTTCTATCCCAAAATCATTCACGTAAATGCTTTACGGAATTTATTGTATCTTAAAAGAAAAGTCTAAACTGAGCTTCAGCTTTTATCAAATCTAAATTAACTTCAACTTAAAGAATTCCAGTCACAAAGTATTATGAAACTCCACCAGCAGCTTATAATTATGTTAAAGAGAAGTAAGTATATTCATTCCACAGTTTGCTGTAGCAGTCAGATGGCGATCCAGTATAAATAATTAAAGGTAAGAATCAGTCTTAATAATTTCAGGTAACGACTGAGGGTCACGGCGACAACACATTTTATGTTTCGTCGTAATAATCAGCAGGTAGTCTTGACAGAGCAGCAGTTAAAAGATTTTAAGAGACGCAGCGTTCAGTCAGCAAGCAAACGTTCATCCAATATTAGACGGGAAGGTTTCAATACCCTGACAAACAATGTGTAATTACATGTGTGCTTCTAATTCCAGAGTCTGGAGATTGGTGTAGGAAGCAAGCAACCAAGCAGGTGCCAGCCGGTGTGGCCGTGCACTTCAGTCTGGAACCGCGTGACCGCTACGGTCGCAGGTTTGAATCCTGCCTCCGGCATGGATCTGTGTGATGTCCTTAGGTTAGTTAGGTTTAAGTAGTTCTAAGTTCTAAGGGACTGATGACCTTAGATATTAAGTCAAATAGTGCTCAGAGCCATTTTGAACCAACCAAGCAGGTCGGGACCCAAAATAATGATGTCTTTGTGCTAAGGGGAACCGACCCAGCCTTTGTACAACAGTCTTTATAGTATATATGGGAGTGTCTGGCGGTCGCTACTGCGTTTCCTATCACGAGAGAGGTATAGATTCAGCACATCGATAGGCCTAAGGGGAACGAAAAAAATGTATTATGTGGAAAATTATGTGCACTATAGATACTGAGATTAGCTCCAGAACCACGGTCATAAAGAGGAGACACATCCAATACATTGCTCAGTGTCAGCCTACGACAGCAATCCTAATATTTAATTGTTGTTACACTGATAAATATGTGTCTGGTTCCCAATATTCTTGTCTGTCTGGAGTCGACCATAGAAAGCGTAGAGGCAAGCAAGCATGCCATCCTTTGTACACCAGTTCAGACTCCGAGAAGGCTTTCGACTTATGGTGATTTGGCTTGCAGCTCCCCCTGGACGAATAAGTAGTGAACTAATACCCAGTTTGCGCTGAGTTGCCTTCGGGACCGCGTGTGTCACGTGTATATGGTGCAGAAATTTGAGATGACGAGTGTTTGCACTAGGAGTATTGACAGTGTTCGAACTTCTACTATTCAGGTTCTCCTGGGGCCGCATTTACGGTGGCAATTTCCTGCGTCGGCATTGCACTGCGACACGGCGAGCACGTGGAATGTATTTGATGATCTGTAGGTCACTCTGCATTGTTTAACTGTCAGTGCAATATGGCGAACTGTACAAAATAGTTTTGCTGTTGAAAGTCTCGTCTGCAGAAACAAAAATGTGGATAGTGCTTCCACACTGGCAACATCAGTAATTTGGCAGGTACATTCACTAAGAGCCCATCAAAATGCTCCATTCACTCACAAGACATCCATTGTGCCATGCCGCAGGAGCTTCTACATAGCGGTGAGAACGTTTGCATTTCGGAGACATATGTTGGAAGCAGGACTTAAGATTTCTGTAAAGGATAACACGTAATGGACACGGAGGTGCTATGTTAGGACCATCAGGAGGAGTGCATTCTTCATCATTCTGAGCTATTTTCGTAAACAGCTCCTGTTAGGGCAAGATTTTTCACGTAGATAAGCTGAGACATTACGAAGCTCCTACAAAAATGACCGTTAACTATTTCTGGGACACTTTACGATTTACATGAGGGGCTGATATGTGATGGATGGACTCTGCCATTAGGAGTATCAGGAAGAACTCATTTGATGTTATTATCGACTATTTTCTTTAACAGTTTCTGAAAGCATTGCAGAAGATTTCTATAGTGCGTCCAGAAGGGGGCTTGGCTGTTATTTACATAGACATGAGACAACAGTAAAACGTTGAGAGCATTTAACTGCACCTGTGCACGTGAATCGCTATGCAGACATCTCTCGCTTGGCAATTATGCCTGCACTGGACTGGCTGGGTAATCACATGTGTGGCTGGAGGCGTCTTGCGGGTCCCGTTAGGTTTGCTAGGAACAATGCAGCCTGTGATGTTCTGGGAAGCATTGGAACAAATTTCTATAGCGCGACCTGAGACGTCAGTACCCACAGGTAGAAAGGTATCGCGCCAGCAATGGTAAACATGCACGCGGCCCAGAGGCGTCTCGCATGTGGGACCGGCGTGAGCACGCCGCCCAACGTTTGCACCTTGGATTTCTGTGGCATCAGTATAACATTCGATGAATTCTAACTGTAGATGCGACTCTGACCTGCCGGTTGCCGTCGGCAGTGGCACGATAGTAATGGCCCATGCGTTTGTCTATCCAGGAGTAGAAAGCGGCGGCATAGATGCATGCGCGCGGCGGAGCCTTTGATATGTCGCGCTTGATGAGAGTTCGAAAGCGTTTTTTATGAGGAATAAGTGTTTGTGCACTGCACTACTTTCGGCTGTTTAAGTGTTGTGAGTGTGTTTGAATAGTGTTACATATGCATTATTATTTGGCAATTTACGAGTTCTTTTCGTGTCTGTAGACTGTGCAATGCGTTATTTCCATAGTTTAGTGCAGCTCTGTATGCTGTGTACTGCATTATTAAGATAATTTACGAGTTGTTTGCGTGCCTGTACATCAGTGTACTGCATTATTTTGGTGATTTACTAGTAGTTTACAGGTCTGTATGCTGTGTACTGCATTATTTCGGTTATTTACGAGTTGTTTGTCTGTATGTACATCAGTGTACTGCATTATTTCAACAGCTTACTAGTAGTTTGCAGGTCTGCAGACTATTTACTGTGATCCAGAGCACGTCAGGGCTCGTGTTTTGTATCAGTGTAATAAATAAACTACATGAAATTCGTAGCTAAATAAATTGTTCCGAAACTAAATGAAGTACACTCTCTCCAGCAGCCCAGTGCAGGATGAGTCGTTTTCCCGCCAATGCCTAGAAAGAGGTGGTGGTCGGATGATGTTGGTTAATGGAGGTAGCCCAAGTGACCTATTTTACCGCCATTTTCTTAGGTTAGTGTAGGTAGCTGTGGTGTGTTGCATTGTCCAGCTGGAATTTGAACTTCCTGCCATTTTCTGGGGGAGTGGAGGGGAGGGGGGAGGAGAGGGGTTAGGTTGTTGAAGGTAGCTCATTTAACCTATCTTCCTGCCAAAGTTTATGGAATGTCAGAAAAACCAACAGTGTCAAGACTAGCAGCCCGCTAGCCTCCATTTTGGCCCAGTAGTGCAGTCCTGTGGTTTATACAGGTGGAAACAAGTTTCAGCTATGCAGAAATCATAGCCAACATAACAAAGTTCGCCCTCATAGAGAGCCAATTGGATCACCGTTTCGCTGGTAAGGCGCAAGACGTCATCACTGCACCCCTGAAGGCGAATTCCCACGAAAAGCTCAAGGCAGAACCGATACAGAGAGTCACTACCTCACAGGAGGACAGAATATGCTAAGCGAGAATATTTGGAGATTATAAGTCATCACAATGTCTGAGGCATCTGCGCAGCAGGTTGGATACAATCATCATGCCAAACAACTTGTTGCCTGTTCTGAGAGGCAACAGATTACCACAGCTAGTAAACGGAATAGTGGCACCTCAAACAAACATGTCGTTCAACACTGTGGCAAAACTTGCAAACCAAACACAGGAAGCCATCACCCTGGCCAGGTTTGCCCAGGCTTAGTGCAGAGGTACGATGGCCTCAGCAGCAGTCACATAGGCTGGTTACAATTCGCTCAGGGCAAAAGTAGAAACGTAATGCACGCAGGTCGGTGCGCTGTTGGCACAAGGCAGCGCTGGAAACAACACAGAGTGCTATTGCAGATGCTCCAGGAGCCGATCTGCTAGCAATGCTACATTTTCTGAGGCTGAGCAGCCTGCTGTTGATATCATGGAAGATTCAGAGAGCAGGAATGAGAATGTAAGGCATTGTGCTTTCACTCAAATGCTGAAGGTGGCCTGTCATAGGCATAACCGACTGTCCCTCACCATGTCGTAGCCTGTTCATCAGGGACAGAAGTTCTGGGCTGAAATTCCTGGTGGACACTGGTTCAGACCTGAGTACCCTACCACGGTCTCTGAATTATCGCTGAAGGCCGCCAATTGCCTTTTGTCTGCTCGGTCCCAACAATTAGACTATTGCGATCTTCAGCGCCCAGAGGATAGACTTCAACTTAGGATTACGCCATCCATTCACATGGTACTGTACTGTCTCTGACATAATGGAAGCTATAATCGGCGCAGATCTCTTGGCACATTACAACTTCTTGCTGGACTCTAAGTGATGGACAGCTCTATCAGGTTGACTGATGCTGGGTTTCATTGCAGCGCAGCCATCCACAGTGCAAAGCTGATAGAGGCACAAGAGGGAGAATATGATTCTCTACTTCATCACTTTCCGAATTTGACCTGACCACCAGGAATGCTAAAGGAATTCCGCACAATACAGTTCACAATATCAAAACGACAGATGGACCACCAATGTCATGCAGACCTAGGCATCTGGCACTGGACCACCTCACTATTGCTAAGGCAGAGTTTGACACTATGCTACGAGGGGGTCAGAATTTCAGGAACAGTTGACTGCAGTACTAGCAGGACTTGAGGTAAAAGTTAGTTCCCCATTGCAGTGGACTGAGGCTATGTGCTATGCATAACAGAGCATGGCTCACACAGCCCCCTTGCACATCCCAAACTGGACGCACCCCTAATGTTAGTAGTGGGCACAAGTCAGATGGCAATCAGCACAGCGCTACAACAGTGGTCAGAAGGCTCATGGCAACCACTGGCATATTTCTCTCACAAACTGTTCGCATATCAGAGAAAACAGAACGCCTCTGACTGTGAGCTCCTGGCTATGTATGAGGCTGTTAAATACTTTCGACAACAGAGTGAGTGTTTACAGTCTTCACAAACCATAAACCATTGACTTGAGCAAAACAATGTCAACTACTCTCCTACCCAACATAACCATCTCGAATTTATAGCACAATTCAGTACTGACATCAAGCCTATGTTGAGTATTCATAACATGGCTGGTGGCCGTCTTTCACGTACCAGCAGCTTGACAAGCCCTATTGCCTTTTCTTCACTGACCCAAGTACAAATAAATGATGAAGTGCTCTGAATATGCGACGACAATTCTACGTTAGCATTAAGACTGCAACTCAGTGATCTTCCAGGAGAAGATGCCAGGCTGTACTGTGACATCTGCTGAGGAAGACATCACCCATTTGTTACATCAGCATTTAGAAGACAAGTGTTCAACAGCATCCACAACATGTGCCATCCAGAAGTCCATCCCCACTTTTGTCTTACGTGTTAATGTGTTGTTTAGCTGGGGATGGACAATCAGTGAAGATGCTTACAATGTCAATGGTGTACGGTTTCTCGCCACGTGCATACGCCCATTGGTGATTTTCTGAATGTAACTATATGTTCCATGCCATATTCACCTTGACATAATGGGATCACTTCCTCTATTGAATGGTCAACGTTATAGTGGGACCACTTCCTCCACTGAATGGTCAATGTTCTTTATTGACCATAATAGATCATTTCACTCACTAGCCATAGGCAGTGCCCATCGATAACATTATAGCTGAAACATTGGCTTTGACATTTGTAACAGTGGGGTTAGTGAAATTTGGTTGCTCTCTGAATATCATTACTGGTTGTCGTCAGCAATTGAGTTACAGTTTTTCAGCATCTTACCAAGTTTTGTGGGTATGTTCATCACCAGACTACCATTACCATCCAACTAGCAATGGCGGGATGGAACACTGACATCACTCCATGAAGGCGGCACTCATGTGCCTCAACACAACTTGGACATAAGCTCTTCCTGCTGTACTCCTTGGCTGGAATACCACATATAAATCTGAGATCGATTCTTCAGCTGAAGAGGTAGTCTACAGAGACATTGCATCATACAGGTGAATTCATTGGCGTTCATTACATCCACACAAGACCAGGAGGAATCCTTACACTGTCTACAGGACCATTTCACTCAGATCCAGCTTTTCAGAGCTCCCTGTCATGGTACAAAGCTTTATTTTGTGCATCAAGATCTAGACAGCTGCTCCCATGTCATGCCCCATACTGATGGTATAAAACCACCATTGCAACCTATGTACACTGTCCCATACCATGTGTTGCGAAGAGGTAAAGAGATGTTGAACATCTTGGTGAACGGCAAACCTCTGTATGTATACCAAGAGGCATCACCATCTACCATCTACAACCCCATGAAGACACCAGAATCTTATAAAGCCTAGCAAACTCCGGCACAGTACAGCCACTCGTGCAGACATCCCATTCGGGACGAAATGTTCATTGTCCTGTTAGTTTCCTTGACACCAATGCTCCACGTCCATCAAGGCAGCCCATATAGTGTCTGACACAAGTGTTGTCACTTGCTAGTGTAGAATTAAGTGTCTACCTAGTGTTGGTCGTACAGTGTCACATGATTTAGCCATTAGTACGGTAAGAGAACGCAGCATGACATTCTCAATGGAGAGAACTCTTCCAAAGTAAGAGTGATTTCAGGTTTGTCGCAGGGGAGTGTCGTAGGATCGTTGATATTCACAATATATATAAATGACCTTGTGGATAACATCGGAAGTTCACTGAGGCTTTTTGCAGATGATGCTGTAGTATATAGAGAGGTTGGAACAATGTAAAACTGTAGTGAAATGCAGGAGGAGCTGCAACAAATTGACAAATGGTGCAGGGAATGGCAATTGAATCTCAGTGTAGACAAGTGCAATGTGCTGTGAATACAAAGAAAGGAAGTTCCTTTACCATTTTGCTACAATACAGCAGGTCAGCAAATGGAAGCAGTTAATTCCATAAATTATCTGGGAGTAGGCTTTAGGAGTGATTTAAAATGGAATGACCATATAAAATTAATCGTCGGTAAAGCCGATGTCAGACTGAGATTCATTGGAAGAATCCTAAGGAAATGCAGTCCGAAAACAAAGGAAGTAGGTTACAGTACACTTGTTCCACCACTGCTTGAGTACTGCTCACCATTGTGGGATCCGTCCCAGATAGGGTTGATAGAAGCGATAGAGAAGAACCAACAGAGAGAAGCGTGCTTCATTACAGGATCATTTAGTAATCGCGAAAGCATTACGGAGTTGACAGATAAACTCCAGTGGAAGACTCTGCAGGGGAGAAGCTCAGTGGCTCGGTATGGGCTTTTGTTGAAGTTTCGAGAACATACCTTCACCAAAGAGTCAAGCAGTATATTTCTCCCTCCTACATGTATCTCATGAAGAGACCATGAGGATAAAATCAGAGAGATAAGAGCCCACATTGAGGCATAATGACAATTTTTCTTTCCACGAACAATACGAGACTGGAATAGAGGGGGAACCAATAGGGGTACTTGGGGTGCCCTCCGCCACGCATCGTCAGGTGGCTTGCAGAGTATGGATGTAGATCCAGATGTAGAAGGGCGGCACGAGCACAGTTCATTAGTATGGGTTGCCTACATGAAGGGTAAGTATACATTCAGAGGCAACTATTAGTCTCCCTTGGTTGACTGGTCCTTAACCTGTAGTTCGCCACGACTCCCCCCCTCTCTCCTCCTCCTTCTCCTCTTCCTCCTCCTCCCCAAGCCCTCAGGGAACTCTCCTCGTCGAAACAAGTACACTTTTGGATATTAGTTTGATTAATTAATTAAATCGACCAATTAATTAAATCCACAGTCTGGAAAACCCATGAGCCCTCCCCCTCCTCCCTCCCCTCTCCCCTCCCACATATTGGTGGGAGAAATCCATTGTAGTGTATGGAATATTATTTAAACAATTTAGACAATGTGTGCTTTATGGGATTCAAGGCAGTGTATAGAATATTTAAACAATTCGAGACATTTTTTAATCTGATCGCGCTTTGAAATGTGGAGTAGGCTTAGTTTATATTTTTGGTGCCAGAATCAAGGATGTTAAGGCTCTTATTATTTATTTTCGTGACTTTTCGAAGCACACTGGTGCCTAAACACAGATTGGAAAATCAGAACAATTACATATATAAAAGCCCATGATATATTTCAAAACTTGCTGTCACTTTCTGCAGGCGAACAAATTACTTGAATATCAGCAGCAGACTATTTTGTACAAATCGAGAAACATATGGCAGTCGTAATGCACTGACATTTAAACCCTGCAAGAATGGTCTACATATCATGAATGGAAGGAAATGCTGTGTAGTCGTCATTGTTTGGGGTCTCCTGTGCGTGTCTCTATCGTTAGGGCACCGCAACGAACGTCAAACCCGCCCATTACAGATCACATTACTAAATACCACCAACCACGGACCCCATATCGGCCTCTTTTGGTCTGGCAGCCCCCAAACCAAGCATCAAGTGGTGGTTTCTGTTAAATGGGAAATTCCAGATTCGCTTCCTGACTCTGTCTTTCTCAAGAGGCCACTCCCTGACTGTCTGTGTGAACCAACTTCCCGAAACATGCATCTCTCCTCAGAATACAGTGTTTCTATTGGCTAATGCTGCAGACAAAGAGAGAGCTAATGCAATATCGATATCAAAAAATAGAGTGAAATGGGCCATTTCCACTATCCTTTCAAATTGATTGCTTAATAATTTACATGAGTCAAATAGATCGATTAAAACATTCACCTTCACCATACGATGTTGCTTCTTTGCAATAAAATATTTTTGAATGTTTCAGCATCATACCTGATCATTATGCAAATCATGTAATGAAATTTTTGCACCACAAATAGATTGTAGCGCTAAATATATCCAACGTATTGTTTGCACCAACGTTTGAGAGCAAAAACACCCTCCTCCAACACAACGTTCCACGAAACATAACTGATGAAATAAAATTCTACCAATCACACAAACTAGCGATCACGAGACGTGTGCCATTTGCCATCTACAGCGTAACCACCTTCTGCAATGGTTGGGATAGAGACCCAAACCCAAACCCATGTGTGCACACACAATACAACTGTCAGAAACAATCGGGAAATTTACGTCGCTTTGGGCTTTTAAAGGTACTATATACTTCCTAAACTGGCTCTCTCTGCTACATTCAGAAGTAGGGAGGAAGGTGCATGACACAATAGAGACAACAGCTAATACCAGTGCAATACAACGTCCACTGCAATGTACTGAGAAGCATTAAACAAGACAAACTTTAACCATGACCCAGTCCATAGGATTAGTTGTGATGACTAGATGTCGGAGATAGCTGAAAACACTCACACACCCTACATGCTCCTGTCCTGAGGTCCACATGCAGCGGAGCCATTCCCATGTACACCCTCAGCACTGTGGTTGGTGAAAATTACCACTGCAGCCGCAGTCAGGGACGCACGTGTACGTCAGTGTGCACCACCCCAAGGCCATGGATGGCATCCGGGGATGATTGGACTGGTACAAACTTGGATGTTATCAATACCTCCAGGACAAACGTCCATCACTTTCAATCTTCTCTCACATAACACACGCATGTCCGCTTCTGTCGCGCTCACCCAGCATACTGGTCACTTCGCCAGCCCTCACTGCTGTGGGCAAGTTCAGACAGATCGGCGCATTCTTTGCATCCGTCACAGGCTTAGCTAATCCATTACTTTCAGTGCCATCTGCTCATGTCCACTGCTGCAGCCAGCCGCAGTGCACTATGAAGGAAGCAGCTACAGCTTAGACCTATGCAGTAGTTCTAAACAATCCACCCCGACATAGACCACCCAGTTTTTAAAAAATCTCACTTTACCCAAGCGGAGGCAGCGATATTGTTGGCCATTATAATGACACATTCCGACGCAGAGACATACAACACCTTAAAGGCTGCGCCAAAGATCAAATTGAGAGGGATGTAGAATATAATCTCTGTAATGTGCATATTGGATTCTCTCTTGTTTCATACTCCAAGAAGGAGCTAAGAGACGCTTTCGATTGTTGCCTTGTGGAGGACAGATGTCATTTTGGAGTGAGCGGAAAGGCAGCCATGTTGTTAGTAATTATGATTTGTGCGACGAGCAGAGCAAGTCTTATTGTCTTGAAAATAAAAAAAATAGTGAGAAGTATCGAAGTGTTACGAAAGTGATGTAGCATTGTATTTCCTTGGTTTCCACCGTCTTCGTGAAATGAACCGATGCCGACTTAGGAAGATACACATGGTCAACAAAGAGAAGAACATCTATGGCGACCCCAACATAGATCACCCAGTTTTTAAAAAATCTCACTTTACCCAAGCGGAGGCAGCGATATTGTTGACCATACACCTCCAATTTCTCACGGGAAATGTCGATTCCTCCTGTTGATACGAGTAATTTTCGAAGGTAAAAGAAATAAGACAATACACAAGTTTTCACATCGCTAATGTATCGTTATTTGTTGTGAAAATCCTGTGCAGGACTAAGGCACACACTATATTCCCTGTAACTATTGTTTCATCAGGTAGAAAAATATATTTTCTCCTCTGTAACAATTTGCAGCACAGGACTACAATATTAAACTCATTTGTGCCTCATGATGGAGTGCTAAGATCTACCAATGTCACAGGACAACAACTCACTTTCGGACTCTCTCTTAAGGTTACAGTACAGAGAAGTTGTAAATATAAGGTTTATACTATGTATCACTTTATGAATATGGTAATACATCTGATTTTATTCAGATGGTCGTCTCTCTCTGTGTGGGTGAGAGATTCAAGTATCGTTAAAAGATATCATCGCAATGAAAAAAAAACGCCAAGTCAAGAATCATATCCATGGTACCTTAGCCATCACCTCCATCCACCAAGCGGCGTATCACTGATATCATATTGATAGGCTAATTAATTAAATTGATTATGAGAGTCACTTTGCATAGCGAGTAAGTTTTCTTTTTCAGTAGTTGGATTACTCTCAACTGGTAGTTCAAAGGGGAATCCTTCAAGGGGAGATGATGATTTTTTCGAGGAACACTACTGAGAACTGACATTTGAAGCTGACCACAGGAGGACTCTACCACCGGCAATATATATTTTGTGTAAGGACCACACTATTAAAAACACGATCACAACAGTGATACTAATGTTAGGTAATCATAGAACGAATTTCATGAAAGACTATTGTGACTCATGGTTTCGAAAGCTCCAATACCTGAGAGGCAGAAGGTTTGAATCTGAGATAGTAAGGGACATTTAGAAAAAAAAACTCCCAGATGACTCAACAGATATGTTGGAAGTAACCATTAAAACGTTCAACGAAATATTGGAAAAAACAGAAAATGAATACTCGTGAACAACGAAATTTCAGGAAAGTGAATGTGTCTGAAGCTGACAAAGAATTAACATGATAACAGAATGCGGTAGAGACAGTTTTGCTTACTATGGGCGAGATAACTTCCATAACGACAAAGTGCAGAGCAATCAGGAAAACTAGTTTCCCCACAGGTCGAGGTCCTGGTGGGTATGGCCCAAAATTGACAGGAAACGTATGTCATTTCAATATGAGGTTAGGGGCAGAAGATCAAAGTGTTGTCAGAATGGTAAGTGATTTCGGAAAAGGAAATATTATAGGAATATCACTGGAGTTCAAACGATGGATACAAGCAAAAAATTGGTCACTGAAGAAGCAGTTCACAGAAAGGACAACCAAGAGGAATAAAAGACAAATGGCGATAAGCGTATTGAAGTAAGAGATCTGTGTGAGGGCGGATCAGAATTGCCAGTGCCAAAAAGTGGACGAGTAGAAGAGGAGGTGGTAGTGGTGAAGAAACTCTGTCACATCTACGACGTGTTTCAACAACTTGTAACCGCCTTCACTTATCGACCTTAATGGTAGTGAAAAATTAAACCGCCTGCACCTAATAGAAATTTGGGAAAAGCAATCGTCACCGAAGTTAATTTGACGGTAAAGAGGGAGGAAAGGGTTACTTCTAAATGAAAAGAAAAATGCAAATGAAATTGATGGAAAAGTAATTTAGAGAAAAGGGTAAAATTAATAAAGAAAGTAAATGTGCGGTTGTTACATTAACAATTAATTGGCGATAATTAGATATTTGAGATTTGGGAAAAATCACGGTCACCAGTCCTATGGACAACTACTATAATAACTGAAAATTAAAGATTAGTGCACATATAATTAGCACTGAAAGTGTGGCAACTGAAGGTTGACACGTGTTGTGTGAAAACTGAATGTTTGTCAGAAGTAATAAATTTCGCTACACTCTGATTTAATTTAGCAAAAGAATGAATAAAACCGGAAAATTGAAAGTTAATTTAGTGACTGAAATTAATAGTGAACTTTGTTTCTGAAGCACTACGAAATTCAATAAAATAAGGTTAGTCTTGGGCTACCTCAACAATCATTTCAAAAGCTACTTGAATCTACACAATTTAGAAATAAGAGATTTAACTTTGATCTTGAATTAAATGAGTCTGAACAATTAACAATAATAAAATTTAATACATACCAAGCTGAGCTGCAGTCCCAGGTAAGGTAAAATATGGTAACAAAACTCGCACTCTTAATTTCTGCTTATGTAATATAAATATTGTAACCAGCTATGAATACTTTAACTGAACTTTGAAATTAAAACAGTGAAATGGAATGATATTACTTTAATGCAGGCGTATGAATTTCAACGACACTTGGGTACATTGCAGAAAAAGAAGGGACCCTGCTTGGTAATGCAATTGGGACAATGAGCAACAAAGGTTCACGCTATGTTGCTGTATTTTTGTGATGCAACAGTTTGAAAAGCTGAGGTCTGCCATACAGTTCTAAAACTTTACGTGCTTTTAGTCTTCCTTGTTGATTGATTGAAGGTTTGCTGTCGTCGATCGGGGAAGTGGCGACAGTCACTCATTGTCGGCCATCGCTGTTGCAGAAGCTGGATGTTGGCACGCCCTCTTCTCGACACAGTCACCAGGCGAAACGGGCTCTTGATGTGCGCCAGCTAATGCTTCCCGTTCGCGACACTGTGTCAGAAACTATCATAGCAAGTTGAGTGCAATTACATGCTGCCAAACCCCGAAAGCGCGGCAACTCGCGGGAGTGTCACACTACACACCTGCTCCACCAACCTACTCCTGATAGACTCTCTCTGCCCGCACTCCATGTGGCACAGTTAACACTACCAAAGATCCTAAACCCTTTGGTTCTCCACACGACCTTTCGATGTAATCATTCGATAGCATAGTTTTCCGTAGGCCAGACTAAGCGTAAAAATAAAAATAATATTTACAAAACAAACCAATTATACATCGACATAAATGCATACACACACACACACACACACACACACACACACACACACACACACACACACACACACACACACACATATATATATATATATATATATATATATATATATATATATATATATATATATATACAGTAGAACAATTACGATATATAAAGACACAGAAATGGCATATCTTCAGGTAACAAAATAAGGAAATAAATTTATAGTACAATAGATGGAAATTGGAGGATATGCATTTCCGGCGTTACACGTGCCCCACATTGTCTGAGGATGTTCGTGTAACCTAAACAGATGCAGAAAATGTCCCAAAAAGAAAAAAGTAGCGGAAATGCATATGTTCAAAATATCAAGAAAAAGTAGCATTAGGCTAATTAGACATAAACCAATTTCTAGACCATAATAATTGAGAGGAGACACTCCTAACCTTATTCCCCTCTGTCATCTTACACAAAAGAAAACAGGTTGACAACATATTAAAATTCATAGAAAACATAGAAAATCGTTCAGCTATTCTAAATCAGAAAAATTCCCAGCAGTATCAAGAAATGAAATACTTTTTACAAAATTAACCAGAGTACATGGTCGTAAAAAACAGGTTCATCCAAATATTCAAATTAATAATTAATTACATAGAATACACATTTTATATAACATTTTCATAATTAATATTCTCGTCCTGAGAGTCCACTTAACGCTAAACAAGAAAATAATATACAGCAGATCGAAAAAAAATATTTACAGCGGAATTCTTTCACATCAGCTGTCCGGGAAGAAAAAAACTCCACCTTCCGTACCCGCAAGTACAAAGAATGCCGCGAGCGGCAAAAGAGCCGACAGCGGCTCCGCCTCGCCAGTATTGTTGCATCCGCTTGTGCGGCACGCTTGATCTCACTCGCCTGTGTATCGGCATTTCCAGAACGTCCGGTTCACTGAATCCTTTCGGAAAAACTCACTCTCGAGTAATCTCAAGGAGTTCATTAACACTATCACAGTGGATAATTCAACACCGTCCATTACCACACGCATGTACTAGCCTGAAACTTAAAAACAGCGTCTAAGTACATCGGCAATGACTAGTAAATCACATATTTATGAAATCTTACAGCTAGTTACAAAATCATATTTACATTCCTTAATCTACTGTGACTCAGCTGAAAACTTAAACTAGCAGCTTGGATTTTTTAATTGATTAATACTCAGTTACTCTTAAATCATTTAGTCAGAATTAATTACTTATTAATTACAACTTCCTTAATGTCCTCTTGGTCAGGCAAAAGCATGGCAATCTAGCAAATCGTTAAATCTTACACTCTATATTTACATACTGTACAAATTACCCATTCTATGGTATTAATCAATTCTAGGTTGGTACAATTTCAAGTCTACAATGTTCCACATACCTAAAAGTTTTCCAGAGGTTGGATACTCTAATACCAATGACTTTATATGGTCCATTATAAACAAACTTAAATTTAGAGATTTCATTGTCTATCTCGGTCGATTTCTCATCAGCTTTTACAAGTACTAAGTCTCCGATTGCAAACCTAGCAAAACGCGCTTTAGCGTCATGATGACGTATGCGAGCATCGGCTTCATTATTTCTCGCAAACGATCTTTTTCCACACCAATACTAATGTCACTACATGGAGGGAATTTGATTATCTCTTCCACTAAACTTTTACTTCTGTCATCTAACAGGATTTCCTTTGGAGGAAATCCCGTAGACTCGTGTCTCAAGGTGTTCATAATTCTCTCAAATTCTGCTACATACTTGCCCCATGCCCTATGGTTGTGGTGGCAATAGGCACGGCAAAGTCGGCCTAGCTTGCGCATATACCTCTCAGCGGGATTTCCAGCCGGACAGTAAACTGAAATATGGATCACTTCGACCCCATTACTTGCCATGCCTTCATTCCACGACTTAGAAGTAAATTGTTCCCCATTTTCTGATAGAATCGCCCTGGGCTTACCAATATGAACAAAATAATCTTTCACAAGCTTGCTATAGACCGCTTTGGCTGTAGCTTTCCTAATTGGGTATAGTTTGATGAACTTGGAAAAAGCTTCTAGCACTACTAAAATGTAGGCAAAGTTTCCTGATGACTTGGGCAAAGGTCCATACAAGTCCACACACAGTAATTCAAAGGTGTCGTTAGGCCTTATATTTTGCATAGGACCACGAGTCGTACAGTTGGTAACCTTCACCTTCTGACATAAATCGCAAGTTTTCACTCTGTCAGTAACGCGTTTTAACATGTTGTTAAAATGCACTACTTCACTGAGATTCTCCGTACATTTCTTTGGTCCACAGTGACCATACGCCAAATGGTAGTTGTCTATTATTTCCATGACGTATTTGGTGGGCCAGCATACTCGCCAAATATTATTATCTTCACCCTTACGTATGTACAAGATGTGATCGTATATCTTGTAATACTTCCTTAATTTCTCTCCTTCTGGACTCCTTTCGTCATATCGGGTTTTCACCGTATTTAAACAACCGTCCTCGTTCTGATGATGACGTAGATCCTTACAGATGTTCACTATTAATTTACGTCCCTCAACTTCTTTAAAAGAGTATAATTTGACCACTCCATTTGACTCATCTTTCAATACATCTTGATTAGACTCGGGCAACCATGATAGCGCATCCGCTACGCAATTGTTGGTCCCTTTTACGTAACAGATGTCATAGTTAAATTGCTGTAAATACAGCGACCACCTAGTCAGTCTTTCATGAAGTAGTTTACAATCCTTATGGTCCATATGAATAATCACCTTACGGTCCCATAGGTAACCCTTGAACTTCCTGAATCCCCACACGATAGCGAGACACGCCTTCTCAGAAATCGTGTAGTTTCGCTCACTTTTTGATAAAGTCCGAGTCGCGAAACCTATCGTCCGGTGCTCCTTATCCTCTCCTTCACCAACTTCTTGGAACAGTTCTACCCCCACCCCAGATGGAAGGGTAGCGATAAATCAGGATGAAATAGTATGTTAGATCTTAACAACTCGTCTTTTAATCTCTGGAAAGCGGCCTGACACCCGTCAGTCCACACAAACGGAACATTTTTGCGTAAGAGGTTATTCAAATTTTCATCATTAAACACCTGTCCTTTTACAAATTTACGGTAAAATCCTGAGAGCCCTAGAAAACTTTTGAACTGTTTCCTAGACTTGGGTGGAGGACAATTTGTTATTGCCTCTAGTTTCTCTGGGTCTTTCGTAATACCAGCAGTGGTAATTATATGCCCTAAAAATTTCAGTTCCTGCTTCACAAATTCGCATTTCTTTAGCTTTAGAGTCATTCCGCCACGGCGTAATGCTCTAAAAACTTCATCTAACAGGTCGCAATGGTCATGCCAAGTAGCATTGGCGAACAATAGGTCGTCAACATATGCAGTTAATCTTGAACTCAAAACCGGGCCTAGCAGTTTATCTAGGGCCCTGATAAATAAGGACACAGATATATTAAGTCCAAACGGCAGTACTCTATACTGATAGCACCTGCCCGCAAACAAGAAGGCGGTATATGGCCTAGATTCTTCTTCGAGTTCTATTTGCCAGTAACTATCCGTCAAATCGAGGCTAGTCATGAACTTAACGTCATGAAGCCATTGCAAAATCTCCATACTCTCTGGTCTGCCTGTTTCGCGTTGAACGACCCTATTCAACGTGCGTGCGTCAATCACAATACGCACACTACCATCCCGTTTTGCTACAATGATCAAAACGTTATTGTATGAACTCGCACTTCTGCCCATTCGATCATCTTATCTATCTCCCGTTGCACTGCTTCCTTTTTGGACAGCGGTATAGCATACGGTCTCATGAAGAATGGTTCATGCGGAATTGCATGCTACTTGCATTTATATCCTTTCGCAAGTCCCGGTTTGTCTGAAAACACACTCTTATTCCTCATTATTACTTCATACAGGCGTCGTCTTTGTTCGTGTGTTACGCTTGACACACCGTCTACAATACTTTCCAATTCATTTTCTACACTATTGTCAATGCCGAGATTCCTCACGTTACAGTAATTCAAATTCATACCTACGTCAATAGCATTCGGCCAGTTAACAATGTGTATAGACTGGTATTGCCTATGCACACAATCTCCTGCCTCGTCAAAACTAATTACTATTGTTTGATCTTGTGACGTACATGTCAAAGTTTTGCTTTCGCAATTAATCACTGCACGGTACTTTAATAGCCAATCTAAACCGATAATTACTTCCGTAGTTAAGTCTGGCACTACGACAAACTCTTATTCAAATTGTGCCCCACATGGCTCAAAATTGACAAAAATCTGTTTTGTGACCAGTTTACTGGCCTTCCCAGTAGCACCGATAATTTTCACTCCTGTTACTGGCATAACCACGGTACCAGGTCTGTATTTCAGTAACTGAAATATTTTCCCAGAAAGAGCACTCAATTCTGCACTGGTGTCAATCAACACGTTTAGTTGTAGGCCATGCATATTAACAGACACTACTATCTGTGTACACTTATCCACGACTGTTTCTTTATTTTCCCACAATAAATCCTCGTCTATATCCAGGTCATTCCAGAAAAAACTATCCAGCTTTGATTCTAAATCCGGCTTATCTGGCGGCTTTTTCAGCCTCTGTTCACATACAGTTTTAATTTCAACACGTTTGTCCTGAGGCTTGGTCTGTAGCTTCGCTTCTAATACCGAAACCTTTTCCTGTAACTCGTCAACTAGTGAGTGTTGCTTTGCTATCAATTCACTAATTGACACCTTCGTTGATTCCTCTTCGGATGAATGTGCCCAGTAGTATCTGCAATTACTTCCTCTGGATCTGCGCAACCCACACTGCTACCGTCCCACCGTATAACGTCATCTCTAACCTCATACACGCTGCAATATACGTGCTTTTATACCAATCGTGTCCGGCTATCACTAAAATTTTCGTAATCTTTCTCCCTAATACTCTCGCAACGTTTAAACTGGAGTTTTGCGTCGGATGGGTCGGGTACTTCTACCACTATAACTTTCGGTAAGGTCTGCCGGTCAGGGCCAGAACTTTCCGTTTCTACTTCAACATCCAACTCCTGCGGGACGAAACACGACTAATCTTGCTCCTGCTCCCCATTAACATCAACTATTTCTGGTAAAGTCTGCCGGTTAGGGCCAGAACTTCCTATCACTTCACAAACACTACCTTCCTGCGGGACGAGACGCGGAAAATCCTGCCCGCGCTCCCCATAAACACTTCTCCCGTACAGGCCCCTATAATCTCTTAGTTCGTCGTATAAGCGACCGAACTGTATTAACCAGACCTCATCCCTCTCTGCATCCCCTCGCTCGATGACGGACGTGTTATCCGACATCTGATATTCTCTCAACAATTGCGAATGTGTGACAGCTGCCACTTTATAATCGATTTCTGGAACACTACTACTACTGTTCTCACCGACAGTGAATGTATTTTCTACTGCCGCGTCTACAGCTGATCTACTACTTGTGGGCGCACTCCTTTTTCTTAACACTGGCACACTCTCCCGCCGTTGATTATTCCACACGGAATTTTCATAACGACGACACCTGGGATTTCTCCTGTTATTGGGCCGCCAAAATTTCTCCACGCCCGGTCGGCCCCTCACCATCGTGGCTAATGGTTTCCCTGTCTCGTCCCAGCAGATATGCTTCCCGGATGCTGCTGAGGCAGCTGATCACACCGTCTGGCGTTATTACTATTCTGCGAAGCCCGTATGACGCTAGTATGATACTGTTTTCCGTCATTCCTGTTATTATTTGCATTGTACCGACTGTCATTGCGGTCCGAACCATTATTGTTATTGCTGCCATGGTTGCGGTATGCATTATTCCCATGGTTATTGCTGTTGTGGTACCCGTTGTTGTTACCACGGCCTGTACCACTGTCGCGATTATTGCGCCAATTGTCCTCGTCCTCAACTCTTTCCAGGAAGTCATTGATTGTCTTGTAATTGCTTTCTACGTAGCGTTTTGTATCAACTGGAAGCTTCTTCTAGAGTTCCCAGACTATTCCGGATTCCGTGCGGCGATCACGCAAATATTCCAACTTGAGGATCCAGCCCTCACAAAACTCCTTCATTGTGCCGCGCGAATTCGCATCGAAAGGCCTCGATATGACAAATTCGCGCCATACACTTGTTTTTGCTCTGACCAGTATTCAGCCAGAAACAAATTTTTAAACTCGTCAAAAGTCAGGTTCGTGATGTTGAGGTTTAAGCCCCAACGCTTGGCATCACCAGCCAACACGTCAATAACCGCTTAATTTTTCTCTCATTATTCCATGATTTGGGTAAAACTCTTTCACAATTTTTAATGAAATCGGTCGCGTGTGTACCGCCTTTTTGGAACAATTCCGAACTGTGTGCACAGATTGACACATAGCTCTGTTTTTCGTCAAGTTTCTTCTCTAATTCCGACACTCTCGTACTTAATTGGCAAGTGCTTGTCTCAAGTATTTCCACTTCCCTGTTTTTCTCTTCGAAGGTATTAGCCTGCTTCCTCACTTTAGTATCTACTTCGGACACTAAAGCCTTTAAAGTTTCCACCTTCTGTTGATCCTCTTCTTTCACTAATTGAATTTGTTCCGTCACCTTATTCTGGATGATCGGAGCAACTGCTTCTCCTCCACTTTTCTCGATTCTGCTGATTTCGGAATCAAAACGAGTATTTATGCTCGCAATTTCCGCCTGAACGCCCATCATTTCATGTTTAAGATTACCGATTTCGGTATTAATTACAACAATATCTTCTTTGATTTTATCAACTTTTGTGTTAACAACTTCAAAATTGTTGTACCCAACATTAATAGCTTGGTTCTGATTGTCTAGCTTCCTGTCAGTTTTTTCAGAGTGAGCTTCCTGCTTAGGAGACTGAGCTTCTTACTTGGCAGACTGAGCTTTAATTCTGCCGATTGAGTTTCTATCTTGCTAGACTGAGCCTTGATTTCGTTAATCAAAACGTTCAATAAATCAGTTAAATTCCCGGAAACCAGCGCTTTTACTTCCGTAGTGGGTGCCTCTTAATTGTCTCCCAGTATTCGTCATCAAGGGGTTCAGATTTGATTCCGAAACATTTACTTAAGTTTGGAATTCCATTTCTGCTCTTTGCTGCGTTTCGCCGGTCATGTCTTTCATGCTAGCCGCCTGGCCCTGAATAATGGGATCCACTGTGCGCGTTTCCCACTGTTCGACCGATTGTTCCATATCCAAGTCTACCAAATTTTGGTAATTGTTGCCTTCACTCATTTTAATAATTTTCAGTATAAATGCCAAATCTGAAATCTAATTAGGATTCCTCCAATTACGTATTCTCGCTGACGTAAGGACCTGTTCGTAACCAGTACTTTGTTAAGAGATTTGCACAATGTCCAGAACAACCTCAAATCCGAAGATTGTCCTGTCACCAGGTCGCCACGTGTAACCTCCCCCTCACTTATCGACCTTAATGACAGGGAAAAATGAAACCACGTGCACCTAATGGAAATTTGGGAAAAGCAATCGTCACCGAAGTTAATTTGACAGTAAAGAGGGAGGAAAGGCTTACTTCTAAATGAAAAGAAAAATGCAAATGAAATTGGTGGAAATTAATTTTGAGAAAAGGGTAAAATTAATAAAGATAGTAAATGTGCAGTCATTATGTTAACAATTAATTGGTGTTAAGTAGATACTTGAGATTTGGGGAAAATTACAGTCACCAGTCCTATGGACAACTACTATAATAACTGAAAATTAAAGATTAGTGCACATATAATTAGCACTGAAAGTGTGGCAACTGAAGGTTGACATGTGTTGTGTGAAAACTGAATGTTTGTCAGAAGTAATAAATTTCGCTACACTCTGACTTAATTTAGCAAAAGAATGAATAAAATCGGAAAATTGAAAGTTAATTTAGTGACTGAAATTAATAGTGAACTTTGTTTCTGAAGCACTACGAATTTCAATAAAATAAGGTTAGTCTTGGGCTACCTTAACAATCATTTCAAAAGCTACTTGAATCTATGCAATTTAGAAATAAGAGATTTAACTTTGAACTTGAATTAAATTAGTAAAATTTAGTACATACCAAGCTGAGCTGCAGTCACAGGTAAGGTAAAATATGGTAACAAAACTCGCACTCTTAATTTCTGCTTGTGTAATCTAAATATTGTAACCAGCTATGAATACTTTAACTGAACTTTGAAATTAAAACGGTGAAATGGAATGATATTACTTTAATGCAGGCATATGAATTTCAACGACACTTGGGTTCATTGCAGAAAAAGAAGGGACCCTGCTTGGTAATGCAATTGGGACAATGAGAAACAAAGGTTCACACTAAGTTGCTGTATTTTTGTGATGCAACAGTTTGAAAAGCTGAGGTCTGTCATACAGTTCTAAAGCTTTACGTGCTTTTAGTCTTCCTTGTTGGTTGATTGAAGGTTTGCTGTCGTCGATCGGGGAGGTGGCGACAGTCACTCATTGTCGGCCATCGCTGTTGCAGAAGCTGGATGTTGGCATGCCTTCTTCTCGACACGGTCACCAAGCGAAACGGGCTCTTGATGTGCGCCAGCTAATGCTTCCCGTTCGCGACACCGTGTCAGAACCTATTATAGCAATTCGAGCTCAGTTACATGCTGCCAAACCCCGAAAGCGCGGCAACTCGCGGGAGCGTCACAGTACACACCTGCTCCACCACCCTACTCGCGCCAGACTCTCTCTGCTCGCGCTCCATGCAGCACAGTTAACACTACCAAAGTTCCTAAACCCTTTGGTTCTCCACACGACCTTTCGATGTAATCGTTCGATAGCATAGTTTTCCCTAGGCCAGACTAAGCGTAAAAATACAAACAATATTTACAAAACAAACCAATTATACATCGACATTACAATGTATAAAGACACAGAAATGGCATATCTTCAGGTAACAAAATAAGGAAAAAAAATTATAGTACAATAGATAGAAATAGGAGGATATGCATTTCCGGCATTATAAACTGAAAGTGAAAAAGGTAGACCTGAGGGAGGCTCTACCAAAACTAAAAGGAAATCAGGAAGAAACGGAGGATAACATAACGATGCAGGCTAAATATAATGTAGATGAAATTCTTTCACACTCACAATATGCACAGAGACTCAATCCAATTATAATGGTAGCTTTCAAAGCAGACGAACATGATCCAAACACGAGGTACATGGAAAACCATGCCGATGTCGACATTTATGACAGGAAAGCAGAAAATTATATTAATGAGTGTGATTCAGTTAGCAGTACTGGATTTATATTCCCTTTGTGTGGGATGAGTCTAAAAGAGAAAGAAGCCAATAACAACAGAGATTCAGAGGACAGTGAAAGTGAAGAAAAAGAGGTATCTGGTGATATAGAAACAACTTTGACTCAAAGTACATATGCATAAGTTGTAATGCAGGTGGATGTAGTAACCATGTGTATGGAAGACGACAGTGAGGTATATGATTCTGATGCTCTTTTGATAGAAGAGAATGAATTTGGAAAAGGGGCACACAGATTCACAAATCTTGTGTTATCATGTAAGAATATGAATCAGGAAGCCAACTACAACAATAGCGAAAGAGAAGCTAGTGCAAACAGAGAGAAAACTTGCTTATAACAATATGCATCTGTGTAGGTTACAGCAGATCACAAAGGCCCAGTAGTAATACAAGACAAATTTGTTGGAACTGGGAGTCGAGAAGATGGTAATGTGCAACAAAGAGAAAAGGCTGTGAAAGGTGTAGAGGATAGAAAGAGGAAGAAACCTCTGGTCATTGAACAAGCAGTAAAAGTTGGATGGATTTCAACGATAACATAGCACTAAGAAAGGAAAATGAAGAGAATTAGCAAGAAGATAAGAGTCTTTTATGGGAAAAAGAACTACATGAAGATGGTAGACAGCTGGGATATCCATCAGATAGGAGAAAAATCGCATATGGACTGTTCTTCCCAATCGTTATAATACAGAATTGTACCTTGGTATATTGAAGTTTAATGTCACTCGAAAAGTGTAGAACTATAGCTTGTGCTTAAAGCCACTGTCAAATCAATATAGCAGCTTGTTACAATTGATGAAAAGAAAAGCAACTTAAGGAAAAGATGATAAGCTAGCTGAAGTAAGTTCAAATCTATATCTGTACTGTATATAAAAGGTTTGCTTGTGTATGTACTGACACACTTTTCTTCATGATCACCCAGTAGTGGTTGTGGTGGTAGACAGACCTTGTTCTCATGCTGTTAGCACAGGAGTTTGGTCATGGTAAGTGACAGAGTGTGAGTGTGGAGAGCAAAAATCAGCGAAATGCGAAGCAGTAAATACGCTTAGATAAAGCTATATACTCTGTGACTTATGAACTTTACCGTACATGCGAAAATGTGTTTACTGTTTCAATCGTCCAATATAATATGATGCTTATGCGGTCTGATCATTCAGAATTTAAGGACGACATGTAATATCAAATAGATAAGATTCTAATTTCGCACCGTGCTTTCACCAATCACACTTTACCGACAATCAACAGAGACACAAAAAGAAAATCCAGATAGACCGAAAGGTCGTAACTAACAAATGAATAATCAAACGGTACGCTACAGTGATTCCGGATAAACATTTCAGTTGAGTTTTTATACATCGGTATTGCACTTTCAGGCACTGTTTCACAACAAACCGAGAAGAAAGGACGTTTCTTGCATAGGTCTTTAATGCGATGAAGCACTGAAAATCCATATATGCGGATTAAGCAAGTATAAATACGAAATCGACCAAATACGGCTCAGTATCTCGGGAAACGTTGAAATCGAGATCGCGCTGTACGATGTGCTTTTTTTTGCACAATGTGGGCAGAGGACACATGGTCTCCTCAGCCAATCAGAACATAGAATGAGAGCACATTACACGATATGTAAACAGCCAATATATATAAAAATTTACCCACATTTCACTCGTTTTTCCTGGGTAGATTCATAGTCTAACACAAGTATAATCCTTTTCATAATTTAGCGCTTTTTCGTCAGCTACTGTCAATATAGTCTACAAGCAATTATTGTGAAAGCCAGATATTATGCATATGCAATGAAAAGGAAATGCCTAATGAAATAAATTAACTTCCAGTCCTTTCCAGCTTCGTTTAAATACTAATATGTTAAGATAATATTAGTAAACTAGCGTTGGTCCCATGGTGATACCTGTGGTTAAATACATCTGTGTAACATAATGTTAATGCCTGTATAAATGGGAGAGGGTGAGGACTGTAAAAGCGAGTATATTAACTAATGTGATGAAGTTGAAAAGTCATAGAGAATATAGCTTTTTCTAAGAGAACTAAGTGTTCCATATCACACATTATATTAAGATATCTGCCAATTACAGTGACCTACTTTCATTCACCACAGTATGGATGAAATGCATTGAGGACTCTGAATGCCATTACATTGCACCATGAATGAAACAATAAAAACATTTTTGCATATAGAGTAAAGTTCATACATTATATATTATTTAGCTTTACCTAAGAGTATTGACTGCCACATATTTTACAGATTTTTGCCCACCGCACTCACTCATTGAGACGCGCCGTGACCAAACTACCTGACTGACAAGCCCTTGTATGTCCATTCTTTTGGCATGAGATCTTGGGAACCACAGCTGTTTACTATTGTCAGAAAGTGAACTCCAACCATAAACTTTTTGGCACCAACATTTACAACCAGTCTGTGTAACCAGTTATGTTACCCACTTATGCGATATATAGCATGTCAAACCCTTCAGCAACAAATATGGCCTGAAGATGGCACATTGATCTGCAGAAACTGTTAGCTGCAAAATAAACCAAATCATAAAGACTACTGTAGGTGCTTCATTTTCCTACAACCTTACTAAAAGGACAATGTACATTCTTAATATCCTCAATGATGTATCCATCTCATATGTAGAATGGTGCTTACACCTTCTCCCTTGCTCTACATTCTGCGTTTCTCAGCTAATTTGTGGATAATGGTTTGGGTAAAATTGTAAACAGTCCTAATACTAATGAATATTACTAAGAGCTTCCTATATCTGGGAAACCATTAGGAATATAGTATATCACAGACCTATGAAAGACCAGGCCAGATTAGCTTATGTTGCATATAGGAACAAGAATAAAATAGTCATCACAGAAGTAAAAAAAGCATGCTATTGCTGCGGTATTGAGAATTTCACCAATACGCTAAGTGGAAAATAATAAATAGCGTTGCCAAAAATGCAAGGTGCAAAAAGTTAATATCAATCCCCAAAAATTAAATGATTTTTTAAATTAATTAGTTTAAGAAATAGGAAATGCTATTACATAACCTGAGATCAGCTCATCAGAGCTACTTTCAAAAAATTTCGTTTGTCATCAACAAATACAAGCATATCTATGTTCTCCAAGGTCCCGTCTCATTTTGGTGTATCTAGGGAAATTCCCCATTGCAGCTCCCCTGGATTTTGTGGTAGACCAATGTAGATAGGAGATTTGAAACTGTATTTCCTCCTTCGGAGTCCAACTCTGTCACCACACCTTGCAGTTCACTTGATGTTGCACATGTTGAGCTTGGATCGTTCAGTTTCAATTTCGCCTCTTTTTTCACAGTTCAGTACACCTTCTTCTTCTTTTCATGCTTGATCTGTGTTCATTTTTTGACAGGCCATTAACTGGGCCATTTTACTACTACATCTGTGGGGTTGCAATGGGGAGTTTCCCTTGTAAGGGCAGTAAAGCAGTTGAAATTATCAGACAGTGTAGATCTGTGTTCATTTTTTGACAGGCCATTAACTGGGCCATTTTACTACTACATCTGTGGGGTTGCAATGGGGAGTTTCCCTTGTAAGGGCAGTAAAGCAGTTGAAATTATCAGACAGTGTAGCTGTACATGACATGCTAAAGAAAGTAATCTATTTTATTGTGTACCCCGTAACATATTATATATACAAGTGTGTATCAAAGGGACATTTTCCAGATGAGCTTAAAGTATACAAAAAGGGGGATATAGACTCACCTTCACGTTTCAGGCCAATTTCCCTAGCTATAGCTTCCTCTAAAGTGTTCGAATGAATTATTTATGAAGAGTTATGATTACTTTGAAAATATAGGAATAATTAGTGTATCACAATATGGCTTTAGGAAAAACTTGTCAATAGTTAAAGTTATAGACTCTGTAGTCAAATATGTTCTTAGAATGTTTGAAGGCAAATACTTCATTCAAGGCATTTTTTGGGACTTAAGCAAAGTCTTTGACTGTGTAGGGCATACACAACTACTAAACAAAATGGAGTTCTATGGCAGTCTTAAATTATTAAAATCGTAAGCAAGTTGTCGGTATTGGAAATGAAATGTTCAATATAGAACAAGTTCCACAGGGATCTGTACTTGGTCCTTTCTTGATCCTAACAATGATTAATAGCCTGTCATCATTTATTAAATCCAGTACTGTGCTGTATGCTGATGATACTACTTCTCTTCACAATAGTAATGATCTTAGTAGTCTTAAAACTTGTGTGGCAAAGGCAACTTATCAGGCATCCTATTGATTTAAAGCAAATGAATTCTTCTTGAATGAAAACAAAACACAGCTGATTATTGTTAGTCGAAAAGAGAAGCTTCCATCAGATGAGCCAAGTTATGTTAATTTTTGGGGGTGTATTTAGGTGATAAATTACATTGGGGTGTATGCTGTGCTGTATGCTGATGATACTACTTCTCTTCACAATAGTAATGATCTTAGTAGTCTTAAAACTTGTGTGGCAAAGGCAACTTATCAGGCATCCTATTGATTTAAAGCAAATGAATTCTTCTTGAATGAAAACAAAACACAGCTGATTATTGTTAGTCGAAAAGAGAAGCTTCCATCAGATGAGCCAAGTTATGTTAATTTTTGGGGGTGTATTTAGGTGATAAATTATATTGGTGTCAACATGTACAGCATATTAGTGGTAAGTTGTCAAGAGTAGGTTATTTTTAAGGTAACTATAGGTATTGTGTACCTGAAATATGCATCAAATCATCATATTTTTTTATTTTTTCAAAGCATAATGTCATATGGTATTATCTTATGGGCTAACTGTAATTACATGTGAGACAGATTAATACTGCAGAAGAAAGCTATTGGTGTTATTACTTGTTCTTGATATAAGAGACTATGTAAAACTTCGTTTTGTGAACAAAAAATCTTGTCAGTAATGAACTTATATAAATATACTATATTTCAATTTATACAAAGAAGTTACTGGTAAAACAACACAGAGAGAATATACATTATTACAACATAAGAAGTAATATACCATACCACAGACTGTCAAAATCACTTACCAGCTATGAAGTCATGGGGCACAAATTATTCAATAAGCTTTCAGAAACTGCACAGATTGACCAGAACAATCACTCAAAAAAAAAAAAACACTGCATTAGTGGTTAGTAGCCAACCCATTCTACAATATACTGGAATTTATCAACTGTAACATAGAACTATATAATAACTAGCCTGTTCTACCTTTTAAATTATCAACTGTATTACATTATGTGTATGACATTGTCTATTGCTGTAATGGCCTGATGATAATAAAATTATTATTATTATGAACCAAGACTTGTGAAACCAACTGTTGGACTGGCGAATTTAATCATTATGTCAAAGTGACATCAAAGGTAGGCAGTGTCAAATTTAAGGCAGTGTATTTGTGATAGTGGGTGAAATATACAACCACACCCCCATATCCACCAGCACTTGATCTCGGATTTCCGTCTAACAGCAACTCAACTACAGCACACACAGTTCAAATTAAATAATCAGTGATGTTAATATCATTATTTGCCAGTGTAATAACAATGGAAATACTCCACTGAGTGATACAATTAAGCTTTTATGTCTGATGATGGATGTGGGGAAGGTAAAAATGTATGGTTCATTTCACAGTCCAGGTTGTGTGGTATAGTCGTGCAGTTGGCCAGTGAAGCATCCGTTTTCATGTGTAGTGACTGACGACACGGAACAGTGGCTTGCATAGCTCAGCATATAAGTTTTAGCCACATTTGGTGTCTTTATGATATTAATAAGAGGACATGAACAAAATATGTGGCCATTTGGTTGCAAAGTCTTAGTATTTTAGTGACTGATACATAGGAAACTTGATGTGGTTATACACAGTTTGTCATCAGATAAAGGTGCAAATTTAACTAATGTAGAAGTGTGAGGGTTTGGTCACAAGGGCGACTCCTCATTCCTAAATTTCCAGAAACCTTCTGAATAGTGCCCCACTGCAGACTTTTAACAAACATCCGAGCAATAGGTTCTCAGATATTAATGGCTTGATGACCTTAAGTAACAGAATCCACTACATTGTCCTGAACAGCAGGTGCTCACCAGATACCAAGATATCATCAGAAGTGCCCCAGGGAAGCGTGATAGGATCTCACTCATTCACTCTATACATATATAATCTCATAGAGAGGGTGACCAGATATCTGCAACTGTTTGTAATGATGCTGCAGTGTACGGGAAAATGTTATTGAATGACTGTATAAGGATTCAAGATGACTTAGAATTTCTATTTAGTATAATGAACAGCACCTTGCTCCAAATGTAGAAAAATTTAAGCTAATTCAGTTGAGTAGAAAAACAAACCTTTAATATTCAAATATAATATTAGTTGTGGGCTGCTCGACACAGCCAAGTTAATAATGTCTAGGCTTACTGTTGCAAAGCAATATGGAATGGAACAAGCATATAAGATTGGTTGCAGAGAAAGCGGAAGATCAATTCCAGTTTATCTGGAGAATTGAGAAAGTGTAGCTCATCTATAAAGGAGGGTGCTTATAAAAAGTCTGTTTGACCTATTCTTGAGTACCAATCAACTTCAGAGGTATCCTGCTCCACTTGTTACCTGTAGTTCTGATCAACTCCTGAGTATTACAGATTTGCTCATGAACTGAAATGGGAAACCTTATAGGGAAGATAATATTCTTTTCGTGAAATACTATTGATAAAGCTCAGAGAACCGGCATTTGCTGGTGACTGAAGGATGATTCTAAAGCAGCAATGAAATTCTTGCATAATAACTGTGAAGACACGATTAGAGAAACTAGGGGTCATTCAGAGGCTTATAGGTAGTTGTTTTTCTCTCACTCTATTTGTAAGTGGAAAGTGAATGACTAGTTGTGGTATAAGGTGCCCTCTGTCATGTGCTTATGGTTGCTTGTGGGGGTATTATATAGATTTAGATGTGGTGAAGGACACATTAGGCGCAGGCCATATGCCAGTGAAAATTACCGTGTATACTCGAATAATCCGCACATGCTTTTTCCCGAATTTTAGGACGAAAAACTGGGGTGCACGGATTATTCGAAGCATTGTTGGTACTGCTCCACCTCCAACAATACATCCCATTATAGTATTGCATAGTTGCGGCCTCAGTCTGTGACGCATCAGTAGCACGTTAGGAGTGAAGTATTAACGTCTTCAAACTTGTTAATTATGGCTTCAAGTTCTCGTTGTCGCTCGTACACTGCTGAAGAAAAAGTGAAAGTTATTGAAGAAGCCGGGAATATTTGAAACCGTGCAGCAAGAAGAAAGTACGACGCGAGTGAGAGTTATATTCGCTACTGGCAAAAAAATAAAACACAGCTTCAAGAAACTAATTATAGTAATCGCCGGGCATTTCGAGGCCAAAAAGCGAAGCATCCAACCCTCGAGAAAAGGCTCTGCGATTATGTAGATGAGAAGCGACAATACGGATGCGCGGTGACGAGTGAAATATGCCTACTTAAAGCATTGTCTTTAGCCAAAGAACTAGGCATTACCAGTTTCAAAGCTAGCCGGGGCTGGCTATCAAGATTTTTAAACCGAAATGGTTTAGAATTCCGGAGGAAAACTACTATCGCTCAGCGGCTTCCAGGAGATTCATCGTTCTGTGATAAATCTGCGCCGTAAACAGCCCTATAAATTATCGCAAACAGGTAATGCGGATCAAACGGCAGTCTATTTTGAGATGCCGCTCGACAACACAGTGAACAGGAAAGGAGAATCCAGCATCATGATACGAACTGGCGGCAGTGAGAAACAAAGATGTACAGTGATGTTGTGTGTAACTGGCGATGGACGAAAGCTACCACCTTACGTGATATTTAAAAGGAAAACTATTCCGGAAATATCAGTAAAAGGCGTACCGGTATTAGTGAGAGCGAATCCTAAAGGGTGGACGGACAATGAACTTATAATTGACTGGGTGACACATGTTTGGCAACGTCGTCCTGGTGCGTTACTGAATTTACGCGACATGTTGGTCCTGGACAGCTTCCGCGGACATACAACTAAGGAAGTGAGAGACAAATTACAAAAAGGGAAAACTGACTTGGTCATTATCCCTGGATGCCTAACATCCACCCTACAACCACTAGTTGTGTGTATAAATCGGCCATTCAAAGCTGCACTTAAACAGCGATATTCACAATGGATGGCTGATGAAAACCATATGTTCACACCTAGTGGAAAAATCAAACGGCCGGATTTGTCCCAGATTTGTGAATGGGTGAAAAGTGCATGGCACTCCATTCCACAACCACTGGTGGAAAAATCCTTCAAAAAATGTGGAATCACAAATTCGCTGGTTGGAGAGTACGACGCTCTATGGTAAGATGGTGAAGACGACAACGATTCTCCCGCTAGTGATAGCGACGAAAGTGATGAATAGAGTGGTAAGAGAGGAAACGTACCAGTATTGACTAAAATATTTTATTGTACATACCGTATTAACTAATTCTTAAACAAGACAATTCACATTTCTTTTTTTGCTATTGTAGGTACGCGTAGAGTCCCGGCTGGCGGTGAAAATTTACCCGGCCGCCCGCCCGTCTTCTGATGGGCCAGCCGGCCAGCTGCACGCCGCTGAATCGGTTTGCGTTTTAACGATGTATCAACCTGTACAGCACCGTTGCTTCAAACCAGTAGTTATTAAACATACTTTTCAACACATCATGACGTTGAAACATTTTTTTGTAAATAAAACAAATTAAAGCAAAGAATAATTTTTTCCCCTCTTCCTCAAAATTGGGGGGGGGGGGGCGGATTATTCGAGTATATACGGTATTAAGACCATTAAAAACTACTGTCTCCCATTTACACTGAGGTGCCAAAAGTCATGGGATAGCAATAGGCACATATACAGATGGCAGTAAAACACGTACACAGAGTATAAAAGGAGCTGTCATTTGTACTCAGGTGATTCATGAAACGGTTTTCAACATGATTGCGGGCACACAATGGGAATTAACAGCCTTTGAGCGCAGAATGGTAGTCGGAGGCAGACAGGTGACGAAATCGAGGGGTCAGTTTGTGCACAAATTCCTGAACCAGCAATGCTTTTGCATTTATGGACAGCTATGGCTCAGTATTTCTGCAGGGAAGGTGCTCTTCTATGCTGGGGAAAAAGGGGTTTGACATAACATTAGAAGGTATCCCATGACTTTTGTCACCTCAATGTATTTTCAAGGAAAATATGAGATACGTAAAGCACAACAACACCGTTAGATAGGTCAAGATTTCAGCAACATCGTGCCACTTTTCCACATAGCCACCATCACTTTTTCTGTACTTTTGCCAACGATGAACAAGAGAATGTGCATATAATACCTATAAAAATTTAAACCATCTGAAACTAATCACTCTCTTAGAGCTTTGACAACAGTATCTGAGTCAGGGAAAAGTTGACAATTTGCAGTAGTCCATCTTCATAGGCCCAAAAAGATGGAAGTCTGAAAGTGTTCAGTCAGGACTGTATGGGGATGTTGTTACCATGTTGAAAGTGGAAGTTTGTCTTATTCTCTGGCATGCCCCTGGAAATTAGTGCTCTTGGCACAGTCAGCATTCTGAATTGACTAATTTTAAATTTATCGGTCCTGTGAATCTAGAATTGCACAATGTACAACAGATATTGCACCATTCTCTCATTACTTTGCACATTACTTGAACTTCTATGCATTATTTTTTTCACAAGAAGTAATATTACAAAATATTGTATTACTCTGTACACTTTAAGGATGCATTCTAATTGGTGTTACGTTTTTGTTTCTTTTTTAGTTTTTCCTCACTGTACAGAAGCTGTTCTTGACCAAGCAATCCCTCATAACTGACTTTAAATTGTTCCTATACATTATTATTTTTTGTGGATTTTGATGATGTTACACAGTTTGGTGCCAGGGTGAAATATACCTTTCTGTAAAGGGGTGCTATATTTGCCTGTTATACATGTGCACCATTTATTGGTCTTAGATAGTAGCTGTGTACAGATTCACTATGAACAGAGCATCGACTTTTACTGCTCAGTTTTTCTTTTATAATGATTAAAGTTTTATTTTTTATTTTTTTTTAGCTGCCTGCATGATGATTTATGGTCTAGCCTTTGAAATGTAGTCCATGATTTTCCCAAAATGCTGCACCATACTGCTTTAGTCTCAAATACATCCGAAAGAAGCACACCCTGCCTCTCTCAGAAGACTGTATATATCACTTTATCTTGAATTTCTTCTTTGTTGGAGAAACTGCATGTCACCACTCCACAGACTCTTCTGGACTGCAGCTTGCAGTAGTGACACCAAGTCTCATCTCACACAATGATGGTCTCCAGAAAACAGCCATATACAATGGTGTATTGTGTAATGCCTCAAGAACAGAAACACCCAATTAACAAACTTTGTGGAAACTTAAAGTAGGGAAGTGAGTCATCTTGACAGTGGCAGGAACTATTGACGATAAAATCTACACTGGTAATATTTTCATTGACACCTGTATCGTTCAGATACTGAGAATGTTGTTGTTGTTGTTGTGGTCTTCAGTCCAGAGACTGGTTTGAAGCAGCTCTCCATGCTAGTCTATCCTGTGCAAGCTTCTTCATCTCCCAGTACCTACTGCAGCCTACATCCCTCGGAATCTGTTTAGTGTATTCATCTCTTGGTCTCCCACTACGATTTTTACCCTCCACGCTGCCCTCCAATGCTAAATTTGTGATCCCTTGATGCCTCAGAACATGTCCTACCAACCAGTCTCTTTTTCTTGTCAAGTTGTGCCACAAACTCCTTTTCTCCCCAATTCTATTCAATACCTCCTCATTAGTTATGTGATCTACCCATCTAATCTCCAGCATTCTTCTATAGCACCACTTTTCAAAAGCTTCTATTCTCTTCTTGTCCAAACTATTTGTCGCCCATGTTTCACTTCCATACATGGCTACACTACATACAAATACTTCCAGAAACGGCTTCCTGTCACTTAAATCTATACTCGATGTTAACAAATTTCTCTTCTTCAGAAAGGCTTTCCTTGCCATTGCCAGTCTACATTTTATATCCTCTCTACTTCAAGCATCATCAGTTATTTTGCTCCCCAAATAGCAAAACTCCTTTACTACTTTAAGTGTCTCATTTCCTAATCTAATTCCCTCAGTATTGCCCGATTTAATTTGACTACATTCCATTATCCTCGTTTTGCTTTTGTTGATGTTCATCTTATATCCTCCTTTCAAGACACTGTCCATTCCATTCAACTGCTCTTCCAAGTCCTTTGCTGTCTCTGACAGAATTACAATGTCATCGGCAAACCTCAAAGTTTTTATTTCTTCTCCATGGATTTTAATACCTATTGCTTGCTCAATATACAGATTGAATAACATCGGGGAGAGGCTATAACCCTGTCTCACTCCCTTCCCAACCACTGCTTCCCTTCCATGCCCCTTGACTCTTATAACTGCCATCTGGTTTCTGTACAAATTGTAAACAGCCTTTCGCTCCCTGTATTTTATCCCTGCCACCTTTAGAATTTGAAAGAGAGTATTCCAGTCAACATTGTCAAAAGCTTTCTCTAAGTCTACAAATGCTAGAAACGTAGGTTTGCCTTTCCTTAATCTTTTTTCTAAGATTAGTTGTAGGGTCAGTATTGCCTCACGTGTTCCCATATGTCTACAGAATCGAAACTGATCTTCCCTGAGGTCGGCTTCTACCAGTTTTTCCATTCATCTGTAAATAATTCGTGTTAGTATTTTGCAGCTGTGACTTATTAAACTGATAGTTCAGTAATTTTCACATCTGTCAACACCTGCTTTCTTTGGGATTGGAATTATTATATTCTTCTTGAAGTCTGACGGTATTTCGCCTATCTCATACATCTTGCTTACCAGACGGTAGAGTTTTGTAAGGACTGGCTCTCCCAAGGCCATCAGTAGTTCTAATGGAATGTTGTCTACTCCTGGGGCCTTGTTTTGACTCAGGTCTTTCAGTGCCCTGTCAAACTCTTCATGCAGTATCATATCTTCCATTTCATCTTCATCTACATCCTCTTGCATTTCCATAATATTGTCCTCAAGTACATCGCCCTTCTATAGACCCTCTATATACTCCTTCCACGTTTCTGCTTTCCCTTCTTTGCTTAGAACTGGGTTTCCATCTGAGCTCTTGATATTCATACAAGTGGTTCTCTTCGCTGCAAAGGTCTCTTTAATTTTCCTGTATGCACTATCTATCTTACCCCTAGTGAGATAAGCCTCTACATCCTTACATTTGTCCCTCAAGCCATCCCTGGTTAGTCATTTTGCAATTCTTGTCTATTTGATTTTTGAGACGTTTGTACTCCTTTTTGCCTTCTTCATTTACTGCATTTTTATATTTTCTCCTTTCATCAATTAAATTCAATATATCTTTTGTTACCCAAGGATTTCTACTAGCCCTCGTCTTTTCACCTGCTTGATCCTCTGCTGCCTTCACTACTTCATCCCTCAAAGCTTCCCATTCTTCTTCTACTGTATTTCTTTCCCCCATTCCTGTCAATTGTTCCCTTATGCTCTCCCTGAAACTCTGTACAACCTCCGGTTTAGTCAGTGTATCCAGATCCCATCTCCTTATATTTCCAACTTTTTGCAGTTTCTTCAGTTTTAATTTACAGTTCATAACCAATAGATTGTGGTCAGAGTCCACATCTGCCCCTAGAAATGTCTTACAGTTTAAAACCTGGTTCCTAAATCTCTGTCTTACCTTTATATAATCTATCTGATACCTTCTAGTATCTCCAGGATTCTTCCATGTATACAACCTTCTTTCATGATTCTTGAACCAAGTGTTAGCTATGATTAAGTTATGGTCTGTGCAGACGGCTTCCTCTTTCATGTCTTATCCCCAATCCATATTCACTTACTATGTTTCCATCTCTCCCTTTTCCTACTCTTGAATTTCAGTCACCCATGACTATTAAATACTGATAATAGCATTTGAAAAGGTGAGATAAAAGGAAAGGATTATCATAGATTCTTTATCAAATATCTACAGAATAAATTCAAAATTATATGAACAAAGGTTAAATCCAAGAAAGTAATTCAGTCAGAGATAGCATTTTCGATGGAAGAGAGTTGTAGCCGCATCGAAAAGGAAATTCAATGCGACTACAATGCAACTCGGATATGGAAATGTCCAGTTAGTTGCTCTTGAGTCGCTCTAGAGTATTTTTGCGATAGTTGTCTGGAGCCAAATGCTATTAGATTGTTTCAGTTTTGGAAGTTTGATAATTCGTGAGGTAGAGACTGAAGGATTGCTCAGTCATTCGACTGATGGAAGTTAATCTTTACCATTCTCAACACGACGGTATAGTAAGACGAGTGTTAGACTTCGATTGAGTAATAATAATAATAATAATAATAATAATAATAATAATAATAATTTTATTGTTGTTCAGCTGATTACAGCAATAGACAAAGTCAAGAGCATATATTTCATATAAACTACTATATCGATGTAAATTGGTTTACATAAAATAGGTACACGTTAGAATACAGTATTTTCATTTTCAAATAATTCATCAATGGTGTAAAACGGATTGTTCACTAGTAGCTTGTATAATTTAGTTTTAAAGATATTTACAGGCAGTTCTTTAAAGTCAGCACTTAGTCTATTAAACATCCTTAGTCCAAGAACTAGGTAAGAATTATGCGATTTTGATAATCTATGATATGGCATGTCTACAGATGTTCTGTTTCTAGTATTTTGGCTATGAATATCACTTCTCAACACAAAATTAGACACATTGTTTCTAATGTACATTAAAACATTGAAGATGAATAATTTTACTACTGTAAGACACTGCAATTTAATAAACAGAGGTTTACAATATTCTGTTTTATCAGGATCCGTTATTATTCTTATTACTTTCTTCTGTAAGAGTAAAATGTCATTTACATGACAGCTACTACCCCACAGTAAAATTCCATAAGAGATGATGCTTTGGAAGAAGAAAAAATATGCTAATTTCACATAGTCATTGGGAACATGTCTTTTTAAATTTCTAACTAGATAAATAACTCTTGAAAGCCTAGCCAATATATATTTTAATGTATGGTTCCACGTCAATTTATTGTCAATAGTAATTGGTTTATTGGACTTAGCCTTCGTACTGATGAACAGTTACAAACCTTGAGAGCAATGGATCAACGGCAGGAAAACAATTCCTAGTCTTGAGTAGGACACAATAAAATGAAGACACGAAGAAAGACAAATACGCCAATTAGTCAAAAGTTGTCGTCAGCATCATGATTACTGAACTGAACAGCAGTGAATTTTGAATGACATATCGGTGTGCGTGTGTTGTAAGGACAAACAATTTAGTAAAGAAAGAACAATAATATCTGAGTCAAAAGGTAAATCTTGTGTGTTGCCTAACTCTTTAAACATTTTAAGTGAGTATATGAATAATGTACAGCGAAGAGTGATTAGTTCAAACCAGTATTACAGAGTATGTGTATATATGAATGCAATAGATGGAAACATTCCACATGGGAAAAATATATCTTAAAACAAAGATGCTGTAACTTACCAAATGAAAGCATTGGTATGTTGATAGAAACATTAAATGTGTGTGTGTTTATTGTCTCTATCAACACATACCAACGCTTTCGTTTGGTAAGTTACAGCATTGTTTTATATATATACAAAGATGATGTGACTTACCAAAGAAAAGCGCTGGCAGGTCGATAGACACACAAACACAAACATACACACAAAATTCAAGCTTTCGCAACCAACAGTTGCTTCGTCAGGAAAGAGGGAAGGAGAGAGAAAGACGAAAGGATGTGGGTTTTAAGGCAGAGGGTAAGGAGTCAATCCCGGGAGCAGAAAGACTTATCTTAGGGGGAAAAAAGGACGGGTATACACTCGCACACACACACATATCCATCCACACATATACAGACACTAACAGACATTTGTAAAGGCAAAGAGTTTCATGTCAGTTAAGGCGGAAGTACAGAGGCAAAGATGTTGTTGAAAGACAAGTGAGGTATGAACGGTGCCAACTTGAATGTAGCAGAGGTTGAGGCCTGGCGGGTAACGAGAAGAGAGGATATACTAAAGGGCAAGTTCCCATCTCCAGAGCTCTGACAGGTTGGTGTTAGTGGGAAGTATCCAGATAACCCGGACGGTGTAACACTGTGCCAAGATATGCTGGCCGTGCACCAATGCATGTTTAGCCACAGGGTGATCCTCATTACCAACAAACACTGTCTGTCTGTGTCCATTCATGCTAATGGACAGCTTGTTGCTGGTCATTCCCACATAGAAAGCTTCACAGTGTAGGCAGGTCAGTTGGTAAATCACATGGGTGCTTTCACACGTGGCTCTGCCTTTGATCGTGTACAACATCCAGGTTACAGGACTGGAGTAGGTGAAGGTGGGAGGGTGCATGGAACAGGTTTTACACCGGGGGGCGGTTACAAGGGTAGGAGCCAGAGGGTAGGGAAGGTGGTTTGGGGATTTCATAGGGATGAACTAAGAGGTTACGAAAGTTACGTGGATGGCGGAAAGAAACTCTTGGTGGAGTGGGGAGGATTTCACGAAGAATGGATCTCATTTCGGGGCAGGATTTGAGGAAGTCGTATCCCTGCTGGAGAGCCACATTCAGAGTCTAATCCAGTCTCAGAAAGTATCCTGTCACAAGTGGGGCGCTTTTGTGGTTCTTCTGTGGGAGGTTCTGGGTTTGAGGGGATGAGGAAGTGGCTCTGGTTATTTGCTTCTGTACCAGGTCAGGAGGGTAGTTGCGGGATGCGAAAGCTGTTTTCAGGTTGTTGGTGTAATGGTTCAGGGATTCCGGACTGGATCAGATTCATTTGCCACGAAGACCTAGGCTATAGGGAAGGGACTGTTTGGTGTGGAATGGGTGGCAACTGTCATAATGGAGGTACTGTTGCTTGTTGGTAGGTTTGATGTGGATGGACGTGTGAAGCTGGCCATTGCACAGATGGAGGTCAACGTCAAGGAAAGTGGCATGGGATTTAGAGTAGGACCAGGTGAATCTGATGGAACCAAAGGAGTTGAGGCTGGAGAGGAAATTCTGGAGTTGTTCTTCACTGAGAGTCCAGATCATGAAGATGTCATCAATAAATCTATACCAAACTTTGGGTTGGCAGGCCTGGGTAACCAAGAAGGCTTCCTCTAAGCGACCTATGAATAGGTTGGCGTACGAGGGGGCCATCCTGGTACCCATGGCTGTTCCCTTTAATTGTTGGTATGTCTGACCTTCAAAAGTGAAGAGGTTGTGGGTCGTAGATCAACACCTTCAACCCATTACATGCAGTCTCCCATCCTTCATCAAAAACACCAACCACTTTCTCGAACGCCTGGAATCCTTATGCAATCTGTTACCCCCAGAAACCATCCTAGTAACCATTGATGCCACTTCCTTATACACAAATATTCCGCACGTCCAGGGCCTCATTGCGATGGAGCACTTCCTTTCACGCCGATCACCTGCCACGCTACCTAAAACCTCTTTCCTCATTACCTTAGCCAGCTTCTTCCTGACCCACATTATTATTATTATTATTATTATTATTATTATTATTATTATTATTATTATGCCTGCGAACAAATATCTTGAAAATGGTGAAGCTGGTCGAATGTTCAAGTGTAGTGTCTATGGAAAGAGGTAGAACAAAAGTGAAACTCCCTCTAGGTGCTTAATGGTTGGATGTCCATGATTCTTCACAGCATGTAGGGTTTGGAGGCTTGTCTGCTCTGGAAAGAAGGAAGATGGTGATTTGTGGCATCTCTGCCGAAAGAGCACAATTCTTGTGCACACATAAGTGTTTTGGAACACACCATCATACATAGTTGCACATGGAGCTCCACAGCAAACCATCCCTAAACATTCATATGTTGACCCAAGGAAATCATGTTACGATTACAGTGAGCATGGATCCAACAGATTCAATTGTCGATCAATGGAAATGTGTTGGCTGTTTGGGTGAAATCGCATATTTGCTACAATAAATTGATGGTCGTCTCCACAAATACTGTCACTAAGATGAACCGTAGCTTGAAATGTGCAGTGAACCGTGGACACAGGCTGGTGGGAGCAGTATTATGCTGTGGGAGACATTCTCCTACACTTGTGTGGGATATGTGGTAGGAATCGCAGATGTGTTGACAGCTGCAAACCACTTGTCTTCCCTGACAGCTTTCAACAGTGTAATTGTCTGCATCTCAATGCCAGATCCATGCTACAGTGGTTTGAGGAGCATTATAGTGACCTCAAGTTGATGTCTTGGTGACCAAATTCTCCTGATGTAAATCCTATGGAAACCATGTAGGTCACTATCAGGCGCTATCACTGCATTCACAAACCAGCCACCCAATATATACACAAATTTTATTATCTGTGTATAGACATCTAATGTCACATACCTCCACGAACCTACCAACACATTGTCAGATCTCTGATATGCAGAATCAGTAACGTATTTTGTTCCAAAGAGAGACAAACAAGCTATTAAGCAGGTGGTCAGAATGTTTTGGCTCATCAGTGTATATTGCTCAATATGAAAATTTGAATAACGAAAAACAAGTAGTATGATTCATTGGAATAATAAATTTTGAAAATGACAATGTACACAAACACCTATTTCTATGTGATTCTTGAAGTTTTCCCAGTGGACATAATGTTCCATCATCTTTTGGGAGTGCACACGGGACAGCGACAATTCTTGTTGCGATATTTCGGCTAGAAATCTCCCAGCCATCTTCAGGGCGAGTCAGAGACTGAGCTCGTAGCGTTTGCGGGTGCCTATTTATATGGAGAGTCATGTGATACAAAGCTGCTGAGGATTGAAAGTGCATGCATCAAAGATATCAAAGTCGCCACTACTACGCTAGTCTTAGATAAGATGTATATAGCAAAGATACACATATAAGCGCACAGTGCAAACAAAATAGTGCTGCTGCGAATCCTCCGTGCTTGTAAATAAATAATTAATCTTTAAAAGTGGTAACATCTGTCGGAAGTGAAGATGCAGAAATTCTTTCCGAACGAAGGTGTGAAATAAGCGGTTTCCAAGCATTGTTAAGATGGAATCCTTCTTCACAGTTCAGCAGGTTGTTGGCTAGTTGTATTTCTACAGCTTCCTTAACAACTGAGTCCCAGACAGATGAAGCAGTAGTTACAATCTTAACATCTTTGTAATCCATGGCATGGCCAGTAGAAATGCAATGTTCAGCAACTGCTGATTTGTTGGACTGAAGAAGACATGTGTACCTCAGGCTGACTCCCTGTATCTCATTAGCAGCAAGTTTGAGGATGATATAACAGCTTTGTTTAAGCATGCATTATCCTCCACTTTATGAACAATATTACGAACAAATTGACGGTGTCACTATGGGGAGGCCTCTCTCTCCCCTGGTGGCTAATTTGTTTATGGAGGATTTTGAAGAGAAAGCCCTCAACTCAGCAGTATTAAAACCGATGGTCTTCTGGAGATACGTGGACGACACTTTTATAGTGTGGCCCCACGGAGAGGATAAACTGATAGAGTTTTTGGAACATCTCAATTCCATTCATAGAAACATCAAGTTCACTATGGAGTGAGAGAAGAATGGCTGTTTACCGTTTCTGGATGGGCTGGTTCGCCGGAAAGAAGATGGATCCCTAGGTCATTGCATATACCGTAAGCCCACATACACAGACCTGTATTTGCAGGCATCTAGCTGCCACCATCTATCACAAATTATGAGTGTTCTGAAAACTTTGGTCCACAGGGCTCATGTAGTGTCTGATATTGACAGCGTGCAGGATGAGCTTGTACACCTGGAGGCAGTTTTTAGGAGAAATGGCTATTTGCAACAGCAGATTAAGAAAGCCCTGCAAATAAAAACTGCAGAAAAATCACAGGAAAAGGATGAGGAAGTGGAAGTGGAAAGGGAAGTGAAATCTACAGCCTTTCTCCCATACGTGGGTAATGTTTCTTCCAAAATCCCTAGAATCTTGAAGAAACATAAAGTGGATGTGATATTCCGCCCACCAGCTAAGACTGCAGCCTTGTTGGGATCTGTTAAGGATGATCTGCTCTTGCGAAAGGCGGGAGTTTATGAAATCCCTTGTGAGTGTGGCAAACGTTACATAGGGCAAACCACGTGCACTGTGCAGGAACGATGCATCAAACACCAGCGGTACACGTCTTCTTCAGTCCAACAAGTCAGCAGTTGCCGAACATTGCATTTCTACTGGCCATGCCATGGATTACAAAAATGTTAAGATTTTAACTACTGCTTCATCTTTCTGGGACTCAGTTGTTAAGGAACTGTATAAGTACAACTAGCCGACAACCTGCTAAACTGTGACGAAGGATTTCATCTTGACAATGCTTGGAAACCGCTTATTTCACACCTTCATTCGGAATGAATTTCTGCATGTTCACTTCCGACAGATGTTACCACTTTTAAAGATTAATTATTTATTTACAAGCACGGTGGATTCACAGCAGCACTATTTTGTTTGCACTCTGCACTTATGTGTTTATCTTTGCTATATACATCTTATCTATGACTAGTGCAGTAGTGGCGACTTCGATATCTTTGACACATGCGCTTTAAATCCTCAGCAGCTTTGTATCACGTGACTCTCCATATAAATAGGCGCACGCAAATGATATGAACTCAGTCTCTGACTCACCTTGAAGATGGCTGGGAGGTTTCTAGCCGAAATATCACAAGAAGAATTGTTGCTGTCCCGAGTGCACACCCGAAAGAAGGTGGAACCTATTTTTATGTTTTCTTTAATCTCTAATTTTTCTAATGAAAACTAACTTCACAACTGAGATCCATACGGGGTAGAAAAAAATTTGGAAACACCAAAAACACAATGCATTACCATGCCTAATATAGCAAAGAAAAACATTTGCCATTCCAAACAGCTTCCAGTCATCGTGGAATGGAAATGAAGTCCCATGCTTCTTGGCAGAGTGCAGGGGAATGATGCGGGAGACCAGCAACACCATACTAGGCAAGGTCCTAATGGAGGTGGTTTGCCGTTGCCTTTCTCTGACCGAAATGGGGATGAATGATGATGGTGATGGTGGTGGTGGTGGTGGTGGTGGTGGTGGTGGTGGTGGTGGTGGTGATGATAACACAACAACACCCAGTCATCTTGAGGGAGGTGAAAATCCCTGACCCTGTTGGAAATCGAACCAGGGACCCCATGCTTGGAAAGTGAGAATGCTACTGCAAGAACACGAAGTGCGGACTCCAGTCATCATGGAGTAGATAAATACAGATCCTGTATGGTTTCAAAGGCAAAGCATTCTCCTTGCAGAATACTGGTAAGTTCAGCTAATGGTGATGGAGACAGATAGCGATTATGCACCCTTCTCTCCAAAGTAGACCTTGGGTTCAATGACATTGAGATCTGGTGATTGGCAGCCAGGAGAGACGTGAAAATTCAGCCTTGTGTGCACAAAACTAGAATGCAATGATGTGAGCTGTGTGAGCAGGAGCATTCTCACCTGGGAACACAGGATCATCTCTGGGGAAGAAATAATATGCCATGGAATGGACCTCATCAACAAAAATAGTCACATAATCTTTGCCCAAATAGTCACTGAACTCCTGCCATGTTTCACTCTTTGTATCAAGCAGTCGACATTGTAGGTTTCAGGTGGCATATGCCAGACATTACATGTGCATCTACATCATACTCCACAAGCTACCTAATGGTGTGTGGCGGAGGGTACTTTCAGTAACACTATCTGATCCCTCCAACCCTGTTCTACTCATAAATAGTGCATGGGAAGAATGATTGTCAGTCCTGAAAAGTTACCCAACATTTCAGTAGTAAATCCCTCTACAATGCACAATGTCTCTCTTGTAATGTGTGCCAGTGGAGTTTGTTTACCATCTCCATAATGCTCTCTCGCCAGCTAAATGATCCCACAATGAAACACACCATTCTTCGTTGGATCTTTTCTATCTCCTCTATCTGTCCTACCTAGTAGGGATCCCAAACAGATTAACAATACTCAAGAATGGGGCAAACAAGTGCTCTATAAGCCACTTCTTTCATGGATGAGTTGCATTTCCTTAAAATTCTTCCAACGAATCGGAGTTTGGTATCTGCTTTTACACTATCTATTTTATGTGGTCATTCCACTTAAGGTCACTTTGGACAGTTACACCTAGTTATTTTACAGCAGTCATTGTCTCAGCTGTTTGTCATCAATAGTGTAGCTGTGCAGTAGTAAATTTCTTTTCCTATGTATGTGCAATATGTTACATTTGTTTACGTTCAGGGTCAACTGCAAGAGCCTGCACTATTCATCGATTCTCTACAGGTCATTCTGCAAATTCTTACTATCTTCTGGCATTGCTACTTTGGTATAGACAACTGCATCATCTGCATAGCCTTAAAGAGCATCTGACACTTTCTACTAGATTATTTATATATATTGTAAACAGCAACGGTCCTATCACACTTCCCTGTGGCACTCCGGATATTATCTTTACATCAGTCGATTTTGTTCTGTTAAGAGTGACGTTCTTCAGTTCTACCTGCAAAAAAGTCTTGAATCCAAACACATGTCTGCTCCAATACTCTGTAAGCTCATTTTTTTTTTCATTAAACGGTACTGAGGGACAGTACCAAATACCCTGCTGAACTCAAGGAACACGGCATCAACCGGAGAGTCATTGTCCACTGTGTTGTGGATCTCATGGAGGAACAAAGCGAACTGACTTTTGCAGGACCTCTGTTTGTGAAATCCATGTTGATTTTTATAGAGGAGATGTTAATTTTCCAAAAATGTGATAATTCATGAACATAAAACATGTTCTACAATTCTGCAACAGATTGACGTCAATGATATAGGTGTATAAGTGTGTGGATCCGTCTTACGGCCTTTCTTAAAAACGGGAATGACTTGCACTTTTTTCCAGATATTAGGTACCTTTCATTGCTCAAGTGATCTACAATAAACTACTGCTACAAGGGAAGCAAGTTCTTTCACATAATCTTTATAGAATCTTGTAGGTATCTCATCTGGTTCAGACATCTTTCCACTACTAAGCGATTGTAGCTGCTTTTCAGTTCTGAGATTAGTGACCTCAATATATGTCATTTTGGTGTTTGTACGATGATTGAAAAGAGGGACAGTGTTACAATTTTCTGCGGTGAAACACATTCAGAAGACTGTATTCAGTATTTCAATTTTCTTTCTGTAATCTTCCGTTTCGGTGCTGGTGTGGCTGTTGAGTGAATGAATAGGTGATTTTGCCCCACTTACTGGTTTTACATACGACCAAAGCTCTTAGGGCTTTTACTCAGGTCAGTTGACAACGTCTTACTTTCAAAATCATTGAACGCTGCTCTCATTGCTCTCCTTACACTCATTTTTGCTTCGTTCAGGTTCTGTTTGTCAGCTAGGTTTTTACTTCTCTTGAATCTGAGATGAAGTTCTCTTTGTTTATGAAGTGCTTTTCTGACACGGCTATTGAACCGTGGTGGACCTTTCCCATCCTTTAAAATCTTGCTCAGGACATACTTGTTTAGGGCATACTGAATGATGCATTTGAATTTTTTCCATTTGATGGCACTTTGGGCCACAGCATGTATAAGAAGGAGACGCACACTGATTTGTATCTACATGAGGAACGGTTACAGGGAAGGGCAAATTCAGAAGGCTCTACATTCCACACAAAAACAAAAGCTACTTTAATGCGGCCACAAGTTGGAAATAAAGTGAAATAAGATTGATTGGACCAAATGACTTTCCTCCAATTTTTCCATAGTCTAGGTTTTATAGTTTCAGCACATTTTCCTGTTACCAGCATTTGCATCACCGAAAAGGGGCTTTGCAATTCCAGTACGTCCTGCATTTCCCAGCTTATGACAGGACTTGTGAGTGTGACATTCAGTTCTGCAGTGACTTTCTGCAGCAGTTGTCCTCTTATTTTTCCATCACAATCCTCTTCAATGACAATCTGTCACAATCACTCAACACAAATTTTTGTCTGTGTTGTGACTCAGCAGATGATGTTTTTCTGTTTTCCTTGTACGCATTACATGTCTCCAGTATGAAGTCTTTTGGATTGGTTCAGGTAGCACCCACTGTATGAGCACTAACACATTGACAACATTTGAACTCAGGTAGCTCCGAAATTATTTATCCATTTATTTAATGTGATCTGATTAGGGTCATAAGGCCCTCTCTTACACTGTACCAGGGTTTTACACGTACAGTACCTTTTCCACATTATAGTTACCTAAGAGATAACAATTTTAATATGACAAGTATTATTAAAATGATTTGAGTGTCTGTAGTGACAATGTGAGTACATAATACTGACTACGAACTAATAAAGTTAATATTGGCAGTAGTTTTATTACTGTAGATGCTACCACTGATAATAATAACAGCAGCAGGAGTAGTAGTAGTAAAAATAACAATAATGTTAGTGGCAGATATAAAAAGAATTTGTAGGTGTACAAATAGACGTTTTCTGATACAGCAAGTTCTGGGGAAAATGAAATTTAAGGAGACTGCACCAGCTAACAATAATGGGAAGATCTGGTTGGAAAGAAGGATGTAAAAGGTTAACGACTGCGTGCAGGGCCAATGATAAACATTGTTGCTTTAGTATATACGTCATTAACTGCCTTTTGAAGCTGATGGTATTCAGTTCTATAAAATAATTCAGGAGATTCTTCTGGAGTTAGATTCCTCTAGTAAGGATTTTGAGAAAGTTACAAACAATGGAATGGGACAGAAAACATTTTGCTCTGATGGGAATGGGTGTTCCTGCCTTGTTGTTCAGATAAGTCATTAAGGTCGAGGAGAGGTATGGGGACAGTGTACATTGCCAAGACACTAGAGAAGACTGAGGGTATGGATATCTCCGCACTTCTCTGCATGCAGCGAGGATAGCTGTGCATATGGTGGTGAAATATGATCAAAAGAGTTGAACATCATATGTGTAAGAAAGACAGGCATTCATAACCAGTTCCACATGCCATGACCTTTCCTGAGAAAGGCCTTGTAGGATAATTTGGTTTTTAACATTAATTGGGAGTGTAAGTGTTTGTACTGTTCTTCAGGTTAAGAGGAAACAGCTTTTGATATTTTTGTTGGGCACAGAGAAAAGCTGCTGCCTTCTTGCATATTGCAGTTATGTGCTCAGTCTAATTTAGATTGTCATATATTATTAATCCTATGCTCTTTGCTGCAGGAGAGAAGTTGATATTTGTCCCACTTAGAGTTAAAGATAGTAGGAATTACCAATAATTTGGGCTAATGAGCCTTGAATGATCAACCAGTACTGCTTGGGTTTTGAATGGGTTGCAATCACGATTATAAGGGGCGTTCAAAAAGAAACGAGCTGGAGGCATAATAACAGAAACCAGTACCTGTATGTTAGAAGTATTGACCCTGGCTCTTGAGACACTTGTCCCATTGTGACACAAGGTGGTGAATGGCTGCCTCATAAAATTCCCGGGGCTGCGATGTTAGCCAGTTCCGCACTTACAGCTGGATGTCATCATCCGAGGTGAATCGTTTGCCCCTCAGAGCATTTTTAAGGAGACCAAAAATGGCATAATCACAGGCAGAGAGGTTCGGGGCTGTATGGAGGGTAGCTGAGAACATCCCATTTCAATTTCTGCAGCAGTGCCGTGGCTGTGTTGGCCATATGAGGGTTTGCATTGTCGTTTAACAGAATAACCCCACAGGTGAGATTGCCTGGTTGTTTTCATTTGATCACTTGGTGGAGGGTGATCAAGATTTGTGAGTAATGCTGGGCATTCACTGTTGTCCCATGCTGCAGCAAGTGAATCAGAAGGGGGCCATCTTGGTCAAAGAAGAACATCAGCATAACCTCTCCTGCACTCGTGTGGACGACGATGTCCAGCTGCACATGTAGAACTAGTTAGCATCACAGCCCTGCAGATTTTAAGAGACAGCTATTCACTGCCTTGTGTCACAGTAGGACAAGTGTCTCAACAGCCAGGGTCAATACTTCTAACATACAGGTATGGGTTTCTGTAATCATTTCTTTTTGAACACCCCTTATACACAGTACGCTGTCTGGCCATGAGAGACACTTGCTATTTATCAAGGGCATTCCACAGCTGCTGTTCGTGGTCAAATATAACAATATCACCAGCATGCTTGGCTAGCATCTGCATTTATGCTCAAGTGTGCATTTTTTGTAGTGTTCCATATTTTGTCCAACTCCTGTACTTTAGATCAGAAAACCATGTATTGTTAGAAATAAAAACCATACTGTAATAAAATAATTGTGACCTTTTTATTTCTTATATTATTAAATGACTCGTAAAATCAATTTTGGATGTGAAAACAAGCATTTCATATAAGAAAAATGATGTACTAATTTTATAATGTATACGTAATCAAGTCATACAATAATAATAATAATAAAGATTTTATTGTCTTTAGGCCATTACACCAATTGACAACGTCAAATGAAGTTACAATTTATAATACAGTGTGATAAAGTATTGTCTACTGAAATATTTTCGCTTATATTACAATAAATGTACAGGGGGTCATCTGTTGGACTACTGAATTTTACAGTTGAAGAATTCATTGATATCATAGAACGGGTGGGCAATAAACCATTCATGCAGTCTTTCTTTGAATGTATGTTCAGGAAGATCCTGTATGGCATGTGGCAGCTTATTAAATAGTTGGTGCCCTGTGACTTCATAGCTATTTATTGGTTTTGATAGTCTGTGGTAAGGCGTGTATATGTGTTTGATGCTTCTTGTGTTGTAACAATGTACATTTTCTCTACGTTTCACATCTTGTAGGTTCTTCTTCGTAAAGATTAAGACGTTGTATATATAGAGGTTTATTACTGTCATAATTTTTTGTTTAGTAAATAAGGGTTTGCAGTGAGCCTTATGTGAAGAATTTGTAATTATCCTAATGGCTTTCTTCTGCAATAATAGGATGTCATGTATATGAGTACAGTTACCCCACAAGATAATGCCATAGGATATTGTACTTTGGAAAAATGCAAAATAAGATGATCTGATGTATGTTTCAGGTACAAAATTTCTGAGTTGTCTTAATAAATAAATTACTCTAGATAGCTTACTACTAACATAGTTTACATGTTGGCCCCAGGATAACTTTTCGTCTAAATAAACTCCCACGAATTTAACAGAACTAGGGTTATCAGATAGTGGCTTGTCTCTTAGAGTGAAGATTATCTGCTGAGTTTTATTTTCATTTAGCAGGAAACCATTTGCTCTGAACCAATATGCTGCATGAGTGAGTGTATTATCAGCACAGGTTTTAAGACCATTAAGATTGTTACTGCTATGAAGAAAAGTCGTATCATCTGCATACAATACAGTGGTGGATCTAATAAATGAGGGGAGGTCATTGGGCATTATCAGAAACAGGAAGGGCCCCAGTACAGATCCCTGAGGCACACCTACTTTAACATTTTCTATGTTTGACATTTCCTTACCAACACAAACTATCTGTTTACAGTTGTTGAGATAAGCTTTTAACAGCCTGAGACTGTTTCCTTTGATGCAGTAGAATTCTAGTTTCTCTAGTAGTGGCATGTGCTCAACACAGTCAAAGGCCTTGCTTAGGTCTCAGAATGATACCTGAGAAAAGCCTTTTTTCTCAAAAACTTTGAGGACATAACTGACTACCGTGTTGATTGCATCAATGGTCGACAGATTCTTCCTAAACCTGTATTGTGTAGCATTAATTATTCCTATATTCTCAAAGTGAGATGATAATTGTTGGTACATGATGCATTCTATCACCTTGGAGAATGCGGGTACTATTGAAATAGGCCTGTAACTAGATGGAGAGTCTTTATCTCCCTTTTTGTATACTGGGACAATCCTAGACAGTTTTAACTCATCAGGAAAAATCCCTCAAGTAAGCACTTGTTTATGCAACGGGTTAAAGGGTACAGAATGCAATCACACACTTTTTTTAGCAGGTTGCATGATATGCCATATATATCTAAGCTATCAGATGATTTCTGTTGTTTTATGACCCCTTGTACATATCTAGGCAATACTTCGGAGAAGGTTAGCTTGCTTGTATTTAGTGACTGTCTACCCCAATTTTTGGAGAGCAACTCTGATGGACTAATGTCTGGTTTGATAATTGTGTCTCCTATTTCTTTCACTGAATTAGTAAAAAACTCATTGAGTGTTTGTGGTGGGATATTAATTTTGTCTTTTTTAGTATCTGTGGCAGCACTGTTAATTACTTTCCAAGCGGTTTTGCATTTATTGGTGGAATTATGTATGCTGTTGGCATTGTAGGTTTTTTTGGCTTACAGGATGGCTTTTTTTGTATTCATTCCTGCATTCCACATAGGCTGATTTGGCACAGTCAGACTTCATACTATTGTATATGTTGTACACCAACAAAACTTGTTTCTTTAGATCTTTCAGCTGTTTAGTGTACCATATATTTTGTCTGTTTTGAGATCTGGATTTGTGGCTGCTGTCCATTATTTTGATTTTCTTTTTGGGAATACTATGGTTAAAAAGGTCAAGAATGCATTAAAAAATCTATCAAATATTATTTTAGCTGGCAGGTCATTACTCAATGTGTAACGTCCATCGACACTACAATGGCCAAACCAGTCTCTGTCAGCAAGGGAATTACGAAATGTGTTAATTTTATCCTCAGTTACGGGTCTGGTAATCACAACTGTTGGGACAGGTCTGTTTGCATTGCTCCCACTGAGGGGAATTTTACTTGCATAATTTAGAGATACGGAGTCATGGTCAGACAATGGGAACACTACAACTTCGCATGTGTTTTCAGTGGTCTTGAAGTTTACAAAGATATTATCTAAACATGCTTTGTTTCTTGTGGGTCTGTTATTAACATGTAAATTGTATTGTCTTAGTAAGTTTTCCAGATCTGCAACACTACCGTTACATTTAGTAGCATCAAAATCAGCATTAAAATCACCTCCTATTGCAATATCATAGTGTAGCCATTCAATATTACTTAATTCACTCAATAGCATGTCCATTTTTTCTAAAAATATGTTAATGCTTCCCTTTGGTGATCTGTACATGGATACTACTATTGGCTTATGACTATTAATGATTATACCCGTAACTTCAAAGTGCTGTTCATCACACAAGGAATTTAGGTCTAGTTTGGTTATTGTACAATTGAGTGACTGGTTGGAATAAATTGCCACACCACCTCTAATGTGCTCTTTCCTACAGTAGCTATTTACTATGCTAAAATTGTCAAATTTGGCAACTGCAAGTTCATTCTCATTAGCCCACTGTTCACTCAGACAAAAAATATCAAACTGCTTATCAAGATCAAACTCATTTATGATAAGTTCTTTATCTTTCAGTCCTTGAACGTTAAGGTAACATATTTTAAGATCCATGCTCTTATTGCTTACACACTGAACACTATGGTGATTCGTTTTCAAACCTTTTTCAGGGCTTATCTTTTGGATTTATGCCTGTTGTTGCCTTTTACAAAAAAATTGTTCACTTGGAGTGGTAGCACTTCTACTGTTGTATGCCTACTCTTCCCTCCTTGTGATGATATTGTAGATGAGGCTGCTACTACAGGAATTGATGGAACTGCTGTTATGGTGTATGGAGGCACTGTTGTGGCATCTGGTGACTGAGGAGATAAGGTGCATAAAGTAATGGAAATTATATATTTCTAACAGTAAATTAACTCTGAAAAATGACGTCCATTGGAGCTCTGCTGAAGCTATGATAGACCCAGGAAGCCAGTAGTAGATAACCTATTTCCTTTCACCAGTCAAATGAACCTTGGACTGAAACCAGTACCAAAAGTGACTAAGCTTCTGAGCAGATCTGCTAGGTATGACAGTCAATATGTTTCCGATGAAAGACGGATTTGTCTGAAGAAATATATAATAATTGGGGCTATTAATGTCGTATCCTGAGAAAATATGCTACAATCCAAGAAATCACAAAGATAATGACAGAAACGAACATACCAATAATGGGAATAAGCAAGGTAAAGAAGAGAGAGAATGGTAGTAAGGTGTTGGAAAAGTATATAAGATGTGGTGGTCAAGAACAGACAAAATAAGAAATGGTGTTGCTATAATAGCAGCTAAAGAACTGGTTAACAAAGTGCTTATGTGGAAAATAGAAGTGACAGAATAATTCAAATGACATTTGAAGTATTTTATTTGTGCTTCCTTCTGTTACCTAGTATGCAGTGTAATATCTTGTCACCATTCTTAAAATTCTGTACTATTTATTTTGTAAATTTTTGTGAAGACATCTTCTTAGCCAATGGTATCATTTTCCATGCTGCTCAGCTTGCTCATTTCCATTTGTCTCAGTTATGTTCTGTTCTGTTCTTCAGCCACACTCTCCATACATTATTCTTCTCCTTGACTGCTTCTGCCATTATCTCATTGTACACAAGATGCTGTTCATTATGAGGAATAGCAGCTGAGCAGTTCCTCTTCCAGACTCTTATGTCAATTAACAGGCCCTTACCCCTCAAATTAGCTCCCTCCCAACACACATCTGCTTCTTTCTCACAACCCTATTCCAACCATGTGTTTTACATTGTGTTAGCTTGTGGCCTGTTGTGCAATATCCATTGGCTCACACTACTACTTCTGTATTGTCTCCATACACTTTTAGCAAACATTAATGGATTTCAACTGGGGCAGTTTGTTCAGCAGTGGGTAATTCAATGACACATTTCTGTCTTACATGTACCTCAATATCAGATGCAATTTTCAAATGCTCCTCTGCCACTACTATGTTTTACGGAACTAGGAAATCAATGTGACATTTGATTACTCAAAGTCAACACGAAAGATTTGTGGCACTAATTCTGAAATGACCCACATACAACAAATACATGCCTCAGGCAAATCATTAACAACACAAAAAGCCAGAAACAGGACAGAGCTCAAACAAAGGTAATGGAAATTAATACAAAATTTTTTTGGAAATAAACTGAAACAAATAGCTGAAATTGGAGTAGCCAGAAGGCATTATAGCTAAGAACACAAGGAAACACATGACTGTAAAAAGAGGTACCATTTAATGCATCATGGAATGATATCCACAAGAATAAAATGAAAGTAGTTGATGTGTCTTTTAACACATTTAACAACTGAGGGCACAGAGGCCCATGCTATCCCACATAAAGATGCTATCCACATTAGGTGTCATTGGTATGGTGCTAGGTATGTGCAAAGGACCTGGTGACGGCAGCCGGTGAGTGGGTTGCTTCTAGTGGCCACCTCAGTTAGTTGCGGGTGTGCTGTCTGAATGTCTGTGTGCACTAAACTTGCCATAGTGTCTAGTGTGAAACCTTGATATTGCTCAGTCAGATACTGTTTCGAATGACCTCATTGTCAACAGAACATTAAACTCTAATCTTTCTTTTTTTCTTTTTATACATGAAGTAGCTGCACCTCAATTTCCCACATTAAAAATAAATGGGATGAATAATACACTGCACATCTAAAGGAAGAATGGGGAGTGTTACAAAAATATAGAACAACGTCAATGAGATTAATTGCCTTAACCTTAAGAAAACACAAGCCAGAGTAAAATAATAATAATAATTGAAGAACAGAAGAAATAATAATATTAATAATAAACTACTGTACCTCTAAATCTACAGTTATGTGTGCACTGCCATGTCATTCCCATGCGAACCATTCATTGATAACTTCCTGAGGAACATAAAAGTAATCATTCCACAAAAAGGAACTTCAGTGGAGCACAGGGAAATTAGTGAAGGACTTCCAAAGCAATCAGTCTTGGCTCCTGTTCCATTCAGTCTACATATCACAGACCTCTGTGAATATTCTCACATAAATATCCAAAAACTATAATGCACAAATTACATGCATTTATATGATGAAGATAAAAATTTAGAGTTGCCAACTAAAGGTGAATGTAACCATTAGTTGCTTGCATGTATAGTGCATAGATAGTAGACTTGAAATATCTACTAGTACATCTATTCTGATGATAATTACTAGACTGTGAATTCCAGCAATGCAACTGACACAATACAACTTCCCAAAACCAAAACCAATAATATAGTTAGTTGCGGGTGTGCTGTCTGAATGTCTGTGTGCACTAAACTCGCCATAGTGTCTAGTGCGAAACCTTGATACTGCTTGACTGATTATAAATGAAAATCTAAAATTGAAACACTGTATTACAAATGTTGTTAGAAGATTTGAAGACGCATGTAGTATTATAAGAGTACAACTGGAGTATGATGGGGTTCTGATCAATGAACAACCACGACTTTATATACCAGAGCCTAATAAGGACACTCTTTGGTTATGTTCACTTGTGCTATGGATCAGTGCCAAAGAGCATATTCAAGATGTTTTATACTATGCAGTGTTTAGTTACAGGGGCTATTACATCAGTGCCAATCACCACATTGCTACTTGAAGGACACAAGCCATCTTTAAAACACTGAAGAAATTTGTTGAGAAGATATATTTTGACAAATATATGTCAGTGTAGTATATGGGAACTGATGACTGAATGTACATCTGAAAAATACTGAGTAAATAAGTAAATTTCACCAAGATAGCAAAACACAAACAGATAGAAAAACTAAGAAACAGAGTACAGAAAGCTTCAACAATACCAACAAAAATGGGTCATATGAAACAATAATTTTGTAAACTGATGTTAGTATGAGCTTAAAATTTCAAGATCAAAACAAATTGCAAAATGATTTAGAAAAGATATCTGAATGGTGCAAAAATTGGCAGTTGACCCTAAATAACAAAAAGAGTGAGGTTATCCACATGAGTGCTAAAAGGAATTAATTAAACTTCGATTACACAATAATTCAGTCAAATCTAAAGGCTGTAAATTCAACTAAATACCTAGGAATTACAATTATGAACAATTTAAATTTGAAGGAATACAGAAAACGTTGTGGGGAACGCTAACCAAAGAATGCATCTTATTGACAGGACACTTAGAAAATGTAACAGATCTAGTAATAAGACTGCCTACACTATGCTTGTCTGTCTTCTTTTAGAATACTGCTGCACAGTGTGGGATCCTTACCAGACAGGACTGATGGTGTACATACACTACTGGCCATTAAAATTGCTACACCAAGAAGAAATGCAGATGATAAATGGGTATTCATTGGACAAATATATTATACTAGAACTGGCATGTGATTACATTTTCACGCAATGTGGGTGCATAGATCCTGAGAAATCAGTACCCAGAACAACCACCTCTGGCCGTAATAACAGCCTTGATACGCCTGGACATTGAGTCAAACAGAGCTTGGATGGCGTGTACAGGTACAGCTGCCCATGCAGCTTCAACACGATACCACGGTCCATCAAGAGTAGTGACAGGCGTATTGTGACGAGCCAGTTGCTCGGCCACCATTGACCAGAAGTTTTCAATTCGTGAGAGATCTGGAGAATTGCTGGCCAGGGCATCAGTCAAACATTTTCTGTATCCAGAAAGCCAGTACAGGACCTGCAACCCGCGGTCGTGCATTATCCTGCTGAAATATAGGGTTTCGCAGGGAGTACCGTCAATGCAAACAAGAGGTGACCAAGACGTGTAACCAATGGCACCCCATACCATCATGCTGGGTGATACGCCAGTATGGCGATGACGAATACAGGCTTCCAATGTGTGTTCACCGTGATGTCGCCAAACATGGATGCGACCATTATGATGCTGTAAACAGAACCTAGATTCATCCAAAAAAATGACGTTTTGTCATTCGTGCACCCTGGTTCGTCGTTGAGTACACCATTGCAGGTGCTCCTGTCTGTGATGCAGCGTCAAGGGTAACCGCAGCCATGGTCTCCAAGCTGATAGTCCATGCTGCTGCAAACGTCATCGAACTGTTCATGCAGATGGTTGTTATCTTGCAAACGTTCCCATCTGTTGACTCAGGGATTGAGACGTGGCTGCACGATCCGTTACAGTCATGCGGATAAGATGCATGTCATCTAGACTGCTAGCGATACGAGGCCGTTTGGATCCAGCACGGCATTCCATATTACCCTCCTGAACCTACCGAGTCCATATTCTGCTAATGGTCACTGGATCTCGACCAACACGAGCAGTAATGTCGTGATATGATAAACCGCAATCGCGATAGGCTACAATCCGACCTTTATCAAAGTTGGAAACGTGATGGTACGCATTTGTCCTCCTTACATGGGGCATCACAACAACGTTTCACCAGGCAACACTGGTTAACAGCTATTTGTGTATGAGAAATCGGTTGGAAACTTTCCTCATGTCAGCAGTTGTAAGTGTCGTCAATGGTGCCAACCTTGTGTGAATGCTCTGGAAAGCTAATCATTTGCATATCACAACATCTTCTTCCTGTCGGTTAAATTTCGCTTCTGTAGCACATCATCTTCATGGTGCAGCAATTTTAATGGCCAGTAGTGTAGAAAAAGTTCAAAGAAGAACAGCACAGTTTATATTATCACAAAATATGGGAGAGAGTGTCACTGAAATGATACAGGATTTGGGCTGGACATCATTAAAAGACAGGCATTTTCCCTTGCGATGGAATCTTCCATGAAATTCTAATCACCAACTTTCTCCTCCGAACGCAAAAGTATTTTGTTGATACTGACCTACATAGGGAGAAGTTATCACCACGATAAAATAAGGGAAATCAGAACAGTTATAGGTGTTTGTTCTTTCTGTGCGCTGTATGAGATTGGATTGGTTGGTTTGTGGGATTAAAGGGACCAGACTGCGACGGCCATTGGTCCCGTTTTCCAAAAACTTTAAACACCCACAAAGAATAAAAACCAACAATGGAGATGACAAGAGATGACACAGGACAAGAAAGACTCAGACAGAGACCAGACAAAAGAAATTAAAATCACACAGATTTTGACAGTGGTTGGCCGACCATAGAGACAAAAAGGAAAAGCCAACCACCTAGAAACACACTAAAAATCCAGTCTAAAATCGTAGGCCAAAGGCCAGACTCAACACAAAAAAAAAAAAAAGACAAACACTTAGATCAAGTGATAAAAGCCCCATGACCGAATAAAATGCAAAACTAAGCCTGCCATGGCAGTGTCATCTGTTAAAAGGGCAGGGAGCGTAACAGAAAGAGCAAACGTCTGCCTGAGCACAGTTTAAAGGGGACATGCCAACAAAATGTGGACCACTGTCAAAGCCGACCCACAGGTGGGTCCTCACAGTGCAGTTAATAGCTGTGGGTCATCTGGGTCTGGCCAATGCGGAGCCAACAAAGGACAACTGATTCCCTGCGAGTGGCTCGCATGGATGACCGCAACACATTCGTCGTCTCCTTGATAGCACGGAGTTTATTTGGTGTGGTCAGGTTGTGCCATTCAGTGTCCCAAATCGCAAAAACTTTGCGGCGGAAGACTGCTTGCAAATAGATCTCCGGGAGGCCAATGAGGAGAGATGGTTTACTGGTGGCCTGTTTGGCCAGGCGGTCAACATGTTTGTTGTCTGGTATCCCAACATGGTCTGGGGTACAAATGAAGGTCACTGAGCGTCCACTCCGGTAGAGGGCATAAAGAGACTCCTGAATTAGCAATAACAAAGGATGCTTAGGGAAGCACTGATCGAGGACTTGTAGGCTGCTTAAGGAGTCTCTACAAATAACATAGGACTCACCAGAGCATGAGCGGATATGTTCAAGAGCGCGATAGATGGCAACCAGCTCGGCAGTGAATACGCTGCAGCCAGCCAGCAAGGAGCATTGTTCTGTATGGTCAAAGTGAGCGTAAGCAAAGCCAACAAGACCGTCAACCAGTGAGCCATCAGTTTAGATGTTGTCTGAGCCCCCAAACTCGCCAAGAACAGAGAGAAAATTCCGGCGGAGGGCCTCAGGTGGGACTGAGCCTTTGGGGCCAAGAAATAGGTCCAGCCGAAGCTGCGGCTGAGGTACTGACTATGGAGGGGTACAGAAACGAGTCTGCAGGAAAGGTGGTAGGGGGAAGCATCAAGGTCATGAAGAAGTGACCGGACACGGACAGTGAAGGGATTTCCAATTCTGGGCCGCTGTTGCGGGAGATGGACCACCGTGTTGGGGAAAAGAAGACGAAGTTTAAGTGGCGAGGTGAACTATGGATGTGTGAAGTATAGTTTGTGAACAATAGTTGCCGCCGGAGCCGCAATGGATGAATGCCCACTTCTTCAAGGAGACTATTCACGGGGCTAGATCGAAAGGCTTTTGTATTGAGGCAAACTCCACAGTGGTGGACAGGGTCTAGTAGATGTAGTACAGAAGGGGCGGCTGAACCATACACCATGCTTCTGTAATCAACACGCGACTGTACAATGGCATGGTACAGCTGCACTAGAGTACGACGATCAGCACCCCAGTCGGTGTAGCTCAGGCATCTAAGTAGATTGACATGTTGCCAGCACTTGTCTTTAAGCTGACAAATATGGGGAAGCCAACTTAAGTGGGCATCAAAGACCAGTCTCAGGAAGCGGTGAGTCTCCACTATGTCTAGTAGTTGGTCATTGAGGTAAAGTGCGGGATGTGGATGGACGGTATGACGGCAACAGAAGTGCACCACACAAGTTTTGGTGGCTGAAAACTGGAAGCCGTGATTGAGGTCCCATGACTGCACCTTCCGTATAGCTCCCTGCAGATGGTGTTCAGCTACAGCAGTAGAAGAGGAGCAGAAAGAAATACAAAAATCATCAGCATAGAGGAGGGGAGAGACTGATGGTCCTACTGCTAGTGCAAGACCATTGACGGCTATTAGAAAGAGAGGGATGCTCAGGACAGAGCCCTGGGGGACCCCATTCTCCTGTGTATGGGGTGCACTATGGGAAGCGCCAACGCGAACTCTGAAAGTGTGGTAGGATAAAAAGTTCAGTACAAAAATTGGGAATGGGCCCTGAAGACCCCACTCATGCACAGTAATGGGGATGTGGTGTCACCAAGTCGTATTGTAGGCCTTCATGAGATTGAAAAAGACGGCAATGAGGTGATGTTGCCGGAAAAAGGCTGACCGAATGGCAGACTCCAGGTACACCAAGTTGTCGATGGTGAAGCGTCCTTGGTGAAAACCGCCCTGGGACGGAGCCAGAAGGTCCTGAGACTCAAGGAGCCAACTCAACCGCCAGCTCACCATGCATTCGAGCAACTTGCAAAGAACGTTAATGAGGCTAATGTTTTTTTTTTTTTTTGTTATGGTTTTAGGGTGCAAAACTGCTATGGTCATTAGAGCCCAGTATGTGACTTAGGAAAAGCTAAAAAACAAAACTGGAAACCAGCAGCAATTGGAGCAAAACTCATAAAGGTGGGGAAACCAAAAACAGAAGGAAAGCCTAAAAACACACCTTTGGAGAGGGGGGATGTTTGTCCCCAAAAAGTGCTTCAAATTACTGACGTCATCTCACTGGCACTAATGAACTCGAGAACGCGATCGGCTGATCGTGTGTCATCTGCTAAAATGGAAGATATATCAGGTAACAGCTGTAGACGGGCACGTAACGGAGTAAAATAGGGGCACTCAAGTAAAAGGTGTCTCACTGTCCACAGTTGAGAGCAGTGGGGACAGAGTGGGGGAGGATCGCTGCTTAAAAGATGTCGATGGCTAAAAAGACAGTGCCCTATCCGGAGTCTAGTTAAAATTACCTCCTCCTGACGACAAGGTCAGGAGAAACAGGTCCAAGCACAAGGAAGAGCTTTCACATCCCACAATTTATTATTGGGAAGTGTAGACCAATGTGCGTGCCATAAAAGAGCAACATGACGACATAAAACACTCCGTAGATCGGCGAAGGGAATCATGCAAATAGCTGGCCAAAGAAGAGAGACTGCAGCCTTGGCCGCTACATCGGCCGCCTCATTTCCACAGATACCAACATGTCCTGGGATCCAGAGGAACACCACAGAGACACCGAGCAAGTGGAGACAGTCCTGAATCTGGTGGACCACAGGGTGGGCAGCGTAGAGAGCTTGGAGACAGGCGAGAGAGCTGAGAGAGTCTGAGCAGATAACCTACTGTATCCGCTGATGGCGACGGATGTATTGGACAGCCTGGAGAACAGCGTAAAGGTCTGCAGTATAAACCGAACACTCGTCAGGAAGCCAAAATCGATTTGGGGTGTCACCAACAATATAGGCACTCCCAACACCAAACGATGTTTTTGAGCCATCAGTGTAAATAAATGTGGCATCCTTCATTTGTGCGCAGAGAGCAGCAAATTCCCGACGATAAACAAGAGAAGAGGTACCATCCTTGGGAAACTGACAAACATCACGGAGTAGGCAGGTCTGGGGCCGGTGCCAAGGCGGTGCTGTACCCCAAGTTGTCAAGAAAGTTTTAGGAAAGTGGAAGGAAAGAGAATGGATCAGTTGATGGAAGCGGACTCCCGGTGGTAGTAGGGAGGAAGGGCGGCCAGCATACCCTAAATCCAAGGAGGCGTCGAAAAAAAATGTCATGGGCCGGATTTGCAGGCATGGAAGACAGATGGCTAACATAATGATTCAGAAGGACAGTTCACCAATTGGACAGCAAAGGTTCAGCAGTCTCAGCATAAAGGCTTTCCACAGGGCTGGTGTAAAAAGCTCCAGACACTAAACGTAATCCACGGTGGTGGATAGAGTCGATACGCCGAAGAATAGACAGCTGAGCAGAGGAGTAAACTATTCTTCCATAGTCCAGTTTCGAGTGCCCTAAGGCACGATAGAGGTGGAGAAGGACCACTCGGTCCACTCCCCAATAGGTGAAATTCAGGACCCGGAGGGTGTTGAGGGATCACAGATGAGGACAGCGAGCAGAAAGATAGGAAACGTGGGAGGACCAGCACAGCTTTCTGTCAAACATAACACCCTAGAATTTAGCAACGTCCGCGAACGGAAGGTTGACAGGGCCTAGATGTAAGGAAGGTGGAAGAAACTCCATGTAACGCCAAAAATTAACACAAATGGTCTTACTGGGAGAAAAGCGGAAGCCGGTTTCGATGCTCCAAGAGTGGAGGCGATCGAGACATCCTTGAAGACGTCGTTCAAGAAGGCTGGTATGTTGAGGGCTGTAGTAGATCGCAAAATCGTCCACAAAGAGGGAGCCCAAGACATCAGGAAGGAAACAATCCATAATTGGATTTATGGCAATGGCAAACAGTACAACACTTAGCACGGAGCCCTGGGGTACCCTGTTTCCATGGGAGGAGGTATGGGAGAGAGAACTGTTCACCCGCACTTTAAATGTTCACTCTGCCATAAATTCACGAAGAAAAAGGGGCAGCCGACCTCGAAAACCCCAAGAGAACAGTGTGCGGAGGAGGCGTGTCCTCCAACAGGTATCATATGCCCTCTCCAGATCAAAAAATATAACTACTGTTTGGCGTTTCCGGAGGAAATTGTTCATGATATAAGTGGAGAGAGCAACAAGATGGTCAACTGCAGAACGATAATTTCGGAAACCGCACTGGGCAGGTGTTAAAAGACTGCGGGACTCCAGCAGGCTAAATGGCAATTCACCATATGCTCCAAAACCTTACATACACTACTCATGAGAGAAATGGGGCGATAGCTAGAGGGGAGATGTTTGTCCTTTCCAGGTTTTGGAACATGAATGATGATAGCTTCCCGCCATCGTCTGGGAAAAGTACTGTCAGTCCAAATTCGATTATAAAGGTGAAGGAGGTAACACAGACTATGGTATGATTAATGCAGCAACATTTGTATGTGGATACCATCCGGTCCTGGGGCGGAAGAGCGAGAAGAAGAGAGTGCATGTTGGAGTTCCTGCATGGAGAAAACAGTATTGTAGCTTTTGCGATTTTGATAGGAGAAGGCAAGAGGTTGCACTTCCGCTGCACGTTTCTTCAACGCTGGCAGGTAATTTGAAGAGCTCGAAATCTCAGCAAAGTGTTGAACCAGTGAGTTAGAAATTGCGATGGTGTCCACTAATTTATCATGCACGACAGTGAGCACAAAGACCGGGGAGAAACTAGGCGCTCCAGATAACCGCCGAATCAGACTTCAAACTTCCGAGCAGGGAGAGAAGGTGTTAAAGGAGCTAGTAAAGTAGTCCCAGCTTGTCTTCTTGCTATCGCGGATGATGCGACGGCATTGCGCACGGAACTGCTTATAGTGGATACAGTTGGCCAAAGTAGGATGGTGTCTGAAAACACGAAGAGCACGTCACCGCTGGGGGGTGCCGGGACGATTCGGAGGTGCAAGGTATTGAACGTTCCGCAGCTGTAAGAATAACTTCTGTAATATGAGTGACCTCATCGCCGACGCTAGGAAAGTGATGGTCATCGAATGTCGCTAGAGACGAAAAAAGTGTCCAATCAGCTTGGACAAACTTCCAGCGTCTAGGGCGCATATATGGCAGTTGTGGTTGTGCAATCGAAGGACACATGGAAAGTGGTCACTTAAGTGTGTATCAGCAACAGCGAACCATTCGAAGCACCGAAAGGTCCAAATGAAAGGAATTTGTCGTGGAGGTAGACAAAAACGTAGGGTCCCCAGTGTTGAGGCAAACAAGATCTGCTTGGTGGAAGACGCCTATCAATAATGAGTCGTGCGGACAAGGATGGGGAGATCCCCAAAGTGGGTGGTGGGCATTGAAGTCCCCAACCAGCAAATAGGGGGGGCGGAAGCTGACCAAGAAGATGAAGGAGATCAGCTGTCGCCATTGGTTTGGATGATGGAATGTAGGAAGTACAAAGAGAGAAGGTGTATCCAAAAGGGAAAGACGGACAGCGATAGCTTGGAATGAAGTGTTTAAGGGGATTGGGTGATAATGGAGAGTATCATGGAGAAGAATTGGGAGTCCTCCCTGGGCTGAAGTGCCTTCACCAGAGGGCAGATCACATCGGACTGACTGAAAATAGGGGAAAACAAAGAGGTCATGGGGATGCAGCTTTGTTTCCTGAAGACAGATGATGACTGGCGAGTAGGATCGTAAGAGGATAGACAATTCATCCCAATTGGCTCGAATGCTGTGGATATTCCAATGGATAATGGACATAGGGTGGACAGAGAATGGAAGAATGTGACCAGGGTTGCCCTCAACTCAACGACTGCTCAGAGCTTGCGACCGACAGCATGGAACACCATTCAGCCAAAGGCAGAAGATCCTGATCCATAGGTTGTTCGGGAGCAGCTCCTGCCACCAGCAATCGGCTGGTTGATCGGCCGCCAGCAGTGTGCCTCGGTGACACAGAAGACGGCCAAGGGCGGTTACCACCAGGTGGTGCTGTAGATGAGACACGCCGTGGCAGAGAAGGAGAGGAACTGGGTTTCTTATTAGCCTTTTTGGAAACAGAATGTTGAGATGAAGGAGGAACCGATGGTTGTGATGTTGGGGTACATAAAAAATCTTCACGAGATGGCTGTTTTTTGGAAGTCCAGGTGTCTGATTTTGGGGCTCGAGATTTAGCAGAACCCGTTGAAGGGTAAACCATAGAGTGAGCAGGTGAGAGTGGGGACATTGAACGGGCGATCTTTCCGCTGGCCGATCTGACGACTGTGGCACTAAAGGGGAGATCACAAGTCTGCATGGCTGCCTCCTTTGTTGGCCGAGGAAAGGCAAGGACAGTGCTGTAGTTACCTGCATGAGGGACAGTGGGCTTTTGACTGGCGAATAACTTTCAAGCAGCAAAGGTCGACACCTTTTCCTTCACTCTGAGTTCCTGAATGAGCCGTTCGTCTTTAAAAATGGGGCAATCTCTAGAGGACGCAGCGTGGTCACCCATACAGTCGATGCATCGAGGGGATGGAGATGGACAAGCATGCTCATGGGCATCCTTGCCACACGTAACGCATCTGGCTGGACTGGAACAGGACTGGCTAGTATGATTGAGCCGCTGACACCGAAAGCAACGCGTAGGGTTTGGGATGTAAGGGCAAACGGAAATTATCTCATAGCCTGCTTTTATGTTCAATGGAAGTTGAACTCTGTCAAATGTCAAGAAGACAGTATGGGTTGGAACCAAGTCCTTGTCAACCCTTTTCATGACTTGATGAACAGCCGTTACGCCCTGGTCAGACAGATAGTTTTGAATTTCCTCGTCTGACAATCTGTCGAGGGAGCGTGTATAAACAACCCCACGTGATGAATTTAAAGTGCGGTGCACTTCCACCTGGACACGGAAGGTGTGTAGCAGTGAGGCACGCAGCAATTTTCGGGCCTGGAGGGCACTGACTGTTTCTAACAACAAGGTGCCATTTCGTAAGCGGGAACAAGACTTTACAGGACTTGCAAATTGCGCCGACACCTTTCTGAATAATGAAAGGGTTGACTGTGGAGAAGTCTTGACCTTCGTCCGACCAAGAAACAACAAGGAACTGTGGCAACAATGGAAGAACTGTCCGTGGCTGAGACTCATTGAACTTACACTTGTGAGCAGACACAGTAGATGATGAGGAAACCATTTCAGAAGTATCCCCCATGATTACCGGCGTCACCGATGGTGCACTCCTTCCTTGTGGGGACCTTCTCTGAGGGCACTCCCACCTTAGGTGATTGTTCACACCTCCCGAGAAATGGACAGAGGGACCAATCGGCACTTTCGGAAGGTATTAGCTCGGGTAATCACTCCTCCCTGGGCCTGGCCGATACCAGGGGGTACGTACATGTCCTACCTGTCTACCTGAGGCGGGGAATTACGCGTTACCCTGTCACTAGCTACACATGGGAATGTGTGGGTCAGCCTTCAGACACGCACAGGAAGGAAGAAAGAGAAAGGGAGGAACAAGGAAAAGGAAAAGAAAGAAGAAGGGTCTCAAACGTCGCAGCGGAGAAAAGGGTAAAGAGAAGAGGTAAGGAAAAAAAGAGGGCAAAGGAAGGACTAAGACTTGCAGCGGAGAAAGCATTGGAGAGAGACCGATTTACAGTTTCAAGCGTCCGTCTCCAGACGTAGGCACTAAACATACTCCCAGGGAGGGAGAAAGGGAAGGGAAGAGGCGGAGGTGACGGGGGAGGGGTGGTGGTAAGGGGGGGGGCAAGATGGGGGATGGGGAGGATGTGGAAAAGGAAGGTACGCAGCTCAAAAAGGAAGGAGGGCCACACTAGCTCGGGGTCCCGTGCTCACTATGTACATATCCACAACCCCCTGGGGGGGGGGGGGGGGGGGGGGGCAATGGGGAGGTAGCTGCCTGCCTCCAGTGGGTTTTTGCCAGGTTTCATAACGAGGATTATGATGCTTTCCCACCATTGCGACAGGAACTCACCCGCAACCCAGATACGGTTGTAAAGGTAGAGGAGGTGTTGCCGGCAGTCCACAGAGAGATGTTTGAGCATCTGACAGTGGATGCGATCGGGTCCGGAAGCTGTATCAGGACAAGCGGCTAGGGCACTGTGGAATTCACACTCATTGAATGGAACATTGTACAATTCAGGATGGCGTGTGTGAAATAAAAGGCTCCAACCACTCTTTCAGGGAGCAGAAGGCCAGTAATTCACAGAAGCGAAACTCAGAGCAAATTGCTCTGCTAAGCGGTTTGCAATTGTGTCGGAGTCAGTACAGACTGCACTATTCAGTGAAAACGCAGGGACGCTGATGGGGCTCCGAGAGCCATAGAGGTGCCTGATCTTGGCCCAAACCTGTGATGGAGAGGTATGGAGGCCAATGGTGGAGACATATCTTTCCCAGCACTCCTGCTTGCGATGGCGAATAAGGCGGTGGGCTCGCGCATGGAGCCGTGAAAGGTAATGAGGTGTTCCAATGAGGGATGCCGCTTCTGACGCTGGAGTGCCCGCCTGCAATCTTTAATCGCCTCAGCGATCTCGGGCGACCACCAAGGCACAGTCCTCTGCCGAGGGGACACAGAACGACAGGAAATAGCAGAGTCTGCGGCAGTAATGATGTCGGTGGTGACTGAGTGAACCACCATATCAATGGTGTCATTGGAAAGAGACTCAATAGTGGCAATGGAGGAGAACAAGTCCCAGTCAGCCTTATTCATAGCCTATCTGCAGTGGCGCCCAGAAGAATGATGCTGTGGCAGTGACAGAAAGATCGGAAAGTGGTCACTACTGCACAAGCCGTCGTGCACACTCCATTGGACAGATGGTAAGAGGCTAGGACTGCAGATCGAAAGGTCAATGGCTGAGTACGTGCCATGCGCCACACTGAAATTTGTGAAGGCACCATCATTTAAAAGGGAAAGGTCGAGCTGTGCCAATACATGCTCAACAGTGCTGCCTCGGCCTGTTGCCACTGATCCACCCCACAGAGGGTTATGGGCACTGAAGTCGCCCAGTAACAGAAGAGGTGGCGGCAATTGGGCTATCAGTGCAGCCAGGACATGCTGCGGGACACCACCATCCGGTGGAAGATACAGACTGCAGACAGTAACAGCCCGAAGCGTCCACACCCGAACAGCGACAGCCTCTAAAGGCGTTTGTAGAGGGACAGACTCGCTGTGAAGGGAGTGAAGGACATAGATGCAGATGCCACCAGATACCCTTTCGTAAGCTGCCTGGTTCATATAATAACCCCGATAGCAACAAAGGGCGGGGATTCACATTGTCGCCAACCAAGTTTCTAGAAGAGCAATGCAGAGGATAGGGTGAAGGCTGAGAAGTTGTCGGAGCTCAGCAAGATGGTGGAAAAAGCTGCTGCAGTTCCACTGGAGGATGACATTTTCCATGGCCGAGAAAGGCGTGAAGAGACTGGGAAGGCAGATTAGGCCACAGCGTCACCTGCTGCCACCGATTGAGTACCTGTGCAAGTGCTATCCATTGAATCTGAGGGACCGGGGAGATCTAGGTCGTCAGCAGACACCAGAATCTCCACATCATCTTCAGACGCAGAGCTTGAAGGTTGTGGTGGGGTGGGTGCCACCGCAAGTTCCTTGGCCTTAGAGGTCTTCCTCTTGGACTTCTCTCACTGCTCCTTGGGTTTCACTGGCTGGGAGGGTTTCACCAATTCAGTCTCTGGGACGGAGTAGGATCGCGAAGCCCTACAACCAGCTGCTTGTGGGCACTTATGCCACTGTCGGGCATCATCCTTCCTGCTTCTGGAAACCTGTGAAGGGAGGGACCCCTTGCGAGTGAGGGGCGCTGAAGAAGCTGGATACTTCTCCAGCTTGGAAGTGGGGACAGACGTCCCCGATGGGTGGGGGCTTGTTGCTCCCGAGGTAGGTGGTGCACGAGCAACAGGGTGAGTAGTGCGCCTCCCCCCCCCCCCCCCCCCCATTGGCAAGGGGGCATGTGGAGTTGTACAGCTCGGCAATCTGGCTAGAATTCGCTGAACTGATGGGGCTAACACGATTGTTGTAGCGGTGGCATATAAAGAAGTCATTCGCACAGGATGTAGTCCATCATATTTCCTCTTAGCCTCAGTATAGGTCATTCGGTCCCGGGTCTTATATTCCATGATTTTTCACTCTTTCTGTAAGATCCTGCAGTCTGGCGAGCAAGGTGAAAGATGCTCTCCGCAGCTGATACAGATGGGGGGCGGGGCACATGGAGTATTGGGATGTGATGGGTGTCCGCAATCTCGACATGTGAGGCTGAAAGTACAGAAGGAAGACATATGGCTGAACTTCCAGCACTTAAAGCACTGCATCGGGGAAGGGATATAGGGCTTGACATCACAGCAGTAGACCATCACCTTGATCTCCTTCAGTAATGTATCACCCTCGAAGGCCAAGATGAAGGTGCCAGCAGCCATCTGATTATCCTTCGGACCAGGATGAATGCGCCGAATGAAATGAACTACTCAATGCTCTAAATTGGCACGCAGCTCGTCATCAGACTGCAAAAGGCCAAGATGAAGGTGCCAGCAGCCATCTGATTATCCTTCGGACCAGGATGAATGCGCCGAATGAAATGAACTACTCAATGCTCTAAATTGGCACGCAGCTCGTCATCAGACTGCAAAAGAAGGTGCCTATGGAAAATAATACCCTGGACCATATTTAAACTATTATGGGGTGTGATGGTAACGAAAACATCCCCCAACTTGTCACAAGCAAGTAACCTTCGTGACTGGGCAGAGGATGCCGTTTTTATCAATACTGACCCAGAGCACATTTTGGACAAGCCCTCCACCTCCCCAAACTTGTCCTCTAAATGCTCTACTAAGAACTGAGGCTTTGTTGACATGAAAGACTCCCCATCAGCTCTCGTACAAACTAGGAACCAGGGCGAATAACTGTCACTGCCATCCTGAGACTTACGCTCCTTCCATGGTGTGGCCAGGGACAGGAACGTTTTGGGATCATATTTCTGAGCATTAAATTGAGCCCAAGAGTGCTTAGAGACTGCTGGCAGCTGGCCACCTGCGAGAGATGATGTACCACACTTCATTGCGGGTCATCTGCCCTGAAGCCACCCACTCCGACCAAGGGCCCTCCCTACGGGCACCACCCAGCCTCAGCAAGGGCCACCTGGCAGGATGGCCATTGCCGGGAGTCCTGATGCCCAGGGAGATAGGCATCTACTCCTTGATGCCGTGGGGAGTTAACAACGCAGGCATCAACAGAGCGGTCCCTGTGTTGTCTGGGGGTTACAACCAACAGGGTACATGGCAGCCCCACCACAATGGGCTGGCTCCCGTGCTGGATATTAGGTGCAAGGAAGTCCATGGTTGTCATCTCCGCAAAAACTAACACTGCACAGTGCATTGTGGAAATCGCACCCAGGAAGGTATCCCCGCCCAAGAGATGGAGAATGAGCGGGACAGAAATGCAACGATGAGAAAGCTGGCTAAAGGTCTCAATGCACAATGGACACCACAATGCACCATGTAATGCGCCTTTCCCCAATTGGCTCGCTCTTCGGAAGAATTTGGAAATATAGAGGTCAAACCCGACAGGGAACCATCACGTATAGGCCGAAACGTTTGAGACTCCTTTTAGTTGCCTCTTACGACAGGCAGGAATACAGCGAGCCTATTCTTACCTCCGAACCTGCAGGAGGAGTACGAGATTGGAGTAATAGAGAATTGTGAAGGTGGTTTGATGAACCCTCTGCCCAGTATTTACATGTGATTTGCAGACTACCCATGTAGATGTAGACGAAAACTGTGATCTTAGCAAAACAAATGCAATGGATTTCCTCCGCCAGCACATAGCAGTGTGCATAATATACAGAGATGGATTCAAGTGGTGGGCCCTAAAAAATGAATGACGAGGCTTGTACAAGCCGGTCCCAGTCTCTACCACAACAATAGCTGTGTTGATTATCATACTGGGATCCTCACTATTTGCGCAGACAACCACTGAAGGAACAACAGTCACTAATATCTGAAAGCATTAGAAACCTCACAACCATTTTAGAAATATAATAGCTAACAAAAAGTTGATATCATATTTCAGATGAAGAGGAATCATAATAAAACTATAATGGCTTGGACAAAAACGGCATTCTAGAATCCCTGAAAATGAAAATATAGATGCTCATCTGCAAAGGGGAATCTTTTAGTATGAGAAAATTCCAGAAACAGAAATAATTTACACATTCATAAAAGAGTTGTCAAGGAACTGGCAAGACAAATGATTAAGAACATCTATTAACAAAGGCAGTCAATATGCATTAATTTGTCCAATAATTCAAGTAATGCCAGGTTTCAGAAGATGAAAGCCTGAAGAAGTTTCACAACAGATACTGCAAGGTTGAAGATCAATCATTGCAGTTACAAGAAACACCTAAATAGGGCCAACCTTGGTGTCACATTCCTGGTTGTCCGTGGCAAGGAACAAGATCCAAGCTCCCCCCCTCCCCCCAATGTGTCAGGTATATAGGGAGCATAAATTGATTGAAATTAACTTTAGAGAACTTGTCCAATAGTTTCCAGTTCCAAACCTCATCAGCTTCTAGCAATATAGCTGTACATAAACTATTTAAACATGTCACAGAAACAGAACTATAGAACTTGTGCACTGCCTTCAACATTTGCAACAAAGTACCAAAACATTTGTTCCTGTAATTTAAGGTAGGCTTATACCCTATGTTTAATGTCTCTGTGTCAATAGAAAGAACATACGCAATATAAAAGAGAATTTATCAGTTTATAGTGCACTGTTAGACAGACAATTCAATTTGTTCTATATAATATTCTTCATCTTCTCCAACCTTTGTTTCAAACATTGCATGTGAAAATTTGTACCTTTAAATTTACCACAACTGTATGTACCTTGATTCCTGAAAGTCCATTTTGATACTGAATAATTTAGAAATGTTGGACTCTAAAGCATACAAAATCAACAGTAAGATGGCTGCATGGGCAAATTCTAAAATCCAGCTTACATAAAGAAGTGCCTATCTCTCATCTTGGCCTGAGATAAGGGCTACCATTCTCTATCCTCTTCATCCAAAATAATATTCTGTTAATAAATGAAAAGCAACAGTTTGCTTTTGTTCTACAATATTGCTTTTATTTTACAAAATAAAAGTAATATTGTAGAACAAAAGCATTTTCATTATTATAATGTTTTACCAAGAACCGACACAAGATTCTGTTAACATAATATTCTTTTGCCCATGAAGCCCAATCCCCAAGCTGCCCATACTTGCAAGCAATTATGCATGTCCTTGGAGCATTCCCCTGTGGACAACACAGGCTGAAGTCCTACCCTTGCACCAGCTCTTCTGAGCCGTACAGCGAGGAGCTGTTTCTCCAATATATTTTTAATTTCCACAATCTCCCATCACTAAATCTCCACTAGCCTTCTTCCCATTCCCTTACCATCTCTTGTTTTCCTATATTCTCATTTCCCTTACTGAATGAGCTTTCCAGGTCAGAGGAAAGCAAATTATGTCCAGTTAAACTGTATTCCATGAAGTCTGCTGTTTGGCGACTGATTTATCTTATTATTTGTTTACCAAAAGCTCATATTGCCTTGTAATGATGTAGGTGCTTGAATCACTAATGAGATTAGTACAAGCTTGTAAAATTTAATAGATAATCCGGTATGGGTGATATATATATCTACTATATAAAACATTAAATTCTTTTGAACATTGTTCAGACATAAAATCTCTAGTGTAACAAATGATGAAAATTTTATACAAAAATAATAGTTGTCCAGCAATGAGTTTACTAGAGTTACAAAAAACTTATTTTAAAGTGAAATTAAAAGAAAAGAAGGGATATGACAGCTATAAAAGGAACAAACATTTGACACATACTTTTATATGCAGTGATTGAATTGCACTATTCTAAATGTCACATAACATAAAGCAAATAAAATTGCAACCTACCCCATGGGAGCAAAAGATTTTTACATCATTTTAAGACAAAACTTCACATAGTGAAGAAATTAACAGCCATTTGATGAATCTGAGTAACATGTTATAAAACTTTGCTTTTAGACATATTAGCTAATACCACACATTGAAATAACATTTATTAATGACATACATTGCTATGAAATGTGAGAAAAACTTTTACACAAACAATGGATGTCCACACATTATGCTGTTATTATTTGTCTAAGTTCTCGTTGTTTCTTGAGAAGAAATGCCATCCCATGCACACGGAAATGCTTATCTAATTCTTCTGATGTTTCAAAACTATCATGGCACACACTACATTTGTTTTCATCAGCTTCGTCATCTGATGATACAGTCACTGGGGAGAATCCATTGTAGGGGTCATAACTATCTTGTTTACAATTAAGATTTTCAGTTACATATTTTTCAACATCTCTTATGCCATGGCAGACTAAAAGGTGCTTCTCAAATGATGGTTGGACAATAAAACACATTCCACATTCCATGCACTGGAAAGAACTAGAATCTGTCTTATGAAGGACAATGTGCGATTCAAATTCAGCTTTATCAATGTGGGTAAACTGACATTTGAAACATTCATACTTATTGTCTTCTTTTTTCACAACTGGGAATATAAGCTTTCCTGAACTGAAGGGTGTAACAGGAGCAGGTGGTTTGTCTTTGGATCCTAATTTTGACTTCTTTTTCTTTTTAGGTGGTTCAGGAGTTTCAGATTTTTCTCCAGAGGAAGTGTTTAGTGGAGGCTCAAGACTTTCACTGTCTTCTGGTTCCATTTTGATGATAGTACCTAACTCTTTCCCTTCTTTCCCTTTCTGTGAATGTTCAATATTAATTTTTTTCAGAAGTGGAGTAAGTTTATGGATCTCTATGTTTTTGTGCTCTTTGCTAAAATGATCCTGAATATCACTGGACTGTATATTAATTAGCTTTTTGCAAATGTGGCACTTGAACTGCCCAGGAGGAGCTTTGGAATCAGTACTACTATGGGGGCCATTAAATGCAAAGCGAGCACTTTCTTTAGTTTCTTCCAATTTTTCTGTCACTATGTTGCTAACAGGTTTCAATTGCCTGGTAGTAGGTATCGCTGTTGTGGGCTGTGTGGCTGTAACTGTACTTGAAACTGGAGTTGCCATCAGTTTAGGAGCAGAAACAACAGCTAAAGTTTTATTGGGGCTATTTGCCTTCTGCAGGTGCACAATTGTTTTAGTTCCTGAAGTAAAAATACTTCCTGAACCTGAGAGAGCATTGTGTTTTTTTAAGCAGTTGTAACATTTGGAAGGAAGCATGGAGTATTGTTCCAATGAAGGAGAATGGAACACAATTTCTCTTTTGCATGAACTACAATTACGAATAACTCTACGGACTTTTAATACACCTCCATCTGTGCTTCTCATAGTTGCTTGTGCAGGCAAAATATTTGCTATTAGAGTATTCTTTTTTAAATCCTGCGTAAGTGTAATGTGTTTTGTTGGAATAAATCTGTTTCCATTTGTCTTCACAGTTACATTGTTGAGCCTGTTGTTGCCGTACTGTCTAATAGGTGGTTTTTCAGCCTGAGAAACCGGTTTCGGTTGTATAGTTTTTGGAGACGACAGCTTCTTCACTGGAAAGCTCCGGGTTAAAATTTTTATTGGAAGACACTTTGGCATATCAGACCTTTGGCTGCTTGCAGAAGTAGTATTATTCCAGTTATTATCATCGATATTATCAACAGATGTCTCTAGGTTGTTGGTGCTAACAGAATTATCACTGCTGTTCATATTATCAGTGGTACTACTAACAGAGGTATTTTTACCCCCATCTCTGCATGCATTGTCAGTACTACAGTCAGATGCTATCATACTGTCTCCTTGTGAGTTAGTCCCCTTAGCACGATCTGCACACGCTGGTGGTCCACTGCACTGGTGTGCTCCAAATACAGCCTTCTGCTGGAAGAAGTTTTTGCATCCAGTACACTCAAACCCAAATGCCAGGCACTTTTTACTGCGGGTATGTTCCAAAACATGCCCAGCAATTTGTTCTTTTGGGGTGAGGCGATCTGGGCATATCTGGCACTGCTGAAATTGGAGAGTCTTTACATCCTTTTTCACATGGGCAATTGCCTTGTGTTGATCAACAGAAATAGTATCAAAGCATGCTATGGGGCATAAGTCACATTTAAACACTGTCTTGATGTGATCAGAAAAGAAGTGCATTTCAAGCAATTCAACAGAATAAAAAAGTGTTGCACACTTTGGGCACCTGAATCGAATACACCGAGACAAATGAAAACATGAATAATTGAGGTGAACCAGGAATGATGCCCAAAGAGAGAAGATACGTCCACACTCAGGGCACGTGTGGGGTCTCAATTTTTGATGATACCTCTTATGAGCACGAAGACTACATATTGATGGTAAAATTAATTTGCATTGCTGACATTCTAACCCAGGATCAACATAACAGTTTGGCCTCAGTAAGTGATTCCTTAAGTCAATAAGAAGTTTCATGCCACATTCCTTGCACACCTCTGGCATTGTTAGGTTTTTGGAGACTTTAATATTACTCATAGCAGTTGTGTAAAGGGCATCTTCTACAGTTGTTCTTTGCTGAGCCTGTTCCTCTGTATGCACTGCAACTGCTGCATTTGTAGTTATCTCGGATGGAGCACCATTTTTGTTGAGTCCAACTGTTGCAGTAGATGAGGGTTTCACAAAAACGTGTTGGGTATAATCTTTGTTTTCGAATGTCTGTTGGTCTGTCCTAAGCTGGTCTTCAGCAAGAGGCGTCACTGTGACATGGAGTGTGTCAGTCAGATATCCTCCAGAGTCTGAGTGTTGTTGTAGGTGGTTCAGAAAGCTGCATCTATTGTAATCAGTGATAAAACGATTGCAGTTTTGACAATGATATTTTATTTGCAAACTTCGCCTCTTCATGTGGAAATCCAAGCTGGATTGCAGCAGATACCTAGAAAGAAAAATCAGGCTGTAGCTTACACAACATACAATAGGCAGGTAATTACAGGTTTATATTTCTCATTGCAAGCTGTTCTTCAGAGGACAGTGTATGGTATAGTGCAGTTACTTCCATGTTCTATGGATGAATCATAATTGCAATCTCTGACTATGATAAGGAATGAGATGGTTTCACAAATACAGTACACTCCCCCCCTCCCTCCCTCCCTCACTCTCTCTCTCTCTCTCTCTCTCTCTCTCTCTCTCTCTCTCTCTCTCTCTCTCTCTCTCTCTGTGTGTGTGTGTGTGTGTGTGTGTGTGTGTGTGTGTGTGTGTGTGTGTGTGTGTGTGTGTGTGTGTGTGTGTGTGTGTGTTTGTTTCGATTTTCCAGAAGCTCAGCACCAATAGCAATCTTGCTTATATGCCTGTCAACCACCAAACCTTAACTACACTGCGAGTGGTTGACCTTTACTTTATGTATTCTACCCATGGCTTACAGTGTAGTATTAAGTTATCAGTAACTCAAACACGCACACAAGTAAAATGGACAATAAAAAAGCTACTCATTCATTCTGTACCTGCTCCTGTACCTGAGGTCATTAATACATGGTTGTGGGGTGGCTCTGAACTTCAAGGTGGTGGAAGACATTTTCACCTTTAATATTTGAATAGCATGAGTAGGTGAGGTGGTGGTGTACAATTCCTGATCAGCAGACTTTGCACTGATGTCTTTGATTAAATTCTAGACCTTTTTGCAGTGCCTCATGGAGTGAGAGCGCACCACACTGCTCATAGCGATCGAGCTTGACAGCCCCTTTGGTCTGATTTGGTCACATGAGCATCATACATAAACAAACCGGCTGAGATGGTTTGAGAATTTGCTAAAAATACTTGACCTTTAAGGTTGCTATTTCATGCTCAGTGTATCTAACCCCACATACATCCATCACATTTCCTTATAAAGAGTGAACCTGAACTCCACCACCAAAGTTTTGGGGGTGGTTCAGGGACATTTTCTGAGTATTTTGGTGCAAGGAACCTGTGGTCTCTGGTGGCTCATTACACAGTAACTACATTTTGTTGAATTTCTTGTTGGCAATTATTATTCTTTGTATCTGTATGGAATTGAAATTATCTGCAAATGTAGAAAATATGTATTGTGTGTCTTGTTTGGAAAGAAACTTGTTCCATTCACTCACGATACTTGCTGTCGACAACAGCAATGCCCTCACGATTGCACTCTGTACTGTTTGTGACTGTCTCAGATTTGTTTTTCTGACGCTATTAGTTGCATATGGATAGGTTTAATGACAGACAGTGGCAAAAGTAGTGTGATGTGGTTTCATCACTGTGGGAACAGTTCAACATAGTGGCTCTGTGCAGCTCTTCCTCTGAATTCAGTGAACCCATACACGAGGTGCATATTGACCAACTCTTCACGAGTAAACCTATCCATATTGAACTCTTCATGAGTAAATCTATCCATACTGCAGTTTATCACTGTTAACATACAAATATCACTACCAGAACAACAAAGCCCCAACAGAAACATGTAGTACCAAATGCGAGCCTGAGGGCCAAGAGTGAAGTGGGCCATATTATTGTCAGCAACAAGTACCATGAATGAATGGAACCAGTCTATTTCCAAACAAGACACTGCACACACCATTAACATATATGCCATTGTGTAGGTATTTTCAGTCCAATACAACTTCAAAGGTAAATGGAGGTAAGAAATTAAACAAAATGCAATTACTCTGTAATATGCCATGGCAGACAATATACTTAAGTCCTAAGAAATATCCCTAGACAAAATCAAACATTTTGTCAGTGGTGTTGTGGTTAACCCTGTGGAAATCTACATTTACCAATGAACATGTTCTAAATGGTGTTACAATAATATATTAAAATAAAACTTATATGCCTTAAAACACACGGTACACATTATAAAAACTATAAATGAATGCAGGTAAAAGTAACTTACCTGTCATGACAAATTGGACAGGTATAGAAATTCTGAGGCTTAAAAGGCTCATCATCTTGTAGAAATGGTTTGTAAGGTGGCAAAGCAGCATTTAGAATTTGGTCATCCCAATGTATCCCACTAGAATTACCATTTATATCTGAGTGATTATCTTCCTGATGTGGGCTCTCACTTACCTGAAACAAATTAAACAATGCATAAAAACGTTGAAGGATTTCAGTTTCCTTCGTGAAAGCGAATAAAATTCTTATACAAAGAGAACAAAAGATACCTTTGTGGTGTGTCATTAAAGATCTGTGTCTAAGAAAGCCATTCAGAGTCAACTACGAACTTAAGCTTGTCAACTACCTATCTTTTGGGACTTGTAAGGTACCCTCCAAAGAGCAAGCCATACAAGTTCTCACAGATTAAATATCGACAGAGCTAATGAAGAAGAATTATCCTGTTGGCATATTCTTTGTCTTTGCCAAAGCACCTGATTATTTTATCTCTAAATTCTGATCAGAAATCTAAAATGTTATGAAATTAATAAAATCACACTTGTATGGGTGAAACCTTTTAAGCTTCATAAAGAAGAAAGAGGCAGTTTTAATAAGATTATGTAGACTTAACTGGAGAATCACTGCTTCTGGAGAACTTAATGTTGAAGTTAAACAGTGAAAAGCACATGTTGGAATGTCAACAATTTTATGAAAAGAATAGACTGTTACTTACCATAAAGATGAGATGCTGACTTGCAGACAGGCACAATGAAAAAAGACTATTAGAGGCAACAGGACAAGGCTATAGAGTGCAGAGTGGGGAGGCTGTAAGGGAGGGAGGGACGAGGTTAATGGGGAAAGGAAAGAAGGGGAACAGAGAAGGGGGAAAAGACTGGTGAATGCATAGGCAGAAAGTAGTGCAAAATGAGGGTGAGAGGACGTGATTTAGGAGGAGGTGATAGGACAGAGGGGGTGAAAACAGTTGGATGGAGGGTGTGAGGACAAATTGTTACCAAAGGTTGAGGCTGGGGTTATTTTGGGAGCAAAGAATGTGTTGTAAGGATAACTTCAACCTGTACAGTTCAGAAAAACTGGTGGTGGAGGGGAGAATTCAAATAGCCTGGGTTGTGCAGCAGTCACTGAAATCAAGTATGTTACTTCCAGCTGCACATTGTGACACAGGTTGTCCACTTTGCTCTTTGCCACAGTTTGGTGGTGACCATCCATCATGGTAGATGGCAGGTTGATAGTTATACCAACATAAAAAACTCAGCAATGTTTGAAGCAGCACTGGTACATGACAGGGCTGCTTTCATAAGTGGCACAGTCTCTGATGGGGTAGGAGATGCATGTGACATGACTGGAATACGTAGTGGTGCGTGGGTAGATTGGGCAGGTCTTGCACCCGAGTCTTCCACATGGATGCAATGCCTGTGGCAAGGACTTGGGATTGGGAATGGCATAGGAATGGACTAGAATGTCTTTGAGGTTGAGTGGGTGATGGAACATCACTTCAGAAGGGGTGGGAAGTATCTAGGGTAGGATGCCTCTATTTTCAGGGCACGAAGACAGAAAATCAAGCACATGCGCCTGACATAAATGTCCACACTATGAGGAAGAGGGTGATAAGTGTGTGGAATCTTCATAGGGTGATCTTCCATAAAATTTCTCAACACACCTTCAGTCCTCCCACCACCCTCAACATGCAGCTACACAAGAGAGCCCCTTCATCACCCAATACCACCCCAGACTGGAGCAATTGAACCACATCCTTTGTCAGGGCTTTTCAGTTGGCAGAATCATGAGGGTATCATTGCAGTGTGTGTGAAGTCTGTTGCATTCAGCCCTAGTCAAGATATATGGCAGAGTTCAGATTTTGAAATAATCTGGCACATTTTGTGACTTACACACACTCCACAATGACTCCCTCTTCATGGCTTTACCAGCTGAAAAGGGCAATGCATATGTTATTCTAAATAAAGCTGAATACGATGCTAAAATTCAGTTGATTCTTGAGGAGGATACCTACCGGACACTGTCACGGGACATGACGTCAAGAATAATAAGGAAGACATTGGAGCTCCTAAAACAGTCATCACTGAAAGCTGCCATTATTAAGAATCTCCACCCTCAGGCACTAAGACCATCTATGTTTTATGGGCCACCAAAGATGCATAAAATGGGTTTTTCTCTTCACCCTATTGTGAACACTTTTGGGTCACCAGCTTTCAGAGTAGCAAAACATCTGGCCAGCCTTCTTAATCAGCGTGTGGGTTACTGTATGCATCACATTCACATCTACATCTTCATCTACATCTACATCTACATCTATATCCATACTCTGCAAGCCACCTGTCGGTCTGTGGCGGAGAGTACCCTGAGTACCTCTATTGGTTTCTCTTCTATTCCAGTCTCGTGTTGTTCGTGGAAAGAAGGATTGTCGGTATGCTTCTGTGTGGGCTCTAATCTCTCTGATTTTATCCTCAGGGTCTCTTCGGGAGCTATACGTAGGAGGGAGCAATATAATGCTTGACTTTTCGGTGAAGGTATGTTCTCAGAACTTTAACAAAAGCCCGTACCGAGCTACTGAGCGTCTCTCCTGCAAGTCTTCCACTGGAGTTTATCTATCATCTCCATAACGTTTTCGCAATTACTTAATGATTCTGTAACGAAGTGCGCTGCTCTCCGTTGGAGCTTCTCTAGCTCTTCTATCACCCCTATCTGGTACGGATCCCACACTGCTGAGTAGTATTCAAGCAGTGGGCGAACAAGTGTACTGTAACCTACTTCCTTTGTTTTCGGATTGCATTTCCTTAGGATTCTTCCAGTGAATCTCAGTCTGGCATCTGCTTTACCGACGATTAATTTTATAAGGTCATTCCATTTTAAATCACTCCTAATGCCTACTCCCAGATAATTTATAGAATTAACTGCTTCCAGTTGCTGACCTGCTATTTTGTAGCTAAATGATAAGGGATCTTTCTTTCTATGTATTCGCAGCACTTTACACTTGTATACATTGAGATTGAATTGCCATTCCCTGCACCATGCATCAATTCGCTGCAGATCCTCCTGCATTTCAGTACAATTTTCCATTGTTACAACCTCTCGATACACCACAGCATTATATGCAAAAAGCCTCAGTGAACTTTCGATGTCATTCACAAGGTCATTTATGTATATTGTGAATAGCAATGGTCCTATGACACTCCCCTGCGGCACACCTGAAATCACTCTTACTTCGGAAGACTTCTCTCCATTGAGAATGACATGCTGCGTTCTGTTATCTAGGAACTCTTCAATCCAATCACACAATTGGTCTGATAGTCTATATGCCCTCACTTCGTTTATTAAACGACTGTGGGGAACTGTATCGAACGCCTTGCGGAAGTCAAGAAACACGGCATATACCTGTGAACCCGTGTCTATGGCCCTCTGAATCTCGTGGACGAATAGTGCGAGCTGGGTTTCACATGACTGTCTTTTTCGAAACCCATGCTGATTCCTACAGAGTAGATTTCTAGTCTCCAGAAAAGTCATTATACTCGAACATAATACGTGTTCCAAAATTAGAGATATAGGTCTATAGGTCCGCACATCTGTTCGACGTCCATTCTTGGAAACGGGGATGACCTGTGCCCTTTTCCAATCCTTTGGAACGCTACGCTCTTCTAGAGACCTACGGCACACCGCTGCAAGAAAGGGGCAAGTTCCTTCGCATACTCTGTGTAAAATCGAACTGGTATCCCATCAGGTCCAGCGGCCTTTCCTCTTTTGAGCGATTTTAATTGTTTCTCTATCCCTCTGTCGTCTATTTCGATATCTACCATTTTGTCATCTGCGCGACAATCTAGTGAAGGAACTACAGTGCAGTCTTCCTCTGTGAAACAGCTTTGGAAAAAGACATTTAGTATTTAGGCCTTTAGTCTGTCATCCTCTGTTTCAGTACCATTTTGGTCACAGAGTATATGGACATTTGGTTTTGATCCACCAACCACTTTGACATTAAGACCAAAATTTCTTAATTTTCTGCCAACTCAGTACATAGAACTTTACTTTCGAATTCATTGAACGCCTCTCGCATAGCCCTCCTCACACTACATTTCGCTTCATGTAATTTTTGTTTGTTTGCAAGGCTTTGGCTATGTTTATGTTTGCTCTGAAGTTCCCTTTGCTTCCGCAGCAGTTTTCTAACTCGGTTGTTGTACCACGATGGCTCTTTTCCATCTCTTACGATCTTGCTTGGCACATACTCATCCAACACATATTGTACGATGGTTTTGAACTTTGTCCACTGACCCTCAACACTACCTGTACTTGAGACAAAACTTGTGTCTTGAGCCATGAAGTACTCTGTAATCTGCTTTTTGTCACTTTTGCTAAACAGAAAAGTCTTCCTACCTTTTTTAATATTTCCATTTACGCCTGAAATCATCGATGCAGTAACCGCTTTATGATCGCTGATTCCCTGTTCTGCATTAACTGTTTCAAATAGTTCGGGTCTGTTTGTCACCAGAAGGTCTCATATGTTATCGCCACGAGTCGGTTCTCTGTTTAACTGCTCAAGGTAGTTTTCAGATAAAGCACTTTAAAAAATTTCACTGGATTCTTTGTCCCTGTTGCCATCCGTTATGAACGTTTGAGTCTCCCAGTCTATATCCGGCAAATTAAAATCTCCACCCAGAACTATAACATGGTGGGGAAATCTACTCGAAATATTTTCCAAATTATTCTTCAGGTGCTGAGCCACAACAGCTGCTGAGCCCAGGGGCCTATAGAGACATCCAATTACCATGTCTGAGCCTGCTTTAACCGTGACCTTCACCCAAATCATTTCACAATTCGAATCTCCGTCAATTTCCTTCGATACTATTGCACTTCTTATCGCTATAAACATGCCTCCCCCTTCACTGTCCAGCCTGTCTTTGCGGTATACATTCCAATCTGAGTTTAGGATTTCATTACTGTTTAAGTCTGGTTTCAGCCAACTTTCTGTCCCTAGGGCATTGTTACCATTTATTAATGAGAGCAGTTCTGGGACCTTTCTATAGACGCTCCTGCAGTTTACTATTAGTACATTAATATTGTTATTCCCTGTTGCATTTTGCCTACTCCTACCTTGCCGCGTCTCAGGAGGCGTCTTGTCGGGCCTAGGGAGGGAATTCCCTAACCTAAAAAACCCCTATGTGCACTCCACACGTACTCCGCTACCCTTGTAGCCGCTTCCGGCGTGTAAAGCACACCTGACCTATTCAGGAGGACCCTACATTTCTCCACTCGATAGCGGAGGTTGAGAAATTTGCACCCCAGATCTCCACAGAATCGTCTGAGCCTTTGGTTTAAGCCTTCCACTCGGCTCCAAACCAGAGGACCGCGATCGGTTCTGGGAACGATACTACAAATAGTTAGCTCTGATTCCACCCCGCGAGCGAGCCTTTCCGCCTTCACCAATTCCACCAACCGCCTGTACGAACTGAGAATGACCTATGAACCCAGATGGCAGGAGTCATTGGCACCAATTATTTTATCCACCAAATTAAACATCTGCTTCTTGGGCAATGGGATATAATGGTCAGTTTTGGTGTGGTCTTCCTATTTAAGCATTTTCCTTTCAAAGACTGCACAGATCCCCTCTCCCAGTTATTTGATAGTACAGTTGTGGGATTGTTTAAGCCCACATTGCCATCACCATATGTCCTATATGGCAGCCAGTATTTTGACCAGTTGGATGGCGTGGCAATGGAAATTACATTAGCTACATCCATAGCCAACCTTTTTATGGAGAAATCTGAATACTTTGCTTTGGACACAGCTCCCAAAAAGTCAAGTTGCTTTTATCATTATGTTAATGACACATTAATCATCTGTCTCCATGGATGTGAAAAACTGGGAGACTTCTTAGAACACCTGAACTGCATTCATGACCTCATTAGTTTTATGATGTAAGTAGAGACAGGTGGTGCATTGCCCTTCCTTGACATCCTCATTCACCAGAAAACCAATGGACACCCCAGTTACAATGTGTACAGGAAACCTACAATACAGATCGGTATCTGCAAGCTCTTAGCCACCACCATCCAGAGCAAAAACATGGCGCTCATCTTAGATGAAGAAAATCTGCAACTAGAACTACGTCACCTCCCAAACGTCTTCCGGACAAATGGTTACAATCACCACCAGGTATCGTGGGCTATTTCTGGCGAGACACCCAAGAAAAACACCACCGAAGAAGAGAACAAGAAACTTCCATTTTGATTTTCTGTGGCACAGTGTTGGGAAAGATTAGTCTCCTCCTGATGAGACACAACATCTCATCAGTATTCAGCTCTTGAGGCCTGCAATGGATGCTCTAGGGCTCAGAATGCCTTGAGTGTACTAAATACCATGTCAGCGTGGCCACTACTACAGTTACCATACAGTACGCACTGTGAAGCAACGCTGAATGGAACACTGGACATGCTTATGCGTATGCAATCCTGAAAAAATCAGCCGTGGCAGCACAAACTTTATAAAATCTACACCCATTTCTACACGATGAAATATCTGCCATTATGAGGATGATGGGATTTTGGGATAGTGTCACAAAAGAATCAGTAGAAATAAAAATATCTGGAAACACCATCAACAAGGATGGCGGTTTGGGGCAAAAACATTATTACATTTGGTGAGGGAGACAGCATCAGTGATGTCACAGCCAGCGGTGCGGCTATATAACAGCGAGGCCGCTGCGACACAGCAGGCATTTATCACTTGACAATTGTCGATGAGAACTCAGCTGATAGCTTGTGGGATTTTTACCACCTGATGTGGCTGGTAGCCCAAGAAGATTTTGTTAATTCATATTTCCCTGAGACAAGCATTCACACAATGTACAGTTTGTTTCTCCTTGGTATTCTTCCTGGTCAGGGTTATTGCAGCCTGCAGATATTGCCAATAAAAGTTTATCATACATACCTAAAAACCTTCCTAGTTACTGGTAAGTTGAGGGCCTAGGCATCAGCTTTATTAGTTTATTTTCTCTTCTGTTGGTCTGATCCCTGCTGGAAACACAGAATGACCCAGAAAGTCACTATCTTTTGCTATAACTGACATTTTTCTTTGTTCACACCACCACACCTAATTGCTACACCATATTGAAAACCTGCTGGAGGTGTTATTGATGTTCTCGAATGGTGAAGATGGAAAAATTAGCATGTCATCAATGAAAGGAAAACAGAAGGGAAACTTGTGCAGAGAGGAATCAATGAAGCACTATCAAGTCTGTACTGAGGTTTTGAACCCGAATGCCATGTACAAAATGTTGGACAGCCCAAAGGTGGCACTTATAGGAATCTTTGAAATGTCGTATGTGACCTTTGGTATCTGTAAGTAAGCCTTTTGACAGACTATAATTGGAAGACTGAAGCACCTGATAATGGATGACAGAAGTCCTGTATATTCGGTACGGGATACTGGTTGGAACTGGTTCGAGCAATGACGGCTCTATAATCTTCACATACCTGAAATCTACTGTCTTTTTTACTGAACCAAATGAATCAGGGAAACCCACACACTGTTGGAAGGTCATATGATGCCTTTTGTTAACAATTCATCTACTGCAACTTTCACTATATGTAACTTATAAGGGGGCAGTTGCTGTGCCTTATAAAAGATGGGAGGTCCCTCTGTAGTTTCAGTAGTATGCACTGTAACCTCTTAAAGCTGTGACACTGGTGGGCAAGGGGTTGAGAAGTGCTAAATGTATGTGCATGGGAGACTAAGTACATAGTCACTAACTTATGGGTGAGTCACTGATACAAAAGCAAGGTTTTTGTAGAAGATAGGCAATGTCATCCGTGATGATTTTGAGTGATAAAGTGTTAGCTATTTGCACAGCTTCTCTTAGGGAGGAGTGTGTGTTCTTGTCATATTTAGATTCTAGAAAGTCCAAATCAAGAAAGCCTTGGTGGGCAACTCACCAACATATCTATATTTATTATTATCCTTTTTGGTCCCTTCCTACCCCTTCTATATATATAAGGGGTAGGAAGGGACCAATCGGGAAAGCGCTGGTAGATAGGCATAATAATAATAATAATAATAATAATAATAATAATAATAATAATAATAAAAAACACAAAATTTTGAGCTTTCGCAACCAGCGGTTGCTTTGTCAGGACACACACACACACACACACACACACACACACACACACACACACACACACACAGATATATATATATGTCTGCTTGTGTCTGTGTATGTGCGGATGGATATGTGTGTGTGTGCGTGTGTGTGCGAGTGTACACCTGTCCTTTTTTTCCCCTAAGGGAAGTCTTTCCGCTCCCGGGATTGGAATGACTCCTTACCCTCTCCCTTAAAACCCACATCCTTTCATTTTTCCCTCTCCTTCCTTCCTTCCTGACGAAGCAACTGCCAGTTGCGAAAGCTCGTAATTCTGTGTGTGTGTTTGTGTGTTTTGTTCATGTGCCTGTCTGCCGGCGCTTTCCCGCTTGGTAAGTCTTGGAATCTTTGTTTTTAATATATTTTTCCCATGTGGAAGTTTCTTTCTGTTTTTATATATATATATGACACAAGCAGACATATTTAAAGGCAAAGAGTATGGGCAGAGATGTAAGTCGAGGCGGAAGTGTGGAGGCAAAGATGATGTTGAATGACAGGTGAGGTATGAGTGGCAGCAACTTGAAATTAGCGGAGATTGAGGCCTGGTGGATAACGAGAAGAGAGTATATACTGAAGGGCAAGTTCCCATCTCCGGAGTTCTGACAGGTTGCTGTTAGTGGGAAGTATCCAGATAACCCAGACGGTGTATCACTGTGCCAAGATGTGCTGGCTGTGCACCAAGGCATGTTTAGCTACAGGGTGATCCTAATTACCAACAAACACTGTCTGCCTGTGTCCATTCGTGCAAATGGACAGTTTGTTGCTGGTCATTCCCACATAGAAAGCGTCACAGTGTAGGCAGGTCAGTTGGTAAATCACGTGGGTGCTTTCACACGAGGCTCTGTCTTTCATCGTGTACACCTTCCGGGTTACAGGACTGGAGTAAGTGGTGGTGGGAGGGTGCATGGGACAGGTTTTACACTGGGGGCAGTTACAAGGGTAAATAGAACCAGCTGTATCCTGGTGCCTGGGACTGTATTTAGGCCAGCTCATGTGCCCTGAGCAGCCGGTTCACTGTCAGTCGGCTTCCTGGGCCAGGCGCCAAATACAGTTGCATTTCATCAATCAGGAGCTCACTCTGGAGTCATCGCTACACCAGCATCACAGTTTGCTTCCGTATTTGTGTCCTAGATCTTCCAACATGGCTGCACCTTCAAGATGATGTGCCCCTGTGCAGTAACTAATCTTTGGATTTGTAATTTATATTTATTCTGTTCTTGTCACCACCTTCATCGAACTTAGCTTTGGATCGAGATTTTGATAAATCCCTGAGCCTTATTTTTTTGACCACCATTGTTGGGCACATTAATTACTACTGTCAAGTACGTAGAAGTGGCCGCTGTAGTCAAATGCTGGAAGCAAAGTAGTTTCATTCATGTAGATCGATTTTTGGCATAGGAGGAGGAGGAGATTAGTGTTTAACGTCCCGTCGACAACAAGGTCATTAGAGAAGGAGCGCAAGCTCGGGTGAGGGAAGGATGGAGAAGGAAATCGGCCGTGCCCTTTCTAAGGTATTTGCCTGAAGTGATTTAGGGAAATCACGGAAAACCTAAATCAGGATGGCCGGAGATGGGATTGAACCGTCATCCTCCCGAATGCGAGTCCAGTGTGCTAACCACTGCGCCACCTCGCTCGGTGATTTTTGACATACTTTCATAATATAATGACCTCTAATGTCTAACGAAGTGTTTGGTTTCTTGCACTGAGGGGAGCACTTATACAAGGCAGTTCTGAAGCACATGTGGAACCAGCATAATCATGCAATCTATGGCCACTGGTAGCACCCTCGGTGGTGAGCAGCACTGGTCAGTTTGCTGTTGTCAGATGATCACAATGCATCTTTGTCGCCAGAAGGTACTGACCTGTTGTGGGAGCATACGGAGTCTAATGCGTTTGATTGTGCTCAGACACTGTCATCCGAGGTGAAAGCCAAGATAACTGCTGCCATTCCATGTATATCTGGCCATGACACACTGGTTGCGGTTGGCTCTGCTCAGTAGCTGCCAGCTATGCTGAAGCACTTTACATCTGCCAAGTATATGTTCTGCTGGTGGCTGATGGATAGCAAGGGCACCCCATATCTTAACACAAAAATACGATCTGCCATCTGTAATTTAGCCTCTTGTGTGAGACCTTCATTACAAATTAAGGACACTTTAATGCAGTGAGGCAAATTAACTTGCCCATATGCCCACAATATACTGGCTGGTACTAATGCAGGATAAACCAGACTTTGTAGATAACCTCGGAATGTTAGGGTGCCCATCCATTCAACTGCTCAGAGAAAATTGGCAGTCATTTTTGTTGCTCAAGTCAGTTTCACAGTCTCTGAAGTAATGCTGTCTTGGCCATCTGTTAAAAGTAGATGGTTATAGAACCTCATCATTGATGATAGAAGCATACTCTCCTGTGCGATGTAATAATGTGGAATATTTCACTGTATTCTCAATAACAATGTGAATGAAGAACATTTACTCTATGGTGGCTAACCATGTTTGTGATTGATCTGGTAGGAATTGAGGCAGTTTTGATAACATGTGGTGGACAACAGAAACATTGCTGGAAAAGTGTCTGAATGGCACTAAAGTGAGTTGATCTGGGAGTGTCATCAGGCATAAGCCCATCGACATGGTAAGGAACATGGAAATCTTCTGATACGGCTTGACCACCCAAGCCCCACCAAGCAGTAAAAATGGATCTGTCACCTCAAAAACTGGTGCAGTAGCACAGTTCGAACTGGGAGGTGTAAGAATTCAGTGTTGCACCTGCACATTAGGATCTAATGTAGGTCCTGTAACACATGCAGGTATCAGTTTCTGTTGTACCTCCATGAGATAAGTCAGTCAGATCTGTGGGAGGCACTTTCACTAGCATCTTAACACATGGGTGACTAATTTTGTTCATAGCACTACACAATCCATGAGAATCTAAACTGACGAAAAGTCCCAATGACCTTTGATGGTCCGCAGTATTCAATATATTGTCAGGAAGGTTGGTAGTGCTGAACGTTTGTCAAGTTTATAAAAAAAATATATAGCTGTTGGCCACCAACATGGGATCTTCGTAGCAGTTAGTATGCAGAATAACATGTGGATAATGCTGCCATTTTACCACTTTATTCATGTAAATCCATAGAATAATAAATGGACACTTCAGTCACCTGAGTACACAACAAGACAATGTTGTTGTTGTTGTCTTTAGTCCTGAGACTGGTTTGATGCAGCTCTCCATGGTACTCTATCCTGTGCAAGCTTCTTCATCTCCCAGTACCTACTGCAACCTACATCCTTCTGAATCTGCTTAGTGTATTCATCTCTTGGTCTCCGTCTACGATTTTTACCCTCCACGCTGCCCTCCAATGCTAAATTTGTGATCCCTTGATGCCTCAAAACATGTCCTACCAACCGATCCCTTCTTCTAGTCAAGAGCAAGACAATAACAACAAAGAAAAACAAAGACAATAATCAGTTTACAGAAATACACTCTTTCACTGTTCTTAATGTTGATTTTGTAATGTCAATTTTTAGCAGTCAGCGACACCACAGATGTTTATGTACAGGTCATATTGCAGAAGTATGCTGCAGCACATTGGGAACCAGGCACTGACTCCATCTGAATCACGTTAACAACATATCTGACAGTGATCCTGTGCTTGTACTTAACAAAATTTTGCTACATACAAAAGTGCAAGAAATTCCAGTGGCTTTTCTTTTTGATACCAGCACATCAGTTTGAGACATGTACTTTTATGCGGGCACTCCCTCACTTAGCAAAATGTAATCAAAGTTGTGGGTATGTGGACATCATTAGGTTCCACCTTTAGGTTGTGTGCAACTGGCAGTCACCTATAGTCAGGTGTCTCAAATGTTGTCATTTGTGGCTGTGGCGTATTGAATGGTTGAGAACATTTTGGCCTTATTGAATATTCTGCCTTTGGAGTTTCATTACATCATGAACTACACTCTATCAGTTTGGCTCACTGGTTCTCTATGGGGTGTAAACTAGCTCGCATCTGTGGAAGAAGTCCACATGTGCACGCTGGGTAATGCTAAATGAGCTAGAACGATAGCTGGCACCAGACTTATCTTTTCTAGAGGATCTCCTGGCCTTGCGCACATGGAAGAAAGCCTGTCAGATAATGGCTCCTGCAGGAGCTGCATGATGTATCCTTCACTTATGTATTTTATAAGTGTATTTCATCATATAATTTCATAATGTAATAAGTGTAAACCATGTGTGTAGCACCATACGCTAAATAAAATAAATACTGGTTCTCTGTGAAGCCACTGATACACTTTGTTAGCAATTTATGTGAACCACATCTGTGATTTTTCTAAGCTCACCTGATACCACTGGCCATTAAGGATGAGGTTAGGATTGCACTAGACAGATTAGAACCTAAATAGGTTTTCTATTTCCACAGTCAGTGGGCTTTGCCCTTAGTGGTCCCTTACTGGTGGTTAGGAAGCCTAGGGGCTTTCTTAAGTTGTGAGGAGTCTTCAAGCAAACCAGTAATGCAGAAGGCTACATTGAATCTTATCCCTTGCTTAGTCTACATGAAATGTCTTCTAAATTTTCAGAGGGAAACTATTTTCTAAAATCAATCTTGCAGAAGCATACTTTCAGTTACATCTTGAGGGAGATTTTAGTTTTTAACACACTTTTCAGAATGAACCAATATAACAAGTTGCCTTTTGGTGCCACCAGTGACCTCTGTCATATTCAAGAGGTTTTGTGTACTGACTACTGCAGTGATTTTGCATTGTCTGAATTAGCTTGATAATATTCTTGACATTGACGCACAAAGGAAGAACATGTCACAGTCTATGCCATATTTTTGCAGCCCTTGCACAAAAAGGTCTTAAGTGTAATTTTTTCAGATATTCCTTCTTTCAACCAGTGGTCAATTATTTAGGCTATATCCTCAATAAGAGGGCCTTTGGCCCACCACTGAGTATGTAGACATCATTCAGAACATGCTTCTGCCTAAATCCATACAGGACCTTCAAGTATTTCTCGAAAAATTGAATTAATATGCTCGGTTTATACCCAGGCAGCCTCCATAGCCCACACACTAAATCATCTCTGTAAAAAGGGAGTCCACTTTCAATGGTCAGAAGAATCGCACCTGGATTTTTAGAAATTAAAATCAGCTCTTCATTCAGCACAATACCTTAATGACTAATCAGCCCCCACTTCCCATAGGTATTGGCAAAAAAATGCATCTCCACATGGCACCAGGGCTGTTCTCTACCATAAATTAAACATACATGTCATACACCAGCTCTTATGTAAACACTGTTTGGCCTTTTACATCAACATGACTACCACCCAGTTATCAGTCAAGATGACTGGCCATAGGCATAGGGTATATACAGACAACACACAATGTACTGTTGCAGAGAATGCACTACAACATGACAGTCATGATCTCGGTGCCTGTTTCATCACGCGTGCCGTCTAGATTCTTCCCCCAGACACCAGTTTTTCAGAACTCTGCAGGTGGGAACTAGCACTACATGTCCTTGGTTCTCGCCACACACCTCACCTTAATTTCTTCTGTCTCAGCATTTCTTCGTAGTAATTACTCCATTTCAGTTTTCTACATCTTCCATTTTCTGACTTGTCTGTTTTTCACTGTCCTGCCTCTCACATCTGTTGTGTACAATGCACTTAGCTTTTCACTCTTATTAACTCATGCACGACATTTTAATAGCAATCTCTGTCTTGCACACTGCCCTGTCTTCCACCGTTAAGCTCTCAGGTTTTCAAATCTCATCTGCTGCAGTCCTCAACAATCATTCTTTCCTTCTCATCCCCTCTGGTAAGTCTCCCCTGACCCAGGGTTTTGGACGACTTTTCTGAACTATACCCCTTTCCCTAAGCCTCTCCAGTCCTTTTCTTTCACCCCTCTTTCTTCCCCTTCAACTTTTCTGCCAGAAGAAGGAGCTACTGACTCCAAAAATTTGTAAAAGTTAAATCCTTTTGTGTGTGCGTTCCCCGCTGGTGATTGGTGAGTAGATTTTGTATCTATCCATTTACATTATATTATCAACACCTGATTATTTTTGTTGTTATAAATTAAACAATGGTACGGAGAGGCAACAAAATTATGTGAAAGTCACTTACCCAGCACCAGAATGTTATTCACAGACCAAAAAGGAAGCATTAGCGATCTTATTGGGCGTACATAAATTTCACACTTTTTGCATGGTCACAAATTTCATCTTATTATTGACCACAAACTGCTATTGTCGCTTTCTGGACTTACGCCAAAATTGCTTGCGTGAACACCACATCGCCTTCATCAATAGGCTCTCTATTTGACAAATTTCCAGTAATCCATTCACTATCATGCTTCACCTCAACATTATCTACTGGCTTTGTATGGATGGTAATTTTGCACAGGTGGGTCGCCAGTGTGCGACTTGGCAGGCACATCAGCCATCCATGCCCCAGTCAATCTCTCTGTGGCCAGTGTAACACCGAAGCTGTGAATACCAGGCGTGAGTCGTGCTTCGGTAGCTCAGTTGGTAGAGCACTTGCCCGCAAAAGGCAAAGGTCCCGAGTTCGAGTCTCGGTCGGGCACACAGTTTTAATCTGCCAGGAAGTTTCATAAAATCATTTAGATGTGGAAAGGCATAGTTGTAAGATTCTATAAAGGTTATGAGGAAGAACTTGCTCCTCTTCCAGCAGCAGTTTATCATAATTCACAGGATCAATTATGGGTACCCTGTGAGAGGTAGAAAGTGCAGGTCATTCTCATTTTCAAGAAGGGTCGTAGGACAAATGCACATAATTTCAGGCCTATATCATTGACGTCAATTTGTTGCAGAATTATGGAATATGTTTTATGCTGAAGAATTATGATTTTTAAAAAAATGAAATCTCCTCTGTAAAAATCAACATTGTTTCTGCAAACAGAGATCCTGCAAAACTCAGCTAGCTCTGTTCCTCCATGAGATCCACAGCACTGTAGACAATGGCACTCCGCTTGATGCTGTGTTCCTTGACTTCAGGTAGGCATTTGACACTGTCCCACACTGCCATTTAGCAAAAAAAAAGGTACAAGTTTACTGAGTATCAGACCACATTTGTGACTGGATTCAAGCTCTACTTGAATATAGAATGCAACATGTCACCCTTAATGGAACAATACTGATAGATGTAAAGGTAATTTCTGGAATGCCTCAAAGGAGTGTGATAGGATCGTTACTGTTTGCAATATATATATAAATGAAGGTGTCGGGAGCTCTTTAATACTGTTCACTGCAGATGATGCAGTTGTGTAGCAACGTCGGAAGACAGTATCAATTTGCAGAATGACCCACAGAGGATTGATGAATGGTGCAGGCTCTGGCAGTTGACCCTGAACATCAATAAATGTAACATACTGCACATACATAAGAAAATAAATGCACTTCTGTACAACAACATTGTTTACGACAAATTGCTTGAACTAGTGTCTGCTGTGAAATATCTAGGAGTAACCTTAAATACCTAGGAGTGACCTTAAATGGAATGACCGCATAAAGCAAATAGTCAATCTGGGACCTTTACCAGGTAGAACTCGCAAAAGAGTTAGAGAAGATCCAACAAAGAGCAGTGAAAATCTCCTCTATAAAAATCATCATTTAGTCAGTGCGAGAGCATTACAGAAATGCTCAACAAACTCCAATGACAGACCCTTCAAGTGAGGTGTTGTGCATCACGGAAAGACTTACTACTGAAATTTCGAGAGAATACTCTCCGGCAAGTGTCGGACAACATATTACTTCCTCCCACATACATCTCGCAAAATGACCATTATGAGGAAATTTGACACATTACAGCTTATACAGAAGCTTACCAAAATCATGCTTCCCACACACCATTCATGAGTGGAACAGAGATCAGTTAGTGGTACCAAAAGTACCCTCTGTCACATATTACCAGGTGGCTGCATAGTAATGATGAAGATGTAGATGTAGGAACAGCAGAGGCACCACGTGATGCTGGTGGCTACAATATGAGGGTTGCTATGTCAGCACCGCAACCAATACCAGTAGCAGCACCCTAGTCAGCGGCCTCCTATCAGGGATTCCACCATGGGCGCAGTTACAACCACATCACAGTGTACTTCACTTGCGGGTTACAGAGGATGGCCATCTGGTTCCCCCTTCCAGCAGGCTGAAGAGCAAACCCATGGACGTTTTTCTGGTTTTGCCGATGGTTGAATTATCAGATCTGCTGAGTTCCTCAGGGTGCCTCTGCTTCCAAGAGTGATGAGACTTATCTGCACTCCATGGGCTGGTATAACATTTCCATATAGTGTGTGTGGTTTCCAACACCGTAAAATGTATTTGTAACTGTGGCTAATATTATAATTTCAATACAGAGGCCCAACAAAATAGTTGTGCTTGGTCTTATATTAATTTCGTTGATAAACTATTATTGTTTGTTCTGCTGGATTTACATATTCTTGGAGACATACTGAGTCTTAACTTTATCTTTGATAAGGGTAGAAGACCCCCCCCCCCCGACCCCCCCCTCCCCCCATGAACCATAGACCTTGCCATTGGCGGGGAGGCTTGCGTGCCTCAACGATACATACAGATAGCCGCACCATAGGTGCCACCACAACGGAGGGGTATCTGTTGAGAGGCCAGACAAACATGTGGTTCCTGAAGAGGGGCAGCAGCCTTTTCAGTAGTTGCAGGGGCAACAGTCTGGATGATTGACTGATCTGGCCTTGTAACACTAACCAAAACAGCCTTGCTGTGAGAATGTCATTATCAGGAGAAAAGAAACTGGCATTCTACAGATAAGTGTGGAATGTCAGATCACTTAATTGGGCAGGTAGGTTAGAAAATTTAAAAAGGGAAATGGATAGGTTAAAGTTAGGTATAGTGGGAATTAGTGAAGTTTGGTGGCAGGAGGAACAAGACTTCTGGTCAGGTGAATGCAGGGTTATAAATACAAAATCAAATAGGGGTAATGCAGGAGTAGGTTTAATAATGAATAGGAAAATAGGAATGTGGGTAAGCTACTAAAAACAGCACAGCGAACGCATTGTTGTGGCTAAGATAGACATGAAGCCCACGCCTATGACAGTAGTACAAGTCTATATGCCAACTAGCTCTGCAGATGAAGAAGAAATTGAAGAAATGTATGATGAACTAAAAGAAATTATTCAGATAGTGAATGGTGACGAAAATTTAATAGTCATGGGTGACTGGAATTCAGTAGTAGGAAAAGGGAGAGAAGGAAACATAGTAGGTGAATATGGATTGGGGATAAGAAATGAACGAGGAAGCCGCCTGGTGGAATTTTGCACAGAGCACAACGTAATCATAGCTAACACTTGGTTTAAGAATCATGAAAGAGGGTTGTATACGTGGAAGAAGGCTGGAGATACTGACAGGTTTCAGATAGATTATATAATGGCAAGACAGAGATTTAGGAACAAGGTTTTAAATTGTAAGACATTTCCAGGGGCAGATGTGGACTCTGATCACAACTATTGGTTATGAACTGTAGATTAAAACTGAAGAAATGGCGAAAAGGTGGGAATTTAAGGAGATGGGACCTGGATAAACTGACTAAACCAGATGTTGTTCAGAGTTTCAGGGAGAGCATAAGGGAACAATTGACAAGAATGGAGGACAGAAATACAGTAGAAGAAGAATGGATAGCTTTGAGGGATGAAGTAGTGAAGGCAGCAGAGGATCAAGTAGGTAAAAAGATGAGGACTGGTAGAAATCCTTGGGTTACACAAGAAATATTGAACTTAACTGACAAAAGGAGAAAATATAAAAATGCAGTAAATGAAGCAGGCAAAAAGGAATACAGACATCTCAAAAATGAGATCAACAGGAAGTGCAAAATGGCTAAGCAGGGATGGCTAGAGGACAAATGTAAGGATGTAGAGGCTTATCTCACTAGGGGTAAGGTAGATACTGCCTACAGGAAAATTAAAGAGACCTTTGGAGATAAGAAAACCACTTGTATGAACATCAAGAGCTCAGATGGAAACCCAGTTCTAAGCAAAGAAGGGAAAGCAGAAAGGTGGCAGGAGTATATAGAGGGTCTATACAAGGGCGATATACTTGAGGAAAATATTCTGGAAATGGAAGAGGATGTAGATGAAGATGAATTGGGAGATATGATACTGTGTGAAGAGTTTGATAGAGCACTGAAAGACCTAAGTCGAAACAAGGCCCCGGGAGTAGACAACAGTCCATTAGAACTACTGACAGCCTTGGGAGAGCCAGTCCAGACAAAACTCTACCATCTGGTGAGCAAAATGTATGAGACAGGCGAAAAAAAATACCTTCAGACTTCAAGAAGAATATAATAATTCCAATCCCAAAGAAAGCAGGCAAGGAGATGTGAAAATTACCGAACTATCAGTTTAATAAGTCACGGCTGCAAAATACTTTACAGATGAATGGAAAAACTGGTAGAAGCTGACCTTGGGGAAGATCAGTTTGGATTCTGTAGAAATATGGGAACACCTGAGGCAATACTGATCCTACAACTAATCTTAGAAAAAAGATTAAGGAAAGGCAAACCTACGTTTCTAGCATTTGTAGACTTAGAGAAAGCTTTTGACAATGTTGACTGGAATACTCTCTTTCAAATGCAAAAGGTGGCAGGGATAAAATACAGGGAGTGAAAGGCTGTTTACAATTTGTACAGAAACCAGATGGCAGTTATAAGAGTCAAGGGGCGTGAAAGGAAAGCAGTGGTTGGGAAGGGAGTGAGACAGGGTTATAGCCTCTCCCCGAGGTTATTCAATCTGTATACTGAGCAAGCAGTAGGTATTAAAATCCATGGAGAAGAAATAAAGACCGAGGTTTGCCGATGACATTGTAATTCTGTCAGAGACAGCAAAGGACTTGGAAGAGCAGTTGAACGGAATGGACAGTGTCTTGAAAGGAAGATATAAGATGAACATCAACAAAAGCAAAACGAGGATAATGGAATGTAGTCAAATTAAGTCGGGTGATGCTGCGGGAATTAGATTAGGAAATGAGACACTTTAAGTAGTAAAGGAGTTTTGCTATTTGGGGAGCTAAATAACTGATGATGGTCGAAGTAGAGAGGATATAAAATGTAGACTGGCAATGGCAAGGAAAGCATTTCTGAAGAAGAGAAATTTGTTAACATCGAGGATAGATTTAAGTGTCAGGAAGTTGTTTCTGAAGGTATATGTATGGAGTGTAGCCATGTATGGAAGTGAAACATGGACGATAACTAGTTTGGACAAGAAGAGAATAGAAGCTTTCAAAATGTCGTGCTACAGAAGAATGCTGAAGATTAGATGGGTAGATCTTATAATTAATGCGGAGGTACTGAATATGACTGGGGAGACGAGGAGTTTGTGGCACAACTTGACTAGAAAAAGGGATCGGTTGGTAGGACATGTTCTGAGGCATCAAGGGATCTTCTGAGGCATCAACGGATCACCAATTTAGTATTGGAGAGCAGTGTGGAGGGTAAAAATCTGTAAGAGGGAGGCCAAGAGATGAATACACTAAGCAGATTCTGAGGGATGTAGGCTGCAGTAGGTACTGGGAGATGAAGAAGGTTGCACAGGATAGAGTAGTGTGGAGAGCTGCATCAAACCAGTCTCAGGACTGAAGACCACAACAACAACAACAACAACAACAACAAAAGGGTAGAAGCTAAACAAGTGAATTAAAATTTGTGCCACGGCTGGGACTTGAACCCAGGTCTCCTACTTCCTAGGCAGATGCGCCATCCCCTACATCACCCAGGCAGCACACCTGCCGGACTACACTAGTCCAATGCCCCTCCAACAAAAACTTCAACTTCAACTTTAATTCATTTCTTCAGCTTCTTGCTTTATCGAAGATAAAGTGGAGACTCAGCATATCTCCAGAAAATTGTAATTCCATCAGATCAATAGATCACCCACAGCTGAGGTATACACAGCATTTCCCCCATTAGTACAAAGCTGAGGTCCTATTCCAGTATAAGAGAGTCCTGGCAATACTGGTGGTTTAAAAAGGGAATATCAAGAGGGGCCGGCCTTGGGACAAGTTTTACTTCATTTTTTCAGCTTTTATCCACTATGGACTGCAGGCAGTGGCAAGCATGGAATTACATGGGCCCCCTACATTCCTAATAAATAGGAGGTATAAAAACACTTAATTAAAATGAATATTATGAAAAGGATAGATAACGACTTAGCATGTAGAGGAGACACTGAATCACCGACAGGCACAATGAAAAGACTGGTATACATTTAAGCTTTTGACTGAAAGGCTGTCTTCTGAATTAGAAAACACAAACACAAGTCTCATACACATGACAACAGTTTCTGGCTACTGAGGCTGGACTGCAAACTGCATCATTGCTTCATGGGAGCAAAAGTTTGTCATGGTTGGTAGAGGTAAGGAGGGGTCTTGAGCAGAGAAGGGAGGTGTAATGCTGCTTGTGGGATTGGTTGGTTTAAAAGAGGGGGGAAGGGACCAAACTATGAGGTCATCGGTGCCTTGTTCCGAAGGAAACAATGCCACAAGGGTGAGCATAAGAGAAAGAGACTTATAACACAAAACAGAATGAAAGGAAAAACCACAACAATGACTGAAGGGCAACAAAGACTTAAATGGACAAAAGGGGACAATAAAACGACAAAGACACAAGAAACAGGCGGAAGAGGTTAAAACAAGAAAGCAGGTTACCATGGCTCGCTGACCTTGAGGATAAAAAGGAAAAGCCAGCCACTCTGCAACAAATTAAAACCTACACCCTCAAGCACTAGGGTGGAGGACACACAGGGACAAAGGACATGTGCTGAAACTTAGAGCAAATGATAAAACTCACCCTCACAAATAAAACGTAAAACTAAAGCTGCTGTTGAGGCACCAAAGGTAGGGTGCTGGGAAAGTTTGAAGTCTGCCGCAGAGCGGCTAAAGATGGGCAAACCAGCAAGAGATGGACAACCATCATTCATGAGCCACAGCGACACCAAGGTGGGCCCTTGCAATGTAGGAGGTAACCATGCGTCAGCCACGTATGGCCAATGGGGAGCTGACAGAGAACCACAGAGTCCCTGCGAGAGGTGTGCATGGAGGTCTTCCACACATTTGTAGTTTCTTTAATGGCACGCAGCTTGTTGTGCGTATTGAGGTTATGCCATTCCATCTCCCAAAACTGCAAAACCTAGCGGCGTGATACTGAATGCGGGTCAGTTTCAGAGAAGCCGATCTCCATAAGCAGTTTCTCCATAGCCTCTTTGGCCACCCTGTTGGCAATTTCGTTGCCTGGGATTCTGACGTGCCCTGGGGTCCAGACAAATACTACTGAATGACTGGACTGCTCCAGGGCATAGATGGACACCTGGAAAATCACTACCAAAGGATGACAAGGGTAGCACTGGTCGATAGCTTGTAGGCTGCTCAAGGAGTCAGTACACAGGAGAAATGACTCGGCTGGGCATGAGTGGACATGCTCAAGAGCACGAAATATAGCAGACAGCTCTGCAATGAAAACACTGGAGCCATCTGGTAAGGAGTGCTGTTCTGAATGTCCTCCATGAACATAGACAAAGCCAATGAGACCATCAGCCATTGAGCCATCAGTGTAAACCACTTCACAGCCCCGGTAAATGTCGAGAATCGAGAGGAAGTGACAGCGGAGAGTAGTAGGGTTAACTGAGTCCTTAGGGCCATGTGAAAGGTCCAGACAAAGCCGCAGCCTAGATGTACACCATGGAGGTGTTCATAAATGAACCTCAAGTATAAGTGGTAAAGGCAAGGACTCCAGTTCAGAGAGAATAGATCACACATGAACTGGAATTGTAAGCCCTGACCTGGGCCGCCGATGAGGCAGATGAGCAACCATGGGCAGGAAAAGGAGATAGTAATTTGGAGAGATAACTACAACCATGTGCAACGTAACTGGAGAGCAATTGTGAATGCCTAACCTGCAATGAAGGGACTCCTGCCGCCTCCAGGATGCTGGTCACCGGACCCATCCTAAAAGTCCCTGTCACTAGGTAAACATCACAGCGGTGCACTGGGTTGAGTAAATGCAACGCTGAGGGTGCCAACGAACCATAAATCATACTCCCATAGTCAAGGCAGGTTTGAATAACGGTTCTGTAGATCTACCGCAGCGTAGGGCGATCTGCATCCCAGTTGAGGTTGCTCAGGCGGCACAGGGCATTGAGGTGCTGCCAGCACTTCTGCTTAAGCTGACGGAGGTGAGGAAGCCAAGTCAATCGTGCATTGAAAACCAGTCCTAAGAATCGATATGTCTCTACTACAGGGAGGGGATCTTCTATAAGGTAAAGTTCTGATTCCGGATGAGCGGTACGACACTGACTCAAGTTCATAACGCACGACTTTGTAGCCAAAAACTGGAAACCATGCACTAGAGCCCATGACTGCACCTTGTGGATGGCTTCCTGTAGGCATCGCTCAACAACACCAGTACTGGTGGAGCAGTACAAAATGTAGAAGTCATCTGCATACAGAGCCGGAATGCCCTACAGCTGCTGCTAGAACATTATTGGCCACAAAAAATAGAGATACATTCAATATGGAGCCCTGTGGGACCCCATTCTCCTGGATATGGGGGGAACTATGGGTGGCACCAACTTGGACATGGGAAGTACGAAGTGACAGGAAATTGTGGATAAAAACTGGGAGCGGGTCTCGGAGACCCCACTCGTATAATGTGGCAAGGTTATGATGTCACCAGTCATATGCTTTTCGTAAATCAAGAAAGACAGCACCAGGTGTTGGCATCTGGAAAAGGCTGTTTAGATGGCAGACTTAAGGGACACAAGATTATCAGTGGTAGACCGACCCCAGCAGAAGCCACCCTGACATGGAGCCAGTAGACCATGTGACTCCAGGACCCAACCCAACCGCCGACACACCATATATTCCAGCAGCTTACAAAGAACGTTGGTGAGGCTGATGGGCTGACAGCCATCCACATTAAGAGGGTTTTTACTGGGTTGTCCTTAGGGGTCTTATTTTTTGGACTTTTCTCACTGCTCCTTGGGTTTCTCTGGCTGGGAGGGTTTCACTGATTCAGTCTCCAGGACTGAGTACGATCATGAAGCCTTAAGACCAGTTGCCTTTGGGCACTTCAGCCACTGGCAGGTGTCATCTTTCCCATTAGCAGAAACCTCGGAAGGGAGTGACCCAAGAGACCCCTTCCTGGCGAGAGGAGCCGAAGAAACCTTGCACTTCTCTGGCTGAGAAGTGGGGACTGGTGTCCCCGATGGTTTGGAAGGGGGGGGGGGCAGTGCTTCTGAGGTAGGTGGTGTAGTAGCAACAGGAGAGGGGGGGGGGGGAAATGGCCCCCAACATCAAGGGGGCAGGTGTAGCCTTCTGGCTCTGAGAGCCGACTGGAATTCGCGGAACTGATGGGGGTACCACTGCTTTCGTACGGTTGGCGTATGAGGTAGTCAAAGCCACAGGATGTAGGCGCTCATATTTTCTCTTAGGCTCAGTGTAGGTCAGTCGGTCCACAGTCTTTTATTCCACAATTTTCCTCTCTTTCTCTAAAATCCGAGCAAGGTGAATGATGCTCTCTGCAGTTGACAGAGATGGGAGGTGGGGTACGTGGATTATTGAGATGTGATGGACATCCACAACCTCGACATGTGATGTTGGAAGTACAGCGGGAAGACATATGGCTGAACTTCCAGCACTTAAAGCACCGCATCGGGGGGAGGGATATATGGCTTGACATCACAGCGGAATACCATCACCTTGACCTTCTCGGGTAAGGTGTCACCCTTGAAGGCCAAGATGAAGGCACTGGCAGCAACCTGATTATCTCTCAGACCTAAATGGACGCGCCACGTGAAATAAACACTTCACCACTCTAAATTGGTGCGCAGCTCGTCGTCAGACTGCAAAAGAAGGTCCCTGTGGAAGATAATACCCTGGACCATATTTAAGCTCTTATGTGGTGTGATGGTAACAGAAACATCCCCCAACTTGTTACATGCAAGTAAAGTCAATGACTGGGCAGAGGATGCTGTTTTGATCAAGACTGACTCAGATTGCACTTTGGACAAGCCCTCCAACTCCTCAAACTTGTCCTGTGAATGATATACATAAAATCATGGCTTCATCAAACCAAAGGAGTCCTCATCAGTTCTCGTACATATGAGGTACCGGGGTGAATAAGGTTCGCTGCCAGCCATAGCCTGGCGTTCCTCCCATGGTATCGCCAGGGAGGGGAAGGATTTAGCGTCAAATTTTCTTGCATTGTACTGAGACCTGGAACGCTTAGATACTGCTGGTGTTTGAACACCAGCAAGTGATGACGTGGTACGCTTCTTCGCACATCATCCACCCTGATGCCACCCACTCCGACCAGGAGCCCTCCCTACGGGTGCCACCCAACTGTAGCAAAGGCCTCCTGGCAGGATGGCCATTGCTGGGAGTCCCAATGCCCCAGGATGTCCGGCATCTACTCCTTGGCATGAGTGGCGAGTTAATGGTGCAGGCATCAGCAGTGATCTCTGTGTTGTCAGAGGGCTACAACCAGCAGGGTACATGGCGGCTCCACCACAATGGACTGGCTACTGTGCTGGACATGAGGTTCACAGAAGTCCATGGTCATCGTTGGAGCAGAAAGTGACACTGTATAGTGCATGGTGTAACTTGCACCCAAGAGATTTTTGGAAAATGGAGGTCAAACCCTACAGGGGACCATCACATAAAGGCTGAAACGTGTGCAACTCCTTTTAGTCGCCTCTTACGACAGGCAGGAATACCTTGGGCCTATTCTAATCCACAGACCCGCAGGGGGAGCTGCTTGTGGGAGCATGCAGGGGTGTGGTGAGGATAGGGTAGGACGGGTGCATTGGTGGAACAGAAGGCTGTGCAGTGCTGGACAGGGAGCAGGGATAGGTAGGTGAAGGACAGGGGCTACTGACTGTTGAGGCTAAGTTGTGTACATGAACAGAGGATATATTGTAGGGAGAGTTTCCACCTATGCAATTCTGAATCATAGCTAACAACACCAGCTTTTCTGAATTGCACAACTGGCTAGCCTCCCTGCAAAATATCCTACATTCTCATAACCTCCTTGACCTCAACCTTTGCTAGTCCCTGTCCTCTACCTACCAAACCCCTTCTCTGCTCCCTGTCCAGCACTACATAGCCTTCTGATCCACCAGTGTTTTTTCCCTTTCTTCTCTACTTCTTGCGTTTTCTGCTCCCCATCCCCACTCCCTCAACCTTCAAACCTCCCAGCTGCACCTTGCAATCCAACCCCATTTCCTCCATGTCACTACATGCTCCCACAAGCAGCATTACACCTCCCCATCCCTCTCCTTACCCCCACAACCCATGCCAAATTGTTTCTCCCACAAAGAACTGTTGCAGTCTGCAGTCCAGCCTCAGTTGCCAGAGACTGTGGTCATGTGTGTGTGACTTGTGTTTGTGTGAATGTGTTTTCTAATTAAGAAGAGGACCTTTCAGCCAAAAGCTTGAATGTATAGCACTCTTTTCATTGTGCCAGGCTGTGACTCAGCATCTCCTCTATATGGTGAGAAGTAATCTATCCTTTTCATAATATTGTCGTTATACCATCCTGGACTTTCTAGTGTTTGAATTAAAAATCAGTTTCTAGAATGCGCTCAATTGTAATCAAGAGGAATACAACATTTAAAAAGATTACTGTGAAGAATTAAAAAAACAATTACTTAACCAATAAATTAATATTTATTATTCTACAGATCTTGTGTCATATACTGTAGACTTAATGACTTGTACATTGTTACACTTAAGGCTGTTGGGACCCATTAATGGCACTCTAAGGTATGAAATGAGAGACACAATGCAGAGAGCAGAGAAAAGTGGTAGAATTTAGGTTACCGGAGCTAAACAGTAATACAGAGCTCTCAGAGTAATACAATAATACAGAACCTATACTAGAGCCCTACAAATAGCAGATGCTCCGGGCATCTGTCTCAAGGGAGAAGTTTTACTTCAGAGAATTACCTGGTAACTCCATCCACTGCCTAGAAGCTTGTTAAGTGCTGGTGAGATGATGGGTCAACTAAAGGACGCAAGAAATAGTTCGTCACCATGATTCCTGAAGAGCCCAACTCTTTCTATTTAGAGAGAGTTTCCAATCAGATCGCTGGAGCGCTCATGGCTAGCCTCAGTAAGCTCTGACATGTCTGTTTTTCTCACTTGGAGAGCTACTCTCAAATTTATACTTAACATGCTGCTAGTGTTCTCTACTTCTGTTAGCACTCATACCCCTAGATTCAGACACTGTTGAGCAATCAGTTGCCTCCTTAGCTTTTTCTAATGTTTAGAATTAGCCTTCAGTGTAGTAGTTAATCTGATCGCTAACAAATAGTGTTAATCAGACTCCTGAATTCCATGAGTCTCCTGTTGCAAACGTCCTGTTGAGTCCCAGAACCAACGCCTCTCGTAGGTGTCCTGTGACAGTGTTTGGCGCTGATCCAAGTCATCATCCTGCCTTCACTGGCAATCTGTCTTTCTGCATTTGCTCCTCACTGCTTGGAAATTGCAGACTGACCTCAAACCCATCTTCCCTTATCTTGTGTCTGGACATGATACTCAGAGGTCATCTGAGTCATTACAATACATTATTAATATGAAGATATATCTTTAGAACACAATCAATGTCTTATTGATATAAATGTAAGAGCTGTCATATGTTAGTAGGCTTAAGGTGAAGAGAAGAGTAGCTGATTCTCTGTGAGGATGAGGTAAACATCAAAGAAAGTGGCATGCAATTTGGAATAGGATCACATGAAATTTAATTGGGAGAATGAACATAAGGATCCCAAAACCTTTAAAATGGCGTCCTCACCGGGGGTCAGTTACATGCTTTTCACATTAAACCTAATAACAAATGATGATACTTAAATTTTGAAAGTTCCCATCCTTTCCACGTCAAGCTTTCCTTGACATATAGCCTTTACATTCAAGCCAAAGGTACTTGTTCAGGCACAGATTCTTTATGCAAAACACCACAATTCTGACTTCAGCTTCATTGGACATAATTACTACATCATCCTAGTTCAAAAGCAGATTTCCAAGGCAATCACATTCAATCCTGGTACTGCTGATCCCTTTAAAAAACAGCTTAGGAGTATAGTTCTTGTCACTCAGTATTATCCTGGTCTTGAATGTAACAATCAGCTACTTCAACAAGGCTAAGGCTTTCTAAAATCATGCCCAGAGATGAGGTGCATTCTATCTGACATTCTGTCTACCACACTTAGAATAGGTTTTTGGGAGCCCTCCAATCTCTGCAATATCCTGGTCAGACGCTATTCTCCTTCTGCACCCATTTCCCTATCCTAATGGCTTCTATCCCAGCGACTGACCCTGCTGTAAAAATTGTCCTACGCACCCTCCTACCATCACCTATTCGAGTCCTGTGACTGACAAAACATACCCTATCAAAGGGAGAGCCACCTGTGAAACAACCCATATTATGTACGAGCAGTTGTGTAAACAATGTTTGGTCTCTGACACTGGTATGACTACCACCAAGCTACCAGTTAGCATAAAAGGACACAGATAGAGGCTGTATACTGACAATACACATTACTGGGTTGCATTGCATCCTCTACAACATGACAATCATGATCTCAGTGCCTGTTTCCCCACACATGCAATCTGGATTACTCATCAAGACAAAAGTTTCTCAGAACTCCACAGGTAACAACTAGCATTACAACATGTCTTTGGTTCTCACTATCCACCTGGTCTTAATTTACATTAATTTCATCGGCCTCTACATTTCTTCAGAATTATTATTTCTTTCTTCACTGCCTTTTAGTTTTCTATATCTTTTATTTTCTGACCTGTCTATTTTTTCCCATCCTCCACATCTACCCCATACAACACATTTAGTTTTCTGCTTTTAACAAATCTTGCATGATATTTTGTCAGTAATCTCTGTCTTGCTTATTTCCCTATATTCCATCTGTAAGCTCTCAAGTTTTCAAATCTTGTCTCGCGCAGTCCCCAACAATCAGTCTTCCTTTCTCATCCCGGACAGTAAGTCTCTCATGACTTGGGGTGCTGGGTGACTTTTCTGGACTCCCCTATTTCCTAAACCTTGCCAGTTCTTTTGCTTCATCCCTCTCTCTTTCTTCTCCTTCGACCTTTCTGGAAGGAGAAGGTGCCATTGGCTTCAAAAGCTTGCACACTTATTTAGCATTTATATATAAGATTTCTCTTGCCACTGCTTGGTGAGTAGATTGTTTACCTATCCAATTACATTATATTTTCAAGTACTGATTATTTTCAAAGGTTAACTTTGACATGATATTTAGTCAGAATGTTTAATTTCACACTCATGTTGTACACATCACCCACTTCATACCCACTGTGCATATCTGTCTTTGTCTGTGCTGTAAACGGCTCACTGTACACTTCAGCCACTTGCCCTGCAAGCTTGTGATGCAGCACTTGTGTTCATGCTACATTTTGAACTCTGGCATACCTTCTGCAACTGATTAAGCTCTTTCGAATTGATCATTCGCTCTACAAACTCATCTCCTCTTCCTGCAAGATTGTGATGCAGCACTTGTGCTCATGCTACATTTTGAACTCTGGCATACCTTCTGCAACAGATTAAGCCCTTTCGAATTGATCATTCGCTCTACAAACTCGTCTCCTCTTCCTTTTCCTCTATTCACCCTTCTTGTGAGGAAATCTATGTGCCAGTATCATTTCTGCCACAACATCTGCAACACAACTATCAACAATTTTTTGCCCATGCCCTGTAGTATCTATTAAAATAATATCATCATCTGTAGTCTTTTGCTGCACTCAGCACTGCATCCCACACTCATTCCCACTACCCGAGACTCCACAATTCCACTTGGTATTAGAGCTGGTACTCCTTACTTACTCTCCTTAATTTCAACTACATCATTACTCTGCGCCACATGTAACTTCTCAATTATTTGTATTACTACATACTATACAATTATTTTAGTGTTCACACTCAAACGATCGTCCACCTTTTCACAACATTCTACGTTACTCTTCACAGGATCAACAGGTTTCACTACACCAGCGTTAGTAGGCTGTCCTGCAGGAAAAGGTATACTATCCAGAAGCCTGCTCCTTCACCTTTCAACTTCCTCCTTCTCCCTCCTCACTTTCCCTTCTTTACATCCGACTCATAATCAACATGTTCCTCACATCCCAAGACCTGTTTTCGATCAACCAGATATTGCTAGGTATCATGCTCTCTCTGCAACTTCTCTCTGCACTCAGAAGTTTTGAGATAAGCTATTTCCTTCACCTCAGCATCAAGTGCTTCTGCTCTGTAAGACCGCTTTGCATTGCTTGCTCAACACTGATCTACTTTGTCTCTTAAAATTCTCAGCACTTCACTGTGCTAGCCCCTAACAGTATTGAAAACTCTGCTCCCTGTGCTACTGAAAATGACATGATTACCTCTTATCAATTACATAAAGACAAATAAAAAAAATTAAAAAAAAAAAACACTTTTAAACATACCACTTTTCCAGCTCCTCACTACCCCACTTATCCCCACCATGTATTGATGAAACTGCACTCCTGCAGTAGTCGTGTCGTAATCTTCATCCATGGATGACAACTGTAGGCACTATTGCTCCATCCCTACCATCAAACAGTGTCACAGGCTTGAAGATCCTGCTGTGGACATTACTCTGTGGAGCGCAGAAGGCACTCAGTGAAAATTGATCTACTTCACAAGCACCCAATTCCATTTTCTAAAATGATTTTTCACTTTGACTTTATGAACTGCAAACTACTTGATGCCAAGGTATGTTAACTGTGGAGTGCAGACAATACTTGTTAACGTAAGTGGTGGAGTGATGGATCGATGGGCCCAGAGACACACTGGCGGTCAAGAGAAATGTTTACTCAACTTCAAATACAAGTCACATTGTTAGTAATGTGAGGCAGACTGTGGATTAATAAACGATCAAGAATGAAAATTTCAGTAGCCGATGGTCACATGCCCATTTTTACTCTTAGTTGACAATGTTGTGATGTTTTCAATGGTACATGCATGGGTCATCAGCTGCACAGGCCCACTGTTAGGATCTTCGGTGCACTGTGTGTTCAGACACACTTGTACTCCGTCCAGCATTAAGATCTGATGTTAGTTCTGCCACAGTTAGCAGCTTGTTCTGTTTTACCAGTCTACCTGGCCTTCAACGTCCAACATCTGCAATGAAGGGTGGCCACCCTACCCCCCGAAGTTTGGACGTGGTTTCACCACATGTTGAAGACACTCACCACAGCATGCCTCAAACATCCGACAAGTCATGCAGTTTCTGAAATATTTGTGTCGAGCCTCCAGGCCATCACAATCTGCCCTTCCTCAAACTTAGATAGATTGTGCGCCTACCCCATTCTACACACAGATAGCACACTCACTGATACTACATGCACTATGCGTGTGTTTGACTAGCAGTCAATCCTTGCCAGGTGATGCTACTATTGCCTGGATGGGTTTATATCGATAGTAGGTCAGTGGTCATAAGTTCTGGCTGATCAGTTTACGTGTTCTATGTTTGTTCTGTTGACACATTCCTTTGTTCTGTTGACACATTCCACATAAAGTTTATTGTGGGTGTGTTCTATGGAACAAGTAACTTACTAATTAACATACATTTTCTTCATAGCTGGTATCACAGCAATGAATTTATTAAAAGAAGGTGGCATTTTCCATTTATTTATTGACTTAGCATTATACCAAGGAAGAGAAGCAAATAAATATCTCAGAAGAAATTGAAAGTATCAGTCATTTAAAAAGTTAACCTGACACACTGCTTAATGAGTAAACAGATCTTCAGAACAAAAAGTTACTTCATAGCATCAGCCACATTCAGTTAAGCACCAATCAGAAATGATCTACACAATAAAAGGAAATTTAAAACTTAAAATTTAATCTCACCTCATCATAAATTTTAATATTTACTATATTTTCCATAAAACTTTATTTCATCTTAGTTTTTAACTTTCTTCAACTACATACATATATTAGGTTGGTGCATATGTCCGTAGCATTTTTCCATATGTTTAATATACACATCAGACTTTAACCTTCAATAATATATTCTTCTTCACTATTAACAACTGTCAATGCTGGTTACTTTTCAATTCCATGATTGTAGAAACAATGTAGTTTTGAGGCGAAGAACTCATACAGCCATGTTCAGAGTGCATTTTCATCTGGAAAGGAAATCCTAAAAGGATGGTTGATAGAGAGCAGAAAAGTTGAAAATCGGAGGGTGCAAGATCAAATCAACAAGGCTGGTGTGGAAAAACTTCCCAACCTAACTTGTTTATAATGATTTTTGACAGTCTAGCATAATGCAGGTGGGCATTATTGTGGAGTAGCATTGCTTTACACAGTCTTCCTGCTCATTGTTCTTACACGCATCTGTAAGACATCTCAGTTGTTAACAATAAATATAGTAGTAACGGTAAAACCTCAGAGAAGCAATTCACTGTACACCACACCATCGTCGTTCCACCAGATGCATAACATTATCTTTTGTGGATGCACACAGATCTTTGTACATGGAGTTGGTCCTTTGGACTGAACCATTCCTTTATTTTCCATATGTTAACATAAAGGCACTATTTCTCATCACCAGTAATGATACAGAATAGGAATGGTCAGCATTGTTCATGAGCCAATTGACGATGAGCAGGCAGAGATGCACATATGACCACCTGCTGACTTTTGTGATTGTGGCTTAGAGCATGCAGTGTCCATACACACGATTTTTGAACCTTGCCCATTGCATGCAAATGTGGTGTGCATGCATGGTGGGATGATCACAGTCATCAAATTTGCCAGTTCTCGAGAACACTGATGTGGATCATTGTGGATTAATACATATAAACTATCTTCATCAAACGCAGAAGGTCTTCCTGAACATGGAGAGTAACTAATGTCAAAATGATCCTCTTTAAAATGAGAAAGCCATGTTATGACTGTGCTCTGCCCATTGGGATTATGCTCAAAGAAATATGTCATAAGCATTCTTATTTCTCCACTTGGCATCCACAGCTCCACTCACTACCTTCAAATGACAACTTGTTAACTTAAATAGCAACAGTGAACTACACACAAAATATTACAACTGATAAACAAACTCATAACAGCCAGAATACCAACACACAAAACAATAGCACTATGAACTTCTGCACCAACCTAATATATACAGTCATTGTATTTGAAAATATAATAGCTTCGCAAATACCACGCCGTCAAAGCAGAAAGACAGCATTTGTGAACCAAAGTGAATAGAAAAACATTGTTTTCTATTGCATGTGTACGTGTATGTATTCGCAGCATTACATTTCTATTTGTGGAGATAATATAACTTACTCTCTTTTTAACAGGGTACTTGTGAATGACTTAAGGCCGAAATAGAATGAAATTCCAGATCTGAGTGTGGCATGGCCTCATCTGAGAAAGATATGGAAAGAGATGATAATTTCTAGCAATTTCATGTTGTAGCCAATACTGTGTTATGTTACATCAGAGCTGAATTTAATCATATGAAAATTTAGTTTATGAAAAACAAAGGCACTGCCATCAGAAGCAGTCAACTATGTACAAATTGAGTGCTTGCAATCTATCTTCAGTTTAATAAAAAGATCTGAGAATTCAACAGGATCATATCATAGAACCACCATTGTTGATGTGGCAGGCAGTTGTTTGTTAGCAGTTTAGAAACATATGCCTCACACTCATTGCTCTTTGAAGATCCAATACTGCCTGAAATATTCATTTCCAACAACTGGTTATGTATCCCAGAACACTTGGTTTAAGGTCCTCTTCCATTTATACATTTTTTGTCTAAAAGTTGGGAACAAACAGTATAGTGCTGCAGCTTTATAACAGTTGTGTTCAGCTGATGTCAGTTTCACTATCCTGTGTTCTTGGGAACTCCATTTTTTAAAATTTTGTATACTGAGATAAAAAGTTTTGTATGTTGAGATAACAGTTACATCATAGGCACCAACAACAAAGATATGCAATATTCATTCAGAAATAAAATGTACATGTGTTCTTTGTGTATGACATCCTGTATCTTCAGTCTTAGTTGTTCTGTGTTCTCACATATCTGTACTGGAGTATGAATGTTACTTACCTCAGACATAATGACACATTCCTCAATCAGATATCTTCAAATGTTATAATGAAAGTTTCTAGAGAAGTAAACTTCGTAAATCTGGAACAAAAAGAAAAGAAAATTAAAAATATAATATAAGCTAAATGATATTAAGCGAAAAACTTGCAAGCTATAAGGGACAGTCAAAGTCTCTGCACATACAGAAGCCAATACTGTGAACGGAATTGAATAAGATAAATAGGTGAAAGATGGCAAATGTCATTTGGCAAAAATTTTAATTAATATAGAAATAGTATCCGGTAATAAGTAGATAATGTAGACAACATGTAAGAAGTGTGGTATGAGTCACTGATTAATAAAGTAATTCCATCTCTAACCATTTCATCACTGTGAGCCTATCTCGACTTTGAGATGGTTTCTTATACTAGGTCCTTCAAAGACATATGGGACTTGTTACGTTTATGGCAAGACTTCTAGCTCACAGATGTATGTCTCGAAACTGTTCTTGTTAAGTGTGGAACTAACATTTCAGTAACATTTTATCTGTCTCTTTTATCTCTGTTATTGAGTGAGGTTACTGTTAGGATGAGCATGTAAGTAAAAGAACCGAATGGAACGAACACACAGACTCAGTCACATATAATGCAGATGACAGTTTCAAGAATCAGTATTAAATGAGGAAACTATGAATATACTGCAGCCTCCTACATATCACTCCAATAGGTGTCATGAAGACAAGAATAGAATAATTACAGTAATGCAGTGAGGCATTCTCCCCTCACTACCAATGTGAATGGAATGGCTGAACTCCCTATTACAATGCCATCTGTCATTTTCTGCATAGTGATATGGATGTAGATTGTAAAGCATTGACTTCCATTACAGCACCTTCTTTTGCTTGAGAACCTACTGGAATTTTTTTCCATCTCCTCTTTTATATTTTAGTCAAGCTCCTGTTTTCTGCATTTTGCATTACAGCGATTTAGCCTGGGTAATAAAAGTAAGAATATAACACCATAATTTTACATCAAGAAATGACAACAGGTGAATAATGACACTGTAAAAGCCAGGGAATATCACAACAGGAGAGAATGGTTCAGTAAAAAATGTTCACCAGAAAGATGAAATAAGGCTGAACATGTAACTGCAAAGTTGAAAAGCCAGAAAATTGTAGCCAAATTCAGGGAGACCTACAGAGGACTGACATCTCCTGGAAGACACAAACAGTTGAGCCTCAATGTAAATAAGTGTAACGTGTAACAACAAACAAAGAGGCAGAATACACTATTGGACATAAATAAATGGAAACAATAACAACCATAAAATATCTAGGCAACTGTGAAGAGCAGTCTACAATGGAAAGACCACATAAAACAAACTAGGAAAAATTTGTGCCAGATTGAGATTTGCTGGGAGAACCATAGGGAACTGTAGTTCAGTTGCAAAAGAAGTGGCTTATAAAAGACTCATTCAACCATTTCTTGAAAGTTGCTCATCTGGAAGGAACTGTTACAACTGTTACCAGGTATGATTAATTAAGAGAGAGAGAGAGAGAGAGAGAGAGAGAGAGAGAGAGATGGAACATTCGACTATGTGCATCACTGAGAACATTATTTTAAAATTTTAAGAGTGCACTTTACAGGGAGAGCCACACAACATATTACTCCATCTGATTTAATTGGATAGATAAAAATTTACTCACCAAGTGATGGCAAAACCCTTACATAAAAGGAGGTTTCAATTAGGCAAGCTTTCGGAACCAGTGGCTCCTTCAGCCAGAAGGGTTGAAGGGTTTAAGGGAAAGGAAGATGAATGAAGGAAAAGGACTGGAGGGGTCTAGCAACATTGATAGATTTCAGGAAAGTCACCCAGAACATTGGGTCAGGGGAGACTTACCTTCTCATCCCATGCAGTAAGTCTCCCATGACCCACAGTCCTGGGTGACTTTCCCAAAATCTACCTCTTCACCTAGACTTCTCCAGCCCTTTTCCTTCACTCCTCTTCCCTCCCCTTCAACCCTCCTGCCTGAAGAAGCCACTGGCTCCAAAAGCTTGCCTTATTACAACCTCCTTTTATGTGTGTGTTCTGCTGCCACTTGGTGAGTAGATTTTTTATCCATCCAATTAAATTATGCTGTCAAAAATTGATTGTTTTTGTTGTTATATTACTTCATCTGATACATGATTTGCAAATAGACCACAATGGGGAAACTCAGAGAAATTAAATTTCATGCAGATGATTATCAACAGTCCTTCTTCATGTGAATCATTCGTGAATATGAGAGGGAAGGGGAAAATAGTGTACTCTGTGTTGCACACCATCATGTTGCTTGCATAGCATGAATGTAGATATAAGTATCTAATAGCCCATATGTGCATGCAATTTGCTATCTCAATAGTAAGAGAGAGAGAGAGAGAGAGAGAGAGAGAGAGAGAGAGAGAGAGAGAGAGAGAGAGAGAGGCCAATGTCAAAATATCCAGACACGTGAACGGGGGTCGACAAAAGGTTCATGAACTTACACCACTTATTGCCCAAATCGCCCATTTCTAAGCCAAAAATATCCTTTTAGAATGGGAAGAGTTACCCCAAAGTATAATACCAAATGACATACATTAATGAAAATAAGCAAAGTAGACTAATTTTCACTTCGAACCATCACTCACTTCAGATACTGTTTGAATAGTACAAATGGCAGCATAAAGCCTTTGAACAAGATCCTGAACATAGGCATTCCACGAGAGTTTATTATCTATCTTAACACCTAGATATTTGAACTGTTCAGCTTCAATGCTCATATGCCCATTCTGTGAAATTAAAATGTCAGGTTTTGTTGAACTGTGTGTTAGAAACTGTAAAAACTGAGTATTACTATGATTTAGCATTAGTTTATTTTCTACAAGCCATGAACTTAGGTCATGAACTGCACTATTTGAAACCGAACCAATGTTGTACACAACATCCTTTACTACCAAGCTAGTGTCATCAGCAAACAGAAATATTTTAGAGTTACTCGTAATACTATAGGGCACATCATTTATATAGATAAGGAACAGGAGTGGCCCCGACACTGATCCCTAGGGCACCTCCCACTTGACACCGTACCCCACATCAGACCCCACATCACAGCCATTCTCAACATTGTGAATAATAACCTTTTGCTGCCTGTTGCCACTCCCCATATTCCGCAATGGTCCCACTTCTGGAGCAATATTTTGTGATCAACACAATTAAACGCCTTAGTTAAATCAAAAAATATACCTAGTGTTCGAAACCTTTTGGTTAACCCATCCAGTACCTCACACAGAGAAGAGAATATAGCATTTTCAGTTGTTAAACGACTTCTACAGCCGAACTGTACATTTGATAGCAAATCGTGCAATATAAAATGATCAATTATCCTTGCATACACAGCCTTTTCAATAACTTTAGCAAACACTGATGACATAGAAATAGGTCTAAAATTATCTACATTATCCCTTTTTATAAAGTGGCTTTACTACTGAGTACTTTAGGAATGGTCAGTTTCCTGAACGATTAAAGGAAAAATTACAAATATGGATAATACAGGGACAGCATGTACAGCACAGTACTTTAATATTCTTCTAGGTACTCCATCATAACCATGAGAGTCCTTAGTCTTCAGTGATTTAATTATTGATTCAATATCCCCCTTGTCTGTATCAGACATCAATCTTGGAAAGGCCTTAGCCAAGAAAGTTACATGATTAGCTGTAGCAACTAAATTTTTATTTAATTCATCAGCAATGCCCAGAAAATGATTGTTAAATACTGTACATATATCTGATTTATCAATAACTGACTTTATATCGTTTACCTTGTGCTGCTGACGAGACACTTCCTTCACAAATGACCATACGGTTTTAATTTTATCCTCTGAATTAGCTATTCTATTTGAATACCACATACTCTTGGCCTTCCTAATAACATTTTTAAGCACCTTACAGTACTGTTTGTAGTGGGCTACTGTAGCTTGATTGCGACTGCTTCTAACATTTTGATATAATTCCCGCTTTGTTCTACGTGATATCCTTATCCCACTTGTCAGCCACCCTGGCTGCCTGCTACTGCTAGTACCCAGTTTAGAATGTTCTAATGGAAAGCAACTCTCAAAGAGCAGAGAAATGTGTTAAGGAAAGCATTATATTTATTATCTATTATCGACACTATAAACATCGTACCATTCTTGTTCCTTGACACAGCTTAAAAAACTCTATTGCTGCTGGATTAACATTCTTATCGGCACTATAAACATCCTACCACTCTTGTTCCTTGACAAAGTTTAAAAAACTCTCTATTGCTGCTGGATTAACTTTCTTACATAGTTTGTAATTAAATATGACATTTGTTTGAGTACAAAACCTTTTAGTATTAAAATTTGTGCATTACGATCTGAGGGCCATTCACCCTTTTACAAACAGAATGCCAATCTAGTAATGAGGAAAAATCCTTGCACAGTTTAATGACAATGGACTGACCCTTAATGAGAACAAAAGAAATTAATTTCCACTAGAACAAAATGTATCAAAACTGAGATCCCCAGCTGGTAGTGGACAGAAATGAGTTAGAAACGGTACAATGCACAAAACTTTTAGAATGTATGTTGATCAAAACTTAACCTGGGAAGACCATGTAACAAAACTCTCCCCATACTCTGTAAATTTCACTCTGAGTATCAAGTCCAAAGTTTACTCCACAGAAGGTGCTACACTGGCTTATTTTCTTTACTTCTAGCCCATTGTAGCTTATGGAATGGTATCTTGGGGTAAAACTAAAAGACTAGTAAATGAATTTTTTTACATTACAGAAAAGGGCTATCCCAGTGTGGTTACATGGCTCTATAAGTGCTCACTCAAGCACCCATTTAAAAAGCTGTGTGTGCTTACAGCATACATATAGAAATCTGTGTTGTTACCAAGGGCTAATCTTGGAAGCTGAAAACTAATAGTGAATACCATAGCTATAAGACTCACAACTGTGGATCTCTCCATGCAGAATGAGCTGAGACAACTTGTACCCAAAGACATTTGGACTACTTTGGTGTCATTTTTATAAGGCACTGTCAACATATATAAAGAGGTTAGAAAAGGAAACACCTTTTGGAGAGGTTTTAAAATAATTTCTTGTTAAGAAGTGTTTCTACTGTGTAAATGAATATGTTGGCTTACAATCAAACAATGGAAAATCCAGGATTGATTGTACCAATACCAGAGAAGGAAAGTTGCTACTCACCATATAGCGGAGATGCTGAGTCGCGATAGGCACAACAAAAATTGCGTGAATCTTTTTGTTGTGCCTATCGCGACTCAGCATCTCCGCTAATGGTGAGTAGCAACTTTCCTTCTCTGATATGTAAGATTACAGTAATACTAGGCTCTCATTTATTGTTGAGAACTTTTTGAACTGTTAACAAATGTACCAACTATGTTGTGTGTGTCTTTGCACAAGAGTACATCTGCTACAGGTTTCCTGTTTTCTCTGTTACAGAAGCAGTGCACTACCCTTTCTAAGAATGGGATCTTCTGCAAGATCAGCGGTGATAGATACAGTGTTGGCAGATATTTCTGTGTTTATACTTTTCAGCAACATTATACAATGTGTTATTTGGTTTACATCCCCCCCTCCCCCTCCTCCCATCCCCCACCCCCACCCCCGAAGACCAATGTAACAGAAGTTTCATGTTCTAGTTATACCACTGATTATATTTCTTGTGCATGTTATAATCTTCTTTTTTTTCCAAATCAAATACCAGATGTGGTGGCGAGACCAATGTTAATGCACTTGACTCGCATTTGGCACGAGTGGGGTTTATAATCTCTCAGGCCATCCTGACCAGGGTTATCTACATCTATACCCTGCAAACCAAGGCAAAGTGTTATGTCCCATTGTACCAGTTATTAGGGTTTCTTCCTGTTCCATTCACGTTTGGAGCACAGGAAGAATGGTTGTTTGAAGCCTCTGTGCATGCAATAATTATTCTCCTTGTGGTCCTCATGTGAGCAATACATAGGGGATAGCAGTACATTCCTAAAGTCACCCTTTAAAGCCGGTTCTTTAAACTTTGTTAATAGACTTTCTTGGAATAGTTTCTCTCTATCTTCACGAGTCATTCAGTTTAGTTCCTTCAGTATGTCTGTGACACTCTCCCACTGGTTAAACAAACCTGTGCCCATGCTGCTTTTCTCTGTCTATGTTCAGTATCTCCCGTTAGACCTATTTGGTATGGGTCCCGCATACTTGAGCAATATTCTAGGATGGGTCAAACAAGTGATTTGTAAGCAATCTCTTTTGTAGAATGATTGCATTTTTCCAATATTCTACCAACTCTGTCTATGTGATCATCCCATTTCATATTCCCACACAGTGTTACACCCAGGTATTTGTATGAGACAGCCGATTAGTCACGGGATACTATGGTTCTTCATTTTGTGAAGTGCACAATTTTACATTTCTGAACATTTAAAGCAAGTTGCCAATCTTTTGCACCACTTTGAAATCTTATCAAGATGTGACTGAATATTTATGCACCTTCTTTCATATATTACGTCATTACAGATAACTAAATCATCTGCAAAAATCCTGATTTTACTGTTGATATTGCCTGCAAGGTCATTAATATACAGCATGAACAGAAAGGGTCCCAACATACTTCCCTGGGGTACATCTGAAGTTATTTCTACACATGAGGGACTCGCTATCCAAGATAACAGCTGTGTTCTCCCGACCAAAAAGTCTTCAATCCAGTCACAAATTTCACTCGATACCCCATATGATTGAGCTTTTGACAATAAGTTTAGATGTGCTACTGAGTCAAATGCTCTTTGGTAATCGATAAATTCTGCATCTATCTGATTGCCTTGATCCAACGTCATGTGGGAGAAATGCACATGATGGTTCAAATGACTAAGCACTATGGGACTTAACATCTGAGGTCATCAGTCCCCTAGACTTAGAACTACTTAAACCTAACTAACTGAAGGACATCAGACACATCCATGCCCGAGGCAGGATTTGAACCTGTGGCCGTGGCAGCAGTGTGGTTCTGGACTGAAGCGCCTAGAACTGCTCGGCCACAGCAGCTGGCAAGAAATGTAAGTTAGGTTTTACATGATTGATGTTCTCGGAACCCATGCTGGTTGGTATTGAGGAGGTCATTCTGTTGAAGACATCTCATTACGTCTGAGCTCAGAATATGTACAAAGATCCTACAACAAATCAATGTCAAGGATATTGGACAGTAGTTTTGTGGATGACTTCTACTATCCTTCTTGTAGACGAATGTGGCCTCTGCCTTTTTCCAAGAACTGGGCACGATTTTATGTTCAATGGCTCTACATTAGGTTGTAGTTAGAAAAGGGTTTAACTGAGCCACAAATTCAGTACTGGATCTGACAGGAATTTCATTGGGCCCTGGAGCTTTGTTCAGTTTTAATGATTTCAGCTGTTTCTCTACACCACTGACACTAATACCTATTTCATTCATCTTTCAGTGGTAAACTGGATTCAATTGGCGCAATTCTCCTGGGATTTCCTTTGTGAAGCAACATTTGAAAATGGAGTTAAGCACTTCACAGCTTTTGTTTTGCTACCTTCAATTTCAGTTCCTGTCCCATTCACTAGGTACTGGACACAAATTTTGGTGCCACTAACAGCCTTTACACATGACCAGAATTTCTTTGAGTTCTGAGAAAGATCATTTGACTCTCTTTTGCTATGGTAGTCATCGAAGGCATCACACATTGCTCTCTTGATAGTCAAACTCATTTCACTCAGCATCTCTCTTATATATGACCCTACACTTTATTTTAAATCTATTATGAAGTACTCTTTGTTTCTTTATAAGTTTCTTCACAAAGACGATATACCAAGAAGGTTCCCTCCATTATTGACTGTTCTGCTGGGTACTTATCCATCCAGTGCGTGGTCAGCTATTCTTTTAAACTTGAGTCCTAGTTCATCTAAATGCTCCTGCCCTGTGCTGAAAGTTTCAGGTTCCTCATTGAGATACAGCACTGCTGATTTTTTATCTAAATTACTGAACATATATATCTTTCTGCTTGTTTTAGTTGTCCTTTGTACTTTGGCGATCACCGTTGCCACAACCACATGGTCACTGATACCAATTTCAATGTGCTCATTCTCGGAGAGGTCTGGTCTGTTTGCTGCATTAGAGCCAATATGTTTTGATCTAGAGTGGGATTCCTAACTATCTGTTCTAGGTAGTTTTTAGGAAAGGCATTTAGTACTGTTTCACAAGATGTCATATCATGCCCTCAAGTAACAAAACTGTAATTTTACTTACTTACAAGTGAACTGAGGCCTTCTCTAAAGTATTCGGTTACATCAGGAAATGAGTCTGGTGGGCGATAGAAGGATCCAGTTATCATTTTATGCCCAGACCTGATACTGAGTTGTGCTCAGACGACCTCACATGCAGCTTCAGTTTCCATCTCTGTGGGTTTGAGTTTGACAAATACACTACTTCCATTTCTCATTTGCATATCCTTTTGATGTACACTAAAATTCTCCCCAAAAATCTCATTCTTTCGATCTTACGCTGATACTTCCAGGTTTCCTACAGCTATCGTTATCTGGATTGGATGGAGAGTTGTTAAACATAAAAAGCCATGCACCTCATACAAAGGCAGCTACCTCAGTAGCAGCCTCTGATGTGTAGTGTGCACCTGACCCATCTACAGGGGACCCTACAGTTTGCAACCCTATGGCCCAAGTCCAGGAAGTTGCAGCCTACCTTGTCACAGAACCTCCAGAATCTCTGATTCAGTCCAGGGAAACCAAAGGGCCATAATTAGTTCTGGGGACAATGCTGCAAATTGTGAGCTTCATTGAATTCCCCAAGCAACCTTCTCTACTAGTTGCTGGAATGATTCAAGTATGACCTGGAGTACAAACAACAGGCATGATTTGTCCCAACGTATGCCACAATCTGCAGTTAGTTGCACCCTGTTCCCTCAACGTCTGCTGGAATATAGTATCTTCAACATGTTGAATGAGGCCTCCAGGCATACACACTGAGTACACCTGGTGTCCTTTTCTATTCCCTGCTACCATTTCCCTAAGGGGTACCATAATTTGCCATACATTTAAAATGCTGACAATTAATAGACACTACCTTTTTGCATTTGCCTCCTCTTGACACTGGACAAAATAGGTTTCCCCCAAACAGCCCACTGGCTAAGTTTCAGCTTCAGTGTGAGAAAGAAAGAGAGAGAGAGAGAGAGAGAGAGAGAGAGAGAGAGAGAGAGAGAGAGAGAGAGAGAGAGACACAAACTTGTTGGTTAGAGAGATCAGTACAACACCTTGAGTACTCCCTGGTCCCTGTCCACCCTGTACAGGATGCCTAGATCTACCATTGACACACCACTCACAGTAAAGTGGACAAGTAATGACAGATCCTGTACTTTCTGGAGGGGAAGCAGGATCCACAGGAGAGGATAGATCTTGGGGTACCTCTGATACTGGTGTCACAGGCACAAGACTCTGAGGAGTTCTTCCAACACACCGATTCGTAGCAGCTGCCAATTGTTTGACAGCAGCCAGGCGATTTCCAGCTGCTTATAAACATCAACCAATTCATCCTGTGTTCAAGGACAGCGTTCACAGTGAGGCTGCATTTTGGCTGGTGCCATGTATTACAAGGCAGTGAAAAAAAAAAAACTTTACATTAAGCCCACTCAGTGCTTTTTTTCTAATAATAAAGTTTGAGGGTACTCCGACATTGGATATAATGCAGCGAAAATTACTTATAAATGAAGCATAGGATACCACCCGTCTGCTTTTAGCCATGACGTCATCAACATATCACTATAAACGAAATAAAAAGAGGTATCAGACTCTTCAGTTGACTTTACTATAGCAGGAGAACAAGTAAAATAGTTTTTTAGTTTTCTGCTCATCTCTCACCTCCGAACTTAACTTACAAGCTACAAAGAAAGACAGGACACACTGTAAAACTTCGCTCAACCGACAAGAACGGAACAGCAAACACAAACGAATAAAGAACAACAAAACAAAGATGGCAATGAATTGAGAAGGATCATGGTAGCGGGACCGTCGAGACACCTATCGGTAGCTCGGCGTTTGAGCGTACGCTTATCCGTTTAGCACTATCATCGCTCACTATTAGCGGGTGAGGGCACTACATACTTGTCGAACTGGCTGCCAGCGATTCAGTAGTCGAGAACGGTTGTTACAGCTTCGAAATGCTTCAGTCAGTCAATGTCATCGCTTTTACCACCAGAAACTGCACTGGTATCGTTCCTATTGCAATTACCAACACGAAAAAATGAAATAAATTTACGACCGTGAAATAAATCTTTGGCACTCTTCCAAGTTCTCATCACAAAAAAACTACTTTATCGATGAAAAAGTTTAGGGGTACGCATCCCCCAAAAAACAGCACTGAGCCCATTGATTATCCTTCAATCTGTTGAGCTAAAATGTTGCTAATTCCTACGAGAATTAAGGCAAACACACAAAATGTGATGTCTATTAAGGCAATAAAAAAACTTGTGTTAAAGATTACTAGTTTCCTAAAATGTTTTGGGGTTAATTATAGATTTTTGCAAACTCGAATAAAGGGTTATTTACAATGATGCAGGTAATATACAGGGCTACTCCTCATTAAGCGAAAACAAGATGTAACACAAGATATTAGAATATCTGGTACAGTAATTAAATGACAAACGCCTATTAACTAAAAATTGCTCGTGGTTTACGCAAATGACAGTGGTAGCTTCGAAAAATCTCAAAAACGCACGTTTATTTGCAATGATACACAATGAAATTCAGCGGTGATGTATTCTTGGCAGAACTGTGAACCACAAACGCAGATCTGCTACGAAATAAATCACGTATGCAAAACACTCGTACCAGTAACTTACGAAAATATAGTTTTGTAAGTGTCCAAAAATTTTCAAAAATAATCTATTTCCCACGTAATTATGCAATGAAACCAGAGACTGCGAGGATAGTCCTAGTGTTCTCAAATTTTAGAAGAGCGCAATTAAGTTCAAGCCTATAACTGACGAGAACAGTACGAGATTATTGCGGCATTCCCGAATGTTCGAAATTTCGGGATATGCCACAATACAAACGGGTACTAATACAATCAATGAAAGATTATGCAGAAGCGACGCGTTCAGCAAAATAAGCGAATCTAGAATTTCAGATCGGTACACAGTTCTTGTACAGGAAGTTTCACACAATGCAAAATTTCGAAGTCGGATTTCATAAATAAAGCAACGTACGTATTGCACACACTTTTTCACTTGACTGATTCTGTGTACACTTCTACATTGGCGTACTGAAGAAGATCACTGCAGCGCCAGTTTATCTCAGTGAAAATCGTTAAAAGGTGCAGCACCAAGAAAGCACGTCTTCTACCTGTAGCAGCTAATAATGCAAGACAACACAGTTTTCAATGGTTAGGGGATTGCTGGGATGGTTCCATTTATGCTCGCCTAATTCTACCATACTCTGTATAAGTTTTATATATGTATATGTTATTTCTGTAATGTATCTGATATGTCTAACGCTATTATGCTGAACAATTCAGACTCACGCCAATGAAAATACGTTACTGCCTCCTCACTTATAGTTATACCACATGGCTGCTGTTTATTTGCTATTTCTAGCTTAACATCTACTTGAATACCACATTCTATTTAGAGTAACTTACTATGTGTCCATATCAAAGAAGTTCATCAATTTTTGAATATGTAAGTCTATAGATAAAAAGGTCTACTCGCAAAGCAGTGGCAGGCGAAAACACATGTGAAAGTTAAAGAGATGTGCAACCCTCTGAAGCCAGTGGTTCCTTCTCCTAACAGAAGGGTTGAAGCAGAAGGAAGAGGGATGAAGGTAAAGAACTGGCAAGGTTTAGGAAATGCAGAGAGTTCAGAAAAGTCACCCAGAACCCTAGATCATGGAAGACTTATCACATGAGATGAGAATGAAAGATTGATTGCTGGGAACTGCGCCAAAAAAGATTTGAAAACCTGAGAGAAGTGGAAACATGATTACTAAGCAAGGCAGAGATTACTGAAAAAACTTCATGCAAGAGTTAATAAAAGGTTAGAGTTAATGAGCCTTTGGAGCCAACAGCAATAGGAGAAAGCACATGTGCAAGCTATTGGAGCCAGTGGCTCCTTCTGGCAGAAGGATTGAAAGAAAAAGAAGAGGGATGAAGGAAAAGTACTATCAAGGCTTAGAAACGGGGAGAGTTATGGAAAACTCGCCCAGAACCCTGGGTCTGGGAGACATACTGGATGGGCGAGAAGGAAAGATTGCAATGGACAAGATTTAAAAACCTGAGAGCTTAACGGTGATGATATAGTAATAAGCAAGACAGAGATAACTGACAAAACATCATGCAATAGCTAGTAAGATTGGAAAGCTAAGTGTATTATTTCATGGCAGACAGATGGAGGTGGAGGAAAAATGGGCCACTCAGAAAACAAAACACACAGAAAACTAAAAGGGAGCAATGAAAGGAATAGTTACTGAGAAAAGTGCTGAGAGTGAAGAAATTAATGTAACTTAGGGCGAGAACTAATGACATGATGTAGCACCAGTAAGGGCAACTCTTACAGCACATATGGTCACAGGGGGAGGAGCAACAGGGTAGGGAAATGGATGTGGAAGGAGCACAAGATCTCACCAGGATATTGCGGGGATTGGGGGATGGGGCAACGAAAAGCTGTTCCATGTGTGGTAGGCCAAATGTCAGACAGAAAGGACGTCATTGTCTCTAACCTCTTATTAACTATTACACATGGTTTTTGTCCAGAAATGTTTGTCTTGTTTACTACCCTATCTTCCACCTCTAAGCTCTTAGGTTTTCCAAGTTTATCTGGTGCACTTTCCAACACTCAGTCTTTCATTCTCATCTCTTACAGCAAGTCTTCCCTGACCTGGTGTTCTGGGCAACTTTTCCCAACTCTCCACACTTCCTAAACCTCGCCATTCCTTTTCCTTCATCTCTCTTCCTTCCTCTTCAGCCCTTCCATTAGAAGGAGCCACTGGCTTCAATATTTGCTGAACTTTTATAAGAGTTTTTTCCTGCTGCCACTTGGTCAGTAGACTTTTTATCAATCCAATTATATTACTATGTGTCATGTAATTTTACAATGAACACTGCTACTTGCCACACTTGCTATCTGGCTACATCCAGCCAACAAAACTTTTCAATTCTTGAATCTAAATATGCAGATAATGTTTAGAAATAGCGGCTGATGACGTATGTTTTTCCTTTTTCTTTTGAATAGTAGGTATTCCTGATTTCTTGCTTTTCATTAAACAGAGGCTTTCTCATGTCATAACACAGAACAAGAAATTTGCAGCCAGGCAGTTATATACAAGTCCTGGATTAGTACTATTGCCAGCATCCAGTCTCATTCTATTTCGTGTCCAAAATAATGTTTCCACAAGAAACTAAATTCAGTGCCAAATGTCAACCAAAAATTGGCAAATTATTCTTCTCAAGTCCAGGTCTAGCTGAAGAAGTACCTTCTCTCCTAATAGAAGACATTATTTGTGCTGGTTCGGATTTGCTTCATTATAATTATGAGGATCTTAACTCTTTAAGCTAATAGTCTTTCAAAGTAGCATTTTGTATGTATTTCCTTTTTTTCCACCTGTTTCATGGAAAAGTGTTTCACCTAGTAGCAACTGGAGGTAGTCAGCTTCTCCAATCAAAATTATACACTTTTTTATGTTATGGGTATCCCTGAAAGTGGTGTTTAAGATCTTTAAATCTTTCTCAACTAATCACAGCCACTTACATGTCATTGACTTCCCTCTGTAAAATAGCAGTGATAGCATGAGTTTTGGTAACTATAACCTACGAGTAGTCAGTCGGTGTACTCGTCCAGTCTCAAATGCTCCTTCAGGTGATTGAAGAGAATAGAGTATAGCTATGCTTCTTTTCTAACAGCTCATTTGGTTTCAATTTTCTTTGACAAGACTGTCAAATTTTAAATTGGAGATGGTGCATGTGTTTGGGTGGCTTCTAGAAGTATATGAAAATTCTTACATATGGTGAAGTGCCAAAGTTCCTGCTGGTATACGTACATTTGTGTTTCAGAACCTGTTCTACACATGACCTTGTCTTTGTAAATCCAGCGGGGTGGTATTCTCCTATACCAACAGCACAGTTGTGTTCTTACTGTATTGAGTAATACCTTGGAGAGGATTCTGAAAGGTACATATAGAAAGAGCCCTTAGTAGCTGCTAAAGATCAGTTTTCCCCTTTGCCACATACTGGGTGAAGGCGAGTTGAGGTACAATGATTTGAAAGTGTTTCTACTGTGGACTGAGTCCTCAACTGCTTGTTTCTGCAAACTTGCAAAGATTCTATTTTCACAGGCAGCATTATTTGTTTCTGAAGTTGGAGGTGACCTGGCCAATTCTCTCATTTGTAGACGTGTGAGAGTCCAGGTCAGTAACATTTAAAATGTAATTGTTATTTACCATCAAGTTCCTAAGTACATATGGGACTTTTGTGTTCTCTGCAATTGCAGCACAGCTCAGAAGACGATAATCTGAGATTTCGGTTTTGTACACGTTTCGGATGTTGCCCCTCTGGAAGATATCCTCTGCTTCATCAATGATGTACTTGTTATGGTGTCTCTTGGCATTTTTGATAGTCCTAGCAGTATATTTCTTTATTATTAGGAATAATGTGTGATATACGGTGAGCTTAGATGGTTCTATGTAAAACACACCTGTTTTCTTTCTTCTCTTGCTTTATGACACAATGACATATGCTACAATTATTTATTTCTTCTCATTGAAGCCATATTTTATGTCAGTTCTTCTATCAGTACTGTCTGTGTATCGGATCAGTAATTTTTCCTCTTGCTATTTCCTGGCATGCTAGTAATGCTATTGTCTTTCAGTTGTGTTTTGCTGTATTTTAGAACTGTGAACTGACTGTCTTTATTACCTTTCACTTAGTGAGAGGAATAAAATTAGTGTTGATCAGAGAGAAGCAGTGGTCTGAACTGATGTTAGCACTTCCTATACTTTGATACACTTCTTGGTATTCTTTCTACTGATGGTGACATGATTGAACTAGAATTACCTTAGCAGGACTTTGGTCCCTAGAGAAGTACTCTCAGTAATACTGATTTGAGGAACATGCCGTAATTTTAGTAAAGGTACATCAGTCACTTCCTAAACTGACATGTCCTCAAGGATACAATATGGTCTTACAATGTTACTGAATATTTGCTACATAGCAATCTGAACTTGAAAGATTACCGTGAAAATAATCGCATTATGTTCTATGTTGTGAAATCTTACCGACTCTTTCTTTCAGTCCTCCCTAAAGCATTCTACATATTTCTTGTTTGTGTCACTGGTAGACACTTGAAAGTTTATGGTTTGAACACTGACTGATCTTTCACAGTGCACAGTGGAACTTGGGGATACATGGTTTCAGCCAAGGGAGACCGCTGGCAATGACACACAGTCACAAGGTTTTCCTGTCAAGAGGACAGACCCAACTAAACTGCATACACAGTCATTAAGATTCAAATCATGTGAAAGTGCTACAGGGAAGTTTCTTTGGGTGGGCAAAGGTACAAGGAAGCATAGCACTGCAAGAAACAGACACTTTGTAAGTAGGATTGAAATAGGGAAATAAGTGGAACTACTGACCAACATCTCATGTGTAGTAGTGCCATATGTGTTTTTTGTGTGAGCATAGTTTTAGGGATGTATTTACTGGCAAAATGTAAGGGAGACTTTTGTTGCAAAGATGACGTTCCTGATGATTACCAAAACAGCAGGGGTGGTTTTTTTTATATGAAAAACCCTGACAAATGAGAGAAATGCTGTGCATGAGAAATAAGGTCGAACAGACTTATTTGCTGTTAGATGATGTGTAAAGAATAAAGAATTTTTTCAACATTTTTTGTTTTTGTTCTTTCTGGTTGTTAAGTGACAATACAATGGAGTAATGTCTATGTCTGAAAAATGATGGAAGTACAGTGAGTTAATATTAGAAAATGCTGCTTAAATTATTATGTAACCAATCAACAATGTGGTTCACACTACATACGAGTAGAGAGACGCAAAGAATATTGTATTCTATGTGTCAACCCATGAAATGTATGAAGATCTTTTTTCAGAAACGTAAACAGTTCGCAATCTGGAGACCACATTTCTTAAAGGGGAGAGAGCATAGCACCACAGATTTGCCTGGTGTGATAAATGTTTCCTGCATGGATTCAGCAGAATGATATCATTAGTGGAAAAGCTCATATCAGCTTGATAACTAAATACTAAGTGTTCAGTATACAAGAACCATATACAGTACACTGACAATGCAGAAGCAGCTAGCTAATTAGCTAGCATCTCTGACAGCCAAGGCTGTCCTTACAGCACCAACAGAGCTTCTGGAGGAGGTGAACAGACACGAAAACCAGGGCAAACGAAGTCATAGTTTCCAAATCATTATGCCTGGCCATTCCACCCTGTGGTGACTTATGCACCAGGAGTGCTGTCATTTTAGAGACACTAGCCAATGTAATTCAGACTCCCAGTCTCAGTGCCCTCAGTAGTGTTGATTGCGCACAGTATGTCCCATTACCTAGTCAATGCCAGTTGCTAGTTGTGACAGGAAGGCTGCTTACACACCAAGAAGAAACAGCCTACTGTCAGCGTCCGACATTGCTATCAGTAGCTCTGCCTAAACTTTAAAGTCCGAATGGAGTCTACTAGGTGCCTACAGATCATTGGCTCACCTACTGGATGACTAACATCCACTGCTGGGCACCTTCCTAATGACACATGGGTTTGAGTCTGGGTCATCCTTATGACCAGCCACAACCACCCAAGTGGGCACAGTGTCACTGTTGCTGTCACTGTCAACCACTTCATGTGGTCACAGATTTTTGCTGTCCAGCACGTAGGGAGGGCACATGCCATTATTGTCAGTCGTGCAGGAGGCACCTGTTTAACCCTACTTGCCCTATAGGTCAGCTGCCATGGCTGCCTTCTGTGACCCATCACCAGTTGCTGCCACTGCTTAGTGTCAGCGTTCTGTTACTGTGCTGACTGTAACACCTGCCACCAGCACACAAATGCTGCCTTCTTGCGGATGACTACTGACAGCATGCCTCAGTGATCGTGCCCGACTGCATCACAGAGGCTATAGTCTACCCCTCCACCTTCAATTCTGTCACTGTAACTATCATGAATAAATGGCTTTCTTAATTAGCAATGTTTCCCTGACAGGCCACTGTCCAACACCAGCTAAAACCACTCCTGCAGACACGGCCTGCCAGGTCTATTGCTTTACATCCTAACGTACCAGCATCTACATCTACATCTACATCCATACTCCACAAGCCACCTGACGGTGTGTGGCGGAGGGTACCCTGAGTATCTCTATCGGTTCTCCCTTCTATTCCAGTCTCGTATTGTACGTGGAAAGAAGGATTGTCGGTATGCTTCTGTGTGGGCTCTAATCTCTCTGATTTTATCCTCATGGTCTCTTCGCGAGATATACGTAGGAGGGAGCAATATACTGCTTGACTCTTCGGTGAAGGTGTTCTCGGAGCTTTAACAAAAGCCCGTACCGAGCTACTGAGCGTCTCTCCGCAGAGTCTTCCACTGGAGTTTATCTATAATCTCTGTAACGCTTTCGCAATTACTAAATGATCCTGTAACAAAGCGCGCTGTTCTCCATTGGATCTTCTCTATCTCTTCTATCAACCCTATCTGGTGCGGATCCCACACTGCTGAGCAGTATTCAAGCAGTGGGCGAACAAGTGTACTGTAACCTACTTCCTTTGTTGTCGGATTGAACTTCCTTAGGATTCTTCCAATGAATCTCAGTCTGGCATCTGCTTTACCAATGATCAACTTTATATGATCATTCCATTTTAAATCACTCCTAATGCAGCCCAAATCACCAGCCACCTTAGGGATCATGTCTTTGCCACTACACTTTGTTGGGAGTTTTTAAGCTTATGATTAATGTTCTCCATTTAGGAATGAGAAGGAGCATTGTCTATTATATTATTAACTAATAATCTGAGTTTTCATACTTTTATATCTGATAGTTTCTAAAATTGGCAGGAAATTTTATCAAATGACATCATTACAAGTAAGTAAGATCCTTGTAGCAATTGTAAACGAGTTCTACATCTGCATCTATATCTATATTCTGCAAACCACTGTGAGGTGCATGGCAGAGGGTATGTCCCTCTGTACCAGTTATTAGGGTTTCTTCCTATTCCATTCACGTATGGAGTGCAGGAAGAACGATTGTTCGAATGCCTGAGCAGTAACTATTCTAATCTTATCTTCATGATACCTGCGTAAGTGTTATGTAAGGAGTTTTAGTATATTCCGAGAGTAATAATTTAAAGCCAGTTCTTGAAACTTTGAAAACAGACTTTCTTGAGACAGTTCACATCTGTCTTCAAGAGTCTTCCAGTTCCGTTCCTTCAGTGTTTTTGTGACCGTTCGTGCCGCCCTTCTCTGTATACATTCAATATCACCCCCCTCACCCTCCCCAAATAGTCCTATCTGGTATGGGTTCCACACAGTTGAGAAATATCCTACGCTGGGTCACACAAGTAATGTGTAAGCAATCTCCTTTGTAGACTGATTGAACTTCCCCAGTAGTCTACCAATAAAATTAAGTCTACTAACTCCCTTTATCGAGGACTGAGCGTATGTGATCATTCCATTTCAGATCGCTACAAAGCATTACACCCAGGTATTTGTGTGTGTTGGCCGATTCCATCAGTGACTCACTGTATAGTTTCCAGTTTTGTGAAGTACACGATAACTGCATCATCTGCAAAAACCCTGATGCTACTATTAATATTGTCTGCAAGGTCATTAATATAAAACACAAAGAGCAAGGATTTTAACACACTTCCCAGAGGTACACCCAAAGTTACTTCAACATCTGACGATGACTCTCCATCTAAGATAAAGTGCTGTGTCCTCCCTACCAAAACGTCCTCAGTCCAGTCACAAATTTCACTTGATACCCCATATGATCATTGGAACTCAATGTGTGAGACTGGCAACTCTTGACTCATATCAGAAGTGAAATGTGAAGAAAATGAGGAAAAAGAAGAAGATGAAGAAGAAGAGGAAGAAGAAGAGGGAGAGAGAAAATAGGGAGACCCGTACTCTTAGTAAACATTTGCATCTGAAGGGTTGGACAACAGGACAAATGAAATCTGATTTGGTTGGGATCAGCATGCGTTGGGGGTCTCCCTCCCATGGTCATCCCTCCTTTGATCTGTTATAGTCTATGTGTTAAACATGGGAGCAGAACCCACTGCAAGGTCAGAATGGGTCCTACAGAGAGTGGATTCTTATTCAACTGTCTTTTTGTCATAAGTTAATATTAAAGGTAAGGAATCGTTATGACCTTGCCCTCATCAGAGTGCTGTCTCAGTGGGCAAAGGAAAAAATGGGGCTAACTGCAACTAAAAGTAATCAAAAACAGGGTGAAAGAGGGATAAGCTGGGTGTCTGGTGGAGGAGGTACAGTTGAGGGGCCTCTGGCCCAAGGATGTGGTGGAGATACACCACACAACTACTGCCCCAAAAGCAGTGTAAATCATTCAATCAGAGAGTAAAAACCACTTTCTCAGAGGAAATGAAGAACCAGTTCAACTGTCCATATGCCATCTGTCAACATTAGAGGCAAATAATCTAAAAATCCATGCTTGACTTGGATACTCTGAAGGAGGGGGCATTCTCCCAGGACACGAGTTACTGTCTATAAGGCTCCACAATCACAATGCGGGTCATTACATAAGATAATACTACAGATAAACCTGGTATGACTGATATGGAGGTGAGCATGAAGGTAGATTTCTTCCAGAAGGAAATAGAGGCTGGATCTGCACTGGCAAATCCGAGCTTGGTATCATCAAAGTGAATGTTGGGTGAATACTCACATCTACAGCCAGTCAGTTGGCTAGTTCATTTCCTGTGGTGTTTACACAACTTAGGACCAGGATAAAGGCAACTGAGAAAGTAGTAATACTACGGTTAGAGAAAAGATCACAAATAGCAATATCACAAGGTGACAAAAGTAACTCTGATCAATAGCCTAGAGACAGCTCATTCAGCCGCTACAAATTAAAACACACCTAAGGGAAGTCTATTTAATAATAAATGGGGCTCTGTTAGAGGCTGTCAGCTTCTCCATAAGAAAACTACATGTTGATGGGAGCTAAGACTGTTCCTGATCAATAGGATGTCCAAAAAGGTTTCCCACCCTATTCATGGTTTTAAAGCCATCAGTGTAGATGATGGTAGCACCCTGATACTCGTTAATAGGTGATGATGAGGATGATGATGGTGGTGGTGTTAAGTGAGAGGTATTCAACATCATGGTCATCAGTGCCCTGATGGAAAAATCAGCATGTCAATATCATGGGTAGGGATTAAGGCTGCCCCCACATGCTGAACAGTTTATAATGCATTAAAGTCTGCCTCCCTTCCCTGCCAATTTAGGCCTGACCGTTCACAAAATGTCACCACTCTTGTAACACTGGACCAGTAGCAGTGAGGATGGTGGGCAGATCACTGATCAAAATGGTTCAAATGGCTCTGAGCACTATGGGACTTAACATCTGTGCTCATCAGTCCCCTAGAACTTAGAACTACTTAAACCTAACTAACCTAAGAACATCACACACATCCACGCCAGAGGCAGGATTCGAACCTGCGACCGTAGCAGTCGCGCGCTTCCGGACTTAGCGCCTGAACTGCTAGACCACAGCGGCTGGCGATCTCCACTGAGACTGAGGACTATCCTGATATCAGTATACAAGACACATACTGCCAAAATACGGTGAACTGAAAGTGATGCACCTCAAACTTCATGGAGTGGTGAATTCTCCTACTGGAGGATGGAGCTGTGTGTTAAAGGGCTATGTCCAATGTGCAAGGAAGATCCTCGCTTCGATAAAGAAACTGTCTATGGGACAAGTCCAGAAGGTGGCAGTGGCTAGTCTTACCTGATGATGACGATCTTGGAAAAATAATTTCAAAGCCAAAGGGGTGTTGCTGATTTATAAACCTGACAACCACTGTTCAGTCAGGACAAGATTATGGTCTGGTAAATACAGAATAGAGTGGGAGTATCCACCAATAAGTGTGGGAAACGAAGCAGACAGCATTGAGCTTATTAATGCAGCTAGTATTAAGCTGATGAATATGGGGCAGTCATGTCAGCTTTTTATCAAAGAGGAGTCCCAAGAATCGAGACTACACAGCATCCAAGTGCCTGAGTACCCAAGGAAATTTCTGGGTCAGGATTAAATGTGATACAACAATAGAAATGGATAACTCCATTTTTACAGAAGAATACTGGAAGCCATTAGACAGGGGCCAATAAGAGGCCATTCCAAAAGCTCCTTGGAACTGGTATTCAGGCAAGACTACAGGTTGGGAGTTAAACCAAATGCGACAGTTGTCAAGATACAGTGCTGGGGTAATCAGTGGTCCAACAGAACTCACTAGCTCACTGATTGTGATAAAGATGAGTGGAGCCCCTAGGGACACAATTTGCTTAGACTTCTGGGGAGCTGAGCGATGTACCATTTCTGAACTGAAACAACTGGAGAGATAAAAACAGTTGAAGAGAACATGGGAGGGAGCCTTAAAAGCACCAGTAAAGCGTGATGGGGGCACACAGTGTTGGGTGGTTATAACTGAAGAGCAGAAACTCATGGAGGTCCAATGTGGGCAGTAATTATTGTATGGCGGTGAAACTTGGTAGATATGCTGAGGCATTGATGTGGAACTGATTTATGTTGGAAAAAGAATTAGTCTCCATTTTGGCATTCAGGTGAAAATCTGGTACTCTGGATCAAATAGTTTTACAAATGCACCATCTTGTTGGTGCTTCCAGCATTCATACTGAATAACTATATAAGCAATGGTTAACAATAAAATCAACATTATGCCTTTCTCACTTGCTTCACCTTTCCTGCCCATGTCCTGTTCCTAATCCATTACATATGAAAACATTTCTATATGTCTTTCTTGCATTCACAACACCAGATTTGCACCTGGTGGCCAAAATCAGAACTAATATATTTTCAGTGTAAATCAGTTACGCATTATCATATTTACTAAGTTTTGCTGCCATATGATAACTATAGCCCATACTGGAACTCTGTGAGTAGCAGCATTTTAGTTATAACCACCTGGTACATCTTAAGTAGACTTCAATGAGATTTTAGTGTTTAGAAAAAGCTTGTCAGACTGCTGTCTCTGACCTAACCAGATGGTCAGTTGGGGATTGTTCCCCCAGAAAACCATACTGATATGGGGATAGAAGGCCCTGTGATTCTAGAACCCAGCATAATTGTTGGGCTACCATCCTTCCAAGCAGTTTGTAGAGCATATTGATGAGGCTAATCAGTCAGTAGTAGTTGGTGGATGTTTTGCTGGTTAAAGGATTGGGATGATAACACTACCCCTCCAATACAAAGAGGAAACACCTTCTGATCAAATGCAGTTGTAGACCCTGAGTAGACTGAGTCTGTGAATCTCACTCAGATGCTAGATCATCTGATTATGAACTGAATGAATCCTTGAGCCCATAATGTGTGATGTGTCAAGAGCCTGAAGCAGTTGCATTCATTAAAATGTTCATTATTTAATTCAGGGTTATGACAGAGGAGGGGAAGTGGGGGGAGGATATTGGGATATCTTCATCTTGTCTATTATGTGCTGAAAATATAGTTCGATAAAAAGAGGACACCAACACTGTCACAAATGGCCTGGGAGGTATCAGCAAGAAAGGATATGATGGACAAAACTTGGAACAACTGCTGATCTTTGGTGGCCCATAAAACTACAGAATTCATTCAGACCTGGGTTAAAGATGTTCATGCTGCCAAACAAAAGACATAGTGCTCCCAGAATTCCTCCTTTTAATTAGATAGTGAGCCCTTGTGAGGAACCTCATGAAACTGATAAGGGCAGACTGTGAAGGATCTTGATTGAGACACTGCAATGCCTTCAATAGCATGAATAGCTGCTGAAATATCTTTGGTCAATCATGATCTCAGCCATTGGAGGAGGGGACCTATGAAGAGGTGGATAACAGTTCCAGAAGTGCAGGTGCTTGTGTCAGAGAGATCTCTGACAACCTGGTCGATACACTCTGATGGAAAGGGCATGAAGGTGATGGCAGAGGCATACAGCTGCCAGTCCGCTCTTCAGAGAGCCCAACATAGCAAATGCTCCAACAGGCAGTGACAAGGATGTGACAGGATCACCAGAAAGTGATCACTGTCATGAAAATCGTCATACAGTGACCACTGTGGTGAAGCTTTGTGACTGAGGGAGAAAGTCGTAAATTCAATAGCTGACAATGTGGCACTGAATTGCGCAGAGGTACCTTTGTTATGGAGACGCAGATCGAGATCAGAAAGAAGTTGATCTATCCAAAGGAACCTGCCCCCCCCCCCCCCCCCCCCCACACACACCCCATAGGAGGTGGTGTTCACTGAAATCCTCAAGTAGGAGAAAGAGAGCAGAGAATTGTCAGGTAAAAGTGTTCATCTCAATGTAGTAAGTGAATTAATGTTGGTGACTGCTGATGTTCACACTCACTCTGCCACTAGTTCCAGTGTTAAGTGAAGGGGAATCCTCGCACTGGTAATATCTTCATGAACCACCATCCAGACACTCCTTTAGGGCCAGTATGGTTCCAACAGATAGCATGGTGATCTCAAAAGGCTGGAGAATAGTCATCAGCTAATGCAATACATCTGTCATTGGTGGGGATGGAACAACATCTGCAAATATAAGTTCTGAGTTTGATGGTGAAGGAGGATTTGGCGCTTCCAGGTTCACCAGAACAGTCTTCACCCAAGATTTCTTCTTTATCTCCTTAACCAGTTTAGAGGGTCAGTACTCGTGTGAGAGTTTATCCACTGTGGTGGCAGGGATTGAAGAGAAGCAGGCAGCCATGGAACCGGCAGTTCATGCATCCTTCAGCCGTTGGCTGGTGCCAGGTAGGTGATCTGTGATTTCCAGAGAGAAGGTTCCGAAAAGGAAGCCTTGTTACTGGACAATGCTAATGGAGGAGGATGTTTCTCTCACCATGTGCGATGAGCTCAGGTCTCTGAAGATGGGTGTTGCTGGAACAACAAGAGGGGAGGATCTATCTCCCCATCTCATTTAACTTTCGCTACTGTAACTGATGTAAGAAATATTTTGGTTGCTTTATGTCAATAGTCTCTCTTTCTTCTCATTGAAAAATACAAATATAAAATGATTTGTGAGGTTGATGAATAATGTAGTCCACATTGACAATTTTAAGACTCACTGTTTTTATTTTATCAAAACTGTTACAAAAACATAAGCATGCCTCCCTTTGCATCCATCCCAGTCCATAGTTACCAGAACAAGACAATTCTTCATTTAACAATTGACTCTGAGATGGTGGAAAAAATAGAACTGCTCAAGTGAGCACATAATTGCTAATAAAGGATACCTGACAGGAGAAACAAAGACAAACATGTTACATAAAACCACAAAACTAAATGGAACAAGTTGTGTTGCAACTACAGGGTAGAAATAATTACACTTTCCTTCCTTTTCAAAATCTGAGAGGTGATTGCAGACCTTAAGCTCCTGGATTTCACATTTCTCAGTTAAGGCAGCACACACATTAGCGATCAGGGAGGGTGATCTCTGCAACTGACACAGAATAGCGGTTGCTCACATGACAAATTTCCAAGTGATGGCCAACAAATCTCCACAAACTGAAGAGTTTGTACAGTGGAAAGACATATACCTGAAGTGTTAGTACTTGAAGCACTGCATTGGGACTGGGATATATGGCTAAACATCACAACTGTAGAGACGATTTTAAGTTTTTTCAAGAGCTGGATTGGATACGCTGTTTTAATTACGACTTAACTACTTTGTAGTTTACTGAGGGAAGCTATTTCTCTTATTAGATTTATTTTTATATTCCACGAACAACATATATTTATTAGGTAGGTTGGAACTTAAATAATGGCAACACTTATGGAGACACTATGCAATGGAATCTACTATTGTCGCTGATAGCACACATTATTGACATACCTACCTTACCTCCAGCAAACGGACTTGCCTGTCCCATGTCACCGACGTGGGCACAGTCGAGGGAAACACTATCACTCAGGAGTGAGTGGCCTAACTTAATAGTGTCACTATGTTTTTGAAACAGGAATAACGGAGCTGGTTCAAGATTGAATGTGCCATAGGTCGTACAGCACAACAGTGTCATCAACGTCTTCAAGAGGCGTGCGGGCATCAGCATTGCCATACAGAACAGTGGCACATTGGATAAAAGCCTTCAACGAAGGTTGGCAAACTGTGGCAGACGTGCATTGGGCAGGTCGCCCTAGCATCTCTGAAGAAGAAGTACATGCTGTTTCCGCGTTAGTGGATAGTGATTGACACCATATAATTCATGAGCTCATCCACGATACTGGATTAGTGCATACGACTGTGCTTTGCATCCTGAAGGAACCACTGGGCATGCGAAAAATTGCATCACCATGGGTTCCGCATGACTTGACGGAAATGCAGAAATGGATGCGTTATGACACTGCTCAGACGCACTTTGAGTGTTATGAGCACGAAGGAGAGGCTTTCTTACACCATGTCGCCACACTGGATGAGAGATGGGCCACATTGTACGAGCCAAAACTGAAATGCCAATCCAATGAATGGCGTCATTATGGGTCACCGTGAAAGTTGAAAGTGCATCAGAGCCCCAGTATGGCGAAAGTTACGGTGATTCTCGTGTACAACTGTGATGGTGTTATCCTAATGCATTATGTTCCTCTGTGGCAGACCGTCAATGCACAGCGTTACTGTTCATTTTTGGAGCGTCACCTGTGACCAGTTTTGTGAAAGAAGCGGCGACACTTTCTGCGCAAGCCATACATCATTTTACATGACAATGCATGGGCGCATACAGCACAAGCTGTGGCTGCTCTGTTTGGTCGATGGGACTGGGAAGTGCTGTACCATCCACCATACTCCCTGGACTTAAGTACTTGTGACTTTGATTTGATTCCGAATATGAAGGATCCAATTCGTGGCATTCGCTTCAGAAGTGTTCCAGAGATTTGACAGGCAGTAGACCACTCCATCTGCACCATCAACAGAACAGGCTGTGCTAACGGTATACTACGGCTTCCACATCACTGGCACCAGGTTCTACGCAACGCTGGTGACTACTATGAAGAACAGTAACAGGTGCAAACATGTAACTCTTTTGTATCAGTTGTGAATAAACAGTTTTCACTATTTACGTTCCAATCCTCATATATAGAAAAGATCCTCCATGAGCTCAGTGTAAAGGTAGAAATGGAGGGGGCTAGTATGTTTGCGAAGTGGTCTCTTAATTGTTGAAGAAATTCCAACTTATTTTGAGTTAGTAACTGTAGTGAGCTGGCCTCGACAAATTCCTAGGGAAGATGCAGTGGTTCTCTGTAGACTATTTCTGCAGCTGAAGAGTCCAAATCTTGTTTATCCATCATTTTTAAGCCCAAGAGAATGATCGGAACAGTGGAAGTCCAGAATGTACCATGACATTTGAGCACTCCCTCCATGGAACAGTGCTATCTCTTGACCATGCTATTATTAGCAGGGTGGTAGATAGTAGTTTTATGATATACACACATGCAAAATGTAACCAGCTGGGTGAACAACTCCAATTCAAACTGCCTGCCTCAATCAGTAGTTATGTGGAGTGACCAGCCAAACCTAGCTAGCCAAGATGACGTGAAGCCAGAGGCAATGGTTTCTGTGATAATGTTGTCCACAGATGTTGCCTCCGGCCAGCACGTAAATTGGTCAGTCATTGTAAGGAGATATTGCTGGTTGTTCAGTGGAGAAAGCAGTCCCACAACACCAAGTTCCACATGAGTGAAACAAGAGGTTGCATCTGGAAAGTTACTCATAGGTGTGTGCACATGATGGGGCCCTTTGCAAATCTGGTATTGAAGGCATGTCCACGTCCACCCTGGCATGTCCATGTCCACCCTTGGCAATCCCTCTCCACATATGGCCAAATGAAGCATTACGCATTGTAACATGAGGTGAAAGGTGGGAAGGGCTCCAGGGTGACTTAGGTTGTGGACACCGGTGAAGGCTTGTCATCGGAAAGCTGACAGAAGAAAAGGATGAGATCCTCCTCAGGTGATGTTAGAATATAGTCTGGCATCTTCTCTTTGAATGCCGACGAGTTGCAGCTGCAATGCTGATGTGGCATCGTTGGTGAATGTTTGAAACTCTCAGCCATCCTGTTGTGCAAGTGCTCTAAGGCCATACTAAATTGACTTATAAATTCTAGATTTTTGAACTGGCGGGGGAATGTTTGATGCTATTCCTTTTGAATGCGTAGATCATTGGTTTGTGATCTGCATATATTATGAATGTCCTTGCTTTATTTGTGGATGTAAGTATTTAACTGCTTCACAAACAGCAAGGAATTCACGTTGTATGCACTCCACTTGTGCTGATACGATGACAATTTGTGGGAAAATATGCGAGTGGTTGTCACTAATCTTGTGACCTTTGTTACTTAAATACTTCTTGTAGATGTAGATGATGATGCTCTCTGGTGACAGAAAACAGAAATATGCCATCCAAGTATGCGACACATACGGCAGTCCTCATAGAATAGAGTCAATAAACTTCTGTCCGGTTTGTACAGCGTTCTGTAACCCAAATATCAGTGATTATCACTGTCTTCAGAATGTCCTCTTCTGCCACAGGTATGTGTGTATGTGCCTTGGTGTAGCCTAAAACAATGAATATTGTTGCACCGTGGAGATCATAATTATAGACATACAACAAAGGCATGGGTTACCAATTACGCATGGTTGTTGCGTTGAGTGCTCAACAGTCACTGCATGGGCGCCAGGCTTCTCCTTTCTTCAGAAAAAGATGCACTGCAGATGACCACAGGCTACTTGCTGGCCGAATTATACCTTCTTTAAACATCACACTGAATTCTGCTTTAACAATGGCCAAACAATCAGGTGAGAATCTCTTTGGTCTACAAGATGCTGATGGACCATTGTGTGCTGCAGTCAGCCCGGTAATACTGTCAACCGGTTTGGCATTGGCTATATCTGGTAAAATATGATAATGTGCCAGGAGATTAGCTCCACAGTGTCAGCAACAGTAAGGTCCTACATAAATGGATGCAACAGTCCCACATTCAATTTTATCCACTGCATTCAATATGTATAGACAGATGAGTTGTTCACCAAAGGTAAACAGACGACAGTCAGCAGTCTACAGTGGTGGACTAAAGTTCCTGGCAGGATGCTCTAGCCCGAGCCAGTGTCTATTAAATATTCCTGACCAGATCTCCTGTCAATAAAACACAGGCATCATGACTCTGTTGAACAGTCAGTTGCATCTACTACCAGCTGCCGCTGGCATTTGGGTGCAAACACAGTGCTGTACATTTACGCATATGTTTGCGGAACCTACAGTTGTTCCAGCATGAAAGTGTTATGTGTTTGAAAAAGCAACATTTGTTGATGATCAGCTACTGGATCTCTGGTGATTTCATCCAGTACCATCCCAAGCACTGCTCTAGGACAATAGCATGCTTATCAGTGTGCATGGCATATCTACTTCCACTACCAGTGAGTCAAATTCCGTGCACGTGACGATTGGTGCCCCTGTCACACTGATACATGGCACTGCCACTGCACTAACCTGTGTGGGTGTGATGATCTCTAAAATCCAATCTGCAAGCTCTGCCACCATGTCCAACAACATTTCTGTCTGCAGCACCATGATCGCTTTGATTTGTGGAGGTAATCGGCTACTCCATGGGGTGTGTAGCACGTTATAAAGGACGGTAACTGTACCAAATTTCCACTGGAGATGATGCAGATATTGCAACAGCTTACGATCACTGATGTCTTCTTGTTAGTACCTGTCTGATCCAGTTTAAACAGCACAGCTACTCTCCAGATTAATTCTGATTTTCATATCAATTTTCATGTGGCAGTGCAGTGATCATTTCTTGTACCTCTGCAGCTTAGTGATGGTCGAGTTGGCTAACAACATGGATGAATTTTGTCAAGTCAGTCATAATCCGTGGATAGCTAAAGCTGGGTTCAACTTGAGCAAACCATAAAATTGGGTTGTTTGGCCAGATGGATGTAAATTGACTGTAGTCTAGACACTGTTGGCATGTCTGAATCTTACCTGATATTTAAATACTATATAGTCACTCAACCTTCTTCTTTATGCCAGGGTCACCATTTGCCAAGACTACAGGATTTGAGCTAAATGATCTTTGCTTAGTATGAAGAAAATCGAGTCTGGAGGTTTCATGGAACAAAACAGTGTCTGACAAATAGATTGGACACACACTTACTCTCTAAGTTGAATACAAACCCAAACATTTAACTTTCAGGTGAAACGTTCTGAACATGCCTATAACTCAAGAAGGGGCAAAAAGAAAAATGGTCATTAACACTGTATAACTGAGAGACTAATTCTGAATGGAACATACAAATCATATAAAAATTAACATGTGAAAAAAAAACAATACAAAATAACATAAAAAACAGCACCCCTGGTAGTTGGAGTGGAAGCTGTTTGACAGCTGCAGTTCATCTGTTAACACAGACCACATGCATGACACTGCACCACTGATCACAATGACATTGCCTGTTGGAGCGAACTTCGTAGCAGACACTACAATGCAATTATGATTGTAATGAAACTGAAATGTTTTGTGGGGAGGACATGTAACCATGTGAATACATAATAGATGGGCAATACAAGATTTTGTGTCAAAAGGAAAATCAAATTGAGTAAACAATATAATTATAAGAAGACATATATAGTTTTGTGCTTTTATGTATGTGTGTCAGCAGTACTTAGAATTTCTGCTCCTGAAGGTATGTAATGGTCGGCCTTTCTGTCTCTGAACTTTGAGTAAGTTCTTTGCTGGTATAAGAAAAGACAGCCTATGATGTAATGGAAGCTGAGTAAATGATAGTAGAAAACAACCAGGGGCTGCATTCAAGTGTACAGTTGAAGCCTAAAATGCATAGGAAAGTCAAGAGGTCTTTAGGTGGCGACCGGGATGGCCGAGTGGTTCTAGGCGCTACAGCCTGGAACCGCGCGACCACTACGGTCGCAGGTTCGAATCCTGCCTCGGGCATGGATGTGTGTGATGTCCTTAGGTTAATTAGGGGTACGCAGTTCCAAGTTCTAGGGGACTGATGGCCTCAAAAGTTAAGTCCCATAGTGCTCAGAGCCATTTGAACCATTTATCTTTAGGTGGAGTGAATGAAAAATAGCTAATGATAATAAAACAAATTCTCCTACTACCACAAACAAGTTTATTCCTCATGGATGATATCCTAGATGTGTCAAAAATGTTTTAAAATTGAAAATTTCAAAGATTACCCCCATCCCCTTTGTCTTATTAAGGCCCTAGGATAATCGAATTGAGTTAAGTCTGATCAGTGAATGTCGAAAAGCTTAATACTGTTTGGTGAGAAGTTTATGATTTACAGTAATTATATTGTAACTGTGCAAATGGAGAAGTTCATGGGTTGAGAGAATTATGTATTTTAGAAGTTTGCAGTAGAAGCTTATCTACAGCTGGACAACTTTTGGGATGTCACACGTGGAACCTTAAAGCCCACAGAACAAAGATTGTAAAACAAAATTCAAATTAATTCTTCTAGTCCATCTTGTAAGTTACATACAGAAATGGCTAGCATGGCAAAGGAAATATGGGACAATCCAAGGGGAGCTTTTGAAGACTGAGGTTTAACTAGGATAGTGGGTTAGAACTTATCACCACACATTTAGATCAATGTAAATACTGGTATGTTGATGTATAGGCAAACAAAATCATTTCCATTTTGAATAGTCTGAGAAATTATGGATTCTACAGTACTGAAGAACAGACTGGTACCTTGTTACCAGCGGGACTGCCTCAGAAGTGGACTTAGAGAGTTCAGGGATACCAATTACAGGCAACACCGTAACAGCCTAGGTATTACAAGCTGTTAAGAATGTACAAAAACATTCTATCCAGGACAGAGAAATGGCTTGTATTTTAAAATACAAAAGAAGGAACACGTTTAATGTTATAAATGCCAAAGAATGGAAATTTTGTATCGTACTGCATAGAAAAAAAGAGTTCACAAGAAAAAAGTCACATTTAAAAATTTCAGGAAATGATGGCAAGCAATCACCGAAAAGAAGGTAAGGTACTTACTGTGTGTTATTCTTAAAATAAAACTGAAAGTAAGAGTACAGACTGGTTCCTGAATTCTGGTGCATCTACGCAAATTACCACAGATCAACTCAATTTTATACGATGTGTCTGCTAAGACACACATTGGTAGTTCCACAGTGGATGGTATGATGTTTCTTTTAAAACACATATTGATTTTTTTAACATGGATGGTGTGATGTTTCTCCTAAAACACACAACACACACTGGTGTTTCAACAGTAGATGGTTCTCAATTACAAGTGAACTGCTATGAAATATAAACTTTAGTTTCTATGTTAAAGGAGATGACAAGGTATTACAGAAAATGATGTACATTATTTGAAGAATGTGGCCACAAATTTGCTTTCAATGAGTGAAATGGTGAATAAGAGTAACGAGGTATTTTTTTTTTTATTTAAATGGTGCAGAAATAACTGATCAGAGTAGCAGTGTGATAGCCACAGCAAATTAAGAAAGGGGTACTTATAAATTAGATGTTCTTAAAGTTGGAAATGGTTACTCAGTATATTCTGCAAAAAGTTTTTGATGGCACTGAAGACTCAGGCATCTTAATAGGAAAAGTATGGCCTCGTAAAAAGCATGACAGCAGGGGCAAAGTAATGCAATGTGTTGTGACTTACCTTGTGAAAATTGTATACAAGGAAATCTAATGGGATTACCGCTTAAAACCAGTAAAAATAGATCTACTGAGTTTTTACAGCTGATACACAGACATCTGTGAATCTATGGAAAAATTATCTATAGGAGACAGTTGTTGTTTCCTTATCATGACAGAAAGTTTTTCAAGATATACCCATGTTTATTTCCTTATAACCTAGCACAAACTGAGCAAAGTATTTGCCAGTTTTCGCACTGTTGTTGAAAGACAGACTGGTAGGAAGTTCTCAAATAAGACAATGGTACAAAATATGGCAACAACTGAGTGAAGTTGGAATCAGACATCAAGTTACAATTTGCTATAGTTCTGTTCGAAACAGAGTAGCAGAAAGGACTAACAAAGCAATTGTAGAGAAAGTAAGGAGCATGTTAAAGGATGCAGGATTACAAAAATGTTACTGGGTAGAAACAGTATCACTTGCAGTGTATCTAAATAATAGATTGCTTACTAAAATTGTTCCAAATAAGACTCCATATGAAGTTTTGACTGGAAAAGAACCTAATCTAGATCATCTATGAATGTCTGCTTGTAAGGTGGTGGTGGTTGTTAGTGTTTAACGTCCCGCCGACAGCGAGGTCATTACAGACGGAGCGCAAGCTCAGGTTAGGGAAGGATTGGGAAGGAAATCGGCCGTACCCTTTCAAAGGAACCATCCCGGCATTTGCCTGAAACGATTTAGGGAAATCACGGAAAATCTAAATCAGGATGGTTGGAGTTGTGATTGAACCGTCGTCCCCCCAAATGCGAGTCCAGTGTGCTAACCACTGCACTACCTCGCTCGGTGTCTGCTTGTAAGGCCATGATACAAGTTCCCAAAAGCATTAGGAGAAAACAAGACTCTAAACCTGATTTTTTTGTTGTTGGATACTATGAAAATTACAAATGTTACAGACTCATAAATTCCAAAAGCAAAAGGGCAATAGCTAGAAAAGATTTGATATTTTTAGAATCTGGTGAAAATGGATTTTTTTTTTTTTTTTTTTTTGAAAAAGTATGTGTAGATATCCTGAGGTAGATGTCCAAGAACATGCAAAGGCTGCAGTAAACTTAGAAACTAAAGCACCTGAAGGAGTCCAGGAAGAATCAGGTATGTTTATTGAAGATGTACTGGGTAATGAGATATAGGAAACTCCAGCAGAAGAGGTTGGAAATTTATGGAGTACAACAAAACCTGAAGTTGTATCCAGTTTATGAGATGGCTGCTAAAACAATCAACAGTGAACCTCTTACTGTTGAAGAAGCCTTGGGCAGCCTAAATGCAATTGGAAGAAAGCTATAGAAAAGGAATTACAGTCTTTCTCCAAGACTGATACGAGTGGGTTGATGCACCACAAGGAAATAAACCATTATGAGTGAGATCTGTCTTTAGCATTAAAAACCCTGAAGACACAACATCAAATTTTAAAGCTTGTTTGGTAGTTAAAGGCTGTTCTGAAGAAGAGGGCACAGAGTATAAAGAAACATTCTCATTTGTTGTGAAATATGCTTCCTGTCCGTTGCTATAAAAGAAAATTTATTAAACCACCACATCGATGTGAAGACCAAAAATCTCAATGGAAAACTGAAGCAAGAAATTTTTGTGATTCTGCCAGAGGAGCCAAGAAAACTCCTCAAGAAAAGAATAAAATCTGGCATCCCATAATGGTCTTAAATAAAGCGGTTACCTTTGGAAACAGTGCTTACATAAAGCATTAACAAGGATGAACATGAGTCATTTTGCAGCTGACCTTGGTATATATCACAAAAGAAATGAAGAAGGAACTATAATTTTGGCGATATGGGTTGATGATATTTTTATTTTGACAAGAAGTGAATGTTCAGTGAATAGTTTCAAGAAAGAACTTCAATCTGAATTTCATATGCATGGCGAAGTGAAACAATAGCTTGGTGTGAGGATCATAAGAAGTGAAGATGAAGGAGAATTGTCAACTGATCAATCAATGTACACAAAGAGAATGCTAGAAAAATTTGGTATGAATAATTGTAAGCCAGTTTCCACATCTTTGGAACAGAGTGTGAAGTTGTTAGTAATAGAAAATGATGAAATATGTTAAAAGGAAGTGCCTTACATGGAGGTAGTGGGAAGTCTTTTATATTTAGCTCTAACTTCCAAGCCAGATACTGCCTGTGTTATAATACTGTGAGCAAATTTTTCATAGACCTTAGAATTAAACATTGAGTTGCAGTTAAAAGAATATTTAGAAATTTGAAAAGGATCTGTTGATTATAAATTGAGGTACTGTAAGACTGGAATTTTATAGTGAAGCAGACTGAGGAAGTGAACTTTATAACAAACATTCTGTTACAGGTAGCTGTTTCAAGTTGGAGATCCTGGTCTTGCAAAAAACAAATAACACTGGCGTTAGAGTAGTGTTTAGACTGTATATGGTGTTGTCTTCCACCACACAAGAAGTGTTATGGTTAAGAACTCTTAAAAGTTTTGTGTGTGGGGGGGGGGGGGGGGGGGAGGGGGAGGTGGAGAGGGGGGAAGAGGGGAGGAGACACCAACAATGCCATCACATACACAATTATATGTTTATGAGACTTTTTCTGCTTACCGAATTTTACATTCATCAGCATGAGTTTAAATACTGACTGGATTGGCAACTATCTTACTTCACTCATAAAGAGATAAACGCTTTATAATGATCAACAGAGTTTTTGGTGTTTATTTTTTCTCATAGCTTTCAAAAATTTAATTTCTAGTCCATTTCCTGAACCAAGTAATAGTCATCTCTTAAAGACAATGTTTGAATTTTATATATTTTAACCATAAATGGTAAGCTCCAACAGTGTGGAAAAAAAGTACTTCATTATACATGTTATTATCTAGCAAAATTGTAAGAATAGCCTGTTTATTTGTGATGTAGAATGTGTAAGACATTAATAAACACAGGTTTTTAATTCCTGTACTGATATTAGCAGATACTACTTCATACTTTATGAACTTACTGTAAAACATTTACCAGGTGACTTGTATGGTGTACTGAAACATATTAAATTCTTTTCGATTTCTATAACAGAAATGGATATACAATTTGATGCAGATTCCAAATAACTCATTCTCCCCTTCTCCCACCTCTGATTTCCTGCTAAATTATAGATCTGTTTTCCTGAAGTTTTCATTTTCATTTATCCTGAAGAATTTACTTAGACTTTACAAAATGGCAACAGGCTGTGGCAGTTGTTCCCCCACGCCTTCTTGCACTAGAACCAAGCTGTTATATTATCATAACTGTTCAGATACTCAACAGATCTGTTCCACCACCATTACAGAGAATGTTTAAGTGGACAAATTTTAATAACCAGTATTATTTCCAAGAATTCTTTGAAAATAAAATAAATGAAGAATTGTGTTCAAATTATTTGCTTTTACTCAGAAGCGAAACGTCCAAGTATTTATTTCCCCTAACTGTCCAAAGGACATCAATAGCTAGTGACAGTTCAGATAGTATATCTGTTCCTAGGTTTATTATACACAACCTTCCCTTAACAACAGTGTTGTGTAGGGAACACAATTGTAACTGCAGTGATTTCCACAATGGATACATGTTATTATACATATGCTGGTATAAAAAAACATGTATAATGTATTGAAAGTGAAAATTATTATAAAATGTTGAATACTATACTTCTGATATTCGAATTTAGTTTTATGGTGGGGATGTTGCAAGCACTGGATTGTTGGTTGTTTTAGAATGGCAAAATTGATACATGGGCAAAAATTATACTCCTAGTGTCTTAAAACAGTGGGAAAAACGAAGTTGATTGTGGAATATTTAAAGCAGAATGCAGATAATGAGTTGTTATGTCTAGTTTCTTTGTAGCTTAAATACTGCTCTAGTGTGCTTCAAAATGTCCTGTAGCATTATTGTGAAAATACAAAGTAGTCTCACAATGCACAAAACACACAGGACAATAACAGCAATTTGAAGGCATCAAAACTATGAACAAGTAATGCAAAACGTTTTAAAATGACATTAACATTGGTAAATATCTTAACAAACCGTGGTAATGCAAGAATACCAAAGATATCAAACGAACTTCTTACCAGATCGCAGTGTCGAGTATCAGGCACAGGTAATTAGATCGTCTCTCAGTGTAAAATAAGTTGCTGTTTACTGTTTTCAGAGTCTTGTGTGTACGATATTATTTACTTTTAAATCCTACAGAAATAAATTTCACGTACGTCCCACAATGCTTTTCGTCTTTCCGAACGACATTAACGACATCTAGCGTGTACCACAAAACTTTTGATCGTTGCTTCGCTATCTTGTGTGGAACACCACATGTAGTATGCTAAAAACTTTTAAAACAGTACGATATGAGTTACTGAAACGTGGGTGGGTCTTCCAGTATAAAAAATTATGCAATAATACTTTTAAAAATCGCAGCGTAAACAACGATCGTTTTGAAAACGGCGAGGCTGTAAAACCCAATGTATTACTACATACTACATGATATTGATGATGACAATGAGGATACGGTCACATAAAACTGGAGAACACAGCAATGTATTAACCAACGCAGATATGCTAACGAGTGTTAGCTTCTCACTGTTTTTTTTACACGTTATTGAGGAAAAAGTTCAAAAGACGTTCATTTTCTCTCAAGGGTCCAGTGACAATGACCATCCAACATTTTCTTTTGCTCTAGGCCTCGTAAATATTGAGCTAACTTGAACAGTAGAACGCTACAGTGTTGCTTGGGACAAGAAATGTACTTATTGTTCATCTTAGCATGTGAAAGAGACTTCCATTCTGTTATAAATTTTTAAAGAAGGGGAAGTGCTCCATAAAACGGAAAACTGAGTGTTCGGATCCCTTTTTTAGTAATGGAAATCTCCTCACACAGTCTTCAAAATGTTGTATTTTATCTCTGACACATATACTCTTTTAATGTCTCTGACGCTAGGTTATAGAAGCTATGACATTTGATTCATGTATATCTTTGAACATGCGTTGTTTGTTTTAAATTATAGGTAGTATAGAATAAAGTTGAGAAGTGGTAGCTTTAAAAGTATACTATGTTACCTAGAGAAAAGTTATATATCATATAGAATTTCCACTTTTATTTGCCAAATATTTCGACAAGGTAACAGATAATTTGCGCTCTCATCAGCTAGTTACAGAAAGAAGTCAAAAATACATTCATTGCCTGTAGCATCAAAGACATCCTGTTAAGAAACAAGAGACGTAAATTATGTTACTTCCTCTCATTGTTGGAAAAAATAGAGTTGCGTTGATAGTGATGTTCTGCACAGTCTTAAGAAATTTTACGTCTACATGTGTATTCTGTGTAATGCTTCTCTCGAAACCGTCGCATTCTGATCAGCGAAGACGCGTATTACATTGGTACCAATGTTTAATAAATGAAAAATGACTTATGCCATCCAAATTGAATCACTTGTTTGATGCATCGTACCTGCTGTTATATTGCAGCACATAAATAGTTAAAAGTGCCTGGCCACAACTTTTTTTTTTTTTTTTTTTTTAATTACTCTGATGAATATAAACATTTCTGGTGGAGTGAAGTGCAAGTTGGTAGGAGTAAACATGGAATGCTGTTTTTGCAATTATGTTTCAGAGAAAGTGAATTGTGCAGGATGATTAAATGATATACCGTACATAAAAACTCAGTTCCATTTATTAATGCACGAGTAGTAGTTCACGAAATTCTCTTTTCCGCAGCTCGTACCATAATTTAATCTGACTCTTTAGTTAATTGTAGAATATATTTCCATGGAAGGCTATTTATTTGTGTAATAATGCTATATACTGACAGAAATTGTTGGATCAAATATAAATGAATAAATATTGATCTCATGATTTCGGAATCCATTTCGAGATGAAGTCGTTTGCGATATGAGCAGTGTTGCCCAGATTCATCTAAATGTATGAACTATTGATGCGTTGCGTTTACAATTAACTATAAGTGAAAATAACATAGTTTCAGATGAGAATTGTGTGATGGGTCCTAATAAAAAAATTGAGTTTTTTCATTGCTACTAATGCCCAGGCAGTTACTCTCCCAGTTCAATGCCCCACTCAAGATTGATATTCTGATTTGCTAAGGCCGAAGAATGTCACTTGGGATGACTCTTCCTGTGATTTGAGTCTTGCGTATCTGATATCCACAAGTAATTGCTGGCGTTCTGGGAAAAAAATCATTCTTTCTCAGACAGCTTAGATTAGGGTAATTATACAGAATGCGCTAATTATTTGTGGGATATTAAATATTGTCAGTAAAATAATGTACCAGATACTTAGTTGTCTTATGGTTGGTTAATTTTTTTGTTAGTATGCTTAGTGTTTATCTTCCATTATACCATAAACTTCTTAAAACGAGTGTAGTTGATGTTTCTGGTGTATCTATTTATTTAGCAGTCTATCCTTATATTACCATGGTAGCAACACTGGAGAAGTCACAGTGTGCAAACAGAACTATACATATTAATATGTGCAGATTGTTTACATTTGACAGAACTGTTCTGCTGTTGTATTACACTCACTCTGGGGCTGTGATCACACAGTATTCATTTACATGAAGTGTACAGTACATTTCTGCTGTAAGCTATTCCTTGACAAATGTTTGTTGCATTTGATGATCTATTAATGAATTTTAAAAGTACCGTCAGAAAATAACTGCTGCTTGTAATAAAATTCACTGTCAACAGTTTGCTGCTTTACCTTTGTGTGTATTCAGCTCAAAGTGAATAAAATGAAGTTAGCAGGAAAGCTGTGACCTTGAAGAAGACACAACTACTTTAGTTATCTCGTTGCTTGCTTATAGTACATTGAGTTAGCAAATATTACCAGAAAATAGTAGTTGTGTAGATGCTGTAAGACTCATGCTACCTAGAGGACATTTTGATACAAGGATTAGGTAATTAAGTAAATACTGCTAAGTCAATATGCTCTGACATTATGTTTAACTGTTTGTCATAAACCAGATGACTGTTAGGATTGTTTGAAGCCTTGGCTAGTATACTAGCATTAGTGAAGATAAGCCTTGGAAGAGGCCTTAAAAGTCTTTTGGGGGGGGGGGGTGGCTGCAGTACAAACAAGATTGAACAGAGTTTAATTTAGATAAATGTTCCATAAGCCATGGTTGTAATAATCATTTTAATGTGCAAATTTATATAATCAGTTGAACAAAACTTACACAAGTTTATTAACATACAGTTCTTTTTTTTTCATGCTGACTGTTTATGGATTTGTATTTGATCATTAATTTCTATTCAAGAATTCTTCTATAGAATAGGAGTTCTCAGTTTGAAGCAATTCTGCATTTGTAAGCACTTATTTTTACACTGTCTCCCAGATGCTTTATTCCCGTGGACAGACTGTCAAAGATCATTGTAGGTGCACTTCTCACTCCTTTCTGTGCGAAATGTATATTCATTTGAGGGTAAATTTCTTAGTACCTTTTTTTATTCTGTTACACTCAAATAAATGGTCATTAAGTTTCATACTTCACTGCATATACCATGAACCTGTGTTTAATATTCTCTACTGTTTGAACAAAAGCCTGCGAGATGACCATTTGCAAACCCACACTTTTTCGGAATGTGTGTGTGTGTGTGTGTGTGTGTGTGTGTGTGTGTGTGTGTGTGTGTGTGTGTGTGGTTTTTTTTTTTTTTTTTTCTTAAATGGGGAGTTAGTCCAAAATTTTACTGTGTTGGGCACCAATGTCTAAAAAACACATGTATTGTTCAATTTGTATGACCCAAATTTGGCCATTATTCTACAAGCATAAGTAGCTCACCCTAACGTAGCAGTTTGTTTAGGTCAGTGTCTGGCTACAGATCCAAAGATCTGGGGTGACATCCCCAGTTGGTCCTAGCACTTTTTCTGTCACTCATCACATTTTTCAACTTTATGAGTGATTTGTTATGGGAAAAATGCCCATCTTATACCAGTTTCAGAGTTTGCATAAATCTTTAGGTTCCTATAAAATACCTGGGTACACAAGTACAAAAAAGTGATGGTAGGCAAGCGCATGCCTCGTCAGTAGGACCAATGTTAGTAAAGCATAGTGATATTCACCAACTTTCGGTTTGAAGAATAGCATTACTTACTAAAACATACCATGTTCTTCAGTACCATTTTTTCGCCAATTTGCGTATATATGAATGTATACCTCTCCACTTTGTTGATTAATTCTTGTGGTGTCCTACATTAATTGAAGGGGATGTATTCTTGACAGAACAAAGCTAGATAGTTGTATTTTTATTTTGTGTACAAAGAGTACATGGGCGCGTGTTTAGGAAAATTAGTTACATGGGGAACTAAACTAGGTATTTGCTGATTCATACTTTCCATGAAACAGTAACTTTCTTAATCATGAGGTGCCTTTAGAGAGTCCAGAAGACCACAAATCTTTTTCAAATTTGCTCTTAGTAGAGCAGCCCTTTTGAAACATAAACTGTAATTTGGTAAGTATCCCAATGTTGTCTAAGTGTGTGACAACTTGTGAGGGGATTACCTTCTCTACAATGTGGAATGTGATCAGTAGAGTTACTCTTTACATAAAGCAGCTAAAGTTTACTGTGGATTGGTAATTTATTGTGTGTTACGTTTGCAACTAAGAATGTATATAATAGAGGGAAACATTCCATGTGGGAAAAATATATCTAAAAACAAAGATGATGTGACTTACCAAACGAAAGCGCTGGCAGGTTGATAGACACACAAACATACACACAAAATCACAAAATTCAAGCTTTCGCAACCAACGGTTGCTTCATCAGGAAAGAGGTAAAGACGAAGAGAAAAGGATGTGGGTTCTAAGGGAGAGGGTAAGGAGTCGTTCCAATCCCGGGAGAGGAAAGACTTACCTTAGGGGGGGAAACAGGACAGGTATACACTCGCGCTCTCTCTCTCTCTCTCTCTCTCTCTCTCTCTCTCTCTCTCTCTCTCTCTCTCTCTCTCTCACACACACACACACACACACACACACACACACACACACACACACACACACAGGCAGACATTTGTAAAGGCAAAGAGTTTGGGCAGAGATGTCAGTCGAGGCAGAAGTACAGAGGCAAAGATGTTGTTGAAAGACAGGTGAGGTATGAGCGGCAGCAACTTGAAATTAGCGGAGGTTGAGGCCTGGCGGATAACGAGAAGAAGAAGAGAGGATATACTGAAGGGCAAGTTCCCATCTCCGGAGTTCTGACAGGTTGGTGTTAGTGGGAAGTATCCAGATAAACCGGACGGTGTAACACAGTGCCAAGATGTGCTGGCCGTGCACCAAGGCAGAATTTCCTCTCCAACCTCAACTCCTTTGGTTCCATCAGATTCACCTGGTCCTACTCCAAATCCCATGCCACTTTCCTTGATGTTGACCTCCATCTGTCCAATGGCCAGCTTCACACATCCGTCCATATCAATCCCACCAACAAGCAACAGTACCTCCATTATAACAGCTGCCACCCATTCCACATCAAACGGTCCCTTCCCTACAGCCTAGGTCTTCGTGGCAAACGATTCTGCTCCAGTCCGGAATCCCTGAACCATTAAACCAACAACATGAAAACAGCTTTCGCATCCCGCAACTACCCTCCCAACCTGGTACAGAAGCAAATAACCAGAGCCACTTCCTCATCCCCTCAAACCCAGATCGTTCCACAGAAGAACCCCAAAAGTGCTCCACTTGTGACAGGATACTTTCAGGGACTGGATCAGACTCTGAATGTGGCCCTCCAGCAGGGATACGACTTCCTCAAATCCTGCCCTGAAATGAGATCCATCCTTCATGAAATTCTCCCTACTCCTCCAAGAGTGTCTTTCCGCCGTCCACTTAACCTTCGTAACCTCTTAGTTCATCCCCACGAAATCCCCAAACCACCTTCCCTACCCTCTGTCCCATGCACCCTCCCACCACCACCTACTCCAGTCCTGTAACCCGGAAGGTGTACATGATGAAAGACAGAGCCTCGTGTGAAAGCACTCATGTGATTTACCAACTGACCTGCCTACACTGTGAAGCTTTCTATGTGGGAATGACCAGCAACAAATTGTTCATTCGCATGAATGGACACAGGCAGTGTTTGTTGGTAATGAGGATCACCTTCTGGCTAAACATGCCTTGGGCACAGCCAGCACATCTTGGCACAGTGTTACACCATCCGGGTTATCTGGATACTTCCCACTAACACCAACCTGTCAGAACTCCGGAGATGGGAACTTGCCCTTCAGTATATCCTCTCTTCTCGTTATCCACCAGGCCTCAACCTTCGCTAATTTCAAGTTGCCGCGCTCATACCTCACCTGTCTTTCAACAACATCTTTGCCTCTGTACTTCCGCCTCGACTGACATATGTGCCCAAACTCTTTGCCTTTACAAATGTCTATATGTGTGTGTGTGTGTGTGTGTGTGTGTGTGTGTGTGTGTGTGTGTGTGTGTGTGTGTGTGTGCGTGTGCGTGCGTGCCTGCCTCCTCTCCTTTAAAACCCACATCCTTTCGTCCTTCCCTCTTTCCTGAAGAAGCAACAGTTGGTTGTGAAAGCTTGAATTTTGTGTGTATGTTTGTGTTTGTTTGTGTGTCTATCAACCTGCTAGCGCTTTCGTTTGGTAAGTCACATCATCTTTGTTTTTAGATATAACTAAGAATGTAAGATGTTATAGTGCTACAACTTTTTAGTGTCTTATTGGGTAGATCTTTAACCTTTATGTAACTGTTATCATCGGGACTCTTGCTGTGGAGCTGGTCAGTAGATACATTTAATAAGGAAGTACTTTAGAGTTTGAGTTGTATACTTCCTCTGGATATCTCTGGGTACTTCTGTAGGAGACCACACCACGAACAACTCAGAGCCGGGCTGGAGTATTTCTGGGAAGTCAGTCATATGATAGGAGTATAGCTAGTCAGCAGATCAAGTCTCTCTCTCTCTCTCTCTCTCTCTCTCTCTCTCTCTCTCTCTCTCTCTCTCTCCTCCCCCCTCCCCCCTCCTCTCCCTCCCTCCCTGCCTGTTAGTTATTTAATAAGGTTACTGTAACACACGTTCGCCATTTCGTGACTCCAGATTAAATGTGAAAATAGATTCATTATCTTTAAAGTATCCAAAGTGAGATATAAGCCTCACTCTACATGTGCGATTTGAGGAATCAAATGCCACCTTAAGATCACAAGGCTGTATCTGTGAAATTCCCTCAATCATTATTTATCTAAAGCAACTTGTACCCCAGAACTACAATGGTGCAAAAGCTTTGGTGTGGAAAAACTGCTCCATTATTAGCACTGCCCTGATGATTTTATGATTGTAGTCATGGATTGGTAACAAATTCTAATTTCATCAAATTTCATCTCTCTTATTTTCCTTTGGGTACTATATAGTTTTCCCTTCTGTACTGATTGTAACATAGTTTTACAAACACTTGTGAAACTTTTTCAGACTGAAGGCCAATCAGCGATGGAATATGATTATATGTGAGAAAATAAAATAGGTTTCAGTAAGTAGAATAGGCCTTGAACACTAGACTGGCGTGTAAAAAGAGTGCTAGACTACAACGCGTTCAGAAACTGACCCTTCCTACATGCCTGTTTACTGCTAAACACAATATCTGTTTTTTGAGGTTGACATTTGTAATGTACAAAATTACAGTGCTACATATTATTATTATTATTATTATTATTATTATTATTATTATTAAAGACAGTGATAAATTATAAAGACAGTAGTCCCATTTATCCATTCTTCTCCATTTTGTCTGTCTATATCAGGAAAGAAATGGAACCCAGAATAGTTGCAATAAGGTATGTAAACGAACGACTGATGTGGATAGATTCGACAATGTCTAGCAAGAAAATTAGGAATGTGTCAGTATATTCGCATTGTGAAGAGACAGATCAAGATAAGATGGATAGTTTTTATGAGGCACTCAGTGATGTAGTTGTTAGAGTAAAGGGTGATTTTAACGCCAGGATTGGAAATCTAACAGAAAGGTATGAAAAGGTTATGTGTAAATTTGGGGAGGATATGGAGGCCAACAGGAATAGGAAACAACTCTTGGATTTCTGTGCCAGTATGGGCTTAGTAATCACAAACTCCTTTTTTAAACATAAGAACATTCACTGGTATACTTGGGAAGGCAGGGGAACCAGATCTGTCATTGACTATATAATAACAGATCAGGAATTCAGGAAGGCTGTGAGGGACACACGTATATTCAGGGGATTCTTTGATGACACTGATCATTATTTAATCTGCAGTGAAATTAGGATTGTGACGCCGAAAGTGCAGGAGGTCAGGTCCATATGTAGGAGGATAAGAGTGGAGAAACTTCAGGATAAGGAAATCAGGCACAAGTACATAACAATGATCTCAGAAAGGTACCAGGTAGTTGAATGTAGTCAATTACAGTCATTGGAAAAGGAATGGACAAGGTACAGGGACACAGTACTAGAAGTGGATAAAGAATGTCTTGGAACAGTAGTGTGTAAAGGTAGGATGAAGCAAACAGCTTGGTGGAATGACACAGTCAAGGCAGCCTGTAAAAGGAAAAAGAAGGAGTATCAAAAATGGCTACATACTAGAACTCAGGTAGACAGAGAAAGTTATGTTGAAGAAAGAAACAAAGCCAAACAGATAATTGCAGCATCCAAGAATAAATCTTGGGAAGACTTTGGAAACAGGTTGGAGACTATGGATCAAGCTGCTGGAAAACCATTCTGGAGTGTAATTAGCAGTCTTCGAAAGGGAGGTAAGAAGGAAATGACAAGTATTTTGGACAGGTCAGGAAAACTGCTGGTGAATCCTGTGGATGCCTTGGGCAGATGGAGGGAATATTTTGAAGAGTTGCTCAATGTAGGTGAAAATACGATCAGTAATGTTTCACATTTCGAGGAAGAATGGGATAGGAAGGATGATGGAAATAGCATCACATTTGAGGAAGTGGAGAAAATGGTCAATAGATTGCAGTGCAATAAAGCAGCTGGGGTGGATGAAATTAAGTTGGAACTCATCAAATACAGTGGAATGTCAGGTCTTAAATGGCTACACAGGATAACTGAAATTGCCTGGGAGTTGGGTCAGGTTCCATCAGACTGGACGAAAGCAGTAATCACACCAATCTTCAAACATGGAAACAGAAAAGATTGTAACAACTACAGAGGTATCTCTTTAATCAGCGTTGTGGGTAAAATCTTCTCAGGTATTGCTGAAAGGAAAGTGCGAGTATTAGTTGAGGACCAATTGGATGAAAATCAGTGTGGGTTTAAGCCTCTTAAAGGTTGTCAGGACCAGATCTTTACCTTACGTCAAATAATGGAGAAGTGTTATGAGTGGAACAGGGAATTGTATCTATGCTTTATAGATCTAGAAAAGGCATATGACCGGGTTCCTAGGAGGAAGTTATTGTCTGTTCTATGAGATTATGGAATAGGAGGCAAACTTTTGCAAGCAATTAAAGGTCTTTATATGGATAGTCAGGCGCAGTTAGAGTTGACGGTAAATTGAGTTCATGGTTCAGAGTAGTTTCAGGGGTAAGACAAGGCTGCAGCCTCTCTCCACTGTTGTTCATATTATTTATGGATCATATGTTGAAAACAATAGACTAGTGGGGTGAGATCAAGATATGTGAACACAAAATAAGCAGTCTTGCATATGCAGATGGCTTAGTTGTGATGGCAGATTCGACTGAAAGTTTGCAAAGTAATATTTCAGAGCTAGATCAGAAATGTAAGGACTATGGCATGAAGATCAGCATCTCCAAAACAAAAGTAATGTCAGTGGGAAAGAAATATAAACGGATTGAGTGCCAAATAGGAGGAACAAAGTTAGAACAAGTGGACGGTTTCAAGTACTTAGGATGCATATTCTCACAGGATGGCAACATAGTGAAAAAACTGGAAGCGAGGTGTAGCAAAGCTAATGCAGTGAGCGCTCAGCTACGATCTACTCTCTTCTGCAAGAAGGAAGTCAGTACCAAGACTAAGTTATCTGTGCACCGTTCAATCTTTCGATCAACTTTGTTGTATGGTTGCGAAAGCTGGGTGGATACAGGTTACCTTATCAACAAGGTTGAGGTTATGGATATGAAAGTAGCTAGGATGATTGCAGGTACTAGTAGATGGGAACAATGGCAGGAGGGTGTCCACAATGAGGAAATCAAATCAAAAATGGGAATGAACTCTATAGATGTAGCAGTCAGGGCGAGCAGGCGTAGATGGTGGGGTCATGTTACACGCATGGGAGAAGCTAGGTTACCCAAGAGACTCATGGGTTCAGCAGTAGACGGTAGGAGGAGTCGGGGCAGACCAAGGAGAAGGTACCTGGATTCGGTTAAGAATGATTTTGAAGTATTAGGTTTAACATCAGAAGAGGCAACAATGTTACCACTGAATAGGGGATCATGGAAGAATTTTATAAGGGGGCTATGCTCCAGACTGAACGCTGAAAGGCATAATCAGTCTTAGATGATGATGACGATGATGATGATGATTTCAAACTAAATGCAGCTTAGACTGTGTGAAATTCATTTAACACAGAATAAACATGTTTGGCAGAATAATTTATGGGCTAGACGTCACTGTCCATTGCATGTAGTATTTTTGCAAATGACCGCATAAATGTCACCAGGTATGGTGATGAAGTTGTGGCGTCAGAGCATGGCTTTATCTCTATGCCCGCTTCCACCCAACTTCTTAATTCTTGGAGGTCCTTTGTTTCTTTGTGTGAGGTTCGCACTTAAGTGGTGTGTATATAAACAGCATATGTGTCTGGTGCTTTGCCTTAAGCAGAACTCTACCAGATAAACCCAATAAGAAGTGGTGGTAATGAGCACCAATTTAAACAAGACATTATGGTCTTCTCAAGATTGATAATGACAGGATAGCATTATGCCAACAACATAAGAGCCCCTACATACTATCATTCTAAGTACCTTGAGAACACCCTTAGCCTCTACTTTGGTAAAAGTAATCATCATCATTAAACATCTGTTGACCTTATGCATCAGTTCGGCAAAATCAAATTGTTTCTGACAGCCTTGTTAGCTCAGTGAGTGTTACATGATGTTCATATAACTTGTTTTGACTGTTACTTTATTTGACAATATGTTGCGATTTACTTTTTTTTTTACAGTAGTCAGAGTATCAAGTCTCAAAAAATATTCTGTTTTAGCATTTATCCTATGTAGTCAATAAAAGGGTTTTCTTCCATTGAAGGACTGTGGCCAGAAGCCATAGTGTGTTCAGTGGGGTGGGTGCATTGGTGGAATAGAAGGCTGTGTAGTGTTGGAATGGAAGCTAGGAAATGGATTGGTGGGTAAAGCACAGGAACTAACCAGGGTAGATGTCAGGGGGGTTAGGGGAATGTGGGATTGATTGCAGGGAGACTTCCCACCTGCACAATTCAGAAAAGCTGGTGTTGATAAATGCTGAGACAGAAGGCGTAAATTAAGGCCAAGTGGGTGGTGAGAACCAAGGACATGTACTGCTATTTCCCACCTGTTTAGTTCTGAGAAACTGATGTCTGAGGGAAGAATTGAGATGGTGCATGTGGTAAAACAGACACCAAGGTCACAACTGTCATATTGTAGTGCATGCTCAGGATACTGCGTGTTGTCAGTATACACCCTCTGCCTGTGCCCATTCATACTAACTGACATTTTGGTAGAAGTAATGCCGAAGTAAGAGGCTGAACAGTGTTTACATAACAGCTAGTATATGACCGTGTCATTTCACAGGTGGGTCCCCCTCTGGGATTGTATATGTTTTGCCAGTTGCAGAGTGGCATAGGTGATGGTACGAGGATGTCTGGAGCAAATCTTGCAGCAAGGATGGTTACAGGGGTAGGAGCCATAGGGTAGGGAGATGGGTGTGGAAGGAACATAGAGCCTGCAAGAATAATGTGGAGATTAAGATGGTGGCGAAGAGCTATTCTAGGTTTGGCAGACAAAATCTCCGACAGAATGGATCTTATTTCAGGGTGTGATTTTAGGAAGTCGTGGGCTTGTAGAGATAGCTGATTAATACATTACAGACCAGTAGTGTGCTCCGAAGCTGTTTTTTTATGGGGATCAGCAGTACCAGGGTTTGACGTGATGGACCAGGAAATCCTAATGTGGACAGAAGTGTGTGGCTGGCCTTCAGTGAGGATGAGATCAGCATCAAGGAAAAAGGTACAGGTTTCTGAAGAGGACCATGTGAAATTTAATTGGGAGAAGGTATTCAGAGATTCCAGGAATTTTAACAGGTCAGTCTTACCATGAGTCCATGCGGTAAAAATGTCATCAGTGTATCTAAATAATATGAGATGGGATTCATCATGGCAAGAGAGCACAGTTTGGAGTGTTAGCTGTCTCAGGCACCTTGCCATGGTTCGCGTGGCTTCCGCCGTCGGAGGTTAAAATCCGCCCTTGTGTGTGTGTTTTGTGTGTGTGTGTGTGTGTGTGTGTGTGTGTGTGTGTGTGTGTGTGTCTTTTTGTGCTCATCGTAAGTTAGTTTAAGATAGATTAAATAGTGTGTAAGCCTAGGGACTGATGACCTCACCACTTTGGTACCGTAGGAAATTACCGAAAATTTCAAATTTTTTTGGAGTGTTAGAAATTGTGGGAAATTTGACATGAGATTCACCATGGCGAGAAAAGACAGTTTGGAGTGGTAGAAATCTATTCAAAAACATGCTTTTGCACTATCAAAACCAAGGTCCCACATTCTGTTTGCCGGCCGGAGTGGCGGAGTGGTTCTAGGTGCTTCAGTCTGGAACTGCGAGACCGCTATGGTCACAGGTTCGAAACCTGCCTCAGGCATGGATGTGTGTCATGTCCTTTGGTTAGTTAAGTTTAAGTAGTTCTGAGTTCTAGGGGACTGATGACCTCAGATGTTAAGTCCCATAGTGCTCAGAGCCATTTGAACCATTTTTGAACCACATTCTGTTTCTCGAAACCTCTTCGACCCTTGGAGTTACTCCAAAAGGCCTAACATTGGAAGTTCCTGTATCTGGATGTTATCCTCTCTACACCACGCTCTTTTACAGTTTCAAATACAGCAATCTCTTGCCCTTACACAAGTAGTCTGTGACTTCTATGCCTCATCAACCAATTTCCACTCCACCAGACTTCTCTCCTTCTACAAAGTCCTGCAATTATCTGCCCCTCATGTTTCCTTGGATGATTTCCTCTGCTGAGCGAACTTCAAACTGCAAGAACAAGCCAGAAATCACCCCAAAAAGCTATCCCACCTTCTGCTTAAACTACCTCAACAGTGGTGTTTCCCTTCCTGTCACCCTGCAGCTCCCTAAACAGCCATACCTTCAATCACCACTCCTCTCCTACAAACCAAGCTTGCCCAACCCCAGCCACGCGGTTAGAGGTGCTGTATCACTAATTGTGTGGTCCCCTCCTGCCGGAGGTTAGAGTCCACCCTCCTTAACATTCCACAGCCTTCACCACTGCCTTCCAGTCCAAGAATAACTTATAATCAGAATAACCAGCCACAGCAGTACAGTGTCCTCAACTTTTCGTCTAAAGCACTCTTCTCTCTTGACTTATCTATATTGTCCAAGGGTCCCACTTTCAGCCCTAAACCTGAATTTGATCATGCTGCTTTGGTGAAGGACTTCTTTCCTTCACACATAATGTCAACTGGAACTTTCACTTTGCAACTCAGTCACAAAACCTTTCCAAGAGAAAACCTGATATTGAAAGCTGCCTTGAACAGTCCTGACCATGATCCCAACCTGATCCACCACCACTACCTCAAAACTATTTATTACAAGTGTTCCAAGAAATCCTCACATTGAGCATTGCTTCACAACCCTTCCTCAGGTCCCTACAACATGACTCTAACCGGTCTGCAGCACTCCAGGCTCGTATGTTCCCTAAATGCTGACGACTCCATGATTATGCTTCCAGTCGACAGAGGATCTACTACTGTGGTACTTGACCGAAAGGAGTATGTTAGTGAAGATGTACGCCAGCTGTCTGACAACTCTGCATACAGCGTCTGCCATCAAGACCCCATCCCTGTGAGTCAAACTGACCACATGTCCACAGCTCGTGGTCTAGTGGCTAGCGTTGCTGCCTCTGGATCATGGAGTCCCTGTTTCGATTCCTGGCTGGGATGGAGATTTTCTCCGCCCAGGGACTGGATGTTTGTGTTCTCCTCACCATTTCATCATCATTTGTGAAAGTGGCTGGACTGGACTGTGTAAAGAGTGGGACTTTGTACAGACACTGATGACTGCGCAGTTGAGTGCTGTCCTAACCAGTCATCATCATCATCATCATCATCATCATCATCATCATCCAACCACCACCTATGCCAGCTCTGAAATTGGCAAAACATATACTATCTCAAAGGGAGAGCCACCAGTGAAATGGCACGTCATATACCAGCTGTTATGTAAACACTGTTCAGCCATTTACATTGGCATGACTACTATCAAATTACCAGTTAGTATGAATGGGCATAGGCAGAGGGTGTTTCCTGCAACACGCAGTATCCTGTTGCAGAGCGTGCACTACAACATGCCAGTCGTGAAGTCGGTGCCTGTTTCACCACACACGCCATCTCGATTCTTCCCTCAGACACTAGTCTCTCAGAACTCCACAGGTGGGAACCAGCATTGTAACATGCTCTTGGTTCTTGCCACCCACCTGGTCTTAATTTACATTAATTTCTTCCATTCGGCATTTATTCACAGTATTTACTCCTTTCTTCACTGTGTTCTTTTTACATCTGTGTGTGTGTGTGTGTGGTTTTTTTACTGCCCTCTCCCACCTCCCCACCTCTGTTACATACAGTGCACTTTGTTTTTTGCTCCTATTAACTTGTGCACAATGTTTAAGCAGTAATCTCTGTCTTGCATATTACCCTGTCTTCCACCTGTAAGCTCTCAGGTTTTCAAATTTTCTCCGCTGCAGTGCCAACAATCAGTCTTTCCTTCTCACCCCATCCGGTAAGTCTCCCCTGACCCTGTCGTTCTGGGTGACTTTTCTAAAATCTACCCCTTTTCATAGACCTCTCCAGCCCTTTTGCTTTGCCCCTCTTCCTTACCTTTCAACCCTTCTGCCTGAAGGAGGAGCTAGTGGCTTCCGAAACGTTGCCTAATTCCAATTTTCTTTTGTGTATGTGTTCTACTGCTGCTTGGTGAGTAGATTTTTGTATGTATCCAATAATACATTATTGTATCAAGTAAACAGATGAGCTAGTACACACTGTGTGTTCAGAATAAAGGTGTCAACAATTGTTAAATGTAGGGAGCAGCAGCAAGCACGTAATATTTCCTCCTCAAAGTATGTGATGCATTTTCATGTATTTGCTCAATATTAGAGTCATGTATATGATAGTGAGGAGAATATTTTGCCGTCTGTACATATCCAATAATGTATGATGTAGTAACTTTGAATATGTATTCTGATAACTGCTCTGCTTTAGGACTATGGTTTATATCTCAGTGTTATGCTCACTTTATGCAGCCTCATAATCTTTTTAGTTCTGTCAATTTCTTTGCTGTTATTTTATGATGCCATTTTACAATATGGTGTATTTTTATTGAACTGACCAAAATGTTTTTATAGGTATTCTACAATTTTATAATGGAATTTATACCATGATGCCATTCTAGGCGCTTCAGTCCGGAACCACGCGGCTTCTAGGTCGCAGGTTCGAATCCTGCCTCGGGCACGGTTGGGTGTGATGTCCTTAGGTTAGTTAGGTTTAAGTTGTTCTAAGTGTAGGGGACTGATGACTTCAGATGTCAAGTCGCATAGTGCTTAGAGCCATTTGAACCATTTTTATTACATGGCAGCAGTATACACATTACATTGTGTTCCCAGTGGTGGCTCCCACACATCTTTCTGCAAGTATTATGTATTTGCTGCCCTTTCCTACATTTAACCATTGTCGGTACCTTTTTTAATTCTGAATAAGTAGTGTGTATTCTCTCATCTGCTTACCTCATATGCGTCATACAATAATGTATACCTGTTCCCATCTTAATTCTGCTATTGGTTGCAATATATCCTTCATCAAAGAATATAATGTGTTATCAGTTATTTGCTCTATATTAGAGGCATGTATATGATTGTGAGAAAATTATTTTGGAGACCCTACATATCCACTAGTGTTTGATGTAGTGAATGTCGAGGAACAAACTGCTCTTCCTTAAAGAGTGTGATATTAACTTTTACACATTTTACATTTTGGTGTTGTGTTTAGTTTTGTGTGGCCACATAACCCTTCCTGTTTCGAGGCTTCTTTTCCTTGTATTAGACCGATCCCATGGTTTTTTAATGTATTTTATATTATGATCCTATGATACACTGTAAGTCATTAAGTACTAAGTTCCTTTCAGATTGTGGTGATGCAATAGCTCCATACTTAACAATCATATATAATTGTTTGCTCTACGAAAGATCCATACACAAAGACTGGAAAGTTGCACAGGTTACACCAGTATTCATGAAAGGTAGTAGGAGTAATCAACTAAATTACAAGCCCATATCATTAACGTCGATATGCAGCAGGATTTTGGAACATACATTGTGGTGAAACTTTATGAATTATCTCGAAGAAAACGGTCTGATGACACACAGTCAACACAGATTTAGGAAACATCGTTCTTGTCAAACACAACTAGCTCTTTACTCACATGAAGTGTTGAGTGCTATTGACAAGGGACTTCAAATTGATTCTGGATTTCTGGAAGGCTTTTGACACAGCAGCACACAAGCGGCTTGTAGTGAAATTACGTGCTTGTGGAATATCATCTCAGTTATGCTGCTGTATTTGTGATTTCCTGTGAGAGAGGTCACAGTTCATAGTAATTGATGGGAAGTCTTCAAGTAAGATAGAAGTGACTTCTGGTGTTCCCCAAGGTAGTGTTATAGGCCCTTTGCTGTTTCTTATCTGTGTAAATGATTTGGGAGTCAATCTGAGCAGCCGTCTTAGGTTGTTGGCAATGATGCTGTCATTTATTGACTAGTAAAGTCATCAGAAGATCAAAACAAATTGCAAAACAATTTAGAAAAGATATCTCTATGGTGTGAAAATTGGAAATTGACTCTAAATAACAAAGAGTGTGAGGTCATCCAAATCAGCACTAAAAGGAATCTGTTAAACTTCAGTTATGTGATAAATTAATCAAATCTAAAGGCCGTAAATTCATTTAAATACCTAGGAATTACAATTATAAACAACTGAAATTGGAAGGAACACACAGAAAATGTTGTGCAGAAGGCTAGCCAGAGACTGCGTTTTATTAGCAGGACAAATAGGAAGTGTGACAGATCTGCTAAGGAGACTGCCAGCACTATGCTTGTCTGTCCTCTTTTAGAATATTGCTGCATGGTGTGGGATCCTTACTAGATAGGATTAATGGAGTACATCGAAAAAGTTGAAAGGAGGGCAGCATGTTTTGTATTATTGCAAAATAGGGGACAGCATGTCACTGAAATGAGACAGGATTTGGGATGGACATCATTAAAACAAAGGCGCTTTTTGCTGCGGAGCAATCTTCTCATGAAATTCCTATCACCAACTTTCTCTCCAAATGAGAAAATATTTGGTTGACACTGACCTACATAAGGAGAAATGATCATCATGATAAAATAAGGGAAATCAGAGCTTGTATGGAAAGATACAGGTGTTCATTCTTTCCGTGGCCTACCCGCTGTACTGGTTCCATGCTACTTACGGGGACACTGCCTGCAATTGCTGCACGCCCTGCGCCTACCCAAAAGAGACTGGTGGGTAGGTTTAGGTGTCATGTCCCACCACGTGTCTTCACGTTGCGTATCTTCTGACGCTGCACCACACGCTTCAGCAACGCGACGCTTCTGTGCCACAGATATCTCTATCGTCATCCGCTTTCTCATTGACACTAGCACCGATGTTAGCGTCATCCCGGTCAAACACGCTGTCAACTCGCCATTCCCCACTACCCTCGCCTTGTTTGCCGCCAACTGTTCTCCCATTGCAGTCCACGGCTCTATCAAGATGTCACTTCTCCTCTCACCCATTCAAATCTTCCCTTGGACCTTCCACAATGCCGATGTGGGTGAACCTGTAATGGGTTGGTTTTTGTACACAATTTTCACCAGACCTGCAGGCTGCTGCGGTTTGCCATGCATCCAGCTCTACAGTTCAGCCGACGCCCCGCCTATCGCCCTGGTTCATCAAAGTCAGTGAACCGACATTGCTTGTGGATCCCTTCTTGACCCTCATGCTGACTCCCCCACACGATTATCGGCCATCAGTAATCGCACTTGCCATAAGATCCGCACCACCTACTGTCCACATGTTCATTATAAGGCCAGGCGCCTTAGCACTTCCAAACTTCTGCACACCAAGGAGATCATTCAGGATCTGTTGGCTTTGGGTGTGCTCCGCCGCTCCGATAGCAACTGGTCTTTCCATATTCAACTTGTTCCCAAAAAGGACGGCACCTCACGCATGTGTGGGGACTACAGGTCCCTTAATGCCAACACCATTATCAATAACTACCTCATACCACATATTCAAGATTTGATGTAGTTGCATCATGGTTCTATCTTTTTCTCGATATTAGATTGTTCCAAAGCGTATCACCACATCCACCGGATATTCCAAAGATGGCCATCATCAGAATCTTTGGCCTATTTGAATACTGTTACATGCCTTATGGATTAAAAAATGCTGCACAGATGTGGCAACAATTCATTGATTCCATTTTGCTCCCTCTGCCTTTTGCTTACACTTAGTTAGATGATATCCGTATCTTTTCTTCCTCCGCTGAGAAGCATCAAGTTCACCTCGCTTCAGTACACTCAGCCCTCGCTGCCAGCAGCATGGTGATCAACAATGTTAAATCTCAACTATGTTCCACATCTGTTACCTTCCTCGACCATTCCGTCTTGGCTGAAGGCTTTCCGACGACGAGCTCTCATGTCGAAATTTCACTTAAACTTCCTCTTCCCGAGGATTGTGCTCAGCTCTGTCGTTTTCTGGGTATGGCAAACTTTTACTGCCGCCATATTGCTCTAACTGCCTTGGTCCAAATGGCCCTCAATGACGCACACTCTGGCAAGAACACCACTGGAAAATGCAAGTTTGAGTGGACCCAACCAATTCTCGATGCTTATGGTAACCTTCAAACTGCCCTAGCCAAAGCTGTCACACTCGCCCACCCTGACTCTGAGGCCCAAGTCTCGATCACGACTGATGCCAGTGACTCAGCTGTGGGTGCTGTTTTACAGCAGCACACTGCCAATTCCACCCATCCCATCCGATTCTTATTCAAGAAACTGACTAAGAGCCAGTGCAAGTAGTTGGCATTTGATCGTGAGCTGCTCGCAGTGTAAGAGACAATTAAACATTTTTGTAGTGACCTTGAGAGGTGACCCTTCAGGATCTATACCGATCACAAGCCACTTGTGGACCCTGTTCGTAATCCGGCTAAAGACCGTCTGCCCAGATGTTTCCGCCATATGGACTACATCTGTCAGCACTCTTCTGATGCATGCTGTATCCATGGTTCAGAGAACATTGTGGTAGACTACCTTTCTCGCATCTGTGTGCTAACCGCACTGCTGAATCTGGAGGAGCTCGCCGACTACAAGCAGACGACAACGATACGCAGCCACTAATATCAGACAATGGCCCAGTGCTCTCTGTACAGCCCAATATACTACCTGGTTCGGGAATCTCTGTTCTTTGTGATGCCTCTACAGGCCCACGTTGCCCCCTGGTCCCCGCCACTCTTCGCCATAGGGTCTTTACTACCTTGCATGGCTTAGCCCACTCTGGGACTTGAACCACGATGTGGCTGGTTACAGAGCGCTTTGTCTGGCCTGGTGTCAAGCACAAACTGTCACACTTGGAGCCGTGCGTGCATTCCGTGCCAGTGCAGCAAGGCATGCCCAACCTCCTCTGGGCAAGTTTGACATCCATAAGGGGCATTTGTGGCACACCCAAACGAATGTTGTAGGTCCCCTTCCTCTGTCCGAGAGCTACAGATATATCTTATCGGTCATCGATCGTGTGACCTACTGGGACGAAGCAGTCCCCCTTACTGACATCATCGCTGAGACCGTTGCCCATTCCTTCACCTTGGCATGGGTTGCTCACTTTGGCTGTCTCCTATCTCTCATCACTTTCCAAGGATGCCAGTTTGAGTCCTTACTCTTCGCACGACTCTGCGAACTCTGTGGTGTCACCAAGTTTTGTATCACAGCTTACCATCCACAGTTGAATGGCCTCGTTGAGTGGTGGCACCACACACTCAAGGCCGCCCTGATGTGCCTATGGTCAGAGGCCTTCCAGTGGATCCTGCTGGGTATTCGCTCAGCTCATAAAGAAGATCTTAATGCCTCACTCTCAAAGGTTCTACATGGCGAGCCACTCCTCCCCTGCGAGTTCGAGGATTCACCTCCCATCACATCCGAGGATTTCCCCGCCCTGGTCGAGCATGTCCGCACGCATGTCACGCACCTCCACACCGCCCCCATCCCGCACACCACCCCCGTCCTGCCCCCACACAACCCCGTCGGTGTTTGTCCACAAGGGCCTAGCTACATGTGACTTTGTTATGCTGTGGGAAGGCACTGTGCGGGCGGTCCTTCAGGCGCCCTATCCGGCCCTCACCGTGTGATATATCGCGGTACCAATACATTTGTCATCCACCTCCACAGATGGCACCAGACACTGTCAGATAATAGACTTAAACCAGCATGGTCCCTCAATGACAACCTTCCTCCTGATGCAGCCACCCTGCCTTCGGCCAAATCGTGTTCGCTTGTCATCATCTCCCATGTGCAGCTGTTGGAACCACGGGGCTGCAGCATCGCTGACGCTTTTGCCCCCACTTCCTGCGCCAGCCGCTATCTACACCCGCCGCCTTGGTACCAAGATAACGACTTCATCTTGTGCGTCTCTGTGGTGTTTCTTGCGCAGAGTGCCCTATCTTTGTTACCTTTTTTCTTTGGACTAGTCTGTCTTGCGAACTTTCAGCTCGTGATATGTGTAACATTAATAATTGTCATATGTACAAGTGATCAATAAATGTATATTTCATATCAAAGTGATGTAAATAAAATAGAAAGAAACATTCCACATGGGAAAAATATATTGAAAACAAAGATTCCATGACTTACCAAGCGGGAAAGTGCTGGTAGATAGGCACAATAAAAAAACACACACACAAAATTTCGAGCTTTCACAACCAGCGGTTGCTTCGCCAGGAAAGAGGGAAGGAGAGGGAAAGATGAAAGGATGTGGGTTTTAAGGGAGAGGATAAGGAGTCATTCCAATCCCGGGAACGGAAAGACTTACCTTAGGGGGAAAAAAGGATAGGTATACACTTGCACACATGTGTGTTTGTGTGTTTTTTTATTGTGCCTATCTACCGGCACTTTCCCGCTTGGTAAGTCATGGAATCTTTGTTTTTATCATATCAAAGTGAGTTATCTCTCGACTAATCTTCCATGATAATCACAGTTTCATCGAATTTTCAGTGCTAGGGAAAGTGCCAACTAGGCAGTGCTTACTGCCTTAACATATGGAAATATGAAAATGTCTTAAAAACCGCCATATCTTGAGAAAACTGAAAAATTGCATTAAATTTTGCAGCACACTTGAGCTGGCCTTAAGGATACCGGGTACTTATAAATGGTGGAAAAATCGAAATTTTTTATGACTGTATTAAATTCTATAGTCTTTCCTGATTTCATTGATATATACATTATAGGGTTTCAAATGAAAAATGACCTATATATACACCAAATTTTAAAGTTACGGTCATGTATGCTGCTATGCCCCCTTTATTTCTGTCACAGAAACCAGTATTATTTCGAAAATAACTGTGAACTTTCTGTTTTCAGCGATTATATGTATGATACACTACATATTTTAGTAACAGTGCAGGCTTCTAGTGTCTGTAAATGATCATCTTTGCTAGTATTTACTTTTGTTTCTCTGAAGCAGTTTGCTCACGTGTAACTGAATGTTTGTTGCCCAGTTGCTACATACAGTTGTGGAAGTACATTTCCTTTAGTGTGCAATAAATACGAACTATATCACACATCAAGAAACTCAATAAAAGGAAATTCCGTGGTAATCGGTTCACAAACAAAGCAAACCACACAGTTGAAAGTAACCTATGTATCAGTTCTTCAGGGAAGAAACTCCCACCTGGCACACCTGCTGGTGATTCAAATTTTTGTGTCAACAATGACTCTGTTTGTAGTGGATTTGTTGTTGTTGAGTTGGGCATCTTATCTTCTTAGATAAAGGAAGTGGCGAAGTGTAAACAATGTGATTGTATAGGCTATCTGGAAATAACTGAAAAACAAAGTAGCAGGAAGGATTTAGCATCAAAATTTGTTGTTCTGTGTAGATCCGGCAATAAATCTACCCCAAAAATAACTTCAATCATTGTGCGTAATTCACATGTTGTGAATTTGAATTTAATGTATGCAATGCATGCAATAGGAAAAGGAAAAAATGCTGCTCAAACTTTTTGTGGTTTAATGGACCTCCCTCCTCCTCCCAGTAGGTTCAGCAAGTACATAAAAATACTTTTAGGTACCTTGACGGTTGTGTCTAAGGCATCTATGAAAAGTGCACTAGAAGAAACTATAAATATTTGTGAAACCAGGTTCATTGCTGTTGCACTTGAGGGGACATGGCAACCTTCAAGGACATTGTTCTTTTCATTGTCCCTTGTAAGTTCTACTTCTCTGGAGAATGGAAAAGTTGTTGATGTTGAGTGCTTATCTAAGTACTGCCACACCTGCCATGGTAACACTGAAGGACATATTGAACATCAGTGTTCTAAGAACTATGATGGTTACAGTGGAGGTATGGAGTGTCATGGAGCTCTAAAAATATTTCAGAGGTCGGTGCTGGTTTATAATGTTAGATATACGGCGTACTTAGGCGTTGGTGACTCTAAAGCTTTCAATAAAATTAATGAGTTCAATGTTTATGGGGATACCTTGGTAACAAAACTGGAGTGTTGTGGACATGTGCAAAAGAAGATGGGTGCTAGATTGAGGAAGCTACAAAGAGAAATGAAAGGAAAGTTTCTGTCTGATGGAAAATCTCTGTCTGGCCGAGGCAGATTGAGCGAAACTGAAACAGACCTCCTTCAGAGTTATTATGGACTGGCCATTAGATGAACTTCACATCTGAATGGTGTTACAGCAATGAGAAAAGCTGTATGGTTTACCTACTTTCATAAGTTGTCCACAGATGACCACCCTGTTCATGGACTTTGTCCTAAAGAAGCAGGTTCTTGGTGTGGTTACCAAAAAGCAAAACGAAGTGGTCAAAAATACCATCACAAGCATTCTCTTCTCGAGCCTGTTATGAAAGAAATAAAACCAATTTTTAGAGACCTGAGTGACCCTGCTTTGCTTAGTAAATGTCTTCATGGGGGCACTCGGAATACAAATGAAAGTTTCAACCATTGCATATGGGAAAGATTACCCAAGAGTGTTTTGCCAGACTAGATAAATTAAAAGTTGGTGTACTGGATGCAGTGATATGTTTCATTGATGGAGTGATAGGAAGGTTGGCACTCCTTATAAATTTAGGCATAAAATGTGGCTCTAATATCTAAGATGAATTGCTTGCGTGTGACCGACAACGGGTGCATGAAACTGAAAGGTTCGCTCTTCAAATTATCAAATAAGCAAGAACTGCTAAAAGGAATGCCAAGAGGAAGCTTGAAGATGAAGAAATGCTGCAGGATGAAGATTATGCTTCAGGAAAGTTCTGGGGCGCAGTTTAATTGCAATCGTATCTTCAATTGCAATTTCCTGCAAGTTGTATTTTTCAGAATTCAGGTACAAATAATTCCTAAAGTTTATAAAGCATTGGTCTATTTTTGATGTAACTTGCAATAGTCCATACTTATATGTAGTAGATCTAAGCTTTACTTCAGAATTAGCTAAATTATAGAAAAAATAACATTTTATTAGGAAAAAATTTTAAAAATTAAAAATGTAAGATGTGATATTTTTTTATCCTTGTAATATGCATAACAGGTGGAATTAAGAAAGGTCTAGTACCTCAGCCATCATGTCATGCATACCTGGTAAAAATTTGGTCTCCTTCAAATGTATAAAATTGGATTAAATACTACCTCAATTTGAGGAAGCATTTTGGAAAAAAATGCATCACTTTCTTTGTAATTATTTTTAATAACCCTAAGCAGGTTCAAAAATATTCAAAATACTTCTAATTTGTTTACAAATTGTGCTGTGTTACCTGATATCAACAAGAAATCTTTAAAACATATACATTATAAACAGTACCTGAAAGAAATAAGTATTGATTTTTACATAATATTGAGCCGGAAAAGTACCCTGTATCCCTAAGGGGCCAACACCAAACAGGAAATTCCAAGAACCTCAGAACTTTTCGAGGGCTAGTTGATCTGATAGCAGAATTTGACAGTGTTGTAAACTCCCCCTCACTTATCGACCTTAATGACAGCGAAAAATTAAACCGTGTGTACCTAATGGAAATTTGGGAAAAGCAATCGTCACCAAAGTTAATCTGTCGGTAAAGAGGGAGGAAAGGGTTACATCTAAATGAAAGGAAAAATGCAAATGAAACTGGTGGAAATTAATTTTGAAAAGGGGTAAAGTTAATAAAGAAAGTAAATGTGTGGCCATTATGTTAACAATTAACTAGTGGTAATTAGATATTTGAGATTTGGGGAAATTACGGTCACCAGTCCTATGGACAATTACTATAGTAACTGAAAAAGAAAGGTTATTACACATATAATTAGCACTAGAAGCGTGGCAACTGAAGGTTGGCACGTGTAGAGTGAAAACTGAAAGTTTGTCAGAAGTAATAAATTTCGCTACACTCTGACTTAATTTTACCAAAAGAATTAATAAAACCAGAAAATTGAAAGTTAATTTAGTGATTGAAATTAATAGTGAACTTTGTTTCTGAAGCACTACAAAATTCAATAAAATAAGGTTAGTCTTGGGCTACCTCAACAATCATTTCAAAAGCTATTTGAATCTATGCAATTCATAAATAAGAGATTTAACTTTAAACTTGAATTAAATGATTCTGAACAATTAAAAATAGTAAAATTTAGTATGTACCAAGCTGAGCTGTAGTCACAGGTAAGCTAAAATATGATAAGAAAACTCACACTTTTAATTTGTGTTTGTGTAATCTAAATATTGAAGCCAGCTATGAATACTTTAACTGAACTTTGAAATTAAAGCAGTGAAATGGAATGATATTACTTTAATGCTGGTGTATGAATTTCAACGACACTCGGGTTCATTCCGGAAAAGGAAGGGACCCTGCGTGGTAATGCTATTGGAACAATGGACAACAAAGTTTCATGCTACGTTGCTGTAATTTTGTGATTTGAACGGTTTGAAAAGCTGAGGTCTGCCGTACAGTTCTAAAACTTTAAGTGCTTCCAATCGTCCTTGTTGGTTGATTGAAGGTTTGAGGCCGTCGATCGAGGAAGTGGCGACAGTCACTCATTGTCGCTGTTGCAGAAGCTGGATATTGGCGCACCTTCTTCTTGACACGGTCACCAGGCAAAATGGGTTCTAGATGTGCGCCAGCTAAGGCTTCCCCTCCGCGACACCGTGTCAGAAACTATCATAGCAATTCGAGTAAAATATGTGCCTAAATCTGATCAGGAATGAATTGTCGAAGACAAATTTCCTTGCTATCGAAGTTGACGAAACTATTTACTGTAAAAATTCTGTCACGACTGATCACGATAATTCACTGTGAGCTGTAGCGGAAAATTTATAAGATTTATTTCCTTTGTACAATCAAAAATTCATGCTGCAGAAGATGAAACTGTAGCTGTTTTCAGTGACCTAGAAAAAATGAATGTAGATGGAAGACCTGAGAAACTGATAGCTCAGTTTACAATTGTACTCCTGCTACGAGTGGCCACAAAAGTGGAGTTCAAATCAGGATTAAAGAAATGTATAAAAAAAGCTCACTTCATTCACTGTTACATACATCAGTGAAATTTGATTTTTGAACATTGTGTGACAGGCAATAAGTAAGTGGGGATCTTCTTCAGCAACTTCAAAGAAATTTGTGCTTTTTCTCCCAGTCTCCTAAATGCACAGCCATTCTTAATGAGATAGTGAAGAAACGTATTCCTACTTATCCTCAATCCATCGGATGGAATTTCAAATCACGGAACGTAACAACTACATGGAAAGGAAATTGTTGAATGCATGGAAAAAGTCACTGATGATGATGATGATGATGATTACAAGAAAGTAACAAATGTTACAGGGTTCAAGGGTTTCCTGCAATATGAAGATTTCCTCTTCTGGCTACGTCTTTTTAAATAATGTTATGCCACCTTGTGACATGTGATAGTTTCTTCAACCAACTCCAGCAAAGGAATATTGAAGCAGTGAAAACTGTTGAATTCGTATCTCAGTTTGCAGCTTCTGTCTAGTATGTTAGGGTCTCACTAGACGCTGACGATCACTGGGAACAAGAAGAGCCAATTGCAAAAGGTCGTCGTTTCACTGAATTGAGAATGGTGTGTGCACAAGACATCTGTAGCAACATCATGACTCGGATCGGTGATCGATTCAGTTTTAATGATCATCTGTCAATTGCACAACTTGTTTAACCATCAGTGTTTTCCAAACATAAAATTGTTTTCCCAGAAAAAGAACCGAATGTAGCTGTAAAATTGTAAAAATTTCAGTGTTTAGTGACATAAACTGAATGCTTTATTCAACCAAAATTATTTTATAAAATCGTCAGGTGCTTTGACTTAGTTGAACTTTCTTTATGAAAAATATTTTGCTGCAAAAGTGTTTCCTGAAAGTGTTAAACTTCTACAAACAATAGTAACAATAACAACAAAGGTGGCATAACACTGCTTCTCTACATTAAAACAAGTGAAAACATTTATGCACAATACTGTGCTTGAGAACGGACTTTGTGCACTTGCAATGTGTTCTCTTGAAAAAGAATAACTGAATCAGTCAAATTTAAATTAAATGGTCATAGAGCATTTTGCAAGGCAGAAGAGGAGAGGAGCTGATTTCCTCTACAAACAAATGAATTAAGGTAAGTAAAAGTTCATTAATAGAGGATAAGAAGCAATTCCTTTGGTGTAAATATCAGATTAGCTTCAGAAAGTAAGTGCGTAAAAAAAGGTTAGTGACGTGTTCTAACACTGGCGTTACACCTTTGAAAATTCATACTCATTCATAGTACGGCTTCTTGTCCTAAATGTCAAATTAGCCGACACTTGAGCACAAGGAACCATACCAAAAACTACATGTTTGGGAGAGATCTTTCATGTGCTAGATCACTTAAAATGCATAAACTCATATTACACAAATATAAATAGTACGACAAATATGGTACGTAAATTAACAGGCCATTGGTTATGTCAGCTAGTCACAGCACAAGACTTGCAATGTCACGGAAACATCACTGTTTAGCCACGCGAGCTCGAACTCCACAGTCTGAGCACGTCAGGCATCCAAAATTTAGAAATAAAAACACCAGGAACATTAAGCGTGCAGGAAGTTAACATGTACCACATTGACTATCTCGCCTAAACGTCTTTCAGTACCATTTATTGTGGTAAACTGTCGGGAAATGCGACGGCAGGGGATATGTAAGCTACCTAAAGGTTTTATCTTGGAGTTAGCTTTCAATGTTATTTCACAGTTCACTGTGAAAGGGAAAGAAGATACGGTATGCAAACATTTGGCTAGTTTGCCCTCCCACCAAATCTTGGTTGTAGTGACACACAGTTCTGTAATGTAGTCCGAGGTCTAGTCTAGTTCTGATGAATTAATGTTGCAGCCTTCTCCAGTATGGAAACCAAGAACCGTGCCTGCACAGGTTTATCATTAGTGGAGCTGTACAATATTTACTGGTGATTTTGTTTCTATTGCTTGGCACAGTCCCCTGGTAACAAGTAATAATTTTTTGTTTTATCCCATTGAGTGTACAGACTTTTAACATCACGTTCTTTTCTATAATCTGACAGCTTCCCCACATTTTCATACCTCTTCCTGATGGTACAGGATGTGTACACATTTTCATACTTATTTTTGTGTCTAGGTGAAAATATGAACTGACTGCCCCTTCTTCCTAATTTAGGTCTGATTATGTCTATTAGTGAAGACATCTTCCTTTCACGTACTGCCCCATAAGGAGGTAGCCCCGTATAAGTGTGAACATTGCTGCTGCTACAAATGACAAGTAATTATCCTAGTCACTATGGTGGAAGTTGACTTCGTAACTGTCTGTGAATCGTTTGAGGTACACATTCTGTTCTACCATTTGCTTGCAGGTGTAGAGGGATAGTTCTTATGGTGCATTTGTATCTAGCAGTATTTGTGGAAATATATTTCAAGTATCAAACTATAAGGGAGTAGTTTGTGTTGTTGTCCTGGATGATGATTACACAAATATTTTGTTAGGATTTGTAAGCAGTGGGTCCTTTAGGTACGACAATAAGTGAATGCGAGAAGTAAGTTTAAATAATTTTATTAACAAATGCGGATTATAAAATGCACACCAGACGTTCTCATCATCACTGTGTCTGACATCCTAACACCAGCTAATTATGGTCGTATTGAAAGGCTCCATGGTGAGCTAAGAAAAGAGACACATTCGCGCTCGCGGCCATACCAGTTAATACTGCTCGCTGCAGATGGCGGCCAGTCGTGTACTTGCTGTTGCAGTGCGGCTGGACGCATTTCTACTGACCAAGCAAATTGTCAGCATTCCAGACAGGTCGGCTGGCAAGCACGTGTTAACATACTGTATGGCTGCGTGCAGTCTGTAGACCCTTACATCACTCTCCCCAGGGAAAAAGAGCCCCCATAGGTGGCTCAAAACGACCTCCTGGGCATTATGAATCTATTTCGCCATTTGTGGCATCAGAAGGCATTGCTACATGTATTTCATTTGCAGACACAGTAACGTTCGGTACAGAGCAGCGTGCCTTCAAGATGACAAATTTCATACATGAGAAATGCTGTTGACAAGAGACAAATTAATAAAAGCAATAAAAACACAATACTGACAATCAAGTATGAATTAACATTACTGGATGAATCGAAAGACTTAATTCTATTTGCTGCTTCAATGAAATTTAACTCATTATTTGAAGAGGTTACATTTTCATGGATGTCCTTAATTATTGCCTTCAGAAAAATGTGATAAGGAATGCTTTCCGTATGTTAATATATGTGAATCATTGTAATAAACAGATAACATTCTAGTTAATGGCAAATGTCCAGTTGCATGAAATGTAGTTGGCAACACACTAGGCTTATCAAATAGTTCACATGATAAATCACAATGTGTGGCATTCAAGATTAATCCACTATTGTCCAATTTTAGTGTAAGGGTTGCTCAGGTGTATCACAGGTTTTACATGTAAATGTGACATCAAGGGTGGTGATTAATGAGAAAATTATACTTTCAGAACATCATTTAAGAAATGGATGATAAAGATGTGTTAAAATTCTAGTGCAATCATCTCTTGGGGGATGATTAATAAACAATGCTTTCTCACAGCCGTACACACCACTGTCTAAGAATACTGCCGATTCAGGGCAAATTAACTTATGACTGCGTTTACACATATGCAAATTATTTTCATTTAGGCACACAAAATATCTTTGACCCTTGCTGATCAGTAGATAATCATTCAGTACATACTTTACATGAATACCTGCCTGTCTCCATTTCACAGGGTAAGTATAAATCTTATACATTTAAAAATTATGCTTTGATCTAGCAATGGGAATAGGAACAATAACAGTTAATTCATCTTCAATCATTAAGGAATGTGTAGTGGTTAACTTATAATAAGCATATAAATTGTAAGCATTAACAGGGTAAATCATAGTATATGTTACATCTATCTTTCGTTCAATTGATAGTAGGATCTGTAAAAATTGTTCTGGATGTAGTAGTAAACAAATCAATCATTTGATCCGTTTTCTAATGCTGTTCTTATGTTAAGGGCATCAATTCGAGCATTTGATAAACTATTAGTAATCCTTAACAAAAGAGTGTTTAAATCTAAGTGTGCTCTCTTAGCATTTAATCCTTGGAATAGTTCTTTGGTATTTGCATTCGTTTCATTACAAATTATTTGGAAATGTGAGATAAATTGCTTTACAATCTGTTCAATGAAAACTGTGTGGTTAGTAATGGTTCTTTGCATATTCTTTAATACGATAATTTAGAGAGGTTAGTTGAATCTGTACTGGACTGTTGTTCAAGAGCTAATATTTTGCCTTTAACTTCCAGTAGATCTTGAGTAGTTAAAGTACTGAATGAAGCATGAAGGATACTCCCTCCAAAATCAAACCAGGCACATTTATGCCTAATTAAAGTTTCGTGTGGCAAAAGCTTGGAAAAAAAAAAAACAGTAAATCTCTTGTTCATAATTAGCAAATGTAGACTCTATCTGCATTTTGGCTGAGATCCAGTTACTATACCATGATGTACCCATTTCCAAAATTGATTCATTGCCCTTAACGCAATGAATTAGATCAATTTGCTTCTATACAGAATTGAACAGCTGCTGGATTTTACTCAAATTGTACTTGAGGACAAGTTTTGTATTACTTGTTGAAATTATCATGTCTGATCGTGGTTCAACCAAAACACCTGTACTCTGTGGTACTCGCATTCGGGAGGACGACGGTTCAATCCCGCGTCCGGCCATCCTGATTTAGATTTTCCGTGATTTCCCTAAATCGCTCCAGGCAAATGCGGGAATGGTTACTTTCAAAGGGCACGGCCAACTTCCTTCCCCGTCCTTCCCTAATCCGATGAGACCGAAGACCTCGCTGTCTGGTCTCCTTCCACAAAACAACCAACCAACTATTACTATAGCATTAGTAGAATACGCTATCATAGCAAGCATTAGAATAAAAATGAACATGGTTAATTAGTTCTAAATTCTAGAGTTAACAATGAACATAAAATAAATAAGTTTCATGTGGTAACCTGTGGAATAAAAGATTTAGTATCACTTGTACACTTGCTCAGTAGCTTCAATACTAAAATTTCACAACTCATTCACATAAGCACATGGCTAAAATAAACACACACATTGCACTCTCACACACTACACATGTTTACGCAGATTGTAGGGGTGTCTGGAACAGGATCGCTCAGAACGTAGCGATGCCTCAGCCTCGAAGTCTGGACTGTGACCTTGCGATTCTCGCTTCCTGGGTTTGAGAACAGCAGGTCTGCCTCTCAGTCGGTCCTCATTGTCTTCCGATACTACCGGAAATCTACCCAGAAATGGCTTTACATGATAGACATGAACAGCAATTGAACGAAAGGGCAGTTGGAGCTTAAGAATGACTGGCGACAACACATCCAAGATTGGATATGGTCCTTTCCAAAACTTCTTAAACTTTTTGACTTGACTCTTCTTTAATGCCATGTTTCTCAGATGCACAATATCTCCAACTCGATAATGTGACACTTCTGCTTGGCAGTCGTGTTGTCTTGCTTGCTGAAGAAAGGATTGATGATTTCACTGTTTCACTCCCCTCCATGCTTCCTTTAGCTTACGTGCTAGATCCCTTACGTGTTCATTGCTGATTCTGGCAGTCGGTCGTGCAAAGTCCAAGGGTGAATGCAGTCTTCTTCTGTAGATGATCGCATATGGACTTAGGCCAGTTGAGCTGTGCATTTTGGCATTGTAACAACTTACAAGTATGGTAAACAGACATCCCAGTTGTCTTGTTCGCTGCTCACATAATGGCTAACTAAACTCCTGGAAATTGAAATAAGAACACCGTGAATTCATTGTCCCAGGAAGGGGAAACTTTATTGACCCATTCCTGGGGTCAGATACATCACATGATCACACTGACTGAACCACAGGCACATAGACACAGGCAACAGAGCATGCACAATGTCGGCACTAGTACAGTGTATATCCACCTTTCGCAGCAATGCAGGCTGCTATTCTCCCATGGAGACGATCGTAGAGATGCTGGATGTAGTCCTGTGGAACGGCTTGCCATGCCATTTCCACCTGGCGCTTCAGTTGGACCAGCGTTCGTGCTGGGCGTGCAGACCGCGTGAGACGATGCTTCATCCAGTCCCAAACATGCTCAATGGGGGACAGATCCGGAGATCTTGCTGGCCAGGGTAGTTGACTTACACCTTCTAGAGCACGTTGGGTGGCACGGGATACATGCGGACGTGCATTGTCCTGTTGGAACAGCAAGTTCCCTTGCCGGTCTAGGAATGGTAGAACGATGGGTTCAATGATGGTTTGGATGTACCGTGCACTATTCAGTGTCCCCTCGACGATCACCAGAGGTGTATGGCCAGTGTAGGCGATCGCTCCCCACACCATGATGCCGGGTGTTGGCCCTGTGTGCCTCGGTCGTATGCAGTCCTGATTGTGGTGCTCACCTGCACGGCGCCAAACACGCATAAGACCATCATTGGCATCAAGGCAGAAGCGACTCTCATCGCTGAAGACGACACGTCTCCATTCGTCCCTCCATTCACGCCTGTCGCGACACCACTGGAGGCGGGCTGCACGATGTTGGGGCGTGAGCGGAAGACGGCCTAATGGTGTGCGGGACCGTAGCCCAGCTTCATGGAGGCGGTTGCGAATGGTCCTCGCCGATACCCCAGGAGCAACAGTGTCCTTAATTTGCTGGGAAGTGGCGGTGCGGTCCCCTACGGCACTGCTTAGGATCCTACGGTCTTGGCGTGCATCCGTGCGTCGCTGCGGTCCGGTCCCAGGTCGATGGGCACGTGCACCTTCCGCCGACCACTGGCGACAACATCGATGTACTGTGGAGACCTCACGCCCCACGTGTTGAACAATTCGGCGGTACGTCACCCGGCCTCCCGCATGCCCACTATACGCCCTCGCTCAAAGTCCGTCAACTGCACATATGGTTCACATCCACGCTGTCGCGGCATGCTACCAGTGTTAAAGACTGCGATGGAGCTCCGTATGCCACGGCAAACTGGCTGACACTGACGGCGGCGGTGCACAAAAATGCTGCGCAGCTAGCGCCATTCGACGGCCAACACCGCGGTTCCTGGTGTGTCGGCTGTGCCGTGCGTGTGATTATTGATTGTACAGCCCTCTCGCAGTGTCCAGAGCAAGTATTGTGGGTCTGACACACCGGTGTCAATGTGTTCTTTTTTCCATTTCCAGGAGTGTGTTTTAATAATTGTTCTGTGGCCTCGCTCAACTCCTCCATTTCCTTCAGGGTGTGCTGGTGTAGTCCTTAACTGAGTTATTTACATGAGCTTACAAGTCTGTTTAAGTAATTCACTCATAAAATTCGTTCCTTGATCACTAATTATATTTACTGGTGATCCAAACTTAGGAATCCATTCTTTTACAAAAACTTTAGCTATAGTCTCAGCACTGTGATTCATGAGAAGATATCTAGGGAAATGATCTAACATTGTCAATATGTATTTGTTTCCATCTTTATTAATAGGCAGCGGACCTACGACATTTAGTCCTACTCGTTCAAATGGTTCACTTGTTTCTGGCAGTTCTTGCAGTGGTGCTCTACTTTTTCCTACATTATTCCGTCTGTTACAGGAATCACATTGTGAAATAAACTACATCAGCTTTGCTGCTTGGCCACCAAAACATTTGGTCTGTAGAAATTGGACAATCCCAAGAATGATAGTAGTTATTTCAAATTGTGTGGAGGAAAATTCTTTACATTCTCAATTAATTTTGGTCAGGTCGAACACCTTCACTGGTTATAACATGACAAAAGATAGTTAACTTTACTTTGTGCAAAATAACATTTATCTATTGATAAAGAAAGGTTTGCGCTTCTTATACGCTCAAAAACAGCTTGTAGTCTCTCAGTGTGCTGCTTCATGTTTTCGCCAAAAATTATTGCATCATCAAGGTAAACAAGTGCCCTTGTAAAACTGAATCCATCAGGCACTGAAATGTAGCTGGAGCATTACGAATTCCAAACGGAATACGAAGATACTTGTATACTCCTGTTGCTGTTACTAATGAAGTTTTTGCTTGATCATCTGGATGCACTGTTAACTGGTGATAACCACTTGTTAAATCACATGCAGAAAAAATTCGACATCTGCCCAAGTAAGCCAAGGTTTCCACTAAATTTCATAAGGGGTAAATGTCGTTTGTGGTCAGAGCTTTCAAAGATCAGTAATCAACACAAAAACGGAACTGTTATTCTCCAGAAATTGATTTCTTCTTTAGAATTACAACAGGTGAACACCATGGTGGGTCTGAAGGATCCCTTGGTTTTTTAATCCTTTAACCATGTCTTCTACCAACTCTCTTTGACTAAATGGTATTCAGTAACGTTTCTGGGTAATTAGGGCTGCATTCCCTGTATGAATACGATGCTGAAGTAAATGAGTGACAAGTAAATTTGAATGTTCTCGGAATAAGTGTGTATACTCCAACAAAACAGGTGCTAAAACCTTCTGTTCATCAGCTGTCAAATGTTCTATCTTCTCCCACCAAATCTTGCGCTTCAGTTCATTATTAACTTCGTCTCCTTGTTGTAATTTTGCAGCACTCTTACAAAAATCTGTGTTTATAACTGCAGCATTTGTTACCTCATCTGGAATCTGTATTACGTCACTTCTAAAACAATCGACACTTCAGCAACTGTCATTCTTCGTGGCAAAACAGCATCCTCATTGCTCATATTCATTATTGTAACCGGAACTTTTGCGACATTCTGTCTCACCATTGTAGCGACACCTACACTTCTAGCAACATAACAATGTATTGTATCCAGTAACTCACTCTTCTCGGATCGCTCAATTAATAACAAAGTTCCTTGCACCGGGGTGACTTAACTTCAATGTAGATTTTCTTTCCTGCTCCCTTCAGAATTTGCTGACGCTGATCAATTTAAACATCAACTCGAACGGTTTGAACTGGTGTGTCGTTTGGGCGGTCCATTCCCACGACGTCAGTATTGCTGCTCCTTTGAGTACGATATGAAGAATGACTTCCTATATTGCAGTTACTACGGCCTTGTCTGATCCTTCTTTCTCTGACAAATATATCTGCCTGTCTCTGGCAAGGGGTGCACAGAGTGGTGGCCCATACGTCCCCATACTCATTTAAAAGATCTGGCAGATTGTCTGTTGTTCACATTACCTTTCTTCTTTTTGCGACAATCTCTCGAAACATGACCCTACATTCCACAATGATAGCAGATTCGATTCTCTTTACAATCCTTACGCTTGTGACCCAGTTTATTGCATCTGTAGCATTGTACTGCTGTGTTAAAAACTCTGCGTTCTTGTTTCAGCATGTCATTCGGTCATCTTAGTGCTTCAATCAAACCAACAGCTGATTCTTCTGCTTCCTGAAACGTTTTACATCGTGCCAATCTAACAGCTTTGCGTACTTCCTCTCTGTGCAACCCATGAATGAATGTGTCCAAGGCTCTCTGGTCGGCTTCGAACTACTGAATGTGATTTTCATTTTCATCTTCTACTAACTTGTATGTTTGAGTGTTGATGTTTCGAATTCTGTCAGCAAACTGCTCGATAGATTCGTCTCGTCACATTCACAAACTGTGAAGCTACTCTCTGTAAAATCTGATTGCGTTTTTACGTTTAAATCTCTGAACAACAATCGTTCTAAACTCATTGTAATCTTCTGTTTTCACACAAGTAGGCTCTGAGCTAATGAAATCTTGTGCTACTCACTGAATTCTTAATTTGGCAACAACTAGCTTATCTGAATCTGTCCATTACGTAAAAACACTTTCACATCATCTTGGAGTTTCTCGCTAAACACAGGTGCTGATGGCAATAATGGAAAAATTCTTTATTGTAGTTGGACGTTTACTGCATGAACTATCATTTGACAAGTCTCTCGGAATGTTATGGTCGCTTCTTTCTGCTTTTAACTGTCGAATCTCTTCTTTCAGTTCATTAATAAGTCTGTAGATTGGCAACGTTATTCTGACTGGATTGCGACATTTCGTCTAATTTAACACCAATGAGTCACTCAAATGTAAAATAAAAATCGACCACTGCCTTTCATTGTTGTTGTTGTTGTTGTTGTTGTTGTGGTGGTCTTCAGTCCTGAGACGGGTTTGATGCAGCTCTCCATGCTACTCTATCCTGTGCAAGCTTCTTCATCTCCCAGTATTTATTTATTTAATTTATTTATTTATCCATCTTTAAGCATTTACATGCAATCGATATTGTCATGAGTAATGTATATTTTATACATTAAGAAATATAACTATTGTGAGGTATCACTCAAAGCTAAAGTATACATTTTAAAAGAACATACATAATAAAGGAATACATTTGACACACAAAGATATCCCACATAACTAAAGTGTGCCTTTTAAAGAATGTGCATAATAAAAGAATACATTTCACACATAAGGATTTCTCCACATGTTTAACAGTTAAATGTGGAACTATAGAGACAAAAAAACCTTAGGAAGAGGTACAAACAGAGTTGCAAGTTGTAAGTCAGGTCTATTTTTGAAGAGTTCTCAAATTTGTTAACACTGTAAAAAGCTTTGTCTTTCAGCCATTTTTTAGTCTTACTTTTAAATATATTAAGAGAGAGACAATGTGTCTGCACAGGTAATGTGTTGAAAAGCCTTATTCCCATGTATTCATAACTGTCTTGTGTTTTCTTGAGTCGAGTTGTTGGTATGTCTATCTTAAATGTTTGACGAGTGTTATGATTGTGAACAGACTGCCTATGGTTGTAACTGTTAAAGTTTTTATTTATGTACAAAAGGCAGCTGTATATAAAAAGAGAAGAGACTGTCATTATCTGTAATTCTTTGAAGTATGACCTACATTATACGTTATTTTTGGTAATCCCAGAGATGCTCCTGATGGCATACTTCTGCCAAATAAAAATTTTCCTGGACCATGGAGAATTACCCCGTAGAATAATACCATAGCTAATATGAAAGAATGCATAATAGGGATTAATCAGCAGGCTTTCAGAAACACAGGTGCGTAATTTTTTCAGTAGATAGATAACTCGCGAAAGCTTTCGAGACATGTTGTCTATGTGATTCTGCCAGGTTAATTTCGTATCTAAGTATTATGCCAAGAAGTTTGGCAGAAGTGTACTCAATATCAGCATTCAATAAGCTGAAGGATATATTTAAAGTCTTTTCATAGTTAATAGCTATCTCATTGGCTTCAAACCACATATTGGATAATCTGAGAACATCTTTACTTTGCTCCTTCAGTTTATTTATGTCCTTCCCTGAATTGATGAAAGTTGTCTCATCTGCATAAATCACAGATTTGCATGGCATATTGCGGGACAGGTCATTTATAAATATTATAAACAGTAATGCCCCAAGCACTGATCCTTGGGGTTCAGTAACTGTGACTTTTGACCGTTGTAGCTTACAGTTTGCTTTCTGTTACTGAGATATGATTTAATGAGGGAGAGTTCCAGATCTCTAATGCTAGTTTTTCCAGCAGTATTGTGTGGTTTACAGAATCAAATGCTTTGCTGGCTTCAGCAGATAATTTGGATTCAAAAGAAGATTGCACAATAGAAACAACATTTTCAACAGCATTAATTGTTGATAAACCTTATTGAGACTTAGCCAGTATATTGTTTTTTTGACAAATGCATGTTAATTTGCTCTTGTATACAACATTTGATTATTTTTGAAAAAAATAGGTATCAGAGAAATTGGACGATAATTATTAGTGCAGGATTTATCACCCTTTTTGCGTAATGGAATTACTACTGTCTTCTTTAGACATTCTGGAAAAATACCGCTGTCAAATGTCCAGTTTATGGGTGTGCAGAGAGGGAATGATATCAAGTCGATTATTTTTTTAATCACAACATGAGAGGCCATAAATACCTACTGCAACCTACATCCTTCTGATTCTGTTTAGTGTATTGATCTCTTGGTCTCCCTCTACGATTTTTACCCTCCATGCTGTCCCCCAATACTAAATTGGTGATCCCTTGATGCCTCAGAACATGCCCTACCAACCAATCCCTTCTTCTAGTCAAGTTGTGCCACAAACTCCTCTTATCCCCAGTTCTATTCAAAACCTCCTCATTAGTTATGTGATATTCCCATCTAATCTTTAGCATTCTTCTGTAGCACCACATTTCGAAAGCTTCTATTCTCTTCTTGTCCAAACTATTTATCGTCCATGTTTCACTTCCATACATGGCTACACTCCATACAAATACTTTTAGAAACTACTTCCTGACACTTAAATCTACACTCAATGTTTACAAATTTCTCTTGTTCAGAAACACTTTCCTTGCCATTGACAGTCTACATTTTATATCCTCTCTACTTCGACCATCATCAGTTATTTTGCTCCTCAAATAGCAAAACTCATTTACTACTTTAAGCTTCTCATTTCCTAATCTAATTCCCACAGAATCACCCGATTTAATTCGACTACATTCCATTATCCTTGTTTTGCTTCTGTTGATGTTCATCTTATCTCCTCCTTTCAAGAGACTGTCCATTCCATTCAGCTGCTCTTCCAGGTCCTTCGCTGTCTCTGACAGAATTACAATGTCATTGGCGAACCTATTTTTATTTCTTCTCCATGGATTTTAATATCTACTGCAAATTTTTCTTTTGTTTCCTTTACTGCTTGCTTAATATACAGATTGAATAACGTCGGGGATAAGATGCAACCCTGTCTCACTCCTTTTGCAACCACTGCTTCCCTATCATGTCCCTCTACTATTATAACTGCCATCTGATTTCTGTACAAATTGTAAATAGCCTTTCGCTCCATGTATTTTACCCCTGCCACCTTCAGAATTTGAAGGAGAGTATTCCAGTCAACATTGTTAAAAGCTTTCTCTAAGTCAACAAATCCTAGAACTGCCTTTAGTATTCTAGCCAAACTGGAGTACACTAACCTGAATTCTAACGTTAGATGTCCCCACGTAGTTGGAAGATGTTCATGCTGCTGCTGCTCACGTTGTACTGCACCTCTTCAGGATTGTAGATTTTCCATAATTATCCCCATGCTGACATCACTTCTATAATGGGGTGTAGTTTTGTATTGTTGCCCCAGATGATGATTACATGAATATTTTGTCAGGACTTGTAAGCGGTAGGTCCTTGAGGTACAGCAATACACGAATGTGTGAAGTAAGTTTAAACAGTTTTATTAACAAAGGTGGATTATAACACGCATGCTAGGTGCACCCATCATCACGGTGTCTGACATCCTAACACCGGCTAATTACGGTCGTATTGAAAGGCTTCATGATGAGCTAAGAAAAGAGACATATTTGCACCCAAGGCCATGCTAGTTAATACTGCCCACTGCAGATGGCGGCCAGTCGCGTATTCGCCTTTGCAGTGCTGCTGGATGCGTGTCTATTCACCAAGCAAATTGTCAGCATTCCAGACAGGTCGGCTGGCGAACATGTTTTAACGTACTGTATGGCTGTGCGCAAACCGCAGACCCTTACAAAACAGAAAATCACTTTCTGTACATACTGACAGAAACGACTAGAAATCTGTGACTTGTGTATAAGTTGGACAGTTCTGAAAATGCTATAATTTGCAGCAAATGTACAGGGCAGATAGACATGTTTACATCTGACATTTATTACATGATACATACAAATGTGTTCTGTGTCATACACCTATTTCATTCTGCTTGCTTTGTTGAAAGCATCAAAATGCAAAATAGCAGACTGCATAATTATTCTAAGGATGTAAAAAAAGAAAAAAAAACATTCTGTGTGGGTTCAAGAGAGATTGGAGATGTGAAAATTATGATGCCAGCAGCCAATCAATGCCTGAGCTCCATTTTGAAGATCCAGTAAAGTTTTTGAATTTTTAAAGAATAAAGCCAGCTGATATCAAGACTTGCTTGTAAAATTGGTCCACTTATACCAGAGTAAGAGACCAAACCCAGAAAAGCTATTAGCATAACAGAGCAACTTGCTGCAACATCACAATTTTTAGCATCAGGTAAGTAGGTATTAGATTGATGCATAAGTACATAGCATTTTTGTTTTGTATGGTGGTACTCCAGTTGTTATGAGTTTATTTATTGGTTTTCATTTTTTATTTGTAGTTAATTGTTGCTGTTTGAGTTTACATATTGTCATTTTGAGATAGTGACTGGAACTGTGGATGCTAGAAAGCGGAGTGCCAAGTGGAGAAATTGGAACACATCCAACATATTCATCTGTTTGAGTTTATTAAATGGGTGATAGCGGCGGAGCCAGCCAGAAACATTAGCACTGTGTATTGGAATACTGTCATTGGATAGAGTGCGGCAAGAAAAAGGTTTTTATTGTTTTATGGAGGATCGTTTGACAATAGTTACTCTCCGTGTTCAGGAAGATCTTCAGGATTTGATCAAGATGATTTAAATGCAGTAATCCACAACGACCTGTCATTGTACTCGAGAAGTGGCAGATGTGATGAATGTGATCATTCCACCACCATGCGAATTTGCAAGCAATGGGGATGGTTCAAAAATTGGATGTATGGGTACCACACATACTAAGCCAAAATCACAAAAATCAGCAGGTGGCCATAAGTGCATCTCTGCTTGTTCACCAGTTGGCTCATGAACAACACTGGCCATTCCTGTCCTGTGTCGTTATTGGTGACAGAGAAATGTTATCTTACTGCTAACTTAAGGAAAAGAAAGGAACCCCCTGTACAAAGACCTGCATTCGTCCACAAAAATAATGTTTTGCACCTGCGGGGAACAGTGATGGTGCAGTGTACTACAAATTGCTTCCACAAGGCTGTTTCCATCAATGCTGACATTCATTGTCAACAACTGAGACCTCTTTAAGATGCAGTCCAAGAAAATCGGCCCAGAAGACTGTGTGAAGTGATGCTACTCCACAATAGCACCGTCCCACATCCTGCTAGACTGACAAAAAATACTATTCATGTGTTGAGAATACATTATTGATGACTGTTATGTATCTGATGTATTTATTAAACTTATGGAGAAATGCTACAAACTTAGGCACCAACATAATACTGGCACTACTTGATGAAATAATATTTTATTTCATGAAATTTGTAATAGAAGTATATTGTTTGAGTCTGAACATTATTTGTTTATAGGCAAATCTTACACAAGTCTAAGTTATTTAGTCACAATAGCAAAATGTACATTAAGCCTCATTGTTTGTAAAGTATGAAGAGCAATTATATTAGCATTAAAAGAAGATTACATTAAGGTAACTGTTGTTGAATAGGTGAGAAGGTACTTTCAGTTTCAGTCAGTGTGTAAGTGGCTGAGGTTTTTGATGGTTGTAGATGTATGTATCATTCAGAATAATTTGATGATTCAAAAAATTCACTATCCAAAGCAACCAAATTCAAATTGCTGTAAACATGAGGAGGAGGATTTCATAACATCTCATCCTCTTTATTTTATTTATTTATTTATTTTTTTTTTTACATAAATATTTGGAAAAGGGACTTCTCATTTTGTATGCAACATATTTGCTGAAAAAATCATATTAATCATCTTCTTCATTTAGTTTGCATATAACTTTTTGCATGTGTGAATCATTTATTGAAACAGTTTTCCTCTTCATCTTGGGATTAATTTTATGTTTTTGTAATATGGAGGTTGAGTCAGGATATTCACTTCCTCAGTCTATTCCTATGTACCTTAATTGTCTATCATGATCTTCATTTGTGGTCTCTTCTACTGCAGCATCCTATTCAAAATGTAATAAAGCAAATAAATTAATGTAGGTGTAACTTGAAACACATGCCATTATTTTTGTTCATTTTTGTACAGGCACCATCTACATCAAAGGACTGGCAAAATGTTGTCGAGAAATTCAAGTTGAAGTGGAACTTTTCCCGCATGTTTAGGTGCCATTGATGGCAAACATGTTCTTATCCAAGTTCTGCAGAATAGTGCAAGTTAATAGTTTAACTGTGGAGGGCAGCATAGTGTTGCCTTAATGCAAATTGTTAATGCCACCTACAAATTACTCATTGTCACAGTTGGCAGCAATGGATGAGTGTAAGATAGGGAAGTTTTTGGAGCCAGTGGAGTTGCAGTTTTCATTGAAGTGGCAGCAACAGGTCTCAAAAAGACACGTCTCCTAGGAAGAAGACTGTGTCTGCCACATGTTTTTGTAGCGGATGATGCTCTTTTTTTACAACTTTGTATTATGAAACCAAGCCCTTTAAACAGTCAAGGTTCCATGAGAATTTAAAAGTACAGACGCACTGGAGCAAGCAGAATAGTGGAAAATGTCTGTGGTATTATGTCTAGCATATTTAGAGTGTTAAGGAAACGGCCTCTTTTTTACTCCAGAACATGTGGAGTCTGTACTTTTGGCTGTTTGAGGTTTACATAATCTGTTATTTTCTGAAAAGTATTGTGCAAATGTGTACACTCCTGAAGCCACAGTGGCTGAGAAAATTTAGAAACAGGCAAAGTAATACATGGAAGCTTGCGGAATGAAGATCTGCTAGCTGATAGTCTGCTACCACTGTTAAAAGGCAATAAGATCTACTCAGAATGTAAGGAAGTGCATGAAGAGTAAACAGAACATTTTGTTAGCATCTAGTAGGAGGTTCCTTGGCAGTACAGATTCATGTAAACAATGTAACTGTACTAAATAAATAAAGTGTTACACATTTTTTTTACCTACCGTCAGTAAATTTCCTACTGCTGGTTTGCACACTGAGCCTTCTTGCAAACATGACAGTAAATTATAGTGCACCCATTTTGGTTCAGTGTCCAAGCCTGATTTAGTCTTTGCTCTCTCTCTCTCTCTCTCTCTCTCCCTCTCTCTCTCTCTCTCTCTCTCTCTCTCTCCCCCTCTCTCGTTTTTAATTCTATGTTAAATTGATTTTATAAGTAATGAATTGTGATCTTCTAAGGTCACATTAAATTCATCTGCATTGTTTCTTCACTCCGTGTTTATAACTTTTGCATGCAATGTCCCATACTTCAGGTTTACTGTGGTACATATTAATTAATTCTTGAAATCAACTTTTAACCACTCTTTTTTTTTTTTTTTTTTTTTTTTTTTTTTTTTTTTTTTTTTTTTTTTTTTTCAGTGTTCACTTCACACTTATTGCTCAGTGCCAGAAAAATAGATGAGCAACCAACTTCTGCTTTGCAATTTTGAACATGCAAATAAAGAGTGTGTACATCTGTTGGTGTAGATGTGTTGATACACATCACTGGTGGTCCAATATGTGTCTCTGAGATAAATCCTTCACTGTTTACATTAGACACTACTTCTCTCTAACATAAACATCATGGAGTATCTGTCAGATGTAAATGTATTTTTAGTTTCTAAACCCATGACAAGTGATGTAATAGCTTCATCAAGTCTGACATGAAATTAGTATCTTGGTCTGTGATTCCTGTGTCAGGGTCACCAAACTACAGCAACCAGTTGCCCCCACCTTTCCTGTAGTTGCTTGCTGATACGGAATGGCTATCATTTTCTCATACCGTGACAAATCGTCAATAGTTGCTGAAACATAAGTTTCCTGACAGTTAAAAGGTCCTAAAATGTCCATTCCTATCATTCAAAAGATTTAATTGCCACTGCTAACCTTTTTAGTGGTTACAGAGGTTCATACCCACTCATTGCACACACAGTATACAATATCTTACTTTGAACTTCTTGCCATGAAAATAGCATTGAAAATACATAATCCCATTATTACACTTAGCATTTCCTTCTGCATTGTGGAGTAAATCCCTTCTGTGTTATTTCAATGTTGTGAAGCACAAATCAGAGGATGCTCTTCATCATCCATGAACTGACTCAATAAATATCCCAATGCCTTACTGGAAGTAGCACATGATAGTAAAAACTCTTTCTCATAGTCCAGAAAAATCAGCACTGGACTATATGTCAACGGTAATTTGCAGCCTCATCTTGGGTAGCACCCTCTCTTTACTGCCTCAGTGGTGAAAGGTCAGATAGGTGCAGACTGATCTTAGCTCAATAATCTACAGACACCATATTTTAGTTGACATCTTCCATGTGAAGATACTTGTTAGTTACAGTGACCAGTTTTTACACCACAAAAAAATAATACTAGCAATTCTATAGGTCAAAACACACAGTTACAGTGGCAAAGTTTTCAATAGTGGCACAAAATAAACGGTTTGTATTTATCCAATAATGACACAGTCTGAATTTAGCACAATCCTTCAGCAGCTTGTTAATATGATTACTTCAGTGGTTTGATGGAGTCCATTGCATGAGCTACTCAACCCAACAACAGCTCACTCTGCTGATACTTTCCACTGTCTTCATAAGTAAGTAAAGTTCTTGAGTTTGATGGCGATCGGAATGCATATTCTCACGTACAGAATATACATTGTGACATGAATCAAACATCAAATCCTCTGGCATAGATGTCAGCTCTTCACTTTCAAACTGCAGAATCCTCAAACATCTGCCTGTTTTTAAATCCTTAGCACACTTAACAAAAGTTTTTGCTTCACCTATCAATCTTAACTTTCCCATTTGTGGAAGGTAACTATCCACCCAACCCCCAGTCCTTGCTGCTGCTCCCAGGTCGTCTGAGAAAGAAATCGCGTCCCCAGTTGACTTGCCAGAAGAGGGAATAATCAAATTAGCAATCACTGAATCTATTAGAGGTCTAGCTGGCTTAGACAATATCTCATTTTTAATTCTTAGCTGCCAATGTGTCACTGTCTTATCTGCTAACAAGTGCGCTATCTGATTAACTGATAACTCAGTCACCACCTGCTTGGAAACACCCTATGACCTGGACTCTGCTTTTGTGGAACCTGTACTCACAATACATAACCAAGTATATGAAACGACAGTAACTACAAAACAATAGTTGACACACTCATGACCATAGCATACTACTTACACACGATGCCTAATCATTAGATATGGTTGCCAGATTTTTTTAAGGGGGAAAAAGGTAACAATTTCATAGCTACGCCACTTTTGGAGGAAGAAAAACAGAGTATTTTCGAATTTTCTAGCGTTTTTTGAGAGATGAAAATGAATGCATACGAAATGTTTCTACATGTTATAAAAATATATTTATTTGCAAATACAAAAACTATTTATGCAAATACATCTGTTGCTGATATTTTGTAGATTTTTTGCACATTTCAATAATGCAAGGTCTTGTTTCACATATTCGAAAAAAATCTTTCATTTACTGATTAAAATTCACCATAATGTGGAGCTCTGCCTCAGTCAGTTCTACACTGCACTTGTTTCTTGTCTCATCCCATTTGTTATTCATTAATGAGAACACAATTTCCACAAAAGCTTTAGATCCTGGTGTACTGAACAAGAATCCCACTATCTTATAAATATTTGGCTCTCTATGTTCTGATACAGGCGAAAAAAAAAAAAAAAAAAGAAAAAAAGAAACCTCTTCAATACATAACTACTGTCGTTCTTCACACTTTCAAGTAAGTTAGTCTTTAATTCAGAGAATTCTTCATTCAGACTATCAATATAAACGTGATTTCTCAGGTTAAGTATTTTCACTGCAATTTCAAAGTTTTTAAATTCAGTTTCATTCTCGAAGGAAAAACCAGTTAAGGATGCATATTGATTATTGGAGGTAATATCATATCTTTTTGCAAGATATGGAAGTAAAATACAATAAAAGCCATTGAAATTTGCTGAAACTACTTTTGTAAGCAATGTGATAAGCCACCCAATAGTTCCTTTGCTTTGCAGTCATAAAAACAATCCTCCTGCCTCTGTTTAAACTTATCAGTTAGAAGATGCATTTGTTTAAAGGTCTCAAAGACATTCAGATAACAGCCTTGGAATGTTGTGTTAACTGAATCCAACAGATTTTCAAAGTTGCTCACAGAATGGAGATATGTTTCTAGAATGATGTCTCGCTCAGGATTTTCATTCAGAAAAACTGATCTCCAGAATTTTGGCACTCATCAATACTTTGAAATAGCTCTTGATGGCATCCTGGTTCAGAAGAATCCTCTTTATAGCTGTAAACAAAGAAAGCCATCTTGTGTGGACATGTCTCAGTACCTCTGTCCATTGAAGTTCCACGAACTAGAAGAAAGACTTCAATTCTTCTTGTCTTTTTTGCAGACACTGTAAAATGATTATAAATTTTTAGAATTATTCTTTCCACGTTTATATCCAATTTGTCAGTCAGATTCTTACTTCCATTGTGAAGTATATGATTAGAGCAATTCACCTTTATAATGTTTTTATTCACATTGAGAAGTGATTGAAAAACTATTTATTGGTGCCAGAATTAATGCTTCTATTATCAGTGCAGTATGAAGAAACAATTGACAGGAATGGGGGAAAGAAATACAGCAGAAGAAGAATGGGTAGCTCTGAGGGATGAATTAGTGCATGCAGCAAGGAACAAGTAGGTAAAAAGACGAGGGCTAGTAGAAATCCTTGGGTAACAGAAGAGCTATTGAATTTAATTGATGAAAGGAGAGAATATAAAAATGCAGTAAATGAAGCAGGCAAAAAGGAATACAAACGTCTCAAAAATGAGATCGACAGGAAGTGCAAAATGGCTAAGCAGGGATGGCTAGAGGACAAATGTAAGGATGTAGAGGCTTATCTTACTAGGTGTAAGGTAGATACTGCCTACAGGAAAATTAAAGAGACTTTGGAGAAAAGAGAGCCACTTGTATGAATATCAAGAGCTCAGATGGAAACACATTTCTAAGCAAAGAAGGGAAAGCAGAAAGGTGGAAGGAGTATATAGAGGGTCTATACATGGATGACGTACTTGAGGACAATATTATGGAAATGGAAGAGGATGTAGATGAAGATGAAATGGAAGATATGATACTCTGTGAAGGATTTGAGAGAGCACTGAAAGACCTAAGTCAAAACAAAGCCCCGTGAGTAGACAACATTCCATTAGAACTACTGAAAGTCTTGGGAGTGCCAGCCCTGACAAAATGTATGAGACAGGCAAAATACCCTCAGACTTCAAGAAGAATATGATAATTCCAATCTCAAAGAAAGCAGGTGTTGACAGATGTGAAAATTACTGAACTATCAGTTCAGCTGCAAAATACTAACGCGAATTCTTCACAGACGAATGGAAAAACTAGTATTAGTCGACCTTGGGGAAGATCAGTTTAGATTCTGTAGAAATGTTGGAACATGTGAGACAATGACTTATCTTAGGAGATAGATTAAGGAAAGACAAATCTACATTTCTAGCATTTGTTGACTTAGAGAAAGCTTTTGACAATGTTGACTGGAATACTCTCTTTTAAATTCTGAAGGCGGCAGGGGTCAAATGCCGGGAGCGAACGGCTATTTACAATTCTTACAGAAACCAGATGGCAGTTACAAGAGTCGAGGGACATAAAGGGAGGCAGTGGTTGGGAAGGGAGTGGGACAGGGTTGTAGCCTGTCCCCGATGTTATTCAATATGTATATTAAGCAAGCAGTAAAGGAAACAAAAGAAAAATTTGGAGTAGGAATTAAAATCCACGGAGAAGAAATAAAAACTTTGAGGTTCGCCGATGACATTGTAATTCTATCAGAGACAGCAAAGGACCTGGAGGAGCAGTTGAACAGAATGCATAGTTTCTTGAAAGGGGGATATAAGATGAACATCAACAAAAGCAAAAAGAGGGTAATGGAATGTAGTCAAACTAAGTCGGGTGATGCTGAGGAAGTTACATTAGGAAAGAGACACTTAAAGTAGTAGATGAGTTTTGCTATTTGGGGAGCAAAATAATTGATGATGTCGAAGTAGAGAGGATATGAAATACTGTATTTACTCGAATCGAAGCCACACTCGAATCTAAGCTGCACCTGAAAAATGAGACTCGAAATTCAAGCAGAGGGATAAGTTTTAGGCCATACCTCCAAATCGAAACAAAGTTGGTCCATTTTAATATGAGACACAGTTTAGGTCGAATAAATGATGATACAGCTACAGTAGTTTGGTTCGAGTCGTAAGCTTAGCAGTTAAACTTTACCAAGCAGCCATTGCGCTCCGTCCCTATTTATATAGTACCCTTCTTTTTTCACATGCTTCGTCTGGTTTGAATTGATTGCTTATTTTTCTTTGATCTGATAAGTGCCGTTCTCTTTGTTATGGGTGTTCACGTCACTCTAAGCTGAAAATGCATTACTGTTCTGTGTTATGCATTGTTTGTCGCATTCTGATAATGCGTGTTTACGGCCTGTCGCCACTCGCGGCATTACTTGCTTTTGTGCGCGTTACCGCCGCTTACAATTAAAAAAAAGGAGGAATCGTCTAATTAGCGAAACAATGGCAAGAGACTACTATTTGTTGTTACTTACACTGCTGCTTTTTTTTGATAATGATCAACAAATAATAGGCAGCGTATGATAGAAGATGTTCTGAACGAGAGTTTAGCGAAAATTTTTCTCCGTTTGAAAATCTTTGCAGACGCCTCTTCAGTGCAATATGTACTGCACAGAAATTAGAGTCATCTTAGATTTAAAAATCTAGTCAATTGCCGTGCTTCATTTCTGACTGTATCACTATTAGGCATAAGAATAATACGAATATAAACAAGACATGATATGTATATTCTTCCGCGTTTGCTGTTGTCTCACTCTAGTTTCGTAGTTTATTAGGCAGACAGGATTTAAATGAGATAGCAGCAAACACGAAAGAATACATGGCAAAATCTTTATATTCGTATTATTCTTATGGTGAAGAGAATACTGCGTGTGATTAACAATTCATGAAAGTTCCTATTAGCAAACATCCCAAACAGTCTTGCCAGTCGGATTTTTTTATTACATTGGAATGCTGCTACATTCGAAGATGTACAATACGGAATTTGTATTTACTTCGTTGGATAGTGTATGAAAATGCAGTGGTCAAAACTCAGGCGGAGAAAAAAGCTCGTCTTCCACCTTCTTTTTTTAAATTTTTTTTTACTGACGCAGAGGTTTTGGTGCCAGTATTTATCTAGAAGTTTTGGCGTCAGTATTTATCTTTGTTCCTGCAAAGCATGCCTGTATAGCGCTACATATATTCGACGGAAGAAGTTAGTTGTGGCGGCACCTACCAACATTTTTCAGAACTTTCGCTTACTTTGCACTCGATTCTAAGCCGCAGGCAGTTTTTAGGATTGCAAAAATCGGAAAAAAGTGCGGCTTACATTCGAGTAAATACAGTATGTAGATTGGCAGTGGAAGGAAGGCGTTTCTGAAGAAGAGAAATTTGTTAACATCGAGTATAGATTTAAGTGTCAGGAAGTTGTTTCTGAAAGTATTTGTATGGAGTATAGCCATGTATGGAAGTGAAACATGGTCGATAAATAGTTTGGACAAGAAGAGAATAGAAGCTTTCGAAATGTGGTGCTACCGAAGAATGCTGAAGATTAGATGGGTAGATCAAGTAACTCATGAGTATGTGTTGCTTAGAATTGGGGAGAAGAGGAGTTCGTGGCACAACTTGACAAGAAGAAGCGACCGGTTGGTAGGACATGTTCTGAGGCATCAGGGGATCACAAATTTAGCATTGGACAGCAGCGTGGAGGGTAAAAATTGCAGAGGGAGACCAAGAGATGAATGCACTAAGTAGATTCAGAAGGATGTAGGTTGCAGTAGGTACTGGGAGATGAAGAAGCTTGCACAGGATAGAGTAGCATGGAGAGCTGCATCAAACCGGGACTGAAGACTCCAGAAGAGGTTTGTTCAGCATTTTCAATGAAACTCAAAAGTTCGTTTTGTACTCTTTTCTGGGGTTCAAAATAGCGAATACAAGCAGAAAACACCTTTCTGTTGACCTTATTTGATGAGTCTGTTGCCAATTAAAAAAAGGGTAGAAGTTTTTATGAGTGTCTCAAAATGTGCAAAAAGTCAGTCATGCCTTTAGGAGCCAGGTCTTTGTTTACCAACATTTTTGCTTTTGTTCACATACAACAAACCTTTGAAGCCACAGAGTCTTTGAAAATGTATAACATGAGCTTATTTGTGCAGTCCAAACTGAGTAACTGGGACTGTGTGTCACTGCATGATACACTAAGGCCAGTGACATTATGAGGTTCCAATGTATTCTTTTTATTTACGAAATAATTCTGCAATTTCTGTTATTCAACACAACATTTTTCTTTTAATGCATGTCCCTTGCATTCTTTGTGTTGGCACAAGTCATCTTGTCTGCTGTAGGAAATGCTAGAATCATTTCTGCATAAAACACAAAATGCCTGATATTCATTCAGTCCTGGTTAACCTAAGAAACTGGTTTTCACAAATCTTCAGATACATTTGAATGCATTTAGATTTCAGTTTTTTCTTTGGGGCAGTCTTGTGCAAATCCCTGCCAGTTCCCACAGTGACAAATGTTGATATGCAGCTATTGCTGCATGAATGCCAACAGACAACTTCTGCAGCCATAGCATGTGCAATGACTGTTGGAGTATATGTACGGCTGGGCCCCTGCTACTCTTATTTTGATATGAAATTTACACCTTGTGAGTTGCTGCTCCTCGCTCGCGCAAGTGCTCCTCCTCTGCAGAAAAATAGTTACACATCTCGCCAGCACTTCCTGTGTTGTATTTGACGCTGACTATAAACATTATGTTTACAGGCTCAACTCTAACAAGCACTGGAAGGGACTGCCAGCATCACTCACAGGCAACATGTGCAGCAACAAAGGTGGCGCTACTGTCATGAACTATCTTATGTCTGCATATCATGTGATCCTAGTGAGTTTGCAGATATTCCACTGCTATGGTGTATTTAAGCACCTGTGCATGCTTCAGTGGTCAGTTGCTGTTGCAGCTTCCTCCAGACCACTCGCACCAGTCGCCTACAGCATCCTGTGTTTTGGAACACAACTTACTCTGCAACACACTGCATTACTCTGCTATGTTGCCCAGAAGCCATCAGCACTCTTCCTGAGACCCAGTGTTATGGTGTAGTTGTGTGACAATGATTACGTTACAACCTGCATCATGATCCTGGTCACAACAAACCCCCTCCTCCCAAGGGGCTCATCACCCTTTGGGAAGTTCATGCTTGGCTACCATGGGGCCCCAGCCTTTGCAGCACTTCTTTCCTTTTCGTGCTGCATGTCTATTGTTCTGCTATTCTGTCTCCCCATACTTGGGGAACATGTCTTGCATATTTTTGGAAATGTGTTTTGAAGTTCCGGTAGTCCGGCATTGCTACAGTTCCTCACCTCGTTTTTCCTTCTTTCTTTGTTCTCCATCTCCTTCCCTTCCTCCACCTTGGCATTTGAGTCTCTCTTTGTTTCCTCTTTCTCCCTGTGTGCTCCGGAAGGCCATCCCATGTGTTTAAAAGTGCAGCAGGTGGCTGTGCAATGTGTAATTCCTATCCCGGGGTCGACGGGTAGGGTTCGCAGATATCCTCTGGTACAGACAGGCACAAGGAGGGATAACTGTCTGATATGTTACCTTCCCAACAATTGCCAATTGGCTCCCCCTATCTGGTGTGTGTGTGTGTGTGTGTGTGTGTGTGTGTGTGTGTGTGTGTGTGTGTGTGTGTGAGAGAGAGAGAGAGAGAGAGAGAGAGAGAGAGAGAGAGAGAGAGAGAGAGAGTGCGTGCGTGTTGTGGGGGTGGGGGTGTTACCTGAGACGTGAACAATCACATAAGGTGGGTGAACCTCCTCTAAGGGGGCCTCCAGTCAGAAGGAGCATGCCATCAGTGATGCCATCAGTGGACCTCACAGTCGTGGGGGATTTTTCACACTGAGCCAATCATCTTCATCACAATCTACTTACAATAAATGTAAACGGAATAAGGATAAAGATTCAATGACTCTCACAGTTGCACCTTGGTTCCTTGTGGTGTCATTTATTGAAGGAGGTCAGTCTCTTGCTGCAGTTTATCCATTTATTATTCAGAAAGGTGTTGATGCAGTTTCAGGCCCTGTGAAATCCTGCTCTCACCTACATAATGGGACCTTGCTTCTGGACACCAACTGTGATTTTCTAGCCTAGCAACTGCTTACGGCTTCATTCCACCATGACTATTCCGTTTATGTTGAGACTCATCGTACACTGAATTGTTGGTGCAGTATTATTTACTCTTGGCCGCTAAATGGTCTGTCTGAGGGGAGAAAACCAGCATTCTCTCTCTGATCAGGGTGTCACTGCGATCCACTGCGCTTAGGGCCTAAACGCATTCTTTTGCTCACATTTCATTGATCAGTGCTTCCATTGAAGATTAAGGCAGTTTATGAAGTTGCTATGATCCGATCATGCATTCCAAACACAATGTGTTGCTACTAGTGTCAATGTTATAACTACACTTATATATACTGTCAAAACACGGATATATGTGATATTTGGGGTAGACGCACTCATGCGGACAATTGCTCGCCGCCTCCTCTCCGCTGCATCAATTGTTGTGGTGACTATACCATCTCATCCCATGAGTGTCCCCTGTATCTTGATAAGCAGGCGGTCCAGGAGATCTAGGTGAAGAAAAAAAGTACCTTACCCAATTATTCACAAGCTGTTGTCTGGTTGAAAGCCTTGTATTTATCATATGGCACTTACAGCACTGTTCTTACCTTGCCTTGTTCCATGAAGGCCATAGCCATGGCAGTCTGTGGCCTCCAATCCAGTACTGCAATTGTGAAATCACCCAATATTATAGTGGCATCCCCTTTACCTTGTCTTACAGCTGTCCAGCAAGCCACCAAATCTTTTCCACCCGTGGCAAAATCACCTACTACACAACTGGCTGGCCTGGAAAGGACAAAAGAAACACTCCCTTGAAGACTTTTTACATCCCCCCAGCCAACAAATATGTGAGTCTTTGTCTGCCAACCAAAAAGCCTCCAAGAAATCAAGCAAAGATAAATGGTCCTCTGCTTCACTGGCTTGGAGCTCCTCTTCAGCAATGTTGCTGCATGATATCCTCACCTGGCTGACCCCTATTTCACCAGTGCACATCACATACCATTTCTCTGCCCTGGGGTTCGTAGGCAGACCCATGGAGAATGCCAGTGCTTCAGTAGATTTCATGGCACAGGATCCTCCAGCCTCTGTGCCCTGTAGCAATGAGTCTTCAGAGGCTGGAGGCTGGCACTTGGCAGCCGCTGATGTGACTGCCCTTCATGTGCCCCCTCTCCCCTGTTTCCTGTTATGACTCTTCTCCAGTGGAATATTTGTAGCACGAGATCCAACAAAGAGGAATTATGGGTGCTCTTGGAATCTCAGCGTCTGGTTTTTTTCTGCCTCCAAGAAATGAACTTGAGTCCTCGTGGCTGCTTTGACCTCTAGCATTTCCTCCTGGTCCACTTTGACCTTTTTCCCCAAGGATGGCATTCCATCTCATTTGGTTGTGCAGCATTTGGGATGACATCTATAGCCAAAGCACCTCACTGAATGCCCAGCTACAGGCTGCTGCACTCCGCATTTTCCATTCTTGTTTCACCTTTTCTCGTTGTAGCACCTACAGCCCTTTGTCATTTACCATCACCAGGGCAGACTTTCTCCAGTTTATTGGTCAACTCCTCACCCATTTTTGCTGTTCTGTGACTTTAATGCTTACCACCTCTTTTGGGGCTTTTCGAGAACCTGTCTGAGAAGTACTCTCTTGGCTGACCTTCTCATTCAACTCACCTTCGTTTGCCTTAACAATGCAACACTCACATTCCTTTTAGACTCCATGCACACCTATTCCCATTTGGACCTCTTGGTCTGTACTGCCCAGCTTGCCTGTCATCTCGAGTGAGCTGTTCTCCCTGAGACACATTTGAGTGACCATTTGCTGTTGCCTATCCATTCATTGACTTCTTCCCTACATGCTTGTAAACCCAATTGGGAGTTTTCTAAGGCTGACTGGGGGATTAACTCCTCCATGGCAACCTTTGACAAACATCATTTGCCTAATTGTGATGACCAGGCAGCTTACCTTACAAATGTTATCCTTACAGCCGCAGAATGTTCCCTACCTCACACTTTTTCTTTACTATGACGTGTCCCCGCTCCTGGTGGGTAGAGGCATGCTGTGACATGATTTGCACACAGACACATGCTTCTGCATTTTTAACTGTGTCCTATGATGGTGAACTTTATTTGCTATAAACTGTCACATGCGCAGTATCGTCACAGTCTTTGGGGCAGCAAAGAAGCTAGCTGGACTTCCTTTACTGGTCATTTTAACAGTTTCACTTCCTCTTCTGTCATGTGGAGCAATCTCCATCAGCTCTGTGGGACCAAGGTTCATTGCCTGATTTCCTGCCTGACGGCAGCAAATGATGTCATTGTTATCTCCAACACCTTGGGCCACCATCAAACTCCACCCACTATTACCCAGCTTTCCTCCCTTGGAAATGAGTGGAGGGGGCTCGTATGATATCCTTCTCCTCTCAGAATTGTAAATGCTACAATGCTACCCTTACTGTGATGGAGTTTGACCATGCTCTAACCTCATCAGTCTTCCACCCCAGGGCTGCATGATGTTCATATTCAGATGTTGCCTCATGTTTCTCTTGGAGGGGGAAACATTTTCTCCTTAATATGTACAATCACATTTGGGCAGATGGCATGTTTCTCAGATGCTGGCATGAAACCACTGTCATACCCATACCTAAGCTCAGTAAGGATAAACACCTTCCTTCTAGTTACCATCCCGTTTCCCATGGCAGATGTGTTTGCATGATGATGGAACATGTAATTCATGGCCAGTTGGTATGGTGGCTCGAGCCTCACAATTTGCTAACCACGGCACAATGTGGATTTCATGCATGCCGTTCTGCAGTTGACCATCTCATCACTTTGTTAACCCATGTCATGTATGGTTTTCTGTGGAAATACCAGACTGTTGCCATGCATTTTAGATTTGGTGAAAGTCCACAACACCTGCAGGAGGACTGGTATCATTTGTAATCTATAAGCATGGGGTTTCCAAGGCTGCCTGCACTATTTCCTTCTGGAATTTTTAAAAGATTGAGTTTTCAATGTACATGTGGGTTCAGCCTTGGACATCTTTACCCAGGAGAATGGGGTCTTTCAAAGCTCCGTCCTGAGTATTGTCATCTTTGGTATAGATGTTAACATTATTATGTACTGTCTCCTGCCAAGCATCTCTGGCTTCCTTTTTGTCAATTACTTTGCATTCTGTTGCAGTTCGCCATGGACTTGTCTCCTTGAGTGGGGCTTTCAGCAATGTCTCAAGTGTGTTTACTTGTGGAACATTGAAACGGCTTTTGCTTTTCCACTGCCAAAACCATCTGTATGAATTTCTGGCACTGCAGTGGGTTTCTTCCACTGTCTTTACACCTTGGCCCTATTGTTCTTCCATTCACTGAAGCTTCTGGGGCTCATGCTTGATAGGAAACTGTCTTGGTCCTCCCAGGTGTCTTACCTTGCCACTTATTGCACCTGGTCCCTATGTGCCCTAAGTGGTACCTCCTGGGAATGGATCAGACCACCCTCGTGTGTTTATACCGATCCACTGTACATTCTAAGCTAGACTATGGGTGTTTCATTTATTCCCCGATATGACCATCCATATCACACTGTCTTAACACAATCCACCATCATGGAATACATTTGGCCACTGGTGCCTTCTACACTAGCCCAGTTGGAGTCTGTATGCAGAAGCTGTCACACCAATGTGATGTCCTCCCCAGCAGATACACATGCCATTTGTCTTCCATGCCTGGCCACCCATGCTATGCCTTCTTTTGCGATGAATTCCTTGACTGCCAGTATGGAGTGCACCCTTCTTCCCTGTTACCTCCCAGAGTTTGCTTCCAGCTACTGCTCTGGCAGCTTAACTTCAGACTATCTGCCATCTTCCTGATGGTTGTGAACCCTTCACTGCCTTGACTTCATGCTGCAACCGTGTTCATCTTGGACTTCATTTGCTTCCCAAAGACACTAAATTGGACTCACCTATCATTGTCAATTTCTTTAACCTGGAACTTAGCATAGCATCTCCATTTACACTGGTGGCTCTAAGACTGACTGTGTCTTCACCATTGGTACTGACCTTTTCTGGTATCGGCTTCCAGAACACTGCTCAATTCTTACAGCAGAGCTCTTCACCCTCTATCAGGCGAACCAGTACATTTGGCAACACAGCCTTTTTAAGTGTGTCATTCTCTCAGTGCCCTTCAGAGCCTCTATGTGCTGTACACAGTCCATCCCTTAGTGCAACAGGCCCAAGAAAGTTTTCACTAGCTCACTGCTGAGTGAGCCACCTTGACGTTCATGTGGGTTCCTGGACAAGAAGGTATGACGAGAAATGAGGCTGCTGATGCTGCTGCCAAAGCTGCAGTCCTATCTCAGCCTGTCAGCTCTTCCATTCCTTTGGGTGATCTCTGTGTTGCCATCTGTTGGCAGATGGTGTAATTTTGGCATCACACTGCTCTTCTCTTCATGGGAACAAGCTCCGGCGAATTTAACCTCTACAAGTGGCGTGGCTGACCTCCTGTTGGCTCTCTCATCACAAAGATATCGTTGTAGCTAGGTTGCATATTGTGCACTGTCATTTTAGACATTGCCGTTTGTTACATACTTGGGAAAGGATGGCGTGCATTTAAACAGACTAGGCTCAATGAATTTCAGTAAAATGGTTACAGATATCTGTAAAATCTTTAAGAACAAGGGAAACTGATACCGTGTGGAGGGGGTGAAAACTCAAAAGTGAAAATTGAAAATAAAAAAATATCTTCCAGGCAGAAATTCCAATACAAATATAAGTACTAAGGATAGTAAGTTTCAGAACTCTTTAACTCCAAAACTGACAGTATTTTATCAAAATGTACAATCGTTATCCAACAAAGTCAACGAATTTCAAATTTTGTTGGAAAGTGACATGAAAAACACATCTGTATTATGTTTTACTGAACATTGGCTTGACAAAGATAAACTTCATATGCTATGCATTCCAAATTTTGTATTGGGTAGCTATTTTTGTTGCATTTATGTTAAAAATAGCATAAATTTTGAATGTATGCTGTATGTAGAAAAATTATCCATAGAGAAAGATATTGAGGTAAATGGAATTAAATCACAGACAAAAAAATTGCTATAATTAGTCTATAGAGGGCGCCAACTGGCAATATTAACATCATGTTAAAGAACCTTGAAAACATCTTACACATGACTACACAAAAAAATAGAAAACTAATTATATGTGGGAATTTCAACATTGACTTTGTGAGTGAGTCCGATCAAAAATCTGCTTTACTGAACCTCTTAGCAACTTTCAATTTAAATGCTACTATAGAAACGCCAACACTCATCACAAAAAACTCAGCCACAATTCCTGATCAAATATTTACAAATGTGCCCTTGAAAATACAACACAAACCCACAATACAGGCTTTGGGGACCACACAGCCCAAGAAAGTAGTATAAGATTAGGAAAACAGTTTAGTTCAACTGAATGTCTAACTACTACAACTAGGAAGTATACTGACCAGAATATACAACTTTTCCTTAACTACCTGTGTAAAGAAACTTGGGATGACACGTATGAATGTAAAAGTACAAATGTTACGTTCAACAAATTTCTAAATAGTTTTGCTATTATTTTGAGCTTTGCTTTCCACTCCATAAAAAGACAGTCACAAAGAAGGATCTGAAAATAAAATGGGCCACAACAGGGATACAAATATCTGTGAAGAAAATAGATTACTTCATGAAATGTGTAGACAGCACACCACATCCCCAGAATTTGACTCCTATTTTAAGAATTATGAAAAGATTTTAACTAAAGTCGTTAAAGAAGCAAAAAGAATGTCAAATAGTTCCTTCATAGGAAATGCATAAAATAAAATGAAAGCCAAATGGGACATTGTATGGCATGAAACTGTACTAAAACGGTGAGAATACATAATATCAAACTGAACGAAAACACTTCTGTAATATCTGATCCACAGCAAATAGCTAACAATATTAACTCCTATTTCTCTGAGGGAGCTGCGATTCTGGTGAAGCAAAATGTTCAATATGCTGTCACTGCAAATCAGATTAAAATTATCCCTAGTAACAAGTCTCTCTTCCTATATCCAAAAGATGAGCAGGAAATGCTAAAAACAATAGGGGAGCTAAAATCAAAATTTTCCTCTGGTACTGACGACATACCAGAGGATATCATTAAAAAATGTGCACCCTTAGTAGTTAGGCCCATGGTAGACATATGCAATAGTTCACTTTCTCAGGGAATCTTCCCAGAAAGGTTAAAAATAGCTAAAGTGAAGCCATTGTACAAAAAGGGTGAAAAAACAGATATAACAAATTATAGGCCAGTCTCTCTAATATCTGTTTTTTCTAGAATAATTGAATAAAATCTTTTATAAAAGACTCATAGATTTCATCGAAAAAAATAAACTTTTCTCAGCTACACAACATAGTTTCTGAAAATGTAAATCCACTAAGACTGCTGTTATCGATTTCTTAAATGAAGCTTTAAATGCATTAGATAAAAAAAAGAACACATAGCAGCAACATTCCTAGATCTTTCAAAAGCATTTGACATCATTAACCATGGTCTATTGCTTAGAAAGCTAGAAAATGTTGGTGTCAGAGGCCTAGCCTATGAGTGGGTAAAGTCATATCTACAAAACAGATACCAAATAGTTGAAGTCTTGTACAAAGATGGAAAAAAATTAACTTCCTAGCAATCAGAAAAACAGTGTGTTAAATACGGTGTGCCACAGGGTTCCATGCTGGGACCAATCTTGTTCTTGCTGTTTATAAATGACCTGGAACCATCCAGCCCTAATTATAAGTACATTAAATATGCCGATGATACAAATATAGTTATCAAAGGAAAGACCCCAGAAGAGCTCCAAAATGAAATAAAAAAGAGCTCTTCACATGTATCGGAATGGTTCGCAATGAACAACTTAATAATAAAAACACATAAAATAAACACTATGCATCTACACACAGTGCAGAATAAACAGCCTTTAACTGCAACCATAGAACTGTTAGGCAAAAGATTTGAAATTGTAAATGCACCAATTTTTGGGAGTTTGGATCCAAGATGACCTAAGATGGCAGAAACACACACACCTATGTAGTAAATTATATACCATTTGTTATAGTATAAAAATTCTTGCTGGATGCACATTGGTGTAAGCCATAAAAATGTGTACTATGCCCAAGCAGAATCACTACTAAGATATGGTTTAATTTGCTAGGGAAATTCACCACCCAGCAAAAGCTGTTTTATTCCACAAAAAAGAATTTTAAGAGCCAAGGAAGGCTCAGCACCTCGATCTTCATGCAAACCCTCATTTAAAGAGCTTTATATTCTTCCATTATGATTCCGATATATCCTAGAAACAATAATATTTATAAGGAAAATCATAGATGAAAATAGCAAGATTGCTCCAAAAAACCAAAATATCCATTCATACAACACAAGAAATAATCAAGATTTACATATGCAGTTTTCACATACAACACTAAAACAAAAAGGACTCTTGCAAGCAGGATAGAACTGTATAACAAACTACCTAAAAAAATTAAGGCAATGACTGGCATGCATAAATTCAAAACTGCAGTGAGTGACTACTTACTACAGAATTGCTACTTTAGTGTTGATGAATTTTTATCTACAATGTAAATATGTGAAAAATTTAAATAGTTGATACAATTAAGTCCAAAATAAGAAATGTTTACATTAGATTTATCTGTGTATTACATGTGGTCTATTACAAGGCCCTGGGAGTAGACATCATTCCATTAGAACTACTGACGACCTTGGGAGAGCCAGTCCTGACAAAACTCTACCATATGGTGAGCAAGATGTATGAGACAGGCGAAGTACCCTCAGACCAAGAAGAATATAATAATTCCAATTCCAAAGGAAGCAGGTGTTGACAGAAGCTGACCTCGGGGAAGGTAAGTTTGGATTCCGTAGAAATATTGGAACACGTGAGGCAATACTGACCTTACGACTTATTTTAGAAGAAAGATTAAGGAAAGGCAAACCTACGTTTCTAGCATTTGTAGACTTAGAGAAAGCTTTTGACAATGTTGACTGGAATACTCTCCTTCAAATTCTGAAGGTGGCAGTGGTAAAATACAGGGAGCAAAAGGCTATTTACAATTTGTACAGAAACCAGATGGCAGTTATAAGAGTCAAGGGGCATGAAAGGGAAGCAATGGTTGGGAAGGGAGTGAGACAGGGTTGTAGCCTCTCCCCAATGATATTCAGTCTGTATATTGAGAAAGCTATGTTGTTTGTTCTAGTCTTCAGTCCTGAGACTGGTTTGATGCAGCTCTCCATGCTACTCTATCCTGTGCAAGCCTCTTCATCTCCCAGTACCCACTGCAACCTACATCTTTCTGAATCGGCTTAGTGTATTCGTCTCTTGGTCTCCCTCTACAATTTTTACCCTCCAATACTAAATTGGTGATCCCTTGATGCCTCAGAACATGTCCTAGCAACCGATCCCTTCTTCTGGTCAAGTTGTGCCACAAACTTCTCTTCTCCCCAATCCTATTCAATACTTCCTCATTAGTTATGTGATATACCCATCCGATCTTCAGCATTCTTCTGTAGCACCACATTTCGAAAGCTTCTATTCTCTTCTTGTCCAAACTATTTATCATTCATGTTTCACTTCCATACATGGCTACACTCCATACAAATACTTTCAGAAATGTCTTCCTGACACTTAAATCTATACTCGATGTTAACAAATTTCTCTTCTTCAGAAACGCTTTCCTTGCCATTGCCAGTCTACATTTTATATTCTCTCTCCTTCGACCATCATCAGCTATTTTGCTCCCCAAATAGCAAAACTCCTTTACTACATTGTCTCACTTCCTAATCTAATTCCCTCAGCATCACCCGACTTAATTGGACTACATTCCATTATCCTCGTTTTGCTTTTGTTGTTCATCTTATATCCTCCTTTCAAGACACTATCCATTCCATTTAACTGCTCTTCGAAGTCCTTTGCTGCCTCTGACAGAATTACAATGTCATCGGCGAACCTCAAAGTTTTTATTTCTTCTCCATAGATTTTAATACCTACTCCGAAATTTTCTTTTGTTTCCTTCACTGCTTGCTCAATATACAGATTGAATAACATCAGGGAGAGGCTACAACCCTGTCTCACTCCCTTCTCAACCACTGCTTCCCTTTCATGCCCCTCATCTCTTATAACTGCCATTTGGTTTCTATACAAATTGTAAATAGTCTTTCGCTCCCTGTATTTTACCCCTGCCACCTTCAGAATTTGAAGGAGAGTATTCCAGTCAACTTTCTCTAAGTCTACAAATGCTAGAAACGTAGGTTTGCCTTTCCTTAACCTTTCTTCTAAGATAAGTCGTAGGGTGAGTATTGCCTCTCGTGTTCATATATATATATATATATATATATATATATATATATATATATATATATATATATATATTAAAAACAAAGATTCCAAGACTTACCAAGCGGGAAAGCGCCGGCAGACAGGCACATGAACAAAACACACAAACACACACACACAGAATTACGAGCTTTCGCAACTGGCAGTTGCTTCGTCAGGAAAGAGGGAAGGAGAGGGAAAAATGAAAGGATGTGGGTTTTAAGGGAGAGGGTAAGGAGTCATTCCAATCCCGGGAGCGGAAAGACTTCCCTTAGGGGAAAAAAAGGACAGGTGTACCAGGTGTACACTTGCACACACACACACACATATCCACCCGCACATACACAGACACAAGCAGACATATTAAAAGGCAAAGAGTTAAGGGCAGAGATGTCAGTCGAGGCGGAAGTACAGGGGCAAAGAACCAGAACCTCTCACAGAAGAACCCCAAAAGTGCCCCACTTGTAACAGAATACTTCCCGGGACTGGATCAGACCTTGAATGTGGCTCTCCAGCAGGGATACGACTTCCTAAAATCCTGCCCCGAAATGAGATCCATCCTTCATGAAATCCTCCCCACTCCACCAAGAGTGTCTTTCCGCCGTCCACCTAACCTTCGTAACCTCTTGGTTCATCCCTATGAAATCCCCAAACCACCTCCCCTACCCTCTGGCTCCTACCCTTGCAACCGCCCCCGGTGTAAAACCTGTCCTACGCACCCTCCCACCACCACCTACTCCAGTCCTGTAACCCGGAAGGTGTACACGATCAAAGGGAGAGCCACATGTGAAAGCATCCACGTGATTTACCAACTGACCTGCCTGCACTGTGATGCTTTCTATGTGGGAATGACCAGCAACAAACTGTCCATTCGCATGAATGGACACAGGCAGACAGTGTTTGTGGGTAATGAGGATCACCCTGTGGCTAAACATGCCTTGATGCACGGCCAGCACGTCTTGGCACAGTGTTACACCGCCCGAGTTATCTGGATACTTCCCACCAACACAAACCTATCCGAACTCCGGAGATGGGAACTCGCCCTTCAGTATATCCTCTCTTCTCTATATCTGCCAGGCCTCAACCTCCGCTAATTTCAAGTTGCCGCCGCTCATACCTCACCTGTCTTTCAACAACTTCTTTGCCTCTGTACTTCCGCCTCGACTGACATCTCTGCCCTTAACTCTTTGCCTTTTAATATGTCTGCTTGTGTCTGTGTATGTGCGGGTGGATATGTGTGTGTGTGTGTGCAAGTGTACACGTGTCCTTTTTTTCCCCTAAGGGAAGTCTTTCCGCTCCCGGGATTGGAATGACTCCTTACCCTCTCCCTTAAAACCCACATCCTTTCATTTTTCCCTCTCCTTCCCTCTTTCCTGACGAAGCAACTGCCAGTTGCGAAAGCTCGTAATTCTGTGTGTGTGTTTGTGTGTTTTGTTCATGTGCCTGTCTGCCGGCGCTTTCCCGCTTGGTAAGTCTTGGAATCTTTGTTTTTAATATATTTTTCCCATGTGGAAGTTTCTTTCTGTTTTATTTACATCGTCATTAATTTGAACCCAACAATTACGTTTGTTTTTGTCTCTGTTGCATTTCGAAATCTTCTCTATCGTCTTACTTTCTCTTTTCGTTTGTACAAGAAGTTCCACTTTGTATTCATCTTCCATTTTTCCGTAATCTACCATACATTTTATCCTGCCTAATTATACTCAATAATAATACGTAATTTACTTCCAAACCATAACCTAAAATTTTCAACGCTTTCAACATAACCGCTGCTATAAAATCCATTGTTCCAAGTTTACAAACATTTCGTGTAAACTCGTGAATACAATTTCACAGCTTCAGTTCCTTTCACCCATTACACAACCATCTCAGTTTTTTTTTTTTTTCCCAACAACTTTCGTTTTATTTCCATTCCCGTTTTTCCCACAAAACCGATCATTTTTTAGCAGCTTCCCACAGGTTTACACGTTATTATTTCTTCATCAAACAATTGTTAGCCTCATTATCATAACCTGCCAGTACATAACCAGTCCTTTGAATACATTTACACACATATTCTTCGAGATTTTATTCGAAAATTTTTTTCGAATTTTATTTTTTCGCAAATTATTTTTTCGAAACTTTTTTCGAAAAAATTTTTTTGTTGAAATTTTCTTGAATTCTCGAAATTTTCTTGAATTTCCCCACCCTTTAACGTGATCTGGAGACAACATAACTACCCAACCTTTGCACCCATTGTTGTTCACCAACCTAAGTTCAGCACATGATCAACATAGCTCATCTCAAACCAACACTTTTTCGACTTTTTTCACACCTTTATCTCTCCCTATATAAATCTCTCTTTACTTTCACTTTAACCACATATTACCCTTTCCACCTACCAATACCATGTCAACCACACAACATCCCTACAACGACCCCATTAAATTTTATTTACATTCCCTCCGCAAACATGCCTTCACCCTAGCCAGATTACGCTCCCATATTTTATTTACTCAGGCTTGTCTGACATTTGGCATTACTCCCAAAGGCCTCACACTTAAAGTTCCCATCTCTGGCTGCAATCCTTCTTTCCATCAGTCCTTATACCAGTTCCAAACAGCGCAATCCATAGCCCTCACCCGCCTAATCCTTCAGCTATACATCGACTCGGCCAATGAACACACCCGTCAACTCCTATCCCAAATCAAAGTCCTCAATCTTTCCTCTCCCACATCCACACCGGCTGTACATAGCATCCTCCTACAGGCCAACCGCAAATTAGAACAACATGCCACCCTCCACCTCAAAAAACTATCCAATCTCCTGGTTTCCCACCTCCGGAAAGGCAACTCACTCACCCTCCACAACCTTTCCAACAAACCTCAACCTCCTCTCATTGCACACAGACCCAGTCTCTCCCATCTACTCAATCTCCCACTTCCAGCTCCACTCCCCCCAACACCTCAAAATTCTAGCCAACACAATCTGGAACCACAACACCCCAATTCAGTAGTTAACCTTTCCTCCAAACCCCTCTCCCAATCCGAAACCTCTGTCCTATCCAAAGGCCTCACCTTCAGCCCCACTCCCAGGTTCAACCAAACTGCCCTTGTCAAGGATTTACTGTCCTACACTCGTAGTCTCTGCTGGAAATATCACTTTGCCACGAAGAAAAACAATCCTGATCCCACTCCTAATGATCCAACTCCCCAAGACACTATCCAAATTGAACCCTGCCTGCAACAGTTCCGTCCTCCATCACAGCGGGACCCACCTCCTCTTCCTCAAAATCACCCTCTCCAAACCTTCCAGGAATTTCTCACTTCCAGCCTTGCCTCTCAATCTTTCTTGAAAAACCTTAATCCTACTCCCAACATCACCACAGCCGAATCCCAGGCTATCCGTGATCTGAAAGCTGACCGATCCATCATCATTCTTCCGGCTGACAAGGGTTCCACGACTGTGGTACTTGATCGTCGAGAGTATGTGGCTGAGGGACTGCGTCAGCTTTCAGACAACTCTACATACAAAGTTTGCCGAAGTAATCCCATTCCTGATGTCCAGGCGGAGCTTCAAGGAATCCTCAGAACCTTAGGCCCCCTACAAAACCTTTCACCTGACTCCATCAAACTCCTCACCCCACCGTCACCTCGCACTCCTACCTTCTACCTACTTCCTAAAATTCACAAACCCAAACATCCTGGCCGCCCCATTGTAGCTGGTTACCAAGCCCCCACAGAACGTATCTCTGCCTACGTAGATCAACACCTTCAACCCATTACATGCAGTCTCCCATCCTTCATCAAAGACACCAACCACTTTCTCGAACGCCTGGAATCCGTACCCAGTCTGTTACCCCCAGAAACCATCCTGGTAACCATTGATGCCACTTCCCTATACACAAATATCCCGCACGTCCAGGGCCTCGCTGCAATGGAGCACTTCCTTTCACGCCGATCACCTGCCACCCTACCTAAAACCTCTTTCCTCGTCACCTTAGCCAGCTTCATCCTGACCCACAACTTCTTCACTTTTGAAGGCCAGACATACCAACAATTAAAGGGAACAGCCATGGGTACCAGGATGGCCCCCTCGTATGCCAACCTATTTATGGGTCGCTTAGAGGAAGCCTTCTTGGTTACCCAAGCCTGCCAACCCAAAGTTTGGTACAGATTTATTGATGACATCTTCATGATCTGGACTCACAGTGAAGAACAACTCCAGAATTTCCTCTCCAACCTCAACTCCTTTGGTTCCATCAGATTCACCTGGTCCTACTCCAAATCCCATGCCACTTTCCTAGATGTTGACCTCCATCTGTCCAATGGCCAGCTGCACACATCCGTCCACATCAAACCCACCAACAAGCAACAGTACCTCCATTATGACAGCTGCCACCCATTCCATATCAAACGGTCCCTTCCCTACAGCCTAGGCCTTCGTGGCAAACGAATCTGCTCCAGTCCTGAATCCCTCGACCATTACACCAACAACCTGAAAACAGCTTTCGCATCCCGCAACTACCCTCCCAACCTGGTACAGAAGCAGATAACCAGAGCCACTTCCTCATCCCCTCAAACCCAGAACCTCTCACAGAAGAACCCCAAAGGTGCCCCACTTGTAACAGAATACTTCCCGGGACTGGATCAGACCTTGAATGTGGCTCTCCAGCAGGGATACGACTTCCTAAAATCCTGCCCCGAAATGAGATCCATCCTTCATGAAATCCTCCCCACTCCACCAAGAGTGTCTTTCCGCCGTCCACCTAACCTTCGTAACCTCTTGGTTCATCCCTATGAAATCCCCAAACCACCTCCCCTACCCTCTGGTTCCTACCCTTGCAACCGCCCCCGGTGTAAAACCTGTCCTATGCACCCTCCCACCACCACCTACTCCAGTCCTGTAACCCGGAAGGTGTACACGATCAAAGGGAGAGCCACATGTGAAAGCACCCACGTGATTTACCAACTGACCTGCCTGCACTGTGATGCTTTCTATGTGGGAATGACCAGCAACAAACTGTCCATTCGCATGAATGGACACAGGCAGACAGTGTTTGTTGGTAATGAGGATCACCCTGTGGCTAAACATGCCTTGATGCACAGCCAGCACATCTTGGCACAGTGTTACACCGTCCGAGTTATCTGGATACTTCCCACCAACACCAACCTATCCGAACTCCGGAGATGGGAACTCGCCCTTCAGTATATCCTCTCTTCTCGATATCCGCCAGGCCTCAACCTCCGCTAATTTCAAGTTGCCGCCGCTCATACCTCACCTGTCTTTCAACAACTTCTTTGCCTCTGTACTTCCGCCTCGACTGACATCTCTGCCCTTAACTCTTTGCCTTTTAATATGTCTGCTTGTGTCTGTGTATGTGCGGGTGGATATGTGTGTGTGTGTGTGCAAGTGTACACGTGTCCTTTTTTTCCCCTAAGGGAAGTCTTTCCGCTCCCGGGATTGGAATGACTCCTTACCCTCTCCCTTAAAACCCACATCCTTTCATTTTTCCCTCTCCTTCCCTCTTTCCTGACGAAGCAACTGCCAGTTGCGAAAGCTCGTAATTCTGTGTGTGTGTTTGTGTGTTTTGTTCATGTGCCTGTCTGCCGGCGCTTTCCCGCTTGGTAAGTCTTGGAATCTTTGTTTTTAATATATTTTTCCCATGTGGAAGTTTCTTTATATATATATATATATATATATATATATATATATATATATATATATATATATATATATATATATATATATATATATATATATATAATGATGATACATATGGTGTTATTTTTTAGATAGATTCTTCATTACATTGTTACCATTCAAGAAATCTTCTACACTCTAAAAGGGTTTACTTTTCAAATATTTTTCCAGGTCTCCGTCAGTATGTTTTTAGATATGGGTCACACTTTTCCCTTTCCAGATTTTCTTTACAAATTTCATGGCTATATAGTGCAGAGGTTTTTCATACAATTTTAGTATGTGGGAAAGCAACGCATAACTTTCCCTACGTCTATTCTCGTACTGATGTAAGAAGCAGTTGCCCTCAAAAAGTTGTGGGTTTCTTTTTGTGAAAATGAGAAATTTTATTTATGCATGCTTGGAACTGACATTAAATCTTGCTTTTCAAATAAAGTTTTTCAATGTTGTTTGCAGTTTCTTTTTAACTCTCACCATGGCTCAGATGATTGTTTTTAGTCTAAAGGCTTTGAGCAGATTATATTTGTCAGAAACCCCCCCCCCCTCCCCCAGAAAATTATGCTATACTTAACTATAGTCCTTTTTTTACAGCTAAATTTGTGATACTAAATAAGACATTCATGAATACACAAGACTGTTCAATCAACTCATTATGCTGTCTACATGATAACTCAACAACATATTTTTATTTACTAACACACCAAGGAATTTGACACAGCTTTTTGTGTACAATTTTTGTCCTTATTCCTTATTTCACTAATACATTGTGCTGTTTTTTTTTTTTTTTTTTTTTTTTTTTTTTTTTTTTTTTTTTTTTTTTTTTGGTTGTGAAATGAACAACTTCTGTTTTTGCCGTTTGATTTCAAATTATCACTTTTTACCCATGTCTCCATTTCCCAAAGTGTCCACTCAGTATGGTAGGTTAATTCTTGGTTGGTTTTACAGCAGACTATCACTGATAAAGAATGGTATCTGACTGAATCCGACATAGCATATCATCAACATAATACAAAAAAAAGTAGTGATTGCAATATTGAACCTTGTGCTAATTGTTTGTTTCCAGCCAGAAGAGAATTTCTTGGCTGTTATTAATAAGTACTCTTTGTTTTTTGTTTGCCAAATATGGCATCCAACTAAGAGATTTTCCTGGAAAACTGTAGCTAGCCAGTTTTTGAAGAAGCAGCACATGATTTACAGTATTCAAGGCTTTCATCAGGCCACAAAAGATGTCTGATAAACACATTCTGTTCTCAAGACAACTGATGACTTTTGTGACTGAGTCATTTATTGCTTGGGTTGTTTTGCAGCCTTTCTTAAAACCATACTAATTGCATAAAATAATGTTGTGGAATGAATTATAATTTTCTGTCAGATACTATATTTTTGAAAGAATTGGTAACAATGAGATAGGCCTATACATTTTCATTTCATCTTGCTCTCCCTTTTGATGAACTGGCTAAACCTGAGCAAATTTTCAGTGATCTGGACAACATCCCTCTTCCAGAGACTGGTTGATTATGAGGGAGAGGAGATGTGCAATACTGTGACAGTTCACCTGCTTTATTTCTTTTTTGATTGTCAGTGGTGTCGACGTACTGCGTTGCTACTTCTTTTTTGATTGTCAGTGGTGTCGACGTACTACGTTGCTACACTGGCTGAAAAATGGGTTTTGTAATTCTGACAGTGACTACTGTAAAAAATGTAGCCGACAGGTGCACAGTTGCATTTCAGAGTACATTAATTTCACTGTTCACAACCCCCCAATAATACACAGATATATGGCTAGTGTACTACTGTTAAACTTTCGATAAGCCTTATTAATAGTTTGCAATCAAACATCCACATACTGCTACAATAGTTCACTATTGAACATCTACGAGTAGTAAAAACCTAACTACAAAATTCACAGTTCTTGAAGAATAGAAAGGTACGTATGGAGCAGACGTTGTCATTGTTTTAACATACAGTCTAACGGTGTAACACTTATTTCATAGTTAAGGTGAAGCATTGTTGTTGTTGAAACCAACACAGGTTTCTCATCTGAAACTCGGGTGTGGATTGGCTGTCTCAGGACCAAAATTTGGCCCCTTATATTTCCTCACAATAATAGGTGATGAAACTTTACATTGTACAATTTTTAATTTACAAAAATTGCAATTAAAACTTAACTCATTAAATTAACTGAATACATGAAAAAATCCATTCCTTTTAATAGTTTCTTCTACTATGAGGTTTAGGCCAAATTATTTTTTAAATAATGAAATTAACATATATCATTACACAAACAATACTTTTGACAAAACTGTTAATAGCTTTGGAATAAATTAAGGGCTGGCTTTGCTAACAAGTTTTCAATTAGAGCCAAATGGAACCTTTAAAATTACTGTTAGTTGTTCCTCCAAATGTTTATTCTTAGTGCAGAATTTATACTTGTTTATAAGTCAACAGTAGAATTTAAGTTACAAAACTACTACTGACTTCCCTATAATGAAAGATACTGACTAGATTGTACTAGTTGAAATAAATTAGAAAATCTGTTTCATACCTAAAACAAAGCACAGGAATTAGGTCTGGTGTTGTATTCTTTAAAATTGAGGGCCAGCCTTTCTCTTTTATGAAAATACAGATAACACTCACATATGTTAATGGTAATTAGTTAAAACTGAAAAAATGAATTCTGAGGAGGCAAATGGTAAAACAACAGGGGAAGTAAAAATATCCCAGCTTGCTTCGTCACATCACCCCCTCATTGGATTGGCCAGATAAATATTGCAAATAGCTAACAGGGCAGTTCAATGACCACAAGTAACCCTGACAGTGGGTTAAAAATAGACACACAAAAAATATTACATAAGAAATCTTATCAATACTACAGCACATGTTTTTTCAAATTTATACTTACATGAACTGGCCATTGAAAACCTCCATACAACATATTTACATACAGTGTTTTGTATAATTGCACGAAATATCCACAAGTTATACTTTTAATAAAAATTAGGCATCTTCATCATAAGGGATGTCCTTTTCGGTTTAACAAGGATTACATTCTAAGATCTTTATCATTTTACACAAGTCCTGTCTGGCTTAAAAAAATTAAATCCTCATGGGTTGCAAAAAGTTAAATTACACTGTGTATTGCAGTTCACTTTTTAGATAGCAAATTTCACTTTCTCAATATTTAGTAGTTTTCAGAAGCACTTGTACACTTTTAATGAGTTTTTACACATTTTTTCACCAAGTTGTCCATGCCTTCAACAGGTCCAAGTGACAGTAAGGAAATGCACTGCTATCAGTTCCCATGGAGCTGATTCACCTCTGCCATAGTACGTGAAAAATGAGGCAAAAATCCTACTTTAGTACACTTACTTTTATTTATAACTTCTATATTCACAATATACATAAATGACCTAGTGGATGACATCGGAAGTTCACTGAGGCTTTTTGCGGATGATGCTGTGGTATATTGAGCGGTTGTAACGATGGAAAATTGTACTGAAATGCAGGAGGATCTGCAGCGAATTGACGCGTGGTGCAGAAAATGGCAATTGAATCTCAATGTAGACAAGTGTAATGTGCTGCGAATACCTAGAAAGAAAGATCCCTTATCATTTAGCTACAAAATAGCAGGTCAGCAACTGGAAGCAGTTAATTCCATAAATTATCTGGGAGTAGGCATTAGGAGTGATTTAAAATGGAATGATCATATAAAGTTGATCATCGGTAAAGCAGATGGCAGACTGAGACTCACTGGAAGAATCCTAAGGAAATGCAATCCGAAAACAAAGGAAGTAGGTTACAGTATGCTTGTTTGCCCACTGCTTGAATACTGCTCGGCAGTGTGGGATCTGTACCAGATGGGGTTGATAGAGGAGATAGAGAAGATCCAATGGAGAGCAGCGAGCTTCATTACAGGATCATTTAGTAATCGCGAAAGCGTTATGGAGATGATAGATAAACTCCAGTGGAAGACTCTGCAGGAGAGACGCTCAGTAGCTCGGTACGAGCTTTTGTTGGAGTTTCAAGAACATACCTTCACCAATGAGTGAAACAGTATATTGCTCCCTCCTACGTATATCTCACGAAGAGACCATGAGGATAAAATCAGAGAGATTAGAGCCCACACAGAGGCATACCGACAATCCTTCTTTCCACGAACAATACGAGACTGGAATGGAACCGATAGAGGTACTCAAAGTACCCTCCGCCACACACCGTCAGGTGACTTACGGAGTATGGATGTAGATGTAACTTAATTATAAGAAAATAATTGTTAAACAATAATGGCAAATGATAATCATTACATCATAAATAAATAGATAGTTCTCATAAAATTACAGTAATTAGCACTAAATTTGACAATAGTACAGAAGGTGTAGGCTAGTAAAAACTGAAAAATCAAGTACACATTACACAACAAAACATCACTTTAAGTCATAACTGTCTGAAACTGATTAAACTTGAAAGATTTGGGTTTCTTTTCCATTTGCAAAACAGCAAAAACTCAGGATGTGCAGCAGCATAGATTTACTAACCACTACATTATGAATAAAGACTAGAGTCACCATTACAGAACTTAATTACTATTCAGATCAAAATAAAGGGTATGGAAGTTGTACCAAATCATTGCCCCACTTCTCTACTTAACTGTGAGCACTACTCTCCTTCAATCAGAAAATTAAATCCTCACAAAATTGCTGAATGTTACTAAATAGTTGACTTGTCAGACACATACACATCAGTCTAGCACCACAGTTATCAGTTAATCAGCAAAATTATCATTCTTTGTTCCAGTATTACTAAATTAAGCTCATAATTCCTCAGAATACAAACAGAAGTTTTCAGATAATGTATAGATCCAATGATGCAGCATTATATTACTTGTACCTCACTAAAATTTTGCTCTTTCTGTTAAGCTCTCATTGCACAATATACACAGTACTCAAGGTTGCCTAGTTCAAAATTTAGATTATCACTACATCTCCGGGAGGTGACTACTCAGGGGGACATTGTTATCAGGAGACAGAAAACTGGTGTTCTATGGATCGGAGTGTGGAATGTTAGATCCCTTATTCGAGCAGTTAGGTAGAAAATGTAAAAAGGGAAATAGATGGGTTAAAGTTAGACATAGTGGGAATTAGTGAAGTACGGTGGCAGGAGGAACAAGAGTTCTGGTCAGGTGAATACATGGTTATAAATACAAAAATAAGGGGTAATGCAGGAGCAGGTTTAATAACGAATAAAAAAAAAAAAAATAGGAGTGCAGGTAAGCTACTACCAACAGCAGAATGAACGCATTATTGTGACCAAGATAGACATGAAGCCCACGCCTACCACAGTAGTACAAGTTTATATGCCAACTAGCTCCACAGATGATGAAGAGATTGATGAAATGTATGATGAGGTAAAAGAAATTATTCAGATAGTGAAGGCAGATGAAAATTTAATAGTCATGGGTGACTGGAATTCGATAGTAGGAAAAGGGATAGAAGGAAACATAGTAGGTGAATATGGAATGGGGGTAAGAAATGAAAGAGGAAGCCACCTAGTAGAATTTTGCACAGAGCACAGCTTAATCATAGCTAACACTTGGTTCAAGACTCATGAAAGGAGGATGTATACATGGAAAAGGCCTGGAGATAATGGAAGGTGTCAGATAGATTATATAATGATGAGACAGTGATTTAGGAACCAGGTTTCAAATTGTAAGACATTTCCAGGGGGAGATGTGGACTCTGACCACAATCTATTGGTGAGAATTTAAGGAGATGGGACCTGGATAAACTGACAGAACCAGAGGTTGTAGAGAGTTTCAGGGAGAGCATTAGGGAATGATTGAATGGGGGAAAGAAATACAGTAGAAGAATGGGTAGCTTTGAGGGACGAAATAGTGAAGGGAGCATAGGATCAACAGGGCTAGTAGAAATCCTTGTGTAACAGAAGAAATATTGAATTTATTTGATGAAAGGAGAAAATATAAAAACACAGTAAATGAAGCAGGCAAAAAGGAATACAAGCGTCTCAAAAATGAGATCGACAGGAAGTGCAAAATGTCTAAGCAAGGATGGCTAAAGGAAAAAATGTAAGAATGTAGAGGCTTATCTCACTAGGGGCAAGGTAGATACTGCCTACAGGAAAATTAAAGAGACCTTTGGAGAAAAGAGAGCCACTTGTATGAATATCAAGAGCTCAGATGGAAACACATTTCTAAGCAAAGAAGGGAAAGCAGAAAGGTGGAAGGAGTATATAGAGGGTCTATACATGGACGACGTACTTGAGGACAATATTATGGAAATGGAAGAGAATGTAGATGAAGATGAAATGGAAGATATGATACTCTGTGAAGGATTTGAGAGAGCACTGAAAGACCTAAGTCAAAACAAAGCCCCGTGAGTAGACAACATTCCATTAGAACTACTGAAAGTCTTGGGAGTGCCAGCCCTGACAAAACTCTACCATCTGGTGAGCAAAATGTATGAGACAGGCAAAATACCCTCAGACTTCAAGAAGAATATGATAATTCCAATCTCAAAGAAAGAAGGTGTTGACAGATGTGAAAATTACTGAACTATCAGTTCAGCTGCAAAATACTAACGCGAATTCTTCACAGACGAATGGAAGAACTGGTATTAGCCGACCTTGGGGAAGATCAGTTTAGATTCTGTAGAAATGTTGGAACATGTGAGACAATGACTTATCTTAGAGATAGATTAAGGAAAGACAAATCTACATTTCTAGCATTTGTAGACTTAGAGAAAGCTGTTGAAAATGTTGACTGGAATACTCTCTTTCAAATTCTGAAAGTGGTAGGGGTCAAATGCCGGGAGCAAAGGGCTATTTACAATTCTTACAGAAACCAGATGGCAGTTATAAGAGTTGAGGGACATGAAAGGGAAGCAGTGGTTGGGAAGGGAGTGGGACAGGGTTTTAGCCTCTCCCCGATGTTATTCAATCTGTATATTAAGCAAGCAGTAAAGGAAACAAAAGAAAAATTTGGAGTAGGAATTAAAATCCATGGAGAAGAAATAAAAACTTTGAGGTTCGCTGATGACATGGTAATTCTGTCAGAGACAGCAAAGGACTTGGAAGAGCAGTTGAACGGAATGGATAGTGTCTTCAAAGGAGGGTATATGTTGAACATCAACAAAAGCAAAACGAGGGTAATGGTATGCAGTCAAACTAAGTCGGGTGGTGCTGAGGAAGTTACACTAGGCAAGAGACACTTGAAGTAGTAGATGAGTTTTGCTGTTTTGGCAGCACAATAATTGATGATGTCGAATTAGAGAGGATATGAAATATGTAAACTGGCAATGGCAAGGAAATCGTTTGTGAAGAAGAGAAATTTGTTAACATCGAGTATAGATTTAAGTGTCAGGAAGTTGTTTCTGAAAGTATTTGTATGGAGTGTAGCCATGTATGGAAGTGAAACATGAATGATAAATAGTTTGGACAAGAAGAGAATAGAGGCTTTCAAAATGTGGTGCTACAGAATAATGCCGAAGATTAGATGGGTAGATCACATAACTAATGAGGAGGTACTGAATAGAATTGGGGATAAGAGGAGTTTGAGGCACAACTTAACTAGAAGAAGGGATTGGTTGGTAGGACATGTTCTGAGGCATCAAGGGAATACCAGTTTAGTATTGGAGGGTAAAAATTGTAGAGGGAGACCAAGAGACGGATACCCTAAGCCGATTCAGAAGGATGTAGGTTGCAGTAGGTACTGGGAGATGAAGAAGCTTGCACAGGATAGAGTAGCATGGAGAGCTGCATCAAGCCAGTCTCTGGGCTGAAGACCACAACAACAACAACAACAACAACAACACAGTGACACCACACCTGTTTGTATAGTTATCTTTCTTGCTAATCATGTCTGCCAGCTGTGTTATTTTACTTACAGTTCTTACCTTGGTAGCTAGTGGAGTGCATTCCCAAAAAATATCCCTACTGCAGATACAGGCTTCCTACCAATGAAGACCCTAACATTATTCATTATTTTATTATTGTTTCATTATATAATAAATAAACACCTGCCCTAATTTTCTAATACAAAATTGATTCTACTGATAAACTCTCCACACTAACATATCCTTATGCTAAGGCAAACTTAACTCTCATTACCGATGAGACAAGATTATACTTTAGAAAAACTATTATTTCACTGTATTCCACCAAACTTCTTAAGATTCTAGCCAGAAGGGTGATATACATACAAATCTTGCTTGCTCTTTATATATAGAGGGAAACATTCCACGTGGAAAAAATATATCTAAAAACAAAGATGATGTAACTTACCAAACAAAAGCATTGGTACGTTGATAGAGACACTAACAAACACAAACACACACACACAATTTGAGCTTTTGCAACCCATGGTTGCTTTATCAGGAAAGAGGGAAGGAGAGGGAAAGAGGAAAGGAGAGGGTAAGGAGTCATTCCAATCACGGGAGTGAAAAGACTTACCTTAGGGGGAGAAAGGGACAGGTATACACTCTCGCGCGCGCGCGCGCGCCCACACACACACACACACACACACACACACACACACACACACACACACACACACACACACACACACACACACACCCATCTGCACATATACAGACACAAGCAGACATATGTAAAGGCAAAGAGTTTGGGCAGAGATGTGTGTGCGTGTTTGTGTTTGTTAGTGTCTCTATCAACATACCAACACTTTCGTTTGGTAAGTTACATCATCTTTGTTTTTTTTAATATATATATGTATTTTGCAGAAGGCTTTTGGCTTTAACCAAAATAGTATTTAAGCCCAAGGGATGTAAGACTTGACTAGTCAGAATAGAGTAAGTTTTTAAAAGCAGCTGAAGGGCCATAAATTTAAAACATAGCTTTTCAACAGGCAGAAGGCCCACAGCTTACCTTGAAAGACTGTAATACTTGGAAAGTAAGATCCTTAAAACTTAAAGCAGCTGAAGGCCGATGCTTTTTAAAAAACAATGCAATAAATTTTCAAGACGCAGAAAGCCTTTGATTTTTAAAAAAAAAAAAAAAGAAAAAAAAGGAAACACAATTATAAGCATACAAATTTAAACCATCGGCTATGAGCCATTAAAAACACACAATTAAACGCCAATAAGGAAGGCAGTATAGGCAACGGCGCTCAGAAGTTTCCAGGGGGCTTGGTCTGCCCTTGAAATCTTAATGTTTGTTTAGGTGAGAGAAGAAGTTGGCCCAACTATACTCAATCCACTGGCAACACAACTAGGAGACAGTCAGGGACCCAATGACAAGACGACTTGCTAACCACCGACCAGTGTACGATTCCAAAGCCAAAAATGTTACAGACATAGCTGCCCACAACCAAATATACATTAGGCTGTCAAAAACTGCACACCATGTTGGACAGTGACAACAGGTGAGGAAAGGACACTGCCTGAATTTACATCAGCGACCAGGGCAGGTTACTGGAACACTAACGGCCCCAAGGCAGAAAATTCCGCTGGGTCATTTGAATTTCAAATCGACAAATATAGTTAATTCCACCACACGACAGCTAAACCTTCACCATTCGAACACTCACTGTTGCTCCCAGGAATACCACCAACAGCGAACCACCAACAACATGAATGGGTGTGGCTTTAGTAATTAAATCACCACTCAACATTCATGTTCTGGGTTGGTGAGTCATGAACCTCGCAGCACTCGGAACAGCCCCCTCAGATACAGTGTAGAGACCGCCAGCGGGCCTGGCCGACTGCGCCGCATGGACATTTGCTTGATCTGTTCCAACTGACCGATTCACTGCCAGTACGCCAACAACATTTGAAACAAGTTGTCAGTGACGTGACTTGCTCAGGCTGCCCAAGAGCTACTACTGCAGTAGATAACCTCTACCTATGGCTTGGAGGAACCCTGGCAGCAATGCCACCATGTTGAATAATACTTTTCATGCAGCCACAGAACATTATGTTATGACTCAAACTGTGCTCAATGGTGCTGCACAATGCAAAACTTCACTCCTGACATCGGTGGCGAAGTCCATCTTTGCGAACATGACACCTTGCAGCACGGTACGGATGGGCCCAAAAACATGCCGAATGGACTGCTCAGGATTTGCATCAGGTTCTCTTCAGTGATGGGTGTTGCATATGCCTTCAACCAGACAGTCGTTGAAGGTGTGTTTGGAGGCAACTATATCCTCTGTGTTCTTAATAGATTAGAAAAATGCCCATGAAATGCTACTGTCCAGTAAATGCTTAACATGTATGCCTTGTACACTTGCTGCTATTACAGTGTGCCACACTTTATTTTTACTTACCATGTGATCTCCTTCATACAACAAATCATAAATCTTTTCCCTGGAAAAACTATCATCCTGCTTACCAAAATCATTATCTTACCCACTGTCACTTTCTCTGTGCTTTAGATTTTGTACTTCTTCCACCTTTTTCTCAATTTCAGCATTTTGAAATTTTCATTTACTTTTACCAGTTTTTCCTCTATCACTACTGCACATTTGGTTTCTATCTCAGTTTGTAAATCATTTTTAATCTGATCAATTTGGTTCTCAAGTTCAACCCTTTTTTTCAGCTCATTGTTTCTCAAAAACTTCCAACTTCATATTATTGTCATCACAAAGCTTCTTTCCCTCTTCCACATATTTATGACTCAATGTTAATTTCTCATTAGTATTATCACAATCTTCAACTACTGAATCACACACAAGATTGGAGCTGACTACTTTAAACTTCCTCTTAATTTCTTTCTTCAGTTCATCGGTTAAGCTGACCATGTCAGTTCTAATGCTATCAGTTTTCATTTCCACCCTGTTAATGTCTTTTTTTCATACTACTGTCTTCTTTCATACCATCAATGTCCTCTTTCGTACTCATGTTACTCAAACATCTCAAACTACTCATAATTTGCCTTAACATTGTTTCCAAATTTCTGTGTGTCATAAACTGTTGCCCTTGCTAGCTTTCACTACTAAAGTCCTCCCCAACCTTAACGATCTCACCCACTTCAGTAGTGTTTTTGTCCATTTTGCTCATATCACCACACAATGTAGGTGCACTTTTATCATTCCATCTACAACAGGACTTTGTCCCCATCATTCAAAGTTACATTCATGTTTGATTTATAACCACTGGTGCCTACAGAAACAGTCTCCTGTTGTCGCCCCACACTGTCTTTTTCATTAACGCCACTCATTATACATCAATCAATATGAAACAGCTTTTGCAATGAATTACCTTGTTTTTAATCACTCGTCTGCTGCTGCTCTGCAGTGGTTGTTGCGGTTGTCATCTGGATCTGCACACGGCTGCGGCAAGTTGTAATTCTCTTGGAGAGGTGTTTAGTTTATCTCCAGGTGGCTGTGTCCACCTGTGTGCTGATTGGCTGCTCCTGTACTCAGTGGCTGCTTCCATAGAACCCACTTGCTGATTGGCAGTTATCATACTGTGGCCATGAAACCCCCAGTGCTGAATGGCTGTATCATCTCTTCCATTTAAAACTGTACTGTAAACCACTCGAGTTCACACTTCACTGTCAAATTTCGTGAGTTCTAGTTTATTGTGCCCACATACAATAGTCTTCATCATGGCCAGTATATGTGATGATTTGCCTGCTTTGTTTCTTCGTTGATTATACTGCGTTGCTATGCTGGTTGAAAAATGAGGTTTGTAATTCCGACACTGACTACTGTAAATAATGTAGCTGATACTTTAATTTCACTGTTCACAACCCGTCCCCACAATTATACACAGTTATATGGCCAGTGCATTGTTGTTTAACCTTCGGAGAGATGGAGGGCTTTTCCAAAGTGCGGCTGGGTCAGTCTTGATAAAAACAGCATCCTCTGCCTAGTCATGGGCATTACTCGCTTGTGACAAGCTGGTGGATGTTTCTGTTACTATCATGCCCCATTAAAGCTTAAATATGGTCCAAGGTATTATCTTCACAAGGATCTTCTTTTACAGTCTGATGTCAAACTGTGCCAACTTAGAGTGACGAGGTGTCCATTTTGTTGGGCACATCCACCGGGGTCCGAGGTATAATCAGGTTGCCACTGGTGCCCCCATCTTGGCCTTCAAGGGTGACACCTTACACGAGAAGGTCAAGGTGATGGTCTGCCGCTGTGATGTCAAGCCATATATTCCTTCCCTGATGTGGTGCCTCAAGCATTGGAAGTTCGGCCATATGTCTTCCCGCTGTGCTTCCAGCCTCATATGTCAAGATTGTGGTCATCCATCCCATCCCAATACTCCATGTGTTCTGCCTAACATCTGTGTCAACTGTGGAGAACACCATTACCCTTGCTCGCCAGACTGTAGGATTCTACGGAAGGAAAAGAAAATGATGGAATACAAGACCCTGGACTGACTGACCTACACTGAGGCTAAAAGGCTCCCTGTTGCTTCTGCACCATCTACCTCAGGAACAGCACCCTCCCCTCCCCTCCCCAAACCATTGGGGACATAAGTCTCCACTTACAAGCTGCAAAAGCATAAGTCTTCTTCGGCTTCTCTTGCTAGTAAGGGGCCCTTGGGTCACTCCCTTCCCAGGTTCCTACCAGTGGTAAAGCAGACACCCACCAGTGGCTGAAGAAGCCACAAGCTGCTGGTCGTAAGGCTTCGCGGTCCTCCTCTGTCCTGGAGACTGAATCAAAGAAACTCTCTCAACTAGAGCAACCCAAGGAAACAGTGCGAGAAATCGAAATCGAAGACCTCTAAGAACAAGGAAATTGCGGTGGCACCCATACCTCTTATACCAACAAGCTCTACGTCTGAGGATGAGGTGGAAATTCTGGCGTCTGCTGAGGACCTAGATCTCGCCGGACCCTCAGCCGCGATGGATGTTGCTCCCACAAACACTCAATCAGTGGGAGCATGAGACTCAGAGGTGTAATCGGCCTCCTCGGTCCCTTCATGCCTTTTTCAGCTGCAGACACTGTCATTCTCCAATGGGATTGCAGCGGTTTTTTCCACGACGTTGCTGAGCTCTGCAGACTTATTAGCCTTCACCCTTTCTTCTGTATTGCTCACAAGGAAATTTGGTTTCCAGCAATGTGAACTACCTGCCCTCCGTGGCTATCGGGGTTATTATATGTGAGGATATCTGCCAGAGTCTACATCTACGCCCTTAACTCTCTTTACAGCGAGATTGTACCTCTTCAAACACCTTTAGAGGCTTTGCTGTTCGGGTGTGGACGCCTCAGGCTGTTACTGTCTGTAATATCTATCTTCCATCGGGTGTTGATGTCCCACAGCATGTATTGGCCACATTGATAGCCCAACTGCTGCCCCCTTTTCTGTTAATGGGCGACTTTAACGCCCATAACCCTTTGTGGGGTGACTTGGTGGCAACAGGCCGAGGCACTGTCGTTGAGCAAGTGTTGGCACAGCTTGACCTTTCCCTGTTAAATAATGGTGCCCCCTCACATTTCTGTGTGGCACACGGCACATACTCATCCACTGACCTTTCAGTCTGCAGCTCTAGCCTTCTACCATCTGTCCAATGGAGTGTGCATGACGACTGTGTAGTAGTGACCACTTTCAGATCACTGCCACAGCATCACTCTTCTGGGCTCCTATGAGTAAGGCTGACCGGGACTTGCTCGCCTCCATTGCCACTATTGAGCCTCTTTCTTATGACACCATTGATGTGGTGGTTCAAACCATCACCACCGGCATCATTTTTGCAGTAGAATCTGCAATTCCCTGTTCTTCTGGGTCTCCTCAGCGGAGGACTGTGCCTTGGTGGACACCGGAGATGGCTGTGGCGATTAGAGATCGTCACAGGGAATGGTATGTCCCCACCATTGGCATCCGTACCTCTCCATCACAGGTTTGGAACAAGATTAGGTGACTCTATGGGTATCCGACACCCGTCAGCATACCTGGGCTTTCCCTGAATGGAGCAGTCTGTACTGAATCAGACATGATTGCAGAACTCTTAGCAGAGCATGCTTCTACGAATTACCCACTGGCCTTTCACTCCCTGAAAGAGCGTTTGGAGTGCTGGAGCCTTTCATTCCATACGCGCCACCCCGAATCGTACAATGATCCATTCAGTGAGTGGGAATTCCAAAGTGCCCTAATCGATTGCCCTGATGCAGCTCCTGGGCCAGATTTCATCCACTATCAGATGCTCAAACACCTCTTGGTGGACTGCCAGTGACACCTCAAACACCTCTCGGTGGCGACATCAGATCTTCAGCATGCTCTCGATTTTTATTCAAAATTTTCTGTCGCTTCGTTCCTTCTGCAAGCAAGTTGGTTCCTTCCACAGTTCCTCCAGAGTCGAGGAGAATGGGATCCCACAAGGCTCTGTCTTGAGTGTCTACCTCTCTTTAGTTGCTTAGTTGCTATCAATGGGCTAGCTGCAGCTGTAGCAATGTCTGTATTGGCTTCTTTGTATGCTGATGACTTTTGCTTGTACTATAGCTCCCCTGGCATTGAGGCTGCTGAACGGTGGCTACAGGGCACTATCCCCAGGGCGCAGTCTTGGGCCATTACACACGGCTTCCAGGTCTTGGCCGCCAAGACCTGTGTCATGCATTTCTGTTCACCCTGAGCCATGGCTATCTCTTGACAGCGAACCTCTTGCCTTGGTGGAGACGCATCAGTTTTTGGGCTTGCTTTTTGGTGCCCGGTTGACTTGGCTCCCTCATATTCAGCAGCTTAAACAAATGTGCTGGCGCCATCTTAACACTCTTCATTACTTGAGTCACACCAGCTGGGGTGCCTATCGGTCTACCCAGGCATTGATTTTGTCCTGTCTCAATTATGGGAGCCTGTCTTATGGTTCGGCATCACCTTCCGTGTTGTGGTTGCTTGACCCCATACTTCACTGCAGGATCTGACTTGCAACTGGAGCTTTCCACAGAAGCCCTGTATCAGCATACTTGTGAAGGCTGGTGTCTCTCAATTGCGGATACGATGCCTACATCTACTGGCCTCTTTACTTCAGATGTTAGTAGCTTGTCTGGGCATCCAAATTACCATCTCCTGTTCCCCAACTTGGGTTGTCCATCTTCCAGAACGGCGGCCCCAGTCTGGGTGTACGATCGTGGTTCGCACCCAGGCTCTTCTCTCTTGGCTTGAGTTTTTCCTTTTCCCACCTCCTTTCTGGGCCAATATACACTCCTGGAAATGGAGAAAAGAACACATTGACACCAGTGTGTCAGACCCACCATACTTGCTCCGGACACTGCGAGAGGGCTGTACAAGCAATGATCACACACACGGCACAGCGGACACACCAGGAACTGCGGTGTTGGCCATCGAATGGCGCTAGCTGCGCAGCATTTGTGCACCGCCGCCATCAGTGTCAGCCAGTTTGCCGTGGTATACGGAGCTCCATCGCAGTCTTTAACACTGGTAGCATGCCGCGACAGCGTGGACGTGAACCGTATGTGCAGTTGACGGACTTTGAGTGAGGGCGTATAGTGGGCATGTGGGAGGCCGGGTGGACGTACCGCCAAATTGCTCAACACATGGGGCGTGAGGTCTCCACAATACGTCGATGTTGTCGCCAGTGGTCGGCGGGAGGTGCACGTGCCCGTCGACCTGGGACCGGACCGCAGCGATGCACGGATGCACGCCAAGACCATAGGATCCTACGCAGTGCCGTAGGAGACCGCACCGCCACTTCCCAGCAAATTAGGGACACTGTTGCACCTGGTGTATCGGCGAGGACCATTCACAACCGTCTCCATTAAGCTTGGCTACGGTCCCGCACACCATTAGGCCGTCTTCCGCTCACGCCCCAACATCGTGCAGCCCGCCTCCAGTGGTGTCGCGACAGGCGTGAATGGAGGGATGAATGGAGACGTGTCGTCTTCAGCGATGAGAGTCGCTTCTGCCTTGATGCCAATGATGGTCGTATGCGTGTTTGGCGCCGTGCAGGTGAGCGCCACAATCAGGAGTGCATACAACCGAGGCACACAGGGCCAACACCCGGCATCATGGTGTGGGGAGCGATCTCCTACACTGGCCGTACACCTCTGGTGATCGTCGAGGGGACACTGAATAGTGTACAGTACATCCAAACCGTCATCGAACCCATCGTTCTACCATTCTTAGACCGGCAAGGGAACTTGCTGTTCCAACAGGACAATGCACGTCCGCATGTATCCCGTGCCACCCAACATGCTCTAGAAAGTGTAAGCAACTACCCTGGCCAGCAAGATCTCCGGATCTGTCCCCCATTGAGCATGTTAGGGACTGGATGAAGCGTCGTGTCACGCGGTCTGCACGTCCAGCACGAACGCTGGTCCAACTGAGGCCCTAGGTGGAAATGGCATTGCAAGCCGTTCCACAGGACTACATACAGCATCTCTACGATCGTCTCCATGGGAGAATAGCAGCCTGCATTGCTGCGAAAGGTGGATATACACTGTACTAGTGCCGACATTGTGCATGCTCTGTTGCCTGTGTCTATGTGCCTGTGGTTCTGTCAGTGTGATCATGTGATGTATCTGACCCCAGGAATGTGTCAATAAAGTTTCCCCTTCCTGGGACAATGAATTCACGGTGTTCTTATTTCAATTTCCAGGAGTGTACATAGATCCCCATGGTGTGTGCCCCGACCATGCCTTTGGCTGGATTTGGCACAGGGCCCGAAGGACTCAGTCCCTTCTGAGGCCCTCCGCCGACACTTTCTTTCCATCGTTGCCGTGTTTCATGGCTCTGCCATTGCCTGTACCGATGGTTCGATGGTTGCTGTTCGAGTTGGTTATGCTATTACTCCTGGGGATCATTCTGAACAATGCTCATTTCCCTACAGAGCTTGTCACCATCTCTTGCGCCCTCGAATATATCTGTTCCTGTTGAGGTGTTTCCTTCATTATCTGTAGTGACTCCCTGAGTGGTTTACAAGCTATCGAGCAGTGTTTTGCTCTATCTCGTCTGGTGATTGCTATTCAGGAGTCCCTCCATACTCTTGCCTGTTGCAGCCGCTCCATGTTCTTTCTGTGGACCAAGGTCATGTTGGCATCCCGAGTAATGAACGTGTTGACATGCTGGCTAAACAGGCTGTCGGTGCACCATCCTAAGAGATTGGCCTTTCAGAGTGTGATTTCCTGTCAGTTTTGTGGCAGAAGGTCCTTGGTACCTGGGGGTGATGAATGGCACACCCTACCTTCATCCAACAAACTTCAGTTTGTGAAGGAGACTACTGGTGTGTGGCGCTCCTCCTTGTGGGCCTCTCACAAGGACTCTGTTGTACTCTGCCGGCTGCGCATTGGCCACACCTGGATAATGCACAGTTATTTATTCTGCTGCGAGGACCCATTTCTCTGTCACTGTGGTTCAGCATTGACAGTAGTCGACATTTTGTGGGACTGTCCACTTTTAACTGAACTCAGGCAGATGCTTGTGCTGCCTGATACGCTCCCTGCACTTTTAACAGATGACGCTGCCATGGCAGGCTTCGTTTTGTGTTTTATTTGAGCAGGGGGCTTTTATCGCTCAGTCTGAGGGTTTTTTCTTTTGTGTGTTGCATCTGGCCTTTGGCATCTGGTTTTAGATTGGGGTTTTTAGTGTGTCTCTTGGTGGTTGGCTTTTCCTTTTTTTGTTTCCATAGTTGGCCAACCACTGTAGCACTCTGCTTTTCCTTCCTTTGGTCTGGTCTTTGTCTGTGTCTTACTTGTTCTGTGTAGTTCCTTGTCATTTCAGTTGCTTGTTTTCATTCCTTGTGGGTGTTTCATGGTTGGGGAAAAAGGGACCAATGGCCTTTGTAGTTTGGTCCCTTCAATCCCCACAAACCAACCAACACTCAACGTGTGTTAATGGTAATTAGTTAAAATTGAAAAAAAAAAAAATGAATTCTAAGGAGGCAGATGGCAAAAGGAGAGGGGAAGTAAAAATATCCCAGACTGCTTTGTTACAAGACTACTTTTATTATTCTAGTGAGAACCTCATCCCAACCCACTGAGTTTAAATGTTTTAGAGACATTATGATTTTAAATAAATCAGAACTTGAAACGGGAAAAATTAAAACTCGAACAGTTGCTCTCTAGCATTCCAGGATTTGTACTTGATGGTGTGCAATCACCAATGTTATTACAACTGAAGAAGAAATTATTGAATAATTCCAGTATCGCAGCATTTTCTATTCATTCTATTGCCAAATTAACTTCTTATAACAACCAAACAGCTTTGGATTTGTTTTTAGCATTTAAAATGAAATGTAATGTTTGCAGTATGCTTTCATAATTTAACTACTTTGCTTTATATATATATATATATATATATATATATATATATATATATATATATATATATATATATATATATATATATATGCGCTTACATTCTAAGAAATTCAGGATTTTGATTAACTTTTGCCTCCAAATGCAGTTTCTCCTCTTAATGCTAGACAATTTAATTCCTCCTATGGGAGTTTCATATATTGATCCGTATGATATCTCTTTATGATGATCTTTGAACTGACTCGATGTCTAGTATTCTGTGTTGTTACATTTTGTGACCATGAAGTGAATAAAGTATATCATTATGATAAAGTGGTGTTTAATGTTGTTATGTTATTAATGTTATGTTCACCATAATATTATTATTCACCACATTGGCGACCTTGTGTTACATTTTTTCTGTGAATCCAGTGATTTGGACAATTTCTGCAAGCGAAATACCACTGGACAATGTGGCCTACAATAGCAAAGACTGTTGTGATGCAGTGACCAACTCTGTCCACTGTTTCTATGCCTACAAGTACCTTCAATTTGCCACCATTGTGCTTTGAATCATGTGAAAATTTTCATCGACATTGTCACAAGTTGCTCAACAAAGAGCACAGACAATGCATATTGTTGCACATGCCCTTATGCCCTATGAAATTTTCTAGGATGATTTATTCATTATGCTGCTCCATCAGTGGGTTTCTATATATGTGTGATAATGCAGCTGTGTTATAAAATTCATGTGTTATCCTTTCTAACTCTAACATACAAACGACGCTGCTGGCTCTCCACCATGGTGCCATATTGCCGGCAGATTCACATAACCTCGTTAAATTCGACAATAAACCACAAGTGTTCAATTCAATGAACAATGTGACTTTCACTGCCGCCCTGTCTGGTGCTCATAGATTGAGCGTTCCTGGTGCACCAGAACTAGTAAACAAACCTCTGTAGTGTACTATGTCATGAGTACCAAATCTCTTCACAGCCATGGCTGTTTCTATTGTGCCGGACATCCCTGCAACTGCATCTGCTGTGTTGGGTCATACACACATCAAAAAAAGTTTTGAATCAGCTCGTATATGAGAGTTTTGGAACCTACACAGAAAATTGGAATTGAGATCAACATAAATATCACTTCCACCCTTTTTATTTCTCATGAAAACCACACATTGCATGTTGTACCACCATATAGTGAGACTTTCAGAGTTGGTGGTCCAGATTGCTGTACACGCCGGTACCTCTGATTCCCCATAGCACGTCCTCTTGCATCCCTGCATGCCAGTATTCGTCATGACATACTATCTACAAGTACATCAAGTCACTGTTGGTTCAGATTGTCGCACTCCTCAATGGTGATTTGGCATAGATGCCTCAGAGTGGTTGGTGGGTCACATCATCCACAACTCTAGTCGAGTGATGTTGTTATCCTGAAGGAAGTCATTCATAAGAGATGCACAAGGGGTCGCAAATTGTCATACATGAAGGCAAATGTCTCGCCAATATGCTGCCGAAATGGTTGCACTATCAGTTGGAGGATGGCATTGAAGTATCGTACAACTGTTATGGCATCTTCCATGACCACTAGCAGCATACGTCAGCCCCACATAATGACACCCCAAAACAGTAGGGAACTTCCACCTTGCTGCACTCACTGGACAGTGTGCCAGCCTGACTGGGTTGCCTCCAAACACTTTCCTGATGATTGTCTGGTTGAAGGCATATGCAACACACATCAGTGAAGAGAATGTGATGCCAATCCTGAGCGGTCCATTCAGCATGTTGTTGCGCCCATCTGTACCGCACTGCATGGTGTCTTGGTTGCAAAGATGGATACGTCCATGGACGTTAGGAGTGAAGTTGTGCATCGTGCCAGGTTATTGTGCACAGTTCGAGTCATAACATGACACTGCATTAAAAACATTGTTCAACATGGTGGTGTTGCTGTCAGGGTTCCTGTGAGCCATAATCCATAGGCAGTGGTCATCCATGCAGTACTACTACAGGCCCTTGGGCGGCCTGAGCAAGGCATGTCACTGACAGTTCCTGTCTATCTGTATCTCCTTCGTGTCCAAACAGCATCGCTTTTGTTCGCTCCGAGACACCTGGACTCGTCCCTTGTTGAGAGCCCTTCCTGGCACAAAGTAACAATGCGGGCATGATCAAACTGTGGTATCGACCATCTAGGCATAGTTGAACTACAGACAGCACGAGCCGTGTACCTCCTTCCTGGTGGAATGACTGGAACTGGTTGGCTGTTGGATACTCTCCATCTAATATGTGCTGCTCATGCATGGTTGTTTGGTTGTTTATGTCTTTGTGCAGGTTTAGTGACATCTTTGAGCAGTCAGAGGGACTGTGTCTGTGATACAATATCCACAGTCAACATCTATCTTCAGGAGTTCTGGAAACCGGGATGATGCAAAACTTTTTTTTTTATGTGTGTATGTATGAGCATCAGGAACAATGTAAAGTCGAGTGTCCAGGTTTTCTGCAGGCCACTGCAATATCGTCTGTGTTCACCGCTCTTCTCCTGCCTGTTTCTTTCAGGATGTCTACCTCAACTGCCTTTGTTTATCAAGGATAGCCCGAAGACATGGTTTGCTCTAGTGGACAGCATCCTCAACATCGATAGAGTCTCATCTGATGAAGTGCAGTTTGTATCTTTGATTTCATGAGGAAACGGATTAGATGTCTGATTTCATCCTCACAGCACCAGTGTGGAACTGGTATGAACACACAAAATCTATTATTCTCGAGCGCTCATTGAGAACTCCATAAGCAGCAATTAATCACATAGTGCATGATGCATCACTCGCTTAACTCACACCATCGCAGTTGTGGCAAAAGATCAGAGCATTGACCGATCCCTCCTTCCTCTCTGATGCAGCTTTGTGGTCGTTATGGATAGTGAAAATACCAGATGCTCTCCAGCTATGACTTTTTATCACATGCCACCAACCCATTAGAGATGCACTTACAGCTAGCAGACAATGCCTATAAAATCATCAGACGTTGACAATTCACTGCAATACAGAATTCTTCGCTGACAGTTGGCAATGCTGCACACATTCCAGTACATATTTTCGTGCAAGGCAAAGCGAGATCACTCTAGTCAACAACCTCAGTTAAGGTACTACCTAGCGGCCATGGCAGTAAACCAGCCACCCCCATCGTGCCTCCTCACGCAGACACTCTCTCCACCTCACCTGATTCCTGTACTGCAACTACATATGTCCCATACAGTCCGCAGCTGCACTCCATATATTCACTGTGTTGGTACCATGCCCATCATGGAGATGTGGCTCAGAAGTGTTGCACGCTGTGTGCCCTGCACCCAAACTTCCATCGCAGGATGAGTTAGGCACATCATCTTACAGGTACTCTACAGGGCACCTGCAGCAACACCAATCTTCACAACTACCTCCGGGCAGACTGTATGCATGTGACCTCATGAGTGACATGTTCTTCCTGGTCAACACCAGCACAGATATCATTGTCATACCTCCAATGTTGTCAACTTTACCACCAACACTTTCCACCATGTCATTGCAAGCAGCAAACAATTTGCCAGTAACCACCTATTGCTCCACACACCTTCTCCTCAAACTTAAACTGAAAATTTGTTTTGAATGGACATTCAACATGGCTGACATTGATGAGTCAGTGTTGGACATTGATTTTCCATAATACTATGGCCTCTCTCCAGATTTATCATTGGGACCCCTCTTCCATGACTTCTGACACATGCATCAAGGTCTCCTTTGTTGCAACACCCACACATTCAGGAGCAACAATGACTGCCTCTTTGCGCCAGTTGGCTGACCTCGCATCCCTCAATTCATACCTGGTGGCTTCATTGTGCAAGCTACTCAGCCAATGACATAACATTGCAGCCCTATGTGCAGCCAGTGCATCGCTAAAGGCACTGATCAACATCACTTCCACGGACCTGGTACATACGCGAACGACAATCACAGCACTTTCAGTGGCTACCACTACTACAACACTGGCCACTGCTCCAGTTTTGCTCTCTATGGACAGTAAACTGTCTTCTTGCTTCCACGGTGAGCTATCTGCCTCCTTCACAATGGCAGACTATACTTGCTGTACAGCTGTCAAATCAGTGAGCTACACACAGGCTGTACGAATGATGCCGTCCTGCACACTCATGTCGAGCCCTCACACCCTCGCAGCATTTCATCCACTGCAGACACAGACCATGCCCCTCTCACCATGCCAACATCGCATGAAGCAGCTGGTGTGGACTCCACACCTGCAGCTGCTGACACAGTACCTGATGACAGAGAATGTTCACCACCTTCAACACCTATTCTACAGGTCAGCTCAGTTTCGCAGTGCTGTGTGTGACATAGTTCCCTGCACTGGAGTGCCTTCTGCTTGTGTAGGCCTAGTGAGGTTCTCCATTAAAGTTATTAGAAACTGTACATGTCATCGGCTACATACTTTTGTAAGAACCCTCTGTCCATGCAAAAGCACGCCATCTATCAGCTAAGAAACTTCACGCCGCAAAAGAATGCATTCAGGAATTTTTACAAACAGGAATCATACATCTTTCTGACAGTAATTGGTCATTGCCTATTCATCTTGTCTCCAAGAAGGACTCAGCCTTCAGGCTTAGTGGGGACTAACGTAGACTCAATGCCTGCACCACTTTAGACAACCACCCCATACCCCTCATTCAAGATTTTGCGTTGGAATTACATGGTGCTTGCCATTTTAGTGCTATTGACTGTCGTAAGGCATATTATCAGATTAGACTGCACAAAGTCTGCTTTCCTAAGACAGCCATTAGAACCCCTTTGGCTTGTTCGAATATTGCTATATGCCTTATGGTCTTAAAACAGAAGCTCAGACATGATAACGGTTTGAAGACTCATTATCTTGCCAGTTCCCATTTTGTTGTGCTTACTTTGATGACATTGTAATTTTCTCCGCTTGTGCTAATGAACATGAGCAACATCTTTCTCAAGTACTGTGCATGTTCTCAGGTAATGAAGTGGAGATAAACAAAAACAAATCCCAGCTGCACCAGCCAGAAGTTATGTTCTTGGGCCACACAGTGAACTCTGAAGGCATATGCCCCATGGCTGAACGTATCACTCACATTATTAGCTTAACACCACATCTCATGTTTCATGACCTATGTCGCTTCTTGGGCATGATCAGTTTTTTTAGGCACCACATCCCTCATGCCACCTCCGTGCAGTCTCCTCTAACTGACGTCTTGTAAGGCGGGTGATCGCAAGGTCACATGGACCCAGGACATGACTCTCATCTTTAGTGACTTAAAAACAGTCCTAACTAATGCAGTCGTCCTGGCGTCATTGCGCCTATCTCAGTCACTATAGAAGCTAGTGACACCATGATCAGTGCCGTGCTGCAGCAACACATTCACAAAGACTCTCAACCAATATGTTTCTTTTTTTTAAAAAAACTATCCACCTCTCAACATTAATGGTCATCATTTGACAGGGAGCTACTGGCTATTTATGAAGCCATACACTATTTTTGAGAGGATATTGAGCCACATGACGTCACCATTTACATAGCTCACCAACCCCTGGTTGATGCACTATTAACCCTGCTAGTGATCTATCTTCACGTCACTTCAAGCGTACAGTTTTCATCAGTCAATATACAATAGATGTACATTTTATCAGAGGTTTGGATAACATCATAGCAGACTACATGTCATGCATTAATACTATTATGGGCCTGTTTGATCCCAAGGAGCTTGAACAACTACAAACTACTGATCCAGAGGTACAGTTGCTAGTTACTAACAACTCCACCTCTCTCCACACCCTTTCCCTGGCATGATTCTTTGGGACACTGCAACTAACATGCTATGACCACTTGTACCCCTTCCCCTTCGACAGGCCATTTTCTCTTTGCTGCACAGTCTAGCACATCCAAGCATCAGAGCAACTGTACATCTAGTAATGGAACGTTTTGTTTGGCCACACATCAAGAAAGACTGTCGTGAGCGGGCATGAGCCTGCATATCTTGACAATGTGCCAGAGTTGGTCGACATGCACATCTCCCTCTGGGACACTTTGAAATACTGGAGGGATGCTTCAAATATGTTCATATGGACCTTGTCGGCCTCCTACACCATTCTAACAGCCATAGTTACATTTTTTCAGTCATTGACCACTTGACACGATGGGTAGAGGCTGTCCCTTTGAACAATATTTCGGCAGACACTGAGGCTCGAGCAGTTGTTATCTGCTGGCTCTCCTGATTTGGCTGCCCTGCATCCACCACCACAGATCCGGACAGGCAGTTTGAATCTCTACTCTTCAAATGATTGTGTGTCCTATGCAGTGCCAAGCGTTTCCATACAAAAGCCTTCCACCCGCAAAGTATCAGGTTAGTGGAGCACTGGCACCACACACTAAAGCCAGCATTAATGTGCCACTTCAGCTATTAGTCGGATGGACATCCGTGGTTACTGCTAGGCATTTGCACAGAATATAAAGACCATTTAAAGGCCTCCCTGGCAGAGATCCTGTATGGTGAACCCCTGGTACTTGCAGCAGAATTTGTCAAGGACATTACTTCTCTTCATGAAGAGAGGCTACACTTCTTGCTCGAGCAAGTTCACTCTCATATCTCGTGAATGCGCACACCACAACCATGAGCTCATAATTGGCCACCAGTCTTTTCACAAAAGGAACTTGCAAACTGTGACTTTCTTATGTTGCGAGATGACATCATTTGTCCTGACCTTACTCCACCCTATTCATGACCTTACCATGTTCTCGACTGTGCTGCAAACACTGTGACCCTCCTGCTAAATATGAAGATGGCACCTGTTCTTTTCGACATGTCCGAAAGAACAGATGCTATTGGTGACCATGCAGCTCTCTAGAATGAAATTACAATTAAATCAATTCAGTTAGCCGCTGATGCGCGTTGATATACATCAGTGGGGACAGTTGAAAATGTGTGCCCTGACCAGGACTTGAACCCGGGATCTCCTGCTTACACAGCAGATGCTCTATCCATCTGAGCAACTGAGGGCACAGAGGGTAGTGTAACTGCAGGGATTTGTCACTGGCATACTCCCCGTGAGACCCACATTCTCAACATGTAGTCCACACACTACATTCGTAGTGCCCCTGCGATTATACCCATTACTCGCGGTAATGGGTCGGCCACCAGGATGTTTTCTGTGGGAGACACATCATGATGTATGTAAATCCCTCTATTGGATAAGTTCTTACGATTGGTGTGCGTGTACATAACATCCTGGCAGCTGACCCAACAGAGGGCGCTGATCATTGATCTGTCTTTTCTCAGCTGTCATATAGACATTTTATCTTTCATAAGTAATTTATAGGTTGCTACAGGCAATGTATTAAGGATATTAAGTTTCGACCATAAATTCACCATAAAAGGGTTGGATCTATTCTCTTCATATATTTCCTTTTAATAATTTTTATGGGTAACTGTATTCGTCCTTTAATGTATCACAATTGGTTTCTATGATAGTTACGAACATTCAATAGTCTCATACATGTATATTGTGTTTTATCATATTATGTTTTTTGCGTGAATGATGACTACATCTAAGCCCACAGCAGCGACATCTAGGGAGGATGTAGGCAAACAGATTTCTGGTAGCTACTGTACTTCAGTAGCCAGTTGCGATAATGACTGTGTGGGCGATGTGGCCTATTCTACACATTATTTTAGATATATGTGACGATGCTGTGCTGATTATACACTCCTGGAAATTGAAATAAGAACACCGTGAATTCATTGTCCCAGGAAGGGGAAACTTTATTGACACATTCCTGGGGTCGGATACATCACATAATCACACTGACAGAACCACAGGCACATAGACACAGGCAACAGAGCATGCACAATGTCGGCACTAGTACAGTGTATATCCACCTTTCGCAGCAATGCAGGCTGCTATTCTCCCATGAAGACGATCGTAGAGATGCTGGATGTAGTCCTGTGGAACGGCTTGCCATGCCATTTCCACCTGGCGCCTCAGTTGGACCAGCGTTCGTGCTGGACGTGCAGACCGCGTGAGACAACGCTTCATCCAGTCCCAAACATGCTCAATGGGGGACAGATCCGGAGATCTTGCTGGCCAGGGTAGTTGACTTACACCTTCTAGAGCACGTTGGGTGGCACGGGATACATGCGGACGTGCATTGTCCTGTTGGAACAGCAAGTTCCCTTGCCGGTGTAGGAATGGTAGAACGATGGGTTCGATGACGGTTTGGACGTACCGTGCACTATTCAGTGTCCCCTCGACGATCACCAGAGGTGTACGGCCAGTGTAGGAGATCGCTCCCCACACCATGATGCCGGGTGTTGGCCCTGTGTGCCTCGGTCGTATGCAGTCCTGATTGTGGCGCTCACCTGCACGGCGCCAAACACGCATACGACCATCATTGGCACCAAGGCAGAAGCGACTCTCATCGCTGAAGACGACACGTCTCCATTCGTTCCTCTATTCACGCCTGTCGTGACACCACTGGAGGCGGGCTGCACGATGTTGGGGCGTGAACGGAAGACGGCCTAACGGTGTGCGGGACCGTAGCCCAGCTTAATGGAGACGGTTGCGAATGGTCCTCGCCGATACCCCAGGAGCAACAGTGTCCCTAATTTGCTGGGAAGTGGCTGTGCGGTCCCCTACGGCACTGCGTAGGATCCTACGGTCTTGGCGTGCATCCGTGCGTCGCTGCGGTCCGGTCCCAGATCGACGGGCACGTGCACCTTCCGCCGACCACTGGCGACAACATGGATGTACTGTGGAGACCTCACGCCCCACGTGTTGAGCAATTCGGCGGTACATCCACCTGGCCTTCCGCATGCTCACGATACGCCCTCGCTCAAAGTCCGTCAACTGCACATACGGTTCACGTCCACGCTGTCGCGGCATGCTGCCAGTGTTAAATACTGCAATGGAGCTCCGTATGCCATGGCAAACTGGCTGACACTGACGGCGGCGGTGCACAAATGCTGTGCAGCTAGCGCCATTCGACGGCCAACACCGCGGTTCCTGGTGTGTCCGCTGTGCCGTGCGTGTGATCATTGCTTGTACAGCCCTCTCGCAGTGTCCGGAGCAAGTATGGTGGGTCTGACACACCGGTGTCAATGTGTTCTTTTTTCCATTTCCAGGAGTGTATATTGTAGTTCTGAGGATGGTCATTATGGACTGAAACCGGTCATCATCAAAAGAATTGATATTGTGATCAATGACTGGAATAAAAAACATTTAAGGTAATTTGTCAATCCTCTCTCACAATGACAGCAGCAGTGTTGATGGTTTTTTCTGTAAGAGCAGTGACTGGAGCACTGTGTCCACCTTCTTTTGAAATTGATTATCTCCCCTCTTTAAACATTTTAAACCATCTTCGAGCTGTGCTGTAGGGAAAAACCGACTCTCCATAGGCCTTCTATGACACTGTATAGTCCTCAGTGAATATTTGTTGAGACAAAAGCAGAATTTCAAAGCCGCATGTTGTTCCTTACGTATTACCTCAGTTACAGTGATAAGCAATACTGAACATGTCTGACCTTGCCCGTCTCTCACTGGCAGAAACCAGGAGTCCCAACAATGAAACTACTACAGCATGTTTGTTGCACATTAATGTAACAGAATATCATAAGATTAAATTTTAGAGTGTGAAATTATGACCATAAAACAATTGTGATCATTCTTTATTCAACAGCCCTCATACAACGTCATCAGTAAACCTCAAACTTTTTATTTCTTCTCCATGGATTTTAATTCCTACACCAAATTTTTCTTTTGTTTCCTTTACTGCTTACTTAATATATAAAATAGAAAGAAACTTCCACATGGGAAAAATATATTAAAAACAAAGATTCCAAGACTTACCAAGCGGGAAAGCGCCGGCAGACAGGCACATGAACAAAACACACAAACACACACACAGAATTACGAGCTTTCGCAACTGGCAGTTGCTTCGTCAGGAAAGAGGGAAGGAGAGGGAAAAATGAAAGGATGTGGGTTTTAAGGCAGAGGGTAAGGAGTCATTCCAATCCCGGGAGCGGAAGGACTTCCCTTAGGGGAAAAAAAGGACAGGTGTACACTCGCACACACACACACACACACACACACACACACACATATCCATCCGCACATACACAGACACAAGCAGACATATTTAAAGGCCTTTAAATATGTCTGCTTGTGTCTGTGTATGTGCGGATGGATATGTGTGTGTGTGTGTGTGTGTGCGAGTGTACACCTGTCCTTTTTTTCCCCTAAGGGAAGTCCTTCCGCTCCAGGGATTGGAATGACTCCTTACCCTCTGCCTTAAAACCCACATCCTTTCATTTTTCCCTCTCCTTCCCTCTTTCCTGACGAAGCAACTGCCAGTTGCGAAAGCTCGTAATTCTGTGTGTGTGTTTGTGTGTTTTGTTCATGTGCCTGTCTGCCGGCGCTTTCCCGCTTGGTAAGTCTTGGAATCTTTGTTTTTACTTAATATATAGTTTGAATAACGTCGGGGATAGTCTAGAACCCTGTCTCACTCCCTTCCCAACCACTGCTTCCCTTTCACTCCCACCCACTCTTATAACTGCCATATGATTTTTGTACAAATTGTAAATAGCCTTTTGCTCCCTGTATTTGACCCCTGAAACCTTCAGAATCCGAAAGAGAGTATTCCATTCAACAATGTCACAAGCTTTCTCCAAGTCTACAAATGCCAGAAACATAGGCTTGCCTTTCCTTTATCTTCTAACATAAGTTGTAGGGTCAGTATTGTCTCACGTTTTCCAACATTTCTACAGAATGCAAACTGATCTTCCCCAAGGTCAGCTTCTACCAGTTTTTCCATTTGTCTGTAAAGAATTCGTGTTATTATTTTTCAGCCGTGCCTTGTTAAACTGATGGTTCAGTAATTTTCGCACCTGTCAACATGTGCTTTCTTTGGGATTGGAATTATTGTATTCTTCTTGAAGTCTGAGGGTATTTCACCTGTCTCATACATCTTGCTCACCACATGGTAGAGTTTTGTCATGGCTGGCCCTCCCAATGCTTTAAGTAGTTCTAATGTAATGTTGTCTACTCCTGGGGCCTTGTTTTGATTTAGGTCTTTCAGTGCTCTGTCAAACTTGTCACGCAGTATCATATCTCCCATTTCATCTTCATCTACGTCCTCTTACATCTCTATAGCATTGCCCTCAAGTACTTCACCTTTGTATGGACCCTCTATACAGAGTGTTACAAAAAGGTACGGCCAAACTTTCAGGAAACATTCCTCACACACAAATAAAGAAAAGATGTTATGAGGACATGTGTCTGGAAACCCTTAATTTCCATGTTAGAGCTCATTTTAGTTTCGTCCACCTATGCTGAATGGAGCATGTTATCATGATTTCATACGGGATATTCTACCTGTGCTGCTAGAACATGTGCCTTTACAAGTATGACACAGCATGTGGTTCATGCACAATGGAGCTCCTGCACATTTCAGTCGAGGTGTTCGTACGCTTCTCAACAACAGATTCGGTGACCAATGGATTGGTAGAGGCGGACAAATTCTATGGCCTCCACACTCTCCTGACCTCAACCCTCTTGACTTTCATTTATGGGGGCATTTGAAAGGCCTTGTCTACGCAACCCCGGTACCAAATGTAGAGACTCTTCGTACTCGTATTGTGGACAGCTGTGATAGAATACGCCATTCTCCAGGACTGCATCAGCGCATCAGGGATTCCATGCGATGGAGGGTGAATGCATGTATCCTCACTAATGGAGGACATTTTGAACATTTCCTGTAACAAAGTGTTGAAGTCACGCTGGTACGTTCTGTTGCTGCGTGTTTCCCTTCCATGATTAATGTGATTTGAAGAGAAGTAATAAAATGAGTTCTAACATGGAAAGTAAGTGTTTCCGGACACATGTCTACATAATATATTTTCTTCCTTTGTGTGTGAGGAATGTTTCCTGAAAGTTTGGCCATACCTTTTTGTAACACTCTGTATACTCCTTCCACCTTTCTGCTTTCTCTTCTTTGCTTAGTACTGGTTTTCCACCTGAGCTCTTGTTATTCATACAAGTGGTTTTCTTTTCTCCAAAGGTCTCTTTAATTTTCCTGTACTCAGTCTACCTTACCCCGTAGTAATATATGTCTCTACATTCTTACATTTATTCTGTAGCCATCCCTGTTTAGCCATTTTGCACTTCCTTTGGATCTCATTTTTGAGGCGTTTGTATTCCTTTTTGCCTGTTTCATTTACTGCATTGTTGTATTTTCTCCTTTCATCAACTAAATTCAATATCTCTTCTGTTACCCAAGGAATTCTATTAGCCCTTGTATTTTTATCTTCTTGACCCTCTGCTGCCTTCAGTATTTCATTTCCCAAAGCTACCCATTCTTCTTCTACTGTATTCCTTTCCCCTGTTTTTGTCAATGCTCTCTGTGAAACTCTCTACAATCTTTGGTTCTTTCAGTTTGTCCAGGTCCCATCTTCTTAAATTCCTACCTTTTTGTCGTTTACTCAGTTGTAATCTACATTTGGGTAAAATAAGAATTTGGGTAAAGAAAGAAAACAAAGTCATTCTCAGCAGAGATGTAATCTTCCACAAAAAGCCTGAAAGTTGTGAAGCACAAGTCAAGTTACCATTGTAGGACGTTGAGCAAAACAATCAGAGAAAGTACGCAGCCCAAGAGGAAGATGAAGGAAGCCCCAGCAAAGAAGAGTCTGAAGAATCAGAGACTGAAGAAGACATTGCTGATACCAGGGAAGAGGAACTCCTTGCTCACCCTCGTCGTCAGCTGCAAAATTGCTCAACATTAATGAAACCCTTATAGCCGAAAGATGTGGTATTCACTGAAGAGATGATAAATCAAACAAAAGAATTATATGAAGAAGCTGTAAAGAGTACACAAAATGTTCACTGGAGGGAAGCTATGAGAAATGGAATGAAGTCATTACAAGACAATCAAAGATGGGAACTGACTACTGTACCAGAAAGTGTAAGAGTTATACCATGTAAGTGGATTTTTCATGTGAAGTAGTAGTAGTAGTAGTAGTAGTAGTAGTAGTAGTAGTATTAGCTATATTCATCTGTAGATCTCTTTTTTACAAGGCTATATGCCATGGCTAAATAAGCAATACTGAAACGTGTCTCAAAGACAAGAAAATAAAACATTCTACAGCTCATCTATGAAGAACGCCTCGGCAACAGATCTCCGTCCCAGCTGTGGCGATGCCTTAGACTTCTTGTCGGTGACGCCAGATGCCACGCTTACCTAGATTTGGACGGAAAAGCTGCCTCAGTCTGTCCAAATGGTCATCTCTTCAAATAGATAGACCAAATAGCGAATGGTTGCGTGCCGCCGACCGAGTTTACTCCACTCTACTATGTGAAAGCCGTGCCCAACAGTCCGGCAGCTACACCAGTTCCCAACCACAACCAGGGCCCCAACGTGGACGCCCCACTAAACCTACGTCTGTCAAGCTCGCTGCACTACCGGCATCTTCATATCCGCACAACAACAGCACATCTGACTCCGCGGAAGATTCTGGGCCGTCGCCGTCTGACCACTCGCAGGAGCAAACGTCCGCCCATAAATACTGTTTCTTCCATGCAAAATTCGGGGAACAAGCATGCAATTATAAACCACCGTGCTCTTACCCAAACTTCAACCACAGGTAGGCAGCGGCGCCACCTCCTGCGACGTAAACAACAGGCGCCATCCGACGCTCCATTTGGTGTCCAACACTAATGCTTTGAATGGACGAGTCTACGTCCGCAACTTGAACTCTGGCACAAACTTTCTCATCTACACAGGCACAGACGTTTCCCAACTTCCATCTCGTCTTGATATCGAAATGATCCGACTGCACAAAACTGTCCTATGTGCTGTAAACTCATCTAGTTTGTCGTACTTAGGTTCCACTTCATATGCAGAGTCCCTCTCGTCTGAGTGCAACCTGAAGTGGTCCTTCCTGGTGGCTGACGTCGACAATCTCATTTTGGGCACCGACTTCCTAAGACACCACAAACAGTGGCCTGACCTCGTCAAGAATACAATGTTCTACCACGCTACGCAGGAACACATCCCGTGTGCTTCGTCTAGTGTCAGTAGTACTGCTATACAGGTCCACCTGGCTAGGAAGTGTAATAACCCCTCCTCCAAACTCTTGTCATGGACAAATGAGTGGCTCATGGAGTGTGTTGAGTCTACACGCCTGTGCTTGGAACAACTTGAGCTACGCCTTCGCCTCAACGACTTAAGTAATGAGTTATCTTCAGCACAGCAGCAGCTTGCAGCAGACGACACAACACACATGGTTAGTCGGTGTCACTACAGTGTTCTCGTGCCGGAGTGCATTTGTGAACGTGTGCCACATAAACTGTACAGTGTCCGCACTCCCATCATCTCTAACTGTGTCAATTTGAGTGCACATTCATCCCCCTCCTCGCTTGGGCAGCTAACTTCCCAGGCACAGGTTTATGCTTTTGATTTACTGCCATCAGCTGTTCATTCGCTCCCCTACCACCACCAAGTTCGACAGTGGTACTTTCGGTTACTAATAATCAGTGTACCAACCTTGTTTCGCATAGCTCGCTTGTTTGTCACTCCCAGCCACCCAACAGTTGGTACTTCTGCAAACTTTCACCATCCGCGCCACAACCCAGCCTAGCTGCCACTGTGGACACTATTCCACAGACAGTCACTACGTGTACCGCGTCGCGCGTTTCCGTGGTTACAGACGGCACCGCCCACAAACTTGGCTTGCAAGATGGACCGCTTATCTCTTGCCGACTGTGCCGTCTCAAGCCAGAACTCATGAAAGTGGCTCGTGAATAAATAGGTGATTTCTCAACAGCCAGCATCATCGAACCATCTGCCGGATGCTGGGCCTCGCCTATCCACTTTGCCGCAAAAAGCGACAGAACCTGGTGTATGGTTGGCAACTATACTAACTTGAACTCTCGTACTATCATAGAAAAGTACCCGGTTCCTAACGTCGCGGATTTTAACCATGCTCTTGCAGGCGGCAAATATTTCTCGGTAGTGGAATGTAGGAGGGCCTATCATCAAATTCCAATGGCACCAGAGGATATTGAAAAGATGGCTGTTATAACACCTTTCGCCCTTTTCCAGTACCGGTTCATACTCTTTGGCCTCCGCAATGCTGCACAAACTTGGCGGAGATTCATAAACAAGGTGTTGTTTCATCTGCATTTTTGTTTCGTTACTTGGACGACATTCGTATTTGCAGTCCTACTTTGCAAAAGAACAAAGAACATTTGCAGATTGTTAAAGACACTCTCACTGCTGCCGGTGTTGAACTGAATAATAAGAAGCTCCAGTTGCACCAGACTTCGGTAAGATTCTTAGGCTACATCATGTCAGCTAAGGGCCTCACTCCTCCCAAAGATAAAATCAAACCTGTTTTGGATTTGCCACGCCCTCACTCGTTTATGGAGCTGCGCAGGTTCATAGGAACAGTTAACTATTATAGGAAGCACTTGCCTGCCGCAGCCGAGGTTCAGGCTCCCCTAACAGACGCCCTTGCTGGCAAAAATACGATCAGGATGCTACATTTTTTATTACCGCGGGTGCCAGTGATACCGCAGTAGGTGCTGTCCTCTGCCAAACCGTCAGAGATACTACCTCTCCTTTGCAGTTCTTTTCTAAGAAGCTCAATGGCGCTCAAAAAAAGTACTCATCCTTTAATAGGGAGCTCTTGGCAGTTTATGAGGCTGTGAAACACTTTCGCACCAAGGTTGAAGATAGGGACTTTTACATTTTAACCGACCATAAACCTTTGGTTGCTGCTGTAAAGAACCCCCCGACTGACCCTCCACCTAGACGCTTCCGTCATTTGGACTTTATATTGCAATTTGCCTCTGACATACGATACATCAAGGGTGCAGATAATGTGGTCGCAGACTTTTTGTCTCGTGTCGGCACTCTCACAACTCTGATAGACCTCTCTAACATGCCTCAGCTGCAGTCTGCCAACACAGACACTATGGACCTTATTTCTGATCACAGCTCATCACTCAAACCTGTGCGATCCACTATTCGTGCTGTGATAGGCGAGGTTTGGTGTGACGAATCAGCTGGTATGCTGCGTCCCTTCATACCCAGACCTCTACAGAGACAAGTGTTTGACAAATTACACAACCTAGCTCATCCAGGTGTGACAGCCTCTACCAGACTTATTTCAGAGTACTTCGTCTGGCTCAACATGCGCCACGATTGCCAAGCCTGGGCCTGTGCCTGCATTCCATGCCAACAAAATAAACTTTCATGGCACACATCGCCCCCCACTAGGTAACTTCAGCGCTCATCCCAGTCGCTTCCAGCATGTTCACATCGACTTGGTGGGTCCCTTCATCTCCTCTGAGGGTTACAGATACGTGCTATCTATTATAGACAGAACCTCTCGTTGGGTGGAAGCTGCCCCGCTACCCAATATTACATCCGAATCAGTGGCACGATCCTTCATAGACACTTGGATTTCACGCTTTGGGCTGCCCTGTTTAGTTGACGACTGACCAAGGCCATCAATTTGAGTCTGCTTTGTTTTCTGAACTATGTAGGCTGCGTGGCTTCAAGAAAATTCATTCAACAGCATACCAGTGCCAAAGCAACGGCCTCGTGGAACGTTAACATAGACGCTTAAGATGGCCCTATGTTGCCATGGCCTCCTTTGCTTGGAAGCTCTGCGATTTGTCTTACTTAGTTTGTGGACCCCTTGGAAGTGGTGGCAAACTTGTTGCTCCTACTCCAGTCGCCAAACCGTCCAAACTTCTGTCCTTGGTAGAACGGGTGAGGTTACACTGTAACAAGCTTCAACCCCCACCCCCTTCCAGCCACACTCTGCCGCACACATATGTTCCCAAGGCGCTCGACACTTGCAAATTTGTGTTCCTTTGTGGCTACACTGTAAAAGCCCCATTACAGCCCCCTTACACAGGCCTGTACAGAGTTGTCAAACAAACCAGTAACACAATGGACATCGTAATTAAGGGCTCAATAACTACTGTCTCCCTCAACAGGGTTAAACCTTCTCATGTCGAGTTTTCCCCTACCTCACCCACCGTTGAAGAGACCATACTCTCTGGCCACCCTCAGCCTTCTTCCGCTGCTCACGATTAGAGTAAACTCATACCTGCACAGGCCCCGTCAATGAGCCCACAATCATTCCAGGGTTTTCCGCATCCCAGTTCCCATAGCAGAGGCCCCAGCTTCCAGGGCCGTAATATAACAGTTCCATCTTCATGCGACAGCACACCCACTCTTCTAACTGGTGCAGCCCACAGGTTCCTACCACGCCCACTCAGACCTCACCATCTGACACTCACCCCTCTACTCGCAGCACACCGCCCTCACCATGCTACAGTTTCCCCACCCCACCGGCTCAGCATACCTCTCCGTTAGCAGGTGCCATTTATGAGCTCTCTACCCATGTTCATCCTAATGACATTTGTGGTTTATCTGTCGTCATTAGTGGTGATACTGCATTAGTGCTGCTTGCATGTGATGATTCATGTGACTCATTAGGTGGTGTGTCACAATGTGTAGTGAAGCGTTTGAAAATCTCTTGAAGTGCTACATGTGGCATCTTACATGCTTATGTTAGGCCAAGTGGAAAGGTGATCATTAGGTTCCCTGCCGACGCCACCCTTCCACACCAGCACTTCCGCACCGCGACTACGACCCCCGACGTCGCTTCAAGACTTCAGCATCAGCATCCCAGGATTTTCTCCACGCTCTCCTCCCACATGGCCCGTGCCGTTAGATGCAGAGGAACTCACTGTAACCCACTTAAACTCTCGCCAAACCACCCCCCCCCCCCCCCTTCTGCCTTCGGGTATGTACTCCATACTGCAGAAGTGGCTATGTGGCATCGATCTACGGATCAATAGGCCAGAACATCATATGTGTATTACGTCTTTGAGTTGATCTTTGTTTTGGATACTTCTGGGACCTCAGTTCTGGCCTAGTCTTCAACCTGTATGTTTGTCGTGTAATAAATGTATTGATGATTAGAAGAGAGAACCGTGGTCATTACCTTACCACCTTGATATCTCTTGTTGCATGGCAATGGACAAAGCTGTTTGTGCAGTAATTCCCAATGTTATTTTTGATCTGTACAACTGACTAATAAATGTATTCACATGGAGCAGATCAAATCTGCAGTGTTTTGAACAGATCTTTACAGTGATCTCGACTAGAATTTTTTGTTATTATTCTTATGACTCTTTTCTGGAGTTTGAAAATTGTGTTCATATTTTGTGCATTTGTTCCCCATAAAAGAATGCCTTAGCTAAGAATTGAGTGTACGTATGAATAATATGTAATTAAAAGGCTTTGCATGTTACACACTGATGACAGGATTCTAAGGGCATAACATATTGATGACATTCTGTTTGCAAGTACCTTTGTGTGTTCACACCACTCCAGCCGAGAATCAATATTCATTCCTAGAAATTTTGCATTTGTTACACAGTCTATAGAGGTGTCATCTACATTTAATTTAACATAGCCATTTTCCATCTACAAATTGAAATTCATGGCATTAGTTTTCTTCATGATCAATGTCACCTTATTACTTATTGACCAATCATAAACTTCCTTGAGAGTTTTATTTGCTCTCTCGGCAAGGAGTTCTCTTATTTTCTCAGTGACTGTAATATTGCTGTCATCAGCAAAGAGGATTTTTTCACCATGATTAACCCTACTGGGAAAGTTGTTGATGTATATCAGGAACAGTATTGGTCCTAGTATGCTACTCTGCGGAACCCCTATATTAATGTACTTTGGTTCTGATAGGTGTTTTACTAACTGCTTAGATCTATTTGAAGTACATCTACATCTACATTTATACTCCGCAAGCCACCCAACAGTGTGTGGCGGAGGGCACTTTACGTGCCGCTGTCATTACCTCCCTTTCCTGTTCCAGTTGAATATGGTTCGTGGGAAGAACGACTATCTGAAAGCCTCCGTGCACGCTCTAATCTCTCTAATTTTACATTCGTGATCTCCTCACCTCATCCAGAAACGCACCCTCTCGAAACCTGGCGAGCAAGCTACATCGCGATGCAGAGCCCCTCTCTTGCAGAGTTTGCCACTGGAGTTTGTTAAACATCTCCGTAACGCTATCACGGTTATCAAATAACCCTGTGACGAAACCCGCCGCTCTTCTTTGGATCTTCTCTATCTCCTCCGTCAACCCGATCTGGTACGGACCCCACACTGATGAGCAATACTCAAGTATAGGTCGAACGAGTGTTTTGCAAGCCACCTCCTTTACTGATGGACTACATTTTCTAAGGACTCTCCCAATGAATCTCAACCTGGTACCCACCTTACCAACAATTAATGTTATATGATCATTCCACTTCAAATCGTTCCGCACTTATACTCCCAGATATTTTACAGAAGTAACTGCTACCAGTGTTTGTTATGCTATCATATAATCATACAATAAAGGATCCTTCTTTCTATGTATTCACAATACATTACATTTGTCTATGTTAAGGGTCAGTTGCCACTCCCTGCACCAAGTGCCTATCCGCTGCAGATCTTCCTGCATTTCGCTACAATTTTCTAATGCTGCAACTTCTCTGTATACTACAGCATCATCCGCGAAAAGCCGCATGGAACTTCCGATACTATCTACTAGGTCATTTATATATATTGTGAAAAGCAATGGTCCCATAACACTCACCTGTGGCACGCCAGAGGTTACTTTAACGTCTGTAGACGCTTCTCCATTGATAACAACATGTTGTGTTCTGTTTGCTGAAAACTCTTCAATCCAGCCACACAGCTGGTCTGATATTCCATAGGCTCTTACTTTGTTTATCAGGTGACAGTGCTGAACTGTATCGAATGCCTTCCGGAAGTCAAGAAAAATAGCATCTACCTGGGAGCCTGTATCTAATATTTTCTAGGTCTCATGAACAAATAAAGCGAGTTGGGTCTCACACGATCGCTCTTTCCGGAATCCATGTTGATTCCTACAGAGTAGATTCTGGATTTCCAAAAATGACATGATACTCAAGCAAAAACCATGTTCTAAAATTCTACAACAGATCAACGTCAGAGATATAGGTCTATAGTTTTGCGCTTCTGCTCGACGACCCTTCTTGAAGGCTGGGACTACCTGTGCTCTTTTCCAATCATTTGGAACCTTCCGTTCCTCTAGAGACTTGCGGTACACGGCTGTTAGAAGGGGGGCAAGTTCTTTCGCGTACTCTTTGTAGAATCAAATTGGTATCCCGTTAGGTCCAGTGGACTTTCCTCTGTTGAGTGATTCCAGTTGCAAGTATGTGTTGCAAGTATGTGTTATCTCTACTCTTTGTACCCTACCTCTTAGGTATGGTCGAAAACAGTCATTAGCTACCCCTCTTATTCCTAATTCATCCACTTTAGCTACTAATCCTGATGGAAGTATTGAGAAATATAAAGAAAGGCTTGCTGTCAAAGGTTTTAATCAATGACATGGTGTAGATTACAGTGAAATATTCAGTCCTGTAGCTAAGATTAGCACAACTCATTCAGTGTTAAGCATTGCTGCAGCTGAGATTAGATTAGATTAGATTAGATGCATCTCAAGCAATTTGATATGTCTGCAACATTCTTGCATGGAGAATTAAAAGAAGTAATATGTATGCAACAGCCAGAAGTGTACAGTGGTGGCACAGAGAAAGTTTGCAAATTAAAGAGAATGTTGGAGTAAATGTTTGGAGCATTTCTTTTGTCTGCAGGTTTCAAGGCAAGTAATGCAAATCCTTGCCTCCACATCAGAGAAGAAGCTGACAAGAAACTGTTCATCGCCATTTATGTTGAAAATGGGTGAGTTATGGCAAGTGATCAACAGGATGCCAAGAAGTTTTTTGATGAATTGAAGGCGGCATTCAAGATCACTGTGAAACTAAAATCATATTTCCTTGGACTTGAAATAAAACACTTTGATGATGGCGCAATCAAGATAAGTCAACAAGCCTCTACAAAGAAGATCTTGGAGGGTTTAAGATTTCAGAACTGCAGACCTGTCTCAACACAAATTTTGAAGGAATCAGATGCATTACAGAAAGGAAGAATGCAGAGAAGTGCAACTTTCCCTATCAACAAACGGTTGGTGCACTGATGTACACTATGCTTGGAATTAGACCTGACCCAGCTTACAATGTGAGCATCCTGTCTCGAGCCCTGGACTCATCATGAACAGAAAGATGTAGCGAGGTTGAAGTGGGTACTCCGCTATGTAGCAGGTACATATGATCTAGGTATAATCTATTGCCTAAATTTGTGTAGTGGGATATTAGATTACTGCAGTGATGTGGACTTTGGGGGAGGTGCAACAAAACTGGATGGTTATCATCTGTTGTAGTTACCACACATGCAGGTTGAGCCATCTTCTGGTTCAGCCAAAGACAGGCAATGACTGCCCCATCTACAACAGAGACTGAGCTGGTAGCTGCAACAGAAATTGTTAAAGAGATAATTTATCTGCATAGACTTTTTAGAGGAAAGAGGAAGCTAGCAGAAGTTCCAGTTCCTAAGATCGACAATCAGGCAATGGTGAAGCTCGCACAAAATCCTGAATTCCATAATTGAACAAAACATATAAAGTATTTATTCATTAGAGAAAAAGTTTTGGAAGGAGAGTTGGGCATTCACCACATTTCAACTGAGGATCAGACTGACAAAGCCCCTGGCTAAACCAAGACTGTTAGTTTTATGTCAAGAATTGGGTCTTTCATATTGACATATTTGTGTTTCTTATTTCTTCCTGTTTTTATTAATTAAATAAGGGAAAGTGTTACAGTTAATTTTGTTTGTATTTAATTAAGTGTAAAAGTGAGGATGGAGGCATTAGTGCTGTAGACTCTTTTGTGAACTGAGCGATGTAAGTTTTACTGTGTGCTTTTGCATCTTAGTGTTTGAACATGAGATTTACAAATGTGAAATAAAATGGTCAGACAAGTGCAGTCTCTTCTTTTAGCCTATAACTATCATAAATGTAACATGAAACAGTATGCAAGAGCCTTCATACCCATTAGTTCTACAAAAGCTGGTGGCCAGTTTGTAGCCTGTAACTTTATTTAGAAGATTGATATTTTCAATTTTAAGCTAATTTTTATGTAGATGTATTCACTTTACTGACTTTTCATACTTTCTAACAGAATTTGCATGTTATAAAACTTTCTGATCATTGTTTCAGACTAACTTTCAATGTTCAAATGCATAATGAAGTAACTGCTGCATGCACTATTAGGCAAATAATCTTCGAAACTAGTTTGATTACGTGGTGGTAAAGGAAATTTCACCTCTGTATCGAATATTTCTTATGGATTGTTGTGTTGAGCTAAATCTGGCTTGAATTGGCTCCTTTCCCTAGTTTGCCTGTGTGTGACCACTTAGGGTGATGGCTTGTTTGTTTTTGCACCTGCTTTCATACATTATTTTTTCAATAGCCTTGTTCGTATCTGCTGTGAGTTTCTTCTTACCAGATCTGTTCAGGTGTTGTCCATGCATTGTGAAACCAGCGTTTTCATAACTGCTGTTTTTAAGAAGCCTTATGTTTTTAAACTGTGAACACCAGTGTTTTAATTTCGCAGAAATATAAGACATTTAATTGTAACTGGCCCTGGCTATTAATTGACTACACCCATACAATATATATTGTTAATTGATGAATAAAGAAGTCAGATTGAATTGAACTGAATGGTTTGTACTGATGATTATTATGGAGATGATGATGATGAGGATAATGATGATGATGATGATGATGATGATGATGGAGTTGTTAGGCTATTGATGGATTAGGGATTTCCTACTTTGTGAGTTGCAGCATTTTGTATTCTTTGTGACAGCTTGAAATGTGTTTTGAGCAGTGTGTAAGCTGATCTTGTGCTAATGTTGGTGGTATTTTGACTGACAATAGGGTGATGATATGAAGAGTGGCAATAATAATAATAATAATAATAATAATAATAATAATAATAATACTTTATTCAACATCAAATGATTCATTGTGTATGTGTAAAGAAGTTTACAATTGTTGATACAGAGCTCAATAATACATTCTTCTGTGTGTCTGATGGTTTTGAAGCTTATGAGATTTCAGTTGTTGGCTTTGTAATGATGACCTGTTGTTGAGATAAATATGTTTCAAAAACAGCAAAATGTGTGAAATGTTGAATATTTTAAAGTTACAGGTGACTGTAGATAAGTACCATCTAATTTTTCTTCCAAACATTTGTCTGACATATATTTAATGCATAACGAATGTAAAATTAAGAATAAAAGGCAATTCAGGGAATTGGGGGAGAGGTCATTCAAAACCAGAAAAGATGTACATGAGGTGGTAGCTGTTGCTTTTGTCAAAATGGCAAGGAATTTTACTGTGTTAATTGTATCATGTAGAACCTTATTTCATTTACTGAAACTGTTCATGTATAACACAATTCTGTCTGCTTCCCACTATGAATTCAGATTCATGCATTTTTACTGTACATTGTGTATTAAGCTTGCTATTGAAACTTGAAACTGAAGTAGCTGATTAGAAAGTCACATAATTGGATAGATAAAAAAAAATTACTCATCAAGCAGCAGGAGAACACACACACAAAGGAAGATTATAATTAGGTAAGCTTTTGGAGCCAGTGGCTCCTTCTTTAGGCAGAAGGGTTGAAGGGGAAGGAAGAGGTGTGAAGGAAAAGGATTGGAGAGGTCTAAGAAAAGGGGTAGATTTCGGAAAAGTCACCCAGACCCAGGGGTCAGGGGAGACTTACTGGATGTGATGAGGAGGAAGTGGCGTTCGACGTGGTCCACGAAGGAAGGTAAGTCAGACTGAGGGAGAGAAGTGGAAGGGCTCAGACGTTTGGCAGGGAGAACAATTTTCTGGCCATATATGAACTCGGCTATTGTGCCTTTGAGGTCTTCCTTATAGATCGCAAGAATGCCGAGTAGCACAAGGAGAAGGGCCTCCGTCCATAGAGAGTCGTGGTTTCAAAGAGCCGCCTTGAAAGTGCAGTGCCAATGCTCAACTAGCCCATTACTTTGCGGGTGATATGCTGTGGTATGGATGCCGCAAATGTTACAAATCCCGTTGAACAGGGCTGACTCAAATTGTCTGCCCTGGTCAGTCGTGATGATAGCTGGACATCCAAAATGCGATACCCATGACTCGACAAAAGCTCGAGCAACAGTTTCTGCCATAATATTGGGGAGGGTGATAGCCTTGACCCAGTGAGTTGTTCGGTCGATAGACGAGAGAACATAACAAAAGCTGTTACAGGGGGAGAGAGGACCGACAATATCAATATGAATATGATGGAAACACCCAGGAGGGATCGAAAAGGCTCCGAGGGGGGGGGGGGGGGTGAAGTGTGCTTGTGTACTTTGCAGCGTTGGCACGCGACGTAGGAGCGTGCCCATTGCTGGCAGTCCTTGTTGACATTTCTCCACACAAAGCACTCCTCTACAAGGCGGGCGGACGCACAAACACAGGGGTGGGCTAAATTACGCAATGTGTTGAGAACAGCTCGATGGAACATGGTTGGGATGAGGGGGCATAATGTGCCCGTACTGTCGTTGCACCAGATCTCACCAGAAATACCAGGGAAGGTGGTGCGGATGAAGTGTAGTGAAGAAGTAGAGTCTGAAATCAGGTTTTGCGTTCCCTCATCGGTGGCTTGGAGGTTAGGCAATTCAGAGAAGTCTAACAGCGAATGTACGGTGTTGACTCGTGAAAGGAAATCAGCAACTATGTTGTCAGCACCCTTTATGTGTCTGACATCGGTGGTGAACTGAGATATGAAGCCCATGTAGCTGAAGCAGCGAGGAGGCGGGTCAGTTGGAGGGTTTGGAATGGCCGCAGCCAGGGGTTTGTGGTCTGTTAAAACATAGAAAGGGCGTCCCTCAACGTCAGTCTTAAAGTGCTTAATCGCTTCGTTGACTGCGAGCAACTCCCTGTCAAATGCGGAATATTTCCGTTGTGTGCTTGTGCGAGAAGAACTGCAGAGGCGAAGTTTGGCTGTCGATTGTCTGGCTAAGGACAGCACCGATGGCAGTATCGCTTGCATCTGTGGTGATGAAAAGCTGCGCATTGGGATGAGGATGCGCGATGGTGCAGGCCTCGGCAAGAAGATTTTTGAGGGCAGTGGAAGAGTCAGTCATAGCAGGGGTCCATGGAACGGGCCGAGATCCAGAAGTATTGGTGCCTGCCAAGTCGCCCGTCAGTGGAGCCTGAATCTCCACAGCCCGAGGTAGATGTCAACGATAATAATTAACCATCCCCAGAAAGTGCCGAAGCTCTTTGAATGATGCAGGTTTGGGTAGGTTTAGTATTCTTTTGTACTTTCTCAGGGGGCGGTGAAATGCTGTCAGCAGAGACCCAAAAACCAAGAAAAGTGACAGCGGGTTGATGTAGCTGCAATTTGTCCAGTTTGTTCTAGATGCCTGCTGCCACGTAAATGTTCATAACAGTTTGTACATGTCGAATGTTGTCCTCAATGAAGGAGCTGTACACAAGAATGTCATCAAGATACGCAAAGCAGCACTTTAGATCGAATAGCACTTCGTTGATGAAGCGTTGCCAGGTCTGGGTTGCGTTTTTCGTACCGAAGGGCATGAATCAAAACTGAAATAACCCAATCGAGGTGGTGATTGCTGTCTTCTCGATGTCTTCAGGTGCCATGTGGATCTGGTGTAGGCCCATTTGCAACCAATGACAGAGAACGTGATCGCACCTGCGAGGGAACTGGTAAAGTCAGTAATGCTGGGTATGGGTTAGGTGTCCATAATTGTTCATGCGTTTAGTCAATGGTAGTCTCTGCACATGCACCAGAACCCGCCTTTCTTGGGTGTCATATGTATGGGTATAGACCAGCTACTGGCAAAGGGTTCAATGACGCTGGAGCTTAGTAGTCCAGAAATCTGATTTTTAAGGTCAGAGAGGCTCTTTGTACGAAGTCAACATTGTTTACTGGAGATCAGAGGACCTGGCATGAGGCAAAGCTTGTGAACAGTGCCATTGGTGATTAAAGAAATGTTGCCGGTGGTACGGGAGGCTGTTTGTTTACAATGTGTGGCAGGCAGGGCAGGCAAGGAGTGGTCCTGGTGTTTGGAGCCACTCGGCAGATCTGATGGGAGCCAAGGCGGCGAAGTGTCCCAGGAGTCAATGTGACAAGATGGCCGCCGGCCAGAAGCACCGGTACCATGGTCGGGTGAGCTCGGTAGAGCTTGTGAGCCATTAGTGAGTCCATTGTCCGAGGGTGTGGCCTGTGGCAGCATGGTCACGGGCAAAATGCTTGGCACGAGTGCACTGTTTGTGTGGTCAGCGGCGGTTGCACGGCAGCGAGCAGGAGCCAAAGTTGCATAGTTTGAGGTGCTGTCTGTGTGGGGTGGGGTAAGAGTCATCAGTTCGGGAACACGTGACGCTCGTCATGCATACGCACTTGTGTCTGTCCGAGAGTCAAACCCTGCCCTGTTAGGAGGGTGTGGCCTGCTGAACTGTCTGTACATGTTATGGCAGTCTTGATAGCACAGTTGCAAGGGGTAGCGGGAGGTAAACACATGGAGGCTCGATTGCTGGGATTGCAAGCAGATTTGGCGCACTTACTGGCCTTGCTTTGTCCTTATTGTAGTGTCTGTAATTCGTTTGTTGCAGAGAGCTGGAGCTGTGTTTTGAGGAGCCGGAGGGAGAGCTCGAAGTTTTCCTTGCTTAGGCGAGCGACGTGTTCATGCTCGACAAGGCACTTGTGCATGGTTTCTTGTAACGTTATTGACAGAGACGAGCAGATGGGATGAGCCCGGACCAATGTGTCACGGGAGAGGGTTGCTCGACTGAGCACAGGAGAAGTGAGTCTTAGACAGATGATGAAACACAGTGTTTTGCACTAGGTCTGGTGAAAGTTTGTGGTGTGGCAAGAAGTCAATGCCTAGTATAGGTTCGTCAATTTTCCACACTAAAAAAGTCCACTCGAGTTTGCAGTTTGCGGAGAGTGAGACGATGTGTGAAGTTGAACCCGAGCAGTGTAGTTTAGTTGAATTTACGGCTTGCAGTGAAGTATGATGAGGGCAGATGTTCGACGATGCTAAGGATGTAGGCAGCAGCGAAACATTGGTGCCTGTGTCCACTAGGAAAAGGTATCCTGACGAAATGTCTTTTATGTAAAGTCGTCCACAATTATCCGGTCATTCCTGGACAGAATGAAGCACTGGGGGTGCCTGTCATGTTGTGCGCAGGAGGCGGCACCCGGACCTACCTGCGATTGGCGTTTGGGAAGTAGGAGGGTGGTCTGCAGTTCCGTGCCGCCTCACCAAATTGTGTGTGGAAGTAACAGTACGGGTAGTGCGGTTGCATTTCCTGCGGAAAGTTCGTTGCCAGTGGCGGTGGCTAAGATTCAGTGGCCACAGCAGGTTCGGTTGCAGGAGGGGGTGTGACCTTGGGCAAAGCCAGTGCTGTCCCAGTTACTTGTTTACTGCTTCCCAGAGCAAGCGGAACGGTCAGCATAGAACTGCCCTGGCAGCTTCCGGCCACAGGGCAATAAGCCTGAACCTGAGACGTGTCTGGTAGGCAGTGGCTGGCAAAATAAAGCAGTGATACATCATGTATCTTGTCAGCAATTGTCATTCTTTGCTAGGCAGGTTCCGGAGAACTTTGAGCCAGAGTAAAGCGGATATGAGGAGATAGTTTATCTGACCAGATGGTGAAGAGAGGTGTGTCACAGAATAGATCCGTGCTGACCAGGGCATGTAGCCGCCTCCAGAGCTGGGAATGTTTGTAATTGCCTAGTTGCTCGATGTGGAGCACTTGCCATATTGCTGCCTCAGTTGAGCGTGCAAGCCGACGTAGAACTGTCTTTTTGGCCAGAGTGTACCAGGTAGATGAGTCCGGGGTGTCGAGCAGGTCAGCAATCAAGTCCTCCTGGTCGTGCAGGTGGGTGATGAGGCACAGAAACCTGGTTGACTCGTCGAGTTTGTAATGGTCGAACACATTGTCCACAGTTTTGAACCAAGTTGTTGCTCTGTCGGAATTAAATAGCAGCAGCATCGGTAAGCATTGTAGAATGTTTGGAAGAGCAGGTTGAGTTGAGTTCATCGGGGCACTTCCTGAATCGAGCTGTTGTTGCTGTAGTATTCCAGGAGAGTGTGCCTCCAGGGGATGTGGCAATGATGGCTGTTCGGTTGGCAGCGTGTAGGTGACACGTTGTGGTTGAGCGCGATACGTTGTGACATGGAAGGCCGATGCGGGTGAGACACCATAATGTGTCGATTGCGGCTGCGGAAGATCAACACGTTGCGGGTGTGTTCAGATTGACATGTCATGGAAGACTAACGTGGATGAGGCACTGAGATGTGCTGTGAACGGTAGCAGAATCTCGACTGAGGCCAGCACGGGGGCGACAGATGAGAAAAGTTCAAAGTTTGAGAATGCGTGTTAGTCTGTGGAAAGCTTGACGTATGATCAGAGGCGGTGGCACATTTGTTGCAGGGAGGCTGTGGAGGTGTGGGCTGTCCAGAAGCACAGTGTGGGAAATGATGTCGAATGTGGGATGGAATGTGTGAATGTTCACTGTTCATAGTCACTCCACTCTAAACGGTGTGTAGATAAGGTGAATGTCAGGTGGAGGTGGAGGTCAGGCACAGATAACAAGTCATTGTTCCTGTTGCAGGCCGAGGTTCGAAGTAGGAAGGCATGTGCTGATGCTGAACTGAGGGAGGCACGGGCGTGGTCGATGCTGAGGAGGTAGACCTGTGAGCGAAGCAGTTCTGGCCATGTGGCAGGTATCCGCGTGGTCCTGCAGAGATTGCAGCATGGCAAATCGTTGTCCTGGCGGTGGTAGTTTGTCCGACGAAGCATTTGCAGATATCGGCATTGGTCCCGCACTGCATGGAGACCCTTAAGAGGTAACTGCACAGTCGATGAGAGAGGGAACATGTGTTGGGAACAAAGGCGTTTGATAGCCAGAGTCATGTGCACTCCTAACCTCACTTATTGTTGCAGGTTAGAAAACGTCCGGCGTAATCGTCGAGTGAGACACATCGTGTTGAAGTCCTGGTGGGTGTACATCGCCCGCAACACGATGAATGATGATCACAAAATCCGGCGTTAGGCACTGAGATGAAGTCATTGTTTGAATGCTGTGTCGATGTAATACATGTGAAAATAACCAACACAGAGGTGGCGCACACAGTAAAACGGCGAAAACATTACAACTTGGGGTCACCAGTGAGGGAGAAGTTCGTGTTGGTTACACCAAACTACACCCATTTTACAGTAGTTCATTTACTCACCTAAACACATGCAAGGCTCACAAGGAACTGAACATGGCAGAACAGCCCAAAGACGATGCTCAGAGTCCAAAGATGAACGAATATCGATGCTGGTGTCGATCTCATTGGCGCCACAACCTGATCTGATTAGGGCCCTCGGCCCCCTCTTACTTTGGGCCAGGTTTACACTCATACATCACCTATTTTACATCATAGTTACCTAATAAATAACAATTTTAATATGATAGGTAGTATTAAAGACAAACTTTGATAATTTTTTATAAACTTTTGTTGCTTATAAATAACATATATATAGGTGATATGTCTTGTGTAAATTTCATTTCCATCTGAAAAATAATTTTGCCATATCTTGTACATTTTGCATCTTTGTGCTATAAGACTTCTAAATCCTGTAAAGATTTACAAAATTTTATTTCAGAAGTGATATATTAATATTATTTACAGACTGGATCCTGTCTTATGAGGCTAAAGATCTTCTTGCACTAGTACCCACCAGAATAGCTAACACGCGTAGTAGGATGTTCACGTCGTTCTCGCATGACATTTCAACAGCGTGCCTCGCTGTCTTCTTCAGGTGCTACCTGAGACTGGTCCTTGGGTCGATCGAGTACAGTATTTATGCCTGGGAGGAGCTGGGCGTTCCCTAATCGGTCCTCGTCGAGTCGAGTGTTCCGTCTGTGGTCCGCGCCCGCCAGACTCGGCTTCAACGGACCCCTCCAGTCGCGGATGTTCCGACTGCCGTCGGCGCCCGTTTTGGCCATCCTCAACGGTTGTGGTTGTCATCTGAGGTGTATCAGACCCGATCTGAGATATTGGGTACTCTATCTCATGACTGTTACTCTGATTTCCACTTCTGTTTCGTGCTGGGCGCTCCCTAATCGGTCCGCGCCGCGTCGTGTGTTCCGTCTGAGGTCCGCCCACGCCAGACGGGGAAAAACACTCCAAATTCAGCAGACTTTGAAACAGTCCCAGTACCATAAAGTGGATGAAGCTCTTTTTCTTTCGTTGATGCAACAAAGAGAAAGGGAAGTCCTTTGAGTGGAGCACTGGTTCAGGAGAAGGCTGTTTACCTGAACAAGTTAATGAAGGCGTCTTCTAGTGCGAGTATGGGTTGGTTGGACAGATTCAAAAAACGTCATGGAATCCGTCAGCTAACAATTACTGGAGAGACATTTTCTTCTGACCGTGATGCAACGAAGGAATACTTGGGTAAGTTTGAAAAAATGATAAAAGAGGGAAAGTATTCTCCCCAACAAATTTAAAACACTGGCCTTAATTTTAGGGCATTGCCAACAAAAAGCCTGGCATCAAAAGCAGAAGACCATGCTCCTGGTTTTAAAATGTGCAAAAATCATGTGACTTTATTAGTGTGCAGCAACGCTGTTGGTAATCACAAGCTGTCTTTTATGCTGATTGGCAAATCTGCTAGGCCCTGATCTTTTAAAAACTGCAACAGGAAATCCCTGTCCGTATATTATCACAACCAAAAAAACACATGGATGGATGGTAAGCTGCTCAAAAAATGGTTTCATGGCCAGTTTGTTCCCTCTGTTCGACAGTTTTCTAAGGAAAATCATTTGTCTTCCCATGCAATCCTTTTGACTGATAACGCGCCATCTCACCCCAGCACTGAGGAGTTATGAGATGGAGAAATTGTGGCGAATTTTTTGCCACTGAATGTTACACCACTTCTACAGCTGATGGAACAGGGTGTACTGCAAACATTAAAACTGATTTACAGAAAACAATTTTAAAACGCGCTGACCCAAGATGATAGCGTTTTTTTAGTGGACAAAATAAAAAAGACCGATGTGAAGGATGTTATTTATTGGGCTGCTGAGGCATGGCAGAATATTTCAGAAAATACTCTGAGAAAATCGTGGAGAAAACTGTGGACATCTCTTGAATTTCAGGACAACCTAGTTGAAAATGAAGAGGAAAATATATTACAAATGATACAGACAATCCCTGGGTGTGAAAAAGCTAGAGAAGGACACGTAGATGAGTGGATGGCAGGATGGGGCATGTGTAGAGAACCTTACTGACACTGATGTAGTTGCTGCTGTGACTCAAGACCAGGATGAAGTGGACTGCTGTGACAGAAGTTACAATGAGCATGAAAGCGACAAAGGAGAGCTGGTGCTACACAGCGACACAGAAGAATCCTTTGACCTCGTGGTACGTTATTTGGAGCAACAGTCCACTGCTACACCTGCTGATTTGATGTTTATGAGATGGTGGCGCAACTATGCTTCATATAACAGACTCTCTTCATTACACAAAAAAAAAAGTTGACTAAATTTTTGTCATCTAAAAAGTGGGGATAAAATGTCTGCTGTATTTTAGTAAGTTTGACAGCTTTCCTTTCATTGTTATTCATTGTTTAAACCTAATGTTTGCTTGCCAAATTTTCTTATACATGTTTACTGTACTGTGTAAATTAAAATAGTGTGTATGTACAGCAGTTTAGCGCACAGTTTTCCATACTTGGACTAACATTTTTCATGTTCAGAATAACCGAAAGTTTGGATTACTGGAGTTTGGATTAGTGGGACTCTGCTGACTTCATAGATACTGCCAAAAATGATGCCTCTATGAAACAGGATATACAGCACTCATTTTAGTCCAGTAACAAACAGAACTGCAGTACACTACCCACAGTAAGCACATATTACATTCTTCAGCCTATGGATAGTCTCAGAAACAAAAACTTAGATGAAATTTCTACACATCTATTGAAGAAATGCAAACATGAAGTAATGAAACCACAAGTTCATCTAATACACTGTGTTCTTGAAGACAGTGTGTTCCCTGACAAGTTGAAACTGGCTGTTGTTAAACCAATACACAAAAGGGGGAAATAAAGCAACTACAGAACTGTAAATCTATTGCCCTAATCTCAACTTTCAGCAAACTGATAGAGAAAATAATGTTAAAAAATCCTGGAAAATTACAACAGTGCTAACATATTAAGTGATCTCCTGCATGGTTTGACAAGAGGTCGAAGTATCATATCAGCAGCAGTACAATTTGTCCATCATGTAGTTGAAAAAATAAAAAGCAACAGGAGTACTCCTGGACCTCTTAGGGGCTTTTGATAGAGTACATAATGATTCTCTTTCATTAAAGACTGAAAAGAGTGGTGTTACTGGAAAACTCATGCAACAGATAGAAACATATATAAAGGATAGACAGCAGTACATGGAGATTATATGCACTAATTGAGAAATAATGGAGAGGAGAAGGTCAAGTATAAGAAATATACATTTTGGTGTTCCTCAGGGCTCCGTTATATGTCCAGTCCTATTCGCATGCTATGTAAATGATCTCTCAAATTCCTTGACAATAAACAACTGATCACTATGTATGCAGATGATTCATCTGGTATCTGCCAAGCAGACTGCGAGCCCGGCCTAGTTGAAGAAATACACAATTACTGAAAAGGCAGGAGCTCACTTTGAAAGAGACAACCTAAAAGTAAATATGGCAAAAACTATTATTATTCATTATAAACCAAGTGGTTCAAACAGACAAAATACCGTGATTGATGAAATTCTACCAAAAACCTGTAAAGATTGTAAATTCTTGAGTTTATGCGTAGATTATTGACTTTCATGCAAACAGCAAGCTGATTCTGTCTGTAAGAAATAACACCCAGATTAGATTAGATTAATACTTGTTCCATAGATCATGAATATGACACTTTGTAATGATGTGAAAAGTGTCAGGTTAATAAAAGATGTCTGTACAAGATATTACATTACATAAAATATTGCATGACACTACTGTTTAAGTTGGTTTTTTCCCCTTAATTTATATCTAAAAATTCAGCCAAGGAGTAGAAGGAGTTGTCATCTACAAATTATTTTTAATTTATTTTTAAATGTTGGTTGGCTATCTGTCAGGCTTTTGATGCTGTTTGGTAGGTGACCAAAGACTTTCGTGGCAGCATAATTTACCTCTTTCTGTGCCAAAGCCAGATTTAACCCTGCATAGTGAAGATCATCCTCTCTCCTGGTGTTATAGCTATGCACACTGATATTCCTTTTGAACTGGGTTAGATTATTAACAACAAATTTCATAAGTGAATATATATACTGTGAGGATTCCTAGATCCTTAAATAGATGTCTGCAGGATGACTGTGGGTGGGCTCCAGCAATTATTCTGATTACACGTTTTTGAGCAATGAATACTTTTCTACTCAACGATGAATTACCCCAGAACATGATGCCATACGAAAGCAGTGATTGAAAGTAGGCATAGTATGCTAATTTACTGAGATTCTTATCACCAAAATTTGCAATAACCCTTATAGCAGACGTAGCTGAACTCAGACGTTTCAGCAGACCATCAATGCGTTGCTCTCAGTGTAACCTCTCAACAATGGACACACCTAAAAATTTGGAAAATTCTACCTTAGCTACAGACTTCTGTTCAAAGTTTATATTTATTACTGGAGTTGTGCCATTTACTGTACGGAACTGTAAATACCGTGTTTTATCAAAATTTAAACAGAATCTGTTTGCTGAGAACCACTTAATAATTGTGAGAAAAACATAGTTTACAATTACATCACTTAGTTCTTGGTTTTTGGATGTTATTACTATACTTGTATCATCAGCAAAAAGATCTAACTTTGCATCTTCATCAATATGGAATGGTAAGTCATTAATGTATATCAAGAACAGTAAAGGACCTAAGACTGAACCCTGTGGGACCCTGTACTTGATAGCTCCCCAGTTTGAGGAATCAGCTGTTGTTTTAACATTACATGAACCACTTATTTCAACTTTCTGTATTATTCCAGTTAAGTATGAATTAAACAATTTGTGCACTGCCCCACTCAAACCATAATGATTTAGCTTATCTAAAAGAATTCCAAGATTTACACAATCAAAGGCCTTTGAGAGATCACAAAAATGTCCGGTTATTCAGAGCACCAGTCTATCCCCATTAAGAAGATTATTACTGTATCTTAGTTCTGAAACTCTAAGGACGGTTTATGGATTAGTGTACCCTTCCTTATCTTATGGAATAGTACTTTGGAGTGAGACATGCCAAACTAATAAGAAAAGGGTTTTCATACTGCAGAAGCGAGCCTTGAGGATCATAGCAAAAGTAAAACCAGAAATTTCTTGCAAGCCCCTATTCATTAGACTCAATATTCTCACCGCTCATGCCATGTATATACGACGATTGGAACTTAAGTAGTGGCACCTATTTATTCACAACCGTTACAAAACAGTTACATGTTTGCAGCTGTTACTGCCCTTCAAAGCAGTCACCAGCATTTTGTAGAAACCATTACCAGCGATGTGGAAGGCATAGTATACCATCAGTAGAGCCTGTTCTGTTGATGGTGCCGAATGAAAATAGTGCATTATAAGTAAAATTAAAAATTACGATGGAAAGTGCATAATGTGCGAAAAATCAGTACTCATTGTGATAATATTTGTCTGGCGTGCTATATTATTAAAAGAAGTTGATAAAAGACGAAACGTGAACACTGAAAAATACGAAGATGAACTTGTGTGTGTAGCAGCAACGAGACAACGACCAACACGGAACATTTGCAAGAAAATTTGACGTCTTCCCACTGCTATTGTGAAAAACGCACCGATAAAGGAATAATGTGTCTAAAATGTTTACCGCTACACATGTGCAAACGTAAGCTCAAAACGAAAGACTTGGTACTGTTTGAATAGCTGCAAAGACGAAACGAACGAAAATGTAAACAGCGAAGACACTAAAGACGATATTATAGCGTTTCTATTAGATGAAATTCGTGGGTTAAAACAAAAACAAAACCAAAAAAGTGAACTTAAACAGTGCGAATCTCCATTGTACAGTAACAGTAGTATGTGGTAACAGAAAATTTGACTAGTAAAAATACAGGCGGTAGGACCAATATACATTGTCGAAAATGCCAGAAAACTGTCAGAAGTGGTGTTGAGTGCACGGAATGTGGAAACATGTTTCATTTTCGATGTGGAAAAGTAGATGCCTCACTAAAGGGACAGGAGATAATCATAAAAAACTGGAACTGTAACGAATGCAGGTTGAAAACGATTAGACCTAAAGTGTGTAATATACCCGATTATGATGGACCTGAAGATAATGAAGTTTACAAAATCACATATGAAGCCAAACACACGAAGCAGAACAACATGGATTGTGGTACAAAAAGCACTGATGTATTTAAATCATCGAAAAAGAAACCACAGCAAAAAATATTCCGGCAATGAAGGTTTGATGGTGCCCGTTTTGATACTGAATAGAGCAAACAATGTATCAAATGCAACAGATAAAGATCATGATGGAGCACATAATCAAGAAATATGAAGAGAAAAAACAACACATATCAGAATCTGCTCTGATGGTTTTAGAAGAAGGATGGCTACAAAAACGAAGACCCTGAAGAAAAAAAGAAAAAAACAAAACAAAAAAAACCTTAAAATTGAAGGCATAGTGAAATCTGGAGCAAGATTCAACCAGATTCTCATCAACACTGAAGATTGCAGTAATTTGTCAAGGAGTGACTTTGCAGTTCTTATAGGTGGTTCCAATGCTGTATAACATAATGAAACAGCTGCAACAACAGCAGCTCCGAAGACAACAATGGGCAGGTTAACAAACACAAATGTTATATTGCTTAAAATACGTCATTGTTACGATACAGTTCGTAAAAGGTGGTGTTGGTGCTTGACCCTCTAACAATTACATACAACTCAAGAAACAACAGTAGAACAAAATAATACCATCACATGGGCACTAAAGTAACTGAAGTGTAACATTTATTAAAACATATCATTCCAGCTGAATGGCTAGTCATGTCTCTTGCTATCCCAAATTTAAACACATTTGTAAAATATAGAGGTGACAGACCATTCTGACACCAAATGTAGGGAAAAGGGTTGTGATCTCGACTGCTGCATGGTGCAGTGGAGAGTGTGATGAGTGGTGGCTTGTTAGACATCACATGGGCATTAGTGAAACATCATTAAAGTACCAAACATATGTTAGTCAACAATACTCAATGATGTGATGACTTTTCAAACAGCCTGTGCTGACAGGACACAGGGCAGGCAGCACATACCCACTATGGTATGTGCCGATCAGCTTGTGGCACACAGCCATAAGTGGTGTCATCAGCTCCAGTGACGTCACGGGGTTGTTGGCCCCATGCAGCCAGTACCTGGTGTCACCTACTCTGTGCAAAGCAGGTAGCAGCTTCAGAAGTGCGTGGCCTCGGTGTGTTTGATCACACTGCAAACTGAACACAGGAAAGGCAGCCACAGGCAGCAGAATGAACTCTCTGGAGCAGGGGGTGAGCAGCTGAGTCCATGCCCCTGCAGTAATGTAGTAGCAGTAGCATGCCCCTGGATAGAAACAGAGGCCCGCAATGTGGAAAGAGGCAGCAGTTGTAGTAAGTTCTGAAACTGAGTTGCTGGTCGGAGATTCCAAAATTCTTCTCATTATAAACAGCACGGATGGAAGTGCTGCAGATAGCATTGTCGAAATCCCCAGTGTGGGACTTGGTGTTCCATAGCAGCTCATAGACAGCTAGATGACCACATAGTGGACCAGAGTGGGTCTCTCCTTCAGGCTGGTCAGCTGCAGATTGATATACCTCAACTGCTAATGAGATGCCTTTATACAAGACTATCCGCATTTGTTATGCTACTGAGAGACAACAATGACATCACTTGGCCTGCTTTTACTTTCCCATAATGGCCTAACTTCACATTTCAGGCACTCTGGCTGCTGTATTTTGCAGTGCCAGAGTACTGAATAGTTATTCTTGTGACTGACTTACCCCTTTTTACTTAATTGTGAGTGGTCACCATAGTGATGGCACCTCATTCCCTATGATGTCGATTTGCTGCATTGACATCTTGGGGCACAGCTCATATGGTGTGTAACAGTTGGCATGGTAGTGTGACTGTAATACGTGCAGTACCAATGGTATCTCCATGGTGAAACTTCTCCTGGCTGTTATGATTTGACCTGCTTTCCTCTGCTTCTTGCATTGCCACAGAAGGTGGCTGAATATATTTACTCAGCCACATCAATATATTTTTGCATCGTGCAACATTCCTCCCTCCTTTAAAAAATTCGTTCTGGTTTTTTTGTAGGGTAGCCACTGGAAAAGTTTTGAAATGCATATAGAACTCAATGAGTGTACAGGATGAATCACATACAACTTTCAATGCATATATTGTGGAAATGGAAAGTGCTAGAGGTGTGTGGTTTTCGCAGAATGAATTGGTAGTCAGGGGCTTGTCCTGTTAGCCAATAAGCGGATTGTAATAATACTTAGAAAGTGTATTTTGTGTGTAAACATACACTTTTTTAAATTGAGCAATGCCTATTAACAAACAAAAGGTAGATTAAATTAGAATGTCACTAATCTTTGTTGGAGGATTCTAGTACAAGTTGCTTACAAGATATTGTATTGTGAAATGTTTCAACACCGACATTTTTACAAGACCTGTGGTAGCACACACTAAAGAACTTCAACAGTCCATACACTAATAACATGGATTCTGACTGGCTGCTGGGAGGCAGCGTACCAATGAATGGCAAGTGCCATATCCCGATATCCCAGAAATGTAGCACAGTGGAAGAGGAGTCAAAATAGGCAAACACATGCCTCAGGAGATAGTTGACTGATTTAGAAAAAAACGATGGTCAAACTTATTCGTGTAATTTAGATGCTTTTTAGAGCACACAAATATCAGTTCAAATGGAGGCATAGAGACTAGTGCCATAGACTCTAGCTTTTTTGCCCCATGTACAAAACCTGGTCACTGTTTATATTTACTTAATTTCTTCATTTATCTATCCATGTATGTAGAAGGCCACTACATGATTTTTATCAAGTTGGGGATATGAGGGTGGGTATTATATTAATTGTAAAATTATAACTATGGTTCACAATGTCACTTATGTGTGCATGGTATTTTCAGAGTTTAAAATCTTTTTATATTCTCATATTTTTATATTTCATTCTTATATCAGTTCTTATATTTTATTCTTATTTTTATTCTTCAGGAAGATTTGGTGCATCCTCAGAAGTTCTGAACATCATGAGCATCGCCTGAAGGCAGGTTTACCACAGTGACATTTCATTGTATGGCTCTCACTTGGGAAACAAACGCTGTTAGCCTTGTTGAAGATTTCACACGCTGGCAATAATTTCGTAGCAAACCATTTATAATGGATCACTTTACTGAAAACTGGCGCTTGTAATTGTTTATGAATCAATATACACTACAGGACTTTCACCAAAAACAATTTCAAATAATTTTCTCATTCATATATTGTTTTTTTAATTCATCACCATCCATACAATTAGTAGATGATTAAGGACAAAATAATTTCAAAATACGTTGAAAAATTATACGTATCTAAATTCTTTAAAAGCAAAGTTATTACTAATTTATTCTTCTGTCACTGTATCTCTAAATCAGTACAAAAACAACAACACCCACACATAAAACCTTTTTGTCATTTTTTGTTTACATACAGCCAATCTTGCGTCCCTGGCAAATTTAAAACATTGTTTAAACTTAATTATTCTTTTGAAACTGACCATGAGCGAGAAATATGGGAGCTGTTATAGGGTAGTGAGTAGAGGGATTTGTTGCCAGTCTTGTAGGAAATATTTTCAATGGGGGGGGGGGGGGGGGGTGCAGTGGGGAGAATGTTGGGAGAACAGAAGAGGCCCTCTCCTGGAACTGCTGAGTATGCAGAAGGAACATTTTGATTGGGGAACAGGAAAGAAAAATCTGTGCAGGATCAAGGGAGATAGGGGGAGGAGGGTGGTTGGGAACTGGCAGCTGGTAGGAGGATAGGAAGAAAGAGAACATGATCTGACAGTTTTATCATCAACACCAAAACCAAGAATCTACCACTGCCAGAGTTAACTGGCGAAGAGCCTCAGGTAGAACGAGGAGCAAAAAATGTGCAGCACACTTGAACCGAGGCCAAGGAGCCTAGGAGGGCACAAAGCGTTAGCAAGAAGAAAGTGCTGCTGCTAGGTAGTAGCCATGTGCCTGGTGTAGGCCCTCAGTTACAGGAAAGTTTAGGGGCAGCGTACCAGACCACCAGTACCTTCAAGCCAAATGCAGGCCTAAGTTATGTGATAGGGGACTTATGGTCTTCATATAAGGACTTTACAAAAGAGGACCATGTAGTGATAGTGGGTGGTGGGAAACAGTTTGGACAGGGATGGTGCATATGGCATAGATGATGACCTGGACAAGATAGCTTCCCTCACTCATGTCACCAACATACACTTTGTTCAGCTGTTCTGGCATCATGATTGACCACACCTTGATGGAACTGAGGCAAATCAAGGTGGGGTTAGGAATGGCTCTGAGGTTAGCCAACTTTACTCGTGTTTCTCTGGTGCCTGTCAGGACTATCAACAGATGGTGTTTCACTAGGCATGGCCTACACCTAAACAAAACTGGGAAGGGGAGATTGGTACAGCTGTTTCATGGGAGTATAGGAGGTGGATCTTGGGCCACACATGGTCAAATACCTGTAGTCATGGATAGGAAAAGTAAGTCTTTTTAGAATAAATCCAGACAACAGGTTCCCCTGCCTAAACAATATCTCCGGCACTTAAAAAAACTGAAACAGTCACTTACAAGACATATTTTAATCCTCCAAATATCACACATACCAGATGTCAGAAAGAAAAACAAACAGTTGAAGAGTAACATGGGGTATTTCACAGACTTAACAATCCTCCATCAAATCATGCAATCAATAAAACATAAAATACAACTATTTGAAGTTGAGCTCCAGTCTTTGAATTCCACGGTAGTTTGTGTTACTGAGCACTGGTGTAGAGAGACAGAAATCCAACATGTACTGTTATCATCATATGAAAGGGCAAACTCTTACTGCAGAAGTGCTCCAACAGGTGGAGGATCATGCATTTATATCAGAAAAGGAACACAGTTCAAATCAAGACATGACCCCAGTACAGCAAGTGAAGACAAACACTTTGAAAGAGCTATTGAATTAACAGGGCTTGATATCACCTAGAAATTAATCATTTTATCTGTGTATAGATCTCCCAGTGGTAGTGTGCGCACTTTTTTCAATAAATTAACAGAAGTTATAGATAAAGTATCAAGTACAAAGGCCAACATAATTCTGTGTGGGGACATTAACATCAACACTAGTATCATAAATGAATCCAGCAGCACCCTCATAAATATCCTTCAAAGTTTTGGCATGGGTCCTTTTGGTCAATAGTGCAACAAAGGTTACTACAATGACTGCATCAGTAATTGATCATGTGTCCACAAATATGGACAGGGAAAAATTTGATGTAACTTTAAATGATCTCAGACTATCAGACCATCTCCGTCAAATAACAACAGTAAAATCAAGCATTGAATCATTCTGTAAACTACAAGCATACAAACGACATCTATCAGAAATCAAAATAAAAGAGTTTGCAAAGGAACCAGCTAAACAAAGCTGAGATGAAGTGTGTAAGGAAACCAATGTGAATATGAAATTCTCTACATTATTTAAATTGAATTTTGAAAAGGCATTTCCTAAAGTATGAATGTCTGTATCATCTCACAAAAATTGATAACAGCAGGTATTAAAAAGTCCTCCCAAACACTTAAATACCTCAGTTCCATTAAAAATAGTTGCAATGATCCAGAAATTTCTATCATAGATACAAAAAGATCTATAGGAAGCTGCTGACTGCTGCAAAAAGTCATTTAATGACAAAATAATATAAAATGCAAGGAATGAAAGCAAAGCAGTCTGGGATGTTATAAAAAAGGAAATGGGGAGAGGCAAAGAAAAGCAGTATAACATGTTTGTAAGGGAGGGAGAAAAGGTAATAAATGGTCCACAACACTTAAAAAACTATGTAATTGAGCATTTTTCAAGTACTGCAGAGAACTTACAACAAAAATTCCCCAAAACAAATATAACATCTGTAAATAATGTTGCACTAAATACAATGATGTTACTTCCAACCACAGAGAATGAAGCCAATAAAACAGTTCAAAAACTAAAAGAGAAAAAGTCAGTAGGCTTAGATGAAGTACCAATGTGTGTACTGAAACAATGCATAGAGATTATACAAGGCCCCTTAATAAATATAATAAATGAATCCTTCATATCAAGGACATTTCCAGAACACTTAAAAATTTTAATTTATATGTCTAAATTTGTACTTTTAAAAAAGGACTTGAAAGTGATATTCCATTATTATGTTTGTAGTACTTGTATGATAACCATGACATGGCAATGCCTACATCATGTAAATGATTTACTGGAAGATAATGAAATGAAATGAAATAAAAAAGTGCTGACAGCAGTCCAGATAGTGCAATGACTGTGTGTATGAAGTTGAAAAGAATGGAGTACAACAGTCATGCAGCTCCTCACAAGCCTCACATTCCTGCAGTCAATGCTAAGTGACACTGGGCGGCTGATGTCTTGACGCTTTTGAGTGATGAATTAGCTGTAGTCTGTGGCAATTCGATGGAGAACTTCGGGTTTGAGGAATGCTCCAAGAATTTAACCTGTGGTTATGTGTAGGGCCAGTAGCTTTATTTATTTATTTTTTATTTACTTAGCATCCTTGTATCTCGTCATTATAAAAATGATATAGGATTTGTTATACATTGCCTTACATAGAAAATAGGATTTACAATTATATGTCCATAAATAAAATATTATTACATATAATAGGAAACCATATACATAACAACATTACTAAATTAGAAAAATAAATGAATACAATTCAGTTTTTCATGAGCATTTTGGGTCATTATGATGAAGGAAATAAGCCACTGTATATTGAATGTTGGTGATTTAAGTATTCTTTGACACCATAAAAACTCTTGCTAATTAACATTTTTTAAAGTTCTTTTTTGAATATGTGGAATTTTGGTATACTTTTAATTTCCTTTGGTAGTGCACTAAATAAAATTTTTGGCTGATAAAGAACACTTTTTTGATACATAGCTTTTGTGTGACTTTCTCCATGAAATTCTTCTCTATTTCTCGTTTTGTAGTTATGAACTTGACTGTTTAACAAAGAATGTTCCTGGTGTGCCTTTATAAAACATATACTTTCATAAATGTAGATACATGGTAGAGTCATGCATTGCAGTTACTTGAAAACTTTTTAGATGATTCTCTGTGTGTCATACCTCTGATTATCCTTATTGCCCTGTTTTGAAGCACAAATGAGTGTTTGGCCAAACTGGTATTCCCCCAAAATATGATACCATATTTTAGTGTGCAATGTATGAGTGCAAACTATGAACATAACACTGCATCAACACTACAGGACTTTGTTAGTGTTGTAAGAACATAACAATACTGACTTAACTTTTTGTTTAAGATTTCTGTGTGCTCCAACATTAAATATTCATCTAGCCATTATCCTAAAAATTTAGTATTTGGGGGTTTGCTCTATCTTACACTTCCCAAGTTCTACAGTTAGGTTAGTTAGATATTAGTTACATTAGTTAGATTTTACTTTGTTTATTATATGTCTGGAAGTATGGAGGAGGTGGTGTTACAGTATGTGGATGTTTTTCATGGTTATGATGTCGTCCCCTTATTGTGCTTAATAAAATCCTAAATGTGGAAGAGTATGGAGATTTTCAGAGTGTTGTTGTATTGTATACTGCACACAAACAGTTCAGGGATGACCATTGTTTGTATTATGACAATGCACCCCATCATAAGGCAGCATCTATGAGGCAATGATTTGTGAATGATGTTGTTGCTGTTGTTGTGATCTTCTGTCCAGAGACTGGTTTGATGCAGCTCTCCATGCTACTGTATCCTGTACAAGTTTCTTCATCTCCCGGTACCTACCACAACCTACATCCTTCTGAATCTGCTTAGTGTATTCATCTCTTGGTCTCCCTCAATGATTTTTACCCTCCACACTGCCCTTCAATATTAAATTGGTGATCCCTTGATGCCTCAGAACATGTCCTACCAACCAACGGATCCCTTCTTCTAGTAAAGTTGTGCCACAAATTCCTCTTCTCCCAAGTTCTGTTCAATACTTCCTCATTAGTTATGTGATCTACCCATCTAATCTTCAGCATTCTTCTGTAGCACCACATTTTGAAAGCTTATATTTTCTTCATGTCCAAACTATATATCATCCACATTTCACTTCCATTCATGGCTACACTTCATACAAATACTTTCAGAAACAACTTTCTAGCTCTTAAATCTATACCTGATGTTAACAAATTTCTCTTCTTCAGAAACTCTTTCCTTGCCATTGCCAGTCTACATTTTATATCCTCTCTACTTCGACCATCATCAGTTATTTTGCTCCCCAAATAGTAAAACTCCTTTACTATTTTAAGTGTCTCATTTCCTAAACTGACTCACTCACCATCAACCGACTTAATTTGACTACATTCCATTATCCTCGTTTTGCTTTTGTTGATGTTCAACTTATATCCTTCTTTCAAGACACTGTCCATTCTGTTCAACTGCTCTTCCAGGTCCTTTGCCTTTGAGCTTAAATTAAATAAAGGCACATTTATAATTTTAACTGTATATAGGTCCCCATCAGGAAATTTTCATCTATTTATGAAAAATATGGACTCCTTGTTGTGCTACCTGTCAGACAGGGGGAAGCAAATTATTATTTGTGGGGACTTCAATGTAGATTCTCTGAAAGAGGGTAATAGGAAAAATGACCTTGAAGTATTACTCGGTTCTTTCAATTTGACACCCGTTATTTATTTTCCTACTCGCGTGGTAAAGGATAGCAGCTCACTGATAGATAGCTTCTGTTTAGACCAAGATAAGTTTAACCAGATAAATGCTCAGCCTGTTGAGAATGGTCTTCTTGATCATGGTGCACAGCTAGTTACAACATATGACATAGCTCCATTCAGCAATACTAAACAGTTCTCCAAAGTAGTACATTCAGTCAACAATTTAACAATTGCAAATTTCAGGGAAAGCCTACAGCAGTTAGACTGGGATGAGGTGTACCATGACCCTGATGCCAATTTAAAATATAATTTATTTCATGACATTTTTGTAAATGAATTTGAAAACTGCTTCCCCTAGAAAATAGTTAAATATACTCCTAAGAAACCTTGTAACAAACCATGGCTTACTAAGGGTACAAAAATATCTTGTAACCGGAAAAGGGAAATGTATCTGACAGCAAGAAAGAGTAGTGACCCAGAAACTATCAAACATTATAAAAACTACTGTGTTATATTAAGAAAAGTTATTAAAAAATCCAGAAGCATGTGTATCATGTCTGAAATCAGCAACTCTGATAATGAAATTAAAACAACTTGGAAGACAGAATTACCATCAAATTGAATGACAACTTTACGAACAAAAAGTCGGAAGTTGAAAATATTTTTAATAATCATTTTCTAAATGTTGTGGATATAGTAGGATCCAGGTGTTCATTAGAAGATGCTAGGCTGTTAATGGAAGAGGCCATACCTATGCAATTTGATACAATTGAAATCTCACCCACTTCTCCTTATGAAACTAGGAAAATAATAAACTTGCTTAAAAGCAAAAACTCACATGGAACTGATGGCATTTCCAGCAAAATACTAAAAGCTTGTTCTCAACAGGTAAGTAAGATTCTCAGCCACCTGTGTAATATCTCTCTGGAACAGGGCATTTTCCCTGATAGACTGAAATATGCTATTGTTATACCTTGCATAAAAAGGGGGATAGATCTGATGTCAACAATTACCGTCCAGTCTCCCTTCTAACAGCTTTATCCAAAATTTTTGAGAAAGTAATGTATTGAAGAGTAGCTTCACATATCTGTAAGAATAAAGTACTAACAAAATGTCAGTTTGGTTTCCAGAAAGGTTTTTCAACAGAAAATGCCATATATGCTTTCACCAATCAAATTTTGAATGATCTGAATAACCAAACACCAACCATTGGGATTTTTTGTGATCTCTCAAAGGCTTTTGATTGTGTAAATCATGAAATTCTGCTAGACAAGCTCAAATATTGTGGCATGAGTGGGACAGTGCACAAATGGTTCAATTCGTACCTAACTGAAAGATTGCAGAAAGTTGAAATAAGCAGTTCTCATAATATGCAAAGATCAGCACATTCCTCGAACTGGGGAACTATCAAGAATGGGGTTCCACAAGGGTCAGTCTTGGGTCCTTTGTTGTTCTTAATATATATTAATGACTTGCCATTCTATATTCATGAAGAGGCAAAGTTAGTTCTCTTTGCTGATGATACAAGTATAGTAATCACACCTGACAAACAAGAATTAACTGATGAAATTGTCAATACTGTCTTTCAGAAAATTACTAAGTGGTTCCTTGTAAATGGACTCTCACTGAATTTTGATGAGGCACAGTACATACAGTTCCGTACAGTGAATGGTATGACACCATTAATAAACATAGACCTTAATCAGAAGCATATAGCTAAGGTAGAATATTCCAAATTTTTAGCTGTGTCCATTGATGAGAGATTAAATTGGAAGAAACACATTGATGATCTGCTGAAACGTTTGAGTTCAGCTACTTATGCAAAAAGGCCATTGCAAATTTTGGTGATAAACATCTTAGTAAATTAGCTCACTATGCCTATTTTCACTCATTGCTTTCATATGGCATCATATTTTAGGGTAATTCATCACTGAGGAATAGAGTATTTATTGCACAAAAGCGTGTAATCAGAATAATAGCTGGAGTCCATCCAAGATCATCCTGCAGACATTTATCTAGGGATATTCACAGTAGCTTCTCAGTATATACGCTCTCTTACGACATTTGTTATTAACAACCAAACCCAATTCAAAAGTAATAGCAGTGTGCATAACTACAATACTAGGAAAGAGGATGATCTTCACTATTTAAGATTAAATCTAACTGTGGCACAGAAAGGGGTGAATTATACTGCCACTAAAGTCTTTGGTCACTTACCTAATAGTATCAAAAGTCTGGCAGATAACCAACAAGTATTTAAGAAGAAATTAAAAGAATTTCTGAATGACAACTCCTTCTACTCCATAGAGGAATTTTTAGATATAAATTAAGAAAAAAAGAAAAACAAACAAACAAAAAATTATTAAAAAAAACACAAAAAATATAATAGTTGTTATATTAACTTAAGTATGTTCTTAAATTAACTTAATTATGTCATGTATTGGAAAATTTGACTCGTTCCACATCATTACGAAAAATCGTATTCATGATCCTTGGAACTAGTATTAATCTAATCTAATCTAATCTGATACAATTACAATGTCATCAGCAAACCTCAAAGTTTTTATTTCTTCTCCATGGATTTTAATTCTTACTTCGAGTTTTTCTTTTGTTTCCTTTACTGCTTGCTCAATATACAGGTTGAATAACATTGGGGATAGGCCACAATCCTGTCACACTTCCTTCCCAACCACTGCTTCCCTTTCATGCCCCTCAACTCGTATAACTGCCATCTGGTTACTGTACAAATTGTAAATAGCCTTTCACTCCCTGTATTTTACCTCTACCACCTTCAGTATTTGAAAGAGAGTATTCCAGTCAACATTGTCAAGAGCTTTCCCTAAGTCTACAAATGCTAGAAACATAGGTTTGACTTTTCTTAACCTATCTCCTAAGATAAGTTGTAGGGTCAGTATTGCTTCACATGTACCAACATTTCTACAGAATCCAAACTAATCTTCCCCTAGGTCGGCTTCTACTAGTTTTTCCATTTATCTGTGAAGAATTCGTGTTAATATTTTGCAGCTGTGACTTATTAAACTGATAGTTCGGTAATTTTCACATCTGTGAACACCTGCTTTCTTTGGGATTGGAATTATTATATTCTTCTTGAAGTCTGAGGGTATTTCACCTGTCTCATACATCTTGCTCACCTGATGGCAGAGTTTTGTCAGGGTTGGCTCTCCCAAGGCTATCAGTAGTTCTAATGGAACATTGTCTACTCCCAGGACCTTGTTTCGACTTAGGTCTTTCAGTGCTCTGTCAAACTCGCCGTATCATATTTCCCATGTCATCTTCATCTACATCCTCTTCCATTTCCATAATACTGTCCTCAAGAACATCACCCTTATATACCCTCTATATACTTCTTCCACCTTTCTGCTTTCTCTTCTTTGCTTAGAACTGGGTTTCTATCTGAGCTCTTGAAACAGACTGGCGTGCCAAGAACCCTGACCTGAACCCAATGGAACACCTTTGGGATGAGTCAGAATGTCGAATTCGTTCCAGACCCCAGCGTCCTGCATCATTATGTTTTCAGCTCTCGAGTAGGAATGGGCTATCATTCCTCCATGGAGATTCACACACCTCACTGAAAGTGTACTCAGCAGAGTTCGAGCTGTCATATGAGCAAATGTTGGACACACCCCATAGTAACGCCCACTAATTGGTGTCTGATACTTTTGATCAGGTAGTGTAATTTGACTTCATTCAGTTGTCAGGCTGCTGAAGGTAAATTAGACTGTATTCTTGGTGTGGCGGTGGTTTTGGTGGTGTTTTGCAGTCATGGAGGATGTGAGAAATGACGAAATGGTGCTCCATTATTTTCTGTGTAGCTTCTTTGTCCAGGCGTGTGAGGTACAGGTCGAACAACTAACACAAAGCAAATAGTCCAGCTTCCCAATGTGGACCCCTGTTTCCGCAAAGACAACAGTTCTCATGCAGCCAAAATAGCAGTTGTAAAGACACACCTGACACAGCATCACATTAAAAATTCAGTCAAATGATGTGGTACTTATTACCTTTATTTTTGTTGATCTGTATGTTTTGTTTTATGCTATACATTAGGAAGATCATTTGTCTCTTAATCTCTGTCGTTGAACTCACACTCAGTTGCCACGGTAAGAGGAAGATGAAGGCACTGGAATGACACTGCTACACATGTGTTTTGACTGAGATTGTGTACAGATGTGATTTTACAAATTAAGGGCGCCATCATTATCAGGGCGAGTAGATTTAGTTTGGAGGTGCTGGCTCAGTTTCCAATAACATGAAAAACTCGCAACTTTCAAGTAAATATCATCGAAAGTCATCGAAATTATGACAAAAAAGTTTTTCCATGTTTTTCCCAAAATATCAGAAAGTAACAACGAAAATGGTTACCACAAATGCCCAAATAAAATTACGTTTTCCACCCACCTTGATTTCTTTACGATCACGTTTCTCGAATTTTTCCGCCATTTTTCGTGTATTTTCACTAGTTTTCAAGTTTTTCATCACTTTCTTCAAATTTGCCTTTTTAATGGCCCCTTATTCCCCTATCTTTTCTTCAAATTTTGCATCGGTTTCAGCAATATTTAGTTGAAATTTTGCAGTATTTTTCATTTTCTTGGAAACTAAGCCATAGACCCCGAATAAAAGTTGGTTGGAATAGATTTTTAAATAAAAAATAATGAAAATGTTTCAAGCACAATAAATTTAAATTACAAACTCAGGTGGCAAGAAGTCAACATGATCCAGCTGCAATCCCAAAACCTCATAGAATACTCAGTACACTGGAAAAACTTCAAGACTCACATCTAGTGTTTTTCTTCTTTTGTACCTCAGTTTAATATTTCCATCTTCAAAAAATTGAAATTTAAGCCCCCCCCCCAATTGCCTTAAAATATGTTCAGCAAAATAATTTTAAATTCATTATAGATCTCAATACAAATTTATCTCGATATTTTGTATTTAGCCAATCAACATCGAGTAACATTATATAAAACATATACCTCTAGCTCATTAACTTCCTTAAACGATTGTACATGTCTTTTTAATATAGTTATTTACATAGAAAAATTATTAATTATCAAAATTGTAAATTTATTCATTAAAGATAGATAGAAAAATATGTAATATAAAATTATTCATTAAGGAAACATAAAAATTGTTTTCCTAGTTAAATTTTTGTTATAAGTTGATCAAAAAACAATGAAAAACGAAAACTAAAAATTGAAGAGGTAGTAGATCTGTTTGGTAAGTTGGATATTGGTCAGTTTGAAATAAAAACTGATGAAAATTAAAAAATAGAACTTTCTGATGATGAAAAATGTGATAAAAATTGAGAAATGCGACGATTTTAAAAATGTATTTAATTAAGAAAAGTTATAAAATTGTCAGATAATATTCCATATTGAGCATCATATGTTAAATTCTTTTTCATACATAATTATTTATATAGTGTATCAGCTGCTATATTAGTGTTAAAACTTGCACTTAATTACGTTATCTTTTTTCTGTCACTAGAATACTTTTTCTACATGTCATATGAGAAAATTGGATCGTTTGTAATAAAATTATGTGGATTTATATCACGCCCCCTTTTAATTGTGTACCTCATTTAAAATCAAGAAATGAATGAAAATCCTTAAAATAATTGTCTGGTCGCTCTAACTTCCACATTTCTTGCAGAAATATTTCATTTCTTCCCTTTTTCAAATATAATGAAATTAATATCACGCGATCATAGAATTATGTTGATGAACAAGCAGCAGGTTATTTTTATGACTGATTTGAAAAACAACAAATATAATATTATGGGAACCACGAATACAGATAACTGTATACACAACAAACTGTTCCCATAAATGTCTATACATACATGTATTTCAGGACAAAGAAAGATACCCGTGTACGCTGTACAAGGTAAAAAGGCGGACTGGAACATTAACATGCAGCTTGTCAGAGTAGTTAGAGTTTAAAGATGATGCTTTACGTGCTCAATGTGACCTATCTACCCCACATAGCCCTCCCCCTCCCCCCCTCCTGCAGTGCGGAGTATGTCCTGGGAGGCCTGAGGGGAGGTCGTGTGGGCATTGGCTTCAGAGTGAGTAGTGCGAGGTGGCAGGCGCACGACTGGAGGCTCCATATCAGTCAGAGCAGTGTGACGGGCTGCAGATGCACATCATAATCAGACAACCAGCGGGGCCGGACGATGCATCGGCCGACCCAGGAGTTGAGGTGGGAGGGTTGCAGCATGCAAGCGTGCCTGTCCCTAATACAGATTGAGCTTTCCAAGGAGATGAATGCACAAACTTGTGATGGATCGCACTTTCGGGGGAGGGACAGGCTATGCACTATCTTGACATCTAGTTCCTTGTTGAGTGTCGAGTCTGCAGTGTCTCTAAGGAGCACAAGCACATGGTTAATGACATGTCAACAGCGCAGTTAGGTGGTACATTGCAGTGTAAGTTGAATGTCGGGGAGCAAATCTCTCCAGTAGATGAAACGTCATCAAAATCTGTGCATGGAGTTGACGATGACATGCTTGGGAAACCCGCGATCTGCGGTGATGAATCATCAGAAGGAGAAGACCCTACCATGGGATGAGCTAACTCATTATCAGGCTCGGCAATGGAAAATTCGTCCGGATGGTCTGACTGGGACGGCAGAGGGGTGTCAGACTCCATGAAAGCAGGCGAGCATGTGTAGCAAAACGGTCTGCGGGCAATCTATAACCATAATGTCGAATGTCATCTCGCCCCTCTGGAGTGCTTCAAAGGGGCCGAGGTATGGGGTTTGCAGGGGTTGTCTAACGGAATTGTCCCTGAGCATAATGTGGGAGCATGTGCTGATTGCAGTTGGCATGTAAGTGCATGGCGGGGAATGACAGACAGGCGGCTGTACCTGTGCGTATCTAAAGCGGGTGCGCATTCTACTAATAAAGTCTGGATAGGTGAGGAAATCCTAGAGTGCTTGAGGCAGGATAAGTTCCCCAGGTAGAACCGGGTTCTCGCTGAGAACAAATCTGGAAATGGTTCCCTATAAGTCAGGTTTAAAGATCAAATGGAGACCAATTAACACCCAAGGAAGCATCTCAGACCAGCGGCAATTGTGGCACCTGAGTGCTGTTTTAAGGGTGTGGTGCCATCATTCCAATAAACCGTTGCTTTTCACGTGGTAGGCTGTTGTATGAATTCTTTTAATACCGCAAAGATTACATAGAATTGTGAAAAGTGCAGGCTTGAACTGTCGACCCTGGTCAGTGGTAATGGTGGATGGGCAACCAAAGCTAGCGATCCATGATGAGACGGTTCCTTTGGCCATGGTTTCTGCTGTGATGTTGGGTAAAGGAACAGCTTCCACCTAATGAAACATGTGGTCGATTGTGGAGAGGATGTATCTGTGGCAGAGGGCTGATAAGATCGATATGTACATGACAAAAAAGTCCTTGCGGAATGTCAAACTTGCCAAGGGGGCAAGAGGTGTGGCATCCGATTTTGTTGTGTTGGTAGGAAATGCAGCTGCGTGCCCAGGTTTGACAGTCCTGCTTAACATTTTTCCAAACAAAATGCTTGGTGACGAATCCTGTGGTGGCACGGACGCCAAGGTTGATGATGTTATGCAAGGCATTGAAGGCTTGTCAGCGCAACATGGGAGGGAGCAATGGCCGCAGAGTGCCGGTAGAAGAGTCGCACCACACTTTGTCCGAAGCCCTGGGGAACTTGGCTTTGGTAAACACAAGTGATGTCTGAGGATCCGTGAGGAGAGCTTGAGATTCTTTGTCAGAGGCCTGGAGGGGGCGAGGTTGGATAAATCGATGATGCGTGAGACATTATTGATCTGCGAAAAGAAATCAGTGGGGATGTTTTCCGTGCCTTTGATGTAGCGTATGTCTGTAGTAAATTGAGAGACTAGGTTGAAGTGGCGGAAATGCCGAGGGGTGGGTCCTTGGGAGGGTTGCAGAAGCCGTCCACCAGTGGTTTGTGGTCAGTAAGGATGAAGAAAGAACGGCGAAAGTGTTTGATGGCTTCATAGACCGCCAGAAGTTCTCTATGAAAAGTGGAATATTTCTTTTGTGCTTTAGACAGTTTTTTAGAGAAGAAATGAAGGGGTGAATCCATGTCGCCTTTGCGTTGCTGTAATACTGCCCTGACTGCAATGTCGCTGGCGTCCGTAGTGATGAACAACTCGGCAGACAGATCAGGCTGGGCGAGTACGATAGCGTGAGCTAACACTGTCTTTGTAGCCCTGAAGGCCTCTAGCATAGGTTCAGTCCAATGGCTGGCTTAAGGCCTGAAGTCAGTTTGCTGAACAGCGCGTCCGTCAGAGGGGCCTGCACGGCGGCAGCAGCAGGTAGATGTTTGCGGTAGTAATTTATAGTAGCCAGGAAACGTTGGAGTTCTTTGTATGTAGCCGGTGTTGGTAATGATGTGATAGCCTGCACACGTGATTTGGGAGGCTGTATTCTGTCTGCAGAGACGGCGTAACCCAAAAATGTCACAGAAGACTGACACAATTGCAATTTATTGTTGTTGACCTCGTTACTGTTGGAGTTCAAGGTCTGGAGGACCTGGAATAAATTATCTTGTGGTCCTCAGTAGACTTGCTGAAAATGAGGATGTCATCCAGGTATGCAAAGCAGAACTCGAACTGTCATAAGATTGAGTCAATGAAATTTTGCCACTTTTGTGCCACATTCCTTAAGCCAAACTACATGAAGTTGTATTGGAACAAACTGAGTGGCATGATGATAGCAATCTTTGGAATGTCTTCCATCACTATGGGAATCTGGTGATAGGCATGTTTACAGTCAATCACACTGAAGATTGTGGAGCCCGATAACATATGGATGAAATCATTTATGTTCAGCACTGGGTAACTGTCCAGACGGTATGAGCGTTTAAGGATCTGTAATCATCACACATTCTGAAAGAACCATTGTGTCTGGTGATGAGGTGAATTTGTGAAGACCAGTTGCTGTCCAATGGCTGTAGAATGCCTGCCTCCAGAATTTCTTTAATTTGCTGCTGGGTCATGTGCAACTTAATGGGGTTGAGGTGTCTAACCTTGGACCTAATAGGAGGGCTGGCAGTGGTAATTATCTTGTGTGTCGTTCCATCAGTGACGGAAGAGACTGAGAAGTGCACACGAGGATGAGTAATGTCCTGATGTGAAGTTTTGGGAAGAGTGGGATGCGATGATGCACAGCCATTAGGGTATGTGGGAAAAGGCAGTATGAAAGTCACAAGCCTATTACATGAGTGCGGCATGCACTCCTTTGGAGAGGTTGGCTGTGCACACAGCACAGGGTGGATCGAGATGCTCAGCGACCATCTGTTGTTGCTTTGCCTTGAGTAACTGGCGCGGGCGAGAGAAGCGTTGGCGTTGCACAGGGGATGGCGATGGCCACCGAATCACGTGGTTGGCACGCGAGATAGGGGGAATGTTTACTGGCATGCGTGGCAGCTGCCTGCACAGTGGGCGTGTTCGCATTGCGCGGGCAACTGTCATTAGAAGCATTGTTTGAAACACATGGCACTGCAAGTAGCAGGCGTGTGGCGAGTGCGGATACCACTGAATGTCAATCATCACACGCAATGGATGTTTTTGAACTAACCTGATGAGTGTCCATGCTGGTGTCAGCTGATGAAGGTCGATCAGGTGAAGGAACTGTGGATTGCAGTTGGAGCAGCGAGGTATGAGCCGTGGTGAGCTCATCAAAAGTGTTAGCAATGCGTTTTTTCAACTCGTCGTTTTGCCAACGGAGTTGCGCCGCTGTGTCGTACTCTGACAGTAGATTAGTGACGCAGCTCACAATTTTGTCTGTGGGATGAAGCACTCGTGAACCAATTCACATGTCGGGACGGAAATGGAATGACGAGCATAAGTGCCTGAGCACAGTTTCTGAGTGTCAGAAGGGTGGTGTAGCACTGAACCTTGGACTACGTTCGGGGAGAGTTTGTAATGGGACAAGAAATACACAGCGAGAATTGGTTCGTCAACGTCGGCGATGTAAAAAGTCCACGGGAAACGTTGCACCATAACTTAAGCAGAGACAATAGTTTGTAATGTTGATTCGTTCACAATGATTAGAAGCGACTTCGTCTGTGAAAATACAGGAGGAGCCGACGGTGTAGGTATGATGGACACGTCAGCACCTGTGTTGACTAGGAAAACAAGCTGCGACAAAATGTCGGTCACATATAAACGACTGTTCGGCCGAGAGGACAGAGTGCAATGTTTGAGGACGGCTCTGAAGTTCCCCACAGGACTTGGCGTCTTTTAGCTCCTGTGGTCGGCGTTTGCTTGCTGGAAAGGTAAACTGCACTTCTTGGGGTACCAACAGTACGGATGAGCCCGATGTGACAGTGGCGGCGATTGTGACAGCAGAAGAGGTTTCTCCTCATTGATCTGTTCCTGAATGTAAAGCGGGACATACGCTGCGTGTGCGATCGATTTTCTAGTGCTCGGGAAGAGGAGAGAGCGAACGAGTACTGCCCGGTGGTGTAAATGGCATGGAAGTGGAACGAGCCCTGCCCCTGCCCGCAGATGGCCCTTAAACAGGTGGCGTAGTGCTGACCTGTGGTGAGAGGTGTGCTGGTTGTTTTTGTCACTGTAGTGCACACAGCCGATCTGCAATGTGAAGGTGAGAGCCGATAGACTCGAAGGAGTGAGGTAGCAGGTGTATCTGCAGGTCGGTAGGTAACTTGGCAGACCATACCGACCTCACAGTAACGTCCTGCATCGTGTGTTCACTCACAAGCAGCCGAAGGCGGCGCCAGAGTTGTGAAGTAGTGCAGTCCCCCAGGTGTTCCTCGTAGAGGATCTTGATTATTAATTCTTGTGTCGAGCAGGCAAGTTGGTCCAATATTGTCTTCTTGGCGAACTCGTATTTTTGCGGCGGCGGTGGCGAAAGGAGGAGGTCACAAATTAAATCTGAGTCGCCATAGATGTGCGTGATGAGACATAGAAATTTAGAGTTGTTGTCAGTCACCTGATGTAACTCGAAAAGGTGCTCCACAAGCGTGAAATATAAAACGAGGTTGTCCACATGTAAAGGAGGTAGCTTCGTCAGATGGCCAGAGGGCGGGGGAACGAGGATAGCTTCGGTGTATCTTGGGAGGCCTGCTGTCCCGTGGTGGGATAGGCTGTCCTGTAACCTGGCACTATTGGTGCGGGCGTGTTACTAGCAAACATGGCTCGAACAACGGCTGATTGCAATGCCCTGATGAGTCACGGAAGCACGACACGGAAGGGGAGGTCAGTACTGTGGGAACGAAAAGATGAGCGGCGCGTGAGGTAGGCCCATAAACTGGACCGGAAGTTAAAGGCACAGTAGGTAAATTGTCCACCTCGGAAATGACGCGGAAGGCTGGTGCGGCAGGCACAGATGGTACTGCCTGCGGAAGGTGCGAGCGGCTGTAAGGTCGGAATCGGGCCCCCCTGCGAGTGGGGGGGGGGGGGGGGGGGTTAGGGACGGGTGGTTTGGTACTTTGTGTGGCAACAGCGAGAGTTTTCTGCGCACATCAGAAACACACCCCTTGTGATAGGACCATAAATCACTGATGAAACCTACTGGCGGTCACATTAGCGGCCCTCACACGGACGCACCTAACCGCGCGATTTAGGACGCGCCACGCAGTTCCGCACGCAAGAGCGCCCGTGTGGTTTCAGGTAAATTCGAGACGCAGGTGCGCGGTCAAGCCGGCGGTTAGATGCGCCCCACTCTTGCCCGCCAGCGCATTCAAACTTACACGCCTGGCGTGTGGCGTTCTCACGTGTGCTGCTTGTGCTCCCCTGAGTTGCCTACGGCGACGTGAATTATTGTGCGCTCTCCCGCTGGTTGTTGTCAGTAGCCGACAGTACTCGACTCGATCATGACGGATTCCTGTTGCTGGATGAAAGACTTTTTGACGGAATTTATAAACATCCACAGAGAGCAACAGTGCTTGTGGAAAGTGAGATCAAAAGACTACATAAATAAGAATTTAAAGAACGAAGCTTATGATAAATTGGTTGCGCTTCAAAACAAGTTTTTCCTGAAGCGACCCGCGGTTTTGTTGCAAGAAAAATACAAGTGTTACGGGGCTCGTTTAGAAAGGAGCTGAAGAAAGTTTGTGACAGTAAGCGCAGTGACAGTTCTTTTGATGACATTTATGTACCAACTTTGTGGTACTATGGCTTGCCTTTATTTACTGTAGATCAAGAGCTGCCAAGTGCGAGTTGTTCGAACATGGATATTTCTGTGGGTGTGCAGAGCGGTATCTCTGACTGATAGATGACAATGGAATTGACAATGAAGGCAGTGATGTGGTCAACGAGGTTACGATTGACGGTGGAAATCAACACAACACAATGAACGCCAACTTGAAAAAGTGAGTTAACAGTTGTGTATTTATATCGTTAAGAGTGCACTTACTTGAGTGTGTTTTATAGCAATAGAACTTCGAGAAAAATGTTAGAACAATATTATATCTTTTACTATACAGTTCCCATGTAATGAAACATGTTACACTCTTCCTGCACGTAACATGTCTTCCTGTCAGGGCACACTTCCTTCTGTTACAAAATATTTCTTATATGCTTCTTGATTGTCTTTTGCTTATATAGATGGATTTCTTGACACCGCAGACAGTAAACCAGGTAATTCCACTGCTCCCTTTCGCCAGTCACCCTCATGTAATGTACAGTGTACCAAATCTTCCGTGTCCAATGCTGTAACTGTAATGTATCGTTTACTTCGTCTACATAAAAAAATTGTGTAATGCACGTATGGCCACAATAACGTAATTTATCTTTTAGATCGTCATGTTGATTGGTGTATGAAGAATTATAAATCGTGAGGTTGTTATATCAAAAACATTTTCTACAACATTGCGAGCACGTGATAATCTGTAGTTAAAAATTCTTCTGTCGTGACCTAATTCTCTTTGAGAATGAGGTTTTAAGAAGTTATCTTTCAATGAATAAGCTTCATCTCCCAAAAACAAAAAAAAAATTAAATTCTTTATAGTTTCATCATTACTTGGCAAATTTAAATGTTCGTTCTGCAATGCATGAAAGAATTCTCTTTATTCAAGAATTCCTCCATCACACATTCTTCCATTTTTCCCCACATCAACAAATAGGCCTACGAATTCGTAATGTGCATTTACCAAAGCGAGTAAAACGACACTGTAGAAATTGTTGTAGTTGAAGTAATGGGCTCCAGAGTGAGGTGGTGGCACAATGCGTATATGTTTTCAATCTATTGCTTCTCCGCAATTTATAAATTGCCACTTTTCTTCAAATCTTTTCACTATGTGTATCCATTCTTTTTTATTATTGTAGGAAACTGAAGCAAAACCAAAAACAGTAATTTAATATCGCGTTGGCTACATTTGAGATGATGTAAACGTGCACCAGTGCTTTGCAGCAGATAATAAGAGATGATCTGAAGGAACATGAAGCTACAGGTATCAACGTGGTGAAGAAATTAGAACGGATGGAGCCCATACAAGCAATATACGCTGCATCATTAATTAATGCAGGCTTAAGACGAGGTTTGCTGAGAACTTTGATCCCACACACTGATTTGTGTGATAATGACATCTGTAAATCTGTAAAGTCAGGCTGTTGTCAGCACCATCCCAAGCTTCTACACCTATTTCTCCTTCATCTCCTTCTACATCAGAAGGGTCTCAAACTTCTGTTACAGATCAATGCACTGTTTCCATTAACAATTATTATTATCAATATGGTCATTATATGACCAGAGATTAGTAACAGTGGTGATTTTTTTCTACTATTTTAAGCAATGGTTCCAGTATGTTTTTGTGAATTTTGTACCATGTAAAAATGAGCTACAGGTACTTCTGAAATAATAATTACTATCACGTTGTTTAGCCTGTCCCCGATGTTATTCAATCAGTATATTGAGCAAGCAGTAAAGGAAACAAAAGAAAAATTCGGAGTAGGTATTAAAGTCCATGGAGAAGAAATAAAAACGTTGAGGTTCGCCAATGACATTGTAATTCTGTCAGAGACAGCAAAGGACTTGGAAGAGCAGTTGAACAGAAAGGAAAGTGTCTTGAAAGGAGGATAAAAGATGAACATCAACAAAAGCAAAACGAGGATAATGGAATGTAGTCGAATAAAGTCGGGTGATGCCGAGGGAATTAGATTAGGAAATGAGACACTTAAAGTAGTAAAGGAGTTTTGCTATTTGAGGAGCAAAATAACTGATGATGGTCAAAGTAGAGAGGATGTAAAATGTAGACTGGCAATGGCAAAGAAAGCGTTTCTGAAGAAGAAAAATTTGTTAACATCGAGTATAGATTTAAATGTCTGGAAGTCGTTTCTGAAAGTATTTGTATCGAGTGTAGCCATGTATGGAAGTGAAACTTGGACGATAAATAGTTTGGACAAGAAGAGAATAGAAGCTTTCGAAATGTGGTGCTACAGAAGAATGCTGAAGATTAGATGGGTAGATCACATAACTAATGAGGCGGTATTGAATAGAATTGACAAGAAGAAGGGACCGGTTGGTAGGACATAATCTGAGGCATCAAGGGATCACAAATTGAGCACTGGAGGGCAGCGTGGAGCGTAAAAATCGCAGAGGGAGACCAAGAGATGAATACACTAAGCAGATTCAGAAGCATATAGGCCGCAGTACATACTGGGAGATGAAGAAGATTGCACAGGATAGAGTAGCATGGAGAGCTGCATCAAACTAGTCTCAGAACTGAAGACAACAACAACAACAACACATTGTCAATATTTTTAATTGCTTACCTTCACGACCTCTGGCCGAAGTTTTTCATAAATTGCTTTGCATGTCTCTGGAATGATATTTGACAATGACGGTGCAGAAATTCCTGTGGCAAATTTTAAATCTTCGAGGAGCAACCCATTGCTAAAAAACGGAGCGCAGCTGTAAGACGTTCCTCTACAGAAATGCTTTTTCTCATCACAGTGTCCCTTCTGCTGATTTTCTCGTTGACGTTGTCCAACAATGCATCAAATGTTTCACTGTCTATTCTTAAATAGTTTCAAAAGTCATCTGCATAATTGTGACGGTACCTTTATTCCTTAACCCAAGTACCAAAGTTTTTTTTTTTTTTATTTATGATCATGATCATAGCTGCAATACCTACTGCTGTAGTAGCGAGGACAATACTTCTTCGTTCCCTTTCGCACGAACATGGCTGCAATTAGAGCATTCGCTGCGCACGCGCCACGCAAGATTTTAGAACTGACGAAACTCCACGGTCCAGTCTTGTGCGCGGTTTTTGCAGTTTACTCGTAGACGCCTGCGCGGGGCACTCCTGAACGCCGACTTGCGCGCTCACAAGAGCGTGTCCCTGAACTTCCCTCCACGCACCTGAGGGCCACAGTTCTGCGCGCGTCCGTGTGAGGGCTGCTATTGTCGTGGTACAACATTCCTGGATGGTGAAGCACGTGGTCGAGAAACTGGGTGGTTGAGCCTTGCGAACTTGATGTATAAAAAGTCCGTTATTAAACTGTGAAGAAAGCAAAACCGGCATAGCTTGATGGCAGTTGTTCACGTGTGCGTTTTGCACGAATAGCGGTGTTGCACACGGCACTGCTGTTACTGACGTTGCAGCGCGTAGAGGAACAAAGCACAAGTGCGAATTTGCGTCCCTTTGAAGTCTACACAAGCAATCAGTCGTTACACGATTCTGGAAATCGTCCACTTCACTTTTCACATGTTGGCATGCACAGTCCAGCGACACGAAACCTGAGTCCATTGTTTGAGGTAACAGCATAACACTTGGCCACTGTAGAGCTGCAAAGTTTGAGGTTAACTTCATTGGAAATCGCGAATCACTGTCCGTTAGCGGCGAAACAACCGTTGGCAGGGGTTAGGAGAGGCATGGTAGTAGTAGCTGAGTCTCCAAATCCTTGTATAAAACGTTGGGTGAGGCAGCCATGGCGTCGAACCTGTTGATTCCATACAGCCAGCATGGAAGTCGCGGAAGACGTAGAAACTTTGGGGTCAGCAATATGGGAAACGGGAATACGGATAACTGTATACACAACTGTTCCCATAAATGTCTATACATACATATATCTCAGCACAAAGAAAGATTTATGTGTACACTGTACATGGTACAAAGGCTGAATGGAACATTAACATGGCGGCTTGTCAGAGTAGTTAGAGTTCAAAGATCATGCTTTACGTCGTCATGTGACCTATCGATGCCACAAAATAAAGCATATCAAACTCCATTGAATTACAAAAATTTGTTATATCAATCTCAATCCTGCTAACTCATTAGCTCTAATTCATAAAGAGAAATCGGTATCTAAGCATTTTCCAGTATAATTTCTCATTCAAGTTAATCGCCAACAGCCGTGCTGCAGAGGTAACCCCAGTACCCATCAGATCACTGAAATCAAGTGTTCTCAGGCTTGCCTAGCACTGTTGCTAAGCACAGTGCAGTCAACCCTTGTGAGGCCTGTTGAGGAACTTCTTGACTGGGGAGTCGGCTCTGGTCACAAAAACTGACAATGGCTGGGAGAGCAATGTGGTGACCACATGCCCTTCCATATCTGCATCCAGTTATGCCTGTGGGCTGAGAATGACATGCCAGTTGGCCTGCACCATTGGGCCATCAAGACCTGATCAGAAGGAGTTCATTTTTAGTGCAAGTTAATAATTTGGTTCGTATTTATCAACTGGCAATCGAAATCATATATTCTCAGCTGCAGTTTTCCCTTCTTTTGGTAATGTGTCTTTCATCTAGACCCCACCATCATTAAAATCAGGCCATCAAAAAATAACATGTTCTATTCTACATCTTAATTAGAAACATTTAAATTAATTTGAGTCTCAGTAATAACTCAATATGAATTTTCATCTGCTTTAATGTCTATGTCAAGTTTTTTGTGTGATTGACTTCTCTAAACTTTTTAAACTATATTGGCCAAAAGGAATTTCTATTGTTTCTCTGGCACAGACAAGTTTATTATTTTTGATGTGATATTCGGAGTTAAAAATATTGTAGAAAAAGTAGCTAGTGCAAAACTTTTGTAACTATCTCTTATAGGTACAGTCAATCTTTTCCTGAGTGTAGCGACAGCCGCCGAGCCGAGAGGAAGCGCAGCAGAGCTACAGCATCAGCACTTGTGTGATAAACTGTAAATTAATTTAGTCTTTGTTTTTTGTTCACGTGCTTCTGCAAGGAAGTGAACTGTACGTGTGTATTTTACTGTGTAGACTAGTGGTTATAAAATTAATCGCAGTTTTTGTTTTTGCATAAGTCTTGTGAATATCGTTGTGTAGGGCGGCTTCCTAGCGTAAATTTTCCTTGTAGAGAATTTTTTTTGTGTTTAGTAGCTTGCTGTCTCAGAGTTCAGTGAGAAATCTGCACACCAACTTTTAATGATACTTTATTCTCCTTTGGTATATTTCCAAACTTAGTAGCTTCATTTGAGACCTCATATCTATTTTATACACAGTACGATATGGTAGGGACTGTGCTTGTTGTGAGCGGACACAAGGAGAGTTGGCTGCTGTTCATAAACAGCTGGATGCTGCGTTGTCTAGCGTTGACAATCTTCTAGCTAATGATTTTGGAACACGTATTATGTTCGAGTATAATGTCTTTTCTGGAGACTAGAAATCTACTCTGTAGGAATCAGCATGGGTTTCGAAAAAGACGGTCGTGTGAAACCCAGCTCGCGCTATTCGTCCACGAGACTCAGAGGGCCTTAGACACGGGTTCACAGGTAGATGCCGTGTTTCTTGACTCCCGCAAGGCGTTTGACACAGTTCCCCACAGTCGTTTAATGAACAAAGTAAGAGCATACGGACTATCAGATCAATTGTGTGATTGGATTGAGGAGTTCCTAGATAACAGAACGCAACATGTCATTCTCAATGGAGAGAAGTCTTCCGAAGTAAGAGTGATTTCAGGTGTACCGCAGGGGAATGTCATAGGACCATTGCTATTCACAATATACATAAATGACCTGGTGGATGACATCGGAAGTTCACTGAGGCTTTTTGCAGATGATGCTGTGGTGTATCGAGAGGTTGCAACATTGGAAAATTGTACTGAAATGCAGGAGGATCTGCAGCGAATTGACGCATGGTGCACGGAATGGCAATTGAATCTCAATGTAGACAAGTGTAATGTAATGCGAATACATAGAAAGATAGGTCCCTTATCATTTAGCTACAAAATAGCAGGTCAGCAACTGGAAGCAGTTAATTCCATAAATTATCTGGGAGTATGCATTAGGAGTGATTTAAAATGGAATGATCATATAAAGTTGATCGTCGTAAAGCAGATACCAGACTGAGATTCATCGGAAGAATCCTAAGGAAATGCAATCCGACAACAAAGGAAGTAGGTTACAATACGCTTGTTCGCCCACTGCTTGAATGCTGCTCAGCAGTGTGGGATCCGCACCAGATAGGGTTGATAGAAGAGATAGAGAAGATCCAACGGAGAGCAGCGCGCTTCGTTACAGAATCATTTAGTAATCGCGAAAGCGTTACGGAGATGATAGATAAACTCCAGTGGAAGACTCTGCAGGAGAGACGCTCAGTAGCTAGGTACGGGCTTTTGTTAAAGTTTCGAGAACATACCTTCACCGAAGAGTCAAGCAGTATATTGCTCCCTCCTAAGTATATCTCGTGAAGAGACCATGAGGATAAAATTAGAGAGATTAGAGCCCACACAGAAGCGTACCGACAATCCTTCTTTCCACGTACAATACGAGACTGGAATAGAAGGTAGAACCGATAGAGGTACTCAGGGTACCCTCCGCCACACACCGACAGGTGGCTTGCGGAGTATGGCTGTAGATGTAGATGCAGATGTAGATCGAAGTTGCGGTGACGTCGGGGCGCCAGTGACGAGATCTGTAACACCTTCGGTGTCACTGGAATACCCTGATGGCCCAGACATCACTGTGGCTTCCGATACGCAACACCCGACTGGTCTGTCCTCAGTCCAGAGTGAGCGGCAGACAGTGGTGGGGTCGCGTGTCACTGGCTGAAAGGCGAAAGAGGGAGCAGGCCGTGCGGCTGGCTACCTACGTCTTAGCAACAGGTACGAGGTGCTTCCCAGCGTTCCCAGTGTTGATGATAACTCTGAGCCAGGGCGGGATTCCTCTCCTGTTGGGCCAGAGTACGATTTTCCTGCCCAGTCCGAACGACTACAGAGAGTGGATATGATAGTCATTGGGAGCTGCAATGTTAGAAGGGTGATGGAGTCCCTGAGGGAGAGAGCAGGCAAGGTGAGAAAGAATTCCAATGTGCATTCGGTATGTTTGCCAGGAGGTCTCATCCGTGATGTGGAGGAGGCACTGCTCGTGGCTATCGAGTACACTGGATGCAACTGGCTTGTAGTGGCACATGTCAGCATGAATGATACCTGACGCTTGGGTTCTGATGCCATCCTCATCTCCTTTCGGCGGCTGGCTGATTTGTTGAAGGCAACTAGTAACACACGCAGGGTGCAGGATAAGCTGTCTGTTTATAGCATCTTACCCAGGGCTGATCGCGGTCTTCTGGTTTGGAGCAGAGTGGACGGAAACCAGAGGCTCACACAGCTCAGCGACGTATCGGATGCGAATTTCTCGACCTCCGCTATCGGGTGAAGAATTGTAGGGTTCCCCTTAATAAGTCAGACGTTCAATACATGCAGGAAGCGGCTACTAGGGTAGCGGAGTACGTGTAGCGTGCACATAGGGCTTTTTTTAGGTTAGAGGATCCCTCCCTTTGGAGCAAACACGATTTGCCTGTTAAGTCAGCCACAGCGACCTCAGAGAATCTTGTTCCTCGTAGATCTTAGATGGAAAAGATTAATATGTTCTTAGTAAACTGCAGGATCATCCAAGGAAAGGTCCCAGAATTAGTATCGCTTATTGAAGGTTATAATGCACAGATAGTATTGGGAACAAGGAAGCTGGTGGAGGCCAGACGTCAATGACAACGAAATCCTAAGTTCAGACTGGTTTGTTTATCGTAAGGATAGGTTAGTCGCCAATGGTGACGGCGTGTTTACTGCAATAAAAAATTCTATAAAATTTAGCGAGGTTATCACGGATTCCGAATATGAATTAATTTGGGTGAAACTGAGTACCAAAGAACGGTCAAAAATTGTGATCAGATGCTTTTATAGACCACCTGGGTCAGGATCTGTAGTTGCAGAGCGCTTTGCACAGAGCTTGCACAATATCATTAGTAATTTTCCTGGTCGTGCCGTTGTAATAGGGGTGATTTCAACTTGCCAGGTATAGATTGGGAGTGTTATGCCGTCAAAACTGGTGCCATAGACAGGGAATCGTGTGGGATTGTTCTGGATGTCTTGTCCGAAAATTACCTTAAGCAGATAGAGAAATAATTCATGAGGGTTACGTCTTAGACCTCCTGGCAGCAAACAGACCTGAACTTATCGAATTATTTAACATAGAGAAAGGTATCAGTGATGATAAGGCTGTGACAGCATCTATCACAATCAGTCCTACAAGGAATGTTAAAAAGGTAGAAATATATATTTTCTCAGCAAGGGTGACAGGATACAAATTTCAAAATGTCTCAGCAGCCAGCATCAATTATTCGGTGATGAGGACGTAGATGTGGAGAACAAATGGAAAAAATTCAAATGCATCGTTCAATATGCCCTAGACAAGTATGTTCTGAGTAAGGATTTAAGGGACGAGAAAGATCCACTATGGTTTAATAGCCGTGTTAGAAAAGCGCTACGAAAACAGAGAGCGCTTCATCTCAGATTCAAGAGAAGTAAAACCCTAGCTGAAAACAAAAGTCACGAATCTAATAGCAAGTCTGCTCCGATACTCCGTAAGCTCGTATTTTTTTCATTAAACAGCAGTGCGGGACGGTGTCAAATGCCTTACTGAAATCAAGGAACATGGCATCAACCTGAGCGCCCTTGTCCACTGTGCTGTGAATTTCATGAAGGAACAGAGCGAGATGAGTTTCGCAGGATCTCTGTTCGCGGAATCCATGTAGATTTTTATAGAAGAGCTGTTCATTTTCCAAGAACGTCGTAATTCTTGAGCATAAAACATGTTCCATAATTCCACAACAGACTGACGTCAACGATATAGGTCTATAATTGTGTGGATATGTCTTATGGCCTTTCTTAAAAAGGGGAATGACCTGCGCTTTTTCCCAGTCGTTAGGTACCTTTCGTTGCTCAAGCGATCTATGATAAGTTACTGCTAGAAGGGGAGCAAGTTCTTTCGCATAATCTTTATAGAATGTTATAGGTGTCTACATCCATAGGAAAAGAACGACTGCCATTAATTATCTAAGTGTAACTATGCAGAGCGACTTTAAGTGGAAAGACCTTATAAAACAGATAGTGGGAAAAGCAGACACAAGACTCAGATTAATAGGAAGAATCATAAGGAAATATCTCACCCACGAAGGAAGTGGCTTATAAGGCCCTTGTTCGCTCGATTCTTGAGAATTGTTCATCTATCTGGGGTCTCTATCAGTTAGGACTGGTAGAGATAGAGAAGATCCAGTGAAGATAGGCGCGTTTCGTCATGGGATGTTTTAGCTGGCGAAAAAGCGTTGCGGAGATGCTAAACAAACTCCACTGGCAGATATTACAAGAGAGGCACTGTGCATCACGGAGAGATTTACTACTGAAATTTCGGGACAGCACTTTTCAGGAGTCAGACAACATATTCCACACCCCACACCCCCCTCTCCCGACATACATGTCACGTATTGACCACGAGGAGAAAATTCAAGAAATTAGAGCCAATATAGAGGCTTACCGACAATCATTCTTCCCATGCACTATTAGCGAGTGCAGGAAATGTTGGCAAGATGGCGGCGTATATAGACTTACTAATAAACCGATCCGCGGAAAATTACGAGTTTTTAAATCATGTGTGTATAAAATGTAGTAAGAAGGTGAAAATGGTGTTAAATTATGTTCGTGGTCACAGAAATGGATCAATCGTCAATGTTTAAATGCCTTAGAAGAAAAAATTCATGACCTGTGACTGTGGAAATGTGCACTGTAACAACCGTTACATCGTGTGTTTTAAAACGGAATACGAAGAAGAGTGCACGACTTCTTCATTAAAATTCGATCTTATGTTAGCTAAACTACATGTAGAGAAGCTTGAGTCAGTGATAGATAGTGTACAGAAGCTGGAAGAAGTGATAGACCATTCAAAGTGTAGTGAATCGGTTGTAAACGAACAAACCAGTAGCTTTATTAGGCCTAAAAAGTTTTCTCATGTTAATCGTAACGAAAACAACTCTCGTCTCCCAGAAGCAAATAAGTTTGAAATTTTAACGTGTGATGAATATGAAAGATGTGAAAAGAGCCAAAGAAAGAAAGTACCTTCATCAAATGCAGCGATCACAAATCATTTCAGTAGGCCTACGAAGTCCTGTGATAACAAGCAAGGAAATACCAGAAAATATATGGAACACACTTATCATGCAAACAAGTTAACTATCGATACAGGCAAGAAGAAAAAAGAAGATATTTTTATACTTTCAGACAGTCATGGAAAGGGCTTAGCTGACATTACGTGTAACATGCAAACTATGTTTAGAAGTAAGTGGAATAACAAAACCGGGTGCCCCTTTACGCGAAGTTTTAAAAAACTGTGAACATTCTTTGAAGCCGGGAAGCAACTGTTTAATAATAGGAGGTGCTAATGATGTTTATAGGAACAAGGGCAAAATAGCCACAAGAGCTCTAAGAAGTACATTAAAGAAAATTACAGATGTTAACTTCTTCATTCCCAGTATCCCACAAAGACATATTCTTATAGAACAATCCTGTGTCAACAAAGAAGTCACAGTTACTAATAGGAAATTTGAGAAAATCTGCCGAAGCCTCCCAAATGCCACATATGTGGGCGTACCATCTATGTACCGTCATTTTACCAGGCATGGACAGAAATAAACTCGGAAAATCACTCATTAGTCGAGAAATCCTTAATGCAGTGAAGGCAGTTAAGGACAAGAATAGCATGGCCATACCACTTCCACCACCAAACACAGCAACCGAAAATTTCCAACAAGAAAATGAAACTGAATCACTGACAACAGGTCCAGCATTAGAACCCCCACTTTCCACAAAAGCAGCTGAAATAAGTGATTTAACTAGGACAGAAGTTTCCAAAGCAGCTTCAGCAGAAGCAGTTACACACTACGCAACTGCATCATTAACAAGAACAAAAAAACGCCTGATGTGCCGGCAGCCAACGGCCTTTCATCAGTATTGGCCCTCCTCAGTCTTCAACAGTGAAAGACTTTTCACCAGCTTCACCATCATCAGCAGTAACAGAAGCAAACAGAAGAAGCACAAGGACCAGGAAACTTACAACTCTGCAGGATATTTGGTACCCGGCCTCAGTTACAAGACTAACAGAAGGCAGATACCTTCAGATACGCCAACTTCCAAGTCTAACTGGCAACAGACTCACCTCCACTATCATCAACAGAAGAATAACCGTGCCACCAGCTCATCTAAAGGATTTTTTAGCATCAGTTCGAAAGGAAAGGGCGCCATCAAGATAAGTGAAAACAAATGCCTGACATTCAATCCATAAAGAACAAAGCACAACAGCTAGAAGTAGAACTGTAAACTTTTGATAGCCATATTTTGTGCATCACCGAACACTGGTGTAAAGGGAAGGAAACCGAACACATGACATTAGCCTCATATCACCTCATATTACCTTGCATGTTACTACAGCAGAATCTCAATGAATGGTGGAGGTTCATGTATCTATGTAAAAAAAGGTATGTCATTTAAAGTTAGATATTATCTTTTAGATCTAGGTGAGGACAAATCTTTTGAACTTTCCACTGTTGAAATAATAGGACCTGGCAGAGCAAAAAAATTAGTGATATTTTGTGTGTACCACTCTCCCAATGGAGACACTGATATATTCTTCTGAAAACTGAATCAAAGCTTAGACAAGTTTTCTGGACCAAAAGCAAATGTAATTATCTGTGGTGACTTAAACATTAATATGATAAAGCCTGATAAGGTTAGCAACATATATGTGAATATTCTAAGCTGTTATGGAATATCCTCCCTTGTTAATTGTCCAACTAGAATAACGAAATAATCTTCCTCATCTATAGATCGTGTAGCTACAGATATTGATAGTAAAAATGTCATATTGTCATCCAAGACGTGGGCCTATCAGACCACCTCTTCCAGATCTTAAAAACTAACATTCATGTAGAAACTCCTCCTAAACTGTGTACATACATAAGAATGTGTTCCAAATCAGTCCTGTATGAGTTTAAATCCCAGCTAGAATATGAAGATTGGGGGGGAAGTCTATGCAGAAAGTAATGCAAATCAGAAATTTATCAAGTTCATGTCAATTTTTAAACTCAGATTTGAAGAGATATTTCCCAAAACTCTTTATCAAATTAAAACTACAAAGAGAAATCAGTGGGTGACTACAGGTATCAAAAAATCCTCAGAAACTCTTAAATATCTCAACTCCATAAAAAATAATCAATCTAACCCAGAAGTTCTGCAGTTCTACAAAAAGTACAGGAACATATACAGAAAGGTGCTGCTAGCCACAAAAAAACTTTCAAACAACAAAATATTACTTCAAGCTGAAAACAAGAGCAAAGCAGCCTCGACCATAATCAAACAGGAAATATCTAACTCTGCTAAAAGGGACCTCAATTCACATATTAAAAACAAAGATGTACCAGTAGGTAACCCTAAAAAATTAGCTGATTTTGTAAACTAATATTTCAGTAGTATTTAAAAAAAAGTAGAGCAGAAATTTCCAGATATGTATGATTTACCTACTCAGAACCAGCCAACAAACTAAATGGTGCTCTTGCTAACTGCAGAAAGGGATATGTCACTAGTAGTCCACCAACTAAAAAATAAAACTTCAGTAGGACTTGATGAAATCCCAGTCTGCGTAATTAAAGAATGTATAGACTCCATAAAGGGCCCATTAACAGACATAATAAATGAATCTTTCGAGTCTGGATACTTTCTGGAGTACCTAAAACAAGCAAAAGTTATACCTATCCTTAAAATTGGAAATGTGGAAAATGTAGAGAATACAGACCAATTTCTGTACTGTCTATCATTTCTAAAATAATAGAAATATCAGTCAAAAAGAGACTGCTAAATTACCTGAATAAATATAACCTTCTTTCCAATGACCAATTTGGTTTTAGGCCCAGAAAAGGCACACAATCTGCTATAGCACAGTTCACTAAAATAAATTTAGAACCACTCGGCAAAGGTGAATACGTAAGTGATATCTTTTTAGACTTGTCAAAGGCCTTTGATACAGTTGACCACAAAATCTTACTTCATAAATTAGGGCAAATAGGAATAAGAGGTGTGACAAAGAAGTGGCTCAAATCCTACTTGGAAAACAGAGTTCAACGAGTTGAGATATCACAAGTTTCAAACAATTCCCTTGTCAAACACATGTCTGACACAGAATGTATGGATATTGGCGTCCCACAGGGAAATGTATTAAGCCCAATATTGTTTCTTATATACATTAACGACTTCCCACGAAGTATCAGACATGGATAAAAAATACTTTTTGCTGATGACAACAACATAGCAATAACAGTTGAAAATCCCACACAACTGTCAGAAAGAGCAAATGAGACTCTCAATGAGGTCCACAACTGGTCATTAAAAAATAAAGTAACCCTAAATCTAAAGAAAACTAACTATATTAACTTCCAATTGAGCAAAAAACACAATGTCAGTAGAATAAAAGTTAATAATAATGAATTAGAATGGGTAACAGGTACCAAATTCTTAGACAGCCAACTGAAATGGACAAACTGTTTTAACATTTTGGCAAAGAATTTATCCACAGCATGCTATGCTCTTAGAATCCTTGCACCGGTATGCAATAATACCTGTCTTAAAATATCATATTATGGATATCTACCCTCAGTCTTCAGCTATGGGATCATGTTTTGCGGAACAAGTGCCAGAAACATACAAACTGTGTTCAAAGTACAAAAAAGAGCCATAAGGATAATAACAAACAGCAACAACAGTGCCCACTGTCTAGAACTATTTAGGAAGCTAGGCATTCTAACTGTTTCTTGTGAGTATATCTTTCAGAACATAATGTTCATTAACAAAAATCTCAACATGTGTAAAACAAACAGCTGAATACCTGACCATGAAGCAAGATCTTGTCACCACCTCCATCTACAGAAAAGAAGAAGGCAAAGACGCAAAAAGTATATTTTATAATGGGATAAAACTGTATAACAAATTAGCACAGGAAATTAATGAAATAAATGAGCCCCTAACTTTCAGACAAAAGCTTAAAACCTTTGAAGTAAGTAAAAGTTATTATACTGTAAAAGAATATTTAACATAGATGTAGATTATTAGCAACATATGACATTATCACCAAGATATGATGTAATTATAAATGTGTGTATGACTATTTATAAAAACTACACAAAATATGAGAAATCTGTTTCAATGTAAATGTGTACTATGTATTATAAACTGACGACATCCATACAATATATATTGTTCCACAGATGACTAAACAAATAAAAAATAAAAAAATAAACAAACAGGGTTGGAGGGATCAGGGAGTGGAACCGAAAGTACCCACCGCCACACACCATTAGGGGGCTTGTGTAGAGATATAGGCAAGGATTGATGAATTACCACTTGATTGAAATGTGTGATTTACTAATAAATTACTACTAATTAAATCATAACAGATTGGGATCGAGAGACAAGAATTCAAAAGAAGATATAAAAAAATAAACTTGTTAAAATTTGATCTAATTCAATTTTAGGTGCAATAATTTGACCAAATGGATGCAGAAAACAACTTTAATGGTCGATAATTATATTTTAGCTGGAAGATGGTGGAATTTTGGATAAAATCAATCGTTTATACGTTTATTATAACAGTTTAGATCAATCAAAATACCGAAAGTTTTTGAAAATGTGGAAAAAATTGAAGAGAGTATTACTACAGTTAGTATAAACAGTAATGAGACTATACCATTTCATGAATGTGAAGATAATTCAGTTGCTTTATGTGATGATTTCATTTTTGAAATTCAAAATATAGTTAGGGAATTTTTTTTCAACAAGGAGACATAAAGAAATAGATTGTTTTGATTTAGTATGAAAGTATTTAAGAACATCTAAAAATTAGTCAGAGGTAACCTAAACTTTTTAAATATATTTAGATAAGGTGATACAAATATAAATCATGTTTATGAGACTTTTACTGGTGGAGATTTGTATTTTATTGATTTTAAAGAAAAATATAGTAAATTCTGGAATTAGGACCAGTTTGGATTTTGTACAGTAGCTATGACAAGAAAAATTAATGACAGAAAGTATCGAAATAAGATTAAAATTCTTATAACTATATGAAAAACTAATGTTTCTTATCTGAATTGAATGGCAGGAAACAGATATTAAAAACTAATTAATATAATTAAATTTAAAATTTTAAAGACTTTATGTGGAAAATCAAAAAGTAAATGCTTTTAAATATAAACATAAATATTAAATGTGAACAGAAATGTAAGCATTAAACACAAAATATAGACATTAAACATGTTAAATGTAAATAAAATCTTAAAAAAATTATTATTGTTTTTATCCTAATTAAATGTTGGCAAATTATGACCATTCTAAAGGCAAAAAAGGATGTTTACTTTGTTCGATGCAGACTATGTTAAACAAGGTAACTAAATGGAAGAAAGATGAATTAAAAGAAGAATTTAAAAATGGAAGAAACAACTGAGAACAGAATATGAGAACTTTAAAAAGTTTGTTATTGATGCAGTCAGAAAAGTTAAACAAGTAAAGGTTAAGGCATTAATATGTTAAAAACTATGGAAGAAAATGGAGAAGTTAATAAAAAGTTATTTCTTAACATAGGAAACCTTAAAGCCATCAACATTAGAGGAAACAGAGATACCACCAGTTAAAGGAATTGATTGTACATATACTGGATCAAAAATACCAGACATATTAAATACACATAAAGAATATATCAAAAGTCGAAAAGTAAAACGCTACAAGAACATAAGTGAAAGAATCATGGAATATATTAGTGACAGTGATGAAGTTTTTCATTAGAACCTGTTGGGATGTTTACATATATTGGTAATTTACCACTAACATTTGATGGATGTAAATTAATTATTGGTGAAAGAGAAAATGAAGGTACAGATGGGTACTAAAATTTTTGACTAAAAACTTACAACTGTAGATGGGATAAATACAAAATTTGATTCTATCGATTTTTTATTTGATTTAGGAGATATATAGTCTGATAATAAAAAATAATAAAATCAAATCAAGTAAAAGTATTTAATACAACAATTAGATAAAAGAAATTGTTGAAGTGTATTTTCCAAAATTAAAAGAATCAAGTACACAATATGCAGAAAGTGAGAAAATGGACTGAGGATAACTAAAAAATAATGTAGTCAGAGATGTAATCAACAGACTAACTGTGATTCTTGGTGAAGAATTATCTGGAAATAAGAATTATCAGGATGAGAATGTTGATATTTCATAGTTGTTAACTAGGAAGTTGAACGATTATATTATGAACATTTCAATGGTGTACCTTATTTAATTATATTTTTGAACAATTCGCCACATACTTTTGGAAAAATAAGAAATATGGTAAGGATGAATTAACATCAATTAATAAATTACCGTTTGTAATGTATCTTCTGTGTGGTCCATGAACAAAATTAGAAGAAAGATTAGCGAGGGAAGCTCAAGAGGAAGCTCAAGCTACAAATAAGTTAGATGAAGCTTTTAAAAAAACATGATATTTCATATAGAGTTCATCCAGATTGGGTACCTAGATATGAAGTTGACAAACAAGATAAAAAAATCGTAAAACAAAGGTATGTATTCCAATGATGCAACTGTTGAAGAAAAATTAACTGTTAAAACAATTAGAGGAATACTGGATGGAAAAATAGGATTAGAATTAGAAATTGATAACAATGGTTGGAGGTTAAAGATTTATTACTATTTTTAAATCATAATTCAACAACAAAATTATATTAAATTTTTATAAATTTTTAAAATTTTATTCTGTATAAGTGTATAATTTCAGCATCAATTTCCTATACTACTGAGTGACAAAACTGAAGCTAAATAAGTTAAAATTAAACTCAATAACATCTACTTAAATATATAGGTCAAAATTAATTATATTACAATGTCAATAGAATACAAAATTTTGATGAAGATATATACAGTCATTTTTGTATATTTGTGCAAAAAGTGTTGTCAGATAATTGTAAGTTTAATGATATTTTAAATCAAATAAATGAACATTTCTGGAAATAAAATAAATGTGGAAAGTGCTGCAAATATAAAATCAGGAGAATTATAGAAAATAAATCATGAGATTAAAATGGATTTAATTCAAAAATAAAAAAATAGTTAAACAAATTCGTAATGAACTGAGAAATATTTTTAAAGTAACAATAGCTATATAAATTTTAACATCATGTATTAGTAAATGTAAATGAACCAGCTGACAAAAGCAAGATACAGCTAACAAAAGATATATATATATATATATATATATATATATATATATATATATATATATATATATATATATATATATATATATAATGAATTAAATGATTTAGTTGCAAAAATTAATTAAATGATTTAGTTACAATTTAATAACTATATCGTTATAATACATCTTAATAAAGAGATTAGTAATTTAAACAGAGAATTAGATTCCCTGGAAAAGATTTGACAGTAAGTGAGCTACAAATGTATAAACTTGCATATAATTTTACACTGATAAAATCATTGTCATTGGTAGAAATATAAACGAACATTCAACATATAAGGATTCTGATTTTATATTAAGTGTCTATAATAGTCTATATAAAATAAATAACAATAACATATCAGTAATGGTAGATAAATCAGATTTATAGACATGAAATTGAAAGATAGAGTTAAAACTGTACCACTAGATGTAAAAATAATTTTATTTGATGATTTTAATCTATATAAATGGACAATAAAAATTTATTCTAGTACTGAAGGATGATTGACTTTAGTATCTTAAGTGTAAATACTCTTCACAAACAAAGAACAATAACAGAAAACGGATGACAGAAAATTAAAGGAATTTGTGAAGTGTTTGGAACTAAAAAAGTAAATCTGTTAATATAAATTTATATATGTTGGCAAAATCAATATTTGTAAAGAAATTATGAATGCATTACTTAAGCTAATGAGAAAAATATTTAAAAGAGGAAATGTTGTTTCATGTGATTTAGGTGATTCGTGGGAAGCAGCTATAATAGAAATGGATTCTAGATAATTAAAAGGAATTTCAAAAATACATAAAATATATAATTATTTATTAACGGTCAATGATGTTTTTTCAAAATCTGCTTGGACTCATACAGTTTATGGGTTTAGCATTGTAGGATTGCCGAATCCAATGATGCACGCTACACCACATGTAATAAACACTATTTTATTTCTCGTAAGCACACATATACAGTTGTTTACATTCTGAATTCTCGGTACACGTCCATACTCTTTCGCGCACAACCACAGACTCGTGCAAAGATCTTTCCAAAACAAAGATACTACATGCGACCTGGTCGCTGATAGTCGCCACATTAGCCCCCCCCCCCCCTAGAGTGTGGAACACAAACATAAATATTGGGGCATACATGTAAAGGGAACACCCAGGGGGGAGGGAGAGGATGTTTAATCCGATACCATACCTTTTATTACATTACACTACATTAGTAATTTAAGTCTTCGAGCCAGCGAGAGGGGCGCATGGTCCTGACTGACCAGGTGAATCCTCGTACAGCAGTTGAGGGATCTGGGGAGGGGATGGTGGGTTGTGAGGCGCCAGGATAGCGTATCTGAATGCCTGTGACGGTACGTAGGAGTTTGACTGTTGATGGATCAGTACCAACAGGCAAGGGGACAGACTGGAGGAGATGAATGAGAGTTAAATTTTCATTGGGGAAGCTGGCTTGTTCATAGAAGATGTACACATTATCCGGCTGCATAACAAAAAACACATTACAGCTGCGAATAAAATCTGTGTTGACATTCACTGCCACTTTCTTATACGGGTTGACAGAATCTCCACATGAGTCGTCATCGGTGACATCACACGCTCTGAGGCTGGTCCCTGATACATCACTGAATCCTAACAGGGGAGAGGCGAGGGGCTGTCTGTAGGAGGGTAAGTCATCACATGCATCACTCTGCATAGGAATGTCACATGCACCCGTAGCACTGTCACACGACTGGGAGTGGGGAACATCACACGTGTGGGAATGGGCGTTGCTCATCCATGGAGTATCGGTAGATGCCTCATGCGAGGTGGGTGCAGCAGGGGATGGGGTCTGACTGGGTGGGGTATCGGGCAGTTCTCCCAGAGACCATTCAGGTTTGAGGGGGCAGACGGATAGCGTTTGAGGCGTGCCATTAATGAGCACTTCGAACGTGTTGGTACGCCGTGATATGACTCTGTGCTGGCCCGTATATGGAGGTCTGAGTGCCGGTCGGACGGTGTCATCACGCACCATGACATGAGTGCACGACGCCAAGTCCTTATGCAGAAATACAGGAGGGGGTGTGTGTGGTGGAGAAGGAGAGGATGCGCCAAGGTCCTCTTTGTACGCGGCCCGAACGCCTAACATTACCCATGGTAAGGCATCGGCCCACTCACCTCCGTGGCACATCAGGGAAGCTTTAAGCGTTCGGTGCCAGCCTTCCACAAGCCCATTGCTCTGGGCGTGGTATGCTGTAGTCCTAAATCGTTTCACCCCACACAGTTCACAAAGCTGTCGGAAGAGGGCAGAGTCGAACTGGCGGCCCTGGTAGGTGGTGACAGAGACTGGGCAGCCGAAGCGCGAGATCCACATTAACAACAGGGCTCAGGCCACTGCATCGGCTGTGACAGTAGTGAGAGGAATTACCTCTACCCAGCGGGTAAACCTGTCAATTGCGGACAGTATGTAACGGAAGGGGCCTGAGGGGGGTAAGGGCCCGACGATATCGATGTGTATGTGCTGGAATCTTCTTTTTGCCACATCGAACGTACCCATGGGGGGGCTGTGCATGACGTCCTACTTTTGCGCGCTGACAAGCCACACATGCTCGTGCACAACTGCGACACTGTTTTATCACCCCGGGCCAAACAAAACGTTCAGATACCAGACGTGCGGAGGCGCGAATGCCAGGGTGTGCCAAGTCGTGGATACTATTAAATATGTCCTGGCGGAGAGGTGCAGGAATCACCGGGTGTATGCGTCCTGTTGAAATGTCGCACCAGATGGGTGATGAAAACCCAGGAAGTGTCCGTAACTCTAGTTTGAGTCCTGTTTTGATATCGGAACGCAATGCTGCGAGTTCAGTATCCTCTGTCTGCAATTTAGGGAGTTCACTGAGGTCCAGTTGTGAAGATAAAACCAACACAAACGACAGAAAATCAGCGACGACATTGTCTGCATCTCTGACTTATCATATGTCGTTCATAAACTGACATATAAGGTCCATATGCCTAAAACATCTCGGGGATGAGTCCTTACCTGGGTTACGGAAAGCATAAACCAATGGCTCGTGGTCGGTAAATATCACAATATGGCGACCTTCGATATCATCTTGGAAATATTTGATAGCAGCGTAAATAGCAAACAGTTCCCAGTCAAAGGTTGACCATTTACGTTGGGAAGCGGTCAGTTTGTGGGAGAAAAATATGAGCGGCTGTACAACAGAACCCACAGATTGCTGAAGTACTGCCCCCACTGCTGTATCACTTGTGTCTGTAGTAAGCGAGATGGGAGCATCAGGAATGGGGTGAGCAAGTGTAACAGCCGTCTGTAAGGCTGACTTTAGATTATCAAATGCGCGACGCATATCTGGAGTCCACGTGACCGCCCGAGACCCTTTTTTTCCTGCGAGGGCATCCGTCAGTGGGGCTTGTATGTCGGCAGAGCGGAGAATATATTTACGGTAGTAATTTACCATTCCAAGGAAGAGGCAGAGGCCATGAAAATCTTTGGGCAAAGGCACCGTACTAATGGCCTCGACCCGTTCAGTTAGGGGGCGGATGCCGTCGCCAGAAACTCCGTAGCTCAGAAAAGTGACACTGGTGCGTCAGAGTTGTGACTTAGTATTATTCACTGCGATACCGTTTGCTTTTAATTGTTGGAACACTGTATTTAAATGGAGCTCATGTTCCTTGAGGGAGGAAGAAAAAATTAACAAGTCGTCCAGGTACGCATATGCAAAGTCCAGTTTTCCAACCAGCGAGTCGATGAACCGTTGCCACGTCTGTGCAGCATTTTTTAGGCCGAATGGCATAAACAAATACTCGAACAACCCGAACGGGGTGATGATAGCGGTCTTTTCAACGTCCTCAGGTGCCATTGGCAGTTGGTGGTACGCCTTATGACAATCGACTACACTGAAAATTTGTGCCCCATGCAGCTGGGAAGCAAAGTCTTAAATATTTGGGACGGGATAATGATCTAAAATTGTTCTGGCATTAAGCGCCCGATAGTCACCGCAGAGGCGGAAAGTGTCATCTTTCTTGGGCACCAAATGAATGGGTGACGAGCAACAAGGGCGGATAGTCTTATTATCTAAAAGTTCCTGAACAATAGTTTTGGCGTGTTTAAGTTTTTCCGGATTTAAACGCCTAGCCTTTGCACGTACTGGTGGGCCTTCTGTGGTATTTATTCTGTGGACAGTACCGTTGTTGATTGCGAACACCAATGGGGGTGCTGGACACCCGATGCACTGTGACTAACCTGTAATGCACACGTGTGTGTGTCCAAGGCCGGCAGTTCAGCAGCAGTGGCGGTGATCCACTGGTAGTTCTTGTCGAAGAGCTCGGTGGGGTACCTGGTAGCATCGCGGGTACAGCTTCCGTTCGGCAGTAGAAATGTCACGTGGCGTCGGCTGCAGGTGCGAGGAAGTGGTGCGGGGGTTGGGGGCGTGGCTGTGTGTGACAGCTGGGCGGTCTGAGTACGCGCGTCCGTGAGCTTGCCTTGCACGGTGGCGATGCGTAAGCGGAGGGCCTCATTGCTGTCCCGAAGTTTGTCGTTGTGTGATCTAAGAGAAAGCACTGCAACAGCAGTTTCCACTAGCTCACACAGCAGAATGGCGCTTTCGGATGAGAGGGGTAAGATATCTGAACCGGTGGTATGGTCTCCCGAGTTAAAGGTTAGTGTACCTCTTTGTAGGTTGGGTGACAGTGTGTGGGCTAAGAGAAAATCTACCCCAAGCACGGGTTCATCCACATCTGCGATAACAAAAGTCCACTGTAACGGCGTATTAATGTCCTGCAGTTTAAGGCTTAAATTCGTTATTCCATGAGAGCGGATCAGGGAATAATTGGCGGCTCGAAGCAGGGGGCAAGGCTGAAGCTCGAATGTAATTCCTGCGGACAAAGGTATCACACTAACCTCGGCCCCTGTGTCGACTAGAAATGAAAGGCAAGACACTGCATCTTTCACATACAAGTGTCCTGGCGAGTGAGGAGAAGAAGTATTTAGTGATAGGCGTCTGTGCAGTGCAACGCGGCCCATAGCGCCTGAATTGGGTCGCGTTATTAGTTTTGGAACGCGCATGGGGAACGACATTTCTTAGCCACGTCGCCAAAGTGGGAGTGGAAATAACACCAAGCGGGGCGGCGCGTGGCGTCGTCTCTCGCGCTGGTTGAGGTCGAAGCGGCAGTGGAGGGGGACTTGTTTGTAGTTCCCTCCGATGGCGGCGGTGCAGGAGTGCTGGTAGGAGAGGAGTTACTGCGGCAGTTGCCAGGCAGCGTTGGCTCCGCATGCATGCGTGGAGCGAGTCGTGCGCACTCTGTACTGCACGATGGAAACTTCCGCGCAGTTGTGCCAACCCCTGAGGCCTGAGGGCACCCTGGGGAGGTATGCGGGGGGGGGGGGGGGGCAGAATGTTGTACACCTGGTCTGCGATCTTCAGTTTGGCATCTAGTGGGGTCGAAGTTACATGTAGAAGGTGAAGTTGAACTTGCAGGCGAAGTTTCAACAACCAGATGGTCCAAAGTGTAATGTCCGGCATGTGATGCGTGTCTATCATGGCGCAGAGATGACGCCAGAGTTGCGACGGGGACCTGGATTCCAGCGATTCCTGACTGATGAGGCGGATAGCTTCCTCTGTCGATGTGGATAGTCGCTCGTGGATGGTGCGTCGGGCGAACGCATATTTGTCCGTAGCGGGAGGCGAAGCCACAATGTCGCAGATCTGATCCAGTTCGTCATGGAGGTGACACAGTAAGCATAGGCACTTTGAATCGTCGTCGGCGACGCCGTGTAGCTGCAGGACGTGTTCGACCAAGGCAAACCATGTGCGTGAGTGATCCTTGGAAAGGGGTGGTAGCTTCGGCCAACGGGTGGGAAAGTCTTGACGTAAATGTTTATCAGAGACTGTCACTCGCTGTCCATAGTTCTGCAATGTAATTGTCTCGGGTGCAGTAGCGGTGCACCAGCTTCCGCCACTGTCAGTGGCACGCGGCATGGTAGGCGCCGCTGGCTCGACCTTGGTCGAGAAATCAACGAATCTAGCAGTCAATGGAGTAACGCCAACGGGTGTAGTATGGACCGGCGTGGTAGAATCGACCATAGTCGACCGATGTGCGGCGAATGACAGAATACAGTTTCCAGGCCCCTCCCCTACAGGTGCATTAAAATAGTTAAAATCACCTAATGTTTGTGGAACACACGCGGCAGGAACGGCGTGTGCTGTCAGAAACACTCGTAAAGTGGACACTGATGGTGTAGGGGGGGTTTGTGCAAAATCCGGAGTTCTGGCAGAAATATGAACTCTCCTGTCTTGAGTGTCTGGCTAGATTTGTACAGCCACTTATTCGGGTGGAAAATTCACACTTGCACTTGGGAAACATGTAAACATAGTCACTGGGGTTTGAGCACATTGTGTCGGCTGTTGAGCACTCAGAACACGTGGAAAGTTCATATTGGACGTAATACGTCCATATTCAAAGTTTTGTGCGCGAAAAACGTTCTGATGGTACGGAACACTGTCACATGACGGCTGACTCATGTACGGTAACGGAAAGTTATTGTTCGTACATGATGCCGGCACACGTGGCTGTGGAATTGTATAAACACTGTCCTGTTGAGTACAGCTAGTCGATGTGTTCGGAAACTGCGTAGAACTCTTGCGGACGCCAGGTGGACAACTGGAAAACCATGCCGAAGCGTCCTTTGGAAAACTGGCACGTGTTCGGTTTAGCAGGCGGCAAGCGATCCATTGTGTACTGCTCGACGGTATAAGATTTCGTTGTAGCACTCGCGAACAAAATTTGGGGTCACCAGTATGGGTTTAGCGTTGTAGGATTGCCGAATCCAATGATGCACGCTACACCACATGTAATAAACACTGTTTTACTTCTCGGTACACGTTCGTACTGTTTCGCGCGCGACCACAGACTCGTGCAAAGATCTTCGCAAAACAAAGATACTACACGCGACCTGGTCGATAGTCGCCACAAGTTAAAGATAAATAGGTAAAATGTTTCAGAAGCTTTTGAAAAGAATTTGGTTTTATGAAACAACAAAAAAATCATCAAACCAATAATGGAAAAGAATTTTACTACAAAATCCCTTCGAGCTCCAGGTCGATTTTCCATGCATCAGTTTCTCTTTTTTTGAGACAGGGGGGCATGCACACTGTGGCGTCCACGTGATGTGCATGCAAGGAGAACGACAGTGGCAGTTGGGATGTGGTTGCCTGGAGGAAGGCTGTGACCATGTGAATGAGCTCAAAGCCATCAGTGTGGATGCAGTCAGATGTGGTGAAGACGAGCAGCAGGGCAAAAGCAAGCTGCATGGCCAAGTGTTTGTGTGCCAGGTTTCGGCTGCTATGTGGATAACTTGAGAGGGGGTTTGCTTCTGTGCTCTTCTTCCAAAGAAATTGAAAAAAATACATAGAAATGTTCTGGCTATTTATTCATCACTGCATTAATGTTTAAATCCTGAGGTGCTCTCATGTATCTAATATTGTCACAATCCTGAGTGTCCCTTTAGAGAGTGTAAGGCACATAGTGGGGAAATTACTTCTAGATCTGGTTTTGTATTGAGTCTTGTAATATAGTGTGTTTAATGGCTAAGTGTACATGTTAATTTTTTTTTCAAGTCACCTAAATATATATTCTTGGTACTTACTTTCTGGGAAAGTGGTGTGCGTGTGGCCAGTGCCATTCCTGTCTGTGGACTAGGCAGACAAACAATCGTCTGCTAGTACTGTAAGAACAACAGCATTCAGTAACTGTTTTGTGTTTAATGGTTCAATGTTTGTTGAAAATTTTGTTTTATTAACCTGTACCTTATCTCATTGTCTGTGGTTAAGGTAGCCCTGGTTTCAGATGTAAATCCAGCAGTTATCCTGTTATTGTTCACCAATAATACTGTGTAAGCTCGGCCATAGTTGAAAATTAAGCTTTAATATTTAGAGTTTGGTGTGCTTGCTGTGTTCTTATTAAATTTAAATTTTCTAGAGTCATTCTTGAGAACCTAGAGCTAGCAATAATTTAATTCTGCAAGAGGCTCAATTTCTTTTATATTGCCTGTTTTAAATTTTTTATTTTTTGGATTATAAATTTTAAATTTTAATTTAAAGAATTAGTTGAACACTATCAGCGCTCTATGCCTATAGCTGTGTGTTGGTGGGAATTACTTTTCTTAATTATTGTGGATAAGTGCTAATGTAGTTGCATGTGTTACCAATAGAAAAAGATTTTGTCAGAACATCTTGCCACTTCCAGTGCAGGAGTCTTGTTTCCTAGGTTGACAAGCTCTAAGACCAGTTTTTTGCCTTGCAGAAGGGGATTTCAAACTGAAGTGCAGAGTATGGTTAATTTTTTTTGACACATGCAAGCGTGGTATTTGGCGTTTGGAGAGAGTTTAATTAAGATAATGTTTAATTATAGTGTTGTTTCATTGCAGTGAGCTTTTATTTAGCTCCAATTGTAAAATTCCTTCAAGTTTGTAGTGTCCTCCAACACTGGAGCTAGAAGTGTCCTTGGGATGAATTACCTGAGGAAGGAACAGCTTTAATATGAATTGCGGGTACATGGGGTGTCCAACCATGGCAGTGTTGCTGAAGTGACGAATTCTGAATCAGTACTGGAACGTTTACATGTCCCTTCAAATTGTGGGTGGTGAAAGGCTTGGCGGTTAGGTTATTGTTAGGATATGATTTCCTAGTCCGTACTCAGTGTGTGCTAGACTATAGGAAAGTAGAATTGTTCTTTAAGTTTTGACCTGAGACAAGGTTAAGTTGTGTAAGCATCTTACATTTACTAGTGTTTATAATATTCAGGAAGAGGAAGCCAAGTTTGGGGTAGGACATTTGCCAGCAGGTGAAAAGGAGCACTTTCTGAAATTATTGTGGCAATTTCCCAAGGAATTGACAAATTGACTGTGTGTCAGCAACAAAATAAAGTGACTGATCACAGCCCTATTATACAGGTCCCCTACTGGCTACAGGAATTCTCTCACACTTGTTAATTAATGTGCTTGGAGATTTGGAGCTGAAGTGTGTGTACCATTACTTGGATCATGTTGTGGTGCACAGTGGTAGTTATGAGGTAATTTTAAAGCACGTAGAGCAGGTCTTGACTCAGTTAAGGGAGGCGTGGCTGACGGAAAAAGTCGAGTAAGGTCACTCTGGCTAGACAAGAGATCTCCTTCTTGAGGAACATTCTGACTGTGGAAGGGGTTAAAATAAACCAGTTGTGCACTAAAGATATTTACAATTACCCTGTTCCTCGCAACAAGAAGGATATGGCATGATATGTAGGGATGACGAATGTTTCCATCTTCGCTGGCATAGCAGCACCCCTCAACCAGTTCAGATGTAAATGGGAAAAATTTTTCTGGGGTGGAACTCAACAAACAGCATTCGATAGGCTGAAGACAATCCTTAGTACCACTCCTGTACTAGGGGTGCCAGATTTCAACATTCCCTTCATTGTCCATATGGATGCATCCTGTACCAGTTTGTGGCCATTCTTTTCCAAGAGCAAGGGCGCGGAGAGGGGTAAGCGGAGGCCTTTTGCTTATGCATAACATTCTCTAAGTGGTCCTAAGATGAAGTACTCTGTATACGAGTTTGAGGCACTCACACTTCCCTTTTTGCAGTTGAAGGATTTCAGTTTTATCTTGAATATCAGACATTTAGACTTGAAATGGATAATCAATCGTTAAGTTCTATTTTGGCACGTCCATGCAGGACCAGACGGATAGCGTGTTAGGCAATAACGGATTCCACATTCCAATTTCATGTTGTACACATCCACGGAGGTGAGAATCAGGTGGACGATGCTCTCAAGCAGATGTTTTTGTAGGAGGAAGAAATGGAGGCAAGTGAGGAATGTAAGACAACAGGCTCCACAGGCACTTCTGAAGCACACCAGCTTCTAGTAGTTGGAGCGATTCTTACTGAAGTTCTCCAGCTCTTTACTAATTTATAAGAAGAGCACGTGAGGGACACTGAATTGGGTGATGTTCTTAGAAGCATTAGCGAGGGACTTTCGGCCCATGGATATTCTATTGAGCGTGAGGTGCTTTGTTTTTGAACGCATAGTGATGGCAAACTCAAGATCTGTTTACCTCAGGCCTTAGGCCCTGCCATATTTGCATATTTTCATTGGTCAGTGAGGGTGGCCAGTTGTGTTTACACAAGATGCATAAAACGATTGGCGAACAACTGACCTGGAAGGGTATGAAATGCGACATCTTTGATCTGTTGTAGAGCTGCTGGGATTTTAAGATGGGGAAAATAGAGTCTGGTACACAGCATGGCAGTTTTCAATCTATGTGGGAATTCCAGCTGCTTGATAAAATTTTCATAGATTTGTTGGATCCTCTGCTGTACACCAAGGTTGAGAATCATTATGTGTTCATTGCTGTGGACGCAGTTACCAGGTTCATGTGGTTGTTATCTAGCCAAGGTGTGATGGCAGCTAATGCCATACAACGTCTGTCTCTTATAGTTCCCAGCTTTGGGTAGCCTAAAGAATTGGTTAGTGATAACGCCTTGGCATTCATTTCCCACAAGTTAAGAAGTTTCTGTTTTTGTCACAGAATTATACATTTTACTACCATAATGTATTATGCTCTGCCTTTATTCACTGGACAGAACAGTAGCAATTTGAATCCTGCTCTGATTAGCTTTGAGTCTAGCTCCAGGAGAAAGATAGACAAATCTCTAGCTTGGCTTAGCTAGGCATTCAACACAGCCTGAAATGAGTCCCATATGCGCGCCCCATACCAAATAGTGCATCCATGCCAGGTAACCCCTCCCCTAAGTAATCTGTGGTCCATTAATGCCATTAATAGACGTTCTACCACAGTGGATTAACCCTGACGATATGAAGGCTAAGTGGGAGGCCTTGAGAAAGAATACCTTACTAGCCCATCAGAAACAAACATGCCCTTATAATGACAAGTGCCAGCATATGGCATGAATTGTGGGAGACCGTGTTTTTGTGCATAATGTCTGGGCCCAGAGTAAGAAGGTCAAGGGGGTATGTGGTCCCCTATACCATGATTATAATTCCCTACCTGGTGGAGGACACACATAAGCACAAGAGAATTAGTACATCTTATTCAGATAAAACAGGGTAAAGGGGTCGGGGGTTAGGGCACAGCTGAACACTCACCTGCCGGAGTGTCCGAGCGGTTCTAGGCGCTTCAGTCTGGAACCGCGTGACTGCTACACCTGCATGTTAGAATCCTGATTCGGGCATGGATGTGTGTGATGTCCTTAGGTTAGTTAGATTGAAGTAGTTCTAAGTTCTACGGGACTGATGACCTCAGATGTTAAGTCCCATAGTGCTCAGAGCCAGTTGAACACTCTTCTTGAGGTCTCCCCCTGTTTGGAACTGTTTTCTGGGTTGAGGGGAGAAGGCTGATGCATGCCCATCGAGCTTCAGGACGATTGATTTCTCTTGTCTCGAGCCAGGGGACTTGCACACTGCAGTGGCCACATGATTTTGATGTGTATGTAAGGGGAGTGATGCTGGCAGTTATAATGTGGTGGCCTGGAGGAAGTTGTGACAATGTGAGTGAGCACAGAGCCATTGCCATGGTGACAGTCAACTGTTCGTTTGTCTGCCACGGTTTGGCAACTTGATGGGCAACTTGAGAGGGGGTTCGTATCTGTTCTTTACTTCCAAGAAACTGTAAAAAGAAAAATATGGTGAGACATTGTGGCTATTTATTCATTGCTGTATTAATGTTTAAAACTTGAGGTACCATTACATGTCTAAAATTGTCACAATTCTGCATGTCACTTTAGAAAAGTGTAAGACACATAGTGGAACGATTATTTATAGTCCTGTTTTTGTTATTGAACCGTGTGATGTGGAGTAATATAGCATGTTTAATGGTAAAATGTACATGTTAAGAAATATTATTTTGCAAGGCACCTTATCAAATATTCTTGGTATGCTGTAGACAAACACTAAAGTGCTTCCTGGCGAAGTGGTGTGTGTCGTACCATTGCCATTCCTATCTATGGACTAGGCAGGCAAAATAGTGAAGCTAGTGTTCTTGTAACGTTATCACTTAACTGTTCAGGAAATAATGAATATTTAATGTGGATAGGTTGCTAATACGAAGTGTCTCTTGAAAAATTAGGTTTATTAACCTGCACCTTAAATCGTTATCTATGGCTAAGGTAGGGCTGGATCCAAGTGTAAATCCAGCAGTTATCCAGTTACTCCTTAGCAAGAATATTGGGTGAGCTCAGCCATAGGTGTCAGAGGTTGAAAATAAAGCTTTAGTATTTTGGTGTGTTTGCTGTTCTCATCAAATTTACATTTTTGAAGTCGTTATTGAGAATCTTAGGAAATGAGACACTTAAAGTAGTAAAGGAGTTTTGCTATTTAGGAAGTAAAATAACTGATGATGGTCGAAGTAGAGAGGATATAAAATGTAGAATGGCAATGGCAAGGAAAGCGTTTCTGAAGAAGAGAAATTTGTTAACATCGAATATAGATTTATGTATCAGGAAGTCGTTTCTGAAAGTGTTTGTTTGGAGTGTAGCCATGTATGGAAGTGAAACATGGACGATAACTAGTTTGGACAAGAAGAGAATAGAAGCTTTCGAAATGTGGTGCTACAGAAGAATACTGAAGATAAGGTGGATAGATCACGTAACTAATGAGGAGGTATTGAATAGGATTGGGGAGAAGAGAAGTTTGTGGCACAACTTGACTAGAAGAAGGGATCGGTTGGTAGGACATGTTTTGAGGCATCAAGGGATCACAAATTTAGCATTGGAGGGCAGCGTGGAGGGTAAAAATCGTAGAGGGAGACCGAGAGATTAGTACACTAAGCAGATTCAGAAGGATGTAGGTTGCAGTAGGTACTGGGAGATGAAGCAGCTTGCACAGGATAGAGTAGCATGGAGAGCTGCATCAAACCAGTCTCAGGACTGAAGACAACAACAACAACATTGAGAATCTGGAGCAAGCTATAATTTAATTCCACAAGAAGCTCAATGTTTTTACTTTGACTGTTTTAAGTTTTCTTTAATTTCAAAAATTTTAAATTTTAAATTTTAAATTAAAGAATTAGTTGAACACTAAGAGTGTTTTATGGCTAGTGCTCTGTGTTGGTGGAAGGTATTTTCCTCAAGCATTGTGGCCAAGTGATAATGTAGTTGATTGTGTTTCAAATGAAGAAAGATTTCATCGAAAAATCCTGTCACTTCCAATCCAGGAACCTTGTTTCCTAGCTCGACCTGCTCAAAGGTCAATTTTCTTCCGTCATGTGGAAGGGGATTTCATAATTATTTTCAAGAACTTCTTAAAAAATATAAAATTAATAATTACTCAACTTTTCCAGAATTAAAAGCATACATTATTGAAAGGTTTAATAGAAATTGAAGGAAAATATGTGGAAAATATTTGTTCTTCAAGGTAATAAGTGGATTGATATAGTTAAATAGTTGGTTGAAAAATATAATAATACAAAACATTCAACTACAAAAGAAACCAATAATACAGATAAATTTAAATTAAATTTATAATTGCATCTAATGATTGTAAACCAAAATTTAAAATAGGAGATACAGTGAGAAAAACTTAATTTAAAAGGAATTTTTGAAAAACGTTATAATGCAATTGGTTAACAGGCATTGTTGAAACTGAAGATGCTACACTTTAAGACCTAATTACATATAGATTGAAAGATGTTAAAAGAAATTTTCCTGAGCAAGAACTACAAAACGTAAAATTTCTGGATATATACATTGTAGAAAAAACTTATAAAAAAGGAAATGGTAAAATACAGTGCATTTCAAAATGAACATACCGGTTTTAAGGCGTTGTAGCATTTATTACATTCAACTTACAAATGTAAATAAGAGACCAAATGAAAGAGCAATGCAAACTGTTTTGTTTTTATACCTGTGCACAATGGGAAGAGTATGGAATGACAGAGTGTGACTGAAAAACGTGTTGAACGAGTGCAAGTCTTTCACGCTTAGACACAAGAAATCTGTGGCTTAGTTCTAAAAGGACCAATGTCAAGAATCTTAGTTTTAAGTTATAAGCTTCTGAATATTTTCTGTCATTTTATGACAACTATTAACAATATATTTGGGGGTAGTTGTTCCTATCATTACAGTGAATCAACTTAACAAAAGCTCAGTTTAAAAAAAATTTCTAGACTTTTCAACTTCAAAATTAAAGGACTTAGAGGACATCGCCCCTTTTTAACATCATGAACACTATTAAATTATTTGACATTGGCCCTTTGGGCATCAGGGACAGGTACACTGAATAAGCAGAAACAGGTAATTTTAAGATAAATATTTCTTTGTTCTCATTAAGTACATCACTTTATTCATTCCTCAAGAATTTAATAACTGATAGCAACTATTACATGTTCAAAATATCACATTTTATCACTATAAGCCCTTAAAACACTATTAGATCTCATAATCAGGTGGGAAACTGTTAATTCATTTTCTTAAATTCAGACAAATAATTTGCATACACTATGGTTGATACTGTAAAAAGGGAGAGAAACTCTATATCACTGGTTTCCGTCATCATCACCATCCTCATCCTCCCCTTCATAAGACATCTGTTTATCTCTTTCATCTGACTGTGTATTGGCTCTCAGGTGACTGATGAACTGCATGTAGAATGGACGACTACTTCCAATGATGTATGGAAGGAGATCACTTAAGACCTTTAATTTCTTTTCTGAAATGGGTATGATGGCATCGGAAATAAGTGCAAGTTTCGGCATCGACAAGCATCGAGTTTTCTTTCTGTTCAGGTCTATCATCTTGAATGGTTCTTCTGGGGAGTAACTGTGTTTGTAGGAGACAATTCCAGGCATACCTGAGTGATGCTGCATCCATCTTATCTTGTTCCAAACAACAGGATTCCCTTCAGTGTTAATTTTCTTGTACAGATAATGACTTCTCATCAGGCCCTTAAAGTTTAGAAGTCCTTTTGTTCCAGCACTAACGCAGTTTTGGGTGACTTTTGGGGAACCATGCATATTAATTTGCCCCAGTCTATTTTCAGTTCTACTTCAATAGTTGTTGTTTTCTTTGTCTTCTCAATGGCTGTTTGAATTGAGTCAGCTGTCAAGTGAGTATGTCCAACTTGTGGTTGACTTCCAAATGTCTTTCTGAATCAAGAATTCTTCCACATGATGGCACCAAAAATATTTCTGTTTTGTCCGGTACAAAATCGTTGTATAGGTGTACATCAACAATTTCGTTGGCCAGTTTCATCAAATAATAGACAAGAAAGTATTTCTTGGCCATTTCTTCCTGCCACTGTTTCATTCCAAATATAACATACTGGAGAACATTCTTCATATCTCCTTCCATAGGCGATCAAGCTGAAGGTCCATAGTTGTCTTTTGTAAAATGCCACACCACATTGTAGAAAAGGAGTGGGTAGACATTTCTGCAAATCAAATGCCAAGGTTACTACACTGGAATTATGCTTAGCTTTCGTTTTTCCCTGTCTTTCTGATCATAAGCAGCCTGGGCTAAATCCAAATGTTGCTGTCGCTCCATTTCAACCCTGGAACGTTCAGAATCATCAGTACGATGCTTGAGTACATGGCATATTTGTCACATTTTGCACAAGTGACAGTCTTCGGTTTGTGGAAGTTAAGATTGAAACACGTCACAAAAACGCTTTGATAATACGCTGCATTTCTTGGCTTCATATCTTTGATTTGGCAAAATTCTCAATAGATTCGGTACATTGCTGAAATATTCAAGCCTGGAGATAAATATTTTTTAGAAGAATGAGATTGAGAGTGACGACTTCAGAAGTGATAGTTCAGGTGCAGTTTGTTCCTCAAGCTCTTCCTTATCACCTCTTTGAAGCATGACGTATGTGCCCACCAACTCTGTGTAGACTCTTCACTAAAAATGCGCCGAATGGTTAGGTGAATTGTTAAAGGAACAACTCTTATTATCGTGTATTCCCGCCAAGATTAAGTCCAATGTCACAGCACTGTTTAAATCGTTGAAACCATTTGTCAGAAAAAAGGCCATTGTTGACACTGGCCCTTCTTACAACAAATGTAAAATAAGAGAGAGGGCTAATGCCAAGACTGACCCTTTTATGCTGATTGGAAACCTGATAAAACACTTTGGGGCTTACATCTTGAAACCCCAGTATTTCTCATCCTATATGGCTTAGATGTTTGCTGTTTTAACATTATAAAGAGCACGCGAAACTATATGGCGTAAATCAATAAAAGCAGTTTTAACAAATATTAACATTGGCCTTTTTAGTACCAAACCACAGAAATATCCCCATAGAAAGTTTATGGGATTTTCTTTTTTGGTGAATCAACTGCAACTGACGTTTCTTATCTTGATGTGCTACAGCTATGGTCCGTGCCTCAGTGGGAAGAAGCTGAACAACACATCTTTATTTGGGAGCAAGATGGTGCACCACCTCACTGGCATAGCTTAGTACGCAACTGGTTAAACGACATTGTATCCGACTGGTGGACTGGGTGCAAGGGGCTAGTTGACACAGCATTTTATGCATGATTCCACGTTCACACACTATCAGATGCGGTCGTGTGTATGTGCCCCTGATACCAGCTGATTTGTCCAACTTTAGGGACAGTGTTATTGCAACTACACTCCTGGAAATGGAAAAAAGAACACATTGACACCGGTGTGTCAGACCCACCATACTTGCTCCGAACACTGCGAGAGGGCTGTACAAGCAATGATCACACGCACGGCACAGCGGACACACCAGGAACGGCGGTGTTGGCCGTCGAATGGCGCTAGCTGTGCAGCATTTGTGCACCGCCGCCGTCAGTGTCAGCCAGTTTGCCGTGGCATACGGAGCTCCATCGCAGTCTTTAACACTGGTAGCATGCCGCGACAGCGTGGACGTGAACCGTATGTGCAGTTGACGGACTTTGAGCGAGGGCGTATAGTGGGCATGCGGGAGGCCGTGTGGACGTACCGCCGAATTGCTCAACACGTGGGGCGTGAGGTCTCCACAGTACATCGACGTTGTCGTCAGTGGTCGGCGGAAGGTGCACGTGCCCGTCGACCTGGGACCGGATCGCAGCGACGCACGGATGCACGCCAAGACCGTAGGATCCTACGCAGTGCCGTAGGGGACCCCACCGCCACTTACCAGCAAATTAGGGACACTGTTGCTCCTGGGGTATCGGCGAGGACTATTCGCAACCGTCTCCATGAAGCTGGGCTACGGTCCCGCACTCCGTTAGGCCGTCTTCCGCTCACGCCCCAACATCGTGCAGCCCGCCTCCAGTGGTGTCGCGACAGGCGTGAATGGAGGGACGAATGGAGACGTGTCGCCTTCAGCGATGAGAGTCGCTTCTTCCTTGGTGCCAATGATGGTCGTATGCGTGTTTGGCGCCGTGCAGGTGAGCGCCACAATCAGGACTGCATACGACCGAGGCACACAGGGCCAACACCCGGCATCATGGTGTGGGGAGTGATCTCGTACACTGGCCGTACACCTCTGGTGATCGTCGAGGGGACACTGAATAGTGCACGGTACATCCAAACCGTCATCGAACCCATCGTTCTACCATTCCTAGACCGGCAAGGGAACTTGCTGTTCCCAGGACAATGCACGTCCGCATGTATCCCGTGCCACCCAACGTACTCTAGAAGGTGTAAGTCAACTACCCTGGCCAGCAAGATCTCCGGATCTGTCCCCCATTGAGCATGTTTGTGACTGGATGAAGCGTAGTCTAACGCGGTCTGCACGTCCAGCACGAACGCTGGTCCAACTGAGGCGCCAGGTGGAATTGGCATGGCAAGCCGTTCTACAGGACTACATCCAGCATCTCTACGATCGTCTCCATGGGAGAATAGCAGCCTGCATTGCTGCGAAAGGTGGATATACACTGTACTAGTGCCGACATTGTGCATGCTCTGTTGCCTGTGTCTATGTGCCTGTGGTTCTGTCAGTGTGATCATGTGATGTATCTGACCCCAGGAATGTGTCAATAAAGTTCCCCCTTCCTGGGACAATGAATTCAAGGTGTTCTTATTTCAATTTCCAGGAGTGTATTACTCCTGACACATTCATCAAGAATTTGGAACAACTCGCCTATCTATTCGATGTGTGATCGGTGTTCACACTGAATAATTGTAAGAAAAACTGTTTGTGTATCTCTTTCATTTGGAGTATTATTCATAATTGTAAGGTGAATGTAATATGTGCTAAAAAGCCTTAAAACCCATATATCATCTTGAAACACCCTGTGTATATTAAGTGGTTAGTATTTTATAATTTGCATAACAGTTGAGTAAGTAAACATACAGTTATTTTACAATTTTTTGATATATAAATGGATATACTCTTGACAAAGAAATTTTCACTCTTATTTTTTTCAGTCTGTTTCATATCCTAATGACGATGATATGTTTACATTGATAAATCAGTTGACTCTTAATTGTGTCAATTATTTCTTTAATCAACATGTTATGAAGTTTACATTGTTTGTAAATATTACAAGCAACAGACTATTATACACATTTAATTTTCCTCCAAAGAATTTCTTTTTTTAAATTAAATATTTGCCTCTCCTTAGTTATTTTGTAATTATTATGATGCAAAAGTAGTCCAAAATATTTTCTGATTATTTTATCTTTGTTAGGATACACTAAGTAACATTCTGTTATTGTTTGTTTTATATTTTCTTAACTGAGATTATTAACTACAATTTTTTAGTTATCTTGTTCTTAGTTTTAGTTGGAAGTTCTTTAGCGATAATAACAGACTGAATATATTTTGCTGATGTTAGAATTTGTCATATAACTTTGTAAGTAGGCTGCTTAGTTTTTTTATTGGTAACGCCGCCGCCACATAGCGCTCTGTATGAAAATCACTGGCTGTGCCGTGTGCAGTCTGTGGCTGGTTGGCATTGTTGTAATACTCGCCATTGTAGTGTTGGGCAGCGGCAGCTGGATGCTAACAGCGCATAGCGTTGCGCAGTTGGAGGTGAGCCGCCAGCAGTGGTGGACGTGGGGAGAGAGATGGCGGAGTTTTGAAATTTGTAAGAATTGGTGTCATGAACTGCTATATATATTATGACTAGTGAGGTAAATACATTGTTTGTTCTCTATTAAAATCTTTCATTTGATAACTATGCCTATCAGTAGTTAGTGCCTTCAGTAGTTTGAATCTTTTATTTAGCTGGCAGTAGTGGTGCTCGCTGTATTGCAGTAGCTTGAGTAACGAAGATTTTTGTGAGGTAAGTGATTAGTGAAACATATAGGTTAATCCTAGTCAGGGCCATTCTTTCGTAGGGATTTTTGGAAGTCAGATTGCGTTGCGCTAAAGATATTGTGTGTCAGTTTAAGCACAGTCTTGTATAATTTTTCTAAGGGGACGTTTCATATGGCGACTCTGCCAGGATACCTCACTGGAATCTTCTGATTTTTTCTTGTAATTTGTGTAATTAATGTAGATTTTTTATTGCTAGCGCGTAATCATAGAGAGAATTTCCTTTGTAGTTGTAGTCTTTCATTGTTGTACAGTACAACAGTTGTGGCATGCATGTAGAGTTGCACCAAGTATTTCGCAGCTGCGCTTGCAATTAACTAGATATTATTTTCAGTGCTATGTTAATGTGTTCTCTTATTTTTGTTCTTCAAATTGTGTTTTTCTGTGTTGTCATGTGAAAAATTGTGACAATAATGGCGTGTGAAAAACGTAATACTAGGCTCCAAAGTAAACTGAGAAATGACAGTGAAGACGAAAGCAGTGTGTTAGCGCCACCATGTAATGAATTAACTAATGTTCAAAGTAGTAATTTGGTAATTGTATATAGGGAAATGGAGCGGGTTGCAAATAATGGTGTAGGCAGTGAAACAATTAGTGAACAGGGAAGCGTTATCGATCGATCGGTCGGCAACAGCTCGCCTCAGGATTCCGAAATGACAGGACACAATCTCGCAAATACTGTAGATTCAGATTTTGCGTCCTCACCGTTTTCTCAAATAAATCAAGACACATTTTCTGCTTTTCAAAATGCGAATATTGCCGGTTCAAATGCATTGCCGAATAGCACTGAGGAACATGTTTCAGACACCAGTGCATTGTTATTACAATTAATGCAACAAATGGGAGAAAAGCTTTAAAAGTTAGACACAATGGAACAACACCAGAGACAAACACAGCAACAGTTAGACATATTGGAACAAAATCTTCAAAAGTTAGACACAATGGAACAAAAGCTTCGGAAATTAGACACCACGCTTGTACAAACACATTTAGATTTAACTAATGAGTTACGTAACATTGAATCGAAATGTCAAAAAGAATATAATCTGCTTTTTAACTTTGTCTTTGCCATAAAACATTTCACTTCACATTTCCAGTATGCTTTGCCACACTGAGAAACTGTTAACATGCAACAATGTTTTGAAGTTAACTATCCAGTCTAGAACGTAGGGAACATTTTTAAACAGAAATTACGAATGAATTGTTATAATGAACAGATGACACAGTGTTGTTATTTCTACATTCTTGCTTGTTAGTTGCACGATTACGTAACGACTATAAGGCTTACATACTTAGAACATAAACTGTTAATGAGATTTTAATGCAACATTTTGGTTTAGTTGAAAAGACATTCTTTATTTGAAGTACTTTTTGTGAGATTAAAGATGACTTAGCACTTGGTTTCTTTGATACCTACACGATTATATCACGACGCTACTAATGTGTGACACAATTTACATTGTGCTTTTGCGGTGTATCTGTTTTATATCTGCACAGTTTTTCTGAATTTTTCTGGAAAGTAAAACATGTTTTAGTAGTAACGTTTGTGGCATAGCTACAATGAGACAGCCTTTTCTGTAGCACAACAATACGTACAGTACAGTACTTACTTCATCACGGCAATAAGTGTAATAACTAAGATATCTATACGCAAAGCATTTCAATTTCGTTTATCATGAGGTAAGTACATTGACTTCTGCAGAACTTAGCTTTCGGAGGACAATAACTGCGACACTTCCACAGAGATTGTCTTACAGCAAGACGCACATTTAGCGCTACAGGACACGCATTAAACTATTTATTTTTCAACATATTTGAATTACAAAGAAAGTTTTCCGTGATACATTTCATTCCATTGCTGTAATCTGTAACACCTGAGGATATAATTACATTATTCCTCAGGGGAGTACACACTTACTTTGTGTACAATGTGTTTGGCAAGCACAAGGAGCCCTAGCTAATATGGTATTTGTTTATACAACTTTACACATCAGTACCATATTTCTCTAACACATAAATTACACAGCTATCTGATCATTTAACTGAGAGAGACAAACATTTACTTTACTACATCAGTGGCAGATGTTTACGTAATTACACCATTGGATAACTTCACACTTACGAAGTTGTATTTTGTCTGTACTTTGTGAACTGTTCATATTTTTTCAGAACCATTGTGATACTATGAGAGCTTTGAATGACATATTTGGTATGGGATCACGATTTTTAAAGTACATTTGAGGCAGATGACACTTTTGACATGAGCAGAGAATTTTTTTTAGGTTTTGAAATTATTGGAGGAAGCTACAGAGATTTTGAGAATTTGACTGTGGTGTTATGATGTTATTATTACGTCGACGATGTGAATTATGCTGCTGAAGTATGCTTAAGCTGATGCTATATGAGTTATTTGGTTATGCTACGTATCTGTTATGATGAAATATTGAAGAAGTGTCGACGAATATATATATGTGTAATAAGGTAAGAATTAATGAGTAGTGGTTAGGGACTCTGATTTGTGAAAAAGGATGTTGGAAACCGAGAATCGTACTTTAAGAGTTATGAAATGAGTGTATATGCGTGGATGTATCACTATGCTGGCGACAATTTTTTGGACACAATTATATTTAAATGATTTTATTTCTACAGATTTGTAACGCAAATTCTTGACCTGTGAATTTTTTTAATATGAGACTGCCATTGTAGCGGAAACTGGTGTCATAAATATTTCGATAAGACAGTTAAGTGACCACCTGCATGTAATGCGTCGTGGGCACCCAGCTGCGTGACAACCACCTGACAAAAGAAAGCCATTAGTGTGTGCCTGTCAGAGGCACAGGTGAAAAAAAAACAGGCCATTATCCTCGCTATTGAGATTCCTTTGTAGAAAGCATCGCAAATACTACACGCCCAAACTTGAAAACATATGATTACACTGTGGAGCTCTTAATTTATGATATTTACTAAAATGCCTAATGAAATGACGAGAAACATTTCATGGCTATTGTCCTGCTAGTTGAGAGAAATGCCATGTGGCTTGCTTTATGCATTTATTTACTCATTTTGTTTAATATCTAGTTTCTAACTGCACTGAAGCATTGGTTAAAATAAATTTTATGGATGTACTAATATAAATATTTTATGCCTACAGATCCAGTAAATAATAACTTTATGATGTACTTAAAAAAAACGAAGTAGCACAAAAAGACATTTCCCTTCACAGAAATTGCATACAGAATTGTCTTTTCAAGTACATGGTAATATTTTTTTACAATAAATTTTTGTGGTGCACCACTTTAATTGCATAGACATTAAGATGTGAATAGACATTGTCCTTATCTGCATTGTTGTCTTTAGTGTAACATTTTTTCTGATTGAGCTTTGTCATGTTTAGGTATAAGTTATAGCATTTGCTGCGGCTGTTTGCCATTCATAGTGCTACTGAATGTCACTTTGTATTACTAGGTTAAGCCAATTGTATTACTGATTTATTTTTCTTGTTTGCTGCGCATTGCCTTATATTAGTTGTAATATTGCTGCCTTTTTTTGTCAATTTCCATTTTTTAACATTGCTGTTTGTGTAAATTGTTTTGTGCTGCTGCATTGCCTCATCCCTTAGTTAAGCATCTGAGCTCAGTAGATTTAAGTTAGCTTAAGAGGGGGTAGCCTATATAAGAGAATGATTTGCGATGGATTGGAAGAAATGCATTGAGAAGTTATACGAAAAAAGTACAGAAATCAGGTATAGATAGGACTTTTCGGAAATAATGAAGAACGAAGGGAGATCTCCGAGAAGTAAAGAAAGTTTTGTTTGCAAAATACTGCAGTAAAACAAACCCTGTCCTTTCCTTGTGTTATCCCACTATGTGTTTGTGTACCCTTGTGTATTTATGTTCTTCCTGTCTTTATATGTTTATCTGATAAGACTTACGTTGCAGAATTTTTCTAATACTAAGCTACATTCACTATGATGAGGAATACTGTTATCCTCAAATACAATTTGCATTAATAACATGTTATTTACTTTGTAAAGATGTTTACACATTATTTATTCTGTTTTGTTCTAATGCTCATTAGTGAAGTTGATGTTTCTAAATTTATTCTGATTTTTTATGTATGTGCTCCTGTCATAATTCCTGTAACACTGATGTATATGTTATTTCGATTCTTTTGTAAAGCCTGTATTACTGCAAATGTTATCTGTACTATTATGTTCTTTAATGATATTTTTTGTACCTTTGTTATTGTATTCTCATGTTATAAAATTGTAATTGACACCTGTTCATCAAATTAAGTAACTTGTAAATTACATTTCACTGCACACGTTTCTGTTGGTCATAGTTTATGCACAATATGTGAGAAGTAGGGATTGATAGTGTTTGCAAGTGTATTGATAATTCAGCAAGGGACTGGTTAACAGCATTGCTGGTTCTAAGGACAATTCCAAAAACTTTGTGAGTGGACAAGTGGTGGGTTATGGACTTGCTATGTTATCCGAAAGACTCTTCAATGGTGATTGTGTGCCTGCACAGTCAAACAGATGGCTGCTGGCCATCTCTACAAGGACTACAGTGGGTCTACACCTTTGATGACCAACCAATACCATTATTTCTACAAGGACTGCAGTGGGTCTGCACCTCTGGTGGCCCACCAATAGTAATCTCTACCAGGACTACAGTGGGTCTGCTCTGTGATGACCTACCTACCGATAGTCTTCAACGTCACTGACTCTGCTGTGGGTTTGCTCTGTTGTGGCCCATTATCTGTCTGCATGTCAAGAGTCAGCACTGTCTTTCCATTGGAAGGACAACGCTACTTCTTCAAGACTGCATGGAAATCCACTACTTCCGTGTGCATTTTCTTTTACTACTCAGACTTTGAGAAAAACACTGCAATTTTACTTTGATTAATGATCATGACTGTCTTTATGGACTGTGAGAAAATTTTAGCTTTTGACCAACATTGTATCGATAAGTGTGTGCATTTCATTTCTTTGTTATTGTAATTATGAAAAAAATTTTCAAATCTGCATTGGCCACTGCCCAAAACAGCTTGTAAATTTTTTTGCGGTGAGCATGGGGATAATATGAAACGTCCCATTAGAAAAATTATACAAGACTGTGCTTAAACTGACACACAATATCTTTATCGTAACGCAATCTGACTTCCAAAAATCCCTACGAAAGAATGGCCCTGACTAGCATTAACCTATACGTTTCACAAATCACTTACCTCACAAAAATCTTCGTTACTCAAGCTACTGCAATACAGCCAGCGCCACTACTGCCAGCTAAATAAAAGATTCAAACTACTGAAGGCACTAACTACTGATAGGCATAGTTAGCAAATGAAAGATTTTAATAGAGAACAAACACTGTATTTACCTCACTAGTCATAATATATATAGCAGTTCATGACACCAATTCTTACAAATTTCAAAACTCCGCCATCTCTCTCCCCACGTCCACCACTGCTGGCGGCTCACCTCCAACTGCGCAACGCTACGCGCTGTTAGCATCCAGCTGCCGCTGCCCAACACTACAATGGCGAGTATTACAACAATGCCAACCAGCCACAGACTGCACACGGCACAGCCAGTGATTTTCATACAGAGCGCTACGTGGCGGCGGCGTTACCAATAAAAAAAACCTAAGCAGCCTACTTACAACTTATTTTCTGTTCCATTATTACGAGGGTGGTTTGGAAAGTTCTCGAAATCGCCACAAGAGGTCAACAATAGTGCAACGAGTTGTTCATGTGATATTTATTGAACTGTTGTCTGTAAACATGTGCCACGTCAGTGCTCTTGGAAGAGAGATGTGGTGGTAACATGGCTTCTGCTTTGTGAAGATCGAAAAAAAATCTAGATTCGAGCAGTGATTAACTACATCATAAGGAAAGGTATGAAAGCAAAGGAGATACATGCCGATTTCCAGAATACACTGGTGGACTCTGATCCTTCATAGTCAACTGTTGGTAGGTGGAAAAATGAATTTAAATTTGACCAAGAGAGCTTAGATGATGATCCGCGCAGTGGTCGGCAAAGATGTGTCACTACTCCAGAAATCATTGCAAAAGTGCACAAAATTGTAATGGAGGAGCCCAACTGAAAGTGCATGAAGTTGCTCACGCTTATCAGTTGTCATCTCAAAGTGTGTATCATATTTTAACTGGAATTTGGAAATGAAAAAATGATGTGCAAGATGGGTGCCACAACTCTTGACGCTGGATCAAAAAGTGTGAGAATGGACATATTGGAACAATGTTTGCCCCGTTTTAGGAGAAATGAACAAGACTTTTTGCGCTGGTTTGTGACCATATATGAAACTTGTGTGCACTGCTATAGCCCAGAGACAAAAAATCTTTGAAAGCAATGGCAACATGCTGATTCTCCTCTACTAAAGAAAGCAAAGACGAATTTCTTCAGTGAGAAAGTTCATGGTATCAGTGTTCTGGGATGAGAATGGGTTTCTGTTCGTAGATTATCTCCCCACAAGACAAACAATTACTGGAGAATACTATGCTAACCTCCTGGTCAAATTGCAACAAAAGACACGCAAAAAAAGGCCAAGTCTATTCAGGAAGAAAGTTATCTTCCATCAAGACAATGTGTGCCCACACGCATGTGCCGTCACTATGGCAAAATTACTCTAACTAAGGTATGAATTGTTGCCACACCCACCTTATTCACCTGATATGGCTCAGTTAGACTTCCATATCTTCCAAAAACTGAAAATTTTTCATGGTGGACGAAGATTCGCTTCAAATGACGAATTGATTGCTGGAATTGACAACTATTTTGCGGGCCCAAAGGAAACTCATTTTCGACTTGGGGCCAAGGAGCTGGAACTTCGTTGGACCAAGTGCATTAATCTGCAAGGAGACTACATTAAAAAATAAAAAAGTTTCAGTGACGTAAGTGCCTTTTTTCTATTCTGTTCCAACAACTTTTCAAACCACCCTCGTATTTAATGATGTCTGTGGACATGATTAAATTTGACCCATCAAGGCTTCATGAAACAATGTGGGACAGTCCTATAGGTGACAACCATCTTGATTGATCCCTAGGCCATTAAAAGCTGATTTACTGGCAATTTGAGGCTTATAGTGGAATGTTTCCCACATTCATCTCTTGAATACTGACCCTGGATTACACATTACTCAAACAACCCAAAACAAATTGAAAACTGTATTTTTTCAACACTGAAAATAGCAAACATGAAAGTAATACAATGTTTCATAAACACGCCGAGATGTGAAGTTTTTTGAGTAACACTATGTTATACATTGCATCAAAGTTCGTGTAACTTATTCACAATTCAGCTTACTCAGTTAATTTTAAATATTATTTTCTTTTTCTCCACTCTGAGCCGTAATAATCATCGGAGTTTATTCTATTTTTTGCGACATTCAACGGAATTTTTACGCAATCTGTCTGATCTTTTATATGTTTCAGATTTTTAATTGGCATCATCAAACCAACACTATTGTTATTTGAATTAAAACATCTTTAATAACACGCTAGAAAGAAGGAAGTGAAAAAGACCAAATAACTAGTTCCAATGAAAGTAGGTGACACTGAATAGTAATGTTAATCTTCAGTGAAAGTAAACGGTTAACAGCAGGGTTTAACGCCCTGTTGATGATGAGATCATCAAAGATGATGCAGAAGCTCGGATTGTAGAAGGAAATCGACCATGGCCCCTCAGAGGATCCTTGTTGGCATTCACTTCAGGCATATTAGGATAATTACAGATACCCTAAACCTGATGACCTGACAGGGATTTGAACTGCAGTCCTCGTGAATATGAGTCAGTGTCTTACCATTGCATCACTTTACTCACTAAACTCGTTTCGCGTGCTAGATTAAATCATATGAGGATGTAATTTCAGATAGATAATCAAAAATATCACATCCATAATCGTATTAACAATATAAGAAGCTGTACTTTACGTATACTAACGAAATATGCTTACATTGTAGTTATGAAGGTAACCTATTAAGCCAAAAATATTGAATGGATAACTGTCAAACATGTGCGATATAAATTTGTGTGCTTCGTATCAGATCACGTGTTCTCAAAGTTTCACATTCTCATCAAATTAATTATGAAAAAACCTGTCAGTTTTAGAGTCTTGACCATTCTTGCATAAATGTCTGTTGGCCTTGATGCAGTGAGGCCAATGCTTTGGTACAGATAATCACTAGGCGAAAACAGGAATTAAATTGCGGTACTTTTTTCATTACAGTATGTATATCATTTTCAGAAATGAATCAGTCAGTGACTAAATATTTATAGAGGCTGAACATAACTAAAACCGACGAACTGCAGGGATGCATTCCTGAATGGAAATGGAGGAAAAATGTCCTATGAACATATGTCCAGGAATGTGTCATTGCCACAGTAGATGGCTCTGATGAATGAAAGTTCCTATGACCACGTGCCTTGTGTTACTTGCGTGTTGCGGGCTGTGTGACTGACGCAGTGTATTGTAAGCAACAGAATATCAGGAACAAGCCGAGCTGGTATTCGTGTGCAATCAAGCAGATGGAAACGGTCAACAGGCGTCACGATTGTACCAAAAGAAGTACCCTCACAGACACCAAGCACATCACACAACATTTCAAGCCATTTTTCGACATTTGTGTGATAATGGCTCCTTTCAGGCAAACGAACAAACAAGGAGATGGCGGACTGCACGTACGCCTGATTTGGAGGACCGGAGTTTACAAGATATTGGGGCCAACCCTAGTACTAGCTTCAGGCGAGTGGACTGCCAACATGGTGTAAGCCAAAGTATGATTATGTGTGCCCTATATGAAAACCGCTACTATCCCTATCACTTGCGACGAGTGCAAGGATTAACAGCAGCAGATTTCCCTCTATGGGAGGGATTTTATCGATGTTTTCTGTACCAGACCATCACAATTATGTGATTTTTGTCATCAGTTCTCTTTACCGACGAACCATTGTGCTGCTTACAGTACGCTGCGTCAATCACACAGCGTGCAACACGCAAGGAAGACGTGGCACGTGGTCAGAGGAACTTCTACTCGTCAGCACCATCTACCATGGCAACGATCTGTTTCCGTACACATGTTCGTAGGATGTTTTTCCCTCCATTTCTAGTCAGGAATCCGTCACTGCCGTTTGTCGGTTTTATTGATGTTCATCCTGTATTTCCTATTGCCACGTGCTAAGCAGACTCCCTTTTCGCTTCCCCCTCCCCTCCTTCCCCCGCAATGTACGTCGCTCTTCTCTTTGTTTGGGTCACGGGAACGCGCCCCTTCTCACAGCTAAGCACGATGGAGGCGTCGCGGGATGAACATAACAAAATGTAGCTCAAACTGACAGCAGACGCAAATGCGAGCTGCAATGGCGTGAGCCCATTACGTACTCCCAATGCGACGTGTACGCGGTCGCGCTTTCGCTTTTAATCGCAAACCCATCTGATCAAATTTTGTTCAAATGAGAGTGCAGGGATTTGCTGCTGTTTCATCCGTCGCGTTTTATTAAAAAATGCTGCTGTAAACTTTTCCGATAGCGTTTGGAATAAACGAATACGAGACAGAGCTACAAATTCGCACTCAGGGTCAATGCACTGCGGTGTTTTTCTGACGCTATTTGGCTTGACAGTCACGGTTATCATTTGTTACTGTTTGCTAAAACTCTTCGAACCTGTTCTGTCTCAAACTGGGCGCTATGTTCGACTAGAGTCAGTACGCTCGTCTTTGCCAGGAGCTTTCTTGGGCACTGTTTCCTCTACTAGCCCCAGTTTGTGGTTGTTCTCCTAAGTTAACCGTGTCACTACTGTATTCGAATCTGGGGATGTATCTGATAACAGAGAGTGAGAAGACACTGTTCAAAAACTTTTGAAATGAGGAAACTATAACGATGGCGGGTGGAGGGAGAAACAGTTTAGACAGGAATAGGGCAAACAGACTCAGCAGGAACCTGGTAAAGTCTTTCATGACTTGAGGTGACAAGTTGTTTGGAAATTTGTGATAAGATCTTATGGGACCAAACTGCTGAGGTCATCGGTCCCTAAGCTTACACACTACTTACTCTAACTTACGCTAAGGCGGGGCAGGGTGGGGGGGGGGGGGGGGGGCGGAGCCGTGCGAACCGCGCAGCACGCGATAGACCTCGCGGCTACCCCCCGCGGCTGACCAGTTTCTGTGTGATGACCTACTGCAGACTGACGAGAGGAAGGAGGAATAGGGTTTAACACCACTCCGATGGAGAGGTCATTAGAGACAAACTAGAGTCATGGAGCGATGTGGAACAAAATTGCCCTCTTCTTTTCCAATGAAACCATCCCGGAATTTGATTAATGCGGTTAAAGGAAAACTTAAACTGGACCGTCAGATGGAGTTTAAAATCCCATGTTTGTTGAATGCTAGTTCGCGTCTTAACCACTGAGCCACCAATGGAGCTGGGACTCACGTAACTGCGCTGCAGATGTGACTTTCATGACATATGTTATTAGCCACACTTGTAAAGAATCTCTTTTAGGACGAAATGCCACGGGAGAAGGCATTAAGTAAGGTGATGTTGTTGTTGTGCTCTATATTGTACACACTGTCTGCGCAGGAAATACGAAGTGTAACTTTTGAAAATGAGTGAAATATAGTTTTCAGGTTTTCTGAAATCAACATCTGACAGGAAAAAACCGGCTTAGTGCATTTTTGGAAATAAACAAAAGGAACCTATTCTTACTGTGTTGTGTTCACCTAAAAGATCGACCTACGAAGATTAATGTAGCTAAAGCTTTTTAGTGATGATTCAGAATCAAGTTTGAGATATCCTGTGCTGATGATTTTAAATGACCATAATAGCTACATGACACTGTTAAACTGACAGCGTTACCTTACTGATTACACAGAACACAGCCGTACGAAGTAACTTTTAGTTTACTTAAAACGATTTGTTTAAAATAGGGGTGTGATCTATAAACGAAAAGCAACACGGCTACGAAAATCACTCCGTATTACTAAGCAGTCCTCTTCAACAAAGCTTACTGCAGGGTGGCAACCAATAATGCCTCTGCCTCAGAAATTAGTACCGCCGAAATACAGCCTTTTAACCTTTTGAGTCACAGCACTATGTGAAACAACACAATTCTAAAATATTTCACATAGTTAGCCCTTATCATAGATGTAAGCAACGAATACAAGAACAAACTGGTAAAAAGTAAGCAATCGATTGTTTAAAGATGTGGCTGCACTTTGGAATATAAACGTACAATTTTTCACGAAATTTTCACAAAATTCGCAAACAGTAAACAAAGAGTCGCTTTCAGAAAGTCATTTCACCTTTGAGCCGCTGGGACATACAGGTTTCGACCACCCTTCATTTCATGCGATAGCGGTGAAAGCAAATTCGCAACTTTTTCTGGACGAAATCGCACACCTCGTAATTTCTAAGAACTCATGACGCCTAAAACAAATTTTAGTCCTAAATAACAAACAAAAATTGATCTAAAATTTCATAAATGTTGTATCACAACTACACACTGTCCCAGTGACTTCATTTCCATAGCACTCATAACAGCAGTAGTAAAAACACAAATTACTTTACAATAACTTAGGTGAACTTTACTGTCACTGTCAGCGATATTCTCAATATGACCACTATGAAAACAAAACCGCATGTCAGAACCTCCTGTTATCATCTAGCACAATCTCCGAGGTGACTGTTGGTGTGAACGCTATAAGCGATTGCTGCAACACAATACATTCGAGGAAGTACCTCAGCGTGCCACTAGAAGTCTCTGTCTTGCAACAGCTTTGGTGATTTTATGCTAAAGGCAATGGCACTTAAATTATTAAGATTGTGATTGCAGGCGGGAATCACTGGGGCTTAAAGGGTAAACACAAATATTTTTACCGATGACGACTTTAGTACTATAGACGTAAGATTTGCACGCTAAACAAAAACACAGGAAAGAACAGGGTTAATATGTGGCTTTCGTTGTAAACCATAATATGCAACTTCTAAGATCTTGTTCCAGTGAGACCTACGCTAAGGCCAAAGTAGGCTTTGAGGGAAATAGGAATCTGTTTCTATTAGGTGATGAAAAGAAAAAAAAGAACTGAAAAAAGGAACTTCTGTCTTCAAAGGCTTTCCTCAAAGAGGCATCCAAGTGTGTTGCAAAATTAATATTAAGAAATGTGACATTTAAATAAAGGTAACTGTCACTAAACATAATAAGAACTTATTCTGAGAGTCAGATGAACATGAATCAATAAACGAAACTCAGTGATATGATGATGAAATGGATTAATTGCGTACTTAAGTATATGAGACAGAAATTAAAGAGTTCAGGCAGCCACTGTGTACAACATAAGATAATATACTCGCATGTAAAAGAAATATACAGTTATTTAAATGATACATAAGCAAGACCTATCAGAAGTAGCTTATTAACGCTTACAGGATGTAGAAAATGTTACTAGAGAGTTTAATAGCGTGGCCCTTGTGAGTAAAATACATAAATTTCAGTTGAAAATCGAAAATAAATATTCTATGTAATATGCACTGTGTCAGGAATAAATAGAAAGGTCGTTTTCAATTTACTGAGTTGAGAGAATAAACTCGGTTGTAATATTTTTGGAATATGAAAAATATTCAATTGATATGTTTTGTCTGTTGTTGGAAAAGTAAATGAATTCTTTTTGCACCACACCAGCTCCATGGTTTCTCACAGAACGCCTTTTTTTATGGGTACGAGAGAATGGAAAAGATATTTAGGTAATAATTATGAAGGCCGCCCACTGTTTATAAAATAATAAAAACGTCTAAATATTGGTAACTGTTGCTCCGGCGGACGAACTTCTATCATATATAATTTGGGTTTTTCCGTAGTTGTGAACTTTCTATTGAACAAAATATTGCTTACCGTTTTGTAACTTCCACTGAATGCCAAGTCATCTGAAGTCACACGAACTTTAATTGAATTTGGTTATACGTTTTATCACAAAGAAACCGCACAACGGAAAAGTAAGACTCGGACTTCAGATCGACCGATCAGGGAATGAACTTTACTGAATGGTTCCTCGTATCTTTCTCTTAAAGGGTAAATGATTCTAATGACCACAGGAGGTGGAATTGCGTGCTGGAACGCACATATGAGAAGAGTTTACGAACTACGTTGATTCCAGATTGATATTTTTTCGCAAACTGGGGCGTATTCTTCAACTTCAGAAAACATTTAACACGCATAAAATCCCAACACAATGGTTACGTATGGGGAAATTCTTTGTCATTATATTAATCATCATTATTCAGTGAGAATTAGTTTGACAAGAGAATGCAATATGGTTTCTCTTGTGCTCACGCACAAAGATTCAAACATTCACAGAATAACCGAAGGTAAAATTAACCATTTTCTAGTATAGGCTGAGTCACCGAAACTAGCTTGTGACTCGGAGCGTGATCGGACCCATCTGAATCTAGTTAACAGATAGCAAAGTTGCCACTCACGAGAACCGTAAAATGCTTCTGAGAAATGGCTTTAAAAATTATAGGATATTCCTATAGTAAAAAACGGAACATAGTCCTATCCAAAATCACCTTTCTAAGTGCACACAAAAGCGGCACTCACCAGAACCCTGCGTAGCGACTGTTGCTCTACACAAAATCGAACATGCCTCGACTCCGTGGACAGAGACAAAATAAACTGGAAGGGGGCGAAATTAACAATCAACAAGGAGGGTTTTTTAGTGGTACTGGGCATCTTCTTCAACCAGAAGGTTGGAGAAACAGTGCCTGGTCCCTTCGCTCAAAATTTTTATCGCTTCGATGTCTAAAATTTGCACTCGCGGTTGCCTTGCTTGTGGGTCTGAGGGAACCACTCACGAGGTGTTTAGCGTTAAGAAAGTCCGGGCAGGTAAACGTCCCGTCAGTCTGGCGCCCAAAGTCAACTTCGATAAATTAAACTCTACGACCATTCCCAGGCCCTGCTGCATAGCTGAATCAAGGAAGTCCAACTGAAGTCACCAATGCGCAAGTGTTTGCAGCTATACCCACATTCATACAAACAAGTAATAATGCCTGCTTAGTAAAGATGGTTAAAGGTTCACGGTCTGCTGAATATCAGAAGTAATGAAAAGGAACATAGAGACAACCAATTCGGTTCCCAGCGTGGTGTTCCCCGTGGGATGGTAAAAATGTGAGAAAAGATGGGCATTGAAACGACACTGCAGAACTTGACAACATTAAAAAATCACAATGTATTGGCCGCCACCTTTCAATTAAGTCTCTAAAATTTAAGGATTCGCTTGGTTACGATTTGCGGACCAATCAGAATCAAGCTAAAGCAGAGAGCCATTCTGCTTGTTATATGACAGCCGCTTCCACGTTTGCGTGCACGTGTAAGCGCGAGTTAAGCGTTAGAACAATGTGTTGCACCGTTCAGGGTGTCCGAAAAGTCCCCGTACACTTCGTGACTTCATATAATTGCCGAAGTAAATAGTTGTTTTATTGGTATCCTGCCTCTGAAGCTAACGAAAAGCATTGTTGCAAGTATTGCTTTGTTTCAGTTATCTTGGCTGATGTGAACTGACACATACTGTTGAGGAGAGATTAGTGGCGAGTCTGTTCCTGGAAATGGAACAAAGAACACATTGACACCGGTGTGTCAGACCCACCATACTTGCTCCGGACACTGCGAGAGGGCTGTACAAGCAATGATCACACGCACGGCACAGCGGACACACCAGGAACCGCGGTGTTGGCCGTCGAATGGCGCTAGCTGCGCAGCATTTGTGCACCGCCGCCGTCAGTGTCAGCCAGTTTGCCGTGGCATACGGAGCTCCATCGCAGTCTTTAACACTGGTAGCATGCCGCGACAGCGTGGACGTGAACCGTATGTGCAGTTGACGAACTTTGAGCGAGGGCGTATAGTGGGCATGCGGGAGACCGGGTGGACGTACCGCCGAATTGCTCAACACGTGGGGCGCGAGGTCTCCACAGTACATCGATGTTGTCGCCAGTGGTCGGCGGAAGGTGCACGTGCCCGTCGACCTGGGACCGGACCGCAGCGACACACGGATGCACGCCAAGACCGTAGGATCCTACGCAGTGCCATAGGGGACCGCACCGCCACTTTCCAGCAAATTAGGGACACTGTTGCTCCTGGGGTATCGGCGGGGACCATTCGCAACCGTCTCCATGAAGCTGGGCTACGGTCCCGCACATTGTTAGGCCGTCTTCCGCTCACGCCCCAACATCGTGCAGCCCGCCTCCAGCGGTGTCGCGACAGGCGTGAATGGAGGGACGAATGGAGACGTGTCGTCTTCAGCGATGAGAGTCGCTTCTGCCTTGGTGCCAATGATGGTCGTATGCGTGTTTGGCGCCGTGCAGGTGAGCGCCACAATCAGGACTGCATACGACCGAGGCACACAGGGCCAACACCCGGCATCATGGTGTGGGGAGCGATCTCCTACACTGGCCGTACACCTCTGGTGATCGTCGAGGGGACACTGAATAGTGCACGGTACATCCAAACCGTCATCGAACCCATCGTTCTACCATTCCTAGACCGTCAAGGGAACTTGCTGTTCCAACAGGACAATGCACGTCGGCATGTATCCTGTGCCACCCAACGTGCTCTAGAAGGTGTAAGTCAACTACTCTGGCCAGCAAGATCTCCGGATCTGTCCCCCATTGAGCATGTTTGGGACTGTATGAAGCGTCGTCTCACGCGGTCTGCACGTCCAGCACGAACGCTGGTCCAACTGAGGCGCCAGGTGGAAATAGCATGGCAAGCCGTTCCACAGGACTACATCCAGCATCTCTACGATCGTCTCCATGGCAGAATAGCAGCCTGCATTGCTGCGAAAGGTGGATATACACTGTACTAGTGCCGACATTGTGCATGCTCTGTTGCCTGTGTCTATGTGCCTGTGGTTCTGTCAGTGTGATCATGTGATGTATCTGACCCCAGGAATGTGTCAATAAAGTTTCCCCTTCCTGGGACAGTGAATTCACGGTGTTCTTATTTCAATTTCCAGGAGTGTAAATTTAACAATACAAATTTATACATGGAAAATACTGCTATGACATGAACATCATTAAGCCTCAATAATGTAAAATTATTTGTTACGTTAACAACCATTGAGCCCTATAGTCACTAACCGGTCTCACCGTGCCCTGGCCGCGCGGGATTAGCCGAGCGGTCTGGGGCGCTGCACTCATGGACTGTTCGCCTGGCCCCGGCGGCGATTCGAGTCCTCCCTCGGGCATGGGTGTGTGTGTTTGTCCTCAGGATAATTTAGGTTAAGTAGTGTGTAAGCTTCGGGACTGACGACCTTAGTAGTTAAGTCCCGTAAGATTTCACACACATTTTTTTCACCGTGTCCTGTGGCTTAGGCACCGCAAATACAGGAGTACCGGGACTTGGATGACCTAATAATTCCGTCACGTAAACTCTCGTCTATAGCCACCTCCAACTGTCTCATTCTAGATGGACGAATCTGCATGGGGGATGCCACACCGGAATGTTGTCTGTTATTCAATTTCTTGCTGTGGCCTTTTAACGTCACCTAAGCATATATCTAAATCCTTCACATAAATCAACAATCTATTTCCTCTGTTTGGCAGGTAAATGTTCAAGATCTTAGGTCCGAATATTCGGTATCGGCTGATTTAGTAACTTGGTTTTGACGTTCTGATCTTTTACTCACCAAACGCTTACAGAGTTTAAAGACCTTCCGGTGTGCAAACTCAAAATAAAACTTTCTCTGATTCCACTGAGAAACTAACTCAACCTTACGGATGAAGTCAGTACCTGTAAATGCCGACACAGATTAATTACGGGCCATCTTAACTGGGAATTTCCACATAAAATCAGCACTTAAAATCTTAACTTCAGAAGCGGCCAAAATCCGCAACTCTGCGGAACTGGCCAGCTTACAAGACCACACAGGAACTTACATTGCTCACGAAATTTGGAAATCCAATCTTCACCGATCAAAGAAACAGAACTTCCCGTATCGAAAAGGCCACAAACGGGCTCCTCATTTATAGTCAAACATACAAAGGAGGCCCGACCAATAGGAATAGCAATATTTTCGTGATTACCCGCCGATGTGCTGTCAACTATTCGTTAATTTTTCAGCCTTGTACAATTCCTTGTTAAGCGACCATTTTTTTTGACACGTAAAACATTTTATTGCTAATGAATCCGGGCCCTGGCTTTGGTTGCTGTCTTCAGCCTTCGGCCATCTAGTACGAAAGCCCTCCTCCAATTTTTCGTCAGGTTGCCATACAGCTTGCACGAATTGCCATCTCTTGTAACTTACAGAGGCTTTGTGGCCGATCATAGAAAAGCACCCTGGAGGGGTGACAAGGATGCATGACTTAAGGACATATTCAGCAATTTGCCCCTCTCTTCAATCTAAATACAAACGTTTAGCGCTATCTTTGATTCTCTTAGTGTGTCCTTCATATCGTTGTCTTTACCGATTAGCCAGTGCGAGAATGGGCACTCAAATAATATCCAAAAATTAGCTCCCAAAATGCTTAAAAGACGGTTTCCGCCGCATGGCCTCGGGAAAAGCGTGCCCCAAGCTCCTGCGCACTATGGGGCTCAGCAACTGATAACAATGTTGACTTGAGGGTGTTGTATTCTACCTGATCATCAAATATGGGTTGCCTAGGAAACCTGCTTCTCAAATCGCTAGACAACAATTCAAGCAAATCGGATTCATGACAATACATAACTTTGAGACATACATAGATGTGTCGCAAGCAAATGGCGACAGACAATTAAGAAGTCTCTTCAGTACACACAGTTCATAATACAAATGAAGTAATACAGTGGGTGCTTCTATCCCGATCGCTGGTCTTGACGCTTCTGTAGAACTTGTAGAACTGGCTGCAGCCAGGCGGCGCGGCGCTTATGTCCTCTTCACGTAGAGGGCGCTGCCGTCGCGTTGTCGCCCTGGAGAGGGGTTGGTAAGCGTGCGATTGGCTGACGTCTTCTCACAGCCCTCTCTGCTCTAACGTTTCCTCCTGGCGTGCCGGCGCTTGACATTATGCCGGAACAGAGGGCATGCTTAATTCACTTTGGGCAAATTCCCCCACCATTGGTTCGCACTAGTAAATCACTCAGCTGTTCAGACAGTACGAGCATTTTCATATGGAGTTGGACAGTGTGACGCTGCACATTCCAGACTATTGGCCCTGCCACTACTGTAAAGGCTGCTGCACATCTTTGGGAACCTTAATATATTTGTATTGCTACCCTACATACAACCCTCCATTGTGGTTGCACCTATGGTACAGCTGTCTGTGTCGCTGAGCATGGATGCTACCTCATCTTGGCAATGTCTGAGGTTCTTGGGGCCAATCAGACATATGTGTGTGCATTATAATCACATATGCACTTGTTCAACATCTCCTCCTAGACCTCTGGGTCGATTTCAACCACACATGGTACACCTATTACTCACTATCTGGAAAGAAATACTGTTGGATAAAAACCATTAATCTCACATTGGTGTTGGGCTGATAATGGGGTGATAGACAAAAAGAGAGACAAGATGGTGAGATGGACAGACCGAGAGGGCCTGTTTTGTGGAGATGGACAAAGATGGCGCGAAGAGATGGACAGAGAGAAGGGGAGGAGGAGATGGACAGAGAGAGATGGCAGGAGGAGATGGAGAGAGAGAGGAGGAGAAGTAGATGGACAAATACAGGTGAGAAGAAGGGAAAGTGTGGGGATCAGTTATAAGACAGAGAGAGGTCATTGGCAGGTGGAGATGGGATAGGATGTGGGGAGGTAGGTGGAAGAGGAACAGGTTATGAGGATGTAGGTGGAAGAGGTAATTGATGCGAGGAAGGAGGTGGAAAAGGTAAACGGTGTGATGAAGCCCGTGGAAGAGGGGAGAGAGGAATAGATGGTGGGGGAGGTAGATTAGGTGACAGATTTAAATTTTTCATGATTGCACAGTACCGCAGTGAAGGTTCCACTGTGGCTTCGCTCCCCAGTGTGTGTGTGAGTGTGTGTGTGTGTGTGTGTGTGTGTGTGTGTGTGAAGGGGGGATGTGGTGCAAAGACAGTGACATACCAGCGCCTGAAGCAATTTCTGAAAAACTTGCCCCATGTATCACGTGAGACCCCCCAGTCGCATCGATGACTGACATTTTAAGTGCAAAATGTATGGTTGCATAAAGTCGTACCTTAAGGATACCTGGAGCAACTGAACAAATTTGGTATATAAATGACTCATTCTTTGTATAAAAGTGGTACGGAACCAAGAGACTACTGATAGCCCTAGGGATGGGTATGAGAAGAGATGGACATGCAAAAACATTGTAAAGCAGTCTATTGGTATTTCTTTGCTGCATTTGGTTGACCTGGAACATTTAAAAAATATGAAGTTCAATTGTCTCTTACGTGTGCTATTGAGTGTATCAACCGGCTTGCGAGAATGAGCATCGTAGCGAGCCAGTATTTTCGCCAACGTGTTTCGGGACTTAAGAGCAAGCCATAGGCCTGAATACCATAGACAAACTTAACGTCCTCTCTGTGGTCGTACGGAGTAAAACAGCAGAGATTCAGACATATATATATGCGACAAACGCTAGCTAACGTTATTTGTAATATAAAGAATAACTATCTTTGTGACTTGATAGGCAGTCATGCATCAGGATCGCTCTCCAACGCTTCCGTGAAACAGTGAAAGATGATACTATGTGACTTGGAATTGTCGAATGATAAGTGTACTTTTAAGTACGCGTCTACAGTGGACCTTTAGTTGTTACACTAAGTAATTTCTGTAAGCGTGAACGTTTGATGACAATGGAAATTTAGAAGACTGGCGCGCTTTGGTAAGCTCGGGAGAGGTTCTATTCCTGTTCATCCGGAAGAAGTATTTCATATAAAAAAGTATTTCATATGAAAAGTATTTCATATGGTACTCATTGCACCCCTTTTGAAACTACTTATAGCCGAAATATTTCATGAGCGTCAGCTATTGTTATTAGACTGCGCGAACACGGCATATGAGTAAAGAGAACAGGAACGCTGAAGGCGATCACAACGTTGAGTTCTCTTAGCAAAGAACGATAAATAAGCTAAAGTTACTAAAAAAGAGAAGCATCTTCTGTTTCGTGAAAAGCAACTTTTCTAGACAAAAAATAATTTCACTGAACAATAAAAAAACAGTTCAGTGTTATCACATACAGATAACGAAGGCCTGACTAAGACAACTCAATATTAAAATATGCTCTGAAGTACGCGAAAATTACATTCTCTGGTTCTATTTGCAGTATGGTCGTGAATAATGTTTCGTAGTGACGGTTTAATGAAGATCAGCGGTATGCATTTCACAGCAACTTTTACAACGGAATGTTCTTGGAAGTATTACACAGATCACAGCAACAAGAAAGCAGCCTTTTTCTTTTATTTCGGGACTACATCCCTACCCACCACCACCGCAACCACCCCCACAACACACGGGGGTAGGCGAGAGGGAGGGGGAAGGGGGAATGTGAGAGTAGAAGCTTGATGCCTTGTAGCCATTAATGTTTCAACAGTGCGATTAATATTGGATAGCTGGATAGTGCACACTGCGTGTGTCATGGAACAACGTCTGAATCTTCCAGTGTACGTAGTTTGCACCGCGGAAGTCTCTCCTCTTAACCGACTGCCTCTAAAATCGTTGCGGATCCCTTGTAGCACCTCTTCTGTGGTGACCGCAAAGCCACAGTGGACGCCCGTCGAGCATTTCGGTTTACTGCCTGGAGCGTTTACGAGCCGCAGCCGAAGGCCGGTGACTTTTACGTTGCTAGAGTTGCGACCCTTAGCTCCACAGAGCAGTCGAGAGTATTTTGTTGGCCAGATGTGCTGTAGGGGCTCCTTGCCCTGAGGAGTCAGTAAGCAACCGTGTTGCGGCTTCGAGAAACGATGTGAAATTAAGTTAGGAAAGTGAGTAAAATGTCCAGTAGCAGGGAAGTCTGGTAACTGTAGGAATTGTTAATACCTTCCTTTCGTGTTTGCGCCAGATTCCCTGCTAGGATATTGCTCTTATTTCAGTTTAGAGTATTATTTATGTATGGATCTTTCGATTATTTAGCTTGAAACAGTAAGCAATTCTGCTATGCTCTCTTCCTGACGTGGGACACAGCAGTCTTCAAACGATGAATAAACACCCATAGCACACCGACGGACACTTCCAAGACACGATTGATCGCGAAGCCCACTGAGTCGTCAATTGATGTTTCAATTGAAGGTTAGGGGAGAAAGACTACATTCCTGTCTTAAACGTTCTTTTAATCCTATTATTTCGTTTTTTATCTACCATTATTACTGTTCCCTCTTGGTTCTTGTACATATAGAGCATTACATGTCTTTCCCTATAGCTCACACCTGCTTTTCCGAGAATTTCGAACAGATTCCACTACTTTACGCTGTCGACCGCTAAAAAATGTAATGATCGTGTGGCATTACTGGCCGGGAGGCCCCATCTGGGTAAGTGGAGCCGCCGAGTCCGAAACTTACGAGGCGTGTTTTTTAAGTAAGTACCGTTTAAAGTTTAAAAAAAGTGGAGCTAAGATATCTCAATAATTTTATTTTTACATGAAAGCCTGTACCTTAATCTACTTTTCTACATAATTTCCGTCCATATTGAGGCACTTGTCATAACGTTGTATTAGTTTTTGAATACCCTCCTCATAGAAGTCTGCCACCTGACTTGTTAACCACTGCATCACCACTGTTTTGACTTCGTCATCGTCTTGAAGACGCTGACCGCCCAGGTGTTTCTTCAAGTGCAGGAACAGATGGTAGTCACTGGGTGCAAGATCGGGGCTGTACGGAGGTCAGATTCACCCAGAGAAGCCAAGTTTAAGCAAACAATATCTGCCCGGAAAATCACGTAAACAGTTTTTTGGGACAGAAAAGGAGTACTGCTTGTGGAATTCCTGCCTCGCAATGAGACAATCAATGCAGCAGCTTACTGTGAGACATTGCACAATCTGCGCCGTTCAATTCAGAACAAAAGACGTGACAAGTTGAGCAAGGGTATCGTTTTGCTGCAAGACAATGCCCGTCCGCATGTGGCGAATCAGACCAAAGATCTCATCACATCTTTTCGATGGGAAACTCTAGATCATCCTCCGTACAGCCCCGATCTTGCACCCAGTGACTACTATCTGTTCCTGCACTTGATGAAACATCTAGGCGGTCAGCGTCTTCAACACGATGACGAAGTCAAAAACAGTGGTGATGCAGTGATTAACAAATCAGGCGGCAGACTCCAATGAGGAGGGTATTCAAAAACTGGTACAACGTTATGACAAGTGCCTCAATATTGACGGAAATTATGTAGAAAAGTAGAGTAAGGTACAGGCTTTTATGTAAAAATAAAATTATTGAGATGTCTTAGGACGTCTTCTTAATTTCAAAACGGTACTTACTTAAAAAAACACGCCTAGTATATCAGTCGATGCCACATTGGGCGACTCGCGTGCCGGTGATGAGAATGAAATGAGGTTGAAGACCCTCTGACCGAACACGCTGAGCTACCGTGTCGGCTCAGCTAAGCACTGGCTACCACTTTTCTAGGTAGACAACTCCTATGACGGTCTCTTGATTTTTTGTAAGTCTTGTTGTAAGCGTATTGTCATATCGCTGGCTTGGTTGCGGAGTATCTCTGCGAGCGGCTGCATTGCAGAGTCGAGCACGGGACACTGAGCTCTCCACGGGAAAGGTATTATTATCGAAGTTCTAGTGTTGCTGCAAGTACTGTTACTGTAAAGTAATGAGATGTGGAAGTGGATTTAGTGAAAAGTCCGTACAGAAATAATTAAGTATGAGCAGTGTAGCTGATAGCGTATTTGAGTATCTGTCCGTTTGCGTGTAGTACCGTACAACATCAATCATCCGCGTTGTGTTCGGCCACCTAGAATGAAATTAATGTGAATCAGTAAAATAGTTTACGCAAAGGAGAGCAATCAAGTGACAGTGTCTTGTAGCGAGCTAGAGAACATGCGTTCGGTCATCGCGGACCGCTACAGCCGCAGGTTCGAATCCTGCCTCGTGCATGGATGTGTGTGATGTCTTAGGTTAGTTAGGTTTAAGTAGCTGTATGTTCTAGGGGACTGATGACCTCAGATGTTAAGTCCCATAGTGCTCAGAGCCATTTGAACAATTTTTTGGCCATCGCCGCTCCGCATCATCAACAATCATCCTCGTCGCGACGGTTACGCGCACGCTCGTACGAGTGAGAACTGTGAACTGTTAATTAACTTTTATGAAGAGCGTTATATAACTGCAGGTGTCGAGAAGGACTGGTACGAGATGTCTGTGTGTACGTGACGAGCGTAAGAACTTTCGTTTGACCATTCGGCTTCCGCGTCATCGACAATCACCCGCGTCGTATCGGTTACGCGTACGCTCGTCCAAGTAATAATTGTGGAAAGATAATCGTTATCATTGCCTGTTTATCTATCACAGAAGGTTCGGCTAAGACTGTGAAATATGTGTGATGGCGTGAAGTACAATAGTGACAGACATTAGCATCGTCAAGAATACTGTACAATAAGGGAATAATAATGAAGGCCTCTCATCAAATTAGCAAGAATGTTAATTGGCACCAACACTTACGACTTAGAGTGTAAACAGTCGAACCTGTGATTTTCTTATCGTCTCAGAATATAATTGTTCTTACCATAGGACTGTGTTATGTTTAGTGTTGCATGGCCTTCCTAAGCCCGCTTTCATGTTTATATGCATAATTTCATGCAAGCCAGCAGCAGTGTGGAGCAGAAATAATACGACTGCAGCGGGAGTACCAGGTACGTGGCGTGGACAGGGCGCACGGTCAAAGCTAGGACAGTTTAAGGACCCCCAACCAGTTGTACACGCCCGGGCGTGTTGCGTTGTTTCCACCATCAACTGCAAAGACAGAAGTTACTTCTCTGGTGCTTTCTCCTTTCCTAAAGCAAAACTGTTCGTCATCTAATACATATTCAATTTTTTCTATTATTCCGTACTTTATTCTTGTCAGCAGTTTCTATGTACTAGCAGTTAAGCAGAGTGTGCGATAGGTCTCGCAGTTATCTACCTTTTTCGGTCTTCAGGTTTCTGTGAACGATATTTTTCTGAAAGACTGATGGTACGTCACCGTTCTCATATATTCTATAAACCAATCTGAGTAGTCTTTGGACAGAAGCGGAATCAAAGTTCGGTTCTCGGGGGGAGGGTTGCAGTTTGTTTCAGCCCCACCGCCTTTACAAATCCAACATACTGTCGACAACCCTTGTAACATACCATATATGCATATGACTAATAATTATTAATAATTTAATATATAATACATTTTAATTTAATAAAAAGGAAAAAAGAAAAATGCGCGGTCAGGCCTTGAAGACCATGGGATCGTCGACCGACCGCCGTGTCATTCTTCGTCTTTCATCATCGGATGATGTGTTGAGAGGCGTGGGACCGGCAGACCGCCCCCCCCCCCCCCCCCCCCGGCCGTTGTCCACGTCCCCCTATTGGAGCCGCTACCCTTCAGATAGGTGGCTCCTCAGTAGGCGGCACGAAGCTGAGTGCAGACCAGTCCAAGCCTCCCAACAAGGAAAAACCCCTTGGAGTCCCGAGAATCGAATCAGAGACCTCCACAAGAGGGTCTGTCGCGTTGACCACTCGGCCACAGAAGAGAACTTTTAAGTATAATAATAATAATTTGTTTCTATCAGTGCTTAGTTACAAGAATTTCAAATAAATTGAAATTCAGGTAAATATAGTATTTGAAAAGTATCCATCTGAAAATTTGAGAAATACAGGTATCATAGAGTTGGTTTAAGAACTATAATAGCAACAAACTCATATAACTTTGACGTTGTAATTTACATAATGTAAAATCGATGTCTCCTCCATAAACCACGGACCTAGTAAAGGTGGGATGGCTTGAGTGACTCAGCAATACGTATCGCCGTCCATAGGGGCAACAACATCTGTGGAAAGGCCAGACAAACGTGTAGTTTCTGAAGAGGGGTAGCAGCCTTTTCAGTAACTGCAGGGACAACATGCTGAATGATTGACTGATCTGGCCTTGTAACATCAACCAACATGGCCTTGCTGTGCTGGTGCTGCAAGCGACTGAGAGCATGAAGAAACTACAATCGTTATCTTCCCTGTGGGCATGCTGCTCCTCTGTATTATTATGACGGCATCCTCTTGGATGAAATATTTCGGAGGTAAAATACTCGCCCATTCACGTTTCCAGTAGAGGATGTAGTCAGCAGGAGAAACAAAACTGGTGTTCTACGGGTCGGAGCGTGGAGTGTAAAATCGCTTAATCGGTTAAAGAGGTTAGAAAATTTAAAAAGGCAACTTGATAGGTTGTAGTTATACTTAGTGGAAGTTAGTGAAGTGCGGTAACGAGAAGAATACAACATTGCTTCTGGTCAGATGAATACAAGGCTATAAATACAAATTCAGATTGGAGTAATGCAAGAGTGTGTCTAATAATGAATAAGCAAATAGGAATGGGGACAGTCTGCTATGAATAACATATTAAATGTACACTCCTGGAAATGGAAAAAAGAACACATTGACACCGGTGTGTCAGACCCACCATACTTGCTCCGGACACTGCGAGAGGGCTGTACAAGCAATGATCACACGCACGGCACAGCGGACACACCAGGAACCGCGGTGTTGGCCGTCGAATGGCGCTAGCTGCGCAGCATTTGTGCACCGCCGCCGTCAGTGTCAGCCAGTTTGCCGTGGCATACGGAGCTCCATCGCAGTCTTTAACACTGGTAGCATGCCGCGACAGCGTGGACGTGAACCGTATGTGCAGTTGACGGACTTTGAGCGAGGGCGTATAGTGGGCATGCGGGAGGCCGGATGGACGTACCGCCGAATTGCTCAACACGTGGGGCGTGAGGTCTCCACAGTACGTCGATGTTGTCGCCAGTGGTCGGCGAAAGGTGCACGTGCCCGTCGACCTGGGACCGGACCGCAGCGACGCACGGATGCACGCCAAGACCGTAGGATCCTACGCGGTGCCGATGGGGGCCGAACCGCCACTTCCCAGCAAATTAGGGACACTGTTGCTCCTGGGGTATCGGCGAGGACCATTCGCAACCGTCTCCATGAAGCTGGGCTACGGTCCCGCACACCGTTAGGCCGTCTTCCGCTCACGCCCCAACATCGTGCAGCCCGCCTACAGTGGTGTCGCGACAGGCGTGAATGGAGGGACGAATGGAGACGTGTCGTCTTCAGCGATGAGAGTCGCTTCTGCCTTGGTGCCAATGATGGTCGTATGCGTGTTTGGCGCCGTGCAGGTGAGCGCCTCAATCAGGACTGCATACGACCGAGGAACACAGGGCCAACACCCGGCATCATGGTGTGGGGAGCGATCTCCTACACTGGCCGTACACCTCTGGTGATCGTCGAGGGGACACTGAATAGTGCACGGTACATCCAAACCGTCATCGAACCCATCGTTCTACCATTCCTAGACCGGCAAGGGAACTTGCTGTTCCAACAGGACAGTGCACGTCCGCATGTATCCTGTGCCACCCAACGTGCTCTAGAAGGTGTAAGTCAACTACCCTGGCCAGCAAGATCTCCGGATCTGTCCCCCATTGAGCATGTTTGGGACTGGATGAAGCGTCGTCTCACGCGGTCTTCACGTCCAGCACGAACGCTGGTCCAACTGAGGCGCCAGGTGGAAATGGCATGGCAAGCCGTTCCACAGGACTACATCCAGCATCTCTACGATCGTTTCCATGGGAGAATAGCAGCCTGCATTGCTGCGAAAGGTGGATATACACTGTACTAGTGCCGACATTGTGCATGCTCTGTTGCCTATGTCTATGTGCCTGTGGTTCTGTCAGTGTGATCATGTGATGTATCTGACCCCAGGAATGTGTCAGTAAAGTTTCCCCTTCCTGGGACAATGAATTCACGGTGTTCTTATTTCAATTTCCAGGAGTGTATTTTCATAGCCAAGATGGAGAGAAAGCCAAGACCCTCATTAGTAGTGCAAGCTTATATGAAAACCAGCTTCGCAAATGATACAGAGACTGGAATAATGCATGAAGATATAAAAGAAATTCTTCAGATAGTTAAGGGAGAGGAAAATTAAATTGTAATGGAGAATGGGAATTTGATAGTAGGAATAGGAAGAGAAGGAAAAATAGTAGAAGAATATGGAATAGGGGAGACGAATGGAAGATGAGTCTCCCTGGCAGAATTTTGCACAGAGCATAATTTAATCATTGCTGACTTCTGTAAGAAGACTGTATGCGTGGAAGAGACGTGGAGACACTGGAAGGTTTCAGACTGAGTAATAAGGCAGAGGTTTCCAGCGGCAGATTTGGACTCTGACTGTTATTAATTTGCTATGAAATATAAGTTAAAACTTAAGAAATTACAAGAAGGTAGGAATTCAAGGACCTCGACATGGATAAGTTGAAAGGATCAGATATGATTAAGAGTTTCAGAGAATGTATTAGGTAACTTTTGACCTAGAGAGGGCAAGAGAAAACATTAGAAGACGAATGAGTAGCTGAAATAGAGACGGTAGCAGACGATAAAAAGATTTTAAAAAGACAAGTCCTAGTGGAAATCTTTGAAAAACACAACGGATAATGATTTTAAATGAGGAAAGGAGAAACTTTAAAAATGCAGCAAATGAAGCATGCGAAAGGGAATATAGGAGTCTAAAAAATGAGATTAGTAGGAAGTGGAAAATGGCTAAGCAAGAATGGCAACAGGACAGAAGCAAGGTTGTGGAATCACGAATATGTAGATGAAAGACAGATACCGCGTATAGGAAGATTAAAGAGATCTTTGGAGAAAAGAGAAGCAACTATATGAATAAGAGAATGGAAAGGAACTTGAAGACAATATTATAGAAAAAGAAGCGGAAGTAAATGAAGATCAGGTCGGAGGTACGATACTGCTAGAAGAATGCGACAGAGTACTGAGAGATGCAAGTTTAAACAAACGTTGATTCAGAATAATTGAGATCGTTGAGAGAACCAGTCATGACAGAACTGCTTCATGTCGCGTACAAAAGAATATACGAATATGAGACAGACTTCAGACTTCAAGAAGAAGGTAGTGCAAGTAATTCCAATTCCAAAGAAAGACGGCACTGACAGATGTGAAATTACCGGATTTTCAGTTTAATAAAACATGCTTGCAAAATACTGACGCGAATTATTTGCAGAAGAATGGAAAAATTGATAGAAGCCTCCCTAGGGGAAGAACAATCTGGATACCGGAGAAATGTTGGAGCAGGTTAGGCAATACTGACCTTATTACGTATCTTACAGTATCGATTGAAGAAAGGCAAGCCTACGTTTATAGAATTTGTAGGCTTTGAGAAACCTTTTTATAATGTTGTCAGTGATGCACTCTTTGAAACTCTGAAGATAGCAGGAATGAAATACAGGGAACGAAAGGTGATATGCAGCTGGTGTAGAAACCAGACTGCAATTATAAGAATCTAAGGACGAGGGCAAGAAGCAGTAGTTGAGAAAGGAGTGAGACAGGGTTGTAGACCATCCCGGATGCTATTCAATCAGTACATTAAAGGAACGAAGGGAAAATTCGTAGAAGGTATTAAAGTTCATGGAGAAGAAACAAAAACTTTTAGGTTTCGCAGAGACATTGAAATTCTGTCAGAGACTGCAAAAGATTTCGATAAGCAGCTGAACGGAATAGATAATGTGAGGAAAAGCGATTATAAGATGAACACAAACAAATGTGAAACAAGAATAACGCAACGTAATCGAATTAAATTAGGCGATGCTGACGGAATTAGATTAGGGAATAATACAAAAATGGTTCATATGGCTCTAAGCACTATGGGAATTAACATCTGAGGTCACTAGTCCCCTAGACTTAGAACTACTTGAACCTAACTAACCTAAGGGCATCACACACATCCATACCCGAGGCAGTATTCCAACCTGCGACCGTAGCAGCAGCGCGGTTCCGGACTGAAGCACCTAGAACCGTTCGACCACAACGGCCGGCCTGAATGAGACACTAGAAGTAGTAGATGAGTTCTGCGGTTTAGGAAACAATATAAATGATGATAGTCGAAGATGATAGGATATAAACTGCAGGCTGGTTGTAGAAAGGAAAGCATTTCTGAAAAATAGCAAGAAAAATCGAACATAGGTTTAAGTGTTAGGGTGTATTTACTAAATATATTTGTCTGGATTGAACCCTTGTACGGAAGTGAACCGCAGACGATAAGTCGTTGAGACAAGAAGAGAATAAAAGCTTTTGAAATATGTTTTGTGGAAGAATGCTGAAGATTAGACGGGTAAATCGTGTAACTAATGAAGAGGTACTGAATCTAAATATGAGGAAAACAAGTTTACTGCTCAACTAGTTTAAAATAAGGTATCCGTTGACAGTATCACAAAACAGGACTGTGGACCTATTTTCGGATAGTGTAAATGATTGTGTAATCAAGTAATGACCTAATCTCGTTTTTTACACTGAATGAACTTAAGTGTATTACTTAACAGAAATTGGAATCCTAAGGTGAAAGGAACGAAATTAAATTTACGGTGCCAGGAAAGGTACACTCGTATACCAGCCCTGCTCCGTTTCTCATGCAAGCAAGAAGCAGGATCAAGAAAAATAAGTATCATTCTCTGACATTCAATAAAAGTGGTATAAGTATATAGCAAAATTGTTGTTGATTAATGAGCAAGCATGGACTCAGGAAAACACTGTTGTTGTTGTTGTTGTCTTCAGTCCTGAGACTGGTTTGATGCAGCTCTCCAGTAAAGCTGCATGTCCTCGGGAAAAATTACGGCTGTAGTTTCCCCTTGCTTTCAGCCGTTCGCAGTACCAGCACAGCAAGGCCGTTTTGGTTAATGTTGCAAGGCCAGATCAGTCAATCATCCAGACTGTTGCCCCTGCAACTACTGAAAAGGCTGCTGCCCCTCTTCAGGAACCACACGTTTGTCTGGCCTCTCAACAGATACCCCTCCGTTGTGGTTGCACCTACGGTACGGCCATCTGTATCGCTGAGGCACGCAAGCCTCCCCACCAACGGCAAGGTCCATGGTTCAAGGGGGGGAGGAAAACACTAAGCAGCTCGAAATCAGTGACTTGCCCAACGCAGGCAACTCGCGCGATGTTGTAGACAAACCATGTATAATACCAGCTGTGAACCGAAAACTTTTTCCGCATATTAGAAATAGGAGGCGAAAACAAGTGGTAAGTACATACTTGAATCCACAAACAAAACACATGAACGCTCTACATTTCAGAACAATAACTGATTGTTGATCTCGTATTAGAAGTGTGTCGCTGACCGCGTTGACCGACGGGTTCTGGGCGCTTCAGTCCGAAACCGCGCGATTGCTACGGTCGCAAGTTCGAATCCTGCCTCGAGCATGGACGTGTGTGATGTCCTTAGGTTAGTTAGGTTTAAGTAGTTCTAAGTTCTAGGGGACTGATGACGTCAGATGTTAAGTCCCATAGTGCTGAGAGCCATTTGAACCATTTAGAAGTGTGTCTCGGCGATCCCCCATGCTCCACATGCTGGAGTTGCATGTTTCTTCTCGTGAGAATGTTGACACCGCTGCACTGCCTTGGTCTATTATTTCTCTAAATAAAAAAAAATAATCTGAAATTCTCCTACCCGGTCTAACCTAACTGCGCGGGCGATCTTGTAAGGCAGTTCCTGAAACATTAACGTAATACTGTCTATATTTCTGATCTGTGAAAAGCAAAGAGCGTCATTCTTAGTGAAAGGCCCAAAAAGCAAATAAATTATTGCAGCCGTCTTGGAAAAGAAAATACGGCCAGGCCACGAAGCCAAGTTACTGCATTGGTCTTGGTTCGGGGATAGTATGTCTAATCCACGAAGAATAATATTCTTGGTTTGATAGCTTGTGGCACTACTCGAAGTAAGAAAGCGATCATCTTTCGCACCAAACAACACACTTCTGCAGAAGGACCACATAGCAAGTGATATTTGTCACTATCCACAACACTGCACTTACGGCACAGTCGGGGATTATCAATCATATGAATAACGTATAGGAGGGATTTTATAGCGCACACATCGCTGTATCTAGGGATACATGATACACTAAAAGTCGTACCACTGGCCACGTTGCTGTTGGTTGCCGACTCTCTACGGTATTTCTTGGCCGTCCTCGTGACATTAAGCGATATACATAGCATGCCCTTGCAAGCCTGGTGGTCGGTAGGTCCGTTTGTGCACACCTGAATTCGTCAAAGAAGTTCGAATGTGTTTAAACGACGGTGAGATGTGTGAGCCACCGCTACTGGCCCTAGTCGAGAGGGTGGTGCCACTTCCTCTATCAAGGTACCAATCAGACTTGAGACACGTCACATATAAAAACGAGAATAATAGAATGTAGTCGAATTAAATCGGGCGATGCTGCGGGAATTAGATTAGGAAATGAGACACTTAAAGTAGTAAATGAGTTTTGCTATTTGGGGAGCAAAATAACTGATGATGGTCGAAGTAGAGAGGATATAAAATGTAGACTGGCAATAGCAAGGAAAGCGTTTCTGAAGAAGAGAAATTTGTTAACATCGAGTATTAATTTAAATGTCTGTAAGTCGTTTCTGAAAGTATTTGTATGGAGTGTAGCCATGTATGGAAGTGAAACATGAACGATAAATAGTTTAGACAAGAAGAGAATAGAAGCTTTCGAAATGTGGTGCTACAGAAGAATGCTGAAGGTTAGATGGGTAGATCAGATAACTAAAGAGGAGGTATTGAATAGAACTGGGGAGAAGAGGAGTTTGTGGCACAACTTAACCAGAAGAAGGGATCGGTTGGTAGGACATGTTCTGAGGCATCAAGGGACCACTAATTTAGTATTGGAGGGCAGCGTGGAGGGTAAAAATCGCAGAGGGAGACCAAGAGAGGAATGCACTACACAGATTCAAAAGGATGTAGGTTGCAGTAAGTACTGGGAGATGAAGAAGCTTGCACAGGATAGAGTAGCATGGAGAGCTGCATCAAACCAGTCTCTGGACTGAAGACCACAACAACAACATAAATACGCATTATGAAGCCTGACACATTTCTTTCCACCCGTCCACATGGGTTCTGTTGCACCCTCGGCCGGCCGCGTCGTGCAATAAAATTGACGGAAGAGCCGGCTCTGTTCGTATTTCTCGGTGCGAGCGAGCAGCGAAACTTGCTGCTTATAGAGCGGAAACTACTGTACCGTTTCAACGGGTACCATTCACGGTCGGAAAATTTCGGGATTAATGAAGGGGAACAACGAAGATCGCAATGTTTATGTAATACGCAACAGAGGCTGGAGTGGAAGGAAGAATTAAGGCTATAGACCATAAAACAACGGATGGCGAAACCATGGATCCGGTTTCAATGACAATAGAAACGGTGCGCGAATGAACAACGGACGAAACGGAAGTGGAGGTCAGGCCGAGGAAACTGAGATTCGGAGACGGAACACAGGGCGAGGGGCGCGAGGAAATGACAACCAACGTCAATGACCTGTGGAAAATACTGAAGAGGCACGAAACACTTCTGAAACTAAACTCGGACCTAGCCTTATCAATGTTATTAGGCACGACGATCTTGAAGAGACGTTGCTGGAAGTTTCCTATTCTGAAGAAGCCACAGATAGCTGGATGGTCGGCGACAGCCAAATATAAGCATAGTAGCTTAAGTTTTGTTTAGTTATAATAGTGTTAAAGACAACGATCATTTCTTTAGATTTTTTGTGATTCAATATAGTAATTAGCATAGGAACTTCTCTTATTACTGCTAGTCTTAAGAGTTAGGCATTGTTAGAATTTCATTGTACATATTTCTTCGTCACATGGATCAAGTTTATAGATGCACAGATGGTCATCCCAGAGCTGACTAATTACTGTTGTTGAGAGTAGAAATGTGCCGATTTCACGACGGAAACTTGGTTGTTTATTTGAGTCCCATTTCACGTGGGGTAATATGTTCTCATAGCAGTTTGCACGGAACGACAGAATCAGGTGTCACAACAACGATAGAATGTTATGTCTTTGAGTCCGAAACAAGTGCACAAGTATTGGGGACGAAATTCTTCTCGTGACATTTTGGAATTCAGCTACAATCAAATTTTTTCTGTTTATTGTGTGCGCATTGCAGTAACCGCCCTTGTACGATTCGGTATACAAATCGTAGGATAGTGTGTGGGAGGGACGTCGTTGAGATTAGTTTGTGAGACCCATGGAGGTATTTTGCAGGATGGTCGTGCACTGTCCACCCGAGAGGCTTGTTGACTTTGCTGTGTGTTTTCGTAATGCTTTCTGACCATTGCCCAGTGCAGTGTGTCTTCGCTGTGGGCTGGTTATTGTCATCGCCAGTGGCGCAATCTATTTGGGGTGTGTTTCTAGTCTAGGGATGTCGCCTTTGGTGAGATGTTTCTCGCGAATGGGATATTTTATTCGATTGTGGTTATACAGATGAGCTATCACATCTTATGCGATTGTTCTTCACTGTGGTTATTCGCTTTTCGTTTTCGTATGTGGTTTTCCGCACTATTGTGCGATGATATTCGTGTGGGCTTTCGCGAGTGGTTCGCGAGCGCCTGAATGATCTGGGGTGATAGTTTGTACTATGTGGCGTGAGCACGGAATGTGCGAGTCACTTTGGTATGTTTTTGCAGTGTGATCGAGGCACACCATCAATTTGTGACAAAGAGAAGAACAGAAGAAATGTAGCTTCGCAGTCAAATGTCGATAATACCTTGTGCTTTTTTATGTTTGTTTCACCGGCTGGAGTGTAAGGTTTTTACACCAATCTGAGAAATTTTTGTGCCAGTTTCAGGAAAAAGAGAATTCACCAGCAGAATTGTTTTGCCCACATAGCACATAGAACAGACTGGTGATGTCTGTACTCATCGAGATTCATGCCATACACCAGCATTAGTGTCACCATAATGACTAAGTAATGGGGAAGTAATCTCTAGCACCTTCAGCAGCTCGTATATCTTTTATAGTAGTTGCGTGGCATGAATAAGTGGTAGACTTAGATGCTGTGAGTGAATGTGTAGTCTAAGCCGGCTTAGTACTTTGAGTTGCATGAAAGGTAGTGAGAAATTAACACTTCATTATCATACATTACAACATCAACGACAGAATCAGGCGTCACAACAACGATAGAATGTTATGTCTTTGAGTCCGAAACAAGTGCACAAGTATTGAGGACGAAATTCTTCTCGTGACATCTTGGAATTCAGCTACAATCAAGCGGTTAAGATTATAAAGATTTAGACACAGAAAATTAATCGTTTAAAATTATTGCTGTAATAGAATCAAAGAATGATTGTAGAACAGAATCAGAATTTATTTTTGTCAAAAGAGCTCTGTAAACCATTTTATTTTTTATTTTTCTTGGAGTAAAGCAATCCATTATAATTTCATTATAATTCTCTCTGTATTTATCCTGTGAACATACGTGTAAAAAACACGGCACTAAGCCCACATGTAAGAATTGTGCATACTACGGAAGTTGAGTGGATGGCGATGTATCAGGCAGTTGGAGAGGACGCTGATAACAGGGTGGCCATAGCAGCTGGGGTAGACGTTGCGCCGAGGAGTAAAGCGGCGCAGTTAAGCTCGTCTGCAGTGACCCTCATGACATGACGTTATCAGGCTGCATGAATGGTGGCAGGTGTGGACGAACCACGAGCTGTCAACAAAGGGCTGGTGCCCAGGCAGCATGCGACTACTTTTGCCTCCGCTTCTGGCTTCCGAGGTCCCATAGGACTTACCGCTGAATGAAAAGGAGTGCCCAGCCAAAGGGCAGAACTGCAGAGTGCTGAATGGAGGAACCTACGTCTCTGGAGACATGGGACGACGCAGACGACGATAGCAGGTGGCGATTAATCTCAAACCTGTGTACATATACTGCCTGGCTCATCCCATGAAAGCCTTTGACGACGGTAACGCATTGCCGACTACCACGTCATCCAAGACGGCCAATAATCGAGATGCCACTGATTGCTGCCAACAGACAAGGAGGACGTCCTGCCACACCAAGGCTGCTGTCTGTACTGTGCATGCCGAGTAGAAGGGATAAACTATTTTGGCAAACTCATTCCACGTATCTGCCACATCCACCTGTTACGTGAAATGCTTAGTGCTGTATTTATTCGTGTGACAATTGTAAAATAAAAAAAAATGATCTCTCTAAAGACCTTTGAGAAGGGAACTGTAGAAGACATTTGTTGTTTTTCATTAATCTGCTTTATGTGTGCCTTGCTATTGTCATTTTTACTAGATTACATGTATTTTCTGTGTTTTCTTTTTTTCTTAATGAACTCATGTATTATTTTTCGTTTTGTGTAAAGATTTACTTGTTTTTGATGTCACTTATGTATTGTTTTGTTGTGTTGACACTTACATCTTTGTGCTAAAGGAACAAACTAACACATGTTAAAGAAATAAGCTGAACAAATGACACATGCCACAAGAACACTATGATTCTTTTATATTGGGTGAATGTGAGAATGTTTGTGATCTATTTTCTGTCAAGGAATGAATACAGCCATAAATTGAGCAGGAGTGGTGATTTTCTATGGGGCAGATAATCTTCAAGACAACAACAGTGTGTATACGCGGACAAGGAAAAAAAAAAAAAAACGGGTTTTTCCCGGATCTCCCGTTTAAAAATACATTTTCTCCCGGGTGAAAATACACTTTTTTCATGTTAAGTGACAGTATACTTTCCGTCGGAACTTCAAAACTTATCAATCCTTTGAACGGGTATCGTTTTATACAGTAGCGTAGAATTTCTCGGCACTTTAGAAAACGAAACTCGGGGGATAAACACGTTTTGGAAATATCTTTGATGTGCTGCAATATGTACGCTGCATATTTTCGTATTACGAAAGTTTAAATTCGAATTCCATCAACAGGAAATGTTAATGGTTTTAGTTAATATACATAGTGTTGCTACAAGAAATGCACAGCTTTCGCATATCAATCTGTCTCGAAGATTAATAAGCTATAAAAGAAGCTAAGCTTTCACATATAATGTTGATCTGTTTCGCGCATGCTACACTTTTAAGATACATCACACAAATACGCCAGTAAAATTTTTAAGACCGACTTAAATCTATGATTTCCTTGGCTCGAAATTCTTTAAATGGCTTGTCATGAAAGAGTTAATTTTTAAATGAGAGTAAACGCTCTGTGATTTAAGAAATTCATCGGACATTCTCGCACGTTCATCTTGCGTAAAAGGGAAATTACTTTTAGAACCACAATTCGCAATATTTTCCCTCGACCTGTTAGAAATAGATTTATTTCAGCAGTTGCCAGAGAGCGCCAGATAAGAGGCGTCACCGCACTTGTGCATCTACGGTGATGTCGGAAGCCCGTATGTTCGTACGCGTAAAACATTAAAAGATCTTACTTACATTACGTCATAAAAGAAACAAGACATCAGAGGATACTCCAAGAGCGTCGGAATTTCGTGAACCATACTAAAATGCATAGTTCGCCTTAAAGCGCTCATTCCTATGTCCAGGTTCACAATGACGTAGGCCTCGACCTGATACTAAGCTTTTCGGTGTGGTTTTCGGGACGTAAATTTTCTTGGAGTAGCAGTACTGTATTATTTATGTTTGGTTCTTTATTATGGCATAAGCCATACGTGCTAGAAGATGAAAACGTGCGCTTAAAATGTAGCGAACAGTTTAAACTAGCCAATAGCGTGGAATTGAACACTTCGTTCCAAATCAATTTGCTGCCTCAGCAGGAAAGCTTAATAAAAGCCAAATTTCTTTAGCAAACCGACAAAAATAACTTTATTGTTCTGCAAGGCGATTACTGCTTGACTGTTAGAAATGTTGAAACAAAAGAAAATCTGAAACTAGTAACATGTTTTGGCCTTCCGTAACTATGTGAATGTATTTTAATTCACTTGATAGCTTCCAGCCACAGAAATCCGTCTTGTTTTCATTTGATGTGAGAGCAGTAAACGAAGAGGAAACAGAAAAATCACTAAATGTAAACACGGGTCAAGTGGTGACTGCCCCCCCCCCTCCCAATACTCAGACTGCTCTGCGCATCAGAACGTAAAAAAATAAAGACTTTTCAAAAATAAATTCATTTTATAGCGTACATCTTTCTGGAGAGTCTGATACAAAAAATATACGTTGTTGTTGTGGTCTTCAGTCCTGAGACTGGTTTGATGCAGCTCTCCATGCTACTTTATCCTGTGCAAGCTTCTGCATCTCCCAGTACCTACCGCAACCTACATCCTTCTAAATCTGCATAGTGTATTCATCTCTTGGTCTCCCTCTACGATTTTTACCCTCCACGCTGCCCTCCAATACTAAATTGATGATCCCTTGATGCCTCAGAACATGTCCTACGAACCGATCCCTTCTTCTAGTCATGTTGTGCCACAAATTTCTCTTCTCCCCAATCCTATTCAATACCTCCTCATTAGTTATGTGATCTACCCATCTAATCTTCAGCATTCTTCTGTAGCACCACATTTCAAAAGCTTCTATTCTCTTCTTGTCCAAACTAGTTATCGTCCATGTTTCACTTCCATACATGGCTACACTCCATACAAATACTTTCAGAAATGACTTCCTGACACTTAAATCTATACCCGATGTTAACAAATTTCTCTTCTTCAGAAACGCTTTCCTTGCCATTGCCAGTCTACATTTTATGTCCTCTCTGCTTCGACGATCATCAGTTATTTTGCTCCCCAAATAGCAGAACTCATTTACTACTTTAAGTGTCTCATTTCCTAATGTAACTCCCTCAGCATCACCCGACTTAATTCTACTACATTCCATTATCCTCGTTTTGCTTTTGTTGATGTTCATCTTATATCCTCCTTACAAGACACTATCCATTCCATTCAACTGCTCTTCCAAGTCCTTTGCTGTCTCTAACAGAATTACAATGTCATCGGCGTACCTCAAAGTTTTTATTTCTTCTCCATGGATTTTAATACCTACTCCGAATTTTTCTTTTGTTTCCTTCACTGCTTGCTCAATATACAGATTGAAAAACATCGGGGAGAGACTACAATCCTGTCTCCCCCCCTCCCAACCACTGCTTCCGTTTCATGTCCCTCTACTCTTATAACTGGCATGTGGTTTCTGTACAAATTCTAAATAGCCTTTCGCTCCGTGTATGTTACCCCTGCCACCTTCAGAATTTGAAAGAGTGTATTCCAGTCAACATTGTCAAAAGCTTTCTCTAAGTCTACATCTTCTAGGGATTCCTCATGGCCTTTCCCCTCTGCTTCATCTCTCTCCAATTCAGCCAAGATTCTATGTATGACATCAGACGTAAGGTTTCGTCGTACCCTTTAAAAAATAAAAATTATTGTTACTTTTCCCAACATAAATTTCTTAGAATGACGAAGTGCTAAAGTAGAAAGAAAAACGGAATTTGTGAATGGGAAAATTTATAGAAAGTAATGCACATTCACTAGAGAATTGGAAGAGTCTATAAAATTGAGGAATTATAGGGGAATTACAAAAAGAAATACTTACATTCCGAATTAGACGAGTAGAACAAAGTCTCGTAAGCGCTCGCAAGTCGGTAACTAACCGTGTTTGTAAGTGCCGTAAGCGCTTGCAAGGCGGTAAACAGACCGCCGAATGTGTTCGGACCGACATGAACTTGTCCTGAGAGGCACAGAGGTGCGACTTGCACGAACTTTGAGCAGCATCTATCGGAAAAAGGTGCAACTGGAGAATACATGTCCCTCCCGCCTCCTCGTTACCTTTGTGGAGTAAGTATGGCGCGAAATTGCAAAAAGGCGGTCACTTCACCGCCAGCGCGAGCGCGTGAAGGTTAAGTGCTTTGCAGCTCACCGAGTTCGCCAATTGGGTATACGTCTGTTTATTTATTTATGTTTGGTTCTTAAATGGCAATTTAATGAAATATAGGCCACCGTTTATGAAGCACTTCACTGTTACTATTTTTCTAAGGTTAGTTCTTAGTCTGCTGTAGTCCACGTTATAAGGGACCTGCCCCATCTACGAGCACATCCGTGGGTGCTGCGTCCACACCGCCCACCCTATCCGTCGGTTTATCCCGCCTGTCGCCGGATGGAATTGTATAACTTCTCCTGGTTCTGATCTCATGTCACCAACGGACGTGACGCATTGTTTATATTATTACTGTCATTGACAAATCTACTGCAATCAAATAACATATTACTTTTAAAAGGCAATTGAAAATTTTTATAGATGTTAAAGTTTTGATTACTAATATGCAGCTTGGTTGACTTCATATACCTGTTAATGTTTGACAGATTGCTTAGTTTCTTAATTGTTTAAGAGCTCCTTTGCTAACGTCAATGCTGTTCTCGATTTACTCGTCAATATTCGACAAGTTGTTTAATTTCTTACTTGTATTTAAAAGCAATTTTACTGACGTCTTGAGGTTGACTTTTATTTAAATAAAAGATTATGTATGGTTTCAACTGTAAACGCTGCTTTTCTGCCTCCGGGACCAGCTCTACCGCTCAACAGCGTATTAAGCTACTTTAGGACACCTAGCCGCGTGGAGTGGCTGCGTGGTTTGAGACTCCACGTCACGGATTGCACGGATACTCCCTCGGGCATGGGTGTGTGTGTTGTTCTTAGCATCAGTTAGTTTAAGTAGTGTGTAAGTCTAGGGACCGATGGCCTCAGCAGCTTGGTCCCTTAGGAATTCACACGCATTTGACCATTTTTAGAATACCTACGCCCAGTTCATTGTCAACGGCATGTATCAAAGCTCGCTGACTTCGTTGTTTCTGTCTGATGACGACGGCGCTTCTCCCTGGACTCGATGAAAAGCTTTCACCTGGACTATGTTCCCTCTTGGTTGTGTTGCATTGGTGAAATTATCTGGACCTGCGACCATTTAACTGCAGCCTTGCACAGAGAGTTGCCGTAGCATCGTGAAATAAAAGTCCATCGTATTCCATCTCCACACCGTCTGCTCCCGTCCATATGCGATCAATGTTCGACCCAAATCAGGATTGATAGAATTCATTCACTGTCGAAGCATCGAAGAGTACGTCGGGAGACCTCGTTCACATGTATTCCAGGTGTCCTCAATTCAGCGTCTGTACTCCAGATCCAGGAGATGTGCTTTATTTATGTTCCAAGTGTCTAGACGCCTCCATAGCCCAATGCCGTTGGAGCGAGACCGTTGATATATACCATGTATAATCCAAGAACGCCACAGGCCACAATTCCGCATCAAAGACGGCAACTGTGACACTGTGTGTGACCTAAACTCGACCGAGAGGACTTGCTGAGTGACTTGCAACATATTGTGTGTATCCGCGAAGGTCGCCATGCACACGTTCCCAAGTATCGATCAAATTCATGTCCTACCCCAACAGTCGCAGCTCTTGGCATGCGGTACAAGGTGGATACTGATCTTTCGGGGCAGGTGCGCTTTTGAAGTCGTCTCCATGTAACAAATAGTCATATTGACTCAAGAAGAGTGTGACAGTCTCCACCGCATAAAATATATAACTGTCCCAACACCTGCCTGCTAGACAGGGCGTATACGAGAGCTGTTCAGTAAGCAAAGCAACACACTTTTTTTCCCTAAGAGCAACTTAGTTTTATTCAAAAGTCCAGTACATCATATTATGCCCCACTCTTTTGGCTACAAAACCCTATTTTTCAACATAATCTCCGGCCGATGCCTTACGCCGCTTTACTGGGAGGAGCTGTATGCGCGCATGGTACGACTCTACTGGTCGACGTCAGGGGAATGTCTCGCTTCATCAATAGTCTCCCCATCATCCGCGTTCCTGTGGAGCGCGTCCTTCATTGGAGCAAACAAATGCAAGTTGGGAGGTGAGAGATCCGAGTTTGTAGGATGGATGAGGAAGAACAGTTCGATGAAGTTTTGTGGGCTCCTCTCAGATGCTCAGATTTGTGTGAGGCGTTGCACTGTCATGCCGAAGGAGACATTCGTTTCCATTTTTGTGGCAACGAATATGCTCGGGTTATCGCTTCCAGTTTCCTGAGTGTAGCACAATACACTTTACAACTGATCTTTGCACCACGCAGAATAGCCCCTCCCGAGACCCAAAAGAGCGTCGTCATGACTTTATGGACTGGGGCTGTGGATCTGAACTTTTTCTTCGGAGGAGAGGTGTTGTGGCACAACTCCATGGATTGCCGTTTTGTTTCCGACTCGAAGTGATGAATCCATGTTGCATCCCCTGTGACGATATTCGACAAAAAATTGTCATGATCAGATTCCACCATGTCCCACAACAAATTCCACATCCTTACAACCGGAATTGGCCGAGAAGAGTAATGTGATGGATGTTGATAATCCGAACTCCAAACGCTATCACTACCTATCCTCTTCCTGATGGTGTGATCAAATCACCAACATGGCCACCACAGTGTCTAAATTTGAGGCCAGGCTTCGTAGCTCAAATTATTCTGTCACACACTGCATCATTAATCAGTTTGATGTAGAGCACACTACACACGGTAGGTAGGTGGCCAGTAGTGGGACAAAGTGGGCACCACCACACTCTCCATTGTTGCCAAATTTATTCAAGATGGCGGCGATGACGTCATCCAAGATGGCCACATGTAGACTTGGCAACAGCGCATTACGTCATTCAAGATGGCGGATTTTGGCGGGAGAATAGTCCAATTCTGCTATGTCCACTAACCTGACCTACAGAAAAAATGGCGGGAAGTTTGAATTTGGGCGGGAAAATAGGCCAATTATGCTATGTCCACTAACATAAGCCTCCAGAAGAAAAAATGGCGGCAAGTTTGAATTCCAACATGATAATGCATGCAAAACTGTACTTCTCTTTATTATTATAATTCATTATTATTGATTATCATTTATTAGCATTTATTATAATTTATTATTATTTATTATCATTTATTATTATTTATTATTATTGACCTGCCTCCACTAGAAAATTCCCTCCAAATTCAAATTCCAACATGATAAGGGCTGCAAAACCTTGCTTTTGTTTATTTTTCATTATCATTCATTATCATTTATTAACATTCATTGCCTTCATTGTCATTTATTATCATTCATTATCATTTATTATCATTTATTTTCATTCATTATCATTTATTATTATTATTATTTACCGAGCTAGGTGGTGCAGTGGTTAGCACACTGGACTCACATTCGGGAGGACGACGGTTCAATCCCTTCTCCGGCGATCCTGATTTAGGTTTTCTGCGATTTCCCTAAATCGTTTCAGGCAGTGCCGGGATGGTTCCTTTGAAAGGGCACGGCCGATTTCCTTCCCAATCCTTCCCTAACCCGAGCTTGCGCTCCGTCTCTAATGCCCTCGTTGTCAACGGGATGTTAAACACTAACCACCACCACCACTTATTATTATTTATTATTACAGGCCTACATCCAGTAGAAAATTGCCCCAAATTCAAATTCCAACACGATAATATCTCGAAAACTGTACTTCAGTCTATTATTATCCTTTATTATTTATTCAAGATATCCGATTTTCACGGCGAGAAACCCATAGTACGAACTTTCTTCCTTACTTATCTTTTTTCACTGGTAGCCTGTCATAACTGCGTCAAATAATAAAATGCGCTTATAGTAACGTAAGACACGTCCTTTGACTTTGCAGGGGGGAAGGGACTGAAGACTATTTCAAGCAGTACGGTCATCACTTGTTCTCCAACACAGTCAGCACACACATCTTTGATATTGCAGTGCAGTCGCCACAACGTCCGCGCTCCAACTGAATTAGTTCAAATCCTCGCCACCCCCTGGCCAGCGCGCGGAGACACTGCCGACGCCTGTCACGTGAGGCGGCCAGCCACTCGTGGTGGACTGGCGGTATCCTGGGGGGCGAGCCCAGCGATCGCTCCCACGTCGTAAACATGTTTTCGCTGGACACGCTGGAACTTGCCGAGTTTGACATCACAGTGGCCCCTTGTCCACTCACCACGTGTATTCGTCGCCTCCTCACGTTCCCCGCCAAAATTGTTTGCTTCGGAGCTGAATCACACAACGGTTGGCCGTTTCCCTGCAACACTTTCGGCGTCAAAGTTGCTTTTCCTGGGCACGTTCAAACCTGTCGACCCCTACCGCTCACCGTCCACCACGTGTCCTTGTGCAAGCGAGAACGCAGTGCTACACTTTTGGCGGCAAAGTTTGCTCGACAGTGGAATCCGCCATGACTATATAACAGCCGGCCGGTGTGGCCGTGCGGTTCTAAGCGCTTCAGTTTGGAACCGCGTGACCGCTACGGTCGCAGGTTCGAATCCTGCCTCGGGCATGGATGTGTGTGATGTCCTTAGGTTAGTTAGGTTTAAGTAGTTCTAAGTGCTAGGGGACTGATGACCTCAGTAGTTAAGTCCCATAGTGCTCAGAGCCATTTGAACCATTTTGACTATATAACAGCACGTTTGGTCCGCATTAGAACGCTCGCTAATTGACTCGCTCTCGAGCATGCGTAATAACTGTACATTAGCTGCGCCGCCGCCTCGCTTACGTCACACACCCTCCATACACGCGACCGACATAGTCTTCTGTAAATACCTAAGTACTTAATTCCATTTCGATTTTAATCATATTAAATAATTCAATTTACAATTTCATATACGTATGCAAAGGTGATCAACTACCTAATTTCAACTACTTTTCGAGGACCAGACAGCCACCTCTTCCTAGGAACCAGCGCCGAGTTTGAATTCTGGCAGTAAAGAAAGGGCACTTGTACCAACCTCCTAGGAACCAGCGCCAAGTTTGAAAACTGTCAGTATACAAAGCTGACTTGCGCTCCCGCCACCAACCTAAGAAAATTGTTGCAAACGAAGCTCATCACCACTAAACTAAGCCACCAGCACTCATCCTCTTCCTACACGTTTCGGCTAAAAGGACTCACCCTGCACTAGGCCCGTAGATGGAGGAACCAATTTACTTTATTTAGGAATGGAGTGTATTTATCACACCTACATCTTCCACACCATACAGACCTGCAAAACACTCCTACATAATTCATTTATAATGTTCCACAAACACACTTGCTAATTGTAAAAAGTTAAAAATCACTCATAGCACAGCCTACAGACATGCGAACCGCTCGTAAATAATGGAAAACATTTATGTCCAAATAGCCAAACAACTGCTAATATTCCCAAATAATTTCAGTGCATAGGCTGATGGAAGGAGGAACGAGTGTACTTTATTTATTTGTGACATATCTTTTTGAAACTTTTGCTTCTCATAGGTTTCGATATGTAAGGCTGACATAAGGCAGTTTCTGAACTCCCGTAGTGCACTACACGTGGCTACATAACCACACCACCAAGATATCATTCCAATCCAGACCTCTAACTCCACTACAGATAAAATTTGTCCAGTTATTTGTTGACTCACTCACAGTCTGACCAGATTGCAATTTTTGCGCAAAAACCACTCAGACTGCGCTGTGCTGCTCGGGGAAGTAAGGAAGGGCTGCACTCTATTTATTTGGAGCCCATTTATTTAGTCGTGGAGTATATTTGTCACAAAACACTCGCACTGATCCGACTGTGGTCATCTGACACAGGTCACAAATACGTAAACAACTCCTAACTTCACCACACAATAGCAAACAGCTCTTAAATAATGCATTACACAATATCAGCAGACGAGCTCTGTACTCTTAAACTCTCCAAATAAAGCACCGCACAGTGCACAGACATGCTCGCAAAATAGTGCAACAGACGCGCCCAAACACCCTCAACTGCCAAACCGACCAAAAGTCTCTGCTTGGCAGCTCCCAAACATTACCTCAACACAGTCGCATTCGCACCTAACACCGGAGAAATTGATATCGCCTATGCGCCTTAGATTACGCTCCAAGGCAGGTAGAGCGCGTGTGCGGTCGGCGGGGAAGGGAGTTCCAGAGTCTCCAGCCAAGTTCAGCTACCGAGCGCTCGTCACAGCCGACACATGTGAAAGCTGCATTGTCCTTCTCACGTATACCGCCGGCGTCTCAGGTCTGGACCTGCCTTCACGTCTATTGTCAGAATACCTCATGGCTCGTTGACACACACAACGCGGCCGGGAAAACATTTACTACTCGGATGCAACCGAGATGGTGACGGGAAAACCAATCACTCTGATCTGCGCTTCAGGCGCGTGTAATCATTGAGAACACTGTATTTATTTTTTCGAACTACTTATTTAACCATACAGTGTATCTATCACGCTATCACAAAACACCCACCTAGATGTGCCCTGGGCCATGTTGCACAGCCCACAGACACGCACCCAATCATAATTTCAGCACACACTATAGAAAACTGCTACTAAATAATATGCTCAGGACTCGAAAACTATCCTAATAACGCATAGCAGAGCCTGCAGATCCGCTCGCAAAATAACTCTGCAGACGTGCACAGTACCCCCCTCTCCGCACCCTGCCCACAAGATCGTGAAGTCACCCATCCGTCTGCTTTCAGACCTCGCACAGCCCCTGCTGGGCTTCCTCAAGCGTGAGCTGGCGCGGTCATCGCGCTCGTCAGCGGTCAAAGCGCACGCATACGTCCGTCCAGGACCGCAATCCATCACAACCCCGAGCCGCTACCACCGAACGCGGGTGAGAGTCAACTTTATATCAACGTAGCATAATTATCAAAGTGCAGCCTCCATACGCTAGATACATCATAGCAGCAAATGTCTTTACCTCCTGTGACCCTGTAGCACACTGCGCATTGCTCCTCAGACGATATTACACGGCTCTCTAATTAAACATAACTACACATCCCTGCTCTCGCCTCGTCACTTGACCAGCAATCTAAAACCTTTTCAATATTATTCTTACTTTACAACATTAAAAAAAAAATCTAATTTACACCTTCCACCGCACCTAACCTCACACCCGTCCCACAATCAACATACGGAAACGTCCTCAACCCTATCTTGACACTCATATATCACCCCACAAACCATGTTCATCAATCAATTTACCATTCTCATCCCCTCTTTTCGAATTACAAACGTAGCCTCTATCTAAACACCAATTAGCTCATCTTTCTCGCACTTTCAACAGTAAAATTAATTTTACACACACCCAGAAATAACAAAAGCAATTAAAGAGTCAAACTTTTATACAGAGCATCAAGCACATACGACAATATTCAAAGCCTGGTCCATATTTACCACCTCCACCTTCAATTAAATATTAGTACCATTGCCGTATCCGCCCCCAGTCGCTGAGTGGTCAGCGCGACAGAATGTCAATCCGAGGCTCCCGGGTTCGATTCCCGGCTGGGTCGGAGATTTTCTCCGCTCAGGGACTTGGTGTTGTGTTGTCCTAATCACATAATTTCATCCCCATCGACGCGCAAGTCGCCGAAGAGGCGTCCAATCGAAAGAATTGAAGGCGAACGGTCTATCCGACGGGAGGCTCTGCCAGCGCTCAATTTATACCTAGTTTTTCCGCTCTTAGCTGTTGTCACTAGCGGTCGAATATCACTATCTATAGATTACATAAATTTCCACATAAAAAAATCTCGCCCCGCCGTTTAGAGACTCCTATATCCGAACACATAGCATCGTTCAACTATGACTTGCTCTTAACTAATAACTCATTCATCAGGTCTGGGGGCGAGGTCACCCCTTTCTTTCTTTCTTTCTTTCAGCAGAAGACAGCTATTTTTTTTTTTACAGTGGTAGCTAAAGTGCGCCATCAGCTTAACATCACCATTCGCGAAACACATCTTCAAATACGTAAACACACTTACTCAATTATACAGCGGTCCCGCTGAGGACATGACCTTCAATCATCATATAGCGCCTTACAAAGCGAGTGACCGAGCGCCGGCGGCGGCATGTTAGTCACATATCTGTCCATCTAAACAGCCGTCCACTCAGCCCCAGGACCAGAATGCTGAAGTGGGCTCTCCCTATACCTGCTCTCCAGCTATTGTCTAACGACACACAGTGCACAGATGGATTCCTGAATAGCGCAGATCTCTATCTTCCCCCTTGCATCTCCAACAGGACATGTAAACAGTGTCTCCCCCAGCCAGCGAACCCGACGTCATTCACCTTTCGCTGACAATTTCCAATCACAAATCTTAAACATTCTCTTATATAAAACCATATTCACTCCTGCCAAAACTCACTTAATAATAAAAAAGCATGCTCCCTTTATGAGCATAGATGAGTATGCATTTATCTTCACCCATCTGATCTCTGCAATTTAAATCAGAGAAAGACATATCTATTACCTCCTGCAACCTGTCTATAAACAGAACGATCTCAGTTACTAGAACAGGACCTTGTTTTGACTATTTGCCGGAAATGGGCGCAATGTTGTACGCCTATTAGTAGGTACAAGTACAACAGATCCTCAACACCCTATTATCTTTATTCTCTACCATCAAACAGAGAAAAAGTCACGAAGGCACCAATGCGATCCACCTCCAGCGCGGACAAACGGAATTCATAATACTCCCCCCCCCCCCCCCCCCCCCCCCAATAACGCAGAGTGGGACCATCCAAGAATTCCTAACAGCTCGCCAAGTCCGACACCTCAAGCTACAGATTCCTATATGAACAAGATCATATTAAATATACACACGCTGCAGAGATCCCTTTAAAATTTGATCACCCATACTCTAAGCGAATGAGAAGCTGCCTCTCGCCCTTGTTCAAGCAGTGTTTTCTAACACGCTTTTGCACACTCTCAAGCATTTCGTCTTTCTGCCTCGACTTCGAAGTCAGTGTCTGATTCTAAACAGACATTAACACGGACTGATGCACAGCCTCTCACAGGAAACTATACCTTGCACCTTGTAAATCATAGTCTTACAGTCGGTAGCATAACGTTGTAGCGACTTCCCTCGAAAGTGATTGACCACCTCTTCATTTAAATTCATATGTCGCAGTGATCGAATAGTTTATAACTCTGCGTTCCATTTCTAGTGATTAGTCATTTTTGCACACAAGCACGGGATCACCGTTTTCGGTGCTAGCAAGCCCGGAAGTTGCGGTCCATCAGCTAAAATTTGTCCCCCAAATCAAGCAAGAATTGTCAGTCAATCATTATGTGATACCCAATGCACAGATGCGATGGATAAGACACCACCGATCTGCTGTAATATTATCCATCACAGCTGATATCGAGAAAAATTTTACAGTAAGTCCAACACTGGCCAATCATGTGACAGCTTGTTTTCTTAATTTCAGTACCATAGCTAAATCATACTTCCTCTACTTTGCAAGTAACATTGCGAACATTCATAGATCACTGCTCAGCACGTCCATTCACACTTAATTCTCGAACACATAAAGACGATCAAATTACACCAGACAACGCTATACATATTTCTAAGACCTCGCGCATAGTACTCGATCAATCTCTATGCGTATAGCGGTCACAGAGCTATCTAGTCCTCTTACGTTAAAAGATCATCCTCACCTCTGCATTGACCAACCTACCCCGCAAAATCGCTATCCAATTATTCCTCAACCGAGCAGACGAATACAGCTACACTCCACCTCTCTTGACTGAATACAGCTTTCCTAGTCCTAACCCCTGCACCACATTTCTCGAAATGTATCCAAGTCTTGGAGCTTAACACACCATATCGATCTATAGTAGCAGCTCTCAAAGTGCCTTAATGTAATAGCATACAGTTAAGGAGAACAAGAACGGAGCGATATTTATACACAACGTAGTTCGATAGATTTGTAAGTAAATCATCCAATCTATCATGTGTAAAGTATTGTTCTAGAGTCCATGATCGGTGCATCGAAGGTTTCGGTAGGAGAGAGAGAGAGAGAGAGATAGAGAGACAGAGAGAGAGAGAACATAAACACACACACTCACACACTCCTAAGACTATAACGTTCAGCACTTAAAAACGGCCAATAACCTTAGATTGCTTACTTTTCCGTCCTGTCAGACATACATCATTCTCTCCGGTCACCCTACGCTGAGTTATCTCTACTCCAATCGTAAAACTTTTCCTTTATACACTCCTGGAAATTGAAATAAGAACACCGTGAATTCATTGTCCCAGGAAGGGGAAACTTTATTGACACATTCCTGGGTCAGATACATCATATGATCACACTGACAGAACCACAGGCACATAGACACAGGCAACAGAGCATGCACAATGTCGGCACTAGTACAGTGTATATCCACCTTTCGCAGCAATGCAGGCTGCTATTCTCCCATGGAGACGATCGTAGAGATGCTGGATGTAGTCCTGTGGAACGGCTTGCCATGCCATTTCCACCTGGCTCCTCAGTTGGACCAGCGTTCGTGCTGGACGTGCAGACCGCGTGAGACGACGCTTCATCCAGTCCCAAACATGCTCAATGGGGGACAGATCCGGAGATCTTGCTGGCCAGGGTAGTTGACTTACACCTTCTAGAGCACGTTGGGTGGCACGGGATACATGCGGACGTGCGTTGTCCTGTTGGAACAGCAAGTTCCCTTGCCGGTCTAGGAATGGTAGAACGATGGGTTCGATGACGGTTTGGATGTTCCGTGCACTATTCAGTGTCCCCTCGACGATCACCAGAGGTGTACGGCCAGTGTAGCAGATCGCTCCCCACCCCATGATGCCGGGTGTTGGCCCTGTGTGCCTCGGTCGTATGCAGTCCTGATTGTGGCGCTCACCTGCACGGTGCCAAACACGCATACGACCATCATTGGCACCAAGGCAGAAGCGACTCTCATCGCTGAAGACGACACGTCTCCATTCGTCCCTCCATTCACGCCTGTCGCGACACCACTGGAGTCGGGCTGCACGATGTTGGGGCGTGAGCGGAAGACGGCCTAACGGTGTGAGGGACCGTAGCCCAGCTTCATGGAGACGGTTGCGAATGGTCCTCGCCGATACCCCAGGAGCAACAGTGTCCCTAATTTGCTGGGAAGTGGCGGTGCGGTCCCCTACGGCACTGCGTAGGATCCTACGGTCTTGGCGTGCATCCGTGCGTCGCTGCGGTCCGGTCCCAGGTCGACGGGCACGTGCACCTTCCGCCGACCACTGGCGACAACATCGATGTACTGTGGAGACCTCACGCCCCACGTGTTGAGCAATTCGGCGGTACGTCCACCCGTCCTCCCACATGCCCACTATACGCCCTCGCTCAAAGTCCGTCAACTGCACATACGGTTCACGTCTACGCTGCCGCGGCATGCTACCAGTGTTAAAGACTGCGATGGAGCTCCGTATGCCACGGCAAACTGGCTGACACTGACGGCGGCGGTGCACAAATGCTGCGCAGCTAGCGCCATTCGACGGCCAACACCGCGGTTCCTGGTGTGTCCACTGTGCCGTGCGTGTGATCATTGCTTGTACAGCCCTCTCGCAGTGTCCGGAGCAAGTATGGTGGGTCTGACACACCGGTGTCAATGTGTTCTTTTTTCCATTTCCAGGAGTGTATGATATGAGCCCAATATAGCCCTGCGAAACGTCTAGTGCCCAATGATCACACCGGATCACGAGTCAGAAATAATACTATTACTCCATCAGGTCTATATAAAAATGACAGTTATTAGCAGCCGGTACATCCTACAAGCAAACAGATACACATAACAGCAGCGTCCAACATGTGAAAATTACGTCATCCCGTCACCAACTCTGTAAACACCTGTCTGTCGGGTAAGTGCGTACACAATGATTACAGCCCCTCACAAATACCCACAACTAACTTAGTTATGACGCTGAAGTCTCGATTTTACACCAAGCATGCGACACGGTGGGGATCGCGTAAATCAAAGTGCATTTCGAGGAGTGTCTCAACTTTCATCACACATGTTCTCAGACACGAGACCCAATACGCCAATACGCCAATCACACCACAGCGTCGCCGGCCGATGTGGCCTAGTGGTTCTAGGAGCTTCAGTCTGGAACTGCGCTACCGCTACGGTCGCAGGTTCGAATCCTGCCTCGGGCATGGATGTGTGTGATGTCTTTAGGTTAGTTAGGTTTAAGTAGTTCTAAGTTCTAAGGGACTGATGACCTCAGAAGTTAAGTCTCACAGTACTCAGAGCCATTTGATAACTACGGCGGTGGAAACAAATATAACATCCAAAAGCTTGATTGATAAAGTTAATTTTGTGAGAAGGCTTCCTACTTACCCAGTACAAGCCTGTAGCATAATTGGTGCTATTGGATGTAGATCAAAACTAACGTACAGATTCAAAAATATTAATCGGGGGTGGATCAACATTTGGCACTTTCCTCGTCTTGGAGAATTTAAATGAGAGCTGTATCTTTGACAAGGGGTTCTTAAGAGAGAGAAACATAAAAATAGACTTCGATTCTGGGAGTTGATACGTGCAGTCTGATGGACGGAATGTCGCTGTGGATTTGTTAAGGGTGAAGGGAATACATGCTAGATTTTGTAAAAGTATTCGCAGAGTATTTTCCTTAGACTACTGTTATTAAAATACCTATCTCTGTTTGAGAAAAAAACCTGGTGTCATTAATATGTATGTGAATCATGCGGAGATAAAACTTCACTTCATGAAACCTTCTGCCACAGATAATACTCGATTACATGGTCCAAGAGGAGGGGGGGGGGGGGGGGGGAGGTTGTGAAAAAAAAATTCACCACGTGACAGACTGTCAGATCGTCCGATAGTATCGCTTTGTAAATATGGTACATCCTAAGAATTGGAATAATTACTTCATTCCCTGTACATATCTATGTTGCCAGGAATGTTAGCATGTATGTCCTGCAGGTCATTAATGAGGTAAGCCTGCTTATTGTGTGCTAGAAAATACGGTTGGATAGCAACGATTTTATCATCTACATATAGCACATCCCATACATTTACACTGAAAAGTGTGTATATGTACATATATTTTAGTAGTAAAAAGACTATAGAAAAGTTGAAAGGCATCATGAATGATTTCTAGTTTAATAAGAGAGACCTCTTAAGTTTTATCATTAATGACCCTGCAAATTAACTAGAGTTACTGTGTTACAAGTAAACACAGAATGTTTCTTTTGAGCAACTTTAACATAATATGATTTGTTTGTCTTGAGTTTCTATTCTGAGAGTGATCCATCACTATATTCTACTTACAGCTTAAGCAGTGCGTGTGTGTATCGAATTATTAGTTTGCGGAAAATATTCCTCAATGTAAGGGCGATACTACTGCGTTGATCCTTCAAGTTGATTGTGGACAATTAATCAGAGCAAGGTGAACCACTGTCTTGTCTTTGGAAAAAGGTTCTAGACTGTTCCTATATCATTTTCGGGAGTCGTAATCTATTGCCCTTAGCCACGGGGTAAATAAATTCGATCATTTTAAAAGGAATTTTAATATGGAATATTAGTATATATTTGTATATCCTTTGTAAGTAATGTAATTTAAGTGTTAGATGATTAATACGTACTCTGTGCTATGTGATGCGTAAATGAACAAGAGAGATAAGGTGTTATGGAGAAAATAAAGATTTGGTATGGCACGGGCAAGCAACCAGTTTGTGAAAAGCGAGGACACTAAGCAAGTAAACGAAAGAAAAAAGTACGTGGTACTTACCTAGCTATTGACTTCAACCTGCTTGGAAATGATTCCTCAGGAGGGCTCCTGTCTAGTCGCTATATTATGGAGCAGAGGAAGCTCCAGGTCTATGGCGCGTGATCACGATACTAGACATTGTCTAGCTATGAATAAGCTGCGCGTTTGAACCAACTTGTTAAGCGCGAAGAGTGAACACAGACTAATTGTTGCCTAATCCAGACCTAAGAGCGGCGGCATCCTTGACCGTAACGGCAGTGTAAGCTTACCATAAATATAAACATTTATCATTGATGGACGCTGTAGCTTGCTTTGATGATTTATTTGCGCAATGATACATGAGGAAAGACATTTGCTAAACTCTTAAGAAGTGCAGTGATAAAGTGTAGAACATTTCAGCCCTCACGATGATACATACATAACACTTACGCTGATTTTGTGAGTATAAAACTTTATTTAAAACGATGGTGGGTGGTAAATACAATGTTTTCTTCCAGCACAAAATCTCCATAGTGCTGGCTTGTTATATTTTTTCCAAATGTATTTTTCGTGTTCCCACTTACAACTGGCTGCTTATGGAGAAGGGGAGGTACCATAGGCTTTCGGTATGGAATGTTCCTATCTGTACCATTAAGCCATATTCCTGACTGGTCCGCAAGTATGGTGATGGATCCTGGGTGTATCCAAAACTACACCTTGACGCCACCTTTTCGACTCGTCCGTCTTCACTCTCCATCTTTCCACAATCCACTATAGCCAAGGAAAATTATTCACTGAACTTCTCATCAGTTAATTTTTTGTTAAACTTTAAGTTATTGAACTAGATGTATCTATTGTAAAACGTTCAGTACAAGAATTTGATAAATTTCTTAATTAACTTTCATTCTTTGACATGCATGTGACATCCTACCCATTTGAGTTTCTCGTATGTATCATTCCGGAGGTCTAACGATCTGAAGAGTCCTATCACAGTTTTTTCCTAATCCCTCAGGTTTTTCCTGCTGGTCTTGGCAGAAAGCGGGGCCTCTGTCACCACGGTTCTCCTGAGCTTAGTAATGATGTTCAGCCTTCTACACTGAAGGAGATCTTAGGATAGTTAGAATAACACTAATGCAAGATCCATATGACACTATAGTCATTACACAAGTAAGTGATTTTTCATTATATGTAACACATTTTTTATGAGGGTGTTCGTGTGACCTTCACTTATTCTGTAAAAAGAAAGTGAGCTATGGCTTTAACGCTTCAGAAACTTTCCAACGAACACTCGGTGTAGTGACATAACCAGTGAATTAGTAATTAACGATCTTGCGCCATGCATTCTTCATTTAAAATTACTAGTCCTTTCATGAAGAGGCTGTTGTGTAATAATGTTTCATAGACCAACACTTTTTTCTACCGAACACTTTTCAAAGTTGATTTCACATGAAGTGAATAGATTGCACATTCGTTATCTCTGAAGTGGCTTAGGCGCCTCACATTTGCTCTTAATAATATGAACCACTGTTTCTATTCTGTTGTATTTTGTCGTGAATGAGTTCGAAAGAGCAGCTATTGTAAAAATATTTTATTTGTTCTGAAATAATAATTAACATTTTAACTTCAGTGGTGTTACGAATCTGTAGCTTGTACCCTGTTGTCAGATATGCGGGGTGTACTAAATATTTTCGTTGGATTCAAAGCGTATCTTATCGGGCGCTGTAATTTGGTTAAGTCTTTTTTGTTTTTAAGAGTGAATAGTCATCGATAATTCGCCACAAAGGCACTGTTAATCGAGTCCACTACCCATTCCTTAAGTGTTTTTGTGGCAGAGCGGTTCTAGGAGCTTCAGTCCGGGACCGCGCGACTTCTAGGGTCGCAGGTTCGAATCCCACCTAGGGCTTGGATGTGTGTGATCTCCTTAGGTTAGTTAGGTTTAAGTGGTTCTAAGTTCTAGGGGACATAATATGAGATGTTAAGTCCCATGGTGCTCAGAGCCATTTTCTGAAATATAAAACTCGATTACTATTGCCTGAACTTGATTTCTCACTCGTGACTAGTGTGTATTCCCTAGGTAACGCATTAGAAAGCTGCCTCAGCTACACATGGCGTCTGTTGATGACCTTTTGGAGCTAACCTAAACGTATTTTGTTCACAGAGCAGATAAAACTATACTATAACTTGGTTTATAATCGAGTAACTAGTGTGTATTCCCTAGGTAACGCATTAGAAAGCTGCCTCAGCTACACATGGCGTCTGTTGATCACCTTTTGGAGCTAACCTAAACGTATTTTGTTCACAGAGCAGATAAAACTATACTATAACTTGGTTTATAATGGGTACTGCTTTTTCTGGCGCGAACTAAATTTTTCTTCGCCTCTGTTCTCTGTCGCCCCAGGAAAGGTAGTGTCCCAAGTTGATTAGGCTTGTGTTGCATCAAACCGGTCTTCAGACTAAAGCCCACGCCAGCAACGACAAAATGGAAGTGTGCACTGTCCATTGTCAGCATTTCACTTAGTACTATGAATCTTAGCACAGGCCGGCAAACTATAGTCATGTGAGCGTGCAAGTGGGAGTAACGCTGCTTCTTTCATCCATTTCCAACTACTTTCGCGAAAGACAGTATGTCTGAGTGGACTGTCTTTCATTTTGTATCTTGCCTTAATCAACTTCCTGTGGTTTGACGATCGCGTCTGCGTCAGATTTCCTATAGGTAGAAGGCACGGTCAATCTCTGAACGGGCGGCTCTTAACTGCTGCAATGGTCTGCACGTACAGTCAAGATGCAAGATGACGCAAGCCCAACCATGTGACCAAAGAAACTGAAAAGCATTCTGTGTTTAGCAATGTCCGTATTTCTCTCTCTCTCTCTCTCTCTCTCTCTCTCTCTCTCTCTCTCTCTCTCTCTATATATATATATATATATATATATATATATATATATAGGGCGTCCCAGCTATCTCGTCCACCCAAAATATCTCTGGAACAATAACAGCTATTGCAAAATGGCTTTCACCGGTATCAATGAACGTATTCGCTTTGAAACATTCTAAAACGAAAGCTTATATGTTTTTTAACACAAACTTATATTTTTTTAAATGGACCTACTATACTTTTTCTTCAGCAATCCATAGCAGGACAAAGCACATCCACAATGGCGTTGATTGCATCGCAGTATTCCCATTACATCCCGAGATATTAAGACGCGAAGTTGACGCTTGAAACACCCGACATGCGCTGCTAGCGCACGTCCTGAGGCTCAGGCGTGAACCCCATGCTGCCCGTAATCGCGATGTGATTGACATATGTAATCACACCACTTTACTTATCAAGAGGTCCGGAACGAATAATACGGTCTTCTGCCATCAACTCTCATAAGCACATAATGGTTTCCCTCTTGCACGTTTTACGTATCTACGTACGCAATATGAACCAGTACCGATCGGTGTACACCCGTCAGGTTGTCTTATTTATCCTGCACACTCAAAATAAGGTTTATCTAATGCGTTATATGACCCATTTTGCCTGTCGCGCAGGGCCTGGCTCTACCTAGTCAAGTGTCTAACGTAGTTCCCACTACTGCCACAGTTACCATTTCGCCTTGTTTATGATTTGCGACCCATGCAAACTCCTGTACTCCACCACCCTCCGAGCATCCCACTTGTTTTGGCGTGCAGTACACCGCTTGCCAGTGTAGTCGTGCATCAGAGTAATCTAGTGACGGCACGGAGGTAGTACACATTGTGAATAAACGTTGTGTTGTGGAACTTATACTGTACAGTATAATGTACACACATGAAGATGTGGTAGAAATGCCGCTGATCTATGGGAATGTACGTTGACGGGAAATACGTCATGAGAGTGCTTGTTTGTTGATAGTACTGTTAGCGAACATTATGATCATTAAGTTAATGTGTCTGTTTTCTACCCTACTCTACATACCTGTACTGTACCCTGTTGTAGGTGGACGAAATGCTGTTCAGGCAGAACGACTGTACAAAAGACGATTCCCTGACAAGCCATCGCCTTCGCGCCGGATGTTTGGTCGTCTCACATCTCGTCTACGTGAAACGGGAAGCTTAAATCCAAGACTTCGACATGGTCCTAGAACACGCACAGATGAACGTGCTGAAGTTGCTGTGCTCGCTACCATAGCTGTGAATCCTCAAATCAGCACACGTCAAATTGAACGTGAAGTTGGTGTGTCGAAACCAAGTGCACAGCGTATTCTTAAACGTCATAAATTTCATCCTTACCATGTTCATTTACACCTGGATCTTCATGGAAATGACTTCCGCAATAGGGTAACATTTTGTCGGTGGGCTCAGCAAAAACTTCTGACTAATCCAAATTTTTTTTGCAGTTGTTCTCTTTACCGACTAGACATTATTCTCCAACAAAGGAATTGTCAATATGAGGAATATGCATTATTGGTTCGCAGACAATCCAAAATGGCTCCGTCAGGTAGAGCATCAACGTCCGTGGAAAGTTAATGTTTGGTGTGGGATTATTGGAGATACCATTATCGGACCTTTCTTTATAAATGGCAGACAATACGACACAATCTTCCTGTTCTCTTGGACAGCGTACCTCTGCACCGGATAATGGTCATGTGGTATCAGCATGACGGATGCCCTGTACATTACGCCTTACGAGCACCACGACTTCTGAACCGTAAGTTCCCTGGTAGATGGATTGGACGAGGTGGCCCAGTTAGGTGGCCTGCCCGATCTCCGGACCTTACACCGCTGGATTATTTTCTTTGGGGAGCAGTGAAGGATTCTGTTTACCAACATGAACCAAAAACACCAGAGGACATGAAGCAACGCATTATTGATGCTTGTGCAGCCATCAAAAAGGAAACAGTAGCAGTAAGTAGGGCATCCTTCTTCCACAGAGTGACGCGATGTATGCAAGCCAATGGACATCACTTTGAGCATGAGATGTGAACGATGTAGTGGTGTTATCGCAGTGGAAGATTCTACAAAGGGCCATTTTACCCGAAGATGTTAAAAACATTTGTTTGCAACAATTTGTCATTTAACGCATTAGATAAACATAACATTGATAATTATGTGATAATAAAACTAATTGGTTAAACATGTTTACATTCATCTTCTATGCCCTACCTGAACTTCACAAATCAAAACATTTTTACCTAAACAACGGTAAAACTTTTAGTCCACTTGCTAGTTTCACTAAAACCATCAACATGAATTTTACTATTACGAGTGATTGATTAACTGTCACTTGCGCTAGATCTACAGTAAAGTAAAGTTTTAACGTTGAACGGCATTACCTTTTTAGTAACGGATTAACGATAAGCGAAGTTAACTTTGTGACTAACGTTGCGGTACACAGATATGTTACAGAACCGCATCACCCCTAGCCTATGGGATAAATACATGATGGAATGTACGACGTTAATGTAGGATGGCAGCAGACCATATTATTCGTTTCGGACCACTTGATAAGTATGGAAGTGTGATTACGCATGTCAATCACATCGCGATTACGGGCAGCATGAGGTTCACGCCTGAGACTCAGGACGTGCGCTAGCAGCGCATGTCGGGTGTTTCAAGCGTCAACTTCGCGTCTCAATGTCTCGGGTTGTAATGGGAATATTGCGATGCAATCAACGCCATTGTGTATGTGCTTTGTCATGCTATGGATTGCTGAAGAAAAAATATAGGAGGTCCATTTAAAAAAAAACATAAGTTTGTGTTAAAAAACACATAAGCTTTCGTTTTAGAATGTTTCCAAGTGTGTACAATCATGGGCCCCAGCCCTACATTGATACCGGTGAAAGTAGTTTTCCAATAGCTGTTATTGTTCCAGAGATATTTTGGGTGGACAAGATAGCTGGGACACCCTATATACACTCCTGGAAATGGAAAAAAGAACACATTGACACCGGTGTGTCAGACCCACCATACTTGCTCCGGACACTGCGAGAGGGCTGTACAAGCAATGATCACACGCACGGCACAGCGGACACACCAGGAACTGCGGTGTTGGCCGTCGAATGGCGCTAGCTGCGCTGCATTTGTGCACCGCCGCCGTCAGTGCCAGCCAGTTTGCCGTGGCATACGGAGCTCCATCGCAGTCTTTAACACTGGTAGCATGCCGCGACAGCGTGGACGTGAACTGTATGTGCAGTTGACGGACTTTGAGCGAGGGCGTATAGTGGGCATGCGGGAGGCCGGGTGGACGTACCGCCGAATTGCTCAACACGTGGGGCGTGAGGTCTCCACAGTACATCGATGTTGTCGCCAGTGGTCGGCGGAAGGTGTACGTGCCCATCGACCTGGGACCGGACCGCAGCGACGCACGGATGCACGCCAAGACCGTAGGATCCTACGCAGTGCCGTAGGGGACCGCATCGCCACTTCCCAGCAAATTAGGGACACTGTTGCTCCTGGGGTATCGGCGAGGACCATTCGCAACCGTCTCCATGAAGCTGGGCTACGGTCCTGCACACCGTTAGGCCGTCTTCCGCTCACGCCCCAACATCGTGCAGCCCGCCTCCAGTGGTGTCGCGACAGGCGTGAATGGAGGGACGAATGGAGACATGTCGTCTTCAGCGATGAGAGTCGCTTCTGCCTTGGTGCCAATGATGGTCGTATGCGTGTTTGGCGCCATGCAGGTGAGCGCCACAATCAGGACTGCATACGACCGAGGCACACAGGGCCAACACCCGGCATCATGGTGTGGGGAGCGATCTCCTACACTGGCCTTACACCTCTGGTGATTATCGAGGGGACACTGAATAGTGCACAGTACATCCAAACCGTCATCGAACCCATCGTTCTACCATTCCTAGACCGGCAAGGGAACTTGCTGTTCTAACAGGACAATGCACGTCCGCATGTATCCCGTGCCACCCAACGTGCTCTAGAAGGTGTAAGTCAACTACCCTGGCCAGCAAGATCTCCGGATCTGTCCCCCATTGAGCATGTTTGGGACTGGATGAAGCGTCGTCTCACGCGGTCTGCACGTCCAGCACGAACGCTGGTCCAACTGAGGAGCCAGGTGGAAATGGCATGGCAAGCCGTTCCACAGGACTACATCCAGCATCTCTACGATCGTCTCCATGGGAGAATAGCAGCCTGCATTGCTGCGAAAGGTGGATATACACTGTACTAGTGCCGACATTGTGCATGCTCTGTTGCCTGTGTCTATGTGCCTGTGGTTCTGTCAGTGTGACCATGTGATGTATCTGACCCCAGGAATGTGTCAATAAAGTTTCCCCTTCCTGGGACAATGAATTCACGGTGTTCTTATTTCAATTTCCAGGAGTGTATATGTATATATACTGATGAAAAATTTCACAACAAAAAAATAATAAATTTAGAGTAATAAGATTTCTGACGTTTGTCGATTTAACATATTTAACTGATTAACATTTCAAGGTCTTAAGTCAATGTCAGTGCAAGATAAGTCATTGCAAACGTGAAATGCTGGTGCATAAATAACTGGTGTAGACACTAGAATTTTGTATGCATTGTGTTGCACAGGTAACGCTGTCAATTTGTGGAATGGACTTCCATGCCTGTGTTGATGGGGCTAAACGGGAACAGTCATTGCTGTTTGTGGATGACACTGGTGTTGTCGTCCGATAATGTCCCATACGTGCTCGATTGGAGATTGGTCATCAGAATACGCAACATACTTCCACTCAGTCCTTCAGTGAGCTCAGTGAAGTTGCATATGGTGGTGGTTTGGAGTCTGTGGAATGCACGCTACAGGACATCTGGCTTGGAGTTGTCAGTAGATTGTTTTTGTATGTTCTAGACCACTACACCAACCACTAGCTCAATACCACAATTTCTGGCTAATTCAACCGATTTTTTAAAAAATTCAGTCTATTTAAATCATTCCAACCGATTTCTAAGCTTTAGCTCAATACACCAGTTTTTGGATAACTCTACCGATTTTAGCTACTTACCTCATTTTTTCGTTAACCAACCGATTTATAAGTTCTTTATTTTCTTATAAATGGTGGATGTAAGAAAAAAATTGCACCCTATTCTATAAAAGGTGAACATAAGAAAATAAATAAAATGAATTAGTTACTGAAGGTAAATTACTTAAAAGATTTATAAAATTTAAAGGCAATTATTTTTAAGTTTCTTCATTCCTTTATATTTCCTCTTTATTTGCCGTTTTCCAATTTTTTAAAAATCCCAACCGTCAGTTAACTTGGAACATCTATTTGGTAAAGTAATTTTAAAATCATTATTAAGCTCCACACAAATTTTTTCTCCAAATCTAGTATTTAAATATTCACTGCCAGTAACAGCATATAAAACCTTTACCTCTAGCTCATCTATTTTTTAATCTCTTCCGAGACACTTACATCTTTGAGCTTCTTGATTAGAGTCTCCATTTATATAGAAAAAGTTTATTAAATTTATATATAAAAAATTTATTAGACTTTAATAACTTTTAACGTCCAAATAGTAATGTATCTACTCCTTTTTCCAAGACATATCTCTTGTTGTCATGTGGACTCAAAGCTTTCTTGTTTACCTCAACTGAGAAGATTTCATGTTTCTCACTTCAAATCAAATTGTTTCTTTTGTACTGTTCTCTATTGTTAAGCAAACAGTCTTTGTAATCTTCTAAACTCATGCTTTTTTTAACAACGCATTTCTTAACTTCTTTAGATTTTTTCTCTATTTTGTCACCAACTTTACAAGCATACATTTTTGCTCTAAAACCTCAAAATTCCTCCATGAATTATTCATTACATTCATCTTTCATTTTTCCAACAACTTTCTTGTTTACTTGTGGAATACCATAAATATTATCTGCTAGACAGTCACCTGTATCAAATTTATCAATCATTGATTTCATGACTACATGGAAATCTTCTGTTTTAATATTATAAATGTAAGTATCCATATCTTGATAACACCACTCAATATTTTCTCCATATTTTGGTATCATAACTCTGAAATGAAAATCATTCATCAATTCTTTAGGTAGATCAAGTATACTCATTCCAACATAGATAGGCTTATGAAATGTGATTTTTGCTTTATTCATATGGATAGTAGCAAGATTTTCATTAAGTATAGGTCTACCTTTATACACTCCCGGAAATGGAAAAAAGAACACATTGACACCGGTGTGTCAGACCCACCATACTTGCTCCGGACACTGCGAGAGGGCTGTACAAGCAATGATCACACGCACGGCACAGCGGACACACCAGGAACCGCGGAGTTGGCCGTCGAATGGCGCTAGCTACGCTGCATTTGTGCACCGCCGCCGTCAGTGTCAGCCACTTTGCCGTGGCATACGGAGCTCCATCGCAGTCTTTAACACTGGTGGCATGCCGCGACAGCGTGGACGTGAACCGTATGTGCAGTTGACGGACTTTGAGCGAGGGCGTATAGTGGGCATGCGGGAGGCCGGGTGGACGTACCGCCGAATTGCTCAACACGTGGGGCGTGAGGTCTCCACAGTACATCGATGTTGTCGCCAGTGGTCGGCGGAAGGTGCACGTGCCCGTCGACCTGGGACCAGACCGCAGTGACGCACGGATGCACGCCAAGACCGTAGGATCCTACGCAGTGCCGTAGAGGACAGCTCCGCCACTTCCAAGCAAATTAGGGACACTGTTGCTCCTGGGGTATCGGCGAGGACCATTCGCAACCGTCTCCATGAAGCTGGGCTACAGTCCTGCACACCGTTAGGCCGTCTTCCGCTCACGCCCCAACATCGTGCAGCCCGCCTCCAGTGGTGTCGCGACAGGCGTGAATGGAGGGACGAATGGAGACGTGTCGTCTTCAGCGATGAGAGTCGCTTGTGCCTTGGTGCCAGTGATGGTCGTATGCGTGTTTGGCGCCGTGCAGGTGAGCGCCACAATCAGGACTGCATACGACCGAGGCACACAGGGCCAACACCCGGCATCATGGTGTGGGGAGCGATCTCCTACACTGGCCGTACACCTCTGGTGATCGTCGAGGGGACACTGAATAGTGCACGGTACATCCAAACCGTCATCGAACCCATCGTTCTACCATTGCTAGACCGGCAAGGGAACTTGCTGTTCCAACAGGACAACGCACGTCCGCATGTATCCCGTGCCACCCAACGTGCTCTAGAAGGTGTAAGTCAACTACCCTGGCCAGCAAGATCTCCGGATCTGTCCCCCATTGAGCATGTTTGGGACTGGATGAAGCGTCGTCTCACGCGGTCTGCACGTCCAGCACGAACGCTGGTCCAACTGAGGAGCCAGGTGGAAATGGCATGGCAAGCCGTTCCACAGGACTACATCCAGCATCTCTACGATCGTCTCCATGGGAGAATAGCAGCCTGCATTGCTGCGAAAGGTGGATATACACTGTACTAGTGCCGACATTGTGCATGCTCTGTTGCCTGTGTCTATGTGCCTGTGGTTCTGTCAGTGTGATCATGTGATGTATCTGACCCCAGGAATGTGTCAATAAAGTTTCCCCTTCCTGGGACAATGAATTCACGGTGTTCTTATTTCAATTTCCAGGAGTGTAGTTTGGCTTTGCTATAAGCTTATCACACATTTTTCCATCTGAAACTAATTTTGTATCCACTTGTTTCTTATATTTTTCATCGTTTTATCAAACACAGAATTGTTCATCAATTTGTAGAAATCTTCTTCAAAGTCATTTGAAGCCTTGGTCTTCATCTGTGTGTTCAGATCTGTATATTTCTTTAGCCAATCATATTGTTTCAATTTTAAAACTCTATGTATTTTTGTGAGTTTCATTAGAAGGTTTCTATAATGAGCTACATAATTATGCCTGTCAAGCAGAGTAGTCATCAATTTGATTTCCTGCGTCCCTGGCACAATTTTCCCTTCATGAGCTAATGGGAAATCGTATGTACATTGTGTAATTCTTTTGGATATTCTCAATCTACTTCTAATATGTATCCATCTCGACAATTGTTTGACATCTCACTTATTTTTGTACAATCAAAATTATTTGGTTCATCCCATTCAAATCCACCACATGGTAAATATTGACTCATAGCATAGCCATACAGATTGTTTGCATCTAAATATTCTAAGTAATTTTGAAAATCTTTCACATATTTATTATTTGGTTTTACATATCTCTTGCAACATTGTGATATTCCTCCTCCTATTCCCTTATCAACCATCAGAATCACATTATAATCATGTAGTAAAACAAGCAGTTGTAGAGTCATTTTCAACATTGCATCCCAAGACAATCCAGGTGCAGTAAATACCAAGATGTATCTAATTTGTATGCTTTTATACAAGTTTTTCTAAAATTTTCAGACACATCAGCTAACAATAGTATATCAGTTTCCAGATACAAATCATTATATTCACCAAGGTTTTTCATGTTAATTTTTTTCCAAACCATTCTTGCATGTTCATAATCTTCAACACTTATGTCACAGTCATTCAATTTGTTGTAAAATTCTTCTTTTGGTGGTAATTGTGTATCTTCAGATTTCTTCCACCTTTTCTGATCACTAGCTTAAATAATTCTGCTGACCACAGGTCTGAGCCTGCTTCAACTCATGCTGGTGCTGAGAAAATTTTTTTAGTATTTTTCATTTGATCTCTCTTCAAATTTGATGAAAGTTTGTCAAGTGATGAAGCTATAAATTTAAATCACATTTTCAAATTTTTTGTACTCTTACCAAAACTGATGTATTTAGTTTCATTGTGTGGGATTAGGTCTATCTCCTTATCATTGTAAACATGTTCTTTCACAAAGAGGTGAGAATCATACCCAGATAAAATATGTAAATAATTAGGTACAAAGCCAGGATGCTTTAGTTTCAAATTACAATTATTGCACAATGGAGCAATGTATTTACCAGTTAGATGATCAGGGTAATGAATCTTTCTATTATTTCTTGTATAATGAGATTTACACTGTGTACAAACTTTAGATTTGCTATGTCTTGATTGTTCTTCAGGTGTAAGTGGTTTTATTTCTTCAGTTTCAGAATAATTCTTCCAATCTCTTCAACCTCATGCATTCTATGAATTTTTTATGACAATTTGGTCCTCAATAAACAACAGCATCTTTATAGTATCCATATACGTACTTGATGCAGTAGCAAAATCCAGTTGGTTCATGCTTCTGATATTACATTGTGTACAACATTTCTGGATTCAGCTGACAGTTGTCCGTCTTCAACAATAAACTGTCAAAATCAGCATAAATAACGAAAGGAACTTTCTGTGTGTTGATAATTTTTGAAATGTACATATGATCCTTTCTTTGGCATTTCAACTTTCAATGGCTTCTTAGTCAAACAATTTGATGTTTGATTATCTAATTTTTCTTTACTAGTGAAATGGAGTAAAGATAAATCAGAAATAAATTTTGCTTCAGAATGTTTGGTGATTTGACTAGAGCAAGCCAAGATAAATTATTTATGTAACAATAGTGTGAATTTTCATATTTTTTGAAATGAAGGTGATTTACATGTTTCTCTCTCTTACTTTTCGTAATTTTTAATGGATACACTTGATATTCTTCATCAAATGAATAGACACTGACAGAAACATTAATTCTACTCTCTATTTTTGGAATATGATCAACCACTACAGTAAACTCAATATTTTCAAGTTTCTGATCAAGATCAATACCAACATTTGTATACTTCGATACTCTGAATGTGTGTCTACAGGACACAAAGCTGATTTTATAGCCGACAGAAAACATTTTCGATCATCATTTTTTACACTGATGCAAGCTTTTTTCTTTTTTATAGCTGCAGGTAACTCAATGTAAGATGATCCCCTTAGTGGAACATATTGGTTAATTGCTAGCTGTAAACCAATAATTCTATTTAATGTCCATCCTGATCGTTGTGATTGAAAATGATATATTTTCACTAAAGTATCTCGCTTGCCACGCTCGAATTTCTTACTAAAATCCTTCTCTGTCATAATGGTATAGTTTTGTGTTTGTTGTCCAAATTCCTGAACTTTATCATCCGTCTGCAATTTGTACTCACAAAATAAATTGAAATTTATCTTCAAACCACGATGTACTCTCAGGTTGTCTTTCAGAATTTTCAGAGTTGATGGGAGGGAGAGAGGGATTTTGTATGTCGTTGTCAATACTGTTAAATACTCTCGTGACGTTGTTACACAGTGCGAGCAAATGCATTTGTGACTAGTGATGGTTTAACGATCATGTGAACTTACAGATTATGTTGTTTTACGATGTTCGAATACGTGTACTCACACTGTGTAACAACGTCACGGGAGTATTTAACAGTACTGACAACGACATACAAATGTGTCAACTTACATTACGTTGACACGGTTTAAAGCCATAATACCACTTGATAATGGCCGAAGGCCGAAATTGCAATAGTGTAATAAAAACTTATAACAGTCTCTGGGGGAAAGGTTATGTCCTTAAAAAATTATAAAGGGGTGTTAGTAAAGAAGAAACAATGTAAAAAATAAAGAACGTAAACAACTGCAACATGCATAACGGCAGACAAAAATGCTCTTCGTATTTCTTAACTTAACGGATTTGCACACACTTTCCAACAACTGGTTAATGTGCTCAATATGGTGTATGACCACCTCTGGCAGCGGTATAGGCCTGACAACGATAGGGCATACTGTAAATGGTGTCACCTCTCTTATGTCAACGACGCCCGTTCTTCTGGTTCACAAGTCTTGGAGAGGGGTTAGTGGATGGTGACGTGATGCAACCCGTGTCCCTGGTGCATCCCAGATGTATTCTGTGTGGTTCAGATAAGGAGAGCGAGCAGGCCACGCCATCTGAGCAATAACTTCCTTTCCCAAGAAAACCTCAGCCGCCTGTGCTCTATGAAGTAGAGCATTGTCGTCCATCACTTGGAAATATGGGCCCACAGCAACTCGCAACAACCGTACATGAGGTCCCAAGATCTCGTCACGATATCTGACAGCAGTTAAACCTTGCCGATTCATGAAGAGGTGTTTGAGGGGTCAACATAATCCCTGCTCTGCCCACAGCGTTAGGGATACTTCTTGATATCGGTCTCTTTCCACAATGTTTGGGTGCCGAAATCGTGCTCCACTTTCGCTCCAGATGCGAATCCGTCGAGAATCGCCCTCCAGACCAAATCGGAACTAATCTCTGAAAATAATATTGGCCTACTGTTCGAACGTGCAGGTGGCATGTTGAGGACGCCACTCTACACATCTACATCTACATCTACATCCATACTCCGCAAGCCACCTGACGGTGTGTGGCGGAGGGTACCTTGAGTACCTCTATCGGTTCTCCCTTCTATTCCAGTCTCGTATTCTTCGTGGAAAGAAAGATTGTTGGTATGCCTCTGTGTGGGCTCTAATCTCTCTGATTTTATCCTCATGGTCTCTTCGCGAGATATACGTAGGAGGGAGCAATATACTACTTGACTCTTCGGTGAAGATATGTTCTCGAAACTTCAACAAAAGCCCGTAACGAGCTACTGAGCGTCTCTCCTGCAAAGTCTTCCACTGGAGTTTATCTATCATCTCCGTAACGCTTTCGCGAGTATTAAATGATCCTGTAATGAAGCGCGCTGTCCTCCATTGGATCTTCTCTATCTCTTCTATCAACCCTATCTGGTACGGATCCCTCGCTGGTGAGCAATATTCAAGCAGTGGGCGAACATGTGTACTGTAACCTACTTCCCTTCTGTGAAGATGTGTCAGAGGTACACATACAGCATATCTGTGACAACAAAGGGCACTGTGCTGAAGCCTTCTGTACACCGTTTGCCTCGATATAACACGTCCAGTGAATGCTGCGAGGTCAGATGCCAGTTGATGTGCAGTACTAAAGTGGCACCGTCGTGCCTTTACAGCCAAATAATGGTCTTCTCTTTCTGGTGCAACACGCGGTCGGCCCTGCCCTGGTCTTCGGGATAGAGTTTCGTCACCACAACCAAAAAGCAACAGAACGATTCACGTTAAGACATCGGGCCACATCAGCTTCTGACTGGCAGCTTCCATTCTTCCTATGGCCCTCGACCTGGTAGGCTTCTTCTCTGTGCCATACTGCACCGTCTGTACCTGTGTACACTGCGATTCTGGATGTGGGATTACCCGGCAAACCAGTTTATATATGAAGATAGTAACTGTTCTTGAAAGAACAGATATCATTGTTGACCGTTCAGCTTCTGTAGAATAAATAGCTGCCGACAGGCGTTGTTGATATACCTCGATGGAGACAGCTGTAAATGTGTGCGATGGGGACTCGAACCCGGGATCTCATGCTTACATGGCAGACACTCTATCCATCTGAGCCACCGAGGACACAGATGAACAGCGCAACTGCAGGGACTTATCCCTTGAACGCTTCCCTTGAGACACACATTTCCAGCTGTCCACAACCTACATATGTAGTGTTGCTAATAGATATTCGCCATCTACTCATTACTCACGCCAACTAAGATGACGATTCCCGTAAGAGTTCGGGCAACCTGTGCGCATTCCGTGGACGAATGTCAATGGCTGGGTAGCTGTTTAACTATATATGAAGATAGTAACTGTTCTCGAAAGAACAGATACCATTGATGACCATGCAGATTCTGTAGAATAAATGATGGGTAACTATCTATTAGCAACATTATGTATGTAGATTGTGGATGGTTGGAAATGTGGGTCTCATGGGAAGGGTGCAAGGGATAAATCCCTGCAGTTGCGCTATTCATCTGTGTCCTCGGTGGCTCAGATGGATAGAGAGTTTGCTTGGTAAGCAGGATATCCCGGATTCGAGTCCCTGTCGGGGCACACATTTGCAGCTGTCTCCATCGAGGTATGTTAACAACACCAGTCTCTAGCTGAGGGTTGCAATTAATTATCATTTACTAACCAGTTTGACAGGTGCCCTGACGTGGTTGTTCGTTGACCGGAATGGCATCTTGCATGCAGAACACGATCATATGGATATCTGTTGACAGTTTGTATGGCTATATCGCGAATTAGACATAGGATGGGGAAATAGAGGTTTGTTGCTTTAATTTTGGAAACCAGTGTAGTTTTCTCCTCTCCCTCTGGGTGCTTGATTTTTTGTTTTTGTTTGGTCAGGCAGTGTGTTTGGCGTTAAGTACGTCCGTTGTTTCGTGTCCCCCGCCCCTCCACCTCACTTCCTCCATCAGCTGTTTCTCTACATACATATTAATTTTGGACACCAGTGTAGTTTCCTCCTCCCCTTCTGGGTGCTTGATTTTTTGTTTTTGTTTGGTCCGGCAGTGTGTTTGACGTTAAGTACGTCCGTTGTTTCTTGCCCCCCCCCCCCCGCCCCTCTCCCCCATTTCCTCCGTCAGTTGTTTCTTTACATACGCATTAACTTTGGACAGCAGTGTAGTTTCCTCCTCCCCTTCTGGGTGCTTGGTTTTTTTTTTTTTGTTTGGTCCGGCAGTGTGTCTGACGTTAAGTACGTCCGTTGTTTCTTACCCCCACCCCTCCCCCTCACTTTCTCCGTCAGCTGTTTCTCTACATACGCTGGGCGGCCGGTGTCGCTGGCGTGTCGCCTGTGTCTCTGCCTCGGACCGCCCGCTGCCCGCGCCAGTAGAGAGACGTTGTTAGAACGTGACGGGCCGGCATTACGCGACAAGGCGAGGCGCCCTGCCGGCCGGCCATATATTGCGAGATTCCACGGCGGCGGCTCGCTCGCGTGCTCGGACGCCGCTTTTATATAACCCAATACACTTAATCTGAGCCGGTCGGCTTCTTTCTATGGGGCTATAAAAACCTCATTAGTTAGATTGCTCTTATTACCGTGCCCCGGCGAGCCGGCCGCCCGCTCGCCGGACCTAATGAAATGGGTAATGTGCGAGCGGGGCTTATGCACGCTAAACGCCGGGCCCCCTTGCCAACCCCGTCACTTTGCCACATGCAAACAGCGCGCGGCGCTGGCGTACTTGCGCACATCCAGCCACCCACTCACCTACTCGTACACGTATACACAACCTGCGCACCCGTCCATCCTCTCACCTGCGCACACACATGAACATCCCCCTCCCCTTCCCTACTGTTCAATTACCACGCACACACACACTCTCGCTCAGGTACGCACTACGCCACATACGAAGTTGACAATGAATACACAGCCTCCTCAAGCTAAAACGCAGGGCCGGCCAGAAATTCTTAACGCGTGCGGTGCTCCTGCACATGTGCAACTTCCGGGTAACAGTGTGCACGCCGCAGCCGTCAGCGTTCATGTAGTGCATGTTTCTACGCACAGATGTCGCTTTATCCACTTGCTGGGATACTCTGTACCGGCGCATTCTAGTGCTCTTTCCACAGCTTGCAAGCCAACCATGGGAAGGTATTTCGCGTATTAAACATTTAAAATACTGTAACAGTCTACTCATTGAGACATCTACTTTTATGTTAACAGTTTAACTCTGTAAGACAAGTAATACAGTTAACAACTGTGGGTTTTTATTAAGGCAACTTGACTGACGGCACGTAAATATGCGTAATGTTTTTGATCTAGTATTTAAGAAACAGAGCACTTAGCGACTTCGAACGAACCTTATCATGATTGCAAATAACATTAAACTAATGCAAGGTTTTCTATAACTAATTCTCGGTGGCCTCAGTTACACCCACATAATTTCTGTCTCACTGACCTCTGACAGAATGATAAGCGCAGACCTCTCGACGATCACGTGTTATTTCAATACCATTACTGCTATATCTTTCATCAGTTCCGTCTGAAATCTGCATAATAACCGACAATTAGATGAATGTTACGTCTTATCCACTTCGGCTGAGCGTAGCCCTCCACACATTAAAAAAAGAACCTAAATGTAAATATACATTGGATCAATCGGTTTAATGACCAACTTTCCTGATAATAATGTAACATGGAGCAGAATGAGGCAATAATGCACAGTTAGTAATCAATAATTTTTAATTATGAAAGGAATAAATCCAAACACACTTATCACTGCTGATGAGAAACGATAATCGAGTTGATGTGTCTTATCCATTTTCTTAAGGACATTTAATTTTGCTTGCCGTTCTTCACTGTTGAGTACATTACACTCGTCTTTGTGATATGTATTGTAGAGTCTTTCAAATGAAAACTTGCGCTGGCTGCCTATTATTAGGCGACATAGCAAACACTGTGAGTTTTCACCAACGGCTACAAAAAAGAATTGCAGTTCCCAGTCATTTTTAAACGACTGAGAACATAGATCTCCCGTCCCTTTCTTTTTCGCAGTACCTGCCATTTCTCAGTACTTCTCTGTTAATGTTACGGTTACCAGGGGTAAACGAGACTGGGTATGTTGCGCTCTTGCTTGTACCACATAAACAAGGAAGTGGAGCCGCCGCCGTTCACTTAGGACACATGTCTAATAACAGATGTCGCTGTCAAATACGTGCGCACATGTGCAGCACTTCCGCACGTCTGCACACTGTGCAACGTTTGGCCGGCCCTGAGCTAAAGCATTCACATGTAGTATTTTTCATGCGCCTGTCACGTTCCATTTCGCAACATTTCACTTACACTCACTCAGCTATTCTTGCTATATTTCATTGTTCGAGCTATGTCACAGATTTTTAACTTTTACCTCGAAGAAACCAAGCTCTCACCATGAAATTCGCCGGCCGGGGTGGCCGAGCGGTTCTAGGCGTTACAGTCTGGAACCGCGTGACCACTACGGTCGCGGGTTCGAATCCTGCCTCGGGCATGGATGTATGTGATGTCCTTAGATTAGATAGGTTCTAAGTTCTAGGGGACTGATAACCTCAGAAGTTAAGTCGCTTAGTGCTCAGAGCCATTTGAACCATGAAATTCGGTGATGGTGTTATTCCTTCTCTACATGTTGGCCCTTCAATGCGACATCCTTTTCCCAGCGATGGACTGTTGGAGAGACTTTATTTGTAGAAGTCAGCATTTGGGTCGCCCAGGAAACTTCTTGTGGCGGAACTAACCTGAGTCACACAGTCTGTCCACGGGTGGAACAATCTTGATCACTGCAAAGCTGAAAATTCAAATGAGTGTGGGATGGTGTTTGCTCAAAGGTGTGCACAACACCATATTTTATTAGATGACATTAACACAGATACATTTTATTTCATTTTAAGTCCACTTACAGGGTGACAATTATTGAACTAAATGAAAACATGTAAATTAGTTACAAACTACGGCGTGCACGCACTTTTCTCAGCATGTAAACGTCACTACAGATATGTTAGATCTGCTTGCCAGCGTTGGCGATGATGTGGCGCTGACGAATAGCGAAATTCTGCATGATCCGCTGAAGTGTCAGAACATTGATGCTGTCGATGACCTCCTGAATGGCTGTTTTCGGCTCAGCAACGGCTTTGGGGTTACTGATGAAAACTTCGTTATATCATAGTTCTACAAAAAGGAATCGCATGTGTTCAGATCCGGGTTATATGGATGCCACTCGAGGACCATGCCAGTAACCTCTGGGTACCCCAGAGCCAGAATTCTGTCCATCAAAGTGCTCCTCCAGGACTCTCCTGCTTCGATGGGGTCGAGATCCGTCTTGCATGAACCACATCTTGTTGAAATCAGGGTCACTGTGGATAATGGGGATGAATACATTTTCCAAACCCTTCACATACTATTCGGTTGTCACCGTGCCATCAAGGAATATCGCACCGATTATTCCGTAACTGGACATTGCGCACCACACAGTCACCCTTTGAGGGTGAAGAAACTTCTCGATTGTGAAACGTGGACTAGTTCCCCAAATGAGCCAATTTTGCTTATTGACGAACCCATCCAAATGAAAGTTGGCTTTGTCAATAAACCAAACCATTCCTGCGCATACTAATCCCATCATGCCCCGCGGTCAACTGTGCAGTTCGAACGTCCTAACGAAAATCATTCAGAAGTTATGGCGATTTTATTTCATATTGTTCAGTAATTGTCACCTTGTGATAAGGATGGTGACCACTTTTTACACAATGAATAATTAAAGTAAAACTATAACATACACTCACACTAATTAGCACGTGTTATCTCCCTTTCCACAACACACACACACACACACACACACACACACACACACACACACACAAATATACAAAGACAAATAACCCCACAGTACTCACAGACAGACAAACGCACAAACAACACACACACAAACATATAACTTGGCGGCCCACTTAATCGTTTCAGCGCAGATATCTCTGGAACTAAAATAGATATTGAAAAACGACTTTCACTGTAAGAGACGGGCTCATAAAAATGAATGCTGTGTGACATTCTAAAACGTGAGAAAATATTAATTTCAACACAAACTTCTTTAAATGGACACATCTTATTTCTTACGCAATCTATTACATGAAAAATCACATAAAGAATGGCGTTGGTTGCATCGCAATACGTCAATCACATGAGAAATTGCAAAGCGAAGTTGACGCTTGAAATAAAGGAACGCCCCGCTATTATACATTCAGAGACGCATGCGTCAACCATACGTTGCTCATAATTGCGACGCGATTGACGCACACAATCTTACTTTCACTGTTGTCCCTAGTACCAAAAGTTATAACAGGGTTTCTTGCTACAACCATTGATATGTGGGAATCACACTCGTATCTCGGGATGTGCAATAGCAACACATTTCGTTTATTTTAAGCATCAGATTCGTTTTGCAGTCTCTCAGGGTGTGACTGTCATATTGAGATGATACTAACGCAATTCTTTTAGTGATTGGTTGCGTAAGAAATAATACTGGCGTCCATTAAAGAAGATGTAAGTTTGTGTTTAACCTTATATTTTCCTTACGTTTAGATTATCCCATAGTATTTATTTTTATGAGCCCCTGCCTTACACTCATACCGTGAAAGTCGTATACATAATCGGAAAATTAATCACTCACAGTGAGATAGCTGAGGCTCCTACCACTACCGAAACAAACAGAAGACGAAGGCATCCCGCAGTAACAAAACAAAACACTTGAAGTGACGATATGACAGCAGTTCTTCTCAAAACAGACACCTGAGTAAAGTTAGTGTACTAGAAGTGCTGTGTGCTGAAACCCAACACATACATATGGAATAACAGGAAGAATGAAGTAAAAAACAAAAAACCGTGAGTAAGGATAAGAATTAAAACTGTTTCTAGTAGAAAGTAAAGCATGTTAACTGTTCATGACCCTACAAACAAAATTGTAAATAAGAAGAAAACCATATTGTTACAGCGACCACTGAAGATGCTTTATAGTAACGCGAAATACGTTGGTATTAATAAAATTTTCATTATAATTGCAAAAGACGATAATTAGCCTATACAACTTGTATATCTGCAACTGCGGAAGAAAACAGGTCGAAAAACAAAGACGATAACGTGAAATATTACTAGTGCAATTATTCAGGCCCGAGCCCATAGTGCTTAACAGTCACAGTGGCGAAGTCGAATTTCAGTTGTGGAATTAAACAATGTTCACATTTACAAGAAAATGCCACACTTCTCACTTATCAATTTCGTGCAATAATTCATTAGAAAGGTTTACACTTTGGTAGTTCATTTAAATTAGTCCATAAGACGAAACACGGAATCGAACATTTGCTCAATCTGGTGACAAGAATAATCCACCATACTTGTTGATCATATCACAGTTCAGTTAAAATCTTCATTAATTTATCTCACAAAGATCACCTGAAAGTAATTAAACATGAAAGTTCTTGAGATTAGTTGTCAACAGAGCACGTATTCTTGCGTACCGAAGATACATAACAGTCACATGAGTCAACAACGAAAGTGCATCTGACATAAATGTTACGCGTATACTTCCAAACTGCCAACTGGCAATTTTGAGTAATTTTCGACTACTTTTAGGTGGCCAAAGAAGAAACTGTTATTTTGATAACTATATAATAGTCTTGAAATTCGAATACAATGGATTTTATTGATTTTGATGAACTGCAAGAATTAATATGACGTTTATGTAAATAAAATATTACTAGTCAGAAATTTAGAAACATACATGGACACTGTTTTTGTCCTGCAATGTGAATCCCCTCGTGTACAAGTATGAGTGCCATATTACAAATCATGGTGTTGCACAGAAACCGTGTTCGCGAGTGCACTGTTTAAATTTTCGAAGTTATTGTTCGACAGAGTCGTTAAAAGAAACAAGTCCAACTCAGACTTCTTTCACAATCATGATCTTGTTCTGGCGTAACCACAAGTGCCGAAACGAAGATGAAGAACGAAAGAGAAGAGAAGGCGGTGAAACGACGTCGGCCAATGGCGCGCTGATAAGGATATATATATAAATGACCTAGTAGATAGTGTCGGAAGTTCCACACGGCTTTTCGCGGATGATGCTGTAGTATACAGAGAAGTTGCAGCATTAGAAAATTGCAGCGAAATGCAGAAAGATCTGCAGCGGATAGGCACTTGGTGCAGGGAGTGGCAACTGACCCTTAACAAAGACAAATGTAATGTATTGCGAATACATAGAAAGAAGGATCCTTTATTGTATGATTATATGATAGCGGAACAAACACTGGTAGCAGTTACTTCCGTAAAATATCTGGGAGTACACGTACGGAACGATTTGAAGTGGAATGATCATATAAAATTAATTGTTGGTAAGGCGGGTGCCAAGTTGAGATTCATTGGGAAAGTCCTTAGAAACTGTAGTCCATCAACAAAGGAGGTGGCTTACAAAACACTCGTTCGATTTATACTTGAGTATTGCTCATCAGTGTGGGATCCGTAACAGGTCGGGTTGACAGAGGAGATAGAGAAGATCCAAAGAAGAGCGGCGCGTTTCGTCACAGGGTTATTTGGTAAGCTTGATAGCATTACGGAGATGTTTAGCGAACTCAAGTGGCAGACTCTGCAAGAGAGGCGCTCTGCATCGCGGTGTAGTTTGCTGTCCAGGTTTCGAGAGGGTGCGTTTCTGGATGAGGTATCGAATATATTACTTCCCCCTACTTATACCTCCCGAGGAGATCACGAATGTAAAATTAGAGAGATTCGAGCGCGTACGGAGGCATTCCGGCAGTCGTTCTTCCCGCGAACCATACGCGACTGGAACAGGAAAGGGAGGTAATGACAGTGGAACGTAAAGTGCCCTCCGCCACACACCGTTGGGTGGCTTGCGGAGTATAAATGTAGATGTAGATGTAGACCGCATGATGACAGGAGCTGCCTTTACAAGAGGAGAATATAAGCACCGCTAATGCCAGTCTCGGCCGCTCAGTATCGGCTCAGTATTCGCAGAGTCTCTATCGCTTCTGTCAACCCTATCTGGTAAGGACCGCACACCGATGAACAGTATTCAATCTGTGGGCGAACAAGTGTACTGCAATCCACTTCATTTGTTTTCGGACTTCATTTCCTTAGGATTCTTCCAATGAATCTCAGTCTGGCATCTGCTTTACCGACGATTAATTTTATATGATCATTCCATTTTAAATCACTCCTGATGCCTAATTTATGGAATTGCTTCCAGTTGCTGACCTGCTATATTGTAGCTAAATTATAAAGGCTCTTTCTGTATATTCGCAGCACATTAGACTTGTCTACATTGAGATTCAATTGCCATTCCCTGCACCATGCGTCAATTCGTTGCAGATCCTCCTGCATTTCAGTACAATGAATACGTTACAGTACAGTGTAATAGCATGCAACATCCCAGCTCTAGTGTTGATGAGAAATGCTGAGGCACACGAGCGGTTCTAGGCGCTACAACCTGGAACCGCGCGACCGCTACGGTCGCAGATTCGAATCCTACCTCGGGCATGGATGTGTGTGATGTCCTTAGGTTAGTGAGGTTTAAGTAGTTCTTAGTTCTAGGGGACTGATGACCACAGCAGTTAAGTCCCATGTGCTCAGAGCCATTTGAACCATTTTTTTGCAGAGGCACAGAAAAACCATTCACCTGCTGAAATGACTTTAAATTCTCCCGTTTCGGACATCTAGTCCTCAGTGTATTGTCATTCCATCTGCATCACCATTTCTGACGGAATGACCGTTTCGCTAGCTACAGGTTGACTGTACCAGCGAATAGTGATGTGCTGCACGCAGCTTATTTCAAGACCAGCTACGTGTCTGCAGCCTGGCGCCGTGGGGTTGAGGGAGGGGGGGACTTCATCGCTCCACGCTGCCGTCACACCTGTGACTGGTAGAAGTTGCGGACCTGTCGGGCCCTCCTCTGGTGAATAGCCTGACCGGAAGCTGCCACCTTCTACTTGCTGGGTGGGCCCCAGAGTGCCGTCTCCCAGGCTGTTTGTGTATTTACACTGAGTCTGCTAAGGGACCCAGGGGCTCAACCTTCACAACAACCACCATCCGGAAGATGACGTGGGAATAGGTTCAGGCAGGCGTCCTGGTTCGAGAGCACTGAGGCCATCGTGTCCACCAGCGGGTCATCCCACTGCCCCCCCCTCTCCCCCAGCCCCATACCGCGCCACCTCGCTGTCGGTCAGTGTGTCTGACCTGCCGCAAACTACGCAAGCTGCCGGGCTTCCGTGTCCAGCAGCCCTCGCCAAATCCTGAGCGCGCAGTCCGTTCTGTTTCCTGAAAGATTGGAAAGCTCACCAGCCCTTGGATCTCGGCCTCCGATACTTTTAATGCAACGATTCACTTGTCCAACCTCGACGCCGACTGACCTCTTGATCCGAGGGTTTGTCGTTACAACAAGTGACGTCATTAATCAGTAAGTCAGTCGGCGCTATATCTTTTGGATATTCCACAGTAAATCTAAAGTAACAAACGTAAATAATTGAAGTCTGGAATCTACACTACTGGCCACTAAAATTGCTACACCAAGACGAAATGCAGATCATAAACGGGTATTCATTAGACAAATATATTATTCTAGTGCTGACATGTGATTGCATTTTCCCGCAATTTGCTTGCATAGATCCTGAGAAATCAGTACCCAGAACAACCGCCTCTGGCCGTAATAACGGCCCTTATACGCCTGGACATTGAGTCAAACAGAGCTTGGATGGCGTGTACAGGTACAGCTGCCCATGCAGCTTCAACACGATACCACAGTTCATCAAGAGTAGGGACTGGCGTATTGTGACGAGCCAGTTGCTCGGCCACCATTGACCTGACGTATTCAATTGGTGAGAGATCTACATAATGTGCTGGCCAGGGAAGCATTCGAACATTTTCTGTATCCAGAAAGGCCCGTACGGGACCTGCAACATGCGGTCGTGCATTATCCTGCTGAAATGTAGGGTTTCGCAGGGATCGAATGAAGGGTAGAGCCACGGGTCGTAACACATCTGAAATGTAACGTCCACTGTTCAAAGGGCCGTCAATGTGAACAAGAGGTGACCGAGACGTGCAACCAATGGCACCCCATACCATCGCGCTGGGTGAGACGCCAGTATGGCGATGACGAATACACGCTTCCAATGTGCGTTCACCGCGATGTCGCCAAACACGGATGCGACCATCATGATGCTGTAAACAGAACCTGGATCCATCCGAAAAATGACGTTTTTCCATTCGTGCACCCAGGTTCGTCGTTGAGTACACCACCGCAGGCGCTCCTGTCTGTGATGCAGCGTCAAGGGTAACCGCAGCCATGGTCTCCGAGCTAATAGTCCATGCTGACGCAAACGTCGTCGAACTGTTCGTGCAGATGGTTGTTGTATTGCAAACGTCCCCATCTGTTGCCTCAGGGATCGGGACGTGGCTGCGCGATCCGTTGCAGCCATGCGGATAAGATGCCTGTCATCTCGACTGCTAGTGATACGAGGCCGTTGGGATCCAGCACGCCGTTCCGTATTACCCTCCTGAACCCACCGATTCCATATTCTGCTAACAGTCATTGGGTCTCGACTAACGCGAGCAGCAGTGTCGCGATACGATAAACCGCAATCGCGATAGGCCTCAATCCGACAATTCTCAAAGTCGGGAACGTGATGGTATGCATTTCCCCTCCTTACACGAGGCATCACAACAACGTTTCACCTGGCAACGGTGGTCAACTGCTGTCTGTGTATGAGAAATCGGTTGGAAATTTTCCTCGTGTCAGCATGTTGTAGGTGTCGCCACCGGCGCCAACATCGTGTAAATGCTCTGAAAAGCTAATCATTTGCGTATCACAGCAACTTCTTCCTGTCGGTTAAATTTCACGCCTGTAGCACGTCATCTTCGTGGTGTAGCAATTTTAATGGCCAGTAGTGTAATAGTAGTTTTGACGAAATCTGCGACAGCAAACGGTACTAGCTACGAACTTCAAGTTTAATTTTTTTTGCGAAGATAATTAGTTTACAGTAACTTCAAATGCCTTATAGGAAAATGGGAATCCTTAACTTCCCGTTGGCGTTGCTCAACTTTCCATAGGTTTTTGCCTGTGACGAACTGCAATGCTAACTTTAGTAAACTACAACTTTTAACTAATAGTGCCCTGATGAAAACTGAATACACATATGGAATCATATTGTTTGAAATAATAATATGAGTAATAAATTTAAGTGAAAGTAACACCAAATAGGATTTTAATATTTTTTTATTAACTGTTACGTACACGTCAATAGGTAAAAGTTTTGAAAATAAGATGAAATTAAGTGAAATAATTGGTTATTTATGGGACTAGCAAAACGTAGCAGATGGAGAGAATCGATGTGATTTTTCTCGCCCCGCCTCGAAAAACATCACGTCGTGATTGTCGAAATGGCTGCCACGCAGTGGTTTCTTCACCTGAGGAGAGATGAAGAAGTCAGTGGGTACCGTGTTGGGAGAGTACAGGGTTGAGGCAAATTTTGACAGCCCGAGAAAAGCAGCACGCGTAACCGTGTTTCGTGCAAAATGCGGCGCTTCGTCTTGACAGCACCCCGCAACCTCGTCAGGAGATTTAGACTGTGTGCTCCTGTGAAGATTTTCCTCTTACGCAACAGTCTGTTAGCAGCACACATTGGCACATTTTAAAAAACCTCAGCATCACATTACCCGACGATGGTTGGGTCTTCGTCTTTTTCGGGTGTGGTGAATCCACATTCTTCCACGATTTCTTTCGCTTCTTTGTCTGGGGGTCATAGTGGTACACCCTGCACTCGTCGATGGCGATTAAGTGGCTAGAAAAGTCACCTAGATTCTTCTGACAGCTGAAACATTTCCGCCGGTCTTCGCTTTGGCAACCTCTTTTTAGGGGTGTGAGAAGTCGCGGAACCTAGAGAGGGACTGTCTCTGTAGTGTTCAAAATGTCGTTCCAGATGTTGAAAACTGATCCATGACTCCCTTTCACCATTTTCTATTACCGCCTCGACTGTGATACCCCGGTATTAGAGCACGAGTGCCTACTCTCGCTATTATCGATAATTACAGGTAAGATGGCCTGCCACTTCGTTCCCCGATATGGAGACTTTTCTGATCACATTGTAAGCGTCAACGCCACCTAACGTCTGTGTCATACCGTGGTGCATTGTTGCGTTACGCTTCCACTAACTCAGCATGAGTTGTCGCAGCGTTTTCCCCTTCAAATGCAGGAAATGAGTTCCCGCAGCAACACTCCACCTCATGAATGGCTTGCGCCATATTGTTTTGGTTTCTCCAGCTCCGTGTTACGGTACTGTGGCATGCAGTTTTCAGTCTGTACCATGGTTGCAGACATGTACCCTGAAACAAACAAAAATTAATTGCGTTACTTTGTATTTTTTAGATAACAATGCACATTTTATGGTAATTCCCTTCCATACGTTCGTTTTACACCGCTGGTTGACTGTGATAGCGATCCTACTCACTTGAGTACTGTCCACTGTGTACGGTACACTTGTTCTAAAAACACCCCGATTCTTAGACGCGGCACAGTTTCATGGTGTCGAAAAAATGAATCGAATTGTGCCATTCACTACATCTTCAAATGCACACGTGTGTGTACTCCACTACACTCCAAAAGGTGGCTTGAAGAATATATGAAGAAAATGCGCTTTGTAGACTGTAGAGTTTTGTAGACAATAGAATCACTTCTGAACGTTAGTATATGGGGTGATTCAGCTGCCCCTACCAGTGGATTTTATGCAACCCATGACAGTTTCAAATAACACGTGCAATATTTTCTTCCCTCACTCGCTATACCCAAACTATTAGTCCCATAGAAAAAAATAAACAGGACTCTTTTGTAGGAAATTTCATGTAGTTAAATTTTGTAACAGGATACATTTTCCCTAGAGGCAGTAGTTTTTTTCAGTTATTCAAGAAAAACTGGAAAAAATGACCTTCAAATGCGTTTTTCTTGAAACTGTGACCTCCAGCGGAAACACGAGAAAATATCACACGTGGTTTCTGAAGGTGATGCTGGTTGCATAAAACCGGTCGGTAGGGGCAGCTGAATCTCACGCTATTTACATGTTTTATGACATGGCACGTTTACATTCACATTTTTCAATTATCACGATTGGTTGACTATTTTAGTGACATAGCGATTTTTTCTTCAAGATTGAAGCACATTTTATTTCAAAGTACATATTGTTTCATCGGATATACTTGTACAACATTACCTCGTGATCTGCAAAAAAAAATTGGAAACTGTAGCTAATACTTGCAAAAAAAGTCAATAAACCTTCCTATATCTCATTAAGGCTCACTCATTTCCTTACCCTTTCCTGTGGATGAGTGTCCTCGCAGGAAATGTACTGCGTTCTGCGAATAAGTACCTCCTTAATCCAGCCTCTCATTTCTCTAGGTACCCTCTATGGTTCTGTTCCGTCAACACTTGTCAGTCCGATATGGATTCTAAGATTTCCGAGGATTCAAAAACACTTAGCCCTACAGGTTACCTGCGTCTATGCCATCCACATAACTAACTTATTCACTTGTGATGTTCCTTAGTGCGCGCTATCACAGGTTTTGTACAAGTGTCTGCATGGATAGTTTTCAAAATACGATTTCTCGTAAACCACTCGCATTAGAATCCTGCAACAAACACCACTAACATTCTAATTTTCCCTACATTTAGTTTGTTAATGCCAATAGGCATTGTTCCATTTGTAAAGTGTATCTTTACACAAAAAATGCACTTTCAAAGTATCATTACAATCTGTGGATTGGCTAACAATACGAGCCCCTGACTGCCAACCGATTGTGTGAAAACCGGTCATCAATAGTACTTTCCATTTTCGCAATATTGGTTCAAATGGCTTTCAGCACTATGGGACTGAAACATCTGAGGCCATCAGTCCCCTAGCACTTAGAACTACTTAAACCTTACTAACCTAAGGACATCTCACACATCCATGCCCGAGGCAGGATTCGAACCTACGGCCGTAGCGGTCGCGCGGTTCCAGACTGAAGCCCCTAGTACCGCTCGGTGCAAGTTTTAGGTGATTTATTCTTTTAAATCAGATGCACTGCCAGTAAAATAATCTTTAAAGAGAAAACATGCCTCAAATCCACACTACTTATCTCAAAGTATAGCTGACTCTAATTTCCACAGACTGAATTTAAAGTACGGGATGAGCTGACGCAATGTGACGATTTTATTTTAAGTGAAATTTTGTTACGGCGGCTCTGAAGTGGCAAGTTTCAAAAACAGCACTCATTCGACAAAATTTGAAAACCTTAATTTCAACGTTAAATTCGCTCTGTATAAAGGAGGAAAAACATAAACCCTAATGAGTTAAAATCTGACAAGGTTGTACTACACCAAAATTCTGTGATTTGAATGACTTTTAAAAGGAAAACAAATAATTGAAGGCACAATCGGGCTGTACAGTATAGAATGCAGGATGCTTCTCGCCAGTTTCACATCAACCGCCGTGTCTCAGCTGAAGCGAACAGCAGCTTGAAAGTGATAAACAATTATGTAACGGTCCTTCGTGCTAGAACACACCCAAACTCCCATTATATACACACAGCGAACATGTCTCTGTAAAACAGCGAATGAATGTAATAAGATAACCTCCAACGACACTTTAATTGGACTATACAGGACTGGTACGTAGAATGAAGCAGAATTCTCACAAACCCGGACAAAAATTTAAACGTACTTCAACGAATATCAATGTGTTGCCAAAAAAAAAGAAAAAAAAAAAATAAATAAAAAAAGAAAAAAAAAAGAAAAAGAGATTAGCATCCGTGGAGGCAGCTTACTTTTTCTTCATGTTAACCACTAATCAGTACGGCTCACAGATACACGGAGCAGATCAGTAAACGCTATCACCAATAGTTATGTCACGATAATGCAAGTACGGCCAGGGGTTAAGTACGAATCACCGGCCAGTGCCGTTCCGAGCTTTAAACAGAATTTCTCACCAGAAATAATGACAGTGGAGCAGCTCCACCGGAGATGTTCCAAGTCTCTTGTTTGACAGTGCCCTTATTCAAGCTCAAGGATGAACTCCGCGACCCTTAGGGGCGTCTTCAGCAGAAAATATTCTTTGCAGAACGTCACAGCCAACGTGCTGACGGACACTAAGCGGTCACCGTTCACCATGCGTTGCCGTGTCGGTCCACTCACTTCTTGACTCCCAAATCACAATGATAGACGGTCGTATTCTGCCTCTTCTGCAGTAGTCGCGGCAGGCGCTTTAGTTTCTCCCGACCACATTATTGCCCTCTTCCTGAGACCAAGGAACAGCACATCAAGTTCAAAGCAAAATCTTCGAAGTTAAAAGATCTCTTCGAGCCAATCACGGCTCATTATTGTCAAGCTACTAAAAGAAATTTGTCCTAAACTCACGAGATGTGGTCTCTCAGACTGCTCAAATATTTTCGAACTCGCCCTTCATGGCCAGTTGTGGTGGAATGCTTCTATGCTCCCTCTACCCTCCTTAAATTGCCAAGCCTACGATGTCTTCTTGCCGGTTGCGTTATCGCCTTCTGTGTATATATTGTTCACACGTATTAATGATAGGTGTTGTCTTCTAGGCCGCGCCTCGTGAACGGTTGTTTGCTTCAGTACAGTGGCGAATAGCTCAAAATGTGTTCACACGAATGTGTCAGTTTTAACTTTCCCGACTTTGATGAAATTGTTAGTCGGTCTATGGAAGAAGGTGTCAGTGATACAGATTAAGAAATCAACGAAAAAGACGACGATTTTACATTAGCCAGTGATCACAGTTCTGCTACAGAACAAGAGTATCATTCAGAGGAAGAAGTTCAGGAAAGTTGTTCAAATGGTTCAAATGGCTCTGAGCACTATGGGACATTTGAGGTCATCAGTCGCCTAGAACTTCGAACTACTTAAACCTACCAAACCTAAGGACATTACACACATCCATGCCCGAGGCAGGATTCGCACCTGCGACCGTGGCAGTTGCGCGGTTCCGGACGGAAACGCCTAGAACCGCTCGGCCACCGAGGCCGACAGGAAAGTTGTGATGGGAATCTGTCTGTTTATTCAATGAAATACTGAAAGTGTCTGTCAAAATCGAATGGTGATAAGAAAAATGTTGTTCTCAGCAATGAATATTAATTTGACAGACTTTCTTTTTGTACCCATCGGGTAGAATTTTTGTGCGTAAATTTAAACCCTGGAATTTAGTTTTATTTGGAAATTTATTTGCTTCAGAAAAAGCACTCCGTCTTCAGGCCACAAGTGGCCCATTGGGACCATCCGACCGCCGTGTCATCCTTAGCTGAGGATGAGGAGAGGAGGGGCGTTTGGTCAGCACACCGCTCTCCCGGTCGTTGTGATGGTTTTCTGTGACCGGACCCACTACTGTTCGGTCGAGTAGCTCTTCAGTTGGCGTCACGAGGCTGAGTGCACCCCGAAAAATAGCAACAGTGCATGGCGGTCCGGATGGTCACCCATGCAAGTGCCGGCCACGCCCGACAACGCTTACCTTCGGTGATCTGACGGGTACCGGTGTATCCACTGCTGCAAGGCCGTAGCCCTATTTGCTACAGAGATTGTATAATTTTTCAGAATGTAAAATTCAGTACTCTGACAGTCCATTTATATGTACTGTTTAAAAGAACCACACAAAATTATGTGCTTTTGTGTGATAGATAGATATTAAAACGCTGCAGGATTTGTTTTGTGCAATAAAATAAACTAGAAGCGTTTAAACAACACTCAAACATTGCAAAAATAAATGATATAGCATGAATTAAAATTTTTAAATGATTTTTGCCTTAAATCTCGGTTTCAACATAAGGGTCCAAGAGACCCGACCTCGAGGTTTACGTTTCAGAAAAGTCACCTCGCGAGTTAAGGGTTAACGACAATGGGCAGTTTACAAAGCTGCATGAATAAGAGCTGTACAGGGCTTGAAGGCCCAACGGCACCGACCGGCCGCCGTGTCATCCTCAGCCCTTAGGCACCACTGGACTCGGATACAGAAGGGCATGTGATCAGCACACCGCTCTCCCGGTCGTTGTCAGTTTACGTGACCGGAAGAGTTGTAGATAGACCTAAATATAAAGATAAAGTCTTTGATTACAAATACAAGAAGCTCACTTAATTGATCAATGTGATAGCACTGAAATGACTATCAAAGAGTGTGTTAATTATTCCACTTCTAGAGCTTGTTGGACAGGCAGTCACTGCTCCGCCATCAGGACAAAATTACACGTAATCAGTATTAAAATATATGAGGAATGAAAACGAGCGAGAGAAGCGTTTTGTGAAAGGGTAATCCAACATCAACAAAACTTTTAGTCTTACCTCAGTGGCTGGATGAAAATTCTGGAAATTTGTGGTAAGCTCCTATGGGACCAAACTGCTGAGGCCATCGGTCCCTAGGGTTACACTAGTTAATCTAACTTAAACTAACATGTGCTAAGGACAGCACACACCCATGCCCATTGGAGGACTCGAACCTCCGATGGGAGGGGGGGCGGAGGGGGGGGGGGCAACCATGGTATGGCGTCCGAGACCAGGCGGCTACACAGCTTGGATGACTTTGTGTTTTGGTTGCGGTCGTACTTTCGAGCTATCAACGAAATGTCCATCAATCGAGATGTTGTGATTAACGAACGAAAATACGTTGTAACGGTATACCCCATGAAAACTGACAACCCTCCCTGAGCTCTTGGGGCTTCAGCACACCAGAACTCTGCCACAGTATAATGCTTAAAATGTCGATCCATATGGGCTAGATGCTGACTACACCTATCATAGAGGTAACTGGTGACTCCTCCACAGCAGTAGGGAGGAGGAGACAAGGTCATTAGAGTCGGGACACAAGCTCGGATTAGGAAAGGATGGGGAAGGAAATCGGCTGTGTCATTTCTAAAGAACCGTCCCGGCATTTTCCTGAAGCGATTTAGGGAAATTACGGAAAATCTAAATCAGGATGGCTGGACGTAAATTTGAACCGTCGTTCTCCCGAATGCGAGTCCAATGTGCCAACCAATGCACCACCTCTCTCGATCCCAGAATGGTTCAAGAAGTCTGAGTGCCACTGCTCACAATGGTTGCGATGCAAAAGTTCTGCTCCGAAAGACGACAGATAAAATTGCACTACATTTATAACCGAATTAACTGTGTGTTTTGCAACAGATGTGGAAGGAGCTCTCTGGATTGTTAAGGTGCCAGCTTTATCTTTTGAGCGAAAGCGCTCAAGTTAAAACATACATTTGGTTTTAATGAAAATCACTATCTTGGCGATAATTAGTAACGTTTTATGAAAACTTTATGTTGATTCATATAAATCAGGAAAAAATAAGTCTGTATCTATATATCATATCATCGTTATCTATCAGCGGCTGCTCTTGCGTCACACATAAAACTGATATGACAATTTCCACACTCATTAATCACTAAAATTTATTGTCAGATCTTGTTATTATACCGAATTTTCCTAGTTGATTTTTGCCTTTCTTTACTCTAAGAAATTATAAATTTTGAAAGCTGTACATTTAGAATGAGCGCCTTTCATATATCGCCTTTCATATATCGCCGCTAATCACTTGTTTTGATCACAGATATTCAGTCGCGCAGCGCTTCTTCCTGCTACTATGAGGTATGGTAGCCAAAATCTAGAGAGTCTAGGGCCCTCTTAGTGCGAGCTAAGGGCGTTGAACATCTTCGGCCAAAGAGAACGTATCGTGGCAGAATGCGTTCTGTTCTCGCCACGTCTCGACAGACAAACCTTAGTTCCTTTGTGCACGTCGTCACCACGAGCGTTATGGCATACTAAGTGGTCTCAGAAATTCTGTCTAGTGTGAATATAAAGACATTTGACCAGCAAACATCGGAACCCGGTAATATCGCAGCGTCCTGATAGCGTTGCCATCGCGTTAAGTCGTACCGTTTCGTGAGATGTGTGCAAACCTCACATGCAAAATATCCTTACTAGCATTCTGTTTGATTCAGAACACGTAGTGATCTGAGTCAGTGTGTAGGTATCTGTAAACTCAAGAGACTTACAAGTAGACATTTACACTTAATTCCCGGTTTTCAGGTGATTTCTAATATTATTTCCTTTGCGAATCTGAGATGTTGCTTTGGAGACACTTTCAACTATCTTTACTCAATGTACAGACTGATCACAAAGTCCCATTACCCGCTATTAATTGTAAAGACATAAATGAATTGTCGTTTCTTATTGTTGCAGCTGCTGATGTACATCCAACCCTGGCTGGTCAATCCACTTATACCATGGTGAACTGGATCGTAATGAGCATTGGGCTCACGAACGACCCCGCACAGGAAAATCAATGAGAGCTATTCAGCACGATTACATTGTAAGTATTTAGAAACCTTCCCCACCAAAACCACCAATTTTAGGGTGGGAAAGAAAGCTCTCTGCAACTGGTTGCATAAAATATTTTCCAATAATTTGAAGATAAATTAATTTAAAGCACGCCATTTTTTGTTCCAGAAGAAGTTTATTTTGTTTTGTGACTCAGTTTGCAGTAAATAATTACAGCTATGTCAAGTACGCTCAGGTTGCAGTTCCTTCCTTTTATGCGATCTACATCTGCTTCTACATATATATTCCGCTAGTCACCAAGCGATGTGTGGCGGAGGGCACAATTTGCGCCAAAGTTGTATCCCCCCCTCTGTTCCACTCGCGGATCGCGCGAGGGAAAAAGTACTGCCTGAACGCCTCAGTACGAACCTAATTTCCATTATCTTTGAATGGTGATAATTGCGCAATTTGAAAGTTTCTGGTAATGATATATGCTCTCCATCCTCGGCGAAGAACGGATTTTGGAATTTAGTGAGCAGCCCCTTCCATTTAGCGCATCATCTATGTGCAAGTTTATCCCACTTCAAACTTTCTATGAGATTTGTAACGCTCTCGCGATTGCTAAATGTACCAGTCACGAATCTGGCAGCTCTTCATTGGACCTTCCTAATCTCTTGAATCAAACCCAATTGGTAATGGTCCCATTCAGACGAACAATACTCTAAGACTGGACGAATTAACGTATTGCAAGCAATTTCCTATGTTGAAGGACTGCATCTTTTTAGAATTCTACCAATAAACCGCAAACTAGAGTTCGCCTTGCCCGTTACTTGTGTAATCTGATCATTTCATTTGAGATCATTTCGAATACTCACACCCAGGTACTTGACGGATGTTATCGCTTCCAAAGACTAGGCTTTTATTTTGTACTTATGCATTAAATGGGATTTTCGCCTTGTTATACACAGTAGGTTACACTTACTAATACTGATAGATAACTGCCAGTCATTACACCACGCATTTATTTTCTGCAAATCCTCATTGATTTGTTCACAACTGTCGTGTGATACTACTTTCCTGTAGACTACAGCATCATCGGCAAACAGTCTAAGGCCGCTGTCAATACCATCAACCAGATTGTTAATGTAAATCGTAAAAAGCAGAAGACCTATTACGCTGCCATGGGGTACATCTGAAGTTACGCTTGTTTCTGCTGAAGTCATCGAATTCTGGACGACATACTGACCTCTGTCTGTTAGAAAACTTTCTATCCAACCGCATATGTCATCGGATAGACCGTAAGCGTGCACTTTTTGGAGCAAGCGACAGTGCGGAACTGCGTCGAAGGCCTGAGGCGAGTCTCTCTCCCCATTGTCCGATTCCGAACGATCAGGAACACGGTAAGAAAGCTTAAAATTACTGGTGATTGCTTACAATCTGTATTACATTAGTATTAATAATAATAAAATTGATGTTAGAAATTGAGTAACATATTGCGCGACACTGTTGCACCTTCTTAGCGGCTCAGGATAGCTAAGTTTTGCTTTTTGAAAAGAAAAATAATTGAAGCCTCCCCTTCTGTGCAGTATGTCAACATCTGCATCGTTCCATTAATCTGAAACCAGCGCTGTATTCTATCGTCTTGCACAATTTTCGTAGAAACGTTGTTTGAGCCAGGAATCTGATGGTTCATAACTATTTCTTCCACGTATGAAATTTATGCAGTGTTGTGCAAATTCCACATCTTATTTTCACACAGTCTTACAGTAGGTTAGGAAATATACCTACTGTTCCGACTAAACTACAAAATGGTTCAAATGGCTCTGAGCACTATGGGACTCAACTGCTGTGGTTGTCAGTCCCCTAGAACTTAGAACTACTTAAACCTAACTAATCTAAGGACATCACACACATCCATGCCCGAGGCAGAATTCGAACCTGCGGCCGTAGCAGTCGCACGGTTCCGGACTGCGCGCCTAGAACCGCGAGAACAACGCGGTCGACGACTAAACTACAAACAGAACTATATCGCAGTATGGGTGCCCTGAGTGACAACCGAACAGCACTCTCTGTGGAGCTGTTTCAGCTGCTCTACATCTGCATCGTTCCATTAATCTGAAAACAGCGCAGTATTCTATTGTCTTGCACAATTTTCGTAGAAACGTTGTTTGAGCCAGGAATCTGACGGTTCATAACTATTTCTTCCACGTATAAAATTTATGCAGTGTTGTGTAAATTCCACATCTTGTTTTCACACAGTCTTACAGTACGTTAGGAAATATACCTACTGTTCCGACTAAACTACAAACAGAACTATATCGCAGTATGGTTGCCCTGAGTGACAACCGAACAGCACTCTCTGTGGAGCTGTTTCAGCTGCTTGTTTGTGGGGAAGTGAGACGTGATAACGAAACTTTTGGAAGATCCGCTGCAGGAGAGAAACAAATGGGACATTGAAGTTTTTAATCGGGTTTAAAGGAACTTGCTAGACACCGGAGAGGGGGGCGAACAGCCTTTTATGGAAAGTGCAATGGTTCGCCGAGCGTTTACGGCCGCGGCTCTGCGGACGACTGCCGCCGCCGAATATCTGAGATTTGATGGATGCGCATAAAGTTCGCTTTGCGAGCCATAACTTGCAAGACTATAAACGTGTACGGGGCATTATCTGTTGCTGTCGCAACAGTAAAAATCGGCGTTACGAACTCGGGCTTTAAAATCGCTGGCCACGTCCGTGGAAATAAAACCAGGCTGGTGGGTAGTATCGGAATATGGAGGGAACAACAGGGTCGTGGCCGGGAATCGACGCTGGGATGTCGGCGTCGCCGGTGGCGGTGGTAGTCAAACCGCTTACGCCGATACGAAACCAGGCGAGCATGTAATGTGGGCCGGGTGAATAACTGATTGTCGAATAGCGTAGCCGTGAATGAGAAATTTACAACAATGTTTACAAATATGTATACCGAGATAGCACATATCATATGGTTACCCAGTATCCTCCTTTTCATTGACACACGGATGCCTACAAATACGCGCAAGTTAATAACCGTTGAATCTTTGCAAGTTGATAGGGATGTCTGCAGTCAACTGTTAAATAATTCAAGTTTTTTCTAGTTAAAAGATCTATTACGGTAAAAATCTGTGTAATTTATTGAATGAAATCCTCATTCGTTTGCAATTATTCCATTACTAATGTTCTGTGGTGTTTTATACGTTATGTAGATTTATAATCAAAACTGTGGTGTGTTATATTTATTTCCATTTGCTATTCGGTTTAACTTACGTGGGAGTCTTAAAAGCATAATTAAAAATCGAAATTTCTCGCAATTGTTCTGTAAGTTAGCAGTACTGCTACTGATGACGTAAGGAATGCCCACAGATGGCAGCGTACTATAAGACAAGCGAAACGCGGCCACAACACAAACTCAAAATGGCTGCCTCGCTTGCCACATGTAGCAAGGAAGAACAGCATTCTCTCATACGTTTTTGAGCAGTGAAGGTACGAAATGAAGGTCCTAACTAACCTAAGGACATCACACATATCCATGCCCGAGGCAGGATTCGAACCTGCGACCGTAGCGGTTCTAGACTGTAGCGCCTAGAACCGCTCGGCCACTCTGGCCTGCTTTATCGTTTATTACACTTCGGCTGTTCACAGTAAAACTGCAGCCATCAGGCATGATCTTCTAATTTATCACTTCATTACCAGTCACTACATGCGCAATTCATTTTGCAGACACATAACATTGAGCGTAAATGCGAAATTATGTTATTGTACGAGACTTAATTCAGGAAATATGGTGTCATAAATATTGAGATGCATGGTAAATTGGCTTTTGTTTGAAACGGAGCGCAAATTACCTGTAATTGGGAATTTACAACAATCTTAAATGAACGTAATTTATAATCTTGTCTAAACTTCCGGTGCTCAAGCACTTAATGTCAAATACGTAACACATTAAGCAATTTCTAAGGTAATCAGACATTTACAGCTGTTTTGTACGTGGGAGATGGATTCCTTAAAGACTCAGATGTGTGGGATTTACCGGTAGGTACTGTTCAAACAAGATGAAATGTGTAGAGACGAACACAAAGCCGATTCATTCCCACTAGGGATCAGTTGTAGAATATTACAAACGTCTCCAGATGACCTTATCCCATCATATTAAAATCGTGCCATACAAAAAATAAAATTAAACTGTACATGAAGTTCAACTAAAATAACTAAGATATTTTTCACACTTAATTAAAATAAATTACCTTACCTGAAAGCCAGTACAAAAAATATTTAAGAAAATTTAGTTTTACATAAAGCACTAGTAACAAGTTTCGCTCTCACACAACCAGCTCCCAAATGATAGTCGACCTGCTTTGTTCTCTTCCTTAAGGAAGACAACTGAAGCCTGTTACTGCCTCTGGGAAATTCTACGAACTGCGGTAGCAGGTTTGAAATGTTACAATCGAAAGCTATTATTTTCGGCCACAGGAACCCAGTTTCTTGAGCTCTTGGTAGTAAATAAAATTTTTCTTCAACAACAAGCTATCTTCGACCACTTAACGTTATTCAAAAATACAAAATTGTTTTACTAATACTTCATGTCTGTTTTTCGGACATGTCGAAAGAAGAGACCTTCCCCGCGGAATTCGCAGCTGTCGTACGTATTATGTAAATTGAAGGTGGAGGGGAGAGAAAGGAAAGGAAAGTAATTATTGATGTCAGCTGCATCAGAACTTTATGCAGAATCAACGATGATGAGTGAAAATTTGTAGCGGTCTGGGACACGAACCTGGGATTTGCTGCTCACTAGGCAAATGTGTTAACCACTGCGCCATCTGGACCCAATCTTTATAGCAACCCAGGATGGAACCTGTAACAGTGGTAAGCAAGTGACGTCGCACTCAAGATGTTGAGGGTGAGGATTTGGCCTTCTGTCCCAACCTCCTCCGCTTCGATTGCGTCCCCTGCTCCTCTCGATGCTGCGATACCTTCCGTCTGTGGTACTGCTTTCGAAGTGGCTTATTCTGAGCTGCCTTTGTGTGGAGAGGGAGCCCCCCCCCCCCCCCCCCCCTTCCTCGTCTTTGTGTCCTTCGTTACAGTCTGAGACGATGCAATGTCCTCCTGCTCCTTCATCTTCAGCCACTGACGGTTTCGTGAATTTGCCGCCTACAGCAACTCCCGAGGAGAATAAAATTAGCGACCAAGTATCAACTGTTGCTTTGATAGTTCCACAGAATGCTTCTTTAGTGTCTGTACCTGCATTTTCCTGACCCATGTTCTGGGGCGTAGGAAGCTGTGACTACGATCCATCCCACACCTCCGTCTACAAGGGCCGCCATTCCACGTAGTCGACAGAAACAGTGTGTACAACCTGGCCGCGTGGTGGTACGTAAGAAATTAAAGAAGAAAGGTTGCAATGACGGGCGTTCTGATCTCCCGATGTCAGATTCATCTGTGGACTCTGCAGTGGACCTTGACGCTCAGCTGTCTACCTAATTCTGCTCCGTACGTTCCGTACATCCATGTGTAGCTGCGATCAATGACCCAAGCCTACACGTTCCTGCCCTTGAATGTTAACTGCGTGGAATCAGAATTGGGATTTGCTTCGCTGCGTCAGATCATTTATGACACATGCGCGGATGTACTAATCTTACTAGAGGTGTTATTTAGGCATTTCTCCTTACCTCGTTTTCGTGTGATCTTTAATGTAGCACCCGAATATACTACAGGGACCGACTTATTATTTTGCGAAGGCATTCTTATTGCGGAGGATGAAATGTTGGATTCTGGCAGGGGCATAGGTTGTCAACTTTTTAATCTTACCTTGATTCTTTTGTATGTCGTGTCTGGCACTGGTCGCACAGTGGATCTTTGGCGTTTTTATAAAGAGGAAATTGTTTATCTGTTGCGTAAACGTCTTCCGGGTATCTTGCTGGGTGGTGATTTTAATTTCTCTCGCGAATTACATGCATTGGTCCGCTCCTTAAGCCTGAAAGACATCTATATATATATATATATATACCCAACGTTAGTTCAATTTACCCACCTTACTGCGAGTTATAGTAGCAGGTTAGATAGGTTTTACTTATCAGAGTGCCTGCGCGATAACATTCTTAACGTTGAAGTCATCCCAACCTCCCGTACGGATCACTGTGCTGTAACTACAACTCTCAATCTTGAACTGCAGCCAGTCAAGCTGTTTCGCACTTCGTGGGTGTTAAACGTCGCTCACCTAGCTGTCCCTTCTCTCGATGACGTGATGCGAATCGTGTGGGAGCGTACTCTACGGTCCACTGGGATGTGCTCTTCCATCCTTGACTGGTGGACACAGCTGGCAAAACCGAGGACAGGCAAACTTTGATACTTTTCCGTGCTGCCAAAGCGCGAGACTTTTCGGAGAACTTACGAACATTAATATTCCATCCTGCGTGAACTTTATTATGCTGCGGATCATGCCCCTCAGCGAATTGCGAATGTTAGGCGTGTAAAGGCAAAACTCTTGACCTCGAAGAGAATACAAATGGAAGATTTTAAAATGCGATCCAAGCCATGGCCATTGGTGACAGACGAACTGACTTCCTTATATCATTTGCTTCGGCATCAGACCCGTCGCCGACGCGCTTGTGTTCATTCTCTCACTACATGTAATGGACGTATCGTAATGGCGCAAGCTGATACAGTGTTTTTCTTAAACCATTGCTATGTAGACATCTACGACATTGATGAGTCCAGTGAAAACTTTCACGATCCACTAGTCAGCATCTTGGATACGACAAATACACCTGAACATAATGAAACGCTCTTAGGTGCCTTTCAGCCTGAGGAAGTTTACAAACTTCTTGTGAGATCGCCTTCTCAAAAGTCCCCGGGACTGGGTGGACCTCCCAAGGAATTTTACGTCCGGTTTTGGCCGTTATTGTGTGCTGTCTTTACGTCCCTTTTGAATGAAATGTTACAGGGTAGAGTAGTGCCGGCCTGGTTCAAAGTGGGAAAAATTGTTTTCATCTCGAGACGCCCTGGACCGGCTGGCCCTGACAGCTTTCGCCCAGTTACTTTGTTAATCTTTGATTATAAGACTGTGGCGATGGCAGCTAAATGTAGGACGCTCTGTTGGAAATTGTTACAAAACATCAGAGCTGCGTAGATGGTCGCATCATTCCATCCCCACTGACGCGGCCCCCGTTGGTGCTGTAGCGTCCGTCCCCTATGCCCGATAAGGCATTTGATCTTGTTAATCACGACTTTTTGCACCGGATTCTGGAGCATTTGGTTTTCTGTTGACACACGGCGAATGCTCCCAAATCTAAGGGTATTTCAGCTTTGGTGGTTGCTAATGGTCAACTGACGCCCTCTATAAATATCCGTCGGAGAGTGCCTCAAGGAAGCCCGCTGTCAATGAATTTGTTTGTAGTGTCACTGGAGCCTCTACTTCCGATGCTAGCGTGCCAGTTGAAACGTTGAAAGCTTTCCATAGGGACTATAGCTGTTCGTGCATACGCGGATGGCGTGATGGTTCTACTCCGCAATCCTGCTGAGATACAGCGGCTGAAGGCTGTAATCGATGAGTATTGTCTGAGTTCAGGTACTGAAGGTGAATGCAGGCTTCTTACTTTGCGAGATTTTGATGACGCGGTTGTTTCATCGGCTACTACGGCGGATCGGCATGCGTCTCTCGGTATCATGATTGATCGTTGAGTACTCAAAATGGCGACGCTGAACTGGATGTCTGTTACGCAAAAGATTCAGAGAGCGATAATAGAACACGAAAGACGTTCTCTTACTCTGCTCCAGAAAGTCCGAATACTGGATATATATGTCTTATGCAAAACTTATTAAGTGGAACAAGCTTATCCGCTTCCCTCGATGATGGCGATCAAACTACAACAATTGTCTGGTCGTTTCTTATGGAAAAGACAAATATTTTGCTTACGGTATGAGGTGGTCACGAAGCCTCGTTCCTTTGGGGGGGGGGGAGGAGGGAGGAGGGAGGGGGGAGGGGGGAGGGGGGAGTGGGGGTTTGGGTCTGGCTCATATACGAAGGAAGACGCAGATGTTATATGTGCGACGAACTGTTTTGACGATGACGATGACGTACTCTTTTGACGACGACACATTCACGTCTAGTTTTTTCTCTATGTCTGTCCTGCTAGTCTTGAACCCCCTATTGATGTTGATCGCATAACTTGTAAGTTGAAACACGTTCATCACTTCTACCTTGCGGTGGGCTATTTAGATGCTGACGTTTTATGGAGACGTGTCCTCACCATGAAATTCCTAAAGACTCGTTGGGGAGCAGTCTCTTGGCCGAACCTCACTGGAAGAGAATTGCCGCAAACAGACTGGACGACAGTTTGGTTCAGTATCAGTTTTTCGATTTTGCCGATGCGTGTAGCGTCCTTGTGGTATAAAGTAATAAATAACTTGATTCCAGTGAACAAGCGACTTTTCCGTATTGGGCTTAGCGACACGGATTTGTGTAGTCATTGTACGTCTACAGATACGATACGGCATCACCTTACTTGTGGAAGTCATATGACTAATTGGTCTTGGGTTAGGACGCAACTGGCCTGTTACTCGATCTTCTGAGAGAGTATACACTACGAACATCATTGCGCCAAGATTCTTCCTTCTTTCCACGGTCGAAAACCCATACCGTTATGTGGTTTTTGGGACACTTCGTTCATTATGTTGTAGAAGGCCATCGGAGAGATAACATGAACTTCGTGCAGTACATGCTCACGGCCTATTGACATGTTTGCGAATGCCTCAATATTGAGACTTCTTTGCCAACATGTAGAATCATGTTTTCCGTCGACAAGGTATTGGTTAATTTCATTTTTCTGATGCTAGGTGTTTTATTTGTTATGTATAATCTGATTTGCTTCGGCTTGTTCTCCCCTGGTTTCCCTGCTCATTTTGTTTTGAGTTTTGACTCAGTATCGCCCCAGTTTTATTGTAAAATGTGTACAGATGAAGCATATATACAGATGTGCGTATACACTTCTTGCAATCAAATTTGAATTTTGTTTACTTTGCTATTTAGAATATAATCTGATCTCGTTGTCTTTCTGCTTTAGATTCTATATAAATTTAAAAAATTATAAAAAATACAAAATAACTAAAAATGTAAGAAGTTGTAAAACATTTAATCACTATACAAGGTGGTCCATTGATCGTGACCGGGTCAAATATCTCACGAAATAAGCGTCAAACGAAAAACTACGAAGAACGAAACTTGTCTAGCTTGAAGGGGGAAACCAGATGGCGTTATGGTTGGCCCGCTAGATGGCGCTGCCATAGGTCAAACGGATAGCAACAGCGTTTTTTTTAAAATAGGAACCCACATTTTTATTAGATATTCGTGTAGTACGTAAAGAAATATAAATGTTTTAGTTCGACCACTTTTTTCGCTTTGTGATAGATGGTGCTGTAATAGTCACAAACAGTGGCTCACAATTTTAGACGAACAGTTGGTAACAGGTAGGTTTTTTAAATTAAAATACAGAACGTAGGTACGTTTGAACATTTTATTTCGGTTGTTCCAGTGTGATACATGTATCTTTGTGAACTTATCATTTCTGAGAACGCATGCTGTTACAGCGTGATTACCTGTAAATACCATATTAATGCAATAAATGCTCAAAATAATGTCCGTCAACCTCAATGCATTTGGCAATACGTGTAACGACATTCCTCTCAACAGCGAGTAGTTCGCCTTTTGTAATGTTAGCACATGCATTGACAATGCGCTGACACATGTTGTCAGGCGTTGTCTGTGGATCACGAGAGCAAATATCCGTCAACTGTCCCCACAGAAAGAAATCCGGGGACGTCAGATCCGGTTAACGTGCGGGCCATGGTATGAAATATGCTATTAAATACCGCTTCAACCACATGCGAGCTAAGTGCCGGACATCCATCATGTTGGAAGTACATCGCCATTCTGTCATGGAGTGAAACATCTTGTAGTAATATCGGTAGAACATTACGTAGGAAATCAGCGTACATTGCACCGTTTAGGTTGCCATCGATAAAATGGGGGCCAATTATACTTCCTCCCATAATGCCACACCATACATTAACCCGCCATGATCGCTGATGTTCCACTTGTCGCAGCCATCGTGGATTTTCCGTTGCCCAGTAGTGCATATTATGCCGGTTTACGTTGGCGCTGTTGGTGAATGACGCTTCATCGCTAAATAGAACGAGTGCAAAACATCTGTCATCGTCCGGTAATTTCTTTTGTGCCCCGTGGCAGAACTGTACACGACGTTCAAAGTCGTCGTCATGCACTTTCTGGTGCATAGAAATGTGGTGCGGGTGCAATTGATGTTGATGTAGCATTCTCAACATCGACGTTTTTGAGATTCCCTATTCTCGCGCAATTTGTCTGCTACTGATGTGCGGATTAGCCGCGACAGCAGCTAAAATACCTACTTGGGCATCATCATTTGTTGCACGTCGTGGTTGACGTTACACATGTGGCTTAACACTTCCTGTTTCCGTAAATAACGTAACTATCGGGCGAACGGTCAAGACACTTGGATGATGTCGTCCAGGATACCGAGCAAAATACATAGCACACGCGCGTTGGGTTTTGGGTTATTTGGGGGAAGAGACCATCAACGAGGTCATCGGCCTCATCAGATAAGGGAAGGACGCGGAAGGAAGTCGGCCGTGCCCTTTCAAAGGAACCATCCCGGCATTTGCCTGGAGCGATTTAGGGAAATCACGGGAAACGTAAATCAGGATGGCCGGATTCGGGATTGAACCGTCGTCCTCCCGAATGCGAGTCCAGTGTGCTAATCACAGCGCCACCTCTCTCGGTCCGCGCGTTTGGCATTTTGATCACAATAGCCATGCATCAACACGATATCGACCTTTTCCGCAATTGGTAAACGGTCCATTTTAACATGGGTAATGTATCACGAAGCAAATGCCGTCCGCACTGGCAGAATGTTACTTGATACCACGTACTTATACGTCTGTGACTATTACAGCGCTATCTATCACAAAGCGAAAAAAGTGGTCCAACTAAAATATTCATATTTCTTTACGTACTACACGAATATGTAGTAAAAATGGGGATTCATATTTAACAAACGCAGCTGATATCTGTTTGACCTATGGTAGCTCCATCTAGCGGGTCAACCATAGCGCCATCTGGTTTCCCCCTTCAAGCTAGACAAGTTTCGTTCTTTGTAGTTTTTTCGTGAGATATTTGGCCCTGTCACGATCAATGGACCATCATGTATAAAAATTGTTGATACATATCATGAGAACTTGGTGGTGGTTTGTCGGCTATGTTCTCGGTTTCTTTTCCTTTCTCTTTTTATTTATTATTATGTTATCGTTCGCCCCAGGTAGCTGAGTGGGGTCAGAGTTTTTCTCCGCTCAGGGACTGGGTGTTGTGTTGTCCTAATCACCATCATTTCATCCCCATCGTCCCGCAAGTCGCCAAAGTGGCGTCAAATCGAAAGACTTGCACCTGGCGAACGGGCTACCTGCCGGAAGGCCCACAACATTTACATTTTTTTAATTCTGTTATGATAATTAATTTGTTCCTCCATTTGCAGATTATATTACATGGTGATGTAATATAATCTGCTGAAGTTTCATGATAATACCAAATCACTCTGATAATAAAAAAAGAAAGATGGCACAGTGGTCAACGCAACTTCCTTGTTAAGCAGGAGTTCCCAGGTTCGAGTCCCAGTCTGACACACACTTTTACTCATTGCTGCAGATTCCACATTATGTCCCAAAGCAGCAGACAGAAATAATTCCTTTCCTTTCCTTTCCTTTCCTTTCTATCTCCCCCCCCCCCCCCCCCGCCCCGTCCCCACCCCCAACTTCAATTTACATAATAAAATTGTTATTTTGAAAACCATCATGCAGCGCTAGACATGGGGGGGGGGGGGGTGTATGTTATTGCCTTCCTGCAACCCTAGCATAAAACACATTAAGAACATTTAGTTTTTCATGTTGTATTGTCGCTCGGCAACTCAAAAGTTAATTGCCAGACCAAAGATCCGAAGGCCTGTTCTACGATTTTTATGTCTTACTTACCAGTTCTTTCATAGCAGCCACCGCTTGCTAATGTAAAAAAATGCCGAGTCGTTTCCTGGTTCGCAGTCCACGGGAAATTGTAGTTCCTCCCGTATATGGCTGGGGCAGAGCTAAGCAAGTCCATACCACATCCACGGGGATCATGCCTAGTATATCACGGTGGTTTCGAAAACAACATAAGCTTTATAACAATTTTATTATTTTAAATAACGTCATATGCACGAAGTGAAGCGGACGGTGGAAAAACAGTTTTATTTAGTACCTATTTAGTACTTAATAATTGGTCCTAAACTTTGGGAACGGATATCGTTTAAATGAGTCCATCAGTTTGTGATCCACACCACGTGACGTTCACAGTATTGATGCCGAACGCTCTTTTTCTGGTAAAAGTTGAAAGCTCTAAATTTTGGTAATTTGGTTCCATGTATTACGCAAACAACTGTTCTTTTTTGTACATTGAACATGTTTCAGCACATCTGAGCCATAATTAGTGCGTATTTTTAACCAGGTCTGTAAAACCCAAATGATATCACTAACGATTACTGGAAGCAAAAACATTTTACATCATTACGTTATTGTCCAGAAAGTTTGGTTCTGTAGGACTTTCTTTACATCTATATCATACTCCGCAAGCCACCTAATGTAGTGTGGCGGAGGGTACCACTATCTGATCCCTCCAACCCAGTTCCACTCGCGAATAGTACGTGGGAAGAATAATTGTCGGTAAGCCTCAATATTGGCTCTAATTTCTCAGAATTTTCTCCTCGTGGTCAGTATGAGAGATGTATGTGGGGGAAAGTAATATGTTGTCCGATTCCTCCTGAAAAGTGCTGTCCCGAAATTTCAAAAGCGACTCTCTCCGTGACGCACGACGCCTCTGTTGTAACGTTTTCCAGCGGAGTTTCTTTAGCATCTCCGTGACGCTCTCTCGCCAGCTAAACGATCCCCTGACGAAACGCGCCGCTCTTCATTGGATCTCCTCTGTCTCCTCTCTCAGTCCCATCAGTACTACCTGATAAATTTCCTTAAGATTCTTCCGATGAATCTGAGTTTGGTGTCTGCTTTTCCCACTATCTGTTTTATATGGTCATTCCACTTAAGGTCGCCCTGGATAGTTACGCCTAGATATTTTACGGCAGAAAATGTGAAACGTCCCCTTTGGAAAGTTATAAATTACTGTGCTGGTAAACCTCTTACGTTATTTGATTTTCAAACAGCTGAGCAAAACTGAACATACTCAGACATTTTCCTCTTTACTTATTCTGATCAATAGAAAACTGACACACAATATATTGTTTAGCGCAACGCAATCTGACTTTCAGTAATCTCTACAAAAGAATGGCCCTGACTAACAATAACCTATACCTTTCATGAATCACTTACCTCACAAAAATCTTCGTTACTCGAACTACTGCAATACAGCGAGCGCCAATACTGTCAGCTAAATAAAAGATTCTAACTACTGAAGGCACTAACTACTGATAAGCATAGTTAGCAAATGAAAGATTTTGATAGAGATCAAACAATGTATTTACCTTAATAATGTTCAAAAGTCATCATATAAATATATATCAGTTCATGATACCCAGTGTTACAAATTTACTCTTTCATCGACACAAGTCCAGATCGTCCGCTCTAAAAATTCTGCCATCTCTCTCCCCACATCCACCACTGCTGGAGGCTCACCTCCAACTGCGCAATGCTACGCACTGTTCACATCCAACTGCCCAACACTACAATAGCGAATATTCCAACAATGCCAACCAGCCACAGACTGCACACAGCACAGTCAGTGATTTTTATACAGAGCGCTACGTGGTGTTACCAACATAAAAACCTAAACAGCCTACTTACAACTGTCTCCAGATGTTTCTTATCAATAGTGTAGCCTTACAGTAGTGGATTTCTTTTCTTATGCATTCGCAGTGTGCTACATTTATTTACGTTCAGGGTCAATTGCCAGAGCCTGCACTAATCATCAACTCTCTGCAGGTCGTTCTGCAAATTCATACTATCTTCTGGCGTTGCTACTTTGGTATAAACAACTATATCATCTGCGAATAGCCTTAAAGAGCATCCGACGCTTTCTACTAGATCATTTATATATACTGCAAACAACAACTTTCTTACTACAAGTCCCTATGGTACTGCGGATGTTAACTTTATATTTGTCGATTTTTTCCGTTAAGAGCGACTTATTTAGTTTTATCTGCAAGAAAGTCTTGAATCCAATAGCAAGTCTGCTCCGATACTCTGCAAGCTCGTATTTTTTTCATTGAACGGGAATGCGGGGCGGTGTCAAATGCCTTACTGAAATCAAGGAACACGGCATCAACCTGAGCGCCGTTGTCCACTAAGCTGTGGATCTCATGGAGGAACAGAGCGAGCTGAGTTTCGCAGGATCTCTGTTTGCGCAATCCATGTTGATTTTTATAGAGATGTTCGTTTTCCAAAAACGTCATAATTCTTGAGCATAAAACATAACAGCTATATGATATAGGTCTATATCATATAGCTCGCACCTGCGACCAAAGACTGCTTTTGTGAAGTTAGTTGTAGAGCTAGAAAATCATTATCTTCGTACATGATTTTAAGGCCGGAAAACGCTCGTAACTACACTTTTTTAAAAATTATTTTCTCTCAAAGATGTTTATTAATCTTTTGCAAAGTATGGTTTGCTGTTTTCTTTTTTTTGTTTTTGTTATTTACACAGCAGAGAACTTATTCTCTGATCATCATTTGTACTTTAAACCAGTTTATAAATTAACATCGGCATTATTTTACTGGTAAACAACGTTCAGTTGTTGTTGTATGGAGGATATCTAGTATCCTCACATTCCATGTAACATGTACACCTTTAATGGTTCATAAAAAGAGGAAGGGAATAGTTGGAAAACACTGAAACATATATATAGAATGATAGAACAAATGTTTTATCAAGAATAGCTTACATGGTAATGGAGGCAACCGTTGAGGGGAAAGTTGTAAGGCAAGGTATAGGTTGTAATATATCCAGCAAACAGACTGAGGTGACAAAAGTCATGGGGTATCTCCAAATGTCGTGTCGGATCTCCCTTTACCCAGCAACTCGATGTGTCATGGACTCAACGAGTCGTTGGAAGTCCCCTGTTGACACACGGAGCAATGCTGCCTCTCTAGTCGTCCATAACTGCTAAAGTGTTGGTGGTGTAGGATTTTGTGCACGAACTGAATTCTTAGATACGTTCCATGAATGTCCGATGGTATTCATGTCGTGTAGTCTGGGTGATCATATCATTCGCTCGAATATTCCAGAATGTCCTTCAAACCAGTCATGAAGAAATATGGACCAGTGACATATTTGGAAATGCGTAGTATATGAATGGTTACATATGGTTTCCAAGTAACTGAACTTCCAGACAATGATCGGTTCATTGGGACTAGTGGAGCCAGTCCATTCCATGTAAACACAACCCACATCACCACATCACTATGGGGCCACCATGATTTTGCACAGTGGCTTGTTCGGAACTTGGGTCCATTGCTTCGTGGGCTCTGCGCCTCACTCAAACCCTACCATCAGCTGTTACAAACTGAAATCGGGACTCATCTGACCAGGCCACGGTTTTCCAGTGGTCTAAGGTCCAATCGACATGGTCACGAGCCCAGGAGAGGCGCTGCAGGCGATGTCGTAGTGTTGGCAAAGGCACTCGCGTCAGTCGTCTGTTGCCACAGCCCATTAACGCCAAATTTCGCAGCACTGCCCTAACAAGTACATTCGTGATACACCCCACACCGATTTCTGCGGCTATTTTACACAGTGTTGCTTGTCTGTTAGCACTGACAACTATACGCAAATGCCGCTGTTCTCGGTCGTTAAGTGAAGGCCGTCGGCCAGTACGTTGTCCATGGTGAGAGTTAATGTCTGAAAACTGGTATTCCCGGTACACTCTTGACACTACGGATCTCGGGATATTCAAGTCGTTAATGATTTCCGAAACGGAATGTCCCATGTGTCTCGCTCCAGCTGTCTTTCCGCGTTCAGAGTCTGTTGACTCCCATCGTGTGGCCATAATCAAGTTGAACGCCTTTTCACATGGATCACCAGAGAAAAAATGACAGCTCCGCCAATGCACTGCTCTTTTATACCTTGAGTATGCAATACTGACGCTAATGATTATGGGTACACAACGTTCAGCCGAGGGTAGCCTTCACTGAAGCTGAGCGACACTAAAGGAAATAGAATAAATGCATAGAGATCTTAGCTAAAGTGCCCAGAAACCAGACACTCTGATACGAAATTACTTGAGCTATACAAACGCTAGTACTGTGTTAGGTGTAGAGTGTTTGAAGGAATTCGATGATGACGGGTATAGGGTACTCAACTCAAGATACCGATGCAGGTGACAAAAGAGGGAGGTCACGGTGAAATATTACCTCACGGCTGGCGCCGTAAGTTTTTGATTGTAGCATGACGTTGCCGCTTCCGCAGTCTGAACGAGAAAGTGTGCGAAGGTGGTTAACAACTATACTGTTAAATAACTGCAAGACGGAAGGTGCCAAATGGTGAAACGCGTCCATATAGAATCTGTAACTGAATGGCGGTGGTCCGACCTTTTATGGCTTCGAAGGGGTCATCCTCTCCCAAGAAATAAGACTGTTACCACTTTACGTGGAGGGGCATTGGCGAAATCCTACCTGTTGCGACACAAGCAAATCTCGAGCCGGTTCTCACTGTGTTCCTATGCCTTCAAGGGGAAAAGAAGGAATCGTTTAAAACTTGAAGAGTTTTTAAGAGTTTCTGTCATTTGGAATAAATTAACAACTTTTCTCCACAGGTTAAATTCGTTTCCAGATGTCAACTCTGTAGTATTTTAGGAATAATTACAATGCTGATATTTTGTCTTTAGAGTTTTGTTTATGAATTACATGGCAATCGAATTTAAAGAAATTCCAAATAAAACTATATTAAAAAAATGACTGCACTGGCCGGAAGTACATTGCCAGATATTGCGTGAGTATTCATTTCTAATGGTTCTTTTCTGGCCTAAGTGGTCGCGCGTTCGCTCAACCCGAATACATGGCGTTACAGTATGGACTGAAACGTTACATCAGCAGGTAGTACGTGAAGGGATAGAGCTGGTCTGAAGGTAGCTAAGTAGCAGCTGAAATATATTACAAAATTTGAGTACTGGTCTCTAGCTTCTCAATAAAACTGTTACACAGTTTCGCATCGTTTTTTTCTTTATGCATGGTCCTGTCTTTCTCACCACAGTTCCATGTGGTCGATGAGTTGTCATTGATTCCTTTGCTTTTGCTGTTGATTTCAGAACCTGTACAACTCTACAATTTATTGAGAATACAATAATAGAAAAAGGGGAGTGTAAGAGCACTGAATAATTTGAGTAAGGATGATAATCGTAACATCTGTCGCAAGTTGCTTCGTCACATCATTTTGGGTAAAACCAGGGATCAATATATTGCTCCAACACGCATAAGTTACCATTGATAAATTACTTTCGAAATTCTGATGTCAGTGTCTCCTACAACTCTAACTTTGTACTGATCCATCCAGCACCAGCACCAGCTCGCTGTAGCATCGAATGTCTCTTCATCTCCGGTCCCATTTCCTGAGGGAAAACGTCCTGTAGCATACAGCCAAGTTTAATTCTTCAGCGCCATTTCGGTTGCTCGTGTGTCATTTTCGTTGCTTATTTATTCTAGCATCTTCTCACTTTGTCTCACCAGGATGAGCGGAACAAGGTCCTGGTCACCACACCTGGTTTTTACTTGTGCATGAAGATCTGGTTCATTCATGCACAAGTAAAAACCAGGTGTGGTCACCATGAGCCGAACGGACGCAAAGTATCAGATGATTGAGGCGGTCTCCTCTTACCGTGGCTGTGGAGTCAAGTTCTGGTGGTGGCGATTAGAGATTAGCGAAGTAACCAGTATACTGGGTGAGTGGCAACAGAAACGGAAGTTGGTGTTGCATGAGAAGATTCAGTACGACCAGTGTTTGCAAAGGGTTATTATTCTCCCTCATATAAATTGTTCGGTTGACTGCTTGGTGACAGTCTCTCCGACTTCTGAGTGTTGGTAGTTTTTCCGCATGAATTCTGTGGGATGGGTATAAAGCTGCCAGCGTGGTCAATGTCTGTGCAGGTGTCTGCTGAGCGATGCATGTGTGACAACATGATGTCCCACAAGGAAGTTTGGCTGCGGCTCTCAGCACTTATAAGATGTTGTGCTCTTCAAGATTAAGAGTGCAAATTATTGGTAGGATTTTTTCACGTCATATGTTAAGCTGAAACATTGTTGTGGAGGAGGATGCTGATGTTGTCAAACAATGGTGAATATAGGATCTTGGATATACACTCCTGAAAATGGAAAAAAAGAACACATTGACACCGGTGTGTCAGACCCACCATACTTGCTCCGGACACTGCGAGAGGGCTGTACAAGCAATGATCACACGCACGGCACAGCGGACACACCAGGAACCGTGGTGTTGGCCGTCGAATGGCGCTAGCTGCGCAGCATTTGTGCACCGCCGCCGTCAGTGTCAGCCAGTTTGCCGTGGCATACGGAGCTCCATCGCAGTCTTTAACACTGGTAGCATGCCGCGACAGCGTGGACGTGAACCGTATGTGCAGTTGACGGACTTTGAGCGAGGGCGTATAGTGGGCATGCGGGAGGCTAGGTGGACGTACCGCCGAATTGCTCAACACGTGGGGCGTGAGGTCTCCACAGTACATCGATGTTGTCGCCAGTGGTCGGCGGAAGGTGCACGTGCCCGTCGACCTGGGACCGGACCGCAGCGACACACGGATGCACGCAAAGACCGTAGGATCCTACACAGTGTCGTAGGGGACCGCACGGCCAATTCCCAGCAAATTAGGGACACTGTTGCTCTTGGGGTATCGGCGAGGACCATTCGCAACCGTCTCCATGAAGCTGGGCTACGGTCCCGCACACCGTTAGGCCGTCTTCCGCTCACGCCGCAACATCGTGCAGCCCGCCTCCAGTGGTGTCGCGACAGGCGTGAATGGAGGGACGAATGGAGACGTGTCGTCTTCAGCGATGAGAGTCGCTTGTGCCTTGGTGCCAATGATGGTCGTATGCGTGTTTGACGCCGTGCAGATGAGCGCCACAATCAGGACTGCATACGACCGAGGCACACAGGGCCAACACCCGGCATCATGGTGTGGGGAGCGATCTCCTACACTGGCCGTACACCTTTGGTGATCGTCGAGGGGACACTGAATAGTGCACGGTACATCCAAACCGTCATCCAACCCATCGTTCTACCATTCCTAGACCGGCAAGGGAACTTGCTGTTCCAATAGGACAATGCACGTCCGCATGTATCCCGTGCCACCCAACGTGCTCTAGAAGGTGTAAGTCAACTACCCTGGCCAGCAAGATCTCCGGATCTGTCCCCCATTGAGCATGTTTGGGACTGGATGAAGCGTCGTCTCACGCGGTCTGCACGTCCAGCACGAACGCTGGTCCAACTGAGGCGCCAGGTGGAAATGGCATGGCAAGCCGTTCCACAGGACTACATCCAGCATCTCTACGATCGTCTCCATGGGAGAATAGCAGCTTGCATTGCTGCGAAAGGTGGATATTCACTGTACTAGTGCCGACATTGTGCATGCTCTGTTGCCTGTGTCTATGTGCCTGTGGTTCTGTCAGTGTGATCATGTGATGTATCTGACCCCAGGAATGTGTCAATAAAGTTTCCCCTTCCTGGGACAATGAATTCACGGTGTTCTTATTTCAATTTCCAGGAGTGTATTTAGTGGGACGATGTGTTTGTGGCGGAAATTTAATTACTTGATTTGCAAAATCTTTGTGTGTGATTCTCGAATGCTGAAAATGTTCTTTGGTAAGAGGAAGTGTCGTTGTAAGCTAGTGGTGAGTGTTTTAAGCGATTTATTTGATTCCTGTAAGTTGTTAAACAATTTGGTAGGGTAGTGCACATGGACTTTTTTCCTCTGTATCAGATACCTAAATTGTGTCAGGGCTCCCTTTGTCCCCAGAATTAACCAATAGAACACAGTATTCTGAGAAGAGATGAAAACCTCTGTCTGTGTGTCTGGAGATATTGGTTCACACACAAACAGGAAGTAGCTACTTGAGAGAGACAGAGAAAGGAAGTGAGTCTGGAATTTCCCAGTCAGCAGAGTGCCACCACCTCATGCATTGTTGAGGGCTGCAAGATCAAAGGAGTCTGGTATCCCATTCATGTTCAGTGGTATTTAGTATTGTGATCTGTAATTAGGACATTAACTGCTTTTTGACTTATGTAGCGGCCCCCAGACAACAGACACATGCACGGGTGACCCCAAACAACCTCTAGAGTTATTAAATCATAGGAAGTGGGGTGGGGGTGCAGATGTGAGCTCTACCCAAGTCGGACAGCCCTGTCTCCCACAAACTGATCAAATAAAGAATATGCACTGATTTGAATTTCCTGTCGTGGGATGATTGCTGTCGACCGGCTCAGGAATTTTTGCAGCCATTTTGTTCTGGGAGGGCTGTGGAAGATGGATGTGAGGGTTGGGGGTGGCACATCCTCTGGTGGTGGCACTGTGCACTAGCTCACTGGATCCCTGCACGTCAAGCTGAGCATATACACGAAAATGTAGTCGCTCAATAAGATAATACTTGCTCCTTTGAGTCCCATAGCTCCGCACAGACTGAGAATTTCCCACCATTTTTCCAGGTGGGGGCGGAAGGCAGCGGCAGGGGAGGTGGTGAGCTTTTCCCGCCAATTTACAACAGGGTAACACCCAAAGCAAATAAAATAAACTACCCTACAGCCTTCATCTCCAGCAGATCACCACAGACCTAGACTTTCTCCCACTAATATCCAGTTGGGGGAGGGGAGAGGGGATGAAGGGCTGAGGGATTTCGCAGAGAGGAAGTAGCTAAGGACTGATCGATTTAATTAAATTGTCAATTAATTTCATAGCAAAAGTGTGGTTACGCTGGCGGGGTGTAGAAGAGGGGTGAGAGAGTGGTCGAGGGGGATGGGGATGGATGGGAGGTCCCAGAATAACCGATTATCCCAAGGAGGTAATAAATGAATTAACTGGAGAATAGGTTATTGGGCAGAGGAGGGGGAGTCGTTATATGAGAAACCACTTAGTGACAATAGGGGAAGTTAATAAATTAATCAGCTGTCACAATTTATTTAAATTGCGTATCAGTTTTATATCAAAAGTGTGCTTGTGCCGCCATCATCTGACTACTTACACATCCAAGTGTGTTTATAGCGGTAACAGCGGGCTCTGTGGGCCGTGATTATTTTCTTCTCGGCCCCAAGAGCAGTGGGCAGTATCAATCATCATCCGTGCGGTGTGCTTACTATCCAGCATGCATTTGCGCTGTACTTTTTTAATATTGTAGAAGCCTAGTCCTCCATCAGTGGCAAGAAGGGGGAGTGTACCGTCCAGCGATAGTGCAGGAGTTCCCAATTCCTGGTTTTTGGCAACAAAAAATGTAGCCGTAGCTTTTGCGAAAGTGAGGAAGTACAAGCCGATGACTGTAACAACTATAACGAGACACTCAATCATGTTAAACAAACACATATATAAAAGATAAAGGGCTCAAGACCATGACGTACAACGTTGTTGTTTTTCCACATACTATACGATGTTTTATCTTACTAGGAACTATCTGATCAAAAGTATCGGGACACCATACCGGCCGGTGTGGCCGAGCGGTTCTAGGCGCTTCAGTCTGGAACCGCGAGACCGATACGGTCGCAGGTCCGAATCCTGCCTCGGGCATGGATGTGTGTGATGTCCTTAGGTTACGAATCCTGCCTCGGGCATGGAAGTGTGTGATGTCCTTAGGTTAGTTAGGTTTAAGTTGTTCTAAGTTATAGGGGACTGATGACCTCAGATGTTAAGTCCCATAGTGCTCAGAGGCATTTGAACCATTTATGCGGACCACTATATAATGCGGAATTGACCACTAGATGCCATGAGAGGCGCATAAAACGGGCCTTGGAGTACCGTGTTATCAGTACACAAGCCGTAAAAGCAGACTATGTCGATCAGGAGAGATCAGTGATTTCGAACGTGGACTAGTCATTGTATGTAGCCCGAGAAATGGATCCACCAGGGACTTCTCAACTCTTTTAGAGTTGTCCAAGTCGACTGTTGGTGATGTGACTGTGAAGTGGAAAAGTAAAGGAAGAACCACAGCTGAGCCAAAACCAGGCAGCCCTCATGTACAGATAGAGAGGGGCCGTTGAGCAGGCATCAGTCGTGAGTTCCAAAGCCCTCCCAACGATCCAGCTGGCACAGGGATTGTGCATATGGAGTTCAAAGGGTTGAGTACCGTGGTCAAACAGTTCCTCGTAAGCCATACATTTCCATAAATGCTAAGCCACGCTTAAGATGGTGTAGAGAGGGACGCCACTGCACAGTGGATGACTAGAAACGAGTGATTCAGAATGATGGATCACACTCTACAGCTACGGCCGCAGGTTCGAATCCTTCCTCGGGCGTGGATGTGTGTAATGTCCTTAGGTTAGTTAGGTTTAAGTAGTTCTAAGTTCTAGGGTACTGATGACCTCAGAAGTCAAGTCTCACAGTGCCCAAAGCCATTTGAACCATCACACTCTACCCTGTGGCAGTCCGACGGAAGGGTCTGGGTCTGGCGAATGCCTGGAGAAGTTACCTGCTAACATGTGTAGTGCAAACAGTGAGGTTGTAAAATGTAAACTTTCACGGCCGGAACTGTCATGATTAATAAAATTCTTTTCCGGTCAGTAGTGAGACAGTGTGTGTTTCGGAAGTTAACAGAAGCCACGAACCCCCTTGAAGATGTCCTCCGCAGATGGGGACGAAACGTTGGGTTACAATGCGAAATCCATCAGACCACGGCATAATAGCCCGGAAAAGAATTTTATTAATCAAACAGTGAGGTACAGACGAGATGGTGTTACAGCAAAGGGTTGCTTTTCGTGATTAGCGTGTGGTCCACTAAATGGAGAAGGATACGACCACATTTTACTGCATTGTGCACTACGCACAGTAGAGGAACAGTACGGAGACGATTATTGTTTGTATCGGCATGACAATGCACCCGGGCATAAAGCAGCATCTGTGAGGCAATGGCTTTTGGACAACAACGTTCCTGAAATAGACTAGCTTGTCCAGAGTCCAGACTGAATCCAATGGAGAAGCTGTGGGAGGAGACAGAACGGCGAGTTCTCTAGTTTCGACTCCTGAGGAAGAATGGGCTACCATTTCTCCACAGAGATGTGGACACATGAATGAAAATGTCCCCAACAGATTTCAAGCCGTCATAAAGGCGAAATGTGGACACACACAATGTTATGTCCACTAATAGATCTTCAGATACTTTCTATCATCTAGTGTATTTACGTTATTGTCTTTGAATTTAATCAGATGGATAGAAATGGAATCACTCAAAATAACTTCTTGTTCGAAGAACTTTCGGGATTGCAGCCGGGTAAGGTCGACTTCTCGTCACGATATTTCGGCTGTCAACCATTCAGCCATTTTCAGGTGAAGGTTTTGCATCTAAAGTTATTAGTTCATATCGCCACTTGTATACCAAAAATTGGTACGAGCGACTTTTGTCGAGTTTCGTACTCTGTTCGAAGATGGATGAATGGATGTCAGCCGACTTACCATTGGCATGAACTCTACATTATCCGGCTGCAATCCCGAGACTTCGTGGAATACTCTTTACATCGGGAAAACTGCAAGTACCCTCTTGTCGGTCAGCACTTTCTTTCGCTGACCCCTTCAGTTATTCTTGCTGGGCGTGGATTAAATTCACACGCACAGCAGCACCCCTAAAACGCACCACCTGTTCCTTTCCTCCAGCTTCACCGCACTATCGCAGCTGCAAGCAGATCACGCAGTTCGATGACTTTAGTATTTAGACGACAGCTGGTGGGCCATCCCGGTACTGGACGTGCGTCTGTCGGAAGCCGGCCGGCACAGCGTTGCGGCACGATAAGCTCGGGCAGTATTTCTCGGCGGCCGTTCGTCAGCGGGGCGCGCGACCAGAGATACGGCCCGGGTTCCCCCGGTCTCACGTGGGCGCTCTCCAATACGGGACGCCACTAATATCGGGGTCGCATAAATCTGGTCGAGCGCTGCTGCCGCCCTGCGGCGGCCGACCGAACCACGGCAGGTGCTCCTCATTGCTGCAATATGTATGCTAAAGATCGCCCGCCTGCCGCTGGGTAACCTCCCCGTAGGCCGAGAACCTCTCCTGATCGCGCACCACTGCATCTGCGTAAGGAATCCGCTTATTCGGTGTATGCCGCGTAGCGGGCCACCGTTGAATCCGGTATGTTCATTTATACCCCGAATGCAAAAACTGATAGAAGCCGACCTCGGGGAAGATCAGTTTGGATTCCGTAGAGACGTGGGAACACGTGAGGCAATACTGACCTTACGACTTATCTTAGAAAAAAGATTAAGAAAAGGCAAACCTATGTTTCTAGCATTTGTAGACTTGGAGAAAGCTTTTGACAATGTTGACTGGAATACTCTCTTTCAAATTCTGAAGGTGGCAGGGGTAAAATACAGGGAACGAAAGGCTATTTACAATTTTTACAGAAGGAAGATGGCAGTTATAAGAGTCGAGGGGCATGAAAGGGCAGCAGTGGTTGGGAAGGGAGTGAGACAGGGTTGTAGCCTATCCCCGATGTTATTCAATCTGTATATTGAGCAAGCAATAAAGGAAACAAAAGAAAAGTTCGGAGTAGGTATTAAAATCCAAGGAGAAGAAATACAAACTTTGAGGTTCGTCTATGACATTGTAATTCTGTCAGAGAAAGCAAAGGACTTGGCAGAGCAGCTGAACGGAATGGACAGTGTCGTGAAAGGAGGATATAAGATGAAGATCAACAAAAGCAAAACTAGGATAATGGAATGTAGTCAAATTAAATCGGGTGATGCTGATGGAATTAGATTAGGAAATGAGACACTTAAAGTAGTAAAGGAGTTTTGCTATTTGGGGTGCAAAATAACTGATGATGGTCGAAGTAGAGAAGATATAAAATGTAGACTGGCAATGGCAAGGAAAGCGTTTCTGAAGAAGAGAAATTTGCTAACATCGAGTATAGATTTAAGTGTCAGGAAGACATTTCTGAAAGTATTTGTTTGGAGTGTAGCCATGTATGGAAGTGAAACGTGGACGATAAATAGTTTAGACAAGAAGATAATAGAAGCTTTCCAAATGTGGTGCTACAGAAGAATGCTGAAGATTAGATGGGTAGATCACATAACATAATTTAATAGGATTGGGGAGAAGAGAAGTTTGTGGCACAACTTGACTAGAAGAAGGGATCGGTTTGTAGGACATGTTCTGAGGCATCAAGGGATCACCAATTTAGTACTGGAGGGCAGCGTGGAGGGTAAAAATCGTAGAGGGAGACCAAGAGATGAATACACTAAGCAGATTCAGAAGGATGTAGGTTGCAGTAGGTACTGGGAGATGAAGAAGCTTGCACAGGATAGAGTAGCATGTAGAGCTGCATGAAACCAGTCTCAGGACTGAAGACCACAACAACAACCCAGCACCTGGGACGCTTAATCGATTTTAGGTAAAAAATCTTAATGGGAAACTAAAGTACAATGTACTAACTACAGCTGTACTCTGCAAGTCACCTTATGGTGTGTGTGGCGGAGGGTACTTCAGGTGGCACTACTCCCCTATTCGCACTCCGAGCCTTTCCTTTTCCGTTCACGAACATCTTGTGAAAAAAAAAAAACCGGTTGTCAGCAAAGCTCCTGTACAAAATTTCTCTAAACTTTTCGTCTTGATTATTTCGCGAGAATTATATGGGAGGATGTAATATGTTGCCCGGCTCTTCTTGGAACATACACCCTCGAACGTTCAATAATAAACCTCTCCGTGATGAACAACACCTCTGTTGAAGTATCTGCCATTTGAGTTACTTGATCATCTCTCTAACGCTCTCTGCCGCGTAAACGATCCCGTGACGAATCGCGCCACTCACCTCTGTTGGATCTTGTCTACCTCTTCTATCTGTCCACGTGATACGGGTTCCAGGCTGGTGAACAGTACTCAAGAATCGATCAAACGAGTGCCTTGTGAACCATTTCTGTTGTGGATGAATTGCACTTCCTTAATATTCTCTCTATGAATCCCAATCTGACATCTGATTTCTCTATTATTCCTTTCATTTCGTCATTCCACTTAAGGGTGCACCGGATGGCTACTCCTAGGTATTTTACGGCAGTGACTGTTTCCAGTGATACGTCGCGTCTACTGTAATCGAACGGTAGTAGACCTCCTCGTCTACTGATGCACAATACGTTACGTTCATTTACGTACAGGATCAACTTCCCATTTATACACCAGACGTAGATAATCTGCAGGTCATTCTGCAAATCGATTGTGGCCTTCTCACGTTGCTGCTTTCCTACGAGCAGAATATATTCACGCTGCCTCCAGCGTTAACTACATCATTAAACTGTAAACAATAGCTTCCCTGTTACCCTCCCTCGGCGTATTCCCCAAATTACCCTTACATTTGTCGACCTTTTTCCATTAAGATCGACGCATTTGAATTATGCCTGCAAGGACGTCCTATATCCAGTCACAGATTTGGTCCGATCGTCAGTAAACCCGTATTTTGTTCATTAAACAGCTGCAACATGCAAAAGATATATGAGGATCTGTTAGATGTCTATCAGTTTCGCTTTAAAAAAGGTTAAGACACCAGGAGGCAGTTCCGGTGTTGCAACAGATAATGGAAGCAAGAGTGAAGAAAAATCAAGACTTGCTCATAGGATCTATCGACGTGGATAAAAAGTTTCACGATTTATCATGGTGGAAGATGTTCGAAATTCTGAGAAAAATAGCAAGCAGCTACAGGGAAGGGCACGTAATACAGTATGTACTAGAACTATGAGAGAACGATAAGAATGCAAGACCAAGAACGGAGTGCTCAGATTAAACGGGTGTAAGACAGGGTTGTAGCCTTTTGCCCTACAGTTCAATATCAACTCGCAGAAGCAATAAGGGAAGTAAAAGAAAGATTGCACAGTGGGATACAAATTCAGGGTAAAAGAATGTCGATGATAATATTCGCTGATGTCACTGCTATCCTCAGTGAAAGTGAAGGATCACAGGATATGTTCAATGGAATGAAAAGTCTAATGAGTACAGAAGGTGGACAGAGAGAAATCAAAGAAGTTGGAAATTAGGCGGACCGAAAAGGTAAAAAATGAGGAGGTTCTGCGCAGGATCGGAGAGGAAGTGAATATATGGAAAATATTGACAAAAAGAAGGTTCAGCATGGTAGGAGATGGTTGAGATATCAGAGAATAACTTCCATGGTACTAGAGGGAGCTATGGGGTAAAAACGGTAGAGGGAGACAGAGATGGAATACAATCAGCATATAATTGTGGATGTAGGTTGTAAGTGCTACTCTGAGATGAAGAGGTTGTCACAGGGGAGGAATTCGTGGCGGGCGCATTGGAAAACACCAAGGAAATTACACTGTAGCGGCAAAGATACTGGTATAGGAATGCGTGTTCAAATACAGAGATGTGAAAACAGGAAGAACACGGTGCTGCAGTCGGCAACGCCTATATAAGACAGCAAGTATCTGGCGCAGTTGTTAGTTCGGTTACTGCTGCTACAATGGCAGGCTGTCAAGATTTAAGTGAGTTTGAACGTGCTGTTACAGTCCACGCACGAGCGATGGGCCAGAGCATCTCTGAGATAGCGATGAAGTGGCGATTTTCCCGTACCACCATTTTACGAGTCTACCGTGAATATGAGGAATCTGGTAAAACATCAAATCTGAGACATCGCTGCCGCTGGAAAAAGATCCTACAATAACGGGACCAACTACGACAAAAAAGAATCGTTCAGCTTGTCGGAAGCGCACGCCTTCCCCAAATTGCTGCAGATTTCAGTGCTAGGCCATCAACAAGTGTCAGCGTGCTAACCATTCAACGAAACATCATCGATATCGGCTTTTGGAGTCGAAGTCCCACTCGTATACCCTTGATTACTGCACGACACAAAGCTTTATGTCGGACGAGTCTCGTTTTAAATTGTATCGATCTGACGGACGTGTACGGGTACGGAGGCAACCTCTTGAATCCATGGACCGTGCATGTTAGCAGGGGAGTGTTCTAGCTGGTGGAGGCTCTGTAATGGTGTGGGGCGTGTGCAGTTGGAGTGACATAGGACCCCTGACACGTCTAGATACGAGTCTAACAGATGACACGTACGTAAGCATTCTTGTCCGATAACTGCATCCATTCATGGCCATTGCGCATTCCGACGGACTTGGACAATTCCAGCTGGACATTGCGATACGCCACACATCCAGAATTGCAACAGAGTGACACCAGGAACACTCTTCTGACTTTAAGCACTTCCGGTGGCCACCAAACTCCGCAGACATGAACATTATTGAGGATATCTCGGATGCCTTGCAACGTGTTCTTCAGAAGAGATTTCCACTTTCTCGTGCTATTACGGATTTATGGACAACTCTGCAGGTTTCATGGTGTCAGTTCCCTCCAGCAGTGCTTCAGACATTAGTCGAGTCCATCCCACGTCTTTTTGCGGCACTTCTGCGTGCTCGCGGAGGCCCTACACGACATTAGGCAGGTGTACCAGTTTCTTTGGCCCTTCGGTATGTGCTTCCTAGGTGGTAGCAAATTTGTGTCTTTAATTGGATATGTCACGCAATAGTAGGCAGGGGTAAAATACAGAGAACGAAAGGCTGTTAACAATTTGGACAGAAAGCAGATGACAGTTATAAGAGTCGAGGGACATGAAAGGGAAGCAGTGGTTGGGAAGGGAGTGAGACAGGGTTGTAGCTTCTCCCCGATGCTATTCAATCTGTATATTGAGCAAGAAGTAAAGGAAACAAAAGAAAAATTCGGAGTAGGTATTAAAATCCATGGAGAAGAAATAAAAACTTTGGGGTTCGCCGATGACATTGCAATTCTCTCAGAGACAGCAAAGAACTTGGAACAGCAGTTGAACGGAATGGACAGTGTCTTGAAAGGAGGATATAAGATGAACATCAACAAAAGCAAAACGAGGACAATGGAATGTAGTCGAATAAAGTTGGGTGATGCTGAGGGAATTAGATTAGGAAATGAGACACTTAAAGTAGTAAAGGAGTTTTGCTATTTGGGGAGCAAAATAACCCATGATGGTCGAAGTAGAGAGGATATAAAATGTAGACTGGCAATGGTATGGAAAGCGTTTCTGAAGAAGAGAAATTTGTTAACATGGAGTATTGATTTAAGTGTCAGGAACTCGTCTCTGAAAGTAGTTGTGTGGAGTGTAGCCATGTATGAAAGTGAAACATGAACGATAAATAGTTTAGACAAAAGAGAATAGAAGCTTTCGAAATGTGGTGCTACAGAAGAATGCTGAAGATTAGATGGGTAGATCGCATAACTAATGAAGAGGTATAGAATAGAAATGGGGAGAAGAGGAGTTTGTGGTACAACTTGACTAGAAGAAGGGATCGGTTGGTAGGACTTGTTGTGAGGCATCAAGGGATCACCAATTTAGTACTGGAGGGCAGCGTGGAGGGTAAAAACCGTAGAGAGAGACCAAGAGATGAATACATTAAGCAGATTCAGAAGGATGTAGGCTGCAGTAGATACTGGGAGATGAAGAAGCTTGCACAGGATAGAGCAGCATGGAGAGCTGCATGAAACCAGTCTCAGGACTGAAGACCACAACAACAACATAATGTTTGATCCACTACAGAGTTTTTCCGTCACAACACAACTATAAGTTAGCAAAGCTCATGCGATTTGCCAATAAACTTCTTCTTATCATGAAGCAACTTGCTCGTTGATGTCCCGTGTCAACTTGAAAAGTTTTCTTACGTAAATGAGCTTCCAGTAACACAAATAGACCGATATCCGACTCTGCTAGGTCGGAACTGTTTCATGAGGTGTGACAACCGACTATTCCAACTGACTAACATTTAAACTATCTTGCGTGTACCAAGTAGTCTTGCGAAACCCTAACGAAACTTTACATCTCTAGTGTGTGGCTTGCAGGTAGCTTATTCCTGGTCCGTCTCACGCAGGATAAGTTCTTTAGATGATGGCCTACCTCAATATGAATATTTTAATCGATAATTTAAAGTCAGTAATGTGCAAGATATGCCCCAATAGCAAGAGACTAACAAACTTGAGGTTGCTGACGACATAGTCCTCTTCACCAAAACGGCCAGGGAACTTGCTCCAGAAGCTTAACACAAAAATCTAGATGGCCGGACTCACAATGAACAAATCTGAAACGCAAGTAATGACAAATGGATTAGAAACCCTAATATATCTTGAAGGAATGGAACTAACGTGTGCGTCACAATACATATACCCAGACCAAATAACTTCCTTTGACAACAAAATGGAAACAGAAACAAAACGAAGAGTTTCCTTTTCTTGCGAAGCTTTCTGGGCCTTAAAGTTCATATTGCTAGACAGAACCCCGAATTCTTCTTTCGATTGTGGCTTATCCCACAGTTTTGGCAGATTCGCCATTGTTACAATCAGATTTTGCAGGGTTAACTGAAACGAGTGGCTGATGCCCTTCCTGCCACCACCCCATACTCCACTGGGATGGAATCAGTGTACCCCAGCTGTCTGCATCTAGTGTAAATCATGAAATAGTGCAAACGTATTACAAATACCAGTGAGTCGTGTAACTGAGGTGGGACATGGAGACCTGCCTGGTATTCACTTAGTAGGATGTGGGAAACCGCCTAAAAATCACATCTAGGCTGGCCGGCACACCAGCCCACGTCGTTAATGTGCTGGGCGTCTTCGATCTGGGACTGGCGCACCTACCCGACTCCAGGAAGCAGCTCATTAGTGCTCTCGGTTAACCTGGCACTAGGTAGAACCCTGAATAGAAGGTTCAAAATGGAGGCTCTCGAAAGCTGCGTTTTACCAGTGTTATTATAGGGACGTCAGACATGGGCTTCAGAGAGGACAAGTTACCCTCTCACTTATTTTTTCATATAGGGAAAAATATTAAAGACTGTGTTAACCTTATGCACCTTGAGCAAGACTCTAGAAAGTTAATGGCCTGAGCAGAAACTGATGGAGCATTGCTGGGTGCTAACAGCATGAGGTATTTTTATTGTTCTTAGCTTATAGAAATGGCATGTTGGGAGTTGTAAGTAATTGGTGGGGAGCCCATCCCTCAGTAAATCTTGCCGGACAGGCCCACAGCCATACAGGGCAGACATAACAGCCCTTCACCGAGACAGGTCTCCAGCAGAACAATGCTGTGATACCTGCATTGGTCCCAGCTGAAGCCAGGGCTGGGGGGGTGGGGGGCGACAGACTGAAGGAATGCATCTACACAGTGGAGTCATAAACTGGGCATTGTGTGCAGAGCCTCGCTTAATGAAAATTCACCTGTTTTTGGGTTCGCCGATACAGCAAATAAGCCTGTGAACCACTTCCATTGGCCGCCTCGGTTGCGTAAGAAACTCCGGCGCCTGAGAAACGTTTGAAGATAGAATATTTATTACACCTCATAGCTAGCACTAACAGCCTCCAAGGCATAGGCGATTTAGATAAAGATACTTAAGATTGTATCTGTTCACTTGTTGGTGTGGGAAGCAACACGACTTTGGAGAAAATCATCTTTCTCCTCCACGAAAACAAAAAAAAAAGAAACAGTAATTGGCGGTTTCTGTTTTTTCCAGAGATGCAGGTTTCTTAATTCTTCAACTGGTTCGACATGAGTTTGTGCTGTCGTGTGGGAGGGGAGATTTAGCACCTCTAGAGCCCTGTGATTGGCTCAAGATGGTGTGAAGGCGGTGTCGTTTGTGCACTAGGTGGGAAAAAAGATTTTTTTTTCTGGAGAGGTGCAAAGCACTTGGTTGCTGGACTTGGGCCTGGTATGGACTTCTGGACGATGCTCTGGCATGTGTGGTTGGTTGCTTGGGACCTGTCCTGATACTGACTTCACTTTCGAGTAGTTTTGACTGAGGAGCCTGTGGTGAAGTTCTTACTGTACCGACAGTGTGACTTTAATGCCTCGGGCTACTAGTTTTCCGAGGGCACAATTATTCGTTTTTGGTTTACCAGTCTTGACGTTTGGTATCCTTGTGCGCTCTGTCGTATAGTTGAGCCAAATTGGTCATTGGTATGATCAGCGAATGGGTGTGATTTCAGAGCTCTTTTAAAGAATTAATTGCGATCCGTCTGCCTGACCGTGAGATTTTTGCATTTCTTTCGTGGCCGCGATCGGTTCACAGGTGCCTTACGTCTCTCCTCCGCCGCACACATCTCGCCAGCTGCTAGTTACATTGCCGCACGAAGCAAACAGGGTAATGTGCTGCCGCTCCGGCCTTGTCAGGCCGTACGGATCTCAATCGCTACTTGCTCTCAGATGCACCTATGCAGAGAAACTTCTGTAGATTTTAACAATCAAAGTCTGCTCAGCGTCAGATCAATACAGATTGCGTTATCCACATTTTTAGGGCCAGATTACTTGCCCATTGTGGTCTTAAACCACTTCTTAGTTGTTTACAGTATTCAATCAATAACTTTTTAGCATAATTTATGTCTGTTTTTTCATTTGAAAAATGAATGTTGTTAGAATTCTAGTCAATTTTGCTTTATTCTCAATCATTTATATAGCCCCTACAAGGGTAACCTTTCAGGCTCTCAAGGCCAAAGAGAGAAACGCTCTACAGGTATGACAAAGGAAAATGCAGTGGAAGATCCTTAGCATCTCTATGAAAGATAGAATATCAAGCACCTCGATACACAAGATATCAGCAAACAATAGAGATAGCACAACGGGCTACGAAGACCAAATGGAAGTGGGGTCGCCATGTGGCGAGGCTGCAAGACTATCGATGGACGAGCTACCACATGGGACCCCCATATCGGCAAGAGACTCACAGGAAGACCAACACGCAAATGGTCGGACTTATTCAGAAAACAAGCAGGAAGACAGTGGAAAGAGATAGAACTACAACTAAGTGCTCAGGTGTAATTCAAAGTGTAGTATGCATTAAGCGTGGCACCCTATTATGCAGACTAGTTCAACGCGTGAGTCTTTAAAAGCAGCTACGCCTACTTGTAGGAGGCCTTTCACCTCAATGAGATAACACAGGCTTTTTCATTCATTCATTCATTCATTCAATGGTAAGATAAAATTTATGGGTGACAGCCTTATGTAAATAGCGTCATCTACAGAATATGTGACGCCTCTGACGGAATACGAGCTCTTCGTGAAGCCACAGTGTCATAATACGAGGGCTATTTTTTTTCCAAGGTCCGATCGATGGCGAAATTGAAACAAAAGCGAAAATCCGATGTGCAGATGTGTTGTTCACTGTCTCTAGTACGCCTTATGCCTGTCGAGTCGATCGCGTCACGTCGTACTTTTCAGTTCTGAGCACACAGTGAGCATTTAATAATGAGTAGAACAATAGAGTCTCCCATCAAGTGGGAGCTGGTTATGAGGACAGTAATTTGGCGGAGATGACGCGCTGCAGAATAGCCTAGAGAATTGGCGGAAAGCGAAGCCGACTGCCTTCTATGGCGAGGGAAATGGAAAGGTGGAATCATGCTACGACTAATGTTCAAGTCGGAGTGGTGACCTTGTGCAGAAGTAGCTGAAAGGTTAGCTACACGTAACCACATTATAAAAACGGATCTATGTATGTGTGTGGAAGTTCCACATCTCTTAAACCACTAGACCGATTTCATCCAAACTTGGTGCATATATCCCTTATTGTCAGGAAACAGTTGCTGTGGAGTAAGAACCACCTACCTATCAAAGATATGGAGATATGACGTCCGAAACAAGAAGATGCGTAGAAAACTGTCGCATCATGCATGATGTTAAAATTTATTACTTCTTTTATACTTACTCTATTCTCAACACTTTTAGCAAACAGTATCCGCATATGCCGTTGAATGTACCTGCACAAATACATCACTGAACGACAAAGAGTTCAAGAGATTTGACGTCATCAACACCGACATACATGCATGTCGTTTAACGCGTGGTTTCTTTACTACTAATACTTACGTACAGTCGAGTCAACTTAAGGAAATCAATGACATCTGGTAGCGCTTTTGACAGGTTTCAACTGCGTAGCGCAAACGGCTGTAGGCGAAAACAGTAAGCATCTGCAGAGCTACGAAGAGGCGTTGCGATTGAGACGTTTACAAAATTGCGTTGTACCTACACGAGACAGCTGTGTCCATCGTTCAGAAACTGTCTCGGATCATGTTTCTTAATTTGGATACTGTACTCGTACGTTTGCACATTACGCATTTTTCTTTGTACGTCTACACTACTGGCCATTAAAATTGCTACATCACGAAGATGACGTGCTGCAGACGCGAAATTTAACCGACAGGAAGAAGATGCTGTGATACGCAAATGATAAGCTTTTCAGAGCCTTCACACAAGGTTGGCGCCAGTGGCGACACCTACGACGTGCTGCCATGAGGAAAGTTTGCGACCGATTTCTCATACACAAACAGCAGATGACCGGCGTTGCCTGGTGAAACGTTGCTGTGATGCTTCATGTAAGGAGGAGAAATGCGTGCCATCACTTTTCCGACTTTGATAAAGGTCGGACTGTAGCCTACCGCGATTGCGGTTTATCGTATCGCGACATTGCTGCTCGCGTTGGTCGAGATCCAATGACTGTTAGCAGATTATGGAATCGGTGGGTTCAGGAGAGTAATACGGAAAGCCGTGCTGGATCCCAACGGCCTCGTATCACTAGCAGTCGAGATGACAGGCATCTTATCCGCATGGCTGTAACGCATCGTGCAGGTACGTCTCGATCCCTGAGTCAACAGATGGGGACGTTTGCAAGACAACAACTATCCGCACGAACAGTTCGACGACGTTTGCAGCAGCATGGACCATCAGCTCGGAGACTATGGCTGCGGTTACCGTTGACACTGCATTACAGACAGGATCGCCTGCGATGGTGTACTCAACGACGAACCTGGGTGCACGAATAGCAAAACGTCATTTTTTCTGATGAACCCAGGTTGTGTTTACAGCATCATGATGGTTGCAATCGTGTTTGGCGACGTCGCGGTGAACGCACATTGGAAGCGTGTATTCGTCATCGCCATACTTGAGTATCACCGTGATGGTATTGGGTGCCTTTGGTTACACATCTAGGTCACCTCTTATTCGCACTGATGGCACTTTGAACAGAGGACGTTACATTTCAGATGTGTTACGACTCGTGGCTCTACCCTTCACTCGATCCGTGCGAAACCCTACTTCTCCAGATCTCTCACCAACTGAAAACGTCTGGTCAATGGTGGCCGAGTAACTGACTCGTCACAATACGCTAGTCACTACTCTTGATGAGCTGTGGTATCGTGTTGAAGCTGCATGGGAATCTGCACCTGTACACACCAGCCAAGCTCTGTTTGTCTGAATGCCCAGGCGTATCAAGGCCGTTATTACGGTCAGAGGTGGTTGTTCTGGGTACTGATTTTTCAGGATCTATGCACCCAAACTGCGTGAAAATGTAATCACATGTCAATTCTAGTATAATATATTTGTCCAATGAATACCCGTTTATCACCTTCATTTCTTCGTTGTGTAGCAATTTTAATGGCCAGTAGTGTATTTCAAATCAAATAAAAGAAATTATTCAGATAGTAAATGGTGACGAAAATTTAATAGTCAAGGGTGACTGGAATTCGGTAGTAGGAAAAGGGAGAGAAAGAAACGTAGGAGGTGAATATGGACTGGGGCAAAGAAATGAAAGAGGAAACCGCCTGGTAGAATTTTGCACAGAGCACAACTTAATCATAGCTAACACTTGGTTCAAGAATCATAAAAGAAGGCTGTATACATGGAAGAAGCCTGGAGATACTGACAGGTTTCAGATAGATTATATAATGGTACGACAGAGATTTAGGAACCAGGTTTTAAATTGTAAGACATTTCCAGGGGCAGATGTGGACTCTGACCACAATATATTGGTTATGACCTGTAGATTAAAACTGAACAAGCTGCAAAAAGGTGGGAATTTAAGATGAAGATGCAATGGGAGATACGATACTGCGTGAAGAGTTTGACAGAGCACTGAAAGACCTGAGTCGAAATAAGGCCCCCGGGGTAGACAACATTCCATTGGAGCTACTGACGGCCTTGGGAGAGCCAGTCCTGACAAAACTCTACCATCTGGTGAGCAAGATGTATGAGACAGGCGAAATACCCTCAGACTTCAAGAAGAATATAATAATTCCAATCCCAAAGAAAGCAGGTGTTGACAGATGTGAAAATTACCGAACTATCAGTTTAATAAGTCACAGCTGCAAAATACTAGCGCGAATTCTTTACAGACGAATGGAAAAACTAGTAGAAGCCGACCTTGGGGAAGATCAATTTGGATTCCGTAGAAATGTTGGAACACATGAGGCAATACTGACCCTACGACTTATCTTAGAAGCTAGATTAAAGAAGGGCAAACACACGTTTGTAGCATTTGTAGACTTAGAGAAAGCTTTTGACAATGTTGACTGGAATACTATCTTTCAAATTGTGAAGGTGGCAGGGGTAAAATACAGGGAGCGAAAGGCTATTTACAATTTGTACAGAAACCAGATGGCAGTTATAAGAGTCGAGGGACATGAAAGGGAAGCAGTGGTTGGGAAGGGAGTGAGGCAGGGCTGTAGTCTCTCCCCAATGTTATTCAATCTGTATATTGAGCAATTCTGTCAGAGACAGCAAAGGACTTGGAAGAGCAGTTGAATGGAATGGATAGTGTCTTGAAAGGAGGATATAAGATGATCATCAACAAAAGCAAACCAGGATAATGGAATGTAGTCGAATTAAGTCGGGTGATGCTGAGGGAATTAGATTAGGAAGTGAGACACTTAAAGTAGCAAAGGAATTTTGCTATTTGGGGAGCAAAATAACTGATGATGGTCGAAGTAGAGAGGATATAAAATGTAGACAGGCAATGGCAAGGAAAGCGTTTCTGAAGAAGAGAAATTTGTTAACATCGAGTATAGATTTAAGTGTCAGGAAGTCATTTCTGAAAGTATTTGTATGGAGTGTAGCCATGTATGGAAGTGAATCATGGACGATAAATAGTTTGGAGAAGAAGAGAATAGAAGCTTTCGAAATGTGGTGCTACAGAAGAATGCTGAAGATTAGATGGGTAGATCACATAACTAATGAGGAAATATTGAATCGGATTTGGGAGAAGAGAAGTTTGTGGCACAACTTGACCAGAAGAAGGAATCGGTTGGTAGGACATGTTCTGAGGCATCAAGGGATCACCAATTTAGCATTGGAGGGCAGCGTGTAGGGTAAAAATCGTAGAGGGAGAGCAGGAGATCACTACACTAAGCAGATTCAGAAGGATGTAGGTTGCAGTAGGTACTGGGAGATGAAGAAGCTTGCACAGGATAGAGTAGCATGTAGAGCTGCATGAAACCAGTCTCAGGACTGAAGACCACAACATCAACAACAACAGTGTATTTCATTATTTCGAACGTGTTTTCACGAGTACATACAAATGAAATTTTTTTCGATAGTTCACTACAATTTTATTTCGTTTCTAAAGAAAATGGGCAAAATGAATATCTAGCAACGCCGGGTTCGTCGGCTGGTATTTAGAATAAAACATTTTTTATTTTCACTGTGATTCGATTTCACGACCGATCGGGGATTTTTTTCTTTTAAAGAAATAGCCCTCAAACCTTTGTAGTATAGCTTGATATCACAAAAAAATTGAGTAATGTTTTACACTTTCGTGGTTGTCTGCATGAAGAAGGAAGCAGAGTACCTGCAAGCAGGCAGACAAAAATAATTTTCCTAATACTAGCATTACAAAAAACGTATTGGGTTTTGCTAGTTTTTCATCTTATTTATCAAAAAATTTATTTTTTCCGATTTTTCACTTTCTGTACAGCCTAAAAATGATGAATATAGTGCAAGGGAGTCAGGACAACACAGATGCATGCATCACACAAAATACGTATGTAAAAAATTGTAAATATGCGAAACGTCCCGTGCTAAGCATGAAATAGTATGTAACTTGTGTAGTGCTTCACTATTTAAATTGTGAATTTAGAGATTTTCCTCAATTAACGTATTTTAAAGGCCTTTTTTTTAAATAAGTTATCGTATCCACGAATATAGCTACAAAGTTTTCACATTTCAGAAGAAAATATTAGTTTTAGAAAGAGACAATCCAACTTGAGATTGGAAAAGTGCGATTTGCCTCTGAAGATGTTCATTTCTGTCTGATATTTTTGTGTTTCTTTAGGGAAACAGAGAGCTTTGAATATCTGGCGATGTAGGTTATGCTGGCGATGATGATGGCTTGAGTGGAGAAGTATGACGGACTTCGAAAGCAGTACTCTGTGCCGCCTACTCGATGTGGGTGATGACAGTGGGAGGGGCGGCGGCCGCGTATTGCGTCACTGCGATGGCGCGGAGCGTCCCGCTGTTTGCGACTCTGCCTGCGTCGTGCATCAAGTTAATGGTCAACGCCACTGACAAAACTGGGCCACAGGTCACAGCGCCAGTTCTAGGCTGATCTTCCTTGAGTTATGGCTGCAGAACCATTTGTCGGCATTGTGGACTACATATACGTGACTGATGGAGTTTCCAATAGCCCAAATATTAGTGAAGTACTTCAACAAACAGCGAATCCACAGTAACCAATGCGTATTGTATTCTGCTTCTAGAACTATATGCATGTCTTTTGAGTGGACGGTTTTCTTTATTTTATTTCAATAGCATTGTTTGAGAATATCACTTAATTAAACAGTTTCAAACTTCACAAATGACAATTATGCTGATTATTTGACGTCAAGAATGTAAGCGGGAAAAAGGTTGAAAATAGTTCTGAGCACTATGGGACTTAACTTCTGAGGTCAACAGTCCCCTAGACTTAAAACTACTGAAACCTAACTAACCTAAGGACTTCACACACATCCATGCCCGAGGCAAGATACCAACCTGCGACCGTTGCAGCAGCGCAGTTGAAAGATATAAAAACACTAAGGTAAATGAAGTCTGCAGCACTAGCACAGTGTTTCTGGAATCTGGAGAGCGACGACCAAGCTGAGAAGTTCAAACCGAGTAACTTCTGCAGTTCTTCAGATATTTGCACTGATACGTGTAGCGCTTTGTGCTGCTATCAGCAGTATATGGCTACCGGCTCCGAAGTTGCGCCCACGACTCAGGTGAGGGCGTCCGCTGCTGGAACGCCAGTGTCCAGTCTTCTGGTTCCTTTTGGTCGTAATGCAGCAGCGTCTCCCGGAGAAGGTCCACAGAAGTAGGTCCTGGCACTCCGCAACGCTTATTACCCCGCACGTGTCTACGTGTCAGTCTCCACTTTTATTTCTTTCTTTACTGAGAGTCAGTGTCGTTCCTCTGTTGTTTTAGAAGCTAAATCTCCAGTTTCCTCCTGGCCTCCTTCCCAGCTAATTGTTTTGACGCATGTCACTTAGATTTATCTCGCGATGTTGTGTATAGTCGCACCCCATGTGTCAGCTCTTTCGTGTTTGATGATATCTCTGAAATGAACACAGTACTGAACCTCATGGCCCCGACTCCCAGTTTCTTCACAGTCACAGTCACTATTAATTCGATATCCTATAGTGTTTCGATACGTTCAGGTAAGGTTCTTGTTCTGCAACAAAGTAGACCACACCCCTCGAGGATAGAACGTACCTAATTTGAAGCATTCCCAAACACTGGGAAATAACCCCAGATGTATCGTCCTGACGTTTCTGCATATCAGTCCCCTGCCACTTGGGAATTACGCGTGAAGCGATTTCCTACTTGGTGTTTGTTTTTTTTCCTTAACATACCTGTGACTACTTCTGCTCACTTCTTCTTAGCCCGTATTGTGATCCGTGCTTTTGATTGCTAGGTATAGGGGACATATCGCACTGTTAGCAGACGAGCTTCTGCATGGGCGCCTGTAAATCTGTCACATGTTGCTCTGCACTCTGGGTAGACCTAGTTTAGAGTTGACTAGTTTTGCGCTAAATGCCCACACACTTGCAGCGTAATCTAGTACGGAAGCTAGTATAGCTTTGTGATAGAACCTGATGATGTTCAGAGGCAGATGAAACTTATTTTGGTCTATTGGTGCAAATGTTTCATCAGACTTAACAGCTCTTCGGCAGGTAGTTTCAGTGTGTTTACGAAAGTTTACCTCATGTGCATGGCTACCACACATCTTTATTGAGGTTACTCATGCATATCAGTTCCCTTCTAAGCACCATGTGTAAGTTTTAGTGTTTTATTTGTAGCTTCTGTATTTCAAGTTTGTTATCCGAACTCCAAGTGTGCAGCAATGCCGTAACATGTCGCCCATTTTCTTGTAGTTCTGCCCTAGTGCCATCTGGTATTACTACAATCAAGTCCTTGGAATAGGCGACGAATCCTTTTGTTTAAAGTTGTTCAGTTACTTTCCGTAAATAGAGTTTCCAAAATCAATATCCCAGAACTATGGCTCAAATAAGGAGCCCTGAGGACATCCTCTAGTTTTCATATTGCTACCCTTGGACAGACTAGTTTAGTCTTCTTTTCTCTGCAATAATTCCCGAGACTTGGTTACTTGGGAGTCCTATGCGTATCATCCTAGAGAACAAGGGAGGCTACTATATGTCATCGAAAGCTCCGGCTTTCGTTACACTTAGCAGCAGACACGGCAATGATTCGCAATTCCGTGTATATAGGAATCTGATACACATCTTAATCTGAGGTATCCATGTGAATTGCATCAGAACGAAGATTTCGCTCCCCGTTGGGACTTTGCCACTTAGAAGGTATGGGAATCGAAATTACAGCAAGTGATATAGAATATGAACGGAAAATATGTCGAAAAAGTTCTTGACTGCTTTACTTCAAATTTTTACATGATATTCTAATAAACATTCTAATAGACATAAAGCTAAATTTTTTTAAACACCAATGCACACATTTTCTGACAAAACCAACTACGGGAAAGAAAATGCTGCATTTTGCTGTGCTATGGTAATGAGCTGGTTCGTATCTCAGTTTTCACTGCAACAGCTTAAACTGAATAAACATATCAGTCTGGAAGACAATTTATCTTGGGATCTCTGTATTCTCCCGTTCTTAAAATACGTACATTTGCTATTTTCCACGTTCGAGGTATCCTAGCCGGCAGTTGTGGCCGAGCGGTTCTAGGTGCTTCAGTCTGGAACCGCGCGACAACTACGGTCCCAGGTTCGAATCCTGCCTCGGGCATGGATGTGTGTGATGTCCTTAGGTTTAAGTAGTTCTAAGTTCTAGGGGACTGATGACCTCAGATATTAAGACCCATAGTGCTCAGAGCCATTTGAACCATTTGAGGTATCCTACTTACAGTAAACGTTTACCAATGCTTTAATGTATTAAACAATACGGTTGCCAAGCGCTTGTATTACATTTGCGTTTATTGAAACCAGATCTGGCGCCTTCCGTTTTTCGTGTTCTAATATCGCGACGTGTAGTCCTTCTTTGGCAAATGAGATTATTACTCTGTTGTCTCTGTAGGAAGCTTCTACTTCTGTCCATAACTGACTTTACTGTTCCGTACCTTCAACGTCGTTGTCATCGGGGAGGACAGCAATCATTACTAATTTGGCTGAAAGTTCCCAATCACTTGTTAATATCCTATATTCTTTCTCTATGTGGAAAAGGCAGTTGGTGAACTCATTTCACTTGTTACAATTTTGAAGAGGATTTCCAGAATTTTAACTGGAACTGATTTTTAACACAGGCTTCCAAGTAATCCAACATCATTTTTGTTATGAGACCTGTATCTAATTGTTTAAGATCCCTATAATTTTATTGTCTTCAGGTACGTTCTTTTACTTCAAGGTCCTTCTAATACCACCTCCTCGCATGTCTTATTCTCTGTCCAGGGCTTTGTATGATTGAGCTACATGGTGTTCTATAGTCTTTCCTTTTTCAGCTGCTAAGGGTATTGCTTTGTCCATTGTCATTTGAATAGGATATATCCATCTTTTCTGCTTTTCTATCCACATACAATCTTATTCTGACAACTGGATATATCAAACTGCAGTAAACAACATATTGTTGTTTTCCTGATTACACTGCCACTACCATGATGTTATGATCATTCGACGTTAGTGCTGTGTTGGGGCCATTTGCCCTCTCCCATAGCAACCAGTTTGCCATCAGCATCAAGTGGGTGGTCCAGGCAACAAAGCTGCAGAGGCCACTCCAGCAGATGTCAGCCCGAAGGTTTTGCTGGCTCACGAGGCCGGCATGTGGCACTGTGATCACCACAAGAGATCACTTGCCACATCGACCTACTTGCCTCCAAGGGGTGACATGGCCGCAAATAGATCAGGCTGCATCCTGGCATCTTCAGGGTATGTAGACCAGTGCCTGGGCTAAGTTGGGCAGTTCACTCGAATGTGTAGTCTGTGCCAGGCACCGACTGTAATAACAGTTCAAGGTACCAGCAGGATCTTTGGTGCCATATTCCAAGCAGCAACATCGTCTGCATGTAGCAACCAGTCCCATCACCAGGTTTCGCCATGATATGGACTCTGCACTGAGGACATGTATGGAATTTGGAGTGGCCGCCATGGTGCTTCGTGTTATTAACTTTTTCATTCCAAAGTGAACAAATTAATTACATTTTATATTTCTTGGGCCCTCAGCCCAACAAACAGTTATTGTGCCATTCTAGTGCAACTCTGACTTAATCACTTACTGTCGATATAATAACTTATACCAAGGAGGAGATGTGAGTTCTTCTGTTTACCATTAAAGGACTGGGGTGTATTCTTATTGCACCTCCAGCAGCACAGTATGTATCAGCTGGTGATAAGGTGATTTTTGTTGAACTCATTTTTTCATGTGTGTGCTACATCCCAGGCAGCTGGTGTTTTCTTTCGTATATCTTCCAAGTGTTTAGTGAAGTGACATATACTTTCCATTGCAGAAGAGTTACAGCATGGCTAAGCGAATGGACATTTACAGCTTAAACAGTATATGCAACAAACACTCCAACTGCTGCTGGACAAGATGCCTGCCTTCAATAAAATGCTACTGTAAATCTCCAGTCGCCTATGATGCATAGATATATTGGTGAAAGGATTTCGAAAAGCGCTTCTGCCATTTCAGCCATTTGACAAAAAGGTCGAGCTGTGGGCAAACATGCAGCTTGGAGAAAATTTCCTGGTGCTTAGTACCGCAGGTGATGTTCAGCAGCTCACATTGTTTTCGGCATATACAGGCCCTGAAATGTACCATTTACTGCAGCAATTCAAACCAGAAGTCGAGCCACACGCCTTTCCACGCCTTTCCCTATGAACGATTGAAATCATGCTAACTAGACTATTTTGATTCCAAAGCATATGTTATGGCTTTCCATCACAGGTTCATCAGATGCCATAAGCTCAGTTCATAGGAAGTGTATAGAAAGGTTGCTCTATCTGTGCAGAGACTGCCGTTTTCCGCATTGAAACCCCGAGTGCGAACAATCATACACTGTTTCTTTAGTTTGGGATACGATCATCATACACCTGCCTGATGAGGAACGCTGCAATGGTCTCCTTAATTTAAGGACCCCTCTTTGGATACGTGTGTTTCCATCATTAGGCCTTTTGAACAATATATTAGATCATCAGCAGGTGTGAAGGATCTGTCTCAGTTATTTGCCACCCATATGACTCCAGGACTCCACACCAGGGCGAGTGGCTCACAACAGGCAAAGACACAGTGGGCAGGTGACGCCCACAACAGCTACATTTGCAGTAATTCTTTCATGACACATCAACGTCAAGATTGCTACTGTTGCTCAGTCAAATGCTTGGCCTGTGGGAGAAAGGTGACCCAAGACGGAAGTTTGTCAATCATCTTTCAAAAGGAAAAAGTGGATGTTTTCCTTTCTGATGTACTGCATTTTCTGGCTGTACTCCCTATCTCCGGTAGCCTGTTATCGCTGCCAATTGTTAGAAATGCCATTCCAATGGTTTTTTAATTTGATTCAGGTTCATCAACGACTAATGTCAGTTGGGAAATGTACTGCTCCCTGAGCTTCCCTCCACTGCAGGCATTCTCCACACAGTTCATTAGCTACAACAACCACACCATCGCAGTCATCATAGTCAAGGGTCAGATTAGTGCACAATTTCATATCCAGACATGTTCATTTACAGCATACCTCACTATGGTTGATACGACTTAGGCTACGAACATTCTACGGTTAGGCCTGTTTAATCTCCTGGGGTTGGAAGTCCACGCTTCTGCTAACAGTGTCCAACCATTCGTAGTCAGTTCACTAGCGATTTGTGGAGACTTGGAAACAATGATTATCTTTCAATGCTACTTACAGCATCTTATGTGAGAAGTGCTGGGGATGGCAAACTGCTAAAACAACATTACTGTAAATGGTAAGACTAATCATGTTTTAGCCACCAACCTCAACTCTTTATTTGACCTACTCAGTAGACTAATCTCAAGTGCTATTTTCTTTTTTTTTTTACCACAAGAAGAGCATCACAGGTATCAAGAATGAGATTTTTACTCTGCTGTCCTGATATGGAACTTCCTGGCAGATTAAAGCTGTGTGTCGGACTCAGACTCGAACTCGGGACCTTTGCCTTTCGCGAGCAAGTGCTTTATCATCTGAGCTACCCAAGCACGACTCACGCCCCATCCACACAGTTTACTTCTGCCAGTACCTCGTCTCCTACCTCCCAAAGTTTACAGAAGCTCTCCTACGATCCTGGTAGAGCACTTGCCCGCGAAAGGCAAAGGTACCGAGTTCGAGTCTTGGTCCGGCACACAGTTTTAATCTGCCAGGAAGTTTCATCACAGATATCGTCCCCACTGAATTACGTCCATGACATCCAGAATCTCCCAGCCCCTGAAACCACTAAATAACTAAAATCCAACACAACTACTATAGAAAATTAATTCCTCAGGTGGCAGGTATCACAGACCCACTCCATCAGTTGCTATGGACTCCTGCATGCGACAAGACTTTCTCTTCTTCATCCCACATGCCTCACAGCCTACGACCCTGCAAAGTCCTTAACTGTGGTAACGGATGTACTATGGTACAGCTTGGGAGTGGATCTGTGGCAAGAATTCAATAAAGTGAAATACCCTACTGCGTTAGTCTCCAAGACACTCACACAAGTGCATCGCAATTGCAGCCAAATACAGAAGGAAACCCTGGCTCTGACGTTCCAAGTGCATGGCAACCATTTTACTCTATTAACTGATCATAAACGTCTTTTGTTACTCTTTAAGGGCAATTCAAACATTACAACCAGAACAGCATGATGTCTCCAGTGATGATGATGTGTGGTTTGTGGGGAGCTCAACGGCGCGGTTATCAGCGCCTGGACAAAGTCCCAATCTTTGCTCAGTGTAATCTCGCCACTTTCATGAATGATGAAATGATGAGGACAACACAAACACCCAGTAGTCTTGAGGCAAGTGAAAATTCCTGACCCCACCAGGAATCGAACCTGGGATCCTGTGCTCGGGAAGCGAGAACGCGACCACGAGACCACGAGCTTCGGACGTGATGTCTCTAGTGATGGGGATTATTCCTATCAGGGGGCACCCATGACACACCGTATAGCTCCATAATGCAACAGACCAATGCGTCTTGGACAAGGCCCAGAGTTTGACTCAGGGCCAGAGGTTTGTTTCCACAGGGATACAAAAACAGAAGAAGCAGGAGCTAACTTCACCGTGGATTCAGAGTTGTCACACACCAGTCTTTAGGCGATATAATCATTGAGGAATTAGTTCAATTAGTGGACCATGGTTAGTCAGCGACATACAAACAACTAGGCCACCCAGATGTCTGAGCATACTAGTATCTTCGAAACGGCGTGTCAACTCTGAGCGGCGTCCTGTTGCTACAGGGGGACAATGGTCTCAACCAGATCCTCAGATAACACGTCCTGACACTCCTTCATGAAGGGCTTTGGGGTAATTTCCTGATCAAATGACTAGCTTGCCAGCACTTCTATTGGAGAGGCATTTACATCAATATTACTAAAATGGCTCCAGCAAGCTCTGGCTCTCAGAGTAAACAGTTAGCTCTGGCTCGGCGAAATTTTCCATGGTCAGACGCATCGTCGTCATGGTCTCGCTTCGACTTAGACTTTACTGGTATTTTCTTGGGATACTCCTGTTAATTGTCATTGATGCAACAGCAATTTCCTTTATGTGTCTTCTCGTATGAGTCTTCGGCATCGTCGGTGAAAACAATCCAACCACTGGCTCGAGTTTTTTCCATTGATGGGCTCCCAGAAACCGTGGTAAGAAATAATGGGCTCCTCCCCCCATTTAGATCTGAGGAATTTGGCATTTCTTGTTCAGAAAATGGTATCACCTGTGTGTGAATGGCACCCTTCCATCCAGCATCCAACTGTCTTGCGAGAGGTTTGTCTGTATGTTCAAGATACAAATGACCAAGCTGCATTGGATGATGCACTCACATCGTACTTAGCCTCCTACCTCTCCTCCCTATAAAATGGTTCTAGTGTGGCCGAAACACTGCATGGTGGGATGCACCAATCGCAACTCTAAATTATTCACCTGACTGTCATGTGTCGCTTCCTGGTGACCGAGCTGCCACCAGTATTCCCTACAGCATGATGTTTGATTATTCGTCTTCTCCAAGGGCACCAACATTGTGTTCTGGTGATTACAACGTGTCTGTTAGGTCAGACAATATTCCAAGTGCAACTTCAAAATGGCTTCAGATGCTACAAACACATCACTGAAGTTTGCTCCTGCAGTGTGCCAACCCTTCCAACTAGAAATCTTCCACAGTTTTTTGATCCAAAGTCAGACACATTGACACCCAGAACCATCAACAAAATGCCCAGCTGCCACCACAACAGGCTATGTGGTCTCCCAATGCCACTGAGGTTGGTTCTCCCGTAACCTAGGTGCCCACATGATAGATGTCGACAACTGTCCTCAGAGTTCACCCCTTTTGCAGGCCGCTGGTGGGAAGACCACTACTCCCTGATACTTAGAGGTGTGCCAGACCCTTTCGTTCAGCGGGAATGGCAGGGATATTACTGCAGAGCCGTTCAATCTTTGACATAGCAACCACTCTTACATCAGTGTCATGTTGTTGTCCTAGAAAGCAAAGCCTCAGGCGCCACTGCAACAGAAAGCCAAAAGTTTTCTATGACAGTAGGCAACAGCGTGATCACCACAAGAGGTCACTGGCAGTTAGACCTACATGTCTCTTTGGATAACATGGGCACATATAGGTCCAGATATATCCTGGTGCCTTCACGGTATTTAGGCCAATACCTGGTCTGCGCCAGACTGTTCATTCCTGTTGTGCTCCCTGGGCCAGGCACCCATCACATTAGCAGTTCATCACTAAGAATCTTTCTAAGGAAACAGCAGGATCTTCGTGCTGAATTCCAACCAGCAACACCCTCTGCATGGAGCATTCAGTGCCATCATTCGGCTTTGCCACAATGTAGCCTCTGCACTGGGAACATGTGTGGACTTCGGTACTGGCCATCCTAGTGCTTCATGTTGTCAACTATTTCATTCGAATTCAGCAATTAACGTTGATATTTCTTGGGGCTGTCAGAGCAATGAACAATTATTGTACCATTTAAGTACCATTTTGTCTTAAACAAATACTGACAAAGTAAAAAATTACTCCAGCGAGAAGATTTGAGTTCATGTGTTTACTAATAAACTTGTTCTGCATTCAGAATGAGATTTTCACTCTGCAGCGGAGTGTGCGCTGATATGAAACTTCCTGGCAGATTAAAACTGTGTGCCCGACCGAGACTCGAACTCGGGACCTTTTCTTTCGCGGGCACGTGCTCTACCATCTGAGCTACCGAAGCACGACTCACGCCCGGTACTCACAGCTTTACTTCTGCCAGTATCCGTCTCCTACCTTCCAAACTTTACAGAAGCTCTCCTGCGAAACTTGCAGAACTAGCACACCTGAAAGAAAGGATATTGCGGAGACATGGCTTAGCCACAGCCTGGGGTATGTTTCCAGAATGAGATTTTCACTCTGCAGCGGAGTGTGCGCTGATATGAAACTTCCTGGCGGATTAAAACTGTGTGCCCGACCGAGACTCGAACTCGGGACCTTTGCCTTTCGCGGGCAAGTGCTCTACCATCTGAGCTACCGAAGCACGACTCACGCCCGGTACTCACAGCTTTGCTTCTGCCAGTATCCGTCTCCTACCTTCCAAACTTCGAGAGGCCGTGGCAGTGACGACTGGTGAAGGGCTAACGGGTGCTCCTACATGATGGTGGATTCTGTCAAATATCGGCTATGGGCTCAGGGCGGTCGGTGACAGCATCTCTGTCATTGGTGTCTGGAGGCTCCAAAGTGGCGGGGCCCCTGTGGTGGTGCCTGGACAGGAAAGGTCCTTGTGGGAGGACTTCCTGGTGGCATCGGCTGTGGCTGCAGGTGAGGTGGGCCATGCCCCACCGAGAGTGCAGCTTATTCTGATAGCAGCAGGCTGACACCCCACTGGTGTCCACAGTGAATATTCGCAACTTAACATCATCACTGGCGCCTGTCCAAGCAGTCTACTGAAAAATGCAGCTAGACAGGGGTTCCCGAGGTATACTGTGAAGTCCTCAAGTACACCTTGGTCTGTGGCACTGGGCAGATAAGGTGCAGAAGAATTTGGGGCCGCAAGCAAAGTAGGATCTCCTCTAGGCTTGTACTATGTTGTAGTATGACCCTGTAGGTTCTTAGCAACAGCAGTAATGTCCAGTCTGCTGATCAGTCCACCAAGCACTTCTTTAACTGCGTCTTAAACGTGTGCACCATATGCTTCACTTCCCCATTCGATTGCTGCTAGAACAGTGTGGACATGAAGTGGACAACAGCAGGGTGAGCTCAGAAATCTTGAAACTATGCATACATGAAATGCAGGCCATTGTCAGAGATAAATATCTGGATAATCCTTCAATTCCAAAGACCTGGGTGAGAGTCTGCGTGGTAACTTCTATGGCGGTGGTGCATATGTATTGGACATATGGGTAATTGCACAGTGCATCGACCACCACCAACAAACATAGAATGACTAAAGGGACTTGCGAAGTCTATGTCAATGAGACCCATGGATGACCTGGCATGGGCCATAAAGTGAAAGTTCTTGGCACAGTACTTTTTCTGCTAAGTGCACTGTTTGCACTCATGGACCATCTTCTCAATCTCCAACCAGTTGCAAGGTCAGAAAACAAAACGCTGTGTGGAAACTTGCGTGCTGGCCATACACTAGTGGCCATGCCATAGGAAAGAAAGGATACACGCCAGTAGGACTGAAAGGAGGATGGTGTGGGGCCACCCTAGTTGGTGCTAAGGAAGGAGAGTGCGTTCTACTGCCACCATCAATGGTGGAGGAGGAAATAAGCGTAGAGCAGACCAGATTCCTGATTGACAGTTGCTCCAAGTAAGTACTGCTCACAAAATCAACTACCTGTACCAGCATGAGATTTTGTTGGGTGGCCCGCGCAACGCTATTATCCACTACAGGTAGTCAGTTCACAATATGTTGTGATCAACGAGCTTGAAAACAGACGACTATGGCTTCGTCAAAGGCAGGGGTGGTTCCTGTGGGCAAGTGCGACAAGGTATTTGCGTTAGTATGTTGTACTGTGGATCTATAATGAATCTTAGTGCGCTCAGAAACACAGTCCGGTGCTGAAGTAACTGTACAGTTATATCAGGAAGTAGCAAACGGGAGCCAAAGAGTGTTACAATCTACTTATGGTCAGTGATGGTTGGAATTTGTCGCCATGCAGAAACACGTGGAACTTGTGAAATGATTACATGATAGCTAAAGCTTTCTTTTCTATCTGAGAGTAACAGCATTGAGTTACTGTCATAGTTTTGGGGGTGTACACGTTAGGTTGTCCATAGCTGTCAGCAGTTTTGTGAGCCAGAACCGTTGCAAACCCATATGGGAAACATCCATTTCGAGGATGATTAGCTTGCCCAGTCAAAGGGTACCAAGGCACAGTGATGTGCTTAGTAGCGATGCTCTGTCGCAGTCTGCATATCAACCGAAAGGGAAACCTTTTTTACACAGGTTGGTCAATAGATGAACGACACCTGGTGCGTTAGGGAGAAATTTCGAATAGAAGCTGATTTTATCCAGAAAAGATTGGAGTTCTCTCAGGTTCCTCAATTTAGGAACATTATCAATCACTCTTACATGGTGCGCCGAGCTTTGATGCTCTCTTTCGAAAGGACATGACTGAAATATTCGATTCTGTTTGGAAAATCTTCAGTTTTTGCAGGTTGCACCTAACACCCATTTCTTCCAAATTTAGTGAACAGAAATCAGAGATTACCAAGATGGTCCCATGACGATAATTTCATCAAGACAGTTTGCCCAGCATGGAACAACTTCTATTAACTGTTCTAAATTTTTCTGGAAAATACTGGGAGCGCCTGCAATGACAAATGCTAGGTGCATGTAACGGTAGACCCAGGAATGCGTGTTGATGATCATAATGTGCGGAGAGGTGAAGCTGATAGCACACCTCCAGAAAATCAGTTTTTGAGAAACACTCACCGCCCACCAATTTTGTGAGTATTTCCTCAGGGTGGAGAAAAGGGTAGTTATCTAGCAATAACTGGATGTTAACGATGGACTTAAAACTCCACATAAATGAAGTCTCCCCGTAGGCTTTTCGATTACAGCTAAAAGTGTAGCCTATTGACTAGATCGAATGTATTGTTTGATTCTCATGCCATGAAACCTGTCCTATTGTTACTTGACCACTGGCTGCAGAGCAAAAAAGAACAGGCCGAGCACAATAAAATTTGGGAATGGTTGTCGGTTTAAGGGTGATGTGGAACTTTTGCCCCCTGCAGTTGCACGAAAACAGTCATCCAGATTCATAGCAGAGATCGTCTAATACCTGGAACGTGATGAAGTCGGAAACTAGATGCGTGGCATCATGAATTTGGAAACCATAGGCTGTCAATATGTCCAGACCAAAAGCATTTTCGGGCGTCGCAGTGTCGACGGCCAAAATCGTGACTGCCCTCATAACATCTTGATACTCAACGTCGACCGTGAATTGGTGTTGAACAGCGGATGAAAAAGAAGGGCGATTCACACGATGATAAGTGTTCCAGATTCTTGAGGCACACAGAAAGCTCAGTGTTGAAAATGGAAACAGAACGACTGCAGCTGAATTTCCAGATCTTGCTGGGAACAATAAGCTCCCAGCTGTGCACTGTCGTGACACTATGCTGGGAATGAGCTCAGAAACAATCAGGACACGAGGGGAAAGAGCGCTGGGAAGAGCCACAGTCCGATTTCGAATGTCTCGAACTAGAGGTAAACGACGAGGGTATCGGTGAATGATGCCTTTGCTGTGGAACCGCTGTAGCGCATTGCTGCTACGTCCATTACGTCTTCAACCTATTTAGTTACAGCCTGACACAGTTCGAATACCTGACCGACAGCCAGGACCTCATTGCCTGTGGGATATTCGAAACGCAACCCTTCCTGATGTACCTTTCTGTCTGCAGAGGAACGGACAATAACGTCGCATATAAGAGTCGGTATAGCGCTGTGCCTGTGGGATATTCGAAACGCAACCCCTCCTGATGTACCTTTCTTTCTGCAGAGGAACGGACAATAACGTCGCATATAAGAGTCGGTATAGCGCTGTTTACAATGGGCGCAGGTGAATCTCCATTTCCGACTTAAACATTGGAGGTTGATTACCGATGCTCGATAGGACTGGCCCGGTTTTCTTTGTCACTGGTGAAACTTGACAAGGGAATTAACAATCTGTGTTTGCTTAGGATAATAAGCTTTGAGCAACTCACACATTTCAGAAAACGACATCGCTGCTACTCGGTTAACACAGCTAGTTTCTTAAGCTAATATAAGGTTTCTGACTCGATCCAAGAAAAGAAAGCCGGCCGATGTGTCCGAGCGGTTCTAGGCGTTTCCGCCCGGAACCGCGCTGTTGCTACGATCGCAGGTTCGAATACTGCCTCGGGCATGGATGTGTATGATGCTCTTAGGTTAGATAGGCTTAAGTAGTGCTAAGTCTAGGGGACTGATGACCTCAAGTGCTAAGTCCCATAGTGCTCAGAGCCATTTGAACCATTTATGCGGACCACTATATAATGCGGAATTGACCACTAGATGTCATGAGAGGCGCATAAAACGAGTCTTGAAGTACCGTGTTATCAGTACAGAAGCCGTAAAAGCAGACTATGTCTATCAGGAGAGCTCAGTGATTTCGAACGTAGAGCCATTTGAACCAAGAAAAGAAAAAGGACTTTTCCAAAGTCGTGTCGTCTACCCGGAACACTGCAAAGTGCTGTTGCAGATGTTGCACGTAAGGGTCCCGAACTTCCTCCGTCTCTTGAAACAGTGGAAAAGTTGGGATTGCAGATAGGTGTGCCAAGGGCAGTTGCAGAAGGACCATGGCACCCAGTGAGGCAATAATCAACACACACACACACACACACACACACACACACACACACACACACACACACTCACTGGTCACACCGGACTCGAGAGTCCATTAACGCAGCCACGTATTTTCGCCATCTGTCCCTGTCTTGGGCTATTTCCTTCCATTCACCTTCAATAACTAGGCTCCTATAATCAGCTTTCACATTGTCCTCCCACCTACCCCTCGGTCTCCACACAGGACTTTTCCCTGTACTCTGTGCGCTGCCATGCCCTCATCCATTCGAGCTACGTGACCCGCCCATCGCAGCCTACGTGATTTAATAATACTGATTATGTCAGGGCTTGAACAGACTCTCTGAGCACTATGGGACTTAACATCTTAGGTCATCAGTCCCCTAGAACTTAGAACTACTTAAACGTAACTAACCTAAGGACAACACCCAGCAATCACGAGGCAGAGAAAATCCCTGACCCCGGGAACCCGGGCGTGGGAAGCGAGAACGCTACCGCACGACCACGAGATGCGGGCGGCTTGAACAGAGTTCGTGAACATCTTCGTTATGCAGTTTTCGACACTCTCCGCTAATGTCATCCCTTTTTGCTCCGAAAAGTTTCCTCATAATTTTGTTTTCAAATACTCGAAACGACTTTTCATTTTGCACAGTGAGAGACCAAGTCTCACACCCATACAGCATAACTGATGGAATAATAGTTTTGTATATTCTAATCTTTAACCCTAGACAATATCCGTGATGAAAGTAATCTATTCAGGGAGAAGTAGCACGCATTTCCCGCCCTTAATCTCTTCTTCAGTTCGGATTCAATCTCACTTCTCGAAGTGATGTCCATGTCTAGATACTTAAATGTGTTCAATTTTTCAAACTGCATGTCTCCAACTCTTAACATTTCCTGATCTACTGCTGTTGGCATTCTAGTAGTAACTGCTGTTGTTCTAACAACCGAACCAGTGATGGATCGATTTTGGTCACAGAATATACGTGGATGCGAAACAATCTCGTCGCCAAGAGCTGTGGTGTGTATAGTTTTTATGACAACAGTACATAAGAATTACGATGGCAATGAGACGAATGTTATTAACATTGGAATACCAGTTCGGGGCGAGTCCAATAAAAGGCGAAGCTTATTACAGCAAAATCGTAACAATCGTAGTTGGCAAGTTGAACGGTTATTGAACACGATTCGTACAAGAGAGGGCGGGGCCACGCTGCTGATGTGTGACTGGAAGCACTCAGCCGTCGTTGACACTGGCAGCATCTTATGCAGGTGCTCTCGTTTCAGTCGCTCTCCGAACACCCCAAATATGGGGACACGCCGCCACACCGACTTAAAGATGCCATCCCGTGTAGCGACTGAGACGACTCAAGCCGCGTAGCCGTAGCCCTGTAACTTGCATGTGCGACTCCTCTGGTGTACATGAATCTCAGGCATGTATCGTGCACTGTCAGGGTGAGCAGCCCGCCTCATACGGCTTGGGTGCGTCCGGCCCAGTGTCGCCGCATCACACTCTGCTCTACTGATCTGCCCCACCAGGCTGCCGGGCTGTCAACGGCTCACGTCTCCGGGTCCAAGCTGAACCCACCGAGAGACCCGCTAAACCATAGAGCCAAAGCCATCTGTCATCTAGATATGGGATGATCCCTGATGTGTGCTCTGGCTAGTAGTGTCATTGACTTGGAGGAAATTACGCAGAAATACAGGTTATTGGCCATCGAAAACTAAGTATTTCCTTTGGTTTTCTTATAATACACTTACTATAACTTTTTTTTGCAGGTCTTTATGAGGAAGAAACTACGGTGATACAGCGACTATTTCATTTTATCGTCTCTGGTTGAAATAGTAGATAAGGTTATCCAGGTTGTTTGTCTAAAGGGCGATAACGAGTTGAACAAGAGGCTGCATCGTCTACACATACGATCTGTTAATTATAGCACCTGTTAACACAACTGCTAAATTAGAGGAAAGAGTAGGGTAGTTCTTGAAAGCCAAGAAACTGGCGCGTAGAAATCAAACTAACTATAGCGGCGCACAAAACAGTTTGTTACCAATAGGAACATTATCGAGAACTAAAATCCCACAATCAGAATAAATGACCAACCTGTGAAAATAAAAAACAATACGTAAGTGCCTTGGAATTAACATCGAAGAAAAGCAAATGTTTTATGCACATGTAGAAATCGTCTGCCAGAGAGGAATTAAAATCCCAAATAAAACAGCAACAATTGGTCAAAGAAGTTTTCAGCTGTGAGTAAGTGCGTTACTTGCTATTGTGGGTTACGGGTCTACCGTTGAACTGATAGAGCTAGAAAGGTAAGGACAGCACAGGTTCTATGGCAAGCATAGAGCAGTGTATTCCTTCGTCTGACAGGGTCATATAAACAACACCGATTGAGACGCTGCTACTGCTTTAGGTTTTTTACCTCTAGACTATTATTTACTAAGAGAGCTGCACAATGTTGGCTCAAAAAGCACGAATCTGACAGGGTAAAGGAGTCACTGGGCACCAGGACGGTATCGAATAAGGAAATAAAGGCATGCATTGATAGAGAAGGCAAGAAATCTGGGAAAGGTCAGGAACGCATCTGGAAATTTACCGGTCTATAATATAATACGGAATGAGGAACTGTGGCGCAATCTGAAATCGCTGACAGCTAAGATTTCAGCTTATGGACTGCGAGCCTAGATGTCTGAGCCACAACCAAGAAGAAACCCTACGTCATAATAACGGGACGCGCCACCTACATCAATCTTCTGGAAGCAGTGAGGAGATGGGCCCCGGGGAGGACCAGGAAGGATTTCCTCAGACCCTGACAGCCATCTCCCTATCTCTACATATTGGGTGGCACAGCAGCACAGCCCCTGTGAGTCTTGAGTTGCACCTCACCGTGCCAGCAGCTAACCATCCAAACAAATGAGAGATCTAGCTTAGTTCTGATACCAAGCATAGTAGTGTAGTGTTCTGTAGTGTAGTGCTGTATAGTGTTGTATATTAGTGTAGTCTAGAATAATAAATTATAAAAACTGCGCTCCACCAATTTTGCATAGTGTAATAGACCAATAGCATGTACCTTCTTGATTCCAGAACAGTTATCTGTACGCCAGATGGCCAAACGGTAGTACGTAGACCTTTTTACTTATTATTTTTTCTTTTTATATAGGTATTCTATGTACATTTTCCCCCCTTAAACAGCTCAATGGTTAATTATTTCTAACACATTAGGAAATATGTTAAAATATTATGCACTACACTGGCCTAGGCATGCATATTCAAATACATGTATATGTAAACAGGCAGAATACGGTGCTGTTATCTGCAACGCCTACATGTAACAAGTGTCTGGGAGAGTTGTGCTTCTACAATGGCAGGTTATCAAGATTTAAGTGAGTTTGAACGTGGTGTCATAGTCGGTCGGCACACGAGCTATGGGGCACAGCATCTCCGTGGTAGGGATGAATTTGAGATTTTCCCGTACGACCATTTCATGAGTGTACCGTGTATATCAGGAATCCGGCGAAACATCAAATCTCTGCGACCGGAAAAAGATCCTGCAAGAACAGGACCAACGATGACTGAAGAGAATCGTTAAACGTGACAGAAGTGCAACCCTTCCGCAGAGTGCTGAAAATTTCAATGTTGGGCTGATTAACAAGTGTGAGCATGCGAACCATTTAACGAAACATCATCGATATGGACTTTCGGAGCCGAAGGCCCAGTCGTGTACCCTTGATGGCAGCACGACACAAAGCTTTACGCCTTGTCTGGGCCCGTCAACACCGACATTGGACTGTTGGTGGCTGGAAACATGTTGCCTAGTTGGATGAGTCTTGTTTCAAATTGTATCGAGCGGATCGACGTGTACGGGTATGGAGACAACCTCACGAGTCCATGGACCCAGAGCGTCAGCAGGGAACTGTTCAAGCTGATGGAGGCTCTGTAATGAAGTGGGGTGTGTATGGTTGGAGTGACATGGGGCCCATGTTATGTCTAGATATGACTCTGATAGGTGATACGTATGTAAGCATCCTGTCTGATCACCTGCATCCGTTTATATCCATTGCGAATTCCGACGGACTTGTGCAGTTCGAGCAGGACAATGCGACGCCCCACACGTCCAGAATTACTACAGAGTGGCTCTGGGAACACTCTTCTGAGTTTAAACATTTCCGCTGGCCACCAAACTCATGAGGCGTGTACATTATTGATCATATCTTGGATGCCTTGCAACGTGCTGTTCATAAGACATCACCCCCTCGTACTATTACGGATTTATGGACAGCCCTGCAGGATTCACGGTGTCAGTTCCCAGCAGCACTACTTCAGACATTACTCGAGTCCATGCCACGTCGTGTTGCGGCTCTTCTGAGTACTCGCGGGGGCTCTACACGATATTAGGCAGGTTGAAACGGTACTGTAGTTACCGCTCCATAAGCAGCAAGTTTCGCTGCTCGCTGACATCGGGAATACAAACTGAGGCGGCTCTGCCTCCAATTTATTGCACGACGCGGCCGGCCGTGGGTGTAGTGGAACCCCATGTGGACATATTTATAGATGTCGTGTATCATGTCTTACTGGTACTTGAACGCAAATCATGCACGTGAACATTCCTAATCCTGCTACCACCTTTCTATAAAGCGTGGCCAAATACTTGTTGGGAAACAGCAGAAGTAGTTCTGTAATATAGTAGTGCCAACCTTACTCCTGGGTAGGGGAGCAGAGGTACAGCACAGGCGTTCCAGTGTCATATGATTTGGGATGGAGAGATTAGTCATGGCCAACTGGTTTGACCATCCCCTCCACCTTGGCCCAGGTAGACCTCCGGGTGCCCGCCATATTCTAGGAGTTCTACAGAAGAAGGGAGAGTGAGCCGACGTGCCCTCAGTACGTCTCTCTCGGTGTTCACAGGAAGAAAGGTATTTGAATATTTGAACTAATTATATTTTATTTCCAGCTTCAGATTAGGTAGGAAAACGAATGTACGTAATGACTGCTTTTCGTTTATTTCCTAAATTTTGTGTGGAAACAGAGCAGGCTCCTTTCCTTTGTACAAAGCCACGTGGTGTCATAAGCTACAAAGTCTCACCAATAGTTACAATGCATAAATTCTATCGCGCAAATCGAGTGCAAGAATCAACGGCTAGTTGACTACTGAACGACAATTGATCAAACGGTAGCATTCTTCCCATCAAAAAGGAGCGGTTTTCGCTATCATACTACCTGTTAATACCAAAACGGCCATTCGGACCCTTTATTGAGAAGGAGCTGAGGAAATACATACTGAAAAAACCAGGATACTGTCCCGAGCAAAACCACCAGCTTGCAACCTGAAGAAAAAAGAAGCACAAGCTATCAAGCGTCTTAACGCCAATAAGCGTATAGTGATATTGCCTGCCGATAAGGGAAATGCAACCGTCGTAATGAACACCGAAGATTATGAAGATTCTGGACCTATTACATTCGCCGACGTACTGAAAATTGAGCGCAGATCCGACGCATCGGATCATACGGGATACGAATCGGCTAATCAAGGCATTTTCTGTCTCGGCTCCCAACCAGAAGCCCTACCACCTCGTCTGTATGGGCTACTAGATGGTTCAAATGGCTCTGAGCACTATGGGACAACTTCTGAAGTCATCAGTCCCCTAGAACTTAGAACTACTTAAACCTAACTAATTTAAGGACTTCACACACATCCATGCCCGAGGCAGGATTCGAACCTGCTACCGCAGCGATCGCTCAGTTCCAGACTGAAGCGCCTAGAACCGCTCGGCTACACTGGCCAGCCGGCTACCAAAGATCCATAAGAATAACGTTCCATTAAGACCGGCTGCTGGCTCACCGAGGTATAAACTGGCGATACCCTTGACCTCTCTGCTCCAGCCGTACGTGGGGAAGACTGACATATACATAAAGGACTCACTAGATTTCATTGAGAAGAAACTAAAACATGCACCAAACGACATCCTGGTCAACTCTGATGATGTGCAGTCCTCTTTGTCCAGTGGGGAAAAACTTCTTCATGGAACATTTCGAAGCACAGACACTGAACTTGGCACCTTGTAAACCTAATGTGTGGTCCAGATAAGCCGATGATCCCTTCGTTGTGTGGAGCCGTGGTGAGGAACAGCTCAATGACTTCCTAAGACACTTGAACAGCTTCCATGCCAAGATTGTATTTAGCATTGAGGGGCCAAGGGACGAACAGCTACCCTTTCTAGATGTCCTGGTCACAAGGAACGGTGAAAACCTGGGACATAGCGTGTATCGAAGAGCAACACACTGACCGATACCTGCACAAACTGTGGAATCACCACCCAAGCTAGAATTGAGGCTTGTAACGCTAGCAGGATAAATATGTGAGCCACAGGACTTCAGAAGCGAGATGCAACACCTCGAAAACGTTCTGAGGAACAATGGGTACTCCACCACTTATACAAGAAGTGCCACAGAGTCATACACTCGGCGAAGAGAGACACCGGAAAAACAAACGTCGGGTACGGCGTTTCGACCATACGTTCTCTTAGTGACGGACAGGATCGGCCACCTAATTCGCAAACACGGCGTAGATACTATTTATATAACGACAAAGAAGAACAAAGTGTCTCATATCGGCGTAAAATTCGCGGACACAGAAGTTCTTGCTGTAGAGAAGAGCTATCACACCCGCTTGTTCAGAGAAGCTATAGAAATACACAAACCCTAGAACAGTTTCAATAAGAAAGAAGAAAGCCTCAAGGTGAACAGATCCTGCAGCGAAGGACCGTTGCAGGTAGCAAGAGGAGAACCGCACCAGAAATGACCACTGAAAAGCCGTTGGACGTTGGCGCGCCAGGTACATATAGTCTGCGGCCGCGAGCTCGACTCCAGCCCAACTGCGCCAATGGAGGGTGAAACTTTGACAATGACAACCACTCGTGCTGGCGAAACGTCAGAAAAATCATCAAACGAACGTCGGCCCAAGAAACCGAGACAGAAGCCAACAGGCACTTTGTCAACAAGTGACCACGAAAGTCTTAACAGTTTGGTACATCATACACAGTTCAGATCATTGCTTAAGTTATGGCAGCTTCAGTTTCTTGTAAGTTTCCACCACGCATGTAATCTGGAATCAACTGGTGCAGCCATTCACATCTCTGTCTCAATAGTCGATCTACATCAACGTTTTACCTTGCATTACTGACCATTTAAACATAAGTCTGGACGAGTTGTACCTCTTCTTAATGACAATTAAACACGGATTTTTTCACTTGCAAACCACGCTTGGAAAAAGAGTTCCTCCTATCGTATTTAGGGATTGAACGTTACCATGACAGCATATATTAACGGCCTTGGATTTTTAGGGGCATGTTTAGGACATGGCATACTGACAAGTTAGGAAATGATGATGGGTATTCGGATAGCTTGGTCACTGCGCTTAGAAAAAGCGTCAGATATTCGAAAGAACATGATAACATATTAAGGAAAAATTAAGGCTGTTGATACAACTTAAAAATATGTAAAATTGTGTATGAAGTACAGTGAGCACCTAAAAGAAAAATCTGGATAAATACGAGTAGGACTTGCACACCGAGGGTTCTGTACAAACTTAGTGATGTATATAGGTAGTTTACGCATGCCTGTTCTGTTCAGATACTTGCATAATATCGGTTCAGCTAGCTCCAAGGCCTTTGAGAATATTTTCATTGAAATTTAAATTTTTATCTAACGTCGCATTCGCTATTGTAATTTTCCATTTATTTTGTTAATTCTGGGGTTATATGAACAAGCTATGCTAACTGGCAATTGCAGTTACACTGAATTCATCTGCTCTTGTCACTTTTGCGATTAGTGGTAAGCCTTGACGCAAGTTTCCATAGAAAAAAAAACCGGTACAGCTAGCCGTGGGACTATTTAACAATTTTGAATAGGGTCCGCCTTTGGCAAAACGCATTTGTTTTGTTTTTTAACCCAAACATGTTTCACTGTAGTTGCAGCATCTTCAATGGGCTTTTATTTTCCATCTGTTAAAGATAAAGAGTGTTCTTTGCTGTTTGTATACATGTAGCTATTAGTTTTTAAATCGTAATTACAAATATTTGAAACAAACACATAAATTACGAATTCATACCTTTTTACCACATGGTGTGGTTTTTCTGATGTGTTGTGTTTCTACAGTGACCGTTTTTTTGCACAGTTTGTCATCTGCAACCACTTATATCTTAAAGTAGACAAATTGTTTAAGCCAAACTTATGATTTGAAAAACTTGTTACTTCTATGTCTGAAATTATTTAATTCTATGTGTGTCTCTATTTACATAATGTTTCATTTACATTTTCCTTTTAACCATCTTCATCACTGTCAAACACTATACATTGAGTTGCCACTGTCACTGTAACTGTTTCACTGCTTTACCAGCTGTAATAACAAACATAGCAGGCAGTGCAATAATTGAAGGTGTAAAAACAAGATGGCTGACAGTGGAACAGTTGAAGGTGTTCCTGACGGTTGTTCTGAATCTTTCTGAGGTGTTAGTGATTAGTGATTCTTTTGTGTGTGTGTGTGAGAGACTATTTTGTAATTGTTGAATCGTTCTGCGGACCACTTCAGCGGATATTTAAGGGAACTAGATCCACATCCCAAACAATATAAGTCCAATTCCGCATCATCTACCAGTATCACTTTGCTTTAAAGCATTACAGATGATGTACGTGTTGTAAGCATAGACTGTCACCTCTAGATGACAATGAAATCGTTTTCACAGTGGCAGGTGACTTCATTTCATCGTTCCTCAGGCAGTTAGTACGAAATATATGTAAAATTTATACACAAACTTTCCTCGTGAATCACTGCCTATTACTGAAAACCAGATCAAAATCCACGCAATAGTACCTCAGATTTTTGACAGGTTACGAATGCAATGTAGGTTTGTAACGGCAAAAAAAAGTGATATAATTACAGTTTATCCGTTTTCGGTTTCTTTTTCCTTTACATTTCAGTGTAAAACCTTGCTTCTTGTCAAATGTCGTGATTGTAGGTCAACGGTAAGTTAAGTGCCCTATAGGTTTTGATGAGTGAGTTCACGAGTATCAAAATATGTAACATAAATATCCATCTCTTTCATTTTCATTGGTGTAGAAGCTTAAATTTTTTTATTCCAACAGGGGACCATAGACCTTAGTATGTGATGTACATTTGAACTTGGTACGTTCATCCGTTGCTGAGAAAAAGGGGTCATAACACTCGGACAGACAGACAGACAGACAGACAGACAAACGGACAACGAAGTGATCGTATAAGGGTTCCGATTCTACCGAGTGAGGTACGGAACCTACGCAGAACTCTGAAACTTAAATAGGATGGTCCATTTGACTTGATAAAAGTGTCGCTAGTGCAGTATCTTAAATAAACAATTCATTTTAGAAATGGAAAGTAAAGAGTAACAGAGATGACTTCCGCTAAGTACAGTGGAAAAATACAGGGTGTTTGAAAAAGGACTTTACAACTTTAAAAATTCATATAAATTTACTGACAGAAGATATAGAGCTGGGTTTAGTGCTGTTCTGTAGGGAAATAGAAGTTTTTTTTTTTACATTAAACGAAAGATGTTGTGTGTGGCTTCCGTTGGATATCCTGCACACATCCCACCGGAAGTCAATTTCTTCCCAGACTCACTGTAGCATTGCAGATGTAACTTGCTCAGTGGCGGCGTGAATTCTTGCTCTTATAGCAGTTAGAGAACCCGGCACACGAGGTACGAACACCATATTCTTGATGAGTTTCCGTAGAAAAAATCGAGTGGTGTCAGGACTGGGGAACGTGGGGGCCATGCAATGGCGCATCGCGGCCAATCCATTGACCTGGAAAGCGGTCACTGAGAAAGTCCCGGACGTTAGCTAGATACATCATCTTGCATGAAGTAAACATTTCGTTCTTGGTCATCCTTAACGATCTGTGGTATCAAAAACTGTTGTAACATATCCAGGTACACTATCCCATTGATAGTTCTCTCACGGAAAAAAGGGGCCGCACAAGTTGTTCTTACTCAATGCACAAAAAACGTTCAGTTTAGGGCTATCACGAACATGTTGCAATGCTGCCCCAAATCCTACAGTTATGTGTGCTAACCTTGCCACTTAAGTCAAAAGTCGACTCGTCAGAAAAGATGATTTTGTCCAGGAAATGTTCATCCTCATGTAATCAATTTAACATACCCGCACAGATGTTCTTGCGAGTAATTTTATCAGCGTCTCTTATTGCTTGTATGATCGTCAATCTCTACAGTTCCAAATGCAAAAGTTTTCTCAACACACTCCAAACAGTCGTATGTGGTATTTGTAGTTCCCGAGATGCACATGGGGTCAATTTCATAGGGCTGTTGACGAAACGTTGTCTCACTAGCTCAACGACATAGTCAGATATGCTTGGACGACCTGATGATTTCCCATGTGTTACCGAGCACCCTGTTTCTAAAAAACATTTGTGCCACTCACAAACTGTAGGCCTTCTAGGAGGATCTGCAGCATACTTGGTACGGAAATTACGCTGAACTGTTGTCGCCGACTACGATTCTTCAAACCAAAACACACAGCTAGCACGCTTGGGTCCAGTGAAGGCAGCCATCTTTAATGCAACTGCCGCTAGCGCTCCCTACGGCGCGACTCGGCACTAGCGAAGTACGCGAGACAAAACGTGACATATTTCCCTACAAATTGACACCACAATCACCTCTGTAGGTACTATGAATTCTTTTATACAAATTTTCAAAGTTATAAAGTTCTTTTTGAAACATCCTGTACACTAAGGCTTAGCCTTAGATTCCATGATTTACTGTGTTACGGTATTAGCGGAGATTGTGACTTGAAACAATCTTTATATTTTGACTAGTTGCTTCATGTCATAATTTTTGATGCGCTTTAGACATTTGTCCTTTTATTTTGAGTCGTGTGTATGGCAGCCGACATTTACCACATTGCGACGTCCGTTGAGGCCACTTACCGTAGTCAGAGGCGATAATTTAGTCAGGAGTAAAAGATGGCGGTGTCCTCCACGATGGCAAGTAGTCTCTTGCTACACTCATAGATTACCTTGCCTTCTATTGTTCGCGCTTTTATCCCTTTTTTTCCGGCACAGTGGGCCATTGATACGGCTTTCGGTGGCCGCAGGTATAACGCAAAGCGGTTTCCGCGAGCCGCTTCGCCGTGGAGCTTTGGCCGTGATTTACCTGTAATTGGCGCGTCACGTGGAGGGATCGCTGGGACGGCCGGCGGTCCGCTGATTTATAGGGCTGTGTGTGTGTGTGTGTGTGCGTGTGTGTGTGTGTGTGTGTGTGCGTGTGCGAGGCCGGTTATCTCGTAAATTAGCGCAGCAGCTCGCGGTCACTTCCGGTGAGAACGGAGCGCCAGCAGACGACACGTTTTATGTTTATTGGCTGGAGGAATGGCAAACGCCTGTCGTTAGACAGATTGTTCCCTATTTAAAATCGCCTATAGAGGCTCTGATTTGCTCACGAAGATGTAAAAAAAAAAAAAAAAAACTGTTCTCTTGTTCTCTCTTGTGTCCTGCGATGATAGCAGCGACTCAGGGCACGACTTCTGAATTACTCAAATTCACTCCATTTCCTGCAGGAGGTATCCAGCCAGAGGTGACCACTACAGCGGAACACTTACTAGCATTGCAGATAAATTATTCCGCAACAGAGCACCAGATGGCACGGAACTCTTATCCAGCAGACTGATCACGCAGTATGGAAGAAACTGGTGTAAGCCGAACCGCCTGACGGAACCGATAATCCACAGAAAACCAAAGCCATCATCTTTGGTCGCACTTGGCTTTCTCGTTGTCCAGTTTCCCACTTTTTCATCCACAACCAACGCATCCCTCTAACACGACGAACTTTTTAGGATCAACTCCTGACAGGAACTAACATCTCACAGCCCAAACCGACTTAAAACCAACCCACCTTCTACCTTTATACTCACCTGTAAATCACTTTCTCGTCCTAGCTTAATATATGCCGATATGTCCCAGATCTTCATCTGCCATTAATTTTGCTATTCCCTTGAAATCCTGGAAGGACATGCATACCGCTTCGACCTCTACATCTGCCTATCTCCCCGACTCTTATCGTATACCAACTCATCTACTTACGCACCTTCTCTTCTCGGAGCATCTTTAGGTCCATTAATGGTAAAATCCAATCCTGATACCCAATACCCTTTCCATTACTTACAGAACCACTATAGATGTTGATAACCGAACAATTCATCCAATAAATACAGAAGTACAAGTATTACCAAGAGCATCAGACATTTTCCATCTTCCACGTACCGTCATGCCTCATCCATCCTCTCCCACTGGAAATTAAACCACTCACACGATCCAACGACGAATTCTCTCCTATGATATATACTTCATTTCAGCCGTAGTCACAATCCTCCATCTCGCACTGCCCTTCCATATTCCTCCACTTGGCACACTCCCCCTCAATGATTTAGTCACTACCTGCCATTCCACACTCATTATTCCACCTCCACCACGAACAAGTCCACTTTCGCTTACCACCAGAATCACTACTATAACATAGCAGCATTAACCTTACCATCGGTGATTCGGTTCTAACTGTAATATAGAATCATCTAAAATATTTATAAGTCATAAAAAATATCCAAGAAAGTGTTTTTTAAAAATTTCATTTATATGCTTGTCTTTGTGCATGCCAAACCCTACCTTGTCCGTCAATTTCTCCGCATCTCTCCCAAACTTTGAACACTCGGAGCTTATGGGCAGGACTCTCCAGCCATATCGAGATGTTGATGATCTAAAGTGCAAATTGGACAGAATGTGGCACGATATCCCCTAGGCTCAGCCAAAAACTCTATCAGTTAGTGCCAAGCCGAAAAACTGCTTCCATAAGGGCCAGAGATGGACCAACCATAATTGACCTGCTCAATTTGTGAAGCTCTTTCTCTTGAATAAATCATCCAGTTTTTCTGAAATTGTGCTCATTTGTTTTTCTGTAGATGTAGCTCACATCAGCTGATTTCCTTTTTGATGGGTCATTTTTTGTCTCGTATTGTGTTTTTATTTTTTTGTTAAACATGTATAACCTTTGATGCGAAGATCGGTTTCAGCCACTTTCAGGCCCCCTATTCGTAAGGAATTGAAATATCAAATAAGTAAATAAATAAATAGACAAATAAAAAGAATTGGTACCCACAGTGCGCGACTACGGTGTTTCTGGGTCTCTGGTGTGTCGTGACGCTATGTAAGTGTTTGACTCTGGACCGGACTAATTATTATCTGTATGCTGGGGAAGAACTTGACTGGTGACTAAGTACTTTGGTGTAATCCTTTTGGATTTGTGCCCGCCTATGCTGACCCAGCCACTTAAATGCCTACCATGCACAACAAGAAAACCTACAGACTTTCCACTCACTACAACCGCAGTTGCTATACCTTTGTAGCGTTTATCTATTTGGAAAAGAAGATTCAACACTTTGTGGCGCTATAAATTTTAATCGCTTTCATTACGCCGATAACTGCAAATTATTATAATATTGGTTACCACAATATGTGTATTATGTATTTTGCACCAAAGATCAGATCTCTCCATGTTATTCTACACAGGGATGTTAAGCAACACAGGAGATATGGCAGCAGTCGGGTCAATGCGTGTCACACGAAGAGGAAGGTGCCCTGTGCGTATGTGGAACACAGCTTGCTAAGTTGTATTGGCAAATATTAGTAAAGTTAAAGCTGTATCGCCTGTGTGAAGTGACATTTCCGCGAGCTGCAGCGACTTCACCTGCCACGCATACAGCAAAGTGGATCTGTCTGTTGCGTGAGAAAGTTTAGCGACTTGTTTAGTTGCTTCAGAAGTGGAGTATTTTACTCGGACATAGCGTTTGACCTTTTCTTCCAAGTTAATATTTACTCAAACAACTGCATTTCTATTTGTACTGTAGGATGCATTTGGCACTCTGTCATCTTGCAAATGACCAAAATGTTGTTTTATTCGTAAATTACCACAGAGTACATGAACTTTTCCGCGTCCCATAGGTAAAGAAGGGGAGCGAAGAGAAAGAAAGATAAAGAGAGGGGTGGTATACGTACTTTAACGTGATCTACGGCTAGCGTCCGTGACTAGTACCATAATCAAAGAAGTTCCTGAGTTCGATCCTAGGCGCCGCTTAAATTCTGAATAATATAAAAATCAGCATTGAACAACTATATGAAGATACAGAAGGCCACGGAAACCATTGCGTTAACCGGCGGAGGTTCGAGTCCTCCCTCGGGCATGGGTGTGTGTGTTTGTCAAATGGTTCAAATGGCTCTGAGCACTATGGGACTTAACTTCTGAGGTCATCAGTCCCCTAGAACTTAGAACTACTTAAACCTAACTAACCTAAGCACATCACACACATCCATGCCCGAGGCAGGATTCGAACCTGTCACCGTAGCGATCGCGCGGTTCCAGACTGTAGCGCCTACAACAGCTCGGCCACCCCGGCCGGCTTTAGGTTAAGTAGAGTGTAAGCTAAGGGACTGATGACCTTAGCAGTTAAGTCCCATAAGATTTCACACACAGTTTTGAACATTGCGTTAAAGACACATAATGTATATTAACAACGTAGCACCCTGTAACTGAAAAGAATTTCATGATGAACTCTCCCATGACACAAGCTTCCGGATTAGCGTCCATTTTGGATATCTGGGAGGGGACTGCTATGAGGGAGGTAACCATGCAAGAAAGACTGAATAATCGACCAAAGAAGGAGGGAATGTCAGAACCATGAGCATGGTAGGGAAAGGCAGAAAATCGGGAATAGGAAATGCAAAGAGTTAACCGTGACAGACTGGAGGTCAGTGAAGGCAAATGGAAAGAAAATTAGTATTGTGATTCTTCAGATTCTCCTGGCGTTATTTGTGAAATTCACTGGTAAATGGGTAGATGTCCGTGTCCAGCAAGCACAATATTCCGACAGGTGACGACATTGACATCGTCAGATGCACTGAAGAATTGACTCCCTAGGGGCTGGTGCAACACTTTCTTCTTTCATCTCACCTTTGGCCAGACAGGCCTTCACCAGAGTAGACAACACACACACACACACACACACACACACACACACACACACAGACACACACATACACACACACGAAGACGGGTCGCACTCACATGACCACAGTCTCCGGCTGCCAAAGCTAGACTGCAAGAAGCAGCACATGATGAGGGGACCCCTCCCTGCCACAGCCTCCTCCTTATCCCCACCAGCCGCTTGCTTCCCCACCATGTGCTACTGCTAGTAGTCTGGCTTGGCAGCCGGACACTGTAGTCATGTAAGTGTGAGTCGCATTTGTGTGTATATGTGTGTGTGAGTGTGCGTGTGCGTGTTGTCTATCCTGATGATGGCCTGTTTGCCCGAAACCTTTGTTTGATAACATTTTTGTGGTGTACTTGAGTTCTATAACTGAAGAGGTCTTCGGGACGCCCAGATATGTGCGAACAATTTCCATATGCTGGTACCTTCTTTAACAGCCAGCAATGGGGCACTGTGTCAAACGCTTTCCGGATGTCTAGAAATATGGAATCAGCCTGTGGTCCTTCATCCATAGTTCGTACTATATCATGTGAAAAAGGGGCAAACTGAGCTTCGCATGGGCGATTCTTTCTGAAACCATGCTGATTCGTGGACATAAGCTTCTTCGTCTCAAGAAAATTTGTTATCTTCGAATTGAGAATATGTTCAAGGATTCTGCAGCAAACCGATGTTTGTGATTTTGCCGGCCCGTTCTTTCGTCCTTCTCATACACAGGAGACACCAGCGCTTTTATCCAGTCGCTGCCAGCTTCATTATATTTCCACATGGAAGACACAAGTTAAATGACTTTCTAATACCTCTCAATTCTATACACGAGAAGATCACTTTGACCGTGGAAGTCGAATTGGATAGAGCGCTCGCCATTCTTGACGTCCTGGTAAGAAGTAGAGTGGACGGCACAGTGGGCCGCAATGTGTACCGAAAGAAGAAGCACGGTGACGTAGACCTACATGTGGACAGTTGCCACGCCCAACGCGGAGGAATGGGGTGCCCGAAACATTGGTACATATGAGTCGCACCTTTTCCAACCGCGAGAGTCTCAACTGTGAAGTGGACATTTAAGGATGGTGATCCAGAAGAACAATTACACAGGGTGGTAAATTAGGAGAGCCCTACGTCCTACACCGACTGTACGAGTACATTCGACAGAAAGAGATGAGGAACCTCAGGAGAATATGGGCACTGTGTTTATTCCATTTTGTAGAGCACTATTCAGAAATATGTGTCGAATTCTCCGGAAACACAAAGTGAAGACAGTCTTCGGTCCACGAGCTAAAACACGTACAATGCTTGGTAGTGTCTACGACGACCTGAGACTAAGGAAATTCGGGGTCTGTCAGCTCCCCTGTCAGTATAGCATAACATATATGGGTCAGTCTGTGCGTATGTCTTAGATCGTTGCACTCCAGAACGAAGCAGCATAACAAGTCGTCAATAGCAGAACACTACCTATCGGAATTACATGGAATACATTACGACCATACTAAGATTTTTATATAGATGCCAGACTACTGAGTCTGTGTCATTCTGTCAAAATTCGAGTAAGGGAACCGCTGATCAGTCGTTGTAGTAGCCATGCCCTTAGTAAGACCTGGAACCTATACATAGTCTGATTAAGTAGAGGGCGGAGATAATCTATAAGGAGCTCACGCTGAGGGTGTGCTAAGTAACAGTGGAAATGCTTCCAGAGCGCACTTCTGCACACAGCCGCAGACGGAGCAACGTGTCGGTTGAATATAGGGCCGAGAACGTGATCGACTCTACATGATGGTCTCTACATGACGGACTATCTTACAGCCCTGTGTGCGGGCACCAGAATGAGGGGCTGGTCCGAGGAGGGGAGTGGGGACGGGGAGGGGGCTATGAATGCGTCTCGCCATCTCCTAGGCAGCCAGTTCATGTGCACACCTGATGATGGCAAAGTGGTCGCCTACCGAAATACGAGTATTATGCCCGCTACACACCGATATCTAGCCATTTATCCGTAAACTGTTTTACAAGATTAATATTTCTGGTCAGACGAATACAGCTGACATCAAGAGTGGCAGAAAATTGTATAATGGGACTAGAATTCATTATAGATAGGAAAAGAGGTCACAGGGAGTGTTAGTGCGAACAGTTCAATGATACGGTAGTCCTCATCAGAATTGGCAGAAAATCAACAGCAACAATAATTTAGGCGTACATGCCGACGTCATAAGCAGAAGATGAACGTATGACATATATGAGTATAGCGAATGGGTAATGCAGTGTGTAAAGGGAGATAATGTAATAATTATTTTGGACTGAAACATGGTGGTGACGAAAGAAATAGAAGAAAGAACTACAGGAGAATGAAGGTTTGGGGCCGTCTGGGGGACGCCACCTTGAAGTAGCGCTCTCCATGTGGGTGCGGAGGCTTGTGTGTTCACGTAAAGCTGAGGACTATGTTGGCTGTGGGAACATATGGTCGGTAAGGTCTTGGCCGATGGACCAGACTAAATGTGTCCCACAACGACCTGTCATCCCACATTCATTCCTTGTCCTTTCCCAACTCCTCAATACCCAACGCAAGGTGTGATGTGATCCATGCCGAGGGGTGCATTGCACATGGCAAGATGTATCGTGAATAGAGCCTCAGGGATACTGAGGATGGGGAGTATGCAAAGAGAGCACATGAAACGCTGGAACTACTCCTCAATGTACTCTGACAGACAACATACACCAGAACAAGATACCTGTGAGATATCGGTTTTCAGGTAGAGAATGTGTTGACCATAGTAAAATCCAATGAGTAGTGGGCACATTCCAACCGCTAAGGCATCTGGCCCATATGGAATCTTTCTACTGCTCCTGCAACAAGCAGGAGTGAGCTTTAAAGATTCCTATGCAGGTTATTTAGGGTTATCGTAGCAGCAGGAATCATTCCTAATGTCTGGAGGGCAGTGAGGGTTGTCTTCATGCCAAAGCCGGGGAGAAAATTAAAAAAAAGTTATATACCACCATCATCTTTTATTATTTCGAAGAGCTACTGAATGAATAAACCAATCATTACGGTTAAGATCTTCTTGGTCAACTACATCATTTAACTGTGACACCACCTGGTATCGTTTATATTTAATGCGTCAGTCTCACTTTGTGTTATATATTATTCACAATGGTAACCCATTGTCTGGTAAATTAGGCTGTAAGATCACTGGCAACTGATGTACATTACGCAGTCAATCTACTGCAGGGCATTAAAGCTGTCGTGTGTGGCTCAGCCTCTATAACAGTAGTGAACAAAATCTCCAATCTGAGCCACACATTGCCAATACCAGTCTTCATCATATTCTTTCACGGTAAGTTGTAAGCGGTCTCAGCCAAAATAGTCAAATGTGATCTTAAGATTCATCGGGCATTGTTCCCTTTTCTCTGGTATGTCGCAAAGGCACAGGGGATCCAGTATTAAAGTCAGAGATTAACAGAGCTTTGGAAGATCTGCGATCGAATACGGCACAAGGCACAGATACCTTATTTTATGGACAGCAAGAGGCATTTTTTTCTTCGAAAACTGGTTCCAAAATTAAGGCGCGTTTTATACTCGAAATTAATACAAAAATGTCCAGTGTTTGATTTGACATTCCCGTCAGTCTTAATGGTCGCGGGAAATCTATCTCTGTCTGCCAACATTGGATTCAACAGGCAGAAGCATTGCACCGATGCGACGAACATGAGTTGCGAGGATTCACAAGCTTGCTAATATTGTGTCTTTCCCGCCCACCATTACAAACCCAGAACACTGTCTAGCCTATGATGTGTCATTGCAGTCTACAGTGCCAGTAAACTTAAACTGCAAATGATTTGTGTTATCGGTAACAGTACAATATGTTTTTTAGTAGCTAGTTTTATAATGGAAGAAAATAAAGGGTACTCGTATGATGTGGGCTATAAATTGAAAGTAATAGCATATGCAGAAGAACATGGAAACAGAGCAGCTGAGTGGCATTTCGGCCCTCCACCAACAGAAAAAAACCGTCCGCGATTGGCTGGCTGGTAAAGAACTGAAAAAAAAGAGAAAAACTAAATGTGCAAATACAGGACTCAATGCAAAATGCCGAAAACTAAAATATGACGTACTGAAACGGATTCAAGGACACCGTTAAAGTGGTACTGGAATCAATACAAAAATTATTCAAATACACGATCGTAAGCTAGCGCTACAGTGGAACTTAACAGACTTCAAGGAGGGAGGGTCATGGACTTAGCATGCAAACCAGAACCAGAATATCTCAGAAAATGCCACAAGAGTATCAAGAGAAAATATTATCGTTCTATCGCTGTATTATTCAACACCGAAAGAAAACCAGTGTGGAACTAAGCAAAATAACGAATATGGACGAAACTCCTCTGACATTTGATGTGCTGAGTAACAGAGCTCTGAGCACTATGGCTCTGAGCACTATGGGACTTAACATCTGAGGTCATCAGTCCCCTAGAACTTAGAACTACTTAAACCTAACTAACCTAAGGACATCACACACATTCATGCCCGAGGCAGAATTCCAACCTGCGACCGTAGCAGCAGCGTGGTTACGGACTGAAACGCCTAGAGCCAATCAGCCACCACGGCCGGCAGTTGACATGAAATACGCTAAAAACGTAACTGTAGAAACAAGTGGACATGAAAACATGCACTACACTGTTGTCTCTGAATGTTGTGCTGATGGTACAAAACTTAATTCAGTGATCACTTTCAACAGCAAAACAATGTCAAAACCTTCCGAAATACCGCCAGGTGTTGTTGTTCACGTTCTTGACAAAGGTTGGATGGACGAAGCTAGTATTAAATTGTGGAACAATAGAGTTTGGGAGAGAAGGAGAAGTGCTTCATTGAAGAAGAGTTCTCTTCTTGTTCCAGATCAGTTTAGTAGTCATCTGAAAAATTGCATGAAAGAGAAACTGAGACAGGAAAACACAGAGATTGCTGTTATTGCGGGAGGAATTACCTCACAATTGCAATCTATTGATGTCTCGATAAATAAACTGTTTAAAGCGTATATGAGAGAGGACTGGAACAAATGGATGATGGACGAAGCCCAACACGAATTGACGCCGAAGGGAGCTTTAAAACGACCTACAATCAAACAAGTGTATCAGTGGTGGATAAAACAGTCATGGTCTAGAGTGAGAGAAGATATCATTGTTAAACCTTTCAAGAAGTGCGGCATAAGTAATGCTTTCGATGGTAGTGAAGACAATCTTCTATACAAAGATGACAATGTTGACGACGAAGACGAGAAGTAGAATAAAAAGAAGAAGAAGACGAAAATCCAAATGACGATTTTCAGGGTTTTTTTAAGGTCAGTTCGGTTTTATGAATTAAGAATTTTTTCGTCTGGGTTTGCAATCTAATAATAATAATTAAAGTTCGTCTTACAGTACTAGAGTCTCATAGTCTGCAAAATACGGTAGCATTTATTTGTAATTACTAAAATAATTGGGGAGAGTGTCAACTAAACAACTTTTCAGCCTTGTTTGTAGAATCTCCCAGTCTGGAGAAATACGACTAGACTTTCGAAAAAAATATCATTCACACAATCCTAAATAAAGAAGTGGCAGACAAGCGCGAAATCTGTAGCGCGATTAGCTTAACAGCTCACGCATCCTAGTTTCTGACAAGGATAAAATACAGAAGAATGGTGAAGAAAACCGTGGATCTGCCAGATGGCAATCAGTTTGGCCTTCGGAAAGGTAAAGGCGCCAGGAAGGCGGTTCTGACATTGTAACTGATAAGTGAAATGAAGAAATCAAGACACGTTCACTGGATATGTCCACACAGAAAAAAACGTTCGGCAATGTAAACTGGTACAAGTTGTTTGAAATTCTGAGAAAAATAGAAGTAAGCTGTAGGAAAACACGAGTAATGTACAATATACACGAGAATGAAGAAAGAGCGGTAAGAATGGAAGACTAAGAACAAAGTGCTTGGATTAAAAAGGGTGTTGGATAGGGGTGCAATTTTTCGCCCTTACTGTTCAATCAATACATCGAAGAAGTAATGGTAGAAATAAAAGAAGATTCATAGCATTGAAACTGGTGACAACAAGGTAGGCGAAGTTAAAGGAATTCTGTAACAGAACAACACATGACAAACGAGGTACGGAGGACATAAAAGCTGGTTAGCACAAGCAAGGGGGACATTAGTGGACAAAAGATGTTTACTGCTATCAAACATAGACTTTAATTTGAGAAAGAAATTTCAGAGAATGTGCGATTCGTGAACAGAATTGTATGGCAGTGAAACATGGACTGTGGGGAAACCGGGACAGAAGAGAATCGAAGCATTTGAAATGTGGTGCTGTAGAGAATGTTAAAAATTAGGTGGTCTGATAAGAAAAGAAATGGGGAGGTTCTTCGCAGAATCGTCCAAAGAAGGAACATTTGGAAAACACTGACAAGAAGAAGGGACGGGATGACAGGAAATGTGTTCAAATGTGAGGAAATAACGCCCATGGTAGTAGAGGGTAAAAATTGTAGTGGAAGTGAGAGATTGGAATACATTCAACAAATAACTAAGAACGTAGGGCGAAGATGCTGCTCTTATGTGATGAAGAGGTTAATACAGGAGATTAATTCATGGCGGGCCACATCAAACGACCCAGAAGACTGATGACTCAACAGTAAAAGTAGTTCTTCAAAATACGACGTAAGTTTTATGCATCATCTGGAGGTGACCGTAATTGCTAAGATAGTTATGATGTTTACCTTTTCCGACAAAATCACATTACAAGTTCCGAGAGTCTCAAACGGCCATCTTCAGATCTAATTGCTGCACAGGAGGGCCATGCGTTGTGAGGGCCAACTGGACAACTATACAGCAATTGCATGTGAAGATGTCCGTTCAGATGGTCGAACCAGGTAATGTTCACAGATAACTGTCATTTTGCCGCAAGATAAAAACCGTTCAACAAAGTTTAATGTCACGTTACGTTCATATCTGACCCTTCAGAGGCGAAATTACGAGCTCAGCCACATGGAAAAGGGCGAAGCTTTTGGCTGAGGCATTTGTTCAGTTTACATCCTTGCCTTGACGTAAATGATTTGGACTGTTTTATGGGAAGCCTAAGTGAAGATTGCAATTGGAGGATAGACGGTTTTCTCGTAAATCTCTACTAACCTCTGGTCGTGTTTTGAGCCTATTAGTGGTGCAAACTTTGGTATCACAAGAGTAGGGGACGATGAGAAAAACGAAACAAACTACCCAAAAACGTGCAAATGCATTGGTCCTTACGTGGCACAGAACTTGGTAGCTCGACGTTTCCCCACTCAGGAGATGACGTCGTGGCATTTCATGTTTGCTACTCTCCCGACCTTCGATCAAAATCATATTGCGCATTGCCAAGTGCAAGTTATATGCTGTTTATGTGTGATCGTATGACAAAGCTTAGAAATCGGTACATGTATTCTGTGTGGAGTATGCAAAGAAGCTGCCATATAGCACGGACTTTAATACTTGCCCTGTCTCAATAAAGAACGGAACAAAGTTGTTTCGTAGGTTAAATCTTACCCTCGTGCACCATGAGTGCAGTGCCACCTGATTGGGACGATCTGCAGGGAAACGTGATCTTAAATAGCACAACTGCGTAGATCCTGCAATGTGGTCCGAATACACGTAGACAGGGTGTGCATCGCACACAAAAGCTTTAGTTATCCTACCGAATCTAATAAGCTTTCCTTTCATCTTTTGTGGGGAGCAGTTAGGTAAAAGGGAGTGTGTGATGAAGTGGAATATCTGTGAAGCAGTTATCACAGATACTGGCAATTTATTGTCATACTTAATATCCCACCTCAAATACACTGCTGGAAATGGAAAAAAGAACACATTGACACCGGTTGTCAGACCCACCATACTTGCTCCGGACACTGCGAGAGGGCTGTACAAGCAATGATCACACGCACGGCACAGCGGACACACCAGGAACCGCGGTGTTGGCTGTCGAATGGCGCTAGCTGCGGAGCATTTGTGCACCGCCGCCGTCAGTGACAGCGAGTTTGCCGTGGCATACGGAGCTCCATCGCAGTCTTTAACACTGGTAGCATGCCGCGACAGCGTGGACGTTAACCGTATGTGCAGTTGACGGACTTTGAGCGAGGGCGTGTAGTGGGCATGAGGGAGGACGGGTGGTCGTACCGCCGAATTGCTCAACACGTGGGGCGTGAGTTCTCCACAGTACATCGATGTTGTCGCCAGTGGTCGGCGGAAGGTGCACGTGCCCATCGACCTGGGACCGGACCGCAGCGACGCACGGATGCACGCCAAGACCGTAGGATCCTACGCAGTGCCGTAGGGGACCGCACCGCCACTTCCCAGCAAATTAGGGACACTGTTGCTCCTGGGGTATCGGCGAGGACCATTCGCAACCGTCTCCATGAAGCTGGGCTACGGTCCCGCACACCGTTAGGCCGTCTTCCGCTCACGCCCCAACATCGTGCAGCCCGCCTCCACTGGTGTCGCGACAGGAGTGAATGGAGGGACGAATGGAGACGTGTCGTCTTCAGCGATGAGAGTCGCTCCTGCCTTGGTGCCAATAATGGTCGTATGCGTGTTTGGCGCCTTGCAGGTGAGCGTCACAATCAGGACTCCATACGACCGAGGCACACAGGGCCAACACCCGGCATCATGGTGTGGGGAGCGATCTCCTACACTGGCCGTACACCTCTGTTGATCGTCGAGGGGACACTGAATAGTGCACGGCACATCCAAACCGTCATCGAACCCATCGTTCTACCATTCCTAGACCGGCAAGGGAACTTGCTGTTCCAACAGGACAATGCACGTCCGCATGTATCCCGTGCCACCCAACGTGCTCTAGAAGGTGTAAGTCAACTACCCTGGCCAGCAAGATGTCCGGATCTGTCCCCCATTGAGCATGTTTGGGACTGGATGAAGCGTCGTCTCACGCGGTCTGCACGTCCAGCACGAACGCTGGTCCAACTGAGGCGCCAGGTGGAAATGGCGTGGCAAGCCGTTCCACAGGACTACATCCAGCATCTCTACGATCGTCTCCATGGGAGAATAGCAGCCTGCATTGCTGCGAAAGGTGGATATACACTGTACTAGTGCCGACATTGTGCATGCTCTGTTGCCTGTGTCTATGTGCCTGTGGTTCTGTCAGTGTGATCATGTGATGCATCTGACCCCAGGAATGTGTCAATAAAGTTTCCCCTTCCTGGGACAATGAATTCACGGTGTTCTTATTTCTATTTCCAGGAGTGTATATGAACTAACTTTAAATCAAAAGTGAAACTGAAATTCCTTACTTATACAATGATTACGTTTGGAGCAAGGATTACCAGTCGAATGAATTAAAAGACGGAGATAACAAATAACTGGAAACTACACAAAAGGAGGGTAAATATTTCAGTAAAACCACACGTAACTTAACAAGTGAAAGAAACAGTTCATTCACCATTACCAAAACTAAACAGGTGAGCCAGAGAGGCGCACTAACTCAAAATTAAAGCATTATGACTAAAAATGATAAATTCCATAACCGTCGTTCTACTACACAAATATTATACGAATTTATTAATTATCTGCGTAGAATTAAGTATTCTACGCAATGGGATAGCCTACGCTTGCATTATTATTACTTCGTTTGCACATGGGTGTGAAGCTGCACAAAGAATGGTACCTCATAAATGGAAAAAGACAGATGTCAAATTCCGCAGCTGGATTCGCCTAATTACATGGCAAGAAAACGTGCTACTGCTAAAGCAATAAGCAAATGCAAGCTAAATACTACTCTCCACACACAGTTCGTCACATGGAAACATTTATCTGATTAGGATAACGGAAATGATTTATTTTTATATTTTTGAAAATATAGAAGACACCTTATTCTTAAGCAAAACACTGTAACTATTCAATTTAAAAGAGACCAGTGATGATAGTACATGGTAAGTTTCGGTATGAACAAAGACGGAGAACCAGTTTAAGCATTATTCATGAAAATTAACTGGAAAGTTCAACGGAATGAAACAAAAAAACACTTCCGAGCATTCAATAAAATAAATGAAATGATTTCTTCATAACGGACATAAGCCTATCCACACTAATAGGAACAAAAACCAAAACAAGATGTGTTGCGAGGAACACAGGGCGGCGCTTCGAAAAAGTCAGACGAGATGGTTGCCTCGGACGCTCGATTTGTAAGCTGGTGGGGGAGGGGGGGGGAGGGGGAGGGAAGGGCGACCTATAGAGCCTAGCGTTTGGCAAGAAAAAAATGGGAAGCGCTCTGAATCGCAAGGAAGCAGCTTTGCTAGACTCCTCTGGGGAAAGCTATCGATATCGGCATTGCACAGCCCAGAGCACACAAGAAAGTCTCTGCTTCCCTCACCGACAGATTTACACACACACATACATCCGCAGATTCATACTTTGTGGAGGTTGTTTGTTGAAATGGAGAGCATATGGGGAGGATGCTGCCTGACACACAAAATAAATACAGTACAGTCGCATCCTGCGCATTCTCTTACCAAGGGAGTACAACACACGGAAAAACCGTCTGTGGAGTCCACATGAGATAATTAAGCAGTGCCGGCCAGTGTGACCGAGGGGTTCTAGGCACTTCAGTCTGGAACCGCACGACCGCTACGGTCGCAGGTTCCAATCCTGACTCGGGCATGGATGTGTGTGATGTCCTTAGGTTAGTTAGGTTTAAGTAGTTCTAAGTTATAGGGTGACTGATGACCTCAGATGTTAAGTCTCATAGTGCTCAGAGCCATTTGAACCATTTTGAATTAAGCAGTATCAAACAGTAGAAATGAAAGTTGGATCGTACAGTCACTTTTCACCGTGAAGAAGAACGTAGTTACAAAAGAGCAAGTGCTGTAGCCCCTATGACCAAATATCTACCAGGTTTGTAGATGCCAACTTTACTCAGAAACATTGGATGAAATCTCCCAAAAGAATTGCAACAGACACAGCTGTCAGGTGTTCTAGCACACACGAAATATCGAGAAGGGAAACTCCCCATCGCATCCCACTTAGATTTAGTGGTAAGAGGGCCCCATAAAAAACTGAACACAGATCAAGCACGAAAACAGGAAGAATGTGTACTGCGGAAAAAAGCAAAATAGAAACAGTGAATGGTCCAAGAATAAAAAGTGCAAATAAGAACAGCGTGGAACAGCAACGGCGTCACGGCTCAGTGATTATGGTGCTGGACTGACAACGGGCGAGCCGTGTTCGAAACACCAGCGACAAATTCATTCAAACCCCACGACATTATGAAATGTCCGTCCGGTCACTGAAATCTTTGTTCCCTTTCTGTAGTCTTGGCAGTTGTCATACTACACACTCGTTATAGAATATGTGTCATGTGGTAAGAATACGTTACCGTCGCAAGTAAATATGACAAATAGTGAGACCGGGCGAGATACCACACAGACGTCTCACGGAGAAGAAAGAACAAATACACTGGTGTGAACTATGCTACAGCAAAGGAATTAAAGAGTCAAGACTTCCAAAACGGAACACTGCTTCAAAACCGTTAAAACACATGTTTTGACAGAGCACAGGCAAACTGTGTGATTGTGAAAGTGTTGCGTTCATTTGTTGCAGCTTATGTCACAAACTGTTATGTTTTCATCATTTCCTTGGGAGTGAGCACATTCACATTCATACCAACATCTATATCGGGCAAGGAGGCATATGTCACTCACTTGCCAGTCGATAAGAGATTCCTATCATATGACACTCGTACTGTCAGTAGTGCCGTGTGTGAGACTTCGGACGTGTTTTCCGGTGGAGGATTCGGTTGACTTGTCGCTTCGTCATCAAACGTTTACGGTTCCATACGAAAGCTACTTCCTTTCTGGTGTTAATAGAGTAGTCGAGCAGAATCAAGTGTAATCATAGGTCCATACCTTACACTGTTGCTGCAAACGGACGTTACACCACGACACACACACAAATTTGAGTAAAGCGAATAACGTGAAAAAAGGAAAAAATAATACTGACACGAGGGAGGTTTCGAACACGACTCGCCCGCTTCGCAGGCCAACCCCGTGAGTACTTTTTTTGTTGGTCTCATTTTGTTCGCTATTGTTGATGACGCTTGTGAAAGTTCATCGTTGATCCATTAACGCAGTTTTGTTTATTACAGAGGGCAGCTAACCCGCTGACCGAACACGCTGAGCTGCCATGTGGGCTAAACTACAGCGCCCTCGCTCTTTCAGCCTTCTCTTTATTACACTTCTTGTCCTTGGGCTGTTCACTTTTTTCTATTTTGCCTTTTTTTTACAGTACAGCTTCTTCCTGTTTTCATGCTTTATCTGTGTTCCGTTTTTGACGAGCTGTCCACAGGGTCCTTGTGAGAAACAGGCGAAAAATAAATAAAATAGAATGTACATGTCTCTATTCAAAATTCAAAATCACCAAGCCGTTCCTGTACCTGGTGTGTGCAAAGGGCTGTCTCACAATGATTGATAATGAGAGATTTGATGTTGGCTGCATATAATTCATAGGTGAAGCGCACTTACGGCTGGTTGGATTCATGACTAAACTAAACTGGCAGTTTTCTGATTCCGAGCACCCCCGTTTGCGCGAAGTGAAACCAGTGCATTGTCTCAAAGTTACTTTATTTTGGTGCAATATGCAGGAAAGGCATGAGCTCTTTATCCATGCGAGAATGGACAACTAGAAAACGTTACGTTGCAATTTTGGAACATATTGTGGCCACACAGTAAGTGTCGGTGGACTGACGAGGCACTGAGTGATTAATGCAACCCCAGCTAAGCGCATAGTTTCTTGATGAATTCTCTGGGAACAGAGTCATTGCGTTCTATTATCCCAAATTTACTGGCACCGGCATTAATTCACTAGATCTGACACCTTTGATTACTTTTAGTGGGCCCCATTGAAGACACAATCTACCCTAAGAATTCCAGCGATCTGAAGGAGCTTGAATTGACCGTCTGTGTGGCAACTGAATCCATTTTCGCTGTTGCAGCACAACATGCGTTGGTAAATTAGACTATTTGTTTGCAACGCCTCTCTACTGCGAGGGTGGACATTTTGAAATGATTGTGACGTGACTGTGAAGACTGTGTGCAGAGAACGGGTTTATTTATCCATGCTTACGCTTCTAGCACCATCTGCTGACAGATGTAACTAGTGTTTCTTACAGTGTTCACGATCGACATACCCGTTTGTTACAGTCTTTTATTTTAAAATCAGTGAGTTCTTTGTTGGACACGCTGTAGTATTCTAGTAGATAAATCAGTACAAGCGTCGACAAAACAGAGAATAGAAGAAACCCATCTGCATTTCGTTGAACGTAACCCATTTACTTGTTCGGGCAATGAGTTATTTTAGGAATGGAATAATATGGCGTGCTATTTACGGTCTAAAAATGTGTAATGTGCATTTCGTAGTCTTGCATTGGCTTTTCCTTTTCCCGCCCGCACGTCCACAGGAGACAGCGCCAGAGATGTAATTCCTGCGGGTAATAAGATAATTCTAGATTCGTCGGCAAGAAATTTTTGCGGCGGCGTCTTCACTTCCCGAGCGGCAGCTACCCCAGCCCCCCCCCCCTTTCCGCCACCCCCCTGAACTCAGGTCTCGGGGAGAAAGCTTTAATCAGACTGCGGCCTCCCGAAGTAATTTCATGCACGGCGAGTCAGATATTGCGGCGGATCCGGAACCCACCTGCCGCTCCCCCGCCCTTGGAATTCATCAGATTCTTATTTCAGCAGCCCAGATGGAGCAAGCATGAACTTATAATAGTGTGCGCGTTACTCCTCGCGTTGTCGCGGCCAGAAACTAATCTCACGTTTGTGGGCCTCATGAAGTTGGCCATTCCTGTCGTGGTGTATGCAGCTCCTCAGGAGAAATGAGTGAACTGTAAAAAGAGCTTCAGAAAGTTGCCTTATATTATCTAAGTTCATTAATGAAGTTGTTGGCGTAACATTTAGATCAAAGTACAAGTCAGCTGCGTTGATATCGAAGTGACTGATGAAAGTAAAGGAGATGAAAATTTCTTACTTGCAATAACATATTTCACTGGGTGCGTTTGAAAAGTTTGGGGAACGGTATCCAAGCAAAGGAAACCGAAGACACAAATAAAGCATCTACTTTCAACCGGAGTCACAAAGTGTCAATAATCACCTCGTAAAAATCAAGCTGCTATTACCAAACTCAGCCGGCCGCGGTGGTCTCGCGGTTCTAGGCGCGCAGTCCGGAACCGTGCCACTGCTGAGGTCGCAGGTTCGAATCCTGCCTCGGGCATGGATGTGTGTGATGTCCTTAGGTTAGTTAGGTTTAAGTAGTTCTAAGTTCTAGGGGACTAATGACCACAGCAGTTGAGTCCCATAGTGCTCAGAGCCATTTGAACCATTTGAACCATTACCAAACTCAGTAACGGTGTCAGTCTTTCGCTACACAATAACCCTTAAGTGCGGCGCATATTTAACAGAGATGGGTGATTTGTTGAAGACCGAAGACCGTGGTTGCAGAAATATGCATTACGCTCTTCAGGATAAGCTCCACCTCTAAAATAACATCATGGTCGTTCTAGAAATGCGTGTCAGGCAATGGTTTCTTGAGCCATGGAAAGAGGAGGAAGACACCGGCTGCCATGTGGGGAGAGGTGACGCAAACCTTGACGGCTCATAAAAGCAGAGTGCATCACTGTGTGCTGTGCGGAATGAGCCGGGGCGTTGTCCTGAAAAAAGCAAAGAAAAAAAGCACCCCGTAGGACAGCTTCTCACGATGTTTCTGGTCAGGAGGTTTTGCACTCGGCGACGTGTGGCGGTTTGCCCCTTACGAGCAGAATCTACAGGGTGTTACAAAAAGGTACGACCAAACTTTCAGGAAACATTCCTCACACACAAATAAAGAAAAGATGTTATGTGGACATCTGATCGGAAACGCTTAATTTCCATGTTAGTGCTCATTTTAGTTTCTTCCACCTACCCTCAATGGAGCACGTTATCATGATTTCATACGGGATACTCTACCTGTGCTGCTAGAACATGCGCCTTTACAAGTACGACACAACATGTGGTTCATGCACGATGGAACTCCTGCACATTTCAGTCGAAGTATTCGTACGCCTCCCAACAACAGATTCGGTGACCGATGGATTGGTAGAGGCGGACCAATTCCATGGCCTCCACCTGGATAAACTGAAAGAACCAGAGGTTGTACAGAGTTTCAGGGAGAGCATAAGGGAACAATTGACAGGAATAGGGGAAAGAAATACAGTAGAAGAAGAATGGGTAGCTCTGAGGGATGTAGTAGTGAAGGCAGCAGAGGATAAAGTAGGTACAAAGACGAGGGCTGCTAGAAATCCTTGGGTAACAGAAGAAATATTGAGTTTAATTGATAAAAGGAGAAAATATAAAAATGCAGTAAATGAAGCAGGCAAAAAGGAATACAAACGTCTCAAAAATGAGATCGACAGGAAGTGCAAAATGGCTAAACAGGGATGGCTAGAGGACAAATGTAAGGATGTAGAAGCTTATCTCACTAGGGGTAAGATAGATACTGCCTACAGGAAAATTAAAGAGACCTTTGGAGAGAAGAGAACCAAGTGTATGAATATCAAGAGCTCAGATGGCAGCCCAGTTCTAAGCAAAGAAGGGAAGGCAGAAAGGTGGAAGGAGTATATAGAAGGTTTATACAAGGGCGATGTACTTGAGGACAATATTATGGAAATGGAAGAGGATGTAGATGAAAACGAAATGGGAGATACGATACTGCGTGAAGAGCTTGACAGAGCACTGAAAGACCTGAGTCGAAACAAGGCCCCCGGAGTAGACAACATTCCTTTAGAACTACTGACGGCCTTGTGACAACCAGTCCTGAGAAAACTCTACCAGCTGGTGAGCAAGATGTATGAGACAGGCGAAATACCCTCAGACTTCAAGAAGAATATAATAATTCCAATCCCAAAGAAAGCAGGTGCTGACAGATGTGAAAATTACCGAACTATCAGTTTAATAAGCCACGGCTGCAAAATACTAACGCGAATTCTTTACAGACGAATGGAAAAACTGGTTGATGCAGACCTCGGGGAGGATCAGTTTGGATTCCGTCGAAATGTTGGAACACGTGAGGCAATACTGACCTTACGACTTATCTTAGAAGAAAGATTAAGAAAAGGCAAACCTACGTTTCTAGCATTTGTAGACTTAGAGAAAGCTTTTGACAATGTTGACTGGAATACTCTTTTTCAAATTCTAAAGGTGGCAGGGGTAAAATACAGGGAGCGAAAGGCTATTTATAATTTGTACAGAAACCAGATGGCAGTCATAAGAGTCGAGGGGCATGAAAGGGAAGCAGTGGTTGGGAAAGGAGTGAGACAGGGTTGTAGCCTCTCCCCGATGTTATTCAATCTGTATATTGAGCAAGCAGTAAAGGAAACAAAAGAAAAATTTGGAGTAGGTATTAAAATTTAGGGAGACGAAGTAAAAACTTTGAGGTTCGCCGATGACATTGTAATTCTGTCAGAGACGGCAAAGGACTTGGAAGAGCAGTTGAACGGAATGGACAGTGTCTTGAAAGGAGGATATAAGATGAACATCAACAAAAGCAAAACGAGGATAATGGAATGTAGTCAAATTAAATCGGGTGATGCTGAGGGAATTAGGTTAGGAAATGAGACACTTAAAATAGTAAAGGAGTTTTGCTATTTAGGAAGTAAAATAACTGATGATGGTCGAAGTAGAGAGGATATAAAATGTAGACTGGCAATGGCAAGGAAAGCGTTTCTGAAGAAGAGAAATTTGTTAACATCGAATATAGATTTATGTATCAGGAAGTCGTTTCTGAAAGTATTTGTTTGGAGTGTAGCCATGTATGGAAGTGAAACATGGACGATAACTAGTTTGGACAAGAAGAGAATAGAAGCTTTCGAAATGTGGTGCTACAGAAGAATACTGAAGATAAGGTGGATAGATCACGTAACTAATGAGGAGGTATTGAATAGGATTGGGGAGAAGAGAAGTTTGTGGCACAACTTGACTAGAAGAAGGGATCGGTTGGTAGGACGTGTTTTGAGGCATCAAGGGATCACAAATTTAGCATTGGAGGGCAGCGTGGAGGGTAAAAATCGTAGAGGGAGACCGAGAGATGAGTACACTAAGCAGATTCAGAAGGATGTAGGTTGCAGTAGGTACTGGGAGATGAAGCAGCTTGCACAGGATAGAGTAGCATGGAGAGCTGCATCAAACCAGTCTCAGGAAGACAACAACAACAACCACGCTCTCCTGACCTCAACCCTCTTGACTTCCATTTATGGGGGCATTTGAAAGCTCTTGTCTACGCAACCCCGGTACCAAATGTAGAGACTCTTCGTGCTCGTATTGTGGACGGCTGTGATACAATACGCCATTCTTCAGGGCTGCATCAGCGCATCAGGGATTCCATGCGACGGAGAGTGGATGCATGTATCCTCGCTAACGGAGGAAATTGTGAACACTTTCTGTAACGAAGTGTAAGTCTGTTGCTGTGTGTTTCCATTCCGTGATTAATGTGATTTGAAGAGAAGTAATAAAACGAGCTCTAACATGGAAAGTAAGCGTTTCCGGACAAATGTCCACATAACATATGTTCTTTTTTTGTGTGTGTGAGGAGTGTTTCCTGAAAGTTTGGCCGTACCTTTTTGTAATACCCTGTATATACTCCGGACCATGGCGGACCCAAAAACTTTCAGAATCATATCGCCCGGTGACGTCTGGGCTCGTGACGCTTTTGGCGGGTGCGAATGCACATGTTTTCACTGCTTGCTTGCTTCACTCCTTTGTCTCGGACTCACGGTGCTACGCCGAGCACTCTCGCCCATGGTGGTTAGGTGGCGAAAGGAGTCATCTGGATTGGCCGGACATTTGTGTATGGCGCAAACACAGACAGCTGGGACCGCAGCCTAGCAACTGAAACCAGGCCGCAGTTACCGGCCAATGTCCTGCCAGCTCAGTAGCCTCAGCAGATACGGCTTTCACCGCCAGCGCTTCCGCGCGCGAGACGTCACGTAAACGCACGTCGCATGATCGACTGGCCATCGACCCTGCTCCAGATGTTTCGATGTGGCCTTGGTACAGGGGCCCTTCCGCAACTGTCAGCACGTGGAAACGGGACTCCAACCACCAGAAGCAGCCCGTCAGCACTGCTGGACCCTCTGGTCGTCGAGGGGGTCGTCACCCGCCTATGACAGTGCTTCCACCGGGCCGCGAACCAACGATCGCTGCCTGACCATCCAACCCGGGTCTAGGGATGCCACCTCGCTGCATCATCTCCACCCCACAGCCATCAGCCATCCTCTGCCAGCATACTGTGGTAACAGGGTCTCCGCTGTAGGCCACGGGGAACACGCATGTCGACATGCCAGTACCAGTGTGCTGGAATCCGAGGATTACTTCTCGACACCTGCAGTCTACCTGTTTCTGATGTGTTGAACCATGTCTGTTCGTGTTCGTCAATAAAGTGATGGACTTTCTTCTTCTCCCGCTCCGTCACCGACCTCCAACAGAAAACCAATCTCCCAAGTCTACACACCTGTTACACTTCGTTCTTCCTCATTCAGTCTTGTCTGACAGCAGTGGAAGCGTCTGCGCCTCCTTAGCAAAGTACTGTATGGTACTGTATTGTCGTTTGTACACTTTCACCACATCAGCACGGATTATTCCTACGTTGCCTCCCTTCAAATGGCGAAAAATAATTACAACACGATGCTCCGTCTTTATCAATAGGTTACTTTTGAATACATTGTGGGAGTGAACAGTGATCGAAGTATTACAAATATTTACTGTCAAAAACAGTCTTGATCAAAATTCATTTATTACGGTGAGCGGTTTCGACCAGTGCTGTGGTCATCTTCAGATGAATGAGTAAGGACCTCCTTCTGCTGGAGAATAACTTATCATCCAGCAGAAGGAGGTCCTTACTCATTCGTCTGAAGATGACCACAGCAGTGGTCGAAACCGGTCACCGTAATAAATAAATTTTGATCAATACTGTTTTTGATAGTAAATATTTAACAACAGGGTCCACCATTTTCTGTTGGCTCCTCTAGCGTCGAACTTAGGTACTGTGGCGCGGAGATTTAAGTGTGTGCCAGGACAGCAAAAAAAGCAATTACTTATCTTTATTCTTTGTAGGCGATAAATAAAACCGTATGACCACCTGGCCCAGTGTGACTCCAATGGCCACATTGTTTCTTACATTTTTTAAAGCTGCTGGAACGTGACAGCGAGTGCTTCTCTTGGCTGGTGGCAGCCGGCTTCTGAAACCGTCAACTGAGCTTCAATACCCCACTCCCGAGCAGGGGTGTTCATGACATCACAGTACTCCGAATGTTGTAGCACAACTTGAATACAAGTGGTTTACCTTCCTGCCACCGCCACCAGCCAGTACCACTATCTCCCTCCCCCGACGCACCTCAACCTTCACACAATACTGGCCCTACACCCTAGGAGCACTACATAACGTATGGTCATTTTCAAGCGGAAGATTTCGGGTCTGCGCACATTCAAGTAATAATGACATAGGAAAGCGTTGACATCGGTATTATGGGTGAGGTGATGCAGATGTGTTGTTGGATACCACTGCTTGAACTATGTTTGACTGTAAAATTTAAAATTTTTGTATGTCGCGAAATGTGTAGGCGCAAATGCTTCCACTTGATAAATGACCGACAGGTTGAATTTTCAATCATGGTGATTTAAATAAAACTGATAGAAGCGAACATTCTAATTAGGTCATCAGCATGCTGAATGATTCGTGGAGCCCACCACGACTCGAATTCCTCTTCTGTGCCAGCCGCTTCGTCTCAGACCAGCACTTTCACCGTAGACGATCAGCTATCTGCTGGATGTGTTCCAAGCCCTGTCTTCCTCTAAAATTTTTACCCTTTCCAGCTCCTTCTACTACCACGGAGTTATTCCGTGATGACTTAACACATGTCCTATCATTAAGTCCCTTCTTCTTGTCGTGTGTCCATGTTTTCTCTATCAGCCCACTTAATTACCAACGTCCTTCTGTAGCACTGCCAATGGCCTTGCAGCAGTGGTAACACCGGTTCCCGTCAGATCACCGAAGTTAGGCGCTGTCGGGCTGGGCTAGCACTTGGATGGGTGACCATCCGGTCTGCCGGGCGCTGTTGGCGAGCGAGGTGCACTCAGCCCTTGTGAGGTAAACTAGGAGCTACTTGATTGAGAAACAGCGGCTCCGGTCTCGGAAACTGACATACGGCCGGGAGAGCGGTGTGCTGACCACATGACCCTCCATATCCACATCCATTGACGCCTAAGGGCTGAGGATGACACGGCAGCCGGTCGCTCCCGTTGGGCCTTCATGGCCTGTTCGATAGGAGTTTTCTGTAGCACCACATCAGAAACACTTCACTTACCTTCTGATTTGGATCGGTTTCCAGAAGTTAAAGGTCGCCTTCGAGGACTTCGCTTTGATAGTGGTGAAGCAGTGCAAACAGAGGTGACTTTGTGACCCTTTCTACAAAGTGGAACAGTCTACAGTGACGCTATCGACAACCTGGTCTGTGGTTGGCACAAATGTCTTCGTCTTCCGGGTGACTATGTTGAGAAATAAATATGTAGAATTAGAATAAAGATAGTATTATTTAAAAAGTTTTAAGAGTTTTCACATAAACGATTCGGCGGTATTACTTTTCATCACCCTCTCGTATATTCCATATTCATAAAAAAACTCCACAGTAAATACTGACCCATTTAATTTACAATGCTGGAGGCGACTATGCGAAACTCTACCGCGGTCTCCTCGAATACTGTGTGGTTTTAGACTCAGCGTTTACGAATCTCACATATGCCTCCTCTACTAAGCAACTATTACCACGGAGCACTGTTAACATATTTGACATCTATACTATCGGAGCCTTCCATGGAGTTGCGTACATTTTAGCCTTATATACCCTGCGAGATGTGTTCACTGCGACGGCTGACTGATGCTTTGTCCGCATTTGGTTCGCTCTCCACGCGCCTCCCACCATTTCCATTGCACTCCGTCTTCAGGCCACGAGTGACCTACGGGACCATCCGACCGCCGTGTCATCCTGAGTGAAGGATGCGGATAGGAGGGACGTGGGATCAGCACACCGCTCTCCCAGTCGTTATGATGGTATTCTTGACCGAAGCCGCTACTATTCGGTCGAGTAGCTCTTCAATTAGCATCACGAAGTTGAGTGCACCCCGAAAAATGGCAACGGCGCATGGCGGCCTGGATGGTCACCCACCCAAGTACAGACCACGCCCGACAGCGCTTGACATCGGTGATCTCACGGGAACCGGTGTATCCACTGCGGCAAGGCCTTTTCCCACCATTTGCATTGGCGCGCGCGTTTTCCTCCTTAACATAGAGGCACTTCCCTCCACCTTTTCCTGTGCCATGTTTACAATTGTATTGATGCTACAAATGGACCAGTAACCCATACAATTTTTTCACAAACTATGTTATATGCATGTAAATGGCTCATACTTAGTACAAAATCAGAAATAAAGGTAAACAATAACAAAATATAGACGAATATGTCCAAACCATTTTCTATAAATGATTTAAAATTATGAACGACATAAAGTGTTGTTGTTGCAATGGTGCTCTTGGAATTTTAAGCAATAGTGATTTCAGAAGACAAATACCATTTTTTAAACGTTGAAAACAAAAGACGTCTAACATAAGGATATCTGATAAAGATAGCAACTCAACCATGTGAGGCAAGAGAACTGCGAGAACTCCCTCCCCTCCCCCCCCCCCCACCCCCACCCCCCTTCCGCTAAAAATCACTGCACGGTCCGCATATGCGTTGTATGCGCATTTAGTTAGTGAGAATGGCGTGCGGCTATCAGACTGTTACCTCTGCATCGTTTCACTTATTTTGTGTCGACATTTTGCTTTTAAGGCCTCTCTCAGCTGTATGTATCATTCCATCAAGCTAAACTTTCGCGATTGTTTCACGAACCACTCTGTATAAAAGTTTTGATATAAATTTCTTCTATATATGTTTGAAATTATCAAGTTCGGGGGCTATCTCGACTAATGTAGAAACAGAAGTACAACTTCAAACAGCCAAGACGCTATTGTACAGCATTTATTCTGATGAGCAGTTTCAGCAAACTACGTTGCCATCATCAGGTGTGTAAAGCATAGACCAACATATTCAACCACACTGGGATCAGATGAAGAGGGGCGCAATACCATTTTACATAAACATGGACTGTACCATGGAATGTAACATACTTTCTGGAGTACATTTCACTGAATCTTGATCAAATAGATATTATACTGTGTCATATCATTGAACGATACTTCATGAACATGAAAACAATTTTATATCAGCAAGTCAAGAACAAAATAAGTACTACATTTGTACGAACACGTTCCTCATATTCGTACATTAGCAGAATGTCCGCCCCCGGTAGCTGAATGGTCAGCGCGACGGAATGTCAATCCTAAGGGCCCGGATTCGATTTCCGGCTGGGTCGGAGATTTTCTCCGCTCATGGACTGGGTGTTGTGTTGTCCTAATCATCATCATTTCATGCCCATCGACGTGCAAGTCGTCGAAGTGGCGTCAAATCGAAAGACTTTCACCAGGCGAACGGTCTACCCGGCGGGAGGCCCTCGTCACACGACATTGTTAGCAGAATGCAGACTGAGATTCTGAAGCAAACATCATAGACTTCACAACTAGCCACCAGGCGGCAATGCGGTAGTATCTACAAACAAAAATACGTCGTGTCAAATAAAGTATAAAGCTTAACATATATCCAACTGCTTCTAGCGCTAGATGTGGGTGGCTCCTGGCCATATGAACGGTCGTGTGTTCGAGGTCAGAGGTCGTGATTATTATTAATGTAAGTAGAATATTGCTAATTGCCAAGAATAGTTACATAGGTCGTTAATATTGATGCTGCGTTATGAAACTATGATCGACTTTATAACTAACGAGTTAAGTTCGCGACTGGAATATTGTGTCAGTCACTGGAATGTTGCGTAATATTTTGTGACTGCATTTTCATCAGTGTTATTGGAAGAACTGCAGTTCTGAATAAATTGATGACATGCCTTAAAACAAACATACGTGCTCTTCACTGGAAAATAGACCAGCATCATCTAAGATCAGCTTTGGACATCACTTCACGAATGGAACCAAGACCGTGATTGATCTTCTGCGACATGGACATCTTTAGAAGACCTAAAGTGACCCAGTATAATCCTGTGATTTGTGCCTGATGCTGTTTAACTGCATGTCTCAAGTTTAGGGCCAAGCTGCTGCCACCAGCCACCCCTGCACGGCTGTTAGAGCAGAGATGTTGCAGGGTATTTGGATGCCGTCCCACTTGAACTCCAATCCAGTGTCCTGACGAGGGCACCGCTATAGAAAAAGGCCGTCTTCAAATTATCTTTTGAAATAGGGAGAGCACGTGACCTGTTACAAAGAAGCATGAAAATGCATGAAGACGGAATGCGACGAAATTTAACGGGTTCCACAATTTGAATATCTCGGTGAAACCATTCAGGAAAATTGAATCGAAAAAAAAAGCAATCTAAATTAGCTGCCAAAAGCTGGTAACTGCATACCAATTAACCCAAACTATCTACGACTAGAAATGTAACTTCATGCACGCGAAAGAATGTACCTACACAAATGTAAAAAACAAATAGTCGATTTTTTTACAATAGGAACAGAGCGAAACCGGACACGATGAAATTGTTTCGCATGGTCAAATCTGATATGACACTGGCGAGAATTACTACAGGAGATGTCCAAATCGTGAAATCTTCAGGTCCAAAATTTCCAGATGGCAAGTTGGGCAAGAGGGCAAACCAAAGAAGAAGACTGGGACAACATGGACTGAAGAGAGAGGAATCCCACAGGAAGAGAATGAAATAAATATGATGGCAAATGTCCGCCTCTAAGTGCTTTGGTTAGTCCTTATGGGTTTCTTCGCAAATAAACAGTAATAATAATACTGCTGTGTAGGCCCCGTAGCAGAGCTGTGGTCATTACATTGTTACTTCATGTTGTGATGTCAGTTTAATTATTGTTGCGGTGAATAATGAAGCAGTTTCTGTCTATTGCGGGATCTAATTATAACAGAGAGACGCCACTTTCACGAAATATTTAAGGATATGCGAAGTACGTGTCTCAGTTTTACTATCTTGCTTGGTGCAAAGTACGAAGTATGTGTGTAGTGGGTGGACTATGTGAATGTGAAGAACATGATGGTCATACATCCATTTTACAAGCTGTAGCCTCCACCACACTGTGTCATGCATTAATGCTAGTATTTGAAGAAAAATTTAATTGTTGGTAACTTATGTAATCGGTTTCAAACTCTTACAAAACAGTGATACTAGTAATTCTGGTGTCATCCGGAGAGTTAGCGACCAAAGAAAGGTTGGCAACTCGCAACGAAACCACAGAAAAGTACAATTGCTGCATGCTGCACCTACGAATGAGAAACGCCGGCCTAGCCACGGCCCCTAGAACTTTGGCTACGCCCCCTCAATAGATGATCTACCTACAGCTGAGCAGGGAAACGCTCGGCTCAGTTCACAATCACTAATCAAGAAGACAGCGTCGTCTTAGATAGGTCACCAGTGTATTAAATGTCTTATGCAGACATTAATGTGAACATTACGTCAATTACGCTTCAAGTGAAGAGTTTTGTAAAATTGTCTGTATGCTGTGATACTTTAGTGTTGAGAAACAGTTGTGAATACTCAGAACATTCCTGTGGAAATGGATTGTACTAAGTTAAGTAAATTTCCCTACCTATTTTGTAAAAAAGTGAACAAAAATTTTATGTGGTAGAGTTTCATTCAGTCTGCTCCCAGACAAACTAGAGAACCTACTGTTGTACCGACGAATGTATTTTCGTCTGGCAAAACAGTAATGACCTATTAAAAACAATTTAATTTCGCAACTGAAACATTAAACTCTTGCTTTCATTGGACTGATCATTACAAAAAATACATTAAAATAGGCCAGTCACCATACTCTAACACCTATGATTTGTTAGTAGTGATGACGTAGCAGCTTGCAACGGAACAAGTCCTGTAGAAGTAAAGATTATTCCCAGATGACATAGTTCCAAGGATAATAGCAAGGGAAGATATATCTACTCATATGCGTACACTTCTCGGCTTTTGGCAAGATCGATGTGTAATATTCAATGGGGGTACTCTTGATCGTCGTATAAGTTGTGGCAAAGAATACATGAGTAATTCATCTCAAAATATATGTGTATATAGGGCGATTTTTTGCAGTGTGTACAATCTCTGGGATTGACCGATGAGAGGATACAAAAAAGGCCTATTGAATTTATGCCCGGAAATGTATGATTTCCTTGCTAGAGACCATTTATTCAATCATACATTGTAACAGAGACTGCAGTCTAATACGCGCTCGCTGTACCATGTAGCCACAGTTACAGTAATCCTGGTTTCCACCTAGAGGGTGCTACTGTTCCTCATACGTCACGCCCTAGCACCCTATCATATCATAGTAATTGGTAATGTTGTGCCCGAGTCACTTCTCTAGCTGACTCACCTTGTAATGGATGTGATACAGCGTTCCACACTATGGTTCCGTATTCGAATCGAGAGCTTGCCGACATGTTTACTTACGGAAAGGCAAATGGCAACGGGCGGCGGGCAGCAAGGTTGTATCAGGAGTGCTATCCCCGCCGACAACAACCACAGCATTCAATGTTTGCAAGAGTGTTTCGCCGTTTGTCGTAGACAGAGTTGTTTTGGCCGAGCGGTTCTAGGCGCTTCAGTCCGGAACCACGAGCCTGCTACGGTCGCAGGTTCGAATCCTGTCTCGAGCATGGATGTGTGCAATGTCCTTAGGTTAGTTAGGTTTAAGTAGTTTCTTAGTCTAGGGGACTGATGACCTCAGATGTTAAGTCCCATAGTGATTCCAGCCATTTGACCCCTTTGAACAGAGTTGTTTCAGAAAGCAGGAAATCATGCTGGACGTACCGGAAATGTCCGGGCACCAGACTAGGAGGATAATGTAATTAACACTATGGAAGGCGACCACCGTGTCATTACTAGGCAGTTGGCCCGCCAGCACAGGTTATGCCAGATAACCGTGTGGAACATTATCCACGACAGTTGTTACTACCCTTATCACCGAGCGAGGTGGCGCAGTGGTTCGCACACTGGACTCGCATTCGGGAGGACAACGGTTCAAACCCGCGTCCGGTCATCCTGATTTAGGTTTTCAGTTATTTCCGTAAATCGTTTCAGGCAAATGCCGCGATGGTTCCTTTTAAAGGGCACTGCAGATTTCCTTCCCCATCCTTCCCTAATCCGATGGGACAGATGACGTCTCTGGTCCCCTTCCCTAACTCAACCAACCAACCAACTACCCTCATCACTTGTGACAGACTTTCCACATCGGGAGCAATTTTGTCACTGGTTTCTTCACCAGGCAAACACGATTCCGGGATCTGTGTCATCCATCCTACTCCCAGATGTGTCCACCTTTAAGTCGAGTGGTATCTCCAACTTTCGTAACTGTCATCTGTGGGATAGTATGCAGAAGCTCCATAGTATGATGACAGCGAATCATCAGCATCAGCGCAACCGGAATTTGTGGGCCGGGATAATTGGTCACTGTATTTTTCGGTCAGTCTTCCTTCCACGTCGCGTAACAGACCTAAATTATCGGCGTTTCTAGCATATGCGTTTGCCTTCCCTGGCGGAAGAAGTGCCATCGATGACTGAAAGGCTGCTACATGATGGTGCTCAGGATTCAAAGGATTATGTGGCTGCTACATCATGCTGCTGTAGCCCACTTCACCGTTAACATGCGGACGTTGAAATGTGTGTGAATTCCTAAGGGACCAAACTGCGGAGGTCATCGGTCCTTGTACTTACACACTACTTAAATTACCTTATGCGAAGAACAACACACACACCCATGCCCGAGGGAAGACTCGAACCTCCGGCGAGAGAGGCCTTGCAATCCGCGACATGGCGCTTCAAACCGCGAGGCCACACCGCGCGACCAACATGCGGACGCATCTGAATCGTGTCTTCCCTGGTCGATGGATCGGACGAGGGGATCTAGCTGCTTGGCATCCTCGTTCACCTGATCTCAACCTGTGCGATTTGTGGCTATGGGGCCATCTCAAAAATATCGTGTATGCAGAGCCCATTTCAGATCGGAGACACTGGAGCAGCGTATTCAGGCTGCCACACTGCCTGGCCGATGCGAACGTGCGAGACAGAACATGCTACGGCACGTACAAGCATTCGCTTAGGAACATGGAAACCACTTTCAACACATACTATAACTGTGGCTGTGTGGTACAGCGAGCGCGTATTAGACTGCAGTCTCTGTAACAATGTATGATTGAATAAATGGTCTCTAGGACGGAAACCATACATTTCCGGACTTAAATTCATTAGACCTTTTTTTGTTCTGCATCCTCCCATCGATCACTCCCTAGAGATTATACACGGTGGGAAAAAAATCACCCTGTATATGGTAGGCGTTTGGAGATGGTGGCGTTGCTATTTTAATATATTTTTGCTGCATATGTAGTACCCTTAATGAAAGCAAGATTCCAGAACCCGAATACGCACCAAAAATCTGGCTATACCTCCTTTAGTTGCATATTATGTGATGAAATACACGTATCTATTTTGTGATGAAATACACATATAAAGCGAAATACTCATATATTTTTTGCCTGCGCACATTTTGGGATCCTCAAATCATTGGCATAATCCAGTCACACATCGGGCAATCATTCCACACTGTCGAGTTTTCCGTCTGCAACGCCCTCCTCTCTGCTCTCATAATATAGCCTTCTTCGCTGCCAGTGTGACATTATTGCCGATTATCCAAATTAGTAAATGCAAGTGAAGGTTAGACGTCCTACTTTTTTATTTTCGTAGAGGCTTTAATTTCTTGTGTTTCTATTTTAAAGTTACTTTCTTGGGTACAGCGAAAAACAGTAAGCTTCGCGGAAGTCTTGAGTGATGTCCACGAGTGCACGGAAACCGGGATTCCGTAGAACACGCCTATGTTAGACAAATAGGTTTTCTCAATTTGTTAGGAGTGTAGCTTCTCATTAGCATAATTTGGCTATTCCAAAGGTGCTAGTGGCAAGTTTTGGCTTCGGATGCTACCGTCATGATTGGCACACACTGTGACAGCAGGTTCTTGTCGGAGAATATGGTGCCGGGAAGGTGGCGCTAGGGCACTTGTCAGTTCTCCGTGGTGTGGCTGCCAATCTCAGCGGCGCCTCCGGTTTCAGCCCACATCTGCCTCGCACGTGATGAGAAGTGCAGGAAGTTTTGCCCCGAGACCACGGAAACTGGAGACAAACTCGAGAAAAAAAAAAAAAAAAACTCTGTGGCGGAACAAGAATATAATCCAGCGGTGATGCAGTTGCTGCCCCAGACAAAAGGCAAACTGCTTGTGGTGCAAGGCCGTGTAGGTGTCAACAGTTTTTAACAGAGTCGTCTAGTCTGGTTATAACTATTCAAACGGGCCGTTATTTATACTTATACATGTCCACATCACCCTGATTCCTAACAAAGACCGTGTCATTTCAAATAAGAGATTTCTGAGACTTAAACTGTGCTATGTAAGTATACATTTTTGTTCAAATTCTTTGAAATATTGAGTTTATATTGGATTTTCATTTCCTGATGGTGAATGAAAAGAGCAAGTCACGCCCATTTCCACGAAGGATCGTCAGATAGTTGACCTTACGAGGGTTGGTAAAGAAGTAAGATTCCCTTCATTTTTACGAATAGACAACATTGATTATTTTCATAGAAAACTTACATCATTGGAAAGAGAAAACTTATCTCAGCTCATTTTTCTACATAATCGCCATATTTGTCTATGCTTTTCTGTAGAAGGTGCTCCAATTTCTGTATCGCCACGTCGTAAAACTCCGCCGCCAACCCATTGAGGAAGCGTTTCACCTCTTCTTAGACTTCATCGTCGTTCCGGAAGCGTTGGCTACTCAAGTGTTCCTTTAACTTGGGGAACAAGTTATAATCTCTAGGCGCGAGGTCCGGACTGTAATGTGGGTGGGGCATGACAGTCCAACCATAGTTTGTCAAAAGTTCCCGGGTTTGGCGGGAGACGTAAGGCCGGGCTTTATCGTGAAGCAGCGTTCCATCTTCTGCCAGTCGTCCTCTTCGGCGGTTATGTATAGCTCTCCTGAGTTTTCGTAACATTCACAATAACTGTCTGAGTTGATTGCTGTCCCAGGTTCCATGAGATCGATCACCAGTATCCCCTTACGATCCCAAAACGCAGTGGCCATGACTTTGCCAGCAGAAGGAGGTTGTTTGAACTTCTTTGCGACTTGTGACCATGAGTGACGCCATTGTTTGCATTTTTCTTTCATATCAGGAGTGAAATGAAACACCCACATTTCGTTTCCCGTATCAGTGGAGTCCAACAGCCCTTCTTTATCTCCTTGACACTTGTGAAGAAACTGACAGTGAAGACGTTTCTCCCTGTGTTATTCTGTCAGCATACGTAGTACCCATCAAGCGCAACACTTTTGATACCCCAGTTTTAAGTCAAAGCTCTTTCAACTGTGCCGTAAGAACTTACAGGAATCCGAGCAACAACTACACGGACGGCGATCGTCCTGTTTTGAAGCACTTCGCGTTGGATCATCTCGATAACCGCATTCGAAACTGAAGGTCTTCCACTACGTTTGCCATCGTGGACTTCCTTTCGACCGGCACTAAACTCCCTGCACCATTTTCGGGCGTAATTATAGACCTGTGTGGCTGACAGGGCTTTCAAGAACTTGTGAGTGAATGAAGTAGAAGGCATAGATAACATTACTCTGGAACTTCTAAAATCATTTTGGGAAATGACAAATAAACGACTATTTAAACTTGTGTATAAAATCCGTGAGACTGGAGAAGACAAGAACAAATCGGCAACGTATTTGAGAACTAAATGTCTGCAGCGGAGCGCGGCGTAGTAACAGGTGTGCGTAGTCGGATAATGGCAGCGAGCTACATCTACATCTACATCTACATCTACGTGATTACTCTGCTATTCACAATTAAGTGCCTGGTAGAGGGTTCAATGAACAAGCTGTCTCTCCATCGTTCCACAGTGCGCGGGGAAAACGAACACTTGAATTTTTCCGTGCGAGCCCTGATTTCTCTTATTTTTATCGTGGTGATCATATCTCCCTATGTAGGTGGGTGCCAACAGAATGTTTTCGCAATCGGAGGAGAAAATTGGTGACTGAAATTTCATGAGACGATCCCGTCGCAAAGACAAACGCCTTTGTTTTAATGATTGCCACTGCAATTCACGTATCATGTCTGTGGCACTATCTCCCCTATTTTGCGATAGTACGTAACGAGTCGCACTTCTTTGAACTTTTTCGATGACATCCGTCAGTCCCACCTTATGTGGATTCCAGAATAGGGTGGACAAGTATAGTGTAAGCAGTCTCTTTAGCAGAACTGTTGCATCTTCTAAGTGTTCTGACGATGAATCACAGTCTTTGATTTGCTCTACTCGCAACATTATGTATGTGATCGTTCCAATTTAGGTTATTTGTAATTATAATCCCTAAGCATTTAGTTGAATTTACAGGCTTCAGACTTGTGTGATTTTATCGTGTAACGGAAATTTAACGGATTTCTTTTAGTACTCATGTGAATAACTTCACAGTTTTCTTTATTCAGGGTCAATCGCCACTTTTCGCACCACACAGATATCTTATCTAAATTATTTTGCAATTCGTTTTGGTCATCTGATGATTTCACCAGACGGTAAATGACAGCATCATCTACAAATAACCTAAGAGGGCTACTCAAATTGTCTCCTATGTCGTTAATATAGATCAGGAACAACAGAGGGCCTATAACATTTCCTTGGGGAACGCCGGATATTACTTCTGTTTTACTCGATGCCTTTCCGTCTATTGACACGAATTGTGACCTATCTGACAGAAAATCACGAATCCAGTCGCACAACTGAGGCGATATTCCATAGCCACGCAGTTTGTCAGAAGACGCTTTTGAGGAACGGTGTAGAAATCCTTCTGGAAATCTAAAAATGTGGAATATGGAATCAATTTGAAATACTCTGTCGATAGCCCTCTTTACCTCACGAGTATAAAGAGCTAGTTGTGTTTCACAAGAACGATGTTTCCTGAATCGGTGCTGACTATGTGTCAAAAATCGTTTTCTTCGACGTAATTCATAATGTTCGAACACAATATATGTTCCAAAACCCTACTGTAAACAAACGTTAGCGATATGGGCCTGTAATTCAGTGGATTATTCCTATTTCCGTTTTTGGATATTGGTGTGACTTGAGCAATTTTCCAGTCTTTAGGTATGGAACTTCCTGTGAGAGAGGAGTTGTATATAATTGCTAAATTTGGAGCTATTGCTTCAGCATACTCTGAAAGAAACCTGACTGGTGTACAATCTTGACCGGAGACCTTGACTTCATTAAGTGATTTAAACTGCTTTGCTACACCGAGGATACCTACTTCTATGCTTCTCTTCTTCCCAGTTGTTCTTGACTGTAATTCAGGAATATTTACTCAGTCTTCTTTGGTGGAGGAGTTTCGGAAAACCGTGTTTAATAGCTCTGTATTAGTGGCCCTGCCATCAGTGACTTCACTGCTGTTATCGCGCAGTGAAGGCGTTTGTTGGCGTCTTGTCACTGGTGTGCTATATATATGACCAGAATCTCTTTGGGTTTTCTGTCAGATTCCGAGACAGAGTTTTGTTATGGAAACGCGGTTGGTGTGGCATGTTTGTTGCTGTTAGAAGTAGTTTATCTTGTCGCGAAATTGAAGTAGATAGTTCCTGTGAGTTAGCATGGGCAGAGGTCAATGCTGGCAATCGGAATAACATAATAATTGGATCCTTTTACCGACCTCCCAATTCAGATGATGCAGTTGCTGAAAGGTTCAAAGAAAACGTTTTGGTTTCAAACGCGTACCCGAATCATACGATTATAGTTGGTGGGGACTTTAATTTACCCTCGATATGTTGGCAAAAATACATGTTTAATTCCGGAGGTACGTCTAAAACATCAACCGAAATTGTACTTAAAGTATTCTCTGTAAATTATTTCGAGCAGTTAGTTCATGAGCCCACTCAAATAGTAAACGATTATGAAAACACACTTGACCTCTTAGCAACAAATAATCCAGGGTTAATAACGAGCATAAAACGGATACAGGGATTAGTGAACACAGGGATGTCGTAGCGAGATTGAATATAGTAACCCTCAAATCCCCCAAAAGTAAACGAAAAATACACATATTTAAAAAAACAGATACAAATTCTCTTGACGCCTTCCTGAGAGACAATCTCCAATCCTTATAAATTAACGATATAAGTGTAGGTCTGATGGGGCTTAAATTCAAAGAAATAGTATCGGCAGCAATTTAAAGATTTATACCAATGGTCTAGGGGTATCCCGAGTTCGAGTCCCGGTCGGGGCACACATTATAGCCGGCACGGTAGCTCAGCGTGTTCGGTCAGAGGGTTAGCTCCCGTCTGTAATAAAAAAACTGAGTGAATGGATCAATAACGAACTTCAATGGGCGTCAGGGAACGTCCGCCACGAACAATTGCAACGAACTATAACGAACAAAATGCGATTAAAAAAAAGGGGGGGTAGCGTCTTTGATTCATAATAAAAGCGCCTTCGGTCCCGGGTTCGATCAACGCCACTGCCTAAATTTTGATGCATGATCAGCATTGGCGGCCGAAGACTTCCGGCATAAGAAGTCAACCGCATTCTGCCAACGGCCTTGTCAAAGAGGGCGGAGGAGCGGATAGAGGTTCAGGGCACTCTCTTGTCCTAGGGGTGGGAAATTGCCCCTAAAGGCGGAAGAATCAGCAATGATCAACGACATGAGGATGCAGAAGGCAATAGAAACCACTGCATTAAAGACACGTAACGTGTATCCACAGGACATGTGGCCTGTAGTTGAAGAAGTGTCATGATGATCTCTCCATTGGCAAAAGATTCCGGAATAGACCCCCATTCGGATCTCCGGGAGGGGACTGCCAAGGGGGAGGTTACCATGAGAAAAAGATTGAATAATCAACGAAAGGATAATGTTCTACGAGTCGGGGCGTGGAATGTCAGAAGCTTGAAAGTGGTAGGGAAACTAGAAAATCTGAAAAGGCTCAATCTAGATATAGTAGGGGTCAGTGAAGTGAAGTGGAAGGAAGACAAGGATTTCTGGTCAGATGAGTATCGGTTAACATCAACAGCAACAGAAATTGGTATAACAGGTGTAGAATTCGTTATGAATAGGAAGGTAGGGCAGAGGGTGTGTTACTGTGAACAATTCAGTGACAGGGTTGTTCTTACCAGAACTGACAGCAAACCAACACCGACAACGATAGTTCAAGTATACATGCCGACGTAGCAAGCTAAAGATGAAGAGATAGAGAAATTGTATATTGAGAGGGTAATACAGTATGTAAAGTTTTATGAAAAATCTAATAGTCATGGGTGACTGGAATGCAGTTTTAGTGGAAGGAGTAGAAGAAAAGGCTTACAGGAGAATATGGGCTTGGGACAAGAAATGAGAGAGGAGAAAGACTAATTGAATTCTTTAACAAGTTTCAGTTAGTAATAGCGAATACTCTGTTCAAGAATCACAAGAGGAGGATGTATAATTGGAAAAGGCCGGGTGATAATGGAAGATTTCAGTTAGATCACACCATGGTCAGACAGAGATTCCGAAATCAGATACTGGATTGTAAGGTGTACCCAAGAGCAGATATAGACTCAGATCACAATATAGTAGTGATGAAGAGTAGGCTGAAGTTCAAGACATTAGTCAGGAAGAATCAATACGCAAAGAAGTGGGATACGGATGTTCTAAGGAATGACGAGATACGTTTGAAGTTCTCTAACGCTATAGATACAGCAGTAAGGAATAGCGCAGTACGCAGCACAGTTGAAGAGGAATGGACGTCTCTAAAAAGGGCCATCACAGAAGTTGGGAAGGAAAACATAGGCACAAAGAAGGTAGCTGCAAAGAAACCATGGGTAACAGAAGAAATACATCAGTTGATTGATGAAAGGAGGAAGTACAAACATGTTCCGGGAAAATCAGGAATACAGAAATACAAGTCGCTGAGGAATGAAATAAATAGGAAGTGCAGGGAAGCTAAGACGAAATGGCTGCAGGAAAAATGTGAAGACATCGAAAAAGGTATGATTGTCGGAAGGACAGACTCAGCATACAGGAAAGTCAAAACAACCTTTGGTGACATTAAAAGCAACGGTGGTAACATTAAGAGTGCAACGGGAATTCCACTGTTAAATGCAGAGAAGAGAGCAGATAGGTGGAAAGAATACATTGAAAGCCTCTATGAGGGTGAAGATTTGTCTGATGTGATAGAAGAAGTAAATGGAGTCGATTTAGAAGAGATAGGGGATCCAGTATTATAATCGGAATTTAAAAGAGCTTTGGACGACTTACGGTTAAATAAGGCAGTAGGGATAGATAACATTCTATCAGAATTTCTAAAATCATTAGGGGAAGTGGCAATAAAACGACTATTCACGTTGGTGTGTAGAATATATGAGTCTGGCTACATACCATCTGACTTTCGGAAAAGCATCATCCACACAATTCCGAAGACGGTAAGAGCTGACAAGTGCGAGTATTATCGCACAATCAGCTTAACAGCTCATGCATCGAAGCTGCTTACAAGAATAATATACAGAAGAATCGAAAAGAAAATTGAGAATGCGCTAGGTGACGATCAGTTCGGCTTTAGGAAAAGTAAAGGCACGAGAGAGGCAATTCTGACGTTACGGCGAATAATGGAAGCAAGGCTAAAGAAAAATCAAGTCACGTTGATAGGATTAGTCGACCTGGAAAAAGCGTTCGACAATATAAATTGGTGCAAGCTGTTCGAGATTCTGAAAAAAGTTGGGGTAAACTATAGGGAGAGACGGGTCATATACAATATGTACAACAACCAAGAGGGAATAATAAGAGTGGACGATCAAGAACTAAGTGCTCGTATTAAGAAGGGTGTAAGACAAGGCTCGAACCTTTCGCCCCTACTCTTCAATCTGTATATCGAGGAAGCAATGAGGGAAATAAAAGAAAGGTTCAGGAGTGGGATTAAAATACAAGGTGAAAGGATATCAATGATACGATTCGCTGATGACATTGCTATCCTGAGTGAAAGTGAAGAAGAATTAAATGATCTGCTGAACGGAATGAACAGTCTAATGAGTACACAGTATGGTTTGAGAGTAGATCGGAGAAAGACGAAGGTAATGAGAAGTAGTAGAAATGAGAACAGCGAGAAACTTAACATCAGGATTGATGATCACGAAGTCAATGAAGTTAAGGAGTTCTGCTACCTAGGCAGTAAAATAACCAATGACGGACGGAGCAAGGAGGACATCAAAAGCAGACTCGGTATGGTAAAAAAGGCATTTCTGTTCAAGAGAAGTCTACTAATATCAAATACCGGCCTTAATTTGAGGAAGAAATTTCTGAGGATGTACGTCTGGAGTACAGCATTGTATGGTAGTGAAATATGGACTGTGGGAAAACCGGATCAGAAGAGAATCGAAGCATTTGAGATATGGTGCTACAGGCGAATGTTGAAAATTAGGTGGACTGATAAGGTAAGGAATGAGGAGATTCTACGCAGAATCGGAGAGGAAAGGAATATGTGGAAAACACTGATAAGGAGAAGGGACAGGATGATAGGACATCTGCTAAGACATGAGGGAATGACTTCCATGGTACTAGAGGGAGCTGTAGATGGCAAAAACTGTAAAGGAAAACGGAGATTGGAATATATCCAGCAAATAATTGAGGACGTAGGTTGCGAGTGCTACTCTGAGATGAGGTTAGCACAGGAAAGGATTCGTGGCGGGCCGCATCAAACCAGTCAGTAGATTGATGACCAAAAAGAAAAAAAAAGAAAACAAATAAATTAACAAACGACGGAGCTGATCCTCCTCGGTACACAACACGAGTCAGAACACTGTTGCAGAAACAACGAAACAAACATGCCAAATTTAAACAGACGAAAAATCCTCAAGATTGGCGATCTTTTACAGAAGTTAGAAATTTAGCGCGGACTTCAATGTTAGATGCTTATAACAGTTTCCACAAAGTAACTTTGTCTCGAAACGTGGCAGAAAATCCAAAGAGATTAGCGGCAAGAAACAATCGACGCCTTCTCTGCGCGATAGCAATGAAGATACTATCTGCTGACAAAGCAGAGTTACTAAACATAGCCTTCCGAAATGCCTTCACAAAAGAAGACGAAGAAAATATTCCAGAATTCTAATCAAGAACAGCTGCCAGCGTGAGTAACGTAGAAGTAAATATCCTCGGAGAAGTGATGCAACTTAAATCACTTAATAAAAGTAAGTCTTCTGGTCCAGATTGTATACCAATTAGGTTCCTTTCAGAACATGCTGATGCATTAGCTACATACTTGACAATAACATACAACCGTTCGCTCGACGAAAGATCCTTACCCAAAGACTGGAAAGTTGTACAGGTCACACCCATATTCAAGAAAGGTAGTAGGAGTAATCCACTTAATTACAGGTCCATATAATTAACGTCGATATGCAGCAGGATTCTGTAACATATATTGTGTTCGAACATTATGAATTACCTTGAAGAAGACGGTCTATTGACACACAGTCAACATGGGTTTAGAAAACATCGTTCTTGTGAAACACAACTAGCTCTTCATTCGCATGAAGTGTTGAGTGCTACTGACAAGAGAGATCGGTTCCGTATTTCTGGATTTCCATAAGGCTTTTGGCACTGTTCCATACAAGCAGCTTATAGTGAAATTGCGTGCTTATGTAATATGGTCTCAGTTATGAGACTGTATTTGTGACTTCCTGTCAGAGGGGCCACAGCTCGTAGTAACTGACGAAAAGTCATTGAGTAAAACATAAGTGATATCTGGCTTCCCCAAGGTAGTGTTATAGGCCCTTTGCTGTTCCTTATCTATATAAACAATTTAGGAGACAATCTGAGCAGCCGTCTTAGGTTTTATACAGATGACGCTGTCGTTTATCGACTAATAAAGTCATCAGAAAATCAAAACAAACTGCAAAACGATTTAGAAAAGATATCTGAATGGCGTGAAAATTGTCAGTGGACCCTAAATAACGAAAAGTATGAGGTCATCCACATGAGTGCTAAAAGGAATCCGTTAAACTTCGGTTACACGATGACTCAGTCAAATATAAAGGCCGTAAATTCAACTAAATTCCTAGGAATTACAATTACAAACAACTTAAATTGGGAGGAGCACATAGAAAATGTTGTGGGGAAGGTTAACCAAAGACTGCGTTTTATTGGCAGGACACTTCGAAAATGTAACAGGCCTATTAAGGAGGTTGCCTACACTACGCTTGTCCGTCCTCTTTCAGAATACTGCTGCGCGGTGATGGATCCTTACCAGATAAGACTGACGGAGTACATCGAAAAAGTTCAAGGAAGGGCAGCACGTTTTGTTTTATTGCGAAATATGGGAGAGAATGCCACTGAAATGATACAGGATTTGGGATGGACATCATTAAAAGAAAGGCGTTTTTCGTTGCGATGGAATCTTCCCACGAAATTCCAATCACCAACTTTCTCCTCCGAATGGGAAAATATTTTGTTAACACCTACCTACATAGGGAGAAACTTTCACTACGATAAAATAAGGAAAATCAGAGGTCATTCGGAAAGATATAGGTGTTTGGTCTTTCCGCGCGCTATACGAGATTGGAATAACAGAGAATTGTGAAGGTGGTTCGATGCACCCTCTGCCAGGTACTTAAATGTGATTTGCAGAGTATCGATGTAGATGTAGATGAAGTTACTAAAAGCATCTAGCATTGTAGCACGCGCTATATTTCGAACTTCTGCAAAACTTTCCCAGACTTCGGGATTTTGCGTTCTTTTAAATTTGGCATGATTTTCTTTGTCTCTGCAACAGTGATCTGACCCATTTTGTGTACCATGGGGGATCAGTACCATCACTTATTGATTTATGTGGTATATATCTCTCAATTACCATCGATACTATCTATCTAAAATCATTCCACATCTTTTCTACGCTCACATGATCAGATCGGAAGGAGTGGAGACTGTTTCTTAAAGTGGCGTTAACAGAATTTTTATCAGCTTTTTTAAATAGCTGTACTTTGCGTTTTCTTTTGATGGTTGTGGGTGTTGCGGAATTCAGCCTTGGAGCAACTGCTTTGTGGTCGCTAATCCCTGTGTCCCTATTTGTCCAGGATTATTTCTTGCTAAGAAGTCAAGTATGAAACTTCCTGGCAAATTAAAACTGTGTGCCCGACCGAGACTCGAAGCACTTGCCCGCGAAAGGCAAAGGTCCCGAGTTCGAGTCTCGGTCGGTCACACAGTTTTAATCTGCCAGGAAGTTTCATATCAGCGCACACTCCGCTGCAGAGTGAAAATCTCATTCTGGAAGTCAAGTATGCTTTGGAAACCATTTACGTTTCGAGTGGGCTCATGAACTAATATTTCAAAATAATTTTGTGAGAAAACATTCAGTACAATTTCGGATAACGTTTTATGCCTGCCGTCGGCTTTAAACGTATAATTTTTCCAACATATCTAGGGTAGATTGAAGTCACCACCAACTATAATTGTATGAATGTGGTATCTACTTGAAATGAGACTCAAGTTTTCTTTGAACTGTACAGAAACCACATCTTCTGAGTCAGGATGTCGGTAAAACGATCGAATTAATAGTTTAGTCTGGTTGTTCAAAAATGGTTCAAATGGCTCTGAGTACTATGGGACTTAACATCTGAGGTCATTAGTCCCCTAGAACTTAGAACTACTTAAACCTAACTAACCTAAGGACATCACACACATCCATGCCCGAGGCAGTATTCGAACCTGCAACCGTAGCAGTCGCGCGGTTCCGGACTGAAGCGCCTAGAACCGCTCGGCCACCGCAGCCGGCGGACTGTTTGTCAAGTACAGCCTCAGCCCATAGTATTTTGCAGAAACTATCTAATTCAGTTTCATTACAAGGTAAACTACTTCTGACAGCAATAATTACTCCACCACCAACTGTATTTAATCTATCCTTTCTGAACACTGTTAGGCCGTTTGAAAAAATTTCGGCTGTCCTTGTTTCCGGCTTTAGGCAGATTTCCGTACCTATAACTATTTGAGCTTCAGTGCTTTCATGGTTACCCTGAAATGACAAGTGTCTGGCATTTAATCATTTCTTTTTTTGTAGGTTGACGGCAGTAGAAGAGTCTCACATTCTGAAGAGAAAGTGACGACTGAAATTTCGTGTAAAAATCTCGCCGCAATCAAAACAACTTTCTTGTTAAGATGTCCACTCCAACTCGATTGACATTTTCGTGGTACTTTCTCCCCTATTTCGCCATAATACAAAACGAGCTGCCCTTCTTTGGACTTTTTCGATATCCCCGTTAATCCTATCTGGTAAGGATCCCAGTTTCTTTAGTAGAGACATCTAAGTGTTGTGCGGTTAAACTACAGTCTGTTGTTTGTCTTCCTCACAACATTATCTTCCTACCTGCTGATTCTGGTCACTCGCTGCCAAACCTCAAGTCTTCCATCTGTAAAAACTTACCCTCTCTTACGTTGCGTGCAGTCGTTCTGACGCTACGGTCAATTATTGTGGCGTAGTTGCTCTTTGCATTAACAAAGAGTCTCAGGAATAGGTTCGTACATCATCAAATGAGTAACGACACTCTATATTACAGACGCCCTATGTCCATCGATTACTTTGGTGTGAAGCAGCAACAACACAAACGCAAAGATAAAAAGATAAAAACGCCACGCATAAGAACTCTCGTTTATAATAATCACCCTTAAATTTACTTCTTTAGCGAATACAGCCTGACATCAGACCAATACTGCTTCGGATTAAACTGCACAAGACTCTCCAAGACCGTAAAATCACGACCAGAAGGCCATTACAACCTATTTAACACAACACTGAGAGAGTCCACACCAGAATAAAAAGCGTCGTCCTACACAGATAGAGCATGGCGTGAGATATGTAACAACGCGACATAAACTTTGTTCATATGAGCTACCAAAGTAACTGTAGGTACTGTCGCAGTCAAAAATATATGTTTTAACGTCAATGAAAGCCACTTCCAAGGCGAAGTTCGTACTTCGAACTTTTTAACATCAGAGGAAGTACCAATGAACTTTATGCGCTACTGAGGTACATTATGTGACGAAAAGTATCCGGATACTTGGCTGAAAATGACTTACAAGTTCGTGGCGCCCTCCATCGCTAATGCTAGAATTCTAGACCACTCTTAGTCTCGATGACAGCTTCCTCTCTTCCAGACACACGTTCAATCAGGTACTGGAATGTTTATTGGGGAACGGCAGCCCATTTTCACGGAGTGCTGCACTGAGCAGAGGTATCGATGTCGGTCGGTGAGCCCTGGTACGAAGTAGGCATCCCAAAACATCTCAGACGTGTTCTATTGGTTTCAGGTCAGGACTCTGTGCAGGATAATCCATTACAGGGATGTTATTGTCGTGTAACCACTCCGCCACAGGCCGTGCATTATGAAAAGGTGCTCGATCGTGTTGAAAGATGCAGTCACCATCTCCTAGTTGCTCTTCAACAGTGAGAGGCAAGAAGGTGCTTAAGACATCAATGTAGGCCTGTGCTGTAATAACGCCACGCAAAACAATTAGGAATGCAAGCCCCCTCCATGTAAAACATGACCATATCATAACAGCACATACGCTGGCAGATGACGTTCACCGCGCATTCGCCATACCTACCCCCTACCATCGGATCGCTACATTGTGTACCGTGAATCGTCACTCAACACAACATTTTTACCCTGTTAAATCGTCCAGTGTATATACTCGACATACAAAGCGAGGCATCGTTTGGCATTTACCAGCGTGATGTGTAGCTTATGAGGAGTCGCTCGAGCATGAAATTCAAGTTTTCTCACCTCTCGCCTAACTGTCATGGTACCCGCAATGGATCCGGATGCAGTTTGGAATTCCTGTGTGATGGTCTGGATAGATGTCTGCCTATTACACGTTACGACCAGCTTCAACTGTCTGAGGTCTCTGTCAGTCAACAGATGAGGTCAGCCCGTACGCTTTAGTGCTGTTCGTGTCCCTTCACGTTTCCACTTCACTATACAAATATACACAGTGGACCTAGGGATGTTTAGGAGTGTGGAAATCTCGAGTACAAACGTATTACACAAGTGACACCCAATCACCAGACCACATTCGAAGTCTCTAGCGCTGTCTAATGATTACTGACGTCGCTGATATGGAGCACCTGGCAGTAGGTGGCAGAACAATGCACCGAATATGAAGAACGTATGTTTTTGAGGATGTCCGGATACTTTTGATCACATAGTGTGTATATTGCTTTAGCTACAGGTCCGTCCTGTCAGCACACATCGTGTTGTGCTTCTCACAAGAGCCTGTGATTCCTATCCATAACCTTCTAGTCGACTGTGACCTCCAACGCATCACTTTCCCTGTTATAACAATTTTAATTTATTACGGTCAACACCGGTTCTTCCAGTGCAACTCTCTAGTAACTGTGCTTGAAATACTTTTACGATTGTACTGTCGCCTGAAAAACATACATTTCTGTACGGACTGCCATTGCTTCTTCCACCCCTTCTGGGGTCCCAAAAAACTACGTCTTACTTCCAGTTTTCCCCGGTACGATTGCCTCCAAATGCTTCGCTGCGGCCCCGCCATGTTGACTTTCATTTTCACAGCGCACTGCAGCCCCAGCGTTAGAGTGATCGGACAAGGCTCTCGCCCATTCCAGCGAATGATGCTGCTCCTATTCATTTCAAATCCAGAGACCCCTCAATAACGAAAAATGTGAGGTCATCCACATGGGTGCCAAAATGAATCCGTTAAACATAGATTACACGATAAGTCAATAAAATTTTAAGGCCGTAAATTCAACTAAATACCTGGGAATTACAATTACGAAGAACTTAAATTGGAAAGAACACATCGAAAATGTTGTGGGGAAGGCGAACCAAACACTGCGATATATTGGCAGAACGCTTAGAAGATGCAACAGATCTACTACACAGACTGCCCGTACTATACTTATCCTTCTCTTTTTGAGTACTGCTGGACGGTGTGGAATCCTTGTGAGATGCGATTAACGGAGTACGCCGAGAATGTTTGAAGAAGAGTAGCATGCCTTCTATTATCGAGAAATAGGGGATAGAGTGTCACGGATATGATACAGGACTTGGGGTGGACATAATTTAAAAAAAGGCCGTTCTAGTTGCGGCGGGATCTTCTCACCAAATTTCAATTCCCATCTTTCTCTTCCGACTCTGAAAATGTTTTATGGACGCCAAACTACACAGGAAGAAACGATGATAACAGTAAAATAAGAGAAACTGGAGTTCACACGGAAAGATATAGGTGTTGGTTTCCTCAGAGCGCTTTTTGGGATTGGAATAATAGAGAATTTTTGCGAAAGTGGTTCGATTAACTCTCTGCCAGACACTTAAGTTTGATTCGCAGACTACAATGTAGATGTAGACGTAGAATTAAGATGCAGTTTCCACCAATCAAATTTAAATTAAGCACAGCACATATTTAAGAGATGTTACACCATAAACTGTTCTCTTCCTTTATTTATAAAGTTACGTAAACTTATCGTTAGCAAATGAGCATGGTCTGTAAGAAAGCAGGTTACTGACACTTCTCAGGTAGATAAGGGCAAGAATTCTATTTAATCAACTCAATTCAGCTACCAGACTTTTAAAAAAATCGTTATCACCTGTATATGTTAACAGTTCATGCGTACAAGCCGATGACAAGAATAATATACAAATATTGGAAAAGAAAATTGAGAATCTTTTTGGTGGCGCTCAGTATGGGATGACGAAACGTAAAGGCACCACAGAGGCGCTCTGACATTGCGCTTGGTAATAGAAGCAAGCCTTACGAAAAATCACGGCACATTCATAGGATCTGTCTACCTAGAAAAAGTGTTCGACAATGTGAAATGGTACAAGACGTCAGAAATTCTGAGAAAAACAAGAGTTGGCTACAGGGAAAGAGATAATGTACAGTATGTACGAGAGCCAAGAGGGACCAATAAGAATCGAAGACAAAGAGTGAAGTGCTGGGATTGAAAAGGGATCAAGGAATGCGGCTTTTCTTCTCCTTATTGTCCAGTCTGCACTTCGAAGAAGCAGTGATGGAAACACAAGAGAGGTTTGGGAATGGTATTAAAATTCAGGTTGAAAGAATATCAACGATAAGATTCACTGATAGCATTACCATCTGCAATGAAAGCGACGAAGAATTACACGACACTCAGAATAACGTGAAGAGTCTAATAAGTACAGAATATGGATTGAGAGTAAAACTAAGAAAGTCGAAAGTAATGAGAAGCAGCAGAAATTGGAACAGCGAGAAACTTAACGTCAAAATTAAGAAAAAGAAGTGAAGGAATGCTGCTACCTGGGAACCAAAGAAACACAAGGCTAGAGAAGCAATGAGGACATAAAAGTAAGGTAAGTGCATACAAAGAGGGCTTCTCGGCTAAAGGAAATCAACTGCATCAAGTATTGGTCTTAATTGGAGGCAGAAGTTTCTGAAAATGTACGTTTGGAGCACAGCATTGTATGGTGGTGAACCATGGACTGTGAGAAAGCCGGAGCAGAAGAAATCGAAGGCATTTGTGACGTGCTGATACAGGAAGATGTGGAAAATCAGGTGGACTGATGAGATGAGAAATAAGGAGATTCTCCACAGAATCGGCGAGGAAATAAATATGTGGAAAACACTGGCAAGATCTTGAGAAATCGGCTTACCATTTTCGTCCACAATTTCCAGACGACCCATGCTGTGTTCCTTGATTTTTAAAAAGCATCCGATATAGCGAATATGTTCAGTCTCATTGAATACAGGAGTACTTAGTGATTAGCTTTGTATTCGAGCTAGCGGAAGACAGACCTAGGTTTATATTGGATTGAGAACGTTCTAGTAGAGAGAAGACAACGCATTGTTCTTAACAGGGTGAAATCGTCAATGCAAATATGGCTTCCGGAGTGCACAGAGAGAGTGTTGTAAGTGTATTAACTATTTGCGATGTATCTTATTCGTAAATTATACAATGATATCGAGAGCTCAGATGGTATGTCAGTACTAAGGAAAGGAATAGAACAAATTAAAACACGGAAGGAAAATCTAAAAGGGCTACACAGAGAAAAGGACTTGCAGAGAATATTACAGAAGAGGAAGTACGTATATAATAGATGGGAGATGTGATATTGCGAGAAGAGTATGACAGAACAGTGAAAAATATAAGTTTAAACTCGGCTCCTGGAGTGGACATGAGCACAAAAATATCAGTCCATTATACACTCCTGGAAATGGAAAAAAGAACACATTGACACCGGTGTGTCAGACCCACCATACTTGCTCCGGACACTGCGAGAGGGCTGTACAAGCAATGATCACACGCACGGCACAGCGGACACACCAGGAATCGCGGTGTTGGCCGTCGAATGGCGCTAGCTGCGCAGCATTTGTGCACCGCCGCCGTCAGTGTCAGCCAGTTTGCCGTGACATACGAAGCTCCATTGCAGTCTTTAACACTGGTAGCATGCCGCGACAGCGTGGACGTGAACCGTATGTGCAGTTGACGGACTTTGAGCGAGGTTGTATAGTGGGCATGCGGGAGGCCGGGTGGACGTACCACCGAATTGCTCAACACGTGGGTCGCGAGATCTCCACAGTACATCGATGTTGTCGCCAGTGGTCGGCGGAAGGTGCACCTGCCCGTCGACCTGGGACCGGACCGCAGCGACGCACGGATGCACGCCAAGACCGTAGGATCCTACGCAGTGCCGTAGGGGACCGCACCGCCACTTCCCACCAAATTAGGGACACTGTTGCTCCTGGGGTATCGGCGAGGACCATTCGCAACCGTCTCCATGAAGCTGGGCTACGGTCCCGCACACCGTTAGGCCGTCTTCCGCTCACGCCCCAACATCGTGCAGCCCGCCTCCAGTGGTGTCGCGACAGGCGTGAATGGAGGGACGAATGGAGACGTGTCGTCTTCAGCGATGAGAGTCGCTTCTGCCTTGGTGCCAATGATGGTCGTATGCGTGTTTGGCGCCGTGCAGGTGAGCGCCACAATCAGGAGTGCATACGACCGAGGCACACAGGGCCAACACCCGGCATCATGGTGTGGGGAGCGATCTCCTACACTGGCCGTACACCTCTGGTGATCGTCGCGGGGACACTGAATAGTGCGCGGTACATCCAAACCGTCATCGAACCCATCGTTCTACCATTCCTAGACCGGCATGGGAACTTGCTGTTCCAACAGGACAATGCACGTCCGCATGTACCCCGTGCCACCCAACGTGCTCTAGAAGGTGTAAGTCAACTACCTTGGCCAGCAAGATCTCCGGATCTGTCCCCCATTGAGCATGTTTGGGACTGGATGAAGCGTCGTCTCATGCGGTCTGCACGTCCAGTACGAACGCTGGTCCAACTGAGGCGCCAGGTGGAAAAGGCATGGCAAGGACTACATCCAGCATCTCTACGATCGTCTCCATGGGAGAATAGCAGCCTGCATTGCTGCGAAAGGTTGATATACACTGTACTAGTGCCGACATTGTGCATGCTCTGTTGCCTGTGTGTATGTGCCTGTGGTTCTGTCAGTGTGATCATGTGAATTATCTGACCCCAGGAATGTGTCAATAAAGTTTCCCCTTCCTGGGACAATGAATTCACGGTGTTCTTATTTCAATTTCCAGGAGTGTATATCAGACTCGGGGAGCACCCTCATAGAGGTACGCAGTAATTTCATTTCTAAGAATGGAGATGCTGACAGATGTGATTGTTACCAAACCACCAGTTTAAGGTCATGATTGCAAAATACTGACGCGAATTATTCACACAAGAATTAAAAAATCTGGTAGAACCCGACCTCCAAGAAGATCGGACTGGATCCCGGAGAAATGTAGGAACGCGGGAAGCAATACTGACCCTGCCGAAGGGCAAACCTTTGTTTATAGCACTTGTAGATTTGGAGAAGGCTGTTGACAATTGTAAATGGCGTACACGCTTTGAAATTCTGAATGTAGGAATAGAAGACGGGGAGCGAAATGTATCTACAACATGTACAGAAATCAGACAGGAGCTTTCAGAGGCGAACGACATGCAAAGAGAACAGTAGTCCAGAAGCGGACGAGGAACGGCATTTTGCGTACTTTTATGTTATTAAATCTGTTCATTGAGCTACTACTAGTGGTATTCCATCTTAATCAGTAAGCAGCAAACTTAAACATCAAAGGAAATGTATTTTACGTATGAATATTCACAATTCTTGTACTACTTATTTATAATTGCGACGAAATAATTACACACATATCTGTCTCTCTTCTTTTCCGTTTATTGTTTATAGTTGGTTTCGCTACGTGATGACTGAAACACATTTCTTCTTTTCGTCATTTATTAACGTCTACGGATTGAAAGCTAACCACAGACTTGGAGTATTTGCGCGCAACGCCGTTATTTAGAATCTAGATTTTCCGCGAGAATTTTCTCGAAACAGAAACCTTTTAATTTCAATTATTTCTTAATCAGCAAGTTAATTTTAAGAGAAGTACGCATTTGTTGAAATCTGAGAAATTGTGTTACAATAGTATAGTATAGTATACGTGATGCTGTTTATATAGGAAAGTAACTAAGCCAAGAGGTTGTAGTGAAACGCAGGGCCGGCGCGGGTGGCCGAGCGGTTCTAGGCGCTACAGTCTGGAACTGCACGACCGCTACGGTCGCAGGTTCGAATCCTGTCTCGGGCATGGATGTGTGTGATGTCCTTAGATTAGTTAGGTTTAAGTAGTTCTAAGTTCTAGGGAACTGATGACCTCAGAAGTTAAGTCCCATAGTGCTCAGAGCCATTCGAACTATTTGAAGCGCAGGAAGACTTTTAACGGATCTGCACTTGATGCTAGGACTGGCAGGTGATGCTCAAAGTACGTAAATATAGCTTATTACGCATAAATAGACGATACGTTCCATTACTGTTCGATTCCACTGTGAGCGATTAAGTCACTGAAAACTATAACAACTCTAAATTTTTTTGGTCATCAGTCTTCTGACTGGTTTGATGCAGCCCGCCACGAATTCCTCTCTTGTGCCAACCTCTTCGTCTCAGAGTAGCACTTGGAACCTACGTCCCAAATTATTTGTTGGATGTATTCCAATCTATGTCTTCCTCTACAGTTTTTGCCGTCTACAGCTCCCTCTAGTATCTTGTAAGTCATTCCCTCCCGTAGTAACAGATGTTCTATCATTCTGTCCCAACTCCTTATTAGCGTTTTCCACATGTTCCTTTCCTCTCCGGTTCTGTGCAGAACTTTCTCGTTCCTTAACTTATCAGTCCACCTAATTTTCAACATTCGTCTGTAGCACCACATCCAAATGCTTCGATTCTCTTCTGTTCCGGTTTTACCAGAGTCCATGTTTCACTACCATACAATGCTGTACTCTCTACATTCTCAGAAATATCTTCCTCAAATTAAGGCCGCTATTTGATATTACTAAACTTCTCTTGCCCAGGAATGCCCTTCTTGCCATTGCTAGTAGGCTTTTCATGTCCTCCTTGATCAGTCCGTCATTGGTTATTTTACTGCCTAGGTAGCAGAATTACTTAACTTCATCTACTTCGTGACCATCAATCCTGATGTTAAGTTTCTCGCTGTCATCATTTCTGCTACTTCTCATTACCTCCGTCGTTCTTCGATTTACACTCAGCCCATACTTTGTACTCATTAGACTGTTCATTCCGTTTAGCAAATCATGCAATTATTCTTCACTTTCACTTAGGATAGCAATGTCATCAGCAAATCGTACCATTGATAGCCTTTCACCTTGAATTTTAATTCCACGCCTGAGCCTTTGTTTTATTTCCACCATTGCTTCCTCGGTGTACAGATGGAACAGTAGGGGCGAAAGACTACATCCTTGTCTTACACCCTTTTTAATGCGAGCACTTCGTTCTTGGTCGTCAACTCTTATTATTCCCTCTTGGCTGTTGTACATATTGTATATGACCCGTCTCTCCCTATAGCTTACCCCAACTTTTTTCAGAATTTCGAACATCTTGCACCATTTTACACTGTCTGACGCTTTTTCCAGGTTGACAAATGCTAAGAACGTGCCTTGAATTTTCTTTAGTCTTGCTTCCATTATTAACCGCAACGTCAAAATTTCCTCTCTCATGCCTTTAGCTTTCCTAGAGCCAAACTGATCGTTGTCTAGCGCATCCTCAATTTTATTTTCCATTCTTAGAGGCAACTTGGATGTATGAGCTATTAAGCTGATCGGGATATAATTCTTGAAATTGTCAGCTCTCGTCGTCTTCGGAATTGTGTGGATGATGCTTTTCCGAAAGTCAGTTGGTTTGTCGCCAGACTCATATGTTCTGTACACCAACGTGAATAGTCGTTTTGTTGCCACTTCCCCCAATGATTTTAGAAATTCTGAGGGAATATCCTTTCGACAATCATTTCTTTTTCGATGTCTTCACATTTTTCCTGCAGCCATTTCGTCTTAGCTCCCTTGCAATTGCTATTTATTTCATTCCTCAGCGACTTGTATTTCTGTATTCCTGAGTTTCCCTGCACATTTCTGTACTTCCTCGTTTCATCGATAAATTAAAGTATTTCTTCTGTTGCCCGTGGTTTCTTCACAGTTACCTTCTTTGTACCTATGTTTTCCTTCCCAACATCTGTGATGGCCCTTTTTAGGGATGTCCATTCCTGTTCAGCTGTACTGCCTACTGAGCTATTCCTTATTGCTGTATCCATAGTCTTAGAGAACTTCAACCTTATCTCGTCATTCCGTAGTACTTCCGTTTCCCGCTTCTTTGCCTATTTATTCTTTCTGACTGTCTTGAACTTCAGCCTTCTTTTCATCGCTACTGTATTGTGATATGAGTCCTTATCTGCTCTTGGGTACACCTTACAATCCAGTATCTGATTTCGAAATCTCTGTCTGACCATGGTGTGATCTAACTGAAATCTTCCCTTATCACCCGGCCTTTTCCAATTATACATCCTCCTCTTGTAATTCTTGAAGAGAGTATTCGCTATTACTAACTTAAACTTGTTAAAGAACTAATTAGTCTTTCTCCTCTCTCATTTCTTGTCCCAACCCCATATTCTCCTGTAAGCCTTTTCTTCTACTCCTTCCACTAAAACTGCATTCCAGTCACCCATGACTATTAGATTTTTCATAAACCTTTACATACTGTATTACCCTCTCAATATCCTCATACACTTTCTCTATCTCTTCATCTTTAGCTTGCTACGTCGGCATGTATACTTGAACTATCGTTGTCGGTGTTGGTTTGCTGTCAGTTCTGGTAAGAACAACCCTGTCACTGAAATGTTCACAGTAACACACTCTCTGGCCTACCTTCCTATTCATAACGAATCCTACTACCATTATACCATTTTCTGCTGCTGTTGATATTACTCTATAGTCATCTGACCAGAAATCCTTGTCTTCTTTCCTCTTCATTTCACTGACCCCTACTATGTATAGATTGAGCCTTTGCATTTCCCTTTTCAGATTTCCTAGTTTTTCTACCACATTCAAGCTTCTGACACTTCACGCCCCGACTCGCAGAACGTTATCCTTTCGTTGATAATTCAATCTTTTTCTCATGGTAACCTCCCCCTTCCGGGGGACTATTCCAGAATTTTGTTGCCAATGGATAGATCATCATGACACTTCTTCAATTACAGGCACATGTTCTGTGGATACACGTGACGTGTCTTTGATGCAGTGGTTTGCATGCCGTTGATCATTGCTGATTCTTCCACCTTTAGGGACAGTTTCCCACCCCTCGAACAAGAGAGTCCCTGTACCACTGTCCGCTCCTCTGTCCTCTTTGATAAGGCCGTTGGCAGAATGAGGGTAACTTCTTATGCCGGAAGTCTTCGGCCGCCAATGCTGATTATTAAGGAAAATTTAAGTAGCGGCGGGATTGGAACCCGGGACGGAAAACGTTTTGATTACGAATGAAAGACGCTACCCCTAGACCACTAGTGCATTTTGATATCGAATGTAGTTGGGAAATACCATCAGAAGTATCCTAAAGCAAGGAAGATGCCAGGAAAAGAAGATGCCACTGTGAAACTCTTTAGCAGAGTTCTAAGCCAAAGTAATTCATCAGCGAAAAAGAGGATTAGAAACACACAACAGTTTGCCCAGTCGATCGCTTTTTCGTTCAGTCGGTTTTCTTCAGACGAATGAAACGACAGCAAGAAACTACCCACTGCCGCCACGTCAGCTACACTCCTGGAAATGGAAAAAAGAACACATTGACACCGGTGTGTCAGACCCACCATACTTGCTCCGGACACTGCGAGAGGGCTGTACAAGCAATGATCACACGCACGGCACAGCGGACACACCAGGAACCGCGGTGTTGGCCGTCGAATGGCGCTAGCTACGCAGCATTTGTGCACCGCCGCCGTCAGTGTCAGCCAGTTTGCCGTGGCATACGGAGCTCCATCGCAGTCTTTAACAGTGGTAGCATGCCGCGACAGCGTGGACGTGAACCGTATGTGCAGTTGACGGACTTTGAGCGAGGGCGTATAGTGGGCATGCGGGAGGCCGGGTGGACGTACCGCCGAATTGCTCAACACGTGGGGCGTGAGGTCTCCTCAGAACATCGATGTTATCGTCAGTGGTCGGCGGAAGGTGCACGTGCCCGTCGGCCTTGGACCGGACCGCAGCGACGCACAGATGCACGCCAAGACCGTAGGATCCTACGCAGTGCCGTAGGGGACCGCACCGCCACTTCCCAGCAAATTAGCGACACTGTTGCTCCTGGGGTATCGGCGAGGACCATTCGCAACCGTCTCCATGAAGCTGGGCTACGGTCCCGCACACCGTTAGGCCGTCTTTCGCTCACGCCCCAACATCGTGCAGCCCGCCTCCAGTGGTGTCGCGACAGGCGTGAATGGAGGGACGAATGGAGACGTGTCGTCTTGAGCGATGAGAGTCGCTTCTGCCTTGGTGCCAATGATGGTCGTATGCGTGTTTGGCGCCGTGCAGGTGAGCGCCACAATCAGGACTGCATAGGATCGAGGCACACAGGGCCAACACCCGGCATCATGGTGTGGGGAGCGATCTCCTACACTGGCCGTACACCTCTGGTGATCGTCGAGGGGACACTGAATAGTGCACGGTACATCCAAACCGTCATCGAACACATCGTTCTACCATTCCTAGGCCGGCAAGGGAACTTGCTGTTCCAACAGGACAATGCACGTCCGCACATATCCCGTGCCACCCAACGTGCTCTAGAAGGTGTAAGTCAACTACCCTGGCCAGCAAGATCTCCGGATCTGTTCCGCATTGAGCATGTTTGGGACTAGATGAAGCGTCGTCTCACGCGGTCTGCACGTCCAGCACGAACGCTGGTCCAACTGAGGCGCCAGGTGGAAATGGCATGGCAAGCCGTTCCACAGGACTACATCCAGCATCTCTACGATCGTCTCCATGGGAGAAAAGCAGCCTGCATTGCTGCGAAAGTTGGATGTACACTGTACTAGTGCCGACATTGTGCATGCTCTGTTGCCTGTGTCTATGTGCCTGTGATTCTGTAAGTGTGATCATGTGATGTATCTGACCCCAGGAATGTGTCAATAAAGTTTCCTCTTCCTGGGACAATGAATTCACGGTGTTCTTATTTCAATTTCCAGGAGTGTATATGATTGTTTTTCGCTTACTCTCCGTGCGGTTTCACTCGGTGTCAGACAAGTGAGCCATACAATTCTCTGATTGCCGCGTTTCATGAAGTTTCTCACTCAGTACCAGATTGTGAGTGCTTCCGTATTGATACTTTTTCCGTCTTCTAGATGACACTTGAACCGTGACTAGAGTTGTCAGCTTAATTTAGAGACAAATAATGTATCCTATTTCAAGAAAAATCTGTGTAGATACGTGACTGATGTCTGTCATTAACAAAGATGCTTAATAAAATGCATTTGCAAATGTGTAAACATGAATTTCCTCGTTGCCAAAATCTACTAATAACCATTAGCGCCCATTTCTCTGATTAACATTACTTGCTACGTAGAGAGCGATTTCTAGTTTAGATCTCTAGATTTTTTTATCGGGGTATCACGTTTGTACAAAACACGACATCCTCCTCAGACTTTCGTAAATAGTTACTGATGTTATCTACTGAGCAATTAATGTATAATGTGACTAGTGATGGTGTCATCACACTTACCGCCGGCGCATTTAGTGTTACGTTTACCGACAACGAAGCGTTGCCGTCATAGTCCGTATGTGACTAGCATAAGGGCTAGAACTTGGGGAGTCTCGGAGTTGAGGAAGCAGGAAGCTTTCCCCTTGGACAGCCATTACCAAGTTGCCATAAGCCGTTGAAAGCAGCTGCTGGGTTCACCGCACCGTCTTACAGGAGTGTGTCGCCTTACGGGCCTATAAACACACACACACACAGAGAGAGAAAGAGAGAGTGAGAGAGAGAGAGAGAGAGAGAGAGAGAGAGAGAGAGAGAGAGAGGAAGGGAGAGAGAGGGAGGGAGAGAGAAAGAGAGAGCTGGAGAGGCAGAGGAACTTTGTAACCTTTTTAATTTGATTTCATGGTTGTACTACAACCGTTTCCCTAAGCACTGCAGGATTTGGCGCTCTGTGTACTCTGTTTTATACGCACCTATTAATAATTTTAACAGCAACTGCTACGCAAAGATGTTCGTTTTCGCAAGAGAATGATTAAAAGTAATTCCTCGGTCTGCACGTGTGCGGTACACCTCGCTCAATAGGACATGCTCGTTCTGCTGGACATTCACAGTTGACGGCTATGTGCTTTCTCACACGTATTATGTCCAGGTGGTTCTATTGGGAATGCATCCAATCCTATTTTGACTCTACACTGCGACGGTTAGAAGAATGGCAGTCTGTGATTTAAGGCCATTTGAGTCATAGTTTGTGCCGCTGCAGTCTCCTAAAAACTACTGCAGCTGATTGAAAGCGACGTAATGAGAAGAAATACCTCGTTTAAGAAGAAAACTTAGTTACTACAACGCATTATATTATATGCTCGCGTATGGCTATTACTTTTACTGCTCAATACTGCGGTGGGAAATGCTTTTATGCGATGATACTGTGGAGTGAACAGATGAATTTGAGAGGTGTAAGAAAATCGTTATTAGTCCTTAGCTTCACCCTGTTTTCCATTTATTCATCTTTTCTCGTTCTTCCCTGTACACTTCTTCCGAATGGAGAATATCAGAAACATTTTTACACTTGACAACACGGCTCTCCAGTTTCATCAACATCATGATATGTTACGAAAGAAAAAAAAACCTGCGTATTTCTTCCCCAACACTGTCATTCAATAACTGCTATTTCGTAACAAGTGGCTGGTATGAGCAATCATGCTATAATTTGTCTACGTAACATACAAATAAATAAGCGTGACGTTATGTTTACGTTAACGTAGATCATTGATTATTTCGTTATCAACAATGTCACTGTTTTTGCGCAGTCACCTACCATTAGTGTTCGCCACTTTGCACACGACATTCCCATTAGCGGATTTACAATTAGAGAGCTTGTACCTTCTAGGCCGTGGCACACATGTTCAGCACGAATGTGATTATTTTCGTTCCCGCTTTCACCAGAAATTAACAGTCACGGGTTTCAACGGCGCATTAGCAACATATTACTTGCAATTGGATTGCTAACACATTTAATGCTACCATCACGTTCAAGCAGATGTAGCATTCCACTGCGAACTTGCCAGAACAAAACACATTTCCAGCAGTGACAACGTATCCATACGTTTGGTACAATACTCCTCTTCTGCATGTGTAGAAACTGTATCACTCAGAAACCAGTTGTTTCTAATGAGACATGTCGTGTCCACAAGGCAAATCGGTTCGTAAAATCTTACAGATATTTAGGAAGACCTTTTACCCGCCTTGTTAGTTTATGCAATAGCCTTAAAAGACGCTATTCCTATAATTGACTTAGAACAACAGGAAAAACAAATAATTCGCGTTATTTTTCGATGTAGGTGTATCACTCACAAATAAAATACAACATAGAAATAAAAAAGTATAAAATATGATGTATGGCCCCACTCAGTGACTTAAGCGTCTTCCATATCTTTAAAGCTCCCTATTGCGAGGTACTTACTATGTTCTCTTGATTATGATGCATTTTGCTACTGTGGTACGTATTTAGATAACATAATGCGTTTGGGTTACTTAAGCGCGTCGTATGTGGTCGAGTTGTACAGAAATCACTAAAAGGTCTCCTTTCTGATACTACAGTAACTTAAGGCTTTCATTGTAAGTAGCACTTTGACATAAAGCACGACATATTTTGCGATATTGAAGGTTTACTGCAATCGCAAAAGACATGTAACGCTAGTCATGCAAGCTGCCCATGCGAGCATGAAGTAATGGAAGGAACATGTAACATTTAGGTATTTCTACATTATATTTCGTTCTTATCACCTTTTGCAGCGGAAAATCAATGATCAGACTATTACAATGGCAAATATTTCGCTACTTGCAGATGTCACTGATGTGCACGCTGTTGATTAACCAGTGAATCATGTTGCGTCTTGTGGTAGTAGACAGCAATTATTGGCAGTGGATGCGTTTCGTAAGAAAAACATGAATAGGTAACTGAAAATACATAAAAGTGGGGGACAAGAAAGGCGCCTCCACGAACGATGTTCTTACTGCGAGAAAGATCACACGGTATCCTCAGGAAAAAGCGCCATTGGCCTAGCCAAACCTCTAGCTGCGATGAAAACCAAGGATTTACAAAACAGGTCCTTTCCAGGACCACCATTATGAACAGTCTCGATCAGCAAAGAGGGATTTTGAACAATCAAATCAGTTTCATTATCTATCCTCTGTCAAAAACATGATGATGATATATTATGCATACAAAAAACCCATCCATGATACGAACGACTGCCGTCCAAGAATTGATGGTATGAGACTAGTAATAGAGAGACCTCATCCGAAGTATGGAAGTGCAACACGCCCCAAACCAAGCATAGTGAAAAAAATCCGCTTATCTGGCAGATGGTGATGATATCGAAATCCCAACTGTGGAACTCGATAAGTGCACAGTAGCTTCCATGTTCAAACCCCCTGCCGCTAAGTTTGTTTTCCGACCTCTAGGAAGCCACGACCACCATAAAAACGGAGTCATTACCGGCGATTTCATCAGCAATCACGCTGATTGGTGATGTAGTGCATGTAATAGCGACGCACTTGAAGATAAGCTCCAGCAACTCAAACTCATCCAAGACCCAAAGCAACCAAATACATTCTACAGCTGCCGGTAAAAGAAGAGTTGTAACCCTGGTCTCCTTTCTGTCAGTTGTGACACCTGTCAAATAATGAAGAAGCAGGTTCTCCAAGCAATACTCTCCACACAACTGTTACGTGCACCACTCGTAAGTTTTACATTCTTAAGTCGCACGCTTCAGACGCATATTCAACTGTGAAAAGGCCAAGTGAGACGTTTTCACCAAAACGGCAAAAGATAAGGTGTTGGAGAAGATGCGTTAATCAAGCTCGTGCCAAAAACTACCTGTCAGAACGTCTCAAGGGGCTGCAGAACCAGTTGAATACCAGGGTTACAAAGTGACAACGTGCTGAAATATGTCGATTATTATCGCAGCTTTGAGGAAATGGGTAAGATGCTGATGCATAGAATAAGTTCCTCTCGCAGAGCTGAGTGGTACAAGTTGATGACTTATCTCGACTTAACACAGAACAGCAAGAAAGCCTAGACACAATAAAGAAATTATCCAACAACCCTCACGAACCTTTCCCATTGAGCAATGTCACTGCAAATGAAATCAACTAACAACTCTTACTTAATGGGGAATGCGGCAGGAAGCTTCTGAAGACTACTGATAATGCAACACGCGCTGTCAAATTAGAAAATGACAGCATCAGTCGCTCCTCACAAAAATAGAAATCACTAATGGTATCCCAGCTCTGAAAGATGGCAAAGGTATTTGGGTAGACAGTGAATATGTGGAATTGGCAAAACACCTTGGTAAGAGAAGTACTGATTGGCTCCGCGAAATGTTCAACACGTACCTGGAAACCTTCAACATTCCAGAGCTCTGGAGACGAGCTAATTTTTTCGATATGATCAAGCCTGGAAAATCATTTTACGACAAGGGAAAATTTTCTGCCAGTATGTTTACTTTCCCATCCACTAAAACTATCTCAACGAATTCTTCTAGTCCAGATCACCCAATGCATAGAAGATAAGCTCATTGGAGAGCAAGCCAGTTCCGACCTGGGCGGACATGGAGAACGGCTTCGAGAAAGGCCGTGTCACCGGTGTTGCCTTTCATGACCTGAGTGCGGCCTACGACACGGTAAACATCAGGAAAGTTCTCCCAAAGGTGTACAACACAGCCAAAAATTATGGCTCTACGAAGATCACTATAGAGGAAACATCCCCCAGGCTGTGGCTAAGCCATGTTTCCGCAGTATCCTTTCTTTCAGGAGTGCTAATTCTGCAAGGTTCGCAGGAGAGCTTCTGAAAAGTTTGGAAGGTAGGAGACGAGATACTGGCAAAAGTAAGGTTGTGAGGACCGGGTGAGCCGTGCTTCGGTAGCTGAGATGGTAGAGCACTTGCCCGCGAAAGGCAAAGATCCCGAGTTCGAATGTCGGTCGGGTACACAGTTTTAATCTGCCAGGAAGTTTCGTATCAGTGCACACTCCGCTGCAGAGTGAAAATCTCATTCTAGAAACATCCCCCTGGCTGTGGGTAAGCCATGTCTCCGCAGTATCCTTTCTTTCAGGAGTGCTAGTTCTGCAAGGTTCGCAGGAGAGTTTCTGTAAAGTTTGGAAGGTAGGAGACGAGATACTGGCAGAAGTAAGGCTGTGAGGAGCGGGCACGAGTCGTGCGTCGGTAGCTCAGATGGTAGACCACTTGCCCGCGAAAGGCACAGGTCCCGAGTTCGAGTCTCGGTCGGGTACACAATTTTAATCTGCCAGGAAATTTCATGGCTACGGAGGTGCTCATCAAGAGAAGATTCTGTGTTAGTTTCAAAACACAAACATGTTGCTATAGCTGTTCATCAAACTTGCTTGACAGCCGAGAAGATCCAGGTACTGGCCGGAATAGGTGGATAGTAACAGCGAAATCCCTACCCGCCAGGTTAGCCAAGAGCGCTAATGCGCTGCTTCCTGGACTCGGTTAGGCGCGGTGGCCCCAGATAGAATCCACCCAGCAGAATAACGATGAGTGCCGGTGTGCCAGCCAGCCTGGATGTGGTTTTTAGGCGGTTTTCCACATCTCACTAGGTGAATACCGTTCTGGTCTCCATGTCCCGCCTCAGTTACATGACTTGCAGACATCTGAAACACGTTCACACTATTTCATGATTTACGGTAGACACAGAAACCTGGGGTACATTGATTCTCTCCTGGGGGGGGGGGGGGGGGGGGGGTACAGGGTGGCGGCAGGAGGGGCATCCAGCCACCCCTTGACCATTAACCAAGCCAAATCCGATTGTAGCCATGCTGACCCCGCGACCTACGGGACGAAGGCGCAAGTACAAGAAGAAGAAGTATCCGCGAAATCCCAAAGGAGCAAAGTCAATTCTTGAAATTAATTATAAAATTCTATTACAAGGCACGATTATTAAAAGATGACTGGTTTCGATCACTGCATGATCATCTTCAGACCTTCAGCTATAATACAATATAGGATGTAAATTAGAGGACTATGTAATAGAACTCAAAAGTAGCTATAAAATCAATACCTAAATATACCCATATTTATGGACAATGGCCGTGCATGAAACAGCAACTGTTGAATGACGACAGTCATTTTCTCACATATTTATATGATTTTATTACATTTGCAAATAACTGGGGCATTATGTGAGTCTTAGCTCTGCATTTTTAATTTATACTTGTTCATGGAATCATTTTAATTTATTACTTTTTGACATTACTTACTTTCATAGTTATATGTTTTAGAAATTACAGGGACATATTTTCCTTCGATATTGCTATCCTCTCATACTATTTTTGTTAGCATTTATTAGCATATTACGATATAGATTTTTACTGTAGATCGATACATACATTAACGGATACTGTGTACTTATATCCTGGGTCTGCATCTGTGGAAAGTTCCTTACTTCTTTTATAGATGTTTCTGAATCGAAACCCGCGAAGGTGAGCGTCCACCATCTCCATAGAAACCAACTATTTCGTACATCTATAGAAGGTCGTCTGTTGGACATCACTTATCGATACTCACAGCCATTTCTTTGGAAATCTGTCTCCTGCTACACCTTTGGAAGGGCGTCCGCCATCTCCATAAAAACTAACAACATCGTAATTGTTTTTTCAACATGCCCCCACAGGGCAATCTATACACAATGAATGTGATGTTTATTTGTTTCCTTTTTAAAGTTCCTACTTTATTTGTTTAACAATATCAATATTAACAAGCTGTTTGTTATTTATTACAGAATCATTCTACGTAATGGTGACGTTCTATTTTCTAATAAGAACATCTTTCTGTACATAATTCTCTCGAGTTATACATGATTGACTAACGTTGATATCATACTATCAGCTGTAGGTGGAGCATCAAGTATTTAAGAAATAGATGTACTGCTCTTTCCAGAAGGTGACTTTCATCATTCAGCGGCTCCAGCGGCTTGCACAGCCATTGTCCATCAATAAGGTATGTCTACATTTCATAATTTTATAGCTACGTTTCAGTTCCCTTTATGCATCCTTCTGATTTATATCCTGAATTGTATTACAGTTGAAGGTCTGAAGATGATCATGTAATGACCGTACCTTACGATCTAGACTGCTTTATAATTAATTTCAAATATTATGCTGTGATCGCTGACTTCCTCCAAAATCGTTTTTAAAAAAGAAGACAACACTGATGACAGACAGCCACGTCACGGGCATGAACCTGTTGCTCGACGTGTTGGCAAAAGGAAAAGATTCATCTCAAGCACTTCCCTCTTAGCGAAGCCGAAATCGGAAGAGGGGCTTCAACACTGGCACGAAAGAGCTAAACATGACTGGACATCATCAAAAGAGAAGATACCCCCAGGAAACGACCTGTTATAACCAACATGGAAATCACTTAATCGTCTTCGCATGGGCAGTGGCCAAAGTAAAACTGCCAGGACAAAATAGGGTCTCTGCGATAGCCAAGATGTCTCCTGCGCGTGTGGTGTTGAACAGACAATGATCCATTTCCTTCACCACTTTGTTTACTCCACCCCCTCCGGTACTCTGATGCAAGACGTTCTGGCATTAGGGACCCCGAAAGTAGCGTTTAATGCTGAGGCACTACACTTCATTTAAATTGTTGTCGTCGACACGCTAAGAATAATAAGAAGATGAATACATAAAAGTAGTTTCCGAGTTCCATGATGTAATCATATAATTTTGCAAACACATTATTCTAGTTTTTGTTAATTTTAAAAGTAACTGTATGGATTAACATCATAGAAATACTTAAGAAAGCTGGTAACAAAAGCTGTGAAGAAACTGTCGACAGAAAGAAAGAAAAGTTTCGTATTATAATGTGCTGACGTGAAATGGCTGTATATGCTGTCATCACTCTTCAGCTATGTTGGGATTTAATGTCTGTGTACAAACAGGTCGTCTGCAGTGTCAAGTATACACAAATAAAAATAGTTTAAATGAGTAAGTTCACGTTAACTACATTGTATATTCAAAAATATGAAAATAATGTACATTGTGATTCCGTGATGATATTACAAACTGAAAGTGATTATGGTAAATGTACCAATTCTAGGTGAGACACCGTGATTCATAAACGACCGAGTCAAAAGTTATAAGCGATACCTTCGATTGTACACCTCTTCTACTACGAGCTTTTTGTTTTCCATATTCCAGGAACAGGTAGTACGGACCAAAAAAAGAAAAAAGTGTCCCGTAACATGGACTCTAAAGTGCATAACTTAAGGGGATAGTCTGAAAAAATGAAACTTTTTCCCTAATTAATCAGTTGGTCTCAGATTTAAAACGTTAATTTCTGCGCTGTGCTAACTATGACTAAAAAGTTAAAACTCGATCTGTCCAACAGTTTTTGAGAAATTACTGTTTTATTTTGAAGGTTTTTTTGAAAATGTTCTTTTATATAGTAAATTTACTTTACTGTCTTTGAAAAATCTAAGACTGTATTTAATAATATAGACAAACAGTTTTGTATAAGCTTTTATTGGATATCTTTTGTGGTGACCTCAAAATAATTTTCGAAGTTCTGAATCTTTTTATTGAGATAATCAGAACATACTCATATCATTATTTTCTTTTCTAGTTTTTCTTTTTCAAAATTATGTTCAAGATTCTTACCACTGATAAGAGTTTTCTCTAAAATATTATGCAATTTAGGGAATAATTACTATGAAAAAGCTATATTTCAATGTTCAGTTTCACAAATCAGAGATAAACGCAGTCAAAGCTACACAATATAATTGCTCCTCAGTTCTTGCTCTAAAATCCACCCGCGCTGTAAGTTGTTCTTTCTGCTCTCTTCTGCGGTTCGTCAGCTTGTGTGGCCGTCAGTCTGGATGCATGTCGTCTTTTTTTTTTTAATTATAGGCAACGTTTGCCCTTTTCTTCCTTCTTCGCTCTTCTCTAGCTTGGCTCCTTCACATCCTTATTGGTGACAGTGGAGTGGCCTCTGTTCTTGTTGTTTCTGTCAGATAGTACTCTTGAATGGGCTCTGAAACAACTTCTGTCACATTTATTGGTGCTTTTCTTTCGGATAAAAGTACATCCCTTGGGAACTTTGATCTTGATTATAATGTGTAGAAATTAATTAGCGTTTATGAGTGTTTCCATTAGTGTCTATGGAGAGAATAGTACCAGATGCCAACTTTTGATAAACAGTTATCATTCTAGCAACAGCAGATGATCTCTGTGCCGTATGGATAGCAGTTTTATGTGATTTTGCGTGTTCTTCTTTGGCAAGGGCTCGGTTAAAGAAACATCAAGAATTATCACCTTTTGGAGACTTCATGTGTTGCTGTTTCTCATCAGTGTTCATGCAGTGGAGCAGTGTTGTATAGCTAGCACCCGTCACTGCGGTAGTAACTGCAGCTTGTCAACAATGGCTCTTCTATAAGAATCAGATAACTTTACAGTAGTTTCTTCTTTCACACTACCATGTGCTTTCCCACCGAGTGTAACGTTTTGTGCCCAACTTTCCTTCGCCACATTTCTCAGTTCTGTCTCAGTTTGTTTCACAATGTGAATCACTCACCTTTGCTTCATAATTTCTGTGTTCCCATAGACATTCAGCTGAAGTCATTATACTTTTTTCTAAATTTCTCTTTAGAATTTCACAAAATCCTTTTGTATTCATCTATATCTGTATATATACTGTGCTAGACACCAAGCGGTGTGTAGCGGAGGGCACAATTCGTGCCAAAGTCATTCCCCCCCCCCCCCCCCCCCCCCTCTGTCCCAGTCGCGGATCGCGCAAGGGAAAAACGACTGTCTGAATGCCTCTGTACGAGCTCTAGTTTCCCTTATCTTTGAATGGTGATCATTGCGCGATTTGAAAGTTGGTGGTAACGATATATGCTTTACATCCTTGGCGATGATCGGATTTCGGCATTTAGTGAGCAGCGCCTTCCGTTTACGCGTCGTCTATCTGCAAGGGTGTCCCACTTCAAACTTGGTATGAGATTTGTAACACTCTTGCAATGGCTAAATGTACCAGTCACAAATCAGAGATAAGAACAGTATTGTAACAGTGCATATACGAATGAACCTATTTAAGAATTTTTTTTACAAATATCCAGTATTTTCTTAGCAGACTATCTCTTTATGACCTATGAGCACTTGTTCATCTTTGCTACTGAGAAACATATCTCTTCTACTGCACAAGCACTCATAGCTCTTCTGGTATGCATTTTACTGCCTACGTTTACTAGACAACTTTTTTATTGTTTTATTCCGTACTAAACTCACACTACACACACACACACACACACACACACACACACACACACACACACTCACACACACACACACACATCGTCCGAACACGTCTCGGAAGACTCAATGGGAATGGCCGACCGACGTGTCGTTCTCAATCTAGATAAGGATGTGGAAGGGCGCAAGGTCATAATACCACTCTCACGGCCATTGTCAGTTTTCGTGACCAGGGTCGCTACTTTTCAATCAAGTAACTCCTCAATTTGCCTCACAAGGACTGAGTGCACCCCGATGGCCAACATCGCTTGGCAAACGGACTGTCACCCATCCAAATGCCAGCCAAACCCGACAGTGCTTCACCATGGTGATCTGGCGGAAACCGGTGTTACCAATGCGGCATGGCCGTTGGCCTATGCCATACTGCCTGCTCAAAAAATATGGAAAGCAACGAACTCTCAGAAGAAGAGGTCCGCAGTCAGACCTATCAGTACGGTTTTCGCTTATAACTTTCTAGTCGGTCGTTTCCGGATGAGGTTCTCTTGCCTCAAATTGATACTTTCACCATTCTCCATAACCCCTGAAAGTTTTTAACATCATCACTGAATTCCCCGTAGATGACACGAGCTTAGAACTTACGGATACCGATAATGATACTGCTAGACTGACGGAGTTGTACACTTACGTGTCAGCACCACTGACTTGCCGGAAATTTCCTCTCTAGGCAGGAATTTTCGAGTTATGTGCGTTCTCGTATTACTTCCAACGGTGCGATGCCATTTCAGCTAGCCCGCGAGGTAACGTGTTCCGAGAGCTGTAGCGATGGGTTTTAGATAAATTTTCAGGTTGCACTAAGCAAAGTGGAAGCTACGTTTATTGAGTTATGTAGATAAACAAAGTCCCGGTAGTAATGGGAGTGTTGAGTAAAATTAGGGGTAGTGTGACGTTCAGAAAATTAATTTTGCTTTTAGCAGGAGGTAGGTATTCCAATTTTCGCTACTATTTCACCATTACTAAGCCGTGCAAAGTGATCTAGTGTTAGCTTAGCTGGTCCATAGATTCCGGAGAGTCATTGGAGTAATCAAAATTCTCAAAAAAGTTTCGAAGTGCCTAATTCTGAAAGTACGCCTGTCATTATTTGTGAAGATAATTTGCAAGAAAGAGAGATTTAGAAAACGGTTGTGGGAGAAATATCTGAAACGTACAATAAATTGTTTGGGTGAATTTTTGCTATACTGAAGCCTGATACAACCAGTGCTCGACAATGCCCGACCTGTACGAGGATATGTCGAAAGTGCCTCCCTCAAAGGCTACAGACGACACAAAGTCGAGCCTTAAAAGGGCCCTCCGACTCCCAGCTAACTTCCCCACTGCCGATATACGTGCAGCAGCGGCAGTATAAACACGAAAGCTTTCTACGAACAGAACCGCCACTCAAACAACGAACCTGTGGTGTCCTAAAAGCGATCGAATATTCCAACGAGGAACATATCTGGACAGCGCTACATCTGTGCTGTCACAATAATCTCTGATTCAGTCGGCTAAGCTCGGGCCACATCACTGCGTTAAGTAGACCGCGCCTGAGTTTAGCTCGGACCGAGATTTTCTCGACGCGTGCGCTATTTGTCGGCCGAAAACTGGACTCATTTCGTATGGGAACAATGTGCGGATGGCTCGCTACATGTACCTCGATAGGTACTGACTACAATTGTCAATTACTAAAATTATTTCGAAAGAAATATTAGCGAACGAAACAGCTACTGTCGTGTCTGCTGGAGACTCTACGTGATCGCAGTGGTGTAATTTCGTGCATGTATTCGTTAGGTTTTGCAGTTTGCGACAAATATGTCACGTTTGTTGAGTGAACAAGAAATTTTGGAAGCTCGAGAGGAAGAATGGCTCAATAATTCATCTCGTGCTTTTTTCTTGGAAGAGCACTTATACTTTCTGTCATCATTATTTTAAAATTTGCAACCTATCATGAAACTTGGTAGTTTTTTAGTATGCATTATTCTTGTAAACATATCAATTACATGTGTGCCAATAATGCTTTAAATAATGGCATCAGTGACCGGTTTTTGTGTCCCTGTATTCTTCCCAGTGTCTCTTCTTCAAAGTGCTAGGCTTATGTTGCATACGCATGTACTTTGTGTGTGTGTCTGTCTGTTAATAAGCCGTAGAAATTCGGTATTTATCGTCTCTTTCATTCCATCTGGAATATCTTTAAGTGCGTCTTCATTGCAAGCTAGTAAACAGGCTAGGGCACAGTCACGACATAACTTTACGAAAATCTTAGTTTAGTAAAACAGGCAAATAATGTAATGCATCAACAATCATGATGAACCAAAAGCTATTAACCCTTAAGAAAACCATCCACCAAGTTTGAAGAAACTGCCGAGAAGTCCAAACCCTTCGTGAGACGAAGTGTCACATGTGGGGTGGTAATTATACAGCAAAAGGTAAACTATTCTTATGCCAATCTCTCTCATAATCATTCAAACGTTAATAACTCTACTTAAGCTTATTTTCGGGACATATTGTGTGGACAGATAGGGTCAGAAATAATTATTACGAAATGTGTACACTGTCACCAACTCACACACAACAATGTCAAAGGTATAGTTAAAAAAAGGGTGGGGATGTTAAAAATAATAAGTATTAGGATTATATCTTGATTACAGCAATCAGCCACAAATATGATGTAACTGTTCGTCGTTAGCTAGCTTTTACATCCCTCCATGTTGGGGTTTCGCTGTTTTGGTCGTTAGCTGTTGGCACTCAAAAATAAACAAAATACTTTTTGATATGAAAACTCGTTAAACGTAAGGAAAAGATCTGTAATCTCAGAAATCATACGGAAATCTGTCTTAAATTCATTATAGTGTTTACGTGGTGTATGTTCCTGTGCGACGAATTAGTCGAAATGTTTCTGTCGTGACTTTCTAAGGTTGTCTGTGTTCGGTGTATAATATCTAAGTACTGCACAATTGAATGGCGAAGAAGTATGAATTAAATAGAATATGTCATATTATTATTTTTTCTACATTTTACACCATTTCTTTCGACTTTAAAATTAATTTCATCTTATAAGGAAAGACATATTTTACGATATTTATGTACTCCACTTTGCACACGTAACTTACTGTCTTTGTTAATGTACCATCGTTCGAATTGATGCTTTTGATTTCGTGACCCTCTGGAAGCTGGGACACATTTTGAGAATGTTTATCGTTGTGTGCAGTGCCGTAATAGTCGCAACAGTGCCTGTTTAACTGCTGGTTAGTTACTTGTGCAGTGTATACACAGTGCACTCAACACATTTAAAATTAGAAAAGTACAAAAGATATATTCGATGAATGCCTAACTCACGAAAATAAACCACTTAAGTTGTCACTAAACTTTAAGGCCATTTGCCGTGTGAGTCCACAGATTACATACGTTTTCCGCATGTTAATGGTATCTTGAACAAGTTTGTTTTATCTTAAAACACCAGACAATTAAAGATAGCCAATTCGAGTCAGCAACAGCTGCCAACATGAGTAACTTAGAAGTAGGTATCCTCGGAGTGGTGAAACAACTTATGTCACTTAACAAAGGCAAGTGTTTGGGTCTAGACTGTATACCAATTAGGTTCCTTTCACAGTATGCTGATGCAATGGCTTCATACTTAATAATCATATACAACAATTCCCTCGATGAAATATCCGCACCCAAAGACTGGAAAAGTTGCACAGGTCACAACAATATTGAAGAAACGCAATAGGAGTATGCCACTAAATTAAAGATCCATATCATTAACGTCGATATTCAGCAGATGTTTAAAACATATTGTGTTCGAACATTATGAATTACCTCGAAGAGAACTATCTTTTGGCAAACAGCATGGATTTAGAAAACGTCATTCTTGTGAAACATAACTAGCTCTTTTGTCACACGAGGTATTGAGTGCTACCAACAAGCGACTTCAAATTGATTCTGTGTTTCTAGATTTTCAGAAGGCTTTTGACGCTGTACTTCACAAGCGGCATGTAATCAAATTTCATGGTTAAGGGACATAGTTTCAGTTATGTGACTGGATTAGAGACTTCCAGTCAGAGACGTCAGAGTTCGTAGCATTGGACGGAAAGTCATCGATCAAAACAGAAGTGATTTCTGGCGTTCCACAAAGTAGTGGTATAGACCCTCTGCTGTTACAAACTGCGAAACGATTTGGATAAAATATCTGTATAGTGCGAAAACGGCTGAAAGCAAGGGGAAACTACAGCCGTAATTTTTCCCGAGGGCATGCAGCTTTACTGTATGAGTAGCATGGAGAGTTGCATCAAACCAGTCTCAGGACTGAAGACCACAACAACAACAACAACAACATAGTGCGAAAATTGGCAATTGACCCTAAATAATGAAAAGTGAGGGGTCATCCACATGAGTGCTAAAAGGCAACTATTAAACTTCGGTTACACGATAAATCAATGAAATCTAAAAGTTCTTAAATTCAACTTCATACATAGGAATTACAATTACGAATAACTCAAACTGGAAAGAACATATACAAAACGTTGTAGAGAAGGCGAACCAAAGAATGGTATTCACTGGCCGAACACTTAGAAGATGCAATAGATCAACTAAAGGGACTATCCACAATGTATTTGACCATCCTCTTTCGGAGTACTGCTGCCTGGTGTGGGATCCTTATCAGACATGATTAACGGCGTTGATCGAGAAAGTTCAAAGGGGAGTAGCACGTTTTTTACTATCGAGAATTAGGGGATAGAGTGTCACGGACATAATACAGGATTTGGGCTGGACTTCATTAAAACAAAGGCGTTTCTCGCTGCGGCAGGATCACGAAATTTAAATCACCAACTTTCTCCTCCGAATGCGAAAATATTTTTCTGTCGCTGACCTATATAGGGTGAAACGATCATCATAAAAAATAATGGAAATCAAAGCTCGCACGGAAAGATGTAGATTTTCGTGTATTCCGTGCAGTGTTCGAGAGTGGAATAACAGAGCGTTATTGTGAAGTTGGTTTGGCGAACCCAAATCTAGGCACTTAAGTGTGATTTGCGAAGTAGCCATGTAGATGTAGACGTAAATGTAGAAGTGCCTCTTCAACACGAAAGTGTCACGAGAGAGTCACTTGACGTTTGGTTTAAAAAAAATTCCAAGCCGCTAATGGTTAAATGTTTATGACATAATTATGACTGCTTACTGTGTTCAGATTGTAATCGTTTTAATTTGACTACAGCCACGTTACTCGAAATGTTTTTATTCGACAAAATAGTGTTAGGTAGTTGTTGTGCAGATGGACATTCCTGTAATTGGAAGGCAGGAGGATTAGAGTTTATCCTTCCATCCGCAGAGAGCCTAGTACAGATGGAACACTAACTCAAATTGTGGAAAAGTGTTGGTGATGTCCTGTTGAAAGGAACGGTTATTGTATTAAGTTAGGAAAAACCAAGGAATACCCAAATGCGTGTGGCTGTATAGAGATTTTAACCAGCTTTCTCCCGAATGTGAGTCTTGTAATTTTTCCTCCTATATATGTAATTATGTAGCTATGTAGTTCTCAATTCTTTCGAGCAATCAGTCATTCACAATAGGAAACACAATCATAACTCAGTCACTCAAAATGATTCACAAATTTTACTTGTTAGAATGAAATCATGCAATGATTCTTCTTCTCTGCAGGGTCGTGCTTTGCGGCGATCTGCTAATCTGTACAAATAAAATGCCTAGTAATTTTGGGAGCATTGTATAATCATTCGGGAAACCTCAGATCAAGCGGATATTTGGCTTTGATGAAGCTTATCCTTCCGAAGAAGTAATGGAGCTCTTGGATTATTAAATGCTGGTTCGTATCCAGTCTTTCGGAAATTCCCTTCTGGTTAACAACTAAGCAATATATTGATGAATATCATTAATTCTCAAATGTCAAATACACACCTTCTGTATGAACGAGCAATATATATATATATATATATATATATATATATATATATATATATATATATATATATATATATATATCCCTTTTAATCGTACAATTTCGTATGAGTTATCTTTTGTCATAAATCTCAATATTCAGATTACAATTCTTCAAACAATGCTCAGGCTAATCGGCACGAAGACAAGCTCGGAAGCTTTTTTTTAACAACCAACAGAGAGAGTACTAAAAAGAATAATTATGCGCTCATAGCTATTGTATGAAACTACTTTGCGCATGGATTCTGCGAGTATGAAGATAGAAAATTAGTAAACGTCATTCAAGGGTAGATTTGTATCAGAATAATTCATCGAATATAAAGAGATATTATAGTCTTACAACTTCGGCACGTTCTATGGTATTTCGTACTTGGGGCTTCTATTGACTTGTACATCCCACTGTTGAAGAATGCTGAGAGAGGTATTTTCTTGAGGCTCGGCTAATCTGTAGAGAGGTATAGAATGCAGATTCAGGTTACTAGTCATAGAAAGAGAGATATTATTGTCCTCAACCGGGGCTATTCGTCTCGCTCTCGTAATCGGGCCATGGCGTTTTTTTATTCTCTCTCTCTCTGTATTATTTGTTTCCTATTTTTGCTCCGCTTACCTGCTCGTTGGGAGCGTTCTTTTTTTTTTCATTTCCCTCCTCCCCGCAGCGTACATTTATGGTCGAATAAATAGGGGCTCCGGGCGGACCGCGGGCGAGCAGCGCCCGGACGGAAACAAGGAAGTGGGTCGGCCATAGGCGGGCGTTGTTCGCTGCAGCTCGTGGCCGAGCGGGCAGCCCGCGCAACAAATCCAGGCGGCCGACGCAACCCAGCGGCGCGCCATCGGCCGATGCGAAGGGAGGCGGCAGCGCTGCGTCGGCTGCCATCCTTCCCCTCGCTGCCGGGGCGCCAGTCTGTGCTGCGGGCGCTCCGATTCGCTTATACATTCGGAAACGTTAACCTTCACGCGCTCGCGCTAGACATGGTCACGCGAGCGCTCGCGCGGGCGGTCGGCCGACCGCCCGATAGTTTTCATCAATCTCTTGAGGTTTTCCGTTTTTAAAGGCCATATTTCTATAAAATATCGACATAGGATATCTCACACAATATTGCAAACACATTTGTAATCAAAATCATTTATTTAACAATAAAATATACAGTGGAATACAAAAAGGAAGCCAAGTACCCAAATGAAATATAAGAACATTTTTTTAATTGTAATGTTTTGGGACTATATAATGTAATACTTAAGACTAGAATTATTCACTGTCTTAACTCGACACAAGAAAAGCTAATTTTGCTTTGAAAAAAGAATTTTTGATTGAAAACGTCACAAACATTTCTGTCAGATGAAAAATGCTGATCAGTCTGTATCCATTTAATTTTCGTTTTGAGGCTGACAACAGTTATTGCACGTAACTGTCGTGGTTGAATGTCGTAGACAGACGTTTCTTGCACGTTCACCGCATTCTCGCTTTGTTTTTATATTCTTTTTTAAGCCACACAAATAACATATTCCTCTCCTTGTAGAGGTTGATACAGCTGGATAAACTGCGTCACTCTCTCTGTAATTTTCGAAAAATACTAACAAATCTTTTGGTAAATGCTTCAATTTAGCTCTTTCTTTCAGGTTTTCGCTCATCAGTTCCAAAGATAGCGCACTGTCTTCTCGTTTTTCCTTTCATATTACCTGTTGAATTGAAAAATTCGTAACGAATTTAGTCCTGGCAAGTCAAGCAAGAGGAAAAATGTGCATGTAGACCACCTTTGTGTTCTTCTTGCTGTTGAAATTCTGGAGCACATGCACATTCACTAGAGATTTGGAAGAGTCTGTGAAATTGAGGAATTATAGGGGAATTACAAAAAGAAATACTTACATTCCGAAGTAGACGAGTAGAACAAAGTCTCGCAAGAGCTCTCAAGGCGGTAACTGACCGTTTTTGTAAGTGCCGTAAGCGCTCGCAAGGCGGTAAACTGACCGCCGAACGTGTTCGGGCCTATTTGAACTTGTCCTGAGAGGCAGAGAGGTGCGACTTGGACGAACTTTGAGCAGCTTATGTCGGAAAAAGTTGCAACTAGAGAATACATCCCCCCCCCCCCCCCCCCCCCACGGCTCGTTACCATTGTGGAGTAAGTATGGCGCGAAATTGCAAAAAGGCGGTCACTTCACCGCCCGCACGAGCGCGTGAAGTTTAAGTAATGTGTGCGGTATCGAGAGAGTATACGAGGTCGACAGAATAAGAACAAACTCTTTAGGCCTAGGGGGATGCTTTTCTTCTGACAATTACGAGAGCAGCTTGCCTTTCGTGTGCAGACTTTCGTTGTGACTCTGTTACATCTATCGAAATGTTATGTTTGTCTACTTAAAACTTTTATCCGTCATGAATGAGGATCACTGCAACTGTTGTGAATAACGATTTCTTGAAATTACAACGACCAGTCGGCTTTCGTTTCGTTCTTTAATTTTTATTATCCCATTACTGGCTTCGAACCGCCTAGCGATTCATCATCAGATGGTACATATTAATCGATTATCTGCAGCAGTGCGGGAGTCGTATAGAGTGACTAGTATCCATTTGCTGCTTGTTGGTGCACAAAATATTCTGAAAACCTAATGAATGTTTTCCAATGACGTTAATTTTATTGAACTTCTCACACTTAGCCACAGGTACCATGTTCCACATGCTTTATAAAACGTAACTAAAATCGTTTCGTAAAGCATGTGGAACGTGTTACCTGTGGATAAGTGTGTGAAGTTCAACAAAATTAATGTCACTGGAAAACATTCATTACGTTTTCCAGAATACTGTGTGCACCAACAATCAACCAACAGATATTAATAACCATACAAGACTTCCACACTGCTGCAGACAATCGATAAATATGTACCATCTGATGATGGATCACTAGGCGGTTCGAAACCAGTAATGGGACAATAAAAATTGAAGAACAAAACATAACGCGACTGGTTGTAGTAATTTCAGGAAACCTTCATTGTCCATTTATTTGCAAAACAAAAAGTCAAAAACTGCCTTCCCTCGTTATCGATCTTACACTTTCACCAAGAAAAAAAACCTGATTTGAGCGGTTTTGAAAATTAGTGCTGTAGGACACAGGTGTCCTACGAACCCACCGAGATCCGCGCTTGCGTTTGAACGTAGTATTTTTAATGTTAAATTTTTCTTTGTAACGTGGCTTTTCTCAGGACATTAAACAAACCACATTTATTCACACCAGAATTGAGAACATGAACTACAGCTTAAAAATTTCCGACATAAAATTCGAAGCTGGCTTCATAATATCTAATACCTAATTCTTTCCCTTTTATGGAATTTTCTGCTGTACATACTTACACAGCTGCCATCAGAGTTAGTGATGAGTGTAGAAATGTTTCAAAACAATGTGTATAACATGTAACGACACACATTTGTTCTCTTTCGACATTCCTGAAGCTAAGAAGATTGTTGTGTGCATAGTTCCGCTTAGTCAGCGCGTACACAACTTTACCACTAGAGCGCACCCGCTAAGCACAACAGCGCAGGCGCAGCGCTCGTCTGTCTCCGCACTACGAGATGGCGCTGTCTTAGAGACGGACCAAATTCTGCTTCCGCCGATCCGCGTATTAATGTAACGCAGCCAGTGAGATTGCTGCTAACGTAGAACCGTTTCTCCTCGCGGATCTCACTTGCCCGGTGATACCTGAACGCGCGAGGTATTATAATGAGTGTACAGACCTCCGATTAGTCAGTCTGCATTAGTCTGCATTTGTCTGTACCAGTGTCTATAGTCAAGTTTCAGTCTGCGCCGGAGAAGATTACCAAATTCCTGTACATGAAGATAAATGACTAGACACTTTGTCAAGTATCAGAGATATGTGAGAATAAGATTAACGTACCAAGACCAAAGGAACTTCAGATTGTCGACTCTAAATAGCATCCAGAATCAAGTTAAGCAAAATTTATGCTTTTTATTACTTTAATAAATGTGTGTGAAAATTAATCAAGTTCTGTTTAAAGTTGGTCACCGTCAATCTGCTACTCTAAGCGTGCAAGTGGCATTTCTATCATCTGACCTAACGGCAGAAGATAAACACGACACGATAAAACCACGAAACATATTGCTGACACTCGCCTACATCATTAGAGCGACAAGTCAAATAATCTGATGGTGTGTCTACTGAAGGTCTTACAGTACGCACACCATAAAGATAGTGCACTGATTTGATCTACGTGGACCAGATGCACAGTGCCATGTATAAACGCACTCGACCCAATGTGATCGCTCACGGCCTCTATATATCGAGCCCATGCACCGTAGTACACTCTAAGACTTAAAAAAACCGGATACCCACGAATAAATTATCCGAATAGGACGAAATCTGGCAGATGTACATGTACAGTGTCAGAAAAACTGGACGATTTATTAAAAAAAAAGAGGTTCATTAGTTGAGTAAGATAATAACGTGTTGCTCCATCTCTGGACATAATGGAAGAAGTTACATGGACTGGACCTGATTGATAGACGAGTTGGATGTCCCCCTGAGAGATATCGTGTGATATTCTGTCCGATAGCTGCGTTATATTTCCAAAATCCGAGCTGTTTGGAGCGTCCCGCCCTTGATGCTCCAAACGTTCTCAATTGAGAAGAGATGCAGCGATCTTGCTGACCAAGATAGGGTTTGGCAAGCGCGAAGACAATCAGTAGAAACTCTCTCCGTGTGCAGGCGAGCATTATCTTGCTGAAATGTAAGCCCAAGATGACTTACTATGAAGGGCAACTAACGGGCCGTTGCATATTATCGACGTACCCACGATACTGTAAGGGATCCTGCTGGGAAATGAAACGACATCCAGACCATGACTCCCATTTGTCGGACTGTATAGTGGGCGACCGTGAGGTTGGTATTACTTCGCTGTCCAGGCCATATTCAGACATGCTTTCGGCGTGGAATCTCGTTGAGCGGAGCAGAACTGTCTTCAGTGATGAGTCATGCTTCGAAGTGATCCCCAATAATTAGCGAAGACGTTCGGGAGATGCCCATTACAGTGGTGAGATACCAACTGACTGGCGGCCGGCTTATGGTATGGCCTGACAACCAGGAGTCATAGTCTGTGGTGCCATTCGTTTTCGTAGCATGACCCTCTTGATAGTCATCTGCGGCACCCTTAAGGCACAGCGGTAAGTCGACCAGTTTTTACGCCCCGATTTTTAGACCTTGGTGGTAATCAATCCTGGGCGTACAGTTCAGCAAGATAATGCCCGCCCACACATAGAAGGAATTTCTACTGCTTGTGTTCGTGCTTGCCTTATCCTGCCTTGACAAGCACTGTAGCAGGATCTCTCCTGAGTTGAGAACGTTTGAAGCATTATGGGCACGGCCCTCCAACCTGCTCAGAATTTTGACCAGCAAACACGCTTATTGGACAGAATTTGGCACTGTATCCCACAGGAGGTCTCCAACAATTCTATCAATCAATACCAGTCCACATAACTGCTTGCATAAGGACAAGAGGTGGAACAACGCTTTATTCGCTTGCTCAATTTGCGAAGCTCTTTCTCTCGGGCAAGTCATTCAATTCCTCTGAAATTGTAATCACATGTATGTTCGTACATACCTACCGATTTCCGTCCCATTCCGATAATTCTTTCATCATGCGTCACTTTTTCTTTTTATTTTTTTATTTTTTTAGAGTGTGTTTTTCTAATTTCTGAAAGTGTTTCGCTAGGTGGTAGCACTAGACAGATATGGAACATGGACGTCCCAATGTTAAAATCTACGTGTTACTTCAGTGTGAGACATGTGTCCAACCAACCAGGAAAGGCGTATGCGTGAATATGTTACATAGTAAAACACTAATGTACTCACTACTGCTGTCCATAATCAGAATCATATCGATCTATTCGCATTTACGCGCAGTGTATGTAAGGTTAAAACTAGGAGCCCGCACCACAAAAGTTTAAAATAAAAAATATTATGATGTGGACACTCTTGTAGTCGTAAATGACACAGACAAAATTGTTTCTTAAACCCCAATGCTTGCTAGTATCAAAATCTCAGTGGCGTCCTGTCAAACGTGTTGCATTCGGAAAACCACTAAGACTTTTAAAACAGTGGCTAACGGAGTTTTGGAGATTTGAAATGAGTTAGATTGGGAAGAATCCCTATTTCTTCCATGCCGCGTAACATCCTAATGATGCCCAACAAAACGTAAAATACTGTTTTCGAAATATCGAGGTCTCTCTAAGTACAAGGTGACAGAAAAACAATCCAATAAAACTAGAAGTGTCGAAGGAAAGAAATTTCATTCGTAGTACTTGAAACCTTACAACTTTGCCATTTCCGAAACATTGATGGCATTTATCATTTTTTAAAAATTACGTCCTTCAGAGGGTGTCATCCTGTACGAATACATTCGTGAAATCTGCTGTTGAGATTCCTCATTAACCGTTGCAACATCTCAGCTAAGATACTGTGAATAGCATCCCAAATTCTCTGTTCTCACTCAGCCAGGGTTCTTGGTCGAGTCGTGTAGACTTTGCTGTTGAGGTAACCCCACAAGGAAAAAATCACAAACGGATAAATCTGGCGACCTAGGGGGCCAGGGAATGTTACCGAATCTTGAAATCACACGGTTGTCAAACGATTCTCACAAATATGCCACTGACTGCCGTGCAGTGTGTGATGTCGCTCCACCCTACTGAAACAAGGCTTCTTGAACGTTTGGAAAGTTGTTCAATGCAGGTATAACGAAAGTTCGTAACATCTGTATTGACAGTTATTGACACAACGGCAATCCGTTTGTGATATTTTCTTGTGGGGCTACCTCAAGAGCAAAGTCTACACGACTCGACCAAGAACCCTGGATGCTTCCACCATCGGAGGTTCGAATCCTCCCTGGGGCATGAGTGTGTATGTTGTCCTTAGCATAAGTTAGCTTAAGTTAGATTAAGGAAGTGTCTTAGGGACAGATGACCTCAGCAGTCTGGTCCCATAAGACCTTACCACAAATTTCAAACCTTGGATGAGTTAAAACAGAGAATTCGGGATTAAATTCACAGTATCCCAGCTGATATGTTGCAGCGGTTAATGAGGAATCTCAACAGAAGATTTCACGAATGTATTCGTACAGGAGGACGGCATCTAAAGGATGTAATTTTTAAAAAATGATAAATGCCATCAATGATTCGTAAAAGGCAAAGTTCTAAGGTTTCAATTACTATGAATGCAATTTCTTTCCTTCATCGCTTCTAATTTTAATGGGTTGTGGAAATTTTCCCGCTTTTATGTGTCACTCGTTATGTGTGAGAACTGGAGACTGCGAAGCTGTCAAAAAAAGCATTAAAAATGTACAACCTCTGACAAAGTAAACCTTTGACGTATACCTCGAAGCGGCTGAAGACAGACACTTCTTGCGTCCAGTAGTCTGTGTCTGACTACTGAATACTGAATATGTGCTTTTAGCTTGTGCAGTGTTACTAGCAATCAAGTGTCTTTTGTCAACCACCATTTTGGTTTGCATACTATTATTAACTTTAGATTATATGAAACTTTCATTTTACTGATGATCATGAATCTATTATATTTGAATAAAGCATAAAAATATAACTCAGTTGTTACAAACCTTTTGTTAAGCTGCATTTCCCTAAATATTATATTTCATTGTAAAACTAAAATACTGATTTTACACTGACATAATCACAAGTTCTTGTAACACTGCTGTTCATAGCGATGTTAATAAATCTTGTAGCTCACCTTAATGATGTCACGTCTTTTCACTTTTTACATCACCGGTTCAGCAAATTTAAAAGTGTGTAGTAAAATTAAACATAAAAGTCAAATTATGTGTTGCAGGATTTTTAATTAAAAATTGCTCTATAATATTGTTTTTGCAAGTTATTTATCAAACAGTTTATCTAAAATACTGGTTTGCAAGTTATTTATCGACAGGTTTAGCATAGGAATAAATAAATTCTAAATATAGCCCTATGGGTGGCTGAACTACATCTGCACAACAATTTTTCAGGTCTTGAAGATCGAAAAATTTTGAAATAAATTTCACGCTCTACTTATTTGTAAGGTTTTTAATCAGTGAGTGATCAGCTAAAATGTCGATGATTGCATACACGGTTGTTTAAGTTCACCAGTAAATAAAAAAAAGGTGCTGAGCATTGCAAATACCATATTCTTTAAGACTATATTCCAGAATAAATGCTGTGCTCTAAGCAATTGTAGAAGGTTTTGTTTTTGTTAAGCGAGTGGTTAGATAGCGATACCGTTTCACCTTGGAAACAACTAAAAACATACGAGAGAGACAGTGATGAACTTTCGTAATGTGTGGCAGTGCTTGACAAAATGGTACACATATAAGAGGCTTAACACTCCCATGCTCGCTACCAGTCGCTGATCTAAGGTGGAAGGCTCAGAGGAGACGTCAACGGTGTCATGATCTCGCCCTTCCCCCCCCCCCCCTCCAATCCGCCCCCCCCCTCCGCTCCCAGAAAAAAAATGAATTTTAGTAAAAGTGTTTATATTTTTACTTAAATAAATTTCCAAATTTCTGAGCTAGCTTTCAAAGAATAAATGAAGCTCGATATTAGCAGGGAACTGTAGAAATTACGAGCTGTTTTTAATACAGAACACCTCACACTTTGCAGCCCAACTGCGATCAGAGAGCATTCCAGCCTATAAAGGAAACGACCTGACACCAATAGGAAGTAACAGAATAGATATACTTCCCGAATGCAAGCAGAAACTGTTGAAAGAAACAGCATCCATCTAAGTCACACCTTGCAGACTTGCCTTCAAAATCTTAGCAGTAAGTGAAATACTGATAACTGTGACCGCACACTTTAATTCTATGTTTTGTAAATTATGACGTGACGAAATTTGTAAGAGATTGTCGGTACTATACTTCCTAAATCAATTGTATAACATCTAGGTTTCAAATTCTCAGAAGAATCATTCTCAAATGTTGTATTTACATGAATCGTATTTTCTTTGATATTATGTTAAAGTGCTTTACTAAGCATTGAGGGAAACAAATGATTATTAAAACGCTGGTAGAATACTAGTTGCCTTTAGTGTTCTTGTTCCTGTTTTCTTCCCAAAACTCCTTGATCCTCTCATCTGTGACCTTTCGTCATTCTAGAGACCATGCGTTTTTTTAGAGTAAGCATTTCTTTGGTCAGATGTTTTGGAGAAAAGCGTATCTTCTGTCTGTAGGTGGCCTGTGCAGTTGTCACTTACCATTGTCATATTTAGCAATTTTTATATACTGTATTGACCCATCTTCGTAGGCGAGGTGGCTAATGCACGCTTGTGTGAGAGCGCTCGACTCAGAGGAAAGCCGGTTCGGATCATGGTGATGGAGGAAATTTCACTGTCAGTATACAGACTTACAGAGATAGAAATCGTGTTTTTTATTCTCCTCAGTTTTCTGATATTCTTGTTGATATATTATATTGAAATGATTCTGTTAATTGATACAAAGAAAACTGATTTCAGTATCATTTGTTTTCATTTAATTAGTCTTTCCAAAAGATTTTGGAATTTAAAATGAATACAGTTTTATAGAAAAAGAGAAAAATAATGTAAAACTGTAACAAAAATGGCAGAGCCAAACTTAAATTAACAAAAATTGAGTTCTTTACTATCATTCTTCACAAAACAATAGAACTTAAACATTGAACCCTTAAGGAGAAAGAAATAAGTCTGCGCGCATAGTTTGATACTAGACAGCTTGGTTGGTGTCTGATGTTACTTTCATTTGTGCGATGGGTTCTCTATCCTAGAAGTCTATAATCTATTGCTTGAGACTATAGTTTTAACGATATTAATTTTTATTTGGTGTTCAAGTGGTTCTCGTGGTATTTTGTGTACATTATTCACTCTGGAATTAAAATATGCCATCTCTGGATGACACGATTTAAGTGTCTCAGTTGGAAAGCTGACTCACTTAGAATTTTGCTGCCCCAGCAACATATGGTGCTGTCCCGATATGGTTGGTCTTCCTTGGCGTACATATTTGTTTCATTCTTTCAGAATGAAGTCTCTTTCATCAGACCACGGAGTTCCACTCCGTTTTCTAATTTCCCTCTGACCAACTTTCCAAGCAAATATCTTTTGCCTGAATGTTTTTCTATCTGTAACTTCTGCCTTACTTATACCGGCAACTTTAAGAACCTCCCTAATCGCAGCGATCCATTTTATTAGCTCAGGTTTGGCCTTAATTCTGTTTTCGTAGGATTCTACTATTTGTTTTGTCGACGTAGTGGGTGCCATTCTTTTAACGCGCCCATAAAATTTAAGTCTTTCTCTTCTCATGTCACCGTGTATGTCTGTGCATTCTTCTATTTCTTTATTACTTCTCAGCCTGTAAGTTTCTCCATCAGTAATTTTGGGGCCTAATATTTTCCTAGTAATGTTTCTTTCTTTTGTATTTCTTCAACATCCCTCTTTCTGTTTAAAATTACAGTTTCTGCTCCATAAAGACATTCGAATTTTATTACAGTGCTGGAATGCTTACGTTTTCTGAATTTAGAAAGTGATTTTTATTATAAATATTTTGTGTTAATCTGAAAACAGTTGCCATTTTTTGACAGTGATCTTCGTTTGCAGCATTTTCCAGACCATTTTCATGTATGATTTCCCCCAAATATTTAAACTGAGAAACCTTTCTATTTCTCCATATTTTGTGTTCAGCAACTTTGGTGCTTGTTTATTGCATGTCATATATTCCGTTTCTTTGAATGTTATTTGTAGTCCTACTTTTTCTGCAACTTCTTTAAGGATTTCAGTTGGTTTTGAGCTGTCGTAATATCCCTAGTTAAAATTGCCAGATCATTTGCAAAGACGAGGCAATCTACTCTAATATTACTTTCGCCTAACTTGAATGATTGAGCCATATTTTGACTCGACTTTTGCTCTTGCCATTCTGTAATCACCTTTTCCATAACACAGTTAAACAGTAGTGGGAAGAGTCTGTATCCCTATCTAACACCAGTTTTTGTATCAAACGGTTCAGAAATTTCTCCAGTGAGATTAACGTTAGAGCTAATGTCAGTTAACTTTTCCTTAAACAGTGTTAGAGTTTTATTACCTAACCCTTACTCCTTTAAAATTTGGAAAAGATATTTCTCGATCAACTGAGTTGTAGGCCTTTTTAAAATCCACAAATGTACATACAATATTGCTGCTAGAAATCCTTTGTTGCCTGAGGATTAGTTTTAAATGAAGGATTCGTTCTGGACATTACCGGAAATTAGGACAGCCATCGAAATAACTAAGGTCTCAGATGATGTGAACGGAGAGAATGTCTAGTAGCTGTTGATATCCTGCCTGTCAGCAGGCCCCATATCTATTCGCTAGACACCAGTGCAACTGAACGAACAGCCACTACAAATACACTCCAGGAAATTGAAATAAGAACACCGTGAATTCGTTGTCCCAGGAAGGGGAAACTTTATTGACACATTCCTGGGGTCAGATACATCACATGATCACACTGACAGAACCACAGGCACATAGACACAGGCAACAGAGCATGCACAATGTCGGCACTAGTACAGTGTATATCCACCTTTCGCAGCAATGCAGGCTGCTATTCTCCTATGGAGACGATCGTAGAGATGCTGGATGTAGTCCTGTGGAACGGCTTGCCATGCCATTTCCACCTGGCGCCTCAGTTGGACCAGCGTTCGTGCTGGACGTGCAGACCGCGTGACACGACGCTTCATCCAGTCCCAAACATGCTCAATGGGGGACAGATCCGATCTTGCTGGCCAGGGTAGTTGACTTACACCTTCTAGAGCACGTTGGGTGGCACGGGATACATGCGGACGTGCATTGTCCTGTTGGAACAGCAAGTTCCCTTGCCGGTCTAGGAATGCTAGGACGATGGGTTCGATGACGGTTTGGATGTACCGTGCACTATTCAGTGTCCCCTCGACGATCACCAGAGGTGTACGGCCAGTGTAGGAGATCGCTCCCCACACCATGATGCCGGGTGTTGGCCCTGTGTGCCTCGATCCTATGCAGTCCAGATTGTGGCGCTCACCTGCACGGCGCCAAACACGCATACGACCATCATTGGCACCAAGGCAGAAGCGACTCTCATCGCTGAAGACGACACGTCTCCATTCGTCCCTCCATTCACGCCTGTCGCGACACCACTGGAGGCGGGCTGCACGATGTTGGGGCGTGAGCGGAAGACGGCCTAACGGTGTGCGTGACCGTAGCCCAGCTTCATGGAGACTGTTGCGAATGGTCCTCGACTATACCCCAGGAGCAAGAGTGTCCCTAATTTGCTGGGAAGTGGCGGTGCGGTCCCCTACGGCACTGCGTAGGATCCTACGGTCTTGGCGTGCATCCGTGCGTCGCTGCCTTCCGGTCCGGTCCCAGGTCGACGGGCACGTGCACCTTCCGCCGACCACTAGCGACAACATCGATGTACTGTGGAGACCTCACACCCCACGTGTTGAGCAATTCGGCGGTACGTCCACCCGGCCTCCCGCATGCCCACTATACGCCCTCGCTCAAAGTCCGTCAACTGCACATACGGTTCACGTCCACGCTGTCGCGGCATGCTACCAGTGTTAAAGACTGCGATGGAGTTCCGTATGCCACGGCAAACTGGCTGACACTGACGGTGGCGGTGCACAAATGCTGCGCAGCTAGTGCCATTCAACGTCCAACACCGCGGTTCCTGGTGTGTCCGCTGTGCCGTGCGTGTGATCATTGCTTCTACAGCCCTCTCGCAGTGTCCGGAGCAAGTATGGTGGGTCTGACACACCGGTGTCAATGTGTTCTTTTTTCCATTTCCAGGAGTGTATATGGCTCGACATCGGTGCTTGCCTGTGTAGCACTTGCAATAACCTCGTGTAATCACGTTTCCTATGCAGCTTCTGATTCTACAAATCCCAGTTATGCCATACAACAACATGGTCAAGTGTTACATAACAATGAAGTTAAGACGTAATATATAGGGGAATTCACGCCTTTATTGCGCTGAGGAGTACCACGCCAAGTAAGTCGCAACGCCTGCTTTTATTTTATAATCGTTATTCGATGTTGAAACCTTCCCGTCTAATATTGGATGAACGTTTGCTTGCTGACTGAACGCTGCGTCTCTTAAAATCTTTTAACTGCTGCTCTGTCAAGACTACCTGCTGATTATTACGACGAAACATAAAATGTGTTGTCGCCGTGGCCCTCAGTCGTTACCTGAAATTATTAAGACTGATTCTTACCTTTAATTATTTATACTGGATCGCCATCTGACTGCTACAGCAAACTGTGGAATGAATATACTTACTTCTCTTTAACATAATTATAAGCCGCTGGTGGAGTTTCATAATACTTTGTGACTGGAATTCTTTAAGTTGAAGTTAATTTAGATTTGATAAAAGCTGAAGCTCAGTTTAGACTTTTCTTTTAAGATAACAATAAATTCCGTAAAGCATTTACGTGAATGATTTTGGGATAGAAAATTCTTAATGCATTTAATCTGGTAGAAGTTAACTATATTCTGAGAACGATCTTGACAAACAATTACAAGGGGTATAGTTCTTTACAAAAATTCTTAAAAAGTAGCGTTGCGCTACATACCTAATTTTCCATCAAAATTACATAACTATATTCTGTGAACGATCTTGAGAAACAATTACAAGGGGCATAGTTCTTTACAAAAATTCTTAAAAACTAGCATTGCGCTACATATAGCGAGTGGCTGGCGAGCACACCGCTTCTTTCAAAGTGTTAATTCATACCTCGCTTACAGCGACCTCCTCTCATGTCTCGCTAGCTACGACTGCCTCGTCTCACATCTTACTCGCAACTGCTCGCTTCCAACGCTCAATGCTACAAAAGTGCGGTCTCGCCGCCAACAATGGTTTTTGGTGCAGACAATCCCTGCTACCATTACAGACGTATTACTGCGCGCTGTTTCCCGCTCTTTCTCAAAATGTATCTATGCGCGGTTTCCCGCTCTTTCTCAATAATACACAATGCAATTTAATTAACAAAACAATTTAAATAAGAAACAGTTCAGATAATTACATGCTAAAACAGTTTAAATACGCCTATTACATAATTACATATGCCGCTACTCGGCTTTCTTAAAATTTTACTACGTTGTTGAGTCATATGGACTCAACATAAGTATAAAATTTGATTATAGAAAATAGTTTGAACAAAGTGTATACACAAATGCTGTCATACGAAATGATTTGTCTATCTCTAATAAAGAGAATATGTAAATAGAAAGGGTTTTAGTAGGAATTGTACATCAAGTAAAATTTGGTTGCCTTAAATTTAACAACAAGAATAAGAGTAAATGTGAAAATCAATATACAGATCATATGAAGCAATTGAAAGTTTACATTATGAAACATTTAATTCAAATTGGCATCTCTTAGTACCACAATTAAGGAAGGTACAAAAGGAATTGGATAGCATGGTCAAAGCACTGGCAACTGTCTGTGAATGCACTCAAAAGTCTGTTCCTTTCCCTCACATAGCACAACACCAGGTTTCGCCATGTGGTTCCATCATCGCCTTGCTCCATAGTTTTAGTGTACCCAAACACTAAGTACGTCGTCGAATAGCCTGAGTTGCCGCAGCCACATCAGGATTAAGTTCCATCTCCAATGGTCCATTAAGGTTGGTGGTGTGCATCTTGGTATGCAGGCACCAATTGACATACATCGGGCTGTGGTGTGCATCTAGGTATGCAAACACCTCGTCGAGAACATCATTGGTTGAAGTCACGTGTTTCACAATTCACTGATTCTGTGCTCAATAACCATGGTGATGCACAGGAATTAAGGTACGGGTAAAATTGTTTTGGCAATGGGTTCACGGACATTGTTGGTACCATAATTTGACTACCAAATAATTTTCCCTATGACAAAATATGTTGTGTCGTAATTTGTAACAATATGTAGTTTTAATTTAAGAATTCTTCCAGAAAATTATTCCCATATATAAAAGACATAAAAGTTCCTACTTATTCAGTATTTGATAGTATACAGATTTGTTATAGACAAGTACATTATTACTTATTCTGTATTTACGTATCTTAGTTTCTTACATCATTAATTATAAATTTTGTTGACAATGCATTTCTTGACTTACTGTCCTAAAATTTTATCTTCCATTCAGGGGTGTAGTCGTCAGTTATGAGTCGTCAAATGTCAGGTCATAATATACAATAAAATTACTGTCATAAAATTATTTAAAGTATTCTTTTGCAGCTGAAAATTAAGGTAAACATTATTCTGGTTAGACATTGTAATGTGTGGTCCCCATCCATAGTGTTGCAATGTGTCACATGCTAGCAAAATTATTTCTTAACATTATACATTTCTTATATACTAACATAACATACACATTCTTCTTCTGCATCTGTGTCAACTCTCTGCATAACCTGTTATAAACATTCAGCATTAATTAACGTCAGCGCACGGCATGACTTATTATAAAACATTCAGTATTAATTATCGTCAGTGCACGGCATGACTTCAATAAACATCTTCTGGTACTTCTCGTCCGCTCCTGGCATGACCTATAAAACACTTTATCATAATATTAATTGCTGCAAAATCACGTCAGCTCCCGGCATGACCTATAAAATTTCTGTAATGACAATTAGCGTCAGCTATCTGCGTGACCTAAAGATTCACATCCTTATTCTAACTAAAACTACGTTTCATTTTGATGACGTGTGACAACAATGCTGCATTCTGGAATAAAGAGTACATGTTAATGTTACCACTAAAATAATTGATTAATGAACGATCTATATTATCAGTTTAGCTATTGCAAAAATCGGCATTTTCTTAAGTAATTATGTCACGTTATAAAAAAAATTTCTTTCATTTATGAGCTCTCAGTGCACAAATTCATACGTCGTGTCGTTGTCTGCATGTTCTCTTTAAGTTAGGAAATGTTTCTCGTGTTTTTATTTGTCTTGGCTGGCGTAGCATCATTAAGTACTGCTGTGTTCTTTAAGGTACGGTGAAATATTAGCGGCCCACTGCGTGTCGCGGCTTTGTTTGTTACTGAAGCGCGCTGAAACTACCATTGTTGCATACTTACGTGTCACGCCGTCCTTTCGTCAGCTGAAATGCAAAATTTTAAGTCAAGAAATGTTTCACGTTGGATACATGATGATTCCCTAATGATTTCTTCTTACGTAGCGTTTCCACATGCACTACATTAGCGTGTGGAATATTACGAACTCTGTAAGGGCCTGCATACAGAAGTTCGAATTTACGGCATCTGTGCTTACCTTTGTTGGAAAGAAAATGAGTGCGAATCAGTACTTTGTCGCCAATCTCGTACTTCTGTAGTCGACTTACCTGCTTCTGTTGTTTCTTCCGCCGATCTGCAGCTCTTTTAGTGTTTGCTAATGCTGTGTCTATTATTTCACAATGTCGAAGCCTACGCGTCTTAGGAAAAGTAATTAGTTCGGTAATTTTGTTCAGTGGGTCTTTATTTGTCAGTATTACGGTTGGTGATAGCATCGTAGATTCATTGGGTATTGCATTTATCACTTCTTGAAACTGTAAAATATATTTATCCCATGTTGTATGTCTTTTATGACAATAAATTCTGCATAACTTCCCGATCTCTTTCATTATTCTTTCTGATGGGTTGGAAGAACTGTGATATCTTGATATGTAAATAGGTGTTATGTTCTTACTTTCTAACATTTTCTTCCATACGTCTGACCTAAACTGCGGACCGTTATCCGAAATAACCTTCTGTACACGTCCTACTACTGATAGAAAATCTCTTACAAACGCTCTTGATACTGTTCTTGCTGTTGCTTTCCTTAGTGGAGAAAATGTTACAAATTTGGATGTTAGTTCTACAGCTACAAAAATATAACTATAACCATTATTTGTTCTGGGGATTGGACCGAAAAGATCCACTGCTGCCATGTGTCTTAACTTAACCGGTATGATGGGATACAATGGTGGAATGTGTGACACTGTTGATGATTTAGCTTTTTGACATATCTTGCATGATGCTATTACTTTTCTTATGTGTTTTTCCATGTTATTAAAGTGGCAATTTTGTCGCAGAATCAGAAAGCATTTCCTCGCTCCGTAGTGTCCATAACTTAGATGTGTATACCATATCAGTTTATTTACGATCCCTTCCGGAATGCATAAAAGCCAATTATTACCGTCTCGGTATGATCGAATAAAGAGTATATTTTGATGTACAGTGTAATGAAGTCTGACTTTAGCGTTACTTCTGTCTTTCCAAAGCGTTACAATCTCTTTCAGTGTTTCATCTTTCTGCTGTTCTCTCTCTATATCCTGTAATGCTGCTGATATAAAGTTTTCGAAAGCTACTTGTTTAATATACATAATACTATGGTTGTTGCAGCAAAAGGTATTTTCTTTCTCCATGCGTTTATTGTGAATGGACCTCGACAATGCGTCGGCAACAGTATTCTGCGTGCCTGGAATGTGTATAATGGTAAAATCAAACTCTTGTAAGTATAATTTCCAGCAGCTTAATCTATCGTGCGTAAGTTTTGCTGACAATAAAAACTGGATTGCTCGGTGATCGGTATATATTGTTGTATGTCGGCCATATAGAAAATGACGGAATCGCTTAAAAGCGTAAATTACACATAGTGTCTCTAATTCTGTTACAGAATAATTGCGCTCTGCTGGAGAAAGTATCCTGCTTGCAAAAGCAATGTGTTTCACGACTGTCTTATCTTCTTCCTTTATTTCTTGGAAAATATGTACTCCTAGTGCTGTGGTTGAACTATCTGTTGCAACGGAAAAGTTTTGTGTTGGGTCAGGGTGTGATAACAAAGGTGCTTTTAATAATGCTTCTTTCAAGTTCTCGAATTCAGCTTCAACGTCTTCATTCCATGACCAAAGTGTGTTTTTACTTGTAAGCTGGTATAGCAAGGGCGTGTCTAATGCTTTGTAGTGGATAAATTTTCTAAAATAATTGATAAGACCTAAAAAGCTCCGAAGTTCCTTTTTGTTTGTTGGCACGTCGATGTCTTTCAGTGCTTGCAATTTGTCAGGGTCTGGTGCGATACCTGTTTGTGAGATAATGTGCCCTAGAAATTTTATTGACGCTTTACCAAATTCAGATTTACGCAAGTTTATAGTTATACCATTCTGCTCGAATGTATTCAGTAATTGTTGAAGAGTATGATTGTGTTGTTCCCAGTTTTCTGCTGCAATTAAAATGTCATCGACATATGTAGTAATTTTGTTTTTCAGATCTTGTGGTAGAATAGTATTCATGCCTCGTATAAAGGCGGCAGACGAAATCGTTAGTCCAAACGGAAGTTTACAAAATTGATAGCATTCCCCAAAGCAAAGGAATGCCGTATATTTTCGGCAATTTGGGTGTAGTTGGATTTGCCAAAACCCTGATTTGAGGTCGAGTGTAGTATAAATGGAGGTGCCATGAAATTTTTGCAGTAACTCTTCTAACGTCTGTGATCGGTCGGTTTCTGTAATGATTATTTTATTAACTTGACGTGAATCTAAAACTAAACGTAGTGATCCATCCTTCTATTCAACAATGTGTAGTGGATTTATATATTGGCTGGCTGCTGGTTCTATTATTCCTTGATCGATCATTGCTCGTAATTCTTTCTTAACTGCTTCTGTGTGTATGTGTGGGATTGGATAATGCTTTGCTTTGAAAGTCTCGTGTGGTTTCACCTGAAATTCGTACATAAATCCTGTCATTGTTCCTGGAACATTGGCAAAAACTGCTTTGTGTTGTACCAGAATATTTTCAAGTTCTGTGCGTTCTGCGTCGCATTTTGCTACACTATTGTCTACCTTGCGTGTAATTGTCTCGAACATATTGTACTCCTGTTCCTCTACCAAGTCATTATTAAGTGTGTTCGTGTATAGTGCGATATAACAATCGTTATCTTGAGAATCAGTAATAATCTCGATCCTGTGCATATTTTGTTCTTCGGAGGATACTGTGTTTTGAAATCTTACGATCACTTCCCTGTTTTCCTTTTGTAGTGTGAGGTATGACGATTTGAAGTCAATCTTCGCATCGTACTGAACAAGAAAATTTATTCCTAATATCATGTCTGTTGTTAAATTCGGAACTATCCAACAATCACTGTGGAACGTTTCCCCTGCAAAAACAAATGTTAATTGTGTCTGTCTTTTAACTTCAATGCCTTTTCCTGCAAAAGCTCCCTTGACCTTCGTTCTGTTTAAAGGAAATACTGGGTAATCATTATTGCTATTGCATCTGTTAAATGTGTCTTCGTTAATTACGCACATAGGTGAACCTGAATCAATTATCGCTAAAATATTGTGCGACTGTAAATTTATCTCTATTATTGGGTGATATATTGTTTTCTGTAGGCTTGGTTTTTCCTGTAACAATGCGTCCCTCACGTCGTCAAATGTAATGGCATTTTCGGTCGTTATGTTTTCTCTGTGTGATTTCGTAGTATCGACATTAAGAGATTCATTGCAGGTTTCCTCTAGTCATAATTCTTCCGATATGTGATTTTCAGCTTGGGAGTTTGGTATGTGTTCTATCAACTGTACAGTTCTGCCGTTTTGATTATTAGCAGTGTCTGGTGGATGAAATCTGGTGTCTGGTACATTCATACGGTAACGCAGCTGTTGGGCCCTGTTGTAGTTTCCGTTAAAATTGTCATTGTGGAACGTCCTCGGCGGTCTGTGTTCGTTTTCTTTTCTCCTGTCGTTATAACTGTGACTGTACGGCAGCCCACCTGCACCCCGTAGAAACGTTTGTTTTTGTTCATTTTGCGGTCGACCCGCGTAATGGCCTTCCCCGGTCGCATTATCTGAGCGATGATTCATATGGAAATTTGACCTATTCGGTTGCGTGTTAAGTCTCGGATTCTGTTGCTGTCCTGAATATAAATTTACCGTGTCAGTATAATGTTTTTCATTACTCCTGTTTTCGTTGTCATTTTCGCTGCGAAAGCGTTTACTCGGATTGTTATTACCAAATCGTGTTTGTTCAAAAGTAGCTGAGTTTGTTTGTTTTCCGTTCTGTCGTGAAAAATTTTTGTTAACAAATGCATAGTCTGCCTGGTGTGCTTCTAATAGTTGTAAGATGTCTCTAAAAGCGGATACATTGTCCTTTTGTTGCCCTGTCAGTAATGACACTTTCAAAGCTCTGGGCAGTTTTGAAATGCAAAGCTGTATTAATGCCGATTGACTGTATGGCTCGTTGAGGTACTGGTTCTGTTCCACCATGTACTCGAAAAATTGTGTGATTGTTGGAAAGGTAGAATTTTCAAAGTTTGGCAAACTAAGTAGCCGATCTTTGATGCTGTTTTGTGTAGTGTCAGACCAATATGCTGATAAAAATGCTTCCTCAAATGCTTCTACGGAAAAACATTGTCTAGCAATTGGTCGCATTCGTCGTGCTGGTTCTCCTTCAAGAAAACTGACAATAAATTCTAACTTATGTTGTACTGGCCATGATGGTGGAAGTGCTCCCCTGAACTGTTGGATAAAATCCAACGGATGTATTTGCGCCCTGTCGTTTTTAAATGTTTTAAACTTTCTAACTGAAAGAAAATGTTTGTGATCAAAACTGTCATGTCTGTGTGTGTAAGTGTTGTCGTATTGTCTTGAATATGGATTCGGGTGTCTTTCTTCCTGGGTAAAATCTCTTACTCTCTGAAGTCTACCAACATTATATGTATTATGGATCTGAGGCATTTCGTAACGGTGTGTGTTCTGTTGAAAATGATTATGTGCGGCGGTTTCTTGTGCGTCCGCTATCTCTTGCTGTAGAGAATTTATTTGCTGATGCAATGAATCATTACGCGATTTTAGATCTGTGATAGTTTGTTGTATATTTGTCAATGGCGTGTTATTACTATTAGAGTTCTGTTGCACTGGGACTGGTGCAGTGTCGTCTGATCTCTCGTCATTGTTAGTATCTAAAAGATCTATTCTTGTATTGAGTTCATTGATCTTTTCTGTCAGTTCGTTTCGTAATTTACGGTTGCTTTTGGTGACTTTCTTAAAATCTGCCTTTAAATTTTCTGTGTCATGGTTAATTTCTATGTGTTCTATTTTGTCAGTTAGTGTCTGAACGTCCTCTGTTAATTTATCTTTAACATTCTGGATTTCAGTGTCTGTAGAAGTTTTCACATCGATTGTCTGTGTTTGGATTTCTGTAAGCCTGTCTTGTATTTGATTATTTGTTTCTTTGACCGTTTCGATTTCTTCCGAGATCGACTGTATGTGATTGTCTACATATGTTTTGCCCTGGGCAAACACTTTCTTTTTGTCGTCCTGACGCTGTTTAGTGATTGTTTGTAGTAATTCTTTTCGTTCTTTATCCTGCGATCGCACCAGTTTACGGTGACGTATCAAATAGTTTTCTGTGTGATTGTTAAAACGTTCATCAATCTGAGCGTTTTGTTTAGCAAAGTTTTCTGTCATTGTTTCCCGTATACTAACTGCAAATGTTGCTTGGTTATCGGATATTTCTTGAATTTTGTCGCGTAATTCTTGTGTTGATTGTGAACATTTTTCAGCGACTGTTTGAATTTCTACTTTGATTTCGTGTTTTAGATTTTGGTACATGTTGTCTAATTTCTGATCTGTGTGTGCGTGTTCTGCCTTAATTTCGTTTTTTAGATCTTGTGACCTTTTTTCTAATTCTTGTGACCCTCTATTAAAGTTTTGATTCATGTCTTGTCTCATTTGTAGCAAAAATGCCATTATTGGATCCGTTTCGGATTGACTTCTGTGTGTATTTGTATTCGTTGTTAAAGGCTGTAGATCTGTGTTCATTTGAACATCCTCAGATGATTGTGACTGCGTCACGTTTTCCGTAATTTCGGAATTTTGGTCATGAGAACTGTTGGATCTGCTACGCAGGTTGTGTAGCTGTGTACCGTTTGAATCTAAATCAGTGCTTAATGGAGTCTCTCTGTCTGACTGCATTGTAGTGGTTTCGTTACCGAAACTGTTATGTCTACTATGCGGAATTTGTGACTGTGTACCGTCTGTTGCATTTAATGCCAAATTATTTTGCACTACCGTTTCATTGTCTGTGGGCATTTCTGAAGTTACTTGTTCGTTAAACGCTTCCATATTGTTACAGTTATTAAATGTCTGTTCACCTAACGTTTCAGAATCAGGGTTTTCACACGTATTATTACTGCCTATTCCAGAAAAGAATCTCTCGTCAGTATTTTGTACAGTTTTATCAGTTTGAGAACGAGTAATTATTCTGCGGGACATTGTCTATAATCATCACACGCAACAAAATATATCACTGTTCAAAGCGGATTCAACACTGAACAAACACTTTTCAACGCCGAATCAATAAAGCAAACAGAATTGCCGATGACCTGTGAATAAAAGTTATACACTTTAGTATATGCGTTGCGCCACTTAACAGTAACTTATTCACACTATTATCAAAGTCAGTATATTCATATCCACAGTAGATTCACTAAAATGTCGTACTGAATGGATATCGCCAAGTGAAACCTTCCGTCTAATATTGGATGAACGTTTGCTTGCTGACTGAACGCTGCGTCTCTTAAAATCTTTTAACTGCTGCTCTGTCAAGACTACCTGCTGATTATTACGACGAAACATAAAATGTGTTGTCGCCGTGGCCCTCAGTCGTTACCTGAAATTATTAAGACTGATTCTTACCTTTAATTATTTATACTGGATCGCCATCTGACTGCTACAGCAAACTGTGGAATGAATATACTTACTTCTCTTTAACATAATTATAAGCTGCTGGTGGAGTTTCATAATACTTTGTGACTGGAATTCTTTAAGTTGAAGTTAATTTAGATTTGATAAAAGCTGAAGCTCAGTATAGACTTTTCTTTTAAGATAACAATAAATTCCGTAAAGCATTTACGTGAATGATTTTGGGATAGAAAATTCTTAATGCATTTAATCTGGTAGAAGTTAACTATATTCTGAGAACGATCTTGACAAACAATTACAAGGGGTATAGTTCTTTACAAAAATTCTTAAAAAGTAGCGTTGCGCTACATACCTAATTTTCCATCAAAATTACATAACTATATTCTGAGAACGATCTTGACAAACAATTACAAGGGGCATAGTTCTTTACAAAAATTCTTAAAAACTAGCATTGCGCTACATATAGCGAGTGGCTGGCGAGCACACCGCTTCTTTCAAAGTGTTAATTCATACCTCGCTTACAGCGACCTCCTCTCATGTCTCGCTAGCTACGACTGCCTCGTCTCACATCTTACTCGCAACTGCTCGCTTCCAACGCTCAATGCTACAAAAGTGCGGTCTCGCCGCCAACAATGGTTTTTGGTGCAGACAATCCCTGCTACCATTACAGATGTATTACTGCGCGTTGTTTCCCGCTCTTTCTCAAAATGTATCTATGCGCGGTTTCCCGCTCTTTCTCAATAATACACAATGCAATTTAATTAACAAAACAATTTAAATAAGAAACAGTTCAGATAATTACATGCTAAAACAGTTTAAATACGCCTATTACATAATTACAATTTTACACAATGATACGGTGTAATACTCTAATTGTATTAAAGTTGACTCTGGTCGCGAAGCGAGCGCGCGCGTACACACGCACACGCACACACACACACACACACACACACACACACACACACACACACAATCGCGCGCGCGCGCGCGCGCGCCCGCGCACACACATACATACACGCTAAAAGCAACGGTCGCTCTTTAGCTGCAGGCGACCACTCGCAGCTTACTGGCTGCGACAAGAGACGGTCGTAATAGCAATAGACGGGTGTATCAGACTTATTGAAAGGAACCATTTTCCATCATAGCTGTCACCTAGTCAGCACACCGCACCTGGTACACGGGGCGCTCGGGGACCACAGCACAGCTACGATACCTGAGGTTGGGCTTATAACACTCCGAAACCAGTCGTGTGAAAATAAAGTAATTTACAACTGAAGCGGTATTTTCAACCTCTGCTTTTCTTTAAGTAATATAATTCCGTTTCCCAACTAGTGTAAAATCAGTGTGAGATACAGAAACTAGAAAATTATTCAATTTTTTATACGAAATACATGAAACTGAGTACGTACTTCACATTTCCAGAAAAGCACTATCATGAGACTGTTCGAGAATATAAATGTAATGTAAACTATAAACTGAAGTAAGGTGCGTAAGAATAGAAACAAATCAATAAATACAGCTTCAGAGAACATAAAAATACATTGAAGGAAGTCTGACTCTTCACTTGGAAATGCAATGAAAAATGAAGGTAAGCCAGGAAACATTGGTGTCATTTGTGGATTTATAGAGTTTCGATTACATAAAAGAAGTGTTATAATTCGGAAACGAATAAGGCTGTGATAAGAAAAGATGACTATTTCGAAATATCTACAAATGTGGGAATATGAAAAATGGAAATACATGAAGGAAATAGTTAGGTTGAAAACAGTGTGGAGCTACAGCTCATCATAAGTTTAGTTAAGGCAAATCGAAGAACTAATGAAAAAAATTAAAGAAATATTCAGAATAGAATAGAAGGGGAAGAGGTGCAGATAATATTAAGTGCTACTGCTGATACTGACTTCGTGGTAGAAAGAGAATGAGATGTTATAGGAAATGGTGTGGTGGTAAGAACTGGTAGCTAAAAAGGCGTGATGAAGGGTAAACAGGACACAGTTAAAAATAAGATCGTGTAACAAGAACAATGTTAAGAGTAATAATACAGAAGCTACACGGAGATCATACTTCCCACGCGCCATCTGCATATGGAACAGGGAAGGGGGTAACCATTAGTGGCCCCAGCGGTACGCCATGCCACACACCGTCAGCTGGCTTTCGCAGAATTGATGTCGATGTTGATGAAATACTTAGGAAATAGACGAAGAAAGAATTCAGTCGAAAAATCTTTATCGGAAGAAGGAATCTTTTGGTGAAATGTGTCATTCTCGACCAATGTTGATCTACTTCTGGGCGGAGCTCAAGAAACGAAAAGCTATAGCACGTAAGAGATTGAAACACACTATACGGAAATAATGTACCCTGGAAAATACACTTCCAAGTAAGAGTCTAGTGATCTGGATTGTGAATCACATGTAGAAAACATTCACAAATAGAAAATGTGTTTTCTTTAATGACGTTTTCGTATTTACGACTAGGAACCACGTTGATGAAACTAATAAGAAAAACGTTTCACAACCGTAGTTAGAGAACAAATATCCGAGGTATTTAGTGCAAAAGGAAGGGTCAGTTTGTTGAGCGAGTAAGTGGAAATAAACTGTTCGAAAGTTATTTGTTGCCATGGAAGACTGCCAAAAGTTTATTGCGATTCACGGAGGTGCAACCATTCCCCGACACACTTTACAAGAGAGGTGCTCATTTTAGATTTGGAAAAAAAAAATTATTGATTGGAAAGGAACTCAAGTACGTAAAAATAAAGAAAGTAGAGGAAGAGATGAATTGAAGACGAAGGAAAAAATAAAAAAATAATGCCTGTCGAACATGTTTCTCAAATTTGCAGAAGAAACTAATTCTTTACAAAAACCGTTATTTTACTTGCCCCAATCCCTACCTATTCACTAGAGCAGGCGGGCTATTGCCGGACTTTGTATTATGAGCCAAACAGCCCAGAGGGCTGAGAGTATGGCAGGGATATTCCCAGTTAGAAGGGTATTTCGAACTTTGGACTCGCATAGTAACCAAGGAGAACCTCCCGAAAACCTTGGACGTATATCAAAAAAGTTTTGCATCACCCCGGTTCCCAGAACTCCTGAATATGTGGATGACTGTGGATATTGTATCACAGACACAGTCCCTTTGACTGTTCAGAGATGTCACTAAATCTGCCCAAAGAGGTAAACAGCCATGCATGAGCAGCGCCTTCTAGACGGAGGGGGTCAGACAGCCTATCAGTTCCAGTCATTCCTCCAAGAAGAAGGTACACGGCTTGTGTTGTCTGTTCAACCATGCCTAGACGGTCAATACCGCGGTTCGATCGCATTGCTGCTTTGTGCCAGGAAGAGCTCTGAACAAGGGAAGTGTTCAGGAGTATAAGAGTGAATCAAAGCGGTGATGTTCGGACATGGACGAGGTACAGAAAGACAGGAACTGTCGATGACTTGTCTATCTCAGGCCGCCCAAGAGCTACAAATGCACTGGATGACCACTACCTACTGATTATGGCTCGGAGAAACCCTGACAGCAACGTCACCATGTTGAATAATTCTTTTCGTGCAGCCACAGGACGTCGTGTTACGACTCAAACTGTGCGCAATAGGCTGCATGATGCGCAACTTCACTCCCGACGTCCATTGTGAGGTGTATCTTCGCAGCTACGACACCATGCTGCGCGGTACATATGGGCCCAACAACATGCCGAATGGACAGTTCAGGATTGGCATCACGTTCTCTTCACCGATGAGTGTCGTATATGCCTTCAACCAATGATCGTAGACGTGCTTGGAGGCAACCCGGTCAGGCTGAACACCTTAGACACACTGTCTAGCGAGTGCAGCAAGATGGAGTTTCCTTGCTGTTTTGGGATGGCGTTATGTGGGGCCTACGGACGCCGCTGGTGGTCATAGAAGGCGACGTATCGGCTGTACGATACGTGCGTGCCATCCTCCGACCGACAGTGCAACTATATCGGCAGCACATTGGCGAGGAATTCGTCTTCATGGACGATAATTCGCGCCCCCATCGTGCACATCTTCTGAATGACTTCCTTCAGGATAACGACATCGCTCGACTAGAGTGGCCAGCATTTTTTTGAGACATGAACCCTGTCGAACATACCTGGGATAGATTGAAAAGGGCTGTTGTTGGGTGATGTGACCCACCAAGCCGGCCGGAGTGGCCGAGAGGTTCTAGGCACTTCAGTCTGGAACCCCGCGACCGATACGGTAGCAGGTTCGAATCCTTCCTCGGGCATGGATGTGTGTGATGTCCTTAGGCTGGTTAGGTTTAAGTAGTTCTAGGGGACTGATGATCTCAGATGTTAAGTCCCATAGGGCTCAGGTCCATTTGAACCTTTTTTGGACCCACCAACCACTCTGAGGGATCTACGCCGAATCACCGTTGAGAAGTGGGACAATTTGGACTAATAATGTCTTGATGAACGTGTGGATAGTATGTTACGAGAATACAGGCGTGTATCAATGCAAGAGGACGTGCTACTGGGTATTAGAGCTAGCTGTGTGTACACCAGTCTGGACCACCATCTCTGAAGGACTCGCTTTATGGTGGTTCTACATCCAATGTGTGGTTTTCATGAGCAATAAAAAGGGTGGAAATGATGCTTATGTTGATCTCTATTCCAATTTTCTGTACAGGTTCGGGAACTCTTGGAACCGAGGTGATGCAAAACTTTTGTTGATGTGTGTATATTAATTTCTTGAAACAATAATCGAGTGTGTGAAAGAGTGTCTTAGAAGGATTGTATAGGGATGTCTTATGAAGACCTCTCCAAGTACAGCGGGAGTTCGGAGTAACAACCCTTTGAAGAGGCAGGGGCTTTCGGCAGATACATTGTGAACTGGTAGTGTGATAGATCAGTCCAAGTGGGGGATATTTGCTATGGAATTGGCAGTTTTGGCATTTGCCTTAAAAAGAATGGAAATCTCCCGACAGCCTTGGTCAAAATCTCGAGAGAGGCACTAGTTTTAATTTAATACTGGGACAACATATCCCACTTGTAAAACTAAAATGAAAAGAATTAAAAGAGCAGAGCATGTAAAAGTGCATTTGTTTCTGTGCATACTGAGTGAGATCGGTGACTTGCTCGACATATGCGTAGTGTTTGTGTGGTGATCGTGTGAAGTCGACAATCGTACTTGCGTTTAACAAACGACTGTAAGACGGCGAAGAGTGAATGTAACATGGCTGTAGTACCGTCAGCCGTTACTCCCCTGTCGGATCCCTTATATCCGACGAAAGCGAAAGGCACTCGGGTAGCAGGGACGTTCCCGAGCGATCTCGCAGCCTGAGCTACTTTAGCATTACAAAGGGCAGCCGTCGTTTATCAGCCGCGCGCCGCCGGGGCTAATGGCCGACATCCTTTTGTCCGGAGTCTCGTGTTCGATGGACGGGCTCACGCTGTTTTGTTTCTCTTTTTGCCACTCCCTCGTTGCCGCTTTCTCCGTCAGACGCGGCTGAATGAGCACCGGTACGCTCGCTTCTTGGCATGAACGCCACGGAATTCCTCAGTAACTGAGAAGGAAGCGGAGAAGCAAAGAGATCTTTCAGAGCTCGTCTGGGCCACGCGGGGAGTGTCTTGCGACGTCTCAGCCGCCTCCACCGAGGAGAAAATGTTGTCTCGCCTTTGGCGAGTAACTTCAGATGAACGCGAGTGGTTGCGTAATAGTGGAGTATCAAATATCTGACCTCAAAGCACAGAACGAAAACAAAAATGTACTGGATATTTCAAAAACTGAATTCAGGAACGTCATACATCCTTCAAAACTGTAACATGAGTGCAGTTAAACTTTTAAAAGCATTCTTGCAGATGTGGTTCATCTATGCAACTAAAGAAAAGCTCTTCCTTTTGTACCATACGCTTTTCGTTATCTTCAGTCGCCGAATTTACTTATTACATAACATATTTTTTACAGATATGTTTCTATACTACAGTCTTTTCTTATCTGTTATTGATAGATAAGATACGACTTTTTAGATCAAAGGTATATTATTGTTTGCTTCTGCTTAGGGTTTTGTCATCTTATTGTTCCCTATGTGTAGTCCTACAATTGTAGTTGCTCACCTTGTATGCAAAGAATCTCCGAAATCTGTGTTCTAGAGCATCTTTCACTTGGACGCTTCACTTTCGATGTGTGTGTTTAGTGCATAATAGTGTTACCAACTGTTGCTGTGTGTTTTCAGTCGTATTAGGTTTGTGCTGTGGTCTCTGTATGCAGCTCTATAATTTGTTGTTTATTACGTGAGTGTGTGTGTTGTTGTGTGGGGTGAGGGCCTGCTCTGAGAAAATGGGAGAAATTTTAATCGAAAGAATCACAAATAATATTTTTTTATAATATTAGGTGTCTTAGGCAGGACTATTAAGTGAGTTGTCATTTACTCTGGTTATGTTCTAAATCTCGATTTGTTATTGTGTTCTTAGATGACATCATCGAAGAGTTATTATTTATGTTGGTTTTGCCATTTATTATTTTCTTTTCCATTGCAAAGTCTCTCTGTGTGGAAAAGATTTCCTGGACCATATAATTTTCTGTTCTAATTGTTTGTTCTAACAATTTACATTTCCTGTTCCATGTTAGGTGGTCATACCCATGCATTTTTAGGTGTTCAGAAAAGTTAGAATGGCTATTTTCATACTTATAGCTTCTTATAAGCTCTGAATATATAGTTTTGAAATATACTTATGCAGAAACAACTGAACGTGGGAATGGAAGACGGCTCAAATCGTTCGATATAGGAAAGCTGCAGAACCTAATTTTCTAGGATAAGTTTACGCGAAACGCTGGAATAACGGAGTGTGCCACGTGACTAAAAAAAAACAAACCGTATGTCTTTCCAATCTTTAAGCATGTTTACAATATCGATTCGCAGAACTATAAAAGTCAGTAAACTGATAATATACAGTATAATGCACAGACGATAAGCACAAACCAAAGAGTTTATACTGCTAAACAAAGAACGTTTTTCCCCATGATATTTAATTTATTTTGTTGTTGTTAACTAAACTAGACTAAAATGGCTTTCTATGGTAGAATTGCCAAAATTCGTACCCTTAAAGCGTTCTGCCTTTAGTCTAAAGTCGGATAAGGAGTAATACTGCGAAAAATTTCATAAAATAATCTTGAAATGTAAACCGATTTTATAATAATTATGTCATAAGAAACGAAAGCAAAACAGTTATAAATAAGTAGTCCTTATTTTGCCCCGAAAGTTCTTTGAAAGGAAAAAAAAAAACATAACAGTATTTTGCATCTAGAAACAAAGGTTCATACAAATACATCATCTTAGGAACTTCAAAGACAGAGAAAAACACTGGAAAATTATAACCTAAGTCACTGACCCATACAAAAAGATTTCATGACATCAGTTAAAACAGCGAGAACAGTGCAACAATACATCTGTTTTGGTATCTGTCGAGCTTGGTTTACCGCACATATGAGTTTACATCCTCATCAAAATCCTTATCATATGTTGGCACTCAGGGAACATTAATTTCCTCGATGGATCTGTTTCCAGGTTGTTCTTCTTTGAAGATGTTCTTTAAAGAGGTTTTGATGTTTTAGGTTGAGGAGCACTTCTTTCATTTCCAGATGTGGTTTTTCCTATCTGAAACTCCTGTTTTGCTCCTGACTTCGTAGTCTTCACCTTTCATAATGTGGACAGATTCGCCCAACAAGTTTGCCATCTGCCTCCAAAACCTTAATTTTGTGTGGACAGGCAATAACAAGAAATGTTGAGCCCCGTCTTTTGCTGGTTGTTGGGGTAATTACTGGAATGTTCATGATATCGTTTGGGCTAACAACTTCGATAGGGCCTATCATTTCAATGGCTCAGAGGACTCGCTGGGAGCAGGGATTTCCGGCCTAGAAGTGTCACTAGGTCTATTTGCTTGGCAGAGACTTCCCTCTCTTGTGAAGACTCTTCCACAATGATTTGATTCTGAGTTTCTGCTGAAGACTCCAGTATCCGGAATTGAAGGAGCTACTCTAGTTTTGCAAAAACCACCGTTTGCATTTTGTACCGTTGCTGCACGCCTGTAGGCTTCTGCGAAAAGAGAAGCTACTTGGATCACTCGATTTGGATGATCTGCAAGCCAGTTTTCAATTGCAGACGCGTAGTAAACGTCGAACGACTAAAACTTGTTAATCGAGTAGGGTGGAAGACGAACTATGGAAATTCCATTTGCACGAGCCCTACTGATGATATCTTTGTTACGAGTATTTCAAGAGGATCCATCCATAATTAACACAACTGGCTAGTCTTCTGTAGACTTTGTGATGTTAATAAAGTGATCAAGCCGTTTGGTAAAAAGAGGACAAGTGACCCATCCAAACTATGACCAGAAACCAATTGAACCAGGAGCTGTACAATCAAATAGATTATGCTGCCACTTTTCTTGAGGGAAGATTAGCACTGGTGGAACATCCTGCCCACCTGCTGACATGCAAGTAATTGCAATGACTGTTACTCTAGGTTCTGCAGAACAAGCTTTTGAACTCGCTTTTTGGCCTTGGCTACAATTACTCTTCTAAACTTATGCTGGAAACCAAAAACTCCAATCTCGTGAACGTTGAATATTCTCATTGCGCCAGGATTAATCTTACCAAGTTCTACATTTAGAATGGAGGAAAACGCTTCCAAATTTTCGTTTGTAAACGCCTTGAATTCGAACCATAGGTATGCGTTCTGGCTTTCTCATACGATTATCAAGATGCCTTTTTAGGAACAATTTTTTCCACTTTCCGCCAGCCTATTGTGTTGCTCTGCAAAACGGATTTCGCAAATTGTTTAGCACAACTAAATGGAAAGCCATCATTATCAACTCTCCAGCAGTAAGACCATGAATCTGTTTTTCCGTTACTAAACAATATTCTACAAGCAACTCCTCGAGTTGATGTGTCGATATTGGTGGCCATCCAATAATTTTTTTCCCACCATTTCTTCGAGAAAATGAGAAAATATGGCATAGTGTTACAGTGTTCCTATTGCCATACTCAGGATTTTTTATGCAGTTTTGTAGACCATCTTTTTTGCTGTTACGACACTTACTGTTTGAACCATTGTTCAGGTTTCCAATCTCTGCGTTTTTCCATCTAAAACATGCACAAAAATGGATAAATGAGATCGGTTACAACTAGGCCCCAAACGTTTATAAAACGAAAGCTGTTCCAAATTTCCTCTCCAGGGCGAAATTAGGATCACCAAAGCGGACGATATTAAGTTAAACGTTTCTTTTAAAGATTGTTGCCGATTTAAAAAAAACCATAAGGAATACAATAATGCCACCAGATAATGTCTAAAACAGAAAACACACTATCCACAGGCAGTAATACATTACAAAATTACCTACCTTAATGCTGAAATATAATTATTTCAGACACTTATAATACTGCGTCGAACTGCATATTTCAAAACAAAATCACCTCTTTGACAAAGATGTCAGTAGATGTCAGCGATATTGCTCCCAACTGACTAATTCTATATGTGTTAATAGACTCCTGGAAATTGAAATAAGAACACCGTGAATTCATTGCCCCAGGAAGGGGAAACTTTGTTGACACATTCCTGGGGTCAGATACATCTCATGATCACACTGACAGAACCACAGGCACATAGACACAGGCAACAGAGCATGCACAATGTCGGCACTAGTACAGTGTATATCCACCTTTCGCAGCAATGCAGGCTGCTATTCTCCCATGGAGACGATCGTAGAGATGGTAGATGTAGTCCTGTGGAACGGCTTGCCATGCCATTTCCACCTGGCGCCTCAGTTGGACCAGCGTTCGTGCTGGACGTGCAGACCGCGTGAGACGACGCTCCATCCACTCCCAAACATGCTCAATGGGGGACAGATCCGGAGATCTTGCTGGCCAGGGTAATTGACTTACACCTTCTAGAGCACGTTGGGTGGCACGGGATACATGCGGACGTGCATTGTCCTGTTGGAACAGCAAGTTCCCTTGCCGGTCTAGGAATGGTAGAACGATGTGTTCGATGACGGTTTGGATGTACCGTGCACTATTCAGTGTCCCCTCGACGATCACCAGAGGTGTACGGTCAGTGTAGGAGATCGCTCCCCACACCATGATGCCGGGTGTTGGCCCTGTGTGCCTCGGTCGTATGCAGTCCTGATTGTGGCGCTCACCTGCACGGCGCCAAACACGCATACGACCATCATTGGCACCAAGGCAGAAGCGACTCTCATCGCTGAAGACGACACGTCTCCATTCGTCCCTCCATTCACGCTTGTCGCGACACCACTGGAGGCGGGCTGCACGATGTTGGGGCGTGAGCGGAAGACGGCCTAACGGTGTGCGGGACCGTAGCCCAGCTTCATGGAGACGGTTGGGAATGGTCCTCGCCGATACCCCAGGAGCAACAGTGTCCCTAATTCGCTGGAAAGTGGCGGTGCGGTCCCCTACGGCACTGCGTAGGATCCTACGGTCTTGGCGTGCATCCGTGCGTCGCTGCGGTCCGGTCCCAGGTCGACGGGCACGTGCACCTTCCGCCGACCACTGGCGACAACATCGATGTACTGTGGAGACCTCACACCCCACGTGTTGAGCAATTCGGCGGTACGTCCACCCGGCCTCCCGCATGCCCACTATACGCCCTCGCTCAAAGTCCGTCAACTGCACATACGGTTCACGTCCACGCTGTCGCGGCATGCTACCAGTGATAAAGACTGCGATGGAGCTCCGTATGCCACGGCAAACTGGCTGACACTGACGGCGGCGGTGCACAAATGCTGCGCAGCTAGCGCCATTCGACGGCCAACACCGCGGTTCCTGGTGTGTCCGCTGTGCCGTGCGTGTGATCATTGCTTCTACAGCCCTCTCGCAGTGTCCGGAGCAAGTATGGTGGGTCTGACACACCGGTGTCAATGTGTTCTTTTTTCCATTTCCAGGAGTGTATTTCCTACAGTCACCAACAGATTGCAGGAGTTCACTGGTGAGAAAATTCAGGGGACCAAAATAGATGCAGGGACGAATTATGGTGCCTTTCCCGTGTTCTTAAATTTTCTTGTTTGCCTATGTTGCAATTCTCAAAAACGTAAGTGCGTAATTACGAAAACGCTCTCTGATAAGAAGTGTCGTGAAACTGAAACTTTCAAATTGTATTTTAATTTACTTTTATCAAAATTATTAGAAAATATGAAACTGTAAACTTAAGAAACTATCCTGTGAAATTCTGCATTATGCAGTGTAGTTAACAGTACCACAGTGCGTGACGTCATAATGAGTGACATGTAGTCCCAACAAACAAAACTCGCAAAATTAAAGTTCTACATAAAATTACAAATCAGTTTTGAAAGAACAAACTATCCGAAGTGCCTCTATTAAAATGTCCTGCAAATTTACGCACGCAAACTGACTAAATGATTCCAGAAAGTAAATGATACCCACCCAAATGTAACGCTACACTGTAGGAAAGAGTATTTCTGAATAAGAAATGAGATCTGAAATAAACTTTACATGATCTGGCATGATGATAATACTGAAGTGCACACATAAGTGTGAACGATTTTACTGCCGAAACTGTGATGTAAAACCAGCCCTAACAAATTTTCATGAGTTACCTGTGGCAACGAAAACTCGGCCCTGCTCGAGAGTGATGAACACAATCCTTTAATAGAGCGCAGCAACGAATCTGAAAGGGAAAAGGCCTTGCGCAGTCAAATGCAAGGGCAGACGACTTTTCTGAGCATATTAAGCCACTGTTTTCCGAGAAGTACAGTGTGACTATACGTAATTAAAAATCTGTGTTTTAGTGAGGAGATTGTGGAGGAAATTACATTTACTAAATGACATTGAAGAGACTAGCATTCAAAAACTACAATGAAACTCTGCTTCTTCGACAATACTAATCAACTTTACAAATTTCACTAATACAAGAAGATATTGCTCTGCCATGGGATTAGTTAATGAACTGGTAAAGGAGCGGTTTGTCTAAAACTTTGAGAGCAAGCTATGTTAGCAGATAACTTTTTAACCATGTCTGAACACTGAAACAAACAAACCCGAACCAAAAAAGAATAATTCCACTAAAACTTTCCTTTTCCCAAACACATCATAAATTACGTGTAAACAAACAATTTAGAGACAACATTATCTGAACGTCTTCACACTTCTCAAATCAATCTTTACAGTGTTATATTTACAGAAATCGACATCAATTGCATCTTTGTCTCCGCGCTCTCTCAGCAATTTTCAGACCGCTCAGCAGTGCAACCAACACCCGACTCACTCAATTACTTCTCACAGAATTCTACATCATCAACAATGATACTGACAATTAAAGATCATATTGCTTAAACTCAGAACCTCGATGGCGTAACGTATGGTTTACTGAAGGCTTCTGTCCGAAAAATATTCAGTGAACATATGTGAAGTACGACACAGCGAATAAAAACAGCTTATATCTCTTTCACTGGATACCAAAAATAAGCTACGAACCTTACGAACCCTCCTGACAGGACACTTCCACGTGTATGCTTTTGATGCGATGTTGAAACCTTTTAATCTAGGCGTAGGCCTAAGTACACCTACATGCCTGAGCAGAATCCTAAAAATAAATCAGTTCGAATGTATCACAGGAAAGAATTGGCGTTTGTTCCTGTACACTACACATGGAATTAACCGCTTGAACTGACTAAACTAACCACCTATAACAGGAAGACCCTCGTTATTTCTGTGGATTATGGTTACTTAGGACCACAGTTGTATTTACTACTACCTTCAGTGATTCAAGTAATTTGAGCAATCTGCAGCCGCCACCTTACGAGCATGGCTGCTTCGTATGTACAACAACACCAAGACATATTGCTACAGTATCCTCGCACCGAGCGAAGTGGTGAAGTTGTTAACACACTGGACACGCATTCTGGAAGACGTTGGTTTAGCTCCTCGTACGACCATACAGATTTAGATTTTCCTTAATTTTCCTACATCGCCCCCTGGAAATGCCGGAATGGTTCGTTTGTAAAGGGTATGGACGATTTCCTTTTCCCATCCCTCCGTAATCGAACTTTGTGTTCCGTCTCTGAATGACATCATCGACGAGTCGTTGATCTCTAAATCCTACTTGCTCCCTTGCAATAACTTCGCCACTATGTAGGCCTTTACTCTGATTATACTAGTCAACAGCCATTTTGCATCTGGGATTTGCTACATCAACTAGAATGTATTTCGGTGTGTAGAATCCGAATATACCTTTCAAAATGTTGTAGCACGTATCATTTTTGAGTTTTTAAAGGTTTTTTATTTTTCACATTCAGTATTTCGCTTCGGTTTTGATGTTTAATTTTTTGTTTTTGATTTGCAGAGGAGAGGTAGAAGATCTACAAATCGCCAGTAAATGGTTGGTGTGGTAATCCAGTGGTGTGAAAGAGATCCTCAGTGAGTGTTTCCTGTCAAAGAGAGTGCAAGGTTTTTGTGTTTAAAATTTACACCCAGAAAAATGGCAACTAGTAAATCAATTTGCCTTCTAAACTACCCCGACAACTTTTGTTATGTGTATGGGAAATTCACTCCAAAAGCCCAAAGAAAACCAATCACTGATTTGGTTAAGAAGGCATAAAAACTGTATTTTGATTGTCCTGTTGGTGATCAAGATTAATATTTCGCGCCTCATATTTACTGCATAACCTGTACTACAACCTTAACCGAGTGGTTGGAAGGAAAACGCCGGGCCATGACTTTCGCTATTCTGATGGTGTAATGTGAGTCTAATGACCATTATTCACACTGTTACTTCTGTCTTCCAAATATTTCGGAACATTACAGCAAAACTAGACATAAAATAAAGGGTCTAAAAGTATCTTTATTAAATTTTCTTGCGCCCTATGATGAGAGGTTGCCTGCTCCTGCCTGTAGCTTGAAAGCCACGTCAAGTGAATCAGAAAGTATTGAACAGGTAGATGAGTACTGCCCTCAATATCATGGCACTTCGCCTCAGCTCTTTAATCAAAAGGGACTGAACGATTTGGTTCTCGATCTTTAACTTTCGAAACTGCAAGCTGAGCTCTTGGAGTTGAGACTGCAACAACGGAACTCGTAGCTCCAGGGACAAAAATATCCTGTTTCAGATCAAGAGGTGCTTCCATCACTCAGTATTTCGATATGCAGAATACAGTGTGTATATGTAGAGATGCTGATAGGTGTACTACATAATCCACAGGAGTGGCGACTATTTCTTGACTCCAGTAAAACCAGCTTGAAAGAAGTACTACTGCATAATTGCAATGCATTTCCAGCGGTACCTTTGGCTTATGCAGTAAACATGAAAGAAACTTATGAAACCATGGCTTTGCTGTTAGAGTCAATCAAATATAAGGATCATGAGTGGCAGCTTTGCTGTGATTGAAACGTTGTTGCACTCCTTACAGGTTTACATTCTAGATGTACAAAATACTTCTGCTTTTTGTGCATGTTGGACAGCCGTGACACCAAGAACCACTAAGCAGTCAAGGAATGACCTACAAGGATGTCACATGTTCCTGGAAACGTAAATGTGAACAATACCCCATTTGGTTGAGCCCGATAAAATCATTTTGCCTCCCCTTCATATCAAGTTGGTCCTTATCAAGAAAGTAAAAGCTCTGAATAAAGAAGGTGGGGCCTTCAATCACTTAAAAGCTGTGTTTCTCAAATTAAGTGAGGCAAAGCTGAAAGAGGGTACATTTGTTGGACCACAATATGAAAGTTTCTGAAAGATCCAACCTTTGATACCAAATTCACAGATATCCAATTAGCTGCTTTGTCTTCTTTTCAAGCAATTGTGAAGGGCTTTTTGGGCAACAGAAAAGACAAGAACTGTGTTACTATTGTGAATGATCTGTTGGACAACTATAAGAACATGGGGTGTAGACGGTCGCTTAAAATTCACTTTTTACATTCTCACCTTGATTTTTTTCCCGGAAAATTTGGGAGCCGTAATCGATGAGCTTGATGTACGCTTTCACCGAGATATTCTTACCGTGGAACATCGTTACCAAGGCCATTGGAACCCTTCGACGATGGGTGACTACTGCTAGGGTCTTGTTAGAGAGAGTGATGAAACGGCATACAGAAGAAGAGCTCCGTCGTTGCATTTTTGAAAAACTAAAGACGATTAAAGGTGAAAATATCTTCTAAACTAACTCGGTCCTTTTATTGGCATCATGGCCATATATACATTCAAAATAGTTTTGATTTCAAACGTTCTGAATGTGTATTTTTGTTTGACTTAATTGTGTCAATTTTCGCTATTAGCATTTTTTTATTCCGCTTTGTATCTAGGGAACGGGACGTCATAGAGAAAAATAGATTTTACCAGTGTATTCAGCACCCCAGAACTAGGTAAATCCACTCACTTACTAGCCAAATGTACCTCAGTAACTTCGTGCGAAAGAAGAGTCAGCTCAAAAAGCCTTAGAACTTATATCAAATACCATAACCAATCTTGGAGGTGTTGCCGTCAGTCATCCTTCAGTTCTAAATGCATACTTCATGTCAGTTATGTGAAGCCATTTTTAGTAGAGTTTTGGTAGCACCGCAAGATAACGACGAGGATCAACCGAGGGGCAGACCACCTGTTCCTAAATGCAGGAAGCGAGTAAAAGATTCACCAGTGAACCAGCCCTAGATACCCCTACAATCTCCATAGACTGTGTAGTGTGAGCGAGTGCAAAGCGAGTGTTCAATATCAGCTTGGGAATGTGTTTTCTGACTATACAATTGTAGCCACTAAGAAAAGTGTGATTTCCACAGGTCATAACAAAGATACACGTTTGCATTATGTTCATTGCTTAATATTACTGCTCAGAACAAATTAAACATGTTTAGTGTAAATATAATTTTTTCTATAGTGTTATCCATCAGTACTGTAGAAGTACACTCACTAAAAAAACAAGTCAAGCACCCACACCACACGGTCACATGTCAGTGTAACATCGTACACATAGACACCATTGCAAGTAAGTAAATGATTAGTATTGCAACTATCTGTAGAAGTACACTCACGCTCATAAATGAAGGATAATTGCAGAATGTGGTGCCACACAACTTGACACTAATAGCATAGGAACATAGGAAACCCACCCGACACAGATCTGTAAGTCCACGGTATTGGTGATAAGTTGAGAAAACCGTCCCTAAACACATGTGCTACAAAACGCCACTGTTTCCTGCGCATGTACCCCGACATCAATATAGGATATGATCACTATGTACACGAACACAGGCCGCACAACGGGTTGGCATACTCTGGATCAGGTGGTCGTATAGCTGCTGGGGTGCAGCCTCCCATTCTCGCACCAGTGCCTGTCGGAGCTCCTGAAGTGTCGTAGTGGTTTGAAGACGTGCTGCAATGGGGTTTAGGTCTGGAGAACAGGCAGGCCACTCCATTCGCCTGATATCTTCTATTTCAAGGTACTCCTCCACGATGACAGCTGGTGGGGCCGTGCGTTATCGGGAGGAAGGTGGGACCCACTGCACCCCTGAAAAGGCGGACATACTGGTTCAAAATGACGTCCCGATACAACTGACCTGTTACATTTCTTCTGTCAAAGACATTCAGGGGTGTACGTGCACCAATCATAATCCCATCCCACACCATCACACCACGACCTCCATACAGGTCCCTTTCAAGGACATTAAGGAGTTGGTATCTGGTTCCTGGTTCACGCAAGATGAAAACCCGGCGAGAATCACTGTTCAGACTATACCTGGACTCGTCCGTGAACATAACCTGGGACCACTGTTCCAATGACCATGTACTGCGTTCTTGAAACCAGGCTTTACGGGCTCTCCTGTGACCAGGGGTCAGTGGAATGCACCTTGCAGGTCTCCTGGCGAACAAACTATGTCTGTTCAGGTGTCTGTAGACTGTGTGTCTGGAGACAACTGCTCGAGTGGCTGCGGTAAGGTCCCGATCAAGGCTACCTGCAGTACTCTGTGGCCGACTGCGGGCACTGATGGTGAGATATCGGTCTTCTTGTGGTGCAGTACACTGTGGGCATCCAGTACTGTAGCACCTGGACAAGTTTCCTGTCTGCTGGAATCGTTGCCATAATCTTGAGATCACATTCTGTGGCACACGCAGGGACCGTGCTACGACCTGCTGTGTTTGACCAGCCTCCAGTCGCCCTAGTATTCTACCCCTCATAACGTCATCAATATGTGTTCTTTGAGCCATTTTCAATACACAGTCGCCTTTAGCACGTCTTAAAACGTCTGTACACTTACTCGCTGCACCGTACTCTGACATGCACCAAAACACCTCTGCGTATGTGGACTGCTGCCAGTGCCACCGTCCGACGACCGCAGGTCAAATGCACCGCAGGGTCATACACTGAGGTGATTTAAAACCGCAAACCACCCACCAGAGCGTTGTTTCACCATGTATCAGCATTCTCTTTAACTTATGAGCATGAGTGTAGAATGAACACTATAGTGCAGTATTAATATGCCTGGTAGTGTATATGAGCGGCATGAACAGCGTCAGATGTTGAGTGATCACTGTCATGGATATGGAGATGCCGCACTTTCGTGCAAGGCAGAATTATCGGCACCCGGCAGAATTCGAAAGGGGCCTCACTCTGGGTCTATATTTGACCGGCTGGTCGAATCGTGCAGTCTCCAGATTCCCTGGGACAGTGGCCCGACGTTGGACAGGATGGGAACGTGAGAGCAGGTACACTCATTGTCAGCGTTCCGGTCGATCACGTCTGATCACCATAAGGAAGGATAGCCGTTCTGCGCTCCGAGCACATCATAAGACTGTGTCTGCCATCTGAGAAGAAGTGACGGACTCCCTGCAACAGTCAGAGATTAGCTGCAGCCGGACTGGGGAACTACTGTCAAATTCGGAAGCTGTCATCAACACCACAACACAAACGGCTGCGTTTGGATTGGTGCCGTCACATACACTCCTGGAAATTGAAATAAGAACACCGTGAATTCATTGTCCCAGGAAGGGGAAACTTTATTGACACATTCCTGGGGTCAGATACATCTCATGATCACACTGACAGAACCACAGGCACATAGACACAGGCAACAGAGCATGCACAATGTCGGCACTAGTACAGTGTATATCCACCTTACGCAGCAATGCAGGCTGCTATTCTCCCATGGAGACGATCGTAGAGATGCTGGATGTAGTCCTGTGGAACGGCTTGCCATGCCATTTCCAACTGGCGCCTCAGTTGGACCAGCGTTCGTGCTGGACGTGCAGACCGCGTGAGACGACGCTTCATCCAGTCCCAAACATGCTCAATGGAGAACAGATCCGGAGATCTTGCTGGCCAGGGTAATTGACTTACACCTTCTAGAGCACGTTGGGTGGCACGGGATACATGCGGACGTGCATTGTCCTGTTGGAACAGCAAGTTCCCTTGCCGGTCTAGGAATGGTAGAACGATGGGTTCGATGACGGTTTGGATGTACTGTGCACTATTCAGTGTCCCCTCGACGATCACCAGAGGTGTACGGCCAGTGTAGGAGATCGCTCCCCACACCATGATGCCGGGTGTTGGCCCTGTGTGCCTCGGTCGTATGCAGTCCTGATTGTGGCGCTCACCTGCACGGCGCCAAACACGCATACGACCATCATTGACACCAAGGCAGAAGCGATTCTCATCGCTGAAGACGACACGTCTCCATTCGTCCCTCCATTCACGCCTGTCGCGATACCACTGGAGGCGGGCTGCACGATGTTGGGGCGTGAGCGGAAGACGGCCTAACGGTGTGCGGGACCGTAGCCCAGCTTCATGGAGACGGTTGCGAATGGTCCTTGCCGATACCCCAGGAGCAACAGTGTCCCTAATTTGCTGGGAAGTGGAGGTGCGGTCCCCTACGGCACTGCGTAGGATCATACGGTCTTGGTGTGCATCCGTGCGTCGCTGCGGTCCGGTCCCAGGTCGACGGGCACGTGCACCTTCCGCCGACCACTGGCGACAACATCGATGTACTGTGGAGACCTCACGCCCCACGTGTTGAGCAATTCGGCGGTACGTCCACCCGGCCTCCCGCATGCCCACTATACGCCCTCGCTCAAAGTCCGTCAACTGGACATACGGTTCACGTCCACGCTGTTGCGGCATGCTACCAGTGTTAAAGACTGCGATGGAGCTCCGTATGCCACGGCAAACTGGCTGACACTGACGGCGGCGGTGCACAAATGCTGCGCAGCTAGCGCCATTCGATGGCCAACACCGCGGTTCCTGATGTGTCCACTGTGCCGTACGTGTGATCATTGCTTGTACAGCCCTCTCGCAGTGTCCGGAGCAAGTATAGTGGGTCTGACACACCGGTGTCAATGTGTTCTTTTTTCCATTTCCAGGAGTGTAGATGCAAGCGCTGCCGATGAACAGTGTCGGGTTGTTCTCAGTGATTAATCACGGTTCTGCACCATACGGGATGCCTATAGACAGCTAGTATGGTGGCAACCTTGGAGAAGCTCGACGGTGTTATCCCTGATGACGTATTTAGGAAAACATCGGGTATGAATTCTGGTCACGTCTGGTACTGACTGAGGGCGCTCCAGCGACTCGAACATCTGTCACAAACATATATGACCTCTCACGCGACAGTATCACCGTGCCATTTTTCAACAGGGCAGCGCACATCCACACACAACGTGTATCTGTGGTCCGTCTGCGGGTTGCTGAGGTGCTCCCGTGGCCAGCAACATCCCCAGACCTGTACCCAATAGAAAATGCGTGACTCACACGTCAACTTCTCCCAGTCCCAGTATCCAGCACATCAAGAACTATGTACAACAGTTGTGGAGAACTTGCCTCTGGAGAGGATACAGCGGCTTTTTGTCATCCTTTCCAACCGAAAGAGTGCTTTCATCGGGGCCAGCAAGAGTGTAACGTTATACTGAGAAGTCGCCTCATACTGCCAAGTTCTTTGCCCTTGTCATTATGTTTTGTGATCACTCCTAGAACATCGCACGCCCTCTCAACCCGTGAAGTTTCGTTTCGTTCTCCCTCTCGGTGTGTTTTTTGTCAGGCGGCGTAGCACAGCAGAAGAGTGTTGTTTGAACCACAAGCTGAAATGCTAGTTTCTGCAAGTAATGCTAAATTTGTATTTAAGAACAATGTAAGTGGTATTCAACTATAATTCAGTTCTGTAAGGAAGAAAATTGATCTAATTCGTCCAATTAAGGATAACCACACTGTTTTATAAATGGAGACATCTTGGTATAACAAAGGGTCACAGTAGAGTCTACATTTGATAATTATGGACAAGAGAAGAGCTGACTCCTAAATCTTTTCCCACACAAAACTTAGACCAAAAACAAGACTGCCTTGTTGGATTTTGGAGGAAGTATCCTTCGTACTGTATTTGGAACCTTAGATGAGATCTATAGGACGTCAGGAACAGATTATTAGCTGTTGAACAACAGTTTAATACAAATTTTCTAATGAAATAATAACACTGGAACAAGTCGAGAACCATAACTAGCCATGTAATTTTTATCGAAAAGATTATAAGGAAATTAATTAGACATAACTTGTGGGACGATGAACGCAAGCCTCCACGAGTCATTAAAAGGATTGCATGTTGTGAGTGCTCACATAGATACAAGCATACTATTCTTAAGAAGAACTGACAGTTATCAAATGCTAGAATAAATTTAAGAAAAGGTCTAAAAATTAGCTCAAATGACTTGTTCAGCAGCGTGCTGTTGCTTCCAGATCAGTTCTTGCAGATCCTGGCAGTAATCAGACTTAAGATAGATCTAACATCCACTATGATTTACCCTATTAATTTTTAAAATTTATATGCCTACTGTAGGTTAACGATAACACACTGTCTAATGACAGAGAATCAATTTACTTTCATTTTTTGTATACCCACTGCTACGTCGAAGAATAATTTTAAAACGTATCGGATCCATACTTACCTTGTGATGTGGCAACAGGCCAGTATGTATGCCAACTATCAACAAAGGGACTGTTTACTGATCAGTAGGAACTGGAGCAATTTTTTTTATCTCTGAATGATAAAGATTTACATTTGTGTAAATGTGGTAGCAAATTAATTTGCCCAGAATCGGCAGTATTGGTAGATAGTAGGCTACACAGCTGAGAATAATCATCTGAGAATGATTACCCTAGAATTTTAATCTACTTTTATCAGGTATTTATTAAAGGATGCTCTGAAGCCATAACTCACTCCTTCAATTCAACCCTCGACTTGGCATTTACGATTAAAAAGTTTGATACATGTGAACTACCTTTCATACTCAAATTAAACGATGCTGGATTAATCTTAAGTGCTATTGACACGGCCTTTGTATTACTAACTAGTTTTCATACAGCTTCAAAGTTTTCGTTCAAGAGAATATTACCGGTTTGTCACAAACAATCACACCTACTAATATATACAAGCCATTGGCTCTCTAGTTTCCCAAAGGATAACGACTTAATTATCGATATTCATAAAAAATGTAATAACTACTACAATGAGTTAAATTTCATCCAAGCAGTAAACATTAAATCTGATCATAGAATGAAGGTTTTTACGCCCAGATGACATAGCTGCTGGTAAATCTTTCGGTATGTGAAGTCTTGGTCCAAGAAACTCTTCCGTCCTGACGTTTCGTCCAGGACTGCACTGGACATCTTCAGTGGCGCTCCTCCGCTGAGTCTTTCCGACTGACTGGTCGGACGTCCGAAAGCGACATATATACTGTAGGAAAGGGAGGCGTGGTCGAAGTAACACGTGATGAGCAGACATAATCCATGTCAAAGATAAAACTTAACTGTCGATTGTAGTCTTGTCAAAGATAAAGTTGTCTAGCGATTCTGCAGAGCTACTGTCCATATGTCGCTAAGTTTCATTGTCTCCTCTTTTCTATTAAAGTTATCCTTATGCTTATAAATTTCAGTGGCTTCTCTATATAGTAGTGCATAATAATTTGACGTTATAGATAAAATTTCTGTTTCACAAAACTTAACTTCGTGGTTTTCTGACTGAAGAGCATGCTCTGCTACAGCTGACTTCTCTATTTTTCCAAGTCGGCAAAGACTTTTGTGCTGTTTTATCTGTGTCTTTACGCTCCTCTTGGTAGTTCCAACATAAACTATACCACACGTACACATAATTTTGTACACACCACATGTCGACAGTGGAGGGCGTTTATCCTTCATAGATCGGAGTACTTGACTTATTTCTTTGTTGGTTTAAAGACTAGTCTGACCTCATGGTTCAGTAAAATCTCACCGATCTGATCCGTTGCTTTTTTTTTTTTTTAATAAATAGGAGGAAACTACACTGTATCTCCTAACAGAGTTTGACGTCTCCTGGCAAGACATGAAGAAAATCGTAATATATGTGAAAAATGAAACATTTATCTGTATTATTATTATTATTGTTATTATTTCATTTCTGTATGAACGGTTGTCAATTATGTAGACTCTGTAAAAAAATCTTTTTGTATTGTTATCTTTGGGAAATAATTATGTATCTGTATTTTGCAAATAACGTCTGTGGTATGCGAGTGTAGAAATCAAAGCAGACAATGATAACTGAAAAAGATAAGATGAATATTAAATTGCCTATAAATAGTGGAGGTTAAAACACTACCCTCTCTGTCTTCTTGTAGCTGTTAAAGTTTTAAGAGCCTGTAACGCTCGATTGAATGCTTGGTTAGCTTCCTTTTGTTCCTTGTTCGAGAAAGACGACATTGGAGACTGATGAATGAAAAACGTGTGTACTTTAAATTTATGTTGATTTCTAAATATAGTAATTGTTAGAAATACTTTTAATTATCTATTGCTAGCTTTCCCAGTATTTCATTCCACATTTTAGCCGTTTTCAGTATACACAACTGGCCATTAAAAATGCTACACCAAGAAGAAATGCAGATGATTAACAGGTATTCATTGGACAAATATATTATAATAGAACTGACATGTCATTACATTTTCACGGAATTTAGGTGCATAGATCCTGAGAAATCAGTACCCGTAACAACCAACTCTGGCCGTAATAACGGCCTTGATACGCCTCGTCATTAAGTCAATCAGAGCTTGGATGGCGTGTACAGGTACAGCTGCCCATGCAGCTTCAACACGATACCACAGTTCATCAAGAGTAGTGACCGGCGTATTGTGACGAGCCCGTTGCTCCCCCACCATTGACCAGACATTTTCAATTGGTGAGAGATCTGGAGAACGTGCTCGAGAGGGCAGCAGTCGAACATTTTCCGTATCCAGAAAGGCACGTACAGGGCCTGCGACATGCGGTCGTGCATTATCCTGCTGAAATGCAGGGTTTCGCAGGGATCGAATGAAGGGTAGAGCCACGGGTCGTAACACATGTGAAATGTAACGTCCACTGTTCAAAGTGCCGTCAGTGCGAACAAGAGGTGACCGAGACGTGTAACCAATGGCACCCACTACCATCACGCTGGTGATACGCCAGTATGGCGATTACGAATACAGGCTTCCAATGTGCGTTCACCGCGATGTCGCCAAACATGATGGTGTGAACGGAACCTGGGTTCATCCGAAAAAATGACGTTTTGACATTTGTGCACCCAGGTTCGCCGCTGAGTACACCATCGCAGGAGCTCCTGTCTGTGATGCAGCGTCAAGACTAACCGCAGCCATGGTCTCCAAGCTGATAGTCCATGCTGCTGCAAACGTCGTCGAACTGTTCATGCAGATGGTTGTTGTGTTGCAAACGTCCCCATCTGTTGACTCAGGGATCGAGACGTGGCTGCACGATCCGTTACAGCCATACGGATAAGATGCCTGTCATCTCGATTGGTAGTGATACGAGGCCGTTGGGAACCAGCACGGCGTTCTGTATTACCCGCCTGAACCCACTGATTCCACATTCTGCTAACAGTCGTTGGATCTCGACCAACGCGAGCAGCAATGTCGAGATACGATTAACCGCAATCGCGCTAGGCTGCAATCCGACCTTTATCAAAGTAGGAATCATGATGGTGCGCATTTCTCCTCCTTACAAGAGGCATCACAACAACGCTTCACCAGGCAACGCCGGTTAACTGCTGTTTGTGTATGAGAAATCGGTTGGAAACGTTCCTCATGTCAGCACGTTGTAGGTGTCGCCATCAGCGCCAATCTTGTATGAATGCTCTGAAAAGCTGATCATTTGCATATCAGAGCATCTTCTTCCTGTCGATTAAATTTCGAGTCTGTAGGACGTCATCTTCATGGTGTTGCAATTATAATGGCCAGTAGTGTAGTTAGAATTTTTCATGACGCAGAGCCGTGCAGAGATCGCGGAAGCCGCTGCAGCGGCAAATTCAAATTAAACTGAATGAAAGCATTTTTCCCACAATTAAGCGGGCAGTTAACGGTACATTAAAACTGTTTCTTTCAGCTTCCCTAAAATGGTGGATTTTATTGTGACATTTTCAGGTAGACATGGGCAACTTCTATTACAATATCAGTGACGTAAATAATTTAAGTAAATCACAGCAATAAAATTTTACTTGTGTGATATCAAAGACTTCTGTGATGAAATGTGTTCTGGCTAATAATACAAAAACCAAATTTAATTTTTAGTTTCTTGCTCTCATATTAGTCGTGACAATCAATTGTCTTCATATATTAAAAAAACCACTGCAGCTTTTACATTTAGCGAACATAGCATACTGTAACTTCTGTACGTATAATAAGGGTAATTTTCAGTGCATTTTGGAGATGAAAGTTCTGCGTGGTGTCTGTTGTTCTATATCGTGTCTCCCTACCACTTTCGTGCAACGACGCTCGGAGCGTGTTTTTTAGGGAATTGACTAGTTTGAACCTGGGACCTGTTGCTGGTAAGGAGACGCCAGACCACACATGACATGTAGAATTCAGAAGAGTTCAGTGAGACTAGCGATGATATAACCAAATACTTAATTATTTCAGTGTCAGCTCCACTGCACTCCCTGTAAAAGAATCGTAGTACTAACTAAATTTAGTGGAAGGGGTTCACGGCTTTCCTATTTTAAGTTAGCTGGTAAAATAACGTCGAAAAGGCAGTTAAGTTTACCATTGGAAATTTTATTATACTCACTAAACATTGTTTATAAATTGCTCTATTGATAAAATGAAATGTTTTAATACAGGATGGTAAAAAAACACGGCATTCAACAAAAATTTGAACGAATATTCCCTGAATGGGTTTCCAAGTTCTACAATGGATCGAAGGATGACCTATGCCATATCACATCTATAATCCCGGTTTAAATTAAGTTTCACAAAAGACAAAACTATCAAAATGGTCTACAGTGACCCTAAATTATCTTTAATTACTTATCTAACTTGTCGTAAATTACAGTGGCTGATGTGGCTTCTCAATAACTATATAACAGAAAAATCATCGCGTTTCAGATTTTTACTTCAAGTGGCAAATGTGAACACCATGCGCTATAATTGACGACCGACACTAGTATTACGCAAAAAGGGGGTGTAACAGATGAGACTTCTGCAGTTCTGAGTGAAGCTTTATGCCCTGTTATGCGGCATCGCGTGCGTTCATTACCTTGTCGGTGTTCGTCAGGGGCGGCGTGCAGCACAGCTCCGCTCACCTCGCCGTCTCGGAAGCAACTCTCTCCTAACTTCTCCTTACTACAATTTATCGAAGTTGGGTTAAAAAAACTATCTGGTTGTGTTTTCATCTGACCAATCAGGGTCTCAGTGTTAACCTTAAGCTCCGCCTACAAACATTCTGTCTATCCAATGAGAAACGTTATACTTTTTGTGGTGGGGCAATGTATTTAAAGTTTGCAATGTAACAGAGACGTGAAAAAGTCTCACGCTAAAACTTGCAGCTGCTGTGGTCCTTTTAGTGTTATCGTAAGATCTATACTGTTCTTCGGGAAAGCTCTATCTTTTAACATGGGCTGGGGCGTGGTCCTAGCGTTTAGCTGGCGACGTGGGTGTTCTTCCCTTATCGTAGGGCCTTCTAGCTTAACACGGTTCTGCTCTCGGCTTCTGTTCTCGTTTCTCCCCTCGGAACTGCGTCTGTCTCACGGTGGGAAGGTATGCCATGCATTTAGGCATTCTTGTGTTAGTCTGTGGTATTCCATTTGCACTCGTTACTCGTATTACTTTGGTTAATTTAATGTCACGATTTATTCGGAGCTATGTGAGATACTACTGGAGTTGCTTATCATGTCAGGGTTTTCATGGAAGGTGTTGGATTTGCCTGGCACCTTACAAAGTAATGAAGAACATGTTTAATTTCATAATTAGTTACAGTAGTGATACCGTGTTATATTTCTAACAAGCCAGATCAGGGCACATAAAAATAGTTTGAAAATTATAGATCATACATGCACAGCAGGAAATCTTTTAGTGTTGTGCGAATCCCCACGTAATAGATTAAGGTGCACAAAGTTAATATATTTTCAACTGCAGAAACTAATAGTGAGAATCGCATTTTATTTGTTGCGCTCTCAACAATAAGCAGTATACAGTTAACTAAAATATTATACAATATGAACTGCATATAAAGCCAAAAACGTGGTGGGGATTACTCGACAATTTGGCGCCTAGAAGGGCGGGGCCCGAATGAGCAGTGGCCACGAAAATGTACTAACGATTTTGTGTTTTTCTTTCAGAATAGTTAGTGTATATATGTTTACTGATAAATGTACATATGTATTTTGTAACAAATGCTGTGTATTAATGCGTGTAAAATTCTTTAATTAATGCTACACCACTGCGCGCAAACCGAATGAGTAAACCCCGATATAGAAACTGTAACAATAACATAGTCCTGGGGCAGCCGAAATCAGAACAATACAAATTAAAGGCACGACTACAGCGTAGTTGTCCTGTCAGTAGAGTATGAATTTCAGTGGAGTCATCTCCTGTCACTAGTGCTGTGTGTGTGTAGTTTAGGGATAGTTGTTTGTGACAGGACAGAGTTAAATGTAGATAGAATTTTTCATTGTATGGTGTATTTTGTACAAGTTTGTATATTTTGTGTGCAACGGGTAAGTCGATAGACATTAGATCTAAGTTCGTAAACAATAAATATGGTCAAACTGCCTAGGCAGCGCAGAGGCAACATGGATACTGAGGAACATCTACCAAACGTTGAGGGGAGTGCTTCAGACAGCGCACGCAATCTGTTTGAGGAAATTCTTAGTGAAACTGCGGGAGCGGGCGGACAGGAAGTGGCGCCACCGTCTACCAGAGCCCAAGCAGACGTAGAAAAAGAAGTAGTACAACCACCAGCAGAGCATGAACCAGATATTGGGAATCTACCTGGTGGATATTCGATTCAGGCCATGTTAGAGCGCATGATAAATTCCCAGGAGACGTTAGCGCAACATCAGGCTGAGCGGGATGGACAATATCAGTGACGTAAATAATTTAAGTAAATCAGAGCAATAAAATTAACCTTCGTCTGTGCGAATGCGCACACGTTGCTCGAACTCTTACGTGAATCGACACCTTAGTGTGCGCGAGTAACGAGCGGATGGGCAAAATATCTATTAGGTACATTAGGCGGCACGGTAGCTCAGCGTGTTCGGTCAGAGGGTTAGCTGCCTTCTGTAATAAAAAAAACTGAGTGAACGGATCAACGATAAATTTGATTGGTTTCAGAGACGTCCGTCCCGAACAAATGCAACGAACAACACCGAAAAAAAAAGATGGATATAGCGTAGCGTCTGCCATGTAAGCACGAGATCCCGAGTTCGAGTCCCGGTCTGGGCACACATTTTCAGCTGTCCCCATCGAGGTATATCAACAACACCTGTCGGCAACTGACGGTTTCAGTTTATGATCATTTATTCTAGAGAATTTGCACGGTCATCAGTGGTATGTATTCTTTCGAGGACAGTTGCTATCTTCATATATAATAAAATTTTAATTGTGTGATATCAAAGACTGCTGTGATGGAACCTGTTCAGGATAGTAATACAAAAAGAAATTTTATTTTTAGTTTCACGTTCTCGGTTTAGACGTGGCAATCAGTAGTGTTCACATTTTAAAAATGCACTGAAGCTTTTATGTTTAGCGAACATAGCATACTGTAACTTATATACGAGTAATAAGAGAAATTTTCAGTGGATTTCAGAGATGAAAGAAGAGAAGGACATGTTTAATTTCATAATTAGTTACAGTAATGATACCGTGTTCCATTTCTAACAAGCCAGATAAGGATTATATAAAAATAGTTCGTAAATTAAAGATCAATCGTGCACAGCAGGAAATCTTTTAGTGTTGTGCAAATCCCCACGTAATAAACCAAGGTGCACAAAGTTAAAATATTTTCAACAGCAAAAACTAATAGTGAGAATCGAATTTTGTTTGTTGTGCTCGCAACAATAAGCAATAAACTGTTAATTAAAATATTATGCCATGTAAAGTGCATATAAAGTTACAAGCGCGGTGGGGATTACGCAACAAGACTACCAGTTGAAGATAATATTGCGAATATAGAAGCAGGTATACGAAATCTCCCCAAGGAAACAGCAAACGCAATTCGAATCGAAACCACCAGGGTCTTATGCCACAGTATGGCTTTGGAAAGTAATTTAACAAAAGGTGAGAGGAAGGCTCTCAGAGATTTAAATGCAGATGAAAAGATAGCGGTTCTTCCTGCTGATAAAGGGAATGCTAGTGTTGTTATGAATACAGAGGATTATCGAAGCAAAAGTTTGAACCTTTCAACCTCAGGACAGTATAAAAAAACTAACGAAGGACCCTACAGCCAGCGTACTGAGGAAAACAAACAGTGTGATTAAATCATCTACCTCTATTCATAACGAAGATAAAAGACCTCTGTTGAAGAGTAAAGCTATGAGTCCTAGACTGAATGGTGTACCCAAAATTCATAAAATAGATTTTCCTTTGACGCCCAAAGTTAGTGTCATCAATTCTCCCACGTACGAAATAGCGAGATATCTAGCAACTCTTTCACTACCATATACTGGAAAAACTGACTCATATCTAAAAGACTCGCGTCATTTTATTGAGAAACTTGAACGACTAATTCCACCTCCTGAAGATATTCTTGTGAGTTTTGACATAGTGTCCTTATTCACTATGATTCCAGTCAATGAAATTATGATTTTCATAACGGATATTTTTCCAGGAGATTTGACTGATCTTTTTAGAGACTGCCTTACATCGAGTCAGTTCCAGTAGGACGATGCATTGTATGAGCAACTTGGCGGTGTAGCAATGGGTAACCCATTGGGCGTTGCAATCGCTAATTTCTATATGGGGAAATTCGAAGAATCGGCTCAGCAAAAAGCAAACAGAAAACCATGTCGCTGGTATCGGTTTGTAAATGACACATTTGTGGTTTGGCTCCATGGTAGAAAGACTTTGGACGAATTCTTTGATCATCTAAATAATATTAATCTAAAACTCCAGTTGACCATGGAAATGGAAAGTGATAACAGATTATCTTTCTTGGATGTTTTAGTTATGAGACGATCCGATGGAAGTTTGGAACATAACATTTTTCGGAAAGTAACACATACCGACAGATATTTGCATAAAAATTCCAAATACCATCTACAACAAAAGAGACGTGTCATTAAAAGTCTTGTCGATAGGGCCAAGCGAATATGCACATCGGTACATTTAGATGCCGAAATAAAACATCTGAAGCAGGCCTTACAAAAAAATGGCTATTCAGGGAAAGAGGTAAAGAGAATTTTGCGGCCAAGGAACAGAATACCGAAGGACAAGGATGAATCACAACAACGGAGAAATACAGTGTCTTTCCCTTTTATTAAAACAGCAACGGATCAGATCGGTAAGATTTTACAGAAACATGACATCAGACTAGTCGTTAGACCAACAAAGAAAATAAGTGAAGTTCTCTGATCTATGAAGGATAAACGCCCTTCTCTGTCGACATTTGGTGTATACAAAATTCCGCGTACGTGTGGTAAAGTTTATATTGGAACTACCAAAAGGAGCGTAAATACACAGATAAGAGCACAAAAGCCTATGCCGACTAGGAATATTAGAGAAGTCAGATGTAGCAGAGCATGCTTGCTCTTCACTCAGGAAACCACAAAGTTAAGTTTTCTGAAACTGAAATTTTATCTACAACGTCAAATAATTATGCACGGCTATGTAGAGAAGCCATTGAAATTTATAAGCCTAAGAATAATTTTAATAGAACAGAGGAGACACTGAAACCTAGCAACATACGTGACGTAGCTGTGCAGAATCGCTAGACAATTTTATCTTTGAGAAGACGACAATCGATAGTTAAATTTAATCTTTGATAAGGATTATCTCCGCTCTTCACGTGTTACTTCTACCACACACCCCTTTCCTACAGTATATATGCTGCTCTCGGACGTCCGACCTGATAAGGATTATCTCTGCTCATCACGTGTTACTTCGACAACACCCCCATTTCCTGCAGCATATATATGTCGCTCTCGGACGTCCGACCAGTCAGTACCTGCTGAGGGATTAAGTTTTACTAATCCCTGAACAGAGTGTGTCTTTCTCTTTTTCTGGTTACACCAGCTAGGACCAATCAACAAGAGTGGTAATATATCTTTCTCTCTCTTACAGGAACCGCGGGAATGACAAATTTTTGTCTAAACTGCACCACCACGAGCCAAGGACAGGCTCGTCATTCCAGCGTCAGCGTCACCGACCAGTCAGTAGGCAAGACTCAGTGGAGGGGCGCCTCTGAAGATTTCCGGCGCAGTGCTGGACGAAACGTCAGGACGGAAGAGTTTCTCGGACCTCGACCTCACATCCCGAAATGTTTACCAGCAGTATTAAATCTTCTGAACTTCCAGTAACGTTACTCCATACTTAATTGTCAGTATTATGTTCTTAACATTTCCATTAATTTATCTTCTGTCTATAGCACATGAAGGGCTTATTTTAATAATGGCACAAGTCCATTACCTCCACTTTTCTGATTATAGTGCTTGTAACATTAATGATCCAAGCAAACAGAAAGAAAGGTTCATCTCTAGCAAGAAGCCATACGCTTGAATGTTTCTGGCATCTCATCTGCACCTTTTTCAGCACTCATTTAACTTTAGGACTCTGTATCTTAAAATGCACAAAAATGGACTTGTACCACTATTGAAATAAGCCCTTCATATGTCATGTGCCCGGTTGTTATCTTAAAAGCATTACCAACGGTTACTGAGTATATAAATCAAATAAACGTTGCAGTTCCTACCGATGCTGCAAGTAATGCAATAGATGCATGACGTCCAAGAGGTCATCGCGATCCGCTTGGGGGGGGGGGGGGGGGGGGGGAGAGTGGGAGGAGTGATGTTAAGGTCTCGAGACACATACGCCCGCGGTGATTGTCTCAGCATCTTGGTCACTGACCACCCGCAAGTGGTGTCAACGGAAAAGCTTTTAACTAGACGAGGACTAGAGGAAGTGACAATATTTTCTCGACTTACACTCAAGAGCCTCGTTAAGTCTGTAATTATTCTAGCCAGGGCGACAGATACAGTGACGGCTGGTTGGTGCAACGTGGGTGTTATTGTAAATTGTATATGGGAATAAATTTGTGAAAATTATTACCCAATGTTTACCTATTTCTGCTCCAGGCGTTGAATAATAAAAAGCACGTGATGTCCGCAGCCGAGAATAACCGATGGTATAAAGTTTAAAAACTTGCATTTACGATGTGAGATAATGTGTATATATTTAGTTGTTCCCAAAATGTCCCTGTACGGTAGTGAGGCATGGCATGATGGTGTGGATGTTTGTATGTAATACTTCCAAATCAAAGGGAGAACATGATGTTTTTAAAAGCATCTTGCTGTTTTGCTACAAACTGCACCTGAGACCCCTGTAAATTACGGTGACTGTTGTAATCTTATAGTAATTTGTCTTCTTCATCCCATAACATTTTATTTAACATCTGTTGAGAGAGGTACCGCCCTCCCCCTTTTGTCAGTAAATAGGAGACTGCATTAAACTACATTAAGTATTAATAACGGAGCAGAATGGTAACGGAAATTCAGTGTACAGTGTAGAGTAACTGGTGTCACGTCTATCGGGCATCGGGGTCGGGAACACCGCACTGGCCACCCGTTCACAAGTCCCGGCGCGTATTCTCGAGCGTGAGCAGACTGCCGTATTCTTTACCAAAGTAAGCACGGATGCGTCTGGCGGGAATAAACTTTTTTCATATGCGAAGGGACGGCAAATATACGAAGACAAGATTTCCAACAAGTTTTCTACTCAGAGCAGAGGAAGTGAGACAGTATCTTGCTTTTAGTCGTATACCGTAGTACATTACAAAATATACCTTCAATGCTTCTTGTGGCTAACAAAGAATGACGTCAACGATGTCAGGATTTTTGCTAGTAATCGTGCGTTTTGTTGGAGAGAAACACATTATTCGGACATGAGAATACCTGTATTGGTTATTATTTGATATTAAATGGAGAATGCCTTCATCAGACTTTGTCTGATGAATCTTTGTTCTCATCGTGGCGGATGGTCGTTAGTTTCCAACCACATTTCTTTCTGGGTAAAGTGTTCGGTTTCTTGCCATGTTATTCAACATTTCTTTTAAGATGCGAAAACGAGTTGGCTTATTACGTTGACAAATCCAAATAACTCCGGAAGAGCGCATTTATTTATTCGCATTTTAGCGTATCACACTCCCTTTCAGTCGTAACGAGACTAGTCTGTTCCTCCATATTCGAACAGGCTGAGGCGTTCAAACTGAAAGACGGTAGAAGGGGTCTTCCACTTCCAGCATTAGCCTTACAGTCCAGCTGACCTCCATAGTGCCAAGCAGCGTCAATATGTCGTACAGTAAACATTACTCACTTGAGTCCCTCACAGTTAGGTATGTGAGTTTTTGATGTGTCGTTACTACAGATGGCCTCATCAGATGTAATAGTAGTTGTTACATACCTGTGTGAGAAAATTCAGTATTAAAATGACGGTGATACTCGAGTTTTAACTTATGACTATAGGCAGCTTTTTTTAAAATTAGAGCTTTCTCTTCGTGGTAATTAAATTCTTTTTTCGTTCTCGCGTGTTTATCTTAGCATAATATCATGAGGAGAAATTTACAGGTCTTCGCTTGTTAAGGAGTTCATTATGTTCCAATATTCAAAACTCGCGCTCAATGAAATTTACAGAGACTGGTTCGCTGACTGTCATATAATAGACACTGTGGCCTTTTCTTCCGTTGCTAGCTGACTGCTTGCCGAAAATTCTCGGGGGTTTTCATATCGACTGTTTGATAAGACAATTCCTATGTGCAAATTACACTAGGTTTCATGCGCTACGCTTTCAGGATGTCGAATGGAGTATCCATGGGAACAGAGGCGTCTGTTGCTGCCAACTCAACAATCTTTTGGATGCGCTTCATTCCTGGTGATATGTCTGTTCCCATGTCAAACTCAAAGAGACCTCTACCGAATGTCTGTCGTTCCTATGAGCCTGCCAGTACATAAGCAAAGGAAACAATCTTGCAGACACCTGTGAACGTCTTTTTCGGAACAAGAGTGTGCAGCATATTACATAATGAGAATATGTGGAATGTCTCACTGAGCAGTTATTGTCAATAAAAATGTTAAAATGTTTACAGATACTTTTCAATTGTCCTCTTTGTCCGGGAAAGGAAGGATGATTTTCCACCGAGGACGAGATCATTAGAAATACAGCACAAGAAAGATCGGGAAACGATGGGATTTGCGAGTTAATGCCTCACAACAGATTATATCTGCGTAATCAGACGTTCTGCTGCACTTCAGTCAAATCATCCCAAATTCAACATGAAGGTGATGAAGGATCTCTCATCTAAGCGGCACATACAGAGTCACCGTGTTATTTCAGTGGCCTATGCGTCTGGCTGCCCTTGCATTACGAGAGTTGTGAGTAGCCCCTGATTCTGTACCAAGTGACATCTCTTGTCACGGCTTTTTCTAAGTTTCGTTTTGGCTGCTGCATCTTAGCCTATACCATAGCTGCTGGGACATGAAATACGGAAAGACGACTCATTGCTGACAATGTCAAGACAGCGTCGCGAATGGCAGGCCGACTCCTGCGTCAACACGCAAGTCACGTCGGGAACCGGCAGGGCGCTGTGGTTTTTGTTTCAGTGTCGCCGTCTTCCATAACCGGCAGTAATTTATGCTGAAGAGTGCCACCATTAATTTCGTGAGTCAGCGTAAAGGCGACTTCGTGACAGGGTCACGTCTAAAATTCTCTCCCGTTTGCTAGCTTTCTGCATCGAGAAGTCGATTGCTCGCATTGTGCACACCGATGGAAACTTAAAGCCTTGGCATTTCGGGATAAACTTCACAGCAACTCGTCAGTGAACGAATTCGTACACAGTGACTGAAGACACTAGAACCTGACCAAATTATTCACACTTTGGGGACTGTCCAAGGAACAGTTATCCACAGTACAATTTCATACACATTTAGAACGAATGACCTGTCGAGATTGCCTGTTGTTTGGCTAGCAACTGGAATCGTATTAAACATTAGCATTTTGAAGTACAAACTTTGACCTAAACAAAACCGTAATTTAATATATGTATGTGTTATTTCCAACTTCAGTCTTAAGACTGGTTTGATGTAACTCTCCATCCTCGTGTATTCTGTGCAAGCCTCTTCAACCCTGCTTAACTACTGCAACCTCTATCCATTGGATCTGGTTACTGGGATCAATCCTCGGTCTCCATCTTCAATACCACCTCTCACAAACGCACAGTTATTCCCGTAGTCAAACTGACAATTCCTTGATGCTTCATGATATGTCCTATCAAACCCTCTTTTAGTCAAGTTGTTCCATAAATTTCCTTGCCCCGTGAATCGATTCAGTACTTCCACCCTCTAATTCTCCGAATTCTTTTATAGCACCATATTTCAAAAGATTCTACTGTCTTCTAGTCTGAACTATTTATCATCCACGTTCCACTATCGTACAATTAAATTTGTGTTAAATATTAAGAAGTTTCTCGTTTTGAGGAATTTTTTCTTGCTGTTGCCCCTCCACATTTTATATCCCCTGTGCTTCGATCAACATCAATTATTTTGATGTCCACATAGTAAAACTCATCTACTGCTTTCAGTGCCTCATTTTCTGATCTAATTCCCTGAGCATCGCCTAATTTGATTCTACAACCTATCATGCCGTTTCATTACCCTTGTTTCCACTTTTTTTGGCGTTCATATTAAAACCGCTTTTTAAAACATTATCAGTTACGTTTAGCACATTTTCTAAGTCCTTTGCCGTCCCCCTCAAAGTTACAACATCATCGCCAGACCTCAAAGCTTTTATTTCTTCTGCCTCAATTTTAATTCCGTTTCCAAATTTCTCGTTGGTTTCCTTCACTGGACGTTCACTGTAAAGATGCCATAACTTTGAGGTTAGGCTAAAACTCTGTATCATTGTCTTCTCAATTACTGCTCCTTTTCATACCTATAAATTCGTACAGCTACAGTCTGCTTTCTGAAAAAGTTGTATACAACCCTTTGCTCTTTGTATTTTATCCGCGTTATCTTCAGAGCACCAAAGAGCATATTTCGCTCAACAACATCTATAAATCTGCGAAAGCTATAAACATAAGTTTACCTTCCTTCAATCTATATTCTAAGATAAGTCGTAGGACCAGTCTTGTCTCATATGTTCTATTTCTTCGTACCGCAAACCTATCATACCCGAGGGCGACTTGTACCAGTCATATATTTCTATTCGATCTGTGGCAATATCTTGCAAGTATGACTTATTAAACTGATGGTTCGGTAGTATTGACATCGGTAAGTACCTTCCGTTTTAGTAACAGGAATCATGAAAGAAACCGACTCAAAGAAGAATTTAATGTCTCGCGCATTCTGCACACCATGTCGAATAGTTCTGTCATGATATGTTCTGCAGAGGATCTCAATAATTCTGAGGGCATATCGTCTACTCCAGTGGTCTTCTTTCCCATTAGGTCTTTCAGTACTCTGTCTAAGGCTTTTCGCATTATCGCATCTTCCATCTCATCTTCATGTACCATATACTTCCTCTCCCCTTTCTATAATACTGTCTTGATGCTGGTGTTCCCTGTACAGATATATTTATTCCATTCTTCTTTCATCCTTTCCAAGCTAAAGATAATAGTACAAAATAATGAAATTTTACCGTAGCCCTCCAACACGCCAACGACAAGTCAGCATTTCGAACTTAACTAATGTCCGACAGATGGTACCATAAATATATCCCCGGTAAGCCAGATGAATTTGTTTCCTGCAATTCTTATTCTTCTCCAAAAACTCTTTCAGTGTTGTTAATATATCCGAGGTGATATGTCATCCCATACAAAGGACATTCGCAACAAGTGTGGCGCATTCTCCTGTTTTCTCATAAACAGTTCAAAATTTCCCAGGTGTTTTCAGTATTAAATCACAAGCACACAATTCTACGTGCTGATCACTGCAAAACGTACTAGTTTCATTGTTTTGAACTTGAGTTCTGTTTTAATACACCTAACAACTCCTCCACAGGGTGGCTATCTTCGCCGAACTCTCTGAATTTTTCGAATAGGCAACAGGTCATTGCTCAGTCCTCTAATGTTTTGATGAAATAAGCTTACCTTAATTTTCTGTCCTTTTTAAGCATTTTGTGGGGCTCTTCTGTCATTTTGAGCCGGCCGCGGAGGCTGAGCGGTTGTAGACGCTTCAGTCCGGAACAGCGATGCTGCTACGGCCGCAGGTTCGAATCCTGCCTCGGGCATGGATGTGTGTGCTGTCCTTAGGTTAGTTAGGTTTAAGTAGTTCTAAGTCTACAGGACTGATGACCTCAGATGTTAGGTCCCATAGTGCTTAGAGTTGTTTGAATTTGTTAGTTTGAGTTCTTTCAAAACAGGGTGTCTGAATTCGGATTCTAGCCTAAAAAGATGCCCCTCTGTCACCAGTAACAGTAGGGAGCTCAGCCTACCTATCTTTCCCTCTCATATTCAGTTGCAGGCCGTCTCTAATACATCCCCAACTCCCGGCTGCAGCAACAGGCCCTGCATTCATGAGTTTTAATTTCAGCAACGTTAACATGGCTCACAGCAGTCTTGACCCAGGGGTGGCCATGTGGCTGTAGGACCTCCTCGAAACTCACATCTCTGTGAGTAGTTGCTATTTCTATTATACCCAGGCCACCCCTAATGCTATAATTACTGTTCTCAGCCAGGCTGTTCCCCATTTCACCTTCTTCAGTATCCTGATTATCTTTGCTGAAACCTTTGCACAAATTTCCTAGTCCTCTGTCACTTGGCTAAGGATAGCATTACGATACTGGAGTGCCTGTGTTATTCAGAACTACACTCCTGGAAATGGAAAAAAGAACACATTGACACCGGTGTGTCAGACCCACCATACTTGCTCCGGACACTGCGAGAGGGCTGTACAAGCAATGATCACACCCACGGCACAGCGGACACACCAGGAACCGCGGTGTTGGCCGTCGAATGGCGCTAGCTGCGCAGCATTTGTGCACCGCCGCCGTCAGTGTCAGCCAGTTTGCCGTGGCATACGGAGCTCCATCGCAGTCTTTAACACTGGTAGCATGCCGCGACAGCGTGGACGTGAACCGTATGTGCAGTTGACGGACTTTGAGCGAGGGCGTATAGTGGGCATGCGGGAGGCCGGGTGGACGTACCGCCGAATTGCTCAACATGTGGGGCGTGAGGTCTCCACAGTACATCGATGTTGTCGCCAGTGGTCGGCGGAAGGTGCACGTGCCCGTCGACCTGGGACCGGACCGGACCGCAGCGACGCACGGATGCACGCCGAGACCGTAGGATCCTACACAGTGCCGTAGGGGACCGCACCGCCACTTCCCAGCAAATTAGGGACACTGTTGCTCCTGGGGTATCGGCGAGGACCATTCGCAACCGTCTCCATGAAGCTGGGCTACGGTCCTGCACACCGTTAGGCCGTGTTCCGCTCACGCCCCAACATCGTGCAGCCCGCCTCCAGTGGTGTCGCGACAGGCGTGAATGGAGGGACGAATGGAGACGTGTCGTCTTCAGCGATGAGAGTCGCTTCTGCCTTGGTGCCAATGATGGTCGTATACGTGTTTGGCGCCGTGTAGGTGAGCACCACAATCAGGACTGCATACGACCGAGGCACACAGGGCCAACACCCGGCATCATGGTGTAGGGAGCGATCTCCTACATTGGCCGTACACCTCTGGTGATCGTCGAGGGGACACTGAATAGTGCACGGTACATCCAAACTGTCATCGAACCCATCGTTCTACCATTCCTAGACCGGCAAGGGAACTTGCTGTTCCAACAGGACAATGCACGTCCGCATGTATCCCGTGCCACCCAACGTGCTCTACAAGGTGTAAGTCAACTACCCTGGCCAGCAAGATCTCCGGATCTGTCTCCCATTGAGCATGTTTGGGACTGGATGAAGCGTCGTGTCACGCGGTCTGCACGTCCAGCACGAACGCTGGTCCAACTGAGGCGCCAGGTGGAAATGGCATGGCAAGCCGTTCCACAGGACTACATCCAGCATCTCTACGATCGTCTCCATGGGAGAATAGCAGCCTGCATTGCTGCGAAAGGTGGATATACACTGTACTAGTGCCGACATTGTGCATGCTCTGTTGCCTGTGTCTATGTGCCTGTGGTTCTGTTAGTGTGATCATGTGATCTATCTGACCGCAGGAATGTGTCAATAAAGTTTCCCCTTCCTGGGACAATGAATTCACGGTGTTCTTATTTCAATTTCCAGGAGTGTACAATGAAACGTTCCTTCGGACGTTCATGCGTGTCCGAAGGTGCAGGCACTGCGGTCAGCCGCTGTGGAATAACAAAAATGTATTCGCAATGGTGAATATGGACAACCATTCGGAATAACACAGGCACTGCAGTATCGTATTTATCCGGCGACGTCGGGCAAGGGACTATGAAGTATAGTATCTCCAATGTATGGGACTATACGTAATGGATGTACGAGTACAGGTTGTAGACGCATGGTTGACGGCATATGGAAGTTTATGTCTAGGCGTGAGTCGTCCACTGGTAGCCAAATGGAAAGACGACCGCTGGCGATAAGCGGTAAATCTGGGTTCGAGTCCTTGTCCATTGTCGTCAATCCATTATACAGCTGATGGTTGTCCGTGTTTGCAACTGCGAATACATTTCTTGTGAGGTTAGCATTGGCTTCATAATTCTTGTGACTTCGTTCTGTTCCTAATTTTTCTTGTATTATCTGATGTACACCGCCCCATTGCTACTACCTAGCACCAAGACTCTCGTTTGGTACCAACCTACTCTGAGTTTTTTAGGTAGAAGTCTGCTGCATCCTAATGTGACCTACAGCTGGATGAGGTTGTTCTCTTCCTGGTTCAGGTAATAAGTCTAATTCATTCGCTACTGTAAGATCAAAGGCAGATGAAGAAGTTTAAGAGCTGTTCCCCTTTCTCCCGCTGCTTGCTACCTTTACCCATTCCTTACGACGTTTTCCCCCTTCAGTGTAACTAGTTCAAATTCCGCGTGTTCTAATTCAGCCTGAAGATCATAAATCTTTGCCTCTCTTTCAGTAATTCTCTTGTCTTTTTTTCATAGACTATAGTTCCATGGAACAGCCTCGCTGGGTTTCTCATTCATTTCCCCACTACATTCACCCAAATGAAATTCAAACCTACAGTATCCGCATAACACTCCCTCGCTGAGTATCCCACAGCAACCCCCACACTTATCATATATTGCAACACCGACTACACGCTTTAATACAAAATTAAATTGTGGTATCACATATCGATACCAACTTCCTGGCGTATTACAGTTGGCTACGGAATTGCAAGTTCCCGTCCAACATCGATAGCGATTCCACGGAATCTGGAGCACACCTGCTGCGCTACGCCTCCCTTCAGTTCTGGAGTAAGAGCGCCTTCTTCCGCCATAATGCAAGATGACCGGCGGTAGCGACTCAGCCCACTCACGCTTGGAGTCTTACACATCACAAAACACTTAACGCACTTTACACTACACGAATTTTCGTTATTTACGATCTGCAAGTATTAGAGGTACTGATTAGGGCTTTCAGATATAACTTAAAAAATTAATTATTTCCGCTTATATCAAGATCTCAGCACTCACGTAACTGCAGTATCTGTTACTTAACTTATTCACAACAGAAGGTAACTTTACTTTCAGTTAACAGACTACTAATGCAAAATTTTCTGTAGATCTCATGTAACTAAATTTTCCATGAGACATTTGAGTCTCAACTTTGTCAGCGATAATGATAGAAGCTGAACAAATGAATTAAAGTTTGTGCCACAGCTGTAAATTGAACCTGGATCTCCTTTCTTACTAGACAGGTGGTCTAGCCGTTACACCACAGTGGCAAAATACTAGGTAGCTCAGCTGCACGGATTAGTCTAGTCCAGTGCCCTCCCTAACGTGAACTAAAGTTTGTGTTAGGGAGGGCGATGGACAAGGGTAATCCATGTAGCTGTATTACCTATTTTGGTCTGGCGGTGTAATGTCCAGCACACTTTCGTAATAAGGAAAGACACCTGGGTTCAAGTTGTGGCTGTAGTACAAATTTTAATTCATTTCTTCAGCTACTATCACTATGCTACAGAAACTTCTAAATCAAACAACTTTATATTTGCCGTATTTTCTGTAAATATTAACTTAATAATAAATAGACGCACTCTACTTAATTTGCTGGAAAAAATTATAGCAAGTGAACCCGATTTTTCTAAGTTAACTGAGCCGAAACGTAAACAGATATGCGCTACAATCCAACTTCACAATCTTTTCGGGTTTTCTGGAATAATAGATAAATAAAAGTGATACATTTAATAGTAAACTTAAAAAAACTACACTAATACACATATTTAATGCGTAATTTTCACTAAACTAGCTGCTAGTACAATCTACACAACTTACCGTTACGAGAGCGCCAAAACTCTGAAGTCTCGCTTGGCGCAGGGCTGCCTACGTGTCCTCCTCTAATGTGACCTGTTGGACATCCCAAAAACTCGAGAAGTACTCAAGAGTGGGTCGCACAGGTGATTGTACGCTGTCTCCCTTGTAGACGAGCTACACTTTCCTAGGATCCACTCAGGTCGACCAATCACCTCCTGTACGTGCGACCATGTATGCTCATCCATTTCATGTCACTTTACAATGTTAGGCCTAGATATTTTTTCGGCGTGACTCTGACAAGCAACACACCACTAGTACTGGGTTCGAATATCAAAGGATTGTTTTTCCCATACATCTGCATTAACTTACATTATTCCTAATTTAAGGCAACCTTCCATTTACCGTATCCAAAAAGAAATTATATGTGATTCAACTAATATGCTCCTACAGTCACTCAAAGGTGACGCCTGCCCATACATTACGCTCTTGTGTTAATATTTAACCACTACATAACAATTTCCTCCCCCCATGAACCATGGACCTTGCCGTTGGTGGGGAGGCTTGCGTTCCTCAAATACAGGTAGCTGTACCGTAGGTGCGACCACAACAGAGGGATATCCGTTGAGAGGCCAGACAAACGTGTGGTTCCTGAAGAGGGGCAGCAGCCTTTTCAGTAGTTGCAGGGGCAACAGTCTGGATGATTGACTGATCTGGCCATGCAACATAAACCAAAACGGCCTTGCTGTTGTGGTACTGTGATGGGCTGAAAGCAAGGGGAAACTACAGCCGTAATTTTTCCCGAGGGCATGCAGTTTTATTGTATGGTTAAATTATGATGGCGACCTCTTGGGTAAAATATTCCGGAGGTAAAATAGTCCCCTATTCGGATCTCCGGGCGGGGACTACTCAGGAGGACGTCGTTATCAGGAGAAAGAAAAGTAGCGTTCTACGGATCAGAGTGTGGAATGTCAGATCCCTTAATCGGGCAGGTAGGTTAGAAAATTAAAAAGGGAAATGGATAGGTTGAAGTTAGATATAGTGGAAGTTCGGTGGCAGGACGAACAAGACTTTTGGTCAGGTGAATACAGGGTTATAAATACAAAATCAAATAGGGGTAGGAGTAGGTTTAATAATGAATAAAAAAAATAGGAGTGCGGGTAAGCTACTACAAACAGCATAGTGACCGTATTATAGTGGCCAAGATAGACACGAAGCCCATGCCTACTACAGTAGTACAAGCTTATATGCCAACTAGCTCTGCAGATGACGAAGAAATTGAAGAAATATATGATGAAATAAAAGAAATTATTCAGGTAGTGAAGGGAGACGAAAATTTAATAGTCATGGGTGACTGGAATTCGACAGTAGGAAAAGGGGAAGAAGGAAACATAGTAGGTGAATATGGATTGGGGCTAAGAAATGAAAGAAGAAGCCGCCTGGTAGAATTTTGCACAGAACATAACTTAATCATAGCTAACACTTGGTTCAAGAATCATAAAAGAAGGTTATATACATGGAAGAATCCGGGAGATACTGAAAGGTATCAGATAGATTATATAATGGTAAGACAGAGATTTAGGAACCAGGTTTTAAATTGTAAGACATTTCGAGGGGCAGATGTGGACTCTGACAACAATCTATTGGTTATGAAATGTAGATTAAAACTGAAGAAACTGCAAAAAGGAGGGAATTTGAGGAGATGGGACCTGGATAAACCGACTAAACCAGAGGTTGTACAAAGTTTCAGAGAGAGCATAAGGGAACAATTGACAGGAATGGCGGAAACAAATATAGTAGCTTTGAGGAATAAAATAGTGAAGGCAGCAAAGGATCAAGTAGGTAAAAAGACGAGGGCTAGTAGAAATCCTTGGGTAACAGTAGAGATACTGAATTTAATTGATGAGAGGAGAAAATACAAAAATACAATAACTGAATCATTCAAAAAGGAATACAAAAATGAGATCGACAGGAAGTGCAAAATGGCTAAGCAGGCATTGCTAGAGGACAAATGTAAGGATGTAGAGGCTTATCTTACGAGGGGTAAGGTACATACTGTCTACAGAAAAATTAAAGAGACCTTTGGAGAAAAGAGAACCACTTGTATGAATATCAAGGCCTCAGATGGAAACCAAGCTCTAAGCAAAGAAGGGAGCGCATAAAGGTGGAAGGAGTATATAGAAGGTTTATACAAGGGCGATGTACTTGAGGGCAATATTATGGAAATGGAAGAGATGGAAGATGAAATGGGAGATATGACACTGCGTGAAGAGTTTCACAGAGCACTGAATGACCTAAGTAGAAACAAGGCGCCGGGAGTAGACCACATTCCATTAGATCTACTGACAGCCGTGGGAGAGCCAGTCCTAACAAAACTATACCATCTGGTGAGCAAGATGTATGAGACAGGCAAAAGACCCTCATACTTCAAGAAGAATATAATAATTCCAATCCCAAAGAAAGCAGGTGTTGACAGATGTGAAAATTACCGAACTATCAGTTTAATAAGTATCAGCTGCAAAATACTAACGCGAATTCATCACAGATGAATGGAAAATCTGGTAGAAGCTCACCTCAGGGAAGATCACTTTGGATTGTGTAGAAATGTAGGAACACGTGAGGCAATACTGACCCTACGAATTATCTTAGAAGAAAGGTAAAGGAAAGGCAAACCTACGTATCTAGCATTTGTAGACTTAGAGAAAGCTTTTGACAATGTTGACTGGAATACTCTCTTTCAAATTCTGAAGGTGGCAGGGGTAATGTACAGGGGGCGAAAGGCTATTTACAATTTATACAGAAAGCAGATGGCAGTTATAAGAGTCGAGGGACATGAAGGGAGTGAGAAGGGATGTACCCTCTCCCTGATGTTATTCAGTCTGTATATTGAGCAATCAGAAAAGGAACAAAAGAAAAGTTCAGAGTAGTTATTAAAATCCATGGAGAAGAGATAAAAACTATGAGTTCGCCGATAACATCGTAATTCTGCCAGAGTCAGCAAAGGACTTGGAAGAGCAGTTGACCAGAATGGACAGTGTCTTGAAAGGAGGGTATAAGATGAACATCAACAAAGGCAAAACAAGTATAATGGAATGTAGTTGAATTAAGTCGGGTGATGCTGAAGGTATTAGATTAGGTAATGACCCTTTAAAGTAGTAAAGGAGTTTTGCTATTTTGGTAGCAAAATGACTGATGATGGTCGAAGTAGAGAGGATGTAAATGTAGGCTGGCAATGGCAAGGAAACCGTTTCTGAAGGAGAGAAATTTGTTAACATCGAGTATAGATTTAAGTGTCAGGAGGCCGTTTCTGAAAGTATTTGTTTGGAGTGTAGCCATGTATGGAAGTGAAACATGGACAATAAATAGTTTGGACAAGAAGAGAAGCTTTCGAAATGTGGTGCTACAGAAGAATGCTGAAGATTAGATGGGTAGATCACATAACTAATGAGGAAGTATTGAATAGGATTGGGGAGAAGAGAAGTTTGTGGCACAACTTGACCAGAAGAAGGGATCGGTTTGTAGGACATGTTCTGAGGCATCAAGGGATCACCAATTTAGTACTGGAGGACAGTGTGGAGGGTATAAATCGTAGAGGGAGACCAAGAGATGAATACACTAAGCAGATTCAGAAGAATGTAGGTTTCAGTAGGTACTGGGAGATGAAGAAGCCTGTACAGGATAGAGCAGCATGGAGAGCTGTATCAAACCAGTCTCAGGACTCAAGACCACAATAATGCAACAACAACAACAATACAAAACTTAGACAATATTAACTAAAATCAACAACTGAAAATTTTGAAATAACAAATTGAACATTAATGAAGGTTTCTGGGGTCTCCAGCCAGGTGGTAGTGTTGATATCTGGCGACGTTTCGGGAAGTGTGATACTACCCATCGGCCACATCTTTTCTTTACGTGTTCTGTTAGGTCTTACTACAACAGATGTTTTAATTCAGTAAAAGTTGGATATTGACTAATATTACATGTTTTTGTAAGTTCTTGAAAATATTTATTATAGAATTCCTAACCATTACTTGTTTGTAATTTCTTGAAGTTCTCTCTCTAAATATTTTTCCAAAATGATCAACTACATTTTACTTGTTCTGTCTTTGACTGGAATAGACCAAGTATATTTTGAAAAAACATCGATTACAGTTAATAAGTATGTATTTCTTTTATTTATTTTTGAAATTCCTTTCAGTTTACCAATATGTGTTTGTACTAGATCATCTTGCCATAAGACATTTATTAGATTCGAAATCTTATCAAACTTATAATTGCCTGAAAACAGTTTTAAAACAAATACACACAAATGACCACAAATTATTTCATTAAAATTTTGTCTTCATTGTCTATAATAGCGCAACTCACTTGATCCAAGATATTTAACCACTTCCATAGTAATATTTCCTCCAAATGATCCAAACACATTTTTTTAAATTTTATTCATATAATAAGAGATACAATGCGAGCCTGCATGATCAGATGTGCTCTAAATTACCTATTCCAGTTCATATTCTCTAGGACAGTTAGTGACAGCTCAAGCAGAGACAGCTGAAGTATGCACTTTCAGGACAGCATCCAAGTAATTCATAAATCACAAAAACATTACTAAAGTATTTGGTTTTTAATTTTTTGTAAGCTGTTCTATATCAACATTACTTACTGAATTAGGATATATAGGATTAATTTTTGAAATTTTCTCAATTGCTAAATTATGTCTCTTTTGTTCTTCTAATTCTTTGCCTTTCTGTTTTAATTATTAATATGTTTGCTACTATACCAACTATTGTACTGGCAGCTTCTGAATGTGGTTAAGCCATCAAAAGTAATGGAAGAAATCCTTCTTTGTGTTTATTTACTCCAGAACATTCTTTCTTTTTGTTGGGTATTCAATGGGTATTGGATGATTTTTTCACTACAGCTAGACCTAATATTATGAGTAAATTACCACCAGACTTCTTATGTCCTGGTGGGCTCTTGAAATTTCGTTTCCATCTCTTTCTTTTCTGTGCATCAGTTAAAAAATTATCAGTACAATGTAATTGATCATTATTAAGTTTGATTTTAATTGATGTTGGTTTAGTTTTGCCACTACATAGTAAAGTATAATCAGTACTAAAGTTATTCATTTATGTAGATACACATTTTCATAAGGATTAATTGCTTGGAGTCCCCAACCATTATCATCAACATCTAAACCAATATCTAATTTTCTCTGTCCATACATTACTCCTCTAACTACTAATGCTGCTAATTTTTCTCCAATTGAAGCATCAGAAGTATGCGTTCTTTCTTTTGCTGTTAATTGAAGTTCTTTATCTGCTTTGCTTTCTTCTAATTTTGTTTCTGAACCACGTTAATTATTATTTGGGATATGCATTTTGTATGGTAATTTATGAATTATAGTATCAACTAATGTTTTTACATATTTTTCATTTTTCCAAAATTTGTGTGGCAAGTTATTCTAAATATATTGAAATATGGAATTCCTTTTGGATTGTTGATGATAAAAATCACAATATTTATTTGTTAACATTTGTTATGCCCACTTTTTCATAATTATTATTTTTATTTCCTCTTGATTCTTCTTCATGAATAACTGCTAATCTGTCATTAAATCTCTAGTGAATCTGTATTTGTTTGTGATTGTCTTAATTTTAGGAAGTCATCACCAACAGTTTCTTTTATCAATTCATTATGTGTAACTTGTTCACTTGACTTTATTTTGTTTGGATTCTTTCCAGAATATACTGCTCCTGAACGTTACAATATGTTTGCATAATTTGATAAAAAAACACCACCAAGTCTTTTAGCCATATCAAGTATAGTGATGTGTTTTTAGTTAAATGATTAGTCCATCCGTACCTTCATATGTCTTATCACCAACTGTTATTTTGTCTCTATCAAATTATATTGTTAATTTACCAATATATTAAAATGTACTGATAGGCCCTAAACCAAAAACTCTTTTCCTATAGTTGATATACTATAAAATATTTCAATTATATTTATTTTTCTAATATAGCCTTCTTCATTTTTCTAGCAACACCCTGGACTTAAGGTTCTTTTTTTTCTATCTTTAACTTCATCATATTATGTCAATAAATCTTGCATTTCTGATTCACTTACCATATAGTAACACTGACCCTTTAATATTGTTTAATTTTGGGTTGTCCTGAGACTGGTTTGATGGAGCTCTCCATGCTACTCTATCCTGTGCAAGCTTCTTGATCTCCCAGCACCTACTGCAGCCCAACTTCCTTCTGAATCTGTTAGTGTATTCATTTGTTGGTCTCCCTCTACGATTTTTACTCTCCACACTGCCCTCCAGTACTAAATTGGTGATCCCTTAATGAATCAGAACATGTCCTACCAACTGGTCCCTTCTTCTAATCATGTTGTGCCCCAAACTCCTCTTCTCCCCAATTCTATTCAATACCTCCTCATTAGTTATATGATCTATCCATCTAATCTTCAGCATTCTTCTGTAGCACCACATTTCGAAAGCTTCTATTCTCTTCTTGTCTAAACTATTTATCGTCCATGTTTCACTTCCATACATGGCTACACTCCATACAAATACTTTCAGAAACGACTTCCTGACACTTAAATCTATACTTGATGTTAACAAATTTCTCTTCTTCAGAAACGCTTTCCTTGCCATTGCCAGTCTACGTTTTATATCCTCTCTACTTCGACTGTCATCAGTTGTTTTGCTCCCCAAATAGCAAAACTCCTTTACTACTTTAAGTGTCTCATTTCCTAATCTAATTCCCTCAGCATCACCCGACTTAATTCGACTACATTCCATTATCCTCGTTTTACTTTTGTTGATGTTCATCTTATATCCTCCTTTCAAGACACTGTCCATTCCGTTCTACTGCTCTTTCAAGTCCTTTGTTGTCTGTGACAGAATTACAATGTCATCGGCGAACCTCAAAGTTTTTATTTCTGCTCACTGGATTTTAATACCTACTCCGGATTTTTCTTTTGTTTCCTTTGGTGCTTGCTCAGTATACAGGTTGAATAACATCAGGCATAGGCTACAACCCTGTCCAACTCCCTTCCCAACCACTGCTTCCCTTTCATGCCCCTCGACTCTTATAACTGCCATCTGGTTTCTGTACAAATTGTAAATAGCCTTTCACTCTCTGTATTTTACCCCTGCCACCTTTAGAATTTGAAAGAGAGTATTCCAGTCAACATTGTCAAAAGCTTTCTCTAAGTCTACAAATGCTAGAAACGTAGGTTTGACTTTCCTTAATCTTTCTTCTAAGATGTGTTGTAAGGTCAGTCTTGCCTCACGTGTTCCAACATTTCTACGCAATCCAAAGTGATCTTCCCCGAGGTTGGCTTCTACCAGTTTTTCCATTCGTCTGTAAATAATTCGCGTTAGTATTTTTCAGCTGTGGCTTATTAAACTGATAGTTCGGTAATTTTCACATCTGTCAACACCTGCTTTCTTTGGGATTGGAATTATTATATTCTTCTTGAAGTATGAGGGTATTTCGCCTGTCTCGTACATCTTGCTCACTAGATGGTAGAGTTTTGTCAGGACTGGCTCTCCCAAGGCTGTCAGTAGTTCTAATGGAATGTTGTCTACTCCCGGGGCCTTGTTTCCACTCAGGTCTTTCAGTGCTCTGTCAAACTCTTCACGCAGTATCATATCTCCCATTTCATCTCCATCTCCATCCTCTTCCATTTCCATAATATTGTCCTCAAGTACATCGCCCTTGTATGGACCCTCTATATACTCCTTCAACCTTTCTGCATTCTTCTCTTTGCTTAGAAATGGGTTTCCATCTGAGCTCTTGATACTCATACAATTGGGTCTCTTTTGTCCAAATGTCTCTTTAATTTTCCTGTAGGCGGTATCTATCTTACGACTAGTGAGATAAGCCTCTACATCCTTACATTTGTCCTCAAGCCATGCCTGCTTAGCCATTTTGCACTTCCTGTCGATCTCATTTTTGAGACGTTTGTATTCCTTTTTGCTTGCTTCAGTTAGTGCATTTTTATATTTTCTCCTTTCGTCAATTAAATTCAATATATCTTCTGTCACCCAAGGATTTCTACTAGCCCTCATCTTCTTACCTACTTGATCCTCTGTTGCCTTCACTACTTCATCCCTCAAAGCCAGCTTTTGTTCATCTACTCCAAATTATTCTTGAAGATGAGAATAACAAACAATTTGTTTTTCAGCAATTCTATTTTCTTCAATATTTTCAGCACATGCAACAGCACAGTAGTTGAAAACTGTGTCTTATCACCTACTCCATCAGTTCCATATTTAACATTTTCGATTCTGTCAATAATAGTTGAATCTTTTTAAGTCTTCATATTCTGTTCTTGATTGTTTTTCCAAAACTTCAATCCTTCTTTCAATTCTTTAATTGTTTCTACTTTTCTTTTAGCTATTTTAGCTTTAAGAACTTCTGGGTCACATTTTGGAATATTTTACCAAATATAAAATTCAATAAAATTTATTTTTGTTTGTGGATTTATAAAAATTAATAAGTTAATGCTTTCTAATTTTACACTTTTCAAGTAAATAGTTACCACAGTTATCTGGTCCACAGGTATTTCATGAGTAGACCATGAAAAATTTTTATAGTGTTGACAGACTTTGTCTAATTTTTCATATTCTGTTACATAGTGAAGAGCTTATTTAAGTACTTTTTTGTATTCATGTAAAATATCTTGACCATGGGTTAACAGATATGCAATATCATCTTTTTAAGTGCTCATTTAATGAGGTAATCTTTTGTACAGTATCGGTATTTCTTTTCATTAGGGTTCGCAGTCATATCTATTCCCAAAAGTCCAAAGTCAGTTTTTCAATGTTTACTACACGTTTCTTTACACACATCAAACTTTAAATCATGATGCAGAAACTCACTGTAGATATGATTTAAATCTCTGTAATCCTGTCTAAAATTGGTTAACAAATTTCGGTTATTGTGTATTAAGTGTTTTGGTATTTTTTGATGTGGCAGAGATTAATAAAAACAGTCTAATCCTCTATCTCTTTCTTTGCTAAAATATTCTGTAACTGCATCTTGATTTTCAATAATAACATAATGGAGTGCTACCAAGTGAAATTATACTGGCATTGATGTAATGGTATAATTTCATCATTGTTTTCAACAAATGTAGTAATGTTCTCATTATGCCTATCACTAAATTTATTATACATTTTTCTAAATTCTTGTTATTTTGATTGATTTAAACTATATGAATAAACATACAAGTGATTTATCTTATTCCAATTCAACCATTCTGGAGTTAGAATATAACTGTCAAACACTGATGTTTTTCCACAACCACTTGGATCTTATATAGCACATGAATAGAATTCAATAAAAGCTTACTGTGTCTATTTTTTGATTCTTCTCTGGAATTATTTTTGGTCCCCAATCAGTTTTAATTTAAATAAAAAATTTATTAACATTAAATGAGTCAAATTTGTCAATTCAGTGGTGACTTGTCTGTTCTCAAAAAAGTTGACTGTACCTATACAAGAAAGTTTTAATAACGTTTCACTATATGATTTTATATGACATTTGTAACTTCAAATATTAGATGAAAAATAATAAATCACATTGTGATGGATAAACAATAGAAATATTTTGAAAAGTTTGGAAAAATTTATTCATTCAATGAAAGCCAAATATTCATATTAAATTGGATGAAATGTTAAATGAAGCTATTATTGAGATTAATGTTTAATTATACATAGATATAAAATGTAGTATTGGAAGTGTGCTTGGATTTAGTGACCAAATTATTGAAACTGGCAAAAACTATTCTTGATGATGTTACTAAATTTATCCTGTACAAAATAAACAATACAAATTTTAATCTAGTTGAGGGAATGTTTCTAAAGCATATCAATAATTTTCGTCAAGAAACTAATATTATTGCTTCTTTCAAGTCTAATGCTGAATTTGTTGGACCAATAACTCATGAACCATATTATCCAGTACATATTCCAATTTTATCACTATACAGGAACTAGAAATAACTCTAACTGAAAACGATAATTCGATTGACTTCAGTGGTGCTACTGTAACAGCTATTTTCGAAATATTTTAATAAATTTTTATATTTAATAAATAATGAACAAAATAGTGAGCTGTGAGTTCTACTGTGAATGAGAAATCAAAAAGTAATCTAAATATTCCTAACAAGGATACAGAAATTAACATAAATATAGAAGATGAATAGCTTCATCCTAATCATGCTCAGTAGTACATGAGCTTCAGTGTTATTGGAGCTGATGATACAGATCCAATAAAAATTAATTGATACTTGTGTGGCAAAGTTATTTGATTTTATGACAAAAAAAGGAAAATGATATTGTGTCAAAAATAGAGCATCTTTTTATTTCCTCATCAATTTGTTGTATTTGACTTCATCTCTTAACTATAAAATAAGTTTGGGAGGACATATACTTGATAATGGTAAGGCAAAGACTAAGAAAAATGAAGTGCTTTATCACTGAATATGCTTTTGGGTTTCTTTAGGGTCTAAAAAGAGAGATAACTAAGTTATGAGACGTATTCCATGTATATGCACTTTGTTATAGACCTGAAGATGACAACAAAGTCTATCGAAATCGCTTGTCTTAAACAAAAAGAAATATTTCATGTAATTTATGTTGCTGAATTAGTTTTGGATACTTGCTACATCTCGAGCGGACATTTGGGGGCTAAGACACCTTTGTGGCCATGTGTTAGCAGTTAACTCCCAGATAGGGCAACTTCAGAATAAACCAGTCAGGCTCTGGGAACCACCCCAGAATTGCCACCCAACTCGAGCAAAGCCTTCTCTGTCGTAGCTCCACAGTAGACACAGGATGTCCCAAAATCTGCCTGGTTACCAGGGGACCTTTCAGCCACCACCCAACAACTTGTATGCCAGCTTTAGTAATGAAATAAATGTAACTGAACTGATACAGTATCATGAAGTGGTCTCTGCATGTCACATTAGAAATATTTAAAAAAGTAAATCTAGTTTAAAAATTGAATCTAATTTCCTTTTACTCATTTGGGTGATGTAGCATAATGTGTTTGAATTTCCATGTTAGTTGAAAAATTTCTGAAAATAGTGAATTTAGGTACTTGCGAAGATTACAGTTCTATGGCAGTGGATTACAAACTATCATCTTAGAGTCTGGCATACACAGAGTGCTCTAAAGAAAAGTTTATACTACGATATTGAAATATCTTTCAGTGAAAAAGATAAGGTTTGGAGGCCACATGTACGAACTATGCATCAATCACTAGAATTAGATCTCAAATGAGAAAATATTCCTGTTACACGAGTGGAGTTTGCAGGTACGTTAACAGTGTGAGAAAGTGTGCAGTAGTAAGAAGAGTTCCCCCAAAGCGATTTGACGCTGCAAGACGCTGTTTCTGAACCCTGCCCCCTCCCTCCGCCTCCCCCCCCCCCCCCCCGCCCCCGGCCCTTTTCCGAGGTGCAGACGACACTGTCGCAGAAGCTCCAACGCGCCCTTTTGGCGCTTCATATTACAAAAGAAGTATCTACGTAATTAAGGAGGAGGGAAGTTGCGCGTGGAGCCAGCCTTCCGCCGTCCTTGTATGGGGGAAGGTCCGCGTCAGAAAGGGGTACTCTGCTCGCCGGCGTGGTTTTCAAGCCGGTTGTGTTTCCCCCTGGCTACGGCTGTGAATCCCGCCTCCCAAGCATCGTATGACGTTTCCTCCTTCTTTCTCCCGTTGTGTTCATTTAGTCGTACACGAACCGCCTTGCGTCTAGCTGTCTCATGCACCTTTAAAAGGTACGGTTTTATACTACATTCCCAAATAATAAACAGGGAACTGTAGAGCTCCAGTAGACTATCATTAACGTTTGAATATTATTATCAGAAAATGTCTTCCCTTATCAGATAACCTCACGACCTGGTACGATGAGGATGATGCCGGGAAAGAACTACCGATCACAATGAAGGAAGTGAAGAGTGTAACGGTTTCCATGAAAAACTTAAAAGACGTAGGTACAGTTACGGTACGAGGAGAAATAAGCAAGTGTTTGAACCTAGCAGAAATAAGACACATATTGACGTTATGCAACAAAATATTTGACAGTGGCCAGTGCCCACGGGACATTTAACAATGGTAATGATTCCAGCAGCAAAGAAGCACGGATGCAAGAAATGCAACAAACACAGAACAGATTGCCCCGTTCTACACGTAGCCAAAGTTATGTTAACGACTGGAAAGGTAATGAAGCACGGGGAGCGTGCAAGGGATAAGTCCCTGCAGGCCCACTGTCCTCTGTGACCTCGGTGGCTCAGATGGATAGAGTGTCTGCCATGTAAGCAGGAGATATCGGGTTAGAGTCCCGGTCGGGGCACACATTTTCAACATGTCCCCAATGATGTATATCAACGCCTGTTTGCAGCTAGGGTGTCGATTTAATTATTTCATAATGAAGCAGAATTTGGCTGAGGAGCTGTTTGGGTCTATAAGGAATACAAGCACGAGTGATGAAAACAGGAATATTGTGAATTTTGGAAGAGTGGGTTATTGAGAAGAGAAGAGACTTGTATACGTGTTTTATAGCTTTGGAAATTGGATTTGATAATGTGAGTTGATAAGGAAGAGGAGAATATATCGTAAAAGTATACAACTTACAAACGCTTGTATCGAAAAGCGTCAGTGAGGGTAAGAGGAGAAAGTACCAAGTCGACTGAATTAGGGAAACGACAAAAACAAGTCTGTTGCCTTTCTCCTACACTTGTAAACCCATGATTAATGAATGTTACTGTTCACTTTCTACCAACACAAGTGGGTGTAGTTAAAAAAAGGAGGAGAAGAAGAAGAAGTAGTTGATGATGATGATGATTGTGTTTAAGGAATGCACACGGCATGGTTCTCCTAGTGGCGACTGAAAGTGAGATGTAGAGGCTGAAGGAAACAGTTATGGAATAAAAGCGATTGCAAAGGAATTGTATGTAATGTCTTGACGAAGAAGTAAAAGGGTAAAGATCATGCGTATTGGTGAAACGTCAGAAATTGTGCAAAGTTTTAACCACGTAGGGAGCAGATTAAAAAGTGACTGGAAGTGCTGCATACGAATTAATACTAGGGCAACGTTTGTTAAAGAGCTATTTTGCAAGAAGACGAGAATTTTTTGCATCAAAATATACGCGATTAATAAAACGTGATAAAGTGTTTTGTTTGGAGTGTCAAGGAGTATATTGCTGAAACGTGGACGACGTGGAAGAAAGATAGAGCGTGGCTGGAGGCATTTGATATATGGGCATGGTTGAGGATTAAAAGAATGAATTGGCAGGATAAAGAAAAAAATGAAGATACATTGAGAAATTTAAGACAGTAGAGACAATTACTGAATACAATAAGAGAAAGAAAAGAAACTGGATCTACATATATTAGAAATGAGGAGGTGCTTTAAAAGTATCTCAATACGGTTTGTGGGGGGAGGGAGGGGGAATAGCATGCGAGGGAGGAGGTGAGGTCAGATAGTAGACGATTTGCTGGAGTGAAGAAGCTCGCTTATAGCAGCACCAAGGAGGAAGTGGTAAACTGCCAGAGATGCAGACGCGAAGGGGTAATTAGTAGCATAGCAGAAAAGTGATGATGGTCAAAAGAAGATAATTTAGTAATTTCGTGTACATCACAGCAACATCTCCGTCTGAAATACACACGATACTGATGTCACATCGGCACTCGTGGACGTCATATTAAAGAATAGTCAGTTAAAGACGACTCCATGGGAATGCGGATATACATAGAGCTATAGAGCTAGGATGTAGTAGTGGTTAAAGCACTGGACTAATATTTTGAATGATTGGTTCTCAGATCTCCGCCCGGATATTCTGATTTAGCTCTTTTTCTCTCCATGGGCATTTTATGCGAATGCCGTGGTGGTTGCTTGTCGTCTTACTCCTCTGTACTTGGGCAGCTGAGATAGTGGCGTCGACAGCGGGTTACACCTTAACCTAGCTTTGTTTTACCAATAAAAGTTCAGAATAAATGAAAAGCACTACTTTGCTTTTGTTCTACAGTATTGCTTTTATCGTGTTAACCGGTTTACAAGGCCATCTTTAGACATTTACTCAGTACATGTCCGAAGGTGGCCTTGTAAGTCGAAAACCGATTAACAGAATAAAAGTAATACTGTAGAAAAACAGCAAACTAAAGCTTTTCATTTATTATAATGTTGTTATACCAAGAACCGACGGAAGATTCAGTTAACATAAAAGTTCAGAAGTTGTTCTGAGGTACTGACAGGCATTTGTCCGGAGGAAGGTCGCTGTAACTCGACCAAATCGGCGGTTTATTGCAGTATTTTAGTATTCCAAGTGTTTCATAAGATGAGGTAGCAACAAACACAAAAAGGTTTTAATGAAATACTGGTACATATTTCGGTAAAGAATGGACGAGTCGCAAGTCACTGAACAGTGGATCCACTTGGTCTCATCTACACCCATACCCCGCAAGCCACCTGACGGTGTGTGGCGGAGGATACCTTGAGTACCTCTGTCGGTTCTCCCTTCTATTACAGTCCCGTATTGTTCGTGGAAAGAAAGTTTGTCGGTATGCCTCTGTGTGGGCTCTAATCTCTCTGATTTTATCCTCATGGTCTCTTCGCGAGATATACATAGGAGGGAGCTACATACTGCTTGACTCCTCAGTGAAGGTATGTTCTCGAAACTTCAACAAAAGCCCGTACCGTGCTACTGAGCGTCTCTCTTGCAGAGTCTTCCACTGGAGTTTATCTATCATCTCCGCCAACGCTTTCGTGATTAGTAAATGACCCTGTAAAGAAGCCCGCTGCTCTGCGTTGGATCTTCTCTATCTCTTCTATCAAGCCCATCTGGTTCGGATCCCACACCGGTGAGCAGTATTCAAGCAGTGGGCGAACAAGTGTACTGTAACCTACTTCTTTTGTTTCCAGACTGCATTTCCTTAAGATTCTTCAATGAATCTCAGTCTGGCATCTGCTTTACCGACGATTCCATTTTAAATCACTCCTAATGCCCACTTCCAGATAAGTTATGGAATTAACTGCTTTCAGTTGCTGGCCTGCTATATTGTAGCTAAATGATAAATGATATTTCTTCCTATGTATTCGCAGCACGTTGCACTTCACATTGAGATTCCGTTGCCATTCCCTGCACTAAGAGTCAATTCGTCGCAGATCCTCCTGCATTTCAGTACAATTTTCCATTGTTACAACCTCTCGATATACTACAGCATCATCAGCAAAAAGCCTCAGTGAACTTCCGATGTTATCCACAAGGTCATTTATATATATTGTGAATAGCATGGGTCCTACGACACTCCCCTGCGGCACACCTGAAATCATTCTTACTTCGGAAGACTTCTCTCCATTGAGAATGACATGCTGCGTTCTGTTATCTAGGAACTCTTCAATCCAATCACACAATTGGTCTGGTAGTCCATATGCTCTTACTTTATGTATTAAACGACTGTCGGGAACTATATCAAACTCCTAGCGCAAGTCAAGAAACACGGCATCTACGAGCTGGGAACCCGTGTCTATGGCACTCTGAGTCTCTCGGACGAATAGCGCGAGCTGGGTTTCACACGATCGTCTTTTTCCAAACCCCTGCTGATTCCGACAGAGTATATTTCTAGTCTCCATAAAAATTATTATACTCGAACATTATACGTGTTCCAAAATTCTACAACTGATTGACGTTAGAGATATAGGTCTATAGTTCTGCACATCTGTTCGACGTCCCTTCTTGAAAACGGGGATGAAGTGTGCCCTTTTCCAATCTTTTGGAACGCTACGCTCTTCTAGATACCTACGGTACACCGCTGCAAGAAGGGGGCAAGTTTCTCCGCGTCCTCTGTTTAAAATCGAACTGGTATCCCATCAGGTCCAGCGGCCTCACCTCTTTTGAGCGATTTTAATTGTTTTTCTATCCCTCTGTTATATATTTCGATATCTATTATTTTGTCATCTGTGCGACAATCTAGAAAAGTCACTACAGTGCAGTCTTCCTCTGTGAAACACCTTTGGAAAAGGACGTTTAGTATTTCGGCCTTTAGCCTGTCATCCTCTGTTTCGGGACCATTTTGGTCACAGAGTGTCTGGACATTTTGTCTTGATCCACCTACCGCTTCGACATAAGACCAAAATTTCTTAGGATTTTCTGCCAAGTCAGTACATAGAACTTTGGAATTCCTTGAACGCCTCTCGCATAGCCCTCCTCACACTACATTTCGCTTCGTGTATTGGAAGTATGCAGAATGAGACCCTATTACGCAAAAGATTTTTCTACTGGAGTAAAATTGTAAGTGGGATAGATACCGATTTTAAGGTTGGAAGAAGATGCAGCCATTCCGTCTGAATACACTTGTATCTTAGCCATAAACCAAACAAAGGCTAAGGTGATGAACAGCAGTAAATAAGACAGCGACTTTCTTAACGTCAAAGTTGGGACCAGTGCAGCAGCAGAAGAACTGAAAAAATGCACCTTCTCAGGAAACAAGCGTGGACATCTGCTTCAAAGCTCTCTTTGGACAGAAGGCCACAACAAAATTACGCAAAATTACACAGAATTGGGCAGGTATTCCATGGAAACGACTTGATCGCTAAAAACTTTATTTATGGCGCGTTTCGAGTTATCATCACGTTTCGAGTAATCATCATGAATAAAACATCCTTAGGAAATTTCACACAAGTGAGCAACAGAAGAAAAACGACAATCTCATGCGCAATTCCCGTTATTTGCAAAATTATTGATTTGTCACGTTGCACGTCAGGGGAACAGCAATTGCACATAGGACTGTAGTTTTTCTTGTGTAGCTCACTTGTATGAGCTTTTTCAAGCAAAGTTTACATGATCGTGATTACTCGGAACGGGTCATAAATAAATTTTTTAGCGATCAAGAAGTTCCCATGGGACTACTACATGCCAGCCTGGATGGTCGTTTACCTTACAAATGATGATGCTGGTTTGTGGGGCGCCCAACATCGTGGTCATCAGCGCCCGTACAAGTTCCCAGTCTTTCTATTACCAGATTCGCCACGTCCCGAATGATGATGAGATGATGAAATGATGAGGACAGTACAACCACCCAGTCCCCGGGTGGAAAAAATCTCCGACCCGCCCGTGAAGCCTTACAAATGGATAACTTCATCAGTCGAATGGAAGAAATTACACAGGATGGCCGAGGCAGAAGAAGATTGGCACAGGCGATGAAAGCAGTCTGCAGTAAGCTCTGCTGCTATCCCATAATGATGCGGAAATTAGGAAGAAGCTATGGAACATGCACGTCTGGAGAACAGCAATGTACTGAAGTGAGACGAGGATCTCGGGGAATACGGGGAGGAAGAAGCTGGAAGCGTGCGAAGTGCGGTGCTATAGCATAACGTTAATGTTTAACTGGATAAATTACGAAATAATGAAGTGCTAAAGAAACTGGCCACAAAAGAAGTCTACGGAAGGCCCTTACGGGAAAAAGGAGTGGTTAAAGGGACATCTGATACGCCTATGGCACCCAGAATGACATTAAGCTGACGCTTGAAGGAGCAATATAAGGGAAAATAGCAGAGGACTGTAAAACCTACAACATGTAAAGTGGGCTGGTGGACTGTACAGGATTTTGGGTGACATTGGTATGTTGTTGTTCTTGTGGTCTTCAGTCCTGAGACTGGTTTGATGCAGCTCTCCATGCTAATCTATCGTGTGCACTCTCCATCATCTCCCAGTATCTACTGCAACCTACATCCTTCTGAATCTCCTTAGTGTATTCATCTCTTGGTCTCCCTCTACGATTTTTACCCTCCACGCTACCCTTCAATGCTAAATGTGTGATCCCTTGATGTCTCAGAACATGTCCTACCAACCGATCCCTTTTTCTAGTCAAGTTGAGCCCCAAACTCTTCTTCTCCCCAATTCTATTCAATACCTCCTCATTAGTTATGTGATCTATCCATCTAATCTTCAGCATTCTTCTGTAGCACCACATTTCGAAAGCTTCTATTCTTTTCTTGTCTAAACTATTTATCGTCCATGTTTCACTTCCATACATGGCTACACTCCATACAAATACTTTCAGGAACGACTTCCTGACACTTAAATCTATACTTGATGTTAACAAATTTCTCTTCTTCAGAAACGCTTTCCTTGCCATTGCCAGTCTACGTTTTATATCCTCTCTACTTCGACTGTCATCAGTTGTTTTGCTCCCCAAATAGCAAAACTCCTTTACTACTTTAAGTGTCTCATTTCCTAATCTAATTCCCTCAGCATCACCCGACTTAATTCGACTACGTTCCATTATCCTCGTTTTACTTTTGTTGATGTTCACCTTATATCCTCATTTCAAGACACTGTCCATTCCGTTCTACTGCTCTTCCAATTCCTTTGCTGTCTCTGACAGAATTGCAATGTCATCGGCGAACCTCAAAGTTTTTATTTCTGCTCACTGGATTTTAATACCTACTCCGAATTTTTCTTTTGTTTCTTCACTGCTTGCTCAATATACAGATTGAATAACATTAGGCAGAGGCTACAACCCTGTACAACTCCCTTCCCAACCACTGTTTCCCTTTCATGCCCCTCGACTCTTATAACTGCCATCTGGTTTCTGTACAAATTGTAAATAGCCTTTCGCTCTCTGTATTTTACCCCTGCCACCTTTAGAATTTGAAAGAGAGTATTCCAGTCAACATTGTCAAAAGCTTTCTCTAAGTCTACAAAGGCTAGAAACGTAGGTTTGCCTTTCCTTAATCTAGCTTCTAAGATAAGTCATAGGGTCAGTATTGCCTCACATGTTCCAACATCTCTACGGAATCCAAACTGATCTTCCCCGAGGTTGGCTTCTACTAGTTTTTCCATTCGTCTGTAAAGAATTCGTGTTAGTATTTTGCAGCTGTGATCTATTAAACTGATAGTCCGGTAATTTTCACATCTGTCAACAGCTGCTTTGTTTGGGATTGGAATTATTATATTCTTCTTGAAGTCTGAGAGTATTTCGCCTGTCTCGTACATCTTGCTCACCAGATGGTAGAGTTCTGTCAGGACTGGCTCTCCCAAGACCGTCAGTAGTTCTAATGGAATGTTGTCTACTCCCGGGGCCTTGTTTCCACTCAGGTCTTTCAGTGCTCTGTCAAACTCTTCACGCAGTATCATATCTCCCATTTCATCTCCATCTCCATCCCTTCCATTTCCATAACATTGTCCTCACCTACATCGCCCAGGTATAGACCCTCTATTTACTCCTTCAACCTTTCTGCATTCCTCTCTTTGCTTAGAACTGGGTTTCCATCTGAGCTCTTGATACTCATACAATTGGGTCTCTTTTGTCCAAAGGTATCTTTAATTTTCCTGTAGGCTGTGTCTATCTTACCCCTAGTGAGATAAGCCTCTACATCCTTACATTTGTCCTCAAGCCATGCCTGCTTAGCCATTTTGCACTTCCTGTCGATCTCATTTTTGAGACGTTTGTATTCCTTTTTGCTGGCTTCATTTACTGCATTTTTATATTTTCTCCTTACATCAATTAAACTCTGTATCTCTACTGTTACCCAAGGATTTCTACTAGCCCTCGTCTTTTTACCTACTTGATCCTATGCTGCCTTCAGTATATTCCTCTTCTACTGTATTTCTTTCCCCCATTCCTGTCAATTGTTCCCTTATGCTCTCTCTGAAACTCTGTACAACCTCTGGTTTAGTCAGTTTATCCAGGTCCCATCTTCTTAAATTCCCACCTTTTTTTGCAATTTCTTCAGTTTTAGTCTACAGTTCATAACCAATAGATTGTGGTCAGAGTCCACATCTGCCCTGGAAATGTCCTACAATTCAAAACCTGGTTCCTACATCTCTGTCTTACCATTATATAATCTATCTGATACCTTTCAGTATCTCCAGGATTCGTCCATGTATATAACATTCTTTTATGATTCTTGAACCAAGTGTCAGCTTTGATTAAGTTATGCTCTGTGCAAAATTCTACCAGGCGGCTTCCTCTTGCATTTCTTAGCCCCAATCCATATTCACCTACTATGTTTCCTTCTCTTCCTTTTTCTACTGTCGAATTCCAGTCACCTATGACTATTAAATTTTCGTCTCCTTTCACTACCTGAATAATTTCTTTTATTTCATCGTACATTTATTCAATTTATTCGTCATATGCAGACCTAGTTGGCATATAGTCTTGTACTACTGTCGTAGGTGTGGCCTTTGTGTCTATCTTGGCCACAATAATGCGTTCACTATGTTGTTTGTAGTAGCTTACATGAACTCCTATTTTTTTATTCATTATTAAACCTACTCCTGCATTACCCCTATCTGATTTTGTATTTATATCCCTTTATTCACCTGACAAAAAGTGTTGTTCCCCGTCCACCAAACTTCACTAATTCCCACTATATCTAACTTTAATCTATCCATTTCCCTTTTTTAATTTTCTAACCTACCTGCCCAATTAAGGCATCTGACATTCCACGCTTCGATCTGTAGAACGCTATACGTTTTATGGTATAAGTTTTGTAATGGACCATAAAACTAGTTTATGAACCTAATATTGAAACTGTTTACCTAAAGTCATTTTTGATTTCATAATTAAAGTATTTAAATCTGCTGCATTAACAAATATAGTGTGTGTCTGTGTGTTTGGAAGGGGTAGCTAATTGCCATTCCCTATATCTTTGCATATTTTTCTGTATTTTTCTCTGTCATGATATAAAATTGTTCTTCCCAGATTCTTAAATTATAAAATTTCAGCCACATACTTAACTTTTAACCAAAGTTATTTGCTGTGTCAATTACCACAAACACTTATTTATTGTTATAAATGGTCCAGTTGTTATTCTAAAATATATTCATTTATGGTGCTCCTGTTCTAGTGACAGCTGGAGCAGCTGAAGCAGATGCACTTGGAATTGGTTCTATTTATTTATTTATTTATTTTGTACTAATAATGGTGCAGTTTTTGGAACGAAGCATTAATTAGCACCTTTGAAGTAATACTTATCAGGCTTGTCATGTAAATTGTAGCTATGGATGAAAGATATTTACAGACAAAGTAATGATGTCGCAAGAACTGCGCCATCATTTCATCAAAAATAGCTCCAAAAGGTAAACAATATGGCTTGTTTGGTCTATCTAAATAATGAGACATGAAGGTACTGTGAAAGCTCATTTGCACCGTATTCTCAACTGCAGTGCAACTGAAAAGATAAATTTCTGACTACTTATTTCATACTTCGTAAAGTAACAGGAGAGAAACACCTTTTTAAAACTAAAAGTGCCATGATTGCCTTTTTGCGAATAATACAGTAATAATTCTTCAATAAAATTTTGTGGAAATTTATGGTGCTCGTTTTCTCTCTAGAAACAACATTTAACACTTCACTTTTACTTTAGCTATAGTTTTGATAATTAGGTGAATTGCCTGTCTTTACAACTGAGCTAGAACCAATATAAACTCATTTTGAGTGTTTCCCTTTTGAAAATAAATAATTCTTCACTTTAAATTAATTTTACCTTCGTTCTCAAGACCAAAGTAAATTCAATCAGATAACAACTAACTGCGGTTTTATTTGGTGCTAAAAATAAAGTTTATTCTAAGATAGATTCATTAACTATTTCAAGTTCGATGAACAAAACTATTTTCAAAAATTGTCCTTTCAGGATGGGCGACCGAATTTAGAGGGCAGAATTACTTATTTTCAGAAGGGAAACACTAACAGTGAGTGATTGGTTCCTGGTTCAGATGTAAATACATGCACTGTGTTTATGGGAAAATTTAATTATCAAAACGATAATTAAGGTAAGAGTGCAGTGAAATGTTAAATGTTGTTTCTAGAGAGAACGAGGCCCCCGAATTGCCAGTAAACATTCCACAGTAATTATGGTGGCCTTAACAATAATCGAACTGGTTTAATCACAGTTAATATTTGTAACAGAATTGAATTAAAGTAGAGACAGTTCTCTAAGTGTAAATTTTATCATCTTTGGAAGTCGATAGTCAGATGCTACGATCGTTACTCATGGCTGTAGCGAGGCCAACAGTTCAGCAGTTGTGACCAGCTGCTAGCAAGAAGAGACGATAAGACTACATGGTATTTAAGGATGAAGTTGGATGTGTGTAGGGTCATTACGTAGCCACAGCTGAAATTTACGAGGCTGGAGGAATGGGCAGAGAAAACAAAACGGGACTGATTTCCGACTGAGAAATCTGGAACCATTCTTTTTAAGCGATCGTACTCTGTTTTCCATTTTCGTGAGTTGAAAATAGAGGTCCCTGTTTTAAATTTTACAGTATCTCACTTTTGATGAAAAACTTACTTGTCTGATTCACCCTAAAGACATGAAGGCAAGATGCCTCACAGCACTATATACACTCCTGGAAATGGAAAAAAGAACACATTGACACCGGTGTATCAGACCCACCATACTTGCTCCGGACACTGCGAGAGGGCTGTACAAGCAATGATCACACGCACGGCACAGCGGACACACCAGGAACCGCGGTGTTGGTCGTCGAATGGCGCTAGCTGCGCAGCATTTGTGCACCGCCGCCGTCAGTGTCAGCCAGTTTGCCGTGGCATACGGAGCTCCATCGCAGTCTTTAACACTGGTAGCATGCCGCGACAGCGTGGACGTGAACCGTATGTGCAGTTGACGGACTTTGAGCGAGGGCGTATAGTGGGCATGCGGGAGGCTGGGTGGACGTACCGCCGAATTGCTCAACACCTGGCGCGTGAGGTCTCCACAGTACATCGATGTTGTCGCCAGTGGTCTGCGGAAGGTGCACGTGCCCGTCGACCTGGGACCGGACCGCAGCGACCCACAGATGCACGCCAAGACCGTAGGATCCTACGCAGTGCCGTAGGGGACCGCACCGCCACTTCCCAGCAAATTAGGGACACTGTTGCTCCTGGGGTATCGGCGAGAACCATTCGCAACCGTCTCCATGAAGCTGGGCTACGGTCCCGCACACCGTTAGGCCGTCTTCCGCTCACGCCCCAACATCGTGCAGCCCGCCTCCAGTGGTGTCGCGACAGGCGTGAATGGAGGGGCGAATGGAGACGTGTCGTCTTCAGCGATGAGAGTCGCTTCTGCCTTGGTGCCAATGATGGCCGTATGCGTGTTTGGCGCCGTGCAGGTGAGCGCCACAATCAGGACTGCATACGACCGAGGCACACAGTGCCAACACCCGGCATCAGGGTATGGGGAGCGATCTCCTACACTGGCCGTACACCTCTGGTGATCGTCGAGGGGACACTGAATAGTGCACGGTACATCCAAACCGTCATCGAACCCATCGTTCTACCATTCCTAGCTCGGCAAGGGAACTTGCTGTTCCAACAGGACAATGCACGTCCGCATGTATCCCGTGCCACCCAACGTGCTCTAGAAGGTGTAAGTCAACTACCCTGGCCCGCAAGATCTCCGGATCTGTCCCCCACTGAGCATGTTTGGGACTGGATGAAGCGTCGTCTCACGCGGTCTGCACGTACAGCACGAACGCTGGTCCAATTGAGGCGCCAGGTGGAAATGGCATGGCAAGCCGTTCCACAGGACTACATCCAGCATCTCTACGATCGTCTCCATGGGAGAATAGCAGCCTGCATTGCTGCGAAAGGTGGATATACACTGTACTAGTGCCGACATTGTGCATGCTCTGTTGCCTGTGTCTATGTGCCTGTGGTTCTGTCAGTGTGATCATGTGATGTATCTGACCCCAGGAATGTGTCAATAAAGTTTCCCCTTCCTGGGACAATTAATTCACGGTGTTCTTATTTCAATTTCCAGGAGTGTGTTTTAAAACAAGTTAAGCATCCAGTGTTGCCCTGGTATGTATTTAATTCAGTTCTATTAGTCAGTCTCCTTGTTCCCCTCTCTCTGTCCATCTCTTCTGCATATCCCCTGTCTGTCCATGTCCTTCTCCTCCTTCTCTCTGTCTACCCCCTTCACACGTATCTCTCTGTCCATCTCCTCCTACTCTTCTCTCTGTCCACCTGCTACTCCTCCTCTCCATATCCATCTGTCCTCTTCATTTACTCTATTCATGCACTCCCCCACCTCTCTCTTTGCTGTGCAATGATATAATTTTACAGGTACATTCGGTGGCATACAATGATCAGCCAGAACATTACGACAACTGGCGTACTATCGATTTAAACCCGCCCAGGCGATAGCAGCGTCACCTGGAGAGGAATGACTGCTAGCCCGGGGCACGCACGTACGCTGCATGTAGTGAGCATGCTGTCCATGTAGAATGGGAAAGGCGCCCGAGTTTGACTGAGGGCAGATTGTGATGGCCCGGGAGCTCCGCACGAGAACTTCGGTAACTGCAGGAGTTGTGGGAGTAGTACTGTGGTGAGTCTCTTCAACACTTGGTGAAACCATGTCCAGGCGGCTTGGGGTTGGACGGTCACCACTCATTTCAGACGTCGGAGGTCACAGGCTGGGCACACTGATAAAACAGAACGGGCGACGAAGTGTGTACGAACTGACACTAGACTTTAATCCCGGGCAGAGTTCAAGTGTGTCTGAACACATGGTGTACCGAACACTCTTAACGAAGGGCCTCCCGAGCCGACGACCCATGTGTATGCCAATGATATCACCACAACATCGGCAACTACGACTAAAATAGCTACGTGGTCATCGGCACTGGACGTTGACGCAGTGTCAGAGGGTTTCGTGGGCGGATGAATCCCGATACCTTCTTCATCATGCCGATGGGAGAGCGCGAATCCGTCGTCTTCCAGGGGAACGGCTCCTTGACGCCTGTACTGCGGGATGGAGACAAGCTGGCGGCGGCTCCATCATGCTCTAGGAACATTCACGTGGGCATCCATGGGTCCAATGGAGCTCGTGCAAGACACTATGACGACCAAGTAGGATCTTCACTGTTTCCAGATCACATACACCTCCTCACGACGATCAGATTTGCCGACAGCAGTGGCATTTTTCAACGTGATGCTGTGCCATACCACAAGGGCAGGAGTGTGATGTAGTAGTTCGAGGAACACGGTGCAGAGTTCCAGTTGATGTGCTGGACCCCCAGCTCGCCAGATGTGAACCTGATGGAACCCATCTGGGATGTGACTGAACCTGGCGTCAGAGCTCACCGGCCCTCTCTACGGAAATTTAGGGATATTAGGTGTGCAGATGTGATGCAAACACTCTCCAGAGACTTATAAAGGCCCCATGCTTCCATGCCACGACGCATCGCCGCTGTTATTTGTGCCAAAGGTGGATATACCGGCTGTTAGGTAGGTGGTGATAAGTTTATGACTGATTAGTGTTTGTAGATACTGTCAAATGTGTTGCGAACAGAGTTAGTGCCATAGAAGTAATAAATACAAATGTTATGCTCGGTGCGACGGTTTTTCACGCATCTCAGTGATTATGACGTCAAATCTCCTGAAATATGAGCCGTACAATGATATAATTTTGCACGTATATTCAGTGCTATATGTGAACACTGTCTGAAAAATGTATCGTGAATGCAGTCTGTAGTAAAGAAGTAATAAATCAAAACGTCATGACTGTAGCGACAGTTTTACTGCGTGAACAGTGAAAATTTAGTAAGAAGTAAACTTCTTTCCTTTCATCAGTTTGCGCGGTTGTAAGCGAGAAAAATTTTGGTAAAAGTAGAAAATGATGTGTCAAGTTCGTTGCTAGTCACCAAGTGCTCTCGTTATCAAGTACAAGATAGCCTGCATAGTTGCTATACATTATACGATGTGGACATTGTGCAACAAATGGGGTGAAAGTATGGATTAAACTCAATGAAAATTATATAAGCATTGTATTCATTACTTTGAACCTTATCACGTAGCTCATATGAATCATGAAAGGTTTTCCACAAGTATGCTAAAGTAGAAAAGTTAAAGAGTGAATAGCTTCTTCTAAGAATTCTTTCTCTAATTCGCATAATACTCTTCATATTAATAACTATCTTGTACTATATATTTCTTAAGGTAGCCTATGTTCTTCTTCAGAGTTCAAGATATCTCCTTATCAAATTTAATCAAAATTGGGTCAGCGGGTTAATAATAATAAATGCAAACGTCATGGAAGATCAGGCAGTTTTTCACGCATCTCAGTGTTTACATCATATGTCCTGAATATGTGTAGCACAATGGCATAATTTTGCAGGTACAATCAGTGCTATATGTTATAACATCCCCCCACTTATCGACCCTAGTGACAGTGAAAAATTAAACCGCGTGTACCTTATGGAAATTTGGGAAAAGCAATCGTCAGCGAATTTAATCTGTCGGTAATGAGGGAGGAAGGCTTACATCTAAATGAAAGCAAAAATGCAAATGAAATTTGTGGAAATTAATTTTGAAAAATGGTAAAGTTAATAAAAAAAAGTAAATGTGCGGTCATTACATTAACAGTTAACTGGCGTTGATTAGATAATTGAGATTTGGGGAAAATTGCGGTCGCCAGTCCTATGGACAACTACTATAATAACTGAAAAAGAAAGGTTAATGCACATATAATTAGCACTAAAAGTGTGGCAACTGAAGGTTGACACATGTTATGTGAAAACTGAATATTTGTCAGAAGTAATAAATGTCGCTACATTCTGACTTAATTTAGCAAAAGAATTAAGAAAACTGGAAAATTTAAAATTAATTTAGTGACTGAAATTAATAGTGAACTTTGTTTCTGAAGCACAACGAAATTAATTAAAATAAGTTTAGTCTTGGGCAACCTCAACAATCATCTCAAAAGCAACTTGAATCTATGCAATTTAGAAATAAGAGATTCAACTTTGAACTTGAATTAATTAACAACAGTAAAATTTAGTACATACCAAGCTGAGCTGCAGTCACAGGTAAGCTAAAGTATGATAACAAAACTCGCACTCTTAATTTGTGCTTGTGTAATCTAAATATAGTTCTGTTTGTTTATTGTAGCCAGCTATGAATACTTTAACTGAACTTTGAAATTAAAGCAGTGAAGTGGAATGATATTACTTTAATGCTGGAGTTTGAATTTCAACGACACTCGGGTTCATTTCGGAAAAGGAATGGACCCTCCTTGGTAATGCAATTGGGACAATGAGCAACAAAGGTTCATATTAAGTTGCTTTATTTTAGTGATGCAAATGGAACAGTTTGAAAAGCTGAGGTCTGCTACACAGTTCTAAAACTGAACGTGCTTCCAGTCTTCCTTGTTGGTTGATTGAAGGTTTGAAGTCGTCGACTGAGGTGGTGGCGATCACTTATTGTCTGTTGTCGCTGTTGCAGAAGCTGGACATTGGCTCGCCTTCTCCTCGACACGGTCAACAGACAAAACGGGCTCTTGATGTGTGCCAGCTAATGTTCCCGTCCGCGACACCATGCCAGAAACTGTCATAGCAAGTCGAGCGCAATTACATGCTGCCAAACCCCGAAAGCGCGGAAACTCGCGGGAGCGTCACTCAGCACACCTGCTCCACCGCCCTACTCCAGCCAGACTCCACTCTGCCCGCACTCCACGCGGCAGAGTTAACACTACCCAAGATCCTAAACACTTTGGTTCTCCACATGACCTATCGATGTAATCGTTCGATAGCATATTTTTCCCTCGGCAAGACCCAGCGTAAAAATACAAATAATATTTACAAAACAAACCAATTGTCGATCGATGTATATATATAAACACACAAATTGTAAAACAATTACAATATATAAAGACACCGAAATGTAGAATTTTGAGGTAACAAAATAAGCAAAAAATTTATAGTACAATAGATGGAAATAGGAGAATATGGATTTCCAGCATTACAATGTGAATACTATCTACAAAATGTGTCTCGAACACAGTTCGTAGGAAAGAAGCAATAAATTAAAACGTTATGACTGGTGCGAAAATGAACAGCGAAAAGTGCAGTAAGCAATAATTTTTTTTTTTACTTTCATCGTTATGTCGTGTCTGTCAGCGTGAAAAAAGTTTGTTGCATGTCTGTAAGTACTCTCATTCTCATATACTGGATGAATAAAATCTGGGTATTCGCGCGTCACACTCTCACTTCTACCTGTTTGATAGATATGTGGTTGTTACCATTACAGCGAGCCTTCCCGGACAATAAGTGTTATCTCTCTCAAGATTGGTTGAAATCTGATCTCTGGTTTCGATGGAGATGTGCAACACACATATCTACTGTACATACAATCATACATACATTTTTATAATACGTATGAATATATTTTTTCTGCCATCAGATTTTGGTGAACTAAAGCGTATACAGTGCCCCGAACCATGCTCAACTTACCTACGAAACCCCCCCCCCCCCCCATGAAAATACGTCTAGTAGTTTTGGAGATTAGCAAGTTCAAAGACAAACAGACGGGAATCACGGTGTTACATATTTATTATTAGTACACTCGAAGAGTTGCGTTAATCACAGGACTTGAGGAGCAGACCGAACTTTGTCTGCTCCAGTTTTAGCGAACCTTTGTACGTTCCTGGCTTGACTACAGATCTGTAGTGTAAGATCCGCTGGAGAATCGAATTTAAAAACAGCGAATGGTTTCTAGAATGAGGGAATTACGCTGGTCAGTGGCGCATTTGGGTGGAGACCCATTCTCAGCCTGTGTGTCGAGGCTGGTAAAGCCGTCGCTTCACGTCAGGCGGCAACTACTCATGGTGCGACGGGTACACAAATTGTATTCCTCCAACAGCGTCAAGTACACAACACACGCTACTTATACATGAACAACAAAGTGAGGTGGACGGGAAATAGTACTTTCACCAGGAGGCTACACTCCGATGAACTTTCGGGTTAAATAACGAACGCGGGACATTCTTATATTGCCTCTTTGTTCCGAAACGCCACAATACCGCGGAGTAAGTTCACGTTATTCAATGGACAGAAGCGGTGTGTGTTAGTGAATCGCAGTACGACAGTTCCAGTTCTGGCCCCAAAATGGACTGAAATGCCAATACAGTTTTAGAGCCGTCAGAAGTGTATTGGGAACACCGCTGGTAATGGATTAGTTGTCGATTCACGGGCGCGTTTCCAGTCCAGGGCAGCAGTCGCAATATTTTACGGCGCGCTGTTTGCTCTTCGAACCCTGCAGCACCAGCGGACCGCGTTTCTCTGGAAACAGTTCCGCCGCTGGAGTACGTTGTCCATTTTAATCCACGTCACAGCAGAAGCAGTTGCGTATAAGGTAACACCTCGATTCCGGCGACGTCGGTTGTATGTGTTTTCGATGTCCGTCATAACCGGAAAGATTTCTTTTGAATCCTTTTTTCTCGTTATTTTTTTGAGTGTTTACAGTTAGATTAGGTTCAAGCGGCATGATGAAAAAGTTTCGCTGAGATTCCGTAGCGACTGAACGAATATCAGAAATACGAGGGGCATTCAATATGTAATGAAAAACTGTTGTTTTTTGGAAGCGGGTTGATTTCACTCAGGATTCCAATACACCACATTATTCCCAACTCTTTTGGCTTCAAAACTCTGTTTTTCCAACATAATCTCCATTTTATGCGATGGCCATATGCCATCTTACTGGGAGGCCCCTGTAACCTCCCCCTTACTAATCGACCTATCCTGCTTGTGATATAAAATATGACCGTGGATCGCGTGTATACCTAACGGAATTCTTCTATTGGATAAGGCTATCTTTCCCGAAGAAGTAATACCGATAAGTTTTCTGATAGAAAAGTCTACTAAAAATAAAAAAATAGTTAAACCGAACAGGGCTACAATTTGGAAAAATGAAAGGTATTTTGTGCAATCACTCACGAACAACACTGGACAGAAAAGGGGTACCACTGACCATGAATCCAAAAGTTACACTAATTAACGAAAAGGAAATAATTACCGTCTCCAGCCCACTAGGGCGATTTACATCCAAAATCTTGTACAAGATGATGGGAAAGAAAAAACATTTACTATTAAACACTGACTTGGCAATTGAAGGTTGTCAAGTCTTTTTTTTTTTGACACTAATTTTAATTGAGTACGTAATGATAAAGAAAACTGAGAAGTCACTTTTACGTTAAGTATGTCATTAAATTCTGAAAAAGGCAACCGAGTAATGATTTGAAAATATGCACTTATACTGTATGTTAGTATTGAACTTCGTTACGTTAACAACGACTTTCAGAGACCTCAGCATAATGTCATCAAAGAAATTTAGAGAAAGGCAAGCACTTTTTACTTTGCAGTTACTTAATTTTCAAATTTGATTTCGTATTATTGTCTGAACAACTGAGCCGCTTTTACTGACTTCAACAGAATTAAATACTAGAATAAGTACCAAACCAAACAGCCATGTGCTCCAAGCTATATGTAAAATAAATAAAACTTCCTCACTTTCTGCATTTTGTTTAGATTTGGATTTTTTCCAGTGATAGATTCTCAAACTTAGGTTAGCATATAAGGAAAAAAGGGAACAAGGGCCCTGCTTCGTAACAATCTCTGGGACCAATGAGGACACAATCGCCCTGAATTTAACTGATTATTATTTAAATAAAGTTCATTAATCAAATCACATTCGGTTGTGCTGCCGGGTTAGCCGTTAACACTTTCTACCAATAAACAGTCTTACTTCAGTGCTGTGCGTGCGACGAAACACGGAGCCGACGACGAATCAGTGTTGCTGGAACTGCAACTGTTGTTGGAAACTATAGCATCTAGTGGGGCGACGGCTAATTACAGGAACGGGCAATTGTAATTAACACAGCCTCTTCCGCCCGTCCACTGTCCTTCCTTCTGCTACTAGATCTGGTCGACACGCGTACATGATGCCGCCGAAATGGTACTCTCCACTGCGAGAGCGTTAACACCACACTTCTGCACACTACAAGCGCTGGAAGCCTGCTCTCTCTCTTTCCGTGCGCTCTGCGTAGCAACCCGCTACCCAAAGATTTTGCAACGCACAAGTGCTGCTACTATCATTGCTAGTCGATGCAAATAACAATTCCTTTGGCTTTTCCCAGAGCTTGTAAGTTTCACAGTAAAACACAGATAAATACACTCCTGGAAATTGAAATAAGAACACCGTGAATTCATTGTCCCAGGAAGGGGAAACTTTATTGACACATTCCTGGGGTCAGATACATCACATGATCACACTGACAGAACCACAGGCACATAGACACAGGCAACAGAGCATGCACAATGTCGGCACTAGTACAGTGTATATCCACCTTTCGCAGCAATGCAGGCTGCTATTCTCCCATGGAGACGATCGTAGAGATGCTGGATGTAGTCCTGTGGAACGGCTTGCCATGCCACTTCCATCTGGCGCCTCAGTTGGACCAGCGTTCGTGCTGTACGTGCAGACCGCGTGAGACGATGCTTCATCCAGTCCCAAACATGCTCAGTGGGGGACAGATCCGGAGATCTTGCTGGCCAGGGTAGTTGACTTACACCTTCTAGAGCACGTTGGGTGGCACGGGATACATGCGGACGTGCATTGTCCTGTTGGAACAGCAAGTTCCCTTGCCGGTCTAGGAATGGTAGAACGATGGGTTCGATGACGGTTTGGATGTACGGTGCACTATTCAGTGTCCCCTCGACGATCACCAGAGGTGTACGGCCTGTGTAGGAGATCGCTCCCCACACTATGATGCCGGGTGTTGGCCCTGTGTGCCTCGGTCGTATGCAGTCCTGATTGTGGCGCTCACCTGCACGGCGCCAAACACGCATACGACCATCATTGGCACCAAGCAGAAGCGACTCTCATCGCTGAAGACGACACATCTCCATTCGTCCCTCCATTCACGCCTGTCGCGACACCACTGGAGGCGGGCTGCACGATGTTGGGGCGTGAGCGGAAGATGGCCTAAAGGTGTGCGGGACCGTAGCCCAGCTTCATGGAGACGGTTGCGAATGGTCCTCGCCGATACCCCAGGAGCAACAGTGTCCCTAATTTGCTGGGAAATGGCGGTGCGGTCCCCAACGGCACTGCGTAGGATCCTACGGTCTTGGCGTGCATCCGTGCGTCGCTGCGGTCCGGTCCCAGGTCGACGGTCACGTGCACCTTCCGCCGACCACTGGCGACAACATCGATGTACTGTGGAGACCTCACGCCCCACGTGTGGAGCAATTCGGCGGTACGTCCACCCGGCCTCCCGCATGCCCACTATACGCCCTCGCTCAAAGTCCGTCAACTGCACATACGGTTCACGTCGACGCTGTCGCGGCATGCTACCAGTGTTAAAGACTGCGATGGAGCTCCGTATGCCACGGCAAACTGGCTGACACTGACGGCGGCGGTGCACAAATGCTGCGCAGCTAGCGCCATTCGACGGCCAACACCGCGGTTCCTGGTGTGTCCGCTGTGCCGTGCGTGTGATCATTGCTTGTACAGCCCTCTCGCAGTGTCCGGAGCAAGTATGGTGGGTCTGACATACCGGTGTCAATGTGTTCTTTTTTCCATTTCCAGGAGTGTACAATGAAATGTCAACAGACTTCTGCCTAAATGTACACATACAGTGAAGCAATGTCCTTACTTATTAAAAGAAAGCATTGAAATTACGAATATTTACATATAATTAAAAAAATTATATACAGGTAGCAGATGGCATGTATCCTGCATTTTTGGTGTTATATCCTGTATGCATGAATGGTGCCGTTCTACTGGTCGATGTTGGAGGCAACGTCTTGCTGTATCAATAAATTCCACATCATCCATGTACTGCTTCCAGTGGTGCGCATTCTTCTTCATTGGGCCGATCAACTCGAATGAGAGTGTCCGCACCTTCCAATATTGCAGCAGCCACGGCAGGACGCGGCCGGCAAACACGTTGGAGATGAGACAGGTTTGCTTGACTTCGTTGCGATGATGACAGCAACCTGACTCAGCGGCCCTCGTGCTTTGTTCAGTGCAAGGTCTCTGTAGACGTTACGCAAGCGCCTACGAATATCTGCGACGCTCTGGTTTTTCGCCAACAGAAACTCAGTCACAGCTTTCTGCTTGGAAAGCACCTCGGTTACAGTCGCCATTTTGAAGGCTATTTATAGCGACACCACCAAAATGGTTTAAATGGCTCTGAGCACTATGGGACTTAACGCCTAAGGTCATCAGTCCCCTAGAACTTAGAACTACTTAAACCTAACTAACCTAAGGACATCACAGACGTCCATGCCCGAGGCAGGATTCGAACTTGCAACCGGAGCGGTCGCGCGGTTCCAGACTGTAGCGCCTAGAACCGCTCGGCCACATCGGCCGGCGCTACGCCACCTATTGGAACTTCATGAAACTGTAGTGACTGAAGGAAGACTATTCCACGACATCCCACAACAAATTCTGCTGGTCTAGAGAAAAAAGTGTTGCATTAATTATTGAACGATCCTCGTAAAAGACAAAGGGCTATCGAATATTTCGAAGAGGTACTACGAGTATACTTCATGATTCATTTAAAAGACTATATGAAACGAATAGTTCCACGAAAGTTCAGTAAAATATAAGTGATCAATAATATTGAGTCAGATCGTGGGACAACTGCAATGATTTTTTCACATTGAGTCTCAAAAATGGCGATAGGAAAGTTGAAACGATTCTATAGCAAATTTCTCCTAAGGGATGCGAAAGTTTCTCGCAAAGTTACATATTGAGAAATCTATCTCTAATAAATAACTCTTAAAGATAAACTAAAAGAAACGTGTTTTATAGAACACTTACTCAACCAACGAAGAACAATTCATTTGTTAATGGAGTTAATTATGGGAGATGAAAACTAAGAAGACAGGACAAGATTTGAAAACTGTGGACAGGTACAATTATATACAAATGCTGCAGTTATGAACTCAAGAAGAAAATTGCGCAAATTAGGCTATTGTAAAGAGCTCCGTCTTTGCACCAAAAGACAATAATAACAGCAATAAGAAGAGACAGTTAAAATTAAATTCCATCTGACTATATTGATCATCGACAGTCCATGCTAGTGGTGTCAGTTGACGCATTTTAAAATAATCATTTGAGTAGTAATTATACGGAGAGTGTACGAATTATTAAACACTAAATTAAATACATTTATTCGCCCCAGACATCACAGCAGCGTGGGAAGCGGGAACTGTTCCCAGTATGACACTTCTCATTTCTAATAAGCAAACCAAATTATTTGCCGATTAAATGAACTTATTTTTAATTCTGGTTACAAGATTAACAGCAGTTATTGTAAAATTCAGGCCGTCTTTTGATCTTCTTCTCGATATTGTAATTGAGTTTGTGTGCACGTAATGGCAGATCTTTCTCCTGAGCGAGCTGAGGTTTTGGAAGCCCAGCAGTTACATAGACCAGGGGACACGAGCCTCTGCGTTACTCTCTAGGGGCCACGGATGACTGTGAAGAACTCAAGAACTCGCCGACCGGTAGGATGAGTTGTCGTCCCGAGTCTGACAGGCCGGGTAAGCCGCTGGCCCATGTTGTTTTGGCAAACTTCTTCCTTCTGCTTCAGGGAACAGTGCACAGTGTGGAAGTCCAGCTGAACGCCAAAACAGGTGATAGGTGGAGTCTCGCACCAGTAAATAAACGGCCGTTTTACAGCTAGGCCTTTCTGTCAAAGCGCTTTCTCCTCAGAGCATAAAATATTGCAAGACCCAGTGGGACGGGATAACTTTTTCTATTCACGGACAGCAAAGAAGCGCGGTGCTTGTTCCTGAGAACAGTTAAGAGTAGTTTTCTGAGTTTTTGTTCGTGAAGTTTCCATTCATTCATGGAGTACAGAAATGAAACGATAAGACGCACGAAGCATCCTAAATCCGCGGAACAGCACAGGCGTAAAGCTGACCTGTCTGAGAACGATTTTTCCATAGTATTTGGTGGGGGAGAAGCTGTAACATAAGAACTAAGCCGTTGGTTAGAGCTGGGCGAACTGTTTCTCATTCGTACACGGGCCGGGAAATACGGGAAGATTTCAATTAGATTACATCATGGTCAGACAGAGATTCCGAAATCAGATACTGGATTGTAAGGCGTACCCAGGAGCAGATATAGACTCAGATCACAATATAGTAGTGATGAAGAGTAGGCTGAAGTTCAAGACATTAGTCAGGACGAATCAATTTGCTAAGAAGTGGGATACGGAAGTTCTAAAGAATGACGAGATACGTCTGAAATTCTCTAACGCTATAGATACAGCAATAAGGAATAGCGCAGTAGGCAACACAGTTGAAGAGGAATGGACGTCTCTAAAAAGGGCCATCACAGAAGTTGGGAAGGACAACATAGGTACAAAGAAGGTAGCTGCGAAGAAACCATGGGTAACAGAAAAAATACTTCAGTTGATTGATGAAAGGAGGAAGTAGAAACATGTTCCGGAAAAATCACGAATACAGAAATTCTAGTCGCTGAGGAATGAAATAAATAGGAAGTGCAGGGAAGCTAAGACGAAATGGCTGCAGGAAAAATGTGAAGACATCGAAAATATGTGAAAGCCAAAACAAACTTTGGTGACATTAAAAGCAACGGTGGTAACATTAAGAGTGCAACGGGAATTCCACTGTTAAATGCAGAGGAGAGAGCAGATAGGTGGAAATAATACATTGAAAGCCTCTATAAGGGTGAATATTTGTTTGCTGTGATAGAAGAAGAAACAGGAGTCGATTTAGAAGAGATAGGGTATCTAGTATTAGAATCGGAATTTAAAAGAGCTTTGGAGGACTTACGGTCAAATAAGGCAGAAGGGATAGATAACATTCCATCAGAATTTCTAAAATCATTAGGGGAAGTGGCAACAAAACGAATATTCACGTTGGTGTATAGAATATATGAGTCTGGCGACATACCATCTGACTTTCGGAAAAGTATCATCCACACAATTCCGAAGACGGCAAGAGCTGACAAGTGCGAGAATTATCGCACAATCAGCTTAACAGCTCATGCATCGAAGCTGCTTACAAGAATAATATACAGAAGAATGGAAAAGAAAATTGATAATGCGCTAGGTGACGATCGGTTTGGCTTTAGGAAAAGTAAAGGCACGAGAGAGGCAATTCTGACGTTACGGCTAATAATGGAAGCAAGGCTGAAGAAAAATCAAGACACATTCATATGATTTGTCGACCTGGAAAAAGCGTTTGACAATATAAAATGGTCCAAGCTGTTCGAGATTCTGAAAAAAGTAGGGGTAAGCTATAGGGAGAGACGGGTCATATACAATATGTACAACAACCAAGAGCGAATAATAAGAGTGGACCATCAAGAATGAAGTGCTCATATTAAGAAGGGTGTAAGACAAGGCTGTAGCCTTTCGCCCCTACTCTTCAATCTGTATATCGAGGAAGCAATGAGAGAAATAAAAGAAAGGTTCAGGAGTGGAATTAAAATACAAGTTGAAAGGATATCAATGATACGATTCGCTGATGACATTGCTATCCTGAGTGAAAGTGAAGAAGAATTAAATGATCTTCTGAACGGAATAAACAGTCTACTGAGTACACAGTATGGTTTGAGAGTAAATCGGAGAAAGACAAAGTTAATGAGAAGTAGTAGAAATGAGAACAGCGGGAAACTTAACATCAGGATTGATGGTCACGAAGTCAATGAAGTTAAGGAATTCTGCTACCTAGGCAGTAAAATAACCAATGACGGACGGAGCAAGGAGGACATCAAAAGCAGACTCGCTATGGCAAAAAAGGCATTTCTGGCCAAGAGAAATCTACTAATATCAAATAGCGGCCTTAATTTGAGGAAGAAATTTCTGAGGATGTACGTCTGGAGTACAGCATTGTATGGTAGTGAAACATGGACTGTGGGAAAACCGGAACAGAAGAGAATGGAAGCATTTGAGATGTGGTGAGATGTGGTGCTATAGACGAATGTTGAAAATTAGGTGGACTGATAAGGTAAGGAATGAGGAGGTTCTACGCAGAATCGGAGAGGAAAGGAATATGTGGAAAACACTGATAAGGAGAAGGGACAGGATGATAGGACATCTGCTAAGACATGAGGGAATGACTTCCATGGTACTAGAGGGAGCTGTAGAGGCAAAAACTGTAGAGGAAGACAGAGATTGGAATACGTCAAACAAATAATTGAGGACGTAGGTTGCAAGTGCTACTCTGAGATGAAGAGGTTAGCACAGGAAAGGAATTCGTGGCGGGCCGCATCAAACCAGTCAGTAGACTGATGACAAAAAAAAACACGATTTTTAGACGCTAATCTGAACAGAACACGCACAGCAGACGCGTTCTATGGTTACTTAGCTACAGGCAGACGAAGAAGACACACTTCCGGCTGGAGATTCGAAGATGATACTTCTACTTAGACTACGTGCTGTTAATGAGGCAGTGTGCATTGGCAGAAGAGTTCTGTTGGCACCCATCTGCACCATTCGCAGTCTACACATCAAGACAACAATTATGGTGAGAATATATAGCGGCATCCGATGATTAGGATGGAATGAAGTTAAGGATTTTCCAAATTCTGGTAAATTTACGTAGGCTCATCCATGACTAGGCGGGCTTTATAATTGCACGTAATTTCATTTCTCTTTCGTGCATGATTACACAATCGCTATTATCCACCCAAAGCTATCTTGTGCTGAATTGTTATGTTAGGAAGTTGATTACGACTGTCCCTTTTTTCATTCCACATAACTTCCCAAAACTTATCAGCGTTTATTATAGTTTAATTTAATGTTTCAATTAGATGTTCTTTGTCGATTGCTCCTCAAAATTCTGAGTAATCACCTTAAAAGTTTCTGCCCACTGAGAATTTTATAATAAAAACTAGGTTAACTTAGGCCAAGTTTTTGATTTGATAGTAGTGAATCCATTTTTCATGCAATTTGTTATTAATGAATTAAATGACACAGTTTCAGAGACTCAGCTGGTCTCGTATGGATATGATTTTATATATACAGACCGAAGTGGTGAGTTAAAATTTGTACCAAAGCCGAGCATCGAACCCAGGTCTCCTACTAACTAGGTAGGTGCTCTTGGCACTACGTCTCCTTGGCGCACCGGTTCACTCAACTGCATGGATTACCCTCCCGTGCGCCCCTTCTCGGTCCAGATTCTCACTGATACCTCAGTCTCATTTAAATTCCCTTATACATGAACAGAATTGCCGAGTGTCTCCATCTTCTGGAATAGCACCTCAGACTCTAATAAAAATAGAGAATCAAGCCTGAAACCCAGGTACAGATGCCTATACAAATGAAATGACAAAATTTCAGATACTTTATTGGTCTCATACAGATACGATTTTATTTATGTAGACTGAAGCTGGCTCTTTACAAGGGTAATATCAAAATAACAGCCACTGCTGTTACTCTTTCGAAGACAGCTTAATGTCTAACGTTATGTCAATCCAGACGCCATCAGAGATGGACTAACAAACAACTTCGGCAAGGATGGAGGACAGAATCCACCATGACCCTATTTCATATAACCGCAGCGATGTTCTGCTGAAGTTATTTAGGGAGACCACATGAAACCCAATTAGGAACAAACCAAAACCTATCCTCGTATGCAGACGACACTGTATGTTGGTGCAACACTACTACTGCGGCTGATATGACCAACTTGAATGGCGAATTCGGATAGAACATATCGTTGATGTAGTCTACAGCACGGTCCACCAAATTGATGTAAGTTACCAACTAGTAATTTTTAAACAGTGAGGTATAATATGAAATAGATCACATGCTACTGAAGTAACGTAAGTAAACCTCTGGGAATCCATTTTAACGCATGGCAGCAGCGTAAAGTACTCAAGAATTACGATGGAATTATTTCTATTATGGTTGCAGTACAGTAAATCACTAGTCCGTACCTACAAAATGTTCATGAGACTTACAAGAGCAGTAGAAGAGTGATACCAACCAAACAGATGGAAGGAACTCCAAGAACAGGGAGAGGCACATTCAGGTTCGTGGAGAATTGCCTCTACTCAACACATGCGAGAGGAGGCTAAGCAAAATCGACACCATGAAAGCAATAAGCACAACACTCATAGGATTAACAGCAATACTAGGACGCAGTCGAACAGGGTGCGAAACTTCACCTATAGTCCCACCTACTGGCCGGCACTTTCTTCAGACCTGTCACCCACTGGAAAAACTCGGTCACGAACTGTTGAGACACTAAGACACTAGCACTAGCCCAGCCACTACGCTTCACCTATAGTCCCACCTACTGGCCGGCACTTTCTTCAGACCTGTCACCCACTGGAAAAACTCGGTCACGAACTGTTGAGACACTAGCAGTAGCCCAGCCACTACGACTGAGGGAGTTTGGCACAGAGGTGAAACATCACTGATGGCGTAATTCATCTGTATTTGTCATCCTGCCTGAGTTCGATTCGACGTTCAGCCGGGTCTGAGCCACGTTGAAACAAATTTCTGGCTTGTGCCCCGTCATAGTTTAGCACAGCTCACGATATATCAATAAAGCACTTTTCAGTTATCTTCAGGGGAGCCATCGAAGACTGACGACAACTTGCTGCGTTCCGCCATATATAGCGCGCTGGGAGTGTTCCGCGCATGCGTCAAAATCAAGTTGACAGACGGAACACTTCCTTGCGGCAGCGCCCTCGCTGGTGGAGCCGCGAAACTCAGCTGTGCTCTGGATTACCCCTCGCCGCGGCCGTTGGCGCACTCTGTCGTCTTCGATTAGAACGAATCGTGGAGACGGATGGGATTCCGTGCACTGACCTACTGCTAGCCGCTATGACTATTCATCAGCTTTTCTGCCAGGCGTATTTTCACGGATTCTTTAATAATGGAGTCCAAAAAGCCGTCGCTGTGGTCAGAATCATACTTTTATCATACTCCGTTGAATGCTCAATGGAAATACAGTGTACAGAAACAGTGCACATGCTTCGTTGCGAAAAGTGAGTGCAACGTTGATGTCCAGTGCATCGTTTTTCACAGTGCGTTTGGTCCGTCGTATTTAAGCCACATTGCATTGCCAAGGTATTTTATAAATTCCGGCCTTACGCAACAATAGTTCGCTCTTCACTGATCCCAATAGGTCTTCAATCTTAGATTGTGGACTGAAAATCACTTTCAAAATTTTTCCTGGAATTTGCGGAGGATTCCTGCTATTTTAAACAAAATGTTGCTCACAAAAGGAAGAAAAGATAAATATTTTACCAGCAGATTTTCCTGTTTATCCTCTTCCTGATTCTGGCTTTTAATTACTAGTGTTCTCACAATCTGAATATCCATTATTTTTTAACACTGTCTTTAGGTGGGTGAACTCTTTGGGCAAATTGTCTACTTCTATACAGCGTGAGGTCAGAGTACGAGTGTTTTACGCACCCTCACATTGGACATACAATAAACTGAATGCCTCAGAGATCCATCATTTTTTCGTCTAACCAAGACATTCAAGAAAGTCAAACAACCATATTTCTCTACTTTCCTATTGCACCGAACGCTGTTATGGCTGGAGTTCAGGTGGTGGAAAACTCCATGAACCTGTATTCTTCAGGAGGTCACACTATGAAAGTATAGTTTACATACTCCCAATATACAGTTAGTTTAAAAGCAGCCGATTTTATAAACTCTTTCCTCGAAATCGTCCATAAATAGATTTGTCACCAAGGGAGACAGAAGGCTGTCCATGGGAATGTCATTAGTATGTTCAAAATGTTCTTGGTTGAGATAAACTGTTCCGAAACAATGCAGCGATAATATCTGTATGAAACCTATTGTCAATTAGTGCCAAGGAATCTACGGGAGGGAACTTTGTAAAAGGTGATACCACATCAAAGTTAACTAACTTCTTCATAATTTCTTCAGAGTTACTAGGATTTACATTCTAGTAGCACAAAAGGAACTTTACTTGCAAGGAGCAAATGAGTGATTAGCTGAGGTAAATACATAAAATGGGGGGGGGGGGGCTTGTTAATAGTTTAGTAACCCCACAAATATTAAAGTTAACACAGACTATGGTGTAATTCAACTCAAGATTTTGGATTAGACGTTATTAACAATAAAAATAAACTTTGTTTTTGGATGAACAAAATTTATAAAATTACAATGAAAAGTTTCAAATAAATAATTTGGATGATTAAATATGAAATGTTTTAATCATCTTAGGGATAAAGTTTTTTTTGTGTTTGCTTTAACAATACCTATGGTTTTGGCTAGGGTTCGTATTTAGCAAAACACAATTTTGTTTTTTAACCCAAACATGTTTCACTGCAGTTGCAGCATCTTGAGTGGGCTTTTATTTCTCATCTGTTAAAGATAAAGAATGTTTGTGTACATGTAACTATTAGTTTTTAAATTCTAATTACAAATATTTGAAAAAAGCCATAAATTATGAATTCGTACCTTTTTACCACATAGTGTGGTGTTTCTACAGTGACTGTTTTGTTCCACAGTTTGTCATCTGCAACCACTTACACCTTAAAGTATATAAATTGTTTAAGCCACAATTACGATTTGAAATTGTTATTTCTATGCCTGAAATTACTTAATTATAAGTGTGTGTGATTTCTGCAGTTAATTTTGGAAAATTATCAGTACATAAGATAAATCCCAGGTTTGCAGGTTTGAATAAACAGGATTATGGCGAAAAGGACTAAGCCAATATTTATGTACAATTGGGCAATAAATAATACATGTATGTTAAGTCATTGAAAACTGTTATTAAAAGTTATTTGTCTCATTTTACATTAAGGGAGATATCTCAAACCATCTTCCTTGCGTGAGCCACTGTGTATAAATGTTGGAATGTTGTTCTGTCTAGGAATCCCACATACTCGGTTCACCAGCCAAACAACTCGAATTAATGAGTTTTATTACAACTAGAAAATCACAATACTTAACTTTGAAAGATGTGTCGCAAGCAAAGGGCGACATACAAAATAATCAGACTTCTTCAGAATAGACAAACAAGTCTGTGGTACGTAGAGTTATCTAACCAAGTGGCTAACGTTGAAGCTGCTGTCAAAGTGGGCGCCACCAGTCGGGCGCGGCGGTTATGCCCTCTTCACCAAGTGGTCGTTGTTGTCGCGTTGTCGTGCTGGAAGGGAGGTCGGTCAGCGAACGATTGGCTCACTTCTTCTCATTCCCTCCTCTTCCCTGTCGTTCCCAACTGGCTTGCCGGAGATTACCATATACAGTGCGTGCGCGCGCGCGTGCGTTTGTGTGTGTGTGTGTGTGTGTGTGTTTTTTGCTGAGCCGGCCGTTGTGGCCGAGCGGTTCTAGGCGCTTTAGTCTGGAACCGCGCGACCGCTATGGTCGCAGGTTCGAATCCTGCCTCGGGCATGGATGTGTGTGAAGTCCTTAGGTTAGTTAGGTTTAAGTAGTTCTAAGTTCTAGGGGACTGATGACCTCAGATGTTAAGTCCCATAGTGCTCAGAGCCATTCGAACCATTTTTTGTTTAGCTGAAAATGAAGCTTGTGTATGTGTGTGTGTGTGTGTGTGTGTGTGTGTGTGTGTGTGTGTGTGTGTGTGTGTGTGTCTGTGTGTGTGTGTGTCTGTGTGTGTACGTCTACGTGAGAGTGCGTGTGTTCTGCTGACAATGAAGTTTACATATTTTAGATGTCTAAATACTGCGAGTTACACTCTTTATGCAATTTGTTGGATAAATGCTTTTGGACATGGCATAAAAATGACAGTCATTGAGATATGTTTGAACGTGTGCAAAATGGAGATAGTTGAGACACTTTTGAAAGTAGTACCAAAAATTCACTTAATTTGGGGACTGTTGAGCGTGGGACCAATTTCAGATCGTTTCCGTACTCCGCAGTGTTAATTTCATATTGTTGAGATACTTTTGAATTATGGCGCAAAAAGCACAAATCTTATCTACACTTTTGAACGGTGCAGAAACTTAGATCGTTTGGATACTTACGAACATGGTAAGAATTTCAGATAATTAGGGTATTTTTCAAAATGAAACCATAATGACCACTGTCACAAGTGAGATAGATACATACTCATGGACATTAAAAAAGTATTTTTTTTAAATATTTTCTACCATCATTCATCTCTGAATTTCCCGCCAGCATCATCTTGCATTTTTAAATTTCCTGCCATTGTTATCCCACCATCCGCCATCTTGGATTTTTGCATTTCCCACCACCGCCACTGACTTGCGCCTCAACTGCAGTGGCGACTAGTGGTGATCGCTCTAACTGTCGGTCAGGTAGAATCATATTGCTTTTTATTCAACTTCATACATGAATTTCTTCTAAATACATCATTCAATCTAACTGTGTGTATTCTTTTTAGTTATGATATTAATTCCTATGCTCCCTTTCAGTCCTCGATAACACACTGTCCTCTCTGCTTCTACTGGAAATTCCCACGGGGCAGCACAAGGATGTTCTTTCCCTATCTCCTCAGCCAGAGCAAAGCACGTAATGTGAACGAAAATAAATTAGCCACGTTCCAGAATCTAATCTCACGAAATGAGTTTACATTTGACACAACTAAATGAAATGTAAACTTGCACTTAAACAGTTTTAAACATTTCATGTTGGTGAGGCGATAGATTATTAGCAGAAGAAAACATTATATGTAAAATAAATGTGAAAAACGATATAGTTCGCTTTCAAAGGGATCGGTGGTGTATTTTTTTCCACTCTGCCACGTGGGGATGGGCTGGCAGTAGCGCTGTAGTCACTCTTCAGCCTACAGTTTGTGAAATATATTGTGGTATTAAAACAAATGAAAGGGAGTAAAAGATGATTTGAAAAAAATGAATTAAAATATAGGAAGATTCTGATTCAAATGGCTCTGAGCACTATGGGACTTAACATCTATGGTCATCAGTCCCCTAGAACTTAGAACTACTTAAACCTAACTAACCCAAGGGCATCACACAACACCCAGCCATCACGAGGCAGAGAAAATCCCTGACCCCGCCGGGAATCGAACCCGAGAGTGGGAAGCGAGAACGCTACCGCACGACCACGGAAGATTCTGGTGCTGTGAATTTGACGTATGGGGAGCTGCTCGGAAACCATAACTTTCAGTGGATAACGCTGATGTATTCTGCGCTTGATGACCAACTCCAGATAATGCGTAGGTCAGAAGAGATCAGGGTGAAGAGTGGAGGGAGGATAAGGATAGGGAGGAGAAAAGGTTGTTTGGTGCTGTTTGTAAGAGCTGTGGTGGAAGGAAAGATGTAGCCGCACAGTGATGTGGGGGTATATTTTGAAGGATACTCGTACTGAAGTAGATAATGTCTACAGTGTTGGAGGATATGTGTAGGGAGTTGTTTATATGAAGTTGTGTCGCTAGGACAGATTGGAAGCATCAGTTCTAATTTAGCTGAAGGGGTTTAGCTGTACATTTACAGGAGCAGTTGAGATGAGATTGGTTGTAGATATTACAGAGGAGGGGACTAAATGGTGAGACTGTGTTAGTAGAAGTGGTAGGGAGTATAAGGGCGGATCTTTGCAATCAGGAGTTAAATGATCGTTGCCGATAGAGACTGTGGCAATGGTAGGCTTAAGCTTAGGATTGGGAAGGATCTGGTATACGGCTCCATTCTGAAGAAGATGTGTGGTAGATGTGTCTTCAAGGAAGACACGGATGAGGAATGTAGGGCCATACTGGTGGTGAATACGAAGGGTTTTCCGGAGGTAAGACTAGAGATTGAGCTCCAGTCCGACTTCCCCCCTGTGATCTCGGGCTTATGACAGAAGTGACATTCGACAGGAGGTGGAGGGATTCGTCTTGTCTGGTACGTGGAGAGCTGAGGGGGAGCAGGCAGGCAAAGTTGTTGCAGGAAGTCTGTGAACAATCTGAGTGTGGAAATCAGGATCAGAGGACTTGATGTTTGCAGAGTCTTTGCGGAATAGAGTTGCGACACGTGGAGGTTGGAAGGAAAGCTAATTTTCTTTGAGTGATGACCTTTAAGGTCTGAGGAATTTCATATCTGGACGTGATACAGTGAAGGAATATGTAACAGGAGATTCTTGGTATGGAATTGGACCGGAGTCCATAGGGTGTGGTGCTGATGTGAGAGTTTTTGCATTTCAGTGATGGGTGTGATTACTGTGCTAAGTCGTTTGCAGGAATCTTCTGGGGATGAGTTGTGTGATGATATTGACAGGAGAGTGGAATGGTTTTTGCATAGATTTATTCCTTATCTGGAGCTGGTAGACTTCAAGCCGATGAAGCTGTGGCCCGTGCACTCATAGCTGTTGCGTATGGTGGTGAAGGTTTGGTTAGAGCTGGAGAAGCTGTGACTGGTGTTTCTTTTTCTGGATCCAAATGTAGTGATGATGATAATTCCAATAGGTCAGCGGTGAAGGCTGGTGACACTTCTGACACGTGCAGTTCAAATGGTGAAGACGATGGTGGTGATGGTGGCGGCGGCGATGGCAGCTGCAATAAAGTTACAGCGCATCGTGGACTGATATTATCTGCAAATGAGGAATCGATAAGTTTGGGATGCAGTGTTTGTAAGTGGGAAGCAGATGGAGCCATTCGAGTTGTGGCGAAGGTGGAAAAATGAGGAGAACTGGTGAGGATAATGAATAGGGAGTAAAGGAGTAAGTCGAGGTGCAAGTTTACGATTTTGAACGATGTAGCCGTGTCGTAGGCTGAAGGTAGCGAGACAGAAGTTCGCAGACGGAATAACCTGTGGCGACAATGGTGACAATCAAGACGACGAACCGGTGGCGAAGGTGATCACTGGCAGAGAAGACGAGACTGGTGGTCGCTAGCAGCGAAGGTGATGACTGGCGGCGAGGCTGATGACTGGCTGCGAGGATGATGACCGGCAGCGATGACTGGCGTATAAGGTGATGGCGAAGACAGCGACGTTCCCCTATCGAGGCAGCTGGTTTCGCAATGGGAAGAGAGCTTCCAATCCTCGGATGTCGTTTGAATATCTAAAGTGTTAGGCGATAAGTCAACATTCACGCAAATTGGAATTGCGCTCTAACTGGCAGTTGTCATTCAGTTGCCTGCCCAGAACGTGCTGGCATTTACCTGGGGCCATTTATTAGGAGCTATTTCGATTGCTGAATTTAAACTGTTGTCCTCCCGAACGCGAGTCCAGTGTGATAACCACTGCACATTGTCACAGCGCCAGCTGGAAGACACTGCTCTCACAATCCGCCTGATCTTTGAGAGAAAAATTGGAACGTCCCTACAGATTTCAGTCGTCTGTCTCGACAGCCATGTTGAAGTTTTCCGAAATGTTTCGATCGATCTGTACTTGACTAAGGAGAATTTACACATTCCTTATTGTGAAAACTTATGTCGTGGACAATGTGAGTCACTGAAGCGGAGAACTATCAGATCAGAACGACTGTGCAATACTTTAGTAGAAGATGCCTCTAAATCCTGAATAACTGCTTACTTCACGTAACCTGAGAATTTTATAATCGCTCTTCAATCTACTTTCCGCGTTCACCTCTCATATTGACCTTTGCTAGAAGGAGTAGGTGTTGACAGACACTGGTTCAGCGTTTCCAAGGTGTGCCCGATTGTGTTCTCTCTACAAAAATCATTTGTGGAGGAGCCTCCGATGCGCCCTAACCTTTCTAGAGATTTTTTTTCCTGCAAACGAAATTTAGTGCTCCACATTCACTTCTGCTGTTAGGAAACGCCCCCAAGACTGCTGTTCACTAGCCGAGCGGGGTGGCCGCGCGGTTTGAGGCCCCCTGTCACACGGATTGCGCTGCCTCTCCCGCGGGAAGTTCGAATCCTCCCTCGGGCATGGGTATGTGTGTTGTTCTTAGCATAAGTTAGTTTAAGTAGTGTGTAAGTCTAGGGGCCGATGACCTCAGCAGTTTGGTTTCTTAGGAATTCACACACATTTGCATATTTTTTGCTGTTCACGAATGACAGCACAACAGGTCGAATCATCAGACTGACGTACAATTTTGCAGTCAGGCTGCTGGGGATAACCACAAGAGTGCTCCTGCTGCCATGCGAAATCGCACCGCAGTCCACAACTCCAGGTGTAGGTCCAGTCCGTCTAGGACACAGACAGGTTGATTGCAGGCCTTCCTCTGGCCTCCTTCTAATCAACACACGGCCATCACTGGCGCCGAGACAGAATCAGCTTTTATCAGAAAACACAACAGACCTCCACCCTGCCCTCCAACGAGCTCCTGCTCCACACCACTGAAATCGCAAATGGCGGTGGGTTGGACCCAATGGGATGCACGCTACAGGGCGTCAGGCTTGGAGCTGTTCTTGAAGAAACCGATTTGTGACAGTTCGTTGTGTGACTGTGGTAATGACTGATGCTCAGATTACTGTTGTAGATGCAGTACCATGCGTCATATCCATACGCCAAATGTGATAGTGTCCTCTCTAGATAGTGCCGCGTGATCGTGCGGAACATGATCTTCTTGCGACCACCACTGCCAGCAGTAATGTACAGTGGCTATATTCCTGTCAAACCTTTTTGCAGTATTTGCAGACAGAACATACAGCCTCTCGTAGCTCTACTTGTAAGGTGTCAGACAAATCCAACACCTTCCATGAAAACCCTGACATGATAAGCAAATCCAGTAGTATGCCACATAGCGCCGAATAAATCGTGACATTAAATTAACCAAAGTAATACGAGTAACGAGTGAGCAAATGGAATATCACAGACTAACACAAGAATGCCTAAAGGCATGTCATACCTTCCCACCGAGAGACAGACGCAGTTCCGGGGGGAGAAACGAGAACAGAAGCCGAGAGCAGAACCGTGTTAAGCTAGAAGACCCTTCGATAAGGGACGGACTGGACACCCACGTAGCCAGCTAACCACTAGGGCCACACAACCCGCAAGTTTTAGTGTGAGGCTTTTTCGCCTCTCTGTTACGTCAAGGACCACCCCCCAGTCCATGTTAAAAGCTAGAGCCCTCCAGAAAAACAGTATAGATCTTACGATAACACAAAAAAGGGCCAAACCACCCACAAGTTTTAGCGTGAGACTTTTTCGCGTTTCTGTTACGTTAGGACCACCCCCCCCCCCCCCCAGCCCATGTTAAAAGATAGAGCCCTCCAGAAGAACAGTATAGACCTTACGATAACGCTAAAAGGACCACACCAGCTGCAAGTTTTAGCGTGAGACTTTTTCGCGTCACTGTTACGTTGTAAACTTTAAAAACATTGCCCCACCACGAAAAGTATAACGTTTCTCACTGGATAGACAGAATTTTTATAGGCGGAGCTTAAGGTTAACATTGAGACCCTGGTGGTCAGATGAAAATACAGCCAGATAGTTCTTTTTTAAACCAACTTCGGTAAATGGTAGTAGGGAGACGTTAGGTGAGGAGTTACTTCGGAGACGCCGAGGTGAGCGGAGCTGTGCTGCCCGCCGCCGCCCTGACGCTGTCTAAATGCCGACAAGGTAATGAACGCACGCGATGCCGCATTTTTGAGCGCGTAAGACTTCACTCAGAACTGCAGAAGTCTCATCTGTTACACCCCCTTTTTGCGTAATACTAGTGTCGATAGTAAATTAAAGCTCATGGTGTTCACATTTGCCACTTGAAATAAAAATCTGAAACGCGATGATTTCTCTGTTATATAATTATTGAGAAGCCACATCAGCCACTGTAATTTACGACAAGTTAGATAAGTAATTAAAGATAACTGAGGGTCACTGTCGACCATTTTGATAGATTTCTCTCTTGTGAAATTTAATTTAAACCTAGATTATACACTCCTGGAAATGGAAAAAAGAACACATTGACACCGGTATGTCAGACCCACCATACTTGCTCCGGACACTGCGAGAGGGCTGTACAAGTAATGATCACACGCACGGCACAGCGGACACACCAGGAACCGCGGTGTTGGCCGTCGAATGGCGCTAGCTGCGCAGCATTTGTGCACCGCCGCTGTCAGTATCAGCCAGTTTGCCGTGGCATACGGAGCTCCATCGCAGTCTTTAACACTGGTAGCATGCCGCGACAGCGTGGACGTGAACCGTATGTGCAGTTGACGGACTTTGAGCGAGGGCGTATAGTGGGCATGCGGGAGGCCGGGTGGACGTACCGCCGAATTGCTCAACACGTGGGCGTGAGGTCTCCACAGTACATCGATGTTGTCGCCAGTGGTCGGCGGAAGGTGCACGTGCCCGTCGACCTGGGACCGGACCGCAGCGACGCACGGATGCACGCCGAGACCGTAGGATCCTACGCAGTGCCGTAGGGGACCGCACCTCCACTTCCCAGCAAATTAGGGACACTGTTGCTCCTGGGGTATCGGCGAGGACCATTCGCAACCGTCTCCATGAAGCTGGGCTACGGTCCCGCACACCGTTAGGCCGTCTTCCGCTCACGACCCAACATCGTGCAGCCCGCCTCCAGTGGTGTCGCGACAGGCGTGAATGGAGGGACGAATGGAGACGTGTCGTCTTCAGCGATGAGAGTCGCTTCTGCCTTGGTGCCAATGATGGTCGTATGCGTGTTTGGCGCCGTGCAGGTGAGCGCCACAATCAGGACTGCAAACGACCGAGGCACACAGGGCCAACTCCCGGCATCATGGTGTGGGGAGCGATCTACTACACTGGCCGTACACCTCTGGTGATCGTCGAGGTGACACTGAATAGTGCACGGTACATCCAAACCGTCATTGAACCCATCGTTCTACCATTCCTCGACCGGCAAGGGAACTTGCTGTTCCAACAGGGCAATGCACGTCCGCATGTATCCCGTGCCACCCAACGTGCTGTAGAAGGTGTAAGTCAACTACCCTGGCCAGCAAGATCTCCGGATCTGTCCCCCATTGAGCATGTTTGGGACTGGATGAAGCATCGTCTCACGCGGTCTGCACGTCCAGCACGAACGCTGGTCCAACTGAGGCGCCAGGTGGAAATGGCATGGCAAGCCGTTCCACAGGACTACATCCAGCATCTCTACGATCGTCTCCATGGGAGAATAGCAGACTGCATTGCTGCGAAAGGTGGATATACACTGTACTAGTGCCGACATTGTGCATGCTCTGTTGCCTGTGTCTATGTGCCTGTGGTTCTGTCAGTGTGATCATGTGATGTATCTGACCCCAGGAATGTGTCAATAAAGTTTCCCCTTCCTGGGACAATGAATTCACCGTGTTCTTATTTCAATTTCCAGGAGTGTAGATGTGATATGGCATAGGTCATCCTTCGATACATTGTAGAACTTGGAAACCCTCAGGGAATATTCGTTCACATTTTTGTTGAACGCAGTTGGTTTTAACCATCCTGTATTGAAACATTTCCTTTTATCAATAATTCAATTTATAAACAATGTTTTGTGAGCTCACGCTTTATACGATGCGGTGCTCAAATCCTGAATTCTGTGCGCCGGATTCCTACGTTAGTTAAAAATTCGCAGTGTGATTAAGGCGAAATGGTGCCCACCTCCCTTATATTTGCACTTGGGAAAGAAAGTAGTTAGGTTCTTGTTCGACGTCCCGTCGACGTAGAGGTCATCAGAGACAGATTATATTAAATCATTTCAGTTAATGTGAAGTGTTATTAGCTGTGAGGTGCGCCCTTTCTTTGATTGTCTTATTTTACTCGAGCGCGAAATGAGAACCACATTGAAAATCTGAGGAATTTTTGCACAGATGTGCTGGGCAGTGCCTGTAGTATGCCTGTCGATCGCGTCATGTCCCTCTTTTCAGTTCTGAGCGCATAGTTAGCACATAAGGGCACGAGGGCCTGGTGAGAGATTTCGCCCGATTTCAACCAGCCCACATAACATAACGGTCATGTGTTTCCTTCTCCATGACAATTTCTCGGCTGCAGACTGCAGGAGTGATGAAGATGTTTCTGCAGCGTTTTAGGCGAGAAGTGTCTGATCACCCACAATAGAGCGCGTAAATGGCTCCCCTTGAGTTTCATCTCTGCTCCCATGAACCGCTGGCTATGAAGACAACATTATGGTACAGACAACGAGTTGTAGAACTGCGTAGACAATCGGTGGAAAGAACAGGAGGCTGCTTTCCATACAACTCTACGACAAATGTCTAAGTCGGAGGGGTATTTATGTAAAGAAGTAAGTGGAAGGTGTGGCAAATGTTGCAAATAAAACGCTTTTGATTTTCACTGTTGTTTCCATTTCGTGAGCGGTCGGACCTTACGTTGCGAATAGTCCTCTTACCTCTGCTCACATCGCCACTCATAAAATATAGTGTTGGGTCCAGTTCATCATCCACACACTCTTTAAGCAATCTTATACAATAGTTAAACCCGTTTTCCTTACTAACTGTAAGTAGTGTTGTAAAATTAGGTGTGTTGCATACCTATCGGGCGTTACCTCTTTTCGATCGGTTTGTTTGCATATACGATCAATGTCTGACTAGATTCTCCTACAAACTAGAAGCAGTGAACTGTTCCGGAACTGCGTGAGAATGTATAAAGGGCCACTTAACTTACAGAACCTTTTTGTTCGGCATAGTTATCCATCGGTATGTTACTGAAAAATAAGCAGCCTTTATAGCAAAATTCAAATTGTCAACTTTTAATTGAGGTTTTATTCGAAAATTGTTGACTTGTAATGTGAGGCCTGCCGCTGTTGTTGTGCGGTTCTAGGCGCTTCAGACCGGAACCACGCGGCTGCTGCGGTCGCAGGTTCGAATCCTGCCTAGGGCATGGATGTGTGTGATGTCAGGTTAGTTAGGTTTAAGTATAGGGGACTGATGACTTCAGATGTTAAGTCCCATAGTGCTCAGAGGCATTTGCACCATTTTTGTAATGTGAAACAGAGGCCACTGGTAGTAAAAATAAAAAAAAACAGGTTTATCATGTGGCACTAGACAGCTCAAGGTAAAATAAGAAGAAACGCAAAACAAAAACATATCAAACATCGCCGAGCTTATGTGAAACATGTTTATGTTATTACTAAACAACTTCCGCTCTTGTCAAAAATAAGAAGAAACTCTTGCATTTGATCATGATGTGTTTCAAGTAATAATAATTATATAGACTGTTTTGTGTTTGTGCATGTATACAGTTCTTGCTTTGCTTATATACATAACTGCTTTGGTAACACATAAGGGAGCAGCTAATTTTTTTACTTACAAACTGCAACTTATGTTTTGTAAGGATAGAAAATACACAGTGGAATATGCTGTTCAAATTTTGTGTCAAACAAACAAAGAGAAGTCGTGGGCTCACAGTTCCTCTCTCACAAATTCATTTCTTTCTTCCCCTACCAATGATACCAATAGTGCCGGTAATCCTACCATTTAATAGGCCATTTGTGTAGTCCATCAAAACTGCCACCGAACCGTAGTTTTTGTAGAGCGCAACTTTACCTGTAAGTAACGCCAGTCACGTGCAACGCGATTCGTAATGACTTGGTATTCACTACATGATCAGAAGTACCTGGACATTAATTGGTGGGCATTAATATGGGATGTGCCCACCCTTGGCATTTATGACGGCGTTGCAGGAGACACATTCAGTGGGGCGCCTGAATGTATGTGGAGGAATGGTAGTCTACTCTACCACAAGAACCGAAACGAGAAGAGGCAGAGTGCTGGACGCCCGAGCCTGGAGAGAAGTCAAAGTTCCAATATATCCCAAATATGTTCTGCTGGGTTCAGGTAGGGCAGGTCAGTCCACTTTAGGAATGTTACTGTCTGCAAATCATTGATTCACAGATGCTATTTTATGGCAGGGTGTTTTGTCACCCTAAAACAGTCATCGTCTCCGAACTGTTGCTTTTCTGTACGCAGTACACAGCCCTGTAAATGTGTTGATCCCCTTGTTTATCGTCTTCTTAGGCGCAATAAGGGGATCATACACTAACCAAGAGAAACACACCCATACCGTAAGATACGCTCAACACAAATGTAATGTGATGGCTAAAGCCATTTTAACCATTATCCGTGAAGACGGTCCATGACTGAAACCGGTTGATATTTGGGTTTTAAATAAAAGCAGCTGATGGTCAAACATGTGTTTTATGCATTACTTGTCGGCTGTTGAAATTCACCATCCAAAAGTGTCAAGCATCGTTTAAGATCTGCCTCTTAGGGAATATAAACTTTCCATGTAGGAGTAATTGTCGAGTTGAAGGTTACGCTTACATTTTGTTTTAAAATTCTGAATACTGCCTTTTGTGGGAACCTGAGGCTCTGTAAGAGTACACGAACAATTCACGTGTCTTATAAAATGTTAGGGTATGGATGTAAGCTCCAGCTGTACACAAACTTTTATTGAAAAAATTGGGCACACATAACTTCAATAACTAAGAGAACGGCGGAAAAGGATTCCAGCACTTTCAAGCAACAAGAAACGTAATTGGAAGATTGGATTAGCAGGAAGCAGTAAAATCACAGAATGTTCCTTATGGAGCAGAGCAAATTTTACCTAGGATCTTGGGCTGAAGGAAATAATACTGATTCACCAAGGTAAGTTACCATTTTCCTTTAACAGCCGAAAGGTAGCCTACATGTCAGGCAGGGGCAAATTCATGAAGTCATCATGCCCCACCCCTAAGTCATGTGCTCTTCCTAAGCCACACCCCTCCACCCCTCCCCCACACGATCTCCTCCATACACCTTCTGCCCATTCCTAGGCCTAACCTAACCCAACATCCTTTCTCCTCAGTTCTTTACTAAGTCACACACGTTTTTGGAAACTGACCAACTAGAGATCTTCTAAGGCAGTACATGCGTATATACCTCTCCCAACGACGGCTCAGTACTTTACTGTCCAATCACATTTATCAGCTCTACTTTAAGCCCCTCCATCCTCTTACTCGGAATAGGTAAGCTTTCCCAAAAGTAGCTCAGTGTTTTCCTGTTCAGCTACATTGCATAAGTCCTTCTTAAGCCCCTGATCACATTTCTTGGGAACAAGACGGTCAAACAGCTTTCAAGCCAACACACGTATGCAGCCCAGTCACAGCTATCAACTCCTTCCTCCACATTTCTCAACTCCTTCTGCAGCCACGCCCCACTTTTATGTTGCTTGTGTAGCAATTGTGAGCAGGCATCGGAAAAAGATGGTAGTTTTATTTCGTATTTTAATATTTTGTGAGGTAAAAAATGTGAAGTTACAGTCATCTCTACAACTAAATGAATAAACTACTTTTATTTTGCCATAATTATTTGAGAATTTTTCTGAACTAAATGTAAAGCAGTTTGACTAACTACGTACTACAGTTTTGCAGTAGTAATTCACCATATTTCAAATAAAACTTGAAAGGTCTCTGTTAGATTACTTTCATGTTAATTTCTTAAATCTGTTGTCATTTACGGCATAAATTCCTCTTCTAAATTTACTGTGGCGTTTCTGACTATCTGCGAGGAGACTGAGTAGTGGAACGTGTTACTTTTCCACATAAACAAGAACGATCTGACACACTACTACACTTTAAAACACAGTTTATATGCAATTCATGTCACACAGTCTCATACGGAACCTACATCCGCTTTCTTTTATGTACTGTATATGATAAGATACTGTCATCCCCCTTCCCTTCTGTGTGAGAGGATGAATGAGCAAATGTATTTCTAGTTGCATGCTTGAGGGTAGCAGACAAGCCTGTCTGCTAGAGAGCAGTAGGATCAACGTCGGAACAGGTTGCTACGCTTTCTAGAAGCAAAGAGGTTTCTATCCTTAGTACTGTCCTGTCCGTCCCTTGTCATGTTGGTATAGGAAGCTGCCCCTCTGGTCACTTCCGTTTTGTATACGGAAGCACCCTTGGTAGAAGCGCAGGTCAGTCTGTCCGCGGCGAGCGTCTGAAGTGGTAAGATCTCCGGCTAAGCGCGTGTCTGCTAAGTCCGCAGGACAATGGATTTCTTAAGTTCACCCTAACTGAAAATTTAATCAACTTTATTTCAGGTTTACCTCTAAAATATCTAATGTTATCTTAAATTGCAACGCAGTGTATTTCGAGTGTGAACTTCAGAAAATTTAACAGTAGTTGCTTTGTCACTACTTTGTGAGTAAAGTGGAACCACGTGTTGATCAGTAACTCTAACTAAGATCATCAATCTTAAATGCGAATGTGCGTGAGATTATAACGTCTCGCCTTAACAACATTTTTCAATATAGCAACTTTTCTTTATGTTCAACCCACGTGGGGTGTACTTCGTGAGACCAGTACCACGTGTTGTATGCAGTCTCCCAATCTTTGCTCCCTATTTGATGTGTTCCGTAAGATTACAAACTCACATTTTCACAATCCACAATAAGGCACCAGCTTAGTTATGAGTCAAGTTTAATATGTTGAAATTTCAATGATCAATGTTAAAATAAATTTCCAAATATAAACTGATTTATTTATTTTTATTTAAATTCTCTTTTTATATATGTATCACAGGTTTTCGTATGACTATTAAAAGATTATAATTAATGTTAGTCTGGATGGAAATTTGGTAAGCTAGATTGGATACCTGGTGAAACAGTTGCTCAGTAATGCAATGTTAACTTCCTCAGATAACTCACAGCTTTTAACCCTCTTTTATTGTCTATCAGCACCGCTTTCACATAACAAATTAAAGTATCAACTTTACACATGGCGACCCTGTTCTGTGATTCCGCTAGACTCTGGAATCTCTGAAACGTTAGATTGCGAGCGTTGTATAATCTTAATTTTTTTCCCCCTGTAGCGCTCAAACAACTTCTGCGTTGTTTTGGAGCATACTTTCAATAGATTCACGGCGTTGTTGAGCGGCATTGTGTTGTTTGTCTTGTTTTGTTTTCTATATTTGTGTGTTTTATATGTGTGTGTTTTTTTTCTGTCTTGTAAATTGTTCTGTTTCGATCAAAGATATAAATTTGTTTTGAGTGTGAAAAAGTGCGTACTAGGTTGGGTACCTTTCGTGTGACTGTCGTGATTTTTGGGGGATACATTTATTCTGATTAGTGTGTTGCGTACCGGGTATAATAAATTGAACTAATGCTGAGACGTAGCCAAGCTAACAGTAGGCAGTCCATCAACTTACGCAACATGGACCAAAGGGATAATCTGATTTCGAATATTAACGCATCGGACGGTTCCGAAAAAGCAATGGGAAATACTTCACAGGAAATGCAAAACAGGACGAACGGGCTCACATCAGAGCCAAAAATTAATTTGCCTCCAACTAACCAAATTGATTTGGCAGAACTCATGAAAGCCTTATTGTAACAAAATAAAGAAAACGCAGAGAAATCTGAAAACTCGTTTCGAGAACAGAAAGAATCATCTGAAAAATCGATTCGTGAGCTAGGCGAACAAATGACAGAGAAATCTGAAAAATCGATCCGTGAGCTATGCGAACAAATGACAGAGAAATCTGAAAAATCGATCCGTGAGCTAGGCGAACAAATGACTCAAAAATCGGAAAAATCGATCCGGGAGCTAGGTGAGCAAATAGACAAAAAACTAATCCAGCAGACAAATAAAGTTGACAAGTCGATGCAGAGAGTGTGCGAGGATATCTCACAAAGAATAAACAATCTGGCAAGTGAAATAAAAAGTGATATCATGAAAGGATTAGGCCGTACATTTGAACAAATCGATGACCGTCTGCAAGCCTTAGAACAGGGCAAGCGGAGTCGCGATGCGGAATCGAAAGAGAGCGAAGAACAGCTACTTAGGAATTTCCAAGCGCTGAGAGAACAATGTCAAAGAGAACACCAGCAGGTACTCTCGAGGGTCCAGGAGGCGGAAACGCATTGTACCGTGTCGATTAGCAACACAGTAGCGGACAACAGTCAATCGATTCACGCACTCGAACAGCAAGTAGAACAATTGAAGCAGACAGGGGCGGAGGACAACAGACAAATACATGGTAAGATTGTGGCTTTAGCGGACATCGTAGGCATGATGAAGGTGAAAGAGAGCGATAACAATACTACAACGGTAGCGGTCGCAGAGACTGAAGAAGTGCGTTCGCTTCTTAGATTTCAGAAGGGACAGTTGGAAGTGAACAGGCGGCACAAAGCTGTAACAGGTGAATTACAAGAACGCGTGGCGCGTCTGGAAAGCCGCATTGGGTGTGATTCCGAACTCGCCAATAGCATCAAAAACAGCCGTACGAACAGTGCAGTGAGGGACTCCGGCCACGAGGGAGATTTTGACGACAGGGAAGAATGTATGTTGAGGGACAGACATGAGAAAAATAGAAACATTCAAGGGTCTCGCCGGGAGGAAATGCGGGGATTTGATTTCAAACATTTCCTTACGGTGAGAAAGTTTGAGGCACATCAAAATTCTCAAAAAGGAATACATCCACGAGCATGGCTCGAGCAATTTGAATTCTGTCTTCCCCCTGACTGGGCAAGTTCACATAAGATAGAATATATGTGTGGCTATTTGGAAGGCGAACCGGCGATTCGCATGAGGTCGGCAGCGCGTCACTGCAACTCCACTCGGGAGTTTCGACAAGCCTTTCTGTCCGCCTATTGGTCGGAAGCGGCACAAGATAGGGTCAAGCATGGCATAATTATGCTGCCAAATTTGAACCAGTCTGGTTTTGGCAGCCCAGCACGCCTATTCGACCACATGCTGCAGGCGAATCAATTTCTATACGATCCATACGGGCCTGCGGAACTAATTAGGATATGCATCACGAAATTGCCGATGCACTTGCGCCACATCATACTTGCGGGCCGATGCAAAGAGGACGTGGGAACGTTTAAGACACTTCTCCAAGAGTAGGAATACAATACAGGGGAATGCCCGCCTAATCAGGCACAAAGTTATTACGGGGCATAGCAGCGCGACCGAAGTCGTAGCCGTAGTACTAATCAACGGCGTCACTGGTCGTCGCGACGCGAACGGAACAATAATCGGAACCGGCCGTATAGAAACTGGGGTAACAGTTGCGAACACAGGTGGAACAACGGAAATGATCGAGGACGTGGACAGGATCGTGAACACAACAGGTACGGCAACCAGTATCGATACTACGCTGAACACGGTGGGAACAGGCCTGTAGGCGGAGCACCTGATGATGTTGAAATTCGGCCGGCTAACCCAAGACAAAACGTAGCAAATGGAAATGAACAAAACCAGCAATGACAAACGATCAGCACAGAAGGCTCCCAATCGTAACAAATGAGTGACATGGCAAATGAGTACATAGAGTGTATAGAGAGGAGAATGAATTGATTGGTTTACATTTGTGACATATGCATTTTGAATAACATGTTGGTAAAAATAATGATAAAGATATTTCTATGTCATTGATTAAAGTCATGTTTTTAGTTTTTTTCTTTCCTTGTGCAATTAGGATTAGGTTGGTCCAAAGGTGAAGATAAAAGGTTTCTTTGTGAACGAGTGAAATGCTGTTTATGGTTTTTTGGTGTAAATTGACAAGAGTCGCTCCTGAGAGAAGCAAGATCTGTGTTGAATTAATGCAAAACTCAGGGGAATATCCGATCTGTGGGTATTATGGGTCTGGCAAACCCAGGTCCCCAGCTGTTAGTAGCCTTGACCTGAGATGGGCGAGCGGTCCACCGCGCGGAAATCCATCTGCTGGCAACGCACCACACGCACGCGACCGTGGCGAGACGGGCGGGGTGAAACGACAGAAGACAGGGGATAAAGGGGCGTGGAGCCTTTTGACAGGTAGTGTCCAGAGAAAATGGCAGACTTCAACGACGCCTATCAACATTTCCTGACGGATGCCCACTGTCAAGTGACAGTTAATCATGGTTCGATGTTCTCTGGTCGCTAAGGGTGGCACAAAGAAGAGCCATTAAGTGTCATCCTTGCCCAGGAATATCAAACCGGCGAGCCAGTTGAGGATAAACTCAAGAATGTAAAACACAAGGGGCGTGGAGCCTTTTGACACATACTGTCCAGAGAAACTGGCAGACTTCAACGACGCTTATCAACATTTCCTGGTGGATGCCCACTGTCAAGCGACAGTAAATCATAGTTCGATGTTTTCTGGTAGCTAAGGGTGGCACAAAGAAGAGCCATTAAGTGCCATCCTTGCCCAGGAATATCAACCTGGCGTGTCAAACGAGGATACCGCACGAATTTGACAACACAAACATGGAACCAAATCGAGATGTAGGTGGCACGGGCCACCAAGAGAAACTTCATGAGAGGGCAGAGAAGGCGGGATTGCACGCAACAGATGGACAAAAGTCCCTACTGACAGCTGCGGCAACGAACCCCCCCTTCCCTTATATTGTGCCTCGGAACAGTGGAACTACTGAGTGTGTCAGTGAACAGTGATGATACGGTTCTTAGTCCAATGCATATACGTGTGTTCTGTCAGAGAAACTTTGACTCATGTGTTTTGCAGGGGTTCGATTTCTTAGATTGACTCTTGTATTTTGCAGGTGTTTTATTTATTGGTGTTTTTTTTAGACGTTGACTACTGTACTTTCAGAGCTGTTTTATTTCTCAATGTTTGTTTTGTGTGTTGCGTTAGGTTTGTGATATTTTGTTTCGTAAATTCATTCCTGTGGCATTGGTTCGTTTATCAGTCAGACAGCTATTCATGCTCATTGGACAGTGATCGATTAGCCTTTGCATGGGGCATATTTATAGTGAGGAACCCCTTAAGGGTAACACTCACGTAATTAATTGTAGTTTCAGTATAGTGACATAGTGATCACTGTTTGATAACTAACTGAAATAAAGTAGAGTGATTAAATTAGTGCCACAAAGTTATTTTAATTCTACAAATTATTAGTTTTATGAGATATAGAATTTTTTGCGATAACCACTTTGTAAAACATGTTTTTTCTCTTATCTTTTATTTTGCTTTTGTGGATTGTGCATTTTAATGCTCTGCTTTATAATACTGATGTTATTTTCATGTTTTTTTAAATTGCTGTGGCACCTTTGCCATTTTCATAAATTTTACTTGTTAATAAAGTCATAAAATTTCCTGTGATCAGTTGGCTCTTGCAATGAGCAAATACTGGTGAACTCCATAAGGGTAACAACCAGAAATTGTTTTCATATTAATGACACAGAAACCATTGTTTTTACTTGCTGACCGAATTAGGTCCACACTATCTTTTAAACAGGTGTCACAGATTGTTTATTTTTCTCTTTGAAATTAGTAGATTCTAAAGATGTGTTGAAATTGTTGTGTTTTAGCAAGTAGCTGATGACCTTTTGCCTTTTCTTTACATTTTTGGTTTAAGTTGGGTGTGAGAAGCCTGCTTGGAAATGTCCTAGCATGGCCAGAAAATTCCCTGCACAGTCTTTTCCCGGAGCGTTGGGGTTATGAAAGGTCTCCTCTGTTAGATTACTTTCATGTTAATTTCTTAAATCTGTTGTCATTTACGGCATAAATTCCTCTTCTAAATTTACTGTGGCGTTTCTGACTATCTGCGAGGAGACTGAGTAGTGGAACGTGTTACTTTTCCACATAAACAAGAACGATCTGACACACTACTACACTTTAAAACACAGTTTATATGCAATTCATGTCACACAGTCTCATACGGAACTTACATCCGCTTTCTTTTATGTACTGTATATGATAAGATACTGTCATCCCCCTTCCCTTCTGTGTGAGAGGATGAATGAGCAAATGTATTTCTAGTTGCATGCTTGAGGGTAGCAGACAAGCCTGTCTGCTAGAGAGCAGTAGGACCAACGTCGGAACAGGTAGCTACGCTTTCTAGAAGCAAAGAGGTTTCTATCCTTAGTACTGTCCTGTCCGTCCCTTGTCATGTTGGTATAGGAAGCTGCCCCTCTGGTCACTTCCGTTTTGTATACGGAAGCACCCTTGGTAGAAGCGCAGGTCAGTCTGTCCGCGGCGAGCGTCTGAAGTGGTAAGATCTCCGGCTAAGCGCGTGTCTGCTAAGTCCGCAGGACAATGGATTTCTTAAGTTCACCCTAACTGAAAATTTAATCAACTTTATTTCAGGTTTACCTCTAAAATATCTAATGTTATCTTAAATTGCAACGCAGTGTATTTCGAGTGTGAACTTCAGAAAATTTAACAGTAGTTGCTTTGTCACTACTTTGTGAGTAAAGTGGAATCACGTGTTGATCAGTAACTCTAACTAAGATCATCAATCTTAAATGCGAATGTGCGTGAGATTATAACGTCTCGCCTTAACAACATTTTTCAATATAGCAACTTTTCTTTATGTTCAACCCACGTGGGGTGTACTTCGTGAGACCAGTACCACGTGCTTATACAATTGTTTGACCCATCAGGTTAATAGTAAGACGATAGTAACCAGTTCGAGGTTTTTCTTTTGTAAATTGCTTTTCGATCTAATTCATTTTAATTATCAAAATTATTGTGTAGTTACACTCTTTGTGTAAACCAAGTTAACCACGTGAAGCATGTGGTGTAATCATCAAAGTAGCTCTCAGCTATTCTTTTCGGGAAGATTTCTCAGAGAGTTAGTATGAATTTAGTATACCAGTGTGTGGTAATTACATGACGGGCAGGATTGCGCTACAAACGTAACTTCTTTGGGTGAAAATTGAATCGGTTGGTCGTGGTTAATTTCCTCTTACATATGTTTCAATGTTCTTCGTGTGTTATTTTATGAATGTAGTGTTGTATGCAGTCTCCCAATCTTGGCTCCCTATTTGATGTGTTCCGTAAGATTACAAACACAGATTTTCACAATCCAAAATAAGGCACCAGCTTAGTTATGACTCAAGTTTAATACGCTGAAATTTCAATGATCAATGTTAAAATAAATTTCCAAATATAAACTGATTTATTTATTTTTATTTAAATTCTCTTTTTTATATATGTATCACGGGTTTTCGTATGACTATTAAAAGATTATAATTAATGTTAGTCTGGATGGAAATTTGGTAAGCTAGATAGGATACCTGGTGAAACAGTTGCTCAGTAATGCAATGTTAACTTCCTCAGATAACTCACAGCTTTTAACCCTCTTTTATTGTCTATCAGCACCGCTTTCACATAACAAATTAAAGTATCAACTTTACAAACTCGCTGCATTTTGATGGTAATGTTGTCAGCAATGTGGCGATAGCTCCTGTTATTAAAAATAATGTTCGAGGAACGGTGGGTACAATAAACAAACAGTAGTCACCTAATGGTTTTAGAAGTTTTTCGGTAATTGTTCACTTCGCAGAACTCCATTTTAAGGGAACAGCAGCTGCAACAACGAGACACTCCTAAATAACTGGGACTCTTCCTTGTCTGTGACACATAAAAGTCATTGCAACCAACTGCTAAGAAAATTGCAACGCAAACAACATTTTGAAGAAACTTACTTGCAGTAAGTGGGGAGTAAATCCTATTGTCCTCAGAATATGTAACAAGATCCTATGCTTTTCCACTACAGTCTGGGCTGGATCTTCCCATGCAGGGAAAAAAGTGGGCATCATCCTGAATGAAACACGCCCTTTAATATCTGGCTGTATGAAAACTACACCTCTGGATAAACTGTGTAGAGTAGCCGGTTTCTCTCCGCCGTATATTCGAAGGTCAGCAATGGAATACACGGAAAAGTTCAAGCAGACCTTCGATGAAGAACATGTAATGAACTGCTCAGAGAGTCAGTCTGCAGTAAGAAGCTTCATGTACAGTGTGTACTTAGATCTTCCCGAATTGCACTAACCGCAAGAAAATGGGTCAACAGGTAGACAACTGGAGTGGGAAACTTGAAGGAAGCTCAACAGAATTCGAACAGATGTTTCTCCAGGAAAAACATTCCTTTAAAGGTGGGAGGGGATACAACATGCCAGAGTTATTTTCTTTGATTCTGGTAATGTGCAGGAAACGCACACACATTCAGCTGTCGTATCAGTCCTTACAGGTGCACCCTCGAATATCTACAGCTGAGAGACAAAGGGACTATTGATATCGCACAGTACTGGTCCGAAAATTTTAAAAGCGATAACAAGGATCAGAGACCGTGGCTGAAAACTCGTTGTGACACGAAAACGTTAAGCAATGACAACAGTTTAAGAGATACATCGATTCCCTTTATATAACTGAAATTTCAACAACTGAAATTTCAACGACGGAAAGTAGCCTCTGGAATTTCATTTCCATAACATCCAGCGATGATGAGATAAACTGCACGGAAATGAGTATTTTGCATCTGTAAATTTACGAAGCGGTGTTTCCCAGAGCATTTTCTATTCTAAGCTTTTACTCGCTCACTTTTTTTTTTAAATCGTAGACTCTTATTTACGATCCGTGCGCTTATTTTCTGTCATATATCGTCAAATAAATGTAAATGTTCAGTTACTCTAAATCAGAGACAGACTGCGCTGCATCAACGGTTGAAAAATAATTTTCATTTCATCCCGAAATAATTAATTATCTTGCTGCATAGCACGACATTACATGAAAGACCGTCTATAATGATATTTTTTTTATTGCTTCGTGAATTCAGTATCGATACGAGTGGAAAAATCTCTGGTTATTCTACATAACTGTAGGCTCTTCGAAAACTAAATACTACGTTAGCTGGACAGTTCGCCTTTCAAATGCACGTGATTATTACAGCAAATACATACATTCGAGGAAATGTTTGCACAGTGTAGCGTGGCTATGTCAACGGTATTTCATTAAGAAGAAACTTGATTAGCTTTTTATTAAAAAGCTAGACGACTGGAATCACACAGAGATGTAGAAACAATTGGCCTACCAATTTCTGAATCATATTAAAACGGTTTGGCATAGCAGATGTTCGGAGCACGTGATGCCTCTAGATTTCGGCGTCCCATGTTCGATTCCCGGACGGGATTTTCTTCGCCCGGAGACTGGGTGATTGTGTTCTCCTGGTCATTCGATCTTATTATCGACGATGCTTAACTCGTCGAAGTGCCGACCCATAGTAACACTTGGATCAGGTAGTCATAGACAGGAATTCACGGCCAATGATGTCACCCGATCATTTCATTTGTTTACCTCGGACGCTTATGCTCATGTATTACCGTGGTTGACGGGATAACTAATGGAAACATTGATATTACTGTTATTGTTACTACTGATGCCACTTCCTCTTCCGTCATCTCTACCTGCTGACTTACAGGCAAAGATCTGTCTGTATTGCAGGAGACACGCAGTGGTGTATGTCAAACTATGGGAAGCAGCGAAATAACTGTACAACCTTCAGTACTTTGGGTAAAATATTTGTTTCGATCTTTACGTATTTTTGTAAGTGTCTGAGGAACAACTGCGTATATGAAAACGTTGTGCCCTTTCTTTCGAATATGTCCGAAAGAACAGACACCGGGCGTTCATACAGGGTGTTACAAAAAGGTACGGCCAAACTTTCAGGAAACATTCCTCACACACAAAGAAAGAAAATATGTTATGTGGACATGTGTCCGGAAGCGTTTACTTTCCATGTTAGAGCTCGTTTTATTACTTCTCTTCAAATCACATGAATCATGGCATGGAAACACACAGCAAGAGAACGTACTAGCGTGACTTCAAACACTTTGTTACAGGAAATGTTCAAAATGTCCTCCGTTAGCGAGGATACATGCATCCACCCTCCGTCGCATGGAATCCCTGATGCGCTGATGCAGCCCTGGAGAATGGCATATTGTATCACAATCGTCTACAATACGAGCACGAAGAGTCTCTACATTTGGTACCGGGGTCGCGTAGACAAGAGCTTTCAAATGTCCCCATAAATGAAAGTCAAGAGGGTTGAGGTCAGGAGAGCGTGGAGGCCATGGAATTGGTCCGCCTCTATCAATCCATAGGTCACCGAATCGGTTGTTGAGAAACGTACGAACACTTCGACTGAAATGTGCAGGAGCTCCATCGTGCATGAACCACATGTTGCGTCGTACTTGTAAAGGCACATGTTCTAGCAGCACAGATAGAGTATCCCGTATGAAATCATGATAACGTGCTCCATTGAGCGTAGGTGGAAGAACATGGGGCCCAATCAAGACATCGCCAACAATGCCTGCCGTAATGTTCAGAGAAAATCTGTGTTGATGACGTGATTGCGCAATTGCGTGCGGATTCTCGTCAGCCCACACATGGTGATTTTGAAAATTTACAATTTGATCACGTTGGAATGAAGCCTCATCCGTAAAGAGAACATTTGCACTGAAATGATTGAGACATTGTTGGATGAACCATTCGCAGAAGTGTAACCGTGGAGGCCAATCAGTTGCTGATAGTGCCTGCACACGCTGTACATGGTACCGAAACAACTGGTTCTCCCGTAGCACTCTCCATACAGTGACGTGGTTAACGTTACCTTGTAGAGCAGCAACTTCTCTGACGCTGACATTAGGGTTATCGTCAACTGCACGAAGAATTGCCTCGTCCATTGCAGGTGTCCTCGTCGTTCTAGGTCTTCCCCAGTTGCGAGTCATAGGCTGGAATGTTCCGTGCTCCCTAAGACACCGAATTGCTTCGAACGTCTTCCTGTCGGGACACCTTCGTTCTGGAAATCTGTCTCGATACAAACGTACCGCGCCACGGCTATTGCCCCGTGCTAATGGGCATCTGCCAACTCCGCATTTGTAAACATTGCACTGACTGCAAAACCACGTGATGAACACTAACCCGTCGATGCTACGTACTGATGTGCTTGATGCTAGTACTGCAGAGCAATGAGTCGCATGTTAACACAAGCACCGAAGTCAACATTACATTCCTTCAATTGGGCCAACTGGCGGTGAATCGAGGAAGTACAGTACATACTGACGAAACTAAAATGAGCTCTAACATGGAAATTAAGCGTTTCCGGACACATGTCCACATAACATCCTTTCTTAATTTGTGTGTGAGGAATGTTTCCTGAAAGTTTGGCCGTACCTTTTTGTAACGCCCTGTATAATTGATTCGCCTCGATGGGCAGTAAATCCACCACCTTCAGTGCGAATGCACAGTATTGTTCGACTACTGGCGATATTCTGAAATTAGCGAGGCTGGAGGACATGGACAGGCACTGGGGACAGGTGGCGCCACGTGGGAGTGTGGGTCGGCCAGCGAGCACTCCGAGATAGTCCGTGCATTCGCGGTAAATACCGTATCCAGGAGGCGTAGTAGTTGACACGAGTGGTTAGTAAGCAGGCGAACGCGGTTTCGAGTCCCTGTCCAGCACAAATCTTCACTCGTTACCGTCGATTAAACATAAAGTCCTGACGCAGCTGATACAATTAGTTACTTCTCTTTCGCTTCCTTTCTACCCAATCCAACTCCAATTTACATAACTGCGTATTTGTTAACGCTGTACGTTCCTTGTTTTCTTACAATTCTTCATTTCGCTACCAAATTCCTTTGTGAAAAAATTTCTTCGAATTTACTTAATATTTGGTTTTATTTTCACTTCTTGTGCTACTGTCAGGAATTACGCAACAGCAATCATTTTTTATATAAACCTCAAACAGTAGTACATTATCTTTTTTTAAAATTTAGACTTCATTTCGCAGCAAAAATCCCACTTATTCTGTTTTAAGTTTAGCACTATTCAATGATAAAACGACGGCATTTCATATCGTCTCCAAATTTTACAAAAATGGTTCAAATGGCTCTGAGCACTATGGGACTTAACATCTGAGGTCATCAGTCCCCTAGAACTTAGAACTACTTAAATCTAACTAACGTAAAGACATCACACACATCCATGCCCGAAGCAGGATTAGAACCTGCGACCGTAGTGGTAGCGCGGTTCCGGACGGAAGCTCCTAGAACCGCTCGGTCACACCGGCCTGCCCGAATTTTACAGCTGATATGTATGTAGTATATTTATTTTACGTTTGGATAACCGTACCAAAACTTTTCATTATACAGAACGTAATGAACGTCGGCTGTATTTTAGGGTCACTGAAAGGTTGGAAATGGTGACCTCGAGTACCACCGTCGAAACTGTGTCGAAAAACGAACGTCATCGCTATTCATCACTTAAAACTTCCGGGCTATTAGGCCGTGTCGATGTGTAAAACTTTCTCCTAACGTGTCCTCTCTAACTGTGGGGGACATCTTCAACGTTAAAATGGCTGACTGCAAGCAGAACTTGACGGAATGCCGATTACATGGGCAGAGTAGAGGACGCCGCAGTCTATCACGTGACGTCGGCTACTAGATTACCGTTAGTACTGCCAACATTCTCGATTGAAAGTAATCGATCGTCATTCTTACCGAGAAAGTTTTGTACATCGACCACGGCCTAATAGCACGGAAATTTTAAATAATGTCAGTACCAACTGTGAAAGCTTACATTGTATGGTTGTAACACGCCCGGGAATACAAATGGCGGGGGACCCTTAAACTGGTCTAAGGGTTGCTGCTTCTTGACCGTGCGCCCTGACGACACCACATGTCTGATAATCCCGCGAGTCACTCAACATCAAGCACAACACTGTCCTACGTTTGGTATGAACATCTATATTCTGAGACGATAAGAAATCACGGGTTGCACTGCTTACATTCTAAGTCATGCGTTTTGATGCCAACTTCTAGTGATTATCTGTCCACAATATCACTTGGACTAAATTACGCGTAACCGAACACGGCGCGGATGATTGTTGATGATGCGGAAGACGAATGATCGAACGAAAGTTCTTACGCTCGTCACACATCCGGATATCTGGTGCCAGTCCTCCTTGACAGTAGTGATAATATAACACTGCTCATAAAGTTGATTTACAGTTCACAGTTCTCCACTGTACGAGCGTGTGCATAACTGTCGCGACGGAGCTGATTGTTGATGATGAGGAAACTCTGACCGAACGCACTTTCTCACGCTCGCTACAAGACACTGGCACATGATTGCACTCTTTTGTGGTAACTAATGTTTACAGACTACATTAGTTCATTCTGCGAGACCGAACATGGCGCGGATGATTGATAGTGTACGGTACGACACGCAACGAGAGGATGCACAAAAACGTTATCGGCGGCACTGCTCATTTTTAATTACATCTTGACGCGCTTTCCTCTGAATCACTTCCATATTTCATCACTTTACTGTAACAGCAACACTTCAACGTCCATACTAACAATGCCTCTCACACTCTACACAACATAATAGTTCCGTGTCCCGCGCTCGACTCTACAAACGCGCTGCCCGCAAAGATACTACGCAACTAATCCAGCGATATGACACTACGCTTACATGGTCATTACTATCACCCTTTCGAGACGACTTGCTGTAGCCGGCCGCGGTGGTCTCGCGGTTCTAGGCGCGCAGTCCGGAACCGTGCGACTGCTACGGTCGCAGGTTCGAATGCTGCCTCGGGCATGGATGTGTGTGATGTCCTTAGGTTAGTTAGGTTTAAGTAGTTCTAAGTTCTAGGGGACTGATGACCACAGCAGTTTAGTCCCATAGTGCTCAGAGCCATTTGAACCATCGACTTGCTATATGACTAAACTATGAGGCGGTACATTTGAGTAAAAACATGAATGCGTGAACTTTTGTATGCACCATCTGAAGAACAGTTTGAAACGGTTCTAAAACTAGTTCATGGACAGAAACAAATATTTAAAATTCGAGTGGTCTCAGTTATCTGTATCTGCTACCAACCCATACAGAGTTTCGTTTTTCTATAACATTCATAATGGATTTCCTTAACTTGCTGCTGCGTCTAACCTCAGTTATTGCTTGCAATACATATCTGGCCAAACGAGATGTGGTCAAATTGTTACGAAGTCATAGAATATATGCACCAAATAGCTGGTTGTAGTAACTAATCTTTATTCATGACTGACTGTTTCGCCCCGTATCACCATTGCCAAGTACGTCTACATTGTTGCAAATGGTCGACTCCTAGAAACCGACGGTTTCCATAAACGTGGATTGGCAGACTTGGTCCTGTACCATGACCTGCTCGATCCCCAGATATGTCCCCGCTGGGGAGAGATGCGCAACCTTGTTTACTCAATTCCTCTTGCATCAAAAATGGCTCTGAGGACTATGGGACTTAACTTCTCAGGTCATCAGTCCGCTAGAACTTAGAACTACTTAAACATAACTAATCTAAGGACATCATACACATCCATGCCCGAGGCAGGATTCGAACCTGCGACCGTAGCGGTCGCGCGGTTCCACACTGTAGCACCTAGAACCGCTCGGCCTACATTGTTGCAGCTTCCATATCAGAAATATTATGCTGCTACACCTAAAGATGGAAAATTGTTAGGAATTCATCGTATGTTTCATACCATTACGGTATGTATTTCTATCATTAAATTAGCGTAACGTAAGGTTGCATGCTGGTGAGACAGTTCATCTGGACGTAGTTGTAACAGTATGGACTTTCGCTTTGGGGTCCATATAATTGTTTGGAAACTTCGTGAAAGAAAGGTAGATTTATATGGTACACATTATTGATGTTGGAAATAGTGTAATGTTTACCACTACGGAGAGGGTGTTAAAATCTACACAAGCTCCCTGGCTACTAGATGGACGCAATTGCGGCGATGTGGCTTCGTGGGTAGCCGCGTGACGCGATCCAGCATGCAGATTTGGCGGTGCTTTGAGAGGAACGAGTTTTGTCGAGAGGGTGTGAGGTTGAGGGGGGGCTGGAGTTGGGTGGAAGGGGAGGGGACGCAGTGGCGGACTCTCACACTGAATTTTAAACGCTATCGTAACGTCGTTTGTGAGCCCGTTCTGTCGACTGCGATCTCGTCAGCGGCGGCGGGTGCCGGCGCAGTGGTGCCAACGTCTGCGGCACTAATTCGGCAGCACCTGCCAGTGCTGCCAGCCCTGCCCGTCCCTCCACCTGGCTTCCCCCTCGCCCCTCCCCTCTCCGCGCCGCCGTACCTCACTCCGCCCCTTCTCCAGCTCCAGACCCTCCATCGGCGGCACCGCAGAAGCCGCCGCCCTGCCGCCACGCCCTCCTGGTTCCGCCGAGATGGATGGCGCTGTCGCGACGTGCCGGGAAAAGGAAATTACAGATGACGTATGAGAAAGTTTTTGAATAAGGGGGATGAATACGTAATTCCTGGTTGAATAAGACAGCGGCGCCTTCGGAGTCTGAGGTGGCAATAGTGGGAGGGGAGGAGTGAGCAGGGACAGAGGGGGGGGGGGGGGGGAGGGGGGGGGAGTGGAGACAAGATGAGGCTCTCTCGTAATAAAGCATATAGACAGCGGTGCGGCTCCCCTCCTGAGCCCACTATCTGGTTTTACATAATTCTTCAACTGCCTTAACAAAGTTTCGCACTGGGCTCTGCGGGGTTCAGTTCCCCCCCCCCCCCCCCCCCCTCTTTCCAGCCCCCACGATGACGCCGCCAGTACGCCGTCCCCCACCAGCCCTCTCCCTGGAGACAACTCCGGAATGACGAGCTCGGGTCTGGGATTTTCGCAACTTTTACGACAATAGCGTTACCTTTCTGCTCATCAGCCGCAGAAGTTTCCGCGAGTCAGACAAGTCCCGCAGCCGTTCCCTCTCTCGGTTCCACTCGTCGCGGCACTCGCCTCGCCTCTTCTCTTTCCCGCAGCTTTTAGTCGCTACACGGGTTAAGCTGCCGGCACCTTCCTATTCCTCCCCCTTACGCCCTCCACAACCCCCTCCTCCGCTCCCCCCGTACCCTCTTCTCTCCGTTTGGTCCAAGAGTTTCCTGCTGTATTATTTGTACGAATGTAAAACACACGTTGAATTAGCCGTTCCGGGCGCGGAATTAGATGCAAAGTAGACGAGAAAAGACGGGCGCTCTTGTTTAAGTTTTCAACCGCGATTTAATTATACATTTAAAACAGGGCTAGTTATATGGAGCGGCGCGAGGAACGGTTGGCATGACGTGCACGGGATCCTCAAGCCGCTAAGCTCTGGGCAGCCGCCAGCCGCCAGCTGTCAGCGGCGGGGCCCGCTCGTGCCCTCGGCTCTTCTTCGACCACTACAAATGAACTGTGTACAAGCAGTTGCAGGAGAACGATAAAGAACGAGCGATTCAGGAGTATGTGTTAAGCACTTCTATATAAAATACTCGTATACATGTTTCCTTGAATTACGTGCTCCGGCCAGCGATTCCACATACAAAGTGCTGAGGCAGTGATTTGAGAAAAGTTTAAGCAGTGTATGAGGTGGAACACCTCTGATTTAATGCAAAAATGTTCAAATGTGTGTGAAATCGTACGGGACTTAACTGCTAAGGTCATCAGTTCCTAAGCTTACACACTACCTGTGGCGTGCGTACTGTAAGACCTTCAGTACACACACCATCAGATTATTTGACTTGTTGCTCTAACGAAGTAGGCGAGTGTAAGCAATATGTCTCGTGGTCTTATCGTGGTTTATTTATCTTCTGCCATTAGGTCAGACGATAGAAATGCCACTTGCACGCTTAGAGTAACTGATTGACAGTGACCGAATTTAAACAGAACTTGATTAATTTTCACACACATTTATTAAAATAATAACAAGCATAAAACTAACTTAACTTGGTTCTGGATGCTATTTAAAATTGACAATCCGGAGTTCCTTTGGTCTTGGTACGTTAATCTTATTCTCACATATCTCTGATACTTAACAAAGTGTCTATACATTTCTCTTCGTGGCTATGTACAGGAATATGATAATCTTATTATGCACAGACTGAAACTTGACTATAGACTGGTACAGACAAATGCAGACTGGTACAGACTGCTGCAGACAAATGCAGACTGACTAAACGGAGGTCTGTACACTCGTTATAATATCTCGCGCGTTCAGGTATCTCTGCGCGAGTGTGACCCGCGAGGAGAAAAGGTTCTACGTTAGCAGCAATCTCATTGGCTGCGTTACATTAATACGCGGATCGGCGAAAGTAGAATTTCGTCCGTCTCTAAGACAGCGCCATCTCGTAGTGCGGGGACGGCCGAACGCTGCGCCTGCGCTGTTGTGCTTGGCGGGGCGCGCTCTAGTGGGAAAGTTGTGTACCCGCTGACTGCTCGGAACTATGTACACAACACTATCTAACCTAAATCATCCGAAGGACAAACACACACACCCAAGCCCGAGGGAGGAGTCGAACCAGCCGGGACCAGCCGCACAGTCCATGACTACAGAGCCCCAGACCGCTCGGCTAATCCCGCGCGGCTGATTTAATGCAAGGTGACTCATAAATGAATAGAAAGATTCCGAAGAACACCTGCTTCTATACACAACAGTCGTTGTTACATTTCACCTGAAATTATTGTCCATAGCACATTGGGCTCGGATTCGGGAGGTCGACAGTTCTAACCCGCCTCCGGCCACCCAGATTTAGGTTTTCTGTGGTTTCCCTAAATTGCTCCAGGCAAATGCCGGGATAGTCCCTTTGAAAGAGCGTGGCGTATTTCCTTCCCCATGCTAGGCACAATCCGAGCTGTAATGACCTCGATGTCGACGGGAAGTGAAGCCTGATCCTTCCTCCTTATTGTTCACAACAAAGAAAACAGATATTTAACGAGACACTGAAGAGGCCCAAGGTCTGTAAATATTATTGCCCTTCAGATCTTTACAGGGCACACCAAAGTTCTCATTTCTGTCACGTGTGACAATATTGGGGAAAATATCATCTCACTGTAGACTACCAACAGTGGTACATAGAATAGACATCATAACGTGGCATTAAATGTATAGCAAGTTGCGAGTATGGACAGCCATCAGCTGTAGAATGGAGTGACGATAAAGAAAATTTGTATTTAACCACAATGGATTCAGGTCAATCCTGCGACTGTTCCTTAACAGGGGGTAGAATAATTCCTTCTACCAGACACGAGAGAAGGTAATTTTATTTAATACGCGACCGGTTTCGTGGTTGTGTCCATCTTCAGGTGGTTTACATTCAGATACATGTTTCCATATCCATTGGTGGAGATCAAAAAAGCTGGTGTCTCCATTCCACAATCATGGTCATTGTTGACCAATAAACCTTGTATATCCGTGTAGATATATGTACATGAGCTTTATTGATCATCAACACTGAGTACTGTTGTACCTGAATTTAACCCACCTGAATACGGGCACAAGCCCGAAATCAGTCGTGTGTTAAGTAAAATGACCTCCTATTATGACCGGTAGCGGTTATTATTCTATACTTCATAAAAAATTGTGAATGTATGTCCGAAGGGACTTTGCATCGTACTTATGAATAATACGGGCATTTCAGTATCGCATTTATCCGCAGACGTCGGAGAAGCGACTTTCAATTAAAATTTTTCCCCGGGAATGTACATAATGAACATACGACTACAGGTTGTGGAAACATGGTTGACAGCATATGGAAGTATGAGTTCAGTCGTGAGCCGTGTTCAGATAGCCTGATGGTACATGTTGGCCTTTGGCAGTGCTGCCGCGAGGACGCGCTGTTTGTGTTCCTGCCACGGAGCGAGCGCTCGTGTTGTTTACATCGTACTCGGCCGTTTCACGCGTGCATATAGGTCACCATGGCGCACCAGTACAGAAAAACGAGGCTCAAATTTACGTTCCGCAACGAATTTGCACGACCCAAAGCACTTGAGGTCGAACGATTACTACGAGAAGAGCCAAAAATCCCGGCGACCGACATTCTTGGTATTCACTTGTCCATTGTGAGTAGCATCGTATACGTCGAGATCATCAACGACGCAACATGTGAACGGATCCTTCGGGAAACGAAACAGGGCCTCCGTTTCTGCCATGCTGATGGCAATGTGGGGACTGTGCACGTCGATCATTCTGGCATGGGACTCCGCACCATCAGACTTTTCGACCTTCCATTGCCGGCCTAAGTGACCGAACGGTTCTAGGCGCTTCAGTCTGGAATCGCGCCATCGCTACGGTTGCAGGTTCGAATCCTGCCTCGGGAATGGATGTGTGTGATGTCTTTAGGTTAGTTAGGTTTAAGTAGTTCTAAGTTCTATGGGACTGATGACCTAAGATGTCTCATAGTGCTCAGGGCCATTTGAACCATGTGATGTTCCTTTCGAACTACCGGGGGAGGGCATCGTGGCAGCGCTGCGCCCCTACGGCAAGGTGCATAATCATATTGCGGGCGGAAAAATGGACGCAATTCCAGACATATCGTGTACTGAACTTAGTCTGCCAGGTCCGAATAGAACTTAAAAGACATGTACCTTCATATCTGAATATCTGTAGTTGCCATGCCATCGTCAAGGGGACTAATGACCACAGTAGTTGAGTCCCATAGTGCTCAGAGCCATTTGAACCATGCCACCGTCATCTACGATGGGCTACGGAAGACCTCCTCTGATTGTGGGAAAGAGGGACATCTCAGATCTGAATGTATCCAACGTCGAACGACTCAACTGCCACCGGCTGACGCGGACCCGCCATCGCAGCAGATGCTGCTTCCTGTGACTTATGCAGCAGCCCTCACAACCGCTACCACTTCACCACGACAGCCGATGTCCCCTGTTGAGTTGCAGCTGCATCCTCCAATACAGGGCGATGACGACACATCCGTTCTACATGTTACGGATTCAACTCCGATGGCGCTGCCACCGTCGGCGGATGACGCGATACATGACGATAGCATGGCAGTAGACTCGCTTTTTGTGCCAACGGCGGCCTTTCTGCCGCAAAGTCGTGAGTCGTTGCCATCGTCAGACACAGAAGGACACACCAGAAAGCAAAGCTCTCCGAAGCGACAGAAGCGGAGGCGTAGAGCAACTTCCGAACGAGATGCGACACAGCCTCCAGAGGACGACGACTCCACCTTCAATGACGACGCTACCACAGAGGAAGCCGCCATTTGCTGCAGTGTGGCACCACCAAACAGAACTGAGGAAAATCACACCCAGGGCCGCAATCGGATGCCGATATGCAGGATAGGATAGAAGCTGCCCATCACATTATGGAGTGCAGGCACCCATGCCGTGTCCTGAGAAAGCTAGGGTAGCCGATTTTGCTCTGAGTTCCCCGGCGTGGGCGACCACGACGACGACGGCACCACGCAAGTTACGCCAACGTGGCCCACGCCATTGGCGCCGGCTCTCACTGCAGGTGAGGTTTGAGAGGATGCGGGGAAGCCAATACAATCGGAAGCTCCATAGACAATTTCAATCTCAATGGATAATTTAGCACCTGCGGCTCGACAACAAGCATGTCGTATCGCCACGATTAACCTCAATACGACAAGAACGGCAGTGAAGATCCAGTTACTGTGTGAGGTGCTTCGTTCTTCGGATGCTGACATTGCTCTGTTCCAAGAAGTGTATATAGCGGCCCTCCCCGTCTTCTACGGTTATGTGACATATGTGTCACCGGCGGACCGAAATGGCAGCGGTACGGCAATACTAGTGCGCGACGGAATTTCCATCGAAGAAGTGACTTACCTTTCGTCAGGCAGGGGGCTGGCGATCACAGCACTGGGCACGCGCATCATTAACATTTACGCTCCATCAGGAACTGACCAACGCCGCGAGCGGTCATAGTTCTACTCGGAGGATATTAGTCGCTTCGATCAATAGATCTTCGGCAGCGACTTTAACTATGTGCTGCACCCCAAAGACCCAGTTCCATATTTCTCGGCCTGTCAAGATCTTCGGATAATGGTTCGAGATCTGCTTCTTACCGATACTTGGGAGAAAATGCGTGGTTACCTTCCCGGGCCCACACACAGCCAGTCGCCTAGACCGCATTTATGTATCATGAGCTCTAGCGCTGGGAGTTTTGGACGCCGAACGTTTGTCTTCTCCGATCATAGCGCTTTCATATGCACTGTCACTCATAGCAGCAGCGGATATGGCGCAGCCGTGGCCCTGAAAGCTTCCAATATAGATGAACAATACTCAAGAATCGGGCGAATAAGCCCTTTATAAGCCACTTCTTTCGCGGATGAGGTACATTTCCTTAAGATTCTTCCGATGTATCTGAGTCTGGTGTCTGCTTTTCCCACTATCTGTTTTGTGTGGTCATTCCACTTAAGGTCGCTCTGGATAGTTGCGCCTAGATATTTTACGGCAGACGCTGTCTCCAGCAGTTTGTCTGTACAGTAGTGGATTTCATTTCCTATGTATGCGCAGTATGTAACACTTATTTTCGTTCAGGGTCAATTGCCAGATTCTGCACCATTCATCAATTTGCACTGCTTCTATTGGGGCAGTGGCCGCATTTAAACATAAATAAAATGTATTAATGTGACAGTGAGGCTAACTACGACTTACTACTGAATCAAAAGCGATATTGTAAATAACTTGTATTTATTGTAAATTATCTCACTATAGAAATTAGATCAAATTGAACAAATCCTGAATGAAAACAAATTAAACAAATTATACACTATTTTTAGATATACTACACTGGTAAGATTGGCTCTTGGCTCTTAATGTTAAGTTGATGCGAAGTTAGATTTAATTATGCCCCTGGATAAGCAAATGGTTAATGCGATCTGACTGCGTTCCTATAATCTCTTTTGTGTCTGAAATAATACGCACTTCGGACGCCACCACCAAGAAACAAACCAAACAACATGCAAAAAGACAAATAACCAATAACGAATCGTAAGCAAAACTGCACGGATGCTCAGTGGATGACAAGAACACAATCCAACAACTATTTCTGAATTTTACTGCCGCTGCTGCAAGCTTTACAATACCGTCTGCCAGCGTGCTGGCTTCGTCAATACTGCTGGGGCGACGACTGCAGCTGAATTAAGATAAGTCTCTCAAATATCTTGAGCAGAATAAACTACTCAGAAACTGCTAATATCACAAGCCCTATATTTGCTCTAAATGGTATACAACGCTTGCAAGACTGGCTCAACAACCTTTAAGGTGCAGCCCAGTGTGTCGTGTACTAACGTGCAATACCAGTATGATAGCTCTGTGCACTGGTTGACTACGTTCAATGCTGATTGCCAGCCTATAAGGCGGAATCAGCTGCAGTTATACTAGTAGTCAATGCAATGCCTATCGTGGACGCTGATGTCTTACTGTAGGTGAAGAATCTAGATCATACACAGCACAGTCTTCAGAATGTAAGTCCCCATCTCTGAGCTACCAAACTTTGCGACTGTCCGCTTTCACGGCACAAGACGCTCTCATCCTGCCTCGCTCTCCCCGACACTCTTGCGACAATCTTCTCGCCAAACTCTAATCAGTCAATCCTGACGCTGCAGAGGCCTCCCACATCTCCCTCGCGGAGTGATACAATTTCTCCACCTATCCTAAAATTTCTCTATTCAAACAGCGGACGTTGACCCTCAGCGTTTCCCGCACTTTCTTATGAACTGCCTAACCAGAGCTCAGCCAATTTGCAGCTAAAACAGCGCGCGACCGGGCGGCGCCAGCGCATACGTTGGACGCTCTCTGCCTGCTCGACATTTCCCCTCTCTCTTTACCCGGCACCCGGCGGCGTTCCTTTTGATGCTTGCATGTCAGTAGCCGCTTCCCCTGGGACCCCCGGCCCCTGGACAATGCTCTTCCGGAGCTCACCGGCCTTCGCCTCCCATCCTCCACTGGCAAATCCACTTTGCTTACACCTACAGCATGCAACTAAGTATTATCATTACCAAAGCCCGTATTATTTCAGACATGTGTCTATTCATCACGTATCTCTCTTTCTAATCCATCTAATGAGACTAATTAACCATTATATGGGTTTATTTATTTCAAACACGCAGAATAATTTGCGAAATGAATGTCACAAATAAAATCCACCTTTCAAATTCTCTGCAGGTCGTTCTTCAAATTCTTACTGTCTTACTGTCTACTTTGGTACAGACAACTGTATCATCTGCGAATTGCCTTAAATACACTCCTGGAAATGGAAAAAAGAACACATTGACACCGGTGTGTCAGACCCACCATAATTGCTCCGGACACTGCGAGAGGGCTGTACACACAATGATCACACGCACGGCACAGCGGACACACCAGGAACCGCGGTGTTGGCCGTCGAATGGCGCTAGCTGCGCAGCATTTGTGCACCGCCGCCGTCAGTGTCAGCCAGTTTGCCGTGGCATACGGAGCTCCATCGCAGTCTTTAACACTGGTAGCATGCCGCGACAGCGTGGACGTGAACCGTATGTGCAGTTGACGGACTTTGAGCGAGGGCGTATAGTGGGCATGCGAGAGGCCGGGTGGACGTACCGCCGAATTGCTCAACACGTGGGGCGTGAGGTCTCCACAGTACATCGATGTTGTCGCCAGTGGTCGGCGGAAGGTGCACGTGCCCGTCGACCTGAGACCGGACCGCAGCGCAGCGACGCACGGATGCACGCTAAGACCGTAGGATCCTACGCAGTGCCGTAGGGGACCGCACCGCCACTTCCCAGCAAATTAGGGACACTGTTGCTCCTGGGGTATCGGCGAGGACCATTCGCAACCGTCTCCATGAAGCTGGGCTACGGTCCCGCACCCCGTTAAGCCGTCTTCCGCTCACGCCCCAACATCGTGCAGCCCACCTACAGTGGTGTTGCGACAGGCGTGAATGGAGGGACGAATGGAGACGTGTCGTCTTCAGCGATGAGAGTCGCTTCTGCCTTGGTGCCAATGATGGTCGTATGCGTGTTTGGCGCCGTGCAGGTGAGCGCCACAATCAGGAGTGCATACGACCAAGGCACACAGGGCCAACACCCGGCATCATGGTGTGGGGAGCGATCTCCTACACTGGCCGTACACCTCTGGTGATCGTCGAGGGGACACTGAATAGTGCACGGTACATCCAAACCGTCATCGAACCCATCGTTCTACCATTCCTAGACCGGCAAGGGAACTTGCTGTTCCAACAGGACAATGCACGTCCGCATGTATCCCGTGCCACCCAACGTGTTCTAGAAGGTGTATGTCAACTACCCTGGCCAGCAAGATCTCCGGATCTGTCCCCCATTGAGCATGTTTGGGACTGGATGAAGCGTCGTCTCACGCGGTCTGCACGTCCAGCACGAACGCTGGTCCAACTGAGGCGCCAGGTAGAAATGGCATGGCAAGCGGTTCCACAGGACTACATCCAGCATCTCTACGATCGTCTCCATGGGAGAATAGCAGCCTGCATTGCTGCGAAAGGTGCATATACACTGTACTAGTGCCGACATTGTGCATGCTCTGTTGCCTGTGTCTATGTGCCTGTGGTTCTGTCAGTGTGATCATGTGATGTATCTGACCCCAGGAATGTGTCAATAAAGTTTCTCCTTCCTGGGACAATGAATTCACGGTGTTCTTATTTCAATTTCCAGGAGTGTAGCATCCGACCCTTTTTCCTAGATTATTTATATATGTTGTAAACAGCAACGGTCCTATCACACTTCCCTGTGGTACTTCGGATATTATCCTTACATCTATTGATTTTAATCCGTTAAGAGCTTCGTATTGAGTTCTATTTGCAAGAAAGTCTTGAATCCAATCGCAGGACTGCTCCGATACTCCGTAAGCTCGTATTTTTTTTCATTAAACGGCATTGCGTGACGGTGTCAAATACAATACTGAAATCAAAGTACACAGCATCAACCTGAGCGCCGTTGTCCACTGCGCTGTGGATCTCATGGAGGAACAGAGTGAGCTGAATTTCGCAGGATCTCTGTTTGCGGAATCCAGGTTGATTTTTATGGAGAAGATGTTCCTTTTCCAAAAACGTCATAATTCTTGAGCATAAAACATGTTCCATAATTCTACAACTGATTGACGTCAACGATATAGGTCTGTAATTGTGTGTATGTGTCTTACGGCCTTTCTACATCTACATCTACATTTATACTCCGCAAGCCACCCAACGGTGTGTGGCGGAGGGCACTTTACGTACCACTGTCATTACCTCCCTTTCCTGTTCCAGTCGCGTATGGTTCGCGGGAAGAACGACTGCCGGAAAACCTCCGTGCGCGCTCGAATCTCTCTAATTTTACTTTCGCGATCTCCTCGGAAGGTATAAGTAGAGGGAAGCAATATATTCGATACCTCAGCCAGAAACGCACCCTCTTGAAATCTGGACAGCAAGCTACACCACGATGCAGAGCGCCTCTCTTGCAGAGTCTGCCACTCTTGCAGAGTCTGCCACTTGAGTTTGCTAAACATCTGTAACGCTATCAAGCTTACCAAATAACCCTGTGACGAAAAGCGCCGCTCTTCTTTGGATCTTCACTATCTCCTCTGTCAACCCGATTTGGTATGGATCCCACACTGATGAGCAATACTCAGGTATAGGTCAAACGAGTGTTTTGTAAGCCACCTCCTTTGTTGATTGACTACATTTTCTAAGGACTCTCCCAATAAATCAACCTGGCACCCCCCCTTACCAACAATTAATTTTATATGATCATTCCACTTCAAATCGTTCCGTCCGCATGCTCCCAGATATTTTACAGAGGTAACTGCTACCAGTGTTTGTTCCGCTATCATATTATCATACAATAAAGGATTCTTCTTTCTATGTATTCGCAATACATTACGTTTGTCTATGTTAAGGGTCAGTTGCCACTCCCTGCACCAAGTGCCTATCCGCTGCAGATCTTCCTGCATTTCGCTACAATTTTCTAATGCTGCAAATTCTCTGTGTACTACAGCATCATCCGCGAAAAGCCGCATGGAACTTCCGACATTATCTACTAGGTCATTTATGTATGTTGTTAAAAGCAATGGTCCCATAACACTCCCCAGTGGCACGCCAGAGGTTACTTTATCATCTGTAGACGTCTCTCCATTCAGAACAACATGCTGTGTTCTGTTTGCTAAAATCTCTTCAATCCATCCACACAGCTGGTCTGATACTCCGTTGGCTCTTACTTTCGTCGTTCAAGCGATCTGCGATGTATTACTGCTGAAAGGGGAGCAAGTTCTTTCGCATAATCTTTATAGAGTCTTACAGGTATCTCATCTGGTCCTGGAGCCTTTCCACTACTAAGCGATTGTAGTTGCTTTTCAGTTCCGCGATCGGTTATCTCAATATCTACCATTTCGATGTTCGTACGACGACTAAATGGAGGGACAGTGTTACGATCTTCCGCTGTGAAACAACTTCGGAAGACCGAATTCAGTATTTCGGTCTTCTCTCTGTTACCTTCCATTTCGGTGCCGGTGTGGTCGCTGAGAGAGTGAACAGATATCTTTGATCCAGTTACTGATTTTACGTGCGACCAAAATCTCTCAGGGTTTTTACTCAGGTGGGTTGACAACGTCTTACTTTCAAAATCATTGAACGCTTCTCTCATTGCTCTCCTCACTCTCATTTTCGCTTCGTTCGGCTTTTGTTTGTCAGCTAGGTGTTTACTTCTCTTGAATTTGAGACGAAGTGCTCTCTGTTTACCTAGCGCCTTCCTAACACGGCTATTAAACCATGGTGAATCTTTCCCATTCCTTAAAACCTTACTCGAAACATACTTGTCTAGGATATATTGAACGATGCCTTTGAATTTCTTCCATTTGCTCTCCACATCTTCGTCCTCATCACCGAATATTTGATGCTGACAGCAGAGATATTCTAAAATTTGTATCCTGTCACCCTTGCTGAGCAAATATATCTTCCTACCTTTCTTAGCATTCCTTGTAGGACCCGTCGTCATAGATGCTGCCACAACCTTATGATCACTGATACCTTCATCTAGATTAACTGATTCGATAAGTTTAGGTCTGTTTGTTGCTAGGAGGTCTAAGGATTTACCCTCTCGAGTTGGTTCTCTATCTGCTCAAAGTAATTTTCAGATTAGACGTCCAGAACAATGCCAAACGGTTCACTGTCTCTGGCACCAGTTTTTATGGAATAGCACTTCCAATCGATGCATGACAAGTTGAAGTCACCCCTTATTACAACGGCATGATCAGGAAAATTACTAATGATTCTACAAAGTTCTGTCTGAAGCACTCTACAACCTGATCCAGGTGGTCTGTAAAAGCATTCGATCACCATTTTTGACCGTTCCTTGATACAGTGGTGAAATAGCACTAAAAACTCCATTTTTGAAAATCAAGGAGCACAGGCTCTCCACACTGTGTTGGCGATAGACGTCTTTTCGTTAGTAGTTGTTTCTTTATTATTCTACCCATACACCGTAGAAACGACACTGCAGCGACAGTGTTAGTTTACAGTCACGAGCTGTGGAAGAGACTTCTTCTCATAGGCAAAATGTGTAGGGTGACTATTATTGGACTATATGAAATAAAATTGTCGTAACTTCTGAACGGTTTGCATTAGGACGGTCAAAATGCACAGTTGGCCTCAGAGCATGATGGGAATTAGTATGGTATGTACTATTTGGTTTAGTAACGAAGCCCAGTCTCTTTTGGGTGGGTTCGTCAATAAGCAAAAGTGGCGCATCTGGTGGACTAAGAATCCGCATTTCGCGATCGAGAAGTCTCTTCACTCTCAACACGTGACTGTTTGGTGTGCAACTCCAGTCACGGAATAATCGGTGCGGCATTCCTTGATTACACGGTGACTACCGAACTGTACATGAACGGTTGGGAAGGCGATTTCATCCCCATTATCCAAAGTGACCCTGATTTCGACAAGACGGAGCTCGGCCCCATCAAAGCAGGAGACGTTTTATGTCCTGGAGGAGCACTTTGGGGACCGCATGCCGTCTCAGGGGAATCCAAAGGCCACTGGCATGTGTCTCGATTGACCGCCATATTCTCCTGATCTGAATACATGCGACTTCTTTTTGTGGGGCTATATTAAAGTAAGGGTGTGCAGCAATAACCCGAAAACCATTGCTGAGCTGGAAACAGCCATCCATTAGATCATCGACAGTATCAACATTCTGACATTTCAGCGGGTCATGCAAAATTTCACTAATCGTCATCGCCACATCTTCACCAATGATGGCAGGCATATCGAACATGTCATAAACAAAATCCGAATATCGGTAGTGACGTTTACATGTTGAATGAATTGTGTGCATTCCGTAGTTTGTAACTAATTAAAGTTTTTTTCATATAGTTCAATGACTATCGTCCTTTAGGGGCACGAGGATTGAAAGAAATCACGTACCTCTCATTGTTGATTCTCCAGCCGTTTCTTCTTCTTCCTTGTTTCAGACAGATATTACGCACCTGTGTGGTTTCACCCTCGGTACGGCTGTCGTGTCCCACTGACGAGTCCTGAGAGGGAGAAGGAAGGACTGAACGAATGCTCGTCATGGAAATCACCGACAAGGTACGTCGGGAACAACTTCTGCTAGTGGTCCGCCTGCTCTTCATTTGCTTCCCTGAAAAGTAGGCTATTGAGTGGGTCAGAGTACGGTACTCGGCAGGAAACTCGGGGATCCGAGGAGGATATCATAAAGCGGGAGATACGATTACTATTACTGGAAACACCCCCTGGCAAATTCCCTATGTACTAGTCTATCTACAAAGTGACTTCATTTGGTTGTAAGACTTCCTATTCTTCCCTAAGTCTTGTGGTGCAGAGGCGAGCGGCCTAAGTGTCGACTACATTGGATTCTTCCTAAGTCCAGCCCCTGCCACACAGTGACACTCGCTAACCTCTTCCCGACGACTATGCAAAAAGACCCTTCCAGTAAGGTGGGTAGTCTTTTTATAGGCGTCTTTGCCCACGGCCCCATCATTCTGGAAGTTTCTAGCCTTACGTGTATGGGAGGGGCTGATCACGCTCGTGACACCCGCATGGTGTACACTCCGCATATTTCCGCACTGGCTGTGTTCAAAGGTCACTTTTCCTCGCTTACTCCGAGCCTCGTGATGCTACAGAGTCCGTCCTTGTTGGAGGAACAAATAGTAAATAGTGGCAGCGTCCGCTCACGTACTCGCCTCTGCTGCTCTGGCTAAGAATTTAAGTGACACTAGGCTACTGAATTTAGCCTGCTTTTTCTGCTATTCGCGACAGCGCTCTGGCTTATTGCTACAATATTATGAGTTGAAACTTCCTGGCAGATTAAAACTGTGTGCCCGACCGAGACTCGAAATAGGGACCTTTGCCTTTCGCGGGCAAGTGCTCTACCAACTGAGCTACCGAAGCACGACTCACGCCCGGTACTACCACTTGGTAGAGCACTTGCCCGCAAAAGGCAAAGGTCCCGAGTTCGAGTCTCGGTCGGGCACACAGTTTTAATCTGCCAGGAAGTTTCATATCAGCGCACACTCCGCTGCAGAGTGAAAATCTCATTCTGGAAACATCCCCCAGGCTGTGGCTAAGCCATGTCTCCGCAATATCCTTTCTTTCAGGAGTGCTAGTTCTGCAAGGTTCGCAGGAGAGCTTCTGTAAAGTTTGGAAGATAGGAGACGGATACTGGCAGAAGTAAAGCTATGAGTAGCGGCGGTGAGTCGTGCTTCGGTAGCTCAGTGGTTGAACACTTGCCCGGGAAAGGCAAAGGTCCCGAGTTCGAGTCTCGGTCGGGCGCACAGTTTTAATCTGCCAGGAAGTTTCATATCAGCGCACCTCCACTGCAGAGTGAAAATCTCATTCTGGAATATTATGAGTTGTATAAGCGGATTGAAGCACTGCACGATGAAGTAGACGCTAATGAGTATTGCCAACTAAACTGTTACGAGCATTACCAATATGAAGGGAGTATTCTACACAGTACATCAACTGCATTTGGCAGCTTATACAAACAGTATTAAAAAGAACTGTTTCATGTCCGCAGTTCATGGTCGTGCGGTAGTGTTCTCGCTTCCCACGCCCGGGTTCCCGGGTTCGATTCCCCTCGTGGTCAGGGATTTTCTCTGGCTCGTCATGACTGGGTGTTGTGTGCCGTCCTTGGGTGAGTTAGGTTTAACTAGCTCTAGGGGACTGATGACCATAGATGTTAAGTCCCATAGTGCTCAGAGCCATTTGAACCATTTTTTGAACTGTTTCATGTTCTACTGTACTATTCTAGTCACATTGCAAATTAACCACTCATCACCATCATTTTTAGAGCTCCTTTTACGTCGGTGTCATGCACAAATAGTCCCTATCTCTTGCCGTCTGCGCAGATCTGTTGCTGCTACACTATTCTCCCACTCCTGGTGTCTTCTCTTAACTTTTGCTCTATTGCTCACAGCCAACTTACTTTTGGTCTCCCTATAGCACTTCCATTTACGAAATGTTCTTTTTTCTGGTGGCCTGTAATCTGATTAAATGGCCACTCCTCTAACATACACCGTTACCTATTGAGCCAAAGACTGTTTGGCTAAGACTAGCTTGTTCCCTATTCGTCTCACATGGTCGAGTCACATTCAAGTGATCACCCGCAATGTCCGACGCTAACGTGGAGTAACCATTCAACATATGGCAAGTAGCACCAGCAGCAGTAAAGGGTGCATAAAGCATGTCGGGCGGACGCAGTAAACAGTGCAGTCGTACTTGTAATGTGGAAAAGGAGCGATTTATCTAACGACTTGATCGTTGATGTTTGGGCCGAGGGTGGAAGTATTTCCCGAGCAGCTAAGTTTGTAAACTGTTCGCACACCAGCGTGGTTTAAGCACACCGTGCATGGCTAAATGGCGCTATCAAAAAGCGGCTCTGAGGCAGCTTTGGCGCACCACGGGTCATAGATGATATGTGTAAAACATGGCTGCAGAGATTTGTACGAGAAAATGCAGGTCCAACTGCAGAGCAACTGACCGCTCAGATGAACCAAGGGGTTACCAACACAGTCTTCTCAACTACAATTCAGCGAACGGTTCTTTGAATGTGGTGGTGGTGGTGGAAAGTTCCTATGGGACCAAACTGCTGAGCTCACCGGTCCCTACGCTTGACTCGATCCTCCGATGGGGGGAGTTGGGTGAACCGTGGCAAGGCGCGGCGCGCTTACTCCACGCGGCCCTTTGTCCGTACCTCCACAGCAGGTGTCTGGTTCACGCACCCATGCTGACTGCTGTTCATCGGCGATGAAGGCTGGAAGTTACTATCCAGTACGGCAGCTGGACGTCCACTGTGTGGCGACAGGTGGCTCTTCAGGTGAACCATGTCTCAAGCTCCACTGGACGGATGGCCGTTGGCCTGTAGGCGTGAAACGTTTGAAAGCAGACACCCTGCAATAATCGTCGAAAGAGTCCAGGCCGGAGGAGAAATCGTTATGGTCTGGGTAATGTCATCGTGGCATTCCCTGGATGATCTCATCATTCTGGTGCAGTGGATCAACACAAGTATGCATCTATCCTTGGGGACCACGTCCAACCCTACACGCAATTTGTATCTTCGCTGCACGATGGCATCTACCAGCACGACAATGCAACGTGCCATACAGCTTGCAGTATACAGTGTGAAAAGTATTTAAACCGACAAACTCTGGGAGGTTGTAGGAGACATCAAAACAAATATTTTTTCCTAGTGTCATTTTTTCCTATGAGGAGTATTTAAACCAGTAGAGGAAGATTTATCTGGCGGCAAATTAATTAAACCAACAAACAGTTTTAATTTTTTTATGACCAAGAGACAACACATTAACATAAACCAATTTGAGTAACAGTATATTTTCAAAAATGTCTCCATTGACATGTAAACAAAGGTTACACCATCGGATCATGTTCTGTCTGACACGGGCAAAAACCCAAGGAGAATTGTTCCTGCTGCTACTACTCTCCGGGCAACCAGATCCTCTTCTGATGCAAGAGGCCGGCCGTGGTGGCAGAGCGGTTCTAGGCGCTACAGTCTGCAACCGCGCGACCGCTACGGTCGCAGGTTCGAATCCTGCCTCGGGCATGGATGTGTGTGATGTCCTTAGGTTAGTTAGCTTTAAGTAGTTCTAAGTTCTAGGGGACTGATAACTAGTCCCATAGTGCTCAGAGCCATTTTTGATGCAAGAGGAGTTGCGTAAACAAGGTTGCGCATCTCTCCCCACACAAAAAAGTCCAGCGGGGGCATATCTGGGGATCGAGCAGGCCATGGTACAGGACCACTTCTGCCAATCCACGTTTATGGAAACCGTCGGTCTCTAGGAATCGACGCACACGACGACTGAAATGTGCCGGCACTCCGTCATGTTGGAACCACATGCGTTGTCTTGTAGGAATCGGAACGTCTTCCAGCAATTCTGGCAATGCTCTGGTGAGAAAATTGTGATACTGCCTGCCATTTAATGGCCTAGGTAGCAGATACGGCCCAATTAAACAGTCCCAAACAACACCGACCGACACTTTAACGAAGAACTGCACTCGATGAGCGCTAGTAACTATGCCATGTGGGTTATCCTCACTCCAAACATGCGAATTGTGCATGTTGAAGACTCCATCACGACCGAACGTCGCTTCATCAGTAAACAACACAGAGGATGGAAATGAAGAATGCATTTCACACTGTTCCAGGTACCACTGCGAAAACTGTGCTCTGGGTGGATAATAAACTGGTTCCAGGTTGTGGACACGCTGTAAGTGAAAGGGACGTAACAATTCCTCTCGAAGGACTCTTCTTGCATTCGTCCCCATGTTGCGCGCAATTGCCCGAGTGCTGATTGTAGGATCCCGCTCCACATGCTGCAAGACAGCGTTCTTACCGTGCGACGGCGTCCCTGTCCCGGTAATCTGCTAAATGACCCGGTTTCACGCAGACGTTGGTACACAGCAGTAAAGGTCGTATGATGCGGAATACGGCGATTAGGATATTGTTGTTGATAAACCCGCTGTGCAGCTCGTCCGTTGTGGTGCGCTACGTAGTACGCACCAACCATATCAGTGTACTTACTCCAAGTGTATCACTTCATTAGTAAACAGAGACAATGCACTACTACGCAGTTGGACAGCAGTTGCTTACAACTGAAGATCGTAATACGACCTCTAACAACTGAAAAGCGTAATAAGGTCTCCACCGGTTTAAATAGTCCTCGCAGGAAAAAATGATATTAGGGAAAAATATTTGTTTTGATGTCCCCTACAAGCTCCTAGAGTTTGTCGGCTACTTTTCACCCTGAACGTACATGGTTTGAATAGCACCAGGATGAGTTTACCCTACTTCCCTGGCCACAAAACTGCCCAGATTTAGACCCAGTCGAGAATCCGTGGGACCACATCAATCGGGCTGTTCCCACCATGGATCCTCAACCGGGAAACCTAGCGTAGTGTGCCGGCATGGCTCCAGATTCCAGTCGGAACCTTCCAGAACCAAACTGAGTATCTGGCTGCTCATCTCGCAGGGATCGCCCTGCTAAAGGTGGTTATTCGGGCTTCCTACAGTTTGACGCATTAATGTGACTGGACAGTCTCCAACTGATGTATCCTTTTTGCTTTCCTCGTTGGCAAAATTCCACAACATATGTGTGAGAACATTGGCGAAAAATCGTTGAACTATGTAACAGTATTGATTGTATATGTACGGAATAAACTTTTTTCCAACAAATGATGTAGGAATAAAGACTTTACTGGTTATCAACCACAAAATAAAGTTAAACTTCTAAAGCTCAGCAGGCATCTTCCAAAGAGGATGTAACATACAGCTGGAACGCGATTGTCACTAATTCTCAGAAAATGTTTGAACCATTTATTTCCGTATTATTTTAACTACTGGACAATAGATATTTAGCTATCGGATAGAAACTAGACATTTATTCTGTAAGAGAATTAATTAATAAAGTAAAGACTGATTCAGTCATGGGCAGAGACTGGGTGCGAATAAAAAACCGAAATTACCCAGAATTTCAATGCCCTTTGGAAGGCGCAATACTGGACATCCCACGAAGATGTGGACTGTTACACTGGAATAGACCAGGTGCACCAGCCTGTGAATATGACGATGACGTTTTAAACTCTTAATTTGAACAATTACTCCTCTTCATCATCCATTTGACATTGGGTGTGAGATTATAGATGCCGCTCCTATATCAAAAAATCCAAGTTACGATGGCTACCTACCACTGGGTAGGTCAGCCGTTTGAAAGGTCAAATAGAACCATACCTTGTAATGCCTTCTCTTTTTCAAATGAATGTGTTGTAATTAAACCACTTATCAAGCGCTTTCTTCATTAAATGTAGCACGAGCACGCTTATGGTTATTAGGGGAAGAAGAAGGGAGGTAATTAACGAAATACCCATTTGGTCAGATTATGAATCGTTTACAATAGTCCGCAGCTCGTGGTCGTGCGGTAGCGTTCTCGCTTCCAACGCCCGGGTTCCCGGGTTCGATTCCTGGCGGGGTCAGGGATTTTCTCTGCCTCGTGATGACTGGGTGTTGTGTACTGTCCTTAGGTTAGTTAGGTTTAAGTAATTCTAAGTTCTACGGGACTGATGACCATGGATGTTAAGTCCCATATTGCTCAGAGCCGTTTATAATACTCTAAGGCACGTTCAATACATTAGACAGAGCGATTTAAAGATAAGCATGACAGACTGTGCTGGTTCGTGACTTAACTTTTATTGTTCACGCAGGCTAAACCAGTCCCTTTTAAAGTTGATATTAATTTTCAGGGACCGCTGGGCTTGATTCCCAATAACTTTGTGCATTCTTTTTTTGAGGCATCGAGGTTGGCGCTGTGTCCACCCAGCCAAATAAAGAGTTGCTCGAATAAAAAAGATGCAGCACCGTCAGGATACGTCTACTGGCAACAACGGATGGAGTGGTGACAATCCGCGCGGGATTAGCCGAGCGGCCGGGGGGGCTGCAGTCATGTACTGTGCGGCTGGTCCCGGTGGAGGTTCGAGTCCTCCCTCGAGCATGGGTGTGTGTGTTTGTCCTTAGGATAATTTAGGTTAAGTAATGTGTAAGCTTAGGACTGATGACCTTAGCAGTTAAGTCCCATAAGATATCACACACATTTGAACATTTGAGTGGCGACAAGTTGATCACATTCCCCACCCTCGTATATCGGTCCTCTTACTGCCTTCCAGACAAAAGTCCTTCGATTGGAATGGGCCTAAGGCATCTTCGCGTATACGTGTTTATTAATTTCAAGATGCATATCGGAGAAAAATCTCCATCTTCGAATGGTACACTATTGTATTTGTTGTTCTTATGTCAGTACAGTAGTGTTCATTATACTGGAATCCAGAATTTTTGTTGAAGGTAGAGAAGTGGACAAAATGTTCTCCCCGAAATGAATCGTCGTCATTTGCGTATAAAACTTTAGAGCGAATATGGAAATAGTGATAATTCTAGTGGATCCGGTAGACAAAACATCAGTACGACCCCGTTTGACACAAAATTTCTGTTTACAGCAATAGGATCTGCGCAACACACTGCCTCCGTTTTATCAGCCATTACATATTTTGTATACTTTTACATCACACAGAAAGGACATAAACTCTAAATCGTGATAATTTCGACATACTGTCAAACGAACGCGTGAAAATTTCTGATAATATTACAAGACTCGGTAGCCATATTGATACGATGTGTAATAATACAGGCAGGCCAATATCATTAATATCTCTAATTAAAACTGAAATGGTTAAGATGTGTAACACAAATGATCAGGTTTCATGTCGGGAGAGCACATCTGAAGAAAGAGAAGTTTCGGTGCATGTCACTCGTCGCCTTCTTACGGAGATGATGAAGGTGGAACCAGTTTAATTTTTCATTTTTTCTCCATTGGACTAGATTGTGTTTTTTACTTGCTATTCTGAATTTTTTTGCACTTATAAACTGAATTTGGAAACGGTAATGTTTAGTAACCATGACGATTAACCTACAGACTCGACTTAGATGGCGGCATTATAAATATTGTGTCGCTTCTTGTAGATTTGGCATACATCGTCTGATCCAGATAAGACATTTTAAAGTCTCACGAGACAGCATAACCTCCATATTACTAATGGTATCTTACTTCTGAAATATTGGTAGTTATTTCTCTGTACCTCTCTCTTCTCTCTCTTTCTGTCTGTTTGCCTCTCTCTCTCTCTCTCTCTCTCTCTCTTTCCCTCTCTCTCTCTAGCTCTCTCGCTCTCTCCGCCTTCTCTCTCTCTCTGTTATTTTTATCTCCTCTTCTGACTGCGTGTGAATGAGAAAGAAAAATAGAGAGAGAGAGAGAGAGAGAGAGAGAGAGAGAGAGAGAGAGAGAGAGAGAGAAGAGAGAGAGAGAGAAGACGAGATTTTAAAGTTAAGTCGATACTGTTGTAATTATAGATAGAACACAATTGTATAAGGGTGAGCGTGGACATCGAGTGTGAATCTCATGAAGGGATCATCGCGGAATCCATATTTGCTCTCTACAGTTCCATTTTGACATTCAAACCAGCTTAATCACAGTTTCTATAACTACTGCTAAACAACAGTGTCATTTATACCAGTACTGTATCTACCTACGTCTACAGTGATTTAAGGACGCGGTATACAAGAATCTGGATACTCCTAAGACTAGTTAAAGCCCCAGTCCCACAAAACCGAGTTCATCTTTTTATTAACTATTGTGTCTCAGGGAAGCGGAAGTAAAGTGCGGTAGAGAATAGACGTTGGAAAACCTGCAGTCTGTGCCTTGTTTGGTGCTGAGTATCACCTAATCGCCTAGGCTGACATTACATCACCTCATTTCTGTACTGTTCTGCAGTGCATCAAATAGTGTAACCAAAGCTTTTTTCTATTCTTCTACGTCGCACTTTTATCTTTCATGAGACGAAGCGGATTCACAATCGTGCGTTCCACATACCTCCCTCCCCACTAGCAGATCATCCATTCGCAAGATGACGAACCAATCGCTGAGAAGACAGGCTGCCAATAAGGAGAACGTCAACTGGACGTCTGGATCATCGGCGTCCAGGTATGGGGCTGGCACGAGCAAGTTTCCTGGCCTTCAGGCCTCCGTCTTCACATCTCACCCCCCCCCCCCCCCAACCTCTTCCAACACCTCACCCTTACTGATCCCACCGACTCCGCCCCCCGCAACTCCGACCACTATTTCTGCTGCGTAATGGAGTTCGGGAAGTTGAGGTGAGGAAATCACGATTTCACACTCGCCGGACCATTTCCTCGTTCTGCTGCCACCCGCCGGCCGTGGGGCCTTTCGGAGTAAACTTTGGATTGATGTGACGGCGACGCCGGATCGGCCGTACAAAGTATCGACGTAACTCCCCCACGCAGCAGGCCTGTTTGGCTGGGGTGCGCGGGGGGCGACAAGGAGGTGACAAGAGAAAGAGCTACACGTCGACAGCGCAGTAAGGCGAACCTCTGATGAACGCAGTACCACAAAAAACGGTGCAACAGTGGACTGACTAATTATGGTCATAAATATTTGCGTTCTGCTGCTGTTTGTTCAGCAATGAAATTTCGTGTAGTTCTTCTTCGTTTCAGAATGCCTATTAATACTTCCTCGCCTTCCATTCGTTAGTACAAAACTTCATATCCTGCACTGTGTTCTTTTTGCTACTTGTCCTGAATGGTGAGTTGGCATCGTAAGCGAAAATAACTGAAAACCGTGACGTGAGCGTATGTTTAACACACTACCAGCAGTAGTCGTAAAATTTCAACTTATCGACGTTTTTGTCTGCAGACAGGCAGCGACACACAGCAGCAAATTATACTACCGCTTTTTTGGTCAGGGTTTGTAATCTACCCCCTCCTTCCTAACTCCATCCATTGTCCATGTTTATGAAGATTTGAGAGGACTGAAGATTACAATAAACTTTCAAGTTTACTTAGCTTGTCATGCTGAGATGACTTCAGTCCGTCTTTTCTCGGGGTCTACATTAAAATATCACATTTAGGTCCTGACTGTTGGACTGAGCTAAATAAATTTGAAGATTGTTGTTGCGGCATTTTTTTACTTAAATATATTTCCTCACATTTTAGTATATCATACAGTATTTTGAATTTTCGTATTAACAAAGCCGAAACTACACTGTTGGCACGAAAATACAAAAATAAGTCCGAGCACATGCTTACGACTCTCTGATACTCTGCCCAAATAACCATATTCCAAAGGGCTTACAACTTTTCTTCAAAAATTAATTTCTACTAGCTTCTGTTAAATAATTAATTTCAATTATTATTTCATAAATAAACATAGTGAACAGCACAAGACTGCTCAATTAATATAATAAATTTTAAATATTAAATTTTTTTCGTAATTTCAGATGTTTCTAAAGCAATAATTTTAACTGAACATTCAGAAGTAGTACTTCTCGATAATAACATCGGAATTAAAATATTTTATTAAATAATTCCTTTTCATAAATAAATAATTTCCATTATTATTACTTAAATAAACATAGTGAACAACACAAAACTGCTCAATTAATAATAGAAATTTTAAATGTGAAAAATTTTTTCGTAATTTCAAATGAACCTAAAAAAATAACTTTAACTGTACATTCAGAACTAATACTTATCGATAATGACATCGGAAGTAAAATATTTTATTAAGTAATTCCTTTTCATAAATCTTAGGTTGAAATATAGCATACTGTGTATAAAATTATATTAATGTTTTCAGAAAAGACCTGAAATAGTATTGACCTCTCCAAAACATCAAAAATAATACTGATATCAACAACTACTGTTGAGGAAAGAAAATGCTAGAGGAGGATGTCCCGTTACAGGGTGTCTATAGCCAACTGAATGGATGTAATATTTGCTTTTTTAAAAACAATCTAGTCTTGATTCAGTTGCATATCGGTACCTTCAATTCATTAATATAATGGTGTTTGACAGATAAACAACATTAAATCATCGTCAACATTTAAGACTGATTATGCCTTTCAGCGTTCAGTCTGGAGCATAGCCCCCTTATAAAATTCCTCCATGATCCCCTATTCAGTGCTAACATTGGTGCCTCTTCTGATGTTAAACCTTTTACTTCAAAATCATTTTAACCGAATCCAGGTACCTTCTCCTTGGTCTGCCCCAACTGCTCCTACCCTCTACTGCTGAACCCATGAGTCTCTTGGGTAACCTTACTTCTCCCATGCGTGTAAATGACCCCACCATCTAAGCCTGTTCGCCCTGACTGCTACATCTATAGAGTTCATTCCCATTTTTCCTTTGATTTCCTCATTGTGGACATCCTCCTGCCATTGTTCCCATCTACTAGTAACTGCAATCATCCTAGCTACTTTCATATCCGTAACCTCAACCTTGTTGATAAGGTAACCTGAATCCACCCAACTTTCGCTCCCATATATCAAAGTTGGTCGAAAGATTGAACGGTGCACAGATAACTTAGTCTTGGTACTGACTTCCTTCTTGCAGAAGAGAGTAGATCGTGGCTGAGCGCTCACTGCATTAGCTTTGCTACACTTCGCTTCCAGTTCTTTCACTATGTTGCCATGCTGTGAGAATATGCATCCTAAGTACTTGAAACCGTCCACTTGTTCTAACTTTGTTCCTCCTATTTGGCACTCAATCCGTTTATATTTCTTTCCCACTGACATTACTTTCGTTTTGGAGATGCTAATCTTCATACCATAGTCCTTACATTTCTGATCTAGCTCTGAAATATTACTTTGCAAACTTTCAATCGAATCTGCCATCACAACTAAGTCATCCGCATATGCAAGACGGCTTATTTTGTGTTCACATGTCTTAATCTCACCCAGCCAGTCTATTGTTTTCAACATATGATCCATAAATAATATGAACAACAGTGGAGGCAGGTTGCAGCCTTGTCTTACCCCTGAAACTACTCTGAACCATGAACTCTATTTACCGTCAACTCTGCTGCCTGACTATCCACGTAAAGACCTTTAATTGCTTGCAAAAGTTTGCCTCCTATTCCATAATCTCGTAGGACAATAACTTCCTCCTAGGAACCCGGTCATATGCCTTTTCTAGATCTATAAAGCATAGATACAATTCCCTATTCCACTCATAACACTTCTCCATTGTTTGCCGTAAGCTAAAGATCTGGTACTGACAACCTCTAAGAGGCCTAAACCCACACCGATTTTCATCCAATTGGTCTTCAACTAATACTCGCACATTCCTTTCAACAATACCTGAGAAGATTTTATCCACAACGCTGATTAAAGTAATACCTCTCTAGTTGTTACAATCTTTTCTGTTTCCATGTTTAAAGATTGGTGTGATTACTGCTTTTGTCCAGTCTGATGGAACCTGTCCCGACTCCCAGGCCATTTCAATTATCCTGTGTAGCCATTTAAGACCTGACATTCCACTGTATTTGATGAGTTCCGACTTAATTTCATCCATCCCAGCTGCTTTATTGCACTGCAATCTATTGACCATTTTCTCCACTTCCTCAAATGTGATCTTATTTCCATCATCATTCCTGTCCCATTCTACCTCGAAATCTGAAACATTACTGATCGTATTTTCACCTACATTGAGCAACTCTTCAAAATATTCCCTCCATCTGCCCAAGGCATCCACAGGATTCACCAGCAGTTTTCCTGACCTGTCCAAAATACTTGTCATTTCCTTCTTACCTCCCTCTCGAAGACTGCTAATTACACTCCAGAATGGTTTTCCAGCAGCTTGACCCATAGCCTCCAACCTGTTTCCAAAGTCTTCCCAAGATTTCTTCTTGGATGCTGCAATTATCTGTTTGGCTTTGTTTCTTTCTTCAACATAACTTTCTCTGTCTACCTGAGTTCTAGTATGTAGCCATTTTTGATACGCCTTCTTTTTCCTTTTACAGGCTACCTTGACTGTGTGATTCCACCAAGCTATTTGCTTCATCCTACTTTTACACACTACTGTTCCAAGACAATCTTTAGCCACTTCTAGTACTGTGCCCCTGTACCTTGTCCATTCCTTTTCCAATGACTGTAATTGACTACATTCAACTAACCGGTACCTTTCTGAGATCGCTGTTATGTCCTTGTGCCTGATTTCCTTATCCTGAAGTTTCTCCACTCTTATCCTCCTAAATATGGACCTGACCTCCTGCACTTTCGGCCTCATAATCCCATTTTCACTGCAGATTAAATAATGATCAGTGTCATCAAAGAATCCCCTGAATACACGTGTGTCCCTCGCAGCCTTCCTGAATTCCTGATCTGTTATATAGTCAATGACAGATCTGGTTCCCCTGCCTTCCCAAGTATACCGGTGAATGTTCTTATGTTTAAAAAAGGAGTTTGTGATTACTAAGCCCATACTGACACAGAAATCCAAGAGTTGTTTCCCGTTCCTGTTGGCCTCCATATCCTCTCCAAATTTACCCATAACCTTTTCGTACCCTTCTGTTCGATCTCCAATCCTGGCGTTAAAATCACCCATGAGCAGAACACTGTCCTTGTTCTTTACTCTAACAACTACATCACTGAGTTCCTCATAAAAACTATCCATCTTATCTTGATCTATCCCTTCACAATGCGAATATACTGACACAACATTAAATATGAAACGAAAATTTAATTACATAATTTTATTTCTGCTAGGTGATAAATGAATTATTATAACTACCCCTCGAGTAATCTTTCGGAGTTGTCCCCTTTTGAAAATTGTTGCTGCCCTTTTCTGAAACGGAAACATTAAGGATTTTGGTACCAGGACGTAATTTTGATTACCTAATACGATAATGCTCTCATATTATACGTCTGTTTTCAAAGTACGTGTATTCCTGTTACTATAATCAGTTGGCAATTATAAATAAAATAGCTGCTGTTTGAAAGGTGGTTTATAAATTCCTTCACGCATAACCGATTTCACGATTACCAGCCCCACATTCAGATGAACCTGTACAAACAGTAAAACTTTCCAAAAATTACATGATATCAATGCATATACAACACAATACCATTTCTCATATATGTGACAAGTTGTCAAACCTACATATCATAAGATCAGATTAAGTCTTTTACGGAGTGCAGATGAGTGAAATTGAAGGTGGTCACACACAAACACACACGCACTCATGCAACAGTGGAGAGCAATGTCATCATCATCATCATCATCATCACATCACGTGGCAGGCTGCACAGCCAGTTATCGGAATCATCTTGTCTTCTGTCGCCCAACACTAAACTGCCCATTGGGCTGTAATTCATGGCGATCTAAGGCAGAAAACGTTGCCACAATTTTTTAAAATGCTTATACCAGCTCACTTTATTTTCTTTTTAGTTTTGCTTTTCAAATGGAAAATGTATATCTCTTGTATCATTTGTGTGTTTCATGCTTTGTACACCAAAGAGCATCCATGAGAAATTTCATCTCTGCTGGCATAATTCCAGAATACTCACATCTCGCTTCCATATAATATTACCGATACTGTGGTTTTTTAAATAAAGTTTCAGATGCATTTATTTATACTTGACAGCTGTATGTTCAAATTTGGAATGTTTTATCTTCTATGTCGCCATCTGTTGTTGGGAGTATTTCACATCCGACATAGTTAAAGGTGAATACTTCCTCCAATATTTTACCATTTACCTCAGGTTTGGGTCTTACCATGTTTTTCCCCAGATATTCCATTACTTTTGATTTATGTGGAGATACTATCAGTCCATATTCTTCTGCTATATTCCTTAAGACGTATAGCCACCTTAATTAATTATCATCTGCCTGCTGCACAACAATCATCTCGCTGAGTATAAAATATTACTTAAATTATACTGTGGCGAGAACATTACTACATTTCATATTTATTTCCATCTTACTCTTAGCTCCTCCACAGAGATATGAAAGAATGTTGGATAGAGACAGCAGTCTTGTTGAACTCCTTTGTATGTTTTTACTGATGCGGTTCGTTATTTGCTTGTGTCAATAAACACGGTAGTGTTTTGATGTACACTTCTGATTGCTTTTACTAGATTATCTGGTAAACCATTTCTGATAAAAACGTCCCGCAGCTCATCTCTATTCGAGCTGTCAAATGCCTTTTGAATACTGATGAAGGCAATGTCAGTTTCCAAACTGAATTCCCTTCATTTTCCAATCATTCTATTCACTATGAAATTGACATCTACCATAGAGCGGCATCCTTCATAAAAAACGTAAAAAAATTATTGAAGTGCAACTTTTACAATTAAACTTGATAAATGGTTTATGTTCATAGGAAGGATATTTACACTGCAAAAATTCCTTAATTTTAAATGTAAATTTAGCTGCCAGTATCACTTGATGAAATTTAACATGTAAGGCAGAAAATACTACTGTATTAATATTTCGTTTACGATTATACATAATCACAATGTGTTTCAAATAAAATAACTTCAGCAATTTTAGCAACTATTACTTTATCGTATGACTTTTACGGTATCACACACACACAGACACACACTCACACAGTACCTCCATCCTCCCCTCCATTTTTACCATGAATTACGTACTTGTTGTTGATGTGTTCTTCAGTCCTGAGACTGGTTTGATGCAGCTCATCATGCTTCTCTATCCTGTGCAAGCCTCTTCCTCTCCGAATAACTTCTGCAGCCTACATCCTTCTGAATCTGCTTAGTGTATTCATCTCTTGGTCTCCTTCTACGATTTTTACCGTCCACACGTCCCTCCAGTACTAAGCTGCTGATACCTTGATGCCTCATAACGTGTCCTACCAACCGATCACTTCTTCTAGTCAAGTTGTGCCACAAATTCCTCTTCTCCCCAGTTCTATTCAATACCTCCTCATTAGTTATGTGATCTACCCGTCTTATCTTCAGCACTCTTCTGTAGCACCACATTTCGAAAGCTTCTATTCTCTTCTTGTCTAAACTATTTATCGTCCATGTTTCACTTCCATACATGGCTACACTCCATACAAATACTTTCAGGAACAAATTCCTGGCATTTAAATCAATACTCGATGTTAACAAATTTTTCTTCTTCAGAAACGCTTTCCTTGCCATTGTCACTCTAAATTTTATATTCTCTCTACTTCGACCATCATCAGTTATTTTGCCCCCCCAAATAGCAAAACTCCTTTACTACTTTAAGTGTCTCATATCCTAATCTAATTCCCTCAGCATCACTCGGTTTAATTCGACTACATTCCATTATCCTCGTTTTGCTTTTGTTGATATTTATCTTATATCACCCTTTCAAGACAATGTCCATTCCGTTCTACTGCTCTTCCAGGTCCTTTGCTGTCTCTGACAGAATTACAATGTCACCGGCAAAGCTCGAAGTTTTATTTCTTCTCCATGGATTTTAATTCCTACTCCAAATTTTTCTTTTGTTTCCTTTACTACTTGCTCAACACACATACTGAATAACATAGGGGATAGGCTACAACCCTGTCTCACGCCCTTCCCAACCACTGCTTCCCTTTCATGTCCCTCGACTCTTATAACTGCCAAATGGTTTCTGTACAAATTGTAAATAGCCTTCCGCTCCCTGTATTTGACCCCTGCCACCTTCAGAACAGAATTTGAGAGAGAGAATTCCGGTCAACACTGTAAAAAGCTTTCTCTAAGTCTACAAACGCTAGAAACCTAGGTTTGTCTTTCCTTAATCTAGATTCTAAGATAAGCCGTAGCGTCAGTATTGCCTCACGTGTTCCAACATTTCTACGGAATCCAAACTGATCTTCCCCGAGGTCGGCTTCTACCAGTTTTCCATTCGTCTGTAAAGAATTCGCGTTAGTGTTTCGCAGCTGTGACTTATTAAACTGATAGTTCGGTAATTTTCACATCTGTCAACACTTGCTTTCTTTGGGATTGGAATTATTATATTCTTCTTGAAGTCTGAGGGTATTTCGCCTGTCCCATACATCTTGCTCACCAGAAGGTAGTGTTTTGTCAGGGCTGGCTCTCCCAAGGCTATCAGTAGTTCTAATGGAATATTATCTACTCCCGGGGCCTTGTTTCGACTTAGGTCTTTCAGTACTCTGTCAAACTCTTCACGCAGTATCGTAACTCCCACTTCATCTTCATCCACCTCCTCTTCCATTTCCATAATATTTCCTTCAAGAAAATCGCCCTTGTATAGGCCCTCTATGTACTCCTTCGACCTTTCTGCCTTCCTTTTCCATCTGAGATTTTGATATTCATGCAAGTGGTTCTCTTTTATCCAAAGGTCTCTTTAATTTTCGTGTAGGCAGTATCTATCTTACCCATAGTGATACATGCCTCTACATCCTTATACTTGTCCTCTAGCTTTCCTTGCTTAGCTATTTTGCACTTCCTGTCGATCTCATTTTTGAGATGTTTGTATTCCTTTTCGCCTGCTTCATTTACTGCATTTTTATATTTCCTCCTTTCTTCAACTAAATTCAATATCTCTTCTGTTACCCAAGGACTTCTACTAGCCCTCGTCTTTTTACCTACTCGAGTCACTATTTCGTCTCTCAAACGTACCTGTTCTTCTTCTGCTGTATTCGTTTCCCTCGTTCTTGAAAACCGTTCCCTAACGTTCTCTCTGAAACTCTCTACTACCCCTGGCTCTTTCATGTTATCCGGGTCCCATCTCCTTAAATTCCTACCTTTTAGCAGTTTCACCAGTTTTAATATACAGTTCATAACCATCAGATTGTGGTCAGGGTCCACATCTGCCGCTGGAAATGTCTTACAATTTGTAACCTGGTTCCTAAATCTCTGTCTTACCACTATATAATCTATCTGAAACCTTCCAGTGTCTCCAGGCCTCTTCCATGTATACAACTTTCTTTCATGGTTCTTGAACCAAGTGTTAGCTATGATGAAGTTACTGTTTGTGCAAAATTCTACCAGGGGGCCTCCTCTTTTATTCCTTACCCCGATTCCATATTCAGCTACTACTTCTCCTTCTCTTCCTTTTCCTATCATCGAATTCCAGTTCCCCATGACTAATAAATTTTCGTGTCCCTCCACTATCTGAATAATTTCTCTTATCTTATCATAAACATCTTTAATCTCATTGGCATCAGCGGTAGGCATGGGATTCGTGTCTAAATTGACTACAATAATGCGTTCACTATGCTGTTCGTAGTAGCTTACCCGCGTTCCTATTTTAGATTCATTATCAAACCTACTCCTGCATTACCGTTATTTGATGTCGTATTTATAATCCTGTATTCACCTGACCAGATGTCTTGTTCCTCCTGCCACCGAATTTCACTAATTTCCGCTATATCTAACTTTAACCTATCCATTTCCCTTTTTAAATGTTCTAGCGTACCTGCCCGATTAAGAGGTCTGACATTCCATGCTGCGATCCGTTAAACGCCAGTTTTCTTTCTCCCGATAACCACGTCCTCCTCAGTAGTCCTCGCCCGGAGATTCGAATGGGGGAGTATTTTACCTCCGCAATATTTTACCCAAGAGGACGCAATCATCATTTAACCATACAGTAAAGCTGCATGCCCTCGGGAAAAATTATGGCTGTCGTTTCCCCTTGCTTTCAGCCGTTCACAGTACTAGCACAGCAACACCGTTTTGGTTAATGTTATAAGGCCAGATCAGTCAATCATCCAGACTGTTGCCCCTGCAACTACTGAAAAGGCTGCTGCCCCTCTTGAGGAACCAATCGTTTATCTGGCATCTCAACAGATACCCCTCCATTGTGTTTGCACCTAGGGTACGACTGTCTGCATCGCTGAAGCATTAAAGTTTCCCCACCAACGGCAATGTCCATGGTCCAATAGATCCAGCCAAAAACCAACTGTTTTTACCCCATGTCTGCCACATATTACATTTATTATTAAGAGTGTATGTATGAGGATATGTTTATCTTATGTATTGTTACTACTTCAACGTTTAAGATATGGTGCTGATAAAGTTTTAACTAAGGACATGGTTTGCTTTTATACAAAAGTTGTTAAGAGGAAGCCACTAAAACTTCATTCACAAAAATTATTTGCAGAGCAGGTAACTACAATACAGTTTTTGAGTACATTGATACTTGGAGCAGATACTCTGGTTCATAACACAATTAATCACAACGCAAATAAGAAGTAATAACTGAATTTAGAAATGCAGTAGAATTCAGCCCAAACAGTTATACACGTTCAGCGTGCTTCTGCCCGTAAAATAGACGTAAACAGGCTTCTAACCCACTTAACATTTAACGAAAAAGACATACAAAACAACCGGACCTTGGCCCACAAAAACGATTTTAAGAAAAGTTGACGGGTTTCTGCACCTAGAACAACTGAGGACTTAGTCTGTAATATACGTTACTTTTGCGTGGGTTCTAGCAGGCTTTAATCGGAGAAAATTTACTTTAAACAAAGTCACGAGTTTCTGCTCTTTCAATAATAGAGACATTGATCTATAATTTATATTACTTTTGCGAGGGCCCTATTCCATTTTAGCTTTAAACAATTAAGGTTCTTAAACCTCTCAGCGTTCAGAAAACATAATTTCAAGAGCATCAAACCAGATTTTACAGCAGTGAGCCTTTTACACTTTTACAGTAAAACAGAGTTTTTTGTGTGTGATTAGTCTTCTGACTAATTTGATGCGTCCCACCATGAATTCCTCTCCTGTGCCAAATGTTTCATCTCAGAGGAGTACTTGCAACCTAAGTCCTCAGTTAGTTGCTGTACGTATTCCAATCTCTGTCTTCCTAAAGAGTTTTCACCTTTTACAGCTCCTTCTAGTACCATGGAAGGTATTCCCTGATGTCTTAGCAGATGTTTTGTCATCCTGTCCCTTTTTCTTCTCACCTTTTCCCTTATATTCCTTTCTCCATCGATTCTACGGAGAACTTCCTCATTTCTTACCTTATCAGTACACCTAATTTTCATCATTCGTCTGTAGCACCACATCTCAAATGCTTCGATTCTCTTCTGTTACAGTTTTTCCTAAGCCCACGTTACACTGACATTCTGGTAACTTACATTCTCAGATAGAACAATATCATCGTTTTGTCCCCTCCAGAGGCACAGTAAGTTCAGTATTACCAGCACCAATAAAAGATAATTTCACTGAACTGTAGGAAGATATACTCCTAGGTGAAATGCGTCGAATGTTCACTGTTGAGCAGAACAAAAACTCAGAGCACAGCTTTGGAACAGCATGGCGTCAGCACCTCATGCGACGACCAGTATGCCAACACAGTTTAATTAATTATAACATGTAGTAGATGTAACCCCAAGAAACTCACAGCTGCGACATAACCAAAACTTTGCTCTTCTTCTGTCACTCCTTATATCATCTGCCTGTGACTTCGAACCTAAATTGTTACTAGGTATAATTTTTGCCACTGGTGGTAACACAATGATTTCACTTAATATTTTCAACATGTGATATTACGACAGAGAAAGGAATCTCTGACCACTGGAGTTACATTTACGTTTAGGTTTTAGTGAAAGACTTCCACAGAGCCATGTATTTCGTTTGTCTACTAGACATTGCCACATCTTACCCTAAAGTCGTAACACAGCGGCGCTTCATATTATTATATATAAACCCACCTGATTATGAAGGTTCAAACTATTAAAATACTTCGTGGAACTAAATTAAAGAGTGATTGGTAATGTTAAACTTGTCTTTCATTCGTTACGACTTTATTACAGGTGAAGATTCAACTAATTTTACCCTTGGAGTAAGAAGCCCAAGAGGTACAAGTTAATTTGTTATTATAACTGATTGCCCTTTCAAATTAATAGTCACTGGTATTCAGATAGAGCTTTATTTTTAGCGACATTAATGGTTGTCGTAGTTTTAATTGAATTTGCAATTGGTTACCAACAACGTGTAATAACATTCCAAGGACGGAAAGTATTTTTGGCTTAATATCTAGTCTTGACTATGAGTAGCCGACCGCTGTGGCCGAGCGGTCCTAGGCACTTCAGTCTGGAATCGCGCGACCGCTACAGTCGCAGGTTCGAATCCTACCTCGCGCATGGATGTGTGTGATGTCCTTAGGTTAGTTAGGTTTAAGTAGTTCTACGTTCTAGGGGACTGATGACCGCAGATGTTAAGTCCCATAGGGCTCAGAGGCATTTGAACCATTTGATTATGAGTAATTGTAATTTAATGAATGTTCTGTGTGAAGAGAGGACTTTCCTGTGCACATGGCAACGTCTGTGAACAGACTTTGCAAGCTTTAATCGCTGCCCGTCAGGTCATGTAAGTACCAGAGGATTTCAATGAGTAATGTGACATATTTGTTTTCTGAAATGAGGTTGGCTTTTTTCAGGATTCCAATTCACCATATTATTTCCCCATCTTTTGGCTAAAAAACCGTATTTTTCGAAATAATCTTCGTTCGATGCGACGGCCTTAGGCAAGCTTGCTAGGAGGGCCTATATGCCAACGTGGTACCACTCTACTGGTCAAGGTCGGAGCCAACGTGTTGCTACATCAGTAAACTCCCCATCATCCACGCACTGAATCCAACGGCGCTCATCCTTCATTGGTTCAAACACTTGGAAGTCAGCAGGTGCGAGACCCAGGTTGTAGGGTGGATGAAGAAGAACAGCCCAATAAAGTATTGTGAGCTCCTCTAGAGAGAGCAGATTTGTGTGAGGTCCTACACTGTCATGAAGTAGGAGAAGTTCGTATGCATCTTTGTGGCGATGAACACACTGAAGTCGTTTCTTCAGTTTTCCGAGGGCAGCACAGTACACATGAGAGTTGATAGTTGCGTTATGCTGGAGACGTCGAACAGAGTAACCCACTCAGAGTCTCAGGAGATCGTCGCAGTGAGTTTACCGGCTGAGGACGTGGCTTTGACTTTTTCTTCGGAGGAGAGGTGGTGGATTGCTGCTTTGTTTCCGGTTCGAAGCGACGAACCCATGTTTCACCGCCCGTGAGGAAGTTGGACAAAAATTGTCACGATCAGCCTCGTGACGGGCAAGCAGTTCCGTGCAGACGGTCCTTCGTTGGTCTTCTGTTAGACGAGGAGGAAACCAGCAGTCAGACACCTTTGAGTAGCCAAAAATGGTTCAAATGGCTCTGAGCACTATGTGACTTAACATCGGAGGTCATCATTCCCCTAGACTACTTAAACCTAACTAACCTAAGGACATCACACACATCCATGCCCAAGGCATAATTCGAACCTGCGACCGTAGCAGTCTCGCGGTACTGGACTGAAGCGTCTAGAACCGCTCGGCCACCGCGGCCGGCTGGTAGCCCATCTGGTGGACGTTGTCAGCACTACCACAAACTGCCAGCTTCGCAACGAAGTGTTTAATTGTGATCCGTCTAATGAAAGTGTCCGCATGTGCCAAGACTGTAGGAGCCACAGGTGTGACTGGCCGGCCGTCACGAGTGAGGTCAGACAGGTTTTCTGCCAAAAGAAACTCAATGACAGCTGTCTGCTTGGAATGCACTTCGGTTACAGACGTCATTTTGAAGGCAACGTATAGCGCCGCCACCTATGGGAACTTCATCAAACTATAGGAGTTGAAGCGGTAACATTCCACGCTATCCCACAACAAATTCTAAATTTTTAAAACCGGAATTGGCCATAAAAACAATATTGCATTAATTATTCAGCGCCCCTAGCGCAAATGGTTTGCTGTAGCTTCTCCTGGTAGTTTCTCTTTGCTTTTCACATCGCAGTGAGGCAGCTGCGTGGATGGTTGCCATCTTCGCCTATCTGTTTTTGCCCTAGAGCTGTACCGTCCTTGTCCCTACCTATAGCCAATTTCACAAGTGGGGCTGTTCACTTTTAGGTCTGCCCCGAGTGGATGGACGAATTCGATCTGTTAACCAATTTTATGAGGAACCAACACGTTTTAATGCTTCTTGACAACTTTAAAGGTATGAACTTGCATTAGAAGTCACAGTGTAAGGTTTCGAGGTCAGAACAACCGTGTAAGCTGCAAATATTTTTGGTTTAATGTTGCAGTTTTATCACAGAAATACAAGCATTTACACAGTTTACAATGTGACAGTGTTACGACAGTTGTCAAACGAACGCATCTCGTCCTCAAAAAGAGAAATAATCCTAAACACAACAATGGTAATTTTTAACTAGAAGTTTCTTTACAAAATTATTCTTACGACTACGTCATGATGTTGTGCAGTACTACGATAAATCATCCGATTCCGGTTCAAAGTTGGGTACAAATTAGGATGACAATCAAGTCTATGGAGGATAATACACTCCTGGAAATGGAAAAAAGAACACATTGACACCGGTGTGTCAGACCAACCATACTTGCTCCGGACACTGCGAGAGGGCTGTACAAGCAATGATCACACGCACGGCACAGCGGACACACCAGGAACCGCGGTGTTGGCCGCCGAATGGCACTAGCTGCGCAGCATTTGTGCACCGCCGCCGTCAGTGTCAGCCATTTTGCCGTGGCATACGGAGCTCCATCGCAGTCTTTAACACTGATAGCATGCCGCGACAGCGTGGACGTGAACCGTATGTGCAGTTGACGGACTTTGAGCGAGGGCGTATAGTGGGCATGCGGGAGGCCGGGTGGACGTACCGCCGAATTGCTCAACACGTGGGGCGTGAGGTCTCCACAGTACATCGATGTTGTCGCCAGTGGTCGGCGAAAGGTGCACGTGCCCGTCAACCTTGGACCGGACCGCAGCGACGCACGGATGCACGTCAAGACCGTAGGATCCTATGCAGCGCCGTAGGGGACTGCACCGCCACTTCCCAGCAAATTAGGGACACTGTTGCTCCTGGGGTATCGGCGAGGACCATTCGCAACCGTCTGCATGAAGCTGCGCTACGGTCCCGCACACCGTTAGGCCGTCTTCCGCTCACGCCCCAACATCGTGCAGCCCGCCTCCAGTGGTGTCGCGACAGGCGTGAATGGAGGGACGAATGGAGACGTGTCGTCTTCAGCGATGAGAGTCGCTTCTGCCTTGGTGCCAATGATGGTCGTATGCGTGTTTGGCGCCGTGCAGGTGAGCGCCACAATCAGGACTGCATACGACCGAGGCACACAGGGCCAACACCTGGCATCATGGTGTGGGGAGCGATCTCCTACACTGGCCGTACACCTCTGGTGATCGTCGATGGGACACTGAATAGTGCACGGTACATCGAAACCGTCATCGAACCCATCGTTCTACCATTCCTAGACCGGCAAGGGAACTTCCTGTTCCAACAGGACAATGCACGTCCGCATGTATCCCGTGCCACCCAACGTGCTCTAGAAGGTGTAAGTCAACTACCCTGGCCAGCAAGATCTCCGGATCTGTCCCCCATTGAGCATGTTTGGGACTGGATGAAGCGTCGTCTCACGCGGTCTGCACGTCCAGCACGAACGCTGGTCCAACTGAGGCGCCAGGTGGAAATGGCATGGCAAGCCGTTCCACAGGACTACATCCAGCATCTCTACGATCGTCTCCATGGGAGAATAGCAGCCTGCATTGCTGCGAAAGGTGGATATACACTGTACTAGTGCCGACATTGTGCATGCTCTGTTGCCTGTGTCTATGTGCCTGTGGTTCTGTCAGTGTGATCACGTGATGTATCTGACCCCAGGAATGTGTCAATAAAGTTTCCCCTTCCTGGGACAATGAATTCACGGTGTTCTTATTTCAATATCCAGGAGTGTAGTTTTGTGACAAGTTGAGCAAAAGATTACCCAAGGTCGCTCTAGTTTACAGTGGACACAAGCTGGTGAACTAAAAAGTTTATGCCTCTGCTTGCAGTATTTACCTTAGCTGCAATGAGCTGTAGTCTACATGGCTACTCTCTTCCTCTGAAATTCCTATAAAAACTAATTAAGCCTTTACTGATTTTTCCAGCAGAAACTCTCCCTATGTTTCTCATTATGCGAGAGAACATGTCCTAATCCCTAGTCTTGGAAATGGCGATATGCACGCGGATGGCTGGAGTAGCAGCATATTAAGATGCCCTCTCAGTCCTCGCAAGAGCAGTTAGCTAACTGGCTGGTTCGTTTCCCCACAGTTGGAGCTCAACGACGCTACAGCTAACAAATATCTAGCTGAATGTCAGCCGCAGTGAATGCAGTGATCGCACAAACTTCTCCTCTGCGTCGTACAGAGCGTTATGCGCCCCATTCTGCACTCGACGCCAGTTCAGAGAAGAGTCTCCTAAAATTTCGCTCCTGTCTTTCTCGTAGCGGAACTGCCTCCCCACCTGGGTTCTTTCGTTCTCCACGGCATGGCTTTTTTCGACCAGTAGGAGCGCTCCTCTAATTTTTGTGGAATCTCCCTCAGCCAATCACAAGGGCCCTGCCATTAAACTGCGTTGAAACCTCGGCACTTTACTCCTTCCTAGTTCGTTTCCACCAAGTGGACGTTTTGTGCCCGCCCCAAAAGCCTAAAAGTTACATGCGTGAATCACATATGTACCATTCGCTGTTCACGTGGTCAACTTTATGACTGATTTTTTGTTCGTATCCATTTCGAATTCTGAAACGCAGTTTTATACGGCTTGTTTCTGTCTTATTTCTGGTGGCCCGTTGCTTGTTCTCCAGTATGTGTCATCTGTCCAGTCGCTGACTCCCGTTGCGAGACTCAATCTAAGAGCTTTCCGTTGTGTCTCTCGTGATGCGGCCTCTGCTTCTGCCTGCGCTGGCTTCCACACAAAACGTTTCCTCCCACTGTTTCACCTTCTGCTCATTGACATGCATTATACAGGGGGAGTGTGTTAATACCGTCGATTGAGTGTTATTCCTTTTGCATTACTTACTTATAGTCAAATCCGCTCATTACCGCCGAAGTACGTTAGGTGTCATATTCACCTTCCCGTTACGATGTATAAAAATCTTATGTAAGGTGCGAAATTGACCTTCATTTATTCTGTCACCTTACAACATAACATTTCTTGTGCAGTTTATCTTACGCCAGTGTTTCATCTTCAACTTTTCTATGATAGCAAATGTGCGATATTTCGTCAGCCTTACCACTGACGATTATTCTCTTTTTCGAAAAATATGTTGTGTCCTGTTTGCAGCAATCTTTCACTCGTGCTTTTTTAAATTAATAAGTATTTAGTTTTTTATTGATTTATTCAAGAAAGAAAATTGCTCACAAACTACACTCCTGGAAATTGAAATAAGAACACCGTGAATTCATTGTCCCAGGAAGGGGAAACTTTATTGACACATCCCTGGGGTCAGATACATCACATGATCACACTGACAGAACCACAGGCACATAGACACAGGCAACAGAGCATGCACAATGTCGGCACTAGTACAGTGTATATCCACCTTTCGCAGCAATGCAGGCTGCTATTCTCCCATGGAGACGATTGTAGAGATGCTGGATGTAGTCCTTTGGAACGGCTTGCCATGCCATTTCCACCTGGCGCCTCAGTTGGACCAGCGTTCGTGCTGGACGTGCAGACCGCGTGAGACGACGCTTCATCCAGTCCCAAACATGCTCAATGGGGGACAGATCCGGAGATCTTGCTGGCCAGGGTAGTTGACTTACACCTTGTAGAGCACGTTGGGTGGCACGGGATACATGCGGACGTGCATTGTCCTGTTGGAACAGGAAGTTCCCTTGCCGGTCTAGGAATGGTAGAACGATGTGTTCGATGACGGTTTCGATGTACCGTGCACTATTCAGTGTCCCCTCGACGATCACCAGAGGTGTATGGCCAGTGTAGGAGATCGCTCCCCACACCATGATGCCGGGTGTTGGCCCTGTGTGCCTCGGTCGTATGCAGTCCTGACTGTGGCGCTCACCTGCACGGCGCCAAACACGCATACGACCATCATTGGCACCAAGGCAGAAACGACTCTCATCGCTGAAGACGACACGTCTCCATTCGTCCCTCCATTCACGCCTGTCGCGACACCACTGGAGGCGGGCTGCACGATGTTGGGGCGTGAGCGGAAGACGGCCTAACGGTGTGCGGGACCGTAGCCCAGCTTCATGGAGACGCTTGCGAATGGTCCTCGCCGATACCCCAGGAGCAACAGTGTCCCTAATTTGCTGGGAAGTGGCGGTGCGGTCCCCTATGGCACTGCGTAGGATCCTACGGTCTTGGCGTGCATCCGTGCGTCGCTGCGGTCCGGTCCCAGGTCGACGGGCACGTGCACCTTCCGCCGACCACTGGCGACAACATCGATGTACTGTGGAGACCTCACGCCCCACGTGTTGAGCAATTCGGCGGTACGTCCACCCGGCCTCCCGCATGCCCACTATACGCCCTCGCTCAAAGTCCGTCAACTGCATATACGGTTCACGTCCACGCTGTCGCGGCATGCTACCAGTGTTAAAGACTGCGATGGAGCTCCGTATGCCACGGCAAACTGGCTGACACTGACGGCGGCGGTGCACAAATGCTGCGCAGCTAGCGCCATTCGACGGCCAACACCGCGGTTCCTGGTGTGTCCGCTGTGCCGTGCGTGTGATCATTGCTTGTACAGCCCTCTCGCAGTGTCCGGAGCAAGTATGGTGGGTCTGACACACCGGTGTCAATGTGTTCTTTTTTTCCATTTCCAGTCGTGTATTTGAAGAACGTCTTCCTTAAGTGAACACAATTAATTGTGTTTGCATGAGTCTGATTTCCAAAACAACCTAAAGTCTATGTAATTTAAGATAAATTCGGACAGCTATCTTTTTACATAGAAAAATATGAAATAACTGCGCTCAACCGTAGCAACTGCCCGGAAAGTTTCTGTAATAAGAACTAATTCGAGTCAACACACTCCATTGAAGATCTTTCAAGCAGACATACTCCAAGACGGTGGCAAGTCTGCGTGGTCTGCCACGAGATGCTCAGATGTAAAAAGAACTGCATTGGTATTTAGCGGAAAGTGGCGGAAGTTCGCTTGGATATTACAGAGGTTAGTGCTGTAGGGATGAGGCACCTGGTTTACCTTTTTAAAGTGTGACGACAGCTTCATCGTGTGCGGCGGTCAAGTGTTAACAGTTGAACTGGCTACGGCACCTCACCCAAGTAGTAATGAAGGCCCAGCGTGCAGCTATAAGATGAGATCAGCCAATGATTTAGATGTCATTTGTTTTAAGATGCTGTTGTATCTTTAGTCTGTGCATTGACACAAGCTTTTGGTTTCGATTGTATTTGCTGCACATCTCTCTACATTTCCGTTGTAGCTCGATGTGGCCGAGCGATTCGAGGCTTTTCAGTCTGGAACCGCGCGACCGCTACGGTCGCAGGTTCGAATCCTGCCTCGGGCATGATTGTGTGTGATACCCTTAGGTTAGTTAGGTTTAAGTAATTCTAAGTTCTAGGGGACTGATTACCTCCGATGTTAAATCCCATAGTGCTCAGAGCCATTGGAACCATTTTAGCTCGATAATGTTCTTGTTCAACCACGGTCGCTTCTTACCATCCCTCACTACCTGCCTTCGAACGTATGTAGCGTGTTTCGTGTCTTATGACGAAATCATCGACCAAACTTCGAACTTAAATTTTTCTTTTTTCATCCCTTCTTCTAGCATGCGGACAGCAGTATTTCAGATATCATGGCATAGACCGTCCACATTTACTTCTTGGTGGTTAATTTCCCTATTTGCTGCTCAGGTAGTTCCTAAGAAGTTTCTTTAGTAATATCTGTCTAAACCTCTCTCTACCTCCATTACCTTTTTGTTGAACACAAACAGCTGCACAAATATTCAATCAGATACTGATAAGATTTCAAAGTGGTGTGAAGATTGGTAACTTGTTTTAAATGTAGAGAAATGTAAAATTGCAGACTTTTAAAACAGCAATTAAAAACGTAGATAATTTGGTATCCTATGTCTACAATAGTAGTGACTCACAATTGCAACAAGTCAAATGATACAAACACATGGATGAAATAATTTGGTTCGGATGTGAAATGGAATGGTAACAAAGACTCCAATATTTGCAGGATTCTGGAAAATGCCGAAATTTTCATTGTAGCAGGAAATTTCGATCACCAGCTTTCTCCTTCGAATGCGAATACATTTTGTTGGCGCCCACCTACATACGGAGAATGGTTATTACAACAAAATAACAGAAATCAGAGCTCACACGGCAGTGTTCATTTTTCGTGCGCGCTGTTGAGAGTGGACCGATAGAGTAATGAGTTAGAGGTGGTTCGATGAACGCAGTGCGAGGAACATAATTGTGAACTTCAGAGGAATCATATGGACGCAGACGTTGAGGTACCCCCGTGGCGAGCAAGGCCTCCCCACACTACCCCGACGGAACATGTGCCGGACCAGACAGCAAGTCCACTCCGCCACTGCGGCAGTATTCAGGATATCAAGCACTCATTGCAACAGTAGTGGCCTATATTGGCTCAGGAGAGGCTACAACACATTTATGAGACCCTTCTCAACGATGTCAGTGCACGCATCTAGGCCGGAGGTGGGTGCAATGTTAAAATGATGAGTGGGCTCATCCTGTAAAATTATTTGTAAATTTGACACAAATTTGTAACCCGTTGTGTATCTGGAATGACATCGCTTACGTTCTAAACCACTGAAGTTTCATTTCCTTTCCTCCACCCTTTCCGAGTGCTTACCTTTTTTTGACAGATTGTGTTTATTTAGTACAATGCCACAAGACTCTCTGATCCTACCTCCAGTTCGAATTACGAGAATTCGAACTGTTATAGGTACACAAATATACGATTCCAAACTGGGTGAAAAGGAAGAAAAGAACGAAAGATTGACGTTTACGCTGTATCCTCTAGTCCGGTACGAGGATCAAAAGAACACAACAAATTTAAGGTGAGAACTAGGCCGTAACTTAATGTGAGTGAACCATTGCGATATTCCGTAAAGTGATTTAAGAAAAGTATGGAGAATGGAAACCAGGGTCATTGCTTTGAGAAATTTAATGCGGTTCTCACAGAATACGAAAACGGTGTCTGCACGTGCCTACACCGCTCAGTAAGACAGGAAAAATTAACACAATTCCAAGTACAAAGGCGCCACACAGCCGTTAGCTTCGACAATCAACTGCTGTGCTACAAATCAGAACCCTACCAGGGTGTCCTGTGCACCCTGGGGAACTGGAAAGGCTCTGTCTTACTTCAGTAAAAAGTACCTTTCTGCAGTTTTTTCAACGCGAATTTGACGAATTTTATAATTTTAAAAGAGTCAATCGCTGGCCGACCTTCGAGATTCTTCAGTACCGCATCGTAGTAGGAGCACGTGCTCCACCGTAGAACATTAGCGAGCAGTGCAGGTAGCAGCTTTATGAACCCAGCCCATTCTTGCGACGTAAACAGTGCTAGCAATACAAAAGTCTGTTCAGTAGTAGCCGTTTCTTCATGATACTACGTGGACGAAATGACGCTTTACAAATTGCGCTTCAACTATATAGTGTGTTTACAGTTGCAGACCCGAGAAAAGACTTCTTCTTGTAGGCCAGTTGGACTATTACCCCTGGTGTAATCAGATTATAGCTAGTACCCCTTCTCTCGGCTCCCCCCTTTCCCTACCGTCAGCAACATTAACACCTAACTAAGCTTTACAAAGAAAAAGAATTTTCTTTAAAGACTTTTCTTTATAAAACTTTGAAAGGTACAGGGTGACACACGGGAGACGCACGGTTTTGAACTGCGTAGTGCTGAGGGCGCGGTGGTGGGAGGTGGTCGTGGTGGGGATTTTTCTGATCCACACAAGACGCCATTACATTTACTCAGTCACTATGGAGCAGTGGGACTTGCGACGTCGAGTGTTTGTCTACTACAATTTCGTGAAAAGTGGCGAACCTATTATTGTTACGCAGCGATTGTTTTGTGCGCGATTTAATGTCGGTCGACATGGAACTGTTCCTAGACGTAACACAATCCTCAGATGGGTGGAAAACTTCAGATCAACTGGAAACAACTGGATAAGAAGCATCCTGGCCCTAGACGCAGAGTAACGACACCAGAAAATGTTGAAAGGGTAAGGCAATCGACAGTCAGAAGCTCACAGAATGCAAGCGATTTTGAGATCGAATAAAAATGAAATTTTATTGATGAGCGATGAAGCTCATTTTCATTTAAACGGGACCGTGAATAAGCAAAACCTACGTTACTCGGCTCCAGAGCATCCACACCTTATCCACCAGCGTCCTCTGCACTCAGAAAAATTAACAGTCTGGTGTGCTCTTGGCTCTGTTGGCATTATCGGACCTTATTTTTTTGAAGAGAACGGGGCCACAGTTACTGTTAATTCGGTTCGTTATATTCGTATGCTTGAAACATTCTTGAAACCAGAACTAAGAAGACGACGAATCCCTTTAAAACGCTTTTGGTTCCAGCAGGATGGGGCAACATCGCACACGACAAACACTTCAATGATAATTCTTAGACGCATGTTTCCTGGCCGGATTATCTCACGTTTTGGCAATGTTCCTTGGCCTCCCAGGTCTCCTGACTTGTCAGTATGTGACTTTTTTCTGCGGGGGTACCTTAAGAACTGTGTCTATAACCACAAACCACGAAATTTGGATGAGTTGAAGAACGCAATCATTCAAGAAATTGCTGCCATCCCTGCAGAGATTTTAGCCCGTGTGATGGAGGTTTTTGAGAAGAGACTTGAGTCCTGCATTTAAAATGATGGACATCACTTTGACCACATTATTTTTCATAAATAAATTTGTTAACTAAAATGGCAAATAACGAGCATTGATATTGTGTGAATAAACGTGCATTAATTTTAAAGTTGGCTGAGTATTATTTCATTAAACCCGTCCGTCTCCCGTGTGTCACCCTGTAAATGGTATTTAGTTTTTGTGTGTGTTTTATTAAATGGTGAACTAATAAGTCAATAAAAAATGACACTGCTTATTTTTAACAATCCGTTTTATGGAATGATGAAGCAATTCTCATCGCATCGCAGGTGGTACACAGCTAAATATCCACATTAGGGGTAGGCACTTCCCGTGCAATGCTTGTCTCCCTAGCGCCTTTTGCTTCACCGACACCCTGCATCCCAACTGTGTGCACTACACTTGCTGTTTTAAATCTTGATTACTGGACTTAACTACTTCTGACACTGCAAAAATTGGAAGACTTCAGGCTGCCAACGGTCTGTGTCTGGCCTCTGTCATCAATAAAAGTAATAACAACACTAATAAAATACTGTGTAGGCCCTACAACAGTGCAGTAGCCACTACATATTACCCATTGCGTTGTGTAGTCAAGCAGTTCGTTTATTATTGAGAAGTGAATAATGAAGAAAATTCTGGTCTATCACGGACTACCTACAACTCTGAGAACGATTTAAGCATATGTTGTACAGCCTGTTTCTAAAATCTAAAGGAAAACTTCAGGAATAGATTCCTCGTCTAACGAGAAGGAAAAAAAAAATCTAGTAAACATCGGCTCTAAAATGCATAAGAACTGTCAGCCCAATTTGATCTTCAACACTGCGATTCAAATCCTTTTCACTGAAAGCCCTTTGTTATCTATATTTTGGGAGAAGGTAGTACGGACAAACACAGAAAAAAAGACCAGTAAACATGGCGTGTAAAACGCAGATGTTAAGCGTTATGAGCGCCTGTTCACTAGAAAAGAAAGCACTCGCAGCTTTTAAGGTATTCATTTTAGAGCCCATATTTACTGGACTTTTTTTCTTGTTTTGGCCCATACTACTTCCTCCCAAAATATGGGAAGCAAAGAGCTTGCAGTTAAAGAGATTTGTGTCACTATACTGAAGATGAAGAAATGCTCATTACTCTTAAAGTATGGCTTTAGAGCCCATGTTTATTTGGACTTTTTTTTATGAGAGGAATTCATTCCCAAATTTTTGCTATCGCTTTTTGGAACACCTTATATGCAGAGTGTCCCTCCAGACTATCATCAGGTGCCATTCCCTGTTGTTTCGGTAGATATTTCACGGCCCTAATCGATCTGACTGCTACCGCCATGAAGAAGTGTTCCTCAGTCGCTGCTAGGTTTCTGGTTACTTCTCATGTTTCATTGTTCTTGCTAATAGATATCGATAAAACGAGTAACGCAGTGGACTACTTTAGGCCTGGTCTGCTGAAGGGGAATGCAAAATTTGACTTCAATAATCATTTTCCTTGTGATGGAAAATAAAACGACACATTCCATCGAAAATGGGTGTCGTATGAATGATGCAATAACAAGGATTTGTTTAGGCTGACTCCAGCTACACATAGGACAAACTAAATTGCAAATATCTATGGAAACACCAGGTAAAATGCGACTGCCGGCTCATAACAATGATACCCGGAATATGTTTTACTGTGTTAAATGCAAGATACGAAGTAGTGGGTGGACTATGCAAGATGTTCATACATTCATCTCACAAGCTACTACGCCCACCACCCTGAGACTGCAGTGGATGGTCATCAATACTGCGGGCTGGCCGTTCGGATCCAATGGATGCTGAGCACGAGTCCGCCGACTGTTCTGCACCGGTGGGCAGCCAAGTTACTCCTCGCACTGAGGTCCAGCGGGAGGTCGCCTCGGGTCTTGGCAGGAGGCGAAAGACTTCCCATGAGGCCGAACTGGGGCCTCCCCAGTTAGTCTGCCAAATAGCTTCCAGGTCTGTGGCTGACACTGCCGCTGAGCCGGATGCCGTCGCCTGTCCTGTTTCAGAGTAAACCATTCAGCCTGTAAGACCCAGGTAGTCACAGAGGGTGGTATTATTGATAGTTGGACCCTACAGTGTTAGGCGCATTATGGGGCCCCTTAGGGACATGCCTGGCAAGAAGGGGAAGAAAGTCAATGCACACACCGTGTGCACACTGGGTGGAGTTATTCCAGTCGTGGAACGGGTCTTTCCCGATGCCATGAAGAGCACAGGGTGTAGCAAACTGCAGGTGTGGCTCATGTCGGTACCAATGATGTGTGTCGCTTTCCATCGGAAGAGATACTCTCTGGTTCCTAGAAGCTATCAGAAGCGGTAAAGTCTCTTGCTTGCGAGGTGAAAGCAGAGATCACCGTTTGCAGCATAGTCGACAGGACCGATTGTGAACTTCTGGTACAGATCCGAGTGGAGGGTCTGAATCTGAGGCTCGACGGTTCTGCGACCGTGTAGGCTGTAGGTTCCTCCGCTTGCGACATGGGGTGATGGTGTTTCGGTTTCCGCTGAATAGGTCAAGAGAACACTTCACTCAGGAGGCGGCTGAACGTTTGGCAGAGGCAATATGGTGTGGACTGATCAGTTTTTTTAGTTTAGGGTGTCTCGGGAAAACACAAAAAGGGCTGCAGTCACAAAGGGGACAGGCCAAACACAGGCAGAACGTAGATACATGCACCATCGGTATAACACCTGTAAATTTTCATAGCTGTGTTGGGAAATTGCCAGAGCTCCAAGCGCTAATAGAAAGCACTGACGCTCAAATCGTTATAGGCACTGAAAGCTGGTTAAAGCCCGAGATAAATTTAGCAGAAATTTTTGCGAGGAACCTAATGGTGTTTAGAAAGGACAGACTAAATACAGTTGCCGGTCGCGTGTTTGTTGCTGTCAAATGTAGTTTATCTTGTAGCGAAAAATGTTCAAATGTGTGTGAAATCTTATGGGACTTATCTGCTAAGGTCATCAGTCCCTAAGCTTACACACTAGTTAACCTAAATTATCATAAGGACCAACACACACCCATGCCCGAGGGAGGACTCGAACCTCCGCCGGGATCAGCCTCACAGACCATGGTTGCAGCGCCTTAGATCGCTCGGCTAATCCTGTTCGGCTCTTGTAGCGAAAAAGAAGTAGATAATGCGCTGCGAGTTAGAATGTGTTGAAGTTATTCTTGACATCCGGAATAAAATAATAACTGGATCCTTTTGCCGACCTAATAACTCAGATGATGCAATTGCTGAAAGGTTAAAAGAAAACTGGAGTCTAATTTCAAACATGTACCCGTTTCATACAATTATATTTGGTGGTGACTTCAATTTATCGTCGATATATTGGCGAAGATACATGTTTAAATCCGTAGGTACGCATGAAAAATCATCCGAAATTGGGTTAAACGCATTCTCTGAAAATTATTTCGAGCAACTAGTTCACGAGCCAACTCGAAAAGCAAATGGTTGTGAAAATACGCTTGACGTCTTAGCAACATATAATACTGAGCTAATACCGAGCGTCAAAACGGATACAAGGATTAGTGAACAAAGTGCTGTCGCAGCGAGATTGAATACAATAACTCCCAAGTCTTACAAAAATAAATGAAAAGTGTATCAATTGGGAAAACAGATAAATATTGCTCGCTGCTTTCGTGAGAGACAATCTACACTCCTTTGAAATTAACAATGAAAGTGTAGACAGGATGTGGCTTGAATTGAAAAAAAAATAGTATCGATAGCAGTTGAGAGATTTATGCCAAATGAATTAACACACGATGGAGCAGATCCTACTTGGTACCCAAAACGGGTCAGAACACTGTTTCAGAAAGAACGAAACCAACTTGCCAAATTCAAACAGACGCAAAATCCCCAAGATTGGCTATCTTTTACAGAAGCTCAAAATTTAGCGGGGATTTCAATGCGAAATGCTTATAACAATTTCTACAACGAAACTTTGTCTCAAAACCTGGCAGAAAACCCCAATAGATTCTTATCGTATGTGAAGTATGTTAACGGCAAGAAACAATCAATGTCTTCTCTACGCAATAGCAATGGAGGTAATATCGAAGACAATGCTGCCAAAGCAGAGTTACTAAACACAGCCTTCCGAAATGCCTTCACAAAAGAAGACGAAGTAAATATTCCACAATTCGAACCATGCACAGCTGACAACATAATTTAAGAGTAGATATCATCGGAGTAGTGAAGCGACTAGAATCACCTAATAAAAGCAAGTCTTCCAGCCCACACTGTATACCAATTAGGTTCCTTTCAGAATATACTGATGTAATAGCTCCATACTTAACAATAATATACAACTGCTCGCACTACGCAAGACCCGAACCAAAAGACTGGAAAGCTGCACAGGTCACACTAATATTTAAGAAAAACAAAAGGAGTAATCCACTAAATTACGGGACCATACCATTAACGTCGATATGCAGCAGGATTTTGAAACATATATTGTATTCGAACATTATAAACTACTTCGAATAGAAAGGTCGATTGATATACAGTCGGCTGCCGGCCACTGTAGGCGAGTGGTTCTAGGCGCTTCAGTCCGGAACGGCGCTGCTGTTACGGTCTCAAAAAAAAAAAAAAAAAAAAAAAAAAAAAAAAAAAAAAAAAAAAAAAAAAAGTTTCAAATGGCTCTGAGCACTATGGGACTTAACATCTGTGGTCATCAGTCCCCTAGAACTTAGGACTACTTAAACCTAACTAACCTAAGGACATCACACACATCCATGCCCGAGGCAGGATTCGAACCTGCGACCGTAGCGGTCGCGTGGTTCCAGACTGTAGCGCCTAGAACCGCTCGGCCATCTCGGCCGGCGCAGTATGTTTTGTATTATCGAGAAGTAGGGGAGGAAGTGTCACATGATACAGGATTTGTTGTGGATATAATTGAAACAAAGGCGCTTTGTCGTTGCAGCGGCATCTTCTCACGAAATTTCAGTCACCAACTTTGTCCTCCGAATGGAAAATATTTTGTGAAACCGACCTATATAGAGAGAAACGTTCATCATAATAAAATAAGGGAAATCCGAGCTCACTCGGAAAATACGTGTTCGTTTTTCCAGAGCGCTGTAAGAGAGTGGAATAGCAGAGAATTAGTGTCAAGGTGGTTCGATGAACCCTGTGCCAGGCACTTAAGTGTGATCTGCAGAGTATCCCTGTAGATGTATCACGCGTTAGTGTCAGTATTTGGAATAAAAGAAATATCGTTATTGTTAAGTTATGTAATCAGTTCTACAGTCCTACAAAACAGTGATTACAGTAATGCCTTTTTAGAAGAAAATGTAGTTTCGTGACCGACAAATCTGCGTGATGGAGTGCGGGAACCCACATACTTCTTCCGCTTTAGGCGTACCTTTGCTTTGTTTTTCTTTTCTTACAGTTTTTAGTCTACTCGGGGCCTGCGCCTTCGGTGTGTGGGGGGGGGGGGGGGGGGGTCTACCTCGCCAGCTTCTACGTACGTCACGGGCACAGACAGGGGCATCGTATCTGCCGCATACAGAGAACGCAGGCGTCCGAGCGCGCTGCAGATACGTCTTGCCCGTGCTGTACCTCCGTCCCACCGACCGCCCTTTTGCCATTCGCCAGGGCACTTAGCTTCACGTGAACTGTAAACAGGGGCAAGCGAATGGCATTTGCTAATTATTCATTACTCTAATTGAGAACGTCTGTTGTCAGTCGTGCTCCTGGAGTTCGCCTTCGCAAATACCGCTGCCGTTTTAGCCGGTCCCGCGCGCCAACAAAGAGGTCGCCCGACCGCCAGGCCGCCCCCACGACCAGTTGGCAGCCTCTAACGTGGCCGTCGGGCAGCGGTGAATTTACGCGGCTTATAAACAAACAGCAAACAGCAGACCTGGAGCGCCCCCTGTTTCCTGTGGCTTCTGAAAGCTTTTCATATACTTGCGACCTTCCTGACTGCTCATGATTAAATTGCCCTTATGTGGAATAACGAATTAAAGCTTCTACCACTCTGAGTCTCTTAGGCCGCATATATGATACATCAACGTTAGATAACTGCTTTCCTGTGACGAAGTGGAATAAAATGTAGTCACTTCACAATGGCAATATACACTACTGGCCATTAAAAATGCTACACTACGAAGATGACGTGCTACAGACGCGAAATTTAACCGACGGGAAGAAGATGCTGTGATATGCACATGATTAGCTTTTCAGAGCATTCACACACGGTTGCCGCCAGTAGCGACACCTACAACGTGCAGACATGAGGAAAGTTTCCAACCGATTTCTCATACACAAACAGCAGTTGACCGGCTTTGGCTGGTGAAACGTTGTTGTGATGCCTCGTGTAAGGAGGAGAAATGCGTACCATCACGTTTCCTACTTTGATAAAGGTCGGATTGTAGCCTATCACGATTGCGGTTTATCGTATCACGACATTGCTGCTCGCATTGGTCGAGATCCAATGACTGCTAGCAGAATATGGAGTCGGTGGGTTGAGGAGGGTAATACGGAACGCTGTGCTGGATCCCAACGGCCTCGTATCACTAGCAGTCGAGGTGACAAGCATCTTAATGGATGGCTGTAACCGATCGTGGAGCCACGTCTCGATCCCTGAGTCAACACATGAGGACTTTTGCAAGACAATAACCATCTGCACGAACAGTTCGACGACGTTTGCAGCAGCATGGACTATCAGCTCGGAGATCTTGGCTGCGGTTTCCGTTGACGCTGCATCACAGACTGGAGTGCCTGCGATGGTGTACTCAACGACGAACCTGTGTGCACGAATGGCAAAATGTCATTTTTTCGGATGAATCCAGGTTCTGTTTACAACATCGTGATGGTCGCAGCCATGTTTGGCGACATCGCGGTGAATGCACATTGGAAGCGTGTATTCGTCATGGCCATACTGGCGTATCACCCGGCGTGATGGTATGGGGTGCCATTAGTTACACGTCTCGGTCACCTCTTGCTCGCATTGACGGCACTTTGAACAGTGGACGTCACATTTCAGATGTGTTACGACCCGTGGATCTACCCTTCATTCGATCCCTGCGAAACCCTATATTTCAGCAGGTGCAGTACGGGCCTTTCTGGATACAGAAATTGTTCCAATGCTGCCCTGGCCAGCACAATCTCCAGATCTCTCACCAATTGAAAACGTCTGGCCAATGGCGGCGAGCAACTGGCTCGTCACAATACGCCAGTCACTACTCTTGATGAACTGTGGTATCGTGTTGAAGCTGTATGGGCAGCTGTACCTGTACACGCCACCCGAGCTCTGTTTGACTCAATGCCGAAGCGTATCAAGGCCGTTATTATGGCCAGAGGATGTTGTTCTGCGTACTGATTTCTCAGGATCTATGCGCACAAATTGCGTGAAAATGTATTCACATGCCAATTCTAGTGTAATATATTTGTCCAGTGAATACCCTTTATCATCTGCATGTCTTCTTGGTATAGCAATTTTAATGGCCAGTAGTGTATATTGCCGAAAAAAATTAGTACACTCTTTTATAGGTTTCCAATTCACTCAAGATTTATTGGTGCTACAATGCATATGGAGTACATTAAATGATTACTTTGACAGATCAGTAGCGCAAGCGATTCTGAGATACAAGATACCGATCGATGCTGAAACACCCGTAATACTTCGTGGTGTAGGCTCCGGGGGTGCTGACTCTGTAATCCAGTCGATGGTACAGATGGCGAATGCTGTCCTGGAGTACGTTGTGCCACGACTGATCGACCTGTCCACGTAGTTCTGTAAGAATTGTAGGCTGACGAATCACTTCTCGTCCCATCATATCTCACACATGCACGGTTGGAGACAAGTCTAGAGACCATGCTGGCCACGGAAGTTGCTACACTTCTTGCTGAGTACTTGGATTTCCATGGGCAGTGAGTGGTTGGGCATTATCGTGTGGGAAAAGCACATCACCTTCCTGTTGCAACAATGGCAAAGGAAGGGTTAAACAACATTCTGCACTCAACAAACGCTGGTTGGTGTCCCCTCCAGAAACACCAAAGGTGAGAGTTGTAGCTTATTTTATCCGAGACCACAAGGCTTGGCGTGGGACCAGTGAGTTTTGGATAAATGCACTGTACCAGACAGTGCTCACCAGGTCTATGTTGTAGGTGCATACAACCATCACCCGCATGCAGGGCCCATTCCACCTTCTATGTGGTCCCCTAACGGCGCCTTCCAAGCCATGCACGTCGGTGGTGTGGCGCGAGTGGAAGACAGGCTGTGGGTGTTCGTTTCTATAGTCCCACTGCTAATGACACGTTCGCAACACTTCTTGTTGACACGCATTGGCTGACAAGCTCTCTCATCTGCGCTGTGGTAGTTTTACGATCTGCCAGTGCTACCGTTAGAATACTATGATGCTGGTGGGCATCCGTGCTGCGAGGACGTCCAGAACCTCATCTACAGCTGTGACAGCATCGTTGGACAACGGGCACAGCACGTCCACTTGTGTCGCAATTCTCCGAAAGGACCATCCCGCCCCTCGAAAGATACAACTTGACTCGGTCAGTTGACTATAGGAAGCACGAATGCGTTCCCGGGGCACGGTTGCTTGCTTGCTTCGCAAGTTTGCACCACACTGAGCTTCTAACCATGAGCATTCCCTATTAAAAGGTAGACACAGATGTCGCTCTGGTAGCTATGTCACTGCGCTCTCTGTTGGCGGACGATGCTGAAATCATTATCAGTACATCTACTATTCCCCGGGTGGCACATGGCGTCGTAGAATCAAAATCGACGTCGTCTTTCCAGGTGTGCTAATTTTTTATTGCGGTGTACATAATGGACGTAGAAGGAAGTATATGAGGACGCAGCGTTTGTAGAAACCATTCCCGACAGCAGCCAGTTAATGTTGGAAATGTTAGTGTAATAACGCAAAACAGGTTCACAAAAAAAATTATTCCAATAAACTTTTAGTCTACAGAATCCTGTGATAACGAAAACTGTTGACCCACAAACTGTTTCTATGGTAGTGGAAGGTGCTTCTCAATATTTATATGTTTCTAATACAGTAAAATGTAGTACTAGTAATACTGTGAAAATCCTTGCACTGTTTGTGCGCCATTAGAGTCTACAAGTCTATGATGGGCTCATATCACGGTTAATCTATATGCAAGAAAAATAGTTGTATTAATTCTGAGTTGGTCTAGGTTTAGAAGATTGAATTTCTTTTGTTAGTCATGGCATTTCTAGTTGAACAAATGGTGCCAATCTTCTTCTAAGAAGAGCTCAGAAGAAAGACAAAAAAAAAAAAAAAAAAAAAAAAACAAGGGCCAATAAATAAGATTATTCCTCATCGTAATTCAATTGAAAGAAATCTTGTGTGTAATCCTTGATATGTATCTTCTGGTACCCCATGTCATCGTCATTGAATTATTGTTAGCAACATTATTCAAAATCAAATTGCTAGAAAAATGTTGCTCATTTGTCTGTTTAATGGGCGATGGGCATAGACTATTAGAGACTGAAGGGTTAAATCTCACAAAGACTAAAATTCAACTACGTAGTATTCGTTAATGTTCATTTTACACAACTGTGTCTCATGCCTTCCTTCTCAATAGTCTGCTAGTATCTATGTTCTCTTCCGATCGTATTATTTAAATCATGTGATCGTCAGCTCTTTTTCTGGTTCATTTTCTGTGGCTGTCCATTACTCCTTCTTCCCTTTCTTTTGACTTCATTTGTGTCTTATTTATGCAATTTTTGTTTCATTTTAGAGATTTATGATTTGCTTCCCTTGGTGACTTCATAAAAAAACCATTTCAGTACTTTAAATGCTAATTTGCCAATCTACGACAACAGTGTTCAAAATGGTTTAAATGGCTATAAGCACTATGGGACTTAACAACTGAGGTCACCAATCCCCTAGACTTAGAACTACTCAAACGTAACTAACCTAAGGACATCACATACATCCATGCCGAGGCAGGACCGTAGCAACAGCTCGGTTCCAGACTGAAGCGCCAAGAACCGCTCGGCCGACAACACTGTCATTGCTAAAGTACCAATATATAAAAGTAATGTGTGCTCCATATCCCTTCCTACAATTTTTTTGCTGTTAAGTAAAACAGTAATCAAACATGTTCTCTTTCATTCAGTGCATTAACCATGTTTCGCACATTCTGATTTCTCACATAATAAATAGATATTGTTCTGAAGTGAACAGATTTGTGAACCGCTATTATACGGGGTGCGCGAACCTTAGTAGATTAGAGAAAGATCTTACATTTATTAAAACGCGGCATAACGTTGAGGACAGGTACATCGCGACTGGGTTCTGTTTGAATACTTTTTCTTAGTATCCAACACAATCACGGAAAAGGCACAACAGAAGATGAACTTCTGATAATCGCAAAGGACATCTTCAGATCTGTTAAAAATTCGTTAATCGGTAAACTTCATCCATGGAAAGCAACACATACTGTATACAGTGCCTGCAAAAGGCTGGGATTCTGGTTCCTTTCCCTTTTCGGTTCATAAAATTTAAACTGCAAAAAATTCTCACGGCTGTGTGCTCTCCGCCAGTGAGCAGAAAAATTGCACGTCAGATGCATTTCGTTCAGCGTATACATACATACATACTACGCAAGCCAGTGGCTACTTGCGCGAGAGTACTTCACAGCAATGTTACACATTTTTTGTCCTATTCTGCTGGCGTATAGTGCCGCTGTATGCTCCTCAGTCTATTCTTTCTTGCTCTAATGATCCATACGCAATACATGAAGTGGTTGCAGCAGACCTGACGCGGACATCATCCAGCATCGATTTCTTAAAATTACCCAGTAGGGTTTCTCAAGAGCAGAGTCGTTTTTTATGCCAAGGATTCCCACTTGAACTTGCTGAGCATCTCTGTAAAACTTTCGTATGTGCTAGCCTTAGCAGGTAGTTTGCAAATTCGTCAGGCACCTGTTGCCATTCCCACTTGATGAGTACTCCACACTGGTGCAGTGCTTTTAGATTCGGTCGCGCTGGCGTCTTGTACGCAGTTTGTTTTACAAGGATAATGCATTTACCCAGAACTCTTATAATGAATCTACATCTATATCGAGAAAACCACTGCAGAGGGCATGGTCGGGGGACTCCCACTATACCACTAGCTAGGGCTTATTCACGTACCATTCGCGCATGAGGCGTGGGATGAAGATTTATGCATGTCCGAAGGAATATTGCATCGTTTTTCTTAACACAGGCACTGCACTATCGTATTTATCCGCCGATATCAGGCAGCACAAATGTTCACTCTCGTCATTCCCTTATACTGCTAACAGATGTCCGTATTCGCAACTGCGAATGCATTTCATTCCTCTGTGAGCGCTGTAATTCGTCTAATCTTGTGCTACTATAGATTTCGAGTGACATTTCCATTTAATGTCGCGTTTTTATTCCAAACACTTATTTTACAAGATGTGATGTGCTCCTTATATTCACGATTAATCATGTGATCAAATACTATAGAGAACCTTCTCCTTGTTATTGGCATCATCTTGCATGTATACGCGTTTTAAGACAGCTGCCATTCATTAAATCAGGCGAGGATTGTGTCCAAGTCTACCAGGTGTAGAAGCATGAAACCGGAATCTGGATGCAATAATTACACGTCTGTTGTTTTGAAAGGATAAACAATATTTTACTCAAAATAATATCCATTGCTATTTATACATGTCTCCCACCTCCACTGCACTCTATGAATGCCACGTCAAAGAAACAGTTCTTCGTTTGAAGCGAACCAGTCAGCGAGCCATTTTCGTACATTTTCATGTGAATTGAAGCGTTGTTCAGCATGATCATGTCCCAGTGATGCAAGTGGATGATGAGCCGAAGGAGCGAAGTATGGATAAAAAGCCGCATGGCCTAGTATTTCCCAACGGAAGGCCTCAGTCTTTCCTCTGACCCGTTTTGCTGTGTGTGATGGGGCGTTATCACCAAGCAATATTGCTTTGTGTTGCCTTTTTCCATACTCCGGTCGTTTTACACGTGATGTTCAATTTAAATCGATCATTTGTTTTTATCAGTGATCAGTGTTAACGGTTTCACCAGGATTTAGCAGCTCACAGTTGATGAGTTGATGACACCCTTCTGATCCCATCAAACACAGATCATTGTGTCCTTTCCAAAGCGATAAGGTCTTGCAGTCGATGTCGATGGTTTGCCTGGATTCACTCATGATTAACAACGCTTGGATTCTCAGAGTATTTCGATTTTTCATCAGCTGTCACTATTAGATGCAGACATGACTTTTTTCGTATCTGGCGAGCAGCTTTACACAAGTGGTGTTTGGATTTGCTTGCTGCCTTTCATTGAGTTCATGCGGAACCTAGCTTCCCACTGTATGCACTTTTCCCAAAGCTTTCAACCGAAGAGAAACAGCTTTCTGTGTCGCATTCAATTGTTCCTCGAGTTCCAGTTGAGTCTGAGTGTCATCTTCATCCAGTAAGGCCAGCAATTCGTTGTCTTCGAACTTTTTCGGTGGTTTCCCGAGCTCGTCGTTCCCCGCGTCAAAAACACCACTATTGAATTCTTTGATCCATTCGGAACAGTGTGCTTTTCGGAAAGCTTCGGCAAGCATTCGATGCGATTGTGCAGCAGTTTTCTTCAGATGATAACAGAAAATCAGCGCTGTCCACAAACAGTAGTTCAAAAAATAGTTCAAATGGCTCTGAGCACTATGGGACTTAACTGCTGAGGTCATCAGTCCCCTAGAACTTAGAACTACTTAAACCTAACCAACCTAAAGACAGCACACATATCCATGCCCGAGGCAGGATTCGAACCTGCGACCATAGCGGCCACGCGGTTCCAGACTGTAGCGCCTAGAACCGCTCGACCACTTCTGCAGGTCAAATAGTAGTTCGTAGGCTCGAAACTCGACATGTGTACGGTTTTTAAACAGATACCGATGTATGGAACTTGGGTTTCTGTGGGCTGACATTCGTCGTCAACCGTGACAGGAAGCAGATGGCATTGCAGACGCAGTCTCACGGGGCCTACTCTGACGGCTTCGACCATTCGGTTTCATGCTTCAACATCTGGTGCATACACTACCTGATCAAAAGTATCCTAACACCTGTTAGTGGAGATTAATGTGGCACCTTCCTGCCGCCTAGGCGATGACGTGTACTCAGCCAGGGACCCGTCTCTAATGACCCGGATGTCGACGGTTCGCTGAAGCCTAACATTTCTTCCTTCGGCTGGGAACACTTTGAGTGGGGCGTGAAAATGTCTGTGGTGGAATGACAGGCCGTCATCCTAAAAAGCCGAAACATGAGAAGGTCACGTTGGACGCTGGGGTGTGGTTTCACGCCGGGACTCTGGCTAGACCACTTGGTTTCAGGGATATTATTGTGCACGAACCATTGCCTCACTGATGCTGCTTTATGACAGAGTGAGTTCTCATGCTCACACAAAGAATTATTGTCTCCGAACTGTTGTCCGCCTGCTTAGCTGAGTGGTAACGTGTTCCCCTCCCACGCAAGCGGGCCCGGGTTCAATTCCCGTCTGGAGATTTTCTCCGCTCTGGGACTGGATGTTGTATTGTCCTCGTCCTGATTTCATCCTCATAATAGACGCACATGTCGCCCAATGTGACATCGAATGAAATAAGACTTGCACTTGGCGGCCGAACTACCCCGAATAGGGGTCATACGGTCATTTCCATTGTTTTTTCCGAACTGTTCCTCTACTGCACGTATTAGACAAAGCTGTAAAATTTGGCCACATCCTTTCGCACGCTGACCAAGAGAAACATACCCTTGCCGTTACACCATCTCCTTAGTACAAGTACTTCATTGTTGCTACTACACGTTATGGCAGGTAACGTTCTCCAGGTGTTCTTCAAACCCAAACCCTTCCATCGGTTTCCGCAGGGTATATCGTGATTCTCCATTTCAAGTCGCTACTTTCCAGTTATCCTCCGATCACTGGCATCGCTATTTACACTATTTAAAGCATCATTTAGGACTGAGTACAAAAGCGAAGGGCTTATGAGGAGCTGTCAGAGCTGTCAAGATTCTGCTGGCTGGAGCGATGAAAGCACTTCGCGACCCATGAGTGATTCCTTCTGCTAATTTCATTCGATTTTTCTACAACCACCTCCCCAATACTCAACGATCCATGCCCGTCAGTTCACCAGATTTTCTTGGTCTTGGTTTACTTCTGGTTGTTTCTTCGCTAATCCACTTCCACAATCACATTACCAACGGTCTACGTGAGTAGCATTAGATGGAGTGGATTCTTTTTTTAGGTCCAAGTTCGAAGTCACGCAGCTCTCCTGACAGACACATTCTACTGCTTCTACTTCTGTACTGAAAACACAATACAGGGGTTGGACAAAAAGATGGAAACACAGCGAGAGATGTATGCATGAACATAAATGCAAAATATGTAAATTTGTGGTAAGATCTTACAGGACCAAAATTCTGAGGTCATCGGTCCCTAAGCTTACTCACTGAGATGCCCTTCTAAACTCGCAGGACATGACAAGTACTAGGAATTGTGGAAGGGAGCCAGAATGAGCGGCTGTCAGTTACACTACAAACATAACACTTTATTTAGTTGTCCAAACATTAAAGCGCAACTTCTAAGCTTGACTATCCGCAGAAAACGTAGACAGAAGGCTCTAGGCTTTAACCTAAATAATGGTTAAGGGCAAGCGATGTAAGACTTGACTACTTAGATAGATTACGTTTTTTAAAAAAACGACTCAAGGCCGATAAATTTAAAACAACGTAACTACGATAACATTTCAGTAGGCAGAGGGCCCAAGCTTTATGACCAATAAGAAACCTTACTCCAAAACGGCTGAGGCCCTCATTTAAAAAAAAATTGCAACCAATTTTCCAAGGCCGAAGGCCCAAAGCTATTAACCTTAAAAAGTATTTTAGCCCAAGTGATGTAAGACTAGATAAGTAAGAATCCAAAATTTTAAAGCGGCTGAAGGCCCATCATTTTAGGAACAATACAACTACAATAAATCTTCAACAGGTAGAAAGCCCACAGCTTTATCTTCCAAAAGGTAATATTTGATAAATAGGATCCTTAAAACTTAAAGCAGCTGCAGGCCGATGCTTTTAAAAACAATACACTATAACAAATTTTCAACAGCCAGAAAGCCCGTCCACAGCTTTATCTCCCAAAAGGTAATACTTGATAATTAAGATCCTTAAAACTCAAAGCGGCTGAAGGCCGATGCTTTAAAACAATACAGTAAGTTTTCAACAGGCAGGAGGCCCAAGCATTATTTAAGACAATGTGAGACTTGCCCAATTTAGAAAAACTTACTTTTAAAATGGCTCAAGGCCTTTGATTTTCAAAACACAATTACAAGCATACAAGTTCCAACCATCGGCTAGGAGCCATTAAAAATACACAATTAAACGCCAACAAAAAAGGCAGTATAGGCAACGGCGCTCAGAAGTTTCCAGGGGGCTCGGTCGCCCTTGAAATCTTAACGTTCGCTTAGGTGAAACAAGTCGGCCCAACTATACTCGAACCGCCGGCAGCACAACCAAGAGACGTCAGGGACCCACCGACAAGACGACTTGCTAACCACCCACCAGTACACGAGAATTCCAAAGCCAAAACGTTACAGACATAGCCGCCCACAACCAAAAACACATCTGTCATAACTACACACCATGTTGGACAGCGACAACAGGTGAGGAAAGGCCACTGTCTGAATTTACGTCAGTGACCAGGGCAGGTAACCGGAACACTAACGGCCACAAGGCAGAAAATTCCGCTGGTGCACTTGAATTTCAAACAGACAAATATAGTTAATTCCACCACACGGCGGCTAAATCTTCACCAACTCGAACACTCGCTGTTGCTTCCAGGAATACCGCCAACAGCGAACCACCAACCAAGGGGACAACGTGAACAGACGTGGCTTCGGTAATTAAATCACCACTCAACTTAAGACCGCGCGGTTACCCTGCGCGGCGAACATAAATGCAGTTGCTGGGCAAGGTTGCAGGTTGTGCTGTTGTATTTCAATACGAACGGCATCTGTACAGTGTCAATGGTGGTCAGAAAAGTGTTTTGTGTAGTGTCAGTGCATTACGTGGGAGCTGAGTGAATTGGAACGTGAAGAAATTGCTGGTGGTCATACGGTGGGTGACTCCGTAACGAATGTGGTAAGCACCGTATCGAAGATTTGTACCGCATACATGGAACGCGGAAGAGGATCATCCCAAAGTCACAAGGCGGACGAAAGTGTGTGTTCATTGTTCGTGCCAGATGGTAATTGAAGGTGACTGTGACGAAATGTAAGAGGCCCATGCCTGCAAAAGTCACTACAGAAATGAGTGTCGCACTTGCGAATCCTGTCAGCACCAAAACAACACGAAGGGAGCTCCACACGTTGGGCGTTACAGGGTGAGCTGTAATTCCAGGACCTCTCATCAGTCATGCAAATGCCCTGAAGCCATAAAACTGGACTGTGGGGCAATGGAAGAAACTCATTTCGTCTGAAGAGTCTTCTTTCACGCTTTTTCCAACTTACGGCAGAGTTTACGTCTCAAGACTGAAGTCCGCAGCTCCTGGTCTAGTGGCTAGCGTTGCTACCTCTCTATCACGGGGTCCCGGCTTCGATTCCCGGTCGGGTTGGGGATTTTCTCTGCCCGGGAGCTGGGTGTCTGTGTTGTCTTCAACATTCCATCATCATTCCTACACTAGACTGTGTTTATATCGGGAACCTGTACGGGTGTTGATGACCGCGCAGTTAAGCGCCCCACAAACCAAACATGATCAAGAGTGAAACACGGCGGGTGTTCGGTGATGATTCGGTCAGCCATATCATGGTATCCCTTGGTAGCCATGGTTACTCTGCAAGGTCACATTACCGCCAAGGAATTTGTGAAAATTTCCCCTGATCGGGTTAAGTGTAATTTTATCATGTCTAAACAGAAATCGTCAAAAATTGGTCATTTCCGGCAGTGAATTGTGGAAGACTCCAATTTCACGACTTTCGGCAGAGTAATTATCTGCAAAGCCTGTCAAAAAGAAATAAGTGATCACAGGTTAGTTTTATCATTCGTTTTATCTACCAGAAGTTCATGCTAAACTTCTTCCCCCAATTTTTCAAACCGAAGTTTAAAATTAGTTTACTGATATTCCTGTGCGTTTCAGTCGAAGTTGACATTTTACATGACCACCTTCTAAAGTTTGTTTTTGCCATTAGTGTAGTTTATGATTTTGGCCGCGTCACGATAGGAAGTCAGATTTCCTTCAACACAAAAATTCCGCAACTCACATTCCGAGGGTCACAAGGAAGAAGGACAAACAATAACTTCTTCCATTAATTTCCTCTATGACAAGAACAGCAGTGGACTGCTTTAATGAAGACTTTTGCGTGATTTTAGTATCGGCATAAGTGCCATGGAACGCTCTGAAAAACCCTGCTTATAAGATCTACCGGGAGAACATCAGCGACCACAATATATGAGATGATTGGACATGACTCAAAAATTATTTGAAGTACGTGTATGAAAAGGCTACTGCAGTTAATAAAACAGACATCGGTCTACGAGACCACGGACAGTTGGGGCAGGTATGTAGCTAATGTCGCGTGGGGCAATTAGATTCCTTGGCATCAGCAAAGCCCCACATATTCATGTGTAAACAATTGGAGAAAAATCACAACACTCTAGCCCGCATTGCCAGTAATGGCTTACTAGGGCAGGATAAGATAGGGATAAGAAATGTTTGTTGTTGGTGACAGACCAAGATGCCTATATATTAAACTCTGGAGCAACCCTGAAATCTTAGTATGATCGATTGCAACTGGCCTACACCGTCTAGCAAAGAAAGTCAGAAATAATTTTCCTGGTGTTTCATTTCATCTGTTAAGAATGTGTTTTTCAAAGCTCTTACCTGCTTTCAGCCTTTTAAAGAAATAGCTCTAAGCATTCCCCTCCCACCTGAACACATACATACACGTTGCTGCACCTGGCTCTTGGCAGTTTTATTTTCTGCCGAACACTACCAAAAAGTCAAAGAGGTGGTGGACATATTCGGCTTTAGTGAAACAAGCTTCTATTGAAAAAGCCAAAACGGAGTAATGGGGATGTTCCATCCTAGGTATTTTTAAGAGCTCACTTCCAAAGTCTAACTGTTGCAATTTAGCACCTGCAGCTCCGATCTTTACCACCGAAAGATGCTGTAGATGTGATAACCGATGTGCAGCTATATGTTGAAGGAAAGACCTGGTTCAGTGGGTACAGACGCTTCACTAAACTATGGAATATTTTTCTGAGGTATCCCGGATATAAAGATATGCAGAAAGTGTTCGCCATTATTCAAGAGCAGAAGTTCTAAGGTGGATTTATTTCGGACCACGTGCAATTGCGTCTATGAAATATGCTCCAGTAACAATTTGTGCTATAGAGATATAATTCTTAGCCTACAAAAATGCACTGAGAGGCAACAGAGAAGGTATCAGTCTGAAAAACTTAGAAATGTTGTTAATTGTGAACTGAATACGTAATAATACATTTCTTGTTAGTTGTAGCATTTGGCCACGAATTGTCACATGCAAGTCCTCACTTCCAGTAGCGCGTGTTTTCATGTGAGTGACACATGAAAGGAATTTCTCAGTAAAAGACTTTTTGTTAAAATACCGCCAAAAGAGAAAATAATTGTAACACGGGTAAAAATCTCAGATTTTTACGCTTTCTTTCGACTGTTGCTATAAGGAATAGTTAACTGTTTATTTTTCACAAAGAGCTATAAAAACAGGTGTCAAAATTGTAATAAAGTTTTCTATGTTAATACTAGCTGCACCTGGACACGTGTGGCTGTAGCTGAGTCTGCTTAAACGGAAAGGGAAGAAAAGAGAGAGCACACGTTTTTACAAGATAGTATCAATGGGAACTGCATATACATCCTAATCTTCTACCCTCCTGCATCTGCTCACCTACTTTTCCCACTCTCTTTGTTCATCTACTCCCCCCCCCTTCCCACCCTCTCTCTACATAATCTCTATCTGTCCATCTTCTCCTCCGCTTTGCCCCTCTCTTTGTCATTCTTCGCCTTTCCGCTCTCTGCGTCAATTTCCTTCCACCCCTCTGCCTATTGTTGTTGCCCCATCTCTCCGACCTTGAGCCTTGATTATTGTTATTTGAAACTCAGTTTTCGTAGACTGAATGTTTAATGGCGTATCGTTTAAAATCTGAAGTTAATCGGTCAAGTACTGTTAGAGAGTTTTGCAAACAACGCTCTACTAATGTATCTCACACTTATATATATATAGTGGTCCATTGATCATGACCGGGCCACATATCTCAGGAATAAGTGTCAAACGACTAAACTACAAAGAACGAAACTTGTCTAGCTTAAAGGGGGAAACCAGATGGCGCTATGGTTGGCCCGCTAGATGGCGCTGCCATAGGTCAAACGGATATCAGAAGCGTTTTTTAAATATGAGCCCCATTTTTTTTATTACATATTGGTGTAGTACCTAAATAAATGTGAATGTTTTATTTGGACCACTTTTTTCGCTTTGTGATAGATGGCGCTGTAATAGTCACAAATGTATGGCTCGTAATTTTAGACAAACAATTGGTAACAGGTAGGTTTTTTTAAATTAAAATACAGAACGTAGGTACGTTTGAACATTTTATTTCGGTTGTTCCAACTGTGATACATGTACCTTTGTGAAGCGTGATTTCCTGTAAATACCACATTAATGCAATAATTGCTCAAAATGATGTCCGTCAACCTCAATGCATTTGGCAATACGTGTATCGACATTCCTCTCAACAGAGAGTGGCTCGCCTTCGTAGTTTTCGCATATGCATTGACAATGCGCTGACGCATGTTGTCAGGCGTTTTCGGTGGATCACGACAGCAAATATCCTTCAACTTTCCCCACAGAAAGAAATCCGGGGACGTCAGATTCGGTGAACGTGCGGGCTATGGTATGCTGGTTCGACGACCAATCCACCTGTCTAGAAATATGTTATTCAATACTGCTTCAACCGCACGCGAGCTACGTGTCGGACATGGATCATGTTGGAAGTAAATCGCATTCTGTCATGCAGTGAAACATCTTGTAGTAACATCGGTAGAACATTACGTAGGAAATCAGCATACATTGCACCATTTAGACTGCCATCGATAAAATGTGGGCGAATTATCCTTCCTCCCATAATGCCGCACCATACATTAACTCCCAAGGTCGCTGATATTCCAATTGTCGCAGCCATCGTGGATTTTACGTTGGCGAGCAGTGCATATGATGCCGGTTTACGTTACTGCTGTTAGTGAATGACGCTTCGTCGCTAAATAGAACGAGTGCAGACAATCTGTCATTGTCCCTTAATTTATCTTGTGGCCAGTGGCACAACTGTACACTACGTTCAAAGCCGTCACCATGAAATTCCTGGTGCATAGAAATACGGTACGGGTGCAATCGATGTTGATGTAGCATTCTCAACACCAACGTTTTTGAGATTCCAGATCATTTGTTGCAGGTCGTGATGACGTTTAACATGTGGCTGAACACTTCCTGTTTCCTTAGAGAACGTAACTATCGGGCGAACGGTCCGGACACTTGGATGATGTCGTCCAGAATACCGAGCAGCATACATAGCACACGCCCGTTGGGCATTTTGATCACAATAGCCATACATCAACACGATATCGACCTCTTCCGCAATTGGTAAATGGTCCACTTTAACACGCGTAATGTAACATTAAGCAAATACCGTCCGCACTGGCGGAATGTTACGTGAGACCACGTCCTTATACGTTTGTCTCTATTACAGCGCCATCTATCACAAAGCGAAAAAAGCGGTCCAACTAAAACATTCATATTTCTTTACGTACTACACGAATATGTAATAAAAATGGGGATTCCTATGGCAAAAAAAAAGCAGTTGATATCCGTTTGACCTATGGCAGCGCCTTCTAGCGGATCAACCATAGCGCCATCTGCAATATCATGTAAGGGAAATCCTGCTTCCCGTAGCCCTATTACACGACCTAGTTCAAACTCAGTGAGGTATTGCTAATGGCGTCTATGGCGCATCGTACTGCATTTACAGCAGCAATGTGAGCAGCAGTTGGTACAGCAGTGACACAACGAACTGTTAAAAATCGGTTACTTCAAGGACAGAGCATTGAAAGACCTGAGTCGAAATAAAAGGCCTCTGTCAAACTCTTCGCGCAGTATCATATCTCCCATTTCAAATCATCTACATCCTCTTCTATTTCCATAATACTGTTTTCACGAACATCGTCCTTGTATAGGTCCTCTATACACTCCTCCCACCTTTTTGCTTTCCCTTCTTTGCTTAGAAGCTTTTGATATTCAAACAAGTGGTTCTCTTTTCTCCAAATGTCTCTTTAATTATCCTGTATGCAGTATCTATCTTACCGCTAGTGATATATGACTCTACATACTTACATTTGTTTTCTAGCCTTCCCTTCTTTGCAATTTTGCGCTTCCAGTCAATCTCACTTTTCAGACGTTTGTATTCCTTTTCGTCTGCTTCATTTACTGCATTTTTATATTTTCTCTTTTCATCAGTTAAATTCAGTGTATCTTGACAGGTTTTTTGTAGTGGCCATTTTCGCAGAAGCTGTATATAAATTAGTTGTTTGAAAGAAAATGCCTTTTTTGCCTGCTGCACTGAAGATGCCTTGTAAAAAAGGCGAAACGCGGCTGGGTGCATAAACAAAAATAAAAATGTTGATGCGCATCATGCAAAAAAGGCATTTTCTTTGAAACAACTGCAAATTATCAATGTATCTTCTGTTACCCAAGGATTTCTACTAGCCCTCGCCTTTTTAACCTACTTGAACCTCTGCTGTCTTCACTATTTCGTCCCTTAAAACTACCCATTCTTCTTCTACTGTATTTATTTCCCTCGTTCTTGTCAGTCGTTCCCTAGCCTTCTCTCTAAAACTTTCTACTACCTCTGGGCCTTTCATTTAATCCAAGTCCCATCTCCTTAAGTTCCCACCTTTTTTTTAGTTTATTCAGTTTTAATACACAGTTCATAACCAACAGATTGTGGTCAGAGTCCACATCTGCCCCTGGAAATGTCTTACAATTTAAGCCTTGGTTCCTAAATCTCTGTCTTACCATTATATAATCCATCTGAAACGTTCTAGTGTCTCCAGGCCTCTTCCACATATACAACCTTCTTTCATGATTCTTAAACCAAGTGTTAGCTATGATTAAGTTATGCTCTGTGCAAAATTCTACCAGGCGGCTTCCTCTTTCATTCCTTACCCTCAGTCCATATTCACCTACTACTTTTCCTTCTCTTCCTTTTCCTATTATATAATTCCAGTCACCCATGACTATTAAATATTCGTCTCCCTTCACTATCTGAATAATTTCTTTTATCTCATCATACATTTCATCAATCTCTTCGTCATCTGCGGAGCTAGTTGGCGTATAATCTTGTACTACTGTTGTAGACGTGGGCTTCGTGTCTATCTTTGCTACAATAATGAGTTCACTACCCTGTTTGTAGTTGTTTACCCATGCATCTATTTTTTATTCATTATTAGTCATTACCAGTATCATTATTTACATATTATATAGAAATTTAAATACCATATGACGCTCCAGTAGATTTATAAAAACAAGCGCGTAATCGAACGCAACGTTGTGTGAAAATTTCAAGTTAATTGGCCAGCAACTTTTCGAGTTTTGCGAGCACAAACATGTGCATGCTGAATTTTTACACTATGTGAACGAAACTATCCGCATATCCCCAGAAACATACTTTTTTCATATCAGGAACATTGTGCTGCCACCTACTGCCAGGTACTCGAAGTCAGCGACCTCAGTATTCAGTAGACATTCTGAGAGAGCAGACTGGGGCCCTCGGAGGAACTCAAGGACATCGCAAGTGGTCACATGATTGGGTGTCACTTCTCTCATACGTCTGTACGCGAGAGTTCCACACTCCTAAACATCCCTAGGTCCACTGTTTCCGATGTGATAGTAAAGTGGAAACGTGAAAGGACACGTATAGCACAAAAGCGTACAGGCCGACATCGTCTGCTGACTGACAGAGACCGCCGACAGTAGAAGACGTTTGTAATGTGTAATAGGCAGACATCTATCCACGCCATCATTCACAAATTCCAAACTGCAACAGGGTCCACTGCAAGCACTATGATAGTTAGGTGGGAGGTGAGAAATTTTGAATTTCATGGTCGAGTGGCTGCTCGTAAGCCACACGTCACGCCGGTAAATGGCAAACGACGCCTCGCTTGGTGTTAGCAGCTTATACATTGGACGATTGAACAGTGGAAGCACGTTGATTGGAGCGAGGATTCACGATAGAAAATGTGGCGATCCAATGGCATGGTGTGAGTATGGCGCATGTGAATAAGGCGAATGTCCGGTGAACGTCATCTGCTAATGTGTGTAGTGCCTACAGTAAAATTCGGAGGAGGTGGTGTTATGATGTGGGTCGTGTTTTTCATGGAGGGGGCTTACACCCCTTATTGTTTTGGGTGACACCGTCACAGCACAGGCCTACACTGATGTTTTAAGCATGTTCTTCTTCCCACTGTTGAAGAGCAATTCGGGGATGGCGATTGTATCTTTCAACACGATCGAGCACCTGTTCATAATTTACGGCCTGTGGTTACACTACAATAACATCCCTGTAATGGACTGGCCTGCACAGAATCCCAACCTGAATCCTATAAAACACCTTTGGGAAATTTTGGAAAGCCGACTTTGTGCCAGGCATTACCGACCGACATCAATACCTCTCCTCAGTGCAGCACTCAGTGAAGAATGGGCTGCCATTCCCCAAGAAACCTTCCAACACCTGATTGAACGTGTGCCCTGGAGAGTGGAAGCTGTCATCAAGGCTTAGGGTTGGCCAGCACGATATTGAGTTCCAGCATTGCCGATGGCGAGCGAAACGAACTTGTAAGTAATTTTCAGCCAGGTGTCCGGATACTTTTGATCACATAGTGTAAAGACTCCAAAATGCTAAAACAGTTTGTTTAAATATTAAAGACAGGTATGACAGAATATAAAGTCTAAAATTCATTTTATAGAGACGTAATAATCCAACATCCGAGCACTAGTGACTACACATATGCATAGCTCACAAGAATTTGTATCGTAGACGCTGATATCACCTGTTTGAGAATGTACCCAACGATGGCGACTTTGTACGCGCAGAATCCTGATGGGTAAATTTAGATAAACTGAATTCGAGGTCGTCAGCGCAACAGCTATGCTGGCTTCGCTGTGTGTCTCCAAAGACCCCAACACAAGCGACGGGTTGCGACAATTCGTCGCCAGGCCACGCGATCTGTCCGCAGGTCGCACTTGTGTGGGCAAATCTCAGATCACAGCGGTTGATCGATCTCAGATCGCTCGGAATGCTCATGCAGTCTTATGAATCGCAAGCGACGTGTGGAAATACACGGCTTCCTCGCTCTGAGTCGTTTGTCTGGATATTAAGGGTCATGTAAAGTTTCGGTTTGATTTCACTGCGTCCGCGTGGAGGAGGAACCTTAGGTTAGAATCTATACTCCTTCAGAGAACAGGAACCGATCTGAAAACTGTAGTTGAAAAGTTACTTTTCACTTATATTAATAAAAATATGAAATCACTGCCCGTGATGAACATTTTGAAGCATGAGTTCTAGAGATAGAAATTTATGAGAAGTTCATAACAATAGCCACTACATACAGAAGATTTTGAGTTACTTATGAAATTACAGGCTTTATTAAAGTTTTTAACTCCTAAATAGAATGAAGTAATCGGAAGTGCACGACTTAATTGAAATGCTTAGGGCAAAGCAATTCTACAGCTGCTGATATTTAAGTTCATTGCCTACATACGAGGGTTGGAACTTCAATAATGAAAACTATTTATTTACAAGTCGTACAAAATAGACACCTATTTCAAAGTTTTACTGACATCCAGAGTAGTCACCGACATTGTGTATAACCCGTTGTCAGCGATGTGGAAGTCGCAGGATTGTCTTAGCAGTGCCAGTTGTGTTGACAGTTCGAGCGGCGCGGTCTATTGCCCGACGACTTTGTAATAGTTCTCAAGCGAATGCCGTGAAGTGTTTGCTTCAGTTTAGAAATCGAGCTGAACTCACGGAGGCTTAAGTCAGGGGCGTGCAGTAGGAGGTGCAGCACTTAGCAGCCCCACCAGTCAAATAAATCAGTAACAGCTTGCACTGTACGTACTTGAGCATTGTCCTGCAAAATGATGGTCAAGTCCTGCAGAAAGTGTCATCACCTCTGCTCTATGCTGTTCATTTTTGGAACACAACCTACGACCAGGTTCAGAACTGCTACAAATTCGTTGGACCATAGACCGCGCCGCTCGAACTGTCAACACACCTGGCACTGCTAAAACTTCCACATCGCTGGCAACGGGTTATACATAATGCTGGTGACTACTTTTAAGGTCAGTAAAACTTTGAAACACATATCTGTTTTGTACAAGCTTTTAATAAATAGTAGCCACCGTTATTAAAGTTCCAGCCCTCGTATAACCTAAGGATTCTCCACACAACTTGCAACAAGAGTTTTGGAAGCCTGCAGAGCCGAATTTGATAATATCTCTATATACACACCGAGATTTCAAAACGACTACGTAAATACTTGTAGTTAAACGAACAGATTACTAAACAGAACAATTAAGGACTTGAAGAAGTATTTTCTGGATACTGACGAGACAGTTGTACGTAACACACTTGGTGTCAATGAAAAATGTAACATAGCTTGTTCTGTCAGTTCTGGGCGGGAGATCTGAATTTTGCAGTGACACTGTGCTTTGCGGAATTGTGTGTGTGTGTGTGTGTGTTTGTGTGTCCTGATCTAGTGATAGTTCTTTCAGAGATGGGAACGTCGTTCTCATTTGATTGTTTGCTTTGTTTGTTTGTTTCCTTGCCTGAGCGCGTGCGCTCGTGTGTGTATTATGCCTCTTAATCTACTGATCATTCTTTTAGAGAGGGAACAGCGCAATGCATAGGGGTGTGTGTGTTCATTCATTACTTCTTTTCCTCTCACTATGGCTTTTTGTATATGGTCATTTTCTTTTATTACAAGTTTCTATGGAGGACTGTTACTGCAGTTAAGAATTTTGAAGTCAGTGTTTACGTCTGTTGGTCTTTGGTTTCTCTCCATGAGATGATCAGCAAATGTGAAATGACTACTGTTACTCTTAAATGCCGTTCTGAGTACATTGTATTTGATGTTCAAATTTTTGCTTGTTTGCCCAAAATAAATTGAGTTGCAGTAGTGACGCATGAGTTGATACATCCCATATGTGTTGTGTGTGCTTGTGTTCTGTGTTTTTATGATCTGCGTTCCTGTGTTTGTGTGATCGTGTTGATCTGTTTGTTGCTGCTTGTTGGGTGCGATTTTCATTTTTGTTTTTATTTTTTGGTTTAGTTCGTTCATCATAATTGTTTTGTATGCATTTGCAACAGCTGATTGTTTGATTATTATTAACTATTTTTGAAGTTGATCTCAATGAGGCAAGTTCTATTTAATCTGTGAAAGCAGTTTCCTTGTCGGAAAGGGAATGGTTAGATATTTTATGTAAGGTTGAGCTGGTGCTTGTAGGTTTTCTGAATATGGAAACTTGTTGGTGGTTATTGCGTCTGTCTGTTGTGATGTCTAACAAATTTAGTACTGAGCTCAAAATATTTGAAGCCATAATGATGCTCAAACAATACAAAATAATATATTGGTATGGCTATGTTGATGACACCATATGCCTAGTAGATGAAACACCTGAATCTGTACAGCAACTCCACAATGGTATAAACAAGTTCACCCACAGAGAAACTTACCCTTATAACCAGGAAAGGAGAAACGATTTATATTGGACAAGCAAGCAGAACCTTCAGCATCAGATACAATGTACTCGCTAGGGCAGTAAAGAGTAACAGTAGTCATTTCACATTTGCAGATCATCACCTGGGGAAGAAACACAGACCAACTGACATAAAGCCGGCCGGTGTGGGCGAGCGGTTCTAGGCGCTTCAGTCTGGAAACGCTCGACCGCTACGGTCGCAGGTTCGAATCCTGCCTCGGGCGTGGATGTGTGTGTTGTCCTTACGTTAGTCAGGTCAAGTAGTTCTGAGTTCTAGGGGACTGATGACCTCAGATGTTAAGTGCCATAGTGCTCAGAGCCATTTCAACCATTGGAACTGACATAAACACAGACTTCAAAATTCTTAAATACAGCCCTCCACAGAAACTTGTAATAAAAGGAAATGACCATATACAAAAAACCGTAGTAGTAGGAGAAGAAGTAATGAATGAATACACATCTCTATGCAATGGAACCCTGTTCTCATCTCTAAAAGAGTTATCAGTAGATAAAGACACGTAACATACACACACACACACACACACACACACACACACACACACACACACACACACACACAAAGGCAAGCAAACAAAGGCACGTAGTCTCAATTCTCAGTGTCATTGCAAAATTCAGAACTCCCTCCTAGAACAGACAGAAGAAACTGATGAAACAAGTGAACACCACACGAATAATGACACAGCGTGTGTTAAGAAGCTCTATCCAGCCAACTTGTAGCAGCACAAAAACGCGAGATTTAGAAAAATTCGTACATAAATTTACATACGAAATACGCTGCCCACCTCTCCACTCATCATTTTACAAGACCTATTCACAGTCTGCATCTATTACAACACATTTGTCGAAAACTAGTACTATAACCTAAAAAAGCTAGTCAAAGTGCAGAGTTACCAACTTTGTTTACAGCACAACATAATGACGTTGGTGCTAGGGAATAGTCGATAATTTCATATTTACCCTAAACGTAGGCAAATTACGTAAGGAAACATTGGTAATAGCTTATTAACAACAAATGACACACTGAAAGGCATTATTTATAGCTATGCTGCAAAATCAGATACCCACGTGAGCATCAATATGTAATACTAAGATAATTTTTTTCTGTTCATATTTGTGCCAGTACTTTTGTTAATGTGGATGCTAATGCATAAATGCATAATGCATAAATTCTTTACGTGTTATTTAACAGAGAATAAATGAACCCACTGAAGATGGAGAAACTTCTGCGGATGTTTGGGTATTAAAACAAGAGCAACTGCGGTTGCTGAAAGCAGAAGTACACCTCCTTATGAAAAATAATGCCGCTCCTTCGCAAACTTGCCCACTGCTGCATTTCCATTTTTAATTGATGTTACTAAGGTATTTTTACTCTTGTTCATGCATATATTGCTTCTGTTTTCCTTCTACATATTGTGATACGTTCATTTCCTTTTCAATTGTGCTTATTTTTTTGTATTTTTAACTGCCTTTCGTGGTAATGCTTCGTCGCTGACAATAGCCTCTGAGAATTTCGATCTCGTTTTTCTAGCTCATCAGGAGCTCAATTGTTAGAATGGTTATTTTTTACTTTGGCCCATTAAATTTCTTTCGATTCCTTAACTCCCTTCACCGGCCATTGTGGCCAAGCGATTCTAGGTGCTTCATTCTAGAACAAAGCGACCGCTACGGTCGCAGGATCGAGTCCTGCCTCGGGTATGGATGTGTGTGATGTCCTTAGGTTAGATAGGTTTAAGAAGTTCACAGCCATTCGAACCATTCGAACATTAACTCGCTTCTATCACCTAGCGTGTCTACCAACTCCGATGTTCCGGTTTAGACCCTCGGTGGTATTTCTGTGATCGAATGGTTTGAAAAAAGGGTTCACACAGTCTCGAAATACCAAATGCAAAGCTTCGTATTGACCTAAGTACTGAACTTGACACGCATACCACCGGGATGCTTCTAAATGGAAAGTTATGTAACTGACTGAGTGTTACAAGCCGTTTCCTATAGTATAGCTGCTTATTACGTGATTATGCGCTGCACTGGGTTGCAGAGCAGAATATTTATCCACGATAATCTGTGAAGCAGAAATTTGATTCTGCCATGGGAGTACTTCATGTTCTATGTCGAGTTTTGCTTATCCTTTCTCCAGCACAAGTGAGCACAATTATCGTTTGTTTACAGTTTACGTCACTTCTCGGAGCGCGCAGTATGGAAATTTGCATTTTCCCGGCATCGGACAGCTACTAAGTTGTCCGGATCAGTTAACTAATGCAAATTGGAGTTAATATATTGACTAGGCGATTTTGAAGGGCTCTCAGAGTTAGCGGACATTTTAGGAACTCCCATAAAAATATGCAAATTTGCGCTTAATTAACTGAGAGAAAACGTAGCGTTACTTGACGCAGTAGCGGTCGTGACAGACTGTAAACTGATTTACGCCGAACTTTTAACCGGAGTTTTTAATAGGCTAACATTAGTACGGCGGAGGAGGAGGGGGGCTCGTGGAACAAGTCGCCCGCGCGGAGGTTTACAGAGCTCGCGTTCAATTTTAATTTCAATTTTGTTGCGTTGTTCCCACTTATATACACCGTAATTACGTTAAACTCAAAGAATCCTACGAGGCAGATGAGCGAAGCACTGAGAAAAATTAGTAATACTGTTATTCTCATCTATAAACCATTCATTATTACTAAAAACTTACCTATCAACTGTCTGGAATATCGATTCATTAGAACTTAGACGCAACCAAATTTACGGCCGCCAGATTGTCGTCCTCTGTCACCGTATACGATAGTGTACTTCATATGTCTGTAGTTCCTGCTGTGAAAAATGCATTTGAAGACGACTGAACAGTGTTGGTCTGTTCGATCGGCGGTCCGTGCAAAGCAATTAACTGACAAGAGGACATTCCCAGGTGAACATAACAGATCTTGATGAAAATTTGTAGGTGTGTAGAGGGGTCAAAGTAATGCAATCCGTATTGTTTCGCTTTCACCCAATTTCACTATTACGGGGTTTAAAACAACAAAAAAGATAATTTCGCATTTTAGGTTTAGAGGGAACATGTTCTAAACCATAGAACTTAAAAAACGTGTTTCATATAACAATCTAAATGTAATTAGCGTTCCTGAAAACGGTGTAATCAAGTTTTTTAATAATTTCAAAATTTTGCAAAATATCCCACCACTTTTAAGTAGTTTAGAAAAAAATAACTTTTTTTACAACATAAATAAACAACCTTTCAAGCTACATGCTTCCTTGTGCAATTAGCTAGTTTATGAAATACCATTTTTGGAAAGTAGCCTGTATGCAATGTGCTGTTGGAGTATTCTGAAAAGACATCAAAAAAAGTTTTGGATCACCTCGGTTCCGAGAGTTCCAGAACCTATACAGAAAATTGGAATAGAGATCGACGTAAACGTCATTTCCGCCCTTCTTATTGCTCGTGAAAACCACACACAGCACATTGTACCACCATACAGCGAGACTGTCAGAGGTGGTGGTCCAGATTGCTGTACACACCGGTACCTCTAATACCCAGTAGCACGTTCTCTTGCATTGATGCATGCCTGTATTCGTCGTGCCATACTATCCACAAGTTCATCAAGGCACTGTAAGTTCAAATTGTCGCACTCCTCAATGGCGATTCGGTGTAGATCCCTCAGAGTGATTGGTGGGTAACGTTGTCCATAAACAGCCCTTTTCAATCTATCACAGGCATGTCCGATAGGGTTCGTGTCTGGAGAATATACTGACCACTCTACTCGAGCGATGTCATTATCGTGAAGGAAGTCATTCACAAGACGTGCACGACGGAAGCACAAATTGTCGTCCATGAAGACGAATGCCTCGCCGATATGCTGCCGATGTGGTTGCACTATCGGTCGGAGGATGGCATTCACGTATCGTACTGCCGTTATGGCGCCTTCCATGACCAGCAGCGGCGTACGTCGGCCCCAAATAATACCAACCCGAAACAGCAGGGACCTCCACCTTGCTGCACTCGATGGACAGTTTGTCTAAGGCGCTCAACCTGACCGGCTTGCCTCCAAACACGTCTCTGACGATTGTCTGGTTGAAGGCATATGCGACACTCATCGGTGAAGAGAACGTGACTCCATTCCTGAGAGGCCATTCAGCATGTTGTTGCACCCATCTGTACCGCGCTGCATGATGTCGTGATTGCAAAGGTGGATCTCACCATGGACGTCGGGAGTGAAGTTGTGCATCTTGCAGCCTATTAAGCACAGTTTGAGTCATAACAAGACGTCCTGTGGTTGCACGAAAAGCATTCTTCAATATGGTGCGTTGCTGTCAGGGTTCCTCCGAGCAATATCCGTAGGTACTGGTCATACACTGAAGTAGTAGCCCTTGGGCGGCCTGAGCGAGACATATCATCGACAGTTCCTGTCTCTCTGTATCTCCTCCATATCCGAACAACATCGCTTATGTTCACTTAGAGACGCCTGGACACTTCCCTTGTTGAGAGTCCTTCCTGACACAAAGGAACAATGCGGGCGCCATCGAACCGCAGTATTGACCGTCTAAGCATGGTTGAACTACAGACAACATGAGCTGTGTACCACCTTCCTGTTGAATGACTGGAACTGATCGGTTGTCGGACCCCCTTCGTGTAATAGGCACTGCTCATGCATGTTTTTTTTTTACATCTTTGGGCGGGTTCAGTGACATCTCTGTACAGTCAAAGGACTGTGTCTGTGACAGAATATCTTCAGGAGCTCTGGGAATCGGAGTGATGCGAAACTTTTTTTGAAGTGTGCACCTAATTAAAATATCTGAGGATTCATTATTATTATAATTATTTATTTTACTTGTTTTAGTTTTAAATTTTAAGTTATTATACGTTTCGAATTAATCTCCTTTTTTCTTTTGTTTTTTGGTTTACCGATTCACTTATGTGTATTTTTTCAATGAAAATAATAAGTGGCGTATTATTATGACACAAATCATTACAATAATGACAATCCGTAAATAAATGCTTAAAACATAACGTTTCGCTTACACCATGTATGTATGGCGCAGCTGTTAGATTAGTAACGGCTGCTACAACGGCAGCTTATCAAGATATAAGTGGGGTTGAATGTGCTGTTGCAGTTGGCGCACGAGTGATGAGACACAGCATCTCCGAGGTATCGATGAAGTGAGGATTTTCGCGTACGACCATTTTACGTGTGTACTGTGAATATTAGGAATCCTGTAAAACATGAAATCTTCGACATCGCAGCAGCCGGAAAATGACCCTGTAAGAACAGGACCAAAGCAACTGAAGAGAATCGTACAACGTGACGGAAGTGCAACCCTTCCGCAAACTGCTGCAGATTTTAATACTGGGCCATCAACAAGTGTCAGCGTGCGAACCATTCTACGAAATATCATCGATATGGTCTTTCGGAGCCGAAGGCCCACTCCTGTACCCTTGATGACTGCACGACACAAAGCTTTACGCCTATCCTGGGCCCGTCAACACTGACATTGGACTGTTGATGACTGGAAACATGTTGACTGGTCGGACGAGTCTCGTTTCAAATTGTATAAGGCGAATTGACGCGTACGGGAATGGAGACAACCTCATGAATCCATAGATCTGCATGTCAACAGCTGACGGTTCAAGCTGGTGGAGGCTCTATAATGATGTGGGGAGTGTGCAGTTGGAGTGATATGGGACCCCTGATAGGCCAAATACGGCTGTTGACAGGTGACACGTACGTAGGCATTCTGTCTGATAACCTGAATCCATTCATGTTGTAATCTCTCCCTCGCTTAGCGACCTTAAAGACAGTGAAAAATTAAACCGCGTGTACCTAATGGAAATTTGGGAAAAGCAATCGTCACCGAGGTTAATCTGTTGGTAAAGAGGGAGGAAAGGGTTACATCTAAATGAAAGGAAAAATGCAAATGAAACTGATGGAAATCAACTTTGAAAAAGGGTAAAGTTAACGAAGAAAGTAAATGTGCGGTCGTTACGTTAACAATTAACAGGCGTTAATTAGATATTTGAGATTTGGGGAAATTTACGGTCGCCAGTCCTATGGACAACTACTATAAACAACTGAAAAAGAAAGGTTAATGCACATATAATTAGCACTAAAGGCGTGGAAACTGAAGGTTGACACATGTTGTGTGAAAACTGAATGTTTGGCAGAAGTAATAAATTTCGCTACACTGACTTAATTTAGCAACAGAAATAATTAAACCGTAAAATTGAAAGTTAATTTAGTGACTGAAATTAATAGTTAACTTTGCTTCTGAAGCACTACGAAATTAAATAAAATAAGGTTAATCTTGGGCTACCTCAACAATTATCCCAAAAGCTACTTGAACCTACGCAATTTAGAAATAAGAGATTTAACTTTGAACTTGAATTAAATGATTTTAAACAATTAACAATAGTAAAATTTAGTACGTACCAAGCTGAGCTGCAGTCACAGGTAAGCTAAAATATGGTAACAAAACTCGCACTCTTAATTTGTGCATGTGTAATCTAAATATTGTAGGCAGCTATGAATACTTTAACTAAACTTTGAAATTAAAGCAGTGAAATGGAATGATATTACTTTAATGCTGGCTTTTGAATTTCAATGACACTCGATTTCATTTTGGAAAACGAAGGGACCATGCTTGGTAATGCAATTAGGAAAAAAAGCAAAAAAGGTTCATGCTAAGTTGCTATATTTTAGTGATGCAAATGGAACAGTGTGAAAAGCTGACATCTGCCACTTAGTTCTAACACTTTAAGTGCTTTCAGTCTTCCTTGTTGGTTGATTGAAGGTTTGAAGTCGTCGATCGAGGAAGTGGCGACAATCACTTATCGTCGGCCGTCGCTGTTGCAGAAGCTGGATGTTGGCGCGCCTTCTTCTCGACAGTCACCAGGCGAAACGGGCTCTTGATGTGTGCCAGCTAATGTTTCCCATCCGCGACACCTTGCCAGAAACTATTATAGCAAGTCGAGAGCAATTACATGGTGCCAAACCCTGAAAGCGTGGAAACTTGCGGGAGCGTCACTCCACCGCCCTACTCCAGCCAGACTCTCTCTGCCCGCGCTCTGCGCTGCAGAGTTAACAATACCCAAGATCCTAAACACTTTGGTTCTCCACACGACCTTTCGATGTAATCGTTCGATAGCATAGTTTTCCCTAGGCAAAACCTAGCGTAAAAATACAAATAGTATTTACAAAACAAACCAATTACACATCGACATAAATGTGTGTGTATATATTGTAAAACAATTACAATATATAAAGGCACGGACATGTCATATCTTCAGGTAACAAATAAGGAAAAAGTTTATAGTACAATAGATGGAAATAGGAAGATATGCCTTTCCGGCGTTACAAAGTCCATTGCGCATTCCGACTAACTTGGGCAATTCCAGCAGGACAATGCGACATGCGACACCCCACACGTCCAGAATTGCTACAAGTGGCTCCAGGAACACTCTTCTCAATTTAAACACTTCCGCTGGCCACCAAACTCCCCAGAAATGAACATTATTGAGCATATCTGAGATGCCTTGCAACGTGCTGTTCAGAAGAGATCTCCACCCCCTCGCACTCTTACGAATTTTTGGACGTCCCTTCAGGATTCGTGGTATCAATTCCCTTCCGCACTACTTCAGACATTAGTCGAGTCCATACCACGACGCGTTGCGGCACTTCTCCGTGATCGCGGGGCCCCTGCACGATGTTAGGCAGGCATGCCAGTGTGCGTGTTGTGTTATTTGGTCCCCTCTTCACATCCACAGCGTTTCATCAAAATCGTTTAGTTACACATAAAAATGTTCCCTCGTGGGCCCCGTCCATCGCCATGCAAGATATTAACCGTGTATTGGTCTCTGGCGTTGGGTGCAGTGGCTATGAGGGAGGGCGAATCACAGTTCCGTGTGAGGAACGTTGTGGCTGCCACAATAGGTGAAGAGTGCGAGAGATGGGTTTACGCAGCAGAAAACGCGTCAACGAGTCGAAAGTGGATGACATGCATTCGCAATGAAAGACGCTGCATCTCTTGCAGCAGCATCAATTACATGGATATTTCCCAGATGTGTGGAATTAGTAAAGCAGTGCCCGCTGCATTTCCGTGAGTTGATTGATTTTGATATTATTTCCATGGACGACACTACTCGTGCCCACAGAATAGATACCAATGCCGAGGTTGTGGAGAATAAGGACATGGCGTGAGTGGCATGGTTTGCCTATTCGCAGGTCCGTATCACTTTCTTCAAGTGTTCTGACCTCAGCAGACCTGCATATTTGGTTTCACAAGATTTTGCAGTAAACGGTTTTACTGCCCTTCGAAGAAACGGTAAGATAACAGCAAGTGGCTTAGACCTCCCTATGTATACTAATATGGTATCTGTTCTTTCGGACATGTGCGAAAGAACAGATACCATCTTATTATATATATAGTTAAGGCTCACCGGCCACTTGACCATCTTCTTCTTCTGTGCGAATGCACAAACGTGGCCTGAACTCTTACGGGAATTGGCAACGCGCCGAGAGTAATGAGTATAATGGGCTGGGGCACTATGAATGTAGTGCGGGACAATACGTTAAGAATGTGGGTTTCGCAGGAGGCGTGCCAGAGATAAATCCCTGCAGTCGCGCTATCCTCTGTGTCCTCGGTGGCTCAGATGGACAGCCGACACGGTAACTCAGCGTGTTCGGTCAGAGAGCTGATGGGCCTATGTAATAAAAAAAAAAAAAAACTGAGTGGAAAGATCAACAAACGCACTTGACCGGATGTCATGTGACGTCCGCAACGATCAAACACAACGATCAACAACGAAAAAAAAAAAAAAAAGATGGACAGAGCGTCTGCCATGTAAGCAGGAGATCCATACTTCGAGTCCCGGTCGGGGCACACACTTTCATCTGTCCCCGTTGACGTATGTCAACGCCTATAAGCAGCTCAGGGTGTTCATTTCATTGTAATTTTAGACCTCCCTCTTCTTTCTTCTGACAGTCGTAGAAAGATTTACCCCTGATATATGCCTGACGTAAGTGGGAAAGAGTTGAACCATGATTGGTACACATAGGTACCAAGGCAGTTATGAGCTTTCTGTAGTCCTGAATTTTCCGAAACTAGGGATGGTTTCTAGTTAGTGGGTGGATAGCAGCGCAGTATAGCCATTTACGGCAGATTCAAAGGCGCCAGTCCTCTGTCCATTGTTCTTCGGCCAGTTTCCGCATACATAACGTGCAATCGGGAGTTGGTAGACTGACAGGGCAGAAACACTGGCCCCCTTCGACAACTGATCGATCTCGTCATTGCAAACCAATCGATGATGTGTGAAGGCGCACAGAAATGAGATTCTCATACCTCTACGTGTATTTTACAGTGATGTGTTTTCAATAGATTGCAATACGCTTTCTGAGACTGCCACTATCGGTAGGTTCTAGAACCGCGGCTGAGCGATCAAAGTTGAGAACCTTCCTAGTCACTATCGCTTCCTCGACAAAAAGTGATCACTATGAGAACAGACGAAATGACTTGAAATATTTCAGCTTGGGAAAGAGAAATGCACATCTTACTGCTGAAGTATCTCGGTATCGAGGAGTAATCGGTACACGAATGTACAAAAAGGAATGAACGTGTGGCATTGCTGGCCGGGAGGCCCCATCCAGAGAAGTTCGTCCGCCGAGTGCGAGACTAATTTCAGTCGACGCCACAGTGGGCGACTCACGTGTCGACGGGTCGGTGATGAAATGATGATGAGAACAACACAACAACGAGTCCATGAGCGGAGAAAATCTCCAACCCGTCCGGGCGCGATGCGTGGAATGCAAGCACGTTACAACTCAGCTAAGCAGGCGGACTACAAATGTACAAAGTACGGCCAATAAGTTTAACGTAAACAATGAAATCTGCATTGCTTGTACCGAAGCAAATTTTCGTAAAACTATAATGTTGAAATAGAGGTTTTCGAACTGATATCTGAATGCTGTTCCCGGTGGTACTATGTAAATGTTTGTTTGAAAGCAAAGGTCTCCACCCAGCTGCTACGATTGTGAGTGCTTGTATTACTATTATTTCGTGTCTATCCATCGTGGATATTTCCTGCTGTATCGCGCGAATAAAGTCGAAATGTTCCACAGATGAAACTTCCTGACAAATTAAAGTCCTGTGCCAGTTACCGAACTTCTACCTTTTGTTCTCGGAAAAAATGCTCTCACTACGTGAAGTATCTAGTTACGCCTCTGGATCCAACTTAGAAATTCGATTTTCCTGCACCTCTTGTAAGGTTTCTAGTTCGTTTTTGCTATTCATGGAAAGTGATAAGAGCTTTATATTTTTGTTGGTTGTGTCATATTTCTTATTTGCACGCTAAACAATATCCCAACAGTAGCTTTCGATAGTCGGTATGTGACGCCGCAGAGGTTTTGCGTACAAGTACGGTGATCTTTGGTTCTCAGTACCATTGCAGTTGCAGCAGGCATTATAAACTGAGCTAGTGAGAGAATCGGGTGTTGGAAATTTTACTTTGCGGATTTAAATATCTTGCAGAGTACAGGGAGAAGTGTAGAGTACAAGTTGAACTATGAAATACGATTTGGTAAAGATTAGTTTAAAAAATGAAGGCTCCCAGTACTGTTGTTACTGCATTGCTTGCTTGCGCGTAGTTTAACACATGTTTGAATAACGAAAGGTTTTAGCAGAATTGTTTTTTCATCACTTTGAGTTAGTTCACTTCACTGTTCAGACGAGAATAAGTACAGTTTTCTGTCCTCATGGCATGCTTTCAGAAGTTACAGATTTTACCACCCCTTTATCATTTTCAGTAATTAGTCACGTGGCAGAGAAATATTTGTTATAAAAGATAATTTTGTAAGCTTGATTGTAATAATTTGCTAATGAGACTCAGTTTTTGCAATACAGTTTCTGAAAAGGTCAATGTTCCTTCAATCATGTTGCAAGTTCAGATTTCACCACCGTCCTCCCGGGAAAGAATTTCATAGTTTCTGATCATTTGTGCAACACAGTGATTGACATGAGATGCTTAGAACAGCTGCGTGTCCCTGCATAGCAGTGTGCAAGGCTTTTTATTTCCTTTTCACCCTGCTTGCTGCTGTGTTGGGTATTTTATGTTCACCATGACGAGGAGGACCAAGTTCCCGTTGCCACAGGTACTCCACAACAATTTGTTAGGCCCGGTTACAGTACAGTCAGAACGTAATAGGACCATTCAGGGATAGGTGTGGCTTCTCAAAATTCATTAGCTGGTCAGTTCAAGCGAAGTTCTATTCAGATTTAATTTATTACGCAACCAGTTTTATTTTCACAGTGCACTGTTACATTTGGGTGTGTATTGCTGAGTGTTTGGAATTTAATCATTTAGTCATGTCGTGTAGGTAAATTCACAGGGCATTTTTATAGACACATTTTGGTGATTTATTCCTACAAAATTTGATTGGTAATTTTATAGGGAAGTTTTGTTCAGCAAGGTTTTGTGTTGGAACTGCAAGTCACCTGTGACGTCACGCATTGCAGCACTGTTCACATTACCTCACAACACAACTTATTTACTTTGCAGGTTGGCATTCTAATGAACTAAAATACAGTTTATAACATCCCAGCTCCGGCGCCTCCACCAAATTATAACATCCCAGCTTCCTCAACCAAATTATAACGTCCCAGGACTTTCTGCACCAAATTATAACATTTCAGCTCCTCAACACCAAATTAAAACGTTGCATTAGGAGGTGTCTGCTTCGTGCAAAAGGTCTTGAGTTCATATTGACGACAACAAGTAATTCTTCATTACAGACGTTTATTTACAAACAGAACTGACAGACTTCACAGACTCAACAACTGACTCTCAGAGCTAACCGCACTGCATATCCGAACTGAACTGACCACTGACAACTCCTAGGTGTATTAATATCTTTCCAAACAATGAGAGTCTTTGACAATGTTTTGTTTACAATACGATAGCAATTCACGACTTAAAACTAAATTAGACATTACAGAATTTTAGTACAGATTAGAGTAAGTAAAAGGATCAGTACATATAAATTCTTACAAGCATAATTTCCAAATAGATTTTATAACATTTTTCTACCAGCTTCTGGATAACCTTCACCAGATTTGTACCGATGTTTCCAGAAATATCTTGACATTTGATTCTGGATATTTCTTGAGTGATTTAGAACAACTATCTATATGTAAAATGATTTAAATCGTGTTTCAAAACGTAAATAAATCTTTTTAGCAAAATTTCTTGATACAAATCGTCTTTCGAAATTAGGTTATGAAACAGTTTTCACAAATTTTCGTATTTTTGCGATCATAATATAGAATTTCTCCATAGAAAGCTCCAGAAGTGTGCATCAAACGCTCATTCGCAGACTTTCTCTTTAGCTGGTGAGTCCTCAAAAGTATCTTGTCCATATTATACGAAATAATTTAGCTCAAAACTGATAATTCACACAATCAATCAGAGCTACAGCAAACAGTGAGTCTTTCTTTTACAAAACGAAACATAATTACAAAATTGAATGAAAATAGGCCACTAACACTTATATATATTTACATTAATTCTACCTTTGTTCCTTCTGCGCAAAATGTCCTAATATTGACACAGTACAATATTTAAACATCACCAAAGCTTCCCTTTACATTTTGCATATCTATATCGACATCCCCTAAAAGTCTACAGTATCGAATACTTCAATATGTCCCAATATGTCCTGTAATGTTACAAGTTGTACAGAGTCAGTTTTGACTACTCATTTATCAGATAACCACACCACCTGCATAACAACACAAATACACGAGTTATAAAGAATAGCAGTCCAGTCCAGTCCAGGTTCAGTTCGCAAGACAAAATTAAACATAGAAAAGACAAATCCTCACCCTCCAAAATTCTCTGTAGCTCTGTGGCATACTTTTTCGCACCAGCTCTCTTCTGAGAGAGGGTACTGCAAGTAACGACTTTCCCTCTGCGTTTTGTGTACGCTGCAGCATAACTTCTTGTCGTATTTCATTTATGTACAAACAAGTTTTCTTTTTTCAAAATTAAATAATGATGGTGGTCGTATAATTTGAAAAATTCCAAATTTGAGTCTACAACTTTCAAGAACGTTAATTACATCTTAACTTCCTTATGAAGCAAATTTTTTATATATGATTGGTTGGTAGACATTCCCTCTAAACCTAATAAGCCAAATTACTTTTCGGGGTGTGCTTTACTCCTTAAAAGTGAAACTGGATGATAACGAAAAACATACACTAAAGCGCCAAAGAAGCTGGTATAGGCATGCGTATTTAAATGACGACTTTCCCACAGGCTAGTGACTTTCTTTAATGAAACTTTCACTCTACGTTTTGTGTACGCTGTAACATAACTTCTTGTCGTATTAAAACTTCGTGTTAGACCAGGACTCGAATCCGCCCTTGCCCTTCCGCAGTACCAAGCGCACTGTGATTCGGAGTCTACGTTAAACTGTACGTCTGCCTATAATTGTCTGAATAATCCAATTGCTTGGTGGGAGGAAGACAAGGGCAAAACCACATACCGTAGGACCACGCCAGGTAAAGCAATGCCATGTCAAAACCAAACTTCGGGTGGAGGACAGCTCAACTTTACAAGATTTTGCCATCTTAAGAACACTGCCTCAACACTGGAATCGTATTTAACACTCTCAGCACTAAGGGCAGGGTGTTTTATGCCCAACTTTTAAAAATATTGTAATCTAGTCGGTTTCTTTATATTTTAAGATTTTGAAATAAATATTTTCTGCTTTTAATTAATTCTTCTGCTAGATTCCAATTACTTCTAAAATTTCTGAATTAAACTTATTAAAAAAATTAAGTGTAGTTTACTTTTCCCGTTGAATTTTTTATTGATTTACCCATGTTCAGCTTCTCAACAACCAAAATCTCTTTAAAAAGTATATTTAGAGTAACAGTCGATGACAGTGAACGAAATCAAGATTTTTTTGTGATGGTCATAAAGTCGCTAGTAGACGTTATTGAAAGTGAGATGATACTACTAAGAGTGTGCTGGAAGGTAGAACCTACTTACACATCAGAAACTCCTCATAATTTATGTTGTTGATATAGTTCCACAAGAATTAATGAATTTAAAAAAACTTTTTTAGGGTGTGCATATGCCTCCTCCCTTGATAACGCGCGTTATGGAAAATGCCTTGGTATAGCCAGGATTGAGTGAAAACGTAGGCTTCTCCTGCCTATTATAGGAATCTCAGCTATTTTGACTACAGTCTGCTATTCCTTTCCTTATTATTACATCTATTCCTGTACGAGAATACCTCAGAACTTTTTGCCCAGTCAAGTATGTAGTAACAGTTCTGCAGTTTGTTGACATTCATATATTTACAAGATTTTGACATACAGTTTTACGTTAGGCAAAAATAACACCTCAATATGCGTATCAAATAACAAGTAGTCAGCGATACTAGTCAATATTTCATTTTATGTACTTCAGCGATTTGTACATATCATCAAAGATTGGCACTAATAGTTCGCACTTACAATATCTTAGAGTAAATGTCTAAAACAATCGAGAACATTTTTATTTCTTGGACTATTTGTTCATTGAGTATGTTTTATGTTTCTTCTTTGAAGTCACTATAAGTTTCTATTTCTTCTAGAGCGTTCATTAATCTTCCTTTTTCTGTCCGACGAAGTACCGTTAAAGATTCCTCTACGCCCCTTGCATTGTGATTGTAGTTTTGTAGATGTGCAATAATTGAAGAATGAAAGTTCACGCTCTGTCTGTGTCCTCCCTGAATGTGGTGGAGAAACATCACCTGTTTGCCCCACATAAAAACTTTCGAATTCATCACATCCGATTTTATAAACCCCTCGTTGTGTAAATCGTTTTGTTTTGTGGGTGTTGTGTCCGACCATTGTTTGTGTGGAATCCGATTCGTACACTTTTTTTTACGAAAATTGTCGGCTGTTCTGTCTGATATGGCACCATAATAAGGTAAAAAATGTAGTTAGTTTTTTTTCTAATTTTCCTTCCTTGGTACTGTGATTTCTTATTTTGTATTGTTGCTTTTTTGGGTAATTTTGCAGTATACATTTCGCGTACGATATCAGTATTGTAGCCGTTGTTCATTGCTATATGTTTTACTATACAGAACTTTGGTAATTTTTGCCTTTCTAATGGGAAGTTAGTGATTCTGTTGGCGATGCGGTGAAACAGACTTTCTGATGTATTTCCTACGTGGTACGAACTACTGTGGTCTGTGTTATCAGTACAGTCTATAGGTCGATTTCCCAAATATTCCGAATTTGTGGGTGCCATTCTTTATAATCAGATTTAAAAAGTTAATGGACTGTTGCTTTTCTAGATTCACAGTAAAAACAATTTGTGGGTGTAGATCGTTAAATTGTGTAAGCATGTCTTAGACATCAGCAGTTTCGCCATGGAAGAAAACAAGAGTATCATCGAAACTTCCTGGCAGGTTAAAACTGTGTGCCCGACCGAGACTCGAACTCGGGACCTTTGCCTTTCGTGGGCAAGTGCTCTACTATCTGAGCTACCAAAGCACGACTCACGCCCGGTTCTCACAGCTTTACTTCCGCCAGTATCATCCACAAATCTCTTGTAATATAAATATTACTAGTAAAACTTGGTGAAGTTTTCAAAGAATTGTCTCTCTAGATGATTTATGAAAACATCTGCCTGAGTGCTACCAATACAACTGCCCACTGCAATACCATCTGGTTGTGATTGTATCTCATCTTAGAATTTAAAACAATTCAATGGTAAGATCAGTTATAACACCTCACCCGCTCGGTTAGCCGTTCGGTCTAACGCACTGCTTCCCGGGCGGGAAGGCGTGCCGGTTAGCGGCACGAATGCGCCCCGTGGATTAGTGTCGAGGTCCGGTGTGTCGGCCCGTCTGGGGATGTTTGTTAAGGCGGATTTCCATCTGCCTCGCGAATGCGGGGTGGTTCCCCTTATTCCGCCTCAGTTACGCTATGACGGCGATTGCTGCGCAAACACTATTATCTCCACGTACGCGTACACCATAATTATTCTACCATCCAATAATTGGGGTTACGCTCGGCTGGTGTGAGACGTTCGCCCCGGGGAGGGGGGGGGGGGGGGCGCACTGGGAGCCGAACCACTCAATAACCCTGGGTTCTGTGTGGGTTGGCGGTGGGGTGAGTGGACTGCTGCAGCCTGTTGTGGGGGGTGAACAATTGAGGAGTATGGTAGAGACGAAGCCTCTCCATGGTTTCTAGGTCCCCAGATCAATTCAATATAACGACTTAATGATTTCATCAGACTTGGCAATGCGGAAACGGAGCGATTTAACTGACGTTCGAAGGGGCATGATTATTGACTCTCGGGCCAAAGGTAGAAACTTTTCGAAAACAGCTCAGTTCGTAACCTATTCGTGTGCCGCCGTGGTTAAGGCACACCGTGCATGGCAAAATGGCGCAGTCTAAAACTGACGCCGAGGCGACTTCAGTGCACCAAGAGCCATATATGAGAGGAGCAAACAACGGCTGCGCAGATGTGTAGGGCGAAAAGGCGTGCAACTGACACAAAAGTTTTCAGATTATCTACCGCTGTGTCAAAAAGGACTTTAAACTTTGAAAATTCATATAAATTAAATCATAGTACCTACGGAGGTGATTTTAGAGTCAATTTCTAGGGAAATACATCAAGTTTTGTCTCGCGTAGTTCGGTAGTGCCGAATCGCGCCCTAAGGAGTGCTAGTGGCAGTTCCGTTAAAGATGGCTGCCTTCAGTGTACCCGAGCGTACTAGCTGTGTGTTTTGGTTTGAAGAATCGAAGTTGGCGACAACAATTCAGCCTAATTTCCATACCAAGTACGCTAAAGAGCTTCCTAGTAGGCGTACAATTCATGGGTGGCATTTAATGTTTTGTAGAAACATGGAAGCCGGCCGCTGTGGCCGAGCGGTTCTAGGCGCTTCAGTCCGGAACCGCGCTGCTGCTACGGTCGCAGGTTCGAATCCTGCCTCGGGCATGGATGTGTTTGATGTCCTTAGGTTAGTTAGGTTTAAGTAGTTCTAAGTCTAGGGGACTGATGACCTCACATGTTAAATCCCGTAGTGCTCAGAGCTATTTGAACCATTTTTGTGGAAACAGGGTGCTCGGTAAAACATGGGAAATCGTCGCGTCGTCCAAGCGCATCTGACGACGACGTCGAGCGAATGAGAAAACATTTTGTTAACAGCCCTACGAAATGGGACCGGCGTGCATCTCACGAACTGCAAATCCCACATACTATTCTTTGGCATGTGTTAAGAAACAGTTTGCATTTGAAACCGAACAGATTGATGATCGTACAAGGAATAAAAGACACTGATGAAGTTGTTCAGTATTGTTAAATCGTTTGCATGAGGATGTACATTTCTTGGAGAAAATCATCTTTCTGACAAGTCGACTTTGCACTTAAGAGGCAGTGAAAATTCATATCAAGCATTCATACATGCTCGTGATAGCTGGCCGGCCGCGGTGGTCGCGCGGTTCTAGGCGCGCAGTCCGGAACCGTGCGACTGCTACGGTCGCAGGTTCGAATCCTGCCTCGGGCATGGATGTGTGTGATGTCCTTAGGTTAGTTAGGTTTAAGTAGTTCTAAGTTCTAGGGGACTAATGACCACAGCAGTTGAGTCCCATAGTGCTCAGAGCCATTTGAACCATTTTCGTGATAGCCCTAAACTGAACTTTTTTGTGCAATGGGCAAGAACAAAGTCTACAGCACCTTTTTCTGTGAGGATATGTTACAACAATTTTTGATACTACAGATCGATGTGGATGACCTAGAATGAAATGTTTACTTCATGTAAGATGGTGCACCACGCCACTACCTGGCTGACGTCCGGGATTTTCTCAGTGACCGCTTTCCAGGTCAATGGATTGTCCGTGATGTGCCAATTGCATGACCCCCAAGTTCCCCAAACTTGACACCACAAGATATTTTTACGGATACTCATCAAGGATATCGTGTTTGTACTTCCTCTGCCGTCTTCTCTGCCTGAACTTAGAGAAAGAATTTACCCTGCCACTGAGCAAGTTACACCTGCAACGCTACAGTGAGTTTGGGAAGAAATTGACTTTCGGTGGGATGTACGCAGGATAACCAACGCAAGCCACATACAACATCTTTCGCTTAAAGTAAAAAAACATGAAGTGTTTCCGTACAAAATAAGACTAAACCCAGCTCTATATCTTCTTTCAGTAAATTTATATGAATTTTTAAAATTTTAAAGTCCGTTTTGAAACACTGCATATTGAAGAAAAACGTTTAGAATACTGATACTGTGGCCTTCTTCTGGGTGTACACAGTCAGCCAGTCCGCAGCAGGTTGGTTCATGCACCCACACTGCGCCGACGCGTACTCTTCGAGTATTTCCTGCAATAAATAATTATAAAAAGCGTTGTTATTAAGCTGTTTTCAAACGTTTACAGTTGTTACAAATATAATCTAAGTGTTGTTAAATTAGTGGAAGTGTTAGTGAAGTATACAATAAGATTAAACGGGGTAAGAAGCGTATTTTTCTTCTCGCGCCTGTAGCTCGAATCCTAGATCTAATTTCACGTGTGCGAATCGTAACTAAGCAGTAAATTAAACTTATAGGTAAACGTTTCCAGTTGCTATAAATATAGTATACGTGTTGTTACATTAGTGGAAGTGTTAGTGAAGTGTTAAAGAAGATTAAACGGGATAAGAAGTTTATTTCCATCTCGCGCCTATAGCACAGATTTTAGGCTTAATTTCACGCGCGAGTATCGTAAGTAAACAGTGACTTGAACTTATATGTAATCACCAGTTTTTTTATTCAGTAGTCTTTCAGTTTATTTACATCTGCCTCAATAGTTTCTAGAGTCCCTTTTTTTACGTTTTAGTCAGTAATTAAAGCAGTTTATACGATTTCTGTTTTTACCATGAGTGAGAAGCGTGTGACATGCCGTAGGATCGTTAGTTCCGGGGTGAGGCGAATGTAGTGGTGTGGGAAATGGGGACATAAATGAGGCTCACCAGTGGTATTGTAGGATCTACAGTAGAGACAGTAAAATACTGGAACAGGAAGGGAAACTAGTAGCTCTTCAAGCTGACTTAGACAAGGCAGGGAGGATCTGGACAGGTTAAAGAGGGAGAAGGGTGAACAGAGGTGGGAAGTGCCAACAGGTAATAGGGGGAACAGGCAAAGGAGAGCATGAGACAGCTTGGTCATAAATCTTGAAAATAGATTTGACCTATTGCCTCAGTCAGAATTGGATGAGCCTCATGTAGCTGAAGCTGTAGAAAGGGCACAACAAGCTTTCAAGGACTTGAAAAAAGTATAGAAATTTGCAAAGAGAAAGAAAGTTCTGTTGTTAGATAGTTCCCATGGTAGAGGTGTTGGCCAACTACTGCAGAAAAATCAAGGTCCAGAGTACCAGGCCACAAACTTTTTCAAGCCTAGTGCAGATCTGGGTCAGGTAACAGAGGATACAGGTTCTTTATGCAAGGATTTCACAAAGGAGGATGCCTTGGTTATAGTGGGTGGTCCGAGAAATAGCATTGACAGAGCCTCTGAATATTCCATGGAGAGTGACCTGGTGAAGATAGCATCAGCAACGATGCATACGAATGAGCGATTTTTGCCTGTGTTCAGACGCCATGATCGGCCTCCTTTGAACTCTTCTTTTGGGAGGGTGAACTTGGAGTGGCTGCTTAGGATGGATATAGAGTCCCATATTGGTTCAATTCCTGTGGATGCTATCGATAGGTGCGGCTACAGTGGCTTGACCTTCACCTCAATAGGAAAGGGAAGGGAAAACTCTGGGTTGATTGCAGAAAACTTAAGGAGGGACACTGTCACAAGTGGTAAAATACCAGTGGTCACAGGTGTCAGAGGGATGCCTTTTTTAGGATAGGGAAGGGGGGAAAGAAAACGAGTTTTTAGAGAGATTGGCAGACACACTCAGTTTGAGAAAACAGATGAACAGGAGTCAGATTTTAGCATACAGCTTCCATTTAAACAATGTTTAACAGAAAGTAATCAGAAACCGCCAGTTCATCTTCGCCAAAGCAGTTATAATCCCATTAGTATGCAGTACCAGTTGTCTTCATTACACCAGACGATTCCGGGACGCAGAAATAAAGTTGATGAACTACTCATTTGTATTGATGAAATGAATTCATCTAACCTAATTGACATAATGTCCCTCTCTGAACATCAAGTGACCCCTGGTATATATATGTAAGACATTTCTGGATTTAAGCTAGCTTCCTACTTCTGCAGAGTAGATATGGATGGAGGAGTTGCCACATTTGTTAAAAACTTCCATAATTTCAAGAACACTGACATTAATAAAATCTGTTTAGAGCAGCACCTAGAAGCATATGCAACAGAAGCAGAGTTCCATAACGGATCCCAAATAATAGTTACTATTTACCGAGCACCTGCAGGAAATTATAATCTATTCATAAATCATCTAGAAGCTCTTTTGGGTTATTTAACAGGAAGAAACAAAGAAATTTTGATCGCTGGTGACTTTAATACAGATTTTCTAATGCTATCTTCCAGTAAACATTTACTGCAGTTAGTAATGTTGTCCTTCTATCTAACTGTCACTGTCAACTTTCTAACTAGGCTCACTAAATTCTCAAGGATAGCTATTGATAACATTTTTATAGACAAATCAAAGGAACAAAATCATATCATAAAACCTGTAATAAATGGACTATCACATCATGGCATGCAGCTCTTTGTTTTAGATGTAAATTCTAAGCAGATTATCAAGACTGCTAACTTTGAGTACAAGAGAGTTGACAATCAACCAAAAATTGAGGGTTTTAGAAAACTGCTCAATGATATGAACTGGAAAGATGTTTATAGTGCTCATGACATGAATGAAAAATATATCACATTCATGAACAATGTCAGTAGCATGATTGAAAACCTTTTTCCTCTAAAAGGTACTCAAATTAAACAGAAGTCGGTAATAAACCATGGATTACACAAGGAATAAAGATTTCCTGTAAGACCAAAAGGAAAATGTATCTGTTGACCAAGAATAGCTCACGTGCTGATGATTTAGCTAAATACAAGGAACACTGTAAAATATTGAAAAAAAGTAATTCAGACATCTAAACAAATGCATTACAAGAAGAAGATAGCAATGTCAGGGAACAAAATAAAAACAATATGGGATGTAGTGAAAGAGGAGACTGGTAGAACTAGAAAGGAACAGGAGCAAATAGCATTAAGGATAGGTGACACATCAGTAAACGATGGGCATAGTGTGGCAAATCTATTTAACAAGTACTTTATATTCGTTACTGATAGAATGGGATTGTCAGGATCAGTAAATAATACCCCTGAATATCTGAAACTAGCCTTTACAAATAGCTTCAAGTACATGAATATGTCACTCACTTCACCAAAATAACTTCCATAATAAAATCTTTAAAAACGAAGCATTCTAGTGGTTACAATGAAATATCAACAAAGTTAATTAAGGCATGTTCTTGTGACTTTAGTACAATTCTAAGTTACTTGTGTAACCAGTCATTTATAACTGGGACATTTCCTGACTGGCTATAATATTCAGATATTAAGCCTCTATTCAAGAAAGGGGATAAAGTGATACCATCAAACATCACTTTTGCCAGCATTCTAAAAAATTATAGAAAAAGTAATTTACAGGCAGCTTCTCAACCATCTGACCACAAATAATATATTATCAAGAACATAGTTTGGAGTTCTGAAGGTTTCTGATATCGAGAAGGCTATTTGTACTACAGTGAAAATTTACTTAATTCCTTAAATAACAAATTACAAGCAGCAGGTATTTTCTGTGATTTGTCAAAGGCATTTGATAGTGTGAACCAGAACATCCTTTTAAATAAATTAGATTTCTATGGTGTCACAGGCAGTGCTGCAAAATAGTTCAAGTCACACCTCGCCAACAGGAAACAAAGGGTGTCAGTGCAAGGGACTATTGAATTAAGTCATCAGTCATCATCAGAATGGGAAGAAATTACATGTAGTGTCCCACAAAGATCCATCTTAGGGCCATTGCTTTTTCTGGTGTACATTAATGATCTCTCATCAATTACGCTGCCAGAAGCAGAGTTCGTTTTGTTTGCAGATGACACAAGTATTGCAATAAATAGTATGTCAAGTGCAGTTCTAGTAAGATCTGCTAATGATATTTTCATAGGTATTAATAAATGGTTTAAAGCCAACTCACTGACATTAAACTTAGAAAAGACTCACTATATACAGTTCAGAACCTGTAAGAGGTTTCCACCCAGCATATGCATAAAGTATGAAGAAGAACAGATAGAAGAGGTTGAAAGTCTTAAGTTCCTGGGATTACAACTTGATAATAAATTCAGTTGGGAGGAGCACACCACAGAACTGCAGAAATGCCTTAACAAATCTGTATTTGCAATTCGAGTGTTAGCAGACATAGGCGTCATAAAAATGAAAAAGCTTGCATACTTTGCCTACTTTCATTCCATAATGTCATATAGTATAATATTTTGGGGTAACTGTTCAAGTCAAACAAAAGTTTTCAGAGTGCAAAAGCGTGTAATAGATGTTATTTGTGGAATAAATTCACGGACGTTCTGTAGAAACCTCTTCAAAGAACTGGGTATACTAACTACTGCCTCTCAGTATATTTACTCCTTAATCAAATTTGTCCTAAATAATATATCTCTTTTTCCAACAAACAGCTCAGTTCATACATTCAATACCAGGAACAAAAATGATCTGCAGAAGGATTTAAAAGCACTTACTTTAGTTGAAAAAGGGGTCCACTACTCAGGAACACTCATCTTCAATAATTTGCCAGCAAACATAAAAAATTTAGTTACAAATAAAGATCAGTTTAAAAGGAGCCTGAAAGACTTACTAGTGGCCAACTCCTTCTACTCCATTGACGAATTTTTTAATAGAAACAAATGATGTACTGTATGTATTCATACTATTAGTATTGTTATTTCAGCTTTAAAAAAATTTACATGTTCCACATCCACGAGGATCTCCTCAGCACGGATCTGTGCAACGAAAAACTAATCTAATGTAATCTAATCCATAAGCGACGAAGGCTAGAATTCACACGCCAGTACCCACTTGTACTTCCACTGAGTGGCAACAGGTGGCCTTTACAGATGAATCACATGTTATGCATCATTGGAAAGATGGCCATTGGCATGTACGGTGTGAAACGTGTGAAAGGAAACACTCTGCATGTGTTTAGTCTAGGGAACGATTTCATTTCGTTCCCTGAATGAGCTCGTCATGCTGGAAGGCACAAGTATACGTCCATCCTTGGGTGCCACGTCGACCCCTACATGGCTTTTGTTTTTCTTCGGCAGAATGGCATCTATCATCAGGACAACGCAACGTGTCATACAGCTCGCAGTGTACGTGTGTGTGTGATCTGTAGAGCACCAGGATGAATTTACCGTACTCCCCTGGCCACAAATCTCCCCCCCCCTCCCCTGGTTTAAACCAGGTCGAGAATCTGTGAGACCACCTCGATCGAGACGTTCGCGCCATAACCGAAAATACTATCTCACCTGGCCACGGAGCTGATGTCGGTATTGCCCCACAACCCTATCGGTATATTTCAGAACCTCATCGACTCTGTTTCTGCACGTATAGCAGCGCTATAAACTGCAATAGGTGGTTGCTCAGGTTTTTGACAGGTGGTCACATTAATATTGCTGGATAGTGTAGAATGGGAGTGGACACTGAAAGTAAGGCTCTGTAGATTGAAGGAACTGCAGATTTAAATGTAAGTAATGATACTTTCACAAATTTAGACTATAAACGGCTTAAGATGTCGCAGGAATGAAAGAAAAGAAACAAGATTTAAGAAGGTACAATACAGCTGATGAAGGGGAAAAAAGTGAAAAAAGGGATAAACAAAGTTAGAAAGAACTACCTGTGCCAAAACAGTAAAATGTTTACGAGAAATTCTCAGAAAACATAATGACAAGATTATAAGGTATAAGATTAGGGTTATAAGTGATACACCCGAAGAACCCAAAAAATCGATCAGGCAGACATCGTTACCATCTCCGTCAGGATGCTCAAGCAACGGAAAGCTGCATACTGGGCATAACGAGAAGGGACAGAGAGGCAAAAAATGGATAAAAAAGCACAGTAACTGAGGACTTGGTAGTGACTATTCGAAACTGGGATGGATATTGGCTGGACGTATAGCGAGACGAAATGCTGGGACATAGACTAATTTCAAGAAACATTTAGTGATATTCTATTTTTGGTTTCTCTTGACAAGAAAACACCAAGAAGTCTAAGTAGTGGAAGTTCGGTTGCCGAACAGAAGAAATACGCATGACGGACTGGGATGCGAAAAGCTGAATATCGTAATGTATTAGGAGACTGGAAGTTCCTTGCCACAATATCAGCTTTCAAAATTATCCTGTCTTCCACATATTCTGAGTCACAAGCATGTTGCAAAGACGTTCTGTACCAAGTGATCGATTACTCAAGGTATCACAGTCTTTGACTAGCTGTGTAAAGGCACATCTTCCGGGAGCTAATAGCAAGCCAGCGCGGTGGCGTGGTCTCAATGAAAGCAGTAGAGTCCGTTCCTGATTGCGTTTCTGGGCGGTCTTCCGTGAGTGGCTCTGGCTGTCACACGTTTTTGATACGGACGACTGATGTAGTAACTTGCTTTGAACTATCTTTATGGCGGTTATTCTCATGCAACACGTTGGATGGTGAGATTGCATTTTGGCATCTTTAATAAGCTTTTACTTATGTCCAAACATAACGTACTTTGTTCAGTGAGGTAGTCAATTTTCGATGAGTATGGAACAGAATCGGGTATTCATTAATCCAACCGAATAGTAGGCGTGTTGAATACATCATTTCCGTCATTTTTAATGTGTCTAGAATTCTCCTTCCTTCAATTTCGTTCTTATGCGGTGGCCTTGTATGTCAAGCTGAAATTGTGTGGACAACTCTTCCCTTTCCTTTATTTATACGAGGGTTGACTGAAAAGTAATGCCTCGACCTTAGTAACTCTCGAACAGTTGGCAGCACTGGTATGTGGCAGGTCCTGAATTGTTCCGTAGCCTATTCTCTACAGCTACAGTTGGCAGGAAACCTTAGCATTGAAGGGTTGTCTAGTTACAGTGTAAAGTATGGAACGCTGCGAGTACGGTCGGTCAGTGTTTTTTAAGCAACGTTCAATCATTGAATTCCTGACAGCAGAAGGTGTCACCCCAAAGGAGATTCATCAGAGAATGGATGCAGTTTATGGTGATTGTGTTGATGTGAGTACTGTGCTTCGTTGGGCGAGGAAGTTTAAAGATGTTGAGGCGGGAACATCTGGCCTGTGTGACAAAGAGATGGACGTTCTGTAACAGCAACCACTGAGTTTCACAGGCAAAATGTTGACAGATTGATTCAGGACGATCGTCGTATCACTCAGAGAGAAACTGCAAGCACAATCGGCATTTCACAAGAAAGTGTGTGCCACATTATTTCTTTGCTTGGCTATCGGAAGGTGTGTGCACGATGGGTACCCCGGAATCTGACTCCTGAAGTGAAAGCGCACAGACTTGAAATTTGCCAGGAACTCCTCTCGCGTTACATAAACACTATCACCACAAACTGTTTTCATTCTGTTTTGAATCTACTTTCGGGTGACACCTTGTGCTGTCAAGAATTCAGTGATTGCACGTTGCTTAAATAGCATTGACCGACCGTCTGCGCAGGGGGTCAAAACTTTACACTGTAATAACACAACCGTTCAATGCTAAGGCTTCCCGCCAACTGGAGCTGTAAAGAAGAGGCTACGGAACAAGCCAGTACCTGCCGCAGACCAACGCTGCCAACTGTTGAAGAGTTACGAAGGTCGAAGCATTTACTTTTCAGTCAGCCCTCGTATTTATATTTTGATCTGTAGTAATTATACACTGAACTTAAGCTTCACTGATTTACATTCCCATGCCACGTTTAAATTCAAGTTTAAAGATACACTTATACGTGGCATTGCATGCATTTTGCACTCTGTTCTTAACTTTGAGTATGAACATTCATTGTTCTTCTGCCTTAAGCAGGAAGGATACTCACTACGAGAGACTACTGCAAACAGTACAGCCTTTTGTTAGAATTTCTATCAGAAGAAACCTGTGGCTACTCTTTATATGTTTTTCAGTTTGGACTGTAAGTGACGGCAAGGAGATTTAGAAAAAAATGGTTTAAATGGCTCTGAGAACCATGGGACTTAACATCTCAGGTCATCAGTTCCCTGGAACTTAGAACTACTTAAACCTAACTAACCTAAGGACATCACACACGCCCATGCCCGAGGCAGGACTCTATAAGACATGATTAGATCTTAATGTTTAAGGTTTTGGGCGGAAAGAAGTTAGGTTGTTAGTCGGTCCCAAGCATGCTCACTGCACATGTTTTACTTACAAGATGTATCATACAGTGCCGAAAAAAGTACACTATTTTAGAGTTATCCAAACCACTCAAGAGTTATTGTTGCAGCAGTGCAGATGGAGTACCAAATAAAATGATGGCATTTACAGATCAATAGCACAAGCGGTTGTGAGGTACCAGGTATCGACCCGTGCTGAAACAGCCATATTGACACATGAGGTAGCCTCCACAGGTGGCTATGCTGGCGCTGACATCAGCATCCAGGCGATCGTACGATCGTTCAGATGGGGAATGCTGCCCTGAGATACGTGATGCAACGCTTACTGTACCTGTTAACATGGTTCTGTAAGTGCTGTTGTCTGACTAATCGCATGAGTCATTTGTTGTCCCATGATATCCCACAGGCGCTCAGTTGTAGACAAGTTGATTTTAATTGATTTTAGAACATATATTGTGTTCTAACATTATGAATTACCTTGAAGGAAACGGTCTTTGACACACAGTCAGCATGGGTTTAGAAAAGATCGTTCCTATGAAACACACCTAGTCTTTATTCACATGAAGTGCTGAGTGCTATTGACAAGGGATTTCACATCGATTCCATATTCCTGGATTTCCGGAAGGCTTTTGACACTGTGCCACACAAGCGGCTCGTAGTGAAATTGCGTGCTTATGGAATATCGTCTCAGTTATGTGACTGGATGTGCGATTTCCTGTCAGAGAGGTCACAGTTCGTAGTAACTGACGGAAAGTCATCGAGTAAAACAGAAGTGTTTTCAGGCGTGCCCCAAAGGTAGTGTTACAGGACCTTTGCTGTTCCTTATCTATATAAACGATTTAGGAGACAATCTGAGCAGCCGTCTTCGGTTATTTGCAGATGACGCTGTTGTTTATCGACTAATAAAGTCACCAGAAGATCAAAACAAACTGTAAAACAATTTAGAAAAAATATGTGAATTGTGCGAAAAGTGGCAGTTGACCCTAAATAACGAAAAGTGTGAGGTCATCCACATGAGTGCTAAAAGGAAGTCGTTAAACTTCGGTTACACGATAAATCAGTCTAATCTAAAAGACGTAAATTCAACTAAATGCGTAGGTAGTACAATTACGAACAACTTAAATTGGAAAGAACACATAGAAAATGTTGTGGGGAAGGCAAACCAAAGGCTGCGTTTTATTCGCAGGACATTTACAGAAGATAACAGACCTACTAAGGAGACTGCCTACACTACGCTTGTCCGTCCTCTTTTAGAATACTGCTGCGCGGTGTGGGATCCTTACCAGATAGGACTGACGGAGTACGTAGAAAAAGTTCAAAGAAAGGCAACACGTTTTGTATTATCGCGAAATGTGGGAGATAGTGTCACAGAAATGATACAGGATTTGGGCTGGAAATCATTAAAAGAAAGGCGTTTTTCGGAATATTCTCACGAAATTTCAATCACCAACTTTCTCCTTCGAATGCGAAAATATTTTGTTGACACCGACCTACATAGGACGGGACGATCACCACGATAATATAAGGGAAATCAGAGCTCGTATGGAAAGATACAGGTCTTCATTCTTTCCGCGCGCTATACGAGATTGGAACAATAGAGAATTATGAAGGTGGTTCAGTGAACCCCCTACCAGGCATTTAAATGTGATTTGCAGAGTATCCATGTAGATGTAGATGAAGATGTAGATGTAGACGTCCGGAGATCGGAAGTTACTGTATGCATTACAGACCACGTTGAGTTTCACGAGCAATGTGTGGACGAGCATCATCCTGTTGGAACAACACATCATCTGCCTGTTGCGAAGACGGCAAATAAACGGGTCTAACAATATTCTGCACGTACCGAGCGCTGGTTAGCGTTCCCTCCACAAACACCTAAAGTGAACGAGAGTTGTGACTTATCGCACCCCAGACCATACGGCCTGAGGTGCCGCCAGTGTGTCTTGGACGAATGCTCTCTAAGAGGCAGTGCTCAGCAGGTCTAAATCGTTGCAGACGACCATTACTTGCGTGCAGGCAGAATCTGTTGTCATCGCTAAGAGCGTGGCCCACCATTCCATCTCCCAAGTGATCCTCTGACGGCACCAGCCATGCACGTTGATGCTGCGGCATGAGTGGAAGACGGGCTGGAGGTGTGCGTGCCCGTAGTCTCACTGCTAATAACCGGTTCGCAAACAATCGCTTTGATACGTCTAGGATCACAAGTCCTCTTGCCTGTGCTGTGGCATCTGTGCGATCTGCTACTGCTGCCTTCGCAGTACGGCGATCCTGGCTAGCACCAGTATTGCGTGTACGTCCAGAAACTCATCTACATCTACATTTATTCTCCACAAGCCATCCAACGGCGTGTGGCGGAGTGCACTTGACGTGCCACTGTCATTACCTCCTTTTCCTGTTCCAGTCGCATATGGTTCGCGGGAAGAACGACTGCCGGAAAGCCTCCTTGCGCGCTCGAATCTCTCTAATTTTACATTCGTGATCTCCTCGGGAGGTATAATTAGGGGGAAGCAATATATTCGATACCTCATCCAGAAACGCACCCTCTCGAAACCTGGCGAGCAAGCTACACCGCGATGCAGAGCGCCTCTCTTGCAGAGTCTGCCACTTGAGTTTGCCAAACATCTCCTTAACGCTATCACGCTTACCAAATAACCCTGTGACGAAACGCGCCGCTCTTCTTTGGATCTTTTCTATCTCCTCTGTCAACCCGACCTGGTGCAGATCCCACACTAATGAGCAATACTCAAGTATAGATCGAGCGAGTGTCTTGCAAGCCACCTTCTTTGTTGATGGACTATATTTACTAAGGACTCTCCCAATGAATCTCAACCTGCTACCCACCTTACCAACAATTAATTTTATATGATCATTCCACTTCAATTCGTTCTGCACGCATACTCCCATATATTTTACAGAAGTTACTGTTACCAGTGTTTGTTTTGCTATCATATAATCATACAATAAAGGATCCTTCTTTCTATGTATTCGCAATACATTACATTTGTCTATGTTAAGGGTCAGTTGCCACTCCCTGCACCAAGTGCCTATCCGCTGCAGATCTTCCTTCATTTCGCTGCAATTTTCTAATGCTGCAACTTCTCTGTGTACTACAGCATCATCCGCGAAAAGCCTCATGGAACTTCCGACACTTCGTGTGTGAGAACGTTCACGTGACCACTAATACCAGCACTGTTGCACAACTGACGCAGCTCATCCAACTTATGTGGCAATACTCCGAAAGGAGCATCCCTACACTCGGAGGGCCAGAATTTGACCCTTTTCAAGCTCACTCAGTTGACTGCAGGAAGCACGAGTGTTTTTCTATGGCATGATTGCCTCCATGCTTTACACGTTTGCATCACCAAGCCTTCGGCTGTAAGAAATTCCTAAAAAAAGGGTACACAAAACACCTCAGAACACTTTTGCAGACGCAACGAAAAAAGCATGCCAAATTCAGAAGAACGCAAAATCCCCAAGACTGGCTAAGTTTCACGGAAGCTCGAAATTTAGTGCAGACGTCAATGCGAGATGCTCTTAATTGTTTCCACAATGAAATATTGTCTCAAAATATGGAACAAAACCCAAAGAGATTCTGGTCGTATGTAAAGTACACCAGTGGCAAAAACAGTCAATACCGTCACTGCGCGATAGCAATGGATATGTTACCGATGATGATGCCACCGTAATTCCTTCATGAAAGAAGACAAAGAAAATATTCCAGAATTCGAAACCAGAACAGCTTTTAGCATGAGTGATATGAAAGTAGATATCTTAGGTGTTGCGAAACAACTCAAATCACTTAAGAAAGGCAAGTCTTCCGGTCTAGATGGTATACCAATCAGGTTCCTTTCAGAGTAGGCAGACACAATAGCGCCTTTTTTACCAGTCATATACAACCGCTCAGTTGACGAAAGGTCTGTTCCTAAAGACTGGAAAGTAGCCAGGTCACACCAATATTCAAGAAAGGAAATAGCAGTAACCCATTGAATTACAGACCCTTTTCACTGACCTCAATTTGCAGTAGGATTTTGGAGCATATACTATATTCGAACATTATGAATCACCTTGCACAAAATGACTTAGTGATACATAACCAACACTGATTTAGAAAATATCGTTCTTGTGCAACACAGCTAGCTCTTCATTCCCATGAAGTAATTAGTGCTGGCGGCAAGGGATCTCAGATCGGTTCCATATTCCTAGATTTCCAGAAGGCTTTTGCTACCGTTCTAGACAAGCGACTATTAATCAAATTGTGTGCATATGGAGTATCGTCTCAGTTGTGTAACTGGATTCGTGATTTCCTCTCAGAGAGGCCACAGTTCGTAGTGATAGACGGTAAATCATCGAGTAGAAAGGAAGTGATATCTGGCATTCCTCAAGGTAGTGTCATAGGGCCTCTGCTGTTCCCGATTTATATAAATGATCTACGTGATAATCTGAGCAGTCCCCTTGGAATGTTTGCAGATGACGCTGTAATTTGCCGTCTAGTAATATCATCAGACGATCAATTCCAATTACAAAATGGTATAGAGAGAATTTCTGTATGGTGCGAAAAGAGGTAACGAACACTAAACAAAGAAAAGTGCGAGGTCATCCACATGGTACTAAAAGAAATCCGATAAATTTTGGGTATACGATAAGTCGCACCAATCTAAGTCCTGTCAATTCGACTAAATACCTAGGAATTACAATTACGAGAAACTTAAACTGGATAGACCACATAGACAATATCGTGGGGAAGGCGAAACAAAGACTGCGCTTTGTTGGCAGAACACTTAGAAGATGCGGCAAACCGTCTAAAGACACAGCCTACATTACACTTGTCCGTCCCCTGCTGGAATACTGCTGCGCGGTATGGGATCCTTACCAGGTAGGATTGACGGAGGACATCGAAAAAGTGCAAAGAAGGGCAGCTAGTTTCGTGTTATCGCGCAACAAGGGTGAGAGTGTCACTGATATTGTACGCGAGTTTGGGAGGCAGTCACTGAAACAAAGGCGGTTTTCTATGAGGCGAGATCTGTTTATGAAATCTCAATCACCAACTTTCTCTTCCGAATGCGAAAATATTTTGTTGACATCCACATACGTAGGGAGAAATGACCATCACAATAAAATAAGAGAAATCAGAGCTCGAACGGAATGATTTAGTTGTTCCTTTTTCCCACGCACCATTCGAGAATGGAATGGTAGAGAAGTAGTATGAAAATGGTTCGATGAACCATCTGCCTGGCACTCAGGTGTGAATCGCATAGTAACCATGTGATGTAGATGTAGACGCAGATGGGGCTCTGGTACCTATGCAACTACGCTATCTCTAGGCGGATTGCATTGAGACTATTATCAGTACATCTACTATCCTCCAGGTGGTGTACGCCTTCATCAGATGAAGATCGACGTCTTCTTTTCAGTTGTACTATTTTTGTTTTCGGCAGTGTATATAAGCACTTGAAATAAGGTTATGGAATCACTGGAATTAAGGTGTGATCATAAAATTCACTTAGGTATTCATTGATGCCAATAATTCTTTTCGTTCTGAAACATAAGCACTCAGAACAATAGACAAAAAGAGTGGTTGTCTTAGAAAGTTTGGAATAGGCCTGTACGCACCACTGATGACGTTGATGATGGTGATGACGGCGAATCTCATGAGACTGGATGACGATGATGGTGTGATGACGGCGAATCTCCTATGACTGGATTAGTGTCCTCGTTGTTTGCAAATCTTTGAAGACATCAGCCTTGACTTACGCCCTGGCGATCCCCTAGTTTGGATGCCCTCTATTGTGGGATTTTTGTAATAGTGGGCTGATTCGGCTACTATTGTACCTACTGGAACATCAGCAAGCTATCTGTCCTGATTTTTATTCGAATTCCTGCGGACACTTACGCAACATAAGCCGTAGACAGAAAATGGACATACAACCTTGTTACCACCTCTCTCGAACTGTTCCCTTACCATCTCAGAGGTATCTGTTTCTTCGTCTCACACATCGTAAAATGAGGTATGACTGTTCTGCAACATACACTATGAGATCAAACGTATCCGCACACCTCCAAAAACATAAATTTTTCATATAAAGCCCATTGTGCTGCCAACTACTGCCAGGTAATCCATATCAGCGACTTCAGTAGTCATTAGACATCGTGAGAGAGCTGACTGGGGCGCTCCGTGGAACTCACGCACTTCGAACGTGGTCAGGTGATTCGGTGTCACTTGTGTCATATGCATGTACGCGAGATTTCAGCACTCCTAAACATCCCTAGGTCCACTGTATCCGATGTGATAGTGAAGTCGAAATGTGAAGGGACACGTACAGGCCGACCTCGTCTGTTGACTGACAGAGATCTAAGAACGTAGAAGAGGGTCGTAATGTGTAATACGCAGATATCTATACAGACCATGACACAGGAATTCCAAACTTCATCAGGATCCACTGCAAGCACTATGAAAGTTAGGCGGGAGGTGATAAAACTTGGATTTCATCGTCGAGCGGCTGCTCATAGCCACACATCACGCCGGTAAATGCCAAACGACGCCTCGCTTGGTGTAAGGAGCTTAAACATTGGACGATTGAACAGGGGAAAAACGTTGTGTGGAGTGACGAATCACGGTACACAATGTGGCGATCAGATGGCAGGGTGTGGGTTTGGTGAATGCCCGATAAGCGTCAGCTGCAGGGTGCGAAGTAAAATTGGGAGGGCCGGCCGGAGTGGCCTAACGGTTCTAGGCGCTTCAGTCTGGAACCGTGCGACCGCTACGGTCGCAGGTTAGAATCCTCCCTAGGGCATGGATGTATGTGATGACCTTAGGTTAGTTAAGTTTAAGTAGTTCTAAGTTCTAGGGGACTGATAACTTCAGAAAGTCCCACAGTGCTCAGAGCCAAAATTTGGCGCAGGTTAGAATCCTCCCTAGGGCATGGATGTATGTGATGACCTTAGGTTAGTTAAGTTTAAGTAGTTCTAAGTTCTAGGGGACTGATAACTTCAGAAAGTCCCACAGTGCTCAGAGCCAAAATTCGGCGGCGGTGGTGTTATGATATCGGTCGTGTTTTTCAAGGAGGGTTGTTGCACCCCTCGTTGTTTAGAGTGGTACTATCACAATACAGGCCTACATTGATCTTTTAGGCACGTTCTTGCTCCCCGCTGTTGAAGACCAATTCGAGGATGGCGATTGCTTCTTTCAACACGATCGAGCATCTGTTCATAATGCACGGCCTGTGGCGGAGTGGTTACACGACAATAACATTGCTGTAATGGACTGGCCTGCACGGAGTCCTGACCTGAATCCTATTGAATACCTTTTGGATGGTTTGGAACGCCGGCTTCGTGCCTAGCTTCACCGACCGACATCGATACCTTTCGCCAGTGTAGCACTCCGTGAAGAATGGGGTGCCATTCCTCAAGAAACTTTCCATCACCTCATTGAACGTATGCCTGCGAGAGTGGAAGCTGTCATGAAGGCTAAGGGTGGGCTAACACCATATTGAATTCCAACGTTACCGATGGAAGCCGCCACGAAGTTGTAAGTCATTTTCAGCCAGGTGTCCGGATACTTTTGATCACATAGTGTATCTCAATATAGTAACAGCAATTATAGTAACTACGAAAACCATGAAGAAGTAAAAAGTGCTCACCGTGTGTGGTGGGTGAGGTGGTTTACCTGTTGCTTATATACGGAAAATTCACTTTTCAATTCGGTGTTTTTCAGGCAGGTCCTCAGTACGTGAAGTATGATCTTGTACCTCTATTAATAAGGTAAAGAGTACCATTCAAATTTAGAAAATTAAATACTCATCTTGTTAGAATCCGTTTGTGGCTATTATTGTCTTCAGGGTGATTCATGAAGTCCTCGGGTGGTACAGATAGCAATACTGAGTAAACTAACAGTTGGCCGATTTGAGAATTTATTCACAAATGGAAATGTAAACGTAGTGCCAACAGTATACCTCCCGCCGTTTTACATAACCTCATTTCCAAAGCACTTCCACAGCCTTTCGATGCACAAAAAATTGTCTGACAAAGAGCGTACACCAAGTCAGTATACCACAGATCTGCGTCATGAGTGTCTATGATTACAACTGAAAGTGAACTGCCTTTTTTAGCGCCAGAGTATATATCATAAACTGAGTTATTCTAGAACACTGTCGAATAATGCTGTCAAGTTAATCTACATATTTAATGTCCGGAATTTACAAACAGTGAATAATAAGTGAACAAAGAGAGAATTTATGTAACGCCGGAATAACAATAAAAGATTTAAAGTGTTTGACTCGGAAGTTTTGTTCACATGTTGCAAAATTTCAGATTTTATGCACATGGCAATGTTTTGAGTGAAGTTACACAGGGTGTTACAAAAAGGTATGGCCAAACTTTCAGGAAACACTCCTCACACCCAAAGAAAGAAAATATGTTACGTGAGCATGTGTCCGGAAACGCTTACTTCCCATGTTAGAGCTCATTTTATTGAAACTTCCTGGCAGATTAAAACTGTGTGCCCGACCGAGACTCGAACTCGAGACCTTTGCCTTTCGCAGGCAAGTGCTCTACCAACTGAGCTACCGAAGCACGACTCACGTCTGGTACTTACAGCTGTACTTCTGCCAGTATCCGTCTCCTACCTTCCAAACTTTACAGAAGCTCTTCTGCGAACCTTGCAGAACTAGCACTCCTGAAAGAAAGGATACTGCGGAGACATGGCTTAGCCACAGCCTGGGGGATGTTTCCAGAATGAGATTTTCACTCTGCAGCGGAGTGTGCACTGATATGAAACTTCCTGGCAGATTAAAACTGTGTGCCCGACCGAGAGTACCGGACGTGAGTCGTGCTTCGGTAGCTCAGTTGGTAGAGCACTTGCCCGCGAAAGGCAAAGGTCCCGAGTTCGAGTCTCGGTCGGGCACACAGTTTTAATCTGCCAGGAAGTTTCATATCAGCGCACACTCCGCTGCAGAGTGAAAATCTCATTTTATTACTTCTCTTCAAATCACATTAATCATGGAATGGAAACACACAGCAACAGAACGTACCAGCGTGACTTCACTTTGTTACGGGAAATGTTCAAAATGTCCTCCGTTAGTGAGGATACATGCATCCACCCTCTGTTACTTGGAATCCCTGATGCGCTGATGCAGCCCTGGAGAATGGCGTATTGTATCACAGCCGTCCACAATACGAGCACGAAGAGTCTCTACATTTGGTTCCGGGTTTGCGTAGACAAGAGCTTTCAAATGCCCCCATAAATGAAAGTCAAGAGCGTTGAGGTCAGGAGAGCGTGGAGGCCATGGAATTGGTCCGCCTCTACCGATCCATCGGTCACCGAATCTGTTGTTGAGAAGCGTACGAACACTTTGACTGGAATGTGCAGGATCTCCATCGTGCATGAATCACATGTTGTGTCGTACTTGTAAAGGCACATGTTCTAGCAGCACAGGTAGAGTATCCAGTATGAAATAATGATAACGTGCTGCATTGAGCGTAGGTGGAAGAACATGGGGCCCAATCAAGACATCACCAACAATGCCTGCCCAAACGTTCACAGAAAATCTGTGTTGATGACGTGATTGCACAACTGCGTGCGGATTCTCGTCAGCCCACACATGTTTTATTGTGAAAATTTACAATTTGATCAAGTTAAATCGAGAAGGTACAGTACATACTGACGAAACTAAAATGAGCTCTAACACGGAAATTAAGCGTTTCCGGACAAATGTCCACATAACATCTTTTCTTTATATGTGCGTGAGGAATGTTTCCTGAAAGTTTGGCCGTACCTTTTTGTGACACCCTGTATATATTTTTACAATCAGGGGATCAAATGTTAACAACTGAATAATGAAATATAGCTGGAGACATTGTTGTTGTTATTGTGGTCTTCATTCCTGAGACTGGTTTGATGCAGCTCTTAATGCTACTCTATCCTGTGCAAGCTTCTTCATCTCCCAGTGCCTACTGCAACCTACATCCTTCTGTATATGTTTAGTGTAGTCATCTCTTGATCTCCCTCTACGCTTTTTACCCTCCACGCTGCCCTCCAATACTAAATTGGTGATCCCTTGATGCCTCAGAACATGTCCTATCAACCGATCCCTTCTTCTTGTCAAGTTGTGCCACAAACGTCTCTTCTCCCCAATCCTATTCAATACTTCCTCATTAGTTATGTGATCTACCCATCTAATCTTCAGCATTCTTCTGTAGCACCACATTTAGAAAGCTTCTATTCTCTTCTTGTCCAAACTATTTATCGTCCATGTTTCACTTCCATACATGGTTACACTCCATACAAATACTTTGAGAAACGACTTCCTGACACTTAAATCTATACTCGATGTTAACAAATTTCTCTTCTTCAGAAACGCTTTCCTTCCCATTGCCAGTCTACATTTTATATCCTCTCTACTTCGATCATCATCAGTTATTTTGCTCCTCAAATAGCAAAACTCCTTTACTACTTTAAGAGTCTCATTTCCTAATCTAATTCCCTCAGCATCACCAGACTTAATTCGACTACATTCCATTATCCTCGTTTTGCTTTTGTTGATGTTCATCTTATATCCTCCTTTCAAGACACTGTCCATTCCATTCAACTGCTCTTCCAAGTCCTTTGCTGTCTCTGACAGAATTACAATGTCATCGGCGAACCTCAAAGTTTTTATTTCTTCTCCATGGATTTTAATACCTACTCCTAATTTTTGTTTTGTTTCCTTTAGTGCTTGCTCAATATACAGATTGAATAACATCGGAGAGAGGCTACAACCCTGTCTCACTCCCTTCCCAACCACAGCTTCCCTTTCATGCCCCTCGACTCTTATAACTGCCATCTGGTTTCTGTACAAATTGTAAATAACCTTTCGCTCCCTGTATTTTACCCCTGCCACCTTTAGAATTTGAAAGAGAGTATTCCAGTCAACATTGTCAAAAGCTTACTCTAATCTTTCTTCTAAGATAAGTCGTAAGGACAGTATTGCCTCACTAGTTCAAGTATTTCTACGGAATCCAAACTGATCTTCCCCGAGGTCGGCCTCTCGTCTGTAAAATATTCGTGTTAGTATTTTGCAGCTGTGGCTTATTAAACTGATTGTTCGATAATTTTCACACCTGTCAACACCTGCTTTCTTTGGGATTGGAATTATTATATTCTTCTTGAAGTCTGAGGGTATTTCGCCTGTCTCATACATCTTGCTCACCAGATGGTAGAGTTTTGCCCGGACTGGCTCTCCCAAGGCCGTCAGTAGTTCCAATGGAATGTTGTCTACTCCGGGGGCCTTGTTTCGACTCAGGTCTTTGAGTGCTCTGTCAAACTCTTCACGCAGTATCGTATCTCCCATTTCATCTTCATCTACATCCTCTTCCGTTTCCATAATATTGTCCTCAAGTACATCACCCTTGTATAGACCCTCTATATACTCCTTCCACCTTTCTGCTTTTCCTTCTTTGCTTAGAACTGGGTTTCCATCTGAGCTCTTAATGTTCATACAAGTGGTTCTCTTATCTCCAAAGGTCTCTTTAATTATTCTGTAGGCAGTATCTATCTTACCCCTAATGAGATAAGCATCTACATCCCTACATTTGTCCTCTAGCCATCCCTGCTTAGCCATTTTGCACTTCCTGTCGATCCCATTTTTGAGACGTTTGTATTCCTTTTTGCCTGCTTCATTTACTGCATTTTTATATTTTCTCCTTTCATCAATTAAATTCAATATTTCTTTTCTTACCCAAGGATTTCTACTAGCCCTTGTCTTTTTGCCTACTTGATCCTCTGCTGCCTTCACTACTTCATCCCTCAAAGCTACCCATTCTTCTTCTGCTGTATTTCTTTCCCCCATTCCTGTCAATTGTTCCCTTATGCTCTCCCTGAAACTCTATACAACCTCTGGTTCTTTCAGTTTATCCAGGTCCCATCTCCTTAAATTCCCACCTTTTTGCAGTTTCTTCAGTTTTAATCTGCAGGTCATAACCAATAGATTGTGGTCATAGTCCACATCTGCCCCTGGAAATGGAATAGATTTTGACATTTCGTAAGTTTACTTGTTTTATTTGAAACTAAACATTATGATTTAGAAATAAATTACCTGTTTTTGACTTGCTAATGTTGTTTAAAACTATGTTTTCGGTTTGTTTGAGCGTATGATTAATAGCATTGTTCTTATCTTGTGACTTTATGTTTGATTGTCGGACTTGATAAACAAACCTGGAACTTACGTAATTTGATAGTTCTCCTTTGATCGAGTTCGTTATTAGAAATCTAGTAAGACTGGTATCGTGCGCTTCATTGATCCAGTTTCCCCGGGCTTATGGTTTGTTATATGGTGATTATTCTGTTCATGTTACTTCATCCCTAGCTTTCAGTTGATTACAGCAATGTTTTCTTTCTCATTCTCTTCTATACTGCACCATCTGCACCATTTTTTTCTACTCGATGTATGTGCGATAAACCAATCCTTCATTAATTTGGTCAGGGTCTTTCGTTTAAGGTCTCTTACAGTCTGAACATCTACAGAAACTTCTAATGTGCTCTCCAATAGACTACCGTGTCGTCTCTGTATGACCCGCTCTAGTCCTATTCAAACTCCAGACCAGGAGTGTGAGATGTAAAAAGCCGTTGTTCAGCAGTCGCATCGTCCGATGGGAAGTCTACTGATAAGCATCGTTCACAAATCTGAATGCATGAGGAATCTTTAGCATCTTCTGACAGGGTTATATCTTTAAAAGCTGAATTATATCTATAAAACCTGAAATTATGAACGTAAAAATTTTTAACCAAATGTCAAGCGTAGCGAAGTTTAAAGTGAGATCAGAGGGAAAAATAAAATGTTTTCCTTCACGAACGTCTAGTGTTGGTCCGTAGTACAGTATTTCCTACATCGGCAGCCGTTGAAAGTAACATCCGTGTTGTGGCAGTCTTTCTGCCTGAGAAAGAATTCCACATAGAAGCACCGGCAAATGTTCGCTTTAGTATTTCCGTCACCTTTTTAGGTAGTACCATGAACGACATCCAAGCGAGATTTTATACCAGAACGCCAGTGAAATCGTAAAAAAGCCTAAGTAGCGTGTATGTGTGTGTGTGTGTGTGTGTGTGTGTATGTAAGCTGATGAGCACCTGAGTATACGCCCAGGCTGTAATTTAAATGTCTACCTATAAAAGTTTACCCTTTCGGAAAACGCGTTACTTTGTAACTTACGGTTATGCAGTCGCAGCTCCTCTGCATTCTTTTTTTTCGGTTTCCCTTCCTGCGGCGTGCTCAACACGTAACATCACGGCCGTGCGAAGGAACTTAACTCATTTAGTTGCTAAACAGACATAACAGCGCCAGCGTGCACTCACGCGGACGTGGGTAGAGTTTGCACCTTCTTTTTTTTTTTTTTTGCTTTTTTACTCTTTCCCCCTACTGCCGCCAAGCGGCGCAAGCCAGATACCGCACGGGCAACCGCATAAAACCGTTCACGCGGTTGCGTCGGCTGCCTTGCGCGCTCGGAGGCCGCAAAATATCACGATTACAGAATAGCTTTCGCTGTGGAATTAAAAGCAAACTGAATAAGTTATAGTCGGACGTGCTCGCGCAAGCGGCCGCCGCATTTAGTTGGCGCGTCCGCCGCCAGGTGGTGCTGATGCAGGCAGGCGTCGCGCGCCAGAGGCGGCTGACGTTTAATGACGAGCGCAAAGCGTAGGCTGGCGGTAGCGGCTTTTCCGATAGCCGCGCTTGTTTATTAGTATTAGTGCGGCCAAGTTTTTTCTCGCATCAGTGAAATCGCCGATGCTGATAATATCGGTGGCGTCACACTTTGAAAGCCCTCCACGGGCGGGGATATTTTCCATCTTTCCTTCACGGGGGGCTGTCTCTGCAGTACTTAATTTAATGGCGTATTTTCTATTTAGTTATCAATGTCCACTGCATCGTAATGAGAAACACACAGTTAAACAGCAGCTTCCAGCAGCGTTTCTTCTCGCAATAAATAAGAGAGAAGAATATTTTCTTTATGCAAGGACGTACCCACGATCTCAACTAAGTGTGGGGGAAGGAACGCGTGTTTGTTTCCTTCCGAACTGACTATGCGAATGTAGACGAGATGTGGCTCAAATTCAAAGATATAGTAGCAACAGCAATTGAGATATTCATACCTCATAAATTGGTAAGAGATGGAACGGATCCCCCGTGGTACACAAAAAAGGTCCGAACGCTGTTGCAGAGGCAACGGAAAAAGCATGCGAAGTTCAGAAGAACGCGAAATCCTGAAGATGGGCTAAAATTTACAGACGCGCGAAATTTGGCACGTACTTCGATGCGAGATGCCTTTAATAGGTTCCACAACGAAACATTGTCTCGAAATTTGGTAGAAAATCCGAAGAAATTCTGGTCGTATGTAAAGTACACAAGCGGCAAGACGCAGTCAATACCTTCGCTGCGCAGTGCCGATGGTACTGTTATCGACGACTGTGCCGCTAAAGCGGAGTTATTGAACGCAGTTTTCCGAAATTCCTTCACCAGGGAAGACGAATGGAATATTCCAGAATTTGAAACACGAACATCTGCTAGCATGAGTTTCTTAGAAGTAGATACCTTAGGGGTTGCGAAGCAACTCAAATCGCTTGATACGGGCAAGTCTTCAGGTCCAGATTGTATACCGATTAGGTTCCTTTCAGATTACGCTGATACTATAGCTCCCTACTTAGCACTCATATACAACCGCTCGCTCACGGATAGATCTGTACCTACAGATTGGAAAATTGCGCAGGTCGCACCAGTGTTCAAGAAGGGTAGTAGGAGTAATCCATTTAACTACAGACCTATATCATTGACGTCGGTTTGCAGTAGGGTTTTGGAGCATATACTGTATTCAAACATTATGAATCACCTCGAAGAGAACGATCTATTGACACGTAATCAGCATGGCTTCAGAAAACATCGCTCTTGTGCAACGCAGCTAGCTCTTTATTCGCACGAAGTAATGGCCGCTATCGACGGGGGATCTCAAGTTGATTCCGTATTTCTAGATTTCCAGAAAGCTTTTGACACCGTTCCTCACAAGCGACTTCTAATCAAGCTGCGGAGCTATGGGGTATCGTCTCAGTTGTGCGACTGGATTCGTGATTTCCTGTCAGGAAGGTCGCAGTTCGTAGTAATAGACGGCAAATCATCGAGTAAAACTGAAGTGATATCAGGTGTTCCCCAGGGAAGCGTCCTGGGGCCTCTACTGTTCCTGATCTATATAAATGACATGGGTGACAATCTGAGCAGTTCTCTTAGACTGTTCGCAGATGATGCTGTAATTTACCGTCTAGTAAGGTCATCCGAAGACCAGTATCAGCTGCAAAGCGATTTAGAAAAGATTGCTGTATGGTGTGTCAGGTGGCAGTTGACGCTAAATAACGAAAAGTGTGAGATGATCCACATGAGTTCCAAAAGAATTCCGTTGGAATTCGATTACTCGATAAATAGTACAATTCTCAAGGCTGTCAATTCAACTAAGTACCTGGGTGTTAAAATTATGAACAACTTCAGTTGGAAGGACCACATAGATAATATTGTCGGGAAGGCGAGCCAAAGGTTGCGTTTCATTGGCAGGACACTTAGAAGATGCAACAAGTCCACTAAAGAGACAGCTTACACTACACTCGTTCGTCCTCTGTTAGAATATTGCTGCGCGGTATGGGATCCTTACCAGGTGGGATTGACGGAGGACATCGAGAGGGTGCAAAGAAGGGCAGCTCGTTTTGTATTATCACGTTATAGAGGAGAGAGTGTGGCAGATATGATACACGAGTTGGGATGGAAGTCATTACAGCATAGACGTTTTTCGTCGCGGCGAGAGCTTTTTACGAAATTTCAGTCACCAACTTTCTCTTCCGAATGCGAAAATATTTTCTTGAGCCCAACCTACATAGGTAGGAATGATCATCAAAATAAAATAAGAGAAATCAGAGCTCGAACAGAAAGGTTTAGGTGTTCGTTTTTCCCGCTCGCTGTTCGGGAGTGGAATAGTAGAGAGATAGTATGATTGTGGTTCGATGAACCCTCTGCCAAGCACTTAAATGTGAATTGCAGAGTAGTCATGTAGATGTAGATGTTTCGCGGTGAACGGTGAAACAGTTTATAGATTTCATGAGAACTAATTATGAGCACACTTTCTATTGGTCAGTCTCTATTGCACGTGTCTCTTCATACTAATATTGGAATAGTACATCTGTCCGCGTCTCCGGAAAAGATCCGAACAACACTGAAAGAACTGAGACCAAAGACAGTTCCAAGTACAGACGAGCTGCCGGCTCAGTTCTGTCACAACCGTGTATATTTCAAAGCTTTAGCCTGATTTTATGATTTTGGGTCTCTTCCAGATGATGTTGTGTAAAGTAAGACATTAATCATACATTAACAGAAAGATACAACACACTACTACAATAACAGAGCGATAAACTTAACTTTACTTGCAAAATAGTGCTCACAATAAAAGTAGAATAAAAGGCAAAATTGTACTAGAACCTGTAGAGTTTTTTTTAATGTAAGTACTAGAGAAATAATCATAGAACTCAAGGGCTTGCGAGAGAAGGCTGGCCTTAGGTAGGGTTACTTGCATAGCCTTTATTGTTCTAGAAAATGCATTGAACATCTTTTACTGGAAATAACTCTTCAGAGCCTGGAGAAATAGACGAACAATAATAAACACTTACAGAAACCAAAGGGCGAGGATAAATATTAACAAAGAACAACCTAAACCTACAATCAGAATAGAGTTAAGACAAGTGTGCTCATCGCAACTCCATTTGCTTAAATTTTTCATTAAAACAGCCATGAGAAGCACCTACAGGAAAATAATCTAAATTTAAAGTGAACAGGATTCTCTTTCACTGCTTCAAGTTTGCAGTGATGTTGTCTCAATACCTGATAGTGAAAAACATCTGCAGAATGTAGTTTCCAAATGTTCACTAATTATGAAAAGTTGGAACTTGAGAGTAAGGCTAAGAAATCTAAGTTTATGATAGTAAGCAAATAAATAATTAAGTAGGAATCTAACATCAGAATCGAAGGAAATAAAATAGGAACAAACTTATGTGTTTTCTACTTATGTGCCTCAGTTAGAGGAGAAAACAGTACACCATGGAAAATGGAAAAAAAGTGCAACACACGAACTAACTTTCTTACTTACAAGTAACTCTTTAACGGACAACTAGAAAGAAAATTTCTGCAAAAGGAAACAAAGGAGACATCAAGAAAGGAAATATTCAATCTATTGGAGATAAGAAAGTGTCAGAATTGTGAAGAAATGAGGACAGCACAAAATAGAGAAGAGTAGTCAAAGCTACAAGAAGAGAAAAAAGATGATGGTGAAATATCCAAGGTACCCAGGAAAACTTATTTAATTCAAGGCCATTGTGCCAATAGTCTCTCGACAGAAATTTCAACTTCGTTAATTCTTACAATTATTATGGGACTCACGTCAAAAATAGTTAGCGACACTGCCGTCAGTTTATCGAAAAATGCAACCCTGTCTCTTTTTTCGACAATGTCCAGAGTAATTACAGTTACAAAGTACAAGATTTATGTCTGTTGGATTAACACATCACACTAGAGTATTTAAGGCGATTGTATACTTTTCCGAATTTTATCGCAACTTGTTTTAACATTATTTCGCTGTAAAAGTTTTTGGTCAAAAATTAGTTATCCTCTAGATTTCTCTTTATATGAAATAAATGCCACATACTTCGAATATTTTTCCGAATGTAATTTACGTAATATTTCAAGGAAATTAGTTCTTCACTAAACAGTAAACTCTTATTACGTTATAAGAGTACATTTAACTTTATCGTAAAAAAAATTTAACCTTTCGTAAAGACTAAAGTAAAACTATCCTTTACACACTATCCCAAAATTTATGTTTGGAACTTCAAGAAATAACTTTAACCATTATTTTATTTCTTTGAATTTTGGAAGAACAAGAAGGGATAAGTTTACATAAAATTGTTAATAATAAAAAAATGTATGCGATTATAATCATTAATCGGAACAATATAACTTCTAAACATTCATTGTGGTGTCTATTGTTCTATATCATATCTCCCTACCATTTTCGCGCAACAACGCTCTGAACGTGTTTTTTAGGGAATTGACTACTTTGAACCTGGGACCTGTTGCTGGTAAGGAGACGCCAGACCACACATGACATGTAGAATTCACAAGAGTTCAGTGAGACTAGCGATGATATAACCAAATACTAAATGATCTCAGCGTTAGCTCCACTGCACTCCCTTAAAAGAATCTTAATACTAACTAAATATAGTGGAAAGGGTTCAAGGCTTTCCAATTTTTAGTTAGCTGGTAAAATAACGTCAAAAAAGCAGTTAAGTTTACCATTGGAAATTTTATTCTACTCACAAAACATCGTTTATAAGTTGCACTATTGATAAAAGGAAATGTTTTAATACAGGATGGTAAAAACCAACTGCGTTCAAAAAAATGTGAACGAATATTCCCTGAATGGGTTTCCAAGTTCTGCAATCGATCGAAGGATGACCTATGCCATATCAAATCTACCTGTATAATCTAGATTTAATTTAAGTTTCACAAAAGAGAAAACTATCAAAATGGTCTACAGTGACCCTCAATTATCTTTAATTACTTATCTAATTTGTCGTAAATTACAGTGGCTGATGTGGCTTCTCAATAACTATATAAAAGAAAAATCATCGCGTTTCAGATCTGTTCTTCAAGTGACAAATGTGAACACCATGAGTTTTAATTAACGATCGACACTAGTATTACGCAAAAAGGGGGTGTAACAGATGACATTTCTGCAGTTCTGAGTGAAGCCTTATGCACTCAAAGATTTGGCATCGCGTGTGTTCATTACCTTGTCGGTGTTTAGGCAGCGTCAGGGCAGCGGCGAGCAGCACAGCTCCGCTCACCTCGCCATCTCGGAAGCAACTCTCTCCATACTTCTCCTTACTACAAATTACCGAAGTTGGTTTAAAAAAACCTATCTGTCTCTGTTTTCATCTGACCAATCAGGGTCTCAATGTTAACCTTAAGCTCCGCCTACAAACATTCTGTCTATCCAATGAGAAACCTTATACTTTTCGTGGGGGGGGGCAATGTTTTTAAAGTTTTGCAACGTAACAGAGACGCGAAAAACTCTCACGCTAGAACCTGCAGCTGATGTGGTCCTTTTAGCGTTATCGTAAGATCTATACTGTTCTTCTGCAGGGCTCTATCTTTTAACATGGGCTGGGGAGTGGTCCTAATGTAACAGACACTCGAAAAGGCTCACGCTAAAGCTTGCGGGTGGTAGTGGCCCTTTTTGTGTTATCGTAAGATCTATACTGTTTTTCTGAAGGGCTCTAGCTTTTAACATGGGGTGGGGGGTGGTTCTTGACGTAACAGAGACGCGAAAAAGTCTCATGCTAAAACGTGCGGTTGGTAGTCTTAGCGGTAGGCTGCCGACGTAGGTGTCGAGTCCGTCCCTTATCGTAGGGCCTTCTAGCTTAACACGGTTCTGCTCTCGGCTTCTGTTCTCGTTTCTCCCCTCTGAACTGCGTCTGTCTCACGGTGGGAAGGTACGACATGCATTTAGTCATTCTTGTGTTAGTCTATGGCATTCCATTTGCTCACTCGTTACTCTTATTACTTTGGTTAATTTAATGTCACGATTTATTCGGAGCTATGTGACGTACTACTGGATTTGCTTATCATGTCAGGGTTTTCATGGAAGGTGTTGGATTTGCCTGACACCTTACATATCACAACCCTTCGAACTTAATTTTTGCACTGAATTTATTCAACGATTGAATCGTTGTCTAAGTCAGCAAAAATTTTCTAATTTATCTAAATTTTGTTGTGTACTGTTCAGCCACGTTATTCTCTTCTATGCTAGTTTGTATTACTAATTTATGTTTTTATATTCTTCCACATTATAATTAAAAATGACAAGAGAAGAATATTTTTATACTATTATTAATTTTTAATTTTTTTCTTTCTTTATTTAAGTGTGTAGTTTGTTTTTTAAGACGTTTGTTATCGATAGTGAGGAGTCTATCACATTGATTTTCTTAGAAATATTGTTTTTATAAATGAAGTAATTAAGTAAAATCTATTCCTAACACATTTTCTAAATGTCATGTGCAAGTAAAATGTTTTTGTCTTAGACACTCATTTCAACATTGTTACACTAACAAATAAGAATTATTTCCAAGAATTGCTTTGACAAAGAAATATTCATACACAAGTATTTAGATATATCCTAACAAATGGTACAAATGTTTAAAAAAAAACAGAAAACATCCAACAAGATAATTTTTTATTATTTGTTTTTATAAGGAGAAAATAAGTAAAATATAGTTATTCTTTTATTTTTATGAGGAGAAAGTAAGTGGTATATAGATTCTTTATATACTGTGTATTTCAGAACTAATGACTAATTTTTATCGATAGTCTATTTTTTTACCTAAGTCCATAGTCAATGACTGTTATTTTGTAGTTTATTAGCTGTCTGGTGTGCTTAACTTATTTAGTTTTTCACACATTTCTTTTGCACAATTCCTACATCACATAATTTGATTTCACACATTCACACAATCCTATGAATGTTTAAGCATGAGGTTGGCGAATGTTTTTGCACGAAGGTGATGGACTTGAGCGAGATGGATGTGGGCAAGTATTTGATGCACAGCTTCGTTCGTCATTCTTTGTTGGCTTTGCAAGTGTGTGTTGCTGTTGTGGAGGTCCCATAATGGAATGGAGCTGTGAGTGCTGAATCTCGTGATTTACTGGGTTTGTATGCATGAAAGTCATCGTTATGTGTCGCTGAATGCAGTCGTTTTTCGTTGTAATACTTCGCAGACGACTAGTTTACAATAGGATAGGGATTTGGGAAGGTATGTCGTCTATTCTTCACCCATCTTCTTTCTTGGTCTCAATTTGCGAATCTTCAACTTCTGTTCTTCCTGCTTTTTCTCTGCTTCTTACTTGCTTCTTGGTTCTTCTCTGGGCAGGATATGGAAATATTTATTGACAACTAGTCGCTTTGAAGTTCTCCTCCTAGTAACAGTTTGATAAATTGTTTGGGCTCGTCATTTTTACTTTGTGGAAGTTCTTCTTCAGTTTCGTGCATCAGTGTGCTGTTTAATAGCAGTAGTGTGACTTTTACGCATATTTTTTGCCAGTTGTGGCTTGCCCAAGCGGTCTTCTCGTCCGGCCGTTTTTTTGCTCGGTCCGCTGAATGTGGGCGCTCGGGGGTTTACGAGCGGTGAAAATCCGGTGTCTGCACGCCTGTCCGTGCAACCAGCCCCTATCCCCCTATCCCGTCGCATCTCTGCAGGGCTCTGTCACTGTCCATCACAGCAGGGTTCCACCTAGCGGGCAAATTTATTGCTCACTTTCTATACAAGGGCCTTCTGTTGGTTTCACTGTCCTTTCCCATCTCTCGACGCTCCTGCTATGTAGGAATCGTGTCTTGCTAATTACGTCCTTTTTTTTCTTGATACTTCTCACGTTGTAAACTTGTGGGTCGTTGCATCTGGTCTTTGTTGGAGTTTTTACAATGGTTCTTACAAAAAGTTTTACTTATAATCATCTAACATATGTCTAGTATCTACTTGTTTTATGCCTTCTTAAAAAGCTTTACAAATTTCGGCGCCCTTTCCATGGTACAATTCTAAGATATTTGGAGTCTTAACGTCTACTCAAGAATCCTCAAATTCGTTTTTTTTATTTTTGTGTAGTGTCGTGGTGTATAGCATTTTAGTATTTCATGCTGTTAGACTATCTACACTTTATCCCTTCACCTTAATCTATGGTACTAATGGTGTTATTATTGAAACTACTTTCTTTTTCCCACCTTCCTCTCTTCTCATTCTTCTTTCTCCTGACGATCTTATCTGCAACATAATCTTCAAATATTGTGCTGATTATTTACCAGTAATAAAATTAATCTTCAAACTTTTTGATGTGGCTCACATGGTGAAGTCCTAAGGTTTTGCCTGTTTTTGGCTTCATTAGTTCCACAGCAATGTTGTTGTTGTTGTTGTCTTCAGTCCTGAGACTGGTTTGATGCAGCTCTCCATGCTACTCTATCCTGTGCAAGCTGCTTCATCTCCCAGTACCTACTGCAACCTACATCCTTCTGAATCTGCTTAGTGTACTCATCTCTCGGTCTCCCTCTACGATTTTTACCCTCCACGCTGCCCTCCAATGCTAAATTTGTGATCCCTTGATGCCTCAAAACATGTCCTACCAACCGATCCCTTCTTCTAGTCAAGTTGTGCCACAAACTTCTCTTCTCCCCAATCCTATTCAATACCTCCTCATTAGTTACGTGATCTATCCACCTTATCTTCAGTATTCTTCTGTAGCACCACATTTCGAAAGCTTCTATTCTCTTCTTGTCCAAACTAGTTATCGTCCATGTTTCACTTCCATACATGGCTACACTCCAAACAAATACTTTCAGAAACGACTTCCTGATACATAGATCTATATTCGATGTTAACAAATTTCTCTTCTTCAGAAACGCTTTCCTTGCCATTGCCAGTCTACATTTTATATCCTCTCTACTTCGACCATCATCAGTTATTTTACTTCCTAAATAGCAAAACTCCTTTACTACTTTAAGTGTCTCATTTCCTAATCTAATTCCCTCAGCATCACCCACAGCAATATCATGAGCAATTTGGCTAATTATGACAGGTCCTTTGTATGCAGCATAAAACTTATGTATTTTGTGTTTCTGTTTGCTGGAGAGATGGTGTGTCTTTACAAATACTTTCTGGCCTACTGAGAATGTTCTTTTAATTGCTGTTCTATCTCCTCTTTCTTTTCTTTTAATGGCTGCCTTTCTGATGTTGGAGAGTGCTGTTGCTATGATTTGTTTGTGCTGTCTACGTGGTACAATAGGAAATCTAACATTCTCTCTGGTTATGTTTGGCGGTTCAATATTTTTAAGTACAGTAACTGGAGGTAGTAGTATAGTGCTATGTGGCATTTCATTAATTACGTCTTGAAAATCTTTAAGGTATATATCCCAAGTGTTGTGTCTTTTGCCTGGATATAATCGGCATAAAGTGCCTATGTCCTTCATAGATCGTTCTGCTGGATTTACGCTAGGTTTGTACTTAGATATGTAGATGGGTTTTATTTTGTGTTGTTTTAACGTGTTCTACCGTTGCACTGATTTGTATTGTGGGCCATTATCAGAAATTATTCGTTCCACTTGACCTACATGTCTGAGAAAATCTTGTCTAAATGCTTTACTTATAGCAAGTCCTGTTGCTCGTTTTAATGGTGTCAAGGTAACATATTTAGAAGTAAGTTCCAAAATGACAAACATGAAAATTTACCCATTTTTGTGTGTGGGAGGGGCCCCATCAAATCTGTTGCAGCTATTTGTTTTAAATTTTTAGGTATTATTGGAAACATAGGTGGTTTGGTTTGGAAAGTGACGTGTTTAGCCCTCATACATTTTTTGCATTTGACTAATACTGTTCTAATTCGTCTTTCTATATTAGGTAAATGGCTTTTTTGTTTTATTTTTAAAAAGCATTTCTTTGGTCCAAAGTGGCCATTACTTAAATGTGTATACCATATGTACTTATTAATTAGTTCATCTGGGATATAAATCAACCATTCATTCGTTGCAACATTTCGTCTAAAAAATAAAACATTGTTTTTTACGAGATAGTGCTGTCGAATGTCTGGAAAATCCTTACTTCTCCACTTGTGTTTGATTCCTAGTATTTCGGGATTCTTGTCCTGTTCTTTGCCTATGTTTTTCAATGCTGTCGTAATGTAGTTTTCGAAAGGTACTTGTTCATATAGTACATGGTAAACAGGTCTTTCGCTGCTTCCAAACCAATGTTATTGGATGCACCCTGTGGACATCGTGATAAAGCATCTGCTAATACATTCGCTAGTCCTGGTATGTGTGTAATAGTGAAGTCAAATTCTTGTAGTATTAACATCCATCTGGCTAACCTCCTATGAGTTAGTTTGGCGGATAACAGAAATTCTAATGCTTTGTGGTCAGTATATACTTTTGTTTTTCTTCCGAATGGGAAGTATCGAAAACGTTGGAAGCCCCATTCAATGGCCAATGCTTCCAGCTCCGTGACTGAATAATTTTTCTCCCTTTTTGTGAGTACCCGACTGGCAAAGGCAATTGTTCTATATAATCTTAGCCCTGCCTGTTCTTATTCTTGGAATAACACAAGTCCTAAACCTGTTTTCGCGCTGTCAGTGTCCATACAAAAATTTTGTGTTAGATCAGGATGTGCTAAAATCGGTGCTGTTGTTAGTGCGTTTTTCACTTTTAAGAATTCTTCATTAGCTTGTTGATCCCATACCCATGGCGTGTTTTTTCCAGTCAATGCACATAGGCGTGGTGTTGCAAGAGAGTCGATCCAAACAAATTTTTTATAGAATCCGGTGAGATCTAGAAATCCTCTGAGAGTTTTCTTATTATATGGCGTACAGAATTCTTTGATTGCCGTTAGTTTTTCTGGGTCGGGCATTACCCCTTTCTCGGAAATTATGTGTCCTAGAAATCTGACCTCTCGCCTTCCAAATTTGGATTTTGTTATTTTTACTTCAACCCCATGCTCTTTCATGATCTGTAAAAACTGATTTAATGTGTCGTTCTGATGTTCCCAAGAGGGTTCTGCTATAATCACATCATCAACATAAGAAGTAATTTTTTGTAAAATTTCAGGACTGAGTATAGTATTAAATCCCCTAATAAACGCTGCTGATGATATGTTTAAACCAAATGGCAATCTTTTAAACTGGTAACATCTACCAAATACGATAAATGCTGTAAATTTTCTACATTCTGGGGCCAATTCTGTTTGCCAGAAGCTACTCCGTAAATCAATTGATGAAAATATCTTAGCACCGTGGAAGTTTTGTATCAATTCCTCTAATTTTTCTGGGCGATCTGTCTCAGTGATTATGATTGTGTTGATCTGTCTGGAACAAGCACTAACCTGATGCTCCCATCTCGTTTTTGTACAATATGGAGCGGGCTGTTATATGTGGAGGTAGCTGGTTCAATAATATCGTCATCTAACATTTTAGATATCTCCTGGAGTACTTTATTCCTGTAGCTTAATGGGATTGTAGAGGGTGGCACTCTAAATGATTTGTGCTGTTTTACTTCAAACTTGTACTGAAAGTGTTTAATGCTGCCAGTCTTAGGTAAAAATTCTTCTGCTTTATCTCGTAAAATACCCTCTAATTCTCTTTTACTGTGTTCCGAAATACCTTGAACTTCTTGCAATTTTTCGTCGATTTCTTTATGGACTTCTGACATGAGTTGAGGCGGTTCCCTCTTTTGTGCATACCATTCTAATTCTTGATCCTCTTTATCTCGCGTCATTCTTAATTGTTTGTTTATAACTGGTATTTCTTCTAATTTTAGCTTTTGCTCAAAGAGAAGTATGACATTCCCGAATGTTACGCTTCCTGTCCCCATATCTATTATCGCTCGTCTCTCATTTTAAAAAATCTGCACCTATAATCAAATCTACAGTTAGTTTAGGTATAATAACGAAGTTGGCTTCGATCTTTTGACCTTGGCACGAAAGAGTTAACCTTGTTTGTCTCGTAACTTCCGCAGAATTGTTTCTAATAGGACCTCTTACTTTAATCTTACGTGTTTTCAGAACTGGCAATTCCTCATTGGCATTACACTGCATAAAATAAATTTTCTGAGATCGCAGTCAGTTCACTTCCGCTATCAATTACAATTTTGACTGGGATATGGTTTACCATGGCCTTCACAATTGGTTGAATTTGAAAGGGTTGGTTCCATTCTTCTTCTTCTTGCATCAACGAATCCTCCACTGAATTATGCATGAGTCTTTTTAGGAATTTCCCTTGTGAATTCGAACTTTCTGTAGGATAAGCTTCGGCTGCTACTTCTCTCTCTTTTATTTCCTCTTCCCTATTTCTTCCTTCATTTACGCTTCCTTCTACATTCTCTACTTTTTCCTCATCCTCGTCTATCTTCTCCTTCTTCGTCGCTACTTCCACATAATCGCATCTTAATGCTCTAATTATCGCTTCGTAACTTCCTTCATTATATACGTTGGGTTGTGTGCCCACTCGTAACTTATTTTCAACTTCTGTCGACTACCCATTATCCTCACTGAATTCGCTTTCTCTGGTTTCCATCTCAAATAGCTTTACAACACTCATTACTTCGTCCTTTCCTCCTACATTAGTTGTGCATGCCTCTGGTAATTCATCTTCATCGTCAGTATTCTCCCAATTAATTTCGTCCCAACACGATATTGTTATTTTCCTGTCTTCGTTTTCATCTGGTCCCTGCGGATTTGTTTCTTCCTTCTTCTCTTCTCGTGATAAGATTTTTGCTTCTCTGTTCAAGGTGCTGCAATTGTCCTGGGTCGGTGCGTCATTCTCTTTGGCAAGGGCGCTAAGTTGTCAATTCGAACGTTTATCGGGTTTTGGTGGTCTTACCTCAACCTTTTCTATCTGTATTCGCTTTTCTTGTTCAGCTTGTTGATAGTGGTTTCTTTGTTCATTATTTGTCGGTCTATTGGTTCTCCAGTACCCGTTCCGGTTGTCGTTATTCCCTCTGTAATAGTTGTTGCCGTTCCTGCGTGAATTATAGTTATTGCCATATTCTCTTCTAAATCCATAACCGGTTCTTTGTTGAAATCTATTGTCGTTTCTTGCTGCGAAGTTATCACATGGTTCGTAATTATTGTTTCTTTGTACTGTGTCCTATGGATTCCACTGCTTTTTGCTTTTGTTTTCACGTGCGCTTCGTCTTTTTCTTGAGCCATCTTCCGAAAATATGAACTCTAGTTCCCTTAGAATACCTTTAAGTGCTTCAACGTCATTGCCTCCGCGACCTAGTAATGATTGCTGGTATTTCAATGGTAGCTTCATCGCCCATAATTTAATCAACTCTCCGTCACTGTATGGTACATCTAAGCATTGATTTTTGTTTGCCATTACTTCGAAAAATTTCACGGGACTCTTCTCTCCTGAATTTTGAAAATATGGGTTCTGTAATAATTCGTACTTCACTCTATTCTGTGCTTCGCTGGACCAATATCGTGAGAGAAACTTCTCTCTGAAATCTTCGTACGATCGGAATGTCGCTGCAACATTCTGCATGGTTTCTGCGACTGTTCCTGACATGTATGCACATATAACATCTAATTTGTGTGCTAGCGTCCAGTGTTCTGGTAATCCTACTCGGAATTGATCAATAAAAGTTCGTGGATGTAGTGAGTTTTCTTCTCGAAAGTGTTGAAATTTTCTGACTGTGAGGAAATGATCGTTGTCGTACTTCGTCATAGTTCCATATGAATTTCGCGATTCTTCGCCACTTTTGTTTCTGATCATTTCTCCCGTCGTTCTTTCCGGTTGTGGTAGATCCATTGGATATTGTCCACTGCAACTTTCGCGTACCCGCGGTGCAGGCTGTCTGATTTCACATATGCTATTTTCCGCCTGTGATTGGAATCGCAAATGCGTAATATCTTCGTTAATTGCTTGTTTTTCCGGTGCTGTTACAGATACGGATGTGGTTGCAGACTCTGTGCTTGTTCGATCCTGTTCACTACGCTCTTCAATGGTTTGCAACAGCTCTGTTCGCAATTTCTGAAATTGTCACTTCGTTTGCGCTTCTATTTTGACTATGCGGTTATCATATCTTTTCAGTGCTGCTTTTGTGATACGTTTGTGTAACACACTGTTTTCAACAATTTCACGCGCTGTTCCTGCTGCTTGTCTAGTAATTTCGTTTATCTGTTTCTTTAGTTTCTTGACTTCTCCCTGGGTGTTGTTACGTAATGTTTTGATCTCGTCCTGAGTGTCATTACGCAATGTTTGTACGTCCGCTTGTACCTTGTCAATGTCTGTTCTCAATTGATTGTGACCTGTTATTAAGTGTCCTATCACTTTTCGAGATTCTTTTGCCTCGTCTTCAATACGACTTAGGTGTAACTGATTTTTTTTGTTTTTTTCTTTAATCTCATGCCTTTGTCTCGTAGTTTGTGCATTGTGAATTTGAATTTGATCCGCTATGTCATTATTTTGCCTTGTCATGGTTTCCCTAATTTGTTGTAATAATTCTGACAGATTGGTGGGTTCTATTGCGTTTTCTTCCGACGTCCTACGCTCTGTGTTTTCGGCCAAGTGTTGGTTCGCAACCGATTGCATTGACCTCTGCTGTGACACGTTTCTGCTCGCATTCCTTGTACTCTGTGGTGAGGGAGCTCTGATTACTTGTACTATGGGTTCTACGTATTCAAGACGCAAGTTAGAGTCCTCATCGCCTGTCTCTCTACTTTCCTGCTCCTCTGTCGTACGCTGACTTTGGTTTTCTGTGCCTTCGCGTACATTATCCTCGTTATGGTGCGTTATCTGTCCTATTTCTCGCGATACTGCATCGTCTGTTGTACTGACCTGTATTCTCTGTCCATTTTCATACTGGGTCTCTACCTCAATTCGGTCAAGGTCTCGATCTGCCATTGGTAATCTTTCCAGATCCCTTATTTTCTGTTTTTAAAAGTAATTCACGCGCCCTACTTCGCGTCAACATGCGCTCATACGATCTCACGCGTTTCATAAACTTTTTGTTCACACGACTTGACACTATCAAGACTGACAATCCATTCCCTTACTTGCTGGGTCAGAACCAACTTGTCAACGATGTATCCACCACCTGCGCGCTTGCATTGGAGGGAAAACTTAATTCTAACAATATTAAAATTCATAACTTAATTATGATATTGCCTCTGTTACACTGTCTCACTATTTGTTGAATACTTTTACTATCTATCGCCACACCTACTGTTTACGACTATGTATAACTTCAAGAAATAAATTTTTACTACGAAAATTTTTCTGCAGGTATTTTTCTGACCTAGTTAGGCATGTGGTCGACCTTCAATCATGGTATTTTACTATCCTGGCAGGGTCGCCATTTTCTAAACATTCATGGTGGTGTCTATTGTTCTACATCATGTCTCCCTACCACTATCGCGCAACGACGCTCTGAGTGTGTTTTTTACGGAATTGACTAGTTTGAACTTGGGACCTGTTGCTGGTAAGGAGACGCCAGACCACACATGACATATAGAATTCACAAGAGTTCAGTGAGACTAGCGATGATATAACCAAATACTAAATGATCTCAGCGTTAGCTCCACTGCACTCCCTTAAAAGAATCTTAATTCTAACTAAATATAGTGGAAAGGGTTCAAGGCTTTCCTATTTTTAGTTAGCTGGTAAAATAATGTCTAAAAAGCAGTTAAGTTTACCATTGGAAATTTTATTCTACTCACAAAACATCGTTTATAAATTGCACTATTGATAAAAGGAAATGTTTTAATACAGGATGGTAAAAACCAACTGCGTTCAAAAAAATGTGAACGAATATTCCCTGAATGGGTTTCCAAGTTCTACAATCGATCGAAGGATGACCTATGCTATATCACATCTATAATCTAGGTTTAATTTAAGTTTCACAAAAGAGGAAACTATCAAAATGGTCTACAGTGACCCTCAATTATCTTTAATTACTTATCTAACTTGTCGTAAATTACAGTGGCTGGTGTGGCTTCTCAATAACTATATAAAAGAAAAATCATCGCGTTTCAGATCTGTTCTTCAAGTGGCAAATGTGAACACTATGAGTTTTAATTAATGATCGACACTAGTATTACGCAAAAAGGGGGTGTAACAGATGACATTTCTGCAGTTCTGAGTGAAGCCTTATGCGCTCAAAGATGCGGCATCGCGTGTGTTCATTACCTTGTCGGTGTTTAGGCAGCGTCAGGGCAGCGGCGGGCAGCACAGCTCCGCTCACCTCACCATCTCGGCAGCAACTCTCTCCTTACTACAATTTACCGAAGTTGGTTTTAAAAAACCTATCTGTCTGTGTCTTCATCTGACCAATCAGGGTCTCAGTGTTAACCTTAAGCTCGGCCTACAAACATTCTGTCTATCCAATGAGAAACGTTATACTTTTCGTGGGGGGGCAATGTTTTTAAAGTTTTGCAACGTAACAGAGACGCGAAAAACTCTCACGCTAAAATCTGCAGCTGATGTGGTCCTTTTAGCGTTATCGTAAGATCTATACTGTTCTTCTGCAGGGCTCTATCTTTTAACATGGGCTGGGGAGTGGTCCTAATGTAACAGACACGCGAAAAGGCTCACGCTAAAATTTGCGGGTGGTAGTGGCCCTTTTTGTGTTATCGTAAGATCTATACTGTTTTTCTGAAGGGCTCTAGCTTTTAACATGGGGTGGGGGGTGGTTCTTGACGTAACAGAGACGCGAAAAAGTCTCACGCTAAAACGTGCGGTTGGTAGTCTTAGCGGTAGGCTGCCGACGTGGGTGTCCAGTCCGTCCCTTATCATAGGGCCTTCTAGCTTAACACGGTTCTGCTCTCGGCTTCAGTTCTCGTTTCTCCCCTCTGAACTGCGTCGGTCTCACGGTGGTAAGGTACGACATGCATTTAGTCATTCTTGTGTTAGTCTGTGGTATTCCATTTGCTCACTCGTTACTCGAATTACTTTGGTTAATTTAATGTCACGATTTATTCGGAGCTATGTGACATACTACTGGATTTGCTTATCATGTCAGGGTTTTCATGGAAGGTGTTGGATTTGCCTGACACCTGACAAACTTCTAGAACATAGTAGAAGCTCATGTTTTAATAACACAGTAGATGGCAGTCAGTATGTCCATTACTGTTTGTTTATCGCGGCTCGTACACGTCTTTTGTCGCATAAAGGTGGGAGTAAAAAGCTCTGTTTAATCCTAAAAAAGCTGAATGGCGTATTTTTACTGCTGTGACAAATTAAATTCGGAAGTAAAACATGTGCTGTGATATCGTGAAAATGTCTCTTAACTTCGTCAGCAAAAACCGGAAGCATGAATTCATCTCCTAACAAAACGAGGAGCACTGTTTGAAGGACGAAGAGGAACATCAATACATCTTTCTCTACAGTATTATTCATCGAACTTTTTAGTAAATGATTTCTCCTTTCTTGAACTTTAAAAGTGTGCTGCACTGACAGTTCGTGATGTTTAAAGAGCATATAATCTCGATGCAAAAACAGCAAAAGCTGTTTTTCACGCAATTTTGGAAAGAGGGTCATTTTAGAATGTATCTTCATCCCCTTTCGAATATTACAGTTCCATCTATATACGATTGTGGTTATTCTTACAATAATGTCAGCAATACTTGATCAATAGTTGTAATATATATATATATATATATATATATATATATATATATATATATATATATATATGTGTGTGTGTGTGTGTGTGTGTGTGTGTGTGTGTGTGTGTGTGCATTCCTAAGGGACCGAACTGCTAAGGTCATCGGTTCCTAGACTTGCACACTACTTAAACTAATTTATGCTAAGAACAACACACACACCCATACCCGAGGGAAAACGCGTACCTCCGGCGGGAGAGGCCGCGCAGTCTATTGTGCTTCTCATCGTAAATACAGAAAAGCTTTGGCGACAATGAGCTGCCTTCTCTAATACCTTATTCACTACTCGTCTCATCTGTGTCCCTCTCGCGAATCCTTATTGCTATCTTTGGTGTTTGTAAAGTTTCTTTGTGAGATTTCTGTTCTTGCAGACTTCAGCAATGTCCTTCAAATAGATTCAAGAGAATACATCAGACAACTTTGTAATATGATTTTTCCTAAATTAACAAAACAGATGTAAGATTAACGTTGTATGTTACATCGAATGGCATCTCATGCTCTTCCTACATCCTTAAACATCCTGTGAGTGCACACTGATGTATACAGCAGATTTGGAACTGCCAATAAACTCAGGTCTGGAACAGAACAGCCCTCACGTGCTCTTCTGGTATCTTAACAAATTGGACGTGGTGTCCAGTGGCACATCCGAGATAAGCAACCATTTACTACAGAGGGGAACAGTACAGAGAGCATCGCACTAACAAAATGGTCTGCCGGCATGAATCACGAGGATGATTGTGAACTGCCCTGCCCAGGTTCCTAACTGTGCTCGTAGAGCTACCTCATCCCGTGGCATCGTAAGTAACTTACTGGAAAGAATGCGGAGCGCTGGCAAGTGCCAGGAGCCGCCAGAAGAAGGGTAAGGACACTGAAAGGAGTCTACTGGGGCACATCGGAAGTTCACTGAGGCTTTTTGCAGATGATGCTGTGGTGTATCGAGAGGTTGCAACAATGGAAAATTGTACTGAAATGCAGGAGGATCTGCAGCGAATTGACGCATGGTGCACGGAATGGCAATTGAATCTCAATGTAGACAAGTGTAATGTGATGCGAATACATAGAAAGATAGGTCCCTTATCATTTAGCTACAAAATAGCAGGTCAGCAACTGGAAGCAGTTAATTCCATAAATTATCTGGGAGTACTCATTAGGAGTGATTTAAAATGGAATGATCATATAAAGTTGATCGTCGGTAAAGCAGATGCCAGACTGAGATTCATTGGAAGAATCCTAAGGAAATGCCATCCGACAACAAAGGAAGTAGGTTACAGTACGCTTGTTCGTCCAATGCTTGAATACTGCTCAGCAGTGTGGGATCCGCACCAGGTAGGGTTGATAGAAGAGATAGAGAAGATCCAACGGAGAGCAGCGCGCTTCGTTACAGGATCATTTAGTAATTGCGAAAGCGTTACGGAGATGATAGATAAACTCAAGTGGAAGACTCTGCAGGAGAGACGCTCAGTAGCTCGGTACGGGCTTTTGTTAAAGTTTCGAGAACATACCTTCACCGAAGAGTCAAGCAGTATATTGCTCCCTCCTACGTATATCTCGCGAAGAGACCATGAGGATAAAATCAGAGAGATTAGAGCCCACACAGAAGCATACCGACAATCCTTCTTTCCACGTACAATACGAGACTGGAATAGAAGGGAGAACCGATAGAGGTACTCATGGTACCCTCCGCCACACACCGTCAGGTGGCTTGCGGAGTATGGATGTAGATGTAGATGTAAGTGCCTTGCAGAGGGTTCAATGAACCACCTTACAATTCTCTGTTATTCCAATTTCGTAACGCGCACGGGAAGAATGAACACCTATATCTTTCCGTACGAGCTCTGATTTCCCTTATTTTATCGTGGTGATGGTTTCTCCCTATGTAGGTCGGTGTCTACAAAATATTTTTCGCATTCGGAGGAGAAAGTTGGTGATTGGAATTTCGTGACAAGATTCCGTCGCAATGAAAAACGCCTTTCATTTAATGATTTCCAGCCCAAATCCTGTATCATTTCTGTGACAGTCTCTACCATATTTCGCGATAATACAAAACGTGCTGCATTTCTCTGAACTTTTTCGATGAACTCCGTCAGTGCTATCTGGTGAGGATCCCACATCGCGCAGCAGTATTCTAGAAGAGGACGGACAAGCGTAGTGTGGGCAGTCTCTTTAGTAGGTCTGTTACATTTTCTATGTGTCCTGCCAATAAAACGCAGTCTTTGATTGGCGTCCCTCACAACATTTTATATGTTTTCTTTCCAATTTAAGTTGTTCGTAATTGTACTACCTAGGTATTTAGTTGAATTTACGGCTTTAGATTACACTGATTTATCGTGTAACCGAAGTTAAACGACTTCCTTTTAGCACTCATGTGGATGACCTCACACTTTTCGTTATTTAGGGTCAACTGCCACTTTTTTCACGATTCAGATATTTCTTATAAATCGTTTTGCAATTTGTTTTGATCTTGTGATGACTTTATTAGTCGATAAACGACAGCGTCATATGCAAACAACCGAAGACGGAAGCTCAGATTGTCTCCCAAATCGTTTATACAGATAAGGATCAGCAAAGAGCCTGTAACACTACCATGGGGGACGCCAGAAATCACTTCTGTTTTACTCGATGACTCTCCGTCAATTACTAAGAACTGTGACATCTCTGACATGAAATCGCAAATCCAGTCACATAACTGAGACGATATTCCATAAGCACGCAATTTCACTACGAGCTGCTTGTGTGGTACAGTGTCAAAAGCCTTCCGAAAATCCAGGAATATGGAATCGATGTGAAATCCCTTGTCAATAGCACTTAGCACTTCATGTGAATAAAGACTAGTTGTGTTTCACAGGGACGATGTTTATAATCCAATGTTGACTGTGTGTCAATAAACCGTTTCCTTCACGGTAATGCATAATGTTCGAACACAATATACTCGTATGTTCCAAAATGCTGCTGCATATCGACGTTAACGATATGGGCAAGTAATTTAGTGGATCACTCCTACTACCTTTCTTGAATATTGGTGTGACCTGTGCAACTTTCCAATCTTTGGTTACGGAGCTTTCGTCGAGCGAACGGTTGTATATGATTGTCAAGTATTTAGCTAATGCATCGGCATACTCCGAAAGCAACCTAATTGGTGCCGGCCGAGCTGGCCGAGCGGCTCTAGGCTCTTCAGTCCGGAACAGCGCGACTGCTATGGCGCAGGTTCAAATCCTGCCTCGGGCATGGATGTATGTGATGTCCTTAGGTTAGTTAGGTTTAAGTAGTTCTAAGTTCTAGAAGACTGATGACCTGAGATGTTAAGTCCCATAGTGCTCAGAGCCATTTGAACCACTTGAACCTAATTGGTATACAGTCTGGGCCAGAAGACTTGCTTTTATTAAGTGATTTGAGGTGCTGTGTTTAGTAGCTCTGCTTTGGTAGCACTGTCTTCGATGGTATCTCCATTGTTATCGCGCAGAGAAGGCATTGATTGTTTCTTGCCGCTAACATACTTCCCATACGAAAAGAATCAATTTGGATTTTCTACCAGGTTTCAAGACAAAGTTTCGTTGTGGAAACTGTTATAGGCGTCTCGCACTGAACTCCGTGCTAAGTTTCGAGCTTCTGTAAAGGATCGCCATTCTTGGGGTTTCGCGTCTAAAATTTGGCATGTTTGTTTCGTTGTTTCTGCAACAGTGTGCTAACCCGTTTTGTGTACCAAGGAGGATCAGCTCCGTCATTTGTGAGTTTATTTGGTATAAATCTCTCAATTGCTGCCGATACTACACAGAGTACGTGAAAGAACTGGCCCCCCTTCTAACAGCCGTGTACCGCAAGTATCTAGAGGAACGGAAGGTTCCAAATGATTGGAAAAGAGCACAGGTAGTCCCAGTCTTCAAGAAGGGTCGTCGAGCAGATGCGCAAAACTATAGACCCATATCTCTGACGTCGATCTGTTGTAGAATTTTAGAACATGTTTTTTGCTCGAGTATCATGTCGTTTTTGGAAACCCAGAATCTACTCTGTAGGAATCAACATGAATTCCGGAAACAGTGAGCGTGTGAGACCCAACTCGCTTTATTTGTGCATGAGACCCAGAAAATATTAGATACAGGCTCCCAGGTAGATGCTATTTTGCTTGACTTCCGGAAGGCGTTCGATACAGTTCCGCACTGTCGCGTGATAAACAAAGTAAGAGCCTACGGAATATCAGACCAAATGTGTGGCTGGATTGAAGAGTTTGTAGCAAACAGAACACATTATGTTGTTATCAATGGAGTGACGTCTACAGACGTTAAAGTAACCTGTGGTGTGCCACAGGGGAGTGTTATGGGACCATTTCTTTTCACAATATATATAAATGACCTAGTAGATAGTGTCGGAAGTTCCATGCGGCTTTTCGCGGATGATGCTGTAGTATACAGAGAAGTTGCAGCATTAGAAAATTGTAGCGAAATGCAGGAAGATCTGCAGCGGATAGGCACTTGGTGCAGGGAGTGGCAACTGACCCTTAACATAGACAAATGTAATGTATTGCGAATACATAGAAAGAAGGATCCTTTATTGTATGATAATATGATAGCGGAACAAACACTGGTAGCAGTTACTTCTGTAAAATATCTGGGAGTATGCGTACGGAACGATTTGAAGTTGAATGATCAAATAAAATTAATTGTTGGTAGGGCAGGTACCAGGTTGAGATTCATTGGGAGAGTCCTTAGAAAATGTAGTCCATCAACAAAGGAGGTGGCTTACAAAACACTCGTTCGACCTATACTTGAGTATCGCTCATCAGTGTGGGATCCGTACCAGATCGGGTTGACGGAGGAGATAGAGAAGATCCAAAGAAGAGCGGCGCGTTTTGTCACAGGGTTATTTGGTATCCTTGATAGCGTTACGGAGATGTTTAACAAACTCAAGTGGCAAACTCTGCAAGAGAGGCACTCTGCATCGCGGTGTAGCTTGCTCGCCAGGTTTCGAGAGGGTGCGTTTCTGGATGAGATATCGAATATATTGCTTCCCCCTACTTATACCTCCCGAGGAGATCACGAATGTAAAATTAGAGAGATTCGAGTGCACACGGAGGCTCTCAGACATTCGTTCTACCCGCGAACCATACGAGACTGGAACAGGAAAGAGAGGTAATGACAGTGTCATGTAAAGTGCCCTCCGCCACACACCGTTGGGTGGCTTGCGGAGTATAAATGTAGATGTAGATGTTCTATTTCTTTGAATTTAAGCCACATCTGGTATACACTTATATCATTCATTTGGAGTGAGTGGAGATTGTCTCTCAGGAAGGCGTCAAGTGAATTTTTATCTGCTTTTTTGAATAGGTATATTTTTCGCTTATTTTTCGAGGATTTGGGGATTACAGTACTCAATCTCGCTACTACAACCCTGTGTTCACTAATCACTGAATCGGTTTTGATGCTCGTTATTTACTCAGGATTATTTCTTGGTATGAAGTCAAGTGTGCTTTCACAACTGTTTACTATACGCGTGGGCTCGTGAAGTAACTACTAGAAATAATTTTCAGAGAATGAGTTTAGCACAATTTCGGATGATATTTTATGCGTACCTCCGGAATTAAACATGTACTATCGCCAACATATCGAGGGTAAATTAAAGTCACCACCAACTATTATCGTATGAGTCGGATACTTGTTTGAAATCAAATTCAAGTTTTCTTTGAACCTTTCAGCAATTGTATCATCTGAACTGGGAGGTCGGTAAAAGGATCCAATTATTATGTTATTCTGGTTGCCAACAATAACCTCTGCCCATCCTAACTCACAAAAAGTATCTACTTCAATTTCGCGACAAGTTATGCTACTTCTAACAGCAACAAACACGCCACCGCCAACAGTGTTTAGCGTACCTTAGCTCGAACTGTTGGATTAAGAGAGTGATTGGCGCACAACATTGAGTATGTATCTGCCTGTGAGCGAAAGAAGGTGCAGTAGGCAGTTTTTGTGGTTTGCTCCTAAAGCCAGCAAGTATTAGATTATAGTGTAGAAATTTTCTCATACCAATATTGTTTGTTATGCCGCACGTAAAATAGGTAATTAAAAATGATGAGTGATTTTATAATGGAATGTAAAGTGAAATGATGAAATGTAAATACAGTTGTGACCTAAAAGGATACTGGAATGAGATTACAAAGAAGCTTTACGAGTACATGTATTACTGGAAACATAGATGTGGAAGCAGAAGTGTTCTCGCAGGTAAGGTGAAGAAGTTAATTTTTTATTACTTTCCTTTTCCCAGGGTGTTAGTGTAAATGAGTTGGCTGGTAACTGCCAATAGTGAGCTCTATGTTGAGTAACCCCTTATTCTATGTATAGGCTAGTTAGATATTTCTCTTTCGTAATGTTTCTAAGATTTGTTAACACAGGTATGCGTAAGTTTAATATTTGTCTTTATGATTTTTAGTCATGTTAGATAATACCTTCTGTGAAATTCTCACTGTTTGTGACTACGTCAGCAAAGAAAGATTTTCCTGGCGGCCTAAGTGGCCGAGCGGTTCTAGGCGCTACAGCCTGGAACCGCGCGACCGCTACGGTCGCAGGTTCGAATCCTGCCTCGGGCATGGATGTGTGTGATGTCCTTAGGTTAGTTAGGTTCACGTAATTCCAAGTTCTAGGGGACTGATGACCTCAGTAGTTAAGTCCCATAGTGCTCAGAGCAATTTGAACCAAAGATTTTCCTTTAGTATAAAGGAAGTGATTTTCTTAGTAATGTAATTTTGATTTTTAGATGTTTTGAAAAGACAAAGTTAACTTCGAATGCAACTTCACTACTAAAAAAGTCAGTGTCAGTAATTCACCCAAATCACAACAGTGACTGTATTTCTTTATTGGTATTGTGAGTTGCATTGGCCAGTCAGTTCGCATGGAGTTTTGCTAACAGTAACACAGAGTAAGCACACCACTTGCAATTACAACACGCTACACGATAACTCCAGTTTTGTATGCATTCCCAGTTCAGACATTCATTTAACTATTTCAATAAATTATAAAGAACGTTACAACACTACGTAATGCAGGCAACGTCTACCTGTTTTGCCGTTCATCTCGTCTCCATAGCCGAGGTCGCAGTCGCCTTTCGGCACACTAGCGGCGCTGACGTCTTCTTTGAGTCCTCGCCGCCGAGCTCGCTCGCGGGTTTGTTTACGTGATTCTGCCGTCTTACTGCGGTATCTATCCCTTGGAAGAGAATGGTTTATGCCCACAGAAAATCGACACTAAAGATTAGCTCTGCACCTGAATATGCCCGACCAAAAGCACTTGATATCGAACAGTTTATCAGAGATGAAGTCAAGACTGATTGCAACGTTCTTGTTGGCATCCACCTGTCTATAGTGAGTAGACTGGTATACGTAAAATTGGTTAACGAAGGAATATTTAACAATATTCTAAGTGCAACTCGAATTAGTCATAAGTTCCGTCACTGTGACGAACACATCGGTGACCTAACTGAGGAAAATGCGGGACTGCGGACGATACGTGTATTTGAACTCCCTTTCGAGGTGCCTTCGGAGTTAGTGGTATCTGCATTCCGCCCATATGGAAAGGTGATTAGTCATACAACTGAAAAGTGAGTTCAGTTCACTACATACCCGGTTCTCAATGAGGTACGACAGATCCGCACAAAGCTAACCAAACATATGCCGTCCTACTTATATATTGATGGCTGTCGTGCAATTATAATTTATGACACCCAGCCGAAGACATGCTCGGGATGTAGCAAAGAAGGACACCTTCGTTCCAGCTGTCTGCAACTCAGAATCACACAGTTACTGCCTGGGGAGCTGCCGGCCACGACCGCTCCGACGACGCTAGCGCTGACGTTTAACGAAGTTCTCCATTAACGAACCCCGACTGCGATCGCCACTGGCTCCTACTACTGCCTCATCTTCGTTTCTGGTAATGCCTCAGGCTGTTGTGGACGGACCAACGCCCTCGTCCCCTCCTACCGACATGTGGAGTGGTGAGCAATTTTCAGGGCAGGGAATGGCCCTTGACTCCATGGTTGTGCCTACCGATGCTTTTGTGCCCGAACATCCGGATCCCCAGGCGTCTTAGGACACCGAAGATCAATTGCGCAAGCAACGGTGGCCGAAGAGACGTCGGAAACGGCGGATCGCCCCGTCTGACACCTGCAGGACGCACTCTCAAGACGATGAGGATCAGACCTATCAAGATGTTGCCCCGATGGACGATTCCGTGATGGAAGCACCGGTCAGCACCCCATCGGAGGTACAACCGACTTTGCATGCACCAGACGCTGTACCTATGGACGTTGAACAGCAGCTGAGCCAGCACCACTCTACCGCAATGGACGTGACGCCGCCTTCAGACTCCACAGGCACTCCATCGGACGCACACCGTCCACGCACCTTTGCGTTGTCTGACGATGTAGACGACGAAACACCCACCGTTGAGACAGCAACCAATGCTGCTGCTCCAACTAACTACTGCTAATCGACAGGGTTACTGGATGGTGATGTGGAGCCTGCTGGGACAACGTTCCTGTTCGCTGCTGCTCTTCCTGCCTCCATGAGCGTCCCAGTAGTCCCAATTCCACGACAAGTTTACCGGATTGGCTCCATCAATGTCAACACCATTGCCACCCCTGTCAAACTTCAATTGCTCCGTGAAATGCTGAGGGCGTCGGACCTCGATGTTGCCCTTCTGCTGGAAGTTCACCTGGCGACGTTTCCTAATGTCTATGGCTATGTGTCCTACGTCTCGCCGTGTGCTGACGGAGGCAGTCGGACAGCCATTCTTTTAAAGGAAGGCATTGACGTAGACGACGTGATATACCTACCATCAGTCTTGCTGTGACTTTTCACGGTGTCCAATTCATCAATGTTTATGATCTCTTAGGCACGGCCAAGCGGCGGCAACGGTTGCGATTCTATTCAGAACAGGTCACCCCCTTGTTTGTAGGCCGCTACGACCATATTATTCTTGGCGGCGACTTCAATTGTTTGTTATCCCAGACGGACCAACATCTAGATTTCACCTCAAGGTGCTCATGCATGAACTGAATCTCACCGATACTTGGGCCCACATGCGTGGTGACCGACCTGGATCCACCATTCCGCAAGCCAACCATTCAGCAAATCGTCTTGACCGTGTCTACGTTCCCCAAGGAATCGTAACTGCCACGCTTGAGGCTGAGTTATGGTCTACCGCCATCTCCGACCATATCGCCTACATTTGCACTGTTTCGCTCCAGAGGCACAAGGTGTGGCACGGCTGAGGCCTGCGGAAGCTGAATGTCACCCATCTCAAGGATGCAGAGTGCAGGCAGATCGTAGAAACGACGTGGAACAACTGTGTGAGACGCCGTCCAGCGTATCCTTCAACACTCCGGTGGTGGATCGACTGCACCAATCCTGCTTTACGTCTTCGATGATGAATTACGGTCGAGACAAAATGCCGTGGCAGCGACATACCATTGAATACTGCTTCACAGCAGGCCGGAGTGGCCGAGCGGTTCTAGGCGCTACAGTCTGGAACCGCGCGACCGCTAGGTCGCACGTCTGAATCCTGCCTCGGGCATGGATGTGTGTGATGTCCTTAGGTTAGTTAGGTTCAAGTAGTTCTAAGTTCTAAGGGACTGATGACCTCAGATGTTAAGTCCCATAGTGCTCAGAGCCAATACTACTTCACAATTCTCCGGGAACTCCCAAACCATGCCCCCTCTGTTGAACGACAGGTTGAAAATCAACGGATTAAGGCGAAGATAATTTCTCTTGTGCGTCACGTCCTTGAAGGCACAATAGTACGTGCAAGATGCCACGATTGTGTACTAGGAGAGCCACAGTCCATGTATCATATTATCCGAGAGAAGCCGCGGTGTCGAAGAAAGCTGGTCAACGCCCTCGACATGCCAGATGGTCGTCGATTGCCGTCCCAGAATGACATCGTAAAAGCGTTTGTGGACACTATAACTAGTTCTATGCAGCGGAAGACCAGAACACGGCGGTAACGACTCAAGTCCGTTCCCTGTCAGGTACCCCCTACGGGACTGCTGCACGGAAGCTCTCAGCTTCAATTACGGCTGATGACGTCACTCATGCTCTTCATAAGGGTGCGGCGAACAAAGCCACAGGGCCTGACGGGTTTCCGCTGGAGTTTTACCGCACATTCCACGACATCGCGGGCTCACTCTGGACTGCGATTTACAAAGAACTGATGAACCCTGAACCCTGACCTTCCCCTCCCACCTGGATTCGTAGAAGGCCTGCTTATCCCGGAACGCTTATGAGTACTGTTCCAGCCAATAAAAAAAGACATGCATTGCAGCCTGCATACTGGGCCGACGCGACAGTTAGCTGGCTCTACACTGTCAATTGTGAGCAGCCTGTCTCTTGGAGAACATACAGTGACTCCACAAAGTATTCGTCCGAATGTAGCTGTGAAAGGTATTATAACTATTTCAGTGCCGCGCTGGATCCCAACGGCCTCGTATCACTAGCAGTCGAGATGACAGGCATCTTATCCGCATGGCTGTAACGGATCATGTAGCCACGTCTCGATCCCTCCGTCAACAGATGGGGATGTTTGCAAGACAACATCATCTGCACGAACAGCTCGATGGCATTTGAAGCAGCATGGACTATCAGCTCGGATACCATGACTGCGGTTACCCTTGACGCTGCATCACAGACAAGAGCGCCTGCGATGGTGTACTCACCGACGAACCTGGGTGCACGAATGGCAAAACGTCATATTTTCGGATGAATCCAGGTTCTGTTTACAGCATCATGATGGTCGTATCCGTGTTTGGCGACATTGCGGTGAACGCACATTGGAAGCGTGTATTCGTCATCGCCATACTGGCGTATCCCCTGGCGTGATGGTATGGGGTGCCATGGGTTACACGTCTCAGTCACCTCTTGTTGGCATTGACGGCATTTTGAACAGTGGACGTTATATTTCAGATGTGTTACGACCCGTGGCTCTAGCCTTCATTCGATCCCAGCGAATCCCTACATTTCAGCAGGATAATGCACGACCGCATGTTGCAGTTCCTGTACGGGCCTTTATGGATACAGAAAATGTTCGACTGCTGCCCTGGCCAGCACATTCTCCAGATCTCTCACCAACTGAAAACGTCTGGTCAAGCAACTGGCTCGTCACAATACGGCAGTCACTACTCTTGATGAACTGTGGTATCGTGTTGAAGCTGCATGGGTAGCTGTACCTGTACACGCCATCCAAGCTCTGTTTGACTCAATGGCCAGGCGTATCAAGGCCGTTATTACGGCCAGAGGTGGTTGTTCTGGTTACTGATTTCTCAGAATCTATGCACCCAAATTGCGTGAAAATGTAATCACATGTCAGTTCTACTATAATATATTCGTCCAATGGATACCTGTTTATCATCTGCATTTCTTTTTGGTGTAGCAATTTTAATGGCCAGTAGTGTATGTAGATGTAAATGTAGATATATTAGCCAGAGTACCAAAAGCGCTTTCTAGAAACTACCTAGTCCGAGGCAGTCAGAATTTAAATCTTCTTTTATTGTTTGTGAAACTCCTTCCTCCCTAATTTACACTATAATTTACAAATATACCAACTGTCTCGTCTCCAACATTGAAGCATGGTATCAGAACTCCTTTGTTTGATATGTTTTTTTAATCATACAATCCTACAGTGTAGCTGGATTGGATTTTTGTTGTTGTTAATAATGAAGAAAATTTTTCAGTTATCGTGTGTTGTCTTATTCCTCAACGTGAATCCTTTTAATTTGTTCTCTTCAAAATAGGTCTAAATGTTAGTGTGACTTTAGCAGGTGACTGAAAGCGAGTGTTAGTCCGTTAGCTATTACGAGGGTGAGTCAAATGAAAACCTTAAATATTTTTAAAAATATTATTAATTGTGCAGAAGTGGTACAAAGCTGTATCACTTTTCAACACAATTCCCCCATGCTCAATGCAAGTCCTCCAGCTCTTGCGAAGTGCATAAATTCCTTTAGAGAGAAATTCTTTTGGTAGTCCGCGCAACCACTCATGCACCACATGGTGTACCTCTTCATCAGAACGGAATTTCTTTCCTCCCATTGCGTCTTTGAGTGGTCCCAACATCTGGAAATCACTTGGGCCAAGGTCTGGTGAGCATGGTGGATGAGAAAGACACTAAAAATGCAGGTCTGTGATTATTGCAACTGTTGTACGGGCAGTGTGGGGCCTTGAATTGCCATGTTGCAAAAGGACACTTGCTGACAGCAATCCACGTCGCTTTGATTTGATTGCAGGCCGCAGATGCTTTTTTTAAGAGATCTGTGTATGATGCACTGCTGATAGTGGTCCATCTAGGCATGTAATGCTCCAAAATTACTCCTATTTCGTCCGGAATGACAGTCATCATAACCTTCCCTGCTGATGGTTCTGTTAGAAACTTCTTTGGTTTTGGTGATGATGAATGGCGCCATTCCTTGCTCACTCTCTTCGTTTCCGATTGGCGGAAGTGAACCCGAGTTTCGTCCCCAGTAACGATTCTTGCACGGAAGCCATCACCTTCTCGTTCAAAGCCCCGAAGAAGTCCTTCACAAGCCTCAACACGTCGTTCTCTCATTTCAGGAGTTAGCTGCCGTGGCACCCATCTTACAGACACTTTGTGAAACTGGAGCACATCATGTACAATGTGGTGTCCTGACCCATGACTATTCTGTAAACATGCTGCCATGTCATTCAGTATCACTTGGTGGTTTTACTTCACTATGGCTTCAACTGCTGCTATGTTCTGTGGAGTCACAACTCGTTGTGCCTGACCTGGACGAGGAAGCATCTTCCGCTGAAGTGATACCATTTGCGAACGTCGTACTCCATTCGTAGATTAACTGCTGTGACAAACATGCATCACCGCACTGAACCTTCATTCGTCGATGAATTTCAATAGGCTTTACACCTTCACTACTAAAAAACCAAATAACAGAACGCTATTCTTCCCTGGGGCAAGTCGCAAGTGGGGCGGCCATCTTTATACTGATACACCCACGGTATGGGCGCATCTGCACTATGCTGCCACCTACAGGCCATTCTGCACGCTGTTTGCAGCACGCTTACCAACTTACAGGATAACGGATCGAAATTTCGATTTGTCATTACAAATTTAAGGTCTTCATTTGACTCGCCCTCGTATGTAGCGTAAATATACCGTTCCACATCTGAAACAATTACCTTCAGTAACAATCAATCATCGGTTATCACTTTAATTTTCTTTATTCTGTGGTAACAATTGGTGAAGTTTAGGTATACAACACACACCTTCTGAATAGGAAACATATGGGAAATCGACAGTTTAAAATATTTTCTAATTCTAAATGCAATCGAACGCATGCTGATTCCATTAGTGACGCTACGTTGTGTCCTTGCTGGCAGAGGAAGTGTGTTACGTTTCCTTCCTCACGTGGGAAGGCCACGCTGCTGTTGCCCGTCACTCCGTGAGTGAGCGCCGCGTGATACCGAGTGAGTGAGTGAACTGTCTTCCGCGTGCGTATCGAGTGACGTAGGCGAGCGCCACTCACGCGTACTCACCACGCGGCCACCACTGCCTGTCCACTGTGCAGCCGGCTTCGGGCCGGCGATCGCCCACTTAGCCAGATAGACGGGGGCGGGCAGAGCGCCGCCGCGGCTGAGTCGTAGCGAAGCGGCCACCCGCCACCGCCACCCGCCACCCGCCTCCCGGCTCCGCCCCCATAAATCAGACGCTCGCCTCGCGCTGCCACTAATTAATACAATAACTCGCGACGCGCCTCCTGAAATTAATTATTTCGCGGCCGGCAGCCACCAGCTAGGCTGCCAGGCAGGCAGCGCTCTGTATCGGCGCGTCGCGGGACCCACTGCGGCCCAGAACAAGAGACTCGCCGGCATAAATCAGCGATATTAGCGCCGCGGCGCCCGCAAGGAGCCGCGCGTCTCCAGTCTCCAGTCTCCAGCCGTCTGCCCTGCCCCACCCTGCCCTCCGGAGACTGATGGCGAGTTCCAGAGGCGTGGCTGCAGCGGCATGGCAGATCACCCAGACCAGCCCCTGCCTTCTTACCACGCGACTCCGAACAACCTGAATTATGACCACAATAAGATACGCTGCGAAATCTTAACCGAGATAAGATCATACGGAGGATCGCCTGAAATAATATTTTATTGGCTCAAAGATATTTTGATTGACTGACCTGAGTACGATAAACTGTACGACACATGGTGAAGAGAAAGTAACATCGCTTGTACATCTAAGAGGGTCGTTCCGAAAGCAAATACCTCCTATTTTTATTCGTGGAAACTACTGGGAATATATAAATCACAACAGGAAAACTGAATAGAGCAACATTTCATCTACAGACCGTCATTTTTGCACGTAGTCATCACCATTCGTTATGCACTTTTGTCAACGATGTACCAGAGCGTGCACGACACGCTTCTAAAAATCGGAACGAGCTGAGGCTAACAACGTCCTTGCAGTTCCGACAACAGCATCCGAGTCTTGAAAATGTTCTCCATGTAGTCCATCTTTCAGAGGCCCAAAGAGATGGTAGTCTGAAGGCGCTGAATCGGGAATGTACAGTGGATCTGGTAAGACAGTCCAGTGGAATTTCACAATGAATTGTATGGTCGCAAAACTGGTTTGGATCCTGGCGTTATCGTGTTGAAGGTGAAAGTTGGTCTTCTGCTCTGGCCTTGGACTGGAAATCCGGGCTTTCAGCTGAGTCAGTGTGGCCTTGTAGTGTGCTGAACTGACAGTTTCTCCATGCTCCAGGACATCCAAAAGAACCACACCTTGGCTTTCCCAGAAGACTGTCTACACCACTTTGCCTGCAGACGGGTGCGTCTTGAATTTCGTCTTTCATCGGAATATACGTCATACTCTGCAAGCCACCTGATGGTGTGTGGCGGACGGTACTTTCGGTACTACTATATGATCCCTCCAACCCTGTTCCACTCGCCAGTGGTCCGTGGGAAGAATTATTGGCGGTAAGCCACTGCATTGGCTATAATTTCTCGAATTTTCTTCTCGTGGTCAATACACGAGATGAATGTGGGGGAAGTAATATATTGTCTGACTCCTCCTGAAAAGTACGGTCCCAAAATTTCAGTAGTACGTCTGTCCGTGATCCACAACGTGTCTCTTCTAACGCCAGCCAGTACAGTTTGTTTAACATCTCAGTAACGCTCTTTCGCAAGCTAAACGATCCCGTGACGAAACGCGCTACTCTTAGTTGGATCTTATCTATGTCCTCTATCAGTCGTATCTGACGGGGATCCCAGATAGATAAACAATACTCAAGAATCGGGCGAACAAGCACCTTATAAGCCACTTCTTTAGTGGATGAGCTACATTTCCTTAAGATTCTTCCGACGAATCTGTCTGGTGTCTGCTTTTCCCAGTATCTGTTTTATGTGGTCATTCCACTTAAGGTCGCTCTGGATAGTTACGCCAAGATATTTTACGGCAGACGCTGGCTCCAGCTGTTTCTCATCAAAAGTGTAAGTGTACAATAGTCGATTTCTTTTCATATGTATGCGCAATATGTTACATTTATTTACGTTCCGGGTCAACTGCCATAGTCTGCACCATTCATCAATTCTCTGCAGGTCGTTCTGCCAATTCTTACTATCTTATGGCGTTGCTACTTTGGTATAAGCAACTGCATCATCGACGAATAGCCTTAAAGAGCAGCCGACGCTTTCCACTTGGTCATCTATGTATATTGTGAACAGCAATGGACCTATCACACTTCCCTGTGGTACTCCGGATATTACTTTACCTCTGTCGTTTTAGTTCCGTTAAGAGCGACGTTTGGAGTTCTATCTCCACGAAAGTCTTGAATTCAATCCCAGGTCTGCTGCGATACTCCGTAAGCTCGTATTTTTTCATTAAACGGAAATGCGGGACGGTGTCAAATGCCTTACTGAAATCACGGAACGCGGCATCAGCCTGAACGCCGTTGTCTACTGCGCTGTGGATGTCACGCAGGAACAGAGCGAGCTGAGTCTCACAGAATCTATGTTTGCGGAATCCATGTTGATTTTTATAGAGCAGCTGTTCATTTTCCAAGGACGTCATAATTATTGAGCATAAAACATGTTCCATAATTCTACAACAGATTGACGTCAACGATATAGGTATATAATTGTGTGGATCTGTCTTACGGTCTTTCTTAAAAACGGTTATGACCTGCACTTTGTTCCAGTCGTTAGGTACCTTTCGTTGCTCAAGCGATCTACGAAAGATTACTGTTAGAATTCATTCGCATAATACACTCCTGGAAATTGAAATAAGAACACCGTGAATTCATTGTCCCAGGAAGGGGAAACTTTATTGACACATTCCTCGGGTCAGATACATCACATGATCACACTGACAGAACCACAGGCACATAGACACAGGCAACAGAGAATGCACGATGTCGGCACTAGTACAGTGTATATCCACCTTTCGCAGCAATGCAGGCTGCTATTCTCCCATGGAGACGATCGTAGAGATGCTGGATGTAGTCTTGTGGAACGGCTTGCCATGCCATTTCCACCTGGCGCCTCCGTTGGACCAGCGTTCGTGCTGGACGTGCAGACCGCGTGAGACGACGCTTCATCCAGTCCCAAACATGCTCAATGGGGGACAGATCCGGAGATCTTGCTGGCCAGGGTAGTTGACTTACACCTTATAGAGCACGTTGGGTGGTACGGGATACATGCGGACGTGCATTGTCCTGTTGGAACAGCAAGTTCCCTTGCCGGTCTAGGAATGGTAGAACGATGGGTTCGATGACGGTTTGGATGTACCGTGCACTATTCAGTGTCCCCTCGACTATCACCAGAGGTGTACGGCCAGTGTACGAGATCGCTCCCCACACCATGATGCCGGGTGTTGGCCCTGTGTGCCTCGGTCGTATGCAGTCCTGATTGTGGCGCTCACCTGCACGGCGCCATACACGCATACGACCATCATTGGCACCAAGGCAGAAGCGACTCTCATCGCTGAAGACGACACGTCTCCATTCGTCCCTCCATTCACGCCTGTCGCGACACCACTGGAGGCGGGCTGCACGATGTTGGGGCGTGAGCGGAAGACGGCCTAACAGTGTGTGGGACCGTAGCCCAGCTTCATGGAGGCGGTTGCGAATGGTCCTCGCCGATACCCCAGGAGCAACAGTGTCCCTAATTTGCTGGGAAGTGGCGGTGCGGTCCCCTACGGCACTGCGTAGGATCCTACGGTCTTGGTGTGCATCCGTGCGTCGCTGCGGTCCGGTCCCAAGTCGACGGGCACGTGCACCTTCCGCCGACCACTGGCGACAACATCGATGTACTGTGGAGACATCACGCCCCACGTGTTAAGCAATTCTCCACCCGGCCTCCCGCATGCCCACTATACGCCCTCGCTCAAAGTCCGTCAACTGCACACACGGTTCACGTCCACGCTGTCGCGGCATGCTACCAGTGTTTAAAGACTGCGATGGAGCTCCGTATGCCACGGCAAACTGGCTGACACTGACGGCGGCGGTGCACAAATGCTGCGCAGCTAGCGCCATTCGACGGCCAACACCGCAGTTCCTGGTGTGTCCGCTGTGCCGTGCGTGTGATCATTGCTTGTACAGCCCTCTCGCAGTGTCCGGAGGAAGTATGGTGGGTCTGACACACCGGTGTCAATGTGTTCTTTTTTCCATTTCCAGGAGTTTATTTACAGAATCTTCTAAATATCTCATCTGGTCCTGAAGCCTTTCCATTACTAAGCGACTGTATCTGCTTTTCAATTCCGCGATCGGTTATCTCAATATCTGCCATTTTGACGTTCGCACGACGATTGAAAGGAGGGACAGTGTTATGATCTTCCAACAACTTTGGAAGACCGAATTATGTATTTCGGCCTGGTCTCTGTTATCTTCCGTTTCGGTGCCGGTGGTGTGGTCGCTGAGAGAATGAATATATGATTTTGAGCCACTTACTGATTTTACATGCGACCAAACTCTCTTAAGGTTTTTACTCAGGTCGGCTGACAACGTCTCACTTTCGAAATCATTGAACGCTTCTCTCATTGCTCTCCTTACACTCATCTTCGATTCGTTCAGCTTTTGTTTGTCAGCTATGTTTTTACTTCTCTTCAGTCTGAGATGAAATGCTCTTTGTTTATGTAGCGCTTTTCTAACATGGCTATTAAACCATGATGGATCTTTCCCATCCCTTAAAATCTTACTGGGAACGTACTTGTCTAGGGCATATTGAACGATGCCTTGGAATTTTTTCCATTTGTTCTCCACTTCTCATCATCACCGAATATTTGATGCTGACTGCTGACATATTCTGAAATTTGTATTCTGTCACTCTTGCTAAGAAAATGTATCTTCCTACCTTTCGTAACATTCGTTGTAGGACCCGTCGTCATAGATGCTGTCACAGCCTTATGATCACTGATACCGTCCTCTGTTTGTTGGTTCTCTAACTGAGTTGGTTTTGTAACTACCTGCTCAAGGTAGTTTTCGGACAAGACGTCTTTGGCAGAGAATTCACATGTTGCCATTCCACGGACTTTTTTTCTCCTTTTTTATAGCTAGTAGTTGTGACACTATGTCTCATCTCCGGTGACCATGTTACTCAGAAAATTTTCACTTCAGGTTCATATTGGTGCAGCAGGTGCCGACAAATTTCCATTTGATGAGTTTTTTGTTCTTCTGTAAGCATTCGCGGGACCCATCTCGCACAGACAGATGATGTTCTAACATTGTTTCCAAGGCATGACAGCCGACATTCAGCTTTGCACACAATTCTCTGGTCGTTATCCGCCGATCAGTAGGGATGAGTTGGTCAAGACGCTCTTCACTGCGAGGGATAATAGCTGTGCAGGGTCGACCGTGGCCTGTCATGCACACTCTTTTCGCCACCTTGAAACTGCCGTGCCCATCCGTCACACTGCTCACATCTATTTTATCGTCTCCATACACCTTTGCAGTTTCTTAAGCAGTGAGGAATTCAATCACCCGTCGCTGTTTTATACATGCGTCCATTATCAGACTCTATTTTGGAACACTCCTCTGCTGGTGCCAACTGCCGCAGAACAACGGAATCGCCTGCAAATGAAAGAGAAAGGTTAACGCATTAGCACTGCATCAGCGACATGTGGTGCGGACATCCAAAGTCACCACAAAAAGTTTTTGAGGCATTACTTTCGGAACGATCCTTGTAAATCTACATGTACATTTACTGTACATCTACCCTGTACCACTACGAGCCATTTGCTTTCCTGTCCCACTCGTAAATAGAGAGAACGATAAACGATTGTCTGTATGCCTCCGTATGAGTCCAAGTTTCCTGGCTCAAATATTCGTGGTCCTTAAGCGAAATGTACAAGGGCGGCAGTAGGATCGTTGTGCAATCAATCTCAAATGTTGGTTTCCAAATTCTCAATAGAGTTCCATTAAAAGAACGTCACCTTCCCTCCAATGATTCCCATCTGAATTCTCGAATCATCTTCGTAATACTTGCGTTTGGTTCGAACTTACCGTTAACAAATCCAACAGCGCGCCTCTGAACTGCTTCGACGGCCTCCTGAAGTCCCACCTGGTGCAGATCACAAACAGCAATGGGCCGCAATAGTGTCCTATATGCTGTTTCGTTTACAGATGAACCACACTTTCCAAGAAATCTCCCAATAAGCTGCAGTCGACCATTCATCTTCCCTACTACAATCCTTACATGCTCATCCCATTTCGTGTTGATTTGCAATGTTACGGCTAAATATCTAATCGATGACAGGGATATTAAACAGGACACTTAGTATTCTCACTAAGGCAACGGCCTTGCCGCAGGGGATACACCGATTCCCGTCAGATCACCGAAGTTAAGCGCTGTCTGGCGTTGCCGGCACTTGGCTGGGTGACCATCCAGGCCGCCATGCGCTGTTATCTCGTGATGGCAGTTGAGGACTTACTCGACCGAATAGCAGCGGCTCCGGTTGAAGAAACCCATCGCAACGTCCGGGAGAGCGGTGAGCTGACCTCACGCCCCTCCTGTCCGCATCCTTAGCTGAGGATGACACGGCGGTCGGATGGTCCCGATGGGCTACTTGTGGCCTGAAGAAGGAGTGCTTTTAGTATTCTCACTACGCGAGGGCTGTTCAAAAAGTATCCCTAGTTATAAAAAAAGTCCTTATTCAGATGCAATTGTTTGACACTAGTCAGCTTCGAAATATACCTCCTCGCCTACTACACATCTCTCGCAGCGGCATTGCCACAGCTGGAAACATCACTGGAAAGCCTCCTTCGGTATTCTGCGTAATATCTTCCCTATTGTTAAATTTGGTCCCTTTCAGAGTCTTTTACAGTTTACAGAGAAGACAGTCACTCGGTGCTTGGTCAGGGTAATTCGGAGGGTGACAGACCACAGCCGTGTTATGGTTTGCCAAAAAACACTGAATTAACTGAGAACGATGGGCGGGTGCGTTATGTCGGTAAAGATGCCAACTGCCCGCCGCCCACAAGTCCGCCGTTTGCGTCTCACAACACCATTGGAGTCAAAACGGCCGTCAGTTTGACATTCACATTGCTTCAGACCTGCCTCCCTTTTTCGTGTCTCAGGGATGGTTAATGTTGCTATTGAAATGACTGGAACTTTGTACTTTGTACTCTAGACCGAGGCCTCATCGCCAGTGATCACTGTGTTAAAAAAGTTGGCATTACTTTACGTCCGGTGTGATCTCTGAACGAAGTTGCTTCTGCTCCGTTTTTGGCAACTTCGATGGAAATTTGGCTGAGATCATCCTGAAGTCCAAATGTTTCATAAAAATGGAATCAATAATAATTTTAACCTCGCCTGCAACTTCTCTAATCGTGATAGCGTTATCATACCTCACCAGGGTACTTAAGTGATCGATAACCACCTCATTTGTGCATGCTGAGGGCCAATCTGAGCGGGCTTCACTCTCTGAGCGACCATCTCTCAAGCACCTTGACAACTTCTTTGTCAGTGTCGCACCTATTGTTCGTCCCTAAACACTTGTCGTATCTTGTAGATTGTTTCAAATTGAGACTCGCCAAGCTTAAAACAAAATTTGATGCAACAACGTATTCCACTTCTTCCGTCATCCTACCACTTACATGTGTTCACTTGCCAACTGCTGGCCATTCACTTGCCAACTGCTGGTCAGCGACTGGTGTTTTCACAGTTGTGAAAAACATCACGGATGCACAATATGTGTACCTACAAATATGACCAATACCATTACTGGTTTCAAAAATAAAAAAGGTCGAACGGTTTTTGAACAGACTTCGTACATAAACCAGGTTTCTCAGATTATTCGAAAACCATGCCACTGGTAGTAAGTACTCTGCTTCATCAATAGTATCCGTACACCTATTAATACCGAGCGAGTTGACGCAATACTTAACACACTGGACTCGCATTCGGGAGGACGACAGTTCAAACCCGCGTCCAGCCATCATGATTTAGGTCTTCCGAGATTTCCCTAAATCGCTTCAGGCAAACGCTGGGGTGTTTCTTTGGAAAGGACACCGCCGACTTCCTTACCCTTACCCAGTTCCTTCCTTTCCAAGTTCCTAATCAGGGGCGAATTATTTAGTTTCTACTGTGTGCTCCAATAGTTAAGTTTTTGAATCTCTGCATGTTAATCTAATTTATTAGACACAGTTCCTGCGTTTTCGCCAGGGTCCTCAGTAGAGTTGCGCAGTACGAGCCGATAGTCCGTTTATCTGTATAGTTTAGTGTTCCACGGTCTTTAGTATAAACAGTGACTGCGATTGCTCTGTGCGGATGCGAGTCGAGTCGGTGACATTTTGCTTTCAGCTCCAGACTGTGATGACGTCGGTTCTACAGCTTGAGGCTGCAGTGGATGGGCACCACTGTTGTGGGCTGGCTGTGGGGATCCAACGGAAGTCGAGCACGTCAGAGTCCTCCGATCGGTCCTCACCGGTGGCTAGTCCAGTTACTGCTCCCACTAAGACTGACCCCTCATCTGTGGTCGAATGGGAGGTCGCCCCGCGGCTTTGAAGGCGGCGAAAGACTTCCCACGCGGCAACACGTGAGGTCTCCCCAGTTTGTCTGACAAACAGGTTCCAGGTGCTATCTGTGGCTGACACTGCCGCTCAGCCAGATGCCGCTGCCTGTCCTGTTTCAGAGGAAACCTCTCAGCGCGCAAGATCCGGACAATCACAGAAGGTGTGATTATTTACAGTAGGGAGCTCCAACGTTAGGCCCGTTATGGGACCCCTTAGGGACATGGTCATTCCAGACGTGGAATGGATCCTCTGGGTTGCCCTGAAGAGCACAGGGTGCAGGCAACTGCAGGTGGTGGCTCACGTCGGTACCAATGATGTGTGTCACTTTGGATCACAAGAGATTCTCTCTGGTTTCGAGCGGCTAACAGAAGTGGTTCAAAATGGTTCAAATGGCTCTGAGCACTATGGGACTCAATTGCTGTGGTCATCAGTCCCCTAGAACTTAGAACTACTTAAACCTAACTAACCTATGGACATCACACACATCCATGTCCGAGGCAGGATTCGAACCTGCGACCGTACCAGTCGCACGGTTCCGGACTGCGCACCTAGAAACGCGAGACCACCGCGGCCGGCTACAGAAGTGGTAAAGGCTGCCAGTCTTGCTTGCAAGACGAAAGCAGAGCTGACCATTTGCAGCACAGTCGACAGGACCGATTGCGGACCTCTGATACAGAGCCAAGTGGAGGTTCTGAATAAGAGGCCCAGACGGTTCTGCGACCGTGTAGGCTACAGATTCCGCGACTTGCGCGAAAGGGTGGTTAGGTTTCTGGTTCCGCTGATTAGACCAGGTGACCACTATACGCAGGGGACGGCTACACTGGTAGATGGGTCTGTGTGGCGTGTACTGGACGATTTTTTAGGTTAGAGGGCCCCGGGAAAGCTCAAAAAGGGCTTCAGTCGCAGCCGAACACAGGAAGAATGTAGATACAGGAATCATTGGTATAACAGTTGTAAATTGTCGTAGCTGTGTTCGGAAAGTACCAGAGCTACAAGCGCTAATAGGTTCTTTGCAAAAATTTAGGCTGAGGTTATCTCCAGCTTTAGCCATCTTTCAATGCCTATTACGATTTGATCATTAGTGTTTTCTAACGGTGTTCCGAAAGGATAGGTTAAACTCGGTTGGCGGTGGCGTTTTTGTTGTTGTTAAAAGTAGTTTAACTTGTCGCGAAATTGAAGTAGATACGTACTGTGAGCTAGTATAGGCAGAGGTCATTGTTGGCAACCGGAATAAAATAATATATGGATTCTTTTACCAAGCTCCCAGTTCAGATGCTATAGTTAGTGAAAGGTTCAAAGACAACTTGAGTTTGATTTCAAACAAGTACAACGGGTAGCAGGTAGAGGGAGACAGAGAGGATTGCGATAAAATGCAGTTAATGAAGCTAAGAGGGATGAAAGTGACGTGAGTGAGTCAGAGATGAAAAGAGAAATAAACATAAATTGGAGAAGATGGATGTATCTGCTTTACTGTTTGACGGAGGGAATACTAGCCGCATACGTTAATTTTTAGGTGAAATATTATGAATGTAGGAGAAGGGCATAATTTGAGTTCTTCGTAAAAGCGCCGAGTGCGGGGTAGTTTGTTACATGACGGATGGCAGCGGCAAACAATGAGTTTGTCTGAGTGGGCGCAGCTATAGTACTAGATGAACGAGACCTTGTGTTTTGATTATGATGGGATGACAGATCGTTAATCTGCGGTGCAGAGTATTGGGGGTACAAGTACACGAGTCGATGAAATAAACATGCCACATGGTAGTCACGTAGGTTGTCAGGCCGCATCTATCCTAGATGGGTCTATACTGAGCGAGGTGGCGCAGTGGTTATCACACTGGACTCGCATTCGAGAGGACGACAGTTCAAATCCGCATCTGGCCATTCTGATTTAGGTTTTCCGTGATTTCCCTAAATCACTTCAGGCAAATATCAGGAGGGTTCGTTTGACAGGACACGGCCGACTTCCTACCACATCCTTCCCTAATCGGATGACCTCCTTGTCTGGTCCCCTCTCCCGAACCAACCAAGCAACCTAGGTGGGTCTATGAAGACCCGTGTTGCAGGTGTAACACACAAGAATATACACTGATAGCCACGCTCTGAAGGAAGCCACCAGATCAGGTTAAATTTACAGCATGTGTTTGCGGCGACGAGAGCAGCGCATGCTTAGAATATCGGCGCATGCGCTCACTATGCGTGCCAGTAGCACCTCCCGCAAGCGCTAAAAAAAACCGGGACAGACGGACGTGTGGACGTTTTAGAACTGTTCTTTCGTGTGATTATTTTACGGATTCAGTATGCCTCGCAGAAGACAGCGAGCGTCTTTTGATGAGGTAACGGACTTCGACCGAGGAAGAATAGCTACCTTTATACAAGGACTGCGGACTATCCTTTAGAGAAAGTGATGACCGTGTCGGATGGAACTAAGCAGCTGTGATTCGGATCTGTAATAGTAGGGAACGATCTTCCGACATGAGCGATTGCACCCACCTCGTTGCACCACTACAGGTAATGACAGGCATGCTGTGATCGTGGCAGCGATCTATCGCTCTTATACATAACGAACCACATCGCAAAAATTTCGGTTTTTTGCGCAACAAGCAGTGTCCGCGCGTACCATTCAACGTCGTCTGCAGCAAGAGTGGACTGGCCGCAAGGCGTCCCTTGTTTCGTTTACCACTTAGTCAACGTCACTCACAGACGTTAGCCACGACAGTGGTACGATGAACGACGGAACTGGACAGGCGAATGGAACCACATTGTTTTTACCTGAGAATCCCGATTGTACCTGCACCACCACGATGGTTGGATTAGTGTATGAAGACACTGTTGAACTGCTGCCTTATACATCGCCATATTGGTCTGTTGGTGCTGCAGCCGGTAGTATGATTTGGGGTGGTACTGGGTTCCACTCTTGTGGTACGCATTGCTGGTCCACTAACCAGGTAGTGTTACACCTCAGTACTGTTTTAGCCTGTTGTCCTCTGATACCTTTGGATTTTCCGAAAGCCATATTGCAAAAGGATAAAGCGCGACTGCGACTACACGATGGTACGCAGCGTTCAAGACTTCTGCGTCGCCCATTGGATTGCACTGCTGCCCTCGCCTCCCTTTTCTCCTGATCTCTCGCCTGTCGAAAACCTCTGGTCGATAATTGCGGAACAACTGGCCCAGGTTACAGCACCTACCATTATATCAGGTCAGCTTTGGCAATTTGGGGAAGCAGCATGGACTGCTGTACCTCAACAATACATCCTGAGCTTCTTTGATGCAATCCGAACCGTGCAGCAGCTGCTATAGCCAGTAATGGCGGCTACACTCAGTGCTGATTTCATCACCTTCCTCACTTCGCGTGGGGCTGTATTTGCAATCATATGATAGTTGTAAAGCGTGTTACCTCCCAAATCAACTTGGCAGTGATATCTCCAGTCCTTCTTGGCCCTCCATTTTGGATGGCCAGCAGTGTCAGGGGGTAGGCAAAATAATGTGAACAGTGGTAGTAATGGAATGGTTGTGTTTGACGGTCGACAACGGAGGTAAGGCTCGGGCTGCTTTGGACTGTGCGTGTTCAGCACGGACTAGGCATCAGTGCAGGTTGTTTTCGAGCAGTGCACATTTCGTGTTTGCATTCAGAGGCCGAGGTCGACGTGAGATCTAACAGAGTTCCAAAGAGTTCAGATTATCTGGAGCATCAGTAACCAAAATAGCCAATATACTGAACGTTTTAGGAGCAGCTGTTTCAACAGTCATGACAGCCCACACAAAATATGGAAAGACATCATCGTGTAAACGTAACAGTGGGTGCAAATCATATCTAAATGACAAGAGTTCATCGTACACTAACAAGAATTGTGTCGCAACAACACAAAACTACGGCGGCTAAAGTGACTGGAGAGAGTATGTATCGACACTGACCGCCGAGAACTCCATAAAGCCAATATTCGTGGACGAGCTGCTGTACCGAAACAATCAGTGCCGACGACCAACGCAAAGAAGCGAAAACATGATGTCAGGAGCATAAATCCTGTACGGCTGATCAGTAGAAACACTTCATTTGGTCCAACTAGCCAACGATTTCGTTATTTCCAACTTCGGGCCGGGTTTACGTATGGAGAAGGACCACGGAAGCCTACAATCATGATTGCTTGATTCCAACGGTTACGCATGGAGTTGGAAATGTGATGGTGTGGGCAACAATATCATGGTATTCTCTGGTCCTATCATTACTCTCAAAAGCCGTGTTACAGCCAACGATTATGTAAACATTTTAGGTGATCAGGTGCACCCCATTATTCAAATGTTGTTCCCCAACAATGATGCCACATATCAGAACGATAATGCAGCCATTCACACAGCCAGGACAGTACAATCGTGGTATTGGGAGCATGCAACTGCAGCGTCTTCTCTGGCCACCACTGTCTCCGGACTGGAACATTATCGAACCCTTGTGGGCGGTATTGGAGCGCAGACTCCGGAGTACATTTCAGCTTCACTCGCCACTACAGGACTTAGAAGAGGTTCTGATCGATAAGTGTCATGACATTCCACAATCATTATATGCCAGTATTCCAAGAAGAATCATAGCTGTATTACGGCAAATGGGGTCCAACCCCTTATTAATAAACCATTCCCAAGTAAGTACAGATGGTCACATTATTTTGCCTTTCCCCTATATGTGGTGTCTATGTATCATCAGAATTTCTAATGAAAGGCCTTGTGGGATTATGGTGACCGGAAGAAACACACTACTGGCCATTAAGATTGCTACACCACGAAGATGACGTGCTACAGACGCGAAATTTAACCGACAGGAAGAAGATGCTGTGATATGCAAATGATTAGCTTTTCAGAGCATTCCCACAAGTTTGACGCCGGTGGCGAAACCTACGACGTGCTGACATGAGGAAAGTTTCTAACCGATTTCTCATACACAAACAGCGGTTGACCGGCGTTGCCTGGCTAAACATTGCTGTGATGCCTCGTGTAAGGGGGAGAAATGCGTACCATCACGTTTCCGACTTTTAGAGGTCTGATTGTAGCCTATCGCGATTGCGGTTAATCGTATCGCGACATTGCTGCTCGCGTTGGTCGAGATCCAATGACTGTTAGCAGAATATGGGATCGGTACGTTCACGGGGGTAATACGGAACGCCGTGCTGAATCCCAACGGCCTCGTATCACTAGCAGTCGAGATGACAGGCATCTTATCTGGCTGTAAGGGATCGTGCAGCCACATCTTGATCCCTGAGTCAACAGATGGGGACGTTTGCAAGACAACAACCATCAGCACGAACAGTTCCACAACGTTTGTAGCAGCAAGGACTATCAGCTCCGAGACCATCGCTGCGGTTACCCTTGACGCTGCATCACAGACAGGAGCGCCTGCGATGGGGTACTCAACGACTAACCTGGGTGCACGAATGGCAAAACGTCATTTTTTTCGGATGAATCCAGGTTCTGTTTACAGCATCATGATGGTGGCACCCGTGTTTGGCGAAATCGCGGTGAACGCACATTGGAAGCGCGTATTCATCATTGCCATACTGGCGTATCACCCGGCGTGATGGCATGGGGTGCCATTGGTTACACGTCTCGGTCACCTCTTGTTCGCAGTGACGGCACTTTGAACAGTTTACATTACATTTCAGATGTGTTATAACCCGTGGCTCTATCCTTCATTGCCCGCATCTCGTGGTCGTGCGGTAGCGTTCTTGCTTCCCACGCCCGGGTTCCCTTGTTCGATTCCCTGCGGGGTCAGGGATTTTTCTGTCTCGTGATGGCTGGGTGTTGTGTGATGTCCTTAAATTAGTAAGGTTTAAGTAGTTCTAAGTTCTAGGGGACTGACGGCCATAGATGTTAAGTCACATAGTGCTCAGAGCCATCTATCCTTCATTCGATCCCTGCGAAACACTATATTTCAGCAGAATAATGCACGACCACATGTTGCAGGTCCTGTACGCGCCTTTCTGGATGCAGAAAATGTTCTCCAGATGTCCTGGCCAGCACATTCTCCAGATCTCTCACCAACTGAAAACGTCTGGTCAAGCAACTGGCTCGTCACAATACGCCAGTCACTACTCTTGATGAACTGTGGTATCGTGTTTAAGCTGCATGGACAGCTGTACCTGTACACACCAGCCAAGCTCAGTTTGACTCAATGCCCAGGCGTATCAAGGCCGTTATTACAGCTAGAGGTGGTTGTTCTGGGCACTGATTTCTCAGGATCTATGTACCCAAATTGCGTGAAACTGTAATCACATGTCACTTCTAGTATAATATATTTGTCCAATGAATACCCGCTTATCAACTGCATTTCTTCTTGGTGTAGAAATTTTAATGGCCAGTAGTGTATGTATCAACGTAAGAAGACATTAAAATGTAACTCGGATGTCGCTTTCTAGGTGGCCATTCGTCTTACTGCCCAATGCCTGTGTCATGTTTCAGCGTTGTCTGGCTACGCCGTCACCAGCCAGCCGTAGCGCCCACTCAGTGCTCCACCTGCCCTGGCGGGACCTGGGTGGTGACGTCAACACGGGGGCCGCCGCGGTGATCCTGCAGCGTCTGGGAGCCACAGCGCACCCCCTCCCCCCCGCGCGCTCTCTGCAGTGCTGATTGCGGCGGCAGGCCTTCACGAACACGTCGCACCTCGCCGGAAGCGCGGCGTCTACGTCTGGGCCTTCTGCGCGGCCGCCCTCGCCTTCGTCACGCCCAATCCCTTCAGCCCTTCCGCTCGGCCGCGCGACTACCTTCTTCTCCAGCGCGGGCGACACGTTGGCGGGCTGCCACCGGCTGTCTCCTGCCACAGCCGGGCGCGACAGAGGAGCCGCCGCCGGAAATTGAAGGACGAATCGGAATTTTGTGACTGTCAGCAGCCGACGGGAGCCCATTCGAGGGCCGGCGTACGCAAACAGGGGACGCGGCGGCGTCCACTGGCGCCAGCGTGTTTGCTCGCAGCCGATGCGGTCACTCGAAAAGCTCGTGGAGATCTTCAGGAACGTGATTCGGCTTATATTAGAGTCCAGGACAGTTAGACACAGAGAAAATGCAAAGTAACTCGTGTGTATACTTCCAAAAGCTCTAATGCTTTAGTGATTTATTTTGCCCTTTTGTTTTGAGCTTCTGTAAATGTGTTTGATTGAATCGATAACACAAAATTGCATACTCCTTTCTTTGTAAAAACTTTGATGTCTTTTAGAGTGTAGGAAGTGTAATCTCTGTAATATGTACAATATGAGCGAACTATATGTTTTGTCTTTGTCATATAATCTCTTTAGTTATCTTTAAAATTAAACAATTTTATTTAAATAATTTTGTGTAGAACTACCACTATGCACAAATGTTCAGTTTTATTTAATATGTTTGGTTGCTGTTATGTAAACTGCTGGTCTTCACTTAGGATTCTTAGTTATTTTGTATGTAAAAAATTTTGTGGTTCCCCTCCGGAACGGAACTTTGTAGGGCGCGCAAAATGTGGTTGGTATGGATAGAAAGGCGGAACCAATAGTCAGTTGGGGGCAAGCTACTGTAATGTCTCTTTATATTCGATGAATTATTCTGATACAATTCTACCCTTGAATGACGTTTACTAATTTTCTATCTTCTTACTCGCAGAATCCATGCGCAAAGCAGTTTCATACAATAGCTATGCCATGAGCGCATAATTATTCTTTGTAGTACTCTCTCTAGTGGTTGTTAAAAAAAATAAAAAAAAGGTTCCGAGATTGTCTTCGTGCCGATTAGCCTGAGCTTTGTTTGAAGAATTGTAATCTGAATATTGAGATTTATGACAAAAGATAACTGATACGAAAATTGTACGATTAAAAAGGAAATATATATATATATATATATATATATATATATATATATATATATATATATATATATATATCCTTCATACAATAGGTGTGTATTTGACATTTGAGAGTTAATGATATTCATCGATATATTGCGTAGTTGTTAATCAGAAGGGAACTGCCGAAAGACTGGATACGAACCTGCATTTAATAATCCAAGAGCTCCATTATTTCTTCGGAAGGTTAAACTTTATCAAAGCCAAATATCCGCTTGATCTGAGGTTCCCAGACTGATATACAACGCTCCCAAAATTACGAGGCATTTTATTTGTACAGAATACCAGACTGCCGCAAAGCACGAGCCTGCAGACAAGAAGAATCATCGCCTGATTTCGTTCTAACAAGTAAAATTTCTGAATCATTTTCAGTGACTGAGCTATGACAGTGTTTTCTATTATGAATGATTGATTGCTCGGACGAATTGAGAACTACATAATTACATAGATAGGTGGAAAAATTACACTACCAAACTATCAACTGCTCATGTAAAAGTGGTGTATTGTGCTGGTTCCGTGAGAGGCTTTTCCTGACGCTTTCCAATGTCTCGGATGGATGGATAAAGAGCTGGAACTATTCTGGAATTGGTATCTATCATCACCACCAAGAAATGACGGAGTCCAGCAACTCTACGTGTAAATCCACCTACCAACATGCAATCGCCACCACATTGCGCATTCACTGTAATGGAACAGAAGAACTATAGTAATGTACAGTAAAGGATCAGCTCATAGGATGTTACAGTGTACCCAAATATAAGGTAAAATTTGACTGAACTCTTGTACCTACCGTGATTTATCCTTAGTCACATATCCAGTTAGGGCCCTTCCCACGTTAAAATGTTTGCCGAGTGACCTTTATTGAAGGCATATTAAAATTAATATGGGGAAAGAGTGTGCTAAAATTAATATTGTTTGTGGAAAGGATCTTACAAATATCTCAATTTTGTGTTTCATTACAGTAAAAGTTCAGAGCTGCAACTGTTGAGAGTTATATGTTCATGCTTGCTAAGTACTTGTTTCTCTAGTGTATTGAAAGTGTGTTTAATTTGCTCTGCTACAGTGGTCGAGATTAAGGGCCCCCCTCCATTGAAAGTAGTTCAAATGCACAAAGTTACTTAATTATAGAAAGTTTCAATTACTCTTCCTATTCAAGTCAAATTCTGTTCAATATTGGGTTCCTCTTGTGTATTAAAAGTGCATATTAATGTTGTAACAGGGCCAACAGTTTGCCTATTGTGCTTATGCTAGGTAACAAGTAACAGAAAAACCACTATCTATGAAAACAGTAACTTCTTTATTAAAAGGACAGTGAAAAGTAATTTGTTAGTGAACTCCATTTAATTTTCATTCTAAGTAGAAAGGTGTTTGGTAGTGAGAGAATTAATTTATGTGCAGTAACTAAATTTGCTGTGAACCATATCCATACTTCATGTCAGATAGGAATTTGTTTGAAAAGTAATACTAAACCTATGTCCAATTTACGATTCTACTGTGAATATTAACAGTAACGTTATTGAGACCATTCAGTTTGACTAAGTCCTCAAAGTAATAGTGTGTTTTGTTATCTGTTATATTTATGCAAATAGTTTGTTCTGACCTGGTAGCTCCAACCTTAACGTATACATACTGTATTCAGGCGCCAGAGTTCATTGCACTCGCGTGTGCAAAGTATAAGCTGTGTCTGTCCATTAAAGTTACTCATACCTATTTTCTTGAACAAGAATGTCAATAACTCTCGTGCCTGATTAGGCTGGCGACCGTTTTCTTTATTCTTTGAACAGTTTAGACAGGTAAAATATTGTTTGTTACTGTTTAAATAATTACGTAATTCTTACTTTCACTTCCGATAAGCCTTCTCCGTTAGGTACAACACGGTCAACATAACAAAATTCCTCTCAGAGGGTAACACTGCTCTGTTACTTTATACCATAATTGCTTTAACAAGATAGTTTTATTTCACGACCCGACTCCAACTTAAGGTTATGGTATAACAGTAGCGGACAGAAGTGTTATAACCTCAAGGAAAAAAAAAAATATATATATTAGTTTCGTCTACAAAGCAAGGAGCGAACTACAGAAAGAGCCGCTATGACTTCACGATCACGCTTATTCCTCTGCATTTGTTTGTATCTTTACTCTTTCAGTAGTACATTACTCTGCCCACACCTGCTAAAACGATCATGCGAGACAACTTCCATTGAACAGGGGTGCTAGGAGCTCCGAAGATTTCAAGCTGTAACTATAGTTCGACTCAAAAACGATGTCGGTCGAGTTTAAGCTTGTTCTGTGCAGCTACGCCACGCATTCTCCGACAGGCAATGAGCGTTCGGCATATTCTGAGGGCTCTGCTGTGAATTCCGTAGCTAACATGAGCATTAAACGCGATGGTAGTGAGTTTTTTTTAGTGAATTTCGATTCCATTTGTTGCAAACTGTCATCGCCGATTGTGGTGGTACGTGAAAAATTCTGCATAAACAAGCGAGAGACATAATTTTCAGGATATATGCTTTCTTCGAACGGAAAGCACGCGCATGCGCACACAGCAAGTGTCCCTTGGAATCGTCTACAATGCAATCCGCATCCGTGCCTTGACACGAGCGGACTTCCATCGTTCGTGGATCGGACTATAGCGTAGGCTTAACCTGAGGATGCTGCCGTTGGTGATGGTGAATGTCTTGTGAGAACTTGCTCCTTCACCTACGTAGGGGGTGGTATAGAATAGCCTGCTAATTGTGTCAAAGTATGGAAGAGAATGTCGGATCGAGCAAGCTTTTCCAAATACCTGCACGTCGGAGCTACGGTCGTAAAATTATAGCTAAACAGCGACGGGAGCACGGAACTTTATCCCCTAATCGAACGTTTTTGCATGCGTGTAGCACAACAGTTTTGTCCACCTAAGCTGCTGCTCTACTGTGGCGCTCTGCATATCAGTGTCATTACGGTACATTCTGCGTAGGTGGTTAAGAAGTCGTGCCCAAAGCGTCACGTAAAATTCTCCTGTAAAGGATCCAGCCATGGATAGCAATTTAAAAGTTTCCTTGGTTTAGCTGTTCGCCTCAAACCACTGCACTCAGATAATTACTGACTGTGCTCTTTACTACAGTAGAAACAAGTTGCAACAAGTTAGTTTAAATCCACACGCTACCCTGAATTTACCGCTGGTTGGCTGTCTTTTTATCGCCGAAACTCCTCAACAGTGCACGTCTGACCTATGGTCATTTGGGAAGTGTCGTTGGATTCGACACCTCCTACTCTGGTCTGACAGTATTATCAGGTTGTTGTTTAACACCCTGTATAGCACGTCAAAGTTGAGTCATAACTGTTTTAGTAATTTCTAAATACCTTCCCAGGGTGTAACTTTCCCGAATAGGGACACTAAGGAAAATGCTTGGTTGCTTTATTTGCCCGTGTCTCAAGAACTCCCTAATAACAATTGCTGCACCAATTGTACGAATTGTGTGTATGTGTATGTTTGCGGATATAGGGCCCTCAATAGCATATTTACGCTTTTGATAAAACAGTCCAAGAGGAACGTCGTTTAAAATGCGTAGAATACGGTTCCACTTAAAATGACAATTATTCTCTCCTGTTTCACTCACATTCACCTACACAGTCATATTCAGCCATGAATAACGCAAAATTATCATCTTTGTCAATGTTCAAATGAACTATTAAAAAGGTTTCCAGAATTTACTGCAACTACTCGTCTTTCGCCTTATTCTTCAATTTGTGTTTTCCGATACCGGTTTCTAATTGCCTAGAGATTCTTCTCCTGTTGGTACGCATTTATTGCGTGTTTGCAGAATAGTGGGGGGTCGTGTAGCTGTAGCAAGATGATAAAAAAAGCATGTAAGTACTGAATGTAGCCAGAATTATTCAAATTATGAGATCGATTTAGTTGCATTACTTAGTATCTGTTGGTTCGTTCCTGCTTTACACATTATTCTGGAAAACATAACGAATGTACTCCAGTGACGTTAATTTTGCAAGACTTCACAGATAACAACTCCCACGCGCTTTACAAAACGTAAATAATCCAAAGGGCACTACTAAAGTTATCTTCAAGGAGAATGTGTTGGATCACAGAGGCTAGAAGGATAGTTCGGGGGATTGTGACTTGCTGCTTACTTAAAAATAAGAGGGATACTTCGCTACCCTGATAATACGCTAAAACTGTCACGTTCTGACAAGGAAAAGACAAATTGTACCACGTCCGGGGAAGCTGCATAGATATGATGAAACGGCTTCTGATATTGCTATATTTAAGTCATTCAGACAGCACTAAAGCGTCAGTGACCACAAGTCTGTGTGGCTACAAGTAGACTGTCAAAAGACAATTAATTCGTAGCAATTCAATGCCATCGACTACTTGGTCCTTCAAAATTTAGTACAAGAGAAAAAAATTCCAAAATTTTAAAAGGACGGCATTAAACCGCGATTCTTTTCTAAGTAATATGCAAGGGCAACGGCTTTGTGAGACATCTTAATATGAGTGTGAAAATACAGCAGTTGCCGATTTGAAACACTCATTCTTAACTTGTCCTGTATTAGGAATTCAACAAGAAAACGTAATTAAGAATGTACTACAAGAATAAAACATCGTGTCCACTGGTTATCTCTTAGCATCCTGAAATGCCATTATAACCTAGCAACAAAATATTTTAACAAAAATAATTTATTTTTTTAGGGGAGTTCCTTATCAAATACCGGTATTTGAAAATAGACGAAGTATTAAATGAGAATACAAAGTATAAAAATTTCTTTGCAAAAGTTATGCATGCAAGTTGTTTGCTAGGAATGTCGGTTGTAAGTCCTCTTTCCAACTTAAGAACTCATTTGAAATACTCGTTGATGCTAACTGATTTGTTTAATACATTTATTAGTACAGAAATACATTTTGTACAAGACGTTTAATTCAGATAACACAAATATTTTGCTTTTAATGTAATACTGATGGGAGGACTAGAATAACCTAAAGTGCGCATTACGTTTTTATTTGACAATGTAAAGGTGGCTTCCTTGTCATTCACGTAATTTTTGTGAATAACAATAATAATACGTTATGCTCTATAGGGTTTTATGTATATAAGTATGCCGAACATGACAGTATGATTAACATTCCGAGTGCCAATAAAGAACCTATTAAATAATCCATAATGAGCTAATTCTGGACTCAAAATTGTTTAGTATTATGTTGAAATATGTCCGTACAATTGAAGGACGGTTTTATCAGCGCAATAAACAAGCGTAGCGCCTTAACTTTTGTGACAACTTCTTCCTGACATTATTTAACAATCCATCTAGAAAGCCAAATCTATAAATGAGTAACGTAGGAAACTGATATCGTCCGTTAATATTAATTAAGGGAAATGAAACTACGAATGCTGTAGCATGGAGTTTCTCTCTGTTTCGCTGGTTTGCACGTAAAGTATGTTTTCCGAGAGCGAGTTGTTATCTGCGGTTTCACGAAAAATTTACCTGGAAGCGTCTAAGAACCAGCATTGAAAACCGATACAGAGGGTGATGTGAGAGTACAGCAGCTAAAGCGAGGGGAACTCTTTCTTCGTTTTGTGATGGGCCCTTCGTATTCGATTGTAGTGAGGGCTATCAGGTGTATGAAGACTCAACGAATACGTCATGAATGTTCTGATAACGCTGGATGACATGTGTTTACTTAGATGTCATAGTGGAGGGCACGGTAGAGGAACCACAGTTCCGTTATTGGTCACTCCCTGGTTTCACCCGCTCACGTGTACGGAGTCGGTGGAATTACAGGGTGTTTGCAATAATTTCTCATATAATCCGCGAGAGACAGCACAATGTATCGAATTTGGTTATCGTAATTTCGTCAACTGTGAATCGGGTAAAGAACGTCGCGTTTCTATCAAAGACAGTCGCGCGATATATCTGAGAATCTGTGGGACACACCCAGACAGACTGGCGAGTTAGTTGTGAATGTTGTAAGGCTCTTCTTAATTTCATTCGTCTCTTGACGTGTTTTTGGCTTGCCCAAAACACAAAAATCTCCAGGATTATCCAAGAATGAGTCTTATAATTGTGCTACGCATGGTAATTTCTACAGAACCGCTATGAATGTCCAGATTCTCCAAATAAATCGCAGTCTTCCATCTGCTTACTTTAGAACCGAGGTATGTGCTCGCACCAATTCATTCATTCTACTGAAGTCATGCACCTTTCCATTGGTTGGTTGTTGTGCCTTTTATAGCTTCTTCATGTCTTCTGCTAAGATATTAGTGTCTACTTTACTCAAAACAACATACTCCAACATTATCTTGTAGCCTACGTCTTATCTTATCTGCTTCTCATTTTGGTGGCTGCCGCCACGTACGGTCCACGAGTTTGTCTCTTCTTGCGGTATGACATTTCAATCGCCGTGTTTCATCTCCTTTCCCCTTTTTTAGTATCTCTTTGTTTCATACTTTGTCTGCACACTTAATTTAATAGAACCAGGTTCCACTTGCGTGAAGTTCTTCTTCTCTTCATGTACCGTTTTCTACAATTTGACATTCATGTAATTGTTCTTTATGTACAGGGTGTAACTGAAATGAATGTAGAAAATGAGATGGCTGGTAGGGTGGATCACAACAAGCGTATTTCACATAGTAAGCCATGTCCGCATCCCTTGGCGTACGGCGATAGGCGTCGTTGCACAGCGTCGAGCGCCATCAAGACGGTAGGCACACAACATGCCACCCGAGTCAGCAAGGTTCAAATGGTTCAAATGGCTCTGAGCACTATGGGACTCAACTGCTGTGGTCATTAGTCCCCTAGAACTTAGAACTACTTAAACCTAACTAACCTAAGGACATCACACACATCCATGCCCGAGGCAGGATTCGAACCTGCGACCGTAGCAGTCGCACGGTTCCTGACTGCGCGCCTAGAACCGCGAGACCATCGCGGCCGGCAGTCAGCAAGGTGACAGGTCTGCAGGGCATCAAGATAAGGGAGACGTTTGGTTGAAGGTTTGTGACCTTTATTTGCAAACGCTGTAGTCCACATAGTTGCGGATATTCCGTGAACGTATTGCTTTTGCCAGTGAAAATGCCTGTTTGATAGGTGTTGCATAGAAGGCAGCTCGTGTGCACACTGCCGAGTCTGGCCCGCCCTATGTCAGTTTGTCATCAAACGCGGGCAGTATTTGTTACTGTGTGGAGCGGACAGGAAATGGAGCACTATTCTCAGGAGAAAAGGGCAGACATGCAATGTGCTTAAGCTTAAGGAGCGGCGGACTGAATCCTCACGCTGCCCAACGTTTGACGTTGGAAGGTTTTCGAATAGTCGAGTGCCAGATCCACTGACATTTACTGCCATCCACAGGTCCCTACGAGAGACAGATTCATTTGAGGCGCGTTTTCCGTTGGCAAATATGCATTTCAGACCTACTTCGAAGCCCTGTGTATTCATTTTGTGTTAGCGATGCGAAGGCCTGACGGACGCGGTCGTCAACGTACCGTGCGTACACCAGGGCTTGAAGAGGAAGCGCTAGCAACAAGCTCGATGCTTGTTGCACGCGAAATGGTTGTTAAGCCGTTCGACAATTTGAAGAATTTGTGTGGCATGAAGATGATTTGCACCTTTACGGCCTTGAGAAGGTACACGGCCTCAGCCCAGGCGATTTTCCATGTCGAATTGAACTCTGCCAGTGATTTTTGGAAGGATGTGCCATTCAGCTGGGGTTTCCGAACCAGTTACTTTTTACGGATGAGGTATCCATTCACGAAAGGGTATGTTCAACAGCAACAGTCAACACTTGTGGGGACTGGAAATTGGGCGCGGCGTCTTTGTTCGTGGTCACCAAGATTGCTTCGCTGTCAACATCTGGGCCGGCTTGGTAGGCGATAATTTAGTCTCTCCATACTTGTTCATTTGGCCACTGTATGCGAACAGATACTTAATCTTTTTCGTGAAACTCTGCCAGAGTTGTTGGAAAATGTTCCACTCAATGTTCGACAGCAAATGTGGTGCCAACACAGTGGTGTACCTGTGCACTTCACACACACAGTGCGGATGGATTTGGGTGAAACTATTGGTGAGAACTGGACAGAGCACGGAGGGTCCGTGACATGGCCTGTACTTGTACTTACACTCCCCCCCCCCCCTCCACCCACCCCCGAATGAGGCCCATTGATCTTTTCTTCTGGGTCCACCTGAAGTCTGTTGTCTACGAAACACCCATCGAGACTGATGAAGAGCGGATAGCGGGCATTATGGCAACCTCCGATCCAATTTCCACTTTACCAGGACTGTTTGAAAGAATGCAACAGTCACTCCAGCGTCATTGGATGGTCTGCATTCAAGCAGTAGGGCGTAATTTCGAGCACTTTTTGTAACTGTTTCCAAATAAAAGTTATAAAGCTTCACCCCGACTTGTCATTTATCTTGATGCCACAAGTACATTGAAATCGTTGCCCTGCAGGTCTGCTATCGTGACGGCTCGGATGGCATGCTGTGTGCCTACCCGCGACGTTGTTCAACGACGCCTAGCGCCGTACGCTAAGGGATGCGCACATGGGCTGCCATGTGAAATATTTTCTACCTTCATTTCAGATACACTCTATACATTCTCTTTCATGAATCTATTTCTCACTTCGTTTTCTGTATTTTCCACCAGAGAGCCTTTTTTTTGTTTATCTGTCTCATTAGTTATGTATTTCTTTCTTCAGATTCCCTGTGTAAGTATGACTTATTGGTCTGTTTTCATTGCACAGCATCATTTTCGTCTGAGATTAGTTTCCTTTGAAACCGTATTAAGCGCAAAGTATGAGGATGAGTCCATTAAAGTGTTTTTTTAGCCTTTTGAAAATTTCTTCCCTTTCCTTCATTGCGTCTTCCATGCGAGAGTTAAACAACAGTGATGGTTAAGCTGCAATGCATCCTTACAACCCTCTTTTCCTTGATCTTTCTCTTCAGGAATCATATTTTATTTTTGTAAATTTTTTTTGATGACTTGCAATCGCACATTATCGAGCGATGACACTCTATTTATCGCTACATCACAGTTAACAAGGCTTTGAGGCTAGCATTGACATTAATTAATTTTTTCTGTACTCTTATCCGTTGTATTATGTGTCTCGTACGTTTCTCTGGTCGTCGTTGTTGTTGTTGTTGTGGTCGTCAGTCCAGAGACTGGTTTGATGCAGCTCTCTATGCTACTCTATCCTGTGCAAGCTTCTTCATATCCCAGAACCTACTGCAACCTACATCCTTCTGTATATGTTTAGGTTAGTTAGCTCTTGGTCTCCCTCCACGCTGCCCTCCAATACTAAATTGGTGATCCCTTGATGCCTCAGAACATGTCCTACCAACCGATCCCTACTTCTAGTCGTGCCACAAAATTCTCTTCTCCCCAATCCTATTCAATACCTCCTCATTAGTTATATGATCTACCCATCTAATCTTCAGAATTCTTCTGTAGCACCACATTTCGAAAGCTTCTATTCTCTTCTTGCCCAAACTAGTTATCGTCCACGTTTCACTTCCATACATGGCTGCACTCAATACAAATACTTTCAGAAACGACTTCCTGACACTTAAATCTATACTAGATGTTAACAAATCTCTCTTCGTCAGAAACCCTTTCCTTGCCATTGCCAGTCTAAATTTTATATCCTTTCTACTTCGACCATAATCAGTTATTTTGCTCCCAAAATAGCAAAACTCCTTTACTACTTTAAGTGACTCATTTCCTAATCTAATTCCCACAGCATCACCCGACTCAATTCGACTACATTCCATTATCCTCGTTTCGCTTTTGTTGATGTTCATCTTATACCCTCCTTTCAAGACACTGTCCATACCGTTCAACTGCTCTTCCAAGTCGCTGACAGAATTACAATGTCATCGGCGAACCTCAAAGTTTTTATTTCTTCTCCATGGATTTTAATACCTACTCCTAATTGTTGTTTTGTTTCCTTTAGTGCTTGCTGAATATACAGATTGAATAACATTGGAGAGAGGCTACAACCCTGTCTCACTCCCTTCCCAACCATTACTTTCCTTTCATGCCTCTCGAGTCTTGTAACTGCCATCTGGTTTCTGTACAAATTGTAAATAGCCTTTCGCTCCCTGTATTTTACCCCTGCCACCTTCAGAATTTGATAGAGAGTATTCCAGTCAACATTGTCAAAAGCTTACTCTAAGTCTACAAATGCTAGAAAGGTTAGTTTACCTTTCCTTAATCTAGCTTCTAAGATAAGTCGTAAGGTCAGTACTGCCTCACTTGTTCAAGTATTTCTACGGAATCCAAACTGATCTTCCCCCAGGTCGGCCTCTACTAGTTTTTCTATTCGTCTGTAAAGTATTCGTGTTAGTATTTTGCAGCTGTGGCTTATTAAACTGATTGTTCGGTAATTTTCACATCAGTCAACACCTGCTTTCTTTGGGATTGGAATTATTATATTCTTCTTGAAGTCTGGGGGTATTTCGCCTGTTTCATACATCTTGCTCATCAGATGGTAGAGTTTTGTCAGGACTAGCTCTCCCAAGGCCGTCAGTAGTTCTAATGGAATGATATCTACTCCCAGGGCCCGACTCAGGTCTTTCAGTGCTCTGTCAAACTCCTCAAGCAGTATCGTATCTCTCATTTCATTTTTATCTACACCCTCTTCCACTTCCGTAATATTGTCCTCAAGTACATCGCCCTTGTATGGACCCTCTATATACTCCCTCCACCTTTCTGCTATCCCTCCTTTGCCGAGAACTGGGTTTCCATTTGAGCTCTTGATATTCACACAAGTGGTTCTCTTTTCCCCAAAGGTCTCTGTAATTTTTCTTTAGGCAGTATCTATCTTACCCCTAGTTTGATAAGCCTCTACATCCTTACATTTGTCCTCTAGCCATTCCTGCTTAGCCATTTTGCACTTCCTGTCGATCTCATTTTTGAGACGTTTGTATTCCTTTTTGCCTGCTTCATTTACTGTATTTTTATATTTTCTCCTTTCATCAATTAAATTCAATATTTCTTCTGTTACCCAAGGATTTCTACTAGCCTTCGTCTTTTTACCTACTTGATCCTCTGCTGCCTTCACTACTTCATCTCTCTAAGCTACCCATTCTTCTTCTACTGTATTTCTTTCCCCCATTCCTATCAATTGTTCCCTTATGCTGTCCCTGAAACTCTGTACAACCTCTGGTTTAGTCAGTTTATCCAGGTCCCATCTCCTTAAATTCTCACCTTTTTGCAGTTTCTTCAGTTTTAATTTAACCAATAGATTGTGGTCAGAGTCCACATCTGTCTCTGGAAATGTCTTACAATTTAAAACCGGGTTCCTAAATCTCTGTCTTACCATTATATAATCTATCTGAAACCTGTCTCTATCTTCAGGCTTCTTCTATGTATAAAACCTTCTTTAATGAGTCCTGAAACAAGTGTTAGCTATGATTAAGTTGTGTTCTGTGCAAAATTCTACCAGGCGGCTTCCTTGTTCATTTCTTAGTCCCAATCCATATTCACCTACTACGTTTCCTTCTCTCCCTTTTCCTACTACCGAATTCCAGTCACCCATAACTATTAGATTTTCGCCTCCCTTCACTACGTGAATAATTTCTGTTATTTCATCGTACATTTCTTCAATTTCTTCGTCATCTGCAGAGCTAGTTGGCATAGAAACTTGTACTACTGTAGTAGGCGTGGGTTTCGTGTCTATCTTGGCCACAATAAGGCGTTCACTATGCTGTTTATAGTAGCTTACTCGCACTCCTATTTTCCTATTCATTATTAAACCGACTCCTGCATTACCTGTATTTGATTTTGTATTTATAACCCTGTATTCGCCTGACCAAAAGTCTTGTTCCTCCTGCCACTGAACTTCACTAATTCCTACTATATCTAACTTTAACCTATCCATTTCTCTTTTTAAATTTTCTAACCTACCTGCTTGATTAAGGGATTTGACATTCCACGCTCAGATCCGTAGAACACCAGTTTTATTTCTCCTGATAACGACGTCCTCCTGAGTAGTCCCCGCCTGGTCGTAATTGTAGTTAATTAAAAAATCAATAATTTTCAGCCATATGTTTTTTTTGGATTAGGGGGCCGATTTTTATAAGTTCGAAACTAACGCAATCAGACAGCCTGCCGAAAACTGTTCCAGAGAGCACCGATACGTTAGCTATGAGAAGGAGCGCCCCCTACACAATCGCTCGCTTTGGTGCGAAACCCGTAGCGTTGTATTAACCCCACAGCATTGGGACCTGAGTTTTATGTCGTCAGGAGGCGTAGCTGTAGCAGTTAGTCCGTAGGCATCTAGGCGCCAAGCTGACGCAGTTTCACTGCCACAGAAGAGTCCATAAAAGAGTGCCAGTAGGTAGGAGAAACAACTAATGATCTGATCGTTCGCTAATTGCGACGCCATATCATCCGAGATCATGAAAGTAGCTCGTAATTACGATCACAACCCTCCGACCACCGACTGCTGAATGTCGCGGCTAAGGTAATCTGCCACGTCCTAATCCCATGTGGCGTCATTGGTATTTCTCTCTCGCTCACCGTCATGATTGTTTCCTTTCTTCATTTTGTGTCAAAAACATGGTTCAAATAGCTCTGAGCCCTGTGGGACTCAACATCTGAAGTCATCAGTCCACTAGAACTTAGAACTACTTAAACCTAACTAACCTAAGGACATCACACACATCCATGACCGAGGCAGGATTCGAACCTGCGACCGTAGCGGTCTTGTGGTTCTAGACTGTAGCGTCTAGAACTGCTCGGCCACTCTGGCCGGCCAGTAACTGATGATAGCCGGGGTAGAGAGGATATAAAGTGTAAATTGGCAATGACAATAAAAGCGTTTCTGAAAAAGAGAAATTTGTTTAAATCGAATGTAGATGTAAGTGTTAGGAAGTATTTTCTGAACATATTGGTATAGAGTGTAGCCACGTATGAAAGTGAAACACGGACGATAAACAGTTTAGACAGGAAGAGAAAAGAAGGTTTTGAAGTGTGGTGCTACAGAAGAAAGCTGAACTTTTTGTGTGTGAATAGCGTAAGTAATGAGGAAGTACTGAATAGAGTTGGGGAGAGAAGAAATGTATGTCACAGTCTGGTTAGAAGAAGGGATCGGTAGACAGAACACATTCTGAGACATCAAGGGATCAGCAATGTAGTGTTGGAGGGAGATGTGGAGGGTAAAAATCGGAGACCGAGAGATGAATACAGTAAGCAGATTCAGAAGGATGTAGGTTGCAGTAGCTAGTAGGGTAGTGTAGCATAGAGAGCTGCACCAAATCAATCATCGGACTGAACACAAGTGCATTTTTACCCTTTCAGATCTACGAGATTGTGTTAATATCTTTGTTTACCGTTTCAGATCTATAAGATTCGTTGTCAGTATCGTTGTGAGTCTTTATGGAAATATACATATTCCACAGAGTCTGTGGTCGATTCTTACTTCAGTATACTTGTTTCATCCCCTTACATTCTTATTTGTGATCTACTCACTGTGATTCTGATTACAATGGCGAGTAACACCTGCAGTTATAGAATAATTCGATGCGCTAGGCATGGTCTGAGTAGGAAGTTCGGTGGTGGGAGCTTCTTTCGAAGCTATACAGCTGCGCGGATTCATCTTTTCGCGCACGTGCGCGCATGAGTGCACACACACACACACACACACACACACACACACACACACATCAGTCATTGCATATTAACTGAGGAAGAGGGCGTAATGGTACGTTGTACTACTATATTGCCCTCCAAATTTAAATTTTTATAAATAGATTGCGGCGAATGCCGGGTTAGTTCTACTGAAAGGAACGCATTCAATTTCCTTTGTGTCTTTATTCTCTCTGACATTGAGCTCCTTGTTAAATGACCTTACTGCTGACGCATGATCAAATGTAACTTTTATATGCTTTCTCTGTACATGTTCCAACATTGCGAACGTCTTACTCTACCTCACAGCCTCTTAAGATTTTTTCCTCGTCCGAAAACACACAAATGCTACGAAGCGCTCCTTATTTTAGTAATCCTTCTTTCTACTAAACTCAAACTCATAACTGATTCTCTCGGACATTTTTCTCTACTGTGATTATACTTATCTTTCCACTGCACCCCCTTAACCTACTGAGCGAGGTAGTGTAGCGGTAAGACAGATACTGGAGTCGTGCACGGGAGAGCGGTGGTTCAGATCCTCTTCCGACCATCTGTCCCTGAGCCATTTAAGTCAACTGCTGCAGTGGTTGCATTGGAAGGACACGACAGATTCCCTTCACCATTCTACTCCACTTCGAATTTGTAAACTGCCTGTAATGATCTCGGCATGGACGGGACGTTAATTGGTAATATTCCTTCCTTCTTCTTCTTCTTCAAACTGTCATTCTATCCTTGAGAGTGTTACTTCGGTCAGAAGTCTGCAGACATCACATGCCAGATTGATGGGTTATTAATTTATCATGCTGTTCAGCTTTCGATAATGTGTTGATGATAATGTTCTGGCAAGCAGATGGGGAGATAATAATTTCATAGATTTCTTACACCAGCTCAGATAACCCATTTGCCAAACCACATATAAGTTTCACTGTGTCTGAAAGTGTGTCATCGACTACTACTGACTTGCTGGAGATAGGTCATTTAGCAGTATGTCACACATTGACTGTCTTAGGGTACCATATGTTTGTTCCAAGTCAACTTCCTCCTGTCGCAGTTTTGGAGATTTCTTCTCCATTATGATGTTCTTCGACATTCTCCTGCTATTTATCTGCACTTTATCCAGCATTCAGCAGGACTTTCAATTTGTTTCTCATACGTTAATACGTTTACTTTAGTTTTCGGATCTTACGTTTAATCATCTAAGTTCCATCGAACTATTTCGCTTGACAGTGACACCTCAAGCAAAAGTTACTTTCGTCCTTAAGTTTTGCTCACCAGTGCATTTAAACTCATCGTTTTCTTACCTTACTGACATCTCTCTCTCTCTTTTTCTCTCTATCCGTTTCGCATGCATTACGAGCACCGAAAGGCACCTCATTAATTGAATGAACTGTGTGATACATGAGTGTGTGTTATCAGAACAAAAATTTATAGTTGTCTCACACCAATAATGGCGTAATTTTATTACTGGGAGTATAACATCAAAATAACATACATACGTCTCAATATATTTGTGATACTATATAGATAATACTACAGAATAGTGCTAGGAAGGAACTACATAAGAAAACTATGAAACTACAATACACAACAATGCTGGGTTGTGAAGGGTCGGTCCCCTCGCAAAAGAAACGTCAAATAAGATGGCCGTTGAAATGAAGCTCGTGCGTAAAGTGAAAAGTTATACATTGATAAAGATAGTGGAATGAAGTGGAAAAATACAAGAAGTAGGTATCCGGGTCTTAAATGGTGAGCTGTAGCAGTGTAAACAGGAAATGTAAAATTATTTGGAGCCAATGGGTAACCACTGGCTAAGTAAACAAATGATCAACCCCGTCCTGTGAACACAAAGAACATAAAGATAACAAGAGACAGATGGATCGAAGTCTGAACCCGGTAGAGGCAGTCAACTAATCCCTGAAGTTAAGAGCCGGCCTGGGTGACCGAGCGGTTCTAGGCGCTACAGTCAGGACCCGCGCGACCGCTGCGGTCGCAGGTTCGAATCCTGCCTCGGGCATGGATGTGTGTGCTGTCCTTAGGTTAGTTAGGTTTAAGTAGTTCTAAGTTCTACGGGACTGATGACCTCAGAAGTTAAGCCCCATAGTGGTCAGAGCCATTTGAACCATTTTGAACCTGAACTGAAGAAGATTGTAGACATACGCCAAAGAACTTGATGCATTTGTGGCAGCAGTTCAACGTAGATAGCTGTAGGAACAAAAGAGTCCCATTTCTTTGGAAAAGAAACTAAGCGTCGTACTCGTTTTCATGACAGGCCACCACGTTATTAGGCTTGTATTGGTAACATGAGGTTTTTTGATCTCGTGTTTAATGTTTTTCGAAAACTCCTCTATAGGAATCAACATGCTCCCTTTATTCGTTCATGGATTACAGAAGGCCCTAAAAAGGATGCCCAGACCGATGCAGTGATGCTTCACTACCGAAAGACATTCGATACAATCCCGCGCATTCGCTTAGTGAACATAAGGCGAGGTTACGGAATATCAGGACGGCTTCGTGACCGTATTCAGAACGTTAGAGCAGCCAGAACTTATTACAGCTCTGTCAACGTAGCGAAATTGTTTAGTGTGAAAGTACTTTGACAGGATCATCAACGAAATGAAACTTCATGGGTTAAGAGGCACTGATTACAAATTTGAGGGAAAATTACAGATAATTCGGCAGTATGCTGTTACATATCAGTATGACGTTGCACCTTCTCCTGACCTGGATCCATGCGCTGACTGAGTTGGGAATGGTGTTATAAGATCGTTGTGGCCTCTCCCTAAGCAAGCTGGCACACAGCTGTGAAAATGCATTTTAATATCCTGGATACTGACACTGGGAAGGAGTTGACGTGTTCTGTCGGGTACAGTTCTGGAGATCTTGCTGGTCACACGAGTAACTGAGCATCATGCCATGTGCAGACGATCATTGTCCTGTTGAATAATGGCATATCGATACCGTCTCGTGAGGCAAAACACAAGAGGGCATAGCATGTCCATGACGTACCGTCGTGCCATCAGCCTTCCCTCAGTTACTATCAGCGGTGACCTGAAATAGTACACTGTCTTCCCCGAGATCGTGATACCAGGACTAACACCGCCTTGCCTCTCTAAAACGCTTGAGAAACGACACCTCTCCCCAAGGCGCTGCCGTTCTCGCCAATGATGGTCGTCTGGGATAGGAAAGAGCCGCAGTTCGTTGCGGTACTCAGTGAGACGCCATTCATAAAGAGTCCATGATATGTGGTCACGAAACTACTCTAAAGTAGCCGTCTGTGTTGTGGTGGCCCACACACAGGACTGTAATTTTCTACTCCATCTGTTGCTTGCCTCTAACCACAGTGCGGGAGAACACAGACTGTGCAGGGGATCTCGGATGTGTAGTGCAGATGTGTGGTGAAACTTAATGACAGGTATGACTACTCTTACCTCGGAATGCAGTCCAACACAGGGCGACTGTCACATCCGAATCCCTGAACAAATCTGGATGTTGCACGATTAGACCACCCGGCCAAATGGAGACTCACAGCGAAGCCCGTTACAATGTCTGTCAGGTGCTGATGACGCAGTCTGAAATGAGTACGGGGCCATCACAGTGACCATTCAGCATCTAACGGTGTTCACGCTCTTCATATACCCTGTCAGACCTGAAAATGTCAATAAACAAGAACGACACTAATGTACGCTGCTTGCCGTTCTACCTGTCACAAAGCGTTTCAGGTCGAACCACTAAGGTATCTGCCGACGGTGTACACGTGTACAAAGTTACCTTGAATGCAACAGTATCTTCTTTTGTCTGACATTTACCAAATGATCTACTGGATAACGTAGGATGCTTAGTGAGACTGTTTGCTGTTGATGCTTTGGTAGATAGGAAAGTTGCAATAGTAGAAAATTACAGTGAAAAGGTCGACTATTAGTGCAGGAACAGGCATTTGACTGTCAACATAAGAGCAGAAATGCATGATTGAACTTTAATACAGATGCTAGCCATGTCTGCAGGTTACGCTGTTGTATATGATCACGAACGGGGCCCGGAAAGTGACAGTATTGGTCAGAACAGTGTTCTGTGCAGTTTTAGGCCGATTATGTCGTAGCTAAATCAATTCGAATGTGAGAAAATTGTTGGTGCTCATATGTTGGATGCTTCTGTAGCCAAAGGAACCCCAAGTGTTTAATGTTTCAACAGCAACGTATCGAAGATTTATACAGCACACAGCGAAAGCGGAATAACATCATCCAATAAGTCACAACGTGGACGAAAGTGTGTGTTGAGTGATCGTGGCAGACGGTCATTGAACAGGATTTTGAGGAAAAATAAAACGAAAACCATTAAAAAAGTCATTGCAGAACTGAATGGCATACTAGCGAACCCTGTTGGCACGATGGGAGCCCCGATGCAGGAAACTACGGGGCGAGCTGGATTTCATCAACTCTCATCTGTGATTCAAACTCCTGTAATAGGAAAACGTGGTGCCGTAGCTATAAAACCTACACAGTGGAGCAATAGAAGGGAGCCGTCTGGTCGCAAGTGTCTTGGTTCACACTATTTTCACTTCTGGCAGAGTCTGCGTCTCAAGGGCGAATCATGGTGTGGGTTCGGTGATGATTTCGGCAGCAATATCATGATGTTCCATGTTCCTCATTGTTACTCTGCAGGTTCTCATTATTTCCAAGGATTATGTGAGAGTTTTGGCTGATCAGGTCCATCTCTTGGTACAATGCTTTCTCACCAATGGTGGTGCTGTTTTCCAAAACGACAGAGCTTCTGTTCGCACAGACCGTGTCGTGTAGAACTGGTTTTGTGAGCGTGAAGACGAATTATCGCATGTCTCTTGGTCACCACAGTCAGCAGATCGGCCTTTGTAATCTACCTCAATCGTTGTTACGTCAACTAGGTACAGGGATAAAGGTATAAGGTTCCCTTGAAAACCATACAGACCTGTATTTTATCCATTCCGAGACGGCTGGAAGCTGTTTCGTATGCCAATGGCTATTCTACATAATATTAGGTATGATAATGTGTTTTGTTTTTGATGTTTTTTTGTGTGAAGTCTTATGGGACTTAGCTGCTAAGGTCATCAGTCCCTAAGCTTACACACTACTTAACCTACATTATCCTAAGGACAAACACACACACCCATGCCCGAGGGAGGACTCGAACCTCCGTCGGGACCTGCCGCACAGTCCACGACTTCAGCGCCCTAGACCGCTCGGCTAATCTCACGCAGCTGATGTTTTCATAGTTTTGTTCAACACCTATAAATGTAACGCATTACACATAAATAGGCGAATATCCATTATTGTTCGATTACGCTATTGGTAATAAGCAACTGGAAACAGTTAAAACCTTGAAATACGTAGGAGAATGTGTCTGTCGTGGCCAAAAATGTAACGGTCACGTGATGTAAGTTCGAGATTCATGAAAGAGTGTTTTTTTTTTTTTTTTTTTTTTTTTTTTTTTTTTTTTTTTTTTTTTGAGTCGTCAGTCTTCTGACTTGTTTGGTGCAGCCCGCCACGAATGTCTCTCCTGTGCCAACCTCTTCATCTCAGAGTAGCACTTGCAACCTACGTTCTCAATTACTTGCGAGATGTATTCCAGTCTCTACCTTCCTCTACAGTTTTTGCCCTCTATAGCTTCCTCTAGTACCATAGAAGCCACTCCCTGATGTCTTATGTCCTATCATCCTGTCCCTTCTCCTTGTCAGTGTTTTCGACATATTCCTTTCCTCTCCGATTCTGCGAGGAGCCTCCTCATTTATTACCTTAACAGTCCACCTAATTTTCAGCATTCGTCTGTGGCACCACATCTCAAATGCTTCGATTCTCTTCTGTTCCGGTTTTCCCATAGTCCATGTTTCACTACCGTACAATGCTGTATTCCAGACGAACATTCTCAGAAATTTCTTTCTCCAATCAAGGCGTACTTTACAGACTAGTAGATTTATTTTGGGCAGGAATGCCCTTTTTGCGGTGCTAGTCTGCAGTACCCCGTGAGCCTCCATGGATTGTTCTGGTGGCAGTTTAGTCTGCTTTTTATGTTCTCATTGCTCCGTCTGTCACTGGTTATTCCGCTGCCTAAGCAGTAGTATTCCTTTAACTTCATCTACTACGTGACCATCAGTCCTATTGTTAAGTTTCTCGCTGCACTTATTTGTGTTATTTGTCATTGCTTTCCACATCGTTCTTGGTCGTCCACTCTTATTATTCCCTCTTGACTCTCGTACATATTGCATATTACACGTCTTTCGCTACAGCTTACTCCTGTTTTTCTCAGAATTTAGAACATTTCGCACCACTTTACATTGTCGAACGCTTTTTCGAAGTCGATAAATCCGATGAACGTGCCTCGATTTTTCTATGGTCTTGCTTCCATTATCAACCGCTACGTCAGAATTGCCTCTCTGGTGCTAAGGGAATTTAATTCATCCACGAAAGAAGAGGGCTACAAGATACTTATCCGGTCATCTGTTGAGTACTGTTCATCGGCCTGGGACTCTTGCCATAGGGGAGATTGAGAAAATCTAAAGAGGAGCGAGTTTCATAAGTTCGTATTGCAGGAGGAGGAGGAGGAGATTAGTGTTTAACGTCCCGTCGACAAGGAGGTCATTAGAGACGGAGTTCGTATTGCAGGCGCGAGAGCGATAAGCAGGCGCTCACCCAACCCCAGTGGCACAGAGTACAAGAGAAGCGAGGAGTTTATGAAAAGTATTACTCTAAAAATTAGGAGAGTTGGTGTTTTGACGTATCACAAATAAGAATAAAATAAGGCATATTCAAAGCATTGGAGAGTTCCTTCTGTCGTGGTGGAGGACGAATTTGGTAGATTTCACAGAGGAAGCGACAGCTGCTGTCACAGAAGTTGGGGCGAGGTCGGTGCTCGCATTCACATTTGTAAGAAAAGCTTGACGAAGGTGTGCCCTCCTGTTCCAGCAATGTTACCCAACTGCTTAAGATACCAGTGGCCTCGGTACACTGTCACTAAGGTGTGCATACGACTAAAAGTTATGCCGGATTAATTAAACCGACTAAATGTGATTGGGAGAAGACGTAGAGTAGTTACCCTACATTTTGAAGTCGTAAGTTACCGCAAGTATGTCGATTTAATCGTAACATTTGGAATAATTAAGAAATTAAGGATGGGAAGGTAGCATGGTGAGGGGAATGAGGCCTCGTGACTGGCCAGTTGGTGCCGCGTTTCGTGGGAGATAGAGAAGGAGCTTCTCGAACGCCAGGAACGGTCACTTCGCTCGTTGCTCTGGATGGAAAAGGAAGAGTTTCAAACCTGAGGACGAAGGCGCAAAGCAGGGAAGATTGTTATACCGTGCAACACTTTTCACACTTTCGCTTCTTTCGCCTCTAGCCAGCCCTGTAATAGAAATCGAGTATATTTCACTAGTCTATTTGTAAAAACAACGATATTCACTTTTTATGTGATGCATTCTTTTTCTGAAGACAACGGTCTCGCTGCAGTCATAACACCGTCAGATCACCGAGGTTAGCCAATGTTGGGCTTGGCTAACACTTAGACGAGTGACCGTCTGGGTCTGCCGAGCGCTGTTGGCACTCAAATCTTGTGAGAACAATTGAGGAGCTACTTGACTGAGAAGTAGCGGCTCCGGAGGATGGTGTGCTGACCACATGCCTCTCTGTACTCGCGTCCAGTGACGCTTATCGGCTGAGGTTGACACGGCGGTCGGACGCTACCGTTGGCCCTTCCGAAGTCTGCTCGAACGGAGTCAGTCTTTTTCTGAAATCACGGAATTTACTCTGGAAAATTTTTTCCAGGCGTGAAAACATGGTCTGTGGAACAACATGGTCGCGCACTTAGGAACAAGTATTCTATTGAAATTTAAAAGCGTTGCAATCGAGAAAATCTTATGAATAGTGTATTAATTGCGTGTCGGTTACGTTATTGCTCTATTAGACATCAATAACCAGTCAGAGAAATGAGTTTAAGCGGAAGTATCAAAACCAATTACAATTTAAATACATTTTGAAATTGAAGCCATTAGAAACTAACGCAAATTTCCATTTTCCCGACTGGTAAGACTGTTACGGTATAAAGAAAGTCAGTTGACGTGCAAGTGTCATATGTTCCATTGTAAAATTACTTGTCCTGTTTTGAGGCAGAAGATGGTTATTTAGTGGGTATCTCAATAATAAAAGTGACTGTTTTCAGAATGTTTTCATTATTTAATGTTTCCCGATGACGACGTTGCTAACAACCCAATATGAATATGTGGACTGTTTCAAAGCTATTTCCCCACAGTGTGGTTTGTCAAAGCGGTTATTACACTCGACTGGTACTGGGGAGGACGTCGGTTCAATTCCGCTACCGGCCATCCAAATTTAGGTTTTCGTGATTTGTCTAAATCGCTCCAGGCAAATACCGGGATGGTTTCTTTGAAAGGCCACGGCCGATTTCCTTCCCCATCCTTGAAACAGTCGAAGCTTGTGCTCTGTCTCTAATGACTTCGATGTCGACGGAACATTATTTTGTGTTTTCGTTGTAATGTTTCAAGATAAGTAACACAGGTAATCACTTGATCGCACAGACATCTCGTAAAGTGAAGACGAGAAAATCGGTGAAATTCCGTCTCATGCCGAGTACCCTCAAAGAAGCACGGTAAGGTTGTTTCGCGTATGTAGATGCCAGCGTAGGTCTACGAAATGTATTACACAAAAAAAAACCCGTTTTGCATCACCTCGGTTCCGAGAGTTCCGGAACCTGTAAAGAAAATTGGAATAGAGATCAACATAAGCATCATTTCCGCTCTGTTTATTACTCATGAAAACCACACAGTTCATGTTTCACCACGATACAGCGAGACCTTCACATGTAGTAGTCCAGATTGCTGTACACACCGGTACCTCTGATGCCCAGTAGCACGTCCTCTCGCATTGATGCATGCCTGTATTCGTCGTGGCATACTATCCACAAGTTCACTAAGGCACTGTTGGTCCAAATTGTCCCACTCCTCAACGGCGATTCGTTGTAGATCCCTCAGAGTGGTTGATGGTCACGTCGTCCATAAAAAAAATAAAAAATAAAAGATTCAAACGGCTCTAAGCACTATGGGACTTAAATCGGAGGTCATGAGTCCCCTAGAACTTAGAACCACTTAAACCTAACCAACCTAAGGGCATCACACACATCCATGCCCGAGGCAGGATTCGAAATTGCGACCGTAGCATCAGCGTGGTTCCGGACTGCAGCGCCTAGAACCACTCGGTCACAACGGCCGTCTGAACGTAAACAGCCCTTCTCAATCTATCCCAGGCATGTGCGATAGAATTAATATCTGGAAAACATGCTGGCCACTCTTGTCGAGCGATGTCGTTGTCCTGAAGGAAGTCATTCACAAGGTGTGCACGATGTCGCGAATTGGCGTCCATGAAGGCGAAGGCCTCGCCAATATGCTGCCGATATGGTTGCGCTATCGGTCGGAGGATGGCATTCACGTATTGTAATGCCGTTACGGCGCCTTACGTGACCACCAGTAGCGTACGTCGGCCCCACATGATGCCACCACAAAACACTAGGGAACCTCCACCTTGCTGCACTCTCTGTACAGTGTGTCTAAGGAGTTCAGCCTAACTGGGTTGCCTCCAAACACGTCTCTGACGATTGTCTGGTTGAATGAATATGCGACACTCATCGGTGAAGCTAATCCTGAGCCGTCCCTTCGGCATGGTGTCGTGGTTGCAAGGATGGACCTCGCCATGGACGTCGGAATTGAATTTGCGCATCATGCAGCCTATTGCGCACAGTTTGAATCATAATACGACGTCCTGTGGCTGCAAGAAAAGTATTCTTAAACATGGTGGCGTTGCTGTCAGGGTTTCTTCGAGTCATAATCCGTAGGAAGCGGTCATCCACGCACTTTGGCGTCCTGAGCGAGGCATGTCATGTACAGTTTCTGTCTCTGTGTATGTCCGAACAATATCGCTTTGCTTCACTCCGAGACGCCTGTTCACTTCTCTTGTTGAGTGCCCTTCCTGGCACAAAGTAACAATGCGGTATTGACCGTCTAGGCATGGTTAAACTACCCAGAACAGGATCCGTGTACCTCCTTCCTGGTGGAATCACTGCAACTGATCGGCTGTCAGATCTCCTTCGTATAATAGGCGCTGCTCATGCATGGTTGTTCACATCTTTGGGCGGGTTTACTGACATCTCTGAACAGTCAAAGGGACTGTGTCTGTGATACAATATCCACAGTCAGCGTCTTTCTTCAGAAGTTCTGGGAACCGAGGTGCTGCAAAACTTTTTTTGATGTGTGTACAAAATAAGTATTTGTATCGACATGTGATTTTCATTTTCTTGTTATAAAACGTCGTCATTGGTTTGAAACGTGAAAATATTTGCATATTTTGTTTGTTTCATTGGTATAAAAACAGTTCACTACAGAAGATATTGAAGGGAGAGTTTCACTTACAGCATTTCAGCTCCGATATTCTCTTACATCAGCAAGTGTCATGTGCTTGCACATTTTTGAGGTAGTCCTTCGTTTGGCAGGGATGATGTTTACCTAATTTTACGTTGCTATGCGTTACTGCCTATCTTCTGACGTGAAACACGACACAATATAGTACCATTAGTGTTTGTTTTCAAGGTCCTGGTAACATGTCACTGTGAGATTTTTATGTGTGTAACATTGGAAACTTAACCACTTCCTTCGGTTTTTACTTGATCTAAAAATGTTCTCTTCATATTTGGTACGTCATCTGTGTATCATATCGTATTAATTATGTTTTTGTGCATTTATGGAATATGCGATAGGAATAAAAGAGTTGAGTGAGAGGTAAAGATTTAAATGGATAGTTGATAGGGGTAGAGGAGCGGAGGACAAAGGTGAGTAAAGGTAGTACTCAATGAAAGTAACTTATTGTTAGGGAGAGTTGAATTTGTAATGAGATGAAGAAAAGGAGAGGGGAAGTGAAATCAAAGGAAGGCTGGTGAGAGAGAGAGAGAGAGAGAGAGAGAGAGAGAGAGAGAGAGAGAGACAGAGACAGAGACATAAAGTGAAATTTTTATATAATATATCCTACTATTTTGTATAGGTTGTGGCTTCCAATGTTTATTTGCTCATTGAGTCGCTGTTAACTGCATGTAAGTGCTTTTTGTGCGTGGTAGTATTGTAGATGTACAAGTAGATGAAGAAAAAGAAGAAGTACTGACAGCTGAAGTCCTTTAGGCCTTATAACTGTTCATGTGAAACAACAGGAAAGAGACAGATTGCCCCAACAGATTCGTTTCCAGGAGAAAGGTAGAGAAAAAAGTAGGACCTACTGGATTCTCGTGTGAACGGAGCAGAGTATAAGAGGCCCGTGTACCGCACTGGAGGCGCCCGCTGGCTGAGATGAGCGGAAGAGTGCGGGGGCGTGCGCGGGCGCCGGAAATTGGCGGCGCGCCGGCGGACTGAATGACGGGAGGGCCTCCTTTCACGGCGCCCACCGCGGCCTTTTGAGCGCGGGCCGGCGTGCTCCGCGCCACTCAGATTGCAGCCGCTGGTGCGCCTGCGCACTGAAAGGCCCGGACACCTGCCGCTGGAGGACACGTACCAGCTGTCGCGTGCCCGGCGTCGGTCCACGCTGGCCGATAAAGCCGCTCTCACGTCGTCTCTCCTCTTCCTTCTGCATTCGCGTTCGTGGGTTCAGGTATGAAACTGGCGGGCCAGCTATTTTTTGAGCATTCTCGTTTGGAATTTTGAGACATCGCTTCTTATTGTCCAAGTGGTTAAAGCAGTTGAGTGCCACGATGGTGAAGTATAAAGTGCCTTATCGTGCTTGCACTTATCGATATCGCTATAACCGGAAACCAGATGATCAGCATGAGATTAACAGATTATATTTCTAGAGTGCATCACAAATGATTTCCCTTTTCATTTCCGAAACACGACTTTGTTATTACTGATGGAATACCCACGTAGTCCACTGTACGAGAGAGACAGAGACAGAGTGTTTTTAGCTACCTCCATGTTGCATTATACTATATTCACGATAAACTTTATGCTATAGATCACGTCACTTGAACAAAAGATCATAGAGACCCGGTAAAACATCAAATCTCCCACATTGCTGCGGCCGGAAAAAGGTCTTGCACAAACGGGACCAACTAAGAGTGAAAAGAGCCGTTCAACGAGACAGAAGAACAACCATTCCTCAAATTGCTGCAGATTCCAATTCTGGCCCAACAGCAAGTGTCAGTGTGCTAACCATTCAACGAAAACGTAATCGATATGGGCTTTCGGTGCCGCAGGTCCACTCGCGTACCCTTGATGACTGCACGACACAAAGCTTTATGCCTTGTCTGGGCCTGTCAACAGCGACATTGGATTGTTGTTGACTCGAAACATATTGGCTGGTCGAACGAGTCTCGTTTCAGAGTGTATCGAGTGGATGGACGTGTACGGATATAGAGACAACCTCATGAATCCATGGACCCTACATGCTACCAAGACCTTTGGTACCTCTAGATACGCCTCCAGTGTGTGACACGTAAGCAAGAATCCTGTCTGATCACCTGCATCTATTCATGTCCATTGTTCATTCCGACGGTCTTGGACAATTCCAGCATGACAATGCGACACCCTATATTTCCAGAATTGCTACACAGTGGTTTCAGGAACACTCTTCTGAGTTTAAACACTTTCGCTGGTCACCAAATTCCCCAGACATGAACATGGCAGTTGGCATGGCATGGCATGACGTAAGAACGACGCCTCTATCTCCAGGCGACCAGCGTCTTGTTCCGTAGCTGTAGATTGAAAACTAGCACCTTTTATCCTCCCACATTCGACTAACCACGGCGTTATGGGCAACGCTAAGAGCAAGGACTTAAGCTCGTGTCCTGTCCACCGCTTGCTGCCTCAGTCGTTTTCCAGGTGAAGTACAAATATCGTAGCCGCGCTGGCCACTCACATTTTCGCGCTGCTCATTCGACATCGTTTGTTTGCAGTAAGTAGACTGCTGTGGTGGCATCCAAGTTGTAATTCGAGGTAGAGCTCAGGTAACGAGAGCACAGTCGAATGTTCGTGGATCTGAAAATAGAACCGAGGGGGAGACTATGCGACACGGGATAGAAACTGAGCATGTCGCGAAACGACTGTATATACATTTGGGTGAATACAGAAACTCTGCACGAAGAAGCATGTGAACCATTGAGCTAAACATTAAGAAGGCCGTTGATGTCTGCGGTCTTATGGAGCCTGTTCCGTCCATCGCCACCAATGGCCATCAAACTACTTCCGGCCTGCAGATGATCTAAATTATAGACCTAAAGAGGTTTCCACCAAAATAAACATCTGGTGCGATTCTGATTGTTTTACTGAATTTTAACTTAGGTAGACCCTCAATATGAAACTAAAAAAAAAAAATCCCTCCAGAATGATTCTCACAAGTTCACTCCTACAGTCAACTGAATCCATCCTCCGAGTCCTCCAATGAAGGTTCCTGTTGTTCTTGTCCCCCTCTTGAACTTTAGACCACTGAATTTTCCATCTTACTGCCTTTCAATTTGGGGGTTCAGTTTGCAATGTCCTCATTGAACGATGGAAGCCGGGTAACTCTAAGTTGTCTGTCTTGGACGCAGGCCGCCAACATTTTCGATTTTGCTTTGAAAAATGCCTGGACATTGCTTAGCGCAGACCATGTCAACGCAGGTCTCATTCCCAGGTAAGCTTCACACTTCCTCAAGTGGTGGTGCCAGCCAGTGCCTGTGGCTGATTCCCTTGCGGTTTACTCGTAATATACCCCGAAATAAACTACTGTAACTGCACCCACGTCCTCTTTCTGTATTCCTGAATAGCCAAGAAAAGTGCAGCTTAACAGCAGGTCCGTGTTTCGTAAGAGCCCCCCCCCCCCCCCAACCCCGCAATCAATTGTTTTACGTTTCGTCCTCGGGAACTTAGCAGCGTCCCTCAGCTGCCAGTCAGGATTTAAAATGGACACACCTTTCATACCGAAACACTACATTTATAAACAGCACCTTTATGTTTTGGAGAATGTCTCACAATGAGGAGTGCCTTTGCTTGAACTCAATTTACAAAGCGCTGAAAAGCACTGGACGGCACACACACACAATATATGTATTCGCCTGTTAGTCGATTCCTCCTCACACCACGTAAGTCGTGTGGGCAGCCGTCTTGCCAGGATGAGGTGCGTAAACAGCTCTCATGAAAAAAAAATTGTTCAAATGGCTCTGAGCACTATGGGACTCAACTGCTGTTCTCATCAGTCCCCTAGAACGTAGCACAACTTAAACGTAACTAACCTAAGGACATCACACACATCCATGCTCGAGGCAGGATTCGAACCTGCGACCGTAGCAGTCGCACGGTTCCGGACTTCGCACCTAGAACCGCGAGACCACGGCGGCCGGCAAGCTCTCATGAAATCAGGTATATTTTCCTTGTATGACCTGGGCTGTTTCGCACGGAATTAAGGGTCACCTCCACACCGTCGCTGACCGGCGCAGCATAGAGCACTGGCGATAGGGCAATATTTTGCCACGCCAGGTGACGTGCGATCGCAAAGCCTCGCAGATATCCGTCCGCTCCCTACATTTTAGGCCCCTGGTGCTCCTCGCGCAGTCGCTTACGCTCTCTGCCTCATGTCGCCAGTAACAGCAGTGCTACCAGTCGGCCGTACCAGTAGTAGTTTCGGCTAAGGGCTCCACGCAGGTAGACCCGGCCCGTCTCGTCCTGGTCTGCAGCAGCAGCACATCAGCCGCCGCACGGCGGTGTTGGCCCAGTGACGTTCCAGGTCTCCATGCCGCCGTTACGACGACTCTAGGGTAATTCGTGTAGACACATCATGGACAACCTCATGGGAGACACATTCCTCTTGTGTGAAATTGTTTGGATACTCGACCAAGGACATTACAACTGACTTTTGGTTTTGCTAATAAAATTATTCTTTTATAGGTATCTCCGATCACTCATCAGGACGACGATACTCAGTATAGCGTGGACGGCACACAAACTCACAAATCAGCTCTAAAGTGTATACCTAAGAACTATAAGCACTTGTTCGTCTTCGGTACTGTGAAACACGTCTCTTCTATTGAACAAGAAATTAGAAATTGGGAAAAGTCTTGTACTCATCGCGTGAAATTCTTTTTAATTTTTAATAACTTATAGAAGTTATAGTATTATCTGTTTTTTTATTCCACTCTTAAAGACGTATTTCACTCTCTCGTGTTCAGCCTTGTTTCCACGCGCATATATATATATATATATATATATATATATATATATATATATATATATATATATATATATATATATATATATAAACTTAGCGCCAGCTGGTTCGCTCGCGTGGACTGTATGGCCTGCAGAGTTTTTTTGTGTTTATTTAATCGAATTTTTATCTTGTTCACAACTTGCAACACCTTCTAATATTTTCACGCTAAATAAGGCCATATAAGCGTGGTCTTTTTCTAATCTACTTCTGAGGAAAAAGCGATTCTAGTAGCTGGAGTCCAAAGTTTTTGTTAATTATGCTTTTTGCATTCTTTTGGAGATATTTCCATAATACCTTTCATCCCCTAATAAACATTTCTTTACGTCTAACCCAGAAATGAAATGCCGATTTTCATAAATTACCTTTTTATGTTTTTTAATGTAACGAAATATTTTCTTGAAAGTTGTAATCTCCCATTGCACTCCCTTAGGGTTTCAATTTCCAAGAACACTGAAACCCAGATTTGTTTATATTTAAAAATGAACAGTCGAGATGGCAATAATATTCCTTTGTTAACCGGTTTCGTCTTGCCTAGAAGCCATCTTCAATATTTTTTGGACCCCTATAGCTGGTGCTGGCGGCTCCTCGGAATTTTCTTGATACCATTATCGTACACCAACGTAGTATCACGAAAAATCTGAGGAATCGCCAACACCAGCCACAGGGGGCCAAAAATTCTGAAGATGGCTTCTAGACAAGCCGAAACCGGTTAATAAAGAAATATTATTGCGATCTCGACTGTTAATTTTTAAATATAGAATCAGGTCGCTGCTCTCCGTAGACTATGGCGTCCAAATTTATGGACTTTTATTTTTATTTTTAACAGAGAACTCAAATATCAGTGATGACGTTGGAAGCTGAAGTAGTGAATTAAGATTTTTGCTGCGCGCGGGACTCGAACCCATGCCTTTTCCTTACTAGGCACGTATGCTGACCACTACATCATTACGGTTAACACAACTGCAAGAACTATACAAGTCTAATACCCTCCCCAACACAAACTCCACATCTTCTCTTCTTTTGTCACTACTATCAGGGCTCTTCGACATTGGAATAGCACCCCAGCATTGGACGTAAGGGGGAAGTGCTGTATTAAATGTGATCGTATACATCTTAAATAAAATTTTCCCTGAGACATTTCAGTCTCTAATTTATATACGGTAGTAGTGACAATAAAAGGGAGATGTGAATTGGAGCTTTTGTTGGGGAGGGTATTCAACTTTGGTACTTCGTGCAGCTATGTAGACCATAATGCTGTGGTGACGTCATGGTCAGCATATCTGACTACTAAGCAAGAAGACCTGCGTTTGCCGCAGTACAAATATTGAATCATTTCTTCAGATTCCAACGTTATCGTAGATAAATTATAGACTTAGATGTCTCAGGGAAAATTTAATTTAAGGTCTATACGATCACATGTAGTACAGCACTTCCCCATTACGTCCAATGCTCGGGTGCAGAGAGCCCTGGTAGTAGTGTCAATATAAGGGGAGATGTGAATTGAAGATTGTGTTGGGGAGGATATTCGACGTGGGTAGCTAGTGCAGCTATGTTGACCATAATTATGTGGTGGTGTAATGGTCAGCATATCCGCCTAGTATGAAGAAGATCTGGGTTAGAGTCCAGGCCGCAGCACAAATTTTAATTCACTTCTTCAGCTTCCAACGTTATCGCAGATAAATTAGAGACTTAAATGTCTCAGGGAAAATTTAAGGTTAAATATCAGTGTTCATAGATATAACTTTAAAAATACTTTGATACTTCTTTAATAATAATATATTTTAAAGAAAAACAGCTTCCATCCATTATTTTACCCCAGTAGGGTTAAAAAATGCAGAAACACGAATTTCTTCATTTCTGACCCAGAAACCAAATACCAATTTTCGTGTGTCTCGCTTCAAAATTGCCTTAATAGCGACAGTTTTCAAAAAACCCTTCAGCATGTGTTTCCCCCCTTTAGAGTTGGATTTTCGAAAAGTCCCTTCTTAAACAACGGCATTGTATAAGCTCCACACCTCCAGATTTCAAGTTTCTATCCTTAGCGGTTTGACGTGGGCGATGATGGGTCAGTTACTCATTCAGGACATTGACTTTCCCAGGAGGGATAAAGGGGCTCCTGCACACGTGGAATGTGTCCCTACTAGTTGTCTACGTGATGTAGAGCTATAGATGTGGACAGCAAGACACACATATCTGGCCCCTACACAAATTATGTGGGACCAGCGTGGACGTCAACTCAGAGCATTTACAACAATCTCGGCTACCTTTCCTGGGGTGAGCATGCAAAGGCTTCATAGCACCCTTCTCAACAGAATAAGTGCATACATACAAGCCAGAAGATGAGCAACATCATACTCATAAGTGAGCACATATTGCATACTGCCACGTTCTTTGTAAATATGACTCGATACTGTAACCACTGAAACTACACGAGATACCCTCCCACACAATAAAACTTTATTTAGTTCTCTCCTCCTCTTTAGAATCTTTACTTTTTCTTCGGGTAGTGTATATGCCTGAATTACCTACAAAACAGTTGTAATTAGCGTGTATGTAACAGTGTACTTTTCATCTTTTATTATGGCCCCACCTCCTTAAACTTTCTAATGTAATGAAAAACTGTCTGTGACAAAGACAGCTAATGAAAGTTACCTGGAAGTGGTGTAAACTATCGTTCCTTGTGAAACGGGCTGGTGCTGTTCTGTAACATATAATGTAAGGAATTCGTTACGAGCCATATCAAACTTGTGAGAAGACTAATGACTCAAAAAAAAAAAAAGTCATCACCTGAGGGGGAAAACGTCATCCGTGATAGGATGCAATGGTCCGTAGTAGCGTCCTGCATGACCGAGTAAGCGAGCACAAAATACTATATGGTACGAGCGCACCCTAACTGCATAGGCTACCCGCAGTAGTTCTTGTGACCGAGCATAGAAGCCGTGACCGAACACGTAGCACGCAACTTCAAAAAATGGTTCAAATGGCTCTGAGCAGTATGGGACTTAACATTGGAGGTCATCAGTCCCCTAAAACGTAGAACTACTTAAACCTAACTAACCTAAGGACATCACACACACCCATGCCCGAAGCAGGATTCGAACCTGCGACCGTAGCGGTCGCTCGGACCCAGACTGAAGCGCCTAGAACCGCTCGGCCACACTGGCCAGCACGTAACTTCAGATCCATTCACGTGTCATTATCCGCGTGAGGTGTGTCTGTCTCTGTAATCATGCAGCGCGAGGAAGCCAATGCAGTAAGACGTTAGATTGAAACGAATGTTTACACATTGAAGAAAGGGGAAGGTCTAAAAAGCCATGTATGGAGTATTTTTCTGTTGGTTGTAGACGAAAACAGTGCGTGTACTGGGTACGTATCGTGCATAAACTGCTCCACATTATTGCTTCCACTCGGGAACCACTCATTTCAAGAAACACAGATGCAAGAAACCTCACAAAGTACAGCTCTTTCAGGGATACCGGCATTAATAGAAAATAGTATTACAACAAAGTGTGTTGCAATGTGTACTAAAGATAGGAGACCTTTTAATGCTGTTTACGGTTAAGGTTTGAGAGAACTAGGCCAATAATTAATGCATCTAGGTGCGCATTATGGAGAAGTTAACGTGGTAGATGTCGTGCCACATTCCTCTACTACAGGCAGACATGTCAAAGAACAAGCTGATGCAATACGAAACAGCATAATGCCTTCTGTTACCGAGGACGTTATTAATAAAACATGTGCTGCGACAGTTGATATGTGGACTGATTCGCATAATCAGGTGCACTATATGAGTTTTACAACACATTACATTAACACAAATTTGTCTCTTGTGAACAGTGGTTTATTTACAACAAAATTCCCTGACGTTAAGAAGACGGGAGTAAATATTATGAATGAAATTGAAGAGCGGATGGCTGATTGGAACATTTCACCGGACACGTTGTACAGTTTTGTTTTTGTCTCCTACCAGGGTGCCAATGTAATAAAGGCTTTGGAAAATCACGAAAGGATTCCTTGTGCTGCTCGTTGTATAAACACAGCACTTAGCCATACTTTCGATGAAGATAACTTTTTGTTAAATCATGCCCCAAAAAACGCATCAGCAATAAATATTGCAAAATGCATTGTAAGGTACATTAAGAAAAGTCTTTGAAATCATCGTTGAAACACGAGGTCTGCTGGAACAGCTTGTACACTTTGCTGGAATCCTTACACACTCAGTGTAACGAAGCTGCTGCTTTGCTGACGGAAAAGGACTCCGCTTACAGATTGCAATGATATGATAATGATCTTGCAGGAAAAATTGCGCATTTTCTAAGACCATTTAAAGAGGCCACAGATGAATTAGAAGGCGAAAAAGAACCGACAATCCAGTTAGTTCTTCTTTGGTTTCACAGACTTCAACAAATTTGCAGTGTCAATGACACTGACTGTCAGGTGAGTAATTACTGCAGTTAAATGCACTGTTTCATTATGATACGCGATAGATTTATAATTAACTAGCGTAACTGATGTGTACTAACGTATGTATTTTTTAACAGGAGGTACAATGAATTAAAAATCGATGTGTGCTACTTACTCAGGTACAACATGCAATCATTAACATAATCGTTTTGCATAGTTAGTGGATAGTGTGTTATAGAGAAACGGGAATGTTATAATTCGTATAATATTTCATTAACGTAAAACACCTCATTTTTACTGGAACGTATCGATGGTTTACACATCCCTTCTGTATTACTTGTCTGTTTTGTTTATTATCATAGATCCTCCAAGTGCCAGCCGAAGTGGCCGTGCGGTTCTAGGCGCTACAGTCTGTAGCGGAGCGACCGCTACGGTCGCAGGTTCGAATCCTACCTCGGGCATGGATGTTTGTGATGTCCTTAGGTTAGTTAGGTTTAATTAGTTCTAAGTTCTAGGCGACTGATGACCTCAGAAGTTAAATCGCATAGTGCTCAGAGCTATTTTTGATCGTCCAAGTACTGTGATGTCACCACCCAGAGAGAGAGAGAGATCGTTTCAAGGAATGGAGGAACAACAGATAATCCGCAGCAGATGAAATATATCTCTACATTTTAATTCACCCGGGAGATGATGATGACATCTTAGAGTGGTGGAGCAGAAACAGATCTGCCAGGCCTGGCTGCAGTTGCAAGAATTATTTCATGTATCGCAGCAACAAGCGCACCTAGTGAATGATGCTTTAGTTAAGCCGGCTTGTTAGTAACAAATTGCCGTAGCCAATTAAATCCGGAACGCGTTAGTGATTTACTGCTCATCAACAATAATTATAGTTTTGTTTCTGTTGCAAACAAGTGAAAAGTATGACAAGTTACGTCTGTAAATGTTTAATGTTCTTTTTATGCTTTCTTTATGAAGATGGTTGTCTTCTACAATACAGGAACAGCACTTATTTAATGTCTCCTATTAATGAAAAGAAAAATATATCTTCTGTTTGGAAATGAGACTCGTCTTCTATCTGCGACTGTACTGAAATATAATTTTACATTCCAAGTGCTTTATGAATTTAGCTGCGTCACGTAGCCATTCTTGGAAACATTACTTTTGTATTAAAAGAGAGAGAGAGACAGAGATAAATACATTGTGTGTGTGTGTGTGTGTGTGTGTGAGAGAGAGAGAGAGAGAGAGAGAGAGAGAGAGAGAGAGAGAGAGAGAGAGAGGCGTTGGATTTGTACAGTCCAATGCAGCGAGGCGAGGTGAGACGTCAGCGGTGACCGTTCATGCTCGGTTATCCGCGTGTCCGGGATCCGGACAACAGACATGGGGCGAGTACGTGACCGAACCGAGTCGTACGGGGCCAGACACTAGCGGCTCGGTTCCCACGTGAACAGCCGGCGTTGCAGCACTCTAGTCCGCAGTAGTGTTGACGGAGTCCACCGCTGCCATGATGCCTTTGATTGCTATCATTCTCGGCTGCTCAGGCCGATACCCCCACACTATAATACTGCCCTCAGCGACATGCGTCCGTGGCGCAATACATGTTTCGAACATGGGTCTGCAGACACGACTATCGACCTAGTGTAAGAAGAAATGTGTATCATCTCACCAGGCGACACCTTTCCATTGGTTCACGATCCAGTATCGATGATCCTGTGACCACTACAATGCAGTGGAATGCCGGTGTTGTAGATTCAACACGGGGACATGAAAGGATCGTCCACTGTGGGACCCCCATGCTCAACAACGTGAGCTGAACAATGTGCTCTGAAACACCTGTGCCTGCACCGGAACTGTAGTTATCAGATTTGCTTCTGATCTCTGCCTATGCTGCTTCACAGAGTGGGCAAGCCTGTGAATGTGATTAGGTGTGTGGATGTTCAGCGGTTTGTCGCCTATTCGTGGTTTCACTGCCTTTCAGCTGCTTTCCATACGGTATGGCTCAAATGGGTTCAAATGGCTCTGAGCACTATGGGACTTCACATCTAAGGTCACCAGTCCCCTAGAACTTAGAACTACTTAAACCTAACTAACCTAAGGACATCACACACATCCATGCCCGAGGCAGGATTCGAACTTCCGACCGTAGCAGTCGAGCGCTTCCGGACTGAGCGCCTGAACCGTTAGACCAACGCGGCTGGCTACATACGGTATCGCGTAGCATATAGTTTCATATGATTGAAGCACCTACACTTGGGCTCCAGGTTGGCTCCACCGTTTCGTTCGATGCTGAGGTGCTGTTCCAATGCAGTTGAGGACTCTCTGCAATGCTGTTTGACTCAGGGTGCGTACCAGATGGGCTGAGTCGTGAATGGGAATTTGGACAGAGCAGGGATGCGTGCTACGCTAGACCTTGTAGCTGTGCAGGTCCACTGCGCGAGGCTGCCGTAGTGGTTAGTGCGTCTGTCTAGTGAGCAAGAAAACAGGGTTCGAATCCCGAACTTGGTAAAAATTTTTAATCATCGCTTTAGTCTGTGTCTATACATCATAGATGTTTGAGACTTGAAAAGATCTCTAAAATCATATAGTTTCATTTGCCATGTGCCATCTTATGTGAGCCTGGCGAGTATCGGTTTCGAACTATTAAAGACAATTAGGGGTGCAATAGTCGATATGCATTTACATAAGCTGTGAAACCTGCTGCGTAGTTGTGAACACAAGTTGCACCGTGTCGATCTCCTTTTCAAGAAGGCTGCTTGTGCTTCTGAAGGCGCAGCTCTGCGGTCACCTGCCATGCGGGCAAGTCTAGCCTGAGGGGCGGCATTGCGAGGAGCTGTTTCTGACACCCAATGTTCGACGGAACGAGTGCTCTGGCGCCACAACCCACTCCTTACCATGCATAAATATGGATACACTGTGACAACTTCACAGTTCCAGTCCAGATTGGAGCGTGGTAAACTGCAGAGCACACCAAAAGAAAATCCAGGTAGTCTAGAGCCAAGCCGTAAGAATTCGTAGAACAGCAATCCAAAACGTGGTACAGTTCAAATACAGCGAACAGAAAGATCAAGAAAGTACATTGTATGTGAGGTAGAGACTTCAGCAAAACACAGTTCGAGCTGTCTCGCAGCGGCCCAGCGACGGGGTTTTCTCTTCGGCTTGACGTCGGTGGCTGGCGCCCTTTACCGTTTGGTGGAGGAGTCGTTGAGAACGGATATCGCGAGGCACCGACCTCCTTGTCGGATGTCAGAGCTGTTTCAGGTAGGTTTTTTCATAGCGGTAGTAATACAAGAGCACAGGTTCCGGAAGTAGGTCTGTCGTACCTGCGTTGTGACCGAGATTTTGCCTCTAAGGCAATGGACTTTGGGAAATATATAGCATCCACTGATCCCCATCATAACCGATAATTTGAAGAACTGATGCAGAAATTCTGATCGCAGAAGGTGACATATGCTGTCTCAGAAAATGAAGACTAGGAGTCAGATTGGAAGTGCGAATTTATTTACGCGACCATAGACGTACGGAAGACAAAATAAATACTGTTTGTTAACTTAATATGGGTTCTCTTTTAGTGTTGCACAGCCTGGAATATAATGATATCGCAAATAGCCGAAAACCAAGTATTTTTTAACCCTTTTTTCACACTTAAACCATTCATTGGATTTCACTGATAAGAAACAATGTTATGTATAAATGTACTAGATAGCTGCACAGGAAGTAATAGTATAATAAAGTTTAAGCGATACACAAAGTAAGTGGTGTTCTCAAAGGCGAAGTAGGTGGAACTGTAATGTTCGGGAAGTCATGGCTTCAATTAATTGTTTTTGGAACCTGTGTTTTGGGTTATTACGTCACCGTTTATCATGTTAATGGGATGATACCCAAAATGAGTGCCATAAAAATATATAGTTAGTGAAATAAACAGCAGATAAGTGCGAAATTAACAGTAAGCTTTTAAACAACTTTTGTTGTGTAATCTGCATGATTAACATCCAAAAAATAGTTCAAATGGCTCCGAGCACTATGGGACTGAACATCTATGGTCATCAGTCCCCTAGAACTTAGAACTACTTAAACCTAACTAACCTAAGGACATCACACAACACCCAGTGATCACGAGGCAGAGAAAATCCCTGACCCCGCCGAGAATAGAACCCAGGAACCCGGGCGCGGGAAGCGAGAACGCTACTGCACGACCACGAGCTGCGGACGATTAAGATCCTGTGGCGACACTTTCATTAAGAGTGTATGATACAGCCGCTCCGCACATCGCCGTGTTCTGTTCAGAAAGAAACCAGTACGACTGCAATAGGAAGTGTGGCAGTCGTTTCGTCGATATCACTCACCCGCCAGAGGCAAGCAGGTCTCTCCACTGTACCCTAGATATTATTTTGTTCTGAGAACTGTGATCATTATCATACACAGTGCGCAAAATAAAACACATGAACCAAACTTTGAGCTTCTTGAACCAAAGCTACACTGAGGCGACGAACGCCTTGTGATATCTCCAAGTGTCGTGCCTGACCTCCTCTTGCAGGGCGTAGTGCAGTATCTGGACGTGGATTGGATTCAACAAGTCGTTGGAAGTCTCCTGCAGACATATTGAGCCGTGCCGCCTCTATGGTCTTCCGTAATTGCGGAATTGTGCACCAACTGACTACGTCTCATAAATGTTAGATGGGATTCATTTCGAGCGATCTGTGTGTCCAGAATGTTCCTCCGACGAACCGCGAACGATTGAGGCCCGGTGGCATGTCTGGGAACACGAGGCCCGTTAATGGCTTTAAATGGTCTCCAAGTAGACGAACATAGCCATTTACACTCAGTGGTCGATTCGGTTGACCATTGGATCATGGGACCCAGTGAGTCCCATGTAAAGACAGCCCACACTGTTTTGCAGCCACCATCAGCTTGCACATTGCCTTGTTGACGACGTAGGTCTTTGGCTTCATGGGATCTGCATCAGATTCGGACCTTAGCATCAGCTCTTGCCAACTGAAATCGGTACTCATCTGACCAGACTACGGTTTTCCAGTCGTCAAGGGTCCAACAGATACGGTCATGAGCCCAGGAGAGACGCTGCAGGCGGTGTAGTGCTGTTAGCAAAGGCACTCGCTTCATCGTCTGCTGACATAACCCGTTACCGCCAAATTTACCCGCACTGTTCTAACTGATACGTTCACCGTATGTCGCACATTGATGTCTCCAGTTATTTTATGCAGTGTTGTGAGCCGTGGTACTACTCAGTCCTTTAAAAAAATCAAAATTACAACCTCACTACAGTTATATAAAGAAAATTGAAAACCCGGGATCACTGGTGATGGACAAGCTTGGGTTGTTTCACAGTTTTAATTTGGCTCAAAACAGACTTTATTGTAAACTTCAATTCGGACATTTGCCCTCTTACTGATGCTACATACAAATTTTCACTTTAATTAAATTACATAAACACGAATAAGGATCATATTTTGCATCCGCAACCAAAAACATAGATAGTAGGCACGGTGAGTAGTCAATCTTAAACAATGGTTCTTGTTTAACCATATCACAAAAGACTACTAACACTATACACTTCCAACCCAAAGTTACACAGCCACATAATACCACAACTGCATTAAAAGAAACAATGACCTTAAAGCTTAATAAAACTGAACTGCTCACATAAACGTAGTGAAACATGCTTATACTAAAAAACAAATGTGGGCCAACCAAGGTCGCAAAACTGGCACACACGAAAAATAATAAGTTGCGCATTCGTTGAAGATACACAAATAATTAACAGAAGTGTTGAATTAGAATCACCAGTAATAACCAGTAGTTTAAAAAAGTGGCCTCACTTAACTTTAGACAACAGCGTTAAGGGCCACAGCAGTATTTGGAAGCAACAACGCTACGGCCGGCAGGCAGTACGAGCCTTCACTCCCCACGGCTTGTGCACAGGCTCACAAGCAGGCGGTATATATTTATATATAGTCCGACCGGCCTCACAATGAGTGGCCCTGACAAGGATCCATAACCGCACCGACGCCAGGAAACGAGCAGACTTAACAAATGGCCCACAGCACAAATAGATTGCAATGAAAACAAGGTCAAATCACGGCCACACTGGAATTTATAATAACCATGCCCCCAAATTCTTATGGAGCAATACTCTAACAGTACCCGTCTCCCAGGAAACTTAGAGATCTCTTGCAGGTGCCTTAAGGCACTTTCACATTAAATAAACATGACAAATGCCGTGACAAATGATTAACTCTACGGCTGCAGGGCGCGTACACAACGGCAACCAGTCCCCAAGCGCTCAATATGTCCTAAAACAAGTTAAAACTTGCATGAAAACCACTTAAAACACACACTCCACAAATGATGAGCCTCCTTAAAATAGCCACTGTGGAAACAAGTTCAGAATCATCTCCGGCACCTACCCATGCCACAATAAGTTTCAACAATCTTCTTAGTTAAACACAGAATAACTTTGAGCTTCCAGATTACGATCTGGGAACCTGTTCAGCGTGAGACGACGGTCTCACCACAATTTTGCACGTCAAGACGCCAAATGATCGGCGACAAAAGACAAGGAAATCGAGCACGGCGAGGCCCATGCACCACGGTTAGGGACGCCGGCTTGTTTTCAACACGAGTTGGCTCGATGAACGCCGACCGGAGACTCTTCTGTCACACGTTCACCCGGTACACCCGCCGGGAGGAGCAGTCAAAGATAGCGAGACAGCCGAATAGCGATATCAGCGATGCAAGTAGAACACCCTAGCGCCAGCCGCCACGGCTCATGTTACTTGTCTGTTAGAGCTGACAACTATACACAAACGCTGCTGCTCTCGGTCGTTGCGTGAGAGCCGTTGGCCTTTGCTTTGTTCGTGGTGAGAAGTAACGCCCGAAATTTGGTATCCTCGGTAAAATCTTGGCACTGTGGATACCGGACTATTGAATTCCCTAGCGATTTCCGAAATGGAATGTCCCATGCGTCTAGCTCCAAGCCGTGATGAAATCTGTTAATTCTCGTGCGGCCATAACGCGTCGAAAACATTTTCACATCAGTCACCTTAGTATAAATGGAATCCCGACAAGACCCTGCGCTTTTATGCCATATGTGTGGATATCGCCATCTCATGAGCTTTGTCACTTCAGTGTGCAACACTTGTGTGTTAGGCCGGTATTACACTATCAAATTTCTTTGTCAAATATCTTTGTCCAGTATCTTTGTCAAAGATATTTGATGGTGTAATAGGGAACTTTATCAAATGTCGTCCAATATTTGATCAAATCTAAGGCCTCGCTGCAGATTTGATCAAAGAAGTTGCTTGTCTTCTGTTCACTGCAGTGTGACATGTTCACACATGGAGCGCTAGCATCGCTGCGTTCTGTCTTCTGTAGTGTTTTTATAAACATTGCGGGTAGATACAATTGGTGTGTGCCGACAAATAGAAAATTAATAGAGATGTATGAAGCTGATGAGACGCTTTACAACGTGAGCCACGCTGAATATAACAATAGATTACGAAGATTGGAGACCTGACCTGACCTAACCTAACCCTCTCCTGTAGCAAGGAATCGGAGTGTTACAGTGAGCCTGTCCTCTGCAGATGTAGCAGTTCTTAAGTGAATATTGTGCTTTGTGATATGAGGATACACTCCAACGAGCACATACAGAAATGTATGCCCATCAGTTCTTAAATAATTGATGTACGACTTGACGTCCTCCACTATAAGCTCACGTAACAAGTTTTGTTGAATACTTTTATCGTGTCGTCGTAAAACCCACGGCTTCACCCAGGTATGTTTCCTTTTCTTTCCCCGATTCTCTTCCGCATATGCACACAGTGCAATTGGGGTACATTCAACTGCTGCCGTTAATAACAAGTTGTTGTTGTCAGCCATCTTGAACTTTGACGAAAAATATGACAGTGTAATACCCCTTCTAGCATGATGTTAAGTCCCATAGCGCTCAGAGCCATTTGAACCATTTTTTGGTTCAGAAACTACCGAGTCGAACTTTACAAGTTGAAATGGTTCTCATACCTCTGACACTGGAATACATGTAATGGCAGTACTGTTCTTGTTAAGAGTGTAGGGTAGGCAACTTTCAGTGGTGGTAGTATGGACTAAAACAATAAAAAATTGCCCAGTAAACATGAGCTGTACAGTGCATACCTTAAGTGTTTTCGTCACTTGTTCAGTGGAAGAGAGGTGTTACACAGAATTGTAGATGAATAAGTGCTCACAGCCGTTAAGATATCCATTTTAAAATTCACATTTACTAGACTTTTTTCTTGGTTTGGGCGATCTACAACCTTTAAAATTTGCCTACCCTACAATCTTAGGATTCACCAGCCCTTGTATTCCATCGTCAGAGGTATCAGAACGATTTTCGTTTATGATTTTCGACTGGGGCGTTTCTACGCCAGGGGCCCTTATCTCTATCCTTCCGCCATTTTGGCGATCGGTTCGGTATTCTAGCACACCAAGCCGTCTTGTTTTTAAAGGAGAGCCCCAACATTATTCTGTAAGCATATCGGAAGCGATGCCGAATGGTTCTAGCGAAACTGTCATAAATGTCACTTTACGTCATTTTATTCTCATTCACATCGATCTGTTGTTTTGGATTTTACATTTCTGAACATGAGTTAGGGTGGAGTGTACTACCACATTGTACAAATTAACTGCTTAGAATGTACCTCCATGAATTTTGAAGCAACTGTACATTCTAAGCAGCTAATTTGAAGGCAATAAACAAACTGCCTTGCATAGACGGAACACATCTCCAGGAACCCGAAAAATTGTTTAAGAGAGTGCCAAAGAATAAGAACATGCATAGAACGTGGTGTGTAACTCGCTCCTAGAGATTCAAATGATGAAGTAGCCTACTTCCCTACATGATACGTCAACGATTTTCTTCATAAAAACAATTAAAAAAAAAAACATATTTTCGAGAGCGTGTGGCGAGTGCAGCAGCAGAAGTTCGTTGTAGTTTATGACATGTATCTGATGAATCACAATTTTTGATTTATGGTGTTATAGCTAAAATATTGTGGTAGGAATCTTTCATCTCTGTCTACTGTTGTTAAGGATTCGATCTCAGATAAATACATGAGATAAGCAAGAGTGTACAGACGACTGCGCCTAGTTTCATTCGCAGTAATGTAAGTTGTGCTCTTAGATTCCTGTCTGACCACACACTCGGAAATCACTACGTATTCAGAAAGAAACGGTGAATTAATTGTGGCAAGACAAAGTATAAATGTCACTGTCAGTTGTTTCACGCACAACAGTTTCATCATTCATTTCTTAAACATATGAAAGTCGCGAAATCGACGATACTCATTACTGAGAAAGCGCGCTCTTGCGTGTAAATGACATCGAATATATCAGAAAAATGGTGGACCTTGACGATTAACAAAGTCTCAGAATGTATTACAAACACAAAGAGGGAAAAATATTGGTACCCATCTTGTTTTATCTCAATTTTGTTCTATAATATAGCGTGTGTTGCATCGGTTCGTGGCGGACGTCAGATGACACTCGTTCAGGTTGTTCGTTGATCCGTTTACTCCGTTCTTTTTATTACAGAGGGTAGCTAAACCCTCTCACCGAACACGCCGAGCTACGGCGCCCGATGGTCAAAACTGCTTTGCACTGTTATATACAAGTATTAATCGCATTTCGATAATCAGTAAGTAAACAAGTATGCGAAGTCACTAGTAATTTCAGCTAACACTCATGTGATATACGTAAGCAGAGCCGACCTTTTGAAGTTTAATGATTTTACAAACTCTTAATTCCGTAAAAGTAACGGGTATTTTGTGAGAATATTGACTGAAACAGTTTTTTTTTATTTTGTAATCATTCACAGCAACAGCAATACAAACCATACATCTAACAAAGGAAAATAGTCTATTATGAACTCAATTTTACCCAGATGCGTCCTGATGATTCTTCAGTAACCCAATCACTATATCCGAAGCTAAAACCGCTCAATATGTTTAAAATAACAAATTTTAGGTGTAAATAAACCTCACCTAGCTGAACTAGAGGGCCATACCGAAATTCAAAACCTCTCGGTACAGTTTTCGAAAAATCGGCAAGTGGGCTTATCGGTAACAGGTCTCAAAGCTTACTGAATAGGAACTTCGGATAAAGAACTGAAAATGACGTCACTACTGAGGCTAAGCTACGACACCGTTCGGTATGAACGATACAGAATAGAGCCCCAGATCCCTTACACGAAAGTGATACATTTACCCTCCTGCAAGATCCTTGAAAGTTCGCAACATCATCAAACAATCATTCCGTACGAATGAAGATCTATTTTGCACATATTACCGTCTCAGAGCAAATGACTGGATTATAGGCAATTCAGACTGCATACGAGCGCCACCGTGTGGATGCATCCTGGCGCCTCTCAGGGGCTTAATCAGTTTTAAACGATACCTGGCGTTTGCCGGCCGGAGCGGCCGGGCGGTTCTACGGGCTACAGTCTGGAACCGCGCCAGCGCTATGGTCGCTGATTCGAATCCTGTCTCGGCCATGGATGTGTGTGATGTCCTTAGGTTGGTTAGGTTTAAGTAGTTCTAAGTTCTAGGGCACTGATGACCTCAGCAGTTAAGTCCCATAGCTCTCAGAGCCAGCTTGGCGTCGCCGGCGACAGCAGACATTGCATCTCTAACAAGACATGTTCCTCATGACGCGATCTTTAACCCGTACACATCGCAAAGACGATGAAACAACCTTGTATATGGAGCGCTCATTGAAACTGGAGATTAAGCTCGATTTGGGTGAATAGGACATGTGGGGCGGCGAAGAAGTTGTCGTATGAGTTGTTTGAATGTTCGCTTCACGTAACAGACTATTGCCGATGCAACATATGTGGGACGGCGAAGAAGTCGTTGTTTAATGTTGAATGAAAGTTGAACATTGCCACCTTAAATCACGCGAGCCTGGCAACTAATTTGGTGGCCAGTCAGAAAGCGAAGGGAAACTTACTGACCTTAGTTCCCAGTCTGCACGGCCACATTCCTGTACAGCCCAGCTAAACGAAAAATATCCATAGTTCTTCACGGGATTAGGGCTGCTTCAATAAAATTTAAAGTTCCAAACAAGATTTTATTATCTTAAAGGCTCACACAAATTACTCGAAACTTCTGAAAATGCTAAAGACATTAAATATTGTTAATTCAGCCAATCGTTTAATAGTTCAGAGGCGACTTCTACAGCAAGTTCCTCCCGAATAGTTCATTACTCTAACTAACGGTGCTCTATTAATAGTTCGCAATAATGTTAAAAAAAAATTAATGCTCGCCTTAAAAGTGGAGTTAGTCACCACTTGCCACGCGGAATTATACTTCACACGGACGGCACAATAACAGTTTGTTACCGAAGTCTAAACGATCCAGGACGGTGTACAGTCCTCGCGATTTTCAATGTCCGTTTATATTGCTAAGTACGCGCATGTCACAGCCCGCTATGACGTCACCCGAGGCGAGGCGCGATCGGACGTTAAGCTCGCGTGGACTAGGCGTTGGTCTAATGCGGAGTGAGCTTCCTACTGCCTCTGCCGCTCTTTTTATATAGCTGCGGCGCGTACCGCCAAGAGAGCATCTGTTCTTTCCATTCCTATGCAGTTGCCTGCAGCCTCCAAATGATCGCTATCTCAGGCACATAATCTTAAATATCACATTTAATAATAGCTTTACAAACTTCTCAATTTTTGTATACATACATCTGAGCAGTACAGAAGCACGTAGAAAATCTCAGCCCGCTAAAATTAAAACTTTACTCTCTAGAATTTTTACAATGGAACTAACGGTAGATTGTTACCTCTGAACCATAGCTTTATCAAGACTTGTATCAGCTCTTAATTATGCTACAAGACTAAAACTTGGTGTAGCTTTGTTAATTGTCCTATCTGATCATTGGTCTTAAAGAAATTGTTTTATCATTAAAATTTAAAGTACTTAATCTATAATGCTTATGTACATTTTACTCACAAAAGTAGTTTTTACTAAATTACTAAAAAACTAGAAGAGGTAACTGATTGTGGTATTTCCATTATTATTATTAGGGTGAACTGAAGCATCCTACCAATTTTCAATATTGTAGCTCTATTATTTCGCGCCTCTGATTTTTCCGAAAAACGCGGATTCTGGAGTCAATTTTAGTTTTATGGTTTTGGAAACCAGCACCACTCATTAATGACTTCTTACTGCACCTTCTCACCAAATTTTGGCTTCCTAGCGTCATTATTTAGCGCCTCCTATTTTTCTTTCAAAACGTGAATTTTACGTAAACTACTAATTTTATAACATTAAGATTTGTTACCTGAAACATTATTACATAGAACTATACTTTAACAAAGTTTTACACACAAATCTTAATTTTTACTTTTATGTTAAATGTGGTGCAATACTATATGCAGGCGCGTTACGATGACGTGACGCTACTAGCAGTGAACTAGGGTAAGTCCCGTGCACTCGCTCGCCTCTGTATCTTATACATGATACAGCGCTTGCTTTGCTTCAGACAGTTCTGTCTTTTTGCTTGGAGCCATCCCAGAGGTTGCCTCAAAGGATGGACTGACACCACGTGCAGCCAAAAGCTGGAACTGTTGTCGCGGACCCGATCCAGCGCCCTTCTAAATAGGGGTCGAGTGTACTAATTACTGCCTCTCCCCGCTCTGCAAACCGGAGAGAGAGAGAGAGAGAGAGAGAGAGAGAGGGAGTGAGTGAGGAGAGAGGGGGGGAGGGACTGTTTTCATGGTTGTGGCGAATGAAATGAACTGGCCTCGCCGTGTCCCACGTATGCAGAGTGGGACACGCACTGTTTGGCCAGCGGGGATTAGTGGCGAACGCCGGCGGCGCCGATGAGTCCCGGACCGTTTACCGGGGCACGGCGGGGGGAGGGCTTGGTGGGGGTAGGAGGCGTGGCATCGATTCCTGCCGGCCGCTTCTGCAAACATATCGCTTACCGCGTCGCGCAAAGCACAGCACAGCCGACAAGCCTCTCACTGCAAACGCGGCGCACCTCTGATCAGGTGTCGTCGCCGGGGTGGCGTGGTGCGTCCGATAGTGGCAGCACTCCGGTCCATTCAGTCTCAGTTACACCCGGCCTGCCGGCGTCTCGCGCTCCGTGGCAGCAGTCACACCTCCAGGGAAGTGCAGGGCGGCAACGCTATGACGAGTGCCCCTAAGGCCGGTATTACATTACCAAATGTCACAGATTTGATCAAAGATGTGAGCAAATATTTCGTCAAATATATTTGCATGATTAAGATCCAAAAAATGGTTCAAATGGCTCTGAGCACTACGGGACTTAGCATCGATGGTCATCAGTTCCCTAGAATTTAGAACTACTTGAACCTAACGAACCTAAGGACATCACACACATCGATGGCCGAGGCAGGATTCGAACCTGCGACTGTAGCAGTCGCTCGGTTCTGGACTATAGCGCCCAGAACCCTTCGCCACCGCGGCCGGCTTTCCGAACCAAGGACCCTTATTTCAAAGTGGTACATTTCCACTTCTCCATCATCCCTGAAAGTTGGTAATGTGATGACGGAGTCACACTGCATAACAGAATCATCTGCAAAGAGCCTCGATGAACCTTCGACATTATCCACTCGTTTGCATGTATTGTGAAAAGTAATTGTCTTGTAATATTAACTTGCGGCACGACTGAAGTTACTTTTAAGTCTGAAATTTTCTCTGTCTTGAGGAAGATATGCTGTGTTCTCTTTGCTTGGAATTCTTCAACCCAGGTCATACTTTAAATACCAGCTGCTCAATACATTGATGCCAATAATAATTTCAGCATTTTCGAAACGCTTATCTAATTATTTTACAGAGCCAACCATAAAGACGTCGGATGCCATATATGGAATTTCTCACGCTACTTCCAGCTCTGTGTGCACTTGGTCGCACGACGTTGTTTGCCATGAAGACTGGAGCAAACATCTTACCATCATGTTCCACGTTTTATCATTTGCTGACCTGCACAGTTTCAGAACTTTTGAAGGAGTGAATTTGGTAAAGAGTGGAGGCAGTACTCAGCTACTATTCCGGTAGAGGAATGCATTTGTCTGAATTGTAGATACAACATCCATTCGTCTGGCTGCACGTTCCGCTGATCTCCATTTCGTTTTGCTCTCGACTATAATTATATCTTGCAGTGCATTCTATTCCTCGATATATTTGTTTTCTCGTCTCTGCAAGTAATTCCCAAAATGCATATCTTCATTGCTCTCTGAACTGTTGCTGTTGTTGTCTTCAGTCCTAAGACTGGTTTGATGCAGCTCTCCATGCTACTCTATCCTGTGCAAGCTTCTTCATCTCCTAGTACCTACTGCAACCTACACCCTTCTGAATCTGCTTAGTGAATACATCTCTTGACCTCCCTCTACGGTTTTTACCCTCCACGCTGCCCTACAAAGCTAAACTGGCGATCCCTTGACGCCTCAGAACATGTCCTACCAACCGACCCGTTCTTCTAGTCAAGTTGTGCCACAAACTCCTCCTCAATTTTATCCAATACCTCCTCATTAGTTACGTGATCTATCCATCTAATCATCAGCATTCTTCTGTAGCACCACATTTCGAAAACTTCTATTCTCTTCTTGTTCAAACTATTTATCGTCCATGTTTCACTGCCATACACGGCTACACTCCATACAAATACTTACACTTAAATCTATACTCTATGTTAACAAATTTATCTTCTTCAGGAATACTTTCCTAACCCTCAGTTTTTGAATGCAGGCCGCATTAAATGTCTTTGTCTCGCAAACGTATGTCAGAACTTCTAACATGCACAGATTGTGAACTTTCCTTTTCTGACATTTAGGAATGCCTTATATAATTTTCCAAAAAAAAAATTCAGTTAATTTTTACAATACCGTATTTTTCTCTTCCTGTCCTTCCAATCATAGTCTTAAAGTTTATCCTGAATTCTCATTCAATCACAGTCGATGTATCATCTATAAAACATTTTGTGGAGTGGATTTCAGATTTTGACACAGCCTTGAGAGCTTAGTTGTAACACGTATACAGGGTGGTCTATTAATCGTGACCGGGCCAAATATCTCGCGAAATAAGCGTCAAACGGAAAAACTACAAAGAACGAAACTTGTCTAGCTTGAAGGGGGAAACCAGATGGAGCTATGGTTGGCCCGCTAGATGGCTCTGACATAGGTCAAATGGATATCAACTGCGTCTTTTAAAATAGGAACCCCTTATTTTTGGTTACATATTGGTGTACTACGTAAAGAAATATGAATGTTTTAGTTGGACCACTTTTTTCGCTTTGCGATGGATGGCACTGTAATAGTCGCAAACATATGGCTCACAATTTTAGACGAACAGTTGGTAATAGGTAGGTTTCTTAAATTAAAATACAGAACGTAGGTACGTTTGAACATTTTATTTCGGTTGTTCCAATGTGATACATGTACCTTTGTGAACTTATCATTTCTGAGAACGCATGCTGTTACAGCGTGATTACCTGTAAATGCGACATTAATGCAATAAATGCTCAAAATGATGTCCGTCAACCTAAATGCATTTGGCAATACGTGTAACAACATTCCTCTCAACAGCGAGTAGTTCGCCTTCCGTAATGTTCGGGCAGGCATTGACAATGCGCTGACGCATGTTGTCAGGCGTTGTCGGTGGATTGCGATAGCTAATATCCTTCAATTTTACCCACAGAAAGGAATCCGGGAACGTCAGATCCGGTGAACGTGCGGGCCACGGTAAGGTACATCGACGTCCAATCCACCTGTCATGAAATATGCTATTCAATACCGCTTCAACGGCACGCGAGCTATGTGCCGGACGTCCATCATGTTGGAAGTACATCGCCATTCTGTCATGCAGTGAAACATCTTGTAATAACATCGGTAGAACATTACGTAGGAGATCAGCATATATTGCACCATTTAGATTGCCATTGATAAAATGGGGGCCAATTATCCTTCCTCCCATAATGCCGCACCACACATTAACCGCCAAGGTCGCTGATGTACCACTTTTCGCAGCCATCGTGGATTTTCCGTTGCCCGATAATGCATATTATGCCGGTTTACGTTACCGCTGTTGGTGATTAATGCTTCGTCGCTAAATAGAACGCGTGCAGAAATCTGTCAACGTCCCGTAATTTCTCTTTTTCCTAGTGGCACAACTGTACACGACGTTCAAAGTCGTCGCCATGCAGTTCCTGGTGCATAGAAATATGGTACGGGTGCAATCGATGTTGATGTAGCATTCCCAACGCCGACGTTTTTGAGATTCCCGATTTTCTCGCAATTTGTCTGCTACTGATGTGCGGATTAGCCGCGACAGCAGCTAAAATACCTACCTGGGCATCATCATTTGTTGCAGGTTGTTGTTGACGTTTCACATGTGGTTCAACACTTCCTGTTTTCTTAAATAACGTAACTATCCGGCGAATGGTCCGGACACTTGGATGATATCGTCCAGGATACCGAGCAGTTTACATAGCACACGCCTGTTGGGCATTTTAATCACAATAGCTGTACATCAACACGATATCGACCTTTTCCGCAATTGGTAAACGGTCCTTTTTAACACGGGTAATGTATCACGAAGCAAATACCGTCCGCACTTGCTGAATGTTACATGATACCACGTACTTATACGTTTGTGACTATTACAGCGCCATCTATCACAAAGCGAAAAAAAAGGTCCAACTAAAAGATTCATATTTCTTTACGTACTACATGAATATGCAATAAAATATGGGAGTTCCTGTTTAAAAAAACGCAGTTGATATCCGTTTGACCTATGGAAGCGCCATCTAGCGGGCCATCCATAGCTCCATCTGGTTTCCCCCTTCAATCTAGAAGAGTTTCGCTCTTTGTAGTTTTTTCGTTTGATGCTTATTTCGTGAGATATTTGGCCCGTCCACTGTCAATGGACCACCCTGTATATTCCCCATATTGGGCTCCATAGAGATTGTTACCTAACTGGTTGTAATAGGTTTGTGGTGTGTACATCAGCATTGGACACAGGGTTCCTGGGAATTCTCACTAAGGTGTAATAAGTAATAGCGCGTCTGTTCTCGATACTCACCTTTTGCAGCTCGAACAGTAATGCATAAACTGCTCGAGATATGGAAACGAATTAATTCATAATCGGGTTGGGATACAGAAACCAGTATTTGGATGTTTGATGCTAGAACTATGTAGTCAGTATTGTGTTGTATGATTAATATTTTTAACTTAATTTCTCACAAAAATTAAAGAACGATTCTTCGTCGGGAAACTTCGGATAGAGTACAAGGAATCACAGGGATCGTTAGTAGATGAGGCATTTCGTTGTGATAAATTTTTCAGAATATAATTAATAGAAAATATATTGTAGGAGGACTGTATGGAAATGAAACAGATTACTTTTTATGGAACAATAAACGGAAAAGAGCAACATTTTACACTTCTACAACACTTTCGAATGCCAAGTGATCAAAGACTTGTAACAATCGGAGAACAGCTAAACAGAAAGCTAGAAAGGAACAGAATCGTAAGACAGGAGGAATACTTCAGAATAAGGAGATTATCAGATAACTAAGTAGTTACTTCATTACACTATAAAATGAAGAGTATACAGATGTAAGCCAAAGGGGCAATTACGTAATATTTGTACTTAACAGCAAAAGATTTTCAGATATTGGGAAAGACGATTTACAGAACCTCCAGTTTAACGAGTCATCTACTCAGGATTAGTCGATAGCTTCGAGCAAAGATAGAATGAAAAAAAATGTACACCTGTATCTGTACAAGATCGTCGTCAAATATACATAGACGGAAATGGAAAGTGTTAAACCACGGACATCCTGACTAAAAGGCAAACAAAACAAAATAGCTAAGCTATTACTGAATATTATGTGTAATGCTGTTACCATACGTGGGGATCAGTATGAAGCGTACCGTTAGCGTTACCAACCCTATGTTATTATAACAATCATTACTATAATAAGCAATATTAGTCCTGTTATTGCCGACCGTAGTGGCCGAGTGGTTCTAGGCGACAGGTTCGAATCCTGCCTCGGGCATGGATGTGTGTGATGTCCTTAGGTTAGGTAGTTTTAAGTAGTTCTAAGTCTAGGGGACTGATGACATCAGATGTTAAGTCCCATAGTGCTCAGAGCCATTTGAACCATTTTGAACCACGAGACATAGGGAACAGATTACTGGAAGCTGCGTCGGAATCTCGAGTAGTCTCACACGGTTAACCGCTGACACCGTGCCACAGACAACAGGGCTTTGCACAGTGCAGAGCCAGAGTCAACTTGAACACTGAGTGCCGTTCTGTGGAGTTCGGCGACAACGCTTGATCGTGTTTGTGGCGGGCTGGTTGACGTGAACGTGTATGTAGACAACCTGGTGGAAAATCATGGGAATCAGCGATTCTTGCATGCCCTGAAACCATAATGCACGGAGCTACTGGCTATGACAACAGGACTGGTGTGGTAACAGTAGAAGAAAGGTTGGATGCTTGCAATATGTGTCAAAAATTATAAATCCTGTTTCCTTATGCTTGATGACCATGGTACGCAGTGGCATATTCTAGCAGGATAAGAGAAGGGTTCACTTCGCAGTTCGAAGCACAAGTGGCTTGGGAATGTACAGGTCCTTGATTGTCCATCTCAGTTCATCGATTTGTCACCTTGATGAGCGCGCCAGGAATGAGTCGGTAATACGTACTCTTTCATACCTGAGAAATTCCTCAAAGTTATGTGAGGAGGCAGTTTGCTTCCATGCCACAAGGAATACAACAGTGTAATCGTGTTCCTTGAGGTTACCCCTCATACTGACGTTCACATGGGCATAAGTTCCTAATGGAATGAAATTTTAATAATTTTCCATCCATTATGTGGTGAATATATCCATAGCGTTTCACAAATGGTTAACTGATGCTTCATGATGTAACATTTCTCATTTTTCACAATTTATTTCACAAAATCATTTACAAAACCATTTCTTGGGCACTAGATTACTTTTGTGAAGTAGTTTTATGATTCTCTTATAAATAATGTCACGTAGAGAGAGGTGTACGTAGATGAATGACGAACACTAACTTCACTTAACGAAGGTTTATTCAGCACTTGTTCATACAAGAGCACGGAGCGAACTGCCTTCGACCAGAACACATACGGTATATATACAGCTACAGAACATTCCAAAACAATGGTTCTTGCCACTTATGGATACTTCTAGAAATACTCGAACCGACTGTTGTTGTTGTGGTCTTCAGTCCTGAGACTCTCCTTGCTACTCTATCCTGTGCAAGCTTCTTCATCTCCCAGTACCTAATGCAGCCTACATCCTTCTGAATGTCCTTAGTGTATTCATCTCTTGGTCTCCCTTTACGATTTTTACCCTCCACGCTGCCCTCCAATACTAAACTGGTGATCCGACCCCTTCTTCCAGTCAAGTTGCGCCACAAAATCCTACTCTCCCCAATCCCGTTCATTACCTCCTCATTAGTTATGTGATCTATCCATCTAATCTTCAGCATTCTTCAGTAGCACCACTTTTCGAAAGCTTCTATTCTCTTCTTGTCTAAACTATTTATCGTCCACGTTTCATCCATGTTTCACTTCAATACATGGCTACACTCCATACAAATACTTTCAGAAACGACTTCCTGAGACTTAAATGTATACTCGATGTTAACAAATTTCTCTTCTTCAGAAACGCTTTCCTTGCCATTGCCAGTCTACATTTTATATCCTCTCCACTTAAACCGCCATCAGTTATTTTGCTCCCCAAATAACAAAACTCCTTTACTACTTTAAGTGTCTCATTTCCTAATCTAATTCCCTCGGCATTACCCGACTTAATTCGACTACATTCCATTATCATCGTTTTGCTTTTATTGATGTTCATCTTATATCCTTCTTTCAAGAGACTGTCCATTCCGTTCAACTGCTCTTCCAAGTCCTTTGCTGTTTGTGACAGAATTACAATGCCATTGGCGAACCTCAAAGTTTTTATTTCTTCTCCATAGATTTTTATACCCACTCCGAATTTTACTTTTGTCTCCTTAACTGCTTGCTCAGTATACAGATTGAATAACATCGGGGATAGGCTATAGCCCCGTCTCACTCCCTTCCCAACCTCTGCTTCCCTTTCATGTCCCTCGACTCTTACAACTGCCACCTGGTTTCTGTACAAATTGTTAATATCCTTTCGCTCCCTGTATTTTACCCCTGCCACCTACAGAAATTGAAAGAGATTATTCCAGTCAACATTGTCAAAAGCTTCCTCTAAGTCTTCAAATTCTAGAAACGTAGGTTTGCCTTTTCTTAATCTAGCTTCTAAAATAAGTCATAGGGTCAGTATTGCCTCACGTGTTTCCATATTTCTATGGAATCCAAACTGATCTTCACCGAGGTCGGCTTCAGCCGGTTTTTCCATTCGTCTGCGAAGAATTCGCGTTAGTATTTTGTAGCCGTGACTTATTAAACTGATAGTTCGGTAATTTTCACATCTGTCAACGCCTGCTTTCTTTGGAAATGAATTATTATATTCTTCTTCGAGTCGGATGGTATTTCGCCTGTCTCATACATTTTGCTCACCAAATGGTAGATTTTTGTCAGGATTAACTCTCCAAAGGCTGTCAGTAGTTCTAATGGAATGTTGTCTACTCCCGGGGCCTTGTTTCGACTTAGGTCTTTCAATGCTCTATCAAACTCTTCAGGCAGTATCATATCTCCCATTTCATCTTCATCTACATCCTCTTCCATTTCTGTAACATTGCCCTCAAGTACATCGCCCTTGTATAGACCCTCTATATACTCCGTCCACCTTTCTGCTTTCCCTTCTTTGCTTAGAACTGGGTTTCCATCTGCGCTCTTGATATTCATACAAGTGGTTCTCTTTTCTGCAAAGGTCTCTATAATTTTCCTGTAGGCAGTATCTATCTTACTCCTAGTGAGATAAGCCTCTACATCCTTACATTTGTCCTCAAGCCATGCCTGCTTAGTCAATTTGCACTTCCTGCCGAGCTCATTTTTGAGACGTTTGTATTCCTTTCTGCCTGCTTCATTTACTGCATTATCTTCTCCTTTAGTCAATTAAATTCAATATTTCTTCTGTCACCCATGGATTTCTACTAGCCCTCATCTTTTTACCTACTTGATCCTCTGCTGCCTTCACTACTTCAGCCCTCAAAGCTAGCCATTCTTCTTCTCATATATTTCTTTCCCCCATTCCTATCAATTGTTCCCTTGTGCTCTCCCTGAAAGTCTGTACAACCTCTGGTTTAGACAGTTTATCCACGTCCAATCTCCATAATCACCTACTACGATACTTCTCTTCCTTTTCCTACTATCGAATTCCAGTCACCCAGGGATACTAAATTTTCGTCTCTCTTCACTATCTGCATAATATCTTTTTTTCCATCATACATTTCTTCAATTTGTTCGTCATCTGCAGAGCTAGTTGTCATATAGACTTGTACTACTGTCGTAGGCGTGGGCATCGTGTCTATCTTAGCCACAACAATGCACTCGCTGTGCTGTTTGTAGCATCTTACCCGCATTCCTATTGTTTTATTCATTATTAAACCTACTCCTGCATTACCCCTATTTGATTTTGTATTTATAACCCTGTATTCACCTGACCGAAAGTCTTGTTCCTGCTGCCACAGAACTTCACTAAATCCCACTATATCCAATTTTAACCTATCCAGTTCCCTTATTAAATTTTCTAACCTACCTGCCCGATTAAGGAATCTGACATTCCACGCTCCGATCCGTAGAACGCCAGTTTTATTTCTCCTGATAACGACGTCTTCCTGATTAGTCCGCGCCCGATTATCCGAATGGGGGACTGTTTTACCTGCGGAATATTTTACCCAAGAGGGCGCATCATCATTTATACATACAGTAAAGCTGCATTCCCTCGGGAAAAAATTACGGCCGTAGTTTCCCCTTGCTTTCAGCCGTTCGCAGTACCAGCACAGCAAAGCCGTTTTGGTTATTGTTACAAGGCCAGGTCAGTCACTCATCCAGACTGTTGTCCCTGCAACTACTGGAAAGGCTGCTGCCCTCTTCAGGAACCATACGTTTGTCTGGCCTCTCAACAAATACCCCTCCGTTGTGGTTGCACCTACGGTACGGCTATCTGTATCGCTGAGGCACGCAAGCCTCCCCACCAACTGCAGGGTCTATGGTTCATGGTGGGATGTGGAACCGACTATAGACATTAAAATGTTTCATTTCAGGGACTTTTGAACTCACGACCCTCCCTACTACAATCCCGCATGATAACCACTGTACTATGGCGACTGCGCTCTGGACTTCTGCTGGGACATTGCTCCCTCCTTAAGAGGACAGCGCCTCCGTGTTACGTTGTCCTAGTCCGGGAACGAGTCATCGGGCCTGCACACTCCGACTCCAGATGACTGATGTTCGCCCTGGCGGTGATCTTCTTAGAACTTCCCTTGCCGCTACGACCTTCGGTACCTTTCCGCTTTTTGCCTATCGCTTGGGCTTTGAATTTACCCTGGTTTGCAGGATTCTTATAGGGCTTCATTTGAAGGACGTGGACCGTATCTCTGATCTTTCGTCGTCTTGTGTCGGGGTCGAAATCTTCAACTACTTAAGTAACATCAGACAACTATCTTACTACTTTGTAAGGTCCAAATCAGCGCCTGAGAAGCTTCTCAGAGAGACCAACTTTCCGAACAGGAGTGGAGATCCAGACGAGGTCACCAGGCTGGTAGACAACAGGGCGGTGGCTCGCATCATACCTTCGGCGATCGTTTTCTTGAGCCTGCAGCGTGCGGGGTACAGCTAACTACCGAGCTTCCTCAGCACTGGTTAACACCTATACAAGAAGCGGTATACAACAGCGGATCCCCACTCCGTCCACCGTAGCAACCTATTATAACAAAGTTCCCGTTTTCTTCCTCCTCAAGTGACCAATCACAACTACAACCTTTCAGAATTATAACCTAACGTCATACTCAACGAGCGGCAATGACAAAACGTAAGTTATTCCCCACAGCTGAAGCACATGGGCAGGCCTAGAAGAAGGCCATCGTATCATTGGCCCAAATGTTGTTTTCTTCAGTATAGGATTTATTTTTATTTTGTATTTAACTTGATGACAGTGTACGATACTCAGAAAACTTTTAGGTCTGAACACCTTTTCGCTTACACCACTCGCTCCCTCCACAAATGTTCTGTATCTCTCCCGGCGTAGCTCATTGTCGAAACTCCTGTTGGGAAACAAGATCGACAGGAGCACGCACGGGACAGCAGTGATTAAATAACGGACCTCCGTTATCTTACATATTCCATTGCACGCCTCACATAACTCTCATCATACTTGAACTGGCAGCAAATAATTTACTGTACACTGAAACGGAACTTGTTGTACCGTTCCAATGTTTTATTAAATTGCTAGCACGCAGAAATTATTAGCAAGAGATTCTTCTCTTGCAGGCAATACCTCAGCTGGTGTCCAAAAGGAGAGAATGGACTAAACAGTGTTATTTATTGAATTTTTTCTGTTGTGTGCCACGTTTCCCATTTTCCTTTCCCTTGTGCGGCCTGGACGGTATGAACGAGTGAGTGTGTGAACTAGCAGAAGGCTTTGGGCGCAGATTGTAACACTGCATGAATGGTCGCTCTGGGGTTGGGTAGTACCAACCCCCCAAGCGTGAACCAGTTTAGCAGAGACAAAGTTTGCAGGTCAGGGCAAAGATGACACGCAGGCGCGCGTATTGACTCTGTCAGGTTGGCGCGCCACCCCCACCACGTTTGTAAGCGGAACGGTTAGGCGAATTCGGTTGGAAGAGCACTTGTTCCTGGGTCGTGATGCTGGACAGATATGGAGACGCAGCTCTCGTTTTGCTAATTTTAACATAGGTATTATATTGTCTGAAATCTGCTCTGTAATGAAGTCCAGATGTTGAAATCAGGTGCGAAATTAACCACTGAACCCCATAAGGGAACTGATTTTATTAATTTACTCGAATTTCTGTAGACCTTGCGCTAGTGCCTTGTTCAGGCAACGCACCATGTGCCTTAAGCTCACAGTCACGTTATTGCTCTGTGCTTAACGGAAATTCACTCATGCAATGTATTTTAATGTGCTCTTCCTTTTACTGAAATATTTTGGGGATTTTTATTTATTTTCCATGTGTTTTCCTTGTGAACTTGCTTTCTCGCCACGTGGTCGTTTGGAGCAACCGCCGCATTGATAAATTGTAGTTTCGATCTGAAAATATATTGTATACGATGAATAATCATACGACAGTGAGCGAGTGTAAAATAGGGAAGGAATAATCGTGTGTGTCCATATTTTTCTGGGCTTCTGTTGGCTGCTGAAACTTGGCCATGTGGGTTGAACAGCATGTGATGTTTCTTATGGACCCCTATAACGATTTGATTTGTTGGCGATGTTGTGCGTTTTGCGTTAAGTAAAATACTCGTGCCACTAAGAAAAGTATCGGATTTTAATGCCCACTGATTTGATAAAGATCTGCGAAATACTCTTCCACCCTGACCTAGTTTGTCTTGTAGTGTCTTTGCGGAACTTGTTCTGAGTAATCTATAGCAACTGAATGTAATAACCGAGGGTTTAGGTATAATTGTGCGGTTGTATAAAATTACATTGAAGCCAGGTCTGGGCTCCTCTGTCCCATTCCATAATTACGTGGCGAAACTGAACCATGTTAACTAGAGACCGGTTCTGATAATGTACATTACAAGAGAAACACGACTAGTTGTGGATACACAATCGGTACTGAATAAATATTAATTAATCTCTACCCTCGACTGATTGTTTACTCCTTCCATTATAAAGAATAGATGGCAGTCAGTACCACAGTCGAATTCTGGGTCATGAAAGCAAATAAAAGCTATATAATGCCTATTAAGCCCTGTATAGGTGCCTTCTGTAGGGGTTGAAAAACCTGCGTTATCCGTTGCGTTCAAATTTCTACCGGTTCGTTAAAACCTTCCGCTAGAAATTATTAATACCCAGCAATAACTCGCAGGGGCCAGTAATTTCGTGAACCACACGAGTTTTTGAAACCATGTACTACAGACGGTAGCTTGCAGGAGCGGTAGGACAGGTCAAAGCGACGGTAACCTACCTACTTAGGTAGACTTTTACCACCGCCAGTACTGGAAGGTTGCGTTGCAACACGACTGAGTTAAACTGAGACACGCTCCTCATCCAATGCAAAAGGCCGCTAAAGCACATCAGTTTGGGTTGGCCAGGCGAAGTTACATCAGAGACTACCTGCTGATATCGGATGTACCGTCGGGATGCTCCCAGCAGTTATCACATAACACAGCACGGAAGACGCTGTCGAGGGAGCGGAATAACAGAGTCACCGTGGTGTAGGTAATCTGATTGCATTATACACGTGCTAAATGGAATTTATGTCAAGGAAACGGATAGGCCAGCGCATTCGCCGAATATCCTCCCCTTCCAAGAGCTCCTCCACCTGCGCTGATCGATGCGGTCACTCATTATCATCCCTTGAATGAAGTCATGGTCGAACGCACCCCTGAAAAGACGCACACAGGGAAGGACTGAAGTGTCACAATATCGTTAACTGGTGAGTGCATCGTGTTCACACATCTGGAGATCAGTACGCCCATGCAGTGTTATGGCTCCACACACCAAGATACCTGGTCGATAAAAATGATCGTGTTCGCCTGTGATGGACCTACCCTCACTTGGCAAGAGATGGGAACACATGCTGCACCAAGAAACATTGTCGAACGTGATCGTTCACATTCCATTAAGAACTATTTCCCGCGTTTTTTGGTGCCAAGAGGACCATCATAAATCGTGGTGACTCCAATGTAATTATTGTTTTTGAATAAGAGTTGCGTTTCTTTCAATTACATACTGTACTGTAGCCTAGTAGTTCTATGTATGGTCCAGTGGCGTATGGTACTTGACAGTGACACATGATGTGATAGTTACTTTCGTCATTAAGTTTTGCACACCATTGTATTACTGGGACGGATCAGTACATCGATCATTTCGACAGATGACTGAGTATTATCTTCAAAATTTGAGAAAACTGGGAAGATGTGCTAAGACTGACGAAATAACCACTGACAGTCAATAATTCATAAAACCTAAAAATAGCTTGTGGCTAGGATAAAGCTAGAAACTCAAGAAATTCAACCTGTCGGTAAACTGTGTGTCAGGTTTGCAAGTTATCGTCATTCTTTTCCAAGAAGGCTCGAAAGACATGTAAAGAGTAAATATGAAAGGGAACAGCTTCCAGGGACTACATGAAGAATATTATTTGAGTCGTCTTGAATTTTAAATAAAGCGTGTTCTCTGCAACTAGTCCAAGCTTTCAGTTGAAGAACAATGACATGACAAGAAAAACTTCCAAAGCTTTCACCGTTACCTATAGCCAATGTTTTGTGGCCAGATTGTCCGAAGAAGTGAGATAATGGTTGCTTGACCCTATAGATCTGCCCATGGGTTATGTCCAGGTAGCTCAGAAAGAAGATCATTTCTCATCCTTATCTACCCATTTCATTTTTGGCGTCTGTAACGTGATTTTTCCTATGCTCGTTCTTACCAAGAGCGGACTTGCTTGAAAACTGCACCATCTGATGTGTGTGTGTGTGTGTGTGTGTGTGTGTGTGTGTGTGTGTGTGTGTGTGGGTGGGTGGGTGGGTGGGTGGGTGGGTTGGTTGTGTGCAATACGTGTCTACAAACATGTAGCGGTATTGTATCGCTACTTGTGCTGCCAGAGACACTCTAGAAACAAGGGAGAATACATTATACAATTGTTATATCAGTTATGTACAATTTATTCTAAATTACTGCAGCAGCTATAAACTAATAGTTAAATAGGAAGTATCAAAAATAATCATGTAAACATATGTTTGGCAAGGTGTTGATTTTGAGTCATTCGAACAGTTTTGAACAAGGGCACATCATCTGTTTGCAATTTTCATTTCTTAATGTCATTTCAAAAAAAAAAAATAGTGACATTAATCAAAATGACGTACTCATGCTTCTATACGCCAGTGGAATTATCTGATTTTCGAACTTTTGCACGTTTCCAAAGACGCCTCAGTCGGAAGATTTTAAAGGTTGGTAATGAAACGTTGCATAAACTATTAGTTACTCTTGTTGCTAGTACCACAATCTATAGAATACATGGGTGTGTTCATCAAGCCAATTTTTACCGTTAACGCCACGTGAAATATCCTTCCATTGCTAACCAAAGAGCGAGGTGTTTCTGGTGCTGCGATTACGCAACATTTTCTTTCTTTTTAGGGGTGGAGCTACCACAAAGTATGTCCATACATACTGCATATGATAGTACTGCCTACAAACTGGAAGAGTTACTGCCTTACTTTTGCACTTAAAAACTGTGCTGCTAAGAATCGCAACACCAACGTTGAAACATAAAAGTAAACGTTTACGCAAAACAAATTCCACGTTACTAGTATCAGAAACAAAGGAAGTAAATCGATACGAAGCACCTGTGTAGAAAATCATGTAGAAGCTTAAGCCACAGCTTTTCAAGTTAGGACTGAGAAGTGGGAAAGGTACGTAGCAGAAAATACTACATGAAAGAGAGCGACCTCATTAAGAGAAGATAAAATGCGCTCGCAAATAACGAATGCAGAATTTATTTTGTACGGCTAAAATTTATTTTTATGAGAATAATTACTATACTCCAATATTTGCAAATGAGAGATTGATATTCACAAACGGTACAGTAATTTACATACAGCACTGACTGTTATTTGTAAATTCATTTCCATCAAACAAAATAGCTAAGCTATTACTGAATATTACTTGTAATGCTGTTACCATACGTGGTGATCAGCATGAAGCTTACCGTTAGCGTTACCAACCTCTATGTTATTATAACAATAATTACTATAATAAGTAATAATAGTCTTGCTATTGCCGGCCTGAGTGGCCGAGCGGTTCTAGGCGCTACAGTCTGGAACCGCACGACCGCTACGGTCACAGGTTCGAATCCTGCCTCGGGCATGGATGTGTGTGAAGTCCTTAGGTTAGCTAGGTTTAAGTAGTTCTAAGTTATAGGGAACTAATGACGTCAGATGTTAAGTCCCGTAGTGCTCAGAGCCATTTGAGCCAAGTCTTGTTATTGTCTTTGTTCTGGCGTCTTACACATTTAGTACAGATGATATACTCTGATATCAGAGCCGGATGACGTTTCTCACAACTCTTTTCTGTTCTCTCTCACAAATATCTGTATTCGAAGAAGTCTGGCCGCGCGGGGTAGCTGAGTGGTCCAAGGCGCATTGTCACGGTCCGCGGGGCTCTCCCCGTTGGAGGTTCGTGTCCTCCCTCGGGCATGGGTATGTGAATTGTCCTTAGCGTAAGTTAGTTTAAGTTAGATTAAGTAATGTGTAAGCTTAAGGACCGATGACCTCAGCAGTTTGGTCCCATAAGACCTTACCACAAATTTCCAAATTTCGAAGCAGTCTGAGACAACAGTAAGGTTACCACATCTCGAGCGTTATATTTTTATTCTCACATTTAATAAACTGAGTGACTGAACGATGTTTCTTTCGATTACATTTCATTATCTTACGATTCTGTTAACAGTAAAAAAAAAGTTTTTATCAGGTTTAGTTGCCATAAATTCTCCGTGAGTTGACACTAGAAAATAGAGCTTCTGTTTTTCTGCAGAGTATTACGCAGTCACGAAACATTCTGACAGTTAAAAGATATGCACTGAACAGATTCTTGATCACAGGAAAAGATAATGGAGGTTTCTAAATTTTACCTACATGTTGGTTTCAAACCTCAACATGACTTCGGCATGACTCTGATAGCCTGTGCGTGATTTATCTTATGGTCTAAGCCTTACAAAGTGGCAACCAATTCAAACTGGTCCTTACCACTGTACGGAAACGTCACTGTTTATGAAAGACAGCCTACGACTGTGGCAGGAAGACGATGGAGAAGATTTCAATGACGTGAACGAGCTGAGTGATAGTAGGAGTACGAAGTGGAACTTGGCCTGCACCCGGAAATGTGTACCACAAAGAGTGGCAAACAACCAGTTCTCTCGCTGCTGACTGGAACACATCAGTGCGGTCTGCGGACAGGAAACCTCAATGTTAGGATAATAACAGTAACGAAAGAGGTAAACTTGTTTCTCAGTGCCTCGTCATATCTTTCATACCAGATTTATAATGCTCTGCACAACCTACGGACGAGTAGCACAACGTATTAATAACACGGCGGAAACAACTGAAACTGTGGGACAGCATTGCCACAGGTCTCCTATCAAACGCTCACTGAAAGCTGGACGCCATTGCCGTGAGGTCAGAGTGACCATAGTATAGCCAACACGCGAGTGTAAAACATGCGCTTAAAATACACTCCTGGAAATGGAAAAAAGAACACACTGACACCGGTGTGTCAGACCCACCATACTTGCTACGGACACTGCGAGAGGGCTGTACAACCAATGATCACACGCACGGCACAGCGGACACACCAGGAACCGCGGTGTTGGCCGTCGAAAGGCACTAGCTGCGCAGCATTTGTGCACCGCCGCCGTCAGTCTCAGCCAGTTTGCCGTGGCATACGGAGCTCCATCGCAGTCTTTCACACTGGTAGCATGCCGCGACAGCGTGGACGTGAATCGTATGTGCAGTAGACGGACTTTGAGCGAGGGCGTATAGTGGGCATGCGGGAGGCTAGGTGGACGTACCGCCGAATTGCTCAACACGTGGGGCGTGAGGTCTCCACAGTACATCGATGTTGTCGCCAGTGGTCGGCGGAAGGTGCACGTGCCCGTCGACCTGGGACCGGACCGCAGCAACGCACGGATGCACGCCAAGACCGTAGGATCCTACGCAGTGCCGTAATGGACCGCACCGCCACTTCCCAGCAAATTAGGGACACTGTTGCTCCTGGGGTATCGGCGAGGACCATTCGCAACCGTCTCCATGAAGCTGGGCTACGGTCACGCACACCGTTAGGCCTTCTTCCGCTCACGCCCCAACATCGTGCAGCCCGCCTCCAGTGGTGTCGCGAAAGGCGTGAATGGAGGGACGAATGGAGACGTGTCGTCTTCAGCGATAAGAGTCGCTTCTGCCTTGGTACCAATATTGGTCGTATGCGTGTTTGGCGCCGTGCAGGTGAGCGCCACAATCAGGACTGCATACGACCGAGGCACACAGGGCCAACACCCGGCATCATGGTGTGGGGAGCGATCTCCTACACTGGCCGTACATCTCTGGTGATCGTCGAGGGGACACTGAATAGTGCACGGTACATCCAAACCGTCATCGAACCCATCGTTCTACCATTCCTAGACCGGCAAGGGAACTTGCTGTTCCAACAGGACAATGCACGTCCGCAAGTATCCCGTGCCACCCAACGTGCTCTAGAAGGTGTAAGTCAACTACCCTGGCCAGCAAGATCTCCGGATCTGTCCCCCATTAAGCATGTTTGGGACTGGATGAAGCGTCGTCTCACGCGGTCTGCACGTGCAGCATGAACGCTGGTCCAACTGAGGCGCCAGGTGGAAATGGCATGGCAAGCCGTTCCACAGGACTACACCCAGCATCTCTACGATCGTCTCCATGGGACAATAGCAGCCAGCATTGCTGCGAAAGGTGGATATACACTGTACTAGTGCCTTCATTGTGCATGCTCTGTTGCCTGTGTCTATGTGCCTGTGGTTCTGTCAGTGTGATCATGTGATGTATCTGACCCCAGGAATGTGTCAATAAAGTTTCCCCTTCCTGGGACAATGAATTCACGGTGTTCTTATTTCAATTTCCATGAGTGTATGACGAGTCGTGCTTGTTTTAAAACATGTTCTAATATAATGAAGCCATAGTGTCATCGCCAAAAGTTAAACACAATGTCAGGTTAGCATAATCTACATCTATATCTACATCTACGTGATTACTCTGCTATTCACAATAAAGTGCTTGGCAGAGGGCTCAATGAACCACCTACTGGTTTTTCCGTAAATTATGTCATTCCCCCTTTCAATAGAGTAAAGTAACGAAAAAGAAACAGGAGAAAAAAGCGGCTCGCTCAAGAGATTGTTGTTGTTGTTGTTGTTGTTGTTGTGGTCTTCAGTCCTAAAACTGGTTTGATGCATCTCTCCATGCTACTCTATCCTGTGTAAGCTTCTTCATCTACCAGTACCTACTGCAGCCTACATCCTTCTGAATCTGCTTAGTGGTTCAAATAGCTCTGAGCACTATGGGACTTAACATCTGTGATCATCAGTCCTCTAGAACTTAGAACTACTTAAACCTAACTAGCCTAAGAACATCACAAACATCCATGCCCGAGGCAGGATTCGAACCTGCGACCGTAGTAGTCTCGCGGTTCCGAACTGCACGCCTAGAACCGCTAGACCACCGCGGCCGGCGAATCTGCTTAGTATATTCATCTCTTGGTTTCCCTCTACGATTTTTACCCTCCACGCTGCCCTCCAATACTATATTGGTGATCAGTTGATGCCTCAGAACATGTCCTACCGACCAATCCTTTCTTCTAATCAAGTTGTGCCACAAACTCCTATTCTCCCCAATTCTATTCTTTACCTCCTCATTAGTTATGTGATCTACCCATTTAATCTTTAGCATTTTTCTGTAGCACCACATTTCTAAAGCTTCTATTCTCTTCTTGTCTAAACTATTTATCGTCTACGTTTCACTTTCATACATGGCTACACTCCATACAAATACTTTCAGAAACGACTTCCTTACATTTAAATCTATACTCGATGTTAACAAATTTTTCTTCTTTAGAAACGCTTTCCTTGCCATTGCCAATCTACATTTTATATCCTCTCTACTTCGACCATCATTAGTTATTTTGCTCCCCAGATAGCAAAACTCCTTTACTACTTTAAGTGTCTCATTTCCTGATCTAATTTCCTCAGCATCACCCGACTTCCATTACTCTCGTTGCCGGCCGTGGTGGTCTCGCGGTTCTAGGCGTGCAGTCCGAAACCGTTAGACTGCTACGGTCGCAGGTTCGAATCCTGCCTCGGGCATGGATGTGTGTGATGTCCTTAGGTTAGTTTGGTTTCAGTAGTTCTGAGTTCTAGGGGACTGATGACCACAACAGTTCAGTCCCATAGTGCTCAGAGCCATTTGAACCATTATCCTCGTTTTGCTTTTGTTGATGTTCATCTTATACCCTCCTTTTAAGACACTGTCCCTTTCGTTCAACTGCTCTTCCAAGTCCTTTGCTGTCTCTCACAGAATTACAATGTCATCGGCGAACCTTAAAGTTTTTATTTCTTCTCCATGGATTTTAATACCTACTCCGAACTTTTTTTTTGTTTCCTTTGTTGCTTGGTCAATATACAGATTGAATAACATCGGGGATGGACTACAACTCTGTCTCACTCCCTTCTCAACCACTGCTTCCCTTTCATACCCCTCGATTCGTATGACTGCCATTTGGTTTCTTTACAAATTGTAAATAGCCTTTCGCTCCCTGTATTTTACCCCTGCCACCTTCAGAATTTGAAAGAGAGTATTCCAATCAAAATTGTCAAAAGCTTACTCTAAGTCTACAAATGCTAGAAACGTAGATTTGCCTTTCCTTAATCTTTCTTCTAAGATAAGTCTTAGGGTCAGTATTGCCTCACGTGTTCAAAAAAATGAAAACCATACCAACGAAATTTCACGGCAATATCTCCTTGCAAATAGAAAAACATTTCAGAAATTCTAATGTTAGATGTGGGTTTCAAGTTAACAGCATACTAAAACGTCGAATAAAGTATAATTTTAAAAGTGTATATGACATATTTGATAGCTTTGGATTATACAAGACTGAGCGTAATAGCCGTCGTAAATACTGTACCGGCCAAACTGGCCATTCTTTTGACGTAAAGTGTAAGGAGCATTCTCAGCCGAGTAACAAAACTGATTTGGGGTTGAGTTCATCAGAAAATGGTCACACTACAGGGAGCATCTGCAAAAGTATCTGTATTCGCCACAGGGCTGCAAAGAGTCCGCGCTCTCAACTTGTTGGAAGAGCTTGAAATTTACAAAGCGAAGAACAACAGCCAGAAAGACTGCTCAACGGGCAGAGCGTGTTTGTACCCAATGCCCAATTTGCTTTTCATTAACTAGACAATCTTATTAGTTGACTGGTACGGTGTTTTGACATTCTTTCTTGGAAAGACGTGTCGCAGTGTACGACCGGTCCTGTGGCGTTTAAGCTCCTTTGACTCTCGCCTACGCGACATTCTGGCCTCAAGCGCCAACAGAGGGTGCTGATTATTTACTACTGTCTGCTCTTTCGTACATTTGGCTTATTTTCCTAATTACTTCCTCGTTTTTATATTGTTCTGTTAACTCCGTACGCTTGATATTATGTATGTCATCACATTTTTATCTAAAATCCTGATAAAAGCGTTTAAGAATTGCGTATCGTCACCATTCCCTAAAAAAATTTCTAAATTTAACTTATGTCGTGTTTTTAATTTATTGTATTTTATCTGTGTAATAACTGACAGACTTGGAAGCCAGCCATAGGTTTTAGCCACAGTATTCTTATTGTAGTTCGCACAGTTTTACGATTGACGCATATGTGGAGGCTTATAGTAGCGACATCTAAAGAGCTTACCACACAAACGTTTTTACGTTTTGTGTCTACTGTAGTGCCACTTCGTTATGCGAACAGTAGCTTTAACAAGATGATAGTGCCGACACTGTGGGTAGGTATATATCATATTTTAAATATGTGCGACGATGCTATGCCGACTTTTTGTGTATCTTTTGACGATGCCTCTATCGCTTTATTATACACTGACATGACCTCCTAATATCATGTCGGACCTCCTTTTTCCCAGCTTAGAGTGGCAACTCGATGTGGCGTTGGCTGGACAAGTCGTCAGAAAACTCCTGCAAAATTATTGAGCCATGCTGCCTCTATAGCCGTCCATAATTGCGAAGGTGTTGCGGCGCAGTATTTTGTGCACGAACTGACCGCTCTATTACCCTCGGATTTTTGGATTTGTGCTAAGGTCTTATCGGACCAAACTGATGAGGTCATCGGTCCTTGAGGTTACGCCCTACTTAATCTACCTTAAACTAACTTACGCCAAGGACAACACACACAGCCATGCCCAGGAAGGGCTCGAACCTCCGACGTGGGTTTATATCTTTACCTGAAATTTCTTACAATTTGAAATTTGGTTCCAAAATATCTGTCTTACCATTAAATAATCAGTCTGAAAACTTCCGGTGTCTCTAAGTCTCTTCCAAGTATATATTTTTCTATGATTCTTAAACCAATAGTTAGCGACGATTAAATTATGCTCTGTACAAAATTCTACGAGGTGGTTTCGTCTTTCATTCCTTGCCCCCAGTTCATATTGACCTAGTATTTTTCCTTCTTTTCGTCTCCTTTAACTATATGAATAATTTCTTTTCTTTCATCATACATTTCTTTAACCTCTTCATCATCTGCTGAACTAGTTGGTATGTAAACTCGCACCAATGAGGTAGGCGTTGGTTTCGTCTCTATTCTTTCTACGAGATTTTCTTATTCATTGATAAACATACTTCGGCATTACTCCTATTTGATATCATATTTATAACCCTGTATTCAGCTGACCAGAAGTCCTGTACCTCCTGCCACCGAACTTCACTAATTCCTTCTATATCTAACTTTAACCTATCCACTTCCCGTTTTAAATTTTCTAACCTACCTGCCACATTAAAGAAACTGACATTCCACGCTCCGATCCGTAGAATGCAAGTTTTGTCTCTCATAATGACAACATTCTCCTGAGTAGTCCCCGCCCGGATATCCGAATGGGAGACTGTTTTACCTGCGGAATATTTTACCCAAGAGGACGCCATCATCATTTAACCGTACAACAGAGCTGAATGCCCTCGGGAAAAATTACGGCTGTAGTTTCCCCTAGCTGTTATCCGCTCGTAGAACCAGCACAGTAACGCCACTTTGGTTGATGTTACAAGGCCAGGTTAGTCAACCATACAGACTGTTGCCCCAGTACCTACTGACAAACCTGCTTCTCCTCTTTAGGAACCACATGTTTGTCTGGCCTCTCAACAGACATCCCTTCATTGTGTTTGTACCTACGGTACGGTTATCTGTATCGCTGAGGCACGCAAGCCAAGCCAAATCACCAACGGCAAGGTCCACAGCTGTACTTATACCATCTTCTATTTAATGTTATCAATTCATTCTACTCTTTCCCTCGCCGATTCTGTGAATCACCTGCTCGTTCTCCTCGTTCTCCGCATTCTGCCGAAAACCCACATTACAAACGTTTCGTTTCTCCGTTTTTTTAATTATTCTACAGTCCACAATTCACTTTCATACAAATGAAATGAAATGCTCGTATGGCATTGTTTGCCGAGAGGCCCCACGCGGGGAAGTTCGGTCGCCGTATTGCAAGTCCTGTTTAGTTGACGCCACTTCGCCGATTTGCGAGTCGATGATGATGAAATGATGAAGAACACACAACATCCAGTCATCACGAGGCAGAGAAAATCCCTGACCCCGCCGGGAATCGAACCCGGCATCCAGTGCGAGGGAAGCGAGAACGCTACCGCAAGAGCACGAGCTGCGGACACTTTCATAGAATGCTATACATTACAAGAAATTTGTTTCTCAAATTGGCTTTGTTTGATACTAGCAGATTGTATTTGGCGAAGTATGTTTTCTTCGCCTGTGCTGGTCTACTCTTTATATCCTCCTTGTCTCGTGCACTATTTTGCTACCAATGAAGCAGAACATATTCACTTCATCTACTACGTGGAACGAAATTAGGATATTAATTCAATCGCTAATCTGATTTCTTGAGCACCTGAATACTTTAGACTTTCTCTGATTATTCGCAGTTCAATTCTATGCTCTTGTTTTCACTCCATTTTAATACCACTTCTGAACTTTTCTTCTATTTCGCTCATTACATCATCGATATGCAGGTTCAGCAGTTTAGCAGAAGGACTACACCCCCTTCCCCCCCCCCCCCCCCCCGCCCCCCCCCCCCCCCCCCATCGCTATATTTAAACAGATCACACCTCTCTTGTTCTTTCTCCTTTTTACCTTTGTACACCTTCTTCTTTATCGTATACTGTGTATTCCCCGTCTTCGTTATAGTGTACTCCCTTTTCTTTTTTGGGGAGGCGGGAAGTATTTTCAAACACTTCACACTGATGCTCTTTACAGCACGACCAGTCCTACGAACCCATTTTAATTTTTCGTAAGTCTTGCCTTAATTATCAAGCATAACAGCAGAACTACGTCTCTGGTACCTTCACGTTTCCTAAAGCCAAACTAATGACCTGACAGATCCGGGATTTTCTTGTCCGTTCTTCTGTATACTATTCAGAAAAAATGGATATCTGATGTTAAAAAATATATCGGCTGAACCAGTTATTTATTGACGCGTTTCGGAAGTCAAGCTTCCATCATCAGACTAATAAAAAGTAAAATAACCTGTTAAAACTCGCTAAGATGGAACATGCACCAGGCACAATAAAATTGATACTAAAATTAAAACATCGTGGCTACTTCCGATGTTGCAGTCGTGTCTTCCAAGGTCCATCTGCACATAGTCGTCAAAATATAAAAAGAACTCTAAAATGGTGTCGCCTATGGTATTCAACATCTAACCACATGGCACTCTCCTCTATCGTCGTAAACCGCCCGTGCGTCTTCGTTTGAGACCACACACCACGTAGCCAAAGACGACACTGACACGCGAGTGAGCTAACGCTCAAGTAAACAAGGAAGTCACAGAGATGTCTATACAAACAGATAACGTATACATATTCCAAGGACCTCATGAAATGATGGTGTACTGCCAATTGCTAAAAATGTAGTTACAAAAAGAAACCAGTGAAATGTTTGAAAAAGTTATTTGTATCATCAGTTAGCTGTTCATTCAGTGTGTTCTGATTATCCACGCCATGTATCATAATTTCCAGCTGTTCTAGTAGATCCAGTTTTTTGCCTTTGTCCTGTCTATGTAAAATAACGAGATCCCGATCTATTGCCAACATGGAGTGTCCCGTTTCCCAGATATGCGTGGCTACAGCTGACTTTTCCAAATTATTAAGCCGGAAAGCATCGCTATGTTATTTCTAACGTACTTTAAATGACCTACCAGTTTGGCCTACATAGCTTGCCTTGCACGCGTTACACTGAATTTTATAGGCCCCATCTCTCTCATATTTATCGCTTTCCTGCTGCAAATTATTTCTTAGTTTAAACCGCAGCGTGTTATTGGTCTGAAAAGCGTTATCAACTTAAAAAGGTTTGAAAATGTTAGCCACTTTCTGCGAAATATCACCGAAGTATTGTATTGTGACTCTCATTATATTATTTGCGGAATTCTTCCTTTCATTCGCGCTGTTTCTGTCGTATTAATTTATTGACAACGTTTTGGTGATATCCGTCAGCTCTGGCCAATTGTTTCACGATGTTCAGCTCAGTCATTCTGTCTTCTTCATCCATAGGGGCTCTATAGCCTCTATCTATCAAAGATCTAAAAGCGGAAAGTTTCTAGTTATTAGGATGGCAGGAATTATTTTATATCAACACATCAGTTGTGGTTGGTCTCCTAAATATTTTAAAAACATGCCTACCATTTTGTTTCCTAATACTTAGATCGAGGAACTGCAGTTCACCATTTTTCTCTTCTTCCACAGTGAATTCAATTTTATCGTGTAACTCGTTAAATTTAATTACTATTTCTGCAACTTCTTTTTCTTGTCCATCGATAAGAAGCAGCTTATCATCTGCATAGCGTTTGTAATATACAACTTTATCCACGAGATGTTGCGGGTTAACGAGGAGTCTTTTTTCCAAATGATTTATAAAGGTGTCTGCTATGGTTCCAGATATACTGGAACCCATAGCCAGTCCATCTTTTTTCATATAAAATTTATTGTTAAAAGAAAAATAATTATATTTCAGAACGAATTCTATCAGTTTTTATTATTCTGATGACGGAATCTTGACTTCCGAAACACGTGAATCTTAGTCTTTTACACTATAAATAAGTGGTTGAGCCGATATATTTTTTAACATTGACACTCACAACCACGACCTCTCATCCAGTATGGATAAAATCAAAATGAATGTCTGAGTTGATTTCACCATAGTTACAGCCTTTATACTCCCCTCCCCTTAATCAGGATTACTTGGATGATATTCTTAACAAAATTTCTTGAGTCTCATAGATTTTACTCAGAAAGTTGAGTACAGCTTCAGAAAACCGAAAAGTGGCTTATAATAACTGGAGTTTCATGTTTTCACCGCACCTTTGGGGCACCTTGTACCATTGGTACAGTTCACGTTAACCTACGCCGCCTGTGTGTCGAGTGAAACTCACTACGGCTTTTGAATCTTAGTGATACTCTGCAAGATTACTTACGGCGAGCCGGCCAAAATGGCCGAGCGGTTCTACGCGCTTCAGTCTGGAACCGCGTGGCCGCTACGGTCGCAGGTTCGAATCCTGCCTCGGGCACGGATGTGTGTGATGTCCTTAGGTTAGTTAGGTTTAAGTAGTTCTAAGTTCTAGGGGACTGATGACCCCAGATGTTAAGTCCCATAATGCTCAGAGCCATTTGAACAAGTTACGGTGCGTTGAGGAAGAGAACGATGGAGACGACCTGCGACCACTAGCGCCTCTTCCTTAAGGCAGCTACTGCACGTGCGGTCGACATGTCGATTTAGTATTCCACGTGACCCGATATCAGTACCCGACGCAGAGACAAGACGAAAATTATGAGTCGCGGGCTTCGCACGTTGCTTAAGATAAGGGTGCCGCAGGGAGGAAGGAGCAGAGTGGGGAGAGAGAGAGAAAGAAGAAAGGGGGACGGAAGGGGAAAAAAGCGTCTTGCGCGTCTCGCGTTCTGCCCCTGGAGGAGCGGTCGAGATGGGCCCGCTGCACGCCGGCAATGAATGTGGCCGCTTATCGCCGCGCGACTTAACCACAGCGGTGGCAGGCGGCCGGTGGGAGGGGAACGCAAAAAGGAAGACGAGAAAGGAAGGCGCGCCACGGCTCAAGTTTTAATTCTTATCGCTCAGGTAGGCAAGACTTGGGCTGGTCGGAAACTCAGAGTCCACATCTTACGAGGGGGGGGGGGGGGGGGGGGGGGGGGGGGCTGACACCGCTCGAACAAATATGCAGCTGCTCGTGGCATAAGAGGCTGATTGGCGAAACTTTCGCATGTCCTTCACGAAGATATGATATCTCCAAGCTATATCAGTATGATTACAATTACACATACTGTGCGGTGTGTGTGAGTCAGTTTGTGAGCAGGAGGTAACCGATTTCAAAGGTCAATGTAACTGAACAGGGTGTTTCAGAAGTGATGGTCAGTATTCAGGGGTCTGACAGGAATGATCATTCGAAACAAAAAAGTCAACATGGACTCTGAAACGCATACCTTAATAGCTATGAGCAATTCTTGATCTTCGATACTGTGAAACAAATCTCTTCTACAGCAAGCTCTTTGCTTTCCTTGTTTTTGAAAGTGGTATTATGGACCAAACCAAGTAAAAAAAAAAAATGGAAATAAACGTATGGCATCGTTGGACGGGAGGCCCCTATTCGGGGAAGTTCCGCCACCAAGTGTAAGTCTTAATTCATTCGACGCCACATTGGGCGATGAGGATGAAATGATGAGGAGGAGAACACAACACTCAGTCCCGAGCGGAGAAAATCTCCAACCCGGCCGCAAATCGAACCCGGGACCACTTGCATGGGAGGTGATCACGGTAGCACCCAGCTAAGCAGGCGGACACGAAAACAAAAAAGAAAAAAATGTCAAGTAAACATGTGCTTTAAAATGCATACCTTAAAAATTATGAGCACTTGTTCATTAGAGCAGTTGTAATTCAAAGTAGCGAAGATGAACAAGTGCTCATAGCTCTTAAGTTATGCATTTTAGAGCACATGATTACTGGACATATTTTCTTGTTTTGTCCGTACTACCCCTTCCAAAAATATGGGAAGGAAAGACATTGAGGTAAAAGAGATTTGTTTCAGAGCATCGAAGATGAAGAATGAGGTATGAGTTTGAGCCTATGTTTACTTGACTCTTTTGTTTCGAATAATCATTCCTGTCATATCCCTGAATACTGACCATAACTTCTGAAACACCCTGTACAAAAAAGAATAGTGCAGTCATCTATTGTGAGCACAAAACAGGGATGGTGCGTCGTACTAAAGTGAAATAAGTTACCTATTTCGAGAGAATATTGTATACTGTGGTGACAAAAGTCGTGGGATATCTCATAACAGTGTGTCAATCTTCAACAAGCAACAGAAAATGCTCTGGAAGTGGACAAGTTTTGTTCAAAAGTAATTTAATCATGACTGTGTAAAATGCACGTACATACCTGCATGTTTCCGACACGAGAATAATAATAATTCCGCACACGCCTTCTGCAGATGACTGAGCAGTAAACAGTGGACTGCGGTACTCAATAACTTACGGAAACAGATGTTAGCAAGACAGGTTTCAAATAAGGATTTCAAATCTCTGGACGTAGCGGTCAGTTGAAAATGCCAACAGACACCAAAGTCACCTTATTGTGTGAGGTTTAGGAACTTCTATCTTACTGTTCCAGAAACTATAAGAAGAATGCTACCTTATATTATGCTCAAGATACTACCATTTTAACAATGTATGTTAATACTTCATTAAGTTTAATATTGCAACACTGATACTGCTGCAGGAAACGCAGAAATGAATTTGACACTGTGGTTTTGCAGACGCACACTTGAAAGAACATCCGCTTTAAATAATTCCCTGAACATCTAAGAATGCATTGAAATAAAAATGACGAGAGGCCTTGAAAAAGTTAAAGCGGTGATGTGAGTACGCTTCATGGACGCAAATCACGCCTCAGTTGAAAAAATCTCATTTGAGGGACATCAGAAGTTAATTACCTGATTACTACATTGCCATATGATGCTGACATGAGTCTTTCCTTACTTGGTATGTCAGTGAACCGACTGATGGACATGGAGAAAGGTAACTTAGTGTTTTATTTCGATTACTTTTTCAATGTGTCACTCTTCCTCATCCTCTCGGTACCTTTCCTGTAAGTAAGATGCATTTTCTGTGGATGTCTTGGGTTTAGAAAAGTGAAGAGTGACTTCAAAGATTGTCGGTAGATGCAGCAGGCTTTTCAAAAGAGAAACTAGGGAACCTACACACAAGAGTTGTTAGAGAGACTTCAGAAAAATCAGTTCTGATGAGTGTAGAGGGCGGAGGTTGACCTTCAGTCAATAGGAACGTGACAATTCGAATAACACCCGGGGTGGCCGGTGGGTAGAGTTGCTTCTGCACGATGCAGTGGGGAGGCGCTTCGTCTGGAAAGTGGTAAGGTGTAGTAAAGTGCAGTACATCATCGTAGATACAGTTAGCGAACCAACGTCCACTCTTTGGCTCATCTCACGAGCGTATTTGAATATTGTGTGCTCAGGCATCTCTGTTGGTAGCTTCCCAGGTCTGTGGGATCGCGCTCACCGTGTCGCCGCACAGAAAGGTTGTGCCCTAGAGTGTGTTAAAGAATTCCCTTCGGCCTCCCTATAGCGTGACAGTTAATAGGTTAATGGTACGAGACCAGTTAGAGACTACAGTACTTGTCAGCATCAATGATAATATAGACCAATGATTCCACACTGTTCAATTACTCCACCTTAATTTGTAATAAAATTGCAGTCACGTAATGTCAATGTTGGAATTTGCAGACAACTACCTCTCGTATGTCAGTTGATTATTATCAAGCTTAAATTCATAATTATAAAAGAGTAAGAATGCCGTTATTACTTTACTAAATGTTGCCAAATAAATTAGCCTGTACCCCTCCTGATAACCCAGAAGGAATATGTGCGTGGGTCTGAATAATGCTAGCGATTAGCGCCCCCATTACTGAATGCGTTGGTTCTCTCTCTCTCTCTCTTTCTCTCTCTCTCTCTCTCTCTCTCTCTCTCTCTCTCTCTCTCTGTGTGTGTGTGTGTGTGTGTGTGTGTGTGTGTGTGTGTGTCGGGAGAAATAAAGATTAAAAACACAGTGCCATACCAGTGAATGAGAGCCAAACAAGTAGGCAGCACAGAGAAGCACGTACGAAAAGACGGTTACCGCCCAAGGTAAGTTACATATTGTCGTGCCAGGCCAAGTAACATTTTTTGAATCCCGCACTACACTTCAAGGCGACACAGATACATGACACTACTCACCAAGTCTCTGCAAACAACTGTGGCTTGGGGTTGGGTTGTTTTGGGGAAGGAGACCAGACAGCGAGGTCATCGGTCTCATCGGATTAGGGAAGGACGGGGAAGGAAGTCGGCCGTGCCCTTTCAGAGGAACCATCCCGGCATTTGCCTCGAGCGATTTAGGGAAATCACGGAAAACCTAAATCAGGATGGCCGGACGCGGGATTGAACCGTCGTCCTCCCGAATACGAGTCCAGTGTCTAACCACTGCGCTACCTCGCTCGGTACAACTGTTGGAATGTTCCACCATCCGTTCAGTTCTTGAAATTATAAATGTGCTTTCTGATCATGGTGCTATTCGAGGACAGCTGCGGAAACGTCCACATCGTCGAAAAAAAAAACTGCCGTTGCTCCTCCTTGATTGCATTGACATTCTCGTCCGATGGCCGGCAGCGGTTGTCGAGCTGTTCTAGGCGCTTCAGTCCGGAACCGCGCGACCGCTACGGTCGCAGGCTCGAATCTTGCCTCGGGCATGGGTGTGTGTGATGTCCTTAGGTTCGTTAGGTTTAAGTAGTTCTAAGTTCTAGGGGACTAATGACCTAAGAAGTTAAGTCCCATAGTGCTCGGAGCCATTTTTTATTGAGTATGCCTGATTCTTCATGTTTTGACTTCCCTGTTAATACATATCGAGTAAAGGAATACCACACTAGAGTAATTGGGGTCTTTCTATCAAATAACAATGTAAAATTCCGCTTGGAAATAATTTCGTTCGTGACGGAAAATGAAGCAATGTTTTAGATTAACAGTGGTGAACCTAGTTTGTGCTGAATCCAGCTACAAATTGCATAAACGAAGTTGCAAATACATAGCAAAACACCTGGGAAAATGTATCTGACGACTACTATAAGGTACACAATGTATCGGCGATCGCTAACGTAGTGATAACGTTGGTATTAGCATTCGTTTAATACTATTCTCTGTTCAGTTGGTACCTTGACTAGAACAGAGGCCTTTGTGTTCCTGTCTTTCTGACACTTCTTGTTTATGGGCATGTCTGCTGGTATAGCTTGGCTGGTCTTGCCCCACCCTGTTAACATTGTCCCACTCTACACATCAGAGGCGGTGGCTGATGGCTTCATCCCTCAGGTGCTAATCAGCAGCAGGCGCGACTGGCTACATGCAGTGGTGGTCTGACCCTGTGACAAGTGATGGCTATGTGTCAGGCATTGGCACTGTGTGGAAGCTGTTGGCTGTGGCCCTCCAACATGATGTTATCCGGATGGTGAGAGAATCCTTCGTGCATTTTGTTTGTTTACAGTAAATTTGTTGTTAGTCATGCTGCCCTATCCCACTGGTCAGTAACAGCACAAGTAAATAGTGGAAATTGTTTAAACGTGTAATATCAGTGGTTTGTGCATCAATAGTGTATTTGTGTACATAATGTAATGAGATAATTGTTAAATATTAAACTATGGGATATCAGTGTGACTGTTAAAATAACAAATTGTCGTAAATTTTAAACGTTATCTTGCATTTATGATAATCTACATTTGTTTTTGGATGATTATGAAAAAAGTTGAAAGTAGATATTTGCAATACTGGAAGAACATTTGTAAGGTTTGTCACAAAAATTGCAAAACAAAGTGCCACAAATTTGTAAAAAAATTGCTGTAAAACCGTAAATAGCAAGAGTATATGTTCCATAGGAGTGAAACACATCAATAAGTGGAATGTGAGATATTTTAAGACACTATTAATGCGAGAACAAGTTCCCAACATTGTGCATCAGGATTGTGTTGTTGTGCTTTCTGATAAATGTACGCTACATAATTTGAATTTCACAGATCCACTATAATGTCAAAGTGTCTGATGTCATTAAATAATAGTAATTCCATCAAAAGAATAATTCCCCATCACGTATGTGGCCTAGAGGAGGTTATTGATTTTCAATTTCACACTACCACCAAAGTGTCAAAGTGTCAGCAGTCATTTCTGCATGGTAAATTAAGAGAACTCAGCCAACAGCATAACACCTCTTCCAATTTACCATGTACACTGTAATATTAAAGTGTCAGATGACATTGCTTGGGTCATAAATTATATGAATTAAGCCAATAGGATAATGCCACATAGCCCAGTCGGCCTAGAGGAGTGGGGTTGGAATGGCGGGGAAGGCAAGCGTGATAGCTTTTTGTTAATAAATTACAGTCATTAAAGTATTCAGTCATAAAGTAGACTTGCTTAAACATAAATGTAACTGTGACATATTGCATTGCATGGGCTTCTGAGGGTTGACATACGCGTCTCCAAGGTTAAGGTTGAGCACCTCTGACCCCCCCCCCCCCCCCCCACAAGGAAGGATCGCTGTATTGTGCGCCAAGCACATTCTATCCACTTAAAGTCTGCATTTGTCACCAAAAACAGTCAATGGACACTCTGCAATACACTGTTAGTCAGAGAGTATCAGTAGTCAGACGAGGGAATTAACGTCCTATATGTAGGTTACTGTTAACACCAACACCAACTGTTGTATTTGGAGCATTGAATTGACTAGGAAGTGTGGACTATTGATGAGTGGGACCACACTGTGTTCACCATTGAGCCACAGTCCCTCACTGGCCTAGATGCCCATTGTCAGCTAGTATGTCGACGACCTGAGGAGAGGTCCCATTCTTCTAATAGTTTGGAGATGCATGACAGTGTTACTCCTTGCCTCATAGTGTGGGTAGCCGTCATGTATTATTTTAGTTCATGTGAGGAGTGATCAAGGGATGTCTGATGGTACAACCGTCTGTGGGACATTGAGAATCTCTTGGAGTAGTATAGTAATGTCTCTCCCATTCTACTTTGCCTGACCTTGAACATCACCAATGTCGCATGCTGTCATTGTCATTGAATGCATGATGTCAGGAGCTATACCCTCCCTTCTCCACAACATCATCGTTATGAGATGGCAAGACATGCTCCTTAACAATGTCACCAGAATAATGACATCAAAACCGCTATAGTCAGTGATGTCGCGTTATGTTGAAAATATTGATGAAACTGGCAATCATAGTGTATCCACCATTTTCAATCCAAACGGCCAGTATTATTTATCAAAGAAAAAATACATATGCTTCACCTGAATTACGTAGAATGGCGCCATGTAAAAAAAAGCTATTATCAATGCTAGAGTATTTCCAAGTCAGAAAAATGCGAGCTTCACCTGAATTGTATAAATTGATGCAATCCAGCTTAAGTTCTATCTCCTCAGTAAGTTTATCTCCCCCCCCCCCTCTTTCACACACTCTCTCTCCTTCCCCCCCCCCTCTCTCTGTCTCTCTCTCACACACCCACACACACACACACACTCACATGCGCACACGCAGTGTGTAATGTTCTAAATCTGTACATCTGTGTTTTGCTCTCTGCCTCTAAATATGTCTATCAATTACTGTACTGACTCATAATAAAATTTCATCTCACTCTCTCTCTGTTTTATACTCCACCAAAACATTTATGTCAAATACTTTACCGCCTCATCAATAAATTTCACCCTCCCTCTCCCTCTTTCTCTCTGATACTTAGTCACTTAAGCCGTCAACAATATATTGCACATGGGGAATGGGTAAATGAAACAAAAATGCTCTAGATTTAATTTTTTCTAGTCTTAACTCAATTAACCAGCTACAAATCCCATTAAATGCTGTTTACATTTCACACACATACTGCAATTACAGTTAACTTTAAATTACAGCACAAATCATTTGTCATCTTATCTTCTCACACAGTGGAAACATGACCTTAATACATGTTCTCAATCATCTTTAGATGAGCATTTTTAGAATATCATCTACTGTGAAAGGTTGGCTGTTACTATTCGAGTAAATATATGAAACATCTCTCTAAGTTAACTAATTTTCGACAGTTATATCTGCCTTAAAGGGAGACAGAAGGCAAACTCGCTCAAAAAATAGATTTCAAGATTTTTGGGTATTTGAAATTCTTGCTATTTACTGCCTTTTTTTCATAAAAATACGACAATTTTTTCGTGAGTTATGATGGTTTTCCTGACACTCTGTGTGATCTGGCACTGAAATTCCATGCCTGCTTTTTTTCACCATGCAGAGATAATGCACAAGTCTCTTTTATTCCGTGTACGTTATTTCCTGCTTATATCGATTTATCCAATCAAGGTTTCTTACCCTGTATCTGCTATCGATACTCATTGTTCAGATCGTGTTTCTTATTGTTTTCGAGCGCTATTGGTTGTACTTAGTGAAGTTTGTTGCGAGTGAAGTAAGTACTGATTTATACTTTCTCTGGTTTCGCACGTTTTCATAAAAATACCGCGAATAAAAAAATGTTGCGAATTTCTAAAACATGAGAAAAGCTGTACGGGCTATCTCTTTCCATAAGATTTCCACAAACGAAAATCCTCAGCACTGTCCTTGCCTGACACTTCGTGTAAGTGCAGGAGACGTGCACATAAACGTTCTTTACCTGCATTAATAATGAATGAAATTAAACCTACATTTAGAGATCTTTGTAAAGATGCTTTGATGAAGAAATATGTTAATGGTAAACGCAAAATTTAAGTGATTGTATGAATTCTGTTATTTGGACACGGTTTTTATGCTTCAGTGGTGGTATAACAAGAAAACGGGATGTTTTGGAAGTGTGGGGATAAAATATATTGGAAATACTGCAAAATCCTTGGTGCAAATAGATAAAGAGAGAATACACAAAGCAGAAAATGTTAATTTCAAATGCACAAAAGCAACTGGACAGAAAAAAAGAGAATCAAGAGAAGAAAAAATCTTTATGATTTAGATGATGCAGTATGGTGCAGGAAAATATTACTGGTAAGTAATTCTCATCAATAACGATACTAAAATTTCAATACTAAAGGTTAAATTGTTTTGTCTCAAAACTACATTTTTTTACTTTCAGGTGCCATGATTTTTAAATTAATTGAGTTAGAAATACGAAATTTGGTCAATTTGTACTGAGGATGGTAATACGTTATTGCAAGTAAATTGAGAACCACCAACCCAACAGGAACTGTTTTATAGTAATTAATGTATTAAAAAGAGTGAAATTTTATTAGTAAAAGAATAAAAAATTGCTTCAATTACATAAGAGGTATTTTGTTCATTTTAATTATAATTGAAGGCTTATATGTTGCATACATTGAGTAAATATTTCACTGTTTTAACACTTATAGTTCTTTGAAAGGTGTACCCATTCAAAGTGAATTGGCTTCCACCTCCCCTTAAGCTTAGCCGAAGTAACATCGAACTGAGTTTTTAGGAGAAACAGTATAGAATATTTGAGATATATCTGTAATGCAGCTATCAACCAGTTCGTTATACTGAATTGTAAACGGATCACTTTAATAAAGACATTCATATTTTTCATATACTTCAAGAGCAACAAAATGATCAGAAATTTTAATGCAATCCTTCTTGAGTGATTGTAAAATCCACTTGTGAAAAAGTTCAGAAGTTTAGATCATAACCAAAACCAATTACTTTGTATGTGAGTGCTGAACAGTCTTGTGAATTAAACACAAAACCACAACAATCTCTGAGAGAGCAAATATTTATTTCCCCTACAGTTCCACCACGTGACACCTTATTAACAGGATATGACAATTTATATCCTTGCAATATGCGATAACATATATATACACAGTTACTACTACGTGCATACGACAAAAGTAGAAGAAATTACGTTAGTTTGTGTGACCAATTTCGAAATCAAGTGTGGACATATTATTTACTTTACAGAGATAAATCATGCACCCAATGGCAATGGTGTGATAGTCAAGTTCGCCATCAATGACAGAGAATCCTGATTGTAGATCCGTCTTATAGTTCCTCAAATAAACCAGCAACACCACTCCAAATTTCATCTTACTGCACCTTATGCTCAAAATTGGCTTTTTCTTCTCGTCTCCAATGCTGTCAGTCTTTCAGTGCGCTTCTGCAATCACCAGATGGTTCAGATTCTGCAACATAGAATCAGAAGAATCTCTGCTTTCCTGAATTAAGCAAAATATATATTTTGTTTGCGGTGCTAACTTAGTTTTTGTAGGTCTCTCTCTCTCTCGCGCGCGCTCTCTCTGCCTGTCTGTCTGTATCTCTCTCTCTCTCCATCTCTCTCTCTCTCTCTCTCTCTCTCTCTGTCTCTCTCTATCTCTCTGTCTCTCTCTCTCTGTCTCTCCCCCCCCCCCCTCTCTCTCTCTCTCTCTCTCTCTCTGTCTCTCTGTCTCTGTCTCTCACTCTCTCTCTCTCTCTCTCTCTCTCTCTCTCTCTCTCTCTCTCTCTCTCTCTCTCTCTCCCTTTGTGTGTGTATGTGTGTGTGTGTGTGTGTGTGTGTGTGTGTGTGTGTGTGTGTGTGTGGGTACAAGAAGAAAGTAATGAATAATTATTAAGACTTCTATGGCAAAGTGTCAATAACATTCTACTCATAATAGGCACTTTGCTTTTATGACCTTTCGTCCTGCTGAACGAGCAAGTTGAGAAAATTCGCTCGAGAAGTCAGAACCTGTTTTTGTAAGTAGAAACTCTTAGCCAGCAAGCTGATAGTTGTAGAGATCTGATTTCAAGGAATCCTCATATTACAATGAGCCAAGACAGATGCACGTGAGCTTCAATGTTTTGCACAATCAAAGAAAAAGAAACACAAATTCGAATACAGGTATGTCCTCAAAAATGGCTCTGAGTACTATGTCCCCTAGAACTCAGAACTACTGAAACCTAACTAACCTAAGGACATCACACACATCCATGCCCGAGGCAGGATTCGAACCTGTGACCGTAGCGGACGCGCGGTTCCAGACTGTAGCGCCTAGAACCGCTCGGCCACCCCGGCCGGCGGTATGTCCTCGACACATGCACATTCAGAGAAGCGTTAACACAGTCTCAAGTGCAAATGTCGCCTCTTCATCTTTAAGCTGCATAAAGTAAAGAAAATGTTTACACTGACAGCATTTGCAGCGGTCACGATAATTTAGCAGTGGAAATTTACTGCCGCTGCGCGATACATGAGCGCATGGTGGTAAGCCGATCTGCCGCTCCTCGGATGTCGAAACAAGAGGCAGCTGTGAGAGCGCACAGCCGCAGAAGATGAGATATACACGCGCTTCCACTGCCTCTGCAGACAACTTCTTACATGTACATTCTGTTAAGAGCAACATTATGAGGTGGTGAATTTGCAGCATTGGCGCTATGTTCAGTTCTCTCTGAAATCAAATCTGTGACCAAGACGCAACGTACGCTGTTCAGTATGTGAAACCTCAGGCAATAATTACTTCAGCTCTTTCCAAATCTTTCGAATCAGCTACGAAACTCACGTTTTGTGCGTGTCTTTCAGCTGGTTGAATGTTTTCATACCCGACTTTCCATTCTACATTTGAGTCATTCAGTTTGTTTTCGACAGCTATAATAGACTTCGAGCAATAACTCCTATGTAAAGAAGAACATTTTGAATACATTATTTTAGTGTCATGTGAATTGTTGGCCAGCTCTTTCAAAGCTAATCATTTCACTACTGTATAACTCCTGCTTCCTGAAGCTCCTCTCCAATAGACGTAATTTAATTATCATGTGAATTATTGCCCATCACTTTCAAAGCTTCTAGGAATACTAATTATTCTACCAGTGTATTAAGATTATTCCAGAAGGCGTTTCGTTGGAGACTGTCATATTGAATGTCAACTGTATGTTCGTTCTGTCTCATCCCAATGTGTACAATATCATCTCTCGACAATGATCTACCACTTTTATCTACAGCAGACTCTGTGATATCGGTACATTAGTAACCTCTCTTTGAATTAAATGATCTACAGGAGAGATAGTTCTATTTATGTGCAACGGTTGCCTCGAGAATTTTGCCATAATTCTGAAGAAATCTTATTAGGCGGTTTAATTTTAAACACTAATCTAATCCACTCATTCCCCGTTATATTACACAAGGTGAAAAGTATTTTAACCGACAAACTCAGGGAGGTTGTAGGGGACATCAATACAAATATTTTTCCCTAATGTCATTTTTCCTATGAGGAGTATTTAAACCGGTTGAGGAAGATTTCTCTAGCGGCAAATTAATTAAACCAACAAACACTTTTCCATTTTCTTTTATGACTAAGAGACAACACATTGACACAACCCAATTTCAATTACAGTATATTTTGAAAAATGTCTCCATTGATATGTAAACAGAGGCTACACCGTCGGATCATGTTCTATCTGACACGGGCAAAAACCCCAGAAGTATCCTGAATTGTTCCTGCTGCTGTTACTATCCGGGAAACCAGATCCTCTTCTGATGCAACAGCAGTTGCTAAAAAAGGTTGCGCATCTCTCCCCACACAAAAAAGTCCAGAGGGGACATATCTGGGGAGCGAGCAGGCCATGGTATAGGACCACCTTTGCCAATTCACGTTTCTGGGAACCGTCGGTCCATGAATCAACGCTCACGACGACTGAAATGTGCCGGCGCCCCGTCATGTTGGAACCACATGCGTTCTCTTGTAGGGAGCGGGACGTCTTCCAGTAATTCTGGCAACGCTCTGGCGAGAAAATTGTAATAGTGCCTGCCACTTAACTGCCTAGGTGGCAGATACGGTCCGAGTAAATAGTCCCCAACGACACCGACCCACACATTAACGAAGAACCGCACTTGAGGAGCGCTAGTAACTGTGGCATTTGGGTTATCCTCACTCCAAGCGTGCGAATTGTGTATGTTGAAGACTCCATCACGCTCGAACGTTGCTTCATCGGTAAAAAAACACAGAGAATGGAACTGTAGGATGCATTTCACACTGTTCCAGGTACCACTGCGAAAACTGTGCTCTGGGTGGATAATCAACTGGTTCCAGGTTGTGGACACGCTGTAAGTGAAATGGACGTAACAATTGCTCTAGAAGGACTGTTCTTACATTCGTCCGATTCGTCCCCATGTTACGTGCAATTGCACGAGTGGTGATTGAAGGATCCCGTTCTACATGCTGCAAGACAACTTCCTCAAACTGCAGCGTTCTAACAGTGCGACGGCGCTCCTGTCCAGGTAATCTGCTAAATGACCCGATCTCACGCAGACGTTGGTGCACAGAAGTAAATGTCGTATGATGCGGAATACGGCGATTAGGATACTGTTGTTGATAAACCCGCTGTGCAGCTCGTCCGTTGTGGTCCGCTACGTAGTACGGACCAACCATATCAGTGTACTCACTCCAGGTGTATCGCTCCATTAGTAAACAGAGACAATGCACTACTACACTGGTGTACAGCGTTGCCTACAACTGAAGAGCTTAATACGCCCTCTAACAACTGAAGATCGTGATACGACCTCTAACAACTGAACGGTGTAATACGGCCTCCAACGGTTTAAATAATGCTCATAGCAAAAAATGACATTAGGGAAAAATATTTGTTTTGATGTCCCCTACAACCTCCCTGAGTTTGTCGGTTTAAACACTTTGCACCCTGTATTTTGAACTATCAGGTCATCTCCATCAACAGTTACATGTGAATTACAAATGTTCCACACTCCTGATAGTAGTTCAAATCTGATACCATATACAGAATCATACGTTCTGTCTGTTGGTTTTTCTGATATTGCCAGTCTACTTCCTGTCTCTGCTACAACTTTCGTTCATGGCTATTTTTGACCGCAATCTTTTTCGTCAATTTCATCTTCTTATTCTTTTTTCCTGCAACGTTCCCACCTTCTGCTTCAATAAATACATTGGTTTATTTGGTTTCACCTTCCTCATCTTAGTTAATCTTCTCCTCCTTTCGGGATAACTTAAAAGTTATCTGTTCATTCGGCACATTCGTTTCTTGCCGTTATATTTTCCTGTTATTTTATCATGACTGCTATGCTTGAATTACTTTAAGTGTCCACTTTGATCTGTTTTGATTAATCTGTATAAACACTATAAGCCACCTCTTTGCGTGATAACTATAACGATTTCACATCTTTGATGGTCAATTTGCTTTCCGATCAATGGGAAGCTTTTGCAGGTTGGAAGCCACGAGGCTCGTGTGGTTTGAAAGGCTATTAGCCACTCTGTTCTATTCTGGGTGTTGTTGGATGCTAATCCGTAGAGCCGTGTTTGGAGAAAACACTGCTTTTGTCTGTTGGCAACCTACACTGTTGTGAACAACCTATAATGAACAGGGAATTGGGTGAGACCATTTCAGTTACTTCCGTGGTTGAGTTTAGTTAAAGTGTTAGGTTATTTAGCACTGCTTGGTCGCGATTACTTTGTCAGTAGGAACGGATCAGTGCGCTTATTTAAAAAAAAATGGAAACTTGTGGGTTGTACATATTTGATTGAACGGAAGCCTATTATAGTGCACTGCTTTAACCTTTCACTTTGTCATGTTGGAAAATCAAGGCTGTTACCCTCTCCCGAATTACTAAACAGTGTTTGCTTTGTTCAAAATCGTGAACTGGTAACTTCTGTTCCGCGATTGCATCTTGCACCTGCTGCATTGAGTACCCATGGAGGCTCGTAATTCATTTGCCTTCAGCTACAATATATACGATTATCAGTCTATTGCTTTCGGAATTTTCTATCGGGCTTATCACAAGCAATGCCATCAAAAATCAAAATCGAAGGCGACAGTGCTTCATCGCGTGATAATACATCCTCCTTGACCGAAACTGTGTAATATCTAATACGATTGAAGTTTTCGAGCAGTTAAAGATTTATACTCATATTACTGAAGCAATAAGATATTTATATACAGTCTTAGCCTTGAGATAATTTTCATGAAAGAGAAGTTTAATGATCACATTCATTTTTACAGATTAGGAAGAACAGACCGCTATATTGGTGATTTTGTGGTTGTAGCACACCGTAATAGAACTGATGATGATTTGAAATGCATAACTCTTGATTAACATCTTCACCAAACTAAGAATTCTACTGCCTTGCTGCAACTATCATGTAAGAGCATTGTCTGTATTGTAGTGCATCACTTGTTGGGTGTAATTTGATCAAAGGACAAGGAGGAAATGAAGATTAAAGGGAATAATCATAATAATAGTAAGAAGCAAGGTGGAACTCTCTTAATCGTGTTATGAACAAGTTACCTGTAGAGCTTCATATACCTCGCAATGCATACTGAGGGCCAGGGGGAGGTTGATGGGATAGTTCAACAGAGGTGTTGTTGGAGTCTAAATATCACGCAAGAAACATGACATCACTTATACAGTCAACCATGACTGTTTGTAATACAGAAAGCAGACCCGATTTTGGCTGAAAAAGCATGGAGGTGAGTGGAAGCAAAAGATGCTAAGCTCATTGTAAAATTATACAATTCAGCAGTGACTGGTCCATTGGAAGGTGAAGTTAAAATGGGTATGTATATGAAAAGGATGGAGGAGAAGAAGAAGCAGAAAAATACAAAGAATGAACTGAATAAAATAGTTAAATGAGTTCAAATTTCTCTAAAGTGTATAAATTCAGGTGGTAAAATCATAGCAGCTGTGAAAATTGCTTGTATAACGGCTTCACAAGTTTCTCCAACAGCAAAATCACTCGACAAAAATTGTATAACACCCATCCTCAGAACAAGTGAAGTATTTTCTTGGTACACTATCAGCTGTTGGACTCAAAGTCAAACTGGCTTTGTAAATGACTGTACTACTTGGAAAACTACTTTAAAACAACATATGCAAAGAAGAAACAATTACAAGATTACGAACCGGTTCAAAATGAAATAATGCTGCTGTCCTATTATAATTTTTACTTTCAGACAACTATAAGCACTTTATACTTTTGTCACTGATTATCTTTGTGTCAGCTTCTTATTTAATGAAAACCTTTCTTTATAAACACACTTTAGGATACTTTAAGATGAAAAGGATGTACAGAAAACCAACACAATTTCGTACTACACAAAGTTAATAAGAACTGCAAAATGTTTTACTGCCAAAATTATCAGATTATCGAAAAGAGGAGTCTCGAAATTAATTCACTTCGAATGGACCCTGTTTAGGAATTGACTGGGGTAGTCAAGTGTATGCACACTAAATTAGAAGTTCGACAGAAAGTTATTATTCAATACATAATACCTGGTTCATTGGATGTACATCTTTAGATAACAGTTCTGCTGAAGGTGGTGGCGTTTGTGGCAACAGTGTATATGAAATTGGTGGGAAAGCAACCACCGTTCTTGATGTTAGCCACCCCCTGATATAACCCTTTTTCATGTCTTAAATTTAACCAAAAAGGACCAATAATGATACCATTGTCGATATGCCACTTTACGTTCCATCCGAGGCTGCTTTACGTGCTCGTAAGGCCTTCTTGGCTCAATTTATGCATCCCAATTAACCACAATGGCTGACGAAGGCTGCCGCTGACCACTCGGTATGACAGTCAGAACTCGACTACGCCACTCACCACAAAGGAATCAAGCGCCTTGCGCACCAAGTCCACCTTTTCCAGTACCGCCAAACTACTTCCGTAGCCACGGGGCTTGCTGCAGATTTTAGATTTAACCTCCCTGCTTATGGACCAGTAAAATATACAGAGTTTTTACAAAATATTACATTCACAGAGTATTAAGTATAAAACCAGAGGTGCAGTTAAAATAAAATTTCTTAAAACTTCAAAACTAATTAACATAATTATTCCATATTTACACAATCAAAGATCATGACTGTGCAGATACACTAGTGTACAATGTCAGCAGAGAACCTACGCGCAATATACATAAATCTATCGATTATTCGTATCATAATTGCAGTGAGGAAGGAGGATCTGCAGCGAATTGACGCATGGTGCACGGAATGGCAATTGAATCTCAATGTAGCGAAGTGTAATGTGATGCGAATACATAGAAAGATAGGTCCCTTATCATTTAGCTACAAAATAGCAGGTCAGCAACTGGAAGCAGTTAATTCCATAAATTATCTGGGAGTACGCATTAGGAGTGATTTAAAATGGAATGATCATATAAAGTTGATCGTCGGTAAAGCAGATGCCAGACTGAGATTCATTGGAAGAATCCTAAGGAAATGCAATCCGACAACAAAGGAAGTAGGTTACAGTACGCTTGTTCGCCCAATGCTTGAATACTGCTCAGCAGTGTGGGATCCGCACCAGGTAGGGTTGATAGAAGAGATAGAGAAGATCCAACGGAGAGCAGCGCGCTTCGTTAAAGGATCATTTAGTAATTGCGAAAGCGTTACGGAGATGATAGATAAACTCCAGTGGAAGACTCTGCAGGAGAGACGCTCAGTAGCTCGGTACCGGCTTTTGTTAAACTTTCGAGAACATACCTTCACCGAAGAGTCAAGCAGTATATTGCTCCCTCCTACGTATATCTCGCGAAGAGACCATGAGGATAAAATCAGAGAGATTAGAGCCCACACAGAAGCATACCGACAATCCTTCTTTCCACGTACAATACGAGACTGGAATAGAAGGGAGAACCGATAGAGGTACTCAGGGTACCCTCCGCCACACACCGTCAGGTGGCTTGCGGAGTACGGATGTAGATGTAGATGTAGATGTAGCTGTTAGTAAGGCTGATGCCGCTCGTAAACAGCTATCTGAGATAACAAGACACACTCATGGAACGGAAGCAGTAGCACATCGTGAAAGGGACAGGCTATATTTAGAACCATGCAGGAGAAATGGGTTTGGTTTGCAATTGACGAAAACAAAAAGTTCTCCTTAAACAGTCTTCCAGTAAGAGTGCTTACTAACAATGACTTAAAATTATAAGGAAAAAGAAATCTGAAAATACTTAATTTTCGGTGTCTTTATGAGATATAATGTTGTATGTTACTTCAACAGCTTCAGCAATTTTCTACCTACTCCTAAAATAGGCACATTTAAGGAATTATATATTAACGCATAACAGCACTGAAGAGCGAAAGAAACTGGTGCACATGCCTAATATCTTGAAGGGCCCCCGCTAGCACGCAGAAGTGCCGTAACACGACGTAGCATGGGCTTGATTATTGTCTAAAGTAGTGCTGGAGGGAACTGACACCCTGAACCTTGCAGGGCTGTACATTAATCCGTAAGAGTACGATGCGCTGGATATTTCTTCTGAACAACACATATGCTCAATAATCTTCATGTCTGGGGAGTTTGGTGGCCAGCGAAAGTGTTAAAACTCAGAAGAGTATTCCTAGAGCCACCCTGTAGCAATAGTGGACTTGTGGGGTGTCGCATTGGCCTCCTAGAATTGCCCAAATCCGCCAAACACGAATGCGACCATCATGATGCTGTAAACAGAAAATGGAGTCATCCGAAAAAATGACGTTTTGCCATTCGTCCACCCAGGTTCGTCGTTGAGTACACCATCGCAGGCACTCCTCTTTGTGATGCAGCCTCAAGGGTAACCACAGCCATGGTCTCCGAGCTGATAGTCCATGCTGCTGCAAACGTCGTCGAACTGTTCGTGGAGATGGTTGTTGTCTTGCAAGCGTCCCCATCTGTTGACTCAGGGATCGAGACGTAGCTGCACGATCTGTTACAGCCATGCGGATAAGATGCCTGGCATCTCGAATGCTAGTGATACGTGGCCGTTGGGATCAAGCGCGGCGTTGCGTGTTACCCTCCTGAAACCACCGATTCCAGATTCTGCTAACAGTTATTGGATCTCGACCAAAGCGAGCAGCAATGTCGCGATGCGATAAACCGCAATCGCGATAAGCTTCAATCCGACCTTTATCAAAGTCGGAAACGTGATGGTACGCATTCCTCCTCCTTACACGAGGCAACCCAAGAACGTTTCACCAGGCAACGCCGGTCAACTGAAGTTTCTGTATGAGAAATCGGTTGTAAATTTTCCTCATGTCAGCACGTTATAGGTGTCGCCATCGGCGCCAACCTTGTGTGAATGCTCTGAAAAGCTAATCATTTGCATATTACAGCATCTTCTTCCTGTTGTTTAAATTTCCTGTCTGTAGCACGTCATTTTCGTTGTGTAGCAGTTTTAATGGTCAGTAGTGGATAACACCACGTTCAAAGTCACTTAAATATTGATAACTTGCCACTCTACCAACAGTAACCGATCTAACAACTGCGCCAGTCACTCGTCGTCTAATACAGGCGTTGCCGACCACAGCGCCGTATTCTGGCTGTTTACATATCTCTGTATCTGAATATGCATGCCTATACCAGTTTCTTTGGCGCTTCAGTGTACAATATGTCTCAGTCACATAAAGTCAGGGATGTGGCCAGTTTCTGAACTCTAGATAAATTAGCAAGTCTTTTAGCACATACTGACAGTACCGCAATGAAGACCCTCGCACATAGTGCAACGTTTACCCGATCAGGAAAAAACTCCATTGTAACTAACATCTCAAACCCCACAATAAATTTGACTCATCACGCATACTACATTGCCTAACTCAGCTTCTTTATCTACAATACATACCGAATATTACATCGAGAAGTAATGACTTCTAGTTTTATAATCAGACAGGTGCAACTTACGAACTCCCTGACATTATTTGTGCCCTATTAACGAAGGTAGACATACATCAAGAATTAGTACGAAGTTGCAGCATTAGAAAATTGTAGCGAAATGCAGGAAGATCTGCAGCGGATAGGCACTCGGTGTAGGGAGTGGCAACTGACCCTTAACATAGACAAATGTAATGTATTGCGAATACATAGAAAGAAGGATCTTTTATTGTATGATTATATGATAGCGGAACAAACACTGGTAGCAGTTACTTCTGTTAAATATCTGGGAGTATGCGTGCGGAACGATTTGAAGTGGAATTATCATATAAAATTAATTGTTGGTAAGGCGGGTACCAGGCTGAGATTCATTGGGAGAGTCCTTAGAAAATGTAGTCCATCAACAAAGGAGGTGGCTTACAAAACACTCGTTCGACCTATACTTGAGTATTGCTCATCAGTGTGAGATCCGTACCAGATCTGGTTGACGGAGGAGATAGAGAAGATCCAAATAAGAGCGGCGCGTTTCGTCACAGGGTTATTTGGTAACCGTGATAGCGTTACGGAGATGTTTAGCAAACTCAAGTGGCAGACTCGGCCAGAGAGGCGCTCTGCATCTCGGTGTAGCTTGCTCGCCAGGTTTCGAGAGGGTGCGTTTCTGGATGAGGTGTCGAATATACTGCTTCCCCCTACTTATACCTCCAGTGGAGATCACGAATGTAAAATTAGAGAGATTCGAGCGGGCACGGAGGCTTTCAGACAGTCGTTCTTCCCGCGAACCATACGCGACTGGAACAGAAAAGGGAGGTAATGACAGTGGCACGCAAAGTGCCCTCCGCCACACACCGTTGGGTGGCTTGCGGAGTATGAATGTAGATGTAGAAAACAAGAAAAATCAATTACAGTAAAACTCTCAAACGATACGAGATGTGAAGGAATGAATATGTGGAATTTCAGTTGAATAATGATATAGAGGTAGTTTCAGATTTTCAGAGAAATGTAATTCAAAATGAAATCTTAAAGACTACAGGACAACCAGCAAATGGTCCTATGCGTTGGCTGTAACATTTTGAAGTTTCATTCCACATTGTTGTTTCTACACAAGCGATACATCAGTTCTGGACTGCAGAACCACGTGGATATACATTGTGGAATCACCGAATCCGCCGTTTTACATGCCATTTGTGATAAGCTGTGTTTCAGAATTAAGCATCTGGATTAGAATCAATACAGAAATTTTGTGTGGATTTCGATGATAAAAAAAGCGTTCGATTACACTCAAACAAACGTATTGGGCATTGTATACAGGCAGCACGCTATGTAGAGAGAGAGAGAGAGAGAGAGAGAGAGAAAGAGAGAGAGAGACAGAGAGAGAGAGGGAGCGAGCGAGCGAGCACGAATACAGAGGAGAAATAGAAGAAGAGAGTGAAAAATGCGCTGATTCCTCGCAATCGACAAACACTGTCATCACTAGGGTATAAGGTGCTATAAATACTAACATAACTGTTTCTGAATTCTCTTTCGACATAGTGTTGAGTGAAGAGGAAGAAGAAGAAGAAGAAAAAGGACAAAATGATGATGAGTTACATAATGAATGTGAGAGGAAAACGTCTATTTGACGACGCTATTACTCGCTTCGAATATCACAATTACAAAACATTTCATCAACCAGTTTTCGCTCACAGTGTTTTGACAATTCGATACAAAATAGACACAGCTACCTACTGTCATGTAATGTCAAGCGAGAGTCGTCTGAATATTTAAGGATCACTTTCCTCTGACTCAGGAGTGCAGATAGCTTCTCACATCTACTTAAAGAAAAACTGTGCAATTCACTTCTTTTCTGAAATTCAGTAACGTTTTAAACAGCAAATTATGGGGCATGCACGTCCTCTGAGAATTTCAAGGCTAATGAAAGCATATGCATTTTCTTTTACGCCAAACATTGAAGAATGCTAGCAACAATGTTGTTGTTGATAATGGACGCTTCAGCTTCGGCATTCTGCTCAGGTTGAAAGCTGGGTTTGCAGAGGATTATCGGAAAATAGTTTTAAACGTTCATCTTAAACTTGTTATGATTCTCAACAAACATGACACTGAATGTATTATCTCAGATAAAGCAAACACCATGTCGAATATCGTGTTGGAAAAATAATCTAGAAGTAAATGGCAAAAATACGAGTGTCCAAGGAAGGCCAATAACATTAAGCCACATCTTAAAAAAATGGTCTAAGTTAAACTGAATGTGCTGGACCATAAGCGTGGCAAATTAAATTCAGTACAGCTCACGGAGTTGAAAAATATGTGATATTACCTTCTCACTATTCCCAAACAATATGATAACATTATATCTGGTTATTCATGATTTTGTTATAGAAATGACGCCTTCAGCTAATTGGGTAACTGTTATATTGGAGATTTAATGCTATAAGAAACGTTGTACGTATGAAAGTAACGTTGAAGTCTCGCAGTTTCTGGAAAGCAGACGCTCACTTCTAAAACTAGGAAGCATAACCGTAAGAAACGTCACAATCAAGTAATCGGAAGTGCGACCATCTTGGGTCTTCAGCTTTATAACAAGCTTTGAAGGCCACAACTTATCACCAATATCAGGTAGTGGAAAACCTCGTCTCCATTCTCAGTCGTGTGCACACTTCAGGATGTAGACATTTTAATCAAGGTAAGATAACTTTTCTCACGCTTAATAAGAGAGTTTGATTTTTTGGTAGCATTTACCAGCAACGTATACACCGTTCTCTTTAATTTCCAAGGTTTCCACACAGCAATCGGGTTTTTCCCAAGAAACTTGCATTTCGGATGTTGGTTAGTGCTCTGTTAGTGTAACTGCTTTTGGCGATTTCATTCTACATTGCTCACCGTCCTGCTATGAGCTGGACATAACTTCAAAAAAATGCTTACTGGAAAATCACCACCACGACAGTATTAGCTCAGCTGTTGTGTCGTTGGAGACGGCAATGAATGATTTACGCTCACTTGAAACGCTGCGGGCGTGTGTCTGTCTTCGTAAGGGCTTGAATAAAGAGAATTGATTAAGGGTTTGTTTTCAGAATGTGACGTCCATAATACAGAGTATAGGGCTGCCACTCAGTTCCTCCACTCCGATTGAAAATGTGTTTTGACAAATATGAAGTGGTGACTGCTAATGTAAATGTTAGGTCGTTGGATCAGTGGTGGCGCGATTGTCACTTGTGAAATGTCCAGTTTGATACCAATGGTTGAAATGGACCTTGTTACTGAGTAACGAAAGAAGTATGATGTTTTAGACGGCAGTCACCGGAGTGGACATTGTTGTTGAGCAATAAAAGAAATGTAACGTTTTGTATAAAAATTATTTTATTTAGAGTCTATTTTGTTTGAATTTTTTCTCTCTCCCTCTGTAACACATTATATAAAGAAATATTTTATTGTTCATACTTCACTGCAAAAGGTATTGCTCTTCTTGCTTCATTGTAATCGCTAAGCAAGTTTAAATAGCCGAAGAACTGAAATGTTATAGACGTAAAGTTTAGCGATGAGAGTGGTTCACACGAAGGGAATTGATTACCTTCATCTAGCTGATTTGGTTGACCTGACTGCATAATCCCAATAAAATTTAGGCTATAAATAGCTATTAAGAGCAACTGATGTGTGCTTCAGATACGCAAGGGTAATTTATCTAAAGATGAAAACAGGTACTGAGGTTGGAGACGCACTTAAAAAAAATATACAGAGAAAGTAATGGGATTCTGAATCATTTACGAGTATACCTAGGTAAGAAATTTTACAAAACACATTTGAAGAAGCTAATGATCCAGTCATAGAGCGCTTCAGTAGAACTCTTACTCTTACAGGTAAGACGCTAAAACATCTCACTGCTCAGCCTTCTTCCAAATACACTGATATCATGAAAGGTGTAGTAAGTCAGTATAATCACACAAGAGGGAGAATTATTAATATGAGATCTGTTGATGTAAAGATAACAGCCTTTTGTCTTTGGTGTTTATCAAGATTACAGATCTGTGGAAAGCTAATTTCAAAAATCAGTGATCTTATTACAATTAGAACGTATAATAACTTTCAAGAAAGGCTTGATAGGCTTATATATATATATATATATATATATATATATATATATATATATATATATATATATATATATATATGAGCAGTTCAAGAAACAAACCAGACATATATACTGGAAGGTTACAAGTTGCACGCTGTAGCAGGATGTTTCTACAACATAGAAGTACAGAAAAGCAGATACCTTACCACATATCTGGATGCATAGAAAAGGAAACAAAACTTTGACTTGGTTTTGATAAAAGACAGAATTCCTGAGTCACTCTGTGAGAGAGAGCATGATGTGTGTCATCATGTGTGATTTTATACACACAGACATATTTCTTTCTTTCTTTCTTGGTGCCTTTGTCCCACTTAAATGCAGCGTCGGCCTGGTTACTATTGAGTTGGCAGTGTTAGTCAGAGGTTGGCCGGATGCCCTTGCTGGTGCCACTCCGAACCTCCCAGGATGGAATTAGTGTACCCCAGCTGTCCGTTTCTAGTGTAAGGCATGTAATAGTGTGAACGTTTTCAAATGTCTGCAAGTTGTGGAACTGAGGCCGAACTTGGGGACCAACCCAGTATTCACCTAGTGGGATGTGGAAAACCGCCTAAAAACCACATCGAGGCTCGACGTCATTGTAGCCTTCGTCATTAATCTGCCAGACAGATTCGATCCGGGGCTAGAATGCCTATGCGAGTCCAGGAAGCAGTGCATTAGCGCTCTCAGATACCTTGGCGGGTGTCTCTCTCACACATACACCACTTAATGACGCCATGTTTAGCAGTGGCACATATACATATTTACAAATAATATTAGTGGTTCAGACTGAATGTCTGTCAGAAGCATATCGATTGCCTGTTTCATTGGTAGTTTGCATTTCTCACCAATGTGACATCATTGAAAAGATGGTGTTACTATTAAAGTCAAGATTATGATGTCATTGATAAGTGGCACGTGACATCACACAAATAAAGGATGGCATGGCTTGTGACATCATGTGTTCAACTTCAGTGACCATATGTGACTTGATGAGGGGTCAAGATCGTTCAAAGTGACCCTGAAGCAGCGTTCTTATGCTACAACCTGTGGGCAGAAGGATTCTCAGGTCTGTCCCTGACAGAACTAGCTCAGATAAACTCCATCCCAGGGTCAGTATCCAGGATGTCACGCACCATGTACCATACTTGTGAGCCAGTTTGCCTCAGGAGAGGATATAACGGTTTTATGACAAACGTCCCTGCAGAATCGGTGCATTCATCCAGACCACAGCAGGTAGAACGTTGTACTGCCAGTTTATGTTTAAATTTGACTCTGTTATCTAATATCTGAAATGATGTCACGTAGCCTCTCAGCCAGAGAAATATTAATTCTCTATTTTATTTTATTTTTTATTTTTCGTCGGCCTGCAAATGTTTTTGTTGAGCTGCTCTGATTGCTATGAGTTCATTTCGAGTCCCATGGTCATTTTCAAGCTGTATCCTTAGCACATAGTTAATGTTCGTGCTGTGCTGTCGAAATGTTAATTTAGATACAGATGTCAAAAGATGCTATGAAATACAAAACATAAAAAAAAGAAAATAAAAAAAAAACTCGACCATCTCAAAAACAATGTGCAGTTCCTGTGTAAATTGAAGTTTAATGCATCTCCACCTATATTAAAATTTCAATGGCACCAACAATACCTTTTTTACTTGGCAGTATTTCAAGTCTATCAAGTGTGAAGTGTTGTTTGTGTTACGAACACTGTTGAGGGAAATGACAGGTTCTGACTTGCTCACTTGCAAGCATGGTGCATTTCAAGGGATGGACCATTATGGCAGGCACGTCAAGAATTCCAGGCAGCACTCTACAGAACAGCGCCCCTCGCCTCCCACCACCGCTTCTTGGCTTGGCGCCTCGCCCCTCACGCCTTGCCCCTCATTCCTCACCCCACGCACTTACCCCTCACCCCACACCCCTCGTCCCTCGCCTCTCGCCGCCCTTAATGAAGGCCCAGCACCCGCCAGGACGTGGCCAGGACGTCTGTTGTTCTTTCCTGTTAGTCCGGCCGCGCCACACCGCCTCTTAGGTGCTCGGTCGAGGGCCGGCCTGCCCACACCAACACGCTGGCCAGCTGTCCTTCTGGCATCTCGTTTGCCTTCCAGGACACCATGGGACGGGCTGTGTTATGATGGTAAACGAGAAAGCAATCATAAGTCTCTGTTTGGCCTCAACAGTCAGTATGCTGAAAACGACTTTTCGCACTGAAAACATGGTGTGAAATATCTAACATAAATCGTGAATCGACCGAACTACGTATCAGTGTACTAAGGTACTCATGAAACTATTAGGCTATAACCAACAATGTGTACAACTTAGAGACGAAAGTAAGTCTCACCTGATGTGTTGCTGTCACATAACAAAGCTCGATGAAACTTGGACCATAAATAGAAATAAGTGCTATACACTAGTTAAGAAGGTAAAAAAAAGAAGTATGCAATGAGACTAAAGAAACGACACTTTTGTTCAGAGACAATAGCTACAACGAAGTCACCGCGATTTTTTATGGCCTCCATGACATGGTAAAAGGCAGAACGTAGCTCTTAAAAGGATATGTGATCGCAATGCACTGCAGTGTTCTGCCATGCTGTCCAGAAGATTTGTATGGAGTTTTGTTGGCAGGGCGTTCCATTCCTTGATGAGCGCAGATGACCGCTGCTGGGTGGTCGTCGGTGAATGTGGGCGTGGTGCAGTACATCTCTCCAGCGTATCCCATAAGTGGTTGGCATGTAGGTTGACAGAACGAGCACGAAACTTAATTTGCCGAATATTGTCTCGTTCCAAGAGCTCCTCAACTTTTCCGGTACAGTCGTTGCAATATCATCCATAAAAGAGAAGTCAGGGCCGAATGGACCCCTGGAAAGATGCACATGGGGACGGACTACAGCGTCACAATTATGTTAAGGTAAGTGTGGCCTGTTCCAAGATTGTTAGGTCAGTATACCTCTACATCTACATCTACATGATTACTCTGCAGTTCAGATTTAAGTGCTTGGCAGAGGGTTCATCGAACCACAATCGTACCATCTCCTACCATTCCACTCCCGAACAGCGCGCGGGAAAAACGAACACCTAAAACCTTTCTTTTCGAGCTCTGATTTCTCTAATTTTATTTTGATGATCATTCCTACCTATGTAGGTTGGGCTCAACAAAATTTTTTCGCATTCGGAAGAAAATAGTTAGTGAATGAAATTTCGTAAATAGATCCCACACCGCGCAGCAATATTCTAACAGAGGACGAAAGAGTGTGGTGTAAGCTGTCTCTTTAGTGGACTTGTTGCATCTTCTAAGCGTCCTGCCAATTAAACGCAACCTTTGGCTCGCCTTCCCCACAATATTATCTATGTGGTCTTTCCAACTGAAGTTGGAACAGCAGAGGTCCGAGGATGCTTCCCTGAGGAACACCTGATATCACTTCAGTTTTACTCGATGATTTGCCGTCTATTATTAGGAACTGCGGCCTTCCTGACAGGAAATCACGAATCCAGTCGCACAACTGAGACGATACCCCATAGGCCCGCAGCTTGATTAGAAGTCGCTTGTGAGGAACGGTGTCAAAAGCTTTCCGGAAATCTAATGCAACATTATGCATTCCCACACGATAACATCTCTATCACCATACCAATCATCATTGACAATGTTCCTGGGTGCATTACTTGTTTTCATAACTCGCTACACGAGAGTAGGTGCAGAATCAGTACTCAAACCGAATCTGCTCTCATCCAAGAACATAATGTTACAGCGTTCTTCGTTGGTTCTGTCCCTGCACTCTTGGCATCATTGCTGCCGTTGTGCGCTTGTCAGTGGAACACAGTGTATTGGTCGACAGGCGAGACCTCGCCCACGCAAACGCCGCTCCACTCTGAAGCATGAGACTGGATGCCTCGCAGTCATCTTAATTGTTGTTCCAATTGCACCTACTGCTTGCCGATCTCTTCTTGCCTGTTGCATAATGGAGCTGTATGTGAACTTGGTCGACCACCTCCTACCTTTGGACAGGAGTGCCTGTCATAGTGAACGCCCCCCCCCCCCCCCCCCCCCATGCCATGAGCAGTGGCGACCCACTGGGCTACACTCTCCACCTTGTCCTTCCTCTAGTTTCCCTATCATTAATCCGCATGTAAAGTCACTCAAATATTGTCTCCACACCATGTTTTAACAAAGAACATCATCTCAGGGCCCCACGACTGCTCTCTGATTGACAGACACAGTCTCCTCCCAGTCCTTCCATTTGGCGTTATAGCCATGGAGACGCACCACCATGTGACATCGAGCTTTCTGCCTACGACATGTGACCTTTGGAAACATGCCTTCGCACTATCACTCATACCAGAGTTGTTAATCTGGATGGTTATAGTTAATGTGCAGCTATTCATGGACATCCAGTGTGGACCGTAATTATCGTATGGCAGCAAAACTTGGCAGATATGCAAATGTTTTAATGCGTACTTATTGGTGCTGGAAGACAAATTTTTGTGTCATCTCGTTATCACTGTAGGCTTGTACCATGGGAAGCAAGGAGAGGATGTTGTTTGGTGGCCAGTATCCACTTCTATAACATGAACTGCATGCATGTATTAACAGAGTTCTTTGTTCATGAGAACAAGAAGTTACTTAACTTAAGAAAGTCCAGGTGTCGTGGTACAACCTCTTCTGTAATAGTCTGTGTTAGCCTCACGGCAGTTGAAGTACACACCCTGCTATGCACACTACTCTGGTCTTTATGCGCTTCCAAGACCCTGATTGTGATTGTGATGGTCTGCGACTCCAAGTCACTCTGCTTGGTGACTCACTGGATGTCTGACTTGGGTCCTGTGATCCACTTTGGCGATCTAACTACTAGAGTCGAGAGGGCGTTGGTGGCACGTTTCTTGCAAGTTTGTCTTTCGGCCCTCCCCTGATAGGCTCGTTGCTTGCGCCTGGTGTGGTGGCGACAGCTTACTCCAGCACACAAATTAGTTCGAACTGTGAGCACCGGGTGGACATCTCGTTCTGCACAGTTTGTATGACGGTACGACATCCACTCTGTCATTTGTCCAGCCATAACGTGGGTAAACAGTATGCCTATCGAGAAGAGACGCCATGCCCTGTTATTGAAGTTGTTTGATATGAATGGCAGCATTTACTGTGCTGCATTGAGCACGTAGCGGCGACTGAAAGGTCTGAGGCGAGCACTGATGTTGTTAATACATAAATTGGAAGCAGGCTTGATCGTTTCACTTGTTTAATGGTGACCGGTTGTGGCCACAAACAAGAGGACGTCCATGCGCCACTGCCTCTGGCAGACATTCATGGTCCAAAGAGGATCTGATAAAAACACCGAAACCGGTCACTTTAAAAAAGTTAAGCGATCAAGTCTACTTCCAATTTATTTATAATAATTACAGATCTACATTTACATTTATACTCCGCAAGCCACCCAACGGTGTGTGGCGGAGGGCACTTTACGTGCCACTGTCGTTACCTCTCTTTCCTGTCCCAGTCTCGTATGGTTCGCGGGAAGAACGACTGTCTGAAAGCCTCCGTGCGCGCTCTAATCTCTCTAATTTTACATTCGTGATCTCCTCGGGAGGTATAAGCAGGGGGAAGCAATATATTCGATACCTCATCCAGAAACGCACCCTCTCAAAACCTGGCGAGCAAGCTACACCACGATGCAGAGCGCCTCTCTTGCAGAGTTTGCCACTTGAGTTTGTTAAACCTCTGTAACGCTATCACGGTTACCAAATAACCCTGTGACGAAACGCGCCGTTCTTCTTTGGATCTTCTCTATCTCCTCCGTCAACCCGATCTGGTACGGATCCCACACTGATGAGCAATACTCAAGTATAGGTCGAACGAGTGTTTTGTAAGCCACCTCCTTTGTTGATGGACTACATTTTCTAAGGACTCTCCCAATGAATCTCAACCTGCTACCCGCCTTACCAATAATTAATTTTATATGATAATTCCACTTCAAATCGTTCCGCACGCATACTCCCAGATATTTAACAGAAGTAACTGCTACCAGTGTTTGTTCCGCTATCATATTATCATACAATAAAGGATCCTTTTTTCTATGTATTCGCAATACATTACATTTGTCTATGTTAAGGGTCAGTTGCCACTCCCTGCACCAAGTGCCTATCCGCTGCAGTTCTTCCTGCATTTCGCTACAATTTTCTAATGCTGCAACTTCTCTGTACACTACAACATCATCCGCGAAAAGCCGCATGGAACTTCCGACACTATCTACTAGGTCATTTATATATATTGTGAAAAGCAATGGTCCCATAACACTCCCCTGTGGCACACCAGAGGTTACTTTAACGTCTGTAGACGTCTTTCCATTGATAGCAACATGCTGTGTTCTGTTTGCTAAAACTCTTCAATCCAGCCACACAGCTGGTCTGATATTCCGTAGGCTCTTACTTTGTTTATCAGGCGACAGTGCGGAACTGTATCGAACGCCTTCCGGAAGTCAAGAAAAATAGCATCTACCTGGGAGCCTGTATCTAATATTTTCTGGGTTTCATGAACAAATAAAGCGAGTTGGGTCTCACACGATCGCTATTTCCGAAATCAATGTTGATTCCTACAGAGTAGATTCTGGGCTTCCAAAAACGACATGATACTCGAGCAAAAAACATGTTCTAAAATTCTACAACAGATCGACGTCAGAGATATAGGTCTATAGTTTTGCGCATCTGCTCGACGACCCTTCTTGAAGACTGGCACTACCTGTGCTCTTTTCCAATCATTTGGATCCTTCCGTTCCTCTAGAGACTTGCGGTACAGGGCTGTTACAAGGGGGCAAGTTCTTTTGCGTACTCTGTGTAGAATAGAATTGGTATCCCGTCAAGTCCAATGGACTTTCCTCTGTTGAGTGAATCCAGTTGCTTTTCTATTCCTTGGACACTTATTTCGATGTCAGCAATTTTTTTGTTTGTGCGAGGATTTAGAGGAGGAACTGCAGTGCGGTCTTCCTCTGTGACACAGCTTTGGAAAAAGGAATTTAGTATTTCACCTTTACGCGTGTCATCCTCTGTTTCAATGCCATCATCATCCCAGAGTGTCTGGATATGCTGTTTTGAGCCACTTACTGATTTAACGTAAGACCAGAACTTCCTAGGATTTTCTGTCAAGTCGGTACATAGAATTTTACTTTCGAATTCACTGAACGCTTCACGCATAGCCATCCTTACGCTAACTTTGACATCGTTTAGCTTCTGTTTTTCTGAGAGGTTTTGGCTGTGTTTAAACTTGGAGTGAAGCTCTCATTGCTTTCGCAGTAGTTTCCTAACTTTGTTGTTGTACCACGGTGGGTTTTTCCCGTCCCTCACAGTTTTACTCGGCACGTACCTGTCTAAAACGCATTTTACACTTGCCTTGAACTTTTTCCATAAACACTCAACATTGTCAGTGACGGAACAGAAATTTTCGTTTTGATCTGTTAGGTAGTCTGAAATCTGCCTTCTATTACTCTTGCTAAACAGATAAACCTTCCTCCCTTTTTTTATATTCCTATTAACTTCCATATTCAGGGATGCTGCAACGGCCTTATGATCACTGATTCCCTGTTCTGCACATCTGTTTGTTATCAGTAGGTCCAAGATGTTATCTCCACGAGTCGGTTCTCTGTTTAATTGCTCGAGGTAATTTTCAGATAGTGCAGATAGTGCACTCAGTATAATGTCACTCGATGCTCTGTCCCTACCACCCGTCCTAAACATCTGAGTGTCCTAGTCTATATCTGGTAAATATAAATCTCCACCTAAGACCATAACATGCTGAGAAAATTTATGTGAAATGTATTCCAAATTTTCTCTCAGTTTTTCTGCCACTAATGCTGCTGAGTCGGGAGGTCTGTAAAAGGAGCCAATTATTAACCTAGTTCGGTTGTTGAGTGTAACCTACACCCATAATAATTCACAGGAACTATCCACTTCTACTTCACTACAGGATGAACTACTACTAACAGCGACGAACACTCCACCACCGGTTGCATACAATCTATCCTTTCTAAACACCTTCTGTACCTTTGTAAAAATTTCAGCAGAATTTATCTCTGGCTTCTGCCAGCTTTCTGTACCTATAACGATTTCAGCTTCGGTGCTTTCTATCAGCGCTTGAAGTTCCGGTACTTTACCAACGCAGCTTCGACAGTTTACAATTACAATACCGATTGCTGCTTGGTCCTCGCATATCCTGGCTTTGCCCCGCACCCGTTAAGGCTGTTGCCCTTTCTGTACTTGTCCGAGGCCATCTAACCTTAAAAACCGCCCAGCCCATGCCACACAACCCTTGCTATCCGTGTAGCCGCTTGTTGCGTGTAGTGGACTCCTGACCTATCCAGCGGAACCCGAAACCCCACCACCCTATGGCGCAAGTCAGGGAATCTGCAGCCCACATGGTCGCAGAACCGTCTCAGCCTCTGATTCAGACCATCCACTCGGCTCTGTACCAAAGGTCCGCAGTCAGTCCTGTCAACGATGCTGCAGATGGTGAGCTCTGCTTTCATACCGCTAGCGAGACTGGCAGTCTTCACCAAATCAGATAGCTGCCGGAAGCCAGAGAGGATTTCCTCCGATCCATAGCGACACACATCATTGGTGCCGACATGAGCGACCACCTGCAGATGGGTGCACCCTGTACCCTTCATGTCATCCGGAAGGAACCTTTCCACATCTGGAATGACTCCCCCGGTATGCACACGGAGTGCACATTGGTTTTCTTCCCCTCTCTTGCTGCCATATCCCTAAGGGGCCCCATTACGCGCCTGACGTTGGAGGTCCCAACTACCAGTAAGCCCACCCTCAGCGACCGCCCGGATCTTGCAGACTTAGGGGCAACCTCTGGAATGGGACAAGCAGCCATGTCAGGCCGAAGATCAGTATCAGCCTGAGACAGAGCCTGAAACCGGTTCGTCAGACAAACCGGAGAGGCCTTCCGTTCAGCCCTCCGGAATGTCTTTTGCCCCCTGCGACACCTTGAGACGACCTCGCACTCTACCACAGGTGAGGGATCAGCCTCAATGCGGGCAGTATCCCGGTCAACCACAGTCTTAGTCCGATCGGGCGATGCGTGGGACGAGCTGGCCGTCCCCGACAAACCCCCATCCGGGCCCCCACAGTGATGCCCATTGGCAACAGCCTCAAGCTGTGTGACCGAAGCCAACACAGCCTGAAGCTGGGAGCGAAAGGATGCCAACTCAGCCTGCATCCGAACACAGCAGTTGCAGTCCCTATCCATGCTAATAACTGTTGTGCTAAGAACGTCTGAGCTAATCTACAGAGAGCGCAAACAAATCAACACAAAATTTAAGCGGTGATTAAAATACAAAGTTTCCTAGTAAATGCAGTAATGCTGATACTTGCGCACTGCTGACACTGCTCGGCGGCGGAAGGAGACTACGCGATTTTACACTATTCAGGTACTAAACCGCGATGCTACAACTCTCAAATACTATAATACGCCCAAAGTTTATGAATTAAACACTGCAAGTACCAAAAACCCGCAAAGAAATTAAGAATTAAAATATGTAATAAATGAGTGAGCTAGGAGCATACGACTTGCTGCTGCAGCTGCTTATCCAACGGCGGCAGGGAGCACACTCAGATCGCTGTTTTCCTATATAAGAACTATATTCTTTAAAATGTTAGATGTTACTAATGGTTTAAAGAAGATGATAATGAAATTCGAAAACACAGGTGAAGTTGGTGCGACATCTGGAAGAGAAATCCGTCTTATACTGGTGGGTTATTGACGAGGATGCTGTTGCTATAACTGACCATTCAGCATATGCCCCGGATACTGCATCCTCGTGCAGTGTCACAATAATGGTACATCCCATGATCAACAGGACGGAAAGTTTTGTGGTCTACTTTACACTGGTACCAGGTAAGATCCAGGCAGTGCAGCAACTGAAACCCTCACGATCTGCAGTGACGTTCTGAATTTGATTTCTGGCACAGATGAAAGCTGATAATATGTGGCCAGACAATATTCTATAGAGGGGCGAGGCACATTTTACACTTCAGGACGCAGTGAATACACAGAACCATGTATTGTGCACTCGTCACGTATGACCGTGTTTGGTAGATTCACAAGCACTGTTTTTCTCGACAAGTTCTTCTGTGAAAAGAATACGTTCTTAGGCCCTGTACGGTGCTCTGTGACGTCTGCACTTTATTGAGACCTCCTTTTACAGCATGTGACTACTGCTTTGGAAGAGGGCAGTTGTGTGGAAACCATTATTTTTATGCAAGTCGGGGCAACTCCTCATATCATCCTCACCGTGAAAGACCTACTTAATGCAATCTTCCACAAATGTATTATCGCCAGATGTTTTCCAGACGCATTGCCCGAAAGATCACCTGCTCTGAATTCATGGGACTTTTCTAAGAGAACGCGTTTACCAGGGACATTTTCGGTCTCTAACTGAACGGGAGGTCAGTATACAGGTGCACATTCCCCAGATTCCATTGGAACTGCTGCGAGAAACTGTTGATCATGTTGTTTTATGGATGCAGCATCTCGTCGACATCTCCGGTACTCGTATTGAACAAATCGTGTAAGTGGCGGTTAATCATAAGATGAAAATTACGCTTTCCTCATTTATTTGACCTTTTCTGCCCACATCCCGTTCCTAGTCCGTTACATATACAATCATTTCTATATCTCTTTCTTCCATTCATAACGCCAGATTTGAACGCGGCGGCCAAAATTGGAACTAAAGTTTTTTCCACCGTAATTCGGTTCTGCCTCGGCGCATTAGAATATCTACCAAGTTTCGCTGCTATACGATAATGACAGCCCATACTGTACCTCTGTGAGTAGCTGAATTATAACCACCTGGTATGATGTTTTACTTTATACATCATGTCCTTAAGCTTTGCACATCAATGTACTAAAATTCACTTCGGATTCAAAGTCCGGTACTAAAACCAGCACGAAGCCCAGCTGCACCGACAAAATTTCGGACGTTGTTCACGGACGTTATGTGACTCTTTTGGTACAGTGGGCAAGTAGTCGAAACTATTGATATGTGGTTGTTGATGAAAATGCTAAAACTGAAATGGTCTGGCAAAATAACTGCTCAGGAAGACAACGTGAGGGGAAAAAGAGACTTGGAATGTTGGATAACAATTTCTCTTCATCCTTTGTTGTACCAAATTCTTTCCCTATTTTCTCCTTCATATGTCCCCTATGTTGTCGTTTCCTTCTTTCTTCCCATGTTGTTCCTGATTTCTTATTGATTATGGCTGGAAGTACATTCTGTCCATCATATACACTCCTGGAAATTGAAATAAGAACACCGTTAATTCATTGTCCCAGGAAGGGGAAACTTTATTGACACATTCCTGGTGTCAGATACATCACATGATCACACTGACAGAACCACAGGCACATAGACACAGGCAACAGAGCATACACAATGTCGGCACTAGTACAGTGTATATCCACCTTTCGCAGCAATGCAGGCTGCTATTCTCCCATGGAGACGATCGTAGAGATGCTGGATGTAGTCCTGTGGAACGGCTTGCCATGCCATTTCCACCTGGCGCCTCAGTTGGACCAGCGTTCGTGCTGGACGTGCAGACCGCGTGAGACGACGCTTCATCCAGTCCCAAACATGCTCAATGGGGGACAGATCCGGAGGTCTTGCTGGCCAGGGTAGTTGCCTTACACCTTCTAGAGCACGTTGGGTGGCACGGGATACATGCGGACGTGCATTGTCTTGTTGGAACAGCAAGTTCCCTTGCCGGTCTACGAATGGTAGAACGATGGGTTCGATGACGGTTTGGATGTACCGTGCACTATTCAGTGTCCCCTCGACGATCACCAGAGGTGTACGGCCAGTGTAGGAGATCGCTCCCCACACCATGATGCCGGGTGTTGGCCCTGTGTGCCTCGGTCGTATGCAGTCCTGATTGTGGCGCTCACCTGCACGGCGCCAAACACGCATACGACCATCTTTGGCACCAAGGCAGAAGCGACTCTCATCGCTGAAGACGACACGTCTCCATTCGTCCCTCCATTAACGCCTGTCGCGACACCACTGGAGGCGGGCTGCACGATGTTGGGGCGTGAGCGGAAGACGGCCTAACAGTGTGCGGGACTGTAGCCCAGCTTCATGGAGACGGTTGCGAATGGTCCTCGCCGATACCCCAGGAGCAACAGTGTCCCTAATTTGCTGGGAAGTGGCGGTGCGGTCCCCTGCGGCACTGCGTAGGATCCTACGGTCTTGGCGTGCATCCGTGCGTCGCTGCGGTCCGGTCCCAGGTCGACGGGCACGTGCACCTTCCGCCGACCACTGGCGACAACATCGATGTACTGTGGAGATCTCACGCCCCACGTGTTGAGCAATTCGGCGGTACGTCCAACCGGCCTCCCGCATGCCCACTATACGCCCTCGCTCAAAGTCCGTCAACTGCACATAAGGTTCACGTCCACGCTGTCGCGGCATGCTACCAGTGTTAAAGACTGCGATGGAGCTCCGTATGCTACGGCAAACTGGCTGACACTGACGGCGGCGGTGCACAAATGCTGCGCAGCTAGCGCCATTGGACGGCCAACACCGCGGTTCCTGGTGTGTCCGCTGTGCCGTGCGTGTGATCATTGCTTGTACAGCCCTCTCGCAGTGTCCGGAGCAAGTATGGTGGGTCTGACACACCGGTGTCAATGTGTTCTTTTTTCCATTTCCAGGAGTGTAGTTCATTATTAAGCGTTCACGTGCATATAAACATTATTGTCAACCACTGTGGTATGACGCATAGTTTTGTATTTCTAGTGATGATTTTGTAGATATTTCATTCAGACTACATGCCATTGCCGTTTCACTATCTCTGAAACATTCATATCATCTATGACACATTTTGTTAGGAATTCCATACTCATTATACACCGTCCAGTCACATTACTGTGACCACCTTTCGCAGAGAGGACCGCTGCGGGCCGTGCAGGAAGAGGGACAGTGAGGTTCTGCGAGGTACAGACAGGGATTTGCAGCCATGCCGATTCCAGTGCAGTGGCGACCTGCGCTACATTTCTTGCATGAGAACCGAAGGAGTGTAAAACCTAATCGAGGTGAACCCACAGAGTCTCGATTGGGTTTAAGTCCTGGGAGTTTGGTGGCCAGGGGAGTACGGTAAACTCATCCTGGTGTTCTTCGAGCTACGCATGTACACTTCGAGCGTTGTGGCATGTCGGACTGTTCTGCTGGTATACGTCATCGTGCCCAGAAAAGACAAACTGCATATAGTTGGACATGGTCCCAACATGTAGATGTATACTTGTGTTGGTCCATTGCGTCTTTCAGAATGATGAGATCACCTAGGAAATGGCCTCTAGCCTGTACCCTTCCGACGGTTGTTCCAGGGCGTTTGCTATCAGACGTTTCACGCCGTACACGCCAACGATCATCTGTCCAATGGAGCATAAAACGTGATTCACCTGAAAAGACCACCTGTTGCCACTCAGTGAACGTCCATTTCTTTGTCGCCGATGAATAACAGTCACTTAGGTGCATGAACCAGACACTTGCTGCAGAGGCCCAAACGCTGCTGAACGTTGAGGAAACACTGTTGGTAGCCCCTTGGTTCATTTGGGTGGTCAGTTGGTCAACTGTTGCATGTGGATTCACCCGCACACATCATCGCAGCCGTCGTTCGTCTGTGTCATCTATGGGCCGTGGTGCACTTCTGTTGCCTCTGTGCTGGTTTTGGATTGCGCCATTTTGCCATCCAAGATATACTTCAACGCCGGTGGTACACGACCAATTTACAAACTTAGCTGTTTCAGAAAAGATTCCATCCTTGGCCGGAAAGGCTATGATCGTCTCCTTTTTGACGCCAGATGAATCGCCCGCATTTCGCATTACAACAACGACTGCACTTTTTTCCGCGTCCCACCGCCACGCTTTATGTACCCCGCACTGCTGGTGCTACCAGTTGCCGTCTGTGACTGGTAACTGCACATTAACATCGAACACAGGCAGTGGTCACATTAATATGACTGGACAGTGTAAAAGTATATCTATGTATGTATGTATGTTCCACGTCTCTTCCAAAATAATTGAATCGATTTCAGTGAAACTTGCTACACATATCACTTACTGTCTGGAAAGAACCACTGTGGAGGTAAGAACCACATTTTTCTCTAAGGGGTGGGCGTGGGGGTGAAAACGTAGCGTAGCTCAAGAAGCACAAAAGGCCAGACTATATTTATCTAGTATTTGATTGGTTCAAATGGCTCTGAGCACTATGGGACTCAACTGCTGTGGTCATCAGTCCCCTAGAACTTAGAACTACTTAAACCTATCTAACCTAAGGACATCACACACATCCATGCCCGAGGCAGGATTCGAACCTGCGACCGTAGCAGTCGCACGGTTCCGGACTGCGCGCCTAGAACCGCGAGACCACCGCGGCCGGCTCTAGTATTTGAGAGTGTGACCATCCAGTGAGTTGCAACAAGCTTTACGGATAATTTTCACTCTGACACCCCCTACAAAATGATGAAAGGAAAAAACGTTTACATCACACTACATTCTCGCTGTTCATGCAGTAAAACTGCCGCGTCATATGCGGCATTTAAATTTATCATTTCTTTACTATTGAACTCTACTCGCTACAAATTTCGTAGTCAGCCTCGTCATATGTCTCTCGATGTACCTGCATAATTATATCATTATACGACAGACAGTTCGGGATATATAATGCAAAAACATTTAGCTGCGTGAAAAGAGAACTGCAAGGTGAAACTCTCTAGACAGAAGGGTGAAACTTGTGTACAAATTTGAGTGAGACAGAATAAATTGTGTGAAATATATGTGTCGACTGCGTACATGGGAAAAGACGCTTGTAAAATGTTTCTTCTAAACCCAAGGACCGATTTCACGCAAACTTGGTACACATATTACTTACGACCTTCTATTGGGGTGAGGGCTGTAATGTATTGAGAGAAGGAGAGGACAAGATGTACAGACAGAGAAGGGATAAAGGAGAGGAGAAGAGGGACAGAGAGGAGGAGAGAGCGAAATGTACAGATAGATGGAAGGGGAGGAGATGGACAGAGATAGGAGGAGGAGAACATGGACAGATTGCAAAGAAGAGGAGACAGAGTGAGAGAGAGAGCAGGTGGAGATGGACGGAGAGAGGGGAGAAGCAGATGGACAGAGAGGGAGAGGGGGAGGAAGACACAGACAGATTAGAAAGAAGAAGAAGAAGAAGAAGAAGAAGAAGAGAGAGAGAGAGAGAGAGAGAGGGGGGCAGGAGGACGTGGACAGGTAGATGGGAGGAGCAGATGGACAGAGAGAGAGGGGGGAAGGAGGATACATACAGACTGGAAAGAAGAGGAGATAGAGAGAGGGCAGCAACAGATGGACGGAGAGAGGTGGAGGAAGAGATTGAAGGAGGGGGTGTAAGGAGAACATGAACTAATAGCAGACTGGAATAAATACATACCTGGGCAACGCTGGGTACTCAGCTAACGTATACAGAAGCAGTAGTTAGTATCTCCATTTCCTTGAACAGACTCTCACGGGAAGTTCATGTTTTACTACAACATATAGTTCATATCACAAGTTTGACTCGGAAAGTATTAGTTTAGCCTGATGAATTTCCGCCAAAAGTTACCCCCATATGACATTCTCAAATTAGAAGTACTTCTATGGAAGACAGGGAGAGGAATATGATCTCGAGTTTAGGGCGAGATTAAACGAAGACTAAGTTACGAGCAGATTTAAGAAGAAGCTCAGAACAGAGGAAATGGAAAAGTGTTCAATTGAAACCTGTAGTAACGATGAATTAACTTGCTGTTGAGCACTGTGATGAGGAAAAGCTTTGAGGACAGATACATTGAGGACGCTGAGTGTAATAGGTGTGCAGAATCCGAAAGAAATAGTCCACGTTGGGAATGCGTGGGAGATGGCGTCGCAAGCACTGCCGACGCCGCAGAGCAGTCCGTCCAGTGTCTTGGCGCCGGTCAGCCGCAGGTAATTCTGCGGAGCTGCGGGAGACGCGCAGGGGTGGCGCAGGTGACGGCGAGCAGAGGATAGCCGCGCCCGCTGACTGATCCGTAATCGATACGGCGGGCGGCAGGCGGCGGGCGGCCCACCTGTCCGCAATAAGGCAGGCGCACTGCTAATGGGGCGCTGATGCATCGCGTAATGCAATCCGCGCCAAAGGGCCGCCACACGGTCGCCAAGGTGGCGCCGCGCCGCGCTCCTCGTCTGCGATAAACTCTGTCCTACAGCAGTGGCAGCTGGCCGCACCTCGCACTGCATCCTCAATGGCGCTCTCCCCTCTCTCTGATCTGAGTGTCCTGAATCTGCTTTCACAAGAAGCCACACAAATAACACTGGAAACAGAAAACTTACTGTCTGAAGAAATCAACGGGTATCGTCAAGTCTGTAGTTTGTCCTCTGTCCTCTTCCATTTTTACGTGGATGGCATAATAAGAGAGCAAACACAAGAATTACAATAAGTGAATGAATGCGGCTACACACGATCCCGTCTACTGATGATGAAGTTATTATCCAACAAACTTCACTATGACCTTCAAGTTCTCTGTATAATCTTCAAGTCGCCTACTCGAGACACAGCATCAAAATCCCTGCACAAAAGCCCAAAACAATCACCTTTAGAGGTAAATATCCACTCCCAGATAGTAGACTCACTTTCTATACCTTAGCTGTGACATAACTTACGACCATTGTTAATGGTATCAATGGCAGATGGAATATTGTAGTGCCAGTACTATTTTTTGGGCATTACTGAGGAAACTAGCAGCTCAGTCGCAGCAGTTGAAGGAGCCGTAAGTATGCAGCGGGCGACGAGGCGTTGGTACCCTGCTTATAGAGACGGGGCTGTTTACGCATTGTGAGGCACACCAAGCCGAGCACCGCAATCCTGACCACGCAGCGGAAAGGCGAGGCTCTAGCAGGACGGGGCAAGTACACTACTGGCCATTAAAATTGCTACACCACGAAGATGTGCTACAGACGCGAAATTTAACCGACAGAAACAAGATGCTGTGATATGCAAATGATCAGCTTTTCAGAGCATTCACACAAGATTGGGGCCGGTGCCGACACCTACAACGTGCTGACATGAAGAAAGTTTCCTTCCGATTTCTCATACACAAACAGCAGTTAACCGGCGTTGCCTGGTGAAACGTTATTGTGATGCACATTGGAAGCGTGTATTCGTCACCTCCATACTGGCGTATAACCCCGCGTGATGGTATGGGGTGCCATTGGTTACACGACTCGGTCACCTTTTGTTTGCATTGACGGCACTTTGAACAGTGGACGTTACATTTCATATGTGTTACGACCCGTGGCTCTACCCTTCATTCGATCCCTGCGAAATCCTACATTTCAGCAGGATAATGCACGATCGCATGTTGCAGGTCCTGTACGGGCCTTTCTGGATACAGAAAATGTTCGACTGCTATCCTGGCCAGCACATTCTCCGGATCTCTCACCAATTGAAAACGTCTGGTCAATGGTGGCCGAGCAACTGGCTCGTCACAATACGCCAGTCACTACTCATGATGAACTGTGGTATCGTGTTGAAGCTGCATGGGCAGCTGTAACTGTACACGCCATCCAAGCTCTGTTTGACTCAATTCCCAGGCGTATCAAGGTCGTTATTACGGCCAGAGGTGGTTGTTCTGGGTACTGATTTCCCAGGATCTGTGAACCAAAATTGCGTAAAGATGTAATCACAGGTTAGTTTTAGTATAACATATTTGTCGAATGAACACCCGTTTATCATTTGTATTTCTTCTTGGTGTAGCAGTTTTCATGGCCAGTAATGTAATTTTTACAACGCCAGACCACCGGTCTGTTGTTCTCAACATAGCTGGAAACAGCGCGTCAGCCAGCGAGTGAGTTCCTCACCCGTGTAAATAACCATCAACTGTAGCAGGGGTGTCAGTAGTGCAGCAGCACCTACTACGACGAGAGAACTACGCCAGGCGCCACAGTGATAATGTGGGGTAGCGAGCAGTCCATGTGAGTCCACCTCCTAGTACGAAGTCCTCCTTCCAGGACCTGGTGACTCTCCATTGGTCGACCGCTTATAGGCTCAGTCCATCAGCAGCCAGGTACCTGCCCTGGAGGGCAGTAGGTCGAGACTGGCGTTGGACACTCGCTCACCCTTCTGCGGTGATACGGGCGCCCTGGCACCATCCATCATGATTCGCAGGAGCGAGATCCATCACTGGAGGCTGTCATCCTTTGCAGGTATTCCGAATGCCTCCCAGGGCGCTGGCGCCGCTCACGAGCTGCCGTGCAGTGTCTAGCTGGCTGGTGCTACCGAGCAAGCTCCTGGAATCAGCATTCCTATTCGCAGACGTTCTGGACTGGTGGCCGATAATTGGCGGTGCACCATGTGACGTCCTCACCATGTGTTGAGTATTTGATTTCCCATGTTATTTGTCTGAGCGACCACTGGCCTACTTTCTCTCCATGGCCCAATAATAAGTGGCGCTAAGTAATGAAGCTAAAAAGTTAAAAATTGGTCAAAATGTGCAAATGTATGTTACAATCAAAAATTACAATTCGCAACTTCATTAGAGCAATATTTGGACAAAATTGGAGTTTTTACAAAAAAAATTAAGACGATAAATATTAGACACAGTTTCATATAAAAACATTAACTACGTGACACCCATAATCTACTTCTATTAGTTTTCAAGTTATTTAGAATTAAAACCTAAATTTGGATCATAAACGTCCTTATTCATAATAAATTAAGTATCCAGAATTAGATTTTCACTCTGCAGCGGAGTGTGCGCTGATATGAAACTTCCTGGCAGATTAAAAGTGTGTGCCGGATGGAGACTCGAACTTGGGACCTCTGCCTTTTGCGGGCAAGCGCTCTACCATCTGAGCTACCCAAGCACGACTCACCCCCCGTCCTCACAGCTTTACTTCCGCCAGTACCTCGTCTCCCACCTTTCAAACTTTACAGAAGCTCTCCTGCGAACCTCCTGTAAAGTTTGGAAGGTAGGGGACGAGGTATTGGCGGAAGTAAAGCTGTGAGGAGAGGGCGTGAGTCGTGCTTGGGTAGCTCAGATAGTAGAGCGCTTGCCCGCGGAAGGCAAAGGTCTCGAGTTCGAGTCTCGGTCCGGCACCCACTTTTAATCTGCCAGAAGTTTCAGATTAAGTATCGTATGTATTTGTTATAGAAAGTTCTAACTACAGAACTTTATTACATTGATTGAATAATACAGCTGTACCTAGTTTCAAGAATGTATTATAAACAACTATGAATACCCGGTCTTTCAAAGAGACAGTTCAGAGGTCATTTTCTACTATCGGTTCCATTCAACAAAAATTCTAGCCGACAAAGTTTCAATGCAGTAGAGCTAAAACTTTCTCAGTGACTAAAGCAAACTTAACTTTAGTTACATAAAGATTATGAAGACAGTGAGTTGTTACACAACAGAGATACTAATTATATCTTCCTGTGCCTAGAGCGGTTGTCAGCAGACGTTCTGCTCGGCGGTAAGTTGCGTCCATGTATAAACAGAGGCAGAGAGACAGTGAGAAGAGACACTTCGCACTGAGCTATCAGTCTGTCTGCTTAAGTTAAACGCCAGAATACACTGTACGTTGGATGACGTCACAGCTAAGCTCCTACCAAAAATGTTTCCACTAAAAGCATTAAGTGAACTTATGAGCACCATACACCGTCGTTGATTGCTTACATTTCACGCAAATAACTGTTTGTGTGCCACCTGTAATACTCGCAAAACCGAGTGGCAAGTGGCGAGATTATTTTCCCCTTTAAAGCGAGCAATTCATTTTGATGACTAGAAGTCAGGGTGGTCGACCATTTTACTGGGAAGTTCCCATAGAGGTCGCCTCTGAACTGCTAATCGTACTGTTTCTGATAGGGATATTATTATAATTACTGTTATCAGGAATATTATTATGTTTTGTGCGCGTGAACTTTTACTGAATATATCAATTAGTTAAAACTCAGAACTTTTATTTATAGCCGTATTTCCTGACCCCACTGAGTGAATAGCGAATATGGATTTTTTTTTCAGTGAACATAGTGAGTAACGTGAACTTGCATACTGCATCGCTTTCTAGCTGACGGTAAAAATAGTTTTCGGACCCTTGTAAACGGCGACGATAATTTACCCACCGCCCCACAACGTTACAGTTTTTACTCAATAAAGCAGGACAGTGTAGAGCGGATAAGACGGAGTTACTAGCGCGGGAAAATCGCACTTAAAGACGACCAGTTAGCGCCAATCGAACAGCCTGGTCCTCAGGTAGGTCCACTCACCGCCACTTAATTACTCTCCTTTCTGATTGGTCAGCTGAAGATGCAATGACTTTCTTGAATGTCCTCGTATCACTGGGAAAGGTAGGAGGTTAGTGAGGCGATCAGTTATTGCAGGTAACGAGTTTATGGACGGGTGGACGAAATCTTTTGTTCAACGTACAGAGTGGCTGTGGAACGTGCAGTTGTTTAGTCAGTTCTATGCGCCACAGAAAGCAAAAGAGCGCGAGACTTCTTCATGAGCAGTTAAGCAGGTTGACGTAGAAGGAAGTGAAACAGTTTTCGCAGATACGATTCGCAAGATCAATGTACAAATGATGGAGTTCCGGGGGCGAGTGATGAGACTAATAAGGTAATACCCCGAGAAGCCAAATATGGGGCGATAGACGCCTTCTTGAGGGACCTGTCATCCGATATGTCTAGAATGGTTTGGACAGGTACCTCGAAAGTCTTGTATACTGCTGTCAAGTCGTATACGAAGTTTCAAGAAACTGATATGACAATACTTGTCCATGACAAACGAGGCGTGTTATCCAGTAACGTGGAATAATATAGGTGTGGGCGATCGTGACATGACCAGAGGCAGTGCAGACAACCTCAGTGGCGTAGAAGTGGTGTAGGCCGCGAGAGAAGGCTTCGCTTCGGAAACCACGGCCACCCGGCTGTAGTGGGACTTGGCCACTGCAGTTTGGTCGCCACTGTGGCTGAAGTAGATGTGGTAAACCCTAGGCCTTCCGCTGGTTAAGGGCCGTACCGAGTGACTGCAAAGTACTGCCCACATTCTGTTGGACGAGACTCCTGAATACCGCCCACCTGGCTGTAAGTAATACCATCTCCCTGGCTGTACGCTGCGTAGCTGGTTCATCTCCTGAGCTTCGGCCTTCTCGACAACCGCTGTCGATGACAAGCTGTTGGCACCCGCTTAAGGACGTGGGGTACTTATAAACGGTGGAAAACGAAAATTTTATGACTTTTTAAAATTCTATTGTCTTTCCTGATTACATTGATATATACATTATAGGGTTTCAAATGAAAAATGGCCTATGTATACCAAACTTTTAGGTTACAGTCATGTGTGCTGCCACGCCTCCTTTATTTCTGTTACAGAAACCAGTATAATTTCGAAAAGATCTGTGAACTTCCTTTTCATATACGTTGTATATGTTGGTAACTGCGCAGGTTTCTAGTGTCTGTAAATCATTATCTTTGCTAGTATTTACCTTTATTGCGCTGAAACAGTTTATTCACGTGTTACTGAATGTTTGTTGCCCAAGTGCTACATATATTTGTGGAAGTACATATCATTTAGTGAAAAATAAATACGAACTATGCCACGCATCAACAAATTCAATAAAAGGAAATTCGATGGTAACCAGTTCGCAAACAAAGCAAGCCATACTGTTGGAAGCAACCTATGTATCAATTATTCAGGGGAGAAATTCCCACATGGCATGCCTCCTGGTGATTAAAATTTTTGTGTTAACAATGACGTTGTTTGTAGTTGATTTGTTGTTGTTGATGTGGGCATCTTATCTTGTTTGATAAAGGAAGTGGCGAAATGTAAACAATGTTATGGTGTAGGATGTCTGGAAGTCACCTAACACCAAAGTAGCAGGAAGGGTTTAGCGTCAAAATTAGTTGTTCTGTGTAGATCCTGCAATACATCTACCTTGAAAATGACTTCGAACATCGTGCGTAAGTCATATGATGTGAATTTGGTGTATACAACGCGTGCAACAGGAAAAGGAAAATAGGCTGCTCAAATGTTTTGTGGTTTGATGGACCTTCCTCCTCCTCCCAGTAGGTTCAGCAAGAACATAAAAAATTTTAGGTGCCTTGATGGTTGTGTCTAAAACATCTATGAAACGCGCAATAGAAGAAACTGTAAGTATTAGTGGAACCAGGGACATTGCTGTTGCACTTGATGGGACGTGGAAACGTCAAGGATATCGTTAACTGAATGGTGCTGTAAGTCCTACTTCTCTTTAGAATGGAGAAGTTGTTGATACTGAATGCTTATCTAAGTACTGCCACACCTGCCATGGTAACACTGAAGGACACATTGAACGTCAGAGTTCTAAGAATTATGATGGTTACACTGGAGGTATGGAGTGTGATGGAGCTCTAAAAATATTTCAGAGGTCGGTGCCATTTTATATCGTTAGATATACTAAGTACCTAGGCTATGGGGACTGTAAAGCTATCAATAAAATTAATGAGTTCAGTATTTGTGGTCATACCTTAGTAACAAAACTGGAGTGTTGTGGACATGTGCGAAAGAGGATGGGTGCTAGATTGAGGAAGCTACAAAGAAAAATGAAAGGAAAGTTGTATCTCATGGAAAATGTCGGTCTGGGCGTGGTAGATTGACAGAAACTGAAAGTTCATCAGACTTATTATGGACTGGCAATTAGACGAACTGCACCTCTGAATGATGTTACAGCAATGAGGAAAGCTGTATGGGCCACCTATTTTCCTAAGTTGTCCACAGATGATCACGCTGTTCACGGACTTTGCCCTCAAGGAGCAGATTCTTGGTGTGATTACCAAAAAGCAAAACAAAAGTGGCCAAATACACAGTCATAAGCATTCTCTTCCTGAGACTGTTATGAATGAAATGAAGCCAATTCTTAGAAACATGAGTGACCCTATTTTGCTTAGTAAATATCTTCATGGAGGCACTCAGAATACAAATGAAAGTTTCAACGATGCACATTATCCAAGAATGTTTCTGTAGGACTATATACATTAAAAGCTGGTGCACTAGATGCAGTGATAAGTTTCAGTGATGGAGTGATAGGAAGGTAGGAAGTCCTCAGAAATTTAGGCATAAAATGTGGCTCTAATATGAAGATCAATTGCTTGTGTGTGACGGACAACCGGTGTATGAAGCTGAAAGATTCGCTCTTCAAGTTACCAAAGAAGCAAGAAGTGCAAAAAGGAAGCTTAAAGATGAAGAAACGCTGCAGGATGAAGACTATGCTTCAGGAATGTTCTGAGGCACAGTTTAATTCGACTCATATCTTCATTCGCAATTTCGCACAAGTTGTATTTTTCAAAATTCAGTTACAAATATTTCCTACAGTTTATAAAGCATTTGCTCTAATTTTTTTCTGTAACTTGCAATAGTTAAAATGTAAGCTGTGATATATTTTTATCCTTGTAAAATACATAACAGGTGGAATAAAATAGGTCTAGCACCTCATGTCATGCCGAAATAGTAACAATTTGGTCTCCTTCAAATGTATAACATTGGATTAAACGGTACATCAATTTGAGGAAGCATTCTGGGAGAAAAATTGCATCAGTTTATTTGTAATTTTTTTAGTAACCGTAAGCAGGTTCAAAAACATACTAAATACTTCTAATTTGCTTAGAAATTGTACTGCATTACATGATATCAACAAAAAATCTGTAAAACATGTACATTATAAAGAGTGCCTGAAAGAAGTAGATGTTGATTTTTACATAATATTGAGCCAAAAAAGTACCCTGTATCCTTAAGTGCACGTCCCTCTTCGACAGCCTTGCGCCGGCTGCAATAGCTGCCAGTGAGCCCTGGTAGGCATGTGCCTACAGACTCCTGTCACGACAACCTCCACCACACCGCTGCTGGGTAAAGACCTGTGCCCACCTTCTTTGTTGCAGTCGCACGCCTACCGCTCCGCCAGAGAAGACAGTCTGTAGTGCAAAATCACCGGTAATAAACATGATTCCAGTGAAGTGTCACTGGCGGCGTAGTGCGTATGAAAACCATCCACACCATCTCCCGAGCTTGGCCTCCTACACCAGTACAGTCACCGCCTCACGTGCGTAGCTTCCACGGCCACTAAAAATCTCACCCTCAGGCTTGACCGCTATGGTCTCATGATCACGTACTTATTAGGTGAATACGGAGTGGCCCCAACATTTGACGTCACTGCTGCAATAACTAATGAACACAAGTTGTAATTTGTCTTATTGTTACACTATACAATATAATGTGGGTGTACTGGTAGCCACGTTGGGAAACACCTCTAGCTTTACGTTAGATTAGTTTTACGGTAAGGTCCTGCTTTCACACATCTGAACACTTGGTTGCGACAGCTCCAGGTAAATATGTAATAATAATATTGTGTTTCATAGCGGGGCTCCTTTGGCTAAATGGTGGCCTGGTTCATTTGGTTTTACTACTGAAATTACAACGTAAGGAACCATTATCAAGAGTGATCGTATCAACACTAGAAGGGGCAGTAATATTAGAATGAGTATTGCATTCATTTTTAAACCATGTCACGTTTAAGCTCAGAGAAAAATATCACACATTCAAAACTATCATCATAATCACCACCCCCACCACTGAAAAGTAATTTCCCTGCAATTTTACGGCATTTTGCATGAAGACAAAAGAAAGTTTTTGTCACCTTCCTTCCAACTAAGAAAAAAGTTTATACAAAAATTTTCATAAATTGTTTTGTTTTGTGTTATTTTATTTGGCCTCCAGAGTTTGGACTCTACTTAGCCATCGAAGACACAAGTTTACATAGAATACATAACTGTACGGAGAAAATACATATTTACGGAATTGAATTTTTATAACAAATATGTAACAAATACCATGGTCAGTGAACTAGACATTTATATATTAACAATTAACACTATTTCTTAAATTTAATAATATACCTTACACATAAATGAAAATATGAATGCTATTTAAATCTAAAGCTTTTTCCCTGTACTTTTCAGAAGATTCACAATCACTTCATAAAGGCGAATGTCTTTTGAAATCAAAACAGGAGACGCTGGTTGAGGGAGGAGTTAACTCATATTCATGGAAATCTTGAAACATTCTGTTCACTCACAGTCAGATTTGGAATATGAATATAAGATGTGGCTTACATGACGTTCTGACTCGGAATCACGTTCGCATGCAGAGAATCCTAAATACTTATTCCATACATTTTTACAGCAAACGAGGCTAGGTTGAAGCGGAATCGAACAATGGTGGAAATCGTAGATAGGTGACAATGTGTTTTCGTAAGCCACGGTCTTGTAGGAATTTGATGTTGTAATACCACATAATACTCACTTTTCGTTTGATGGAACGCATTCCACGTCTCTTACTATGGCACTTACTTTCACGTAAGAAATCTGTATGCGGTGATTTCAAATCCAGAACAGCTGCTTGTTTAGCTAAGAGGTCACCTTGCTCTTTATGACGGATGTCAGTGAAGGAATGCACCCAGAGCAGAATGGATGTCTGCCCTTCCTGTTTACAGCGAACGTATTTTAGTACCACACCCCAAAACGGTTGGTTGCTTTGTTCAATCTTCGTAGTTGAATATTTTTAAGAAGATCCTGTTAGTCGGACATCATAAATATCCTTAAGGGCGAAGTGGAAGGTACAAACTTGATTGCTTCCATAATTGCCGCAGTCTCTGCTGTAAACGTTGAAGCACTTTTAATCTGTCTTAAGGTTTTACTGACTTCGACTTGAGGGCACAGAAAAGCACATCCAGAACGCTCGTTTTGTGGAATTTTCGATCCACAGGCGATTATATAGATATAACCGGGCTACTGAGCTACAACGAGGCGATTAAATCTTCAATTTAAGGTAACAATCACCGAGTCTATCATATTATAATAATAGACTGTAATCTGGATGTCTCAGGATTATATACAAATAAAGGCCAATCTGAAGAAAATTGCTTAGATTGTATGATAGGAGACCGAGAGTCAAATCTGGTGCTTATGGCCATATTGTAGTTTTCCTCTTTGAGGCATTCCGTTAATGGTAAATGCAGTCTCTGTTCTAATACTCAATACTGGCCTTGAAGGCCATGCCTTGAATGATAAGTAATCTGCCTGCATTTGGCGCCTAATGCTCAAGGGCATCTCTCCTGCTTCCACTACAAGAGAGTCGAAGTCTGACTCTAAGGTGAGTAACTACGTGCGGTAAATCTCGGGCACATTGTGATGCAGTATACAACCATAGTCAAGACTAGACTGAATAATCCCTCGGTACTTCATGAGCAGAACTTATTGACGAGTTCCCAAGTACATACGAATTAGAGAGCGAATTACATTTAAACATTCTTTAAATTTATTAACAACATATTGTAAGTGAGGCGAATACCTGAACCGAGAGTCAAATGTAATTCTAAGGAATCGAGCAAGAGACTTTATCTCGAACTTATAATTTCCGTATGCGGCGTGATCAACAATACGAGGAGCGTTCGATTTGAAAACAAGTATGATAACCGATTTCTAAGCCGAAATGTAAAGCCCATTGTTAGAAAGCCATTCGTGGCTGTGTTCTGGAGCAGAGAGTAATTCGGTTTTGGCCTGACGTTACGAGACTGCAGTTAAAAAAAACATAAATATTGGCTAGGTACTGAAAATTTTTGTGGGGAGAGCGATTATTCGTTCGAAATCATACGAATACAAGAGCGGGGCCTAGTAGAACAGCTCCCTAGTGCAGGCCCTGAGAGACGTGAAACGGACCGAGCATGTTCCCTTTAATATACAGGGTGGTCCATCGACAGTGACCGGGCCAAATATCTCAAGAAATAGCCATGAAACGAAAAAACAATCTATCACAAAGCGAAAAAAGTGGTACAACTGAAACATTCATATTTATTTACGTACTACACGAATATGTAATAAAAAATGGGAGTTCCTATTTTAAAAAACGCAATTGATATCCGTTTGACCTATGCAGCGCCATCTAGCGGGCCAACCATACCGCTATCTGGTTTCCCCCTTCAAGCTAGACAAGTTTCGTTCTTTCTAGCTTTTTCATTTGACGCTTATTTCGTGAGATATTTGGCCCGGTCATGATCAATGGACCATACTGTATACTGTGCAACAGAATTAAAGAATCACATTTTCAAAAGCCCATAATTGCCTCCCATTGCAACGCATAAGATTGTAATTTGGCTCAAAGGTGTGTACAACTGTCCTCTAATGGTGAAAAAGCGTGTCGCCCTGCGAAGTCACAGACGAGCTCTACGACGCTTCAAACAGCAAAGATTTGACACATGCCAGGAAAAGGCCACAGCTCAGAAGTTGATGCGTCCTGTGGGATGGGTTAATGACGTTACATTAGCACCAAATTTAACCGCAAGTCTGCCCAACGCCACCGTAGACGTGTCACACGATGGGAAGATCATCACATCACCTCTTACCCTCATTTCACCTCTTCTTTTGACACCTACGCGATGGGGGATAAAACTGCGAAGCTCAGCATTGAAATCGCGGGGTTTTCTTATTAGTTTTTGAGGAAAAAATTCCAGAAACACCACCGTTTAGAATCGCCACAAAAGGCCTCAGAGGGTGGCACAAAATGCTTCAATGGAACCACCTCTTTCCTCGCTGCGTAGATTCCCATACATTGCGAAGCAACAAAGGGCGCTTATGCTCTTGCAGTACTCCTGTTTTGCGCTGAAGCATAACTCTAGGCGTAGGTTCAGAGTGTCCAGGCCGCTGACAGGCTGGCTGCAGGCGCTCACCTGGCCTCCCTCTAACTATGACACGGCCATCACTGGCGCCGAGGCGGAACAAGTTTTCATCAGAAAACACAACAGACCTCCGCCCTACTCTCCAATGAGCTCCAGTTTGACAGCACTAAAATCGGAAACGGCGGTGGCCTGGGGTCAGTGAAATGCACGCTACAGGGCGTCTGGCTCGGAGCTGTCCTCACGAGAAATCTGAACTGATATCATCTTTCAGATGTAGAAATACGCCTATCAACTTTCGTTTATGTCACACAACTCCTTCGTGGTGTTGCAATTTTTTTCTGTTAGTGTATGTGCAGTGGTTGGTATACAGTGTGAGCAGAGGTAACGGTACTACTCTCATTACACCATGGATCATCCGTTCGGTACTGGATTACGGCGGTAGTTTGTATGGCAATGCCCAAAAGCATATTCTCAACGAAATTTACGCCTTGAAATACTGTGGTATGGAATATGTAGACTATGTAATCCATTCCGACAAATAGGCTACTGATTGAAGCCAAAGAAATGTCTTTTAAAATACCTAGGCATGAATTACCTCAGAATTTTATGTTTCGTAGATCAGCTGTATCCTCAATCCGCTTCTTCAAGAGACTTCGAATGTACAACGAAAGTGTCAGTACCAGGAACATACTTCTATTAGCCTCCAGATGCAGTCAGTTACAGCATCCCGCTCATACTGAATGATGTGACACCTGCTATTTTCACACTTGCGTATGAAACTCTCTCTCACAAACCATCTATATTGGATCAACAAAGGCGCTTTTCCACTTCTACCACCGACGAACCGAACACGATTGAGCACATCTTCACAAAGAGCCAGATAACTATCCCGATGTGCATTCACTGATCTACGACGAGTGAAGGAAAAGAATTTGCATACTTCTGTCCCTCTACGGAAACTGGAGCTTTGTACAACTTCCCCCTATTAGGAGCAACTATACGACCAAGATACTAGGAATAATAAAGGCACTCAGACACGCACTACGTATTTTCAACGATTTTCTTTTATAATAACGGATTAGCTGAGCTCTCTCGGAATACCAGAACGTCTTTTCTGGAACTTGGAAACGAACTGTTACCTGCTCTGGGTCAAAAAGGATTCCAGAATCAGAGACGAGATCGTTAACGTGTTAGTAAAGGGTAGCATCATGGAGGGAATGTCTTCAATTCTACGTCTACCTTGTACAGGCTTCTTAACCACGGTGTAACTTCTGTGGCATTTGATGATTTGGTACCGATTCTAGGAAACCTCTCAGTCAACAAGAGAGCAAAACTTTGTACAGATTCAACAAGTTATCCTGAAAAGGACATGATATTCAAAGTTAAAACTGTCAAGACAGTATACAATGTCAGCCATAAGAAAGCGAAATGGAGGCGGTTGCTATCCTGCACATCTCTGCAGACTTAAAGTTTTAACCTAAACATATTGCGATGATGATCCTTCAGAAGTAGCAGACCTAAGCCAACCTGTGCTTGACTATTCCCACTACGCTGGTCAGCATACCAAACCTTATAAGGCGGTCGTAAAAACTGGGAACTCCCCTACCCACAAGTGTCATGAACTCAGTCTAAAAACCTACGCCCACACTTTCAAGAGATAAACATTCAGTTGTAAATTTCAAAAAGACGTGAAGAGAGCGATCCACAACAATACCTGACTGAGTCCACAGGTGCACACCAGAAACTACTGGAAGAAGTATAAACCGAAAAAAATGACTTTAGATTATTAACACCATCATAATGAGAAAAAGAGAGTTTATATTTTTTATGTTGCTTTTTGTTATATTTTGTAATTAATTGGAGATATGATACTGCGTGACGAGTTTGACACAGCACTGAAAGACCTGAAACGAAACAAGACCCCAGGAGGAGACAGCATTCCACTAGAACTACTGATAGCCATGGGAGAGCCAGCCCTGACAAAATTCTACCACCTGCTGAGCAAGATGTATGAGACAGGCGAAGTACCCTCAGATTTCAAGAAGAATATAATAATTTAAATCCCAAAGAATACAGGTGTTGACAGAAGTGAAAATTACCGAACTATCAGTTTAATAAGTCACAGCTCCAAAATGCTAACACGAATTCCTTACAGACGAATGGAAAAACTGGTAGATGCCGAACTTGGGGAAGATCAGTTTGGATTCCGCAGAAATGCTGGAACACATGAGGCAATACTGACCCTACTACTACGTATCTTAGAAGATATATTAAGGAAAGGCAAACCTACGTTTCTAACATTTGTAGACTTAGAGACAACTTTTGACAATGTTGACTGGAATACTTTTTTTCAACACCTGAAGGTGGCAGGGGTCAAATACAGGCTATTCACAATTTGTACAGAAACCAGGTGGCATGAAAGGGAAGCAGTAGTTGGGAAGGGAGTGAGACAGGGCTGTCACCTATCCCCGATGTTATTCAACCTGTTTATTGAGCAAGCAATAAAGGGAACAAAAGAAAAATTTGGAGTAGAAATAAAAATCTATGGAGAAGAAATAAAAACTTTGATGTTTGCCGATGACACTGTAATTCCGTCAGAGTCAGTAAAGGACCTGGAAGAGCAGTTGAACGGAATGGACAGTGTCTTGAAAGGAGGGTATAAGATGAGTATCAACAAAAGCAAAACGAGGATAATGGATTGTAGTCGAACTAAATCAGGTGATGCTGAGGGAATTAGATTACGAAATGAGACACTTAAAGTAATAGATGCGTTTTTCTGTTTGGGTAGTAAAATAACTGATGATCGTCGAAGTAGAGAGGATATAAAATGTAGACTGGCGATGGAAAGGAAAGCGTTTCTGAAAAAGGGAAATTTGTTAATATCAAGTACACACTTACGTGTCAGGAAGACTTTTCTCAAAGTATTTGTATGGAGTGTAGCTATGTGTCGAAGTGAAAAATGAACGATAAATCGTTTGGACAAGAAGAGAATAGAAGCTTTCGAAATGTGGTGCTACAGAAGAATGCTGAAGATATCATGTAACTAATGAGGAGGTAATGAACAGAATTGGGGAGAAGAGGAATTTGTGGCACAACTTGACTAGAAGAAGGGGTGGGTTGGTAAGAAATGTTCTGAGGTATGAAGGGATCACCAGTTTAATATTGGAGGGCACCGTGAAGGGAAAAAATCGTAGAGGAAGGCCAAGTGATGAATACACTAAGCAGATTCAGAAGGATTTAGCTTGCAGTAGGTACTTGGAGACGAAGAACATTGCGTTTGATCGGGTGGCATGGAGAGCTGCTTCAAACAAGACTCAGGACTTTTAGACCACAACAACAACAACATGTAATCAGGAAAAAGTGAGATGTATCCTATACTACCATAAATTTTTTTATGTAACTGTGATACATAAAAATGTAATATATTAAAGAGCCCGGCACCTAGAGACCAAAGAAAAAAATTTAAAAACTTACATTAATCGATATTCTGTGCAAGAGAAGCTGAAAACCACTGTTTTGCTAGGAAACAGAAATTTTCGTAAAGATCTGAATACTGATCGGTAGTGTCTGTCTGTTATTTATAGGTATAGGAATTATATCTAACTTGGAAATCGAAAAATTGGTCGGTACAGAAAGAAACTTATTTCGTGATTAATAAGTCATTTCCCGACAGATCAATGAATTAGTTGTACTACTTGCACTTTACAATCTATACGCTCTGTACAGATATAACGCGAAGGTCAGTTCTCGATCGTAAAGCGTCGTCTTTGCTCTCTGATGTGCTGCGTTATTGCTACCCTGATGTGTTTGCCCTACACTCCAGATGATGCCAAGCAGACATGAAGAAAGGTATTCTGCAGAGGAGCCGAGCAGAAAGCAAGACAGAAAAGAAAAAAGGATCGAAGGAAGGGAGAAAACGAAGACACAAAGAAGGAAGAGAAGAAAGAAAACAAGGCGTCCCGAAACCTGGCGTCTTAAGAATGGTTCTTTCAATCCCGTATCAATATAGAAGACACAATACATTACAATTGCATTATATGAATAAAATAGTAAGAAGATCAGTAATAACATACATCGATGCGTAGTCACAGCTGGTAATACTATAGGACAGAATCAAACGTTATTAAAGTGTGATAAGTTTGTTCTTAAGCGGTGGCCGCTTCAGTAAATAACCCACCATTAAGGATTTGACAAAGAAGCATGCATTTATTTTGCTTGCGAGTGATATTGAGTGGCATAACATACTAAAATTTTGCGTCAGTGTAAGCATGTGAGTATTTTGTGATCTTCTAATAAGAGATTTATGGAAGTACGGTTTCTGAATGAGTGTAAATACGCATATGTTAGTTGTACTATTGTTGATTTACAAGCAATAAGGCAGCAAAGCTCTACATCCGATCGCCTACGCTTAATACTGTTTCTTGAAAGATGTGGTCTTGTCCATCAACCAAGTATCCGTAACCAAATAAGTGCTTATATTTCTCAGTAAGATAATCACGACAGAACGAAGTTCCAACTTTCACGTGCAGAACAACTTTAACTGACTGTGGCATGGATTTTATATAAGGGGCGTTCAGAAAGAAATGAGCCGGCGTCTGAAATGCGCAAACCGGTGATGGGAGGGTAATATCGTGGCGTGTGTAACGAAGTATGGTTCCGACCAGAGCGTGGAAGTTCACAGCCCGTCGCTAGAGGGCAGGCTTGCACGTCACGTGACTATACACAGCTAGCAGCAGCATGCATCAATCGTCCAACGCTGCCAGTCGCATTGCAAACAGTGACATGGAGGCGTCAGCAGAAGAGTAAAGAGGCGTTGTTCGTTTTCTGACAGCGGTAGGAGGAGGAGGAGGAAGCAAGGCTAAAGAAAAATCAAGACACGTTCATAGGATTTGTATACCTGGAAAAAGCGTTTGACAATTTAAAATGGTTCCACTATCGTCTCCTGCTCCATTGGCTGAAGGCCGCCCCCACCATAAATACATCGTTCTTACGTGTTACAGACATGATTTGAATGAACATTACCACTTCCGGCTCTAAATCAATATATTACAACAATATTTAAAAAAAGGAAACAAATGTTATAAATATTCCATCACGCTCAGTTCATTCACAATAATTACAAAGCTAGAGGCAAAATGGTAAACTATTCAACAAGTGATTGCACAAGTATTACAGAATATGAGGTACTCATACCGCACTCATTAGCTGTGTAAATGTGGAGAGTCATAAAAGACGTCATAAGAGAATATATAAAATAGTTACAGATGAATGGATTTCAGGGATGGTAGCTATTGTGCAACGCTATCATCTGAAATATAGTTTGCTGATATCGCATCAAGTGATTTAAAAGTTGTTGATTCAGAGATTCATTGTGCAAATGTTTATTCACTGTTAAATATTAACTTCTGTAGTTGTGTCACTAGGTGCACCTCATTTATCTGAGATCGCTAGTGTATTAAGATTTACATTAATATCTGAGTGTAAATTATTATAGACTCTCAAAAAGCTGTAGTAAGGTATCTTTCAGCTTGTCTCAAAGGTCCGTCTTTTGGGATTTTCCCACATCCAGCTACATCTCTGGCTGGTCTGGAGCCATCGCTGCGATCCGCCATGAGCCCCGGGCCCACGAACGTTCAGCCCTGCGACAAATACATCTGGGCGGCCGTATCGCTCGCCTGTATACGCGTAACGTTACTACCTCCCACCTCCCCCTCACGCGTTATCATGCCACAGGAGGACGTGAAGCAGGGGGATTGGAAATCGAATTGGTCTGAACTGTCCTTACACCACAGCAAACATTTTGGTCCAGCAACACTCCGTAGGGGTGCGATCACGTTCAATAGTGTTACAGGCTGACAACGTCCTTTGTTGCGTTGGAAAGATCTATGGGGAAATCTGGTGCCAGTGTGACATCATCAACACACCTTAAATCTTTCATGAATTTCTGAGCTATGGCCTTTTTCCGGACGTGTTGGTACCTTGCTGGTTGAAGCATCGCGAAGAAGGTTCTAGACACCTTTGATACAAGTTTCAAAACAGTGGGAAACAATCAAGGGGTTTTCAAAAAGTGACTGTTTAACTGTGTTGCTCAGTGTATATGTGTGCACCGGACTAGCTATTATAAAACGACGTTGTGATCTTTCTTGTATTTGGGTCCACAGCCGAGTTAAGTTTCTTAAAAGAAGCAGTTTTCATGCATGAGGCAGTTTTTTATTTAAAATTACCTGTTCCCAGCCAAACGTTACTGTGGCTCAGTCTGGTTAAACAGAAAACAAATAAATCCTAACACACACATTTGTAATATATTTGGGAACTGGATATAAGCCCTCAGCTCCTTCTCCGCCCTGTCTCTGTCTATCTCCTCCTCCCCTCTCTTTGTACATCTTCTCTTCCTTCCGCTGCTCTCGGTCTATCACTTCCTTCCCCTTCTTTATGACCATCTTCTTCTTCCCCCTTTCTCTCCATCTCCTCCTATACTCCCTCTCTCTCCTTCTCTCTTTCCACCGCCTTTTCCCCCTTTTCTCCATCCATCTTGTTCTTCCTCACTTTCTCCATCTCTTCCTGGCCCTTTCACTCTTTCTGTCTCTGTCCATCATCTCCTACCCCATTTCTACATCTGTCTCCTCCTCCTCCCTCTCTCCTTCTCCATATATCCCTTCTCTCTGTCCACCTAATCCTTTCCGGTTTCTATGTCCATTTGCTCCCACCCCTCTGTCCACCTCCTGTTACCTCCTGTCACCGACATCGACCTTTTTTATTGTTATTACAAATTCAGATTTTGTAATAGTATTCTAATCATACACCCGTAAATAAAACTTTCCTTAAATTTTTATACCTGGGATTCACAGTCATGTAGAACTTTACAAAAGACGTCATATTTACGCTAGTGACTGTAACACTATCTTTATTTCACGATTGCAGTTTCGACATTAGGCCATTATCAAGTGCAGATTTTTGGGGCTTTAAGCCATGTCAACTTAAAATGAGCTATCACATTTATATGTCGTTGTCATTACTATTAAATACATTCGTGACGCTGTAACATATTGCGAGCACACATATCCATATGTCATAAAACATCATAAGCGACTAGTGATGAGTTAACGAACTTGAGTGTCTACAGACTATGTTGTTTTTTGACATATGGATATGTGTACTCGTAATACGTAACAGCGTCATGAATGTATTTAATAGTAATGACAACGACATGTAAATGTGTTAGCTAATTTTAAGTTGACATGGCTTAAAGCCACAAACACCTGCACTTGGTAATGGCCTAAGGCCGAAATTGTAATCGTGAAATAAAGATAGTGTTACAGACAATTGCGTAAATATGATGTCTTTTATAAAACTTTCCTGTTTCCTAACATTTCATCAGTAAAAATATAGACGCTTTATTTTTCCGTACGTTTATTGCAGTAACGCGTAAAATTTCAAAGTAAATCATTAGAGTACTCTTTTAAATGTTTGGTATATGACAAACGGCAATGGGGAAACATTGTTACCAAACATTTCAAGAAGTGTTTCAGACTTCAGACTTTTACACAATACTTTGATGAGCATTGGAATGAACATATGCTTTGCAATAGAATCCTCACCAGAGTATTGTGTACAGTTATGAAGCACATCGCTTAACAATTTATCGCGATTTGCGGTAATAACTTTTCCCCTTCATATATCACATTTCATTGCTATATTATATATATTAAAATAGTTTTATAAACGACACTCGTATTTGCAAGCAACGTTGTATCCAAACTTCGAAGCAATCCGCGAAGAAGCTTCGGAGATTTAATATTTTGACAAACTAAAGTTTATATTTTCATTTGTAGAGATAAACTCCTTATTCCATTGAAAATTAGTAAGTTTTGGTCCGTTCGGCGTTGTCAAGCAACACCACACACAGAGAAGTTAAATGTTTCTATTTGTCAGCATGTCATAGCCTACACGGCAATGTGGAAAGATCAACAGATAATGGAGTCCGATATTTCCATCGAAATGCGTGACATTATACACTGAAAGACGTGAGGTTGTACGAGGGTCAGTCAAAAAGTAATGCCTCCTTTTTTTTTTCTACGTTTAATTGTCAGGAAATTTAAATGCAATTACATAGGTTGAAAACCATAACATTGAGGATCATTTTGTCATTTTTCAATGTAATCTCCGCCCATCTCTACAGTTTTGGTCCATCTTTGAACAAGGGCATGTATCCCAGCACGGTAAAAATCACAGCTCTGCTTCCTAAGCCATTGACGCACGGATGTTTTGACGGCCTCCTCATCTTCAAAATGAATCCCACGATGAGCTTCTTTTAGTGGCCCGAACAGATGGAAGTCTGATGGTGCCAGGTCAGGGCTGTATGGGGGATGAGGCAAAACTTCCCATCCAATTTTGACAATCTCGTCAGAGGTGTGACGACTGGTGTGTGGTCTTGCATTGTCATGCAAAAGAAGAACATCTGCCATTGATTTTGTTGGGCGAACTCGCTGAAGACGTGCTTTAAGTTTTTTGAGGGTTGTGACGTATTGAACAGAATTTATTGTGCATCCCTGCTCCAAAAAATCAACCAGAATCACACCCTCTGTATCCCAGAAAACTGTTGCCATAACTTTCCCTGCCGATCGCACAGTTTTGAATTTTTTCTTCCTCGGCGAGCTTGTGTGACGCCACTCCATTGACTGCCTCTTTGATTCGGGTTCAAAAAAATGCACCCATGTTTCGTCCCCGGTCACAATTTTTTTCAGAAACTCATCTCCCTCCAAACGGAAGCGCTGCAAGTGTTGGGAGGCTATTGTTTTCCTTGCCTCTTTATTCTGATCGGTTAACATTCTTGGAACCCACAGTGCACAAACTTTTGAGTACCCCAATTGTTTAATAATCGTGATCACACTGCCTTTACTAAGAGAAATAATGCGACACACTTCATCTGCAGTCACCCGACGGTCACCACGAATGATGTCATCAACTTGCTGAATGTTGTGTGGAGTCACTGCACTCACCGGCCTGCCGCTCCGCTTTTCGTCTGTCAACGGTGTTTGCCCTTCAGCTTCCTTACAACGACGAACCCATCGTCTAACAGTGCTGACATCCACTGTCACAACACCATACACCTTCTTCAGTCTTTCATGAATGCGTATGGGCGTTTCACCTTCTGCATTCAAGAATTCAATCACACAACGCTGTCTCAAACGAACATCGATGTCGGCCATCTTACAAACTTCTGCTGTGCTGCCACCTGTTGACACAGAAAGTTACTACTGCAGTGGATTGCAGAAGAAGGTTTGAGGAATGGCGCCAAATTCAAAATTTTCACTTAACTTAATTTTTTTAAGTAGAAAAAAAATGGGAGGCATTACTTTTTGACCGACCCTCGTATATTTAGAACCAAAAAAGAGCAAAGCAAATGCGATGTCTGCAACTGAACCACTATACAAAGCACATTAAAATAATATCAGTACAACAAACGGCTAAAACGATGGGTATAAGACGCACATAGTACATACTGTAAACTCAACAACCAGGGTAAAGAAATAAGTACAGGTAAATAAGGAAAAGGCACTAGGGCCACAGAACGCCGCAGCTAACACTGGCGGCACACCAAACGCAAGCACAAAGAACAGAAACATTGGTGACGAGCCTTGTAAATGTAAATGGTACACAGTAAGATACGCATAGAAACAGAATATATGTTTAAGAGGCAATAATTGCATGTAACATAAGAAAAAAGGAACATCAACCTGTCACACATATGCACCTAATAATGATGAGCTGAAATTTCAAAATATTGAGCGAAGAAAAGGTAAGAAGATGGATTTGCAAGGTCTTTTCTCCTTCGTAGAACATCTGATACAGCACGGGCATAGTCCATCGAGCAAGTCACGAAGGTCGCAAGAATCACTCCTCATAAAAGAAGTCCCCTACCATTACAGAAAAATTTCCATAAACAAATGGCTCTTATACTGAATACTGAATGATCCAATCGAGATCAGTAATAGCATATTGATCATTTTATCCGATGAAACAATAATGAATCGTAATACAGAGCGGAGGTTTACGATTCAGGTACCTTCCAAACATCCCTGTTGCAGTCCCTTACTGTTCAAGGAAAACAAACCCCCTTAATTTCCTCAACCTCTCCTGCCCCGCACCAACAAACACGCAACAACACTTGCCCATTCCCAGTAATGTTGTAAAGCAATAGGAAATCATTTTATCTATTGCGCTATCACGTACTCGTTTCAAATTGTTTGCCTCGTATGCCCGTGCGCGTGTTTGTGTGTGTGTGTGTGTGTGAGAGAGAGAGAGTGTGGTATATGTTTCCAGATCTTCTTTCAGTCTCACACACATAAACATACAAACACGCGCACGCTCATACCCGATAAAGAATTTGAAACAAGTACGTCATAGCGTGCGTGGAACTATAGTGTGAGAGCAATCACCTCTTAGCCCCCTGTGTACACATTCCCGCTTCAGTTGACTTCACGTGGCTCACTGACAGCTGATGAAAGCTGTCCACGCGATATCAAAACTGTTTGTTGTGCTGTTCAAAAATGGTTCAAATGGCTCTGAGCACAATGTGACTGAACTACATCTACATCTACATCTACATCCGTACTCCGCAAGCCACCTGACGGTGTGTGGCGGAGGGTACCCTGAGTACCTCTATCGGTTCTCCCTTCTATTCCAGTCTCGTATTGTACGTGGAAAGAAGGATTGTCGGTATGCTTCTGTGTGGGCTCTAATCTCTCTGATTTTATCCTCATGGTCTCTTCGCGAGATATACGTAGGAGGGAGCAATATACTGCTTGACTCTTCGGTGAAGGTATGTTCTCGAAACTTCAACAAAAGCCCGTACCGAGCTACTGAGCGTCTCTCCTGCAGAGTCTTCCACTGGAGTTTATCTATCATCTCCGTAACGCTTTCACGATTACTAAATGATCCTGTAACGAAGCGCGCTGCTCTCCGTTGGATCTTCTCTATCTCTTCTATCAACCCTACCTGGTGCGGATCCCACACTGCTGAGCAGTATTCAAGCATTGGGCGAACAAGCGTACTGTAACCTACTTCCTTTGTTGTCGGATTGCATTTCCTTAGGATTCTTCCAATGAATCTCAGTCTGGCATCTGCTTTACCGACGATCAACTTTATATGATCATTCCATTTTAAATCACTCCTAATGCGTACTCCCAGATAATTTATGGAATTAACTGCTTCCAGTTGCTGACCTGCTATTTTGTAGCTAAATGAGGTCATCAGTCCCCTAGAACTTAGAACTACTTAAACCTAACTAACCTAAGGACACCACACACATCCATGCCCGAGGCAGGATTCGAACCTGCGATCGTTGTTGTGCTGTTATCGCTGTCAGTGACGTCTGCGCAGTGTTTAAGTCGGTAGGCTGCCAGGGCCTTGCGCACGTGGTAAAAATAAAGACAAGCACAGTTAACTGGACTATGGCTTTTCGGTATCGATCACCTTGCCACGGTACCTTCGCGTTCTCGTCAATACGGTACCAGAACGTGTAAGTTCTTCCACTTAAAGACGGAAGATACGCGATTCGGAATGTCAGAACTGTGCAGTAAGTAGCGGCAGGAACACCACCACAAAATCACGCAGCACTAACACTCCAAACCATCGACTCTCGGAGAGAGATTTTAACCGTGTTCATCTCAATTGTGCACATCGAACTATTTTTCTCCGAATCATACAGTTTGGGGGAAAAGCAGTGAGAATAATTACTTTTGGAAACCTTTTATCAGACAAAGCCTGTTATAACAATAAACTGTTTCGCTTAATAAAACGGCCGCCAGCCCAAATCGGGCACAGTGTCTACACAAAAAGATGAAGTCAATTTTCGACACTGAATGAATAACTACTTTCACTTACTACAGTCACTTGGCAGTAAGTACAATTAATCCCACTTTCTGTTACTTACGGAATTTATCACTATACTTCAGTAATTATTTAAAGAAGACACACGTATGTTTCAACAAGGATACAAAAACTTTAAACTTATAGCTCTCATTCATATGATCAAAACTATTATTTAACACGACTAAATATCCGTTCTTTAGGACTGTTATTTGTTAACGTTTTACTAACACCAATATTTGTCTGGCTTTCTTTGACATGGAGAAGCAACACGAACAATTACTGTTAAGATTGTTGCAGTTAAGCAATTATGTTACTTTACTTTCAGAAATACTATTGAAAACTTATCCTCATGGTCACGCAAAGCGGTGGCCCTTAAACTGATACGCGCAAACGTTAGTATTTAATAATGATTTTCAGAAGTTACTACTAAAACAATACTCTTGCCAGTAATTTACTATTGTTCAAGCTTCAATAACCATCAGGATACTCGGAATATGGACCCTACTGAGGTAAATGACATAGAAAAATCACAGTTTAAACACAAAGGCATATTTAACACTTATATTTCACTGATTGAAGATGGATGGTTCATACTGTGATACACTTCTAAATAAAGTAGTCTGCCTGTTACTGATGTTGAAGGTGGCGTGAGGCGGTTCTGCGTATTAAGATTGCGCAGGTACGGCTCTTGATGTTCATAGCTCCGTCTTCCTCTTGGCGGCGACGATAAAATTGCAAATTTCTGAGCTATTAATTTATTGCCGTACTGCACCAATCATGTAGAACATGTCCGAGGCCAAAAACCCAGTCTTGCAGGTAGATTCCCGGCCTTTAGTGCTTGAACAAAGTAATGCGTGTTCACCACTTGCAGGGCAGCTACCAACTGTATATGTCACTTGCGCACCAAAATCTCACTCGCGCTCCACACCACCTTTTCCATTCCACTTCAGAACGGGGTGCCGTTCTACCTATAATCCCTACACTTTTTCAGTTTACACTTCTGCTTACAAAAACCCTAAATATGAACCATCTACAACTGCATGACAACATATATATACAAAATTGACGTAATTAATTACAGTTGTACTTGAAATGTTACATAATTACTTACCAAATATTTTGATACATTTATTCCACCTACGTCAAAGAGGTTATTTTAAATAGATAAACTACACTTAACAAATGCTTACGCTCGTTATATTATTTTCTTAATTTTTCAGAATTATTATGGGTCAATTTAAAAAAAAATAGCCGGCCGTATTGGTCTCGCGGTTCTAGGCGCGCAGTCCGGAACCGTACGACTGCTACGGTCGCAGGTTCGAATCCTGCCTCGGGCATGGATGTGTGTGATGTCCTTAGGTTAGTTAGGTTTAAGTAGTTCTAAGTTCTAGGGGACTAATGACCACAGCAGTTGAGTACCATAGTGCTGAGAGCCATTTGAACCACTTATTTTTTTAAATATACAGATTAATGGCAGTATTATATTTACAATAGCATTACAACCTGCTCGCGCTTCGTGACTCTACACCCATCCCCTGTTAATCTTGAACGAAATCTCTTGTGATACCCGAGCATGCCTTGAAAAATTACAGCACTATAGGCAAGAGTCTCGACATTACAAATGTACTAGAGAAAGGAAATGCAGAGCTACGCAAGACCAGGTGAAACTGTTGCACTGCACGAGTATTTGAAGATGAGATCGTAAAATGTCTTATGTGGAGCCGACAACCCCGATTTAAGGTTTTCAGTTGAAAGGTCTTTATATGAAGCATTTCATAATGTTTCACGAAACTTTAACTTAACTGGGAGAATCAATCAGCAGCTGAGTGAGTCCTTACTAGCCGCAACTTCTTTGTTGTTCATGTTTTGTGCTGTATCTGTTTACAAGCATTTATGTCGATTTAATAAGTACGTACGTTTCCTCCACCTTCCTCACACTTGATTACGATGCTTTCATGTTGCGGTTCTATTCTTCCTTGCTATTCCTACCCCCTTTCATTCACAGAGTGAGTGAAAGTGTACATTGGGTTTTGAAAGTGTTTCCCTACCTGATACACTTCTTGTCTGCAACTGTGGCTGTTTAGCCAACTCTAGTGTACGCGTAGATGAGACAAAGAGGTTTGGTCTCTCCTGGTTGACGCTCTATTGTGCTTACTTTGGCATGGTCGGAAAGCGTTTTCTCTGACTTTTTCCGCTACCCACGTGGACCCCAATGTGGTAAGGGTGCTGCTCTCTGGTTCCTGGGATTTTGAAGAGAGAGGCTGTTCGTTTGCAGTGACAAGTATTTTAACGAATTTTAAGTTTCAGACCGGCTGAAATCATAAACCTCGATAATCATTCAGAATATTTTGTTCAGAATAAGAACTGGCAGTGTTTTTGTAGCTGTTAGATTTTACTGGCTGTTTCCTTGTTCAGCCAGAAGTTAGGAAAGTGGGGCGTGGTGTGCGAGCTATGTTTGGTCTCAGAATTCGTATTTCTCAGTGTGAATGTCCGACTGCTTTCTTTTTTATATTATTTATTCTTCTGTTCCGTTAGTTTACTCTTTATTCCGTACTTTCTATCCTTTAGAACGTGTGTGTTTATTTGCTCATTCCCATGTGTTCGTCGTTGATTTGGAGAGCCTTCAGCTCTCAGAATCTGTTTTCTCATGGGCCCTTTCACGGTAATTTACTTGTGTGTGCAATTCCTTCCACGTATTAATCGACTTTTTGGAGTTTTATATATTTTTTCTTGGTCTGGCATTGTGTGGTTAGGCTACGTGTTTGAAAGACAAACGAGCCTTCAGCTCGTTGGTATGCGATTCTTGTTCTGTAGAGATAGCTCATAAAATACATTGTCTTCACATACATTTTGTGTCTTACATGCATTCCCAATACAACTGGCATTTCGTGTCCTAATTCTTGTTCAGTTCAACGGCTCGTGTTTTCCGGCTCATACGTTTGGACAGTGGAGCAAGTTTTTGCCGAGATTTACATGTCAATCAGGCAGTGTATTTATTTGTTGCACTTGCGTGATTATTTAAGACAGGCCCTAGCAACCATTATGCTTTTTATATAAATGAATAAGGCTTTTCTAACTGTCTGTTGTAAAATAAATCTTCAGTCCACGCTGATTTGAATTTTACTGTGGCTGTTGGCATTTCATCCCAGAAACCCGTATCTATGTTCCAGAGGATACGCGCTTCAGAGTTTTCCGTTATGAAAACCTATACAGGTCCATGCAATTATTAGCTTATTAAGTCAAGAATTATTTATAAATTAGTCAACCGAAGAAGAGATTGGATGTTTGATTAATGATAGATTTATGGTATGACTCATCTACTTTCAGCCTATCCTATACCAAAATAACTAGTATTTTGAATGTGCCATAGTTTTTGATGAGATGCCAGTTTTGTACTTCTGAAATGCAAATTACTTACTGTTGAGTAGGAAAATAAGTGGTGTTGGAAGTACTTTTAATTGATCCTGAGTCTTATCCACTAATTGAACCACTGTCTCATTTAATCTATTAATTTCAAATAAAATTTGATATCAGCGATTAATTTAGTTCATGGTGACCATGAACTAAATTTATAGGAAATCTTAAATTAACAACGAATAAAATCCAAATTGAATGTCCCTATCGATTGAGTCCATATAGTAGATGCAGCATTCAGCTTATTGAATATAATGATCTCCACTGGATATACCGTCCACTGTTTAATGTCTAGTGGGGTCTGCAAATACTTGTAGTTCCTGTACGGTCGACACTGCATGATCCTTCTATAACCTTAAGAAGCGTACAATGTTTGTGTGATTAAAGAAGGAAGCAATGAAGATTAGACTTTAGGAAGCCATCATTAGAAACTAAGTGCAATAGCGAAATGACAAGTATGCAGCAATTACTTCACTATGTACTTCCCAAAGCAAATGTCCTGAAATTCTGAATATCTAAAGCTGGAAGACTCGACGAAAATTGAAACCAGCTTCTCTACAACGCGAATCTAGTGTTACGCCAGTGCGTCGCCACACTCTGTGCTTTTAATGGATCGCCTCTGACGTTGATACCGATGAAGGGTAGCAGAACGGTCTGCTGGTAATCAACTGCTGCCATGTTCCATATACGAGGGTTGGAACTTTAATGGTGGCAACTATTTATTTACAGCTCGTACAAAATACCGAATGATCAAAAGTCAGTATAAATTTGAAAACTGAATAAATCACGGAATAATGTAGATAGAGAGGAACAAATTGACACACGTGCTGGGAATGACATGGGGTTTTATTAGAACCAAAAGAACACAAAAGTTCAAAAAATGTCCGACTGATCGACAGATAGCGCTTCATCTGATAAGAATAGCAATAATTAACATAAAAAGTAAGGTAAAGCAAAGATGATCTTCTTTACAGGAAATGCTCAATATGTGCACCATCATTCCTCAACAAAAGCTGTAGTCGAGGAATAATGTTGTGAACAGTACTGTGAAGCATGGCCAGAGTTATGGTGAGGCATTGGCGTCGGATGTTGTCTTTCAGCATCCCTAGAGATGTAGGTCGATCACGATAAACTTGCGACTTCAGGTAACCCCAAAGCCAATAATCGCACGGACTGAGGTCTGGGGACCTGGGAGGCCAAGCATGACAAAAGTGGCTGCTGAGCACACGATCATCACCAAACGACGCGCGCTAGAGATCTTTGACGCGTCTAGCAATATGGAAAGTGTTTTCTACCTGATACGCTTCTTGTCTGCAACTGTGGCTGTTTAGCCAACTCTAGTGTACGCGTAGATGGTTGACGCTCTATTGTGCTTACTTTGGCATGGTCGGAAAGCGTTTTCTCTGACTTTTTCCGCTACCCACGTGGACCCCAATGTGGTAAGGGTGCTGCTCTCTGGTTCCTGGGATTTTGAAGAGAGAGGCTGTTCGTTTGCAGTGACAAGTATTTTAACGAATTTTAAGTTTCAGACCGGCTGAAATCATAAACCTCGATAATCATTCAGAATATTTTGTTCAGAATAAGAACTGGCAGTGTTTTTGTAGCTGTTAGATTTTACTGGCTGTTTCCTTGTTCAGCCAGAAGTTAGGAAAGTGGGGCGTGGTGTGCGAGCTATGTTTGGTCTCAGAATTCGTATTTCTCAGTGTGAATGTCCGACTGCTTTCTTTTTTATATTATTTATTCTTCTGTTCCGTTAGTTTACTCTTTATTCCGTACTTTCTATCCTTTAGAACGTGTGTGTTTATTTGCTCATTCCCATGTGTTCGTCGTTGATTTGGAGAGCCTTCAGCTCTCAGAATCTGTTTTCTCATGGGCCCTTTCACGGTAATTTACTTGTGTGTGCAATTCCTTCCACGTATTAATCGACTTTTTGGAGTTTTATATATTTTTTCTTGGTCTGGCATTGTGTGGTTAGGCTACGTGTTTGAAAGACAAACGAGCCTTCAGCTCGTTGGTATGCGATTCTTGTTCTGTAGAGATAGCTCATAAAATACATTGTCTTCACATACATTTTGTGTCTTACATGCATTCCCAATACAACTGGCATTTCGTGTCCTAATTCTTGTTCAGTTCAACGGCTCGTGTTTTCCGGCTCATACGTTTGGACAGTGGAGCAAGTTTTTGCCGAGATTTACAAGTCAATCAGGCAGTGTATTTATTTGTTGCACTTGCGTGATTATTTAAGACAGGCCCTAGCAACCATTATGCTTTTTATATAAATGAATAAGGCTTTTCTAACTGTCTGTTGTAAAATAAATCTTCAGTCCACGCTGATTTGAATTTTACTGTGGCTGTTGGCATTTCATCCCAGAAACCCGTATCTATGTTCCAGAGGATACGCGCTTCAGAGTTTTCCGTTATGAAAACCTATACAGGTCCATGCAATTATTAGCTTATTAAGTCAAGAATTATTTATAAATTAGTCAACCGAAGAAGAGATTGGATGTTTGATTAATGATAGATTTATGGTATGACTCATCTACTTTCAGCCTATCCTATACCAAAATAACTAGTATTTTGAATGTGCCATAGTTTTTGATGAGATGCCAGTTTTGTACTTCTGAAATGCAAATTACTTACTGTTGAGTAGGAAAATAAGTGGTGTTGGAAGTACTTTTAATTGATCCTGAGTCTTATCCACTAATTGAACCACTGTCTCATTTAATCTATCAATTTCAAATAAAATTTGATATCAGCGATTAATTTAGTTCATGGTGACCATGAACTAAATTTATAGGAAATCTTAAATTAACAACGAATAAAATCCAAATTGAATGTCCCTATCGATTGAGTCCATATAGTAGATGCAGCATTCAGCTTATTGAATATAATGATCTCCACTGGATATACCGTCCACTGTTTAATGTCTAGTGGGGTCTGCAAATACTTGTAGTTCCTGTACGGTCGACACTGCATGATCCTTCTATAACCTTAAGAAGCGTACAATGTTTGTGTGATTAAAGAAGGAAGCAATGAAGATTAGACTTTAGGAAGCCATCATTAGAAACTAAGTGCAATAGCGAAATGACAAGTATGCAGCAATTACTTCACTATGTACTTCCCAAAGCAAATGTCCTGAAATTCTGAATATCTAAAGCTGGAAGACTCGACGAAAATTGAAACCAGCTTCTCTACAACGCGAATCTAGTGTTACGCCAGTGCGTCGCCACACTCTGTGCTTTTAATGGATCGCCTCTGACGTTGATACCGATGAAGGGTAGCAGAACGGTCTGCTGGTAATCAACTGCTGCCATGTTCCATATACGAGGGTTGGAACTTTAATGGTGGCAACTATTTATTTACAGCTCGTACAAAATACCGAATGATCAAAAGTCAGTATAAATTTGAAAACTGAATAAATCACGGAATAATGTAGATAGAGAGGAACCAATTGACACACGTGCTGGGAATGACATGGGGTTTTATTTGAACCAAAAGAACACAAAAGTTCAAAAAATGTCCGACTGATCGACAGATAGCGCTTCATCTGATAAGAATAGCAATAATTAACATAAAAAGTAAGGTAAAGCAAAGATGATCTTCTTTACAGGAAATGCTCAATATGTGCACCATCATTCCTCAACAAAAGCTGTAGTCGAGGAATAATGTTGTGAACAGTACTGTGAAGCATGGCCAGAGTTATGGTGAGGCATTGGCGTCGGATGTTGTCTTTCAGCATCCCTAGAGATGAAGGTCGATCACGATAAACTTGCGACTTCAGGTAACCCCAAAGCCAATAATCGCACGGACTGAGGTCTGGGGACCTGGGAGGCCAAGCATGACAAAAGTGGCTGCTGAGCACACGATCATCACCAAACGACGCGCGCTAGAGATCTTTGACGCGTCTAGCAATATGGAAAGTGTTTTCTACCTGATACACTTCTTGTCTGCAACTGTGGCTGTTTAGCCAACTCTAGTGTACGCGTAGATGGTTGACGCTCTATTGTGCTTACTTTGGCATGGTCGGAAAGCGTTTTCTCTGACTTTTTCCGCTACCCACGTGGACCCCAATGTGGTAAGGGTGCTGCTCTCTGGTTCCTGGGATTTTGAAGAGAGAGGCTGTTCGTTTGCAGTGACAAGTATTTTAACGAATTTTAAGTTTCAGACCGGCTGAAATCATAAACCTCGATAATCATTCAGAATATTTTGTTCAGAATAAGAACTGGCAGTGTTTTTGTAGCTGTTAGATTTTACTGGCTGTTTCCTTGTTCAGCCAGAAGTTAGGAAAGTGGGGCGTGGTGTGCGAGCTATGTTTGGTCTCAGAATTCATATTTCTCAGTGTGAATGTCCGACTGCTTTCTTTTTTATATTATTTATTCTTCTGTTCCGTTAGTTTACTCTTTATTCCGTACTTTCTATCCTTTAGAACGTGTGTGTTTATTTGCTCACTCCCATGTGTTCGTCGTTGATTTGGAGAGCCTTCAGTTCTCAGAATCTGTTTTCTCATGGGCCCTTTCACGGTAATTTACTTGTGTGTGCAATTCCTTCCACGTATTAATCGACTTTTTGGAGTTTTATATATTTTTTCTTGGTCTGGCATTGTGTGGTTAGGCTACGTGTTTGAAAGACAAACGAGCCTTCAGCTCGTTGGTATGCGATTCTTGTTCTGTAGAGATAGCTCATAAAATACATTGTCTTCACATACATTTTGTGTCTTACATGCATTCCCAATACAACTGGCATTTCGTGTCCTAATTCTTGTTCAGTTCAACGGCTCGTGTTTTCCGGCTCATACGTTTGGACAGTGGAGCAAGTTTTTGCCGAGATTTACAAGTCAATCAGGCAGTGTATTTATTTGTTGCACTTGCGTGATTATTTAAGACAGGCCCTAGCAACCATTATGCTTTTTATATAAATGAATAAGGCTTTTCTAACTGTCTGTTGTAAAATAAATCTTCAGTCCACGCTGATTTGAATTTTACTGTGGCTGTTGGCATTTCATCCCAGAAACCCGTATCTATGTTCCAGAGGATACGCGCTTCAGAGTTTTCCGTTATGAAAACCTATACAGGTCCATGCAATTATTAGCTTATTAAGTCAAGAATTATTTATAAATTAGTCAACCGAAGAAGAGATTGGATGTTTGATTAATGATAGATTTATGGTATGACTCATCTACTTTCAGCCTATCCTATACCAAAATAACTAGTATTTTGAATGTGCCATAGTTTTTGATGAGATGCCAGTTTTGTACTTCTGAAATGCAAATTACTTACTGTTGAGTAGGAAAATAAGTGGTGTTGGAAGTACTTTTAATTGATCCTGAGTCTTATCCACTAATTGAACCACTGTCTCATTTAATCTATTAATTTCAAATAAAATTTGATATCAGCGATTAATTTAGTTCATGGTGACCATGAACTAAATTTATAGGAAATCTTAAATTAACAACGAATAAAATCCAAATTGAATGTCCCTATCGATTGAGTCCATATAGTAGATGCAGCATTCAGCTTATTGAATATAATGATCTCCACTGGATATACCGTCCACTGTTTAATGTCTAGTGGGGTCTGCAAATACTTGTAGTTCCTGTACGGTCGACACTGCATGATCCTTCTATAACCTTAGGAAGCGTACAATGTTTGTGTGATTAAAGAAGGAAGCAATGAAGATTAGACTTTAGGAAGCCATCATTAGAAACTAAGTGCAATAGCGAAATGACAAGTATGCAGCAATTACTTCACTATGTACTTCCCAAAGCAAATGTCCTGAAATTCTGAATATCGAAAGCTGGAAGACTCGACGAAAATTGAAACCAGCTTCTCTACAACGCGAATCTAGTGTTACGCCAGTGCGTCGCCACACTCTGTGCTTTTAATGGATCGCCTCTGACGTTGATACCGATGAAGGGTAGCAGAACGGTCTGCTGGTAATCAACTGCTGCCATGTTCCATATACGAGGGTTGGAACTTTAATTGTGGCAACTATTTATTTACAGCTCGTACAAAATACCGAGTGATCAAAAGTCAGTATAAATGTGAAAACTGAATAAATCACGGAATAATGTAGATAGAGAGGAACAAATTGACACACGTGCTGGGAATGACATGGGGTTTTATTAGAACCAAAAGAACACAAAAGTTCAAAAAATGTCCGACTGATCGACAGATAGCGCTTCATCTGATAAGAATAGCAATAATTAACATAAAAAGTAAGGTAAAGCAAAGATGATCTTCTTTACAGGAAATGCTCAATATGTGCACCATCATTCCTCAACAAAAGCTGTAGTCGAGGAATAATGTTGTGAACAGTACTGTGAAGCATGGCCAGAGTTATGGTGAGGCATTGGCGTCGGATGTTGTCTTTCAGCATCCCTAGAGATGTAGGTCGATCACGATAAACTTGCGACTTCAGGTAAGCCCAAAGCCAATAATCGCACGGACTGAGGTCTGGGGACCTGGGAGGCCAAGCATGACAAAAGTGGCTGCTGAGCACACGATCATCACCAAACGACGCGCGCTAGAGATCTTTGACGCGTCTAGCAATATGGAAAGTGTTTTCTACCTGATACGCTTCTTGTCTGCAACTGTGGCTGTTTAGCCAACTCTAGTGTACGCGTAGATGGTTGACGCTCTATTGTGCTTACTTTGGCATGGTCGGAAAGCGTTTTCTCTGACTTTTTCCGCTACCCACGTGGACCCCAATGTGGTAAGGGTGCTGCTCTCTGGTTCCTGGGATTTTGAAGAGAGAGGCTGTTCGTTTGCAGTGACAAGTATTTTAACGAATTTTAAGTTTCAGACCGGCTGAAATCATAAACCTCGATAATCATTCAGAATATTTTGTTCAGAATAAGAACTGGCAGTGTTTTTGTAGCTGTTAGATTTTACTGGCTGTTTCCTTGTTCAGCCAGAAGTTAGGAAAGTGGGGAGTGGTGTGCGAGCTATGTTTGGTCTCAGAATTCGTATTTCTCAGTGTGAATGTCCGACTGCTTTCTTTTTTATATTATTTATTCTTCTGTTCCGTTAGTTTACTCTTTATTCCGTACTTTCTATCCTTTAGAACGTGTGTGTTTATTTGCTCATTCCCATGTGTTCGTCGTTGATTTGGAGAGCCTTCAGTTCTCAGAATCTGTTTTCTCATGGGCCCTTTCACGGTAATTTACTTGTGTGTGCAATTCCTTCCACGTATTAATCGACTTTTTGGAGTTTTATATTTTTTTCTTGGTCTGGCATTGTGTGGTTAGGCTACGTGTTTGAAAGACAAACGAGCCTTCAGCTCGTTGGTATGCGATTCTTGTTCTGTAGAGATAGCTCATAAAATACATTGTCTTCACATACATTTTGTGTCTTACATGCATTCCCAATACAACTGGCATTTCGTGTCCTAATTCTTGTTCAGTTCAACGGCTCGTGTTTTCCGGCTCATACGTTTGGACAGTGGAGCAAGTTTTTGCCGAGATTTACAAGTCAATCAGGCAGTGTATTTATTTGTTGCACTTGCGTGATTATTTAAGACAGGCCCTAGCAACCATTATGCTTTTTATATAAATGAATAAGGCTTTTCTAACTGTCTGTTGTAAAATAAATCTTCAGTCCACGCTGATTTGAATTTTACTGTGGCTGTTGGCATTTCATCCCAGAAACCCGTATCTATGTTCCAGAGGATACGCGCTTCAGAGTTTTCCGTTATGAAAACCTATACAGGTCCATGCAATTATTAGCTTATTAAGTCAAGAATTATTTATAAATTAGTCAACCGAAGAAGAGATTGGATGTTTGATTAATGATAGATTTATGGTATGACTCATCTACTTTCAGCCTATCCTATACCAAAATAACTAGTATTTTGAATGTGCCATAGTTTTTGATGAGATGCCAGTTTTGTACTTCTGAAATGCAAGTTACTTACTGTTGAGTAGGAAAATTAAGTGGTGTTGGAAGTACTTTTAATTGATCCTGAGTCTTATCCACTAATTGAACCACTGTCTCATTTAATCTATTAATTTCAAATAAAATTTGATATCAGCGAGTAATTTATTTGATGGTGACCATGAACTAAATTTATAAGAAATCTTAAATTAACAACGAATAAAATCCAAATTGAATATCCCTATCGATTGAGTCCATATAGTAGATGCAGCATTCAGCTTATTGAATATAATGATCTCCACTGGATATACCGTCCACTGTTTAATGTCTAGTGGGGTCTGCAAATACTTGTAGTTCCTGTACGGTCGACACTGCATGATCCTTCTATAACCTTAGGAAGCGTACAATGTTTGTGTGATTAAAGAAGGAAGCAATGAAGATTAGACTTTAGGAAGCCATCATTAGAAACTAAGTGCAATAGCGAAATGACAAGTATGCAGCAATTACTTCACTATGTACTTCCCAAAGCAAATGTCCTGAAATTCTGAATATCTAAAGCTGGAAGACTCGACGAAAATTGAAACCAGCTTCTCTACAACGCGAATCTAGTGTTACGCCAGTGCGTCGCCACACTCTGTGCTTTTAATGGATCGCCTCTGACGTTGATACCGATGAAGGGTAGCAGAACGGTCTGCTGGTAATCAACTGCTGCCATGTTCCATATACGAGGGTTGGAACTTTAATTGTGGCAACTATTTATTTACAGCTCGTACAAAATACCGGGTGATCAAAAGTCAGTATAAATTTGAAAACTGAATAAATCACGGAATAATGTAGATAGAGAGGAACAAATTGACACACGTGCTGGGAATGACATGGGGTTTTATTAGAACCAAAAGAACACAAAAGTTCAAAAAATGTCCGACTGATCGACAGATAGCGCTTCATCTGATAAGAATAGCAATAATTAACATAAAAAGTAAGGTAAAGCAAAGATGATCTTCTTTACAGGAAATGCTCAATATGTGCACCATCATTCCTCAACAAAAGCTGTAGTCGAGGAATAATGTTGTGAACAGTACTGTGAAGCATGGCCAGAGTTATGGTGAGGCATTGGCGTCGGATGTTGTCTTTCAGCATCCCTAGAGATGTAGGTCGATCACGATAAACTTGCGACTTCAGGTAAGCCCAAAGCCAATAATCGCACGGACTGAGGTCTGGGGACCTGGGAGGCCAAGCATGACAAAAGTGGCTGCTGAGCACACGATCATCACCAAACGACGCGCGCTAGAGATCTTTGACGCGTCTAGCAATATGGAAAGTGTTTTCTACCTGATACGCTTCTTGTCTGCAACTGTGGCTGTTTAGCCAACTCTAGTGTACGCGTAGATGGTTGACGCTCTATTGTGCTTACTTTGGCATGGTCGGAAAGCGTTTTCTCTGACTTTTTCCGCTACCCACGTGGACCCCAATGTGGTAAGGGTGCTGCTCTCTGGTTCCTGGGATTTTGAAGAGAGAGGCTGTTCGTTTGCAGTGACAAGTATTTTAACGAATTTTAAGTTTCAGACCGGCTGAAATCATAAACCTCGATAATCATTCAGAATATTTTGTTCAGAATAAGAACTGGCAGTGTTTTTGTAGCTGTTAGATTTTACTGGCTGTTTCCTTGTTCAGCCAGAAGTTAGGAAAGTGGGGCGTGGTGTGCGAGCTATGTTTGGTCTCAGAATTCATATTTCTCAGTGTGAATGTCCGACTGCTTTCTTTTTTATATTATTTATTCTTCTGTTCCGTTAGTTTACTCTTTATTCCGTACTTTCTATCCTTTAGAACGTGTGTGTTTATTTGCTCACTCCCATGTGTTCGTCGTTGATTTGGAGAGCCTTCAGTTCTCAGAATCTGTTTTCTCATGGGCCCTTTCACGGTAATTTACTTGTGTGTGCAATTCCTTCCACGTATTAATCGACTTTTTGGAGTTTTATATATTTTTTCTTGGTCTGGCATTGTGTGGTTAGGCTACGTGTTTGAAAGACAAACGAGCCTTCAGCTCGTTGGTATGCGATTCTTGTTCTGTAGAGATAGCTCATAAAATACATTGTCTTCACATACATTTTGTGTCTTACATGCATTCCCAATACAACTGGCATTTCGTGTCCTAATTCTTGTTCAGTTCAACGGCTCGTGTTTTCCGGCTCATACGTTTGGACAGTGGAGCAAGTTTTTGCCGAGATTTACAAGTCAATCAGGCAGTGTATTTATTTGTTGCACTTGCGTGATTATTTAAGACAGGCCCTAGCAACCATTATGCTTTTTATATAAATGAATAAGGCTTTTCTAACTGTCTGTTGTAAAATAAATCTTCAGTCCACGCTGATTTGAATTTTACTGTGGCTGTTGGCATTTCATCCCAGAAACCCGTATCTATGTTCCAGAGGATACGCGCTTCAGAGTTTTCCGTTATGAAAACCTATACAGGTCCATGCAATTATTAGCTTATTAAGTCAAGAATTATTTATAAATTAGTCAACCGAAGAAGAGATTGGATGTTTGATTAATGATAGATTTATGGTATGACTCATCTACTTTCAGCCTATCCTATACCAAAATAACTAGTATTTTGAATGTGCCATAGTTTTTGATGAGATGCCAGTTTTGTACTTCTGAAATGCAAGTTACTTACTGTTGAGTAGGAAAATTAAGTAGTGTTGGAAGTACTTTTAATTGATCCTGAGTCTTATCCACTAATTGAACCACTGTCTCATTTAATCTATTAATTTCAAATAAAATTTGATATCAGCGAGTAATTTATTTGATGGTGACCATGAACTAAATTTATAAGAAATCTTAAATTAACAACGAATAAAATCCAAATTGAATGTCCCTATCGATTGAGTCCATATAGTAGATGAAGCATTCAGCTTATTGAATATAATGATCTCCACTGGATATACCGTCCACTGTTTAATGTCTAGTGGGGTCTGCAAATACTTGTAGTTCCTGTACGGTCGACACTGCATGATCCTTCTATAACCTTAGGAAGCGTACAATGTTTGTGTGATTAAAGAAGGAAGCAATGAAGATTAGACTTTAGGAAGCCATCATTAGAAACTAAGTGCAATAGCGAAATGACAAGTATGCAGCAATTACTTCACTATGTACTTCCCAAAGCAAATGTCCTGAAATTCTGAATATCTAAAGCTGGAAGACTCGACGAAAATTGAAACCAGCTTCTCTACAACGCGAATCTAGTGTTACGCCAGTGCGTCGCCACACTCTGTGCTTTTAATGGATCGCCTCTGACGTTGATACCGATGAAGGGTAGCAGAACGGTCTGCTGGTAATCAACTGCTGCCATGTTCCATATACGAGGGTTGGAACTTTAATTGTGGCAACTATTTATTTACAGCTCGTACAAAATACCGGGTGATCAAAAGTCAGTATAAATTTGAAAACTGAATAAATCACGGAATAATGTAGATAGAGAGGAACAAATTGACACACGTGCTGGGAATGACATGGGGTTTTATTAGAACCAAAAGAACACAAAAGTTCAAAAAATGTCCGACTGATCGACAGATAGCGCTTCATCTGATAAGAATAGCAATAATTAACATAAAAAGTAAGGTAAAGCAAAGATGATCTTCTTTACAGGAAATGCTCAATATGTGCACCATCATTCCTCAACAAAAGCTGTAGTCGAGGAATAATGTTGTGAACAGTACTGTGAAGCATGGCCAGAGTTATGGTGAGGCATTGGCGTCGGATGTTGTCTTTCAGCATCCCTAGAGATGTAGGTCGATCACGATAAACTTGCGACTTCAGGTAACCCCAAAGCCAATAATCGCACGGACTGAGGTCTGGGGACCTGGGAGGCCAAGCATGACAAAAGTGGCTGCTGAGCACACGATCATCACCAAACGACGCGCGCTAGAGATCTTTGATGCGTCTAGCAATATGGGGTGGAGCGCCATCCTGCATAAACTTCGTACGTTCCAGCAGGTGTTTATCAGCCAGGCTGGGAATGATGCGATTCTGTAACATATCGGCGTACCTCTCACCCGTCACGGTAGCAGTTACAAAACCAGAATCACGCATTTCCTCGAAGAAAAAAGGCCCGATAACGGTAGATGTGGTAAATCCAGCCCATACGGTGACTTTCTCGTCGTGCAATGGAGTTTCCACGACAGTTCTAGGATTTTCGGTAGCCCAAATTCTGCAGCTGTGGGCGTTGACAGACCCTCGGAGTGTGAAATGAGCTTCGTCGGTCCACGACACTTTACTCAACCAGTCGTCATCCTCCACCGTCTTTTGAAACGCCCACGCAGCAAATGCCTTCCGCTTCACTAAATCGCCAGGTAACAGTTCATGATGTCGATGGATTTTGTTCTGATAGCATCGGAGGGTACGCCTAAGTTCCATCCAAACCGTAGTGTACAGGATGCCGGTGCGACGTGCGACTGCACGAGCGCTGACTTCCCTGTGCATAGACGGATCCGCTAGTATGACAGTATCTTGTTGTTCGGGCCTCTGTCACAGTTCATTCACAACTAATGTATCATTCCAGAGAAGTGAGATTCGGGAGTTACATAGTCTGTAACTTGTTTGCCATCTCAGGAAATCAAACAACTGCTCTCGTTTTAAAAAAAAAGTGTAGTATTGTCAACGGAGACTATATAATTGTCTCATGACCTGTGTCAGCTACTTCTGACGTGTACATACGTAAACTCGTTGAAAATTCTACACGAAACTTACGTCACGGCTTGCAACATGTTTCATTAGGCCATTATCCCTGAGTGCAATCACACATTACAACCCCCGCCTCCCCCCGTGCCATTTGTTGCCCCACCCCCCTTCCCCCACATTATCATCGACTTTGGCACCTAACTAAACTGTAGAATTAAAGACTTTTCTTCGTATACATTCATTTTTAAAATCATGAAAGGTGTGTGTGTGTGTGTGTGTGTGTGTGTGTGTGTGTGTGTATGTGTGTATGTGTGTCTTAGAATGAATGACGAGTGAATTCGTGGTGCATCGTAAGTGCACCCATAACTTCTTCTCAGAAAAGAACGTGTTGCCTTTGCATTACTTCTCTCCATTGTGGCACTTGCTCAACATGCACATTGCAACCCCATCTGACAAGTTCAGATGTGTGCACTATACTTACTGTTAGTAAATCACTTCATTACTTCACTCCCTACTTCTCAACTGGCAAAAAAGTGGAGGACGTCACGCTGTTAACGCTCTGTGTCTAACCACTCGTAATAATAATTATGATAATAATAAAACTGTATACAGCACTAGAGTAGCCTTTATGCAGTTACTGCTGTGTCTTGCTGTCAGTTTATTTATCTCTTTCGAGCCTTGTAATGAAGCAATTTATGGACTACTGCAGGTACCATCAACAACTTAGAGAAAATATTTTTTGGAGATATTTAGCATTTGCTACGTACACGTCTCACATTTATCATCAGTGATGTACAGGACAAGACACAGAACATGTGTGTTGTGGGTGGGTTATGTGAGATATCTGTCACTTCCACAGAATTAATGCTGCTGACTGAGAAAAAGTAATTATTGAAAACTTATGTACTCAATTTTAGGGTCTTACAAAATTGAGTTGTTGTGATAGTAGTAATATTTGAAAATGGTTTAGTCTCGTGACTCAGACAGAATGGAATCGTTTAGTTTTTAACCCTCAGAAAATTTCATTTTACCCCTCAGGGGGTAATTACCTCTGGTAGGCAACCACCGTTTTAGAGGTTTATGATGACCTCTAGCTGGTCGACAACAATAACTTCGTTTTCAAATGCTATTGTGATTGTCGTAGCAAGGTAATGAAACTCGCATTATCGTCCCAGTCCGAGAGCAAGATGGTTAGGTAGTACAGTTGCATTGAAAGTCTTTGAGTGGGTGTTTTTGACTGCATACAGTTACATGTAGTGGAATAGCTACTTTGTTTCCAATTATTGCGCTACAATTTCCTATACTCTGCATTTACGTGCCATCGTGCAAAAATAAATTTACTATAATCATTAGTATTACAGGTATGTATCTCGTCATTCTGAGTCTGTCCTGGTGGCAGCCGTGTATTGTACTGTTCAGTGAGCTTAGAGGGTAATGTTTTTTCCCAGCTGTGTGGTTTCTTTCCAGCAAACTCCATAATAACCGACAAGAAACATATCCATTGCACAGTTCCTACCGATGGTTTTATCGTGGAGTGGTACTGATTTGTAGTCCAGTGGTATATTTTGTAACCATCTGCAACTTCTCAACCGGGAGACAACACCTGTTCCCTCACATGTTGTCAGTAAGAGACAATGCCAGCCTCTGTTGGTTGCAACGCAGACGCTGGTGGCCTGGCTGTTTCCCGATACCGAAAATGCCACCTGTTCCACCAGCCTCGGGCGCAGGTCATGTACAGCAGCACTGTTTACGATTATCCTGTACCGCTCATTAACATAACTGCAGCAAATACCTCCATTTTCGCGCTCTCTCTCTCTCCCTCTCTCTCTCTCTCTCTCTCCCTCTCTCTCTCTGCCTTCCGTCTCTCTCTACGTACAAGTGTGTCGTTTTGCACTCTGTACCGACCATACGTAAACAGAGGTAATTATTCTGCGAGTGCTATCATTAATATTTCGTTTGATAGCCATTTTAATGATGGTGTTCTAACATTTCATGGTCCGAATACTGGAGAAGGATATTTTGTTTTCCTTTTTGTTCTTGTTTAACTTTCTTTCTCGTGAGTACACTGTTCCTTTTTTTTAGTTTTTTAATACTCAGAGAAAACTAGATAACTCAAAAGCACTATTAACATAGCGTTTTTGTCTTTGGTTACTCGGAAAACTGACCAATATAAAATGTGTGGAACTGAGACGGATTCATGAAAGCTAAGACCGAGAAAGACGGACAAGTGTTACTTAAGGGGTTTCGGTGTCTGCTTATTGTATTTGATGAAACGGCCTCAAAACTATTATGACTTTGTACAGGAATCAGTCGTTCATAGCCTTCACCCTTCGCTCTCACAATGCAAGAAATTTCTTATTTTAACATATAAATTCATCTGACGCTGACGAATGTTATCAATCAGTAATTTTTAAGATTATTTTTTACTAGTTTCTTACGCATACTCTTATGCTATACACATTTCCGATACATTACCCTTCTTCATTTCAACTACTAAGCAACGCAGGTTGTTAAAGTATCCACTTGTGGCGAGACCTGTCCACTATCGGTATCGCCTCGTCCATACACTTAGTTTCTTTTTTTCTTGGTTATCTTTCATTGTCTATTCATTCTAGATGCTCATTCCACCTCAGATGATTTTGGTCTGTTCTTTAATTGGGGCTACATATTTGTAGTTCACCTCTTACTGTTTGTACCTCAGTTTTTCCTCTTCTCATATTCCATTTCTACATACAATGATATCTGATTTATTGTGTCAGTATTGTACTTTTCTACTGACAATAAAGATCCAGCATTGACTTCAGTATGTACGATTCTCAACAGCAACACTTTATCCCCTTCTATGAGCTGCTTCTCAATGTTATGCTAACTTGTCCATATATGAAGTCAAAACTGACTTTTTTTTAAGTTGAACATCTTATTTATAACAAGTTATCACACACCCCACATATAAGAAATGTATCACTTGTTATGATGTTTTATTGTTAATTAAGACCTACGTTCTTGTTGACTCCAGCTCAACAAATACCATTCCGCAGAAAAGTTTTACTGCTTTGGGAAAATAAATTTTTAAATAGTCTTAACAGAACAAGTATTTCAATTACTCCAAGTACTTCACCGACTGAGATACCCAAACAGGCCTCACGACCCTTACCCTCACAGCTTCATCTTGTAAGGTGTCAGGCAAATCCAAAACCTTCCATGAAAACCCTGACATGATAAGCAAATCCAGTAGTGTGTCACATAGCTCTGAATAAATCGTGACATTAAATTAACCAAAGTAATACGAGTAAAGAGTGAGCAAATGGAATACCATAGACTAACACAAGAATGCCTAAATGCATGTCATACCTTCCCACAGTCAGACAGACGTAGTTCGGAGGGGAGGAACGAGAACAGAAGCCGAGAGCAGAACCATGTTAAGCTAGAAGGCCCCACGATAAGGGATGGACACCCACGTCGCCAGCTAACTGACAGGACCACCCCCCAGTCCATGTTAAAAGATAAAGCCCTCCAGAAGAACAGTATAGATCTTACGATAACATTAAAAGGGCCACACCAGCTGCAAGTTTTAGCGTGAGACTTTTTCGCCTCTCTGTTGCATTTCAAACTTTAAAAACATTGCCCCACCTCGAAAAGTATAACGTTTCTCATTGGATAGACAGAATATTTGTAGGTGGAGCTTAAGGTTAACATTGAGACTCTGATTGGTCAGACGAAAACACAGCCAGATAGTTTTTTTTTAAACCAACTTCGGTAAATTGTAGTAACGAGAAGTTAGGAGAGAGTAGTTGCTACGGAGACGGCGAGATGGATGGAGCTGCGCTGGCCACCGCCCCCTGACGAACACCGACAAGGTAATGAACGCACGCGATGCCACATTTCTGAGTGCATAAAGCTTCACTCAGAACTGCAGAAGTCTCATCTGTTACATCCCTTTTTACGTAATACTAGTGTCGATCGTCAATTAAAGCTCATGGTATACACTTTTGCTATGTAAGTTAAAATCTGAGACAAGATGATTTTTCTGTTATATAATTATTGAGAAGCCACATCAGCCACTGTAATTTACGACAATTTAGGTAAATAATTAAAGATAATTGAGGGTCACTGTAGACCATTTTGATAATTTTCTCTTTTGTGAAACTTAATTTAAACCTAGATTATAGATGTGATATGGCATAGGTCATCCTTCGATCCATTGTAGAACTTGGAAACCCATTCAGGGAATATTCGTTCACATTTTTGTTGAACGCAGTTGGTTTTTATCATCCTGTATTCAAACATTTCCTTTTATCAATAGTGTAATTTATAAACAATGTTTTGTGAGTAGAATAAAATTTCAAATGGTAAACTTAACTGCTTTTCTGACGTTATTTTACCAGCTAACTAATAATAGGAAAGCATTGAACCCCTTACACTAAATTTAGTTAGTATTAAGATTCTTTTACAGGGAGTGCAGTGGAGCTGACGCTGAAATCATTAAGTATTTGGTTGTATCATCGCTAGTCTCACTGAACTCTTCTGAACTCTACATGTCATGTGTGGTGTGGCGTCTCCTTACCAACAACAGGTCCCGTGTTCAAACTAGTCAATTCCCTAAAAAACACTCTCAGAGCGTCGTTGCGCGAAAGTGGTAGGGAGACACGACATAGAACAGACAGACACCACGCAGAATGTTAGAACCTCCGCCAGTACCTCATCTCCTAATTTGCAAACTTCACATATATTCTTCTGCATAACTTGCGGGGCTAGATCCTTTATTGTAATTCCTGTCTTGGATCAGTATGTTTACTTGTAATCAGGTTATTAATTTCAGTGGATAATGTTCACCTTCAGACCTGAGTAGAGACATGTTGCATTACACATATCATACTGTAGCATGTTATGGTGCAGTCAAAATCATTAGCCATTTCTGTTTCGTCAAACAAATAAGATTACGCTACTTAAGACCACCACTGAATTGTACATACTATTTATGAAGGGAAACTCAGTTATACTGCAGAAATAGAACTCCTGAAACAAAGGACATAGCTGAAACATGGCTAACCCAAAGCCTGGGGGATTATTTGCAGAATGAATTTCTGACCCTACAAGAGAGTCTGAGCACATATGAAACTTACTGGCAAATTAAAACTGTGTGCCTCGAATCACAAAGGCAATGTTCTAGGGTTCGAGTCTGAGTCGGGTGCCTAGTTTTAATTTGTTTGTATATTTCATAGCAGCACCCACACTGCTGCAGAGTGAAAAATTCATTCTGGAAGAACACTACACTTATATCACTTTGATACGTAGATGACGCTGTTTGATTTGCTGAGAGAGAAACCGATCTTGTTTGTAGAATTCACATACTGCATTATAAACCACGATAAAAATAGGAATTAAGAATTTCCAAGAAGAAACTGAGAGTGAGGTTGCTTATGGGGCCGGAGACAACACGATCACTCACCAGGTAATAGCCTCGGGTTTGGTTATTTACTTATTTAATCACAGCAACTACAATGTATTTGCTGCCTGATGATAATTATACTGTTCAAACTAAGTAGTTAATTCCAAAGGAGAATTTAAAAAGTTTGCCTTAAAGTAACACGTTTTAAATTGACTAATCGAGGGTTGATAAATATTTGACACTCTCAACGCTAAGATAAATACTAGAAAGGCAATCCTGAGGGCACTAATTCACAATTTCATTGATGTTTCTCTATCCCATTAATTCTTTTATTTTCATTCCTCATTTATGTAATGTTGTGTGACTGAACACTCAGCAGACGTGCAGTATCGCTGACTATAACTGAGGCAGGCACCAATGGAAACATTCCTGCGAAAATCCAACTGCGACTCTGCAGTAGTAAGAGTTTTGTTAGTATTAACATATTCACAAAGTTCATTTTACAAGTATGAGTAACATTTTCATGTTTATAAGTAGGTTGGCTGGGAATATCAGCGAACATGTGAGTAGTAGTATGAATATTTACTGAAGATATTTTAGGCTCTCGTCGTCAGAAACGGTTTTGGTTCATTTTCACCTGTGCACTTATTGCTCTTGTATCTTCTGAAATGGATATTAGTACTTTCAATTCGCAAGAACATTTCCTTTATTACAAAGTGTAAACTGAATACGGATATTGTTTGTGAGCAAATTTACAGTTACTTTTCTTCTGCGCCATATATGAAAAAAATAACTACCTTGCAGATGATATTTCTGCAGAAATTATAAATTATCCCGAAGATATTCACTTCTGAGATAATGTAAATTATTTACGCTGACGGTGCATATGTAGGGTGAGTTTCAAAAATATGCAACGTGGCGAAAACATTTTTGCACACACTTGAAGGTATATATATATATATATATATATATATATATATATATATATATATATATATATATATATATTTCTTAGTCTTTTTCGTTGGGTTTTTGTAATCAGAGGAATCATAATGACATTTGTGAAAATTTCTTTTCGATCTATAAGAACTTTTCATGGATGTGGCATAGCTCCACTGAAGATGAAGTTCTGGATGAAAGCGTAACTGCTGGGAAGAGGTTACAGAAGAGTACGTAGTAGATAGTAGATTCATAATTTCGAGAGGTCTGACGCAGATGATGTAGCTACTATCTTTACGATCACTTCTACACTAACTGATGGTTATCTGGGTAAGAAGGGACAAGTGGACTAGGGAACATCTAGTACAGACGCAGCTGGTAGGGTAGAGTGTTTGCCTGTGGCTAAGGAGACATTTCATGTAAATCGTGAAAATGACTGGTACAGAAGTGACTGCAAATGCGGATTTACCCGCATGGTCCAAAGTTAGTTGTGAATGACAATACCTTGAGAAACGTCATCCTCCTGAAAGCAAATATTTGCTAACAGGAGTTGTTATTGCCAACTTCGTGCAAATTTTTTCAGACGCTTTCAGCACAGCTTTTGTGCTTCTGCTTCATTGGTATAAGTATTTCCCACCCCATGAACAATGACACACTTAGAAATACAAAAGATATTGAGGAATTTTATTGCTTCTTGTTGCCAAAGAGTATGGATTGACGAGTTTTCTGTTGTCATGGATTAAACAATCTGTCATTTGAAGGATTAAATTCTCGTTTGATTCTAGAATTGATGAATTAGTTCAGAATTTCCGCACAAATCGTTCGTAATGTAACGTAACAAGACACAAAAGTACTTCTTTTACTAAAGCATGGAAGAGAATAGTAGTGTAATTTATGAATCTCTAAGTTTAATACTAACAACACATGATCGAACGAAGTTATTTTAGTTGTCACATCAAAACTACATGAATAGTAACACTAAAACATTAAACAACACATCGCAGTTATATTCATCATTTCGACTTGCTGTTCTTGTATTTGCCGCGTTTGATGTTAAAATTTTGGGTAATCCGCATACCAGGCAGGCGAACCTCATATCCAAAAATTACATTTATACGTGACAAATAAATGTTTTGCTAAGGAGTGTGAAAGAAGGAAAATTCAGATTTACATAATCAAAAATACATTTAAATATTCTGTTAACAAATAAATTTTTAAAATTATTGGGACCCCCTTCATAGTCTTTCTGAGACACGTAGAAAAAAGTTGATCTCCCTCTACAGATCTGAAAGGAATGATGAGTAATCTTACCTTTTATAGCTGAATAATACGAGGGAGCTTGCATTCGGCAGGTTTCAGCGTCTTTAGATCACTAAACCAAACGCAGCTCCACCTCAACACGACTGTTTGCTGCTTTCCAGTTCCTAGCGCTCCCACGGTATGAAAATTGGCGTCTCATCACGATAACACGCAGTGAGCTACAGGAGAGCCTGTTCGCTTTCAAATTCTTCTATGCCTGGTAGTTTAGTATTTGCAGTTCTGGAAAAGCTGCAATTGGATTTCCAATGCTCCGGGTCTCTGTAAACATTTAAACCGACTCACTTTGACTTTTGACTTAGGGATGGCGATTAGCTCTGAAAAAACCGTTTCGCGGTTACATCGTTTTTTTTCCATCTTCAGTTTAACCTGACTGTCAAAACTGCTCAAAATAGCAGGTTTCGCGAACGACCGATTTACGGTTTTTTATTATTATTTCCTGTGATAAAAGTAGACATCCTACAAAGAGTGAAAAATTCTAAGACACCCTCAGACTTTCGCATTATACTTTTTAAGATGCTTAGAATCAAAATATACGATAAGATAGGTTAATAAAAGAAAATTAGTCTACTCAAAAATTATTTTGTAATCGAGGACCATACCATTATTTGGGCATCACGAATAGTCAGTCCTAAATGGTGGAAAAGGGGAGCGAGAACTGTATTTTTCGTGTTATGCAAATACATAAAGGCATACAATGTATACACAGGCAGAAGGTCAGTTCATTCTACATTTATCATAAACAACGAATGGATTCTTGAGTCCTGAATTTACTATTGTTGCATTAATAAAAATATTCCGTGTATAATTTGTAACTTTATTATTCTTTCATTATTCCGAACGTAAAACAAGTTTTGTAGTCAAATAAATTTATTTACTTTTAAGTACGAATATGAATACAACTGATTTTTTGATTGACAATACAAAAATTCTCTTTCAGAAATTCTAATGAACAAATTAGGTATTAGGCAAAATCCGTTTACGGGAAACAATTGCAAGACAAAAGTAAAAATTTCAATAATTCCATTGGTCAATATTCATCGTCCAATATGTCCATAAATACTCGTTCTATAACGTTTTGATATGTAAGTTGACTCCCTTCATCAGAAACTATATTATTCAAAGAAAATACAATTCTTTAGGAACCACTGGCCTTCCTGTCAGCAATAAATATTTTTGAGCCATAAATGATAAGCCTCGCATAAACCTTCAACTCTCTGCTCCCTGAAAACAAAATGATCACTGCTTCTAGGTAGTAACAGTCATAATGTTCGTTGTTGTCTTAGCAATTAGTACCGATTCGTATGTCACGTGTTTGTTGCTACTTTATAACTGTCGATGTTGTTACTAAACTACACTGACGGAAAAAAGTCGCAGCAACAAGAGAGAGACATAACCGAAAGTTCCTGCACTTGGGTACAAGGTTTCGGCAGTTAACACCGCTTATTAATGAACCAGCAATTCCCATTAGAAATGGCTTATTTCGGGCTTACATTAAACTTTGTTCTTGCAATGTTAATCACTTAAATATCTTACTTAGAAAAATTTATTCCGAAAGTTTCGTTACGCCACATTAATTAATTTTTGAAGTTGCGATTCTTTTTTACGTCAGTACAGCACTGATAGCTTTCCCCATTTTCTATAGTAGTCCGATATTTCAAAGCAATGGGACTTTTACTAATAAACATAACTCGTTTTTTTCGTTTTTAAAATATTCTGTTTTAAAATCATTAATTTTAGCGGAACGGCTACGACAAATCTGATGTCTTTTTCCATAAAAAGGAAAGGAAGAGGACACATGGAAGGACGAACCCACGATAATCCCATCATTTTTCCTGTGACAGTTTACATTTATTTACCGATCACATTATGCTAATAAACGAAATACAGTATTAACCATATCAAAGAACGAGCAACAGGGTTATTTTTCTATTTTACAAGTAATCGGTTTAAGCCACTGATCAAAGGCCACAAGCAAGAAATCAGTAATAAATACAAAACTGCAAGATAATAAGGTAAGGCATTTCTTAATTAAAGCAATTTGGCCTTGTAATACCTCTGAAGGGAACATCTGCAGCTTCGATTAGTAATTACCAAATCACAAGCAAAACATTCAATTTTCTGAACAGACCAACCATGGAAGTTGAGTACTAACAGTTACGATCCAGCAAGATTTCCTTTTATGTACATGGAATGAATACAATACAAAAGTGACGGCAAAATAAGTAGAAAAACATTCGAAATATTGACCACTAGAGAAAGTGAGCTCTGAGTTTCCAAACGCTAGCAGAGTAAGTACAGGAGAAAATAATCTGATTTAGAAAATTTGAAGTTTAATCATAAATATAATAATATTACCCATTTCAAAGAGCTTGTAAATAAGAGTGACGGCTAAAAAAGCTTAATAAATACGGTGCTAGTGCGAACAGCTCTCTTAAGGTAATGTCGGATAGCCACAAATACTAAAATGCACCAAGGCGGTGCGTAAGAGCAGTAGGTACCCGTTGTTAGGCGCCACCCCAAAACAGCGGACCCACAACTCGTAAAACTAAGAGCTGTTAACAAACACCATTCAGATGCAAACACGAGCAAAAGGATACAAGTTAAGAAAATGTAATTCGGGCACTACTTAATGACTTAATGGAGTAAAACCTTAAAATCTCCGACAATAACCAAACAGTGACTTTACTCAAAATTGCACAGAAGAAACACTGCTTAATAACAGAAAACGGTAAAATTGTGGCGTAATAAACGTATTCCCAAAACAGCTTAACTGAATAGGATGAAATCAATAATCTCAGAAAGTTACTTTAAATACAAAAACAGTGAAGAAGTCACCTGAGCTGAGCAGCCAGAAACTTGTTTGTGCCAAACTGGAATTTTAATGGGAAACAGAAGCTTATCTCTAGGAGGTGGTACTTAATTGCTAGCATTTACAAGCAAGGCTCTTTTCCAAGGTACTTAGCTTTCAGAAGGATCTAGAACGGCTTTAACAGCATATATTAGACAAATTTCCTTAAAACAATTGAAAGGTTAAATAATAAATACAAGGAAATAAACCAAGGTGTTAAAAACACCTACTTAAACCACATTTACCACAGAGCTTACGAACAATTTAACAGAACTAAATAACCAATTTCATGAGACACTGGGGTAAGGACATACGACCTGACGCCTCACAGGGAAATATCACTGATTTGAAAGCCACCAGATTTAAAGTCCCAAACAGCTTGTGGCGTAAACGAGTAACAGGAAGGCAAAACCAAGTAGCTGCTATAATGGCAAGCAGCCACCATTACCGAAGCGGAACAAGCACTAAGCAATAAATGGATCAAACTCAAATAGAATAGTTGTGGTTAACAATACCTACAACGGGTAAAAAATTTGAGGTCCATAAAGCGATAGCTACAGAGGCCAGCATATCACAGCACGAGCGATAGCGACCATTGTTCCATCAAGAAGTCGTTGTTCCACAACTTTAGCTCAATGGAAAACCCCAGCATCCAAAAGAACACAGCATGGCCATAAGAGAAAATAATCGACTGAAGCACGCTGAAGGGCATGGTGAAAACTTCGATGCAACCACTAACGGTGTAAGTGAGTAGCCTTTACTTCTGTGTGTTGTAACGCCCCAAGGACAGAAAACCCCGATTAACAAACTTTGTGCAAACTTAAAGTGGGGAAGTGAGCCATCTTGACAGTGACAACAACTACTGACGATAAAATATACACTGGTAACATTTTGATTAACACCTATGCCATTCAAATACTGAGATTAGCATAAGAAAGGGGAGATAAAAGGAAAGGATTATCATAGATTCTTTATCAAACTTCTACATAATAAATTCAAAATCATATGAACGAAGGTTAAATCCAAGAAAGTAATTCAGTCAAAGATAACATTCACCATGGAAGAGAGTTGTGGCCGCATCGAAAAGGAAATTCAATGTGACTACAATGCATTTTGGATGTGGAAATGTTCATTTCGCTACTTTTGAGTCGCTCTACTTTTGTGATAGTTGTCTGGACGCAAACGCTATTAGATTGTTTCAGTTTTGCAAGTTTGATAATTAGTTAGGGAGAGGCTGAAGTATTGCTCAGTCATTCGACTGATGAAAGTTAATCTTTACCGTTCTCAACGCGACGGTATAGGAAGACGAGTGTTAGACTTCAGTTGAGTGATACTGGCTTATTGGACTTAGCCTTCGTACTGATGAACAGTTACAAATCTTGAGAGCAATGGAACAACGACAGAAAAACAATTCGTAGTCTTAAGTAGGTCACAATAAAACGAAGACACGAAGAAAGACAAGTACGCCGATTAGTCAAAAGTTGTCAGAGTCACGATTACTGAACTGGACAGACAGAAGTTAATCTTAAATGATATATCGGTGTGCGTGTGTTGTAGGGACAAACAATACATTACGGAAAGAACAATAAAATCTGAGTAAAAAGATAAATCTTACGTGTCGCCTAACTCATTAAACGGACAATACAATGTGTATTAATGCAAGTTGGTTGATTCTTTAAAGATTTTAAGTGACTATGTGAGTAAATGAATAATGGTCAGTGAAAAGTGATTAGTTTAAACCAGTATTACGGCGTATTAAAAAATCATTTACTCCAACGTAAGTTATCTCTGGAGTTACGTCTGACCGTTGTTAATTGCTTGACGTACCCACGGCATAGCAACAGAATAGAAGACAATGAAATTTCATCCTCCCTTTGTATGATGTGAAAAACGACTATAATGATGAAATGAAGAATCAAGATTTCATTTCATCACGGAACTAACCAGGCATAAAAATAAAAATAAACGATTGCAGTTCACCAGTTCGCACAAGCTGAGAAGACTGTTGCGGACAGATAACAGAATATTTCTGAATCGCCCGAGGAGTTGTGTTCTCACGAGAGTTACAGGTGTTGTTCCACGTCATACCGACGGGGATGAACATCGTTACGTGTCGCGTCTCCTCCCGGCGAGTGAAGAAGGACGGAAGGGATGTCACAGTGTTATAGTAAATACAAACCCTGGACTGTGAACTGACAACCTAAATGTGCTACTGAGCTCAAAGCCACATCACTTACATGAAAGAGAAAAAAATCCTGTGTGAGTGAAAACCGATTCAATCGTAAGCAAGTAAATAAGCAAACCAATAATTTCACGCTCAGAAGACTTAGTGCGAACTGTTTGAAAAGACTGAACTGTATAAAAGAAAGAAGGCAACCTGCATACGAATTTAACCTGAAATACACCAAAATTTCTGCACTGACGTACGGCCATCGTAAAGTAAAATACTGTTAGAACCTATATTGCGCAAAGGAAACGGAACAATCACGTATTATAAACCTCACCTAAAAAATTATGTACTGGGAGAAATAGCAACACAGCAAGACTCCGCAACAGCTAAAACAATACTGCTGAAAACTAACTACAGTTGGTCCAGGGAAACTGGAAAAAACATGGAAATTTGTGGTGAGGTCTTATGGGACCAAACTGCTGAGGTCATCAGTTCATAAGCTTGCACACTACTTGATCTAACTCAAACTAACTTACACTAAGGACAACACACACACTCATGCCGGAGGGAGGACTCGAACCTCCGACGGCGGAAGCCACACGGACCGTGACAAGGCGCCTAAGACCCAGTCGGTACCCCGCGCGGCCCAGGGCAACTGAGCTCTTAATAATGTCACAGAATGCCAGCGAAACACATCACTCAACCTTTAAGTAATGAAATTTCATTTAGGAAGGAAATTATCAGAGAAAACAATTGTAGACTCTAATATGAAAATTCATTTAATGTAATAGCTTCCATGGTACAGTAAATTAACTCAGAAGATCTATGAATAGAAGAATTATCAAAAACTCGTCTGTGTCGAGGATGAAGTGGACGAACAATACAAGTCTACAAAAATAGAAATAAACCTTTTACCTCATCAAATAATACCTTGTTCTTCATTTCAAAACCTTTATATGTCCGTACGCTATCCCGACATTATTCTGAGTTATCATTCCCCCTTGTAAATCTGCAATACACATAGTTCCAAAAATGGATCTATGCATTACACTGTACACTCAAGGAAACCTCGCCTGTTGCACGTAGCATCTATCCACTACTGACAGTCAAAGGTTCTACGACTCTACATTGCTGCCATCGCAGTCACAGATGCTGTTGCCTAACATCTGTTTCTCTAACCCCCAGTTCTTCAAATATATAAGTTGCCTTTACAAATACTAACACATCTAATAACAACATCAAAAAATAGCCATCTTGCGACGCTACACTCATAACTAATCAGTCTCTCTACAAACACAGTCAACGGCCCACACAGCCAAAGGCGGAACACCGTCTGTGATGCCCTCTCGCCAGGTATCCAGACAGTTCCCAACTCCCCACGCTCCGGCGTGCTTTCAAGACTCCGCGCCAGCGATAACACACAGCAAGCTAAGGGTAATTCATGCCACCTAGCGTGGAGCCAGCAAATAATGGGGAAAGAATAGATTAAATGGAGGCGTCTCAGCACAAAATTGACACACCAGATTTTTTTACCCGGCTAATAATATTAAAAACTAAAAACAGACCTGTTATAAGTAAGACCAAACAAATACCGAAAATTACTAGTTATTCAGAATTAAAATACTGGTATCAATATTATCCAGTCTGTTTTTCCCATCCCTACTTCTGCGATGGAGTAAGGGGCTCCAACTGGTTGGACAATACCTACCTTAAGCGATCCAAAAGTTATATTTATAATACGGACCTTCGCTCAGAAACTATTCGGAATAACAGTTTTATAAAAAATACGTGTTGTAGATTACATATATACAACCACTTTAACGGAGGGATTTCTGAAGGTATTTATTAGTTTCGAGATAATAATCATTTTTTGTAAAAAGTGGACATAAAAAAAAAAAAGCTGTCTACGCAGTCACACTGTGTTAAAATATGCATACTACTCCAATGAGTATACCCCGTAATTTTGAACAAATTCTGGCAATTAGAAACCCAGAGGAAGCACACTTTACTCTTAAAAGATATAACTAATGGGAAACAGCTAATCAAGTTGTCAAGGCATCCCAGCTCCGTATGACGGCTTGTTGTATCCTCTTCCATATCATCTTGCTAATTCCTTTTTCCTCCTCGCCTGCATTGTCTTCCCGTTGCTTCAAGGCATCTAACAGCTGTCATAAGTCTTCCTTTATCTAATTTAACATTTGTTTCGCTGTGAACCGATCAATACTTTGCAGCAGTTTCTTCGGGACTTCACACCCTGCATCATTTCCTGAAAGCTGCCACTGCATCAAAGACACTAAAATGCAGTGTACTAATCGACACAAACACTCTCCTAGGAACCCTGGCCCAGATTATGCAGTCGATGGGCTCCTTAGGATTCTGGGCGTGGCCATGAAGACATCTCCTCAGTAGTCTTACATCTGACAAATCTTTGAAAGTTTTTTTCCAGTACCTCCACTATGGAAAAATGTATAGCTGGTTTGTGATTTTCTCACAATTCTGCTGTGCTCTGTTGTATTTGCACCATGAATAACTTCGTGGAGGGCGCAGGCCATGAATGGCTTTTCTTCTTTTGAAGAGAGGTGAAACGAAACTGTCCACACAGCTTTTCTCATGTCCTGTAAGGTGCTGATATTTTTCCTGAGGGCACTGCGAAAATACTTTTTTAAATTTTATCTATGACGAAGTCCCTTATTACCATCTAATCTCCCTCCATCTTCCAATTACTTTATCCTGAATACAGTTTTCAGTCGTCGCTGGCGCATACGGACACCAGTTTAGTGATAGTTAAATTTTTCCCTATGGTGTCTGTTCCTCAATCCATCGAATGCTTTTTAATCCACATCTCCTAAATAATTGCCCTAGGAGGTAGGTGAAACAAAAAATCAGATTTGAATCTGAGAACTGTTAAATGTACATGATCATTCCCACACAATGTTTTGTTTAAACGAACGAATAAACAACGAGTAAGGTAATAATATATGTGTATTGTATATCACTGGAAAGAGGAAGTTCCACGGTTTAAGAAGAATTTTTTCAAAAATTGAAAATTTCAGGATTTCAACCTGCCCGGAGCCCCTTAACGTAGACTCACCATGCGTTCACCAAACACCAAGCGCCCGTACTTGTCTCGTTGTTGAGGACCACACTCATTATTTGATGGTACTTTTCTCGCAGGCAAGCTCAACCTGTAGAGAACTTTAGTGGTTACGTAGTAAAGATATACACATCAAAAATAGTTTCGCATCACCTCGGTTCCAAGAGTTTCGGAATCTGTACAGAAAACTGGAATAGATATCAGCATGAATATCATTTCTGCCCTTTTTATTACTCATGAAAACTACACTTTGCATGTTGTACCACCATGCGAGACCTTCAGAGGTGGTGGTCCAGACTGCAGTACGCAACGGTACCTTCAATACCCTGTAGCATGTCCTCTTGCATTGATGCATGTCTGTATTCGTCGTGACACACTGGCCACAAGTTCATCAAGGCACTGTTGGTCCAGATTGTTCGACTCCTCAACGGCGATTCGGCATAGATCCCTCAGAGTGGTTGGTGGGTCACGTCGTCCATAAACAGCCCTTTTCAATCTACCCGAGGCATGTTTGATAGGGTTCATGTCTGGAGAACTTGCTGGCCACTCTAGTCGAGCGATGTGATTACCCTCAAGGAAGTCATTCACAAGATGTGCACGATGGCGGCGTGAATTGTCGTCCATGAAGGTGAATGCCTCGCCAATATGGTGCCGATATGGTTGCACTATCGGTACGAGGCTTCCACTGACGTATCGTACAGCGATTTCGGCGCCATCCATGACCACCAGCGGCGAATGTCGACCCCACATAATGCCACCCCAAAACAGCAGGGAACCTCCACCTTGGTGCACTCGCTGGACAGTGTGTCTAAGGCTTTCAGCCTGACCGGGTTGCCTCCAAAGACGTCTGGTTGAAGGCATATGCGACACTCATCGGTGAAGTAAACGTGATGCCAATCCTGAGCGGTTCATTCGGCATGTTGTTGGGCCCATCAATACTGCGCTGCATGGTGTCGTGGTTGCAAAGATGGATCTCGCCATGGACATTGAGAGCTAAGTTGCGCATCATGCAGCCTATTGCTCACAGTTTGAGCCGTAACACGACGTCCTGTGGCTGCAAGAAAAGCATTATTCAACATGGTGGCGTTGCTGTCAGGGTTCCTCCGAGCCATAATCCGTAGGTAGTGGTCATCCACTGCAAGAGTAGCCTGAACGAGGCATGTCATCGACAGTTCCTGTCTCTCTGTATCTCCTCCTTGTTCGAGGTTTCACTCCAAGACGCCTGGACACTTGCCTTGTTGAAAGCCCTTCCTGGCACAAAGTAACAAAACGGACCCCCGATTGAACCGCGGTATTCACCGTCTAGGCTACACATAACACGAGCCGTGTACTTCCTTCCTGCTGGAATGACTGGAATTGATCGGCTGTCGGACCCCCTCCGTCTAATAAGTGCTGCTCATGCATGCTTGTTTATATCTTTGGGCGGGTTTAGTGATATCTCTGAACAGTCAAAGGGATTGCGTCTGCGATACAATATCCACAGTCAACGTCTATCTTCAGGAGTTCTGGAAACCCGGGTGATGCAAACCTTTTTTGATGTGTGTACAATTTCATAACAACTTTTACAGTGTAAGGTTGACGATATATTGTTTACGTACGTAATTACTGTTTACAGTCACGAAAAAAATGTTTACACACAATATTGTTAAATAAGAATAAACGAAGTCACCTATACTCCCATATGTAGCATTGTTTCATCCTTACTGTTTTGTGCCTCGGTGCTGTTACTTATCGGTAAACAGAATTTGTTCAGTTGTTGGCCCACCTCGATATGGATGCCACAATGTTAATTTTAATCATAATAATTTAGTATTAAGTTTGATTTAAAAACGGTTGGTTGTTCTATTGATTGATCATTTCAGAATAAAGAAATTAGATTCCTTTATGTTAAGGTACTTAATTCTTTGAAACCAGGTAGGCTGTTCTCCAAAGCAGTACATATAACGTAATGTCGAAAATGATGTACGTACGTAATGGATGTCAAAGTTAGTACACGTGCCGTTCGAGGCAATGTATACGACAGTAACTAATTGACCTATTAGTCATTGCGTGGTCAATTCACAGTGGACATGAGAGCACACGGATCGTGTGTACCCACATACACGCACACGCACACGGATGCGTGCACCACACACACACACACACACACACACACACACACACACACATTAGATGCCCTGCACACGCAAGTGCTACTCTTCGTTATACCTCCTCGTCCCATTCATTCACAGCATTACATTACAACGCCTAATGTGAAGCTGAACTGTGATGTAATAAATATATAAACGCTGTAAATTCAACTAAATAATTTAGGGATTAGAATTACGTATAACTTAAACTGGAACGATGACATAGATAACGTTGTGGGTAAAGCAAACTAAAGACTTCGAGTTACTGGCAGAACCCTTTCAAAATGCAAAAGGTCTACGAGACACTTCTAACTAAGCTTGTCAGCCCTCTTCTGGAGTACTGCTGTGCGGTGTGAAATTCACGTCAGACAGATTCACTGAAGACATCGTTAAGGTTGAGGTCATCTCTTTTAAATTTTCACGAAACAGGTGAGAGTGTACCAAGGATATGGCACACGGATTGATGTGGCAATCATAAAATCAAAGGCGTTTTTTGCTGTGTCAGGATCTTCTCATCAAATTTCAATCACCAATTTTCTCCTGAGAGGGTGAAAATATGTTGTTGGGATCCATGTACACAGGGATAAATAATCATCATAATTATCATTATATCCATTTTCAGCAATTGTAGTCGTACATAATGAAATAATAAGCAACCAGCCGCATCTTCACCTGTTTCGGGAACTTAGATCCTTCTTCGGAAGTTTATGCCTACCACACGGCTTTGCGGAGCTGCACAGCTCAGTTCTTGGTCAGAGAAACACCTTTAACGCCCAGAGGTACAGACTTGATATTTTGTAAGTGCATGAAGTGGCGCAGTTCGAAACTTCGAGAAAAGTATAACTTCTCCTGTATCTGCTGCCTTGGGAGAATATACGGTCGCAGTTTCGAATCGTGCCTCGGGCATGGATGTGTGTGATGTCCTTAGATTAGTTAGGTTTAATTAGTTCTAAGTTCTAGGCGACTGATGACCTCAGAAGTTAAGTCGCATAGTGCTCAGAGCCAACCTTGGGAGAATAAATTCTCGCGAGTGATGACGTCAGAGCATGGAGTGGCCAGCTACCACACCTGAATCAAGTACTGGGATGCATTGCGTAGACAACTAGCAACACACCAGTCGCCATCTACATGTCTTCTAGACATCGCCACAGTACTTCATCAGGAAACAGTGCGAATGCCAACAGAATTCCTCAATCACCTACGGTGCAACGGAGCATTTCTAGAAGCCCGTGTCGTTTGTTGTTAACCACTTTTGCCATTGTTTTTTCTTATGTATTAGAATTTACGATTATGTCACATAGATATGTGTGGATACCATTTAAGAGTTTTTACAACTAAAAATCTCGGACAGTGCAGTAAGAAATAGGTCCTGTTGAACCTCACTAAACGCGTGCTCAGAAGGTTTGCTCACGTTTTTCACTATGATTACTTTCTGGGCCACTGTTTACTAGCATTACGACACGTGTTATTGACTCCATCCAAGGAGAATAACTTCCCACAGAGTGTGTGTTACATAAATGAAATGTTTCATCCCTCCAGAATTGTTAGTACTTATTTGTTGCTGTTGTGATCTTCAATCCAAAAACTGGTTTGATGCAACTCTCCATGTTACCCTATCCTGTGCAAGCCTCTTCATCTCCAAGTAACTACTGCAAGTTACATCCTTATGAATCTGCTTAGTGTACTCATCTCGTGGTCTCGATATACAATTTTTATCCCCTGCGCTTCCCTCTAGTACTAAACTGGTGATCCCTTGATGCCTCAGAACATGACCTACCAACCGATCCCTTCTCCTAGTCAAATTGTGCCATAAATTACTCTTCTTCCCAATTCTATTATGTACATTCTCATTAGATACGTGATCTACCCATCTAATCTTCAGCATTATTCTGTAGCGCCACATTTCAAAAGCTTCTATTCTCTTCTGGTCTAAACTGTTTTTCGTCAATGTTTCACTTTTGCACATGGGTACACTATATACAAATGTTTTCAAAAAAGATTTTCTGACACTTAAATCTGTACTCAGTGTTAACAAATTTCTCTTCTTCAGAAACACTTTCCTTGCTACCGCCAGTCTACATTTCATATCCTCTCTACCTTGACTATCATGTTATTTTGCTGCCCAAACAGCAAACCTCATCTACTACTTTAAGTGTCTCATTTCCTAATATAATTCTCTCATTCTCTCAGCATCACTTGATTTAATTTGAGTACATTCCATTATCCTCGTTTTGCTTTTGTTGATGCTCATCTTACATCCTTCTTTTAAGACACTGTCCATTCCGTTTAACTGCTCTTAAAAGTCCGTTGCTGTCTCTGAAAAAATTACATTGTCATCGGCAAACTTCAAGGCTTTTATTTCTTCTCCTTGGATTTTAATTCTTATTCCAGTTTTATTTGTTTCCTTTACTGCTTGGCCAATGTACAGATTGAATAACATCGGGGATAGTACACAACCTTGTCTCACTCCTCACTCAACCACTGCTTCCATTTCGTGCCCTTCGACTGTTGTAACTACCATTTGGTTTCTGTACGAATTGGAAACAGCCATTCTCTCCTTGTTTTTCATCCCTGTCATCTATAGAGTTTGGAAGAGAGTATCCCAGTGAACATTGTCAAACTCTTTCTCTAAGTCTTCAAATGCTATAAACGTAGGTTTCCCTCTCCTCAGCCTCTGTTTTATGAGAAGTGTTATATCTCGTTTTCCTACATATCTCTGGAACCCTAATTGATCTTCCCTGAGGTCGGCTTCTACCAGTATTTTCCATTCTTCTGAAAACGACTCTTGTTAGTGTTTTGCAGCCGTGACTTACTACAGTGTTAGTTCAATAATTTTCACACCTGTCAGCACCTGCTTTTTTTTGGAATTGCAATTGTTAAGTTCTTCTTGAAGTCTGAGCACATTCCGCCTGTCTCATACAGCTTGATTACCGGGGCCTTCTTCCGATTTAAGTCTTTTAGTGTCTTGTTAAATTATTCTCGCAGTATCGTATCTCCCATCTCATCTTCATCTCCGTCCTCTTCAATTTCCATAATATTGCCGTCAAGTACATCTTCCTTGTGTAGACCCTTTATATAATCCTCCCACCTTTCTGCTTTCCCTTCTTTGCTTAGGACTGGTTTTCCATCTGGGCTCTTGATATTCAGACAACTGGTTTTCTTTTCTCCAAAGGTATATTTAATTTTCATGTACGCGGCATCCCTAGTGATATATGCTTCTACATCCTTAAATTTGTCTTCTGGCCATCCCTGCTTAGCCATTTTGCACTTGCTGTTGATCTCATTTTTCGATTGTATTTAGACCGTTATATCGAAACTACGGATAAGGCTGTCACAAAACAACACGACGAGGATTAATTACGTGTGTTTATCTACCTGCCTACAAAATTTTAACCGTTTCGTACAAATCTGAAAAATAGAAGTGCACACGCAACTTAACTAACAAAAAAGTGTTTTCTTTGCACATTAAATCCGAATGAAGCTAGATGTTTGATACTAAGTTTTCAATTTTATTTTAACAGCACCATTTTTATTTATTTGATTCACCTTAAACCGTTTCCGCGTATTCAGATCACGTAAGAATGAAGTTTAGCGCTATAATTAGCTCGAGTTTAAACTATCGTATCTTAACAACGACTAAAAATTATCGTGTAGAAGAAATCGTTTTCACTGTCCATTTATGTACATTCGTCCAAAGTTTGAACCGTTTTGTACAAGTTGTGCGCTTCAAACACCTCCGAGAAAAACGTCTTTTCTGCACGTAAAGTCCAAACGAAAGAAAATATTTTTTCAGACGATTAAAGTGTATCTTACAACAAGGCGAACCACACCTGGACCACAAGTCTTGCTCGAGTCCGCCGGCCCCTGTGGCCGAGCGGTTCTAGGCACTTCAGTCTGGCTGTGGCCGAGCGGTTCTAGGCACTTAAGTCTGGAACCGCGCGACCGCTACGGTTCCAGGTTCGAATCTTGCCACGACCATGGATGTGTGTGATGTCCTTAGGTTAGTTATGTTTAAGTAGTTATGAGTTCTAGGGGACTGATGACCTCAGATGTTGAGTCCCATAGTGCTCAGAGCCATTTTTTTGCTCGAGTCCAGAGCTATTTAAGGGTGACTGTTTTTGTGTTTTTGGATATACAATCCGACAGATGGTGACTCTTTCTGGGGGGGGGGGGGGAAATTCGATGGGTGCATATAAAAATTGTGTCATCAGATGAGCATTAATTTCAGCCTAATTAAAATCTTTTCTAATAGGAATCAATCGATTCACACAATCTTCCTGGGCGCCTCGTCTTTGAAATCGTGCATAGTACACGGAAACATAGCTACAGTGAGATGTTCGAATAGCTATAGAAATGGTCACTGGTGCGGACTAAACAAAAAACTTTTTAGCCCCTTGTCGCAAAATCAAATAGGAACCGAGCACTAGGACCCCCAAAATCACAATTCTGCTTGCTACCTTACCAGACACACATGTTGCAGCGCTTCCGCACTGTAAAGCATCTGGACTTACGAGTAAAATAGCGTTGTGGCCAACTGAACAAGGAAGCTTAACGGGATAAATCTAGGAGCCAAGAAAGGAGAATGTGAGGCCCAGAATGTGGACATAGTACAAGATGAGGAAAATCAAAAGGTCTGGAAGGAAAACCCACGCCAAAAAGTTGTCAGTCATGTTGCAGACGCACAGTCGAAAGTTGGAAGTTTGAGAATGAAGTGGAATATCTGTGAATCTTTTATTTTTTAACAAACATTCTACACGGCCTCTGATGAAAAACATCACAATAAACCATAAAGTCAAAAGCAAAAACTATGTTTCAGTCTTACGTTAAAATCCGGACTTGAAATTGGAAAGTTGCAGTGGAACACCCCATCCCATAGAAGACTGTTGTCAGTGAAAGATAAGTTATCTAGAACAATATTGCACAACTCTTACACTGGATTTGTAATTAGTGTGCAAAATTCGTGGTTTATTTTCACTACGCTTGCAAGCTACCAATTTATCTGATTATACGATTTAACATTAAGCTACATTGGGCCTTAAAATACGAAGTGTCAAGGAAACGTAAACCTTGGTAGTAGTATACTATTTCCCTCAAGAAATGACAGGCGAAGTGCAGACTGAAGCGTTTTATGAGCAAAATTTGGAGGAGAAAGTGATAAAGATTTAATGAACGACAGCGTATTTCGCTTCAAGACGGAATCAAATTGAAGGGAAATTGCTCATTCTGTGTTGGAAGTTATCACTAAAACAAAGACGGATATAATAGGTACAAACAATCTGATGGAGTACCAACGAGAACTTGCATTGCTACCACAGACATGAAGTATAGAGGAAATATACCACAACAGACGTTATCAAAATCAAATAATCCTATCATCCAGATTCCCAGATCCGCATAAATATCCATTCGTCAGTTCAATAATTATGAGAAGCATTAATTTACCATTTCACAATGTTGTGATACAAAATGAAGTAATGAAAATGCAATAAATAACGCAGCAGTAAACTTTCAACCACACCACTGTGTTCGAACTATAGGAACAGTACACGGAGCTAGAAATACACGACATACGTAGAGAAATAACGTTAGAAAGAGAGGAAGGAATCACAAATAAACCTACCTACCTCATACTGCCATAAAGTGGCCAAATTTCAAAGAAACTTAACAGTCTATTTAAAAAGACGAACATAAAAATTCCGAAAAAAATACCACCAGGGAAATCGAAAATCCCTATTTTCTCAGTTCCAGCAAATCTTTTGGAACAGTCGCAGAAATTCTACGTGGGACAGACACTTAGAAATTTCAGAATAATATTCAAGGAAGACAACCGGCATTATGAGAGTAATAACTCTGCATTTTAGCTGTATCTACAAAGCCCAAAAGAAAAATACACTCCTGGAAATTGAAATAAGAACACCGTGAATTCATTGTCCCAGGAAGGGGAAACTTTATTGACACATTCCTGGGGTCAGATACATCACATGATCACAATGACAGAACCACAGGCACATAGACACAGGCAACAGAGCATGCACAATGTCGGCACTAGTACAGTGTATATCCACCTTTCGCAGCAATGCAGGCTGCTATTCTCCCATGGAGACGATCGTAGAGATGCTGGATGTAGTCCTGTGGAACGGCTTGCCATGCCATTTCCACCTGGCGCCTCAGTTGGACCAGCGTTCGTGCTGGACGTGCAGACCGCGTGAGACGACGCTTCATCCAGTCCCAAACATGCTCAATGGGGGACAGATCCGGAGATCTTGCTGGCCAGGGTAGTTGACTTACACCTTCTAGAGCACGTTGGGTGGCACGGGATACATGCGGACGTGCATTGTCCTGTTGGGACAGCAAGTTCCCTTGCCGATCTAGGAATGGTAGAACGATGGGTTCGATGACGGTTTGGATGTACCGTGCACTATTCAGTGTCCCCTCGACGATCACCAGAGGTGTACGGCCAGTGTAGGAGATCGCTCCCCACACCATGATGCCGGGTGTTGGCCCTGTGTGCCTTGGTCGTATGCAGTCCTGATTGTGGCGCTCACCTGCACGGCGCCAAACACGCATAGGACCATCATTGGCACCAAGGCAGAAGCGACTCTCATCGCTGAAGACGACACTTCTCCATTCGTCCCTCCATTCACGCCTGTCGCGACACCACTGGAATCGGGCTGCACGATGTTGGGGCGTGAGCGGAAGACGGCCTAACGGTGTGCGGGACCGTAGCCCAGCTTCATGGAGACGGTTGCGAATGGTCCTCGCCGATACCCCAGGAGCAACAGTGTCCCTAATTTGCTGGGAAGTGGCGGTGCGGTCCCCTACGGCACAGCGTAGGATCCTGCGGTCTTGGCGTGCATCCGTGCGTCGTCGCGGTCCGCATTCAGAGGAGAACGTTATAGATTGAAATTTTGTGAAAAGATTTCGGCGTGACGAGAAACACTTTTGTTTTATTGATTACCATTCCAACTCGCATGTAATCTCTGTGGCCCTATTTCAAGACAATACGAAACCAGCTGGTATTCATTGGACTTGTTGAATGTCCTCTGTGAGTATGAAGAACGGCGCCTTTTATCGCTCCTGTCTAGAGCCTGCGTATCTGGAGAATGACTCATACGTGCACAGTGACAGACGGCCTGAAGCGGGTTCAGTCGATTACGTAGTTCTAATTTTCATCCACCAGAGCATATTAGCGGTCAGAGACATTCAAGAAACAGGTCAGTAGAATGTTTTTATGAATTGTTCGTTTATTTCTTGAAGGCTGTTTTGTTACTTATGTTTGTACAATTTTGCATATGTTTTTAGTTGTGTGAATAATCGTGAATGTGGTCCAAAGTAAATATGAAGATCATTGTTCTACCGTTAAACATTGTATGAACTAGAGTGAGAAATTTTTAACGCAGTGTGAATGCAGAAGACGGGAAATTTTGTAACATAATATGTTAAGTAAGTTTACGGTAAAAGGAAAGCAAATCCGAGTGAAAATGTAAGTAGTTAATAACGTAAAGTATAAACAAAATATCAGAATATTAAATATTGACTTCGGGAAAAAGTACAGTTCAAAAGTGTGTTATTTGTTGATTGGTTAGTCACGAAAAGCGCGGACTAACGCCGGGTAATAATGTTTTTCTATTGACCTTAAAGAGAACTGACCAATCCGAACGGAGTATTCTTCGCGCGTCTTTTCTCTTGCAAATAGAGAATACTTACAGCAGTCTAAGGAGTCGGAGCCCGGCCTTTCAATGGTACGGTCGTGTGTAGTATGAGCTCCGAAGGAAGTTGTAGTTTGCCGGTTTTAGTTGTGCTACAGGCCTCAAAAGTGCTTTAAAGTGAAGGCATATATATATATATTCAGGTGTGTTTTTTAGGAAGTATGGATTTTTAAAACAGCAATTCATCGTGGCATATTGAGCAGATCGGTAACTAAAAACTGAAGTGCATTAGACACCGATAAGAGTAATAGTATGCCGAGGAGTTTCATTTAAGAACGGTCAGTGCTTAGTAGCTGTTCATATTTCGGGAAATACGTTACCATAAAATTGCTAACGTGAATGAAAGTGTTTCTGCCTAACTGTGTCAGGATTAGCACGGGCTCCACAGTGAACGTGTTAATCTTGACTTCAGAATAGACTGAAGTTTTGCCAGTATTTCCACCTTTCATTCAAATTTAAGACCTTTTACCGATTCTTATAATAGTTACGTTGTATGCGCCCTGGTGCGAGTTGCAGTACGGCAGGTTTCCGTTGGCTTTCCCACAGGCGATCTGCTGCAACAAGTCCACAGGTACGTGCAGATCAATGGATTGAAGAAACCGCACCGCCACAAGTACTCACAGCAATACTCCTGAAGAGGACGGACAAACTGAGTGCAGGCTGTCTCTTTAATAGATTTGCAGAGGCAGCGCCACGGGTCAGGACTTCAGTGGGATTGGAGGTTTGGCAGTGGGACAGTGACGTTGGGAAAAATTCGAGGTTCGAGCTCTAACGGCTGGTCAGAGGCGTCAGCGGTCTTGCCCTCACCGTTGGGTCTCAATTATAAGGACGGTTTTACCCTCCTCTGCATTTCTTCAAAAATAGTTCTGAGCACTACGGGACTTAACTTGTGAGGTCATCAGTCGCCTAGAGCTTAGAACTACTTGAACCTAACTAACCTAAGGACATTACACACATCCATGTCCGAGGCAGGATTTGAACCTGCGACCGGAACAGTCACACGGTTCCGGGCTGAAGCGCCTAGAACCGCTCGGCCACCGCATCCGGCTTTTTTAAATGTGTGTAAAATCTTATGGGACTTAACTGCTAAGGTCATCGGTCCCTAAGTTTACACACTACTTAACCTAAATTATCCTAATGACAGACACACACACCCGTGCCCGAAGGAGGAGTCGAATCTCCGCTGGGACCAGCCGCACAGTCCATGACTGCAGCGCCCTAGACCGCTCGGCTAATCCCGCACAGCCTTTGCATTTCTCATCAGTAGTAGAACGTCTTGGAGTGAGGGAGCTAGGATGTTGCATGTTATTACCCAATATTGTAGCTATGCAGAACTATGGTCTGCGTGCTGGCATGCTGGAATGTTTGCACTGCTTGTTATGGCTCTACTTGCTGTGTGACAATGCGTTTTACGAGCAGTACTGTGCTTTTACAGTATTGACACTCTTAGTTTGCTCTGCATTATGATTGAGACACGTGGTCGGAGTCGGGCTGGAACCTTTTAACGTCTGTGTTGAGCAAAAACTTCGAAAATTTATTAGTGCATGCAGGAACAAGGTTACTGTGCAACAGATCTATTACATCTTCTAAGTGTTCTGCAAATAAAATGAAGTCTTTGGTTTGCCTTCCACATAACAGTTTCATTGTGATTGTGCCAATTGATAATAATTATGACACACAAATTATAATTAAAAATATAACAAAATCAAGAGCCGACCAACAAACCATGTTGTGATTAAGGTTTTGGTTACTCCTGAAAATAAATTTTGGCAACCTTATGTATTAATAAACCTTCAAAGAACAAATATGAAAACAGTAGACACTGACACTCACAAACAAGGCCATCTAAAACATCTTGGCAGATTAAAACTGCGTACCGGACCGACACTCGAACTCGTGACATTTGCGTTTCGCGGGCAAGTGCTCTGCCAACTGAGCTGTAGAAGCGCTTAATCGGGACTCGCACATTGAGTTTTTAAGAAACGTTTGGATTAGTTTCACTCTGGAAAATGCCCATTCCGCTATAGCACAAGTAACTGGAAGAGTCTAATAAAACTGAAGAGTTGTACATACATCCGAAAAACTACTTTCAAGAAAAGCATTTTCAACGTGCAATAATTGTGCGAGGTCTTAAATTGACATCACATTTCCTTTCATTACAAATTCTTTCGACATTACTGTTTTACGCTAATAAGTTTGTCTGAAGGATAAATGGTTAAATCTGACACACATGTCCTGACCAGCTTTTCTGCCCATTTCTGAATGTTTTTATTTTTTGGCTTAAAATGATGAACGAGGTGTAAGGAAAGAAAAAAAGTAGAGTCATAACTGGTAAAAAGTTTTTTAATTGTAGAGTTAAAGTATCAGCAGAAGCATTGAAAACTTTGACCTGATAGACTTTAGCGCATGATCTGCAAAACTTTCATCAAAAAATTTCTTCACTTCATGGGTACATATCCATGTTAAGTTTGTATCCATGCTCCAATATTCAGAATTGTTTCTTAAGGTGACGAGACTGCCTCTTGCTGTTTGAAGAAGATGGGAGGCATTCACTATATCAGCATTACGAAAATGCAGTAGTTTGGATACTAGGTTAATATTTTCCAAAATCTTACTTCGAAGTATGAGAGGCAGGACAAACTCAAAAGTTTCCACATTTTCTATAAAATTATAAGTTACTTCCATTTCAGCTTTGTTCTTACTTTGACATGGTACTGCAGCATGAGCTTATAGGCGCTTAATGGCGAGATTATCAGCGAATAATACCGGATAGGCAAGCAAAACCTTGTATCAAGTTATGCTTGATCGATAACAACTAACGGAATGTGGAACTCCATCAAGTTGGGTGCAAGTTCTTCGGTATTTGTAAAATGTCTATCAGTTTCAACGTTGCCAATTAGTTGTTGCCAAAGAAACACAGAAGTACTAAAGGAAATATAAATGCTCTGGATTTTCTCTTAAAACTGTTGGAGTCCCAATACATTTATGACGCAATCATTTAGTACAAGATTTAAATTATATTCATGGAATCGTGGAGGTGAGTTCCATCCTTGCAATTAAGTCAAAGGTAGTCTGTGTTTTGTCAGACGTGTTTCGCTTCATTTATTTATGAAGTATCCTCAGTGGTCTGCTTTTATGTATATGATAATGCTTTATGTAGATGTAATCTACATCTATGTTAATATGTCACATTTTCTTATGTTATTCTTTGTTTTCCAGATAAGAAAAGACTTCTGCAGCACAGGTTACCTGAGGTTAAGTTATCGTTTGGTGTTACGATTTACAATTTTACTGGGCAGTGTGTAGTCCTTGAGATGTGTTTACTCTGTCTCCAGAGTCTAGTGTCAGATGTTCGGTGTCTTTCACACACGTTGACCGCAACACTTCACTTGCACTTTCAGCTATGCCAAGAGTGTGTGCGCACATACAGTGTGCAGTGTGACCAACTGTCACCATGTGTTTTTCCTTCATCCTTTATTTGTTTTGTGTATGCGTGGTTTGATATTTTTTCCTTTGATGTGTGTGTGTGTGTGTCAGAGAGAGAGAGAGAGAGAGAGAGAGAGAGAGAGAGAGAGAGAGATAGAGATAGAGATAGAAAGAGAGAGAGAGGGGGGGAGGGGATGGGAGGGAGAGGGGGATTGATTGATTACTTATTCTGGTTATGTTTTTCATTTCTGTTTGTTATTGTTTTAGTGGCTAACATTCCTGGTGAGTTATTGCTTAATTGATTTGGTCATTAATTACTTTCTTTTTCAGTGGAAGGGCTCTTTGCATATGAAAGTTTCCTGTAATGTCAGGAGAGTTTTGTAGTGTATGTTCCCTTTAACAATTTTCACGTCCTGTTCCACATTGTATGGTTCATATATACGTTTTATCAGGTGTTCACCACAGGTAAAATGGCTGTTTTCAAGCTTGCAACTTCTGATATCTTCTTTATACTTGGTTTTGAAATTACTGCCTGTCATTCACAGACACCCTGCTAGTGTCATGACGTTTTAACTAATATATACGTGCTCCTTAGTATTTATTTGGTTTGTATGATGTTCTTTGTAAGTGTCATTGGAGTGTGTTTCTTGTTTTATAAGCAATGTGTGATCCCTGTTTCATTAATATATTTGATATTCTATGTGTTGATTTGTGATGTACGTTAAAGTCGCCATCTTTCTGTTGGTCATGTTGCTGTAACTGTTTCGTGTTTCTGTGTGTGTTGTAGTCTATGGATTGTTTATGGGGCTCTGCAGTATTTGTGATCTCTGCTTGTTTTCATTTTTCTTTAGTTGTATTTTAGTATTGTGCTTGAGTCATTCTACTTTGTGAGTGTTAGAGCAAATGTTTATCGCTATGAGTTGTATTGTTTAAAGTTTGAGAAGTGGGATATTTTATGTGCCATAGGGCCATAAATTTTGATTTTTTGGGTGGTTGGATGTGGCATGTATAAATGCGTCTGTGGCAGCTGGCTTTCTGAAGATATCAAATGTGCATTTATTTGTGTCTCTCTTTACTGTCATATGCAAGAAATGTATTTGCTATTGTGTTCCTTTTTCTATGGTAAGTTGAATATTAGTGTGAATACTGTTTGTGTCTGAGTATACTGTCTTCTCTGTTTGTTCGTCTATCACACAGTTTCCATTATCCACTTATCTGTACCAGTAAATAATTTTGTATCTTTCTTTGTGATGACTGTATGAAAGATTGTGTTTTCCATGTGGTTAATGAATATGTCTGCAAATGTTCCTGATACTGGGGACCCCCCTGGAAGAAAATCTTTTTGTAAGCAAATATGAAGTAATTTTGAAATGGTATTACTTTATGATTTTGGTTATTTTTCTAATATTATCTGCAGTTAGCTTGTTGTATGAGAGCCTGTTGTTGTCAACGCCAGTTGAAGAAAACACATAATGAAGGAGGTAGCTCATTACAGAGCGCTAGCGGGCGTACCAGTATGATGTTACATAACCCCTACTATCAAAATGCTCATAGATAATCAGAAATTAAATACTCTACATTAAACTACCTATTCTAGTGTTGTCAACATTTATATATTTCGTAAGAACAGAAACATTGTATTAGGAGATAGATGTTACTTACCTTGCAATGACTGTCTCGTTGTCTAGGGTGTGGGTTCCTGTTAATGATTTCGAATTAATAGGTCCAAGGTTTCCTGTTTCAGTAAAAGACGTTAGAATATTGTTGCTTTTTGACATCAGTATTTATTCATAAATTCTTGACATTTTCTACATCACTTGTTAAGTAAATACATTGTGTAACATTTCAACATAACATAAAGAACTTGGTAGATACACTGTCCAATATCGACAACAACTGAAACTTTCATGACGTGTTTGGCACCTAACATATCTAAAGTATGATGTACATAGCTTCCAGATACTTCTAGAATAGCATAAGTTCAAATTGATTTGATTATGACTGTCTTAACTGAAATTACTTTCCATGTATAACTTACAAAATATTTTCTGGAAATAACTATACACATAATGATTTATGCACCTAATAACTAATAATGAAGGTTGGAAATTTGGACAATATAAAGACTATCAGCTTCTTTTCTTCATATAATTGTTGACTGAACTAGGGATAATAAAGTTAGAAAAATTAAAAATAAAAATAAAAATTTCGATTACATGAAAACTGAAGCATAATAGTATTAGATGTAAAATAGTTTTTGACTCATTTAGGTTAACAATCGTAATTATTAATTTTCATGATTCAAGATCGATGTTGCTAAACGAATCGATATGAAAAATACAATTATATCATCAGAAATACAGTTTTTCGGTGATCAGATACGTGGAAAATTATCTTTACATGTGGAATATGTAATTTAAGTAAAAAAGTTAAGACAGAACGGAATCGAACTTCTCAATTGAAGTACGAAAGTGCTGAGGAGGCAAGATTCATCTCACCAGCCACTGCTTGTCTAGGAAATCAGCACCAGTGGAGCCTGAGCTGCATGCAGTGCTGGCCGCCACACCCTGCAGCATTCTTGTTAACGTTAAGCAAGAAATAGTAGAGTATGAAATGCTCGCTGGCACATTTTTTTCGCTTCTCCTTAATGAGTTTCCATTGCTAAACTGAATATATGAATACATTTGAAATAAATCTCTCAAGTCACTTCGTGGCTACCAAAAATATGGAGCTACCTCAGTACACCAGCCCCCACCCCCCTCCGTGTCTCCCCCCACTTCCAGTACCGTAGGGCTCTTATTTATGCCACTACCAATCGGTAATTTCGAAACAAATAAAATGAAAACAAAAGAACTGCAATGACATAAATTGATTTATGCCAGATAAAATTAAACACATTTAGGGAAAAATAATGTTCGACTAGCTGTTAAAAGAACTAATAATCTTAAATTAAAACTAAGGCAGCATGTTATACCAAGTGCAGATAAACTCTCAGAAACTGGAGTATATAAAATTACTTGAAAAACTCCATAAAGAATGCGTATGCCAGACTGGTAGGTCCTTAGACGTTGGTTTCAAGGATAATACTTATAAGAGCAACGTATTAGTATTTGTGCTTCATCTTCGTAGAGAAAAACATAGTATTATTAAGAATGAAAAATGAAAATCAAAAAACGAAGACACTTGGAGAGTCCTGAACAGCTGAAGATTTATGTTGCCCCAGTGAGTTGACAAGGAATGCATATTTCATTATGTCTCAATATATCGTTTCCTTCGAAGTATTTCATAACGTTGTAAAGCAGTATACATTCCAAAACATCATTATAAATCGATATCAAGGGCACAGGTCTCTAATTCGGCGGATTGCTCCTATTTCCTATCTTGTGTATTGGTGTGACCGGTGCAGCTTCCAGCCTTTAGGTTAAGATCTTCGCCTAGCCAGCGGTTGTGTATGATTGCTAAGTGTGGAGCTATATTGTCAGCATACAGCGAATGGATCCCAGTCAGTATACAGTCTGTACGGGAAGAATTGCCTCAATTAAATGATTTACACTACTTTGTTACACTGAGGGCATCTGTCTCTAAATTTTTCATGTTGGTAGCACTCTTAAATTCGAGTTTTGGAGTATTTAGTGAGTTTTCTTTACTGAGCGAATTTCGGAAAATCGTGCTGAGTAACGCCAACTTAGTGGTTTTGTCATCTGTAACAGTACCACTGTGAAGATAATAATTGCCACTCGTAAAAATGATCCCACGGTGTCCTGCATTATCGTAGCACTGTCAGTGTTGGCGGTAGAGTTTGTGTGCTTCACAGAAGCAGAGAGCTATATCGTCAGTAACATAGCTACTGATTGGTGCAACTTAGCCGGAAAGGTCAAAGCGGAGGAGCTCCACGAAGATGTAGATTAACGTCACTACATTATAAGAAAGAAGATAGTGTGGAGAAGGAATTTTACATGACGACAAGTCAGTAATCTTTCATGGAGGCTGCGAAGAGAATGGAGGCCATAAACATGGGACACCATCCATGGTGAGTGACCGTTTGTTAAGGAAAGCGAAGAGTTACAGTGCAAACAGCAAAAGGATACCATATCTCACTATAAGGCACAAGAATGGAGGCTGAACACTTCTTAATGTAGATGCATCAACAAACGTAAGTTACGAGAAGATAAAAGTGTGTGTTTTCAAGAACCTGAAAGAACATTGGTAAATACTGGAAGCAGAAATACTAGGAAAATTATAGGACATTTCAATGCCAAAGTTGGACATTAAAATATACATAGGCCAACAATCGTGAAGGAGAGTGTACATGCAAAAACAAATTACAGTAAGCTACATCACATCAGTTTTTCGCTAACGTTGGAAAGCAGTATACATTCCAAAATATCACTATAAGGCTAGGGCCTCCCATCTCGTGGTGAATTTGGCGACCGTCCGCTACAGTAAGATACTCAGTGGGACGTGGACTTCCGTAAATGGTGATACGATCAATCAGGCTGCTGAGAGGTACAAGAAGTATATGACAGTTATTACGTCTTAGAGGCGGGTGATGCAGACACAGACCATTGCCTTGTAATCGGTAAACCACAACTGTTGCCGTGTTATAAAGGAAAGAGGAACAACATAGTCAAGAAACAGTTTGATGTTGAGAGGCTTAAGGATCGAGAGTTTTGTCACCAGTGTAATATCAAAGGGATTAACAAATATGAAGTCCAGGAATCAAATCACAATGAAATGCTGTGTGGCTAGGGCCTCCCATCTGGCAGACCGGTGGCCTGGTGCAAGTCTTTCTCGTTGACGCCACTTCCGCCACTTGCGCGTCGATGGGGACGAGATGATGATGATGAAGACAACACAACATCCAGTCCCTGAGCGGGAATAGAACCCGGGTCCCTTAGCGTGGCATTCCGTCACTCTGTCCACTTTTTTATTTTATATATTTTTTAAACTCATTTTGCTTTATATTGGTCGATGAATCTGTTCGTGGCGGACGTCCGATGACAGCCGTGTAGTTTCTTTTGTTGATCCGTTCACTCAGTTTTTTATTACAGAGGGTACCTAACCCTCTGACCGAGCACGCTGAGCTACCGTGCTCGCAAGTCACTCAGCTATCGAGGTGGACATCAAATCACAGTGATGAAAGAAGTGTTAATCATCGATAGGAAGACATAAAGACCTCTGTAACTGAAGCAGCCAAGGAAATTCTAAGAGGAAAAAACCCAACAACCGAGAAGAAATGATTCATTGATGAGCAAGCTGTGAAGGCCAGAAAGAGAGCTAGGGAAACATGCGCCCTGAATAAAAATTGTGAAGAAAAGCAGGAAACAATGAAGAACATAAAAAGAGAAATAAACACAATTCTGAGGGCTGAGAAAAGAGAATTCATTAACGAAAATGGCTCTGAGCACTGCTGTGGTCATCAGTCCCCTAGAACTTAGAACTACTTAAACCTTACTAACCTAAGGACATAACACACATCCATGCCCGAGGCAGGATTCGGACCTGCGACCGCAGCGGTCGATCGGTTACAGACTATAGCGCCTAGAACCGCTCGGCCACTCGGGCCGGCAATTCATTAACAACATGAGTAGTGAAATAGAGAGGGCATATAGAACGTTTAATAGGAAAAAATATTCCAGATTTTGAAACATGTGAAAAAAAGTCAAAGAAAAGAGGTGTTTGTTATTAATGATAGGAATGATAATATGATAACGGACAAGTAAAATCTCTGGATAGGCGGAGGGAATGTTTGGAACAAAAATGGTTCAAATGGCTCTGAGCACTATGGGACTCAACTGCTGTGGTTATCAGTCCTCTAGAACTTAGAGCTACTTAAACCTAACTAACCTAAGGACATCACACACACCCATGCCCGAGGCAGGATTCGAACCTGCGACCGTAGCAGTCGCACGGTTCCGGACTGCGCGCCTAGAACTGCGAGACCACCGTGGCCGGCATGTTTAGAACAGTTGCTGATTGCTTAAGACCCTGAAAGTGTCTTCCCAGACTGAAGATTTGTAGAAGGTTTAGAGGAAGAAGAAGTAGTCGTAACTCAACAGGATTGTTTAATCTGAAGAATGAGAACGCTCCAAGGGAAGACAGAATAAAGACAGGGATGTTCAAGGCAGGTGATGGAACACTTGAAAAATACATACACAATCTCATAAGTGAAACACAGAGGAAATCACAAAAGACTGGAAGTCAGCTACCATTATCCCATAACATAAAAAGACCAATAAAAGAAACTGTAGTAATTATAGAAGTATTTATTTATTAAGAGTATCAAACAAAGTGTTATCATTAATAATTCTTGAAAATCTGAGGCCTTCTGTTGAAGGTTTTGTTGGAGAGTACCAGGCAGGTTTTCGGGGAGAAGAACAACCATTGGTCAAATTTTCACCATGCGACAAAGCTGGGAGATGTGCTGGAATTTCAAACCCCGACTCCTAGTAACGTATGTGGAACTTGTGGATAAAAATCAGCAAATTATAAAACGTTTGTCACAACAAAATATTTAAAAAAATAAATCACCTTGTGCAAATGGTCATTTCCATAAATATTTGGCTCAAAGATGCTTGACACATCACAAAAACACAGTACACTGCAGCACATCTGTTTACATAAGCTGGACATATTCTAAAAACTGAAAATCCAGTTTGAACGGCGTATAAGGTACAAGCTCACAGATTTACAATCGAATTGGTTCCTCGAAACGGCGTGACGTTTTGCTGAGTGCCACCCTCAACATCTTCTGGCGAACGGGTGGGCCGTTCGCAGGAACGCAATTGGCCGACAACCCAAGAGATTTGTTCTAGTGCAAGTGGCAGAGAAAGACGACGAGATCGTAGGAGGTCTATCGCTTATGCAAGATAAATGGCAGTAGTTTACCAAATGAGGTCTTCATGTATCTCTGAAGAAGGAAATATATTAGTTGCTTGTGTGAAGCCTAAAATATTTAGGAAGATATGATACACAGAAGGTAATTTCCTAGAGATGAAGCTTTAAAAATGGATTCCAAGCTACAACGAAAAGTGATTAGCTACAGAGAGACAGTGGAAAGGATAGATACGTCGAAATAATGGATGACAGTAAAATAAGGAAGCTGAATAAAGAAAGATTTCTAGAACGTCACAGCGCAAAAGGTTGAAAAATGAAATAAACACAATGATGAGCCAAAACATAGTGGACATCTATTTAAAAGCGTGTTGGTTCATTTTTGGAACAGAATTCAGCCGGAATTGTCAGTGCCATGGATTCGACAAGCACTTGACATGTTTCCAGAGGTCTGTGGCAGCAGATGTCTACGTACAGTTCACACACTTCTAGTAGTTTACGGGCAGTTGGTTTGCAGGCGTGAAGATGGTTCAGATAGCTCTGAGCACTATAGGACTTAACATCTGAGGTCATCAGTCCTGTAGGACTTACAGAACTACTTAAACCTAATTAACTTAAGGACATCACACACATCTATGCCCGAGGTAGGATTCGAACCTGTGACCGTAACGGTCGCGCGGTTCCAGACTGTAGAGCCTAGAACCGCTCGGTCACAGCATCCGCCCAGGCGCGAAGCTGGCGCCCGATAGCATTCTAGTTGGGTTACATCGAAGTCAGATAAGACAGATTTGATGCCCAAGACATCGACGTGAGTTCACTGTCATGCTCCTCAAACCACTGCAAAACGACTCAGGCGTTGTGACAAGGACAGTTATCGTGCTGGAAGATGCCGTCACTGTTGAGGAAGACATCAAGCATAAGGGATTACAGGTGGTCCCTAATAGTGTTCGCGTAGTCCCCAGCTGCCATGGTGCCTTCGATTTCTAACGCAGGTACCATGGAAGCCCAGGTGAGTGATCCACATAACATAATGTGTCCGTGGAGCACTACATGTTTGAACAGCTGTCCGCCTGGATAACGGTGTATATGGACACGACCATCGATCTGGTTTAACAACAAACGGGATTCATCCATCCAGTCAACACTATTACATTGATACGCGGTCCAATCTCGATGACCCTGTGCCCATTGTAATGATAACTGACGATGCTGTTGTGTCAACAGGTGAAAACGTAGGGAAACTCTGCTGTGGAACTCCACGTTCAACACTGTGCGCTGAACCGTGTACTCCAAAACACCCTGTGGCTGCGCCAGCACTGTACTGTGTCGTCAGATCTGCCACAGATCGTCGCCCTATCCTACTTTAGAGAGTGGGCAAGCCTCCAATTCGTATGTTCTTTGATGAGGTATGCACGTCCAACTTCTTGTCGCCTACTCGTGGTTTCACTATTCTGCAACGACTTTCAATAGATGCTCACGACGGTAGCACACGCACAGTCTACCAACTCGCTCTCAGGCACTGGGTCAAAACAATCTGGCTTTTGTCAGAGTCGCTGACGTCAGCGAATTTCCTTATTTGCGCCCCTTATTGTCGCTAGAATGATTCCTCATTCACCTAATCTCCTATCATACACTTCTCTTACTGCGCCATCTGCCCTCAGCTCCACCAGACAGTATGCATCCTCGTGGTGGGCAGTGTTTATATTGTTTTGCCTCATCAGGGTACAGTTTAAAGGAAATTTTAAGCTCTAGTTAACAGATCTGGTGTAAGAGGCTCTCACTAGTTTTCCATCTCAAATTGTAGTTTATAAATATTCATATAAGCGAAACGAAATTAAAAAATATTTCATGCTGTTGTTCGAAACACCTTTGTAACTATCTTGTATTTTTTAGACTTGAAATATTTAAGATCTTGTAATTTTTTTTTTAATTTCATCGTCGCTAATCGATATCACTTATTTTCATGCACCACGACAAACTTATGCCGGAAACAATACTGATTTGCTGAGCTGGTAAATAAACAGCGAACAAAGTCCCTGTCTGGGCGCCAATATAAAATGACTATTTTTTTTTTTGTTCAAAATGGTTCAAATGGCTCTGAGCACTATGGGACTTAACATCTGAGTTCATCAGTCCCCTACAACTTAGAACTACTTAAACCTAACTAACCTAAGGACACCACACACGTCCATGCCCGAGGCAGGATTCGAACCTGCGACCGTAGCGGTCGCGCGGTTCCTGACTGAAGTGCCTAGAACCGTTTAAAATACGACTCTGTTAGTTGGCCGTATTGCGGATAGATTTGATCCCAAGTTTTCGTAGCTTTTCATACCTAAGGGACCACTGTTGTAAGCAAATAAGATCAAACAGCAATCTGCTTTTCGTGAGAAAAGGAGATTGCTTAGCACACAAACTTCCTTCAAACTACACGTCCTGCCACACCAAAATTGGTCAGTGGAGTTCAGCACCACACTATTGTACAAGAACATAATCCAATTACTGTAAGTAAGAAATTATGAGAGGTTGTTACTTATTGAATGAAAACTATAGCGAATGCATTTCTTTTCCTGTATTTTAATGAACTTTGTACACTCACAATTCTGTCGATTGATAGACGGCGAAGACAATGAAGTTCACCTCCTTTTCCAAAAACAAGATATTTCTATTCTTCACTTCCAGAAAATTTGTATACATAAATGTCTGGCAACTCTGACACATGGGGTACTCGGTTTTATCACTAAAATATCATTTGTCATTAAATGTAACAATGCGTTCTGAGCGACGGCCTAGCAACACGAACTCTTTCCACAAGATACAGATTTTAATATATTAATTGTCTTTTTTTTATGAGTCCATACTCAAAGATACACAACTACTATACTTGCAGGTATTTCACGCTAAAGAGTTTGTTGCCGTCCAGCTGCGCTTCACTTCACATCAAGTACGTTTTGAATCAAATTTGCATTTACGGTATTTACATAGATTACTGAGCTTCTCAGAATAAAATCAGACACAAATTCGGTAAAAAAAAGGTGCAGTGAGGCTCTCATAACAAGTTGTTGACCGTAAGAGACGCAGCACAGTGATTTTTTTTTTTTTGGGGGGGGGGGGGGTGATGGGTAAGGGAGGGTGAAAAGTAGTTGCTGAATCGTGTACCAGTATCGCATAAGTAGAATTTACGGGACGTCAAAGAAAGATGAAAGTATTTAGTAGGTGGCTTTCGAGTTGTATAAAGCGCGGGTGGCTGCCTAGCGCACTTGGCGCTGGCATGGAGAGCACGCGAGCGACCGGAAGACGGACGTGGCCGACAGTGCGGAAGGTAAGTAGTTGCGAATGGACGGGCGGAGCCGGTGTATCCCGGCGGAGCCGTGGGAGCCGGCTTATACTCTGCACTTAGCGCCAAGTTCTGCCAACTTGGCGGCTGAAAACACGCACGGCCAGGGCGCTCAGTCCATGTCGCCGGAGACGCGGCCAAGTTGGTAAGTGCATGCCGTCCCTTCCGCCCGCCCACACACACGTCAGCTGGCCGAAGTTCCGGTGTCCGGCCGTTCGGAAAACTCGCGGCAGTTTCGGCTTGGCAGGCAGGCACTTGTTGGAGACGCTCGATGGCTGGCGGAGAAATGGGCCGAGGTTGTGAAAGGGGCCAGAAGTAGATATGTCGAACTGCCTCCACTTTGCGGTTTCCGATAGGCTAAAATCTCGATCTGATTTATTTATCAGGTAATGACGAATGCCACAGCAAACAACGACATTCACCTCAAGTTCGTAAGCACTGCAAATACAGGATAACTTTTCTATGCTTGTGGGAACGTCGTCTCCGGAAAGTACAGACAACCTAAACGAATAATCTTCTCTCTCATTCCTGTTTGAACAATGGTCTAATTAGTAATTAAACCAACCAATACTAACGCATTTTCCATAACGCGCGTTACCAAGGCTAGGGGGGGGGCGGGGTGCTACTTTATGTCCACTGTAAAAAAGTTAAAAAAAGAAACAAAATTCGTTAATTGTTGTTGATTTACATTAACAACATAGTTGACGTGTAAGTAAGGTCCAGAACCTGAAAATATCTTTTACCACACTCTTAGCAATACTGATGCGTTTTCAGTAATGTGTAAGAGAAAACTGGGGGTACTTGTTGGACACCCACAAAAAAATTTAAAGAGACAAATTTCTTTCATTTTTGTTGACTCTTACTCTACCTATACTTGTTAAACAGATTTTGACGTCTTTGTAAAGTCCTGAACCTCAAAATATTGAATAACATTCATTATGGAAAAGTGGTATCTTCTACTTAGACTAACATTTTTGGATTCAGATTAACTGAAAGTTTTAAAATGTTTATGGAACCTGGTGAAATAATTCATTAAATAACAAGTATTTCCAAATTTTAAAATATAAATTAACTGATTAGATTGCAATATTTTCTAAAGAGTGCATAAAGTGCCCCCCGCCACTCGTGGTATTGTGTGGATTAATGTCAAAGTTGCAAAGTTGTTTGTTAACAGGAACAACCGATGGAAACCCCCCTTAGGTAGAACAGACAGAAACGTAATACGAACGTGTACAGAATGTACTATTGAAGGTCACGAAAAAAAATCTAATGTGTGTGAAATCTTATGGGACTTAACTGCTCAGGTCATCAGTCCCTAGGCTTACACACTGCTTAACCTAAATTATCCTAAGGACAAACACACACACACACACCTATGCTCGAGGGAGGACTCAAACCTCCGCCGGGACCAGTCGCACATCCATGACTGTAGCGCCCATGACCGCTCGGCAGTGAAGATCACGCACATAGAAAATTACATTTCCTTCAGGCGAGTTCATTCCCTACATAAAATGCACGTTAAGCCTGATGGGAAATGTGATGTTCCCTGATGAATGTAGTATCCTGTTTCTCTTGGTTCATGGTTGAACATTTTGCACTTTGTACTGCCGTGTTTTGATTTGAACAAAGCAATTTTTACAATGCGATCATTTTACGAATGAATTGTTTGATTTATGTTCTTCTAACTAGTGATTTGTGAGCTAGAGGATAATAATGCTACCTCAGTAGGTATTGGTTGGCGTGATAAACGGTACATAATTTTTCCATTCGTTTCAACATCTTACGAAATTACAAAAGTCATGCAGTATACCGGGAGAATGTTGCACTTAGTGAGAAAAGTAAATAGTTCTGTGAGGGAGACGTTTCTCGACAATCGTGTTTCCAGGGAATACCAGAAATGAGATATGCGCGAATAACGATCAAATGGGTCGGTGTGATGAAGTTCTAACCATCAATTTATTGAAAATTAGCATGATCATGCTATCTGTTTTCGTTTCTACTACACTACATGATGGCAATTTTTTGTTCTATTTGAGCAACAAGAAAGTGTTTTTTGCAATATTCATTGTTTTGCTTCACCATATTTATGTTATTGTCATTGGAAGAAAACAGTACAGTGCCACAATATTATTACGGCATTCACTTGGAAATACTGCAGTCGAGTCCAGAGATGGATGTGTGTAGAGGATGTCAATAGTGACAGTGATCCATTTATGGACGACAGTGATACATATCCTGATTACAGATCAGGAAATTGTTCAAGATACTGAAAACGTAGCTTAGCATTGTACTGCCACCTACCTAACCTGAAAAGTTTTAGATACAGCATTTGTTATCATTTTGAAAAATTCTTTAGTGTTAGAAACGTATAATGTCATATACAGAATAACGTCTGTGTGGTTATTACAACAAATGTCTCTTCTAAATTACCAACAACAGAAAACAAAGCTACGTGTAACAAAGAAAAACTGATTATGCCCGCAAACTCTGATGGTAGCCATAAATGGGGAAACATAAATCCGATGCCTTGCGAAAAAGAGGTATAAAGACAATCCCTATTACCTTAGAGCAGCAAGAAAATCTGACAGGAGACATTCTATCAAGAAAAAAATATGAAACAGTTGCCAATCATAAATCATTATTGTTCTGAAAGCCTTAAAGTGAATAACGAAGAAAAATTAAAATCCAGAACTGAGCTATTAATGTTGTAACCACTCACACACTCGCAGTTCCTTCCTTGACTGTTTTACCAATATTGAGTTATAGTTTACTTGTGGGAGAAGTTTTCATTCGCCAGTAATTTTTAATTTAATGCAAAAGAAGTGAATGGTAAAGCTCAGGAAAGGTACATTAAGTCATTACACAAAAACTGGCATTGTTACTTGGGCCCCTTCAAAAGAAATGAACACAACTTTTTTTTAAATCCATATTTTATTCTACATGTTTGAAAGTCTTACAGTGTGTAGATACATCCTTTAGGAACAATATTTTCATTTCCCCACATAATTTCCACCCCTCTCGACTGCCATACGCCATTAGGAACCAGCGCCTGTATACTAGCACGGTAAAATTCTGGACCAAATTGTTGAAGCCACTGTTTGGCAGCGTGCACAAGGGAGTCATCATCGTCAAACCTTGTTCCACGAAGGGAGTCTTTCAGTTTCCCAAAGAGATGATAGTCACATGGAGCCAGGTCAGGACGGTAAGACGGGTGTTTCAGTGTTGTCCGTCCGAGTTTTGTGATCTCTTGCATGGTTTTTTGACTGACATGTGGAAGTGCATTGCCGTGCAACAGCAAAACACCCTGTTTTTGCCGATGTGGTCGAACACGACTCAGTCGAGCTTGAAGTTTCTTCAATGTCGTCACATATTCATCAGAATTTATGGTGGTTCCACTTGGCATGATGTCCACAAGCAACAGTCCTTCGGAATCGAAAAACACCGTAGCCCTAACTTTCCCAGCAGAAGGTGTGGTTTTGAATGTTTTTTTTTTTTTTTTTCTTAGGTGAATTTGCATGATGCCACTCGACTGATTGCCTCTTAGTCTCTGGTGAAAAATGATGGAGACATGTTTCATCACTTGTCAAAATGATTCCAAGAAATTCGTCTCCACCATTCTTGTACTGTTCCAAAAGTTCGCGGCATACCGTTTTTCTTGTTTATTTGTGAGCCACTGTCAACATCCTGGGAACCCACCTGGCACAAACCTTTTTTAACGCCAACACTTTCAGTATTCTGCAAACACTTCCTTCCCCTATCCCAACGTAGCGTAACAATTGGTTCACTGTGATGCTTCTGTCAGCAGTCACCAATGCGTTAACTCTCTGCACATTGTCTGGAGTGTGTGCAGTACGAGGCCTGCCGCTGCGAGGACAATCCTCAACATTACCGTGCCCGCTTTCATCACGTAACCTGCTTGCCCACTGGCTACCTGTACTGCGATCGACAGCAGCATCTCCACACACCTTTCTCAACCTCTTGTGGATGTTTCCCACTGTCTCGTTTTCACAGCACAGGAATTCTATGACAGCACGTTGCTTCTGACGAACGTCAAGTGTAGCAGCCACCTTGAAGAGATGCTGTGACGGCGCCACTCACGGGAACAGGTTGAACTAAGTTTGAAAACAAGTGGGAAGGATGTATATACAGTATAGGTCACTGAATTGTTGTCAACTTTTTCAAATAGTTCTTGTTGAATACAGTGTTAACTCACAATAGTAGGGAGAGAGCCATAAGTAACGTAGTGCTAAGCTCCCATAATAGGGAGACAGTTATAAGAGAACAATTTTCTGGGAGTTTGCTAGCGTCCTTTTTTTTTTCATAACACTGTCTTCAGGGTAATGGATACTGCCACCCTTTTGTATACTGATTGTTATTATCATAGAGAGAGTTTTCATGAAGGTCACTCGATCAAATCAAAAGCACTGCTTTTTGTTAAATCTACAGAACTATATATATATATATATATATATATATATATATATATATATATATATATATATATATATTTCTGACACTCCCGAATATCAGATTATGCTTCTCTCAAATTATCCCAGATTGCAGGGTTCGTTCCAATCTCGGAAATGAAGTCTTGTGTACTTATTATATTTTCGAACAGTTTATTCACTACCCTCACTTGTCGGTCAGCCTTATTTGGTGTTTCTGCAGTTATTTATTTATTAAAACAATAACAGTGCTCTAATGTAATGGACCAATCACGATATTCACAGTATCGTAGCAAGAAGCAGTTGATAGTCTGTGGGTCTGAGGGCACGTACTCGAGTGAAGCATCGTATGTGCGCACAGGTCCATCGGGGAGAGGTGGCGCCACTAGACGCATACAGCTAATCGGCTGTATGTACCGCAAAGCCCCGTGACGGGCAACTCCGAGTGGACAGAGCTGTTGCCTGGCCTCGCAGCTGTTGGTGGATCACTGGTGCCACTAGCTTCCGTCGGCTAACAGGCTCTCGCCACAGCTCTTATGACGTAATGCATCTAACTGTCTGGCAGCTAGCGGCGGCTTTCGTGACGTCACCAGTGGCGCCACCAGTGTCCCTCGACAAACAGCGGCCGCCAGCTGTTGGCCTACGTCACGCAGGCTGTTTGAACAGTGCCCGAGGGAGGACCGGCGCCCACTGGAGCTGCACGGAGCCGCGTGTTGGGGGACGGGGAACTCACTGCCCCTGGCCGCATGAAGCCGCAACTTACAGCAGCAACATTCTAGCGTTCAGTGACAGCAATGGTTAGTCGCTCAAACACCATGCCGCAGTCGGACACATTCCTGTCTATTGTGAGCAATGAACGTCCGCAGTGTGCATGTATTAAGTTCTCTTTTATGTGTTTGTTTCATCTAATATTTTGATTCTAGGTATCTTGCTGCTGAGAGAGTTAAAATTTTTCAATCCTTGTTCGATTTCGGGGTTTATTACAAGAAATCGTACAGGGTGAACGGGTATGTTAGGTTTTGGCATGCGTAACTGTCTTTATTACATAGGTAACCGTTCCAAGTAGTGCTGCCAAGCCTTATCTCATTTTAAAATTTTTTCCGATTTGGTACCATTCGGAAATGAGTTTCTCATTTAGCGATGGCGGTTATCGCAAAATCAATCGGTTTGTGGTTACATCATTTTTTTTCAACACCAGTTTAAGTGGGCTGTTAAAACCACAAAAATAATCGGTTTATGACGTAACCGGTATTCGTTTATTTCTACTATTTCTCGTAATAAACGTCGAAATCGAACTAGGATTGCAACATTTTAACTCCTACCGCTGCAAGATACCTAGAGTAAAATATTCGATGAAATGGACAGATAAAAGAGTACTTAATACATCCACCGTTACTGCTTTTCTCGAAAAGTGATAAGCGGTTGACTATTGCGAAAAATCACCAATGTCCTTCTGCTGCTGCTAACTTTTTGGAACTCTATTCGAAAGTCCTGTTGTAATCGGGAGTCACAGCACTGTTTCGACGTTACGAATGCTCAGTGCTAATGGGCGAAATCTGAGGTTGAACAGCTCTATTTCTAGTGTTAATTTGTCCGTTTCCCAGACGTAAAAGCAGTCGAACCCACGTTGTCTAGGCATAAGCAAGAGATCAGCTGATTTCTGCTTTTATTGTAAACTGTATTGAACTTCAGAATGAGATTTTCACTCTGCAGTGGAGTGTGCGCTGATATGAAACTTCCTGACAGATTGAAGCTGTGTGCCGGACCGAGACTCGAACTCGGGACCTTTGCTTTTCGCAGCAAGTGCTCTACCAATTGCCCGCGAAAGCCATAGGTCCCGAATTCGAGTCTCGGTCCGGCACACATTTTTAATCTGTTATTGAAGTGTTAAGTTTCGAGCTTTCTCCTTACACTAGTCTAAGTTTATTGTGGCTGCTCTCGAATTAATTTTGGAAAGCGAGCGGAGCATTGCACCTGGCCGATACGCCATTTCGCAAAGTACTTCAAGACTAGGGATGGCACCATTCTGTAACATGAGCGTTAATGAAAAGTAATGCCTCCACCTTTGTTAATTGGGTTTGGATGGGAATATTATAATAAATGAAATGCAGAAACAATCCTTATAATGTGATCTTTAATTATCAAAATTATCAATATTCACTTTTCCACAGAATCACCAGCCAATGGGATACATTTCTGACAACCATGAACTAGATTTTTGAAGCCGTCGCAGAAGAAGTTGACATTCTGTTTGCGCAACCACAGTCTCACAGTTCTCTCAACGTCTTAATCTGAACATAGTGATACCCACGAAAAAAAAGGGTAGTCAGTCAGTTATAGGGGGCTCGTTCCATAGTCGGAGTATTATGTCTTCTTGTTTCAGATCTCGTTTTCTCGTCAGGTTGCGGTGTTGGAATAGGACTAGTTGTGTTTTGGTCGGGTGAGGTCGAATTCTCCATTTGGTCAAAATGGTTCAAATGACTCTGAGCACTATGGGACTTAACATCTATGGTTGTCAGTCCCCTAGAACTTAGAACTACTTAAACCTAACTAACCTAAGGACATCACACAACGCCCAGCCATCACGAGGTAGAGAAAATCCCTGACCCCGCCGGGAATCGAACCCGGGAACCCGGGCGTGGGAAGCGAGAACGCTACCGCACGACCACGAGATGCGGGCCCCCGCAGATCGTCTTCCATTATCGGGAACAGATGGAAGTCATATGGTTCTAAATCTGGACTATATGGATGATGCCATACGGTGGTGAGATTCAGTCTCGGAATTTCGGCTGTGTTGGTACGTGAAGTGTATGGTTTGCCATTGTCATGCTGCAAGAAAACATTTCTCTTTTCCTTTCGGCCTATTGTTAGCCGTCGTTTCAGACTTTGCAGCATTATGATGTAACGCTCTGAATTTATTGTTGTTCCACGACCAAGGAAATCAACATGGATAACGCCATCTTCTTCCCAGAAGACTGTGGTCATGATTTTTCTAGCTGAGGGCTGCGTCTTGAATTTCTTTTGCTGGGGCGTGTCTTTGTGTCGATATTTCATAGTCTGACTTTTCGTTTCCGGGTTGTAATGGTGTAACCACTTTTAAACTTCTGTCACAATTAAATGGAGAAAGGCGTCAACTTCACTCTCGTAACGCGCAACTGGCAAATTTCAAGTCTGTGCGCTTTCATTTCAGGAGTCAACATCCGGGGTACCCATCGTGCACAGATCTTCCCGCCGGCCGCGGTGGTCTCGCGGTTCTAGACGCGCAGTCCGGAACCGTGCGACTGCTACGGTCGCAGGTTCGAATCCTGCCTCGGGCATGGATATGTGTGATGTCCTTAGGTTAGTTAGGTTTAAGTAGTTCTAAGTTCTAGGGGACTGATGACCACAGCAGTTGAGTCCCATAGTGCTCAGAGCCATTTGAACCATTTGAACAGATCTTCCGATAGTCAAGCAAAGCAATAATGTGACCCAGACGTTCTTGTGAAATGCCGATTCTGCTAGCAGTTTCTCTCTGAGTGATACGACGATCGCCCTGAATCACTCTGTCAACATTTTGTTTGTGAAACTCGGTGGTTGCTGTCGCAGGACGTCCATCTCTTCGTTTGTCAGGGGCAGGTCAGATGTTCTCATCTCGACATCTTTAAACTTACTCGCCCAACGGCGCACAGCACTCACATCAACACAATCACCATAAACTGCTTTCATTCTCTGATGAATCTCCTTCGGGGTGACGAATTCTGCTGTCGAGAATTCAATGACTGCACGTTGCTTAAATCGCATTGACCGAGCGTCTGCGCAGGGTTCCACACTGTACACTGTAACAACACAACCGTTCAATGCTAAGGCATGCCGCCAACTGGAGATGTAGAGAAGAGGCTATGGAACAAGCCAATACCTGCCGCATACCAATTCTGCCAACTATTGAAGAGTTACGAAGCTGGAGGCATTCTGTTTTAGTCAGTCCTCGTACAACTGATGTCCGAAGAAGGAAGTGAGAGGCTACCATAAAGGAAAGTCTTGCTCACTGCAAGCACAAGTGCACCATCTAATAGGCCACGAAACTTGATGACAGCCAGCCGCGGTGGTCTAGCGGTTCTAGGCGCGCAGTCCGGATCCGCGGGACTGCTACGGTCGCAGGTTCGAATCCTGCCTCGGGCATGGATGTGTGTGATGTCCTTAGGTTAGTTAGGTTTAAGTAGTTCTAAGTTCTAGGGGACTGATGACCACAGTAGTTAAGTCCCATAGTGCTCAGAGCCATTTGAACCATTTTTTATTTTTTTTTTGAAACTTGATGACAGGTGCATTACTGTCTCAGAAGTGCTGTCCGCGTTGTTATGCCATGTGTTTGTTGTTCGTTTTTAAGGGCATTGTTATTAAAATAGCACGGGTCGCTTTCCCGTTTTCTATAATATCGCAGTATTTCAAAGAAATGCGAATTTTACAAATAAAAAGTACTCGTTCTTTAGAAAAAAATTATTTAAAATTGAACAATTTTCTCACCGTTGCTATGGTTAACTAATTAACCCGATTTTTAGCAAAAAAAAAAAAAAATACGCTGAAGAGCCATAGAAGCTGGTACACCTGCCTAATATCGTGTAGGGCCCCCGCGGACACGAAGAAGTGCCGTAACACGACGTGGCACAGACTCGATTCATGTGTGAAGTAGTGATGGAGGGAGTTGACACCATGAATCCTGCAGATCTGTCCATTCATCCGTAAGACTACGAGGGGATGGAGATCTCTTCTAAACAGCACGTTGCAAAACATTCCAAATATGCCCAATAATGCTCATGTCTAGAGAGTTCGGTTGCCAGCGGAAGTGTTGAACTCAGAGGAGTGTTCCTGGAGCCACTCTGTAGCAAATCTGGACACGTGAGGTGTCGCATTGCCCTCCTGGAATTGCTAAAGTCCGTCGGAATGCAAAATGGACATGAATGGATGCGTGTGATCAGACAGGATGCTTACGGACGTGTCACCTGTCGTAGTCGTATCAAGACGTATCACGGGTCCCATATCACCTCAACTGCAGACGCCCCACACCATTTCAGAGCCTCCATCAACTTAAACAGTCTCCTACTGATACGCAGGGTCCACGGAGTCATATGGTTGTCTCTATATGCGTACACTTCTTACCGTTAGATACAATTTGTAACCAGACTCGTCGGACCAGGCAACATGTTTCCAGTCATCATCAGTCCAGTGTCAGTGTTGACAAGCCCAGGTAAGGCGTAAAGCTTTGGGCCGTGTAGTCACTAAGGGTACACAAATGGGCCTTCGGCTCCGAAAGCCCATATCTATGATATTTTGTTGAATGGTTCGCATACTGATACTTGTTAATGGCCCATTATAGAAATCTGCAGCAGTCTGCGGATGGGTTGCACTTGTGTCACGTTGAACGATTCTCTTCAGTCGTCGTTGGTCTCGTTCTTGCAGGATCTTTTTCCAGCAACAGCGACGTTAGAGATTTGATGTATTACCGGATTCCTGATATTCACGGTTCACTCGTGAGACAGTCGTAGAGGAAAATCACCACTTCATCGCTACTTCGGAGATGCTGTGTCCCATCGCTCGTGCGCCGAATACACCACCACGTTCAAACTCACGTAAAACTTGATAACCTACCATTGTAGCAGCAGTAACCGATCTAACAACTGAGCCAGACACTTGTTGTCTTCTATATGCATTGTCGACGGCAGCGTCGTATTCTGCCTATTTCTTACATATCTCTGTATTTGAATACGCATGCCTATATCAGTTTCTTTGGTTTCAGTGTAAAAACACCTGTTATAACCAAGACCAGAAAAATACCGGTTATTCAGAACTAAAATACCTGCATCGATTTTAAGCGATGGGTTTTTCGATATACGCAGAGATGTAGTAGCCCGGCTTAAGAACTAAGTACTAGGAGACGTAAATGTACAAGATAACTCTTAGTACAGCAAATATAGAAATGTGTGTCTTAGTTCATATGTTGTAAAGCTTTCATACGTTTCAGGTGAGTGATAGGGAAGAAAACGCAACTGAAGCAGCAGTGCGAGCAACCTACAAAGTCGCTCACATCGTAGCGATCATTGGAAAGCTGTTTTTAGTGCGACCTCTCAAAAATCGTGTATGGCAGCAGTTAAGGAACGTTTGTTTGGAAGGGACCTGCAGGCAACTGAGAATCCTGGACACGGCAGCGAGTTTAGAGGCACAGTACAGAAAAAATTCTGAGATCTTTGTTACATTTTAGCTTGTGCCTGACGGAATCACAGATATCTCTAAAAGTGTCCAGCTTTCAATATTTTACGCATAGAGTCGATGTGGAACTGCAAGTAACAGGGGAAGTCTTGGATCTAGTAACTCTCGATTACACCGCAACGGGACTTAGTATTTTTGAACCTGTTTGTGAAACAGTGGGCAATATTAATTTTCCATTCTGTGGCCATAGAGGGTGCACCAAAAATGACCGGGCGACATCAAATTTTCGTTTCTAGTTTATAAAGTAAACTCAGAAGAGAATACGGGAAAGACCTTCTGACTTTCCTTGTTTCAATCACCAAGAGATACTGCGTGCTGTAACAGCGTAACTACACTTTGTGATCAAACGTATCCGGACACCTGGCTGAAAATGACTTACAAGTTCGTGGCGCCCTCCAGAGGTAATGCTGGAATTCAGTAAGGTGTTGGACCACCATTTAGCCATTTAGCTTCCACCCTCGCAGGCATGCGTTCAATCAGGTTCTGGAAGATTTCTTTGGGAATGGCAGCCCATTCTTCACACAGTGCTGCACTGAGGAGGGGTATTGATGTCAGTCGGTGAGGCCTGGCACGAAGTCGGCGTTCCGGAACATCCCAAAGGTGTTCTATAGGATTCAGGTCAGGATTTGTGCAGGCCAGTCCATTACAGGAATGTTATTGTCGTGTAACCAGTCCGCCACAGGCCTTGCATTATGAACAGGTGCTCGATAGTGTTGAAATATGCAATCGCCATCCCCGAATTGCCCTTCACCGGTGGGAAGCAAGAAGGTACTAAAATCATCAATTTTGGCCTGTGATGTGATAGTGTTAGGCAAGACAGCAAGGGGTGCAAGCCCACTCCATGAAAAACACGACCACACCATAACACCATCGCCTCCGAATTACACTGTTGGCACTACACACGCTGGCAGGTGACGTTCACCGGTCATTTTCCATACTAATACCCTACCATCGGATCGCCACATTGTGTACCTTGATTCGTCACTCTACACAACGTTTTCCACTGTTCAATCGTCCAATGTTTACTCTACTTACACCAAGCGAGGCGTCGTTTTACATTCACCGGCGTGATGTGTGGCTTATGAGCTGTCGCTCGACCATGAAATCCAAGTTTTTTCACCTCCCACCTAACTATCAAAGCACTTGCAGTGGATCCCGTTGGAGTTGGCAATTCCTGTGTCATGATTTGGATAGATGTCTGCCTATTACACATTAGTACCCTTTTCAACTGTCGGCGGTCTCTGTCAGTCAACAGGCGAGGTCGGCCTGTACACTTTTGTGTTGTACGTGTCCCTTCACGTTTCCACTTCACTGTCACATCGGAAACAGTGGACATATGGATGTTTAAGAGTGTGGAAATCTCGCGTACAGACGTATGACACAAGTGACACCCAATCACCTGTCCACGCTCGAAGTCCGTGAGTTCCGCGGAGCGCCCCATTCTGCTCTCTCACGATGTCTACTGAATATTGAGGTCGCTGATACGGAGTAGCTGGCAGTAGGTAGCAGCAAAATGCACCTAATAGGAAAAACCGATCTTTTTGGGAGTGTCCGGATACTTTTGATCACATAGTGTAGGTGATGTATTGAACGTCGTGGTCGAGTGTGCGAATTTTGTGCGGCTTCACGGTGTACATCACCGCCAATCCAATGGATTCCCGAAAGACATGAAGAGAAGTATGGGGATATACCTTACCAAAGGCTTAGGCTTAGTCGTGTAAAAGTTATTGACATTTTCTTTTCCCATTCGTGAAGAAATATCTCCCCCCTTCTTCAAATAAAGAGCGAAGAAGTACATTCATGTCAATTATAATTATCCGGGCTGTTATGCCGTGTTCGGTTGTTGAACTCTGTGTCAATTCCCAACGTTTCGTCCCCATCTGCGGAGGATATCTTTAAGTGGGTCTGTAGCTCAATGGAAGGTCCAACACACCCACTGGCTCGCTCTGACTGCCGCAAAATTCGCGTGTCCGCGCGCTCCCGAGACGAGGCGTGACGTCACGTCTTTTGAAAACGTCAGCGCAATTGGCCGCTGTCCGCTGCCGTCGATCGCCGTCGCCATCACCCAGTGGTGGACGCGTGGTACACATCTTATTCCACACCGTTTTATTTCTCCTCCTTTCGATTGAAATTATTAGGGTGTTTGGCGATTTAGATTGCCTCCCTGTAGAGCCTTTCGTAAAATCGGCTAGTGGCCGCTAGTACTTGCGTCTCCTCGAAACGAATATGGTGGTTACCTGGCTGGAAAGCATGCTCCGCAACAGTTGATCGTTCCGATTCTCCTCTTCTAAAATTGGCCTTGTGCTCTTCCAAACGTTTTGAGACAGTTCTTTTAGTGGTAACCACATAAACATCTCCACAGCTGCATGGGATCCTATACACTCCAGCTTTTTTCCAGTGGTTTGCGAGCGTCATTGGCAGGCTTAAGGTATTCCTGTATCTTCCTGGCGGGCTTGTATATTACGGTAATATGCTGCTTCGTCAATATCCTCCCTATTCTTTCCGTTACATTTTAACAAATGGCAGGAAAACCTAAGATTTTACAGTAGCCTGTACGTCACTATGGTTTCTGCGTGGCTGTCTCAACGCACATTTTACTTCGGCGGACGAATATCCGTTCTTCATTAGTGCATTGTGGAGATGTTGCATCTCAGACTCGAGCAATTCAGGTTCACAAATATTTCTAGCTCTGTCGGCTAACGTCTTGATAAAACCCCGCTTCTGTTGAGGGTGGTGGTTTAAATCCAGGAGCAAATTGTAAGTAGGCTGTTTAGGTTTTCTTATTGGTAACGCCACATAGCGCTCCGTATAAAAAATCCACTACTTCCATGTGCATTTTCTTTTACTGCTCAGACTTTGAGAAAAACACTGCAATTTTACTTTGATGAATGATCAGGACTGTCTTTATGGACTGTGAGAAAATTTTAGCTGTTGACCAACATTGTATCGATAAGTGTGTGCATTTCATTTCTTTGTTATTGTAATTATGAAAAAAATTTTCAAACCTGTATTGGCCACTGCCCAAAACAATTTGTAAATTTTTTTGTGGGGAGCATGGGGGCTATGTAAGTAGGCTGTTTAGGTTTTCTTATTGGTAACGCCACATAGCGCTCCGTATAAAAATCACTGGCTGTGCCATTGTTGTAACCACAGAAAAGCCAAGTCTAAATGCAGTTGTTCTCAGACGATACACCAGAAATCATACGGGGAGATAGAGTTAACAGGGGACGCCAGGCGTGTCAGAGGGGTCACAAAAGATAACGACGCAGCCAGATAGCTGAGGCGGCGGTCCAAGCGGCCAGGCAGCTGCGCGTGATAAGCAAGGAAGCAGACTCAGCTATTAAGATAAACAGGGCGCTCTGGGCAGGTCCCTTAATAAACAATAACTTGCAGTATCAACACTCTTGGCTAGAGGGAGAAGTCTGGGAGCGGAGAGAGAAAGAAAGAGGGCCCTAGGTGGGGACCGCACTACGTCATGAGGAGCCAATGAAGGGCTCAGGACGCAGTGCGTGACCATATAGGGAGAGGCCCCTCTACCCCTCCACCCAGCTTCTGAAGAAAAGTACTGAAGTTAATACTAAAACAATCCCTAATAAGGAAAAGTTGCACTCGACGCTACGTCATGCCAAGCGCTGGCGGGGTCGAAGGGGAAGAGCTAACAAAACTCGGAGGCACGCCGCTCCGGGGATCTCTCTCTCTCTCGGGTTTAGGCAGCGACGGTAGTCAGCGTGAGTAGCAGCCGACTTGGGCTGAGGGCGGGCTGCAGGCAGACAGTTGAGATAGTCGCCGATGAGCGTTTAGGCAGCGACCGCGTGACTCTGACGTAGGGTGCTAGTGTGGGCAGCAAAGTGCTGGAAAGTTCTATCAGGCAGCCAGAACGGTGGAAGTCAGTCACCGTCTCTGTAATGGGCTTGGCTATTCTGTAGGTACAATCACTACGCAGTTAGGGTGATCTGTATTCTTTATGAATAAATTAGAACTTTTATAACGTCCATACGAGTTTACTTCTACCAAAATCCTAGCCTTGTACCTTCACACCAGGGAATTTAACATCTTAGCCAGATCAAAAGTCTCCCTCTCAATTAGGTCAACCGGCTAATTCCCGTTTACGAACCGTGTCGCTCAATCCCTCGCAAAACCCACGCTTGGGACGCGACAATAAATAAAAGTTTTTGGTGCCAGGTGTGGGGTACCACAAAGGCATATAGGCAAAAAGGAGATAGGAGCCAGTAGATTTTGCTACAGCGACTGTGGCAATTAGCAGGAAGTTGTGGCGACTCGCAACTTTCAGCATTAGTAGTCCCACTACGACAGAGTCCAGAGAAGTAGTCCTCGCGGGTGCAGGCAACGCAGGATAGCGGCAGCACGACGCGGAGCGACGAGGCACAGAGGTGCCTAAGCAGCCAGCGTTCGAGACCGGGGGTCCGGGCCGAGCAGCGGCAGCAGCGGTAGCAGCGGCAGCCGAGGCGAGCGACGGGGTCGGCACAGCCCAGCAGAGCGGCGGCCGACGCATCGCGGCAGCGCGGAACAGCGCGGGCATAGAGAGCACAGAGACAGCGCGGAGCAGCGCGGCACAACGCGGGACAACGCGGATCAGCGGAACAGACGGCGCACCACAAGAGAAGCGGTACATATAAAATTATATTAAGAATTTTGTATCTTGTATTGTAAAGTGGTAAGATGGCCCAAACTAACGAAGTTCCGTCATCCTCCAGTAGCGGTAAGATATCAGTGAAAGAAGCCTTGTGTATAGTTCCAAAAGTGTTCGAAGGAAATAAGAGAGATCTTAGGGAGTTTATTGAAAATGTAGACGCTGCATTTGAACTTGTGAAACCGGAGGAACACGAAACGTTACTGAAGTTTGTTAAAGCCAAAATAACCGGAGAGGCCAGATCGAGGCTGCAAGTAAGGGAACGCACGGGGACATGGCAGGAAGTAAAACATGTGCTAGAGGAAAATTATGCGAGTAAGCGTACCATTGACTACTACGCGTGCAAGATATTTCAATCGAGACAGGGACAAGGAGAGCCAATTGCGACATGGGCAAGCCGAATAGATGAAATGCAAAGGGATTTCAGGGAAGCAGTAAGCAGAGTTACGGCTAGGGAGAACTTAAAGGGCGCAATAGAACTGGTTGATTCACTAGGAAGAGCATGCTTTATACAAGGGTTAAGCAATGATAGAATACAGACGATAGTAAGAAGTAGAGGCGATGAAATCACGCTAGCAGCGGCCGTGGAACTAGCATTGCAAGAAGAAAGTGCAATACTGTCAATGAAAGAGCGGGGACTAGCCCCAAGAGTAACTTTCAACCGGGGAAAGGAAACGGTGAAGAATACCAGAGATATTAGAGATTTGAAATGTTTCAATTGTGGATTGAGAGGGCACATGGCAAGCAAGTGTAGAAAGAATAGGCCAGAGGGAAGAGTACGGATAATGACGGGCAAAGAGTTTACGAATTTTTGTTACGGGTGCGACAAGCCAGGACGTACAGACGCGGAATGCCGGGTAAGATTAAGAAAAATTCAGCCGATAGATACAAGAGACTTTAGAGGAAATCATAGGGAAGCTGATGGAGGGTTACGAAAGTGGAGGTGCCCACAATGTAATCTACCAGGGAACTGTGGAGTTCCGTGTACTAGGGTAAAAGACGTTGCTTGTTTCAAGTGTAAGCGGCCGGGACATTACGCGAAAGATTGTCACGCAGGGCCCTGGCACGCATGGAGAAAAGGCAGGGTGCCAGTATCGAGCAAAACCGGTAAAGTGGTGCAGGGAAACTAAGAGGCGGCAAGGCCGCACAGTCGGGCCTTGTTGCGATAGGTAAACCCTCAGTTAGGGTAATCGACTGTGCAACAGAAAATGACGTTTTGGTTTTATACTGCATAGAATTAAAAAGATATTTGAAGTTGCTAATAGACACTGGAGCACAGTTGTGTCTGCTCAAGAGAACGAGTATTCCGATAAATAGTACACTTGCAATTAATGAAGCGGAAAGGCTTCGGCTAAAAGGTGTAACCAGCGAGGCCGTCAGCACAATAGGTACGGTACAGGTACACTTAAGTGTGGACGGTTCTGAGCAAGTAGGGCAAAAATTTCACGTATACGGGAGAGGATTAGATATTCCGTACGACGGACTGATAGGCAGAAATTTCTTGACAGAGCATAGAGTTAAGTTAGACTATGCAGGTAAAATAGTGAGACTAAAAGGGCGAGATATACCCTTAGTAGTAAAGGAAGAGCCAAAGGGACATGAGAACGAACAAGATTCAGAAGTAGGCGGGGAAATAGGGCCCCGAGAGGAAAAAATAATGTTATTAAAGGTGGAAGGAAATGTAAAAAGGGGAATCGAAAAGGAAATGATTATTCCTAGGCAGGAGATTGCACAAGGGGTACATGTACCTGAAGCGTTAGTAAAAGTGCGAAATGGGAAATGCATAGTAAGTGCATTAAACTTGTCAGAAGACAGAGTGCAGTTAGGAAACGTCAGGTTAATGACGGAAGAATTAGAAAAAGTAGGGAAAATACGCGAAGTAAAATGTTGTACTAATGTCATAGGAAAGACAGAAAGTCGTACTAGTGTGTTGCGAAGGCAATTAAGAATGGATCATTTGAACGCTGAAGAGAAAAGCGCTCTAGCAGAGGTTTGCGCGGAATACGGAGATGTATTTCATCTACCAGGGGACAACCTGTCCTATACTTCCGCAGTGAAGCACAGAATACCGATTGCACCGGAACACGCGGGGAAGGTAGTAAACGCTAGACCGTACAGGATCCCGGAAGCGCAAAAGGAAGTGCTAAGGGAGCAAATAGAGCAGATGCTAAGAGATGACATAATTGTCGAGAGTAAGAGCGCTTGGAACGCACCGTTACTGTTAGTTCCAAAGAAGCTAGACGCTAGTGGCAAACAGAAATGGAGAATCGTAGTGGACTACAGACGATTAAATGATATCACTGTAGGCGATGCATTTCCACTACCGAATATCTCCGAGATACTGGATCAGTTAGGGCAAGCTAAGTACTTCTCGACGCTTGACCTCGCAAGCGGGTACCATCAAATATTGACGGACGAGAAGGACAGAGAGAAAACGGCATTTAGCTCAAACTATCAGCATTACGAATACAAACGAATGCCGATGGGACTGAAGGGAGCCCCAGGATGTTTTCAGAGACTGATGAATACAGTCTTGGCAGGTTTACAAGGAGTGAAATGCTTTGTGTATCTAGACGACATAGTATGCTATGGGAAAAACCTGCAGGAGCATAACGAAAAGCTCCGAGAAATATTTGACAGGTTGCGAGAGCACAATTTGAAGCTGCAACCAGACAAGTGTGAATTCCTGAGGAAGGAAGTAATCTTCCTAGGTCATTGCATCACTGACAAAGGAATATCACCAGATATGGCGAAGGTGGAGAAGGTGAAGTTCTTCCCACAGCCAAAGACAACTAAGGAACTAAAAGGGTTTCTCGGATTGATAGGTTACTACCGCCGTTTCATTGCTAACTTCAGCAAGATTGCGAAACCTCTCCATGAGCTCTTAAAAAAGGGAGTGGAGTACCGATGGAGCGAACGTCAGAACAATGCGTTCGAAGAACTAAAAGAGAAATTAATAAACCCTCCGTTACTTCAGTACCCTGACTTTACAAAACCGTTCATCATTACAACGGATGCGAGTAACGCAGCCTTGGGTGCAGTGTTATCGCAAGGTAAGAAGATTGGCGAAGACTTGCCCATCGCATATGCATCCAGAGCATTGAACAAAGCCGAACTAAATTATAGCACAACGGAAAAAGAGTTGTTGGCTATAGTTTACGCAGTAAAACAGTTCAGACCATATGTATATGGCAGAAAGTTCACTGTAGTGACAGACCATAAGCCACTAACGTGGATATTTAGTGTCAAAGATCCGAGTTCGAGACTCCTGAAGTGGAGACTGAAACTCGAGGAGTATGATTATGAAGTAATATACAAGCCAGGAAAGTTAAATAGTAATGCGGATGCGCTGAGTAGAATAAGGCATGAAGGGAAGGAAGAGATAGATGCGAAGCAGAAGGTGGAGACAGAGATCTCGGCAGCAAAAGCAAATGGGGAAGAAAGTTCCGTAAACGTGCGGCAAGCACAAGTGTCGAGTGAAATAGAACAGGAAACGGATAGTGGTGAGGAAATTAGTCCCGAAGAAAAAGAAAATATACTAAAGGAAATGCATGACAATCCCTTGGGAGGTCACCAAGGAATGCACAGGACACTCGAAAGAATTAAAGCATACAAGCAGTGGCGCGGAATGAAGCGTGACATTGAAAATTACATTAGGAAATGCCCATCATGTCAAAAGAATAAAAACACGCAAATGAAAACTAGGATGCCCTTAGAAATTACCGACACAGCAGAAACAGTATTCGGAAAGTGTGCGATGGATATAGTGGGTCCACTAGATGTATCTAATACAGGAAAAAGGTACATGTTAACATTCCAAGACGATCTGAGTAAATTTACCTTAGCAATCCCAATTGACAAACAAGATGCCGAAACAGTAGCTGAGGCATTTGTGGAAAACGTAGTATTAAGGTATGGAATTCCATCAGTATTATTAACAGATCAAGGGTCTAACTTTCTGAGTGATGTATTTAAAAGTGTATGTAAATTGTTGAAGGTAAAGCGTATAAATACTACAGCGTACCACCCTGAATCAAATGGTGCACTAGAAAGAAGTCATAGAACTATTGTAGAGTATCTCAGACACTTTGTAACAGGAGATCAAAGTTCTTGGGACAAATGGGTACCGTATGCAATTTTTGTGTTCAACACTACACCACACAGCAGCACAGGATACACACCATTTGAATTACTATACGGAAGAAAGGTTAACATACCAGGAGTACTGCAGCAAGAAACACAGCAGGTAAGTTACAATTATGAAATGTATGTAAATAAACTAAGAGCGAGAATGCAGGAAGCCCACAGAGTGGCCAGAGACTCGATTATAAGAAGTAAGAAAATCAGTAAGGAACAGTATGACATGAAACAAAATCCAAAAAACTTCAAGGTAGGAGATAAAGTATTACTGCACGATGAGTCGGTGAGACGGGGTAGATCTCGGAAATTAGATTCACAATGGAGAGGTCCATTTGAAGTAGTAAAAGTGGAAGGTCCTAACGTAGTAATAAAAGTTAAAAGAAATAAGGAAACAAAAGTACATGCCAACAGGCTGAAACAATTCTTTTAAAATTCAGGTATGGCACTCAAGTGGAAGGTCGTGAAATTCGTCATAGTGATAACAGCATACTACATCACTGCATCAGAGCATGCAACAAATGAGTACCAAGTGACGCCATTTCCGAGTTCATCAGGGCTATATTACGATAATACAGGACAGGTAGAAATATACAGTACCACATGGAGAATAGTCACATACGTAAATCTAGATATAATAACAGAAAGGTTTCAGAATGCAGAGAGGTATGGTAGGGCAGCGGTACAAAGGTGCCGAGAAACACTAACACAATTAAATGTAGGATTAATAGAATGCAGGGTACTAGACCAACAAGTAACCCATCATGTGGAAAAAATCACAGGATTGCAACTTTTAGTACAGCAGCTAACGAAACACGAGACCAGAAGGAAGAGAGGAGTATTCAACTTCGTCGGGCAGGTAAGTAAAATACTGTTCGGGTCGTTGGACGAAGCAGATGCAGCATACTATAAGGAAAGAATAGACGCTATGGAGAAAAACACAGAAGGGTTGTTGAGGCTAACAAAGGAACAGGTGGCAGTGGTAAGAGCCACATTGGCGGGAGTAAACAGGACGGTATATACACTAGAGTCAAATGAGCACGTTCTGAAGACAGGTATGCAAAGACTAGAACGATTCATGAAGGAATACGTGAAGGAAACCGATATAGGGTTTAAACGTGTAGCGTCCTTCGCCACAGTAACAGAGCAAGTATTACAACTATCGGCAGTGTTTGGTCAGATCGAAGAGGAATACGAACAAATGATAAATGCCATTGTAAATGCTCAGAAGGGAATACTACAGCCTCATATAATTAATCCAGTCCAAATTGTAAAATACCTAAGTTTAATACGGGAAGAACTAAAAGATGTAAAGTTTCCTGTTCCTCTTACGGAGTCCTCAGGTTATCTATTGTTAAGAATAATTGATTTAGATGTTTTCATCTCGGGTAGCATACTAGGATATGTAATTAATATTCCATTAATAAATAATAACAATTTCAATTTGTATAGAGTACTCCCACTACCAAAAGAAATTCCAAACATGAAAGGTAAATATGTGTACATACAGCCAGAGAAAGAATTCTTACTAATAGATGAATCCAAAAGGCAGTACGCGAAACTTTCTGCGGAGGAACTAAAATGCAAGGAGCTAAGTAAAAATAGGAGACTGTGCAAACAAGCATTCGCCTTGCTGTCAACATTCGACCACGAAGAGTGCGAAGCCAAATTGTTGCAACCGGTAAGAGAAATTCCGGAAGATTGTGTGCGAAAAATAGTCGCACTGAATCAGAGCCTTTGGACTCATCTAAACAGTAACGAATGGCTATATGTAGCACCGAAGGAAGAAGGCTTAACAGTATTGTGTGGAAGGGAACCACCAAAGGTCCTAGTAATAAAAGGGGTAGGAAAAATTAGTTTTTACAGTAAATGTGAGGGGTATGGCACTAGAGTGTTCATACAAACAGATAGAGTGATTCAGAGTAATGTGACGAAGAAAGACATAGTTCCGCAGATCAATCTAGAATTCGATTGTTGCGTGGTAAACAAGGAAAAAAGGAATGTCTCAACGTTAGCATTAGATTTGCCATTGGACCAGGTAATAACACAGTTAGACGACTTGAAAGTCGCAGGAAAAAGACTGGATGATGTCCAGAAGATGGTAGAGAGAGAAGAGGAGGAAATGAAGTACTCCAGGTACTTCACACATTACTCCATAACTACGTATGTAGCCATATCAATAGTTATTCTAATCATAATAACATGCTGTTGTAAAAACTGTAAATGTTGTAAAGACTGTTTTAAAAGTATATGGAAATATTTTGAAGACAGTGATTGTTGTGGAAACGTATGTATAAGAAATATCATAGTGAACCAATACCCAGAGACTAGTTCAGATAGAAGACACAGTAATAAAGAAACTGAAGAGATAGTAATTTATGAAAGATGTGGAAAAGACCAAGGTGATACGGTCGCTTTCAGAAACAGACGTTAAATAACTGTATTTGAAATGTGTAATTGAAATGTAACTGTATTTGAAATATGTAATTGAAATGTAACTGTATTTGAAATATGTAATTGAAATGTTACTGTATTTTAAATGTAATTCTAATTGAAATGTGAATGTATGTATCAATGAAAGTGTCTTTTGATTTTAATGCAAATACTTTTGACATAACTGAATGTTAGGCATGTATAATGTAATTGTATTATTGTGTGTTTAATGAATTTGACTTTACTAAATGAAAATGAAAAATATAACATATCAGATGCTAATGTAATAAACAAATCTGTAAAGCATGTAATGGAAAAAAAAGAGTCACAATTGACGCTACTCTGAGGAGTAACGCCAATTTCCCTGGCGGGGGAGGTGTTGTAACCGCAGAAAAGCCAAGTCTAAATGCAGTTGTTCTCAGACGATACACCAGAAATCATACGGGGAGATAGAGTTAACAGGGGACGCCAGGCGTGTCAGAGGGGTCACAAAAGGTAACGACGCAGCCAGATAGCTGAGGCGGCGGTCCAAGCGGCCAGGCAGCTGCGCGTGATAAGCAAGGAAGCAGACTCAGCTATTAAGATAAACAGGGCGCTCTGGGCAGGTCCCTTAATAAACAATAACTTGCAGTATCAACACTCTTGGCTAGAGGGAGAAGTCTGGGAGCGGAGAGAGAAAGAAAGAGGGCCCTAGGTGGGGACCGCACTACGTCATGAGGAGCCAATGAAGGGCTCAGGACGCAGTGCGTGACCATATAGGGAGAGGCCCCTCTACCCCTCCACCCAGCTTCTGAAGAAAAGTACTGAAGTTAATACTAAAACAATCCCTAATAAGGAAAAGTTGCACTCGACGCTACGTCATGCCAAGCGCTGGCGGGGTCGAAGGGGAAGAGCTAACAAAACTCGGAGGCACGCCGCTCCGGGGATCTCTCTCTCTCTCGGGTTTAGGCAGCGACGGTAGTCAGCGTGAGTAGCAGCCGACTTGGGCTGAGGGCGGGCTGCAGGCAGACAGTTGGAGATAGTCGCCGATGAGCGTTTAGGCAGCGACCGCGTGACTCTGACGTAGGGTGCTAGTGTGGGCAGCAAAGTGCTGGAAAGTTCTATCAGGCAGCCAGAACGGTGGAAGTCAGTCACCGTCTCTGTAATGGGCTTGGCTATTCTGTAGGTACAATCACTACGCAGTTAGGGTGATCTGTATTCTTTATGAATAAATTAGAACTTTTATAACGTCCATACGAGTTTACTTCTACCAAAATCCTAGCCTTGTACCTTCACACCAGGGAATTTAACATCTTAGCCAGATCAAAAGTCTCCCTCTCAATTAGGTCAACCGGCTAATTCCCGTTTACGAACCGTGTCGCTCAATCCCTCGCAAAACCCACGCTTGGGACGCGACACCATCTGCAGTCTGTGGCTGGTTTGCATTGTTGTCTGCCATTGTAGTGTCGGGCAGCGGCAGCTGGATGCTAACAGCGCGTAGCGTTGCGCAGTTGGAGGTGAGCCGCCAGCAGTGGAGGACGTGGGGAGAGAGATGGCGGAGTTTTGAAATTTGTAAGAATTGGTGTCATGAACTGCTATATATATATTATGACTAGTGAGGTAAATACATTGTTTGTTCTCTATTAAAATCTTTCATTTGCTAACTATGCCTATCAGTAGTTAGCGCCTTCAGTAGTTTGAATCTTTTATTTAGCTGGCAGTAGTGGCGCTCGCTGTATTGCAGTAGCTTGAGTAACGAAGATTTTTGTGAGGTAAGTGATTTGTGAAACGTATAGGTTAATGCTAGTCAGGGCCATTCTTTCGTAGGGATTTTTGGAAGTCAGTTTGCGTTGCGCTAAAAAATATTGTGTGTCAGCTTAAGCACAGTCTTGTAATAATTTTTCTAAGGGGACGTTTCATATGTCGACCCTTAGCCGAGAATACCTCACTGGAATCTTCTGATTTTTTCTTGTAGTTTGTGTAATTAATGTAGATTTTTTTTATTGCTAGCGCGTAATCATAGAGGGAATTTCCTTTGTAGTTGTAGTCTTTCATTGTTGTACAGTACAACAATTGTGGCATGCATGTAGAGTTGCACCAAGTATTTCGCAGCTGCGCTTGCAATGAAGTAGATATTATTTTCAGTGCTATGTTAATGTGTTCTCTTATTTTTGCTCTTCAAATTGTGCTTTTCTGTGTTATCGTGTGAAGTATTGTGACAATAATGGCGTGTGAAAAACGTAATACTAGGCTACAAAGTAAACTGAGAAATGACAGTGAAGACGAAAGCAATGTGTTAGCGCCACCATGTAATGAATTCACAAATGTTCAAAGTAGTAATTTGGTAATAGTGCATAGGGAAATGGAGCGGGCTGCAAATAATGGTGTAGGAAGTGAAACAGTTAGTGAACAGGGAAGCATTATCGATCGATTGGTCGGCAACAGCTCGCGTCAGGAATCCGATATGACAGGACACAATCTTGCAAATACTGTACATTCAGGTTTTGCGTCCTCACCGTTTTCTCAAATAAGCCGAGACACATTTTCTGCTTGTCAAACTGTGAATGTTGCCGGTGCAAATGCACTGCCGAAAAGCATAGATGATCAGATTCCAGACACTAATACATTATTATTGCAATTAATGCAACAAATGAAACAAAACCAGAGACAAACACAGCAAAAGTTAGACACAATGGAACAAAATCAGAGACAAACACAGCAACAGTTGGACACAATGGAACATAATCTTCAAAAGTTAGACACAATGGAACAAAATCAGAGACAAACACAGCAACAGTTGGACACAATGGAACATAATCTTCGGAAGTTAGACACAACACTTGAACAAACACGTGAAGATTTAACTACTGAGCTACATAACATTGAATCGAAATGTCAAAAAATCTGTAATGACCTAAAAACACAAATTTGTGAGCATTTTCAACCTATTTTTTCGCGGCATGAAAACTCATTACAGAATCACGAAGCAGCCATAAAAGAACATCAAACTATTTTTCGTGACACTCACGACACCTTGCAAGCTAAAATGGACTCAGTTGCAACCACCGATTCGGTTACGCAACTTGCAAGAACTCAGGAAAACTTAAAGGACACAGTAGATTCGATTTCAACACAAATGGACACTCTGAAACTTGGTTCAGAAAAACACAATGAGGAAATGTGTTCACTATCGGAGAAAGTAGCCGAACTTTCGGATCAGTTCACTAATTTATCTACGAAGGTAGATGATAATTTGAATGACACAAAACCGGTAGTCTTTAATGACACAGAAGAGTGCGAACAAATTAGGAAATTCAAACAAAGTCTGAATCAAATTAGTACGCAACACCAAAGAGAAATCCGGGAAGTACAAGATCAGCTGACGCAGGTAATACAACAATTACGTATTTCTGAGGACACTCGCGCTCCAATATGGGAAGAGGGACATAGAAATACGTAACAGCCACAAAATAATAACACAGGGCACTTCCGAAATTATGAAAGAAATTGGCAAGGTACACCGAATTCTGAGATGGAACCGCCGAAACGACGTAACAATGACCCATATGCTACCCGCCGAGACGATGATTTTGACTATAAGCTGTTCATTACTACACGTAAATTCAAAACATTTAAGAATTCTGGCAACGACATTCATCCACAAGCGTGGCTCCATCAATTCTCTCATTGTTTTCCTCCCAACTGGTCACTAGAGCACAGATTAGAATTTATGTGTGGCTACTTAGAGAATGAACCAGCTGTAAGAATGCGATCGGTCATTCACGATAGCCACAGTGAAGGAGAATTTTACCATGCCTTCCTCTCAGCATATTGGTCCCAAGCCACACAAGACCGAGTAAAACATGGCATCATGATGATGAAACATTTCGAACAATCTGAATTTTCCAGTCTTGTGAAATATTTTGAAGACATGTTTCACAAGAATCAGTACCTGTCAAACCCATACAGCCCGTCAGAACTCATCCGCATTTGCTTAATCAAATTGCCTGAAAATTTACGGCATATTATTTTGGCAGGCCGTTGCAAAGACGACATTGAAGCTTTTCAGGGACTCTTACAAGAATTAGAAATTGACACTGACAATCGCGGAACGCGAAAACAGGAACACAACAATTACAGGTCACATCCGTCGCAATTCCGCGATGAAAGAAATAATAACTGGACACGACAAGGCTATTCTCACAATACAAATCGTGACCAAAACAGACACCACCCGTATGACAACCGTTGGCAGAGTAGTAATAATTAGAGGGAAAGATCACCTCTCCGCGGTAGTGACTATCACAGAGACAATCAGAGAAACAGACAATATGGGAACCAAAATAATTACTATCAAGGGAGACAGAATAACTTTAGACGCAACGGTCCAGCGCGCAGTTACGATTCAGAGAGAAATTCTCCACCACGTGACCGACAAGAAAGAAACTATGGAATCTACCGACATGACGACAGACGATATGATCGTAACGACAGACCTGAATTGCAGCAGAACTGGCGGGAATCAAACAGAGCAGGGCCCTCTCGACAAGGTGAATTTGTAGAAGTTTGGTCTCCAAATCCCAATAACGACGCGCGCCAACAAAGACACAATAGGCAATGACTCATACCGCTGGCAGCCTCAAAACGTACTTATGAAACTGACGACGCAGCTGCCATAGCTAGTAATTACGTTAAAATGGAAGACATTAGGGACATATTACTCCAGGAACACGACGTAAAACATAACAACATTGCATATCCTGTGATTCACATTACTGCAAATGACGTAAAATTTACCACAGTACTTGACTCAGGCAGTCCCATTTCAGTAATTAGTGAAACAGCTTTTAGCAAATGCAACAAATCGAACGATTGCCCCACACTTCCGTTACGCAAGATTAAATTACAAGGTGCAGTCACTGGAAAAAGTGTAGATGTACGCCAAGAAACCAACTTAGAATTCGTTTGTCAGAGCCACAGCTTCTCTATGAACTTTCTTATTGTTCCATTGTTGTCGGCGGAAATTATACTGGGAGTAGACTTTTTGAATGAATACAAAGCAATCTTAAACTTTCACGATGCTGAAATAAGTTTATTAAAAGAAGGTAAGTCAATAGCTTTGAAATTTGAAGATTGGCTCTCAAACCATGACGAGGAAATTAATCGGCTTTACCTTCTGTTAGACAACAGTTCGGAATTTTCTACGGAACTAGACACTAACAGTCGCTCTGCAAGTACTGACAGGGATGATATCGACGGCACATTTGAAACTAATGAGTTAATTCAGAATAAAATTCAAACAATTGAGAATTGTAATGACACTGATAGGCAGGACCTTTTTCAGATTTTACAAGCACATTCCACAGTTTTTACTCACAAAACAGGAACAATCAAGGGATTTCAATACCAATTTCGTGTTCGTGAGCATACTAAATTTTGTGTTAGACCATACGTAATTCCAGCACATTATAGGGACCGTGTTAGAACAGAAATACAATCTATGCTTGACGACGGCATTATTGAGCCTGCAGTAAGCTCATACAACAATCCATTACATGTTGTTGAGAAGAAAAATGGATCGATCAGGCTTGTCTTAGATTCGAGACAAATCAATACTATCATTATTCCTGAAACAGACAGGCCGCAAACGTTGGAAGAACTTCTTCAAAATTTTAATGGTGTAAAAGTGTTGTCTTCCATTGATCTCAGATATAGCTTTTATCAGATCGAACTTCATCCAGAATGTAGAAAATATACAGCTTTCCTTTGTTTCGGCGTTTGTTATCAGTTTCGGAAACTTCCTTTTGGTTTGAACATTTCCTCGGCAGCATTCATTCGCGGGCTAAATTCCATATTACCTGAGCTCTTAAAACGTCACATCACCTTATATGTGGACGATATTCTGATAGCAGAAGCCTCATGGGAACAACATAATCGCATCCTCAACAGCGTGTTACATATCTTTGCAGAATCTGGAATTACAGTTAACTTGGAAAAGTCTGAATTCGGTAGGACAAAAGTGAAGTTTTTGGGACATATTATTTCTTCTGAAGGCATCCAGCCGGATCCTGAAAAGTTAGAAGCAATCAGAGCCATTCCAGTTCCATCCACAAAAAAACAAATCCGCAGTTTTCTAGGACTCGTAAATTTTTACCGTCGTTTTCTGAATATGCAAATTCTAGTTACACCAAAACTTTGTTCTCTCACTGGAAAAAATACTATTTGGAACTGGGACGAACAAGCACAGTTGGAATTCAATTCTTTGAAAGAATCGTTACTTAACGCGCCAATACTAGCTCATCCAGATCTCTCACAAGATTTTTGCCTTAGCACGGATTCTTCTAAAGTCGGTCTTGGTGCCCATTTATTTCAAGAAGCCACAGAAAATTACATTACTGTTCAGAAAACCATTGCTTTTGCTAGCCGAGTGCTAACAAAATCTGAAAAAAATTATTCCGTTACTGAATTAGAAGCTTTAGCAATCGTTTGGGCATTTAACTAATTCCGTTTCTTTCTTTATGGTAAGCACGTAAAAGTATACAGTGACCATCGTGCATTACAATTTCTTATGTCTTCAAAATTAAATCATGACAGGTTAAAACGTTGGGCATTGTTTCTGCAAGAATTCCACTTCACAATAGTCTACATTCCCGGCAAGGAGAACATTGTTGCGGACGCACTGTCACGCGCACCGGCTGGGCTCGAGAAAAGTAACACAGAAAGCAACCTCGAGAGAAATTTCAGTATTCTTTACATCCAGAAAGTCGCCTTTGAAAACTTCATCACCACATCTTTAAAGGACATTGCTCATGAACAAGATAAAGATCCGATTTGGAAAGACATCAAAAGTAAATGGCATGAAAAGACACACACACAGATTCGGCATTATTATCTGGTTAGAAACAACATACTGTTCAAACGATGCACTGTTGATGACAAGCTATGGGTACTTTGCATTCCAGACGATTTTGTTAATAAGCTCATTTGGTACATTCATTTCAGCTATGCACATTTTGGTCCACGAAAATGTTATCATATTCTTCGAACGACTTGTTATTTTAACAATATGGAAAAGAGAATTCGAAGAGTCTTGTCTATTTGTAAACTTTGTCAAAAGGCGAAACCATCTAATGTCACTCATCGTGCTCCATTGTTTCCTATCATTCCTTCTAAATTAAAAGAATTTGCTGCTGTTGATCTCTTGGGACCGCTTGTCAGAACATCTAATGGATTTTCGTACGTTCTAGTCGCTGTTGAACTTACTTCAAAATTTGTTTCTTTCACTCCGTTACGTAAAGCCACTGGACGGTCTGTATCCAACGCCTTTGTTAGAAATTTCTTACGTGAAGTTGGACACGTTAGTAAAGTAATTTCAGATAACGGACCGCAATTCAGATCTGCTGTTTGGTCACGCATGCTTCGTAACCATAAAATCAAATCTGTTTTTATTTCATTGTACTCACCACATTGTAACCCGTCTGAACGGATTATGAAAGAAATCAATAAGCTTTGCAGACTTTATTGTCACAGAAAGCATCAGCATTGGGACAGATATTTACACTTATTTCAAAACGTGCTGAATGAAATGCCTCATGACTCCACTGCTTTACCACCTGTTCTTGTACTGAAGAATAAAGAACCACCAAACAGAATCAGAGAGCTTGTACCTTTTCCGAATACACGTAAACTTCGACACAAAGACATAATTGATTTGGCTATTAAAAATATAAATTCTGCTGCAGACAAAAGGAAAAAATTACACGGTAAAGCAAATGCAAAGAAATTATATATTGGTCAGAAAGTTCTCATTAAAGCTCATCCATTGTCACATAAGAAGAAACACTTGAGTCACAAATTCTTTCTAGTTTACAATGGACCTTACAGAATCCGACGTATACCACATGATAATTGCGTTGAAGTTGAAACTCTGCGTACTAGGAAGAGTAAAGGTTTACACCACATTTCACATGTAAAACCGTTTATTGAAAGATAATCTGCTTTTTAACTTTGTCTTTGCCATAAAACATTTCACTTCACATTTCTAGTATGCTTTGTCACACTGAGAAACTGTTAACATGCAACAATATTTGAAGTTTACTATCCAGTCTAGAACCTACGGAACATATTTAAACAGAAATTACGAATGCATTGTTATAGTGAACAGACGTCACAGTGTTACTGTGCGTGTACATTCTTGCTTGTTAGTTGCACGATTACGTAACGACTATAAGGCTCACATACTTAGAACATTTACCAGTATTGCTAATGGGATTTTAATGCAACCTTTTGGTTTACTTGAAAATACATTCTGGATTTAAAGTACTTTCTGTGAGATACCAGATGATACAGTGGTTAGTATATGTGACAGCTACACGATTTTATCACGACGCTACTAATGAGTGACAATTTACAATGTTGCTTTTGCAGTTTATCTGTTTTATATCTGCACAGTTTCTGGAAAGTAAAACATGTTTTAGTAGTAACGTTTGCGGTATAGCTACAATGAGACAGCCTTTTCTGTAGCACAACAATACGTACAGTACAGTACTTACTTCATCACGGCAATAAGCGTAATAACTAAGATATCTATACGCAAAGCATTTCAATTTCGTTTATCATGAGGTAAGTACATTGACTTTTGCAGAACTTAGCTTTCGGAGGACGATAACTACAACACTTCCACAGAATTATCTTACAGTAAGACGCACATTTAGCGTTACAGGACACGCATTTGATGGTTAATTTCGTACTTAAAACATTTATTTTTCAAGATTTTTGAATTACAAAGAAAGTTTACCGTGATACATTTCATTCCATTGCTGTAATCTGTAACTCCTGAGGATATAATTACATTATCCTCAGGGGGGTACACGCCTACTTTGTGTACCATGTGTTTGGCAAGCACAAGGAGCCCTAGCTAATATGGTATTTGCTTATACAACTCTACACATTGGTACCATATTTCTCTAACACAGAATTACACAGCTATGTGATCATTTAAATGAGAGACAAACATTTTTTTTTCTACGTCAGTGACACATGTTTACGCAATTACACAGTTGGATAATTTCACACTTATGAAATTCTATTTTTTCTGTACTTTGTGAAATGTTCATATTTTTTCAGAACCATTGTGATACTGTGAGAGGTGTGAATGATGTATTTGGTATGGGATCATGATTTTTAAAGTACATTTGAGGCAGATGACACTTGACATGAGCAGAGAATTTTTTTTTTAGGTTTTTAAATTATTGGAGGAAGCTACAACGTTTTTGAGAATTGACTGAGATGTTATGATATTATTACGATGACTATGTGTATTATGCTGTTGTGGTATGTTTATGGTCAATAAGCTGATGCTATATGAATTATTTGACTATGCTATGTATCTGTTATGATGAAATATTGAAGAAGTGTCGACGAATAAGGTAAGGAATAAAGAGTAGTGGTTAGGGACTCTGATTTGTGAAAAAGGATGTTGGAAACCGAGAATCGTACTTTAAGAGTTATGAAATGAGTGTATATGCGTGAATGTATCACTATGCTGGCGAAAATTTTTGGGACACAATTATATTTAAATGATTTTATTTCTACAGATTTGTAACGCAAATTCATGACCTGTGAATTTTTTTTATATGAGACTGCCACTGTAGCGGAAACTGGTGTCGTAAATATTTCGATAAGACAGTTAAGTGACCACCTGCATGTAATGCGTCGTGGGCACCCAGCTGCGTGACAACCACCTGACAAAAGAAAGCCATTAGTGTGTGCTTGTCAGAGGCACAGGTGGAGAAAAAAAAAGAGGCCATTATCCTCACTATTGAGATTCCTTTGTAGAAAGCATCGCAAATACTACACGCCCAAACTTGAAAACATATGAGTACACTGTGGAGCTCTTAATTTATGATATTTACTAAAATGTCTAATGAAACGACGAGAAACATTTCATGGTTATTGTCCTGCTAGTTGAGAGAAATGCCATGTGGCTTGCTTTATGAATTTATTTACTCATTTTGTTTAATATCTAGTTTCTAACTGCACTGAAGCATTGGTTAAAATAAACTTTATGGATGTACTAATATAAATATTTTATGCCTACAGATCCAGTAAATAATAACTTTATGATGTACTTAAAAAACGAAGTAGCACAAAAAGACATTTCCCTTCACAGAAATTGCATACAGAATTGTCTTTTCAAGTACATGGTAATATTTTTTTACAATAAATTTTTGTGGTGCACCACTTTAATTGCATAGACATTAAGATGTGAATAGACATTGTCCTTATCTGCATTGTTGTCTTTAGTGTAACATTTTTTCTGCTTGAGCTTTGTCATGTTTAGGTATAAGTTATAGCATTTGCTGCTGCTGTTTGCCATTCATAGTGCTACTGAATGTCACTTTCTATTACTAGGTTAAGCCAATTTTATTACTGATTTATTTTTCTTGTTTGCTGCACATTGCCTTATATTAGTTGTAATATTGCTGCCTTTTTTTGCCAATTTCCATTTTTTTATCATTGCTGTTTGTGTTAATTGTTTTGTGCTGCTGCATTGCCTCGTCCCTTAGCTCCTATCTGAGCTCAGTAGATTTAAGTTAGCTTAAGAGGGGTAGTCTATATTAGAAACTAACTATGATGAATTGGAAGAAAAGCATTGAGAAGCTATAAGAAATGATTTTGCCAAAAAAAAGATAGTGTACAGTGGATAAAAACTATTTTTGAAAGAGGATGAGAACTGAATACAGAAAGCATGCTTGGACAGGATTTTTTTTTTTGGCTGGAGCAAATGTTGAAATAAGAGGGACGATCTATGGTATGAAGTTTTGGGTTGGACTGCAGTACCAAATGTTACCCTGAAAACAAACCCTGTCCTTTCCTTTTGTGTTATCCCACTATGTGTTTGTGTACCCTTGTGTATTTATTTTCTTCCTGTCTCTGTGTACTGTTTCATAGAATTTTTTCTGTTCTAATACTAAGCTACATTCACTATGATGAGGAATACTGTTATCTTCAAATATAATTTGCATCAATAATATGTTATTTACTTTGTAAAGATGTTTAGACATTATTTATTCTATTTTGTTTTAATGCTCATGTGTGAAGTTGATGTTTCAAAAGTTATTCTGATCTTTTATGTATGTACTTATGTCGTAATTTTTGTAACACTGATGTATTTGCTATTTCGATTCTTTTGTAAAGCCTGTACTACTGCAAATGTTATCTGTAGTGTTATGTTCTTTAAAGATGTATTTTGTACCTTTGTTATTGTATTCTTATGTTATAAAATTGTAATTGACACCAGTTCATCAAATTAAGTAACTTGTAAATTACATTTCACTGCACACATTTCTGTTGGTCATAGTATATGGACAATATGTGAGAAGTAGGGACTGATAGTGTTTCCACGTGTGTTAATAATTCAGCAAGGGATAAAAGCATTGCTGGTTCTAAGGACATATAAAAAAATTGTGAGTGCACAAGTGGTGGTTTATGGACTTGCTGTATTCTCTGCAAGACTCTTCGAGTGATTGTCCACCTGCGCAGTCGCAACAGATGGCTGCTGGCCATCTCTACAAGGACTACAGTGGGTCTGCATCTTTGATGGCCCACCAATACCATTATTTCTACAAGGACTGCAGTGGGTCTGCATCTCTGGTGGCCCACCAATACCCTAATCTCTACCAGGACTACAATGGGTCTGCTCTGTGATGACCTACCTACCGATAGTTTTCAACGTCGACTGACTCTGCTGTGGCCCATTACCTGTCTGCATGTCAAGAGTCAGCACTGCCTTTCTGTTGGAAGGACAACACTTCCTCAAGACTGCATGGAAATCCACTACTTCCGTGTGCATTTTCTTTTACTGCTCAGACTTTGAGAAAAACACTGCAATTTTACTTTGATGAATGATCAGGACTGTCTTTATGGACTGTGAGAAAATTTTAGCTTTTGACCAACATTGTATCGATAAGTGTGTGCATTTCATTTCTTTGTTATTGTACTTATGAAAAAATTTTTCAAACCTATATTGGCCACTGCCCAAAACAATTTGTAATTTTTTTTGTTGGGAGCATGGGGGCTATGTAAGTAGGCTGTTTAGGTTTTCTTATTGGTAACGCCACATAGCGCTCCGTATAAAAATCACTGGCTGTGCCATGTGCAGTCTGTGGCTGGTTTGCATTGTTGTCTGCCATTGTAGTGTCGGGCAGCGGCAGCTGGATGCTAACAGCGCGTAGCGTTGCGCAGTTGGAGGTGAGCCGCCAGCAGTGGAGGACGTGGGGAGAGAGATGGCGGAGTTTTGAAATTTGTAAGAATTGGTGTCATGAACTGCTATATATATTATGACTAGTGAGGTAAATACATTGTTTGTTCTCTATTAAAATCTTTCATTTGCTAACTATGCCTATCAGTAGTTAGTGCCTTCAGTAGTTTGAATCTTTTATTTAGCTGGCAGTAGTGGCGCTCGCTGTATTGCAGCAGCTTGAGTAATGAAGATTTTTGTGAGGTAAGTGATTTGTGAAACGTATAGGTTAGTGCTAGTCAGGGCCATTCTTTCGTAGGGATTTTTGGGAGTCAGATTGCGTTGCGCTAAAAAATATTGTGTGTCAGCTTAAGCACAGTCTTGTAATAATTTTTCTAAGGGGACGTTTCAAAATAACGGTCCGTGTGCGTGGGTTTGCGCTATACTGAGGGGCCCAAACTACCATTTTCGTTTCTAAAAACAAGTACAGCGAGGAAATGTAATTTGCCGACTACCTCCCCCTCCATTGTAAACTGAATTCTCGAGTTTATATTATTCAGATGTTCGTTGAACCGGCTTAGTTCCTCCCTGCCATGTCTCCACAGCACAAATGTGTCATCCACTTATCGGAACCATACATTTGGTTTTTTGCTGGCAGTACCTAAGGCCAGTTCTTCGAATTTCTCCATAAAGAAGTTTGCAATTATGGGACTTAGGGGGCTTTCCATAGCCATGCCATCCGTTTGTTCATAAAACTGATCATTGCACTTGAAGTATGTGCTCGTCAAACAACACTTAAACAGTTCTGAAATATCGGCCGGAAAAATTCGATCCAGCTGTTCCAATACATCATTAACCCATTACTGGCCATTGTCCCTTTTTTGAGACGCGTATATCTTACTTATTTCTACGGAAGCAATGGAGCTTTTAGCCTTTATTGTTGCACCTGTAGGTTCAACTAGTTGCTATAATGCCTGTAAATGTAAAATAAATAACTTTTTTCTAAGTATTTGACGTCAGGAAAATTATAAACTTGCCAATTTTTTGTTCTCGCACTTGGCAACACTGTATGTCTGCTGGTAGTTCCTGGACGACAATAAGCTGTGATTTAGTTGTCTGGGTGTGTTTGTTATAAACATATAGACGTCCATGTAAGATTAAGTATACTTCAGATTTTTTCAAGTAAGTGAAATATCGATATATTTTATGCGTCCCAATAATGGTACAATGACATGTTACACTATCATTTATTGTTGCTGTGCCCTATTCTAGTATACACGTATTATACAGAGAAGAATTGCATTTTACGTTTTTTATATCTGCTTTTTTTCATGTTCAATTCGAATTTTAAGATTCCAACAGGAATTCTAGCAGAACTAGCGAACCATCAAGAGAGTGACGATGAAGATAATGACGAAGAATTGGCTATTATTCCACCCTATGCAGATGTAATAACAGATGAAGAAGACATTGACAAAAATATATTGAACAATGAGTCTGTTGTACAAGATGTAGCCGGTACTTTAGGGAGAAGCTCTCACTTTTGGATATCTGACAGAGAATAGTGATGTTTTATCTATCAAAGAAAACAGGATCAGTACCTAAACACAGAGGACCATAAGGAAGCAAATTGATGGGAGGGCGAGTGAGCACAGATGTACGACTACATCCAGGAAATCATTTCATTGTGTCAAGAAAAACACAGAAGCGAGTAAAACACAGAAGAGATGTGCTTACTACAAGAAAAAAACAGCAAACATTTGTGATAGGTCCAATGTTGGTGTACACAACAAGTGTTTTGCTTCATTTCATACTGAATAGCCATTCAATAATATTAAAACATTCTTTATTTATTGTTTGTGTTGTTTCTTAAAATACACTCCTGGAAATTGAAATAAGAACACCGTGAATTCATTGTCCCAGGAAGGGGAAACATTATTGACACATTCCTGGGGTCAGATACATCACATGATCACACTGACAGAACCACAGGCACATAGACACAGGCAACAGAGCATGCACAATGTCGGCACTAGTACAGTGTATATCCACCTTTAGCAGCAATGCAGGCTGCTATTCTCCCATGGAGACGATTGTAGAGATGCTGGATGTAGTCCTGTGGAACGGCTTGCCATGCCATTTCCACCTGGCGCCTCAGTTGGACCAGCGTTCGCGCTGGACGTGCAGACCGCGTGAGACGACGCTTCATCCAGTCCCAAACATGCTCAATGGGGGACAGATCCGGAGATCTTGCTGGCCAGGGTAGTTGACTTACACCTTCTAGAGCACGTTGGGTGGCACGGAATACATGTGGACGTGCATTGCCCTGTTGGAACAGCAAGTTCCCTTGCCGGTCTAGGAATGGTAGAACGATGGGTTCGATGACGGTTTGGATGTACTGTGCACTATTCAGTGTCCCCTCGACGATCACCAGAGGTGTACGGCCAGTGTAGGAGATCGCTCCCCACACCATGATGCCGGGTGTTGGCCCTGTGTGCCTCGGTCGTATGCAGTCCTGATTGTGGCGCTCACCTGCACGGCGCCAAACATAGGACCATCATTGGCACCAAGGCAGAAGCGACTGTCATCGCTGAAGACGACACGTCTCCATTCGTCCCTCCATTCACGCCTGTCGCGACACCACTGGAGGCGGGCTGCACGATGTTGGGGCGTGAGCGGAAGACGGCCTAACGGTGTGCGGGACCGTAGCGCAGCTTCATGGAGACGGTTGCGAATGGTCCTCGCCGATACCCCAGGAGCAACAGTGTCCCTAATTTGCTGGGAAGTGGCGGTGCGGTCCCCTACGGCACTGCGTAGGATCCTACGGTGTTGGCGTGCATCCGTGCGTCGCTGCGGTCCGGTCCCAGGTCGACGGGCACGTGCACCTTCCGCCGACCACTGGCGACAACATCGATGTACTGTGGAGACCTCACGCCCCACGTGTTGAGCAATTCGACGGTACGTCCACCCGGCCTCCCGCATGCCCACTATACGCCCTCGCTCAAAGTCCGTCAACTGCACATACGGTTCACGTCCACGCTGTCGCGGCATGCTACCAGTGTTAAAGACTGCGATGGAGCTCCGTATGCCACGGCAAACTGGCTGACACTGACGGGGGCGGTGCACAAATGCTGCGCAGCTAGCGCCATTCGACGGCCAACACCGCGGTTCCTGGTGTGTCCGCTGTGCCGTGCGTGTGATCATTGCTTGTACAGCCCTCTCGCAGTGTCCGGAGCAAGTATGGTGGGTCTGACACACCGGTGTCAATGTGTTCTTTTTTCCATTTCCAGGAGTGTATTATGTATGGAAAATAAGGTTGTAAATTTGGATAGCGCATTTGGCCAATGTCCCAAAAATGAGACGGTCTGTAGTTCTTGTTCTAATAAACTGAAAATTTTCAAAACAACTTTTTATTTAATTAATCACTCCATGTAATCCGATAGAGTTTTGGCCAGTGATGGGTTAAATGGAACCATGGCAAACAGCGTAACCATGGTATCGCCGTGGTCGGTTGATGAATTCTGTGTCAATTCCCACAGACGGGGACGTAAAGTTGGGAATTGACAGAATATATCAATCGACCAAGGGATAACAGCCCGGATAATCATAATGGATATGACATTTCTGGCTGTGAAAGTCTACATTTTAGTATAAGAAATACACTGTCTGAAAGACATAAAATGGCGTTCCTAGCTTACATAACTTTCAATCTTAACGGTTTAAACCTCTTATTGTAGAGCAAGCAGTATTTAATTGTTGACATGCACGATAATATCAGAGCGTTCATAAAAGTTAGTTGCGAGTCAAATAAGAAATTAAATTTCTGGCTACTTTATGGCTAGCTGATGGTACGAGTTTCCGCGTTTGCAAAGCCAAGATAAAATATCTCATCACCTCTGTTGAAAAAAAAAATTCCGAGCAATCATCACTTTGCGAATGGAAATGAAATTGTTGAGCACTCCTTTTACTGTTTCACCCGATGAATCGCCATCATCACTACGGTTAGAAGTTATAGACTTGTAAAATACAATTTTGCTGAAAGACAGGTACAACAACACACTAGATCTGTCACTGTGGTATAGCCCATTACTGCAAAAACTTTTCCAACTTGCACAAAAGAGCCGCACAAATAATGAACATGTTTAGATCTACATATTGTTGTGAGTAGCTTTTCTCAGCAATGAAAAGGATAAAAACCGAGTAACGATATTTTCTTCACGACGCTACAACGAAGAGCATTCTCTGTTTTAACGCTGCGTACACTTTGGCGGTTGATATTTCCTCTTTTTCTTTGAATAGAAAATGTCAAATTTCAGAAGACCAATAAAGGTATTTAATATCTTTTAAAATGGTTGTTTCTCATTTGTTTCGCTAACTTTCTGTTTCCCCAAAGTTTCAAAAGCCTCGCCGTGCCACGTGCCTTGGCATGTGCCGCCGACGTTTTTTTTTTTTTTTTTTTATGTTCACAGCCAGCGGCAATCCTCTGTGGACAAAGGAACTCACATGCTGGAACATCGTGGCCTATGGCGGCATTCAGGACGGCAGCTTTAGTGTTCTCGTATGTAATAATGGTAGGAGAATGTACTGAAAATCATTTCTGAACGAGGGGATTTACCATCTGCTAACTTGTGTTTAAAACGTTGCAGGAAGGAATTATTGCAGCGCCAAGCAGTATTCAGAAGAGCTGAAAGAAATATGATACTTGGCCAGAATGCGTGTACGCTGATAGAAGGTTGACAATACTCTGGCCGCCGTGCAGCGTCGAAAAAGCACTGCTGCTCACCACCACTCATGTATGTCAGTCTTTGCGCTGTATAATTGAATGACTAAGGTAACAGTTTTCCACAACGCAAGGCTAGGCTTTGATTGCAGTTAATCTTTGAATTATTTACACTCTTCAAAGATGAACAGGGAAACTGGGAGATATGAGTTGCAAAACATGTACCACTCATCTGAAAATACGTACGAAGTGTGTTCTGTTAACTGTCTGTTCCACAGCACCACAGAAACTTTTTTATTTTGGGCCATTTTGAGCCAATTTTTATGCTTCTTACACATAAAGGTATTTTGTCAGTAACTGTTTTATATATGTTGGTTATGTTCAACCAGTTTATCCTAATTGGCTCAAATGGCTCTGAGCACTATGCGACTTAACTTCTGAGGTCAGGCTCCAGACTGTAGCGCCTAGAACCGCACGAGCCACTCCCTCCGGCTTATGCTAATTCCTATCCCATTTGGCTTATATAACGTTTTGAGTTTTTAATTTGCATGGTGTCCGATGGTATTTGGTTCATCATGGATGGATGATCTTGCGTTTCGATGGAGTCGCGATTCGTACTGCCATTTCAACATTTTCTGGAGATTCATCGCGTATTTGCAAAAGACAGCGTCCGACTGTCACTCCATGATCTCTCCGTGTCTTCCATTCTACAGTATTTCCAAAACTGGTTCTTCATTGGGATCGTAAAAAATTTGTAATTAATGCAGAGGGTTATTGTATGGGACACAAATAAATCCTTATTTTTTAAGAATATCGCTCTTTTTCTTAAGTTTTATGAATTTGTTTTTATTTTCTTTGGACCTTTAACAATATATGTAGATTTTTTACGCTCTTGTTCACCCAATACAGCTACATATGCAAACTTGTTTTGATCATTTACCATGGAAGCATAAATTTTAAAACTCCACTTTTAGGAAAATCTATCCATTGTTGATTAAACTAATTTTTTTATTTTTTCTCCTCCTTATTTTATTTTTTATTCCTTCTCGAAAATATTTTTGTGTTCTTCACATAATGATGGTGTATTATCCAAATATTCCAGTTTTCCTTTTTGTATACTTAAATTTTCTAATTATTGTTCTAATTTTTCAGTAGATTCTAAATATACCTTAATAATTGGTTAAATTTCTTTAATTTAATATGTGTGGGATTTTCTGGTAATATTTGTTCTTTTCCTAGATATGAATGGAATAGTATTAGTTCCTTTAATATTCCTAATTCTTCAATATTTAAAATTTTGGGTAAAGAAAGAAGTTAGAGGATTTAGAAAAAAATGTTTCTCTAGGTTTAATAATTCTGGGCTACAGCAACTATACTATTTCTCTCTTAGAAAATTTCTATACAGTTAACAGGAACACAGTGAAAACTAAATGGAAATAAAACAAATTTAACTAATTTTTCTCTTTTCTGTTTATTTTTTGTTCCAGTTTTTATGTGTATTCCCATTAAGTTTTTAGTGTATTTATTTCCCCGATATACATATTGTAGAAGATAATTAAAAGCAATACAACAACTATTTTCTAAGCAATCTGTTAATTTTTCCCACTGCAACAGAATAAGAGGCAGTTTTCTCGAAATATTTGCTGTTATTAGTTATCAATTCCCAACAATCTGTAAGTGGATCAAATTCTGCTCATTTTGGAAGTATGGATGAATATAATTACAAATTGTTGCTTCTAATCTTGTAATTCCATATTCTTTAGGTAATGGGGAACAAAACATTCCTCTTAATCTTCTGTCTGGACAATTTATTAAAAGTCTAATATGGTTACCAAGTTGTTTATTAACGCACGGACTCAGTATCTGGAAAATAAATTTATTATATATTTTCACTCTAGAACAACAATTAATCAAAATTAAACAGTCTTTTCCTACATAGTTATTGTAGTTTACTATTACATTGCAATCTTATGTATATTCTCCTTGCACGTGTAAACTAAAATTATTTCTTAAATATTTGCTAATTTCTTCTTTGTTAAAAATAGCTGCAAAATCTAGTGCTATACCTAAATCTAGTAAATTGTAATGTTCTTTTGTAAGCTCCTTTAAAATATCTGGCAAGTCACTTAGCAGTGCATCTAATTTCACATTGACTAATTGTATTTTATAAGGAAAGGAACTGAATTTTTGTATTTTTGCTTAATAAATATATCTTAATTAATAATTTGTTTAATGCCATTAATTGTTTGTACATCAGAATGTAATAATTAGGAATTTTTGCTTTAAATCCATGTCTATCCAAATTAAATTTTAATCTTAAAAACTGTTAAAACTGCCAGTTGCTGTTTTTAACAAGAAACTTTCCATTTTTCATTTCTTTCACAATCTGTAAAATATGTTATTTTGAAATTGTAATATTATCTCTAAAAGGTTCTGTAATTGATTTAAATTCTTCTAATTTCCTTTTGTGTTGATAATATCCCCAATATTTGTATTGTCTGTAAGTAACAATAACATAAATCTTTCGTTGGTTGGTTATGTTTTATTTACAATCTTTTGTGTTACAGAAATTTTGTAGCACACGTTTCATTTTTCGTTTCCATTTATATAGAATTTTTTTAATTAGATTTGTGTAAAAGTAGCTAGAATAAAAAGTGGCTGAAATGTAGTTGCAGAAAGCGTAATGATTCTTTTCCTTATGACACTATCAGCCATCTGATCATTGGATGATTCACTCTGACCCTGATACAAATTGACAAAGGGAGGCGCAGAAACACGACTGTTCACATAACTATTATCTTGCAAGGTTTTCTGCCACTACGTTTGCATGTGACACAACTCCCGGAAGACGAAAACAGTATATCGTAATCTGTATTTCGCTGTCGTGTTTACGTGTTAAGACCTGAAGCGGGTTCGGTGGACTGGTCGATTATCTGTCTTAGTGACCACGATGGCTGTTTCTTTTCAGTTAAGTGTTAGAGGTACTCAGCTTCACGCACAAATATTTTAATTTTTCCGTCATTGCACAAAATATCCTTTCATCCAGGTTAGCTAAATTCTTTATCTTTTTGAAAGTTTTAGCACATTTCAGAAATGGTTGTTCGTTTACATGGGAGCGGAAATCGATTGTGGGACTGGAACTCCGGCAGCTATGATCCCACTTCCAGAATCGATGTTGAAGTGTTTGCATGACCAACGAAATGGTATTGGGATATCGCTTTTACGAAATCCGATTTTGTGAGCCCCAAGTAAATGTAGTGAGCGACGGCAGTGGTGGGGCTCTCACAGATTGTGCTAGTAAGGAGACGACAGTCTCAGGAGCACACTGTTCAAATCTGACGAGACTGAAGATCGAGCATCGCGAGAAGCTCTTCATCTACATCTACATGACTACTCTGCAATTCACATTTAAGTGCTTGGCAGAGGGTTCATCGAACCACAATCATACTATCTCTCTACTATTCCACTCCCGAACAGCGAGCGGGAAAACCGAACACCTAAACCTTTCTGTTCGAGCTCTGATTTCTCTTGTTTTATTTTGATGATCATTCCTACCTATGTAGGTTGGGCTCAACAAAATATTTTCGCATTTGGAAGAGAAAGTTGGTGACTGAAATTTCGTAAAAAGGTCTCGCCGCGACGAAAAACGTCTATGCTGTTATGCTGTAATGACTTCCACCCCAACTCGTGTATCATATCTGCCACACTCTCTCCCCTATAACGTGATAATACAAAACGAACTGCCCTTTTTTGCACCCTTTCGATGTCCTCCGTCAATCCCACCTGGTAAGGATCCCACACCGCGTAGCAATATTCTAACAGAGGACGAACGAGTGTAGTGTAAGCTGTCTCTTTAGTGGACTTGTTGCATCTACTAAGTGTCCTGCCAATGAAACGCAACCTTTGGCTCGCCTTCCCGACAATATTATCTATGTGGTCCTTCCAACTGAAGTTGTTCATAATTTTAACACCCAGGTACTTAGTTGAATTGACAGCCTTGATACTGTACTATTTATCGAGTAATCGAATTCCAACGGATTTCTTTTGGAACTCATGTGGATCATCTCACACTTTTCGTTATTTAGCGTCAACTGCCACCTGACACACCATACAGCAAACTTTTCTAAATCGCTTTGCAACTGATACTGGTCTTCGGATGACCTTACTAGACGGTAAATTACAGCATCATCTGCGAGCAATCTAAGAGAACTGCTCAGATTGTCACCCAGGTCATTTATATAGATCAGGAACAGCAAAGGTCCCAGGACGCTTCCCTGGGGAACACCTGATATCACTTCAGTTTTACTCGATGATTTGCCGTCTATTACTACGAACTGCGACCTTCCTAACAGGAAATCACGAATCCAGTCGCACAACTGAGACGATACCCCATAGCTCCGCAGCTTGATTAGAAGTCGCTTGTGAGGAACGGTGTCAAAAGCTTTCCGGAAATCTAGAAATACAGAATCAACTTGAGATCCCCTGTCCAATAGGATGATTAAACAAGAACTCCCACTAACATAAAATTTAATGGCGATTGCTCTACTTTTCGAGGTAATGATTTAACGTTTATACTCTCATACTGCAAACATTTGACGTCGCTGCTTAACATGAGAGATAACTATGAGTAGAAAAATTCTTTAATGCTACGGCATTTTCTTTTTCAAGATCGCATTGCTCGCGAAATTAAAACGATAGTGAAAATCGAATAAAGCTTTGCGAAAGTGTGTTACCCCGTGTCCCTAGTATGCTCGTCGTAAGTGTCAGTTCTGACCACGCAGTCAGCACGTAATCATGTTTAGAACAGTAGTGTCTCCGGACGAGTGTCAAATGAATGCCGTCTTCCTGCTCATGGGTGCAACGCAGCCGGCATTCATCAACGAATGAGTGATGTGGCAGGAAAGTCGGGCACTGGTGCATGAACTTTGAAAAAGTACATACAGCCGTTCATGGTGCAAGCTGTCAGGGTAGGAAGCGAGTGTAAACCAGTGATGTTCAGCGAGTGGATCTCGCGATTCGAGAAAACCATCAGCTGAAAATTTCTATGTTGAATGATACGTTTCCCGAAATTTCAGAATCAGTTCTCATACCATCGGGAGCGAGACACTTAAGTACCGCAACTCAGTGGTGTATGGGTTCCCAAGATTCTGTCCGATCGTCACAAGACACAGTGAATGGTTGTCACCGTAACGTTTCTCCAGCTATACCACGATGGCGGACCAGAATTTTTGAACAAAATCGTCACAGGGTGTAACCTCCCCCTTCCTAATCAGCCTACTGGATTGCGACATAACTGACCGTGATCGCATACGCCTAATGAAATTTTACGGTGAGTAAGTCTATCGTTATCGAAGGAAGATAACACCGGTTAGTTGGAGGAAAGTGTACAACAGACCCTTGTGAAGGAAGAAACTATTCTAAATTTAAGCTAAATTTAGATGATAATTTGGAAATGGGTGGAGTATAGTGCAATCGCTCACGAACCGCACAAGGGGAAAAAGGGTACCACGTAACATTTACTACAAAAATCACTGATAACACAAAGAAAACACTGATTAGCTAAAAAAAGGGATAATTATATCTTCGCCAGCCCGAAGGGGAATGAATGTCCAAAATCTTGAGAAAGATAATGGCAAAGAATTTTAAGCAAATAATCACTGGCGTGGTGACTGAAGGTTGCCGCGCTTGTCCATAGCAGAACAGATCACGAGAAAATAAATGAATAAGAAGGCACTGAGTTTGCAATTACTCATTCCGAAATACTAAATTTTGGAAGTAACTTTAAATGAAATTATTGGTTAAATTAATGACTGACTTAACTTGAACTTTGTTATGTAAAGAAATAACTTTCAGTAACCTCCGTGTAACGTGATGCAAAATTCTGAAAAAGGCAAGAAATTGACTTTCGATTTTTGAAAGACTGAACAGAATTTTCTTTTTAAGCACATGAGCAATTGGTTTCACTTTTAAAACAACAACAGTAAAATACATACAAAGCCAGCAGGTGTTACTTGCTGTTCAGGTTAGTCGTAGTTTGTGAAAGAAATGTTGTTCGGTGATGCCTTCGTACGTTTATAATTTTTCACTTAACAGTCTTATGATGTTGTAGCTGTCGGATGACGAAGAATGTAGCCGACGACAATGCTGAACTGCCGTTGTTGTTGATGCTGCTCGATGAGAAGAACCCTGAGTCGTCTCCAGAGCCACGGGTAATTATGGGGTAGGCAATATTTCGAATTGCAGCTTCCTCCACCTATCTACTCCTACCGTACTCTCAGTACTCGCGGGCTGACGAACCAGGAACGTCTACAATGGGGCGAGCAGAGCTGCACACCGCTTCTGCTGGAGCGCCCAACAAACACTTCCGCGCTCTTTCAAGACTCAAACTGTTCTGCCTCCTCTGTGCTCGCAGCGCGACAGCGACTCTCCATGCGAAAAGATAGACAATGGCATAGCTATTGCCATTTCGTCGTTGCTATTGATACATTTAAATAAAGTTCCCTTGGCTATTACTCAACAGTTTACAATCTTTTCATTTAAATTACAATCAATTATATACAGTCAGAAATAAATACACTGTTACATCGATCACAGATTAAATATAGTTTCTGTGATAAAGCTTACAGCTTCAGAATCAGAAGTACAGTATAAGTTATCAACGGACATTAAATGGCGAAAATTTTGGATGGTGTAGAAGGTATTTCACCTGCGTTTTAGGTTTTACGAGGGTACGAGCATGGACACATTTCGAAAACTGAGAAGCGAAAGAACAATCCATTTAGTGGATGGATTCTCGTTTCCCGAGTAAACTAAAGAAGTGCAAGGGGATCGTCTCATCAGAAAGATGGCTGCTGTGTTCTGGGTCCGAAAAGGAATTCATGGAACTTGGCATGACAGCATGATTCCCCAACATCCACGAAGGACAGTCCAGAACAAGAAAAGAGAAGTGTTGTCGGCAAGACAGCGCTCAGCCGCACATTGCAGCTGTAACAAGGACACACTGCCGAAGCCATTTCGAGGGCAGTTGTTTGATCAGCAGCCACGAAGCCCGGACTTGTCTCCCCCTGATTTTCATCGCTTTGCTCACATGAACTGGGTGAAAGCGCAGGCGGCTGCTTTCTTGTGAAACTGGTACCATCGTACCACAGATGGCTGCTGTGTCTGTGTCTGAGAGGTGACTATGAAATATTTTTCAGTTTCATTGTGGTTTTAATTTCGATACCAATTGGTTCTTGCAAAAAAAAAGTGGAGCCCTCATATTTTTGTAACATATTTTGAATTCACAAACGACCCGCCAGGTGAGCTGGGAGCACTGGACTGAAGTAGGCGCGCCAGCACCGGATCGAATCCGCCTGGCAGATTAACGAAGAGGGCTGGTGTGCCGGTCAGCCTGGATATTGTTCTCAGGCGGTTTTCCACATCCCACTAGGTGAATACTCGGCTGTTCTCACAGTCGCTTCTCACTTACACGACTCGCAGACATTTGAAAACGTTCGCACTATTTCATGGCTTACACTAGTCACAGGCAGCTGGGGTTCACTTCTTCCATCCTGAGGAGAAGGGAGGGGGGATACAGGGCGGCGACAGAAAGGGCAACTGGCCACTCTCTGACACTAATATTGCCACATCCATAGTAACAGGGCCGACCCAGCGTCGAAGTGGGACAAATCCCCATGGAAATGATGATTTTGATTTCACAAAAAAACAGTCAAACAGTGTGAGTGACAGTTCCCGTGTGTGTGTGGTTGTCTGTGTAATGAAAGAAGCAGATTACTGTAAGCAGGCGGACAAAAACATTCTTTCTAACATTAGCATTTAAAAAAATATCTCGAAGTTTATTTTCTGAGATTTCTCGATTACAGTATTGCAAGGTGTCGGGGTGGAGAAGAGGTTGTACCTCTTCAATTCTGACGAATTTTGCATGAGAACTAGACATGCTCTCGACCCCCTCCTTATCTACCACCTAATTAATTATGCACACAACTGTAATGGAAGAAAATGATGGTGGACCTTGCTAGTTGGTAATATAAGGAGCGCACACTCACAATAATTTAATAAAAATCGTAATCTACTCAAAAAAGAGAACTTTAAAGTAATAAACAACAGTAAATGGAATTCTGCATATATCTACGAAGTGGAATGCGCATTAAATATTACAATGAGATTTATTATACTTCAGAACATGAAAACACATGATTGTCGACACAAACAGTAGGTTAAAGAAGAGGGTACACTTAACTATTATGAAAACAAGAGTTGGCTCGAAAACAAGGGCTACTCTCTGTGGTGAAATATATTGACTATAATGACTGGAGGTCCTAATGAATCAAATATTAATCTTCCGAATATATAGCAGTATCGCAATTAATAGTGAGAGGGATTCAGTATAAAATTGATAAGGTCCTACAATGCTGGAGCTGCAAAATACTGTACCAGTACTGAAATCTGCAGCACGTCGTCAGTAGGCAGCGTCCTGATGATGTTGGCGCCGATTTCTGCCGTGCAGCAACTCTGTGTCAACCACTGGCGTTGAACGCTGTCCGAGAATTCGAAGTTCTTCCGAAAAAGAGCGACCAAGTCGCAAGACTCCGATGAATATCAAATCCGGAATTCCACTCTGTGATGCGATGCAGGAGCAACGCCAGCATTGCTCAACTCCCCAATCTCCTAGAAAAACCGCGAATCAGCATTCAATGCTGATTGCAAAATTCTCCCACACTGTCTCGGAACATCATACCCGCCAATAGCGACCGTTCCCGCCAATTTCGAGCAGGGCTTTGTGACGTCAACTAGCCACAGTTTAAGTTGACCAATCACGCCTCTGCTATTCAGCAGAGGGTACTCACCCTGCCGTTTGACCACCGACCATCTGGCACCAGACAGTCGCACACAGCAGGGCACGGTCCACAAGTATTCTCAGAATCAAGAGGACAGTGCAGTCAGTCGGTGCCAGGAGTCTTCGTTCTGGACGCGCCGGAATGGTGAACACACAGACTGAAGCGACACTCAGACGTCTCGCAGGTCGTTTCACCCTGCATTTTTTTATTTTCTTTTATTTTGTCATCAGTCTAATGACTGGTTTGATGCGGCCCGCCACGAATACCTTTCCTGTGCTAACGTCTTAATCTCAGAGTAGCACTTGCAACCTACATCCTCAATTATTTGCTTGACGTATTCCAATCTCTGTTTTCCTCTACAGTTTTTGCCCTCTACAGTTCCCTCTAGTACCATGGAAGTCATTCCCTCATGTCTTAGCAGATGTCCTATCATCCTGTCCCTTCTCCTTATCAGTGTTTCCACATATTCCTTTCCTCTCCGATTCTGCGTAGAACCTCCTCATTCCTTACCTTATCAGTTCACCTAATTTTCAACATTCGTCTATAGCACCACATCTCAAATGCTTCGATTCTCTTCTGTTCCGGTTTTTCCACAGTCCATGTTTCACTACCATACAATGCTGTACTCCAGACGTACATCCTCAGAAATTTCTTGCTCAAATTAAGGCCGGTATTTGATATTAGTAGACTTCTCTTGGACAGAAATGCCTTTTTTGCCATAGCGAGTCTGCTTTTGATGTCTTCCATGCTCCGTCCGTCATTGGTTATTTTACTGCCTAGGTAGCAGAACTCCTTAACTTCATTGACTTCGTGATCATCAATCCTGATGTTAAGTTTCTCGCTGTCCTAATTTCTACTACTTCTCATTACCTTCGTCTTTCTCCGATTTACTCTCAAACCATACTGTGTACTAATTAGACTGTTCATTCCGTTCAGCAGATCATTTAATTCTTCTTCACTTTCACTCAGGATAGCAATGTCATCAGCGAATCGTATCATTGATATCCTTTCACCTTGTATTTTAATTCCACTCCTGAACCTTTCTTTTATTTCCATCATTGCTTCCTCGATGTACAGATTGAAGAGTATGGGCGAAAGGCTACAGCCTTGTCTTACACCCTTCTTAATACGAGCACTTCGTTCTTGATCGACCACTCTTATTATTCCCTCTTGGTTGTTGTACATATTGTATATGAACAGTCTCTCCCTATAGCTTACCCCTACTTTTTTCAGTATCTCGAACAGCTTGCACCATTTTATATTGTCTACCGCCTTTTCCAGGTCGACAAATCCTATGGACGTGTCTTGATTTTTCTTTAGCCTTGCTTCCATTATTAGCCGTAACGTCAGAATTGCCTCTCTCGTGCCTTTACTTTTCCTAAAGCCAAACTGATGGTCACCTACCGCATTCTCAATTTTCTTTTCCATACTTCTGTATATTATTCTCGTAAGCAGCTTCGATGCAGCTCTTGCCGTCTTCGGAATTGTGTGGATGATGCTTTTCCGAAGGTCAGATGGTATGTCGCCAGACTCATATATTCCACACACCAACGTGAATAGTCGTTTTGTTGCCACTTCCCCTAATGATTTTAGAAATTCTGATGGAATGTTATCTATTCCTTCTGCCTTATTTGACTGTAAGTCCTCCAAAGCTCTTTTAAATCCCGATTCTAATACTGGACCCCAATCTCTTCTAAATCGACTCCTGATTCTTCTTCTATCACATCAAACAAATCTTCACCCTCATACGGGCTTTCAATGTATTGTTTCCACCTATCTGCTCTCTCCTCTGCATTTAACAGTGGAATTCCCGTTGTACTCTTAATGTTACCACCGTTGCTTTTAATGTCACCAAAGGTTGTTTTGACTTTCCTGTATGCTGAGTCTGTCCTTCCGACAATCATATCTTTTTCGATGTCTTCACATTCTTTCTGCAGCCATTTCGTCTTAGCTTCCCTGCACTTCCTATTTATTTCATTCCTCAGCGACTTGTATTTCTGTATTCCTGATTTTCCCAGAACATGTTTGTACTTCCCCCTTTCATCAATCAACTGAAGTATTTCTTCTGTTACCCATGGTTTCTTCGCAGCTACCTTCTTTGTACCTAGGTTTTCCTTCCCTTTTTAGAGATGTCCATTCCTCTTCAACTGTACTGCCTACTGTGCTATTCCTTATTGCTGTATTTATAGAGTCAGAGACCTTAAAACGTATCTCGTCATTCCTTAGAACTTCCGTATCCCACTTCTTAGCGTATTGATTCTTCCTGACTAATGTCTTGAACTTCAGCCTACTCTTCATCACTACTATATTGTGATCTGAGTCTATATCTGCTCCTGGGTACGTCTTACAATCCAGTATCTGATTTTGGAATCTCTGTCTCTCCCGACCTTTTCTAAGTATACCTCCTCCTCTTGTGATTCTAGAACAGGGTATTCGCTATTACTAGCTGAAACTTGTTACAGAACTCAATTAGTATTTCCCCTCTTTCATTCCTTGTCCCAAGCCCATATTCTCCTGTAACCTTTTATTCTACTCCTTCCCCTACAACTGCATTCCAGTCGCCCATGACTATTAGATTTTCTTCCCCCTTTACATACTGCATTACCCTTTCAATATCCTCATACACTTTCTCTATCTGTTCATCTTCAGCTTGCGACGTCGGCATGTATACCTGAACTATCGTTGTTGGTTTTGGTCTGCTGTCGATTCGCCCTGCATACAATAGGCGAAACTATACTGACGTTAGTCGTTCCGCCAGGCGCTTAAGCCTATTGTGCGAAACCTTCAGAATTCAGGGAAGTGCAGCTCCCAACCGAAAATGCCGTGTGCCGTATCCTCCAATGTTTGCCTCACACAAGCCACCCAGGCAAGTAACCCAACATGTATAGGAATCAAGTGAAAAGTATTTTTGAGCTTTCAGTACAAATACCCTCATTACAATAACTTAATTCGTTCTGTTACTACCGTGCAATGACATTTAACATTAATTGATGAAAATGAGAGGAGACATGCAAAAGAGAGCATGGAACCTCTCAGTATAACCTCAAAAAGATGAGTACAGTGCAAGAGAGTCAGAACAACACACGTGCAAACATCACTCAGTATATTTAACTTATGTAAACATTTGGACAATACGAATAAATTCTCCAAATGCGTCAGAGCTAAACATGAGAAAATATGTAACTGTGCATTGTTTCATTATTTAAACCATCAATTTTGAGTTTCGGTTTCAATTAATGTGTTTTAAATGCTCTCTTGCTTTTAACAAGTCACAGTAATAAAAAACATTTTTACGAACGTTTCGCATTCCAACAGAAAATGTTAGCTTAAAAAGGGAAAAATCTTCAACTTGATACTTCAAATGTACGGTTTACCTCTGATGACGTTCGGTTTTGTCTGATGTTTTGCATTTCTTTAGGGAAAGAGAGAACATAGGCTGCCTGGCGATCTAGGCTGTGCCGCCGACGTAATGGCGTGAGTGGCGCCACGAGGCTGAGCGCACCCCGAAAAATGGCAACAGCGCATGGCGGCTTGATGGTCACGCCCGACAGCGCTTCACTTAAGTGATCTCACGGGAACCGGTGTAACCACAGCGACAAGGCGGCTGCCATGGTCGAAGTAGGGAGGATATAAAATGTAGACTGGCAATGGCAAGGAAAGCGTTTCTGAAGAAGAGAAATTTGTTAACGTCGAGTATAGACTTAAGTGTCAGGAAGTCGTTTCTGAAAGTATTTGTATGGAGTGAAGCCATGTATGTAAGTGAAACATGGACGATAAATAGTTTGGACAGGAAGAGAATAGAAGCTTTCGAAATGTGATGCTACAGAAGAATGCTGAAGATTAAATGGGTAGATCAGATAACTAATGAGGAGGTATTGAGTGTGATTGGGGAGAAGAGACGTTTGTGGCACAACTTGGCTAGAAGAAGGGATCGGTTGGTAGGACATGTTCTGAGGCATCAAGGGATCATCAATTGGAGGGCGGCGTGGAGGGTAAAAATCGTAGAGGGAGACCAAGAGATGAATGCACTAAGCAGATTCAGAAGGATCCAGGCTGCAGTACGTACTGGGAGATGAAGAAGCTTGCACAGGATAGAGTAGCATGGAGAGCTGCATCAAACCAGTCTCACGACTGAAGACCACAACAAAAATATACACTGAGGTGACGAAAGTCATCGTATTGCGATTTGCACTTACACAGATGGCAGAAGTATCGCGTGCACGGGGTGTAAAAGGGCAGCGCATTTGCAGAGCTGTCACTTGTACTTAGGTGATTCATGTGAAAAGCTTTCCGACGTTATTATGGCCCCAAGATGAGAATTAACAGACTTTGAACGAGGAATGGTAGTTAGAACTAAACGCATGGTACACGCCATTTCGTAAATCGCTAGTGATTTCAATATCCCGAGAGACACAGTGTCAAGAGTGTGGCGAGAATACTAAATCTCAGGCATTACTCTTCACCACGGAGAACACAGTGACTGACTTCCTTCACTTAACGACCAAGAGCAGCGGCATTTGCGTACAGCTGTCAGTGCTGACAGACAAGAAATATTGCATGAAATAGACGCAGAAATTCGTGTGGGACGTACGACGACCGTATCCGTCACCACAGTGCGACGAAATGTGACGTCAATGGGCTATGGCAGCAGACGACTGACTATAGTGTCTTTGCTAACAGCACGATAACGCCTGCAGTGTCTCTCCTGGGCTCGTGAGCAAATCAGTTAGACCCTAGAGGACTGGAAAACAGTGCTGCCTCGTCACAAGAGTCCTGATTTCACTTGGTAAAGGCTTCTGATAGAGTTCGCAGACCCCACGAAGCCATGGACCCAAGCTGTCAACAAGACATTCTGCAAATTTCTAGTGGCTCAATAATTCTGTGGGCTGTGTTGACATGAAATCGATTGGGTCCTTTGGTCAAACTGAAGCGATCATTCGCTGGCAATGTTTACATTCGGCTATTTGGAGACAATTTACAATCATTTATGAGCCTCATTTTTCCAAACAACGATGAAACTTTCGTCGGTAACAATGCTCCATGTAACCGGGCCAGAGTTGTTGGTAGCTGGTTTGAAGAACATTCTGGACAATTCTAGCGAATGATTCGGCCACCCAGATTCCCATACATGAATCGCATTTAATGTTTCTGGGGCATAATCAAGAGTTCAGTTCGTACACAAAATGATGGACTGACAACAATTTCGCGATTATGGACGAATACAGAAGAAGCATGGGTCAGTATTTCTGCAGGGGACTTCCTACAGCTAGTTGGGACCAGCTGCTACACTACGCCTGGAAAATGGCGGTCCGACGAGATATTAGGTGGTGTCTTATAACTTTTGTCACCTCACTGTATTTGAGAAATCGAGTTCCCAATAATCCAAATATGTTATTTTAGTGACGTTTGTGTGCGTAAGTGTTCAAGACAGTTTCTGTTTTAGTACCTTCTAGCTGGAAATGAGGATCTTGGGTCTCAGAACTTTTCTGATTAGATGTGTTTGGGGTGCTGTTGAAAACACAGGATCTTTATGCGACACTTTACGGACATCCTGCACATATAACATACTCTCATTTTGCAATAGTGAATTACCACTTAGGTTTGGTCTCCTTTGCTTGCTGGTATCTTCGCAAATGGGAGTGCAACTGCTTTAAGGCGCTGCTGAGGTCGTAGCGCTCGGTCAAGAATGGTTTCCTGCAGGTATATACTTGGTGCCCATAAATGAAAGCAGAAGAGGGTAGCCACGAACAATTGGGGAGGGTTGTGGCGAAACGGCTGCGGCGTCGTGCGCGTTCCAATTACGGGGCAATAATACCGCCGCGCTTATTGGCCGGACACTCGAAGGTCGCTCTGCCGCAATCGCCCACCCCCCATATTAATAAAGCCTCCCTAACACCGGCCGCCGAGCAATTTCCATCTGCGGTGCCTCCGCGAGGCTTCTCCGGCTCTCCCCGTGTCAACCTTGTAGCACAGGATAGCAGAAGTTGCAGCTATGCAAGTGTATGAGTGCATCAGTAGTTTCTAGCACACTACCCAACCTCCAATAATCCACCTGTCAATTGGTGATGGTGTTGATCTTTCTCTACATACTCACCAGTCAATGCGACACACGTTCCACAAAGATGGATCGTTTGGTGGTGACCTCGGTTGTAGAAGTCTGAATTTCGATTGTTCAAGAAACTTTCTTTCCTCGTAAATCACCTAGTAGGCATTCTGAAAATTCCTGCCACTTCGTGATTTTCTCATCCGAGGAAAGAGAATGATATCAAAGAACTATAAGGAGGATGCGGAAGCTGAGGGAAAAACTTAGTAACATAATAATAATACGTTAGCAACACACCGTGGCAGTCTCAAAAAACATTCAGCATCGTCTTTCCCGATGATGGTTACGTTTTCACACCCTTCGGTGGTGGTGAACCTATATGCTTAAACTGCGTATTTTAATCGTTTGTCTCGCGGTCATATACTCCCAGCACTCGTCCAAGGTAAACAGGCAACTGAAGAAGTCATTCAGATTGGATTGTGATACTGACAGGTACCACATTTCCGCTGATATCTCGGTTCTACAGGCCTTTTGAATAGGTTGCTCTGTTCCGAAACGTCTGGGGGCATTAAAACTATGCACTCGACTGATACTCTAAACCAGAATTTTCCATGAGGGGATAATGTTCATAACGATTGTAATGGCCATGAGCAACACTCTGCCGGACCTTATGATTTCAGTATAACACGTTCTGTTAACATTTCTGTTATTTAATGTCAAACAGCTGTTGCTGTCGGATTATCTACAACATCTATTTTATATATGTGTAATCTAAGTAATTTCTTTCATTTACGCAGTTCTTACTGTATGTTTTTGGTTATTTCCATTTCCTTTTCGAATTAAACTATTAGTTATCGGATGACATTAAATTTGTCTATCTTTTACTTAAAATTAATTAGTTGTACACCTGAGCTTCTAAAATACAAAAATTGTAATGTTGGACTAGAAATTAGAAAGTAATTAATATGTCTCTAATGAATGTTTGCATGAAGGTGAAATATTGCAAACATCAGTTTAGGCATAATTTGTAATTAGTGGTCTGATGAGGTTCTTACAGAGAAACGATGTTAAATATTCGGTTAAAAATTAATACTAGCATTAATCAGTCGTATGTAATTTCTGTTTGTTTATTTTTGTGTAGAACATTTTTTCCGTACTTGTCATCTGAAATCACCTATAAACATTGCGACATTATTTTATATTTTTACGTATTTCACGTTTAAGATCACATTTTTTATTTTCTTTGATTCTTCTTTTTTCTTCTTAAAACTATGCGTTGCTGTTAGCAATGGTACGCTTTAGTTTTTGCATTTATTATGAGAGGAGGTGTCACATTAAAAGAATGAGTCCTTTTTTCTCATTTCTTTCTTCTAAGGAAGGAAAACTGGAGTACAGAATAATGACATTCGGTATAGATTTGGCGTATCTGGTTCACTCTTGAAAATGTAAAGCAGTGTTTCACATTTTAAGAGAAAAGATGATTATTACAGTTTTTAAATTTATATTAGTTTTTTATGCAAAAATATTTTACACGTTTGTTCACCATTATTGAAAAATAATTTTTTAATGACTTACTTACACATTTATCGAAGTTTGACATGGTTCTTTTTACTAAAAATTCCGAGATTAACAGAGCGATAAATGCCTCATGAATAAAATACTCGTTTGCCTCTGGTATTTAGTATAAAAAGTGATAGTCAATATCAAACATTTATTCAGTGTTCTCATCAGCTCAATACAGCGCCATTGTACTCACTTGGATGCCGATACTCCCATCACAGTAAGATCTCACAGCTCATGCTGTTAAGTAAGTGTATATTTGTTTGGTACGAGCAAGGTCTACAATAAATGTGCATATATGCACTTTTTTTCTCTTTTTCCCAAGCCATTGTATCATGCTCATCTGATAGTGCCATGAAAATAGAAAGTGAAGCAAAAGTGAAGCAACGTAATGAATCACTCCCTTAATATTCATGGGCAGTGTGTCTCTTTCCATACACACACCGGTAAACTTTCTAGTATCTGCTTATCCACTCTGACATTCCTTTTGAAATAGGTGAATATAGCCATAAAGGCAGACAGTAGCTTAAAAATGTTTCAGCAGAATGAAAAACCAGTCCAGATTACAAATTTTTATTTTTTATTTATTCGATGACTGGTTTCAGGCCGACACCCATTTTCAAATCATTGTAACACATTCGAAAATGGCATTTCCGAGGATGTCAAAAGATGTACAAAGAACGGCACATTAGACTTTCTTAGGATGATTTGAAAATGGGTCTCGGCCTAAAACTAGTCATCGAATGAATAAAAAGTAAAAATTAGCAACTTGGACTGGTTTTTAATTTCTACTGATTAACAGAAGTTTCTGACTCAGGCCACTCCAACATGCTGGAAGTTCTTAAAAAAATTGATTGCATCATGCACGTTAGTGAACCCAAAGAACAGAAAACGTGAGTTAGCAGGTCACGTCTTTATTAAATTGACTCACCACATGCTGTCTCCTGTCAAGATTCTGGAGATAAATCTGAAGACACCGTCGCTCACTTGGTTTAAAAGTTTCTTTGATGGCGGAGAATCGAATCAGCTGAATCTGTGTTGAAAATGGGATATCAATACTAAGTAATAATGTCACCTGCAGACTATGGTATTTGCGGGGCATTAAATGCTGATAGTAGGGAAAAAAGACACAAAGTAAATGCGTAAACTATGGATGGTACAGAAAGGGGAAGATGAAAGGAGGAATTGAGACGTAGCACATTCAATTTGATAATTAAATGAATTAAGCACAACCATTGAGAAAAGTAATTCGGTGGAAAATTTGTTAACTGATTCAGTATTTTATTACAATAACACTGGTGAAACCGTATTAACAATACATATCTGAGATACATATTTGAGTTTTAATTCATCGATCTTATCAGAATTTACTCGGCGGCGGCTACAGCACGAGGAGGCCAAATAGCACCTTCAGGGGTAGAAGCAGCCGTAATATTGCAAGTGTGCATGGAGAGCTGAGCCAGCATGGCCTTGAAAATGGAAGAGCAGGTGTAGGAATACTGAGAAAGGACCCAGAGGAAAAATTAAGACGTAGTTTCCAGAGGCGGACACCCCTTCACTTCGGCGCCAGTGGACGAGTACATGGGCGGATCCACCCCAAGGGAAAAAACAGTTCACCATAAATTTCGTTGTTATGCACAGTAGCGAATTTTCAGGTCTTATTAAAGTAATGTATAATATTTGTCTCCATGTCCTTTATGATGTAAAATTTGTTTTTTGCTGCTCTTTCGTTCTCGACTCTGATCCAAAACTGGGAAGCTACTTTCAAACTGAGTCAAAAACGGGGCTTTGATATTAATAGTAATGAAGTAAAAAGCAATTTAGTTTGTCTATACTATTGAAATATGTCCACCGTTTAGGTTTAATATGCCTTGCTATTATGAGTTAATAACGTCAGTTGTTTGAGATGCAAGCCTTTTTGTATGCTTCGGGTGTTAATGTAATTCTTGGGGCATCACACGCCTGCAGAATCACCAAATGAGTTATATTAAAACTGTCATTTCTAGAATCTTGTTCCACCTTGTCAACATTTCTGTAGTCGCCACATTACTTACTCAGTTCTCAGAATTAAACAATATCGTTCCGGTAAGGCGGTGCAAACGTAGAGCAGATAACGTGTATTTTGCCTTTATTAAAGTGATGAAATTTTTCCGGCGCAACTTGTTTCTCCTGCCGGTGGCATCCGCCGTGTCGGCCGTGCAGCGGCGCCTTACGAGAGACCAATAACTCAGGCGCGCAGCGAGCGGCCATTAGGGCGCGCATTACTGCGCCGCGCCGCCCTCGTGTATGGAGCGTTTTCCGCGTCGCATTATTAAATTTTATCGCGTGATTTTGGATGGGAGACAAGGCCAGCCCGCATCGTAACCCGGCGCTCGGCTTCAGTTCATAAACGTGAGTTCTTCCCGCTGCCTGCCTGTTTGTGTAGCGGCGGCGACGTGCCGCCCCCTTCGTGTGCTCCGAGACTTTGCTGAAGGACCGAGGATCGAGTCACGAGGAAAAGAGGCGGGGGAGAGGGAGGGGTAGTGGTTGCCGGAGACAAAAGAGAGACGCCTGTGACGGTGTCAGGGAGTACCCCGCTGCCGACACCCGTTGACGTAGCGTTGTCGTAAAGAAAGCGCCGCCAACACTGTAGCACGCATGTTTCTGCTGTAGACGTCACGGCTGCCGTGGATAGGATGCCCGCACGTATACTCTCGATATTAAACGCGATATATCAAGCGGGCTTCCCAGGCCACCACACGCCTTCTGTTTTGTCTAGACTCCTCAGCAATGTAGATGTGCTTGTTTGTTTCTGACGGTGTTTGCGCCTTCCCTTTACTGCGAGATATGTTGTCACGGGAACTGAACTGCCCTGCCAAATGCTCTACCGCCGCTCGTACAATTTGATATTCGACGGCTTATCTTTTATATACACTCTGGCCATTAAAATTGCTACACCAAGAATAAACGTTGATGATAAACAGGTATTCATTGGACAAATATATTATACTAGAACTGACATGTGATTACATTTTCACGCGATTTGGGTGCATTGATCCTGAGAAATCAGTACCCAGAACAACCACCTCTGGGCGTAATAACGGCCTTGACACTCCTGGGCATTGAGTCAAACAGAGCTTGGATGGCATGTACAGGTACAGCTGCCCATGCAGCGTCAACACGATACTACAGTTCATCAAGAGTAGTGACTGGCGTATTGTGACGAGCCAGTTGCTCGGCCACCTTTGACGCGAGGTTTTCAATTGGTGAGAGATCTGGAAATGGGCTGGCCAGGGCAGAAATCGAACATTTTCTGTATCCAGAAAGGCCCATACAGGACCTGCAACATGCGGTCGTGCATTATCCTGCTGAAATACAGGGTTTCGCAGGGATCGAATGAAGGCTAGAGTCACGGGTCGTAACTCGTCTGAAATGTAACGTGCACTGTTCAAAGTGCCGTCAATGCGAACAAGAGGTGACCGAGACGTGTAACCAATGGCACCCCATACCATCACGCCGGGTGATACGCCAGTATGGCGATGAAAAATGGTTCAAACGGCTCTGAGCACTATGGGACTCAACTTCTCAGGTCATCAGTCCCCTAGAACTTAGAAATACTTAAACCTAACTAACCTAAGGACATCACACACATCCAGGCCCGAGGCAGGATTCGAACCTGCGACCGTAGCAGTCTGGCGGTTCCGGACTGTAGCGCCCAGAACCGCTAGGCCACCCCGGCCGGCTATGCCGATGACGAATACACGCTTCCAACGTGCGTTCACCGCGATGTCGCCAAACACGGATGCAACCATCATGATGCTGTAAACAGAACCTGGATTCATCCGAAAAAATGACGTTTTAACATTTGTGCACCCAGGTTCGTCATTGAGTACACCATCGCAGGAGCTTCTGTCTGTGAAGTAGCGCCAAGGGTAACCGCAGCCATGGTCTCCGAGCTGATAGTCCATGCTGCTGGAAACGTCGTCGAACTGTTCGTGCAGATGGTTGTTACAGCCATGCGGATAAGACTCCTGTCATCTCGACTGCTAGTGATACGAGGCCGTTGGGATCGAGCACGGCGTTTCGTATTACCCTCCTGATCCCACCGATTCCACATTCTGCTAACAGTCATTGGATCTCGACCAACGCGAGCAGCAATGTCACGATACGGTAATCCGCAATCGCGATAGGCTATAATCCGACCTTTATCAATGTCGGAATCGTGACGGTACACATTTCTCCTCCTTACACGAGGCATCACAACAACGTTTCACCAGGCAACACCGGTCAACTGTTGTTTGTGTATGAGAAATCGGTTGGAAACTTTCCTCATGTCAGCACGTCGTAGGTGTCGCCACAAGCGCCAACCTTGTGTGAATGCTCTGGAAAGCTAATCATTTGCATATCACAGCATCTTCTTCCTGTCGGTTAAATTTCGCGTATGAAGCATGTCATCTTCGTGGTGTAGCAATTTTAATGGCCAGTAGTGTGATTGTACCTGCAAGATCTAGGTCAGTAGCCTACAGAACCGTCTATATACTGAACAGCTGTAGAGAATCGCATTTAATCTTTACTACGAGGAGCGTTCAGTAACTAATGTAGCACCTTTTTTTCTAGGAAGAGGTTGGTTTTATTCAGGAGTCCAATATACCATATTATTTCCCACTCTTCCGGTTAAAAACCCCTACTTTTCAAAATAATATCCGTTCAAAGTGGCGGCCTTACACCACCTTATGGGAGGGCATGTATGCCTGCATGATACCATTCCACTGTTTGTCGTCAGGGCCTACGTCTTGCTGACTCAATAACGCCCCCATCCTGCACGTACTGTTTACCTTCAAGTGCATCCTTCATAGGGCCAGACAGATGATGCTTCTTTGCTCCTTATGTTCTTTCGTTTGGTGGTGAGAAACCCAGAGGGCACATACATTTGAGCACAACAACTGCTGGGTGAGTGTGTCAGCACCACCAACACAGACGTTCAGCGATATGTTTGTTTGTGATATCCCGATCACTTTGAAGAGAATGTCCGCACGTTCGAGCATTGCAGGAGCCGTAGCTATGTGGGGCCACCTGGCACTTAGGAGATAGGACAGGTTTGCACGACCTTGTTGTGGTGATAACAGATGCCTTGCATATGATTCACTCTGCTTTTGTTCCCTGTGAGGTCCCTTTAGACATTCTTTAAGCGACTATGAATATCGGTGATTGTTTATCCGCCTAAGGAAACTCAGTGACACTCTCCACTTGGAACGCACCTCAATTACTGACTCCATTTGGAAGGCTACGTATAGCTCCGCCGCCTACCAAAATTTCATGAAACTATAGGGGCTGAAGCTAAAATATTCCTCGAAGTCCCACAGTAAATTCAGAATTTTGTCAACCGAAACTGGCCTAGGAAAAGTTATCTTGCATTATGTAACGAGCACACCAAGAGACTAGATATAATGCTTCGTTACTGCCTCACGGTTCCTTATTAGCTTGTTTTCTTCCATGCACTCAGTTCGTGCCCAACTCGGACGGTGTCAGTAGTTTCAGTATTCCTCCAATTCGTTACCCTCCACGCACTGGGAGTAGGTAGAAGATTTCGTTATGCTCATGCAGGTTTGATCTTTTATTAGAGACCAATAAATGGCAATATGATCAAATAATGTGGTACATATCTGCCGGGACTTAAATAAAGGTTGAATCATTCGAACTTTACACGCAAATGGAGCGTCTGTACTTTTTTTTTTTTTTTGCATTTACTTACATGTCAGACGAGGAATCTACTATGGATCTTATGTGTACATACACACCTGAATAATTGGGACAATAATTCTATTCCTAATTATAGCAGCTGCATTTATATTATATGTTTTACCTTGAGGTCAAATATCATTCTGATGTGCAACAGTAATTACTGATTTACTGTCAGCAATTCCATACTGAAGAACAGATTTATTTCAATGAGTATGGGGAGGATTTGCTGTTGACAACGCGGCATTAAATCGATTCTTTACATTTCATTTTGTATTACCATTTATTATTGCAGCTATGGCAGCAATCCACTTATTCTTTCTTCATCAAACAGGGTATAAGAGCCCTTTAGGTCTAAATGGAGATATTGAAAAAATTCCATTCCACCCATACTTCACTTTCAAGGATTCTATCACATTTGTATTAATAACATCATTATTAATTATATTATGCCTAATTAATCCTTACCTTCTAAGAGACCCAGATAATTTTGTACCTGCCAACCTATGAGTAACACCAGTTCACATTCAACCAGATAGATATTTCCTATTGGCATATGCAAATTGCTAATAAATTAGAAGGTGTTATTACACTATTTTTATCAATTAGAATCTTAATAATTTTACCATTTTACAACAAAACACCATTCCGAGGTATTTAATTTTACCCTATTTATCAGATTCTATTTTGAATTATAGTAGTTTTCGTATGCTTATTAAGATTAATTATTAAGCTACCCATTGAAGAACCATATATTATAACATGACAAATCTTAACAATTATCCACTTTACATAGTTCTTAATTAACGTCCATGTTGCAAATGCATGAGATAAGTTAATTAAGGAATAAAACGAATAAGTTAATTAGCTTAGGAAAGGTACATTATTGGAAACATAAAACTAGAAGTTTAGCTGTTCTATTAACTTTTCTCAAAAAATTTCACTAAAGAAATGAAATAAATAAAATCTTTAAACCAACAAAGAAAATAAAAGATAAAGGTGAAAAGCTCTTTCAAGCCAAGTATATCAACTTATCATAACGAAATCTTGGTAAACTACCTCGAACTCATATAACCCAAAAGATATAATAGCAAGCTTAATAAAAAAATATGCACATGCAGTTCATGCCAATGCGCTAGCTCCCGAAGTACATCAGTTTCTTATTCTCGGTAGGTCATGCCGGTAGTGGCATGGAGTACCAAATACGTTTCACCACTTGCCATGTGTTCTTTCCCACATGCAGTTCGTGGTCGGTGAGAGCCGAGTCGTCATACTCGTATACACTGGTTTCACTTTCCTATATGCAACTGCCGCTTGTGAGATCCTAGAACGTATCTGTAGGCGATTATCGGAGTTAATTTTCTCGATTTGGCCAACCTCCTGCAGAGGTCCAACCTCCTGCAGAGGTTAATTTCCTATGGCAGTTAGGCGGGAGGTGGGAAAACTTGGATTCCATAGTCGAGTGGCTGCTCATAAGCCACACATCACGCAGGTAGATGCCAAACGACGTCTCGCTTGATGTTAAGAGTGCAAAAATTGGACGATTAAACAGTGGAAGAACGTTGTGTGGAGTGACAAATCACGGTACACAATGTGGCGATCCGATGGCAGGGTGAGGGTGTGACGAAAGTCTGGTGAGCGTCATCTGACAGCCTGTGTAGTGTCAACAGTAAAATTCGGAGGCGGTGGTGTTATGGCGTGGTCGTGCTTCTCATGGAGGGGGCTTTCACCAGTTGTATTGTGTGGCACTATCACAGCACAGGTCTACATTGATGTTTTAAGCACCTTCTTGCTTCCCACTGATAAAGAGCAATTCGTGGATGGCGATTGCATATTTCAACAAGACTGAGCACCTGTTCATAATGCATGGCCTGTGGCGGAGGGGTTACACGACAATAACATCCCTGTAATGGACTGGCCTGCAGAGAGTCCTGACCTGAATCCTATAGAACACCTTTGGAATGTTTTGGAACGCCGACTTCGTGTCAGACCTCATCGACCGACATCGATACCTTTCCTCAGTGCAGCACTCCATGAAGAATGGCGTGCCATTCCCCTAGAAACCTTCCAGCACCTGACTGATCGTTTGTCTGCGAGAGTGGAAGCCGTCATCAGGGCTAAGGGTGGGCCAACACCATATAGAATTCCAGCATTACCGATAGAGGGCGCCACGAACGTGTAAGTATTTTCAGCCAGGTGTGCAGGTACTTTTGATCACATAGTGTACCACTTTAACTGACTTTACTTAATTTGACCTATTTTGTTACCCCAAGAAAAACCAAACTTGACATTCTGCAAGGTTAAATTCCTTCGACTAACTATTCAATACACAAGAAATATTACTCATAAAGGTGATCCCTTAAGGTGACTTTAGACAGACAAACTTTGATTTATTTAATCTTCCACAGTGCTAACGTGGTTGAGGAAGTCATAATTATGCGTGGGTTACATAAGGAACCAGTCATTTTTTTCAAACATCCGCCGGTAGATTTCCATTAAATTACTGAACGGAAGCTTATGGCAGAATCCGATAGAGTATGTACGCAAGTATTCGTACAGTGCAGCTGTAAACCTAATATCGATAGCGACCATAGAGAAGAAAATATGCGTAAGGCTTAATAAAAAAAGTGAACCTCCCACTGACGTATTGCTGAAACAAAATCATAGCAATTATCCGCTCAAGCTCCAAGAAACAACGAACTATAAAGTATTCACCATGTGGTAGGAACTTGGCCCAAAGTTAAAGTACATATTGTTCACAACGAAAACTTTAAAAACACGGAAGTTCAAACCCAAATTGTATGTCACCGTTCTTATTGTGACACTCACAATCATTTCATTATGGTCCTACCGGGCGTGAGGCAGAATTAAGGCCATGTGCCTGGTTTAAGGCCACAGCAGCAAAATATGTTCACAAAGAGAACTATTGCAAATTACGAGATTTCACACTCAAATTGTAATCGTTATTGTTATTGTAGCAGACACAATTATTTAATTACGGTTCTACCACGATGAGAGACAGAGTACAGTGCACATCCTTGACTGAAGGCCAAGTTAGCAAAATGTGGCTCACAAAGAAGTCTACTGAAAAGACACTAGATTTTGCACACACATCCACAGGCAACATCTAATAAGATAGTCGATCACTGAAGAAATGTGATGATCCCTAACAGAACGTACAATTTAGTACTTGAAAGTAAAGAAAGCTACATAACGGCCACGGATCTTTGTCCGAAGATCAAGAGAGCACTGACAAGAAGCCTCCGTACCTCACCTGTCGCACATTAAGAATTCCCACGTTGCTCCCCCTGCTCTAACGTTCGAGTCAGGCTCTGGGTGAGCCTGAGGTGCTTTCTACTGTGCACACAAAAACAATGTTTCAACCATATCAGACTACCTTTTTTGGTTCCAGCTTTGGCCGCACAGAAGTGTGAGTTAATAACACTACATCAAATCATACTAGACTCTACCAAACAATCTGCCTGTACCAGGGTGAGTTTTGAAATCCTCACTTTTGTTTGTTTCCTCAGGCATACAGGATATGATAAAGGTAAATGAGTCTGTGCAAAGATACAACATCAGTGAATAAATACAGATTTCGACTCATCTCATTCATCCTCCGGAGGCGCTTTCCGAACTGGCAGAATACGGGTTCGGGAAATATGTACACAGTCAGCCTGCTAAACTTTGAGTTGCACCTACATTAATGAAAAGAGTTTCAACACAGCTCATTCAGTATGTGTACAGGACATGTACAGTTCTATAAATTGTGTCCAACTGAAACTCCATCATTTAATAATTTTTTTACTTAAATTGCAATAACTGAGGAGGTGAAACTTCTACATTATTTAATTCTGAAACTGATGAGTGAAACTAAACGTACTGAGCCTATTTTCTCTTTCCTTATTCTTATCAGAACCTAGCACAACGCATTCTGACTGCTCAAAAATGATAACCTAACTTCAAATAATAAATACAAAAGAATGGCCCTGAATAAGAAGAAATCCTAACAATAACCCAGACATATCATAGGTCACTTACAGTACAGAAAATCTTCATGACACGAACTACAGCGATGCAAGCTCCAATATTGTCAGCTAAATAAGAGATTCTATCTACTGAAGACTCGAACAACTAATAGGCATGTAGTTAGCAAAGGAAAGATTTTGTTGCACAGCAAACAATGTATTTAGCAGATTCTACTTTAATCAAGTGACAACCAGTTCAAAACGTTATATAATCATCAGCAATAAATCTCCATGATGGATACACATTCAGACCGTCCGCTCGCGCTAATACTGCAAACCTACAACACTGCTAATTATTAACCTATAACCTCCATTACTGCTTTCTACTCATTCCCAACTTCTATCACTGCTAGCTGTTCACCACCAACTGCGAGTCCTACCAGCCATAGAGAGTCTCTTAGAGAGTGTGCAGAGCGCTACATAGTGCTACCAACATACAAACACATGAACATACCACTTATATAGCTACCCTGCTGCTCTCAAAAAAATTTACAAAGCAGTTTGGGCAGTGGCCAAGACTAATTTCTTAAAAAGAATCATATTAACAATATCAGATAGATCAGATGCACACAATTAGTAATATACTGTTGGTCAAAAGCAAAGATTGTCCTCACAGTCCCTAAAGACAGTCCTAATCATTCATCAGGAAAGTAGTCTATGACAGTTTTATGCACAAAGTCTGGGTAATAAAAGAAAATGCACACACAAGTAGTCGGCCACCGTGCAGTCTTGAAAAAGTATCGTTATCCTCCCAACAGAAACAGAGTTCTGACTCTTCACATGAAGATTGGTAATGAGCAACAACAGAGCAAACCCACAGCAGAGTCAGTCGAAGTCTTGAAGAATACTGGAAGGTAGGTCACCACAGTAAGCCTTGTAGAAATTATGGTGTTAATGGGTCACCAAAGGTGCAGACCCACTATAGTAATTGAAGAGATGGCCAGGAGCCATCCGATGCAACTTGGCATGTGCACAATCACAACTGAAGAATCTTGATGACAATGTAGCAATTCCATGAACCACTACTTGTGCCGTCACTATTTTTTGCATTATCCTTAGAACAAGCAGTGCTGTTAACCAGTTCCTTGATGGATTATCAACACACGTGTAAGCACTAACACAACCATATAACCTCTGACTTTTATACATATACTATGACCAACAGAAGTGTGCAGTAAAATGAATTCCTTCTCTTTACTTCACTTGAAGAACTGGTGTCTGTACAATTACAATTTTACAGCATAAGAATACAATTACAAAGGTACAGAACATGGTAATACATATAACATTTGTAGTAATTTGGGCTTTACGAAAGAATAGAAATAAACATATACATTCATATTACATGAATTATGACATATGTAAATAAAGGAGTGATGAGAATATCCTCTAAAACATTAACTTGACAAATGAGCAGTAAAGAAAACAACAGAATAAATAATGTCCAAACATCTTTTCAAAGTAAAAAAGAAGGTTAGATTTGAGGATAGCAGTATTCCTCATCATAGTAAATGAATGCAGCTTAGTATTAACAAAAACAATTCTACCGAGTTTATCTTATGAGGTAAACACACAAAGACAGGAAGAATATAGACACAAGAGTTCACATAAACATATAGCAGAATAACACAAAAGGAAAAGACAGGGTATGTTTTAAGTATAACATTGCATACTGCAGTTCTTGTGGTACTTCATTAGCAATCAAAACTTTCTTCTTACTTCAACATTTGTTCCCACAAAAAATATCCTATCTAAGCATGCTTTCTGGAGTTATACAAAATAATTGTTCCTCATAACATAATACTCATTGGCCAAACCGTTTTCCTATAGCTTCTCAATGCATTTCTTTCCAACCCATTATATAGCATACCCCCTTTTAAACTCACTGAAATCTACTGAACTCAGATAAGTAAACTAGAGAATAAGGCAATGCAGCAGCACAAAACAATTAACACAAAAAGCACTGATAAAAAATGCAAATTGGCAAAGCAAGCAGCAGCATATTTAAATTAGCAAAGCATATCCTACATTACAATTAATATAAGGTAATATGCAAAAACAAGAAAAATAAATCATTGGTAAAACTGACTTAATACAGTAATGCAACGTAAAATTCAGTAGAACATTGTCTGACAAATAGCAGCAGCAAATGAAGTAACTTATACCTAAACATGAGAAACCGCAAGCAGAGAAAATATTATAGTAAAGACAGCAATGCAGATAAGGGAAATGTCTATTCACATCTTTGTGTCTATGTCACATCTTAACATTAGAGTGATGCACCACAACAACTTATTCTACCAAAAAATTATCAAGTCCTTGAAAAGAAAATCATGTATGCAAATTCCTGTTAATAGTCACTTCTCCTTCCTAATATTTATTTTCTTTCCAAGTGCTCCCCTTTTCTTAGGAATGTGGATCATAAAATTATTATTTAATGAATCTGTAGACATAAAATGTTTATATTAGTATATGTATTGAATTTTATTTCATAAAACCAATGCTACAGCGCAGCTAGAAACCAAATATCAGATAAAATAAACAAAATATATGTACAAAGCAAAGCATAAAAACATCATTCACCAGCCATATGGCATTTCATAAGCCACTAAAAATTCTGTAAACTCTCGCAGAAAGACGCTATTCATAATCAGGTGTGTAGAGGTAAAAATATTTTTCATCACTTCACAAGCATTTCAGAAAGTAGCAGAAAGTATGAGCTCCAAAGTGCACTCATAGGTTCCCAAGTAATAATGTGGCGTGTTTGTGGTGCGTTCTGCAAAGGAATGTCAATAGTGAGGTCAACGGCCTCTCGTTTCTGCAGCTATGCGAGCACTTGTGGGAGTGTGGCAAGCTTCAAAGTTGCTGAAGTGGCACGAGGAATGTTGAAAGTCCACACAACAATAGGTATATTTCAAAGTGGCCTGCGTGCAGCTGGGCACAGGCAGAGCATTACGTCAAGGTCACATACACTTTTTACCAACATATTTATGACAGCAATTTCCGCTACAGTCATAGTTGCATACAAATAAAAAATTTCACAGGTTGACAATTTACGTTAGAAGTGTATAGAAACGAAATATCATAAATAACAGTGTCCAAACATTTCCGTCAGCACTGTGGTACTCATATACACATATATTCTCACCTTTCTACTCACCTTTCATAACTCTTAAAGTACGATTCTTAGTTTACAACATTTTTTTTTCACAAGCCAGACTCCCTAATCCCTTTTCATTATTCATTTCCTCATTACACATATACATATTCATCGATACTTCTTCAATACTTCATCATCATAAACAAGTAGCGTACTCATATTCTGCATATAGCATCATCTTATTGATCATAAACATGTCTCAACATCATAATACACATTGTGATTATAATAACATCATCATAACAGATCAATCAAATCTCAAACTCGTCATAGTTTCTTTCAACAATCTCAAAACTTCTAAAAAAATTCTCTGCTCGTTTCAATAGCGTCATCTACCTGAAACATACTTCAAAAATTCTGATGCTATGCAAAATACATCACTCAAACCTATCACAATTCCGAAAATATATGAACAGTTGCCAAAATTTACACAAGGTACAATTTTATAAATGCAAGCCAATGCAACTGTGTAAATACGTAGACCTGTGCCAGTGACGTAAAAAAAAGGTTTATTCCTCTTAGTTAAGCAATCAGAGATCTTTGTAATTCTGTGTTACAGAAACATGGTACTGATGTGTAAAATTGCATACCCAAGTACCATATTAGCTAGGGCTGCCTGCGCTTGCCACATGCATGGTACACGAAGTAGACATACCCCCATGAGAGAGTTCATTTCTCTCTTTTAAATGACCAGATAGCTGTGTAATTCTGTGTTAGAGAAATATGGTACCGATATGTATAAGCAAATACCATATTAGCTAGGGCTCCTTGTGCTTGGCACATGCATGATACAGAAAGTAGGCGTACTCCCATGAAGGATAACGTAATTATACCCTCAGATGTTACAGATTAGAACTGCGGAATAAAATGTATCGCTGGAAACCTTCTCTGTATCACAGTAGTTCAAAAATATTTCTTAAAAAATGTTCCAAGTACAAAAGGTAATCACTCAAATGCGTGACATGCAGCGTTCAACTTTAGTTCTTGCTGTAAGATAATTTCTGTCATTGCTTAACGGAAAGAATGTGCCAATGTCGTAGTTAACCTCGTTCATAAGCAAAGCTCTCCAAAAATCAATATACTTACCTTTGCCATATACAAAAGTAAAGAGCTATGCATATAAATGTCATAGTTATTACAAACATTACCGTGACATCTAAAGTACTGTACTGTAACATATTGCTGTGTTACGAAAAAAGTTGTCTCATTGTAGATATGCGCAAAGGTCATTACCAAAACATGTTTTGCTTTCCAGAAGAAAGTAGAAAAACTGTGCAGACATTAAACATATACAGCGTAAAAGTAATAACGAAAATTGTGTTACTCATAAGTAACGTCGTAGTATAATCGTGTAGCTCTCAAACAAACCAAATACTGTGTCGCCTGTTCCCAATAAAAGTGGACTCGTAAAATTACTGTCTTAATAAAGTCCATAGGTTCTTGACTAGATAGTTAACTTCGAAACATCGCCACGTGTTAACAGTTTGTAATTATGACAAAGCGCAATGGTAACTTGAAGTGAAAATTTATGGCAATGACTAAGAAAGCAAACGGTTTCTCAGTAATCGGTTTTACACGAGGAATGTGGTATAATCTTTTGTTCATTTTTTTTTTCTTTTTTGTTCAAATAACCAGCTGAGAGGAAAGCAATAATAAAATTGATGAAGCCAAGGCTGGGATGAACATCGTTACTAGAGTTCTTGAATGTTATGAATTTATGCATTGTGATGAAGAGCTTACAGTGAAAGTCATCATTACTCCGAGTTGCAAATCTGTCATTCTTACGTCAGGTCGGCGGTTTCTTCTCAAGGCTCGCTGCTCCTTGCCTACTCCTTACAAGATCTCCTAAACACCCAGTGTTATTACTCTGTTAGTCTTCAGTATTCCTAAATCCCTCTTCCCATGTCGAAAGCGAGTATCCTCTGAAATGTGTAGTTCTTGTATAACGTGTGCCAAATGATCTTGTACTTCCCGTATTTCTCTTTTGTGTTGCGTATTAATCTGAATTTGTTTAACTTTCCTAATTCCCTTGTATTCCTCTGTGTTAGTAAAGGCTATCGGTGATGTGTCAGTCAGATCGTCTCCCTTCGTAGATAAATTTGTTAACTGATCCGAAAGTTCGGCAACCTTTTCCGATAATGTGCTGATTTCCTCTGTGTGTTTTTCTGCACCAAGTTTTAGTGTATCCATTTGTGTTGTAATCGTATCTACTGTGTTCTTTAAGTTTTCCTGATCTTTTACAGGTTGCGTAACCGTATAGGTAGATGTAACTGAGTCAGTTTTAGCTAGCGAGGTGCCGTGACTTTCGTGAACAATAATCTGCTGTTCTTTTGCGTCAGCCTTATGATTATGTAATGTGTCTTCATGTGGCGAAAAAATAGGCTGAAAATGATCACAAATTTGTGTTTTTACATTTTCAGAAGCTTTTTGATGTTTCGATTCGATTTCGGATGTCTCAGCAGTTAAATCTTCACGTGTTTGTTCAATTGGTTGTTCAACTACGTTAAATTTTAGGAGCCATTTGATTAGCTTTTTGATTAATAGTAATAACAATACACGAGTGACTGAAACTTGTCCCAACGCGCTTTACGGCAATGCATTCACACAGGCAATACTTATAAATCGAAAAGCAGAAAGTGTGCCTTGAGTAAATTGGGAAACGGGTAATGATGCAAAACCTAAATCTATGGAATTTGCTAGATTTCGTTCTGTTATTCCGCATTCCTGAGGCGAAGAGTCACTGATCGACCGATCGACAATACTTCTCTGTTGACTGATTGTTTCCATTTCTACACCGTCATTTACTGCCTGATCCATGTCCCTATACATATTACCAAATTATTTTCTTGAATGTTTATCACTTCGTTACTAGTTGGAGCTAACAAGCTACGGTCGTCATGTTTCCATTTCTACACCGTCATTTACTGCCTGATCCATATCCCTATACATATTACCAAATTATTGTCTTGAATGTTTATCACTTCGTTACTAGTTGGTGCTAACAAGCTACGGTCGTCATTTCTCAGTTTACATTGAGCCTAGTGTTACGTTTTTCAGACGCCATGTTTATCGCACTAATTCCCATAATAACACAGAAAAAACACAAGTTGGAAAACAAAAGTAAGAAGATGCACTACAAATAACACTGAAAATAATAAATATCTAATTAGTTGCAAGAGCGACTGCGAGGTACTTAATGCAAATCGACGTGCATGCCACAACTGTCTTGCTTATTACAATATAGTACAACAATAAGAGACTACAACTACAAAGGCAATTCTCTAAACAAGTTAAGCGCTAGTAGTAAGCAATAACTAATTTCTAATCATGCACTGATTATTCAAACTACAAGAAAATCAGAAGAGTCCAGTGAGGTACCTTCGGCTAAGGGCTGACAGGTATAACTTCTTAATTTAACAAATTTTTTACTTACATTGCAATACCTGAGAAGGAGAAACATCTACCTTATTTAATTCTGAAACTGCTGAGTAAAACTGAGCCTACTACCTCTTTACTTATTCTTATTATTTCAACACTGTCCCACAATATCCTAGCGCAACGTATTCTGACTGCTCAAAAATTATAACCTGACTACAAATAATAAATACAAAAGAATGGCCCTGAATAAGAAGAAATCCTAACAATAACCCATACATATCAAAGGTCACTTACGTCACAGAAAATCTTCATGACACGAACTACAGCGATACAAGCTCCAATACTGTCAGATAAATAAGAGATTCTATCTACTGAAGGCTCTAACTACTAATACGCATAGAGTTAGCAAAGAAAAGATTTTGTTGCACAGCAAACAATGTATTTAGCAGATTTTACCTTAATCAAGTGACAACCAGCTCAAAAAAATTATATACTCATCAGCAATAAATCTCCTTGACGGATACACATTCAGACCGTCCGCTCGCGCTAATACTGCAAACCCTCAACACTGCTAATTATTAACCTCTAACCTCTATTACTGCTTACTACTCACTCCCAACTTCCATCACTGCTGAAGGCTGTTCCCCTCCAAATGCGAGTCCAACCGGCCACAAAGAGTCACTTACAGAGTGCGCACAGCGGTCAGAGTTATTAATGCAGAAAGCTACATAGCGCTGCCAACATAAAAACAATCTACTTACACAGTCTTCTATACTCTCTGGAGTAGCGGCGGCTGTCCATTTTACTGCTTTTCACGTGAAATACCGTCTCCTTCCTAGCTCACCTAGCTCACTGCCACGAAAGGTCACTCAACACACCAACTAAGTACGGGGCACATAAGAGCACATGTTTCACACATTCATGATGACTATTATTATAAATTATGAACACAAACGTAAACGGACGTGCCACGGTGGATACACCCGTTTGCGTTAGATCATCGAAGTGAAGCGCACCGTCGGAGGCGGTAAGTAATTGGACGGATGACCATCTGGGTACACCACGCGCTGTTGGAAACTTTTTCCCATTGCTTTCACAGTAGAGAGGACAGGAAGGATGATGGCGTCAAACCACTGATCAACACGCTTTGTGCCAGCATGCTGGACTGAATTCCAAACAGCTCCACAATGGCTCGTGAAATTACGGCAAGCGACGCTGTTCATGGTGATCCGTTGGGTGAGGAGGTTAAGCTGGACGGTTCCGTGGTGCTCGTCGAAAGGAGTGCCGGCACCAGGTTTCACCTTCTCCCATCGTCCATAAACACGTATTTTAACACCACACTACACACACACACACACAGTTGAGATGGCTGAACTTGCCCTTCAGTGATTCCTAGCCATTCATGCCATACCTTACCATATACAAAAACTGTTTCTTCTGAATCAGTCTCCCTATTAGTGGAAAGCGTTTCGAATCCCTACAATAATTCCTAACATTAACCTTTAGATACATACAGTAAATCGCGGCCAGCCGCAGTGGCCGAGCGGTTCTAGGTGCATCAGTCTGGAACCGCTTGACCGCTACGGTTGCAGGTTCGAATTCTGCCTCGGGCATGGATGTGTGTGATGTCCTTAGGTTAGTTAGGTTTAAGTAGTTCTAAGTTCTAGGGGACTGATGACCTCCGATGTTAGGTCCCATAGTGCTCAGAGCCATTTGAACCATTTGAAGTAAATCGCGTCTGCGGAATTTACACAATACCGGATGTCCCTCCTAAGCGTCCTCAGACTCATTTTCTCTCGTACTCCGGCAGATATTTGCAATTTAGCATTCGAACTGTATAATTGGAGTCAGCCCAAACAAATGAAGTTCTTCATGCGACGTCGACTGCCGACGAAAAGCATTCGTTTGATTTCTGTTACAAACAAATTCGTTTGTAAAGAGAAATTTTATGTGTCCGTTCCATAGAACGGTCCCGTGTTAGTGAAGTGTGATATTCGTTTTATCGATATGTATTAACAGAAACACTAAAACAAGAAGAACAAGCAATACAGCACCAGGGATAGCACCATCATGGTCAGTGCTGTCTGCTGCTGCCTTGTGGCAGTGCTGCTCTTTCGCTGCTGTAGTGATTATTGTTCCTCGTGTTTTACAATTTCTGTTAATACATATCTATGAAATAAGTATCACAGTAGACAAACTTCGCACCCCTTTATCGAATGGACACGTAAAATTGGACTTTAAAAATCAGTTTGATTGTTAAGGGGAAGAAAATAGGAGCTTTCCGTCGACACTGGGCATCTGATGAGCAGTGTTTGTTGGTTACACACTGCAAAAACTTAATAGCAAATATCTGACGAAGCACCTGGTAAAACGCAGCTGACGACCGTTAGGAGGTATACCATGTACACTGAAGGGCTAAAGAAACTGGTACACTTGCCTAATATAGGGAAGGACATGACATGAACTCGGCAAATGTCAGAAGTAGTGCTGGAGGGAACTGACACCATGCATCCTGCAGGGCTGTCAATTAATCCGTAAGAGTACGAGGGGGTGGAGATGTCTTCTGAACAGGACGTTGCATGGCATCCCAGATATGTTCAATAATGTTTATGTGTGGGGGAGTTTGGCGGCCACTGGAAGTGTTTAAACTCAGAAGAGTGATCCTGGAACCAATCTGTAACAATTCTGGGCGTGTGCGGTGTCGTATTGTCCTGATGGAATTGCCCAAGACCGTTGGAGTGTACAATGGACATGAATGGATGCAGGTGATCAGACAAGATTCTTATGCACGTGTGACCTGACAGAGTCCTATCTAAACGTATCAGGGGTCCCATATATCGCTTCAACTGCACACACCCCACACCATTACTGAGCCTCCATTAGCTTGCACAGTGCTCTGCTGACATGCAGGGTACACACATTCTTGAGGTTGCTGAATCGCTGGGACCACAGTTAACGCTGACAGGTACTGTGGGACTCTGAAAAAACTCAAACGGGCAATTCAGAACCGGAGAAGAGGAATGTTGAGCAAGGGAGTACACATTCTCCATGACAATGCTCGCCCACACATTGATCGGCAAACCATTGCTCCCCTGCAACAGTTTCAGTGGAACATAATCACCCACCCACCCTATAGTCCTGACTTGGCGCCCAGTGACTACCATCTGTTCCCTGGGTTAAAAGAACATTTGGCCTGAAAGCGATTCAGCTCCAACGACGAGGTGAAAGAAGAGGTTCATAACTTTCTGAACAGCATGGCGGCGAGCTGGTATGACATGGGCATACAGAAACTACCACAGCGTCTACAAAAATGCATCGACAGAAATGGTGATCATGTCGAAAAATAGCTAAATGTTCAAGCTGTAAACTCATGTAAACCACTGTAGAAACAAAGAGGCCTATGTACTTATAAAAAGATAGTAGACTTTACTTTTGGGATTACCCTCGTAGCATATGCTTTAGTTTTAAACTCAGCCGCTTTTGCAGATTATACACTAACAAAAGGGGCAAGCGTTTTTGCTAAAAATTGCAGTAATATCCAGTTAAATTTCGTCACAGTATCAGCCACATAGAAATTTAACTAGTCCATCCGTGTTGTAGAGAAATTTAGCTACACCCTTAACAAAATGTAAAAATCTAGTATGCTGAAACCGTAGCCTTTCACATTATACAAGTACTTTTAAATAGCAACGTGTGGTGGTACGACGAGGAATCATCCCACAGGTTCTGTTTTACGTAAGTATCAGCTACATTTCTGCAAAAGTTTTCTTAAAATAGTGTAAAGCCCATAAATTTTGAGTTTCACATCAGACCAAGTGAACGTGAGACACAGAGCTTGTACAAATAAGAACTGTACGAAGGGTTACAGACTTTGTTGAATGGAGACAGACTGAAACAGATATTCACGAAAACTACAAATAACAAATGCTCAAGGAAAGTGACCATATACTGCCGAAAACGTGCCTAGAAATTGCATGAAATTTAACAATGTTTAATAAAAACTAGAGGCCAGTCTTGAAAATGTACACACATTTATTTCAAAATGGTGACCGGTTTCAATTTGTTTCAGATCATTGTTACACTATACACTGCAATAAGAATAAAATTACAGACGTAGAGGCATGCCTAAACCAAAATTGTAACTTAAATTTAAAAGTAATACCAGTAATTAATTGAAGATATACTAAAAGACCGCAAGCGGACCCGGTGGCACGGAGAAGGAACCGAAGGTGCGAGACATGGACGCCAACTCCTGCTCAGAGTAAGGAAACTACGGGTTAAATACATAACGCTCCGTTCCCGTCTTCAGGCTGTCATCAGTAACAACCAATGAGATAAGGATTTGTGGTTGTGTGACGCTCAACTGCGCGGTCATCAGCGCCCGTACAAAGTCAATATTTTTACACAGTCCAATTTTTACACAGTTCAATCTAGCCACTGTCGCGAATTATGATGAAGAAATGATGAGGATAACACAAACACCCAGACCCGGGCAGAGAAAATCCCCAACCCAGCCGGGAATCGAACCCAGGACTCCGTGACACAGTGGCATCAACGTTAGCCACTAGACCACGATTTGCGGACGAGATACACTGTACAGACAATCGTGGAAAAAGTACTGTACTTACGTGATTATAATCCAAAATATCAAATGGTTCAAATGGCTCTGAGCACTACGGGACTTAACTTTTGAGGTCATCAGTAACCTAGAACTTAGAACTACTTAAACCTAAATAACCTAAGGACATCACACACATCCATGACCGAGGCAGGATTGGAACCTGCGACCGTAGCGGTCGCGCAGTTCCAGACTGTAGCGCCTAGAACCGCTCGGCCACTCTGGGCGGCACAAAATATCAGCACAACCAATATACACTGAGGTGACAAAAGTGTGGGACACCTCCCAATACCGTGTTGGACCTCCTTTTGCCCGGTCTAGTGCAGCAACTGGACGAAGCATGGACTCAATATGTTGTTGAAAGTCCGCTTCAGAATTAGTAAGCCGTGCTGCCTCCAGAGCCGTCCATAACTGCCAAAGTGTTTCCTGTGCAGGATTGTGTGCACGAACTGACCTCTCGATTATGTCCAACAAACATTCGATAGTAATCATTTGGGCGATCTGGGTGGCCAAATCATTCGCTGGAACTGTTGACATTGTTTTTCATAGCAATCGCGAACAATTGTGGGCCTGTGACATAGCGCGTTGTCATCAACAAAAATTCCACTGTTATTTGGAAAAATGCTGTCCACAACTGGCTGCAAATGGGGTCCAAGTAGCCGGACGTAGCAACTTCCAGTCAATCACCCAGTCCATTCCGCCGGGTGTTTGTGGCCGAACGGTTCTAGGCGCTTCAATATGGAACCACTCCATCGCTACGTTCGCAGGTTCGTATCCTGCCTCGGGCATGGATTTGTGTGGTGTCCTTAGATTAGTTAGGTTTAAGTAGTTGTAAGTCCTAGGGGACTGATGACCTCAGATGTCAAGTCACATAGTGCACAGAACCATTTGAACCCAGTCCATTCCATGCAAGCACAGCGCGCACCATTATGGAGCAACCACCAGCTTGGATAGTGCCATTTTGATAACTTGGGGCCATGGTTTCGTGGAGTCTATGGAGCACTGGAAATATACCATCGGCTCTTACCAACTAAAATCGACACTTATGTGACTAGACCACAGTTTTTCATTACTCTAGGGTATACGATATCGTCACGAGCCCAGGAGATGCACTGCAGGCGATGTTGTGCTGTTAGCAAACACACGCGCGTCAGTCGTCTGCTGCTGTAATCCATTAACGCTAAATATCGCAGCAATGACCTAACGGTTATGTTCGTCGCGCGTCCCACATTGATAACTGCGGTTATTTCACGCTGTGTTGCTTGTCTGTTAGCACTGACAAATGTACGCAAAAGTCGCGGCTCTCGGTCGTTAGGTGAAGGTTGTCGTCCTCTCCGAAATTTATTCTCGTCGGGCAATTGATTTCCGAAAAGGAATGTCCCATGCGTGTAGCTTCAACTACTAGTCTGCGTTCCAAGTGTGTAAATTCCCATTGTGCAGTCTTAATCACGTCGGATACCTTTCCACACAAATCGCCTGGGTACATATGACAACTCCGCCAATGCAGTGCCCTTTTATGACCTGCGTACTCGATACTGACCGCCATTTATGTACAAGAGAACATAATTTACTGTTGTATAAAGTAGTTTACCATGAACGCTGTAATTAACTTTATAACAGTGAACCATAGACAACAGGTTGTACGATCAATAGCTGCCTTGTACTACTACTTGACGTGATTACGCGAGTCGTAAAACCAGCAAAGATAGTTGAAGGGACGCTGTCGGTAACCAATGTGACTCCATGTAGAATATCCGAAACGACCCGTCTGCAGACACACAACAGGCACCAGTGACTAAGCGCTGTATTTCGCGGACATAGAGTGGAAGACGTGGAGAGCTCATGGAGTGACAGTCGGACGCTGTCTTTTGCAAAAGACGCCGGCAGAAAATGTTGAAATGGCAGTACGAATCGCGACTCCATCGAAAGGCAAGATCATCCATCGATGATGAACCAAATACCATCGGACACCACGCAATCACAAAATTAAAAACTCAAAACGTTATATAAGCCAAATGGGATAGGAATTTGCATAAGCCGGCGGGAGTGGCCTGTGCGGTTCTAGGCGCTACAGTCTGGAGCCGAGCGGCAGCTACGGTCGCAGGTTCGAATCCTGTTTCTGGCATGGATTTGCGTGATGTCCTTACGTTAGTTAGGTTTAATTAGTTCTAAGTTCTAGGTGACTGATGACTTCAGAAGTTAAGTCGCATAGTGCTCAGAGCCATTTGAGCCAATTAGCATAAACTGGTTGAACATAACCAACATATATAAAATAGTTACTGACAAAATACCTTTATGTGTAAGAAGCACTAAAAATTGGCTCAAAATGACCCAAAATAAAAAGTTTCTGTGGTGCTGTGGCGGCACAGAGACTGCGGACCACAGTTCGTGTCCCGGAAGGGCACTTCCCTCTCAACCTCGCCAGCAGAGTCGCTCACCGGCACCGTTAAGCGGGGATGGACACCGCGAAAGGGGGAAGAGAAACTTCATGAGAAACTCGTGAAGATAGTAGCAAGGCAACTAGCCAAAACATTTCACTATTTGGACGACAGCGCTTACCTGAATACCCGAGAACATTTCAAAACCAATCTCTCCGTTGTTAATGGCTTTACTTCTTGAAGTTGACAATTTTGGTTTAGACAGTCCGATATTTTTTAAAATATTTTATAGGTTATGAATAGACTTTTGTTAAAAATGGTTCAAATGGCTCTGAGCACCATGGGACTTAACATCTATGGTCATCAGTTCCCTAGAAGTTAGAACTACTTAAACCTAACTAACCTAAGGACATCACACACATCCATGCCCGAAGCAGAATTCGAACCTGCGGCCGTACCGGTTCCGGAATGAGCGCCTAGAACCGCGAGACCACCGCGGCCGGGAGACTTTTGTTAATCGTCTCTTCTATGGACGAACAGCTGAGGGAAAAAGACCATAGATTAATTTATAACTTGATTACAACTAATGTGGACATTGCAGAAAAAGGACAAAATTGTAAATGAACGAATATAACAGATGTGGAAATTGGGAGAAAGAACAAGAAGTTACAACATGTGAGGGGGAACAGTTTTTACTTATGTATTTATTTCCAATGTCGAAAAGAGTATGAAAAAAATAAAGTAATAGGAATAAGACAACAAAAGCAGCAAACGTCAATGGTAATTGGATACCAATGTTAAGGTTCGCGACACTGTAGTTTTTCCCAAAAGTACAGAAAACTAATAATAATCCAAATGGGTAACAAATTGGGAGTCAAAACTGGATCTCTACTTATCCGGCCACCCGTTGCGGCTTATGAGCTTGCCTCAGTGATCGACTCGAAATTTCAACGTGTCACATGTTTCGCTCTGTACTTCCGAGATCGAAGGAATCTGTAGTGCTATATTGATGGACTAGCTCCTCTACGAGAAAAACTCTTGAAGGAAGTTAGAATTATGCAGGTGAACAATTACATTCTATACTCCTAGGTTTTCGTGAAGCGTTCGACACTGCGCCACATCTCGAACACATAATCAACAGGATAATAATATGGAGTATCTTGACAGAACTAAGATTGGCTCGATAAATTTTAAGTAATAAAGCCAAACACTTTACACTCAACGGGAAGTATTCAACAAAAATGAAATTAATACAACGGAAAAACAGCCAGAGTTGCAGATATCAGTTCTATTTACTAATTTCGGGTCGGGACCCATTTTCAAATTATCCAGAAACTCAAAATGCTATTTTTCAAAGTATAATAACCATGTCAAGATAGCAAACATACACCTATAACAAAGTTCAAATGAATATTTGCAGAGTATACGGATATGCTGTTTGCACAATATACTGCACGATCTTTAGATATTCATTTGTACTTTGTTACACGCATGTGTTTGTTATCATGACATGGTTCTCATATTTTTGGAAATACCATTTTGACTACCTGATGATTTGAAAATGGGCGCCGACCAGAAACTAGGCATCGAGTAAATAAAACTAAAATTAGCAACGCTGGCTGTTTTCTTGTTGTATTGATCGATCCAAGCCACTGTCCTGCAATTAAGCCGGCATGCTGGTAGTACGCAAAAGGGAAATTTTCGCGAGTATGTCAAATTGAGAAACGTTCTCGATTTGAATAAAACGTTTCAAACAGTGGAAACACCAAGTTGGAGTATTAACGATATAAGGACAAAGATAAATTGCTACTCACTGTAAAGATGACACACTGAGCTGGAGACAAGTAGAACGAGAGGACTGTTAGACATTTAACTTTCAGTCGAAGCCTTCTTCAGAAAAGGGAACCCACACAGAGGCACACCTCACGCACACATGAACGCCATCTCTGACAGCCTTGCACTGGAATGCATTCGGAATAGCATTCCAATCCGAGATGACGGAGACGGCGCTCATGTGTGCGTGAGGTGAGCCCCTAGTGTGAATGAATGTGTGTGTGTGTGTTTTTTCTCTGAAGTTGGCTTTAACCGAAAGCTAAACAAAAATGGTTCAAATGGCTCTGAGCACTATGGGACTTAACATCCGAGGTCATGTCCCCTAGACTTAGAACTACTTAAACCTAACTAACCTAAGGACAACACACACATCCATGCCGGAGACAGGATTCGAACCTGTGACCGTAGCAGCATCCTGGTTCCAGACTGACGCGCCTATAACCGCTCGGCCACAACGGACGGCTAAAGCTAAAGTCTAACAGTCTTTCCATTCAGACGGTCTGCAGCTCAACGTCTCATGTTTACAGTGAGTGGCAATTTATAGTTTCCATTGTATTGTTGAATAAACAGTTTATCGGAGTGGCCTCGAGATTAGAGGCGCCATCTCACGAACTGCGTGGCCCCTCCCTCCGGAGATTTGAGTCCTCTCTCGGGCATGGGTGTGTGTGTTGTCCTTAGCGTAAGTTAGTTTAAAGTAGGTGCGTAAGTCTAGGGACCGATGACCTCAGCAGTTGAGTCCCTTACAAATTCACACACACACACACACACACACACACACACACACACACACACACACACAATCAAACAGTTTATCGGATAACGTCAGCGTAATTATCTTATATTTTGTTGCGGGTGTTTTAGTATGTAAAAAAAAATATTCGTTGGATGATCGTAAGGAAACATAGAAAGAGCTGGAGAAAAATTCCACTTGCTGTCTCTGGATGTGTGTAATTGCAAGACGATGCCAATATTAAGGGGAAGGGAAGCCACATTATCTGATTTCGTGAACAGTGATGCTGGATCTCATCGCCTCCCCCACATACAGGCTGCGTCAAAAAAAAGTGTACACACTTTGAAGCGTCATACAAAATTTATTTCCGGTTCTACAATGTTAAATTTCCGGAAGTGGAAAGCTTAAAGTCCAATTGGAAAAATAAATGTACTTTGCAATTGTGATTAATGTTCAAACTGGTGGCTTTGAGCATCAATACATTTCTGAGTACGAGTCACTCACTGATTGCGTACATCGTACCAAAGCGTCCAAAAAGATTTGTGCACACATCGCCTGAATCTCATTCCAAAGTGTGTCCAGGTTACGTGGTTTACGTTTGTACACCTCATCTTTTACTACGCCCCATAAGAAGAAATCCAGCGGCGTGAGGTCTGGAGAGCGTGCAGGAAACTCGATTGGTCCCCTGCGTCCGATCCACTGGCCTGGCACATTGTGATCCAGGTATGCTAGTACGTCCCTATGATAGTTCGGCGGGACGCAAACTCATCATTACCGCATAATGCACGAATGGTAGGGAATATGGAGTCAGCAAGTATTGTTAGGTACATTTCTCCAGTAACAGTACCTTCAAAGCGGAAAGGTCCAATGAGTCCCCCTGCAGATAAATCACACCACACATTTACACCAGGCAAATTCACAGCCTTTTCAACTGTAATGTGAGGATTATTGTCAGCCCAGTACACACAATTGTGCCTATTGACAGTTCCATTGAGTTTGAATTGGGCTTCATCCGACCAATATATGCTACCCATAAATCCCGGTTCACATCTCACTATCTCGTGAACCCATTCACAAAATTCTAACCTTCGATATGGATCGTCGTCACTTAGCTGCTGCACCAGCCTTGCAATGTACACACGAAACTTGCCTTTCTTCAGAAAGCGTAGCACACTACTAGCACTTACATTACTCTCATTTGCCGCCTACCTTGAATATTTTTGAGGCAAACGTTGAAACAGTTCCCAGACCGCTGTTGTGGAATCATCACTTGTAACTGTACGAGGTCGCTCTGATCGACCTTTATGCACATCACCCTCTCTTCCATGGATTTCGAATTTGTCTCGTAGACGTGTAATTGTTATCCTTGAAGGTGGTTCTATACCATACTCACTTCTCCACTGTCTTTGAACCGCAGCTACATTCTCAAACTTTCAGTACCACTTAATTATCTGACTCCGCGCTTCAAAGCTCAAACGCACGTCCCCCATGTTGCAGTTAGTTCCTGGCCACTGCTGCCACCTGTTTAAGATACATAACATTACTTTCTCACAGATGTTGAACCTTGTAGAAAGGGAAATAAATTGTCTGTGACAGTTCAAAGTGTGTATACATTTTTTTGACGCACCCTGTATTTAGGGTTAATACTAAGGGGCGATATGGAGTTGACTGTAAGTGCTGGAAAAGTTCTGGGGACGTACTCTGCAGGTGTAAACGAAATCGTGTAGAAGACGCCAGATCAAAGAGTTGAGACAGGCACAAGATATACGGATGCAATAGCAGCACGCCTAATGTTCTTCACACCACGCTCTGGTTTTATGGCAGCTGTGCTTTTCTGTCTTAACCAGTGCGCTACCTCCACGACGAATGAGCGAAACGTAGGACAGATGCTTTACAGGACGTCTTACGCTACGCGCTGAATAACTGCTTTACAGATGCACTTGCCAGGCGACTACTGTCCGCCTCTACGGAGCGCCAACAAAGCCGGTGCCCACGGCGACACTTGCCGCCGCCTCTAAGTGCCGGCACGGCACGCCCCTGCCACGACGGCTGCGCTGCAGTCGGTGGTGCCGTTAGCCGGCCAGCATGGGACAGCGGGACAGGGCGAGGGTGGAGGGGGGCGGACGCCCGCGGAATTATCCCCCTGCCGGCTGGCGTGTTGACTTTGCTGCCTGCCAAGTTGGCCTATGAATTTCGGGCTCTCTCGCCGCCGCCCTGTTGACTAAGTGTGCCCCGGGCAATTTCCCAAGTTGTCCCCCGGCCTGAGCGCGTGGCGGTCCACCCCCGCTCGCACAAGTCGCCGCCGTGGCCGCGTCGGATGTCGCCCGTCCAGCGTCTCGTCTTCGTAAGGTCAAGTTTGTTTGCAATCATTCTCTGTAGCCGATTGGATGTATGCTTTCTTGCTAAGAGGCGAGTTTGCTTCATTTTCACAACCCTACTTTGTCTCTCTCGTGTTTCCTCTCGTCCTGTCTCAATAGCGAGCTTCTTTACAAAGTTTCCTATCAAACAGATGACGTGGAACGAGATCGACAAATCTAAAATACAGTGGTCAGAACAAAAGTCGCATGTTGCCGAAATTTTTCAACACTGAATACTGTGGTCCAGAAATACGTTGAAATATCAATATATTGATTCGTTTTTGACGCAATTCTAGAGGAAACAGTCCATGTTTCTTCCGTGAGTGGCAGTATGAGCTGTGAATGGCAAGTGTGTCGCCTGTAAACATTGTAGAACTTGTGCTGTGTATCATTACGAGAGTTGTGTTGCTTCGAGGTGGTTTCGACAAAAATGACGTACGATCAGAGACTCCGTGAAGTCACTGTAATGGAGCGGGGAATCGGACAGGTAGACATCGCAGCGAATGTTGCCGTAAGTCAGAGTGATGTCTCTATAATCTGGAACAAGATTCTAGCGACAGTATCAGTTGATGATTGTCACAGAAGCGGTCGCGGAAGAAAAACCACAGATGTGTAGTGCTAATGTCTGCGTATGACACCCGACGGAATACAGTGCCACACGTCCACAGCGGCAGTTGCAAACAACTACAGAAGTTCAGATGTCAACATAAATGACGAAACAGGTTCTACGAACAGGGTGTACGTAACACAATACCTCCGAAGGCTCCTCTTCTGCATCGGATTTGGAGAGAAAACCATGGACAGGAAACCATTCTTTGCGGACTAGGCAGCTGAGCGATTGTATTGTATTGTACTGTATGAAACTGGGGACCTAGAAACGACGGAGGGGCTTCATCCCCGCCATAGCCCTCAGTGTTTCACAACCCAGCAACAGGCTACAGCATTCAATTCACCCCACCGCGACGAGTGTAACCCCAATGTTTGCGTGGTAGAGTAATTATGGTGTACGCGTACGTGGAGAAGTGTTTGCGCAGACATCGCCGACATAGTGTAACTGAGGCGGAATAAGGGGAAGCAGCCCGCATTCGCCAAGGCAGATAGAACACTGCCGTAAAAACCATCCACAGACTGGCCGGCATGTCTTCCCGCCCGGAAAGCAGTGCGTTACACCGCACGGCTAACTGGGCGGGCAGCAGTAGAATACAATGCTCTTCTATCAAGGGACCCGTACCAGTTTCCATCCTGACCGTACTGATAGTCGTGTGTGGAGGCAACGCGGAGACGTTTACACCTTAACTGTATGACAGACCACCACACTTATGAAGGCGGTTCAATCATGTTTTGGGGTGCAAACATGTACGGCCGCAGGAGACCCCTCGGGTCAATACATGGGAGGGTGGATGATGCGAGATATCGAGAAGACATTCTTGCCTCATTGTGGCTCCATTTGGTGAACTTATTGCTGCGGGACTCAAGCTGATGAACGACAATGCACGCCCCCTTTGTCACAATTTTGCGAATACCTTTCTAATGGAGTTCAGAATCAGCCGGATGGAATGGCCTCCATTTCTCAATATCTCAGATGCATTGCGAATGTTTGAGCCACGCTAAAACGAGCGCTTTTCAATCGTCCTATCCCACCAGAGAGCTTATAGGGCCTCACAGAGGCCGCTATGGAAGAATGGGACAATAGCCCAGACGATTGTCTGGACAATTTGATAAGAAGTATGTGTAACCGCATTCAAAAGTGTCTCCAATTACGAGGGAGGCCATTCCGTTAAGAAACTATATGTTATGCAAGATAAAAGTGAAAAGAAACATAAGTGTCTGCACTGGAATGCTTTGTAAGGTTTTGATTATGTTTATCAAGTGGAAATATGTGCCTTATTTTTGTTTCCTTGTAACTGTACCTGACAGAACAAAATCAGTTTTCGTTCCTATTATGTCCAGTACTGACAGTAAAATATGCCAATTTATTTTGTCCACTGTATTTTCTGTAAACGGTACTCCACAGCTTCAGTGAATTTAAAGGACGTCAAATCGGGAAACACCAACAGTAGCTGTAACGAGCACAGCATTTGAGAGAAAACTGTTTATAACGTAGCATAGGGTTTTAGGGGTTTCGAGACGAACAGTTTCCTATAGGACAAGTGTGTTCTCTATCAGTCTGGGAAACAGCCTCAAACTGTAGCACAAAAGCCATTTAAGCTACAAAGCAAGCACATCGCGCTCGCTTTTGAATATCTTCTCCTTCTCTCACGCCACGGGCTCAGTGGGTCTTAACTGCTTGAAGCCCTTTCTCACTAAAATTGGCCTTGAATGTTAAACACAATTCATTCTTGCACTTACAAATTGTAAATTTTACATTTGCGTAAATTTTACCTCAGAATTTTATGAATTTTAAAAGTGTAAAATCGACAAATAATTTTGTTTCTCTGTCGTTCTTACTAAAAGTCCATTGTGTTTCTACGGGTTAAACTTATAAAATTCGCAAAAATTTTAGGAAAAACTTACACAAATGTGAATTTGTCAGTCCAACAGTAAGGTGTGTTTAATATTCAAAGAAGGACACAGTGAGAAAAAATAAGATCTGCAAATAGTTAAGATCGGATTATCCGATGGCGTAAGAGGGCGAGAAGATATGGAAAACATAGCGCAGCACGCATGCTCTATTGCTTAGGCGAATTTTGTGGGGGTCAATTTGAGGTTGTTAAACAGATTGCTGGACCACACGTGTTTGTCTCGAGTTCCCCTAAACCGATGTGGTACGTTGTAAGCAGGAATCGGTTGTACTCCGTATTTATTCACGGGCAACTAGTTTCATTCAAGCAACCATCTTTAACTCGCAATCGACACCACATCAAGCCCAAGAATGGAAAAAAGTAATGGCTCTATCTATAAGTGCTAGATTATAATTATGTATTGTAAGTAGGCTGTTTAGGTTTTCTTATTGGTAACGCCACATAGCGCTCTGTATGAAAAATCACTGGCTGTGCTGTGCGCAGTCTGTGGCTAGTTTGCATTGTTGTCTGCCATTGTAGTGTCGGGCAGCGGCAGCTGGATGCTAACAGCGCGTAGCGTGGGCAGTTGGAGGTGAGCCGCCAGCAGTGGTGGACGTGGGTAGAGAGATGGCGGAGTTTTGAAATTTGTAAGAATTGGTGTCATGAAGTGATAATATATATATATATATATATATATATATATATATATATATATATATATATATATATATATATATATATTGACTACTAAGGTAAATACATTGTTTGTTCTCTATTAAAATCTTTCATTTGCTAACTATACCTATCAGTAGTTAGTGCCTTCCGTAGTTTGAATCTTTTATTTAGCTGGCAGTAGTGGCGCTCTCTCAGTAGCTTGAGTAACGAAGATTTTTGTGAGGTAAGTGATTTGTGAAACGTATAGGTTAATGTTAGTCAGGGCCATTCTTTTGTAGGGATTTTTGGAAGTCAGATTGCGTTGAGCTAAAAATATTGTGTGTCAGTTTAAGCACAGTCGTGTAATAATTTTTCAAAGGGGACGTTTCATAGTATTAGACGCCAAGGTACCTTACTTTAAACTGGTGTACTGTTCGTCCCAATGCCCCGAGTAAAAACGTGTACATAACTTTTCCTGGTCATGGTGCTGCATCAGATCGAATAGCACGTAATTTTAGTATAACTAACGGACTCGCTGGATTGCATACGGACAGCAAGATAGGAAAAATATTCGGGTATACCACTCAGAAAACAGAACGATTTACGTAATCAGGAATCTATTGGGGCTGGCCCGGTGGCCGAGCGGTTCTAGGCGCTACAGTCTGGAACCGCGCGACCGCTACGGTCGCAGGTTCGAATCGTGCCACGGCCATGGATGTGTGTGATGTGCTTAGGTTAGTTAGGTTTAAGTAGTTCTAACTTTTAGGGGTTCTGATGACCTCAGAAGTTAAGTCCCATAGCGCTCAGAGCCATTTGAACCATTTTCATTTGAATATATTGGGTGAGGGGTTGTGATCCACATGAAGTAGTAGGGTGTGACCGCGACGCATTCGAAATGTCGAGGTTACGTGGCCAATAATTTTAACGGCGTAACATTTGCCAACAATAAGGCTATCCGCCTCATGAAAGACGAAGCGAATGGGTTGCTGATTGTGGAGTTTGTAGCTGTCCGCTCGAAAATGTACTCATACCGTACAATACGGGTGCATACCTCAGACGGGCGTGCGGCTTGTGGCATTAGTAGCCCTCACGGTTGAGAATTACTTGAGCTGCCTGCTCGGTGGTGTTGGTGGTGCTCCGCATATGGTACGGCATTTCAGTACTCAGTCGCAAAGACATGAGGTGCACACTGCATCGCAAATGAGAATCGGTCTATCTCGGCATGACCATAAGCGAGTCATTTGTGCTGACTGGATAGAAACCCTACCGTACTCACACAAGTCACTCGAGCGATAGAGTGTGTTTGTGTGTATATCGTGAAAAAAATGTGACTATGCGGCTGTGCAATAGTATGACTCGCTGACTCAATTGTACTGTGGGTGTATGAACCTTGTTCTTCCGCACCCCATTTGTGCGAGCGGATGCTATGTGCGTGAGGTAATCAGTTTTCTGCACGTTAGATGTGCGAGATATTTCGTTTTCTGCAGACCATGTGTTCGAGTTATGTTTTCTGTACATTATTATGTATTATCTGAGTAGCAGGGATAAGTTTTACCACTGTTGGCCCTACCAAAATACATCGAATTTAGTTTAGTATTATGTTTCACACACCGAGCCTGGCGGTGCAGTGGTTAGCACACTGGACTCACGTTAGGGAGGACAATGGTTCAAAACCGCGTCCTCCCATCTGGATTTAGGTTTTCCGCGATTTTCCTACGTCGCTCCAGGCAAATGCCGGTATGGTTCTTTGAAAAGCAAAGACCGATTTCCTTCCCCACACTTTACATAATCCGAGTTTGTGCTCCATTTCTAGTGACCTCGATGGCGACGAGACATTAAACCCAATCTTCCTTCCATATATCTCACAGGGGAGACACACTAGTTCCAAAAGTAGAAGGGTTAAATTACATATGAGCATAAAAGCACATCTACTCGAATCATACCAGCAATATTACACAATTGGTAAGAACGAAGATGTGACTGACGGAGCCATAGAAACAAACAGCCTGTAACCACATAACATTGATGACTCAACTGTCAATACAGCTTTCGAGTAACGTCATTGTGAAATAAAGTTTCATAATTCGACACCTTCGCAAGTAACTTCTCCAGTATAAGATTAACTACCTTATGTACGTAACAATTCTATAACAGTATTTGACCTCTGGACCAGTATGATCCAGTATCGAAAGTCTGGATCAGTATCCCGAAATTCAACACTGATATAAATAGCTTGACAAGTCTGAGCTGGATTGTGGCGTCACAGAGCTGCGCCAGTATGCACTCAGTCGCAATGTTTGATCGCCATCCTCTATTCCAGGTCAGCCATATTGGATTCTGACATCATAGTTACGCTGGTGCTCGTATTCCAAGTATCGGATTGTGACGTGGAAGTGTCAGGGCAAAAATTCCTAGTCATTCAGAGTGACAATGCACCATTTTCTATTTTCCACCTGTCCATACTTAGGACAGCATTCTTATTTCCAATTGGACTATTACTTTAATTTTCCAACTAAGATTTGAGTTTCGCGCCAATATTTGAAGTGCCCACCAATTTATACATAGGGGAAATGAAATGAAATAATCGTATGATATTGTTGGCCGGGAGGCCCCATGCGGGAGATTTCGGCCACCGTATTGCAAGTCCTTTTTAGTTGTCGCCACTTCGGCGACTTGTGGGTCAATGATGATGAAAATGATGATGGACACACAACGCCCAGTCCCCTGCAGGGAATCGAACCCGAGCCCCTGGGTGATAAGCGGAAGCGGTACCGCTACGCCACCGAGGCGGAGGGAATTGACCTTTCTCAGGCAGGAGTGATGGGGAAAGCTCATGAATTACCGATGACGTCATCGGTGACACACACTGTTCTTCAATGCTCCTTACATATCTACTCACATTCGGTTCTTACCTGGCCTGGAAACCTGTGTAGGGAAACACGTTGCTCAGATTCCATTGGAAATGCTGTGGGCAACTGTAGATCATGACATTTTATAACGACGTTGTATGGACGTCGTCTCTGGTGTTCGTACTGAATAAATTGTGTAAGTGATGGTTAATAATCTCACTTGTTTGACCTTTTCTGCCCACGTCCCATTACTAATTTATTATATATGGAAAAATTTCTATATGTCTTTGCTGCATTCAGAGCGCCAGATTTCCGCCTGGTGGCCAAAATTGGAAGTAATTCTTTTCCAGCTTAATTCGTTTCCATAATAACACATTAGAAAATCTACCAAGTAAAAAATTACAGCCTACACTGGATCTCTATGAGTAGCGCTTTCATTATGACCATTGGATACATGCCTGGAGCAAGCCCCTACTAAGCCGTAGCGAAAAAGTGAGGATACAGTTCCCGAATTAAAGAGCTCCATTTTCAGGCAAGAATATGAATAGTGACCTACGATTAAAATGTTAGGGGAGGCAAGGAAAGGAAACAGAGGAACAAACTAATAGTTTGTTTTCTTCTCAATTCCTACTGAATGATTAAGTCTATCGCATATGAATGTAGTTCCCTAATTTTGTTCATTAAGTCTCCATCTAAAGACGGGTGATTACAAATATACATTGAAGAACATAGCGTTTGTTTATATACGTATGAGCGAATCTGAATCAAGTTCGGTAATGGAAATGAACGTTGGGCCTCATTGGCCGGGAGGTCCCTTACGGAGCAGGTCCGGCCGCCTCGGTGCAGGTCTTTTTACATTCGACGCCACATTGGGCGACCTGCACGCCGGATGGGAAGGAAATGATGATGAAGCAACACAACACCCAGTCCCTGAGCGGAGAAAATCCTCGACCCAGCCGGGAAGCGAACCCGGGCCCCTTATGACGGCAGTCCGTCACGCTGATCATTCAGCTATCGGGGCGCACAAGTTTTCGGTTCAAGACAGTTTGCATGAAAATTGTGAAGTGGCAGATAGTGAGATTACTTTATCATGCAATAATTTCTTACTTTTGGTTCCCGTTTAATATTTCCTGGCACTTATTTTGCGTCTGTATTTTGTGATTATTTTTCAGTATTTAACTTATTTTTGCACGGAATACTTCTGTCTGCCACACTTTCCACAATTTTATCGCAGTTTTCCTTTAGCTACCTTGTTCTTCTGTATTGGTTTTCAGTAATTGTACTCTCCAATATAAATTGAACTAGGCACTTCATTTTAAAACTTTTTCCGTATGAGCGTTATTTGCGACTGTAAACTCATTATGTGTGCAACGTTTTATGACATATATGACATCATTCACTAAGTGCAACCCACAGCGTCTCCCTTCAAATGGAGGCTTCGATATGGGGACGTAACACTAGCTCCAGTGAGTCGAGTAATTGATTTTAGTACTTCTGTGACCTGGAGTATAGTTGGCGGACAAAGCTGGCACGTCTACTATCTCGACCGCAGACAGTCTAACTATTGGCGCTGCTTTACAAAACTTTGGTTTCCCTGTGCACTATTTACCCTCAAGCTTCCCTCCATTGATCAATTAACTATTCTTTGTGCTATCACGGGTGAACTGACTCTCAGTGGTGGGATCTTAGCTTTACTCCTGGAGGGGGCCGAGATGATACTACACCGCATAAAACATTAGATCAATTTATTACAGCTTGAACGAGATGAAATATTTAACTTTATAGTCATGCACGTCTACAGGAATGCCACGAGTATTTATTAGCGTCACTTGAATGTATCACCTGATGCTGTTGTGGTCTTCAGTCCAGAGACTGGTTTGATGCAACTCTATCCTGTGCATGCTTCATCCCCTTGTACCTGCTGCAACCTACATCCTTCTGAATCTGCTTAGTCTATTCATCTCTTGGTCTTCCTCTACGATTTTTACCCTCCACATTTCCCTTCAGTCCTAAATTGGTGATCCCTTGATGCCTCAGAACGTGTCCTACCAACTGTTCTCAACTTCTAGTCAGGTTGTGCCACAAACTACTCTTCTCCCCAATTCTATTCAATACCTCCTCATTAGTGATGTGATCTACCCATCTAATCTTCAGCATTCTACTGTAGCACCACATTTCTAAAGCTTCTATTCTCTTTTTCTCTAAACTGTTTCTCGTCCATGTTTCACTTCCATACATGCTGCACTCCATACAAATACTTTCAGAAACGAATTCCTGACAAATCTATACTGGATGTTAACAAGTTTCTCTTCTTTATAAACGCTTTCCTTGCCATTTACAGTCTACATTTTATATCCTCTCTACTCTGACCATCATCAGTTATTTTGTTCCCCAAATAGCAAAACTACCATTCCATTAACCTCGTTTTGCTTTTCTTGATGTTCATCTGATACTCTCCTTTCAAGACACTGTCCATTCCGTTCAACTACTCTTCCAGGTCCTATTCTGTCTCTGACAGAGTCACAATGTCACCGGCAAACCTCAAAGATTTTATTTCTTCTCCATGGATTTTAATACATACTCTGAACTTTTCTATTGTTTTCTTTACTGCTTGGTCAATATACAGATTAAATAATATCGGGGATTGGCTCCAACCCTGTCTCACTCCCTTCCCAACCACTGCTTCCCTTTCATACCCATGACTCATAACTGACATCTGGTTTCTGTAAAAATTGTAAACAGCCTTTCGGTCGAAGTATTTTACCCCTTCCACCTTAAGAATATGAAAGAGAGTATTCCAGTCAACATTGTCAAAAGTTTTCTCTAAGTCTACAAATGCTAGAAACGTAGGTTTGCCTTTCCTTAATCTATCTTATGAGATAGGTCGTAGTGTCAGTACTGCCCTACGCGTTCCAACATTTCTACGGAATCCAAACTGATCTTCCCCGAGGTCGGTTTCTACCAGTTTTTCCATTTGTCTGTAAAGAATTCGTGTTAGTATTTTGCAGCCGTGTCTTATGAAACTGATAGTTCGGTAATTTTCACATCTGTCAACACCTGCTTTCTTTGGAATCGGAATTATTATATTCTTCTTGAAGTCTGAGGGTATTTCGCCTCTCTCATACATCTTGCTCACCCGATGGTGGAGTTTTGTCAGGGCTGGTTCTCCCAAGACTATCAGCAGTTCTAATGGAATGTTGTCTACTCCCAGGTCGTTGTTTGGACTCAGGTATTTCAGTGTTCTGTTAAACCTCAAACGCAGTATCATATCTCTCACTTCATCTTCATCTACGTCCTCTTCCATTTCCATAATATTGTCCTCAAGTACATCCCCTTATATAGACCCTCTTTGTACTCCTACCTTTCTGCTTTCCATTCTTTGCTTAGAATTGTGCTTCCATCTGAGTTCTTGATATTCATGCAAGTGATTATCTTTTCGCCAAAGGTCTCTTTAATTTTGCTGTAGGCAGTGTCTATCTTACCCCTAGTGATATATGTCTCTACATACATACATTTCTCCTCTAGCCATCCCTGCTTAGCCATTTTGCACTTCCTGTCAATCTCATTTTTAGACGTTTGTATTCCTTTTTGCCTGCTTCATTTACTGCACTTTTATATTTTCTCCTCTCAGTAGTTAAGGATTTCTACTAGCCCTCTTCTTTTTACCTACTTGATCCTCTGCTGCCTTCAGTATTTCATCTCTCAAAGCTACCCATTGTTCTTCTACTGTTTTTCTTTCCCCCGTTCTTGCCAGTCGTTCTCTAATGCTCTCTCTGAGACTTTCTAAAACCTCTGGTTCTTTCAGTTTATCCAGGTCCCATCTCCTCAAATTCCCACCTTTTATCAGTTATAATCTACAGTTTATAACCAATAGGTTGTGAGCAGATGCCACATCTGCCCCTGGAAATGTCTTACAACTTAAAGTCGGGTTCCCAAATCTGTCTTAGCATTATATAATCTATCTGAAATCTTCCAGTGTCTCCAGGCATCTTCCATGTATACAACCTTCTTTCAAGATTCTTGAACCAGGTGTTAGCTATGATTAAGTTATGCTTTGTGCAAAATTCTACCAGGCGGCTTCCTTTTACATTCTTTACCCCTATTCCATATTCGACTACTACTTTTCCTCCTCTTCCTTTTCCTGCTGTCGAGTTCCAGTCACCAATGACCATGAAATTTTCGTCTCCCTTCACTATCTGAATGATTTTTTTTATCTCGTACATTTCATCAATCTGTTCCTCGTCTGCAGAGCTAGTTGGCATATAAACTTGTCCTACTGTGGTAGGCGTGGGTTTCGTATCTATCTTGGCCACAATAATGCGTTCACTATGCTGTTTTTAGTAGCTTACCTGCGTTCCTATTTTTTTTATGCATTATTAAACCTACTCCTGCATTGCCCCTACTTTATTTTGTATTTATAGCCCTGTGTTCACCTGACCAGAAGTATTTTTCCTCCTGCCACCGAAATTCAAAAATTCCCACTATATCTAGCTTTAACGTATCCATTTCCCATTTTAAATTTTCTAACCTGCCTCCCCTATTAAGGAATCTGACATTCCACTCTCCGATCCGTAGAACGCCAGTTTTCTTTCTCCTGATAACGACGTCCTCTTGAGTAGTCCCCGACCGGAGATCCGAAAGGGGAACGATTTTGCCTCGGGAATGTTTTACCCAAGAGGACACTATCATCGTTTAACCATACAGCAAAGCTGTATGCCCGCGGGAAAATTATGGCTGTAGTTTACCCCTGCTTTCAGCCGTTCGCAGTACCAGCACAGCAAGACCGTTTTGGTTAATGTTACAAGGTCAGATCAGTCAGTCATCCAGACTGTTGCGCGTGCAACTGCTGAAAAGGCTGCTGCCCTTCTTCAAAAGCACACGTTTGTCTGGCCTCTCAACAGATACCACTCCGTTGTCGGTGCACCTATGGTACGGCTATCTGCATCGCTGAGGCACGCAAGCCTCCCCACTAACGGCAAGGTCCATGGTTCATGGGTGACGAATCACAAGACACAGGTACGAAGTACAACTGACGCTAAACACTTACGCACAGTTCTGTCTAATACAATTGTCCCACTGCTGTCTCTATAGAGGGATGGTGCTGCGTCTGCACTGATGACTTTTGACTGAACTCAGCGACTCTACGTTCAGACGTAAGTAAGCGCGCTGATGTGACGGCGTACGGAACGTCTACCGGGCGTGTGTACGCCACCATTGCCCATTCCTCGTTGCTTCTGATAGCGACTATGTTTGGAAATTTTTATGGTAAGATCTTATGGGACCAAAATGTTGCGGGATCGGTCCCTAAGGTTACTGGAAATCTTTGTGGTAAGATCTTATGGTACCAAACTGATGAGGGATTTATCCCTAAGGTTACACACTACTTAATGTAACTTAAGCTAACTTACGCTAATGACGCCACACACACACATGTCCGAGGGAGGATTCGAACCTCCGATGGGGTCAGAAGAGCGAACCGTGATAGGACGCCACAGACCGCGCGGCTACCCCGCGCGGCTGACTATTTTATTTGTGGTTTCGTAGTAGGGTACCAGCCTAATCACGGCAGCTCATTCTTAGAACGACAACTACACACATTGAAATCCCTGTGTGTGGCCTTCTTTTAGTCCAGCTATGCTGTGCTGCTCTTATCCCGTCATTTCGATTCAATACTACGCGTATTGCACGATCTACTCATTTTGTGTTGTAATGCCGTATTTCAAAACTTTAAACCATCTCAGGTCTCTAATGCTTAACGTCCACCTTTCGCATCCAAATGTGGCTACATTCCGACAAAATATTTCGGAAAGTGAATCTTACCACTTAAGCTTGAGAGTTGTTGATTGTGCTGATGTTTAATTATGCAAGTCGTCATAAATGACATTAAGGTGTATCTTGTTTCTAAAGTAACTTGTTAGCTACACCTCCAGACATTAAATCTGACCCATCTGCGACTCCATATAATTACGAAATCACTGCCAAATAAATCCACAAATATTCCCAATCTCATTCCAGTATTGCATTTGATTGTGAACATCTACACTGATTATACAATGAAGGCTTTCACGACCGGATGATACCGCTATTGATAATTCTTCAGGGTTATATGGCCGTGGTCCATGGAGTTCTTCTATTCCTAACGTTTCGTCCAATACTACGTTGGACATCCTCGGAGGTATGGCTGGTCCTGTTGAGTCGGCAGAACCTACAGAATCACTTCATCGTCTTAAATTGAACTCACTTTTTTCTCTCATTAATCTCGCCAATCCTTTCATATAAATTTAAAAACGTTCTTGGAAAGGCCTTATGGGACCAAACTGCTGAGGTCATCTGTCCCTAAGCTTACACAGTATTTAATCGAACTTAAATAAACTTACGCTAAGAACGACACCCACACCCACGCCCGAGGGACGACTCGAACTTCCGACGGGGGCAGCCGCGCGGACCGTGGCAAGACACCCAAGACCGTTCGGCTACCTGTAAAGGAACTTAATAGTCTTTGCTTATTGATAAATAGATAGATAGTTAATCGACTCTCATGCTAAAAATTAATGTGGAAAGTATTTAACACTAATGGACAAAAGAAACTTTACGCTCTTCGTTTATTAGTTTTAGTATTAGTTACCTTTCGTTGTACTCCTGTCTTGCTGGTAAGACGGGTTGTGTAATTTTAAATCGAAATGGTGTTATACAGTGAAACAATTCATGGTCAATATGATTTTCTGGTTTACTATACCATGGATCCCAGGTTCTGTAACTATGGGGGATTAATATTATTATAATTTTATATGGACAATTTAGATGGAGGCGACGATATTCACGTAAGTTAACTGAAGATTTCAGTGCTATGAGTGTACAGCAAATCGAGCTCAATACAAAAATGCAGAAAGCTCTAAATCAAGTTGAGGGCGTGACAAAACAGCAAAAACTGCAATTTGAGGACTTTTTAGAAGAAAAAGACACACACATAAACCGTACTCTAGAAACAGAGCTACAAAAAGCAATAAGTAACACAATGGAACAAGTATACGCTACACAAAAAACATCTGTAGTTAAACTGCAAACTGACGTAGGCCAAATACAGAAAACTTTGACACAGGACTTACCATGCTGGCAGAATCAAATAGTTGAGCAATAAAGAGGAAACTTAGTACAATGAAAGAATGAGACCAACACGCAGGAGAAGAGCTTGACAACATATCCACATTTTTCAGTGACTGTGGACACAATACACAAGCAAGCTAGGACATACACGTCAATTGATGACTAGCATTGATAGCACACGGTGTACTTGCAAGGTTCGACTGAATAGTTTATGATCACAGTGGTATTTTAGTTTTAAGTTTATGTACGAAGGATTCTGGAGCGAAAAATTACCGCAGACGTCGGAACAAAGTAGTCGTAAGTTTTTTATGAAAATTGTGCATCAAGATTGTTAGGTACAGGGTAAGTTATAGAAAATATTGGACTCACAAAATGGTTCAAATGGCTCTGAGCAATACGGGACATAACGTCTGAGGTCATCAGTCTCCTAGAACTTAGAACTACTTAAACCTAACGTATTTTCTGTGAACACATTCACCTACCACCTTGTGTAATGAAATATTTTGAGCAGTATGTACCCTGATGAAGTTTTGAAAGAGAATAGAGGAGCAAATAACGAACGTGGGTATAAACTACTAAAAACTAGGCAGTGGTCTCATGAGCTACAGTTTTATTTGAACGGATGGTAAATGAACGGAACAGTGTATAGTTACCCAACGACAGTGAGTTATTTAGTGTCAGTGACATGTGAGATATATGCATAGAGGCAATTCAGCATACGTTTTATACAAGAACCCTTCTACTTCGAAATAAAGGAGATTTGGTGAATCGAGGACGCCTGCTACGGTACGGGTGTTTGTGCAAATTATAGGACAGTGTGCCGTTGGCAAGCTAAAAGATGCAGTTTTTATCTTCGTGCAGTGAACGTAGGAGGTGCCCTGTGGTCCCTTCTCAGAGCCAAAGTGTACGACGAGTAGAAGCAGGTGCAGTAGTTTCGTAAACGCTGCGAACGCTGCCCAAAACCCTTCATAGAGATGTATTGACCGGCACGCACGGCAACGCTATCCTGCGGTGTGTGCACGGCTACTGGACTCCAAATGGTGCGTAGCGTGCTGCCAGACTAATTGTTGCGTGTGAGGTTACTTGCAACTGACACATTATTGACCGACGGCGTGATGCAGGAGGACAATTTGCATGGGAAGCAAAATCTACGTTCAAATGGCACTCACCATAGTGCAAAGAGATGTAGACACGATTCCCTGACCCACTAAATATAGTCTTACCACTACAGCTCATGGTTTACGTCCCACGCTACAAAATAAAAACGACACCCATTTTCACTGAAAAGCACCTATGTTTATGTAAATGTTAGTGTTAAGTTAGACTAAGTACTAATCTCTGTGAATTTCATTTGTTAAATGTTTATCTTACTCATGATGAGACAACTATAAAGCCCAGAAATAACGTTATCAAATACATCCTGGTATAAAAGAGGGAGGCAGTGGAGAGCATAAGCAACTGTAAGGTGGAATTTATCCCACTCACTACACCAGATACCCGTGCTAACCCTACAGCCTGGATCGATACACCAAAATTACGACGTCCTTGTGAAACGTTCTTATTTTCAGCAAAAATTTAATTGTAGAATCATAGAAAATACTTGTCAATAGTAATTTTATTGTCAACGTGCGACTGGAAATGTTATTTGTACGTAGGAACAATGACGCTGCAAACCATCATAATGAACTGATCTATGGACTTGTATAAAATGTAATGTAATCTCCATGTATTTGATGTAAAGGACGGTGTAGTAATTTTTGTGTGTAGTATGTAACTAAATGTGTATTTTGTGTGCCCTATTGTATACGATTTGTTTTCATTGTTAAGTGCCAGGGCCTGCACCAGAACTTTATAAGCAAAGTGGTGAATAGAAATCCCTTAAAGAGATGAACAGTGCAATTCAAGTACGTGTGTAAAGGAGTCAAGGACTACCAGTGAGTAAAGCGGTTGGGCTCATTGCCCGATATTTGACATTTCTTCGGACAATTCGTCCAAGGAAGCGATGTAAAGAAACTTAATTTTTTCTTATTAATAAATAGATACATAGTTATTTGACTCTCATACCAAAGATTATTGTGAAAAGTATTTAACACAGATGGACAAAAGAAGCTTTATGCTCTTCGTTTATTAGTTTTAGTATTAGTTACCTTTCATTGTTCTCCTGTCCTGGTGATAAGACGTGTTGTGTAATTTTGAGCGAAATGGTTTTATACAATGAAAGCAATTCATGGTCAATATGATTTTCTGATTTACGACACCACACATCCAAGCTCCTTTAACTCTGGGAGGTTACTATTATTTTAATTTTATATGGAAAATTCAGATGGAGGCTGTTCAACAATACATGTACCGGTATGTGAATGTGTTCATCTCTTTCCCTTCGTGGACGCCAATGTCAATTGCGATGTATTTGCTGCGACATTCAAAACCTGCAGTCTTTCTTTTCATTTAATTTGGAAGTCCGATAATTTTTCTTCTTAGATGAATAAATGCAATTTAATCACAATTCTTTTTATCTAGGCCACGGGGAATGATAGTACCTAGAACGTACGTGCCTCTGTGCCGATCGTACGTTCGCATACAACTGAGTGTGTACCGACGGAACTATATTTATGACCCATTTCCTTTACGATATTAATTCTTACTTTGAACCACTCACTCGCGAATGTACGTGCCCTCTTATTTTGCGGAGTCAGTCGAGCGTATACTATAATAACGTTACTCGTAATATCCAGTGGCTTGGTTTCCACAATTGACCTTTGCCTGTGTCGCAACGGCGCTTCATGCGAAATACTTGTTATGCGACCACCGTAACAACTCTCATTTCAAAACTACGAAACCGGCTGACTACGCTTCCAACAATTTAACAGGGCTGTTACATACCCCGCAAGGCTATAAATTAAAACATGCTCTTGAGACCCGAAGAGTGATTTAAGAGGTAGAAGGGCGGCAGGTCTTTGAAATGGCGAATCTTCAAACAGAACACAATTGATCATGTGAATTGTTTATCTTTTTGTCATTCAAATGTCGTGTTAATATGTACAAAGCTGAATATACACCCTTCGGTGACCAGCGAGCTGTATTTATAGCAATGAGAGGTCGACCGGTAAAAGTTCTAATAAACTGTTAAGGCCTGCAGGTCTGCTGCATTTATGTACACGTCTGTTACATCTCAAGTTTTCTGGAAACGGAAAGTTACTTGTGCCTCTAGGGAATTCAGCAGATGTTATAACGTCTTTAATACTCTTTGGAACGGATGCAACATGCTGAAGTAATTCTTAGAGAACTTGTCCCTCAAGACAAGTTTCACTTTACTCCCTTTATCAAACTGAAATAAAATATTGTTGTACAACGCTCACCGTCTTGGGATGAATAAAGTGTAGAAGTTGATTTATGAGGAAAACAAGTAAATATGCATCCAGAAAATGATGTAATTGTATGGAACGAAATGTGGACAGCAATGTTCGCTCTGAGTTTTGCCGACAAGATATAAAAGCACGACTAACGCCCCGTCCTCACAGCTTCACTTTTGCCAATATCTCGTCTCCTATCTTCCAAACTTTGCAGAGGCTCTCCTACTCCTGCTGGTCGAAGTGACCATGTAGTTATAGGCGCTGCAGTCTGGAACCGCGAGACCGCTACGGTCGCAGGTTCGAATCCTGCCTCGGGCATGGATGTGTGTGATGTCCTTAGGTTAGTTAGGTTTAACTAGTTCTAAGTTCTAGGGGACTAATGACCTCAGAAGTTGAGTTCCATAGTGCTCACAGCCATTTGAACCATTTTGAATTTCCTACTCCTTGGTAGAGCACTTGCCCGCAAAAGGCGAAGGCCCCGAGTTTGAGTCTGGGTCCGGCACACAATTTTAATCTGCCAGGGAGTTTCATATCAGAGGTTGTAGAGGAGAGTTAGTAGATCAAGTTTTACACAGGAACCCATGTCTGAAAACGTCATCCAACGGTGCTACAGAGAGGCAAAGTTATATCACCTGGCGCCTGAAAATGCAGTGTGAATCCGTGATGATATTACAGATTTTCAGGAATGATGAAGACGGATTGATGTATGAATTTGAGGTAACGGTCCCTGGTTCGGAAACGAACGAGTCGAAAGTTACAAGCAAAAATTATCTGATACCTCTGACAGTCGAGTACATGCAAGAGTAATTTTGTTGCTAAGAATGTAGGGTGTGCAACTTTCTGAGTTGGTAGTGTGGAGCAAAAGAAGAAAAAATCGGCTCCAAAATGCATACCTGAGAAGTTATGAGCACTTGTCCTCCTTTACCTCGCTGAAACGCATCTCTATTGACCAAGTGCTCATAGCTCTTAAGGTATGCATTTTGGAGGACATGTTTAGTAAACATTTTTTCTTGGTTCGGTTCGTACTACCACCTCTGAAAGTTGCCTACCCTACAGTCTTTGCAACAACAGTACTGGTGCATGTACTCCACTATCAGAGGTATCAGAACGATTTTGACTTGTAACCTTGCTAGGTGCCGGGGCTAGCAGTGTATTTAACACTAAATTCTTCTAGAATATATATATGTAAATGATGCTCTAAGCCCCCCCCCCCCCCCTATTCTAACTCCGACTTTTGCTGATGCACATGGATTAAAAAGAAACGCGAACTGACTGTAATCGACCCTGCAAGTGAAGTAGAAAAGAGTTTGGACCCGCAATATTTTCATTTGATAAATAAGTTAGATAAAGGAAAGATTCATTAACGTAGTGAGAAATGATAGGGTTGCTCTACCGATTAACAGAATGAAAATTCTGCCCAAAATAACAATTTTATTATAACTCAATAAACAAAAACACATAAAACATTTACAATACATCAAATTGGCTCAAATTTGATACTCAAATAAATGTTGTGAAGGTGAAGTTGTCCCTAAACTAGATTGTGACATTTATGACGAAGTGGTATGTGGAGCCAATTCCTTGCAAGTCAAATCTTGAGAGAGACACACAGCCAACCCAGCATTAATTGCTGCTACATTAGTGAGAACTCAGACAATGAACACCCAAGACAGAACAAAGTTAGAAAAAGACGAACAGGCGCGCTCTGCTGAGCTCTGATTATCACAGTGTAAATTCCCTAATCTGCCGGTGCTGCGGACATAGATTGCCAAACTGTCTTCTTAACTGCAAGGACACAATCTGGCGTACCGGAAGCGATGGCTGGTTGCTTCGACGTCCCGTCGTGGTGATGATAATGTCGCGAATATAGCCCGAAACAAATTGTCCTGGTCTGGTTGTTCCAGACTAAAAACTTCCTATCAATACAAATGCGCCTCTGAGGGAGACGAAGAAGGCTCGCCACACAATCACTGACGGTACAGCGATTGATTTTAACGAGCCAAGTCACACAGTAACTCCGATACAGTCAACTTTAGCCAAAACTGTCCAAGACAGACAACATAGGCCGCTTGTACGCAGAACGCTCAATTGCCAACTGTACTCGGAATGTTACGTTGAAGTCGAAACTTCAGCAACTTCGTTAAACAGTTACAATCAAATAAAAGTATATTAGACAGCCAACGGAAGGCAGGCTGTCCAGAGCAGCGAGAGCTCTGTCTTGTAACCTACTCCGACCGAAAGGCGAGAGCCGACTCCTTCAAGAGCACACGTACAAGCCGAAGACAAAACATTCCCTCCCCCACGATAGTGGCCGTGGTTAAACGTTCCAATCAGCAACTCGAAAACCAGCGGAAAAATCCACTCTATTGTGGAAGCATTACCATTCCACGAATGGAGATTCTTGGCGCCAATTTCTGCGCTGATTTTCCTACGTCACGGAGCTACGCCCTGAGCAAGCCAATCACAGTTACGATTTGGCAGAAAACGCGGGAACACAAGTCATTGCCACGCCTCGCTGGTAGCCCGCCAGAAACTGTTTTCGCTAAGTTTCTGCGAAGTAACGGAATCTGTAGACCAGCCGTTCCTTCAGGCCACTGCGGGCGTGTCTCCGCCGCTATTACATGTCGGCGTCTGGAAAGCACTCACTCGACTCCCTAACACCCGTCGGCTTACCCTTTCAAGATCAGCAGAGCCCGCCTGTCACCGGACCACCTGGGTGACGAGAGAAGCTGCGTGGGAAGTCCGCGTGTGAAGGAATAGCAACTTTTCACCGCATGCAATGAGAGAGGAAGAGCGAATTACTCAGACTAAGATAGAAATATGAGAGGGGTCTCTTGCCACCTCTCAACCTTCGACTTGTTGGTTTCCGATGCAGGGACCCTTAACTTAGGAGGCAAACAATGTGAACAATGTGGCGTTTTGTGGCGGCTCGATGGTGATGGTTGTCCCAGTCTGGCTGACATGGAACAGTGTCCGTCGATCGAGACGACTCCGATCTGTAACTGTTAAAATAAAACTCCTCGCTTGGTTGATTAGTTTCAGACACTATCTCTCTTGGACTGGTACCAGCGTATCGATGTAGCAGCCCGCCGCAATGTGCAAGCAGCCCTTATTTAAAATTGAAGCACCGGTGTTCCAAGTCTGTCGGTCTTCTTTACTTCGCACCCACAGCGACTACACCACTCGGTACCGCAACCGCTCCTTTGACCTGAAACAATTTACCAAATATGCTTCGCGTGTTCGCGACAGGCTGATAAGCTTACGCGAACTTGATAACTGTAGCTGTTATGTCCAGTTTGGAAATGAGTGTTCAAACGCAGATAATAGGAAATCTTGAATTATAAAGTCCGATGCCACATCATAATTTTGTGAGGATGTTGATTTTTTAATTTGTAGGTGACTTGCCTACAACAAATAATTACGTAGCCGTCCGGTAGAATGTGTTAACGAAAAAATATTTATTAGCAAAAACTCACGATAAGAAGAAACTAAAAAAACAACAGAGAAGTAACAAAAAGTATCAGACCATATAGTCTTACGACAAAGATAAAAAGCAACACATGAGACAGAAAAAAACTCTCGCGCACTTTTGGTATCACTTTGCACCAGACATGAAAAATATCACTGGCACAAATTAATATAGCGTCGTCAAGGCGTGGATACGGTGTTAATTCAACAACTAATACGACGTAAGGTGTAAACTTACTGTTCACTAGAATGAAATTTTCACTCTACAGCGGAGTGGGAGCTGATACCAAACTTCCTGGAAGACTCTTTCAGGAGTGCTGGTTCTGCAAGGTTGGCAGGAGAGCTTCTGTAAAGTTTGGAAGATAGGAGACGAGGTACTGGCAGAAGTAAAGTGATCGGTTTAAAACAATCTAGCAGCGTTCAATAGGCTTACTACTATTGCGTCGTCTACAAGAGAGACTGAATTAAACATCTCCATTGCAGTGTTACATTTTAGTCGCAGAGAACTTAGCTCGATGCGGCCACAACTCTCTTCTTGGGTAAATGTTATCTCTGATCTATTTATGGTCTGGGCTTTAACCTTCGTACAAAATAAATTTTGAATTACTTATTTAACGTTTCAGGCTTCGTATCATCTGATAGTCTTTCATTTAGTCCTTTCTTTATAATAAAAGTTATTAGTTACAGAGTATTCCTGTTAGTCAAAGTTGCAATTGTGTTAATTTTGTTGTCAGTAGCTCCCTTCAATGTCAGGATAACTAATTTTGCCATTTACTTTGCTGCCAAAGGGCTTTCATTAGGGGTTCCATAATTGGGGTGTTACACATGTCCTCCTTCTCCATCATCCTAGAAAGTGTGTACCATCACCCTGTATGTATACACATTTACAGGGGCTGACACCTAACACTTTGACGCTCTGCAGCGTCGCTGGATGACGTTTTCCGTCTCGGGTGGCTGTGTAAAACCTGACCTACTAAGTCCCCTGCACACCCTCTAGAAGTGTGTAGCATGAATTGTGAATTGTGGGCCTGCTTGGGTGACCGAGCGGTATGAGGTGCTACAGTTTGGAACGGCGTGACCGCTACGCTCGCAGATTCGAATCCTGCCTCGGACATGGATGTGTGTGATGTCCTTAGGTTAGTTAGGTTTAAGTAGTTCTACGTTCTAGGGGACTGATGACCACAGAAGTCCCATAGTACTCAGAGCCATTTGAATCATTTGTGAATTGTACGTATGAGGGTTACACATAGATAAAAATTTCATCTTTATATGAGCATATTTTCAGTGCGGAAAAAAGCTGTTCTTACAGGCGAAGAGTGGCAAGACTACAAGAGTGGTATCTAGTGTTAGTGAATCTTTTTAGGTGGAGGCTACAACTCAGCATGCCCAGGGGACGTGCGTTTTCAGCTTGTCTGGTCGTCATATTTTAGGCATTGACAAACACCGAAACTTTGGCATGGGAGACATTTCACGGACAGCTGACTTTATCACAATGGCTGGTGCTCCCCTTTGCTGTGCCCTGAATGACCAGGGTAGCAAATAGCAAATTCCAATAGGACATTTAAAGAGTCCTCGCCGAAGATCAGACGACAATCGTCTTAAGAAATGTTTGGCTCCTTGACTGGTATTACTGATCCCCCGGTAGAGAATATCAGTGGTGGCTTGGGGAGACGTATACTTTCGTACTAGCTCCTGTCGGCAATGTAAATGAATTGACACAGCGTTTGATGCAGACGTCGTAAGCAGTTATTCGAGATGACATTTGACGACTGTTTGGTTCCATAACACAGTAAATACAAGAGCATATTTGTGCGCAAGGGAGTAGCCCTGCATTTGTAGGTTGATGATGGACATCCTTTCCGAACAAAATGAAAGTATAATGCTTCAACACCCTTTAAGCGATGAACATCTGTACACAGTTCGATAGATATCGGATTAGTGCTTCACTGTGTAACAACACTTCCCATTTTAGTCTGTGTAACACGGTAACTTGTACAGATATTTGTACGTCAACCATGTAAGAGTTCCTTGTTCAGATTTGTGGTATAGTTCGGAGGATTTCAGTGACATACATGAAATGTATTCGAAGTTGCGAATACGAACAACCACCAACTGTATAAAATGACGACATTGAAAACTTGTGCCACACCGGGACTCGAACTGGTATTTCCCGCTTTATGCCAGCAGTCGCCTTAGCCGCTTTGGCTAATCCGTGCCCAGCACACAGCCAGACCCCAACCTCAGCATGCCGTAGTTTCTTCGTCACACGCTGTACTCGTTCGCGCTTAATGTGATTCGCTCATGTCCGAAGGCGAACTGCATCGCTCCTCTTAAAAACACGGGCACTGCAGTAATGGATTTTACTGAAATGTTCTTAGACCACGATGTACACATTTTTTTTCTTTTCTGAAGTAAATGATGTGTGTAACACATACATTTAGACATTATGTCATTTCCATTTAAAGACTAATTATGAGGATGACACACTCTGAAATCAGATCTCGAATCGCAGGAAATTTAATAAATAGAACGGATTCTCTCTCAGAACCAAAATCTCGAGATAAATACTACGAGAAAATCACCGTCATTCTGCAGGATCTACACAACAGATTAAATTTATCGCTATAAATAAATTCTGTATACACTACTGGCCATTAAAATTGCTACACCACGAAGATGACGTGATACAGTCGCAAAATTTAAACGACAGGAAGAAGATGCTGTGATATGCAAATGATTAGCTTTTCAGAGCATTCACACAAGGTTGGCGCCGGTGGCGACACCTACAACGTGCTGAGATGAGGAAAGTTTCCAACCGATTTCTCATACGCAAACAGCAGTTGACCGACGTTGCCTGGTGAAACGCGTTGTTGTGATGACTCGTGTAAGGAGGAGAAATGCGTACCATCACGTTTCTGACTTTAATAAAGGTCGGATTGTAGCCTATCGCGATTGCGGTTTATCGTATCGCGCCATTGCTGCTCGCGTTGGTCGAGATCCAATGACTGTTAGCAGAATATGGATTCAGAAGGTTAATACGGAACGCCTTGCTGGATCCCATCGGCCTCGTATCTCTAGCAGGCGAGATGACAGACATCTTATCCGCATGGCTGTAACGGATCGTGCAGCCACCTCTCGATCCCTGAGTCAACAGATGGGGACGTTTGCAAGACAACAACCGTCTGCACGAACAGCTCGACGACGTTTGCAGCAACATAGAGTATCAGCTCGGAGACCATGGCTGCGGCTACCCTTGACGCTGCATTACAGACAGGAGCGCCTGCGATGGCGTACTCAACGACGAACCTGGGTGCACGAATGGTAAACGTCATTTTTTCGTATGAATCCAGGTTCTGTTGACAGCATCATGATGGTGGCATCCATGTTTGGCGACATCGCAGATTGGAAGCGTGTATTCGTCATTGCCAGACTGGTGTATCACCCGGTACGATTGCCATTGGTTACACGCCTCGGTCACCTATTGTTCGCATTGACGGCACTTTGAACAGTGGACGTTACATTTCAGATGTGTTACGATCCGTGGCTCTACCCTTAATTCGATCCCTGGGAAACCCTACATTTCAGCAGGATGATGCACGACTGCATGTTGCAGGTCCTGTATGGGCCTTTCTGGATACAGAAAATGTTCGACTCCTGCCCTGGCCAGTACATTCTTCAGATCTCTCGCCAATTGAAACCGTCTGGTCAGTGGTGGCCGAGCAACTGACTAGCCACAATACGCCAGTCACTACTCTTGATGAATTGTGGTATCATGTTGAAGCTGCATGGGCAGATGTTCCTGTATATGCCATCCAAGCTCTGTTTGACTCAATGCCCAAGCGTATCAAAATCGTTATTACGGACAGAGGTGGTTGTTCTCGGTACTAATTTCTTAGGATCTATGCACCTAAATTGCGTGAAAATGTACTCACATGTCAGTTCTACTATAATATATTTGTCCAATGAATACCCGTTTATAATCTCAATTTCTTCTTGGTGTAACAATTTTAGTGACCAGTAACTTACTTACTTGAAAAGATGTCATATTTGTGACTTCAGTACAATGGCGCGATGAGAGAATAACAGGAATAATTTTAACGTTCTAAAAACAGATTAGAACACGTATTTGAATACAAATATTGTTTCTGTTTAGGTGTTCACTACAAATATTTCTGAAACAGTTTAAGTAAAATTTGTATCTCAACGGAGCATAGTCCGTTGTATTACTGGTTTTCTACAAGGGGCGTTCAAATAGAAACGAGCCTGACTCGGAAATGCGCGAGCTGGTGACAGGAGGGTAATACTGTGGCGTGTGCAACGATGTGTGCTTCCAACCAGAGCTTGGACAATATTGAATGCCCAGCGTTACTCGCAAACCCTGACCACCCTTCCAAGCGATCAAATCAAAACGACCAGCCAATCTCACCCGTGGGGTCATTCTGTTCGACGACAATGCAAGGCCTCATACGGCCAACACAGTCGCTGCACTCCTGCAGAAATTCAAATGGGACGTTCTCGGCCGCTCTCCATACATCACGGTCCTCTCTCCCTGTGATTACGCCATTTATGGTCCCCTTAAATGTCTTTGAGGGGTAAACGATTCTCCTGGGTCGATGCCCTCCAGCTGTATGTGCGGAACTGGTTAACATCGTAGACCCGGGAACTTTATGACACAGGCATTCCCCGACTTGTGTCACAGTGGAACACTTGTCTCAACAGCCAGGGTCAATACTTCTAGCATGCACGTAATGATTTCTGTAATTATGCCTCCGTCTCGTTTCTTTTTGAACGACCCTTGTACGAATTCCGCAAATGTTTTACAAAAATAACTATTCTAATTTCCGTTCCTAGTACTGCAGATCTGAAAGAAACGAATTTCACTGAGTTTCACTCTTTTAAATCCTATAAGTAGTTCGGGAAATATTATATTATTTAGAACTTCAATCCCACGCGGAAGTTCGTGCTGCCATTCGGCATTTTCTTGTCTGGCTGATGTGTTAGTCACGGTTGTCACAACCAACTGATAGTAGTCACACTAGGCTATATGTGGTTGGGCTGACACATCAATCTGGAAGACAAAGGACGTGGCATCTAAGGATGATTCTGTTAAATTATTTAAATTTTACTATAAACGATGTCATTTCTAATGTTGATGAGGGGTCCTGAATAAAGGCTGTAGAATTTGAAGGGGAAACAAAGCTTTTCCAGTAAATAAATACAGATGAAAGAAGGAACAAAGGAGTACCTGTTGTTCATTACAACAAAAGAGATATGAAAGGAATTGGAAACGAAAAACAAGTTTCACAAATGGTGTTTAAGCAAGCGCTTGAAATGAAAACAATCTAGAGAAAACAAAATTTGCGAACAGGTACTGTTTGTACTTGTAATAAGTATTCGGGACCTGCTGAACGTAGTGGCTAAATATACAACATTGAACAATAATAGTCATTGCATCGGAACATAGTTTTCTTCATTTTATTTATTTATTATTCCAAATTGGTCTTTCGAGTCAAAGTGCTTTTCTGAGAATAGATCTTTTGCTTTCATTTATCGCTGGAGAGGAAGGATGACTAATTAAATTACCTGTTTTCAAAACAAACAACAAACTGCGCTCTCGCGATTTGACAACATTTGTTTTATTAAAAGTAGACTCTAGGAGGAGTTGCATCTCTAGCATCACGACGGGGGATGTGTAAAATTTTCTTTTGTCGATATGAAAGCATTGTAATACTTGCGTCTGCATCTACACCCCGGTAACGTCTTACGGTGTGCGGCGAAAATAAATTTATGTACCAGTCTGACTTCCACGTTTTCCTATCGTGGCGGGAAGAACAATAGCTGCTGAGGGTCTGTGTGGGCTCCAATATTTCCAATTTTATCTTCATTATCTTTTTACGAGATATACGTAGGAAGAAGCACTATATCGAGTGACTGTTATAGGATAGGACACTCACGGAACTTTATTAGTAGGCCATAACGTGATGGCTGAGCATCTCAGTGACGCTTTCGTGCTGACTAAACAAACCTGTAACGAAAAATGCTACTTTTCTTTGGATCTTCTCTACTGCCTCTATCAGCCTATCTCGTACGGATCCCATATTGGTGAGCAATACTCAAGTATTGGTTGAACGAATAATTTCTAAGATACTTCCTTTGTTGACGGACTATATTTCCTGGGAATGATTCCAATGAATCTTAGTCTGGCTCAGAATTACTCGCGACTCATTGTATGTAGTCGTTCCACTTGAAATCACTCCAGACACATACTCCTAAATATTTTATGGAAGTAACTGTTCTGCAATTTTGTGGTCATACAATAAAGCGCTATCTGTCTATGTAATCGGAATACGTTAGCTTTGTTTACGTTGAGAGTCAGTCTCCATTCCCTGCTCCAAGTGTCGATCCTCTGCCGGGCTTCCTGCATTTTGTTGCAATATTCTAGCATCGCGGCTTCTTTGTATGCAACAGCATCATCCGCCAATAGCCTCATGGAACTTCAGACGTTATGTACTGGGGCATTTATACATATTGTCAACAGTAATGGTCCTAAAACAGTCCCCTGGGACACGCCAGAGGTTACTTTTACCTATGAAGACTTCTGCCCGTTCAGAATGACACACTGTGCTCTGCTTTCTACAAACTATTCAGTTGATATGATATTTCATACTCTCATATTTGATTAATTTGGAGGCACGATGCGCTAAATGACGATCAGTTTGGAATTCAGGAAAGGTAAAGGCACGAGAGAGGCAAGTCTGACATTGCGCTTAATAATGGAAGCAAGAGTAAAGAAGAATCAAGACGAGTTCATACGATATGTCAACCTAGAAGAAGCAATCGACAGTGTAAAATGGTCCAAGATGTTCGAAATTCGGAAAAAGGTAGGGATAAGTTGTAGGGAGAGACGGGTCACATACAATATGTACAAGAGCCAAGAGGGAATAATAAGAGTGGACGACCAAGAACGAAGTGCTCGTATTAAAAAGGGTGTAAGAGAAGGATGTAGCCTTTCACCCCTACTGTTCAATCTGTAGATAGAGGAAGCAATGATGGAAATAAAAGAAGTTCCTAGTGGAATTGAAATTCAAGGTGATGACATTGCTATTCTGAGAGAAAGTAAAGAAGAATTACATGATCTGCTAATCAGAATTAACAGCCTAAAGAGTACAGAGTGTTGGTTGAGAATAAATCGAAAAAAAAAGACGAAGGTAATGCGAAATAGTAAAAAAGAGAACAGCGAGAAACTTAATATCAAGCTTGACGGTAGATGAGGTTAAGGAATTCTGCTACCTAGGCGGTAAAATAACCAAAGAAGGACGGAGCAAGGAGGACATAAAAAAACAGACTAGCTCTGGAAAAAAGGTAATTCTTGGCCAAGAGAACTCTACTAATATCAAATATCGGCCTCAATTTGAGGAAGAAATTTCTGAGAATATACGTCTGGAGTACAGCATTGTATGGTAGTGAAACATGGACTGTGGTAAAACTGGAACAGAAGAGAATCGAAGCAATGAGGTGTGGCGCTACAGATGAATGTTGAAAATTAGGTGGGCTGATAAGGTAAGAAACGAGGAGATTCTGTGCAGAATCGCAGAGGAAAAGAACATGTGGAAAACACTGATAAGGAGAATGGACAGTGTGACAGGACATGTGTTAAGACTTGAGGGAATGACTTCCATGGTACTAGAGGGAGATGTAGAGGACAAAAACAGCAGAGGAAGATAGAGATAGGAATATATCCAGCAAATAATTGAGGACGTAGGTTACAAGTGATACTCTGAGATGAAGAGGTTAGCACGGGGGAGGAATTCGTGGCGAGCCTCATCAAACCAGTCACAACACGAAATAAGCATCAAACGAAAAACCTACAAAGAACGAAACTCGTATAACTTGAAGGGGGAAACCAGATGGCGCTATGGTTGGCCCGCTGCCATAGATCAAACCGTTATCAGCTGCGTTTTTTAAAACAGGAACCACATTTTTATTATATATTCTTGTAGTACGTAAAAAAATATGAATATTTAAGTTGGACCACTTTTTCCGCTTGTGATAGATGGCGCTGTAATAGTCACAAACATATGGCTCACAATTTTAGACGAACAGTTGGTAACAAGTATATTTTTTAAATTAAAATACAGTACATAGGTACTTTTGAACATTTTATTTCGGTTGTTCCAATGTGATACACGAACCTTTGTGAACTTATCATATCTGAGAACGCATGCTGTTATAGCGTGATTACCTGTAAATACCACATTAATGCAAATTATGCTCAAAATGACGTCTGTCAACCTCACTGCATTTGGTAATACGTGTAACGACATTCCTCTCAGCACCGAGCCTTTCTTAATGTTCGCACATGCATTGACAATGTTGTTGTTGTTGTGGTCTTCAGTCCTGAGACTGGTTTGATGCAGCTCTCTATGCCAAACAATCCTGTGCAAGCATCTTCATCTCCCAGTACCTATTGCAACCTACATCCTTCTGAATCTGCTTAGTGTATTCATCTCTTGGTCACCCTCTACGATTTTTACCCTCCACGCTGCCCTCCAGTACTAAATTGGTGGTCCCTTGATGCCTCAGAACATGTGCTACCAACCGATCCCTTCTTCTCGTCAAGTTGTGCCACAAACTTCTCTTCTCCCCAATCCTATTCAATACCTCCTCGTTAGTTATGTTATCTACCCATCTAATCTTCAGCATTCTTCTGTAGCACCTCATTTCGAAAGCTTCTATTCTCTTCTTGTCCAAACTATTTATTGTCCATGTGTCACTTCCATACATGGCTACACTCCATACAAATACTTTCAGAAACGACTTCCTGACACTTAAATCTATACTTGATGTTAACAAATTTCTCTTCTTCAGAAACGCTTTCCTTGCCACTGCCAGTCTACATTTTATATCCTCTCTACTTCGACCATCATTAGTTATTTTATTCCCCAAATAGCAAAACTCCTTTACTACTTTAAGTGTCTCATTTCCTAATCTAATTCCCTCAGCATCACCCGACTTAATTCGACTACATTCCATTATCCTCGTTTTGCTTTTGTTGATGTTCATCTTATACCCTCCTTTCAAGACACTGTCCATTCCGTTCAACTGCTCTTCCAAGTCCTTTGCTGTCTCTGACAGAATTACAATGTTATCGGCGAACCTTAAAGTTTTTATGTCTTCTCCCTGGATTTTAGTACCTACTCCGAATTTTTCTATTGTTTCCTTTACTGCTTGCTCAATATACAGATTGAATAACCTCGGGGAGAGGCTATAACCCTGTCTCACTCCCTTCCCAACCACTGCTTCCCTTTCATGTCCCTCGACTCTTATGACTGCCATCTGGTTTCTGTACAAATTGTAAATAGTCTTTCGCTCCCTGTATTTTACCCCTGCCACCTTTAAAATTTGAAAGAGAGTATTCCAGTCAACATTGTCATACGTTTTCTCTAAGTCTACAAATGCTAGAAACGTAGGTTTGCCTTTCCTTAATCTTTCTTCTAAGATAAGTTGTAAGGTCAGTATTGCCTCACGTGTTCCAGTATTTCTACGGAATCCAAACTGATCTTCCCCGAGGTCGGCTTCTACTAGTTTTTCCATTCGTCTGTAAAGAATTCGTGTTAGTATTTTGCAGCTGTGGCTTATTAAACTGATTGTTCGGTAATTTTCACATTTGTCAACACCTGCTTTCTTTGGGATTGGAATTTTTATGTTCTTCTTGAAGTCTGAGGGTATTTCGCCTGTTTCATACACCTTGCTCACCAGACGGCAGAGTTTTGTCAGGACTGGCACTCCCAAGTCCGTCAGTAGTTCCAATGGAATGTTGTCTACTCCGGGGACGTTGTTTCGACTCAGGTCTTTCAATGCTCTGTCAAACTCTCCACGCAGTATCGCATCTTCCATCTCATCCACATCCTCCTCCATTTCCATAATACTGTCCTCAAGTACATCGCCCTTGTATAGACCCTCTATATACTCCTTCCACCTTTCTGCTTTCCCTTCTTTGCTTAGAACTGGGTTTCCATCTGAGCTCTTGATGTTCATACAAGTGGTTCTCTTATCTCCAAAGGTCTCTTTAATTTTCCTTGACAATTGACAATGCGCTGACGCATATTGTCAGGCGTTTTCGGTGGATCAAGATAGCAAATATCCTTCAACTTTCTCCACAGAAAGAAATCCGGGTACGTCAGATCTTGTGAACGTGCGGGCCCTGGTATGGTGCTTCGACGACCAATCCACCTGTCATGAAATACGCTATTCAATACCGCTTCAACCGCACGCGAGCTATGTGCCGGACATCCACCATGCTGGAAGTACATCGCCATTCTGTCATGTTGGGAAACATCTTGTAGTAACATCGGTAGAACATTACGTAGGAAATCAGCATGCATGGCAGCATTTAAATTGCCATCGATAAAATGGGGGCAAATTATCCTTCCTCCCACAATGCCGCACCACACATTAACCCGCCAAGGTCGCTGATGTTCCACTTATCGCAGCCATCGTGGATTATCCGTTGCTCAATAGTGCATATTATTGCGGTTTACGTTACCGCTGTTGGTGAATGACTCTTCGTCGCTAAATAGAATGCGTGCAAAAGATCTGTCATCGTAGCGTAATTTCTCTTGTGCCCAGTGGCAGAACTGTACACGACGTTGAATGTCGTCGCCATGCAAATCGTGGTGCATAGAAATATGGTACGGGTGCAATTGATGTTGATGTAGCAATGTAGCATTCTCAACACCGACGTGTTTGAGATTCCCGATTCAGGCGCAATTTGTCTGCTACTGATTTGCGGATTAGCCGCGACAGCAGCTAAAACACCTTCTTGGGCAACATCATTTGTTGCAGGTCGTGGATGACGTTTCACATGTATTTCTGAACACTTCCTGTTTCCTTAGAGAACGTAACTATCTGGCGAACGGTCCGGACGCTTGTATGATGTCGTCCAGGATACCGAGCAGCATAGATAGCACACGCCCGTTGGGCATTTTGATCACAATAGCAACACATCAACACGATATGGACCTTTTCCGCAACTGGCAAACGGTACACTTTAACATGGGCAGTGTATCACGAAGTAAACACCGTCCGCACCGGCGGAATGTTACGTGATACCACGTACTTATAAAAGTTAAAGTAAAAAATTTATTGAGAGACAGTTGATTTCTCGTCGAGCCATTCGGGTTTGTGACTATTACAGCGCCATCTATCACAAATCGAAAAAAGTGGTCCAACTAAAACATTCATATGCAATAAAAATGGGGGTTCCTATTTTAAAAAACGCAGTTGATATCCGTTTGAATTATGGCAGCGCTATCTAGCGGGCCAACCATAGCGCCATCTGGTCTCCCCCTTCAAGATAGACAAGTTTCGTTCTTTGTAGTTTTTTCGTTTGATGCTTATTTCGTGAGATATTTGGCCCAGTCACTATCGATGGACCACCCTGTATATATATCTGCATGCCGGTGTCAACTGCTTTCTGTGTCTCGTGGACAACAGAGCTAGCTGGGTTGTTTCACGTGATCGTTATATTTGTGACTCATTTTGGTTTATATAGAGGAGATTTTCGGACTCCAGGAGCGGATCCTGTACGATCTCATTTCTTTCCCCCACCTCCTCCTTTTCCTTGAAAGGATACGGATCCTGTACACCTCCCGCAAACTCAACCCTCCTGACCCGCTTGTCTCGCCCATCCTCTCCCACCCCCGCCCGATGCCATGCCTGTATTCCCACATCCCACCCGGTCTCCATCTCTCCACCCTCCTTACCCTCTCCCAAGGTGGCTTCCGCCAGCTCCCCCTCCCTGATGATGTCCTCCTCCCCCTTCATCTACTCCTCCTATCAACTTTGCTCCCCCCTGCCTCCACTTTCTGTGTCCTTGGCACCCTCCCTCCCTTCTCTTTCCTTTTCCCCCGTCCCCTTCCTCCACCCCTCTTCCCCCAGGCTTCTCCCCCTTCTCCCCTCCCCCTATCTCCCCTGCCCATGACATTGTTTCTCCCCTCTATTCTCCCTCGCCCTCTCCCACCCCTCCTCCACTCCTCTCTTGGCAGGTCCCTGGACTCGTACACGGTTAGTGAACATTCGCGCACTGGAGATAAACACCTCGTGTTTCTGTGTGTGCCTTCGTTTGTGCTTAAGTGGTTCCGTGTTATTCGTTTTGTGCACCTACGTTCATGTGTGACAATTTTCGTCTATGTATGTGTCCAAGTGTCTGAACAACTTATATCTTGGACTCTACGCCCGTGAACGGCTCCATGTATTTTAAAAAGTGTTTGTCTCCGTTTATATGTCCACTGTATTTTTGTCTCACATTGTCTTCATTTGTATCTTGTGTGTTTCTCTGAGGCCAAAGAGCGGCGTAGTATGCTGTACAGGCCTGCCTGTAAACAGGTGTGAAAATAACAATAAAGAAAAAAAAGGACTTCAGGAATGTCATAATACGAGAGCATAAAGCATGTACCAAAATTCTACAATAGACAGACGTCAGAGAAATACGTCTATAGTTTGGCACGTTTTCTCGACGGCCCTTTTTGAAGAAGGAAATGTTATTCTATCAGTTATTGGGAACGCTACCCTCCTCAAGAGATCTACGGACACTTCTGCTAGAAGAGAGGCAAGCTCTTTCGCATATTCTGTGTAGAATCGAACTGGTATTCCCTCAGATCCAGTTGCTTTTCCTGTGTTGAAAAATTACAGATGTTTTTTATCCGTTGGCCACTTATTTGCATATCGTCATTGTGTTCCTAGTGCGCCGATTTAAGGGAAGAACTACGCTGTGATCTTTCTCTGTGAAACAGTTTTGGAAAAAGACGTTTAGTATTGCGGCCTACCCTGTGTCATTAGCCGTTTCAGCTCCGGTATGGTCACAAAGTATATGGGCAGATGTCTTCGATTCAGTTACTGATTTAACATAAGACCAGAACTTTTTATTTTCTATCGGGTTGGTAGACAGACATTTGCTTTCGTATCTGTTGAACGCTTGACGCATAGTCCTCCTTACTCTCAACTTGGCTTACTTTAGTTTAGTTTCTGATTATCTGTGAGGCTTTGGTTACGTTTGAATTTGCAGTGAAGCTCTCTTCGCTTTCGTAGCAGCTTTCTAACACGGTTTCGAAACACGATGAGTCTTTTCCAACGCTCACAATTTTGCTGGAGACATATTTTTCTAAAGCGTCCTTTACGGTGGTCTTGAACTTTGTCCATTTATGCCCAACGTTTTCAGTGCTGGAGATGAAATTTTCCGTTATCTCTCTGCTGTCGCTGAACAGAAAGATTTTCCTGGATTTCTTTGCATTCCTATTTGCAGGCGCCTTCACTGATGCTGTAACGGTCTTAAGATCACTGATTTCCTCTTCTACGATAATTGAGTCGTAAAGTTATGATTTTTTGCCACCAGCAGGTCTAAGGTGTTGTCGTACATTACTTGACTCTTCCCAGTCTATAGCTGTAATTTAAAACCTCCACCTAAAACTGGAACATGACTAGGCAATCTACTCAAAATATTATGCTAGTTTCCACCAACTGTTCCGCCGCTACTGTTACTGAGGCACGGTACCTATAAAAGAATCTGGTGACCATGTTTAAAAGAATCTTAACACTTATCTCTTAAGCTGTTTCGCATTGTGAGTCTGTACTAATCGTGTTTTTCATTGATTAAGCACGCCTTTACTACCAGCGTTCAACTTAACTTTGCGATAAGTGTTCCAATCGGGACTGAGAATTTCAATGCTGTGAACCTCTGGTTTCGGCCGGCTTTCTGTACCAGTGCTATGTGGGCATTGTTATTGTTTATAAGCGAGATTAGTTTCGGCAGTTAACTGATAGTGTATCAACACTTCCTTTCTCCGAGCTTCTATGCTGAATGCTAGTCTGGCTAAAATGGTTCAAATGGCTGTGAGCACTATGCGACTTAACTTCTGAGGTCATCAGTCGCCTAGAACTTAGAACTAATTAAACCTAACTAACCTAAGGACGCATCCATGCCCGAGGCAGGATTCGAACCTACTACCGGAGCGGTCGCTCGGTTCCAGACTGTAGCGCCTAGAACCGCACGGCCACTCCGGCCGTCTGAATGCTAGTCTGCCTGGACTCAGAAGACATCCTATTGGGCCTGTGGAGGGATTTCTCTAACCTAAAATTTCCACATGTCCATGCTGTATCTATTCTGCTACCCTAGTTACCACTTTCTGCCTGTAGCACACGCCTGATCCATTAAGGGGTACCCTGCAATGCTCCACCCGTTAGTCGAGGTCAAAAAATTCACATCCGATACCGAAGTAGAATCGTATGAGTCTCTGGTTTACACCATTCACTGTGCTTCAGAATAGAGGACCATGATCGGTTCTGGGAACGACGTTGCAGAACAATAGCTCTGCCTCCAGCACGTAGACGAGGTTATATTTCTTCGCAAGCCACCTTTATGAACCGAATGTAGCTTCTGAATCCAGGTGGTAAGCATCATTCGTGCCTGAATGAGCCACGATTTGTAGCTGAGTGTACCCAGTGTGCTCAGTCACTGACGGCGGAGCCTCCTGCACATCTCGGACGAGATTTCCTCAGCAGGTAAACAGTGTGGATACTGGCTTTATTTCCCAGCCTCCCTGCTATTTTACCGATGGGCTCCATTACCCACCCGACATTGGAATTCCAAATGGCAATCAGCCCCTCCCTATGCACTTGTCTGGGCCTCTCAGGAAGATCCCTTATTCCGAACTGCAAACCGGCTGGAACGTGCGAATCGAGGGGGGAAAGGGGGGGGGGGCGCAAACACATCAGGGAAACCTAGAAAGACACTATAGGCTCCAGGGGTACCAAAGTATTCGCCTCAGCTGCCCCAGCGCCATCGCAGCTCAGTGTGCCAACCATAAGCAACGCAGCTTCCAGCTGTTTACAGACAGTGGCCAATTCTCACTGCAAACGTACATTGCCTGACAAAACAAGTGAAGCACTCATAAAGGGACGAGCAAAAGAAACTTGATGGGTTGATAGGGTATGTGATGTTATTTCGCTGATCAAGTTCAAAGAGCTTCGTGAGTTGTAGTTGTGTCTGGCTCTTCGAAAATCGTGCCTGGCGGAGTGGTTTCGCTTCGCGTCTAGTGTTTTCAGTAGCGTTACCGGTTTAGCGCGCTGTTTGGATCGCTACCGCCCTCTGGGGCCCTATTCTGTACCGTTCATACCGATCGGTGTAGTAGGTTAGTCACGGTTGCGACGTCATTTTCGCTTCTTTATCCAAATATCCTGTTCAGTAAGCTTCTGAGACCTGTTATCGAACGGTTCTCCCACCGATTTTACGACAATTGTACCGATAGGTTTCGGATTTCGGTGTGGCCCTGTCGATCGCTGAGCTCAGGTTTATGCACACCTACAATTTGTTATTTTAAGCATATTTAGCTGCTTTAGCTTTGGATTTAGCAATTGTGTTACTAAAGAATCACGCATCCAGTTGGAAAGTGAGTTCGTAATAGACTATTTGCCTTTGTTAGAAATATGGTTAGGTTAGGTTGTTACTGTGAATGATTAAATTCAAAAAAATAACTTTTTCGGCCAATATTCTCTCGAAATACGTGTTTTTTATGCAAAGAAGAGTTTAAAGATTATTAAATATCAAGACATCGGCTCTGCTTACGTATATTACATGAGTGTGAACTGACGATACTGGTGACTTTGTGAACTTTTTCTTACAAATAGTTTAGTTAGTAATCATCGAAACGTGTTTACAACCTCAAGTAACAATGGAAAGCAATTATGTGGAACCTGATATCGGAAACCTTTCAAACAATCACGCATTTCTGACTCACGCAGCACCGTTTGGCAACGAAGTCGCCCTACGTTCCTCTACGCAATACTACAAGAATTGAGCATCACGTTTCTGTTGTTTGGCATGGCCATGTGGTTTGCGCGCGGAATCCAAGAGGAAAGGAGACGAGTTCACGCACAGATAGTTGCAAAAAACCTTTTTTTTTCCTCTTCATCTATGCATCACGTTCTCAGACAATGTTATCGTGTAAGTTAAGATTTTTCTGTAATATTCGTTAGTACTTACATTAGACTATGGCACCATATACGAAACATTTTCATTCATGAGATGCATGTTATAAACTTCGCCGAAGTGCAGCAGCTCTCAAAAATGCGTTTTTTCAATTTTTTTAAGACCCACATCGTTGACGTATCTTATAGGGAAGTGGGCTACTTAATCATTTGGATCTCTAGGAGCGAGTTATAACCACATTCTGTTTATCTTCTTATTCTTTGAAACTTTCAGAATCAATTTTTCGGGTGTTTTTATAGATGTACCAATACAGTGTGGTACTACACACTATTCCTAACTCATTTTCCGAAACGTAAAATCCAAAACACGATGTCAGTGTGAATGAGAATAAGATGACATAGTGCGGCATTTACGACATTCTGCAGAACACAGTCAAATACGCTATCGTTATTATGCATGGATGGAAACATGCGGTCAGGGAAACTGTAAAAATTTCCATGCATTTCAGCTGAGAATCACGGAAATGGATATACTGCGCCTGATACTGTTAAGGAGGAGGTAAGAGCGATGATGGTGGGCACGTCAGCTCGATGGAATGGGGCGTCATGCGCTATGACAATGTAAACGCAATTTTCGATACTTCGAAGAATAGCGCTCCTGTGTCGTCTGCTAGCCGCTGTGCGCGCTGCAGTGCGCATGCGCGTATCTGTGGCCGCTTGCTTTTGATTGGCTTGCGCGTCGCGAACCGACAACAGCGCTTCGGTTCTTTACACCCGAACGGTATCGCTTCCGAAATGCATACTGAATAATGCCGGGGCTCTAATTCGAGTACTAGACCGTTCGGTGCTCTTGACTTCCGAAACGATCAGCACAATGGCGGAAAGATACAGAATAGGCACCCTGGCGGGAGGTGGAGCAAGCGTACGGTCGCTTGACGATTGGGGAATGCGGACTGGGCTGTGACCGAGAGAAGTGGCGCGAGCAGGGCCCTGTTGTTGGCGGTCATCATCTGCTTTTCATGTGCTTTACCCGACCTCTTGGCTGTCTGGGGCTAAGTCTGCCTTACCCGCATGTACGTAGCTTATGAAGCCTAGAAGCCATGGTGCAGGAGATCAATGTGTGGAACCATATGTATTCTTATCAGCCATTGAAACCACTGGCAGCGGTTGGCTCTGACAAGCATCTGGAAGTGCAACGTGTTCCCGGCGCTGGGGTGGAGTGTGAGAAGTTGAGTACTGTTATTATGTAACAGAGTTAGTTATATATCTATATATGTATAAGAGAAGGTTTTCAAGGTCTAGTGAAGTGTATGAGTTTCTTCACCAGCGGTTTTCTTGGGTTCATCCCACCACAGTTTTTGTTTGCCTGTCTGCGGCAATGTGGTAATTGCTTCTTGGTCAGGCCGCTTTCATTCACACCTCGATTGGGTGATTTAGGGTCGGAGTCACGGGTCTCTGTGGTTCGGAGTCTGTGCAGGCACCGCTCTGGCTACATCTTCTGGTTTTGAGTAACTCGGGGAGGTGGCGGCTTGTAATGGAAGTTTTGGGGCTGATCTGCTATGGCCCTGTAGACGACCAGTAACTATTCCGCCTATTGTGATTTGGGCCCCTTTACACGTGTCACTCTCTCACCAAGCTTGTACAGGGACAGAGTTAATGTCTCAGTTGGTTCCACACATATTCTACCGGGCACACATCTGGGGATCTCGCTCGTTTCCAGAGTACCTCAGCATCACACGAACAGTTCATACAGACATGTGCCATTTGTGGATGAGCATTGTCGTGTTGAAAAAGTGAATCAGGTACTGTCGCATGGAAGGTAACACATGAGTACTCAGGATGTCCGTCACGTACCGTTGTGCTGGCAGAGTTCCCTCAGTCACTATACTGGAAGAGTGGGACCTCCTCCCAGACTGCCGCCATACGAGCCGATGATGGTCATCAGGGGTAGCGCGGAGCTACGATTCATCACTGATCTCAGTTCAACTTGATTTAACAGCAGTCCCTGCTTTCCAGTCACGGCACCACTCCAAATGGAGCCGTTTGTGTTGTGATGTTAATGCAGCCTAAGCATGGGACGTTAATTCCCTATTCCCACTGCTGCAATTTTCTGACCAACTGTGTGAGATGACACAGAGTGTAAGTGCCTTGTGGTGGTCAGATTTGGTCGACTGTAACCATGACGTGAGTATGGCTGACCTCCTGTTCGCATCCAGTGTAACATAAGACCATTGTCACATACGAAGCCCCCACAAATCTGGCTACAGAATGAGTCAGCAAGTTGACCAATTTGACACCCATAGCAAAGAGCCAAGCAAACTCTGTCAGGTGCTGATAACGATGTCCTTCGCAGTGATCACTGAACATCTGATGCTATTCACACCAGTTATACACCTTACCAGTCATGATGAAGTACTGAACACTAGCAGAACTAATGCACTATTGTTGCAGTTCTACCTGTCACAGAGCCTTGCTATACTCCTGATTTACATACCTGACGATGGTGTATATGTGTGTCAAGTCACATTGACATCCGGCCGTGACTACTGAGTATTCGCTTTCTTCATCAGGCTTTGTATTAAGCGCCGTGTGTATTTTGTATTTTTTTTTATTAGACACGTTATATTAAAATTCGGATTTCAGATTTCTGATGAGCACATAAATGTTCGTGTGATATTGTTTGAAAACTTCACCCAAACACACCATTCACCACAGAGAAAAAGGATCATGAACTTATTCCTGGAGAAACCGACATTTCTATGGAAGCAAGCATACCAGTTTACGTTACTTCCATCTATAGGAAGAAATGTTCGTTGCATTTCTTTCTTTATTTAGAGTAATATCGATGAACAGTCACTAATGTTCTCTGTTGATAAATTCTGCAGGACTGCAATGACATTAGGACTGACCGTCGATTGACAGGTGGCTCAGCTTAAGGTTTCAAGGGACAGAGTGTTGCTTCCTTACAGAGCTAACAAGAAATGAGAGGAAAGAAATCACTCTTGAGTAGTATGTGGCAGATGGACGATGGACAGGTGCATAACCCATTGTACTAAGAAGCATGTTACCTATGTGTGCATGCTCTGCGTGTGCAGAAGACTATGAGTGAACAATTGAACAGATGTCACAACGCTGTCCATATCATTCACTTGAATACGATTTTGTTGACAGCTAATATTTTTGTTTCTTTTCAAGGCGATTGCACTTAAACGTAGACATGGCCCACCTGAGACAACCCTATAATGTAAATCCCTTTTCTGACAATTAAATTAGCAATGACTATCACACGAGATTCAAGAAAGCCAGCAAACAAGTTCCTTGACTGCGACATTTGTAGCAAAGAGGTCCATGTGAATGCCAGATGGAATGTCATGAACTAGATTTTTCACCTGACATGCCATGAAGATTTTGTACCTGTTGGTTAAGCTGCACATAGAACAAAGCCACTACAAACATGTTATTGATCGAACTGTCTGTCAATGGTATCACTAACACAGTTTTTCAAATAATATCAGCGCTCTATAATGAACTTCAGAAGATATTTCTTCCTACAATAAACATTTCACGGAAACCGTTCCAGAGATATGTGTGGTAATAAGCTTGAAAATTTTCCTTTGCATTATACAGTCGTAACCGTGAAAAGCGGCAAACCATTGAACTCGCCTGTTTTAGTTTTTGTGGTAAATAATTCGACTGGAGGGGAGTTGAGTTAAGCACACTATGGCAATAGAAAAGATTTCACGGACTGATGAGATTACAGTGACTAGAACTCTTCTTAACATTCTTTAATTTAACCTGGTGCTGCCTATATTCATTTAGAATCGTTAAGTACGTTTAGAATCGTACATTTAGGTATACATAGAATCGTTAAGTGCTGAGGACACAGGTCAAGAGTCGCAGGCATTGCAAAAACACCTCCCAGTGAGCTAAGAACATGACCTTTCCCAGAAACGTGGATAGGGGTCTCGAGTTGTAGGGGTGAAACTCGCCTCTGTGGGCGTCATGCTGGGGCCTCACCTTTTATTTTTTTTTTTTTTGTTTCACGTTTCCACCCTGGACGGCTAAGATGCAAGCTTTCACTCCTGATGACAGAACTTTGCATTCAACAGGCAAATATCTTCAACATGACAAAAAAGCTGTGACATACTCTATTTCAGAAGATGGCACAGAACTGGTGGCTAGTCTTGAGCACAATTTTTAAGCTTTTCCGAGGACCTGTGATGTCAGGCTAGCTTCTGGGTGGGCGTACACCGATTGCTGAAAGTGATGTGAGCGCTTGAGGATGTGACACATAGGGTGAAGTTTTTTTAGAAAAGAGGGGAAGAAATCGAGTTCATTGGTTTCTTAACATTTTTGCCTCTTCTTGGCGGGATATTTTGTTAAAGAAACAATTACGTCAATGACTGACAGATATAAATTATAAGAGGATTTGTGGCCGAGTTTTTCTTGGTGGGGAGAAAGGACCAATCACTTTCTTACTGTCTGAGGAGGTACTACATCGTAGGGTTTGGCGCTGAACACATTAACTCTCCGCAGGCTGCCCTCTCAGCAGGAACAGACTACTAGGGGTTCGAATCCTCAGAGGAACAACTCTAGCGTCGTGCTTCGTGGAAGCCATATAGGGTGACACTCAGCCCGTTTTACATCGAAGATTACAGTGAACATAACTAACAATTTTGGTATGTTAGGACAGTCCCAAGTTTGTAGTTTAGATTCATGATAGGACCTTTTGATGTGTTTTTTGTTATTATTCAATCAGGACAAACTTACGTCATTGAGAGTCAGTTGGATTCTGTGATCAGTTTTGCTAAACTAATTATTGTAGGTTTTATGCCAAAGTTCATTATTCAGGATGTTTATGCTGTTAAAAAATTCTTGCAGTCTGATTATTCACTTTACAAGTATTAAAGGCTTGCCTTTTCATTTCGACAGTTCAGTTTTTCTATTACATTTCATTATTACTTCTGCACAGCTCTTATTATCCAAACCAGAGTACGTTAGTTATATTTTTATTACTTACAACATTCAACATGTCTGCAGATGGAGAAACCGAAAATATTGAAAACTCAATTTACGTAAAAAGTGGATAAATGGCCTTACTGACTCAGTTCTTTATATTTATGCATATTATACGGAATGTTTTGAGGACTGTGATCCGTTTGTAAATTTGTGAAATAATTTGTGTTGCTTCACTCACTTTTTTACTAATATATAAATGACCTGGGTGGACAATCTGAGCAGTTCTCTTAGGTTGCTCGCAGATGATGCTGTAATTTACCGTCTAGTAAGGTCATCCGAAGGCCAGTATCAGTTGCAAAGCGATTTAGAAAAGGTTGCTGTATGGTGTGGCAGGTGGCAGTTGACGCTAAATAACGAAAAGTGTGAGATGATCCACATGAGTTCCAAAAGAAATCCGTTGGAATTCGATTACTCGATAAATAGTACAATTCTCAAGGCTGTCAATTCAACTAAGCACCTGGGTGTTAAAATTACGAACAGCTTCAGTTGGAAAGACCACATAGATAATATTGTGGGGAAGGCGAGCCAAAGGTTGCGTTTGATTGGCAGGACACTTAGAAGATTCAACAAGTCCACTAAAAAGACAGCTTACACTACACTCGTTCGTCCTGTGTTAGAACATTGCTGCGCGGTATGGGATTCTTACCAGTTGGGATTGACGGAGGACACGCAAAGGGTGCAAAAAAGGGTAGCTCGTTTTGTATTATCACGTAATAGGGGAGAGAGTGTGGCAGATATGATACACGAGTTGGGATGGAAGTCATTAAATCAGAGACGTTTTTCGTCGCGGCGAGACCTATTTAATAAATTTCAGTCACCAACTTTCTCTTCCGAACGCGAAAATATCTTGTTGAGCCCAACCTACATAGGTAGGAATGATCATCAAAATAAAATAAGAGAAATCAGAGCTCGAACAGAAAGGTTTATGTGTCTGTTTTTCCCGCGCGCTGTTCGGGAGTGGAATGGTAGAAAGATAGTGTGATTGTGGTTCGATGAACCCTCTGCCAAGCACTTAAATGTGAATTGCAGAGTAGTCATGTAGATGTAGATGTAGATTTAGTGATGGTAGCAAGAACGTATGGAAATGCATCGCGGTAGTGAAATATTAGTAAAACAGTGACCACCTGATGATGGCAGCACACTGCCGAAACGCGTCGTGCTACTTTAATATTGGTGCAAAAGTAAGGCTCGTTTCACACTGGGACACTTGTGACGGTCACCGGTGTCTGTAGCGAACACTCCTGGGTCACTGGTGTCCCACACTGCAGCTGCTGCCAACCGATTAGTTGGTGAAATTGACTCGAGTGAGGAGGAACTGTTGTTAGTACTTGTAATTAGGAGGAAGAGGAGAATGAAGACAAAACGTTCATTACACATACAGCCATTTCTATGTGATCGGCTGGAGAAAGGATTGTATTACACCCTTTATGACGATCTGAGACAATCTGAGAATACGTTTTTTCAGTATTTTCGAATTTCAAAAACTTCATTTGATGATCTACTAGAAAATGTGAAAGAAGCAATCACAGGAAAAGACACTATACTAAGGAAGGCTATCCCACCAGAGGAAAAACTTGCTCTTACATTAAGGTAGGTACTGTAGTATTATTTTATTTTATTGAAAGCACATTTTACAGATTTTAACTGGTATTAATATACATTACAAAATATTGTAAAACTTTCACTGATAGTTTTAAGGTCATTGTTTCTCTGCCTGTGCTGTTGAAAAGTATATTAAGGACTCGTCACTGTACTCGGAGGCCGCTGGCGAGCACACAGCTGGTAACTGATCGGACAGCCTCGACCGTCCTCCAGTGTAGCCTTGAACTGTTCCATGATATGCACGGTCGTGATGCGGATCCCCCGCAGCGTAATTTGGTACCGGCGCAAACCCTATTTGGGACGAAGAGGAAGCAGAAGCGCTGTAATATTGTTGGGCATTAATAATGACATTCATCAAATCTGATTTCACTTTCAATCTTGCATGACTGGGTAATTTTTTTAATTCAGGTACTAAAGACTGCATAAACAAGCCCTCTTCTCGGCTTGCTGTGATGAATTGTCTTTTCTGGCGTACTTTCCCTTCAAAATGTTATATAGGATATCTTCTTCTTCAAGCTATTCTTTTCACGTGGCCTTTTTTGCCGTCGCTCAGCAGTTTTTTCACGTGCCTCGTGCTCTAAATTTTCTCCTTCATCAAACTCATTTCTGTCTTCATCATCATTGTCAATACTAGAAGTAGTGTTCTTACAGTCAGTTGTTGGGAATCGCAGCTGATCGAAGTAGATATGCTTCTTCCTCCCAGTTGCTGCAGAACCACTCTTTCCTGTTTTTTGCCTTAATAACTCTCTGGTATAACTGGCCCTTAAGCTCTTCCATTTCCTTTGAAGGATTGTCCCTGCAACAAACAAAAACAACCATAGTATTATAATATCTAATATATAAAAATGAATGTTTGTTTGGTTTTGTTCGTATTTTATACGGAGCCGTACCGTTCATCCGATTGCGATGAAACTTTGTTACTTGCGAGAAAGTTATAAACATAGTACAATTATTAACATTTATTAAAATTATAGTTGCCGGGTGTTTCAGCTGGTTATCTATAATGTCTACGTGTACGTGCGTGTGTATGCTTGCGTGTAACCTGCATAATTTTGTAGTTTTGCTCCATATGCTTTATCTTTCTTTTACAGGTACTTAAGGGTCGGATCATCCATGATGGACTTACATTTTCAGTACAGAATTGGAGTATCAACTATCTCGTATATTATACGAGACGTTTGCTCTGCCATATGGCGTAAAATGAAGTCAAAACGTTTTCCCGACCTCTCGAAAGATCTATGGCTTGTCTCAGCTGAAGGATTCCATAAGAGGGCCAACTTTCCTCATTGTGTGGGTGCAATGGACGGGAAGCACATCACAATTGTAAAACCCACTTCCAGTGGTTCACTCTACTATAATTATAAGAACTATTTTTCCATTCTGTTGTTAGCTGTTTGTGATTCGACGTACAAATTCTTATTTATAGACGTTGGAGCATATGGGAAATCGTCCGACTCAACTGTGTTTCGTAATACAGTGTTAAATAATAAACTACAAGATGGTACGCTAGATTTACCTGGACCAAAACAACTGTCATTATCGTTTGAAAGGCCTATGCCATTCATGTTAGTAGGAGATGAAGGTTTCGGATTGTCAAAATTAATTTTGCGCCCTTATGGCGGAAAGTAGTTAGACATTAAGAAACGTGTGTTCAACTATAGACTGTGCAGAGCTAGAAGGTGCATCGAGTGTACTTTTGGAATTGTTGCAAACAAGTAGCGCAATTACATTTGGCAGAGTCTATTGTGAAGACATGTTGCCTCCTCCATAACTTTGTGCGTGATCGTGATGGAGTACAGTTGGAGGACACGTTAACTATTCAGGGATTGCAGGATATGTCACCTGGCTTGGTCCGTGGAGGAAATATTGCGAACGGTATCAGAGAAGATTTCGCAAACTAATTCATCAGCCCTGAAGGCGAAGTGCCATGGCAGCTGCAAAAAATCTAAGTGCTAGAAATGTTATGTGAACATTAATGTCGTTAGGCCTAAATGTTCATTGGAATTGTATTTGAAATGTGCAGTGTTCGATTATTACCATGTTAACTGTAACAAACCATACTGTTGCGTTCACTGAACTGATTAAAACCTGCAATTAAAATTATAATTACGATGCACTTTTTTGTATTACAGTTGTGTGTACCTAATTGAACAGAACCCAAGCACGAGCACTGTTCTCATTCGAGTGTCAAAAGCTTGTAAGTCAATAGTATTATGGTAAATAAATAAAATTCATTATTATAGTAACAACATATGCGTAAATTATTGTTGTTTTGAATAATATTTTAACTGTATTTTTCGGAGCGCCTTATTAGATTACGAAAAGACGTACCCTTAATTTTGTTATGAAAGTGTTGAAATAATACTATTTATTTTATTTTACTTTCATTCGACCTGTAGGGGTGAGTACATGGTTTCTGCGCTTATCCATTTTGTCCATTCTTCTCGCATTGAGACTGCTTAACAGTACACTTGCTATTGGTAATGCAAAAGAAAAGGCGGGTGGGATAGCATTCTCGTTGTAGGTTATTAACCTCCTAGCCTCGTACAGGGGTAGAAAATATATTTCGCTATTCTTGTGGTCCAAAAAATACGGTATGAAAGTGAAAAAAGAATATAGAACTTACCAATTTTGTTTCTTTCATCTATGCTCTTTTCATCGAAATCAAGCACAAACTTCGTAATAATCTCTTGCCACGCTTTCATTTTCATGACTTTGTTACTGTAGTCATCGCTTTTCATATCCCCCCCCCCCCCCCTGTGGGTTCGGGGGTAAAAATAGGCCCACGGTATTCCTGCCTGTCGTAAGAGGCGACTAAAAGGAGTCTCAAACGTTTTGGCCTTGTGAGATGGTCCCCTAACGGGTTTGACCTCCATCCTTCTAAATTTTCCGAAGAGCGAGCCGATTGGGGAAGGGCGCCTTACAAGGAGCGATGTGTCCATCATGCATTACCATCTCTAGCCAGGTTTGTCGTCATCGCTTAGCAGTCCCGCTCACCTACCATCTCTTGGGCGTGGATTTGTTCTTGGGTGCAGTTTATTGCAGTCTGCTATGCTGTGTCGCTTTATGCGCCAATGACGATATTGGACTACATCACCTGAAATCCAGCACGGTAGCCAGTCCGTTGTGGTGGGGCCGCCATGTACCCTGTTGGTTGTAGCCCCCTGACTACACAGGGATCGCTCTGCTGATGCCAGCGCCGTTAACTCCCCACGTATGCCAAGGAGTAGATGCCTATCTCCTTGGGGCATTGGGACTCCCGGCAATGGCCATCCTGCCAGGTGGTCGTTGCTGAGGCTGGGTGGCGCCCGTGGGGAGGGCCCTTGGTCGGAGTAGGTGGCATCAGGGCGGATGACCCGCAATGAAGCGTGGTACATCATCTCTTGCTGGCGGCCAGCCGCCAGCAGTCTCTAAGCGTTCCAGGGCTCAATACAACGCAACTACATATGACCCCAAATCGTTCCTCTCCCTGGCTACACCATGGGAGGAACGAAAAACTAAGGATGCCAGCGAACCATACTCGCCCCGCTACCTGGTGTGTACGAGAGCTGATGGTGAATCCTTTACATCCATGAAGCCTCAGTTCTTCGTCGAGCACTTAGAGGACAAGTTCGGGGAGGTGGAGGGCTTGTCCAAAATGCGCTCGGGCTCGGTTTTGATCAAATCGGCGTCCTCCGCCCAGTCCCGCCGGCTACTCGATTGTAACAAGCTGGGGGATGTTCCGGTTTCAATCACGCCCCATAAGAGTCTTAATATGGTTCAGGGCATAATATTCCATCGGGACCTTCTATTGCAGTCCGATGACGAGCTTCGCGCTAATTTAGAGCGGCGAGGTGTTCACTTCGTCCGGCGCGTACATCGTGGTCCAAGGGATAAGCAGGTTGCCACCGGTGCCTTCATCTTGGCCTTCGAGGGTGATACTTTACCTGAGAAGGTCAAGGTGATGGTCTATCGTTGTGCCGTCAAGCCATATATCCCTCCCCCGATGCAGTGCTTTAAGTGCTGGAAGTTCGGGCATATGTCTTACCGCTGTACTTCCAGCCTCACATGTCGAGATTGTGGACATCCCAATACTCCATGTGCTCCGCCTCCCATCTGTGTAAACTGCGGAGAGCACCACTCGCCTTGCTCGCCGGACTGCAGGCTCTTCCAGAAAGAGCGCAAAATCGTGGAGTATAAGACCCTGGACCGCCTGACATACACTGAGGCCAGGCAGAAGTTCGAACGCCTCCATCCTGTTCGAATGACTGCCTCTTACGCCGCGGCTACTACTGTTATGGCCCCATTAGCTCTCCCTCAGACTGCCACCTCTCAGAGCCGGAATGCTACACCTGCCCCCTTGATGGTGGGGGGCACTTCACTCCCTGCTGCTCCTGCACTACCTGCCTCAGGAGCAGCAACCCCCCAACCATCGGGGACATCAGTCCCCACTTCTAAGCTGGGGAAGCCTCAAACTTCCCCGTCTCGAATAGCACGGAAAGGGTCCCTTGGGTCCCTTCCTTCCCAGGTTTCCGCCTCTGGGAAGGGTGACGTCAGCCAATGGAAGAAAAGCAGACCAGCGGCTGGTCGCAGGGCTTCCCGCTCCTCCTCCGTCCCGGAGACTGACTCGCTGGAGCCCTCCCAGCCAATGAAACCCAAGGACCAGAGAGACAAGGCGAAGAAGAAGACCTCTAAGGCCAAGGAACACGCGGTGGCATCCACCCCACTGCTCCCTACAGGCTCTGCGTCCGAGGATAAGGTGGAGATCTGGGCGTCCGCTAAGGACCTGGATCTCGCCGGACCCTCAGACACCATGGAAGCAGATTGTACTGGTCCTCCATCGGTGGCAGCAGGTGACGCAGTGGCGTGATCTGCCTTCTCGGCCCCTTCACGCCTTTTTCGGACATGGACAAAGTGATACTCCAGTGGAACTGCAGCGCTTTTTTCCACCACCTTGCTGAGCTTCGCCAACTCATCAGCAGTCACCCTTTCCTCTGCATTGCCCTACAGGAAACTTGGTTTCCGGCACTGCGGACCCCTGCCCTACGTGGGTATTGGGGTTATTACAAGAACCGGGCAGCTTATGAGAGGGTATCTGGTGGAGTCTGCGTCTACATCCTTAACTCTGTCTACAGCGAATGTGTACCTCTTCACACACCTTTAGAGGCTGTCGCTGTAAGGATGTGGACGCCTCAGCCTATTACTGTCTGCAGTTTGTATCTTCTGCCAGATGGTGATGTCTCGCGTCATGTGTTGGCTGCATTGATAGCACAACTGCCTCCTCCTTTTGTGTTACTGGGCGACCTTAACGTCCATAACCCCCTGTGGGGTAGCGCCGCGATTACTGGCCGGGGTAGAGATGTCGAGACTCTTCTCTCGCAGCTTGACCTCTGCCTCTTAAACACGGGAGAGCCGACACATTTCAGCGTAGTCCATGGCACATTTTCGGCCATCGACCTTTCTATCTGCAGCCCCGGACTTTCACCATCCATCCACTGGAGTGTCCATGACGACTTATGTGGTAGTGACCATTTCCCCATCTTTCTGTCACTACCACAGCGTCACTCTTCTGAACGCCCCTCCAGATGGGCTCTGAATAAGGCTGATTGGGGCTTGTTCTCCTCTCTCGCCACTATCGCACCTCCTTCCCATGACACCATTGATGCGGTGGTTCAGTCGGTCACCACTGGCATCGTTTCTGCGGCGGCATCTGCGATTCCCTGTTCATCCGGATCCCCTCGGCGGAGGACTGTGCCTTGGTGGGCGCCCGAGATCGCAGAGGCGATTAGAGATCGCCGGCGGGCTCTTCAACGCCATAAGCGGCACCCATCCTTGGAGAACCTCATCGTTTTTAAACAGCTCCGTGCCCGTGCCCGACGCCTTATTCACCAACGGAAGCAGAAGTGCTGGGAACGGTATGTTTCCACCATTGGCGTCTGTACCTCTGCATCGCAGGTTTGGGCTAAGATTAGGCGACTCCATGGCTATCGGCCGCCTGTCTCTGTCCCTGGGCTTTCGCTGAATGGAGTGGTGTGTCCTGACTCCGACACGATTGCGGACCGGTTAGCAGCGCATTTTGCTCAGTGTTCCGCATCTACGAATTACCCACTGGCCTTCCGCTCCCGGAAAGAGCGGTTGGATAGTTGGAGGCTTTCCTTTCACACGCGCCACGCGGAGTCGTACAATGCTCCTTTCAGCTACTGGGAATTCCAGAATGCACTATCTGCTTGCCCTGATACGGCTCCTGGGCCAGACCGCATCCACAGCCAGATGCTGAAACACCTCTCTGTGAATTGCCAGCGACGCCTCCTAGATGTTTTCAACCGCATCTGGGTTGAGGGTGTGTTCCCGTCTCAATGGCGAGAAAGCATCGTCCTCCCCGTGTTGAAACCTGGCAAGAACCCGCTGGAGGTGGACAGCTACCGCCCCATAAGCCTCACCAACGTTCTTTGCAAGTTGCTAGAACGTATGGTGAGCCGGAGGTTGAATTGGCTCCTCAAGTCTCGAGGCCTTCTGGCTCCGTCTCAGGGTGGGTTCCGTAAAGGCCGCTCTGCCGTCGATAATCTGGTCTCCCTAGAGTCTGCCGTCCGTACAGCCTTTGCACGCCGCCAACATCTGGTTGCCGTCTTCTTCGACATGCGGAAGGCGTACGATACGACTTGGCGATATCACATCCTGGCCACACTTCATGGGTGGGGTCTTAGGGGCCCGCTCCCGATTTTTATTCAGAATTTTCTGTCGTCTCGTTCCTTCCGCGTGCAAGTTGCTGCGTCCCATAGTTCCTCCCGGGTCCAGGAGAACGGGGTCCCACAGGGGTCTGTCCTCAGTGTCTCCCTGTTTTTAATTGCGATCAATGGGCTCGCTGAGGCGGTGGGATCGTCCGTCGCAGCTTCGTTGTATGCAGACGACTTCTGCCTCTACTACAGCTCCGCTGGCATTGCAGTTGCTGAGCGCCAGCTGCAGGGCGCTATCCGCAAGGCGCAGTCGTGGGCTGTAGCGCACGGGTTCCAGTTTTCGGCCGCTAAGACCTGCGTTACGCATTTCTGCCGGCGTCGCACGGTTCACCCTGAGCCACGCCTTTACCTTGACGGTGAACCTCTTGCTGTGGTAGAGACGCATCGGTTCTTGGGACTGGTATTTGATGCCCGGTTGACTTGGCTGCCTCATATTAGGCAGCTTAAACAAACATGCTGGCGGCATTTAAACGCTCTCCGTTGCCTTAGCCACACCAGATGGGGTGCCGATCGGTCCACCCTTCTCCGGCTATATCAAGCGCTGATCCAGTCCCGCCTTGATTATGGGTGTGTAGCTTATGGTTCGGCATCGCCATCAGCATTGCAATTGCTGGATCCCATCCATCACTGCGGGATCCGACTCGCCACAGGAGCATTTCGGACAAGCCCTGTTGACAGCTTACTTGTGGAGGCTGGTGTTCCTCCATTGCGGATCCGGCGCGACCGACTTCTGGCCGCTTATGCTGCCCACGTTTGTAGCTTGCCAGGGCATCCCAACTACCGTCTCCTGTTCCCGCACTCGATCGTCCATCTTCCAGACAGGCGGCCCCGGTCAGGGTGTACGATCGCGGTTCGCATCCGGGCTCTACTGTGTGGGATTGAGTTTTTTCCTCTCCCGCCTGTTTTCCGGGCCAATCTCCGTCTGCCCCCATGGTGTGTGCGCCGACCATGCATTCGGCTGGATTTGGCACAGGGTCCGAAAGACTCGGTCCCTCCTCCGGCCCTCCGCCGCCGCTTTGTTTCTCTCCTTGCCGAGTTTCCCGGATCTGCCGTGGCCTATACCGACGGTTCGATGGTCTCTGGTCGCACTGGTTACGCTCTTACTCTAGAGGATCATTGTGAGCAACGGTCGCTGGCACCCGGGAACAGTGTATACACTGCCGAGTTGGTTGCAATCTATCGCGCCCTAGAGTATATCCGCTCCCGCTCAGGTGAGTCCTTTGTCATCTGTAGTGACTTCCTGAGTGGTTTACGAGCTCTTGACCAGTGCTTTCCTCGTTCCCGTCTGGTGATGGCCATCCACGAGTCGCTCCATGCTCTTGCCCGTTGCGGCCGCTCCGTGGTCTTTGTTTGGACCCCAGGTCATGTCGGCATCCCGGGCAATGAGCGGGTTGACACGCTGGCTAAACAGGCAGTGAGTTCACCGGCTCTGGAACTCGGCCTTATGGAGTGTGATCTCCTGTCGCTTTTGCGCCAGAAAGTGCTTGGTGCCTGGGGTGACGAGTGGCGCACCCTGCCCACGCCCAACAAACTTCGGGCGGTGAAGGAGACGACCGGTGTGTGGCGCTCCTCCATGCGGGCCTCTCGGAAGGACTCTGTCGTCCTCTGCCGGCTGCGCGTTGGCCACACGTGGCTGACGCACGGCCATTTGTTGCTCCGGGAGGATCCACCGCTATGTCGCTGCGGGGCAGCTCTGACGGTGGTCCACATTTTGGTGGACTGCCCGCTTTTAACAGGACTCAGGCAGACGTTTGCGCTGCCTGATACCCTCCCTGCCCTTTTATGTGATGACGTTGCTATGGCGGACCTCGTGTTGAGTTTTATTCGGGCAGGGGGTTTTTATCGTCTGATTTGAGTGTTTGTCCTTTTATTTCCTGTATTGACTTGGGCCTTTGGCCTGTGGTTTTAAACTGTGGGTTTTAATGTCATTTGGTGGTTGGCTTATCCTTATTTTCATGGTCGGCCAACCACCTTCACACTCGGTGTGATTTTAGTTCCGTTTGTCTGGTCTTTGTCTGTCTTTCTTGTATTGTGTCGTCCCTTGTCTCAGTTCTCCGTTTTTAACGACTGACAGTTTTTATTTCGTGTGATTTTATCGTGGAACAAGGGACCGATGACCTTAGCAGTCTGGTCCCTTCAATCCCACACCCAACCAACCTTTTCATATCCCAAAGAACGGGACGACTTTCCACTCCACTTATAAAATCTTCAGTGTTGATGAACTGTAAATTCATGGCTGCATTGTGTGGAGAACCACTGGGCTCAACAACGGCTGCCTGTCTGTTGGCAACTCTGCCCTGCTGTGTCTGTGATCGGTGTCCCAGTGTGAACACTCCAATACAAGCTAATGCATGTCCGGCGGTGACCGCAGCGAACACAGTGTCGGTGTCAGTCACACGTGGCGAGGGTGAGCCACTGCTGGGTCACCGTGACTCAGTGTCCCGGTGTGAATGCTCCAATTCAAACGAATGTATTTCTATCAGTGACCGTCACCGGTGATCGTCACAAGTGTCCGAGTGTGAAACGAGCCTAAGTGAAGCAGTAGAAATTATTTCAGACATTCAGTTTCTTACGGCAGAAAGACTGGCTTACGTTTCGCGTCCAAACAGTGTTCAGATTCAGTCTTTGGGTCCGAAAGGTATCTGCTGACTGCCGTCACGACGAGATTGGTGGCCGCTAAATTTCGCAGAGGAGTTGCGCGCAAGCAAATTGCGGAGTAATGGAGCAAGTTGGCTGACAGCTGACCCCCGCGGCCGGCGCCTTTGTCCGCCGACAGCGCAGGGGGAGAGCTCATCGCCCGGCCACGACGGAACCGGGCGAGGAAGGAAGGAAGGAAGGAAGGATGATGATTAAATTGGCTGCCATCATAGATCATAATTTGGAGGCTGTGTTGTTGTGCGTAGATCGCGTAACGCAATTAGCGGGGCGCGCTGCGAGGGATGGAGCTGTTAACCAAATTAGCTGTGGCGGAGAGTGGCAGGAGGGTTTGGGGGGGGGGGGGGGGGGCAGGGCAGCACCCGGGCGTATCCCGCTACCTGACTACCTGACTATCTGGCCACCCGACTCCCCCGCGAGTCGGCCGCGCCGGCTGCGCTGCGCGGCGAGCGCGCTGAGCGCGGAGGCGGCGGCCGGCGGTGGCGCCGCCGTGACGTGGCGCGGGGGCGGACCGACCGCCTTTTGTTCCGCGCGCAGTCGGCCTCGTTACTCATCGCGCGAGGATTTTGTTTGTGCCTCGCCGACAGCGGTCCGCTTGTTTTCGAAACTGGACGCAGGCGTCGGCGGCAATTTGCCGAGTGACGCCGCGGCCTACGGCTTAAACTGCCACCCCCGGTTTAGCCTACGCGCTTTTCTGTTTTTCTGTTCGTTTTTTTTGGTTTGTTTGTTGCTTGTTTTTAAATTTCACTTAGCGCTGTACTGATTCACGCGAGAACACAATGTCCAGTGTGTCTATTCGCCGGTCTGCTATTGTAGCAACTTTTGTCTACGGTGGAAGCTTTAATACTGAGAAATTCGCGCATTTAATGAACAAATGTTTTCGCATGTCCTTTGTCATCGATGAGAGAGTTTTTCAGTTCGAGATAAAGTGCTACTGAAACGCACGGCGGTCAAATTTCATTACTGCGAAAGAACGTTTCCCACTAACGCATGAACCTTTGCTTGCAGAGAACTAGACTATTAACTTGAGAAATTAACGAAATACGATCGTCATAACTGCTGAAAGGTTTGCTTTAGGATGATCAACCAGTACGGTTGGCCACGAGGCGTGATGGGAATTAGTATGCGCTATATGGTTTGGTTTAGCCACGAAGCTCATTTTCATTTCGATGGCTTCGTCAATAAGCAAAATTTCTGAACTGAGAATCCGCCTTTTGCGATCGGGAAGTCTGTCCACCCTCAACTGGTGACTGTGTGGTGTGCAACGTTCAGTCACGGAATATTCGGTGCGATATTCTTTGATGGCACGGTGACTACCGATCGGTACGAGAAGGTTTTGGAAGATGATTTCATTCCCATTACCCAAAGCGACCCTGATTATGACAAAATATGGAGCTCGATCCCACAGACACAGGAGAGTGTCCTATGTCCTGTAGCAGGGCTTTGGGGACCTCATTCTGGCTCTGGAGTACCCAGAGGAGGTTGGCATGGGCCTAGATTGGCCGTCGTATTTTCTGGATCTGAACACATGCGGTTCCTTTATGTGGGGCTATATTAAAGACAAGGCGTATAGCAATAGCCCCATAACGTTTCTGAGCTGAAAACAGTTATTCACGAGGTCACTGACAGCATTGATGTTCCGACACTTGACCGGGTCATGCAGAATTTCGGTATTCGTCTCCGGCGAATCATCCCCATTGATGGCAGGCATACTGAACACGTGATAACCTAATTCCGAATATCTGTAGTGATCTAGAATGAAATTTTTACTCTACAGCGGAGTGTGCGCTGATATGAAAGTTCCTGGCAGGTTAAAACTGTATCCCAGACAGAGACTAGAACTCAGGACCTTTGCCTGTCACCGAGAAGCGCTCTACTGATTGAGCTACCTAAGCACGACTCAGGATCCCTGCCCACAGGTTTAACTCCGCCACTACTTCGTCTCTACCTTCCACACTTCCAGAAGCTCTCCTGCGAAACTCGCAGAACTAGCACTCCTGAAAGAAAGGAGTTCCAGTCTCGGTCCAGCACACAGTTTTAATCTGTCAGGAAGTTTCATAACAGCGCGCACCCCGCTGCAGAGTGAAAATTTCGTTCTGGAAAATATCCCCAGTCCGTGGCTAAGTCATGTCTCCGCAAAATCCTTTCTTCCAGGAATGCTAATCCTGCAAGTTTCGCAGGGGAGCTTCTGTGAACTTTGGAAGGTAGGAGACGAGGAAGTTTCCTATGTCATCTTTTTTGTGAGATGTAACCATTTCGCTAGCACACAAGTGTCGAATCTCGAGGCAGACATCAATAAAAGAAATTTATGGATATGTCCATCCACTCCTAACCATAAGACGTCTTAGAGCAATTCAAAATAGTACTATGGTCCCGGAAGGTCTCATAGGATTTAGAAAAGGCTCATGTACGTCCAGCAGACATTTTCAACATGAAGTCATACAAATTAAAAAATAGAAAATGGGAAGCAGTTCCAGAGAAATAAGTCACCTTCGGACCAGAAACAAAGTGGACTGAAGAAACAGAATGAACAACGCAGAAAAGACGAGAGCTGCTTTGTAATTCCGAAAATTGAAACATAAGCTTTGCATAGTTTGATAGGATCCAATTGCACCTAATTGTAACAGGGGTACGAAGTACATCAGAATGGTTGTCTCACGTGTTATGTGATGTATCGCGTCTTGATATTAGCTTGTGGGCGCGGACTTACGAGGATTTCTGCTTCTCTCAACTCCATCAGGCTGCTTCTAAAACGCAACATCCTTCTGTCGTTTCCCTCTTATACCAGGAAGCTATAGGGAATGCCGACCTGGTGTAGTCGCAACAGGTACTCCGGTTATCCGCATCCAGACACGTTGCGAATATCATACAACCTATTTTATAAACCGCTCTCTCGCACGTTATTACAGACAACTTGTATACTACTTCAAATTACTGTTTCAGATATTTTTACCCTCCGTATCACCCATAATTAGTGATGCACAGTGCATTACAGTTGAGGAATTATACACACAAAATCATTCAGTGATGCACTTGAACAGCAAGTTTAATTGATTCTTGTGGCGTGTTACTTAATTTGCTTCTACTTCCATGAAATCTAGCTTACGCGTAACATCTACGATTTTAGACATTTCTTTCTTACGGATGCCGCAGTGGTAACACTGGTTCCCGTCAGATCAGCGAAGTTAAGCGCTGTCGGGCTGGGCTTGGATGGGTGACCATCCGGTCTGCGAGCGCTGTTGGCCAGCGGGGTCCACTCAGCCCTTGTGAGGCAAACTGAGGAGCTACTTGATTGAGAAGTAGCGGTTCCGGTCCCGGAAACTGACATACTGCCGGGAGAGCGGTGTGCTGACCACATGCGCCTCCATATCCGCAACCAGTGACGCCTTGGGGATAAGAATGACACGGCGTCCAACCGGTATCTTTGGGCCTTCAGGGAATGTGCGGGAGGAGTTTAGTTTAGTTTTTTCTTACTGCTTCTCTTGGACGGTACGGTATACAGGCCATTTCCACGTACCATAGGCGCTCTTCTTCAAGTTCTCTAGACGCTTCCTGATGCCATCGTACCTGTGCTGGCTGTGGTGCCTAGTATCTTTCTGTAGCCGGGTCTTGTCGTATACCATCATAAAATACTTTTTTCAGATAATCTGTTTAGTTCGTCAGATAATCCACAAGTCCTAACTCCATTAAAATGGTTCAAATGGCTCTGAGCACTATGGGACTTAACTGCTGTGGTCATCAGTCACCTAGAACTTAGAACTACTTAAACCTAACTAACCTATGGACATTACACACATCCATGCCCGAGGCAGGATTCGAACCTGCGACCGTAGCGGTCGCGCGGTTCCAGACTGTAGCGCCTAGAACTCCTCGACCACCCCGGCCGACTCATTTTAAGTAATTAACAATGTAGTGTACAAGTAGAAATAGACGTTATAGAACTAAGTCCCATAGTGCTGAAATCCATTTCAACCATTTGAACTTATACTGATCTACACTACCTGCAGCGTTACAGATGTGCCAGCATGATACACAAACCTACACCATGTGATCAAAAGTATCCGGACACCTGGCTGAAAATGACTTACAAGGTCGCGGCACCCTCCATCGGTAACGCTCGAATTAAATATGGTGTTGGCCTACCCTTGGCCTTGATGACAGCTTCCACACTCGCAGGCATACTTTAAAAGAGGTGAAGGAAGGTTTCTTGGGGAATGGCAGCCCATTCTTCACGGAGTGCTGCCCTGAGGAGAGGTATCGATGTCGGGCGGTGAGGCCTGGCACGAAGTCGGCGTTCCAAAACATCTCAAAGGTGTTCTATAGGATTCAGGTTAGGACGCTGTGCAGGCCAGTCCACTAAAGGAACGTTATTGTCGTGTAACCACTCCGCCACAGGCCATTCATTATGAACAGTTGCTAGATCCTGTTGAAAGATGCAGTCGCCATCCCCGAATTGCTCTTCAACAGTGGGAAGCAGGAAGGTGCTTAAAACATCAATGTAGGCAGGTGCTGTGATAGTGCCACGCAGAACAAAATGGGATGCAAGCCCCATCCATTAAAAAACATGACCACACCATCACGCAATCGCCTCCGAATTTTACTGTTGACACTACACACGCTGGCAGATGACGTTCACCGGGTATTCTCCATAGCCACACCCTGCCATCGGATCGCTACACTGTGTACCGTGATTCGTCACTCCACACAATGTTTTTCCACTGTTCAATCGTCCAATGATTACGCTCCTTACACCAAGCGAGGCGTCGTTTGAGATTTACCAGTGTGATGTGTGGCTTATGACCAGCCGCTCGACCATGATATTCAAGTTCTCTCAGCTTCCACCTAACTGTCATAGTACTTGCAGTGGATCCTGTTACAGTACCTGATGCAGTCCCTTCACGTTTCCACTCCAATGTCCCATCGGAAACAGTGAGCGTGGAAATCTCGCGTACAGACGTGTGACACAAGTAACACCCAATCACCAGACCACGATCGAAGTCGGTGAGTTCCGCGGAGCGCCCCATGCTGCTCTCTCACGATGTCTAATGACTACTGAGGTGGGTGGTATGGAATACCTGGCAGTAGGTGGCAGCACAATGCACCTAATATTAAAAACGTATGTTTTAGGAGGTGTCCGGATACTTTTGATCACATGGTGCTCATTGTCTGTCGTGCCCGCCGAGCTAATCCCAGTGGGCACGCCTCTGGCCCCGGGCTGACCCAAGATGTTCTCTATGCTTGCAAATTATCCAATCGTAACCTACATCTACGACATCTAATCTAATTCCTATTTCTATTGTCATGTTCGGTGCTGTGTCAAGATAGGTGGATTGTGTACCCTCCCCCTAATAGGACACGTGGCATATCCCAGCCATGAGGCGGCTGGCCAAGTCCACGTCCCGGCAGAACGGGACGATTGCACAGAGTCTAATTTGGGTTTTATACCAGTTTTGGTTGTTCCTTTGAAATTCTCGCAGTACTTTGCTTGATATTTAGTTTGATAGTTCGTTAAAAACGTGAAATGTGTCCTCTTGCCTGAGCCGATGGTACGTGTCGTGGTTGGGTTGTTGTTGCCTTTGTTGCGATGCAATGTCATCGACAAGGGGGTACTCGTACGCCACACTGTGTGGAGTGCACTGTACGGCGCCACACTCACACGACGGTGTAGCCCTCTTCCCGAAACCAACCGGCACAGGCAAGCCTGGTATGGTACATGTCCAGTAAGAAAGTGAAGCAGTCCCCTAGTTGGGTTAAAGTACCTGAGCTGCAGATGCTCCTTGATATTTGGCAGCAACTCGTATGTTCTCCGCTCTGTTTCATCACCATCCCACTGCTCCTACAATAATTCCTCCCCATTTCTTTTGATTCCAGCCGTATCCCCTCCGTACGCTCCCATTATTTGAACTATTTTTTCCCTTTTCTCTTTCTTTACCCAATAACAGGCTGCCTGCCCTCTGATCTTTATATGAGGGGACAGAGCCCCATTAATACTAACAATGCCACCCTAGGAGTTGTTCTATATTACCCTACCAAGTGGAAGAGCATATTTCGTAGCACCGTTCTTACGGTCATGGCAGGCATGACTCTCGTGAGCCTGTGCGCCCAGACTACATTGGAAATTGTGGTATAACTTTATTAGGTACGGTCGCAGGTGGAAACGTTTGTGGCTGATTCCAATTAAATTGTTGAGTGTTTCAAGCGACCTCTATGTTACAGTATCAATATGTTGCGTAATTCCATCTATCATCAACGACGACACCCAAATATCGGTCCTCGCGGCGCCAAAGAACTGGCCATCCGTCTATTGTAACTGTGGGTATTCTAATAAGTCGTTCTTTTAATAATAAGTAAGTAGCCTTGGTGGGTACTATTGTCATTTTCGCTCTACGGCATCATACAGTCAAGATGGACATGGCCCTTTCCACTTCTGGCTCTACGTTTTCGCGGCTACGACCGCCAACCAGCAGGAGGAGGTCGTCTGCCTAGGCTATGACCTCTAGAACATCATCACTGCTCTTCAAGCTGTGCAGAAGAGGTTCCATCCGAAAGCCGAACTGGCTGTCATTCATCACCCACAGCACGCGGTGTGATGTCAGTTTTTCTGCCAGCAGCCTCTCAAAAATTTCCCCAGCAGGTCCAGCAAGCAGATGGGCCTATATGATTTAGCTTCTTTCGGCTCTTTATGTGGACCTTTCTTCATTCTCACAACATTCGCGTTTTTCCAGATGGAGGGAAATTTACTGATTCTTAAACATAACTTAGTCAGAGGCGCCACCAGCTGATGGGGGGGGGGGGAGGGGGAGGAACTGCACCACTTCCACTGTAATACTGAATACTGTCGGGGCCAGGAGCTTTGCCCTTCTTAAGGGTTTCAATTTGGGCAGCGACTTCCTCTTCGGAGAAAGGATAGACCATGGTGCTATTCTCATAATCTTGTTGGTTCTCCATCCGAATTTGTTTTTGCTCATTTGAGTCATCCTCTTCTCTGTCGTCAGGCAACAGGGCCCGCAGGAGGACCTCGGCGATCTCCCGCCAAGTTTCTGTCATCCGGCACCGATCCATGACGTTGGACAACACCATTGGCGATCTTATTTTCTCCTGTACCTACTTGTACTGGACCCCCCACGGACCAGTAGGCACTTGTCTTCGTATGTACCTCTCCTTTTGAAATTGTTCTTTCACGTCGCGATAATCATGCAACCAACATTGCTTTTCCTAGCAGACGAAACTCCACTGGTAATGCCTCCTCGCCCTCCTTACAGACTGGCGCATCTGTCGGAGGTTCGAGTCCTCCCTCGGACGTGGGTGTGTGTGTGTTGTCCTTAGCGTAAGTTAGTCTAAGTTAGATTAAGTAGTGTGAAAGCTTAGGGGCCGATGACCTTAGTAGCTTGGTACCATGAGACCTTACCACAAATTATTTCCTTCGCACTCCCTCGCTAAGCGGTCCCAATCAATCCTGTTCTAGTTAAGTTGTGTCTCCCTTCCCATGTCCAAGTGGCTCTCCCTACCACTCAATGAGAAAAATATTAAGTTATGGTCACTGGTAGTAATTTTATCCCAGACAATTCAATCCTTTACCTCGTTTACAAGGTTTGACATTACCAATGTAGCGTCAATATTTGTACCCTCGCCCCTCCACCAGTGTAGGTAGGGGGGGGGAGGTGGTGGTCCCTTTTTTGTTGCAGCTCCATGATTATCTCCTCTGCCTTTTCTCCTCTTTCGTCCCAATTACCACTGAGCCATAGGGGAGACTTGGCATTTATGTCCGCTGTCATCACAAATCTACGCCCCTGCAACGTTGTGGCTACTTGGTTTATCTAAGAACTCATCAATTTCTCTGCCATACTTGAGGTACATGTTGGCAAGGTATAACTCCAACGGAAGACTGTAGTTCCAGGACGTTGCAGTAGTCATCGGAAAGCTGTGAGAAGACTGTAACTCTCAGCGCCCTATTTGTGACTGCAATTGCAGCTCTTGGCTCCACTTCACTGCGAATCACTTGCCAATTTGCTGCTGTAGAAGGGATCCCCGCAGCTTGGGACTACGGCTCCTGCAGACAGAGCACGTCCAGATTCCTCTCCTCCACCACTCTTCGAAGTTCCTGTATTACTAATTTACTATTGTGCGCATTTATCTGTCCTAAAAGTAGAGGTCATAGGAAGTATGTGAGAATATGAGATTCCGGCCAATTTTTCCTACAATCACGTGCTACCCTTCCATTTATTAGGACAGATTGACTATATAGCTCATCCCTGTCGAACTTTTAGTTTCTGCTTTCAGATAACTGTGCGCTGGCCAAGCAGCCGGTTATGACGAAACGCAAAATCAGGGTCCATCGAAATACTTAAACACCCTAATAACATGAACAGGGAGGATGGACTCAGGCTTGCCCCATCTTGGCTGCCAGCGATCACAGCCCAACAGATCGCGCTGCCAACACGAAGCACGAGCACTACCGGCGAGTAACTGCCGCCGCGCGGCCGACGTCCAGCAGTTGGTAAACAGCAGCAAACTTGTCATTCGACGGTGACCAACAATCATGGCACACAACACAAGAGCCAATGGACAACAGAGTCACGTTCTCCCTCCACCGCAATACCTTACTAAAACAAAGTTCCCTTTCCTTCTTCCTTAATTGACCAATGAAAGTAACTACCTTTTCAAAATTATGACGAAATAGCATGCGCAGTGAACAGTAACAGCAAAATATAAGGGACACTGCAGACCTAGAACGCACCATTAGACCCAGAAGAAGGCCGCTGTAACCTTGGGCGAAACATTGGTTTTTATCCAGCAGCAGTAGTTTTATACATTATGATGCGGGACCATACCCAGAAAACTTTTATGTCGACAGACTCTGGCCGCGGAGGCCTACGCAATTATACTTTTTAACTAAGTCTCGCAGGTCCCTGAAGTCAGTGACTTGAACTGCATCCTGTCTACAGACTCTATTACCGAGAAGGTGACGCCTCTACCACACTTGTGGCAGACACGCACCACATGCCTCGAAGGTGTAGTGAGTACGGTCGGCTCCTCCAGGCATGCTCCAGATTTGAGTATACCCTAACAGGGTCCATCCCCACACATCTCTGGGAAGATGGGTCTATTGACGCACTGGTGCTCCTCACAAAATTAACCTGCACTCGCTCTCTTGAACTCATTTCATTGTGCGTCATCACCAGTCGACGCCCTACCACAGGATGCCCTCTTGGTGGTCCCCATCTTCTGACGACCTCTGTCCCCAGCTTAGAGGAGTGAGCATCTTTCTGACCACAGGGGTCAGTTTGAATGCTTATGTCCTTCATCACCACTTTCTGAGTTTGAGACTCAATTACCTTTTTGTGAAATTATCTAAATCTGCTGGCCCTCACTGTGTCCCTCCTCCTTTTGCTCGGGGTTTCCTCTTGGGATTCCTATGTACAGCTATAGCCTCAACCATAATCATTTCAAGCGATAGGCATCTGCTCTAACATCCTGTACATAGGGCAGTTCCTTCCAGTGGTGTTGCAGATTTTCTTCCCTCTTCATGAGCAGGGGATTCATACCACAGTTTTGCCGCAATTTATTCTGACATAAACTTCGGCCCCACACCTGGAGCAAGCCGGCATTCGTTCGAAATGCTTGTGAATATGATCTAGATCTCCACAATTGTGGCCCGGAGGAAGTACCAGTTAATCCATCACATTTGTGGCATGAAAGCACATATAGATTTTGCCCATGGTGATAAGTCTGCGCCACATTTTTCCAGACTTTTTTATGTCCTGATCGAGGAGGAGTCTCAAGAAGACCTCCGTATACGTATACTTTAGCAATTGCTACTTTAGTAGTTTGGGACTTGGGGGCTGCTTGTGCGGTTACTCCAGCCAACGTAATTACCAGTTGCTTGTGCAACCGCTCATTTTCTGTCTGCAATTCCTCCACTTACCCCTCGAGCTTCGGACTTGCGACAGCCCAGGCGGCGTGTTCATTTTAATTGCCAGGACTGCTGCCTGGCTGATTTTATAATTTTTCACGTTCGAATCGAGTATCTGGCTGATTCTGGCGTCTCTAGTACAGTTTCCACAGTCTGTCCCAGGCCCTCTTGTAAAGCAGGAATAGTCAGCATAGAAGCCCTGAAAGGCGCAATCGACTCACTCTTCTCTTGGTCTGCCATCATTGTTTACACACAAATGAAAAATTTGGGAGCCTGTCTCTTGCACTGGACCGGCCCCAATGGCGTAGGGGGAGGGGGGGGGGGCTGCTGCAGATCGCTCGCCCACCGAACTCGCCCCTAAGCCAGCGGCACTCCTGAGCTGCCGGGTTCAGCACGCCGTCTCCAACATACTGCTCCCCCTCGACGGCCCCGTAATCGACGATTTCACTCGGCACTCCTCGGCAAGTACACCCGTCGCCCTTAGCCACCTACTAGTCCTAGCGCGAGCTTCCACCTCTCGGCCAAGGACCCACTCCTACATCTACATCTACATCTATATTTATACTCCGCAAGCCACCCAACGGTGTGTGGCGGAGTGCACTTTACGTGCCACTGTCATTACCTCTCTTTCCTGTTCCAGTCTCGTATGGTTCGTGGGAAGAACGACTGTCTGAAAGCCTCCGTGCGCTTCTACTCAGGTGGTGGGCCAGTCACCCAGACGTTCAGCGACACGCCCTGGTGCGAGACTCCTTGCCTTACTGTGGGCTGGCGGAGGGCGGGCCCGTACCAAGCGCACCGCACAAGCGACTGAGGAACTGCGAGCTTCCGCCCACGTTCACCTCATACGACCTCACGCCAACTGACACTTCAGTTTGCGCCATAATTAAAAATCGTGGGGAGTGAGCGACCGGGAGAGTATCCTGCCTCTCCTCATCGAACCCCTTGCGCACTCGTGACAGGGCTGTCAAGGTGGCGTGTGCTGTAGCTCTACATGGCTGAGAATATACGGCTGCTGTTTGTTTTCTGTGAGTTGATCCACATAAGAAATCAAAAATATTTCGACGTAAGGATCAGCATTACAACTTTGGGTCAAGGATTGTGTTACGATGCGGACACCTGATTTGCATACCGACCACCAGTCCCGAGATTACAAAACGGGTTTGCGAGCTGCTAACAGGGATTTTCTGAAGTATAGTTGAGAGGTGGCATGAGCCCCCTCTCATATTTCTATCTTACTCTGAGTAATTCGATTTTCCTCTCTAATTGGATGCGGTGAAAAGTTGCTATTCCTTCACACAAAGACTTCCCACGCAGCGTCTCTCGTCACCCGGGTGGTCTGGTGACAGGCAGGTTCTGCTGATCTTGAAAGGGTTAAGCCGACAGGTGTGTGGGAGTCGAGTGGATGCTTTCCAGACGCCGACATTGTCATAAGAGTGGGGGCGACACGCCCACATGGGCCTGAAGAAGCGGCTGGGGGTAGAGATTCCGTTACTTCGCAGAAACTTAGTGAAAACACTTTCTGGCGGCCTACCAGCGAGGCGTGGGAAAGACTTTTGTTCCCAGACAGTCTTGGCGGGCAAATTCCCGCGTTCTCTGAAAAATCATAGCTATGATTGGCTTGCTCAGCGCATAGCTCCGTGAAGTAACAAAATCGGCGCAGAAATTGGACCCAAGTATCTCTATTGGTGGAATGGTAGTACTTCGGCAATAGAGTGGAATTTTCCACCGGTTTTAGAGTTGCTGATTGGATCGTTTAACCACGGCCACTGTCGTGGGGGAGGGAATGTTCTGTGTTCGGCTTGTACGTGTGCTCTTCAAGGAGTCAGCTCTCGCCTTTCAGTCGGAGGAGGTTACAAGACACAGCTCTCGCTGCTCTGGTCAGCCTGCCTTCCGTTGGCTGTCTAATATACTTTTATCTAATTGTAACTGTTTGACGAAGTTGCTGAAGTTTCGACTTAAACGTAACTTTCCGTGTAAAGTTGGCAACTGAGCATTCTGCGTACAGACGGCCTATGTTGTCTACCTTGAACAGTTTTGGCTAAAGTTGACTGTATCGGAGTTACTGACTTCGCTTGTTGAAATCAATCACTGTACCGGCAGTGATTGTGTGGCGGGCCTTCTTCATCTCCCTGAGAGGCGCATTTGTATTGCTAGAAAGTCTTTAGTCTGGGACAACCAGACCAGGATAATTTGTTTCGGGCTATACTTGCGACATTATCGTCACCACGACGGGACGTCGAAGCAACCAGCCATCGCATCCGGTACGCCAGATCGTGTCCTTGCAGTTAAGAAAACAGCTTGGTAATGTATGTCTGCAGCACTGGCAGATTACGGAATTTTGCACTATGATAATCAGAGTTCAGCAGAGCGCGCGTTTTCGTCTTTTCTAACTTTGTTCTGTCTTGGATGTTCATTGTCTGAGTTCTCACTAATGTAGGAGCAATTAATGTTGGATTGGCTGGGTGTTTCTCTTAAGATTTGAGTTGCAAGTAATAGGCTCCACATACCACTTGGTCATAAATGTCACAATCTAGCTTATGGACAACTTCACCTTCACAGCATTTATTTGAGTATCCAATTTGATTTATTGTAAATGTTTCATGTGGGTTGTTTATTATTTTGAGTTTAGTCAAAATAAATGAAATTTTTATTTCGGACGGAAATTGCATTCTGTTAATCGGTAGAGCAACCCTTTCATTTCCCACTACGTTAATGAAACTTTCCTTGATGTAATTAATTCCTATCAAATTAAATTATTGCAGGTGCCAAACGCTTTTCTACTCCACTTGCAGGGTCGATTGCAGTCAGTTCGCGTTTCTTCTTAATCCATGTGCAACAGCAAAAGTCGGAGTTAGAAAAGGGGGGCCTAGAGCATCGTTTCCATATGAGGATTCTAGAAGAATTTAGTGTTAAATACGCTACTAGCCCTGGCACCTGGCCTAGTGGTGGCGCATGTTCTGTGAGTTCACATACCCTGTCGGGCCTCATCTGAAGAACTCAGGATCCAAAAATCCTCATTCCAATCCTCTCAGAAATCATCCGAGTTCGTCTGGACGCTTATAACACGTGCACAGCAACAAATTTGTAATAATACAGATGCAGATAAGTTTTGTTAATGGTTCTACATGACTAACTCTTGGTTCCAAACTGTATAGATAAACGGCGATGAGATTTCATCGGACTTTATTCCAGCCTTTCCTCCACTGAAGCAGTGTATTCTAGTGTTTGAACGCTTTACGGATGTATGATTTTACGGCGTGGACGTTCACAGATTATATACAAATGATAGAGGTATTGTAAAGTTTTTAAAGAAGCTATTTAGATCTTCTAAATAGCTCTTAGTAACCGCATTAGCTGATAGTAGTTATCTTACTACAAGATCATACACAACCGGTTTCATGATGATTTAATCGTATCCCGGGTATATACATACAGGGTGTTTCCGTAAGAGCGTGAAAAAATGTAATAGGACTTACAGAATGTTCCACTGAGCAATTTGACGGTGGGAACCTGGGGTTGGAGAAACCAGTTTCAGGAGCTGTGGAAGTAAACTTGTCTACCGCTTTTTCCAGCTTATTTGCAAGTAACATGTGTATAAGTTTACATGTACTGTGCGGTTTATTTACATGTACATTCTTGGCCGCCACTGGACGCGACACTCTCATTGGACCATATCCTCTATCCGGCCGTCAAAATAGTCATCTTTATTTGAGATTGATGCAAAGAGTTCCACCTGTGTTGTTGCGGAACGTACCCTGGACTGTTCGTGAGAGGATGTGGATACTACACGACGGTGCAGCGTCTCACTTCAATGTGGATACCCGCAACCATCCCAGAGTTGTATTTCCTGGTCGCTGGATTGCAAGGGGAGGTCCTATTCCATGGCCTGCGAGGTCACCTGATCTGAATACCCTTGATTATTTCCTATGGGAATATCTAGAGTCACTCGTGTGTGAGACCCCAGCGGATACGGAGATGGAATTACTTGCCAGAATTGCAGCTGCCTCTGATGTTATTCAAACGTCACCAGGAATATTCGTCAGAATGTGTCAGAATCTTGTTCGCCGGGGTCATGATTGCATTCTCAGCACATTATGTAAGGTACAGTACAAATGATATTTTCACTGTGTCAGTGATGTTATTTGCAGTAAACTGAATTGAGTGTAAATAAAAAAGTAAACGGTAATGTGATTTTATTCCTATTATCTCCTTAAGCTGACTACTTCGACTCCAGGTTTCATATCTCAAATCGTTAAGTGGGGCATCCTCTATGCCCTGTTAAATTTTTGCACATCCTGTATAACTAATTTAACAATGCCTCTTTAAAAATACACGATCTCCCAACGTTCAGATGGGCGTTCGAATTGCAAGAGCCTAGTAAAATTGGATGGTTATAAGATGAAGCATCAGAAATTCCAATGGGTAGCAGGCGCTGGCAGTGTACATGAGCACTGCGAACTGCGGGTGTGGACCACCCTCATGGTGGAGAGGTGACTATGCCTGAAGTTGGAAGGTCAGGCCAACTAACAGCCAAGTTGAGTTTCTGTGACTTAAAGAGTTAGCAGGGGTAATTAACGCGCCAGTCTCATAAATATTTTTTGGACGAGTCTTATTTTACCCACTTTGTAGCTCCCACTCGATAGCGACTTGATCAGGAGGTCCCGTCGGTCCAAAACATATATGTCAGCAACCGTTCTATTTATCCCCTTCAGGGGTGTGGGCTATTGAGATTGTCCACGTATAATGTGTACCAAGCCCACTGACTTGTAATTATGGACAATTAGTAACAGGCCCTTAAGATGAGGAAATATTTCATAAACTCGTATTTCATTAGTACTGCTTTCGCAGGGTTTTTGGCACTGTCTTAATGACTATTTACCATTTGCAAAATGATATCTGCATATTCTCCTACAATGCCCTGATGTTCTCCTTGACTCTTTTTCTTAGCCAGTGCACCACACGTCTATGGCGTATGATATGATTCATATGCCCTACTAATAATAATGAGGATATCCGTTACTATCGTTCATTATTCTTCAGTTGATCATATCCATATTCTTTTCTGTGCCCTTTGTATTACCTGGAGAGTGTTGTTGTCGTCCTCAGTCTGTGAGCCCTTAAGTTTCCTCCATAGCTCATTACATGATACCTGCTAAACAAAAGAACACATTAGGTCGAAATTAACATTTAATTTGGCTACTGGCAACACGACAAAGAAAAAGTTTTAAATTATGAAGAGAAGTGAAAACTGCACCCTCAGAAGAAAGAACTGACAGAAAGATTTAAGGGATGAGTGTGTCCACCAAAGTCATGGATTTCTCAGTTTACTTGTTTACAGCCATGGGGCCCCAAAAGCGTACCAATAAACGTAGATCACAAGCCTATCTTAAGGGAATAGTACCATCAAATGGTTCAAATGGCTCTGAGCGCTATGGGACTTAACATCTCTGGTCATCAATCCCCTGTAACTTAGAACTACTTAAACCTAACTAACCTAAGGACATCACACACATCCATGCCCGAGGCAGGATTCGAACCTGCTACCGGAGCGGTCACGCGGTTCCAGACTGAAGGGCCTAGACCGCACGGCCACACCGGCCGGCAATACTATCAAGTTAAATACATTTAATATTAGTGCAAAGCAATTCATTGTCAGCTGCAGGTGTTTTTGCTTATGGGTAAACAGTCTACTTTCTTATTCTCTGCTCATCCCGCCCCACTCCGCCACTCCCCTCCCCCGCTGCCCTCCCGCTCCCAAATCCCATCTCGACTACGCTGTGAATGACTACGCTATGAGTGAATCTAGTAACTTATTTATAAGTTTTGTAGACGTCCTGTACGAACTTCTGTTACAGATACTTACTGAACTGAATGCCCGGTGCTGTTTATGAATACCAGCGAGAATGTTTTCACGTCGCTGTCACAACAGCAAGTGCCTTAGCGGTCTGACAAAGTAAACAGTGACTGTTTGTAGAGGTGCTGTGCAACTGACCACAAAGTAAACAAGTTGCAGCATTCATGAGACCTGTCACAGAGCAGTTACATATAGTTATATTTCTTAAACTCGTAATTTGTATCTGTAGTCTACTGAAGATATCTGCACAATAGCCAGACGCTGTAGCCGAAAGGTTCTAGGCGCTTCAGTCCGGAAACGCGCTGTTGCTACGGTCGCAAGTTCGAATCCTGCCTCGAGCATGGATGTGTGTGATGTCCTTAGATTTAAGTAGTTCTAAGTCTAGGGGGCTGATGGCCTCAGATGTTAAGTCCCAAAGTGCTCAGAGCCATTTGAACAATTTTTTTCCGCACAACAGTGCAAATGTGAACAGTATGCAATGTGTGTCTGGTTTGGAAAGAAACTCATTCCATTCACTTCGGAAACTTACGGCTTAAAGAGATAATGCCCACTTAACTCTTCGCCCTCTATCTCGTGTTCCACCTCTAATGATAGCGATGTCCACTGGAGTGTGCTCCCTGCCGCCGTTGAATAAGCAGCGTCCAGCAGAATGTCGTGTATTCCTAGCACGCTTATTTGTTGCATAGTTTAATTCTTTGGTAACTTCATTGTTTAATTCAAAAATTTCAGGCGTATTATAGTATTTGAGAGTTGTAGCATCGCGTTTTAGTACCTGAATAGTGAAAAACCTCGTAGTCTCCTTCCGCCGCCGAGCAGTGTGTCAGCAGTGCGCAAGTAGCAGCAGTACTGCATTTACTAGGCAATCTTGTATTTCAATAACCGTTTAAATTTTGTGTCGAATTCGTTTGTGGTCTCTGTAGATTAGTTCTGACGTTCTTTGCACAACAGATTTTATCATGGATAGGGACTGCAACCGCTGTGTTCGAATGCAGGCTGAGATGACATCCCTTCGCTCCCAGCTTCAGGCAGTGTTGGCTTCGGTCACACAGCTTGAGGCTGTTGCCAACGGGCATTACTGTGGGTGTCCGGATGGGGTTTTTGGGGGGACGGCCAGCTCGTCCCACGCATCCCCCGATCGGACTACGACTATGGCTGCCCAGGATACTGCCAACATTGAAGCTGATCCCTCACCTGTGGTAGAGTGGGAGGTCGTCTCGAGGTGTGGCATGGAGCGAAAGACAATCCGGAAGGCTGAACGGAAGGCCTCTCCAGTTTGTCTGACGAGCCGGTTTCAGGCTCTGTCTCCGGCTGATGCTGATCTTCAGCCGGAGATGGCTGCTTGTCCTGTTCCAGAGGTTGCCCCTCAGTCTGCTAGATCCGGGTGGTCGCAGAGGGTGGGCTTACTGGTAGTTGGGAGCTCCAACGTCAGGAGCGTAATGGGGCCCCTTAGGGATATGGCAGCAAGAGAGGGGAAGAAAACCAATGTGCACTCCGTATGCATACCAGGGGGAGTCATTACAGATGTGGAAAGGGTCCTTCTGGATGCCATGAAGGGTACAGGGTGCACCCATCTGCAGGTGGTCGCTCATGTCGGCACGGATCGGAGGAAATCCTCTCTGGCTTCCGGCGGCTATCTGATTTGGTGAAGACTGCCAGTCTAGTTAGCGGGATGAAAGCCGAGCTCACCATCTGCAGCATCTTCGACAGTACTGACTGCGGACCTTTGGTACAGAGCGGAGTGGAGGGTCTGAATCAGAGGCTGAGACGATTCTGCGACCGTGTGGTCTGCAGATTCCTCGACTTGCGCCATAGGGTTGTACGGTTTCGGGTTCCGCTGGATAGGTCAGGAGTCCACTACACGCAGCAAGCGGCTACACGTGTAGCAGGGGTTGTGTGGCGTGGACTGGGCGGTTTTATTATGTTAGATAGCCTGGGGAAAGTATAGAAAGGGCAACAGCCTCAAAGGGTGCGGGGCAAAGTCAGGACATGCGGGGACCAAGCAGCAATCAGTATTGCAATTGTAAACTGTCGAAGCTGCATCGGTAAAGTACCGGAACTTCAAGCGCTGATAGAAAGCACCGAAGCTGAAATCGTTATAGGTACAGAAAGCCGGCTGAAGCCAGAGATAAGTTCTGCCGAAATTTTTACAAAGAAACAGACACTGTCTACAAAGGATAGATTTCATGTGGTGGCGTGTTTGTCGCTTTTAGTAGTAGTTTATCCTGTAGTGAAGTAGAAGTGGATAGTTCCTGTGAATTACTATGGGTGGAGGTTACACTCAACAACCGAACTAGGTTAATAATTGGCTCCTTTTACCGACCTCCCGACTCAGCAGCATTAGTGGCAGAAAAACTGAGAGAAAATTTGGAATACATTTCACATAAATTTTCTCAGCATGTTATAGTCTTAGGTGGAGATTTCAATTCACCAGATATAGACTGGGACACTCAGATGTTTAGGACGGGTGGTAGGGACAGGGCATCGAGTGACATTATACTGATTGCACTATCCGAAAATAACTTCGAGGAATTAAACAGAGACCCGACTCGTCGAGATAACATCTTGGACCTACTGATAACAAACAGAGCCGAACTTTTCGACTCTGTAAGTGCAGAACAGGAAATCAGTGATCATGAGGGCGTTGCAGCATCCCTGAATATGGAAGTTAATAGGAATATAAAAAAAAAGGGAGGAAGGTTTGTCTGTTTAGCAAAAGTAGTAGAAGGCAGATTTCAGACTACCTAACAGATCAAAACGAAAATTTCTGTTCCAACACTGACAATGTTGACTGTTTATGGAAAAAGTTCAAGGCAATCGTAAAATGCGTTTTAGACAGGTACGTGCCGAGTAAAACTGTGAGGGACGGGGAAAACCCACCGTGGTCCAACAACAAAGTTAGGAAACTACTGCGAAAGCAAAGAGAGCTTCACTCCAAGTTTAAACGCAGCCAAAACCTCTCAGATAAACAGAAGCTAAACGATGTCAAAGTTAGCGTAAGGAGGGCTATGCGTGAAGCGTTCAGTGAATTTGAAAGTAAAATTCTATGTACAGACTTGACAGAAAATCCTAGGAGGTTCTGGTCTTACGTTAAATCAGCAAGTGGCTCGAAACAGCATATCCAGACACTCCGGGATGATTATGGCATTGAAACAGAGGATGACACGCGTAAAGCTGAAATACTAAACACCTTTTTCCAAAGCTGTTTCACAGAGGAAGACCGCACTGCCGTTCCTTCTCTAAATCCTCACACAAACGAAAAAAAGGCTGACATCGAAATAAGTGTCCAAGGAATAGAAAAGCAACTGGAATCACTCAATAGTGGAAAGACCACTGGACCTGACGGGATACCAATTCGATTGTACACAGAGTATGCGAAAGAACGTGCCCCGCTTCTTACAGCCGTGTACCGCAAGTCTCTAGAGGAACGGAAGGTTCCAAATGATTGGAAAAGAGCACATGTAGTCCCAGTCTTCAAGAAGGGTCGTCCAGCAGATGCGCAAAACTATAGACCTATATCTCTGACGTCGATCTGTTGAAGAATTTTAGAACATGTTTTTTGCTCGTGTATCATGTCGTTTTTGGAAACCCAGAATCTACTCTGTAGGAATCAACATGGATTCCGGAAACAGCGATCGTAGGAGACACAACTCGCTTTATTTGTTCATGAGACCCAGAAAATATTAGATACAGGCTCCCAGGTACATGCTATTTTCCTTGACTTCCGGAAGGCGTTCGATACAGTTCCTCACTGTCGCCTGATAAACAAAGTAAGAGCCTACGGAATATCAGACCAGCTGTGTGGCTGGATTGAAGAGTTTTTAGCAAACAGAACACAGCATGTTAGCCTCAATAGAGAGACGTCTACAGACGTTAAAGTAACCTCTGGCCTGCCACAGGGGAGTGTTATGACACCATTGCTTTACGCTATAGACATGAATGACCTAGTAGATAGTGTCGGAAATTCCATGCGACTTTCCGCGGTTGATGCTGTAGTATACAGCGAAGTTGCAGCATTAGAAAACTGTAGCGAAATGCGGGAAGATCTGCAGCGGGTAGCCACTTGGAGCAAGAAGTGGCAACTGACCCTTAACATAGACAAATGTAATGTATTGCGAATACATAGAAAAAAGGATCCTTTATTGTAGGATTATACGATAGCGGAACAAACACTAGTAGCAGTTACTTCTGTAAAATATCTGGGAGTATGCGTGCGGGACGATTTGAAGTGGAATGATCATATAAAGTTAATTGTTGAAAAGGCGGGTTCAAATGGTTCAAATGGCTCTGAGCACTATGTGATTAACTGCGGAAGTTATCAGTCGCCTAGAACTTAGATCTATTAAACCTAACTAACCTAAGTACATCACACACATCCATGCCCGAGGCAGGATTCGTACTTGCGACCGTAGCAGTCGCCCGAATGTAGACTGCAGCGCCTAGAACCGCGCGGCCGGTAAGACGGGTACCAGGTTGAGATTCATTGGGAGAGTCCTTAGAAACTGTAGGCCATCAATAAAGGATGTGGCTTACAATACACTCGTTCGAGGTATATTTGAATATTGCTCATCAGTCTGGGATCCGTACCACATCGGGTTGACGGACGAGATAGAGAAGATCCAAAGATGAGCGACGTTTCGACACAGGGTTATTTGGTAACCGTGATAGCGTTACGGAGATGTTTAGCGAACTCAAGTGGCAAACTCTGCAAGAGAGGCGCTCTGCATCGCGGTGTAGATTGCTCGTCAGGTTTCGAGAGGGTGTGTTTCTGGGTGAGGTATCGAATATATTGCTTCCCTCTACTTATACCTCCCGAGGAGTTCATGAATGTAAAATTAGAGAGATTCGAGCGCGCATGGAGGCTTTCGGACAGTTGTTCTTCCCGCGAACCATACGCGACTGGAACAGAAAATGGAGGTAATGACAGTGGCACATAAAGTGCCCTCCGCCACACACCGTTGGGTGGCTTGCGGAGTATAAATGTAGATGTAGACGTAGAAGTTACACACTAATCTTCCTTTTTTTTCTTTCATTGAAGATTGTATTCAGTAAAGCTCGGTTCTGTCTCGTTTTTTCTCCGGCAGCGTTGTTTCTCTGTTAACAATGAGAAGACAGCAGTACGCATAGGTGTAATGCTGAAGGGTTGGCATTTACGCACCTCGTCTATGGGTTCACTGAATCCAGTGGGAGAGCGACGCAATGGCGCTAAGTCGAGCTGTTCTCGTAGCGATTGTGACCACGTCGCAGTACTTTTGCATCTGCACATATAATGAAAGTCACTGTCACAAAGTTGGGTTGACACAGTATTTTTTTATGGTTCACTTATAGCTCCATCACAAATTAGCTCAGTTCATGATTTTTGTCTTATCAGTACACAGAAAATCTTTTGACATGAGGTCTGCAAATTTGTTGAGATTTATATTTCTACATTTCTTAAAAATGCAGATACTTATAAATCTGTGGTCATTTAAAGAAAGTGCAGATGGAAAGCAATAGCTAAGGTAATTAAAAAACCTTTTACACACTTATTGGTACTTCTGTTCAGTGTAACTGTGTGAGAAAAGAAACAGATCTCAAAACTTACTTTTGACACAATATCATGTAAGCAATATAATTAGTTCAGACTGTTATTTACTTACTGTTACAAGGCAGAATTTCCCAAAACTGGTCCATAACGCTATTAACAAGTAAGTGTTCGGATGGCAACACTGTAATAGACCATTATAGAAGAACATCGACAGCTTTCGAAGCTCTGAGATAATGTTATAAATATCTGTAGTACTAGTAAAATATGTTTAACATTTTGCTTATTTATTTAGAAAACAATTGCTGTGTCTGGCTTAGCTTCCTGTATCCTTTTCTTTCTGGCGCCCCTCCTGTCTGCACTAAGAGCAGAAGATAACCTTGTTTAAACACTGTGTAGCTTAGGTTAATTAATCTGATTCACAGCTACGATGATTTTACTTAATACTGTCACTATTCCTTGTCCTGATTTGATTTTAAATGTTTTCAAAGATTCATAACAGTGAGCGACGAAAGAAGTTTGGAATTACTAATATTATGCTATAGATTGGCCATCAGATTGCAGCCTTAAATGGATATTGCATGGTCAATAAAAGAACCTGGATTTATTCAAGATATATTTTCGAATTCTGATCCATTTTAAAGAATAATAATGCAAGGATAATAGTGACTCAGACATTTTGATACTCCTTCACACAGTCACGCATCACCCTGTTAGCAACGTACCAACAGCTACCATCACGCTGATTCCCGCTCGTGATCCCACAGTTAAAAGATAATTCTAGTTTATTTTATATTAGAACAAGTAACTCCCAGCCTTGCACTAACGGGAAGGAGAAATTATAATGAAGAGACTGCGGTAGGAATTTTAGATACCTCACATTGTCTGTTTCAAGTTTCATGTTCGATTCATTGTTTGAGAACCATTGTCATAAAAAGAAGTACTGAGCGAATCCTTGCAACTGGAAAGAAATAATAGAAAGAGCAGAATAAGTTACGAGGAAATCAAAAAGAAGGAAAAAGAAGGGAACTGTTCTTCCCAAATTAACAAAACGTCAATACATAAAATAAGGACAACAATTTTTTTTGTTTGTTTGTCTTTAACGTGCCTCGCGAGCAGCTTTAGACATTGAGATCTTTGTCCATTACAACTAAAAATTTTTAATTTTATATAAGATAATGTACACCATTCAAAAATTTTTGGTCAGTAGATGGCTGTTCTAGTGGCAAGCAATGTAACGCCAAATCCAATCTACATTCTTGTGTCCACGATTTTTTATTCCTGATTCAGATGATCGTCAATATTAAGCACTATTACCCAGTACATGCTTTTCAGACCTTAAGCAGTTCGAAATTCATTCAAACGTTTTTGCTTACATTTTGTTCTACGGCAAAAATAGGAAAGAGCACTAAAATGACTATGGAAAAAATCTGAAAATGGAATTTGATGTGGAACAAAGTGAATTCGTTACTGCAAAAATTGAAAATTCGCGCATTTAGAAACGTGAATTACTAGCGCGCTATGAAAGTGAGACAGATACTGTAACTGATGAACATTTTTATGAAGTGGATGTCCAGCCAGATAATACTTCAAGTTTTTTCAGTTTTAGTTATGTAATATTCCGTAGATCATTTCCCCGATTATTTTATCGATATGATGTGGAACAAGTCAGATTACAATATATATATACACTCCTGAAAATGGAAAAAAGAACACATTGACACCGGTGTGTCAGACCCAACATACTTGCTCCGGACACTGCGAGAGGGCTGTACAACCAATGATCATACGCGCGGCACAGCGGACACACCAGGAACCGCGGTGTTGGCGTCGAATGGCGCTAGCTGCGCAGCATTTGTGCACCGCCGCCGTCAGTGTCAGCCAGTTTGCCGTGGCGTACGGAGCTCCATCGCAGTCTTTAACACTGGTAGCATGCCGCGACAGCGTGGACGTGAACCGTATGTGCAGTTGACGGACTTTGAGCGAGGGCGTATAGTGGGCATGCGGGAGGCCGGGTGGACGTACCGCCGAATTGCTCAACACGTGGGGCGTGAGGTCTCCACAGTACATCGATGTTGTCGCCAGTGGTCGGCGGAAGGTGCACGTGCCCGTCGACCTGGGACCGGACCGCAGCGACGCACGGATACACGCCAAGACCGTAGGATCCTACGCAGTGCCGTAGGGGACCGCACCGCCACTTCCCAGCAAATTAGGGACACTGTTGCTCCTGGGGTATCGGCGAGGACCATTCGTAACCGTCTCCATGAAGCTGGGCTACGGCCCCGCACACCGCCCGCACACCGTTAGGCCGTCTTCCGCTCACGCCCCAACATCGTGCAGCCCGTCTCCAGTGGTGTCGCGACAGGCGTGCATGGAGGGACGAATGGAGACGTGTCGTCTTCAGCGATGAGAGTCGCTTCTTCCTTGGTGCCAATGATGGTCGTATGCGTGTTTGGCGCCGTGCAGGTGAGCGCCACAATCAGGACTGCATACGTCCGAGGCACACAGGGCCAACACCCGGCATCATGGTGTGGGGAGCGATCTCCTACACTTGCCGTACACCTCTGGTGATCGTCGAGGGGACACTGAATAGTGCACGGTACATCCAAACCGTCATCGAACCCATCGTTCTACCATTCCTAGACCGGCAAGGGAACTTGCTTTTCCAACAGGACAATGCACGTCCGCATGTATCCCGTTCCACCCAACGTGCTCTAGAAGGTGTAAGTCAACTACCCTGGCCAGCAAGATCTCCGGATCTGTCCCCCATTGAGCATGTTTGGGACTGGATGAAGCGTCGTCTCACGCGGTCTGCACGTCCAGCACGAACGCTGGTCCAACTGAGGCGCCAGGTGTAAATGGCACGGCAAGCCGTTCCACAGGACTACATCCAGCATCTCTACGATCGTCTCCATGGGAGAATAGCAGCCTGCATTGCTGCGAAAGGTGGATATACACTGTACTAGTGCCGACATTGTGCATGCTCTGTTGCCTGTGTGTATGTGCCTGTGGTTCTGTCAGTGTGATCATGTGATGCATCTCACCCCAGGAATGTGTCAACAAAGTTTCCCCTTCCTGGGACAATGAATTCACGGTGTTCTTATTTCAATTTCCAGGAGTATATATATATATATATATATATATATATATATATATATATATATATATATATATATATATATTGCTAGTATTAATGTTACTGAAATATTTTGTTCTACACATGCAACTACATTTAGAGCTACATTTTTCTTTACCATTTCTGAAACAGAAACTCGTCCATGGATTAGAAGCAGTCGTCCAAAAGAAATGATTTTAAGCTATATTAAAAACTTGATCTGCTACCTGCCGGACACTTTATGTTGTTGGGCAAATAATCAAAGATTTTTGTTGCTGAATAATGTACTCCTTTTTGAGCAAATGACAGCTTCAATAACGGATAGGAAAGGTCATTTTTCCCTTTAGTGTTGTACGCATGAACATCACTGTTCTTCGCGAATTGAGATGGATTATTTGTAACGAATTTCATTAGCGAATATGTGTACTCTGATGGTGCATATAAAATACCTAACTCCTTGAATAGGTGCCTACATGACGTCCTTGGGTGAACCACTAATTATTCTCACTGCTCTCTTTTGTGCTATCACTACTTTATGTCTGTGTGGTGAGTTACCCCAGAAAACTATTCCGTAAGACATTGAGTGGAAATATGCAAGTTACGTTAGGAGGCTGATCTGTTTAGTACCAAGACTAGCGCTTATACGAAGAGCGAAAGAAGCTGAACTTAGTTGTTTGAGAAGCTGAGTAATATGTTTCTTTCAGTTCAAATTGTCTTCAATGTGAACACCAAAAAATATGGAGATTTCAACCCTGTTAACTGAGCCCTGTTCATATGTTACAAAAGTTGTCGGTTTGACTCTATTCGGTGTACAGAACTGGGTATAGTGAGTTTTTTTCTAAATTAAGGGAGAGTCCAATTTCTGAGAACCACTTAATAATTCTTTGAAAGACATCCCTAACAATATCTTCAGCTGCTTTTTCTGGAATGGGATTTATCATAACACTCGTGTCATCTGCAAAAAGTACTAGTTGGGCTTGCTCAAAGTTAAGTGGGAGTTCATTCACATGAATAAGGAATAGCAGAGGACCTAAAATTGAACCCTGATGGACTCCCTTTGTGACAACTCCCCATTCACTAGAATTTACCATCCTCCCAACATTATGTGTGTTATTCAGCACAACGTTTTGTTTTCTGATCATTATATTTGATTCAAACCAGCTGTGTGTACAGCCTTCTGTTTTATAAAACCTGAGTTTTTCTAAGAGTGTGACGTGATTCACACAGTCAAATGCCTCGGAGAGATCACAAAAAATACCAATTGGTGATAATTTGTTATTTAGGGCTTGTACTACTTGATGCGCAAATGCGTAGATAGCATTCCCAACCGAGTAACCCTCCCGGAATCTGAACTGTGACATGCTGAGTAAATTGTTTTCACTTAAATGTGAGACTATTCTTCAATACATAACTTTTTCGAATATTTTAGAAAATGAAGTGAGCAATGAGATTGGTCTATAATTATTTACGTCACTGTTGTCCCATTTCTTATGAAGAGGTTTGACAATTGCGTATTTCAATCTGTCTAGAAAAATTCCCTGTCCCAGCGAAGCATTACATATATCTCTACCAGCGAAGTATTACATATATCTCTAAGGACTCCACTTATTAAATTAGAACAACACTTCAAAATTCTGTTAGAGACTCCATCAACACCACATGAGTTCTTGCTTTTCCGTATGATTATAATTCCATTAATTTCAGTGGGGGATGTTGGTGCTATTTCTAAAGGCCTAAAGCCCTGGGGAATGACTTTTTTAACATATTTTTTTGCTTCACCAACTGAACCAATTAACTCAATTTTTACTGCTACATTCAGAAAGTGATTGTTAAAAATACTTGCAAGTTGTGAATTATCACTCACAACATCATCATTTAGCTTTATTGCTATGGTATGACGTCCACTGTCAGGCTGCCCCGTTTGTAATGTAATTATTCAACTCATAATGTTTCATTTGAAGTAAATGCCTCAACAGATGATAATGTGAATCAAATGTACAAAGAAGTAATCAGCCGGTTGATCCAAGTATACAACCGTTTCGAAATTTTCAGGCAACGAAAGAAAATATAAAAAGTCTTAATAATGAGTAATAAATGAATTTTAAAGGAATGGAAACCGACGTGTTGGCCCAATTAAAAAGCAGTCCATCGATTTAACAGAACTGATAACTAATTTTAAAATTGTATTATTGTAGTGCGAGGGTAATCCCAAAAGTAAGGTCTCCTATTTTTTATAAGTACAGAACTCTGTTTGTGTGGCAGTTGGTCACACTTTAAGTAGAGTGCCTCACACGCTGTGTGTAAGCATGCGCAACCCGCGCTGAGGCGCTCAGTCTTGGCTCGGCAGCCGTTGAGAATGGGTCTCCCTTTGGATTGTTACCGCCAACTGCGAATTGTTCGCAGTTATTCGGTTTTTGAACGAAAAGGGCACTATGCCGACTGAAATCCATCGCCAATTGACGCAAGTCTATGGTGGGTCGTGCATGGGTGTCAAAAATGTTCGTAAGTGGCTGGTCGAACCGAAATTCACGACGAACAAAGGAGCGGGAGACCATCAATTTCTGAGGAGACAATGTTGAAGATTGAGCAAAGAATGCGTGAAGATCGGCGGATCACCCTGGATGATCTCTGCACGTTGGTTCTTGAGGTTTCGAGAAGCACCGCTCACAACATTTTAACGGACAAATGGTTTGAAATGGCTCTGAGCACTATGGGACTTAACTTCTGAGGTCATCAGTCCCCTAGAACGTAGAACTACTTAAACCTAACTAACCTAAGGACATCACACACATCCACGCCCGAGGCAGGATTTGAACCTGCGACCGTAGCGGTAGCGCGGTTCCAGAAAGTAGCGCCTAGAACCGCACGGACACCCCGTCCGGCTTTTTAACGAACACATTGAACTACCGGAAGGTGTGCGCAAGATGGGTGCCACGCATGCTGACTTAGGACCACATGCGGCAACGAGTTGATTCTTCCCGTGCATTTCTTCGCCGCCTTGCAGCCGAACAGAACTTTCAGGACTCAGTTGGCACGGGTGACGAAACCTCGGCATACCACTTTACACCTGAGACCAAGCAACAATCACGCCAATGGCTGCATCCTTCTTCACCAAAGCCGCGGAAAATCAAACAAACACAGTCTGCAGGTAAAGTCATGACAACACTTTTTTGGAATCGGAATGGGGTATTGCTGGACGACTTTATGCCCAGTGGGACCACAATTAACGCTGACAGGTACTTTCAGACTCTGAAAAAACTCAAACGGGCAGTTTAGAACCGGAGAAGAGGAATGTTGAGCAAGGGCGTACACATTCTCCATTCTCCACGCTCGACAAACTGTTGCTCTCCTGCAACAGTTTCAGTGGAACATAATCACCCACCCACCCTACAGTCCGGAGTTGGCGCCCAGTGACTATCACCTGTTCCCTAAGGTAAAAGAAAATTTGGCTGGAAAGCGATTCAGCTCGGATGACGAGGTGAAAGAAGAGGTTTGTGACTCTCTGAACAGCATGGCGGTGAGGTGGTATGATAGGGACATACAAAAACTGCTACAGCGTCTACAAAAATGCATTGACAGAAATTGTGATTATGTCGAAAAATAGGTATATGTTGAAGCTGTAAACTGATGTAAACCGTTGCAGAATAAACAGGTCTATATACTTATATAAAAATAGGAGACCTTGCTTTTGGGATTACCCTCGTATAATGCTATAACAGGTGAATTTAAACAACTAAAAACGGTATATAAACGTCTTCCAGAAGCCATACATTTATTGTCTACGAATCAAAAACAATTAAAAGATACCGTACAAAAGATAGAAAATAACATTGTTGCTTATAGAACAGCAGGGGTTAAGGTACAGAAACAATATGGTAATCAGTGCTAGCAAACTGTTGACGACTTTTTGCAATGACTTTCACAGGTGGATGTAGAGATTAATAGCAAATTACATTCATAATTAGCACATATGGTAAATGAATCATTCACAGTCGTAAGGACTGAACGGGAAAATCCTGGTGAATAAATATAGTTAGGATTAGCACAAATAAAACCTTTAAAGAAAAATTTGCCAGATTTAAGTGATAAAGTTACAATGGAAATCGTAACTGTGCAACAGGAATTACATGAACTTAGAAGAACAGTTTAAGGTACCCCACCAACTGTTGATACATGTGGTGCCGCGCGGGGTAGCCGAGCGGTCTGGGGCGTCTTGTCACTGTCCGCACGGCTTCCCCCGCCGGAAGTTCGAGTGCTCCCTAGGGCATGTGTGTGTGTCGTCCTTAGCGTAAGTTACTTTAAGTTAGATTAAGTAGTGTGTAAGTTCAGGGACTGATGACCTCAGCAGTTTGGTCCCATAAGACCTTACCGCAAATTTCCAAATTTTTTTCCAACATGTGGAAGTTGAAGTAAGGCTGCTGCACATCCCGCAGTATGTAGTAACAAAATGAATTTTGGTGATTTACCGCTGAGCTACTGTATGTGCCTTACGGGGAGGAATTTCAACTTCATTATATTGCGACCTCATCTAGCGAAAGTTTAATTAGGCACGAACTATTCGAAGTCTATATGCCACAATGGCGTGGCCAAGTTACAGTACAGAATCATAGCTCATAATGTCTGAGTGGCTACCATAAAGCAGTCCACTTCTTCGTGGTAGCACATCAGAGAGAGAGACCACAGATTTATTTACTTTAAAGATGCTCTCAAATGCCGGGAATGAACTTAGAATTCTCAGCCATTACTATCCTCTGCAACTGAGTTCCCGCAGTACGCATCAGTGAGAAACATGAGGCTGATCACAGATACAGGGACTGAATTCAGAATTCTGAGCCATTACTACAGTCATCCTCTACAACTGAGTACCAGCAGAGTCAAAAGCACGAGCCGTGATGGGGGAACTGAAAATTATTTGCTTCCTGTCAAAGTTTCAGTTTTCTGGTCTAATTCATTGCCAGCTAACTGCAATTATCATGTACTTAGGCGAAAGAATTACTTCTTTATCGTATTTTTCTGGGTCTGTTCTTCAGTCTGTTAACTTAGTCAGCAATCATTGGGGATTTTTGTGGACGCAGTTTTCCTATCATGCAATGTCAGACCCACACAGCTGTGCTAATATCTTTCGTACATGTTTCTGCATTATTGTGCTCTTTTGTAGTCATTCATATAGTTTATTCAGGCGCTAGGAACACATTAATCACATATCACCAAATCAGACTGTTACACGGACGTTTAGTTTCATTTAGTAGATGGAAACCCTTATTATTTCTATGTGAGTGTGGTACCCATATTTCATGTTCAGTTGGATCACCGCTGTATAATTGATGTAGTTACTTATCGGTTACGCGACTTCCCTTCTTCTTCATTTCGCGTGACCTCGTGAGGAGCGATCGGTTCACTCTATAGGTCACGGTGTTATGATCTCTTAGCATCTCAGAAGTATTCGAAATGCTCAATTGATACCTCACATAGCAGATTGGAGAACCTTGCCTTCGATATTGCGAATACTGCCAATTCTCTGGTGCACAGTCGTCCATAGTTTGAGTAATTTAACCATTAATTATTTACTGAGGCCAGAAAAGTTTGTGCAGACACTTTATCGGTAACAACTTCAAGTACTAAAGCACTATGAAGTTGGTAGCATTGTGCTATTCTCTGTTTCTCTTACAGCAAAAAGGGGAAGGTAAGTATGGTCAGTCTTTGTCCTGAGTCGCAGTGTTGAACTTTCGGGTGATTGATTTATTTGTGTATGTGTTTGCAGTAGGTTTTTACTTTAGTTCCTTGTGTACTTGCGGCAGAACTTTCGTAGTAGGCGAGAAGTATTTTGTTAGTTTCAGAATCCGGACATGTCGAATTTAACCCATGCTCGTGTACGCAGTTTGGCGAGATCAGTCACCACAGATAGAGAGTTGAATATATGTCCAGCAAGACCATTTGTAAGAGATCGAACCTAGGCAACCCGAAATTATAATTTGCATCGATTAGTTGTAAGAGGGAATGAACCGAGTAATATGCAGGATAGTTAGGGCCAGTGCAAAGCTGAGTCTAGCTGAGTCTATGTGTGAGAAACATGGAACATATGAGAATGACACAAGCAATGGAAAACTCTGTAGCTGCTGGGCGCAGGGAAGTAAGAAAGTTTGCTACAAATCGTGCGCTGTATTGTATACTATACGTCAGATGAGTGATGATTCTCAAAATTTTTTATTGTTCTTATATTGACTGCCAAGAAATACTTTTGTCTTTTTCGTTGCTCACCAGAGTAATTTTCGTGATTAATTGACAACATGTATTGTACAATTCTGAATGTAAAGGAGGTGTGTTCCGCGAGACTCCAGTTTAAGACTGTGAGTTGATTTTTCTGAAGTATCTTTTCTTACTTCTGTATCAGCAGTAAGTCATGTTTAAAGCAGCTGGAGAAAATGTTGCAATAATATGATTTTAATGAATGGATAGATACTTACTTTGACTGGCTTCACCGCATGGACGTATTACAATTTTCGGAGACGAAGTTTGATATTACGGAGAAAATAACTGTAAATAAAAGGAGACCGTTATTTAACGACGACTGTAGGTGCTCACAAGAAGGTTTGGGGGTAAAGTAGAATGAAAATTGTCCACATGCCTGCTACTTCTTGGAAATGTACGTTTATCTTTCACAAAAGGAAATACAATATCTGTTGCGAACACCTAGGAAACTTCTCAATAGCTGTCAACTGTGGTGCTCTTCGGACGTGGAAAAGATAACAAAAATCTTATTCCAGTCTATCACGCTCGAATAAAAACACTACAGCTCTAACACCTCCAGTTCAGGCACTGTTCGATTTACAGTCCTTTCAGTATGAACGGATAATAAGCAATAACGGGAAAAAACAACGAAAGAGACAATGAAAAAGACGAATGTTACGAAAAGATCAAAGAAAATTTCGCAGCCGTGTCACTGATAAATAAATAACAGGATGAGGAAAACGACTTACGGTAGAAGCAACAAGACAAGAAAACGACCATTGCCACAGAAGGATAGAAGATAATCGCCAAACTGAACGATAAGTGCGACGAATAGGCGAAGGAAGTAAACGCACACTTAAAAGAAAAGAAGGAAAATTTTTCGAAGCTAGAAGACAAGCTGGGGGATCATGTGAATGAGTGCAACGAAACTGTCGTCGAGATGGATAAGAAAATCGAGGAGGAAATCAAAAATTCCAGAGTCAAAACGAAAGGCACAACACATGAAATGCGTAAGGATATAGAGATGCTTAAAGAATGGGAAAGCGGAGTCACTGACGGAGTAACGAATGTTAAGGAATAAGCCATTACAAACTGAAATGAGATGGGATGAGACCGTGCCAGTTAACTTGAAAGATTAAGGAGAAATCAAAGTATGATTTAAGTTCAAAAAAATTATGCAGACATTAACTGCAGGAGAATAAGTCGAAATGTTTAAGGAAAAGGAAGGAAGTAGTGTCTTAACAAATAGGACTAGGAACAGCGAAACAGTCATGAGTGAAGAGGAAAGGAGGAAGGAGGAAGAAGAATTGCATCAGCTGACTGAACGACTCTATTATATACGTGGCAAAACGGAGCACTCGTCTGTACTCCTACAGCCAGCCATATTAGCAGTTGTGGGGCACCAATGATTCGAGGAAGATGAAATAAGGGAGCGCTTAGTCTGTGTATAAAAACATTCACTATTCCTCAGTCATTCGAATATTCTTCATCCAAAGATTTGAATTTAGCAATTGGAAAACTTAGGTCATGGTCGGCCAGTTAAAGTAAATTTTATTTACACATTTCTAAGAGAAATAGCAGAAACCTCAGTGCAAGTTATATATGTTTGTGTTGTATGTTTGAGAGTAACTGTACATCACCTATCGAATTCATCAGAGATTCTGAACTCCAGGAACATAAGAGACGAAAGTAGGTACAAAAATGAGGAGGCACCATTAAGGAAGGGAATATGCAAACGCTGTGACTGCAGTAAGTAGACTAATAATGCGTCAATAAGCAGTTATGCACGAACAAGGCAATAGAGAGGACTTAGCTTATTATGCAGAAAAACCTCACGGGTGAAAGATGTTGCATGTAGTAAATATTAACATCATGACTTGTACACATATGTATACCAGTCACATCACCAACCTCCAGTATTCATTAGTATGCACCACTCTGCTTATAGGTGTCAGTCAGATAGATATTGTTAATTTTTTGGGTTAGCCAAAGAACCAACATCTTAAATAGTAAGTTAAATGGCGAAATCATCATCCAGGTTTGTTCAACATTTTCATTGAGTGATGAATCATATTAAGTGTCATGGATATTAACCAAAGTTTATTCCTTATGTTTGAAGTGTGCAACCATTAACACTGTTTGAGGACAAGCATGAAACAGCTAGTGGAGCGTGAACAAGATGACGGCACAGTTGACCGCATAGCCAGCAGCTGGACGATGCTTTCCTCAGTCCACTGTAGCAGTGAGCATGGGAAGCAGGGGTCCGGCTGAACTTCGATCAGGGCGCACTGCTAATAGCCAATAACTGATGCACTTTTCTCAAGGACATACATCCTCGGTAGCACTTGACAGGCGGCCTGGTTTTTGGTCGAATTCAAGGAACCAGCTCTGGGGATCACAACTACACAATGCGCACTGGAACCTACTATGGTGACAAGCAGTAGATTGCTAAACCTTCATGAAAGCAGATCCTTCTTGGAGCATCTAAACTAACAGCTGATGAAAAGGTCAAGAGATAATGCTTGAGATGTCAAACTACCTGCTGCCACAGCAATAAACATCAGACAGGCTTTGAGTCAATCTGAGACACTAGCAACCCGGCATAGGATCTGCACCAAGCCATAATATAATTCATTGTTGTGTTGCCCACACAAGGAGACGCCACTTTAATAAACAACAAATATCATGCATAACACTAAACTTGAACATTAACATTGGTGTACACGCAATAAGAGCTATAAGTGACATGTGTGTGAGTGCATCCCTGTACTAGACATTAACAAGTGTACTACATTTGGTTCTGTGTTAGTATGAACATTGCTAGGCGCCCCATCACGGAATCAGTTCTTATGAATCTATCACAAAGGCTATCCACGTTGCCTCACTACTGCAATTTGGACACTAATTATCTATCAGATCCTGTAGTTATGAGCGATACAATGACAGACATTGAGAGAAGTGGAGATCAGATTAATCCAGTTGTTTAGTACAAGCAGGCTATGGACGTGAACAATGATATTACCTACCCTTTTGACTAAAATATAGATTTGCGAATACGAGCGTAAGAATCATGAGATGCTTCTGCAAAATAAAATGGAAAATTACGAGAACATTAACCATGTCATTATAGTGTCATTTAACGAGCCGAATTTTCAGTCAAGACAACACCTTTGTTGAACTTGGTAAGTAGACTCTATAACAGTGCAGTGTGCTTTGTGTTTTCTCTGATGTTTTTCTCTTCAGGGACATATTTATTTACTTGTGGTAATGTGTATGTGACTTTCTAGAAGTGTATTCGCAGGTACTGCCCTATAGACTTCTTATGAGACGTTTAAAAACAGGTTCGTGTGAACTGCCTACTCAATGGAATAATTTTGAGGCTGATCTTCAGCGATGTTATAAGTTGTACAAGACTATAACTTCATTTTATTGTGCTGTCGCAACCGACGGGGATAGCAACTTGCTTAAGTGAATCCCTCAGTTGTATAGGAAGCGATGTGGGATTTTTCAGATCTCTCGAGTCTTTAGCACTCGAGTAAACGGAACAAGTCGGCAAAAGACTCTATCTGAGGTTTATCAGATCTCTATGTTTGCAGACAATACGGAAGGATTCTGGTATCAGGCTAGGGAGGTAGTAATGAAGGAACAAGTTTCTAAGTTGGTACCTTAGTCTGGTTTTATTGCTTCTTCCCGAGTTTACACGAACATGCCGAGGAGTACAGACATTTGGTCATAATTTCAGTGAGCGTAGAACATAGATTAGGCTTTTTAAATGCGAACAAATAGCCTACTGGCCTATCACTTTGATTAGAATCACTAAAAGGCGACAGTTTCTTATTGCTCAATTCAAACCCTCAAGTTCTGTTACAGGTCACACTGTGTAAGTGATAATCAGGCATATATACAAGTAAGCCATGATAGACTAACAACCCACAGTACAGAGGTACGTACAGCCAATAATGCAAGTCCTTAGTGTAAAAGCTTAACTGAATAGATTCTTTCACTCACATAATTTTCTTCTCTCGGCTGACAGACACTCGTCTGCTGGCAGGAACTCTCCAGCTGTTGAACTCTGCCCCGCTTGTCAACTGGTAGCCCCTTTACACTGTGTTGGGGTTGTTTGTTTATAGATGGAACGTGACTGTGTTGCATTTTTACCCGCAATTAGCCATCAGCGAGCTTGAAATTTACGGTTTATTAAAGCTCGCGGTCTCATATTGGTCTGGTGAATGCGTTCATCACTGCACGTCCCCATCTAGGTTTTCAGGCTTCACTTGGTAAAATTCTTAACGAGATTACATTTCTGCTGGCAATTCCTTGGTGATTTGGTCATTATGGTATGTTTCTATGTGTGGAAATAATTAAAAGCAGTGTTGGACATGTCAGTTATATGTTTTGTGTCGTTAAAATGTCAGACCAACTACAATGTTTTACCAATTTGAGCTTGAAATTTCTTATACAGCGAAACAAATGATATTTTAGACGACCTTTTTCTGATTTTAAGATCACTGTTGCATTCTATGAGCATGTATGTTCAAATGATACTATATCAATGTACTTAATTGTGTTCTTATGATATATCAATGCACAAGGTAATTATGATAAATGTTCCAATTGCAAAACTAAAAAAAATTTAAAAAAAACTGCTGCTCAGAAGGACGTTACATTAGAAGTGAATATTATTGAAGAAATGGAAAACGTCATGGAAACAAAAACCTTGACAAAAATTTGACCGCTAGACGGCGCTGTTACAACGTAATTGGGTTCAGCCACAAATGACAGATGAATCGCAATACAACGGCTATGGTGTGAGTGGCACTTTAAACCAACCGTACTGTGCATTCTGCGTGAGTTTGGCTTTCAACAGTTGTGGCACTGTTAGTTAGTAACCCCATCCTCTACGGCAAGGTCGTACCACATCGATGAGTAAAATCAGTATTTAATTGTCAGGAGGCAAAAAACCGCATAAGAAGCAACACTGACATCGGTTTTGAACTGTCCTGAGATCAAAAACCGCATAAAACGCAACAATGAGTCTATTTTTAACTGTCTTGAAAATGGCGCAAGAGATGTTCAATGTGCTGTCTACCATTCGTGTCTTATGTTGAAATCGAGAAACAGCATGTTCCAATCCAGATTGGAGTACCTCGGTGCCGTTCAGAATGTGTTACGTAATGAGTGCCTTCTATTTAGATACGTTTGTAATTGGACCACTAGTGTATCATCTTTGAGATAACCCCACAGTCAGAAGTCACGCGGATTATGATCAGGTGATCTGTAAAACAAGGCTATACCGGAATGGAGGCTAATAATTTTAGCATTTCCAAAAACTGCTACACAGCAGCTGATTCAGATGCTGTGGAAAGTGCAGAGGGGCGCAATGTAGCATTAAAGTTCACACTGTTTAAAGGATAGAATGACGTTGGTGCGCAAAAGACTCTCATAGCGTTTACCAGCGATAGTACAGTTAACAGTAAGCGCTGGTCCCGTTTGTACGACAAAGCGATCAATTGTTTTCCTCCCTCTGTCACAATTCAAAAGAACATGTCCTTTCAACCCGCACCACATATTAACTTTATACAATGAAGTGGTACCGAATGATGTGCGTGCGGATTTTCCAGTGCCCATATGCTACAATTCAACGTATTCACATGTCCTTTGGGATGGAAATGGGCTTCGCCTGGCAACAGAATGTTCCATAACCTTTGCAAAAACAGATGTGACGTAGCATGTGAAAATTTCTGGATTTGGACGGATTACTCCTGTAACTGAAATATCAGATCTAAAGATGGTTCTGAATGAACCGAAACCGGTCATATGAATAAAAAATCTGCAATCAAGACGGTTTTTAAGTAACATTATATGTTCCATAACCATTCGTTGTCCCACTGTCCACATCCATGCGAGCAAGAAATTTTAGAGCTAATATTTATCTTTCTAAGTGGTCAGCTTGAAGCATCTCTTGAAAAAGGGTCATTTTGTGTGGTTAAAAATGCAGTATGTTTCGTAGGATTTGAAGTACCATGCTCGCAAACATGTCCAGTGTTCGGTTAATTCTCCATTCACTGCTTGTTTGTACTCCACAGCTTGACCCCTCCTGCAACGCAGTAGCCACATCAACTCCCGACGTCAGATCAATTGTTTTCCTCCCTCTGCCACATTGCACTTCAAAAGAACATGTCTTTTCGAATTTCGTAATCATTACCTCCAGGCCCTTGGCAGACATCAGACCAAAGGCTTTTTTTCTCACGCTTAAGTGCCCTGACGTTTTCAGAGCTACCGGCGCACAGTGACCTTCCTCTACCGGCAGTACTCGACGATCTGTTGCGAGAGTCATTCTGATCATCTCAGCCGCAAACTAAAGAGCAGCTGTGAACCTAGCGTATTTAATTTTGCATGGTCTGTCGCTCAGAGCGCCACCTGTCGGTAAAATTTTCAGTATTTTTTCCATAATGTTTCTCCCTTCTTCTATAAAAATCCCTTCAAATTTGAACTTATCCTGAGTAACGGTTCGTTTTTTACTGTGTTTGAAAGTGGAATGTTGCGTATAAACACCTTGTATTCGTGTGTGGTTTACATGTTCTGTCTGTGTATTTATGTGTTTTAAATACAGTCTTTCATTGTGAACTATGTTGGTAGTCATAATATCTACAACTACGAATGATATGTGATCGTAATATAGTAAGTATGAATGGCTAATAAGTAACTGTTCAACTGTCTTTGCACTGGATTTGATCAACAAGCGATCCATATGTGCATGAGGTTCTTAAGGCAATGGCTGTTTTCTGGACTCCAGTAAAAGTAAATCATAAGTATGAGCGGAATTTTGTGAGCTGTCGCTCCCTTATTTATTTGTAATCCAAATAAAAGGTTGCCTTCAAGGCAGCAAATATGAGTATTTGCTTGGAGGGTGAATGTGAACTTAAAGTTGTGGCCTTGGGAACAATATCCAAAATCTGCAACCTTATCCATATTGCGATCTCCATAACCCATTTCCCACAAGAACAGAACGGAAAAATAATGCCGAAATCCAAAGTAAAGTTTCATTGATGTAATTGTGCTACATACAAAAACCAACCAAGACATCGGCATCAGTTTCAAAATCAGGGAAGGGTAATGTTATAAGATAGCTTTTCCGAAGTTGGTCAGTAACCACATCAGTAAACAATGTTTTAGGTGAGATTAGCCGGTCTATTTAAATTTTTAACACAGCATGAAAATATGCATGCAATTAAATCTAATACCACTGATTGCAGCTATAAGCAGTAATAATTTCTTTACTTTTTTATGGTGACGTTCCTTGTTTCCTTTTTCTCCAAATAGTGATGACCAGCTGGATACGAGAGTGGACCAGAGGGGTGAAGTGAGCATGGCAGACAGATTAAATCATTCTCCTGAAAGCCGGGAGGGAGGCAGGTATGTACCAGGAGCTGAGCATTGTTTATTTCGACAAACACGAAAACACCAACGAGTCGCTTACGGGGTGGCTGTTTTAAATTTTCGGAAAGCGAGAATAGATAAAATCTGCAGAGTCAGGAGAAAAACACGATGTACTCAGTCTGGGAGTTAGCTGTTGTGGGCTGAAGGAAATCACAGGTTTAGATGTTTAAATTTTCTAAGGACGGCCACTATTGGTTTACAGTAATTTTTCTGGTAGTTGGGATGACAACTCAGCAGTCCTTTGCTTGGAAGAAACACGAAAACAAACATATAGTAGGAGAGAATTTCTGTCTCCTGCTCCTTTGTTAGAGTAGTGAGTAGGGTTGTTTACTTACAACAGTTTCGTTAGCAGTAGGTAAACTGTTGCCATTGTTATAAACTTATCGTTTCAGACAATCTTGTAGGTAGCCATCATTTCACTGTATACGCCATCAGGTTCTGATCTCATAGCATCTCACGAGGATGACAAATGCTCAACCGATAGATCACATTACTTCGAGGATGGTAGTAGGTATTAGACACAACAATGTCATGACACACTGAATATGACATTCTGAGAAACTTTATGTTACATGTATAAGGGGAGATCGAGATGTTTCCGTTCGAATGGCACACTGACTCCTTGCCTGCCAGCTAGTCTGTGCTTATAAATCCGTATCAGGGTGATTCTGATTTGCATATACGGTGCAGCAACGCCTTCAAACGGAAACTTTCTTATCACCCCTTACAGAAATAAAGTTATAGTGCCAAAAAGCTTTGTATTTTTTTAGCAAACCATTCATACACGTTCGTAATTTCATTAATGGGACTTGCTTTCTACAGTTTCAACTGTCACACTTAGTATATGTGCTGTAACAGATTTACCCTTGCAATCGAGAATGAAGTCTCACTTCGCATAGTACTGTGGCCTGGTATGAAATTTTCCGTCACATTAAAACGTTTGTCAGACTAAGATATGAACCTGGAACCTTTGCCTTTCGCAGGCATGCTGGACTATCCGAGAACGACTCGTGACCCATCCTCACAGCTTTACTTCTGCTCCTACTTCATCTCCAACATTCTGCATGTCATAGAAGTTGGAAGAGCACTTGCTTGAGAAAGACAATTTTTCCATGCTCGAGTCCAAGTCCAGCACACAGATTAAAAGCTTTAAACAGCCGGAAAGTTTCTTGACGCTATAATCAACGGAAATAACCTTTTTCAAATGTCTTAAGAACTTTTTTATTCGTTTTTGCTCTTATGTATGATGGTCCACACATCTAACTTATTTAAATGAACTGACCTCCAGTCGATGAGCTCTCTAAATTTATAGGCAATAGTAGAAAGTTTAAAAAAATTATGCAGACCTGTTTCTCCACCTGCAAACAAAATTGCTCTGTGACCAGTACAAGTGAATTCATTTACTTGTAGCATCCACTACTAATGGCAGCAGTATGCAAGAACACATAGCAGCAGCACTATATGTTTAATATGGAGCTGACCTATAGTTTTTAAGTATAAAAAGATACCGCACACAATTGTCACAAAGTAACACCTAAGTCACGAAGTTGCCCATTTTTACGGTAGTAATGTGAAAAGTCATTAATATCCATTTGTAATATATTATAAAACATATTTTATCATATATCTAGAAAGCAGAGAAAATCAGGGCGTTACAGACGAAATTATGTCTCACTACAGCTACTATTCGTCTAGAGGTTTGCTTGAGGTTAAGTAGTGAATGCGCAGGTCTCACTTTTTCGGGCAAATTCTAGCAGAAGGAAGCTATTCCAGCCAATTCGAAGAAACGCTTTTCCGTGTGGTTTTACTAACCGTTGTCCCTTGAGTAGTCACCAGTCTGCCGGTCTGACAAAGAAAAGACCCCAGATATACTCAGCCGATTCTACTCATGTTTGACAGATCGTTTGTACACAATGTAGAATGAAGGATTATATTTTGGGTCAGTAAACCCCGCCTCGGAGAAAACTACCTCCAAAGTCCATGAATGCCAAACGCGCCATAATTGAGAGGATAGATAAACAATAGAAAACTGAGAATTTTTCGCCAACATATACGGGATCCGCAAACATATATTTTCCTACAAATACTATTTCGACTGCAACTTATGTACACATAAGGCTGTTCAACGAAAGCACAGCTGATGTAGCGACCAAAGCGTGTGCTACGAAGGTAGGCAAATGTCTCAAACTACTTGAATGAGTAAGGAACTAACAATTTAGTTCTGTTCGATTTATAATTTCTTTCACTCACTCTGTTACACCTTCTCAGTTACCTACAAACGACTAGACGGATAGTACCTGTCACTAGAATTAAATACACCATCGGCGCCAAGAATATCTAACGATGGAAATTTTCGCGCAGCTGTATTGTTTCTCCCGAAGATTCGGAGGAAAACAAACTTCGGTTACCTTTAAAAATATCTTTTGTTCGGAAATTAATTTTTGTGCATACCATGCATACAATGACACTGATAAACATACGGTGAAAGTTCATCATGAACTATGCTGTGCATGAATCTCTATTGCATTTGCTCGGTTGTGGTATTCTTGATGGGTTTGCACACGAAGACTGTAATTTAGTAGCCTCGAAATAAAGCCTGTAACATGGTGATAAAAATATACGTCACTTGGCTGACACACAAGTATGCAAACTGGTGATATTACTTTCACGTGCAAGACGGTTAAACCTCGTCATCTATAAAAATGCTGTCATTCATGACGGTGTACTTTGTCCACCTCATGAAAAAATATTAGAACTTCTTATGGTTTTAAAATGTGCTCAGTATATGTTGTGTCAAATGAAATCTTCTGTTTCGCGGAGTACGCCGCGATAGCTGTGTGGTCAGGGCGGCGGTCTGTCACGTCAAGGAGGCCGGGTTCGATTCCCGGCTTGGTCGGACTGGGTGTTGTGTTGTTCTTATTATCAATTCATCATCACTAGTGGAAGGTAACATGAAACCACCACTGGAATCACTTCTCTAGACGCTCATGCGGTGGACCTCTCTGACGAGGCTTCACTCATGACAAGAACACGTAAGTTTTGCCGATCGGGGTGGCCGAACGGTTCTAGGTGCTACAGTCTGGAACCACGCGACCGCTACAGTCGCAGGTTCGAATCATGAAACGGGCATGGGTATGTGTGATGTCAGATTAGTTAGGTTAAAGTAGATCTAAGTTCTAGGGGACTGATGACCTCAGAAGTTTACGTCCCATAGTGCTCAGAGCCATTTGAACCTTTCGTTTTGCGGATTTTGAGCAAGTGAAGTAAACATTTTTTAAATAGTTCGTTAAACGATTGACCCCTTCTATATCCCGATGACCAGATCAATCATTAGTTTATTGTAAACACGGGAAAACTTCAGCCAGAAATTTCCACTTGCTGTGATTGAAGACTGCACCGTATATGAATGCGATAGTTTATGTACAATGTTAACTCCGACAAGGGTTAGTTTTCCCCCTTATGCGATAATGTACGTCTAATACTCGTATTCGCAACAATTTTACTCGGGATTATTTTCATACATCGAGGCTTTAAATTATTGTTACTTACTGATAAAAGTTGTTTGAGAAATTTATTTGCCATCTTTATTAGTATTTCTTGTTAATTTACTTACCCTATTAACTCTCCTATTCTTACAAGATCGTCGTGAAAAACGTAAATGAAAAAAAAAGTTGAGAGCCACTGCGAATAGAACACGTGTTGTTCTTGGCTTCCGAGCTAAATGGGTACATAAGCAGAAGTCAGAAAGTTTCTTTCCTAATTTTCTAGGAAAATTATCGTTTGCGGATCCCATATACGTCGATGAGAAATGTGAGTTAAAATTATTTATCGATCCCGACATTTCTCTTCCTAATGCGCAACATGAAGTTTAGGGGTAGTTTGCTCAAAAACGGGAGGAAGGGCCAAAGGAAGGAAGGTTTGAGCAAAAGTATCTTAGAGTGCCTTCTTGTAGATTTTAAACAATCGACATGGGAAATATGAGCGGGATCGGTTGGTGTTCTTCGCGCGGCGCTGCGCCAGCGTGCCTAACCAGCCACGAACCGCAGCGCCACTGCGTCGCGCGGGTTGGCCTAGAGAGCCAGGGGAGGCACACTGCCGCGGCACGCCGGACTGACCGACGCGATTGCTGCTGTGGCGATGAGGCGCGGCGCGGCGCCGCGGGACGGACGCGCTGCCGAATTGGCGGCGACGCGCCATCGCTCGCGCTGACGGATGTGGCGGCCCGCTGCGCCCCCATTAGCGCGGGGCTGGCCGCCGCCGCCGCCGCCGCCGCCGCCGCCGATTTGCGAACAACTTGTACCGCTCGCTAATGGTCGCGATTCTTTATTGGGCGCGACCGTTGTTTTCCTGTTGTCCGGCACCGACCGGGCTCTAAACCACCTCTCTCCCACCTACAAACACACACACACAAACACACACACACACACACCTCTTTCATCACAGACAAAAGAAAAACACAGTTTTGTCATTCTTATCACAACTGTTGTTCCTATACCAAAGAAGGCAGCAGCTACAAAATGTGAACAGCACCGAACTCTTAGCCTAATATCACATGCACCAAAAATTCTCATAAAAATAGTTCTGAAGAGCATTGAAGAGAAGGTGGAGGATATGCTGAGTGAAGATCAGTTTGGTTTCAGAAGGGGATTGGGAACAAGAGAGGCGATTCTGGCACTAAGACTCATTATCGAAAAGCAATTACAGAAAAATAAACCAACTTATATTGCCTTTATAGACATGGAAAATGCATTTGATAACGTTATCTGGCAAGAGATGTTCAGAGTGCTGAGGAAAATTGCAATAAAGTACAAAGACATCCGCGTGATACTCAGTTTCTATAAGAATGAGGTGGCAGGGATTAGGAACTGTCACCAGGAACAACAAGCAAATATTAGAAAAGGGGTAAGACAAGGATGTGCTCTCTCTCCTCTTATATTCAATGCTTACATCCAGGAAGCTATAGACCAAGTTCGAGAAACTACTGAGGTGGGGATCAAAATTAATGGGCAGAAGATAGACATGGTACGTTATGCAGATGATATTGCTATAGTCACGGAGACAGAAGAAGATCTAGAGGAAGTCCTCAGAACAACGGAAAAAATTCTATACAATCAGTATGGAATGAGAATAAACAAGAAAAAGACTAAAGTGATGGTATGCAGTACAGGAGCAGAATATGAACCTCCGAGAATGAGAATTGGAAGAGAGGAGCTGGAAGTGATACACGAATTTACTTACCTGGGAAGCAAAATCACAAGGGATGCTAGAAGCCGGAAAGAAATTGCGACCAGAATACAAAAGGCCAAAATTGCATTTAATCGGAGAAGGAACTTACTCACCAGCAACAACATCAGTCTGAAAATAAGGAAATGCATCATGAAAGATTTCGTTTGGAGTGTGGCCCTATATGGATGTGAAACTTGGACAGTTGGAAGAGCAGAGAGAAGACGGCTAGAGGCCCTGGAGATGTGGTGCTATAGAAGGATGATGAAGATCAGCTGGACAGACAAAGTAACAAATGAAGAGGTGCTTAGAAGAGTACAGGAAACCAGATCTCTGTGGAGGCACATCCAAACAAGAAGAGACAAACTTGTAGGGCACATCCTACGACACAACAATATCATTGGAACAATAGCAGAAAGAGTTATTGAGGGAAGGAATCGGCGGGGGCGACCAAGGATATCATACATGCAACAGATCATGAATGACGTTGGATGTAACACATATGTGGAAATGAAGAGGAAAGCAGACAGAAGAGAGGAATGGCGCTCTGCTGCAAACCAACCTCAGGGTTGAACACTAAAAGAAGATCACAACTGTCAAACTGCACCTTGCAGCACCAGATCTGAAGAAGATCTTGTTCCAGTACACATAGTAACAATTTCAGTTAAGTTGTTTACTTCTATTTTTATATGACTGGTTTCGATCTTCAAAGAGACTACCCTGAGCTATGGTCTCGAAGACCGTACAGATGGACCTGCTCCATGTCAATGGTTCTGATGGTCACCAAAGAATGTAAGATCTAAATATGATCTTTTACACGATCGAATAAAGTTGTAATGCTACTGTAAATATAATATTGCCATTAATCTGTATATTTCAAAATTTTCTTTGTTCTATAATAATTCTGAAAAATTAAGAAATTACTACATCGAGAGTATGCTTTTGTTAAGTGTAGTTTATCTATTTAGAATAACCTCTTTGACATAGGTGGAATAAATGTATTAAAACATATTTTTTAAATAATTATGTAATGTCTCAAGTACAACTGTAATTTATTATGTCAATTTTGAAAATATATGCTGTCATGCAATTGTAGATGGTTCATACTTAGGGTGTAAATTGAAAAGGTGTAGGGATCACAGCTAGAACGGAACTCCGTTCTGTGGTGGAATGGAAAAGGTGGTGGGGCGCGCGAGTGAGAATTGGCGCGCAAGTGGCTCACGCAGTCGGTAGCTGCCCTGCAAGTGGTGAACACGCATTACGTTGGTCAAGCACTAGAGGCTCCGAATTTATCTGCGAGACTGGGGTTTTGGCCTCGGACGTGTTCTACATGATTGGCACGTACCGCAATAAAGTAATAGCTCAGAAATTTGCAATTTTATCGTCTCCACCAAGAGGAAGACAGCGCTATGTACATCAAGAACCGTACCTTCGCATTGTTACTACGCATCACCGCCTCACGCCACCTTCGACATCAGTAACAGGCAAAGTACTTTATTTAGAAGTGTATCACAGTGTGAACCATCCAGCTTCAGTCAGTGGAATATAAAATGTACCTTTGTGTTTAACCGTGATTTTCCTATTTCATGTACCTTAGTAGGGTCCTTACCTAAACGAATTTATTCCGAGTATCCTGATGTTTATTGAAGCTTGAATAATAGTAAATTATTGGCAAGTGTACTGTTTTGGTAGTAAACTCTGAAAATCATTATTAAATACTAAAGTTTGCATGCATCAGTTTAAGGCCCACCGCTTTGCGTGACCATGAGGGTAAGTTGTCAATAGTATTTCTGAAAGTAAAGTAACATAATTGTTCAACTGCAACAATCTTAACAGTAATTGTTCGCATTGCTTCTCCATGTCAAAGAAAGCCAGACAAATACTGGTGTTAATCAAAAGTTAACAAATAACCGTCCTAAAGAAATGAATTTTAGTCGTGTGAAATAATAGTTTTGGTCATATGAATGATAGTTATAAGTTTAATATTCTTTTGTATCCTTGTTGAAGCATATATGTGTCTTTTTTAAATAATTACTGAAGTATAGTGATGAATTCCATAAGGACCAGAAAGTGGGAATAATAGTACTTATTGCCAAGTGACCGTAGTAAATGGAAGTAGTTATTTATTCAGTGTCGAAAATGACTTCATCTTTTTGGGTCGACACTGTGCTCGATTTGGGCTGGCGGCCGTTTTATTAAGCGAAACAGTTTATTGTTATAACAGGCTTTGTCTGATAAAATGTTTCCAAAAGTAATTATTCTCACTGCTTTTCTCCAAAACTGTATGATTCGGAGAAAAACAGTTCGATACTTTACCATTAGGTTGAACACGGTTAAAATCTCTCTCCGAGAGTCGATGGTTTGGAGTGTTAGTGCTGCGTGCTTTTCTGGTGGTGTTCCTGCCGCTACCTACTGCACAGTTCTGACATTCCGAATCGCGGATCTTCCATTTTTACAGTGGTAGAACTTAAACGTTCTGGTATCGTATTGACGAGAACACGAAAGTACTGCTGCAAAGTCACCTAAAAATAAAGACAAACAACCTAAACGCGATCACAACTGTGTATATTGAAATAAGTTATAATACTACAGATCGCTGTTTTTCCTTGAACAAAGTTCCACAAATTTTTCAAGAAGATCTGCTAGTCAAGTCGAAACCAAAGATCATTAATGAAAGAAAGGGCTATCCTGATGGTTTTTTATTCAAACTAAATAAGGTAGCGCTGGAAGCATTCAACATCTGCGTTACTGACATCATGCACATCCACTTACATGTCTGCTGCGCTGATATCTTAATCAGTTGCTAAAACACAGAGCGATTTCAAATTACTGGACTGTTTCACGTACTTTCATCATAAACTGGACGTGAACACACTGACTTAAAAAAGAAGTTGACGCACCCAGAAGGGGAGGACGAAACGAAACAAAACTTCATGGTACACTGCGCTATTTCAGTATTAGAACCAAGGGCAACATTTTTTTAAAAATCTTTCAATTTGAGCATACTTATCATTATGACATTGGAGTCTCTCTGGTCCGAATCAATGCACTAATTCGTTTAAGAAGGGTGCAATAAAGCCGTTATATCCTGTCCTGAGGCAAACTGACCCACAAATATTGTAACAGGTTCTTGACAACCAGGATACTGGCTGGGTTGGACTTGACTTCTGAGCTGGTTCCACACATGTTGTATCATGGACAAATGTAGGGATCTTGCATGGACAAATGTAGGGATCTTGCAGCGGACTCTTCATTGCAACACATGCCACGTTCATCGAGGATTGTCCTGCTCAAAATTTGCACTATGCTATATGAATGGTAACACATGAGGACGCAGAATATTTGTGAAGTAACGTTATGCCATCAAAGTTTCTCCAGTTACTAACAGCAGTGGCCTGATGTTATACCCGATGGTTCCCCACACAACGCCACCAGGTCTAACAGGGCTGGCTTCTGCAAAACGTGTGACTTCTCTCCAAGTAGCACCACACTCATTGACAATGGTTGTCCAGGGTACTGCAGAACAACGATTAATTGCTGAACACAATACGATGCCATTCACCAACAGTTCACTCTACCCAGTCACAGCACCATTCCATATATGCAGTCATGTATGTTGTTGTGTTAATGGCACCATATGCGTAGGACACTAATTCCAATAGTCTGATTGCTGCCAGATTTCCACCAGTGGTATGGGATGAAATAAAATAATTTTTCATACATATGGTCTCGCTTTAAGGAAATTACTTCCTCTATAGCTTACCAAATTTGTGGTAGAATAGTAGGGCTCTATTTGTGCTCAAGAAACAAACACCTTACTGTGCTACAATGACTGCACATCTTCTTAATTTCTTAAATCACAGTAATCGACAAGATGGGATTGGGTAAAAATAAAATCAGTTTTGTAAGAAAGTATTACTTTACTATATTGTTTCATTGAACATTATACACAAACGCTAAGAAATGTTATTCCCTCTTTTCTCACTTGACAGAATTCGCACTGCAGTATCCTCCAAATAATTGTTTCTTATACACTTTAAATTCACACACATCGCAATCAAACAGCTGGGTGCAACAAAATGAGGTATTCTATCCATTAATAGCGATTGTATGGATTTAAAACTTACAGTAGGTAACTTTGTCACTGCACAGGCGCATGAATTTTTATCATGTTCTAAGTCATTCACATGCACACTATGCTTGAACAGTTAGTTTATGATTTCATTGAATACAGCTTTAACACACAGTTACAATGACTCAGTCTGTCTGTTGTAATCTGTAATGTACATGGTTCGTCATAAAAACTGCATGTTTTGGATGGGGTTCTGCAGCCAAGCATTTCGCTGTTGAGAGCTGAAGGTGGTCTCGATTTGTCTGGTACAGTTGGAGATTTGATTGTAATGATGCCCTCGAACATTGATAATACTATTTTCACTCTCTGACAATTTTTCCATAGACAACCAGCCTGTTATGCAGGCACAATGTGACTTTGCACCCATTTTCATATACCCATCCGCCAACCTGTTCCAGACTGTAACACCATTTTGTGATGGGTTGAAAACTTCAGCATAATGCTGTACTGAAGAAGAAACCACCTGGCCTGTCAACACACCACATACGTCCTAAAACAGGAAGCAAGCTATATGTGTTGGCAATACCGAGCCCCAATGATATATTCGCTCCAAGCTGTGAGCACTACATTATGATGCTTCAGAGTTGCAGTTGGGCAATGAAGAGACTATGCTTTCTAGTACACGGTGTAGCTACATACAGTGATTGTAATTCAAAGGCTGCCTTAAAAAGTGAGTTCACAGGCCACAATATCTCCATATGTGGCAATTTCCAATGGCTTACTCACTTACCTAATCCAAGCTTCGTTGACGTTTCTGTGTGGATATCTCATGGACAGGATACGTTAACTGGCCACACTGCACTGAAGACCTCAAGATTACTATTGAGGAGTCTCTACACACAACGACGTGTACTCTTAACATATGTACGACAAGCAGCTGCGTGAAGAGCTGTACTGCCTGTTGTGAAAAGTAAAAGCTCCATCCACTTGGCGCAGTATATGTCCTGGTTACGTTCAGTAAGCTATACACGTGTCAAGCAGTGGTCTGAAAGCTCTGAGGCATCTTGATGTAGTGGTCGTTAGTCAGTGAATGATTATCATTATACAGAAACGTAAGCAGACATTTGTGACGAATGTACGACAGAAAAGTGCGCAGGTCAATGATGAGTAACACTAGCCAAGTGACAACATCGCTTCCTGTGTGTGCAGGCAGTTTTCAGTTATTCAGTCTCTCCTCTTCTGTAAATTCTGATTCTGTTATGTGCCATTACTCATAAGAAGTATCTTTTATAACTAATGGTGATGGCGTTTAAATGATGTTCTAACATCTTACTTTTCACCCCACCCCCATCCACCAGTTTAATGGAGATACTTTTCTGGCTACACATCTTTTTTCCCATTTCACCAGAGCATGATTGTTTGGACCCTACTACATCTTCTGCTTCAAGAAATATGTTCAGTGTCGTCCTTGGCAACATAACAGTGTACAATGAATATGACAGACGAAACAGTGCCCAGGGCTTTAATTTTATGCCACAGAGTCTGGTGTCTTTATATCTATGCACAACAAAATCGGTTGTAAGACGACCAGGAATTCAGCAGTTACTGTGTCTTTTGGTTTGTAAAGTCATGTGTTTCAGCAGGTATCAAGAGACAGGATATTGATCCTAGTGGTGGTTGATCTGTGAAACGTATTGTGGTAGCCTTATGGAAGCCAGGCATCACAACGTACACATACGATATGAGTTGATTTCAATGATGCTTATATACTGACAGAGAAAGAAAATATTTCAATATGAAGCATGAGGTCACTATTTACCCAACTTCGTGGGCCAAACATTACTTTCATTTCATTCAGAACAGATACTCACGATTAGTATCAATATGAGGTGGGACCATCGTAGTCACGAACACAGTGTTGTGATCATAGGGCGTCATGTCAATGAGTTTTTTGCCGTCCGTGTAACCCATGCTGTCTCAGTCTCGGAGCATGCTAACTGCTGACAGAAGGCTGGTATGAAAGTACACTCCTGTCCATCGCATCCCAAACATGCTCTGTGAGTGACTTATCGTAGCACATTCGTCAACGTGTCTGTGGTGTGAACTACACCGCGGGGTCAGGCATTATCCTTCTGCAACATTCCACTTGATAAATTGATCATGAAGGAAATGTCAACCAGATTTGCCATTCTTCCTACATATTGGTGAGAATTCAACCTCCCTTCAGCATTTGCCAAATGAATCCAGTTGTCAGAACCAGCAGCTTGCCACATCACGATTCCAGGAGTTGGGACGGTTATGGGTGTCGAATATTGCATCTTTTCATTCCTTTTGCTATGTCTACGGGCACACTGGGGTCGATCTCACCAATATAAACAGAAAAGAACGCACGGTTGGACACCACAGAATGGCAGTCAGTATCCCACTTGACTTTGCCTCTACACCACACAAACATCTGTCATGTCGTCCGCAGCACGTGTCAGCTGTGAAGAACATGACAGCTCGAAATTTCAAACCAGCTTCTAGTAATCTGTTCCCAAAGGCTCGAGATGACACTCTTTCTATAACCTCCGTCTGGATTTCAGCTATTGACATCCGTCAAGTCCTGAGAATCAGTCCAAGTACACTATGATTTCTACAGAGCACTCCTTCTGAACGAATTATGTCACACTGTTGTCCTGAGTCCATGTCATCACTACTCACTCAGCAGTCACTGCAATAAAGCCGACTGTCTGTAAAATTTGTTGATACGATATTGTGGAATCAGAAAGATGCTATACGCACTCATCTTCTGGGCGTGGTGTGCCATGATCTCAACTTAAAAAGTTCCATTAACGTTAGTCATAGCCAATAGCTGTAGTGTACTCACACTATTCTTTGTCTATAGGAAGGACCTTTTTCATACTGGAAAGAAGTTCACATGATTCAAACGTGGTTATCTTCCCCTTCGTTAAAAATTTAATTTGGTTCAAAAGTTTTAGGTTAATTCGAATAAGACGTTCCATATGCAAAGCTGCACAATTAAATTATTCCAGAGCTGTGGATACATCACGGAGAGAAAGAACCAGCCAAAATCAATTTCATTAGCTTATATATGAGAAACTACATGGCACGGTAAGCAGAGGAAAAAAGTGCTTTGTGCTGTGTACGTGAAGTCCAGCCACACATTCTCTATCGCTTAAAATACCTGCCCTTACCTGTAATGCTCTTGCTTTTACACTGCGCTCGTATATGGGAAACCTGACTGTTCTTGCGTGTCAGTCACAACAAACTTCAGAATGGTCCATTAAAGAAAGAACAAATTACTCTAACAAAACGAAATGTATTACTGAGGCTCTCCACCACCTAATTAAGTTGGTGTACATACGTTCCAACATTTGTGCAAAGCTGTCCACAGTACACATCTGAATTCGAGGAGCTTGCGCGATTGAAACTAATTCTACTTGAAAAGACAATACCGCACTAACGAATTAGCCACTCGCATGCAACATGACAATAGCTTTGCTGATCTGCCACGCGGGACTTACACATGAACCGCCACCATAGGTCCTGGATCTGGCGGCAATAAGGTAATAATTTCTCCAAGATAAAAAACTACGTTAACCCTGCAGTCGCTAAGAGACAGCCATCGGCGACAATCTACTGCAACACTGAGACGGTACACAACTAAACAATCAGCAGTGTCTAACTTACGGATGTCTGGTTGAGCATGACGTTTGATATGCCGTATGCTTTGTTCTATTAACGTAGCTCATTCTAGGTCTGCATATACTGTCACCAACAGAATATACTTTTAAGCATTTAAAAACACTGCATGCTAGACTGAACGTATTCAGACTTGATCAATATGAAATGAGCAAATACAAAGCTTAGTAGGTAACTAAGATGGACTGCTGTTTGGCAAAGGGTCTAACCTCTGACAAGACCCGACGTACACCCCCGTCTACAAGGTGGTCTGTCACCCCTACTTATTACTTTTTTCAACTTCTGTGACGTCACAAAAAAGAAATTTTCCTACTAATTTTTCTACTGAAATTTTAATTTCCAGCATCAATTTCACCACCTAAATTTCTTCTAGAACATTATCTGCCATAATTTTTCCTTCAATCCTATTTTTATTAATGTGTTTTTAGGGTGTACTATTTTTCTTTCCCCAGTCGTCCAGACTTAGACTCGTCCATCTACTTATTTCCAAATGGTGTCTGCCCCTAAAAATTGCGTCAAAGGTTTGATTTTCACTCATCATACTACTAAGACAGCTTCCCAAATACTCTTTAATGTCGTGCTCTAAAATCCGCCAAAACGACTTGACATCTTCGGGCACTCTGTCACCCCAATAACCTCTAGTGAATTGAAAGTGAAATGTCTTGTGATCCAAAACTCTAATCAATGTGAAATTTCCTTCAAGGCTCTTAAATAAAGGGCCACACCCAGACAACTTTGGTCCCAACCTCCGTCCCCCGTTGCTCAATTATCACGATTTAAGAAACAATTGCGTCAGCAATTAGCGAGGTCAGTAATTGTACTTGTCACTACCACGTCTCAAAAGGATATAATTTCTAACAATAATGAAAATACTGGATGGGGTATCTTCCAAAGCTCGCAGAGCCACGCCACAGAAAGCAACGCACATCGATACCCCAGACATTAGAGATGTCTCGCTCTAATCCGCTATGAAGAATGGGAAAGGCTAAAGAAGACACAACCTGTGACTCAGTACCCTCACATGGAGACATATATAGAGCCTAGAATGGAAGCGTCCAGCCTCAGCTTGTAACCTCAGTTGAATCAGTCTACACTACCAAGTAAGACGTAAAGAGTTATTGAGGTCTGTAATGAATATGTATTTTTATAAATGTTGAACATTGTACTTCAAGAGAATAGTTTGTAATGGTACGAGGATCACTCCAAAAGAAATGCGCACCATTTTTTTAAAAAATCTATAATTTACTCTACATGTTTGAAAATTTTACACCGTGTAGATACATCCTTTAGGAACAATATTTTCATTTCTCCACATAATTTCCATCCCTCTCAACTGCCTTACTCCATCTTGGAACCAGCGCGTGTATAACCTCACAATAAAATTGTGGACCAACCTGTTGGAGCCACAGTTTGGCAGCGCGCACAAGGAAGTCATCATATTCAAACCTTGTTCCACGAAGAGAGTCTTTTAGTTTCTCAAAAAGATGATAGTCACATGGAGTCAGAGTCCTTCGGAATCGAAAAACACCGTAGCCATAACTTTTCCAGCAGAAGGTATGGTTTTGAATTTTTTTTCTTGATTGAATTTGTATGATAGCACTTCATTGATTGTCTCTTTGTCTCTGGTGAAAAATGATGAAGCCATATTTCATCGCCTGTCACAATTCTTCCTAGAAATTCATTTCCACCATTCTCGTATTGTTCCAAAAGTTCTCTGCATACCGTTTTTCTTGTTTCTTTGTGAGCCACTGTCAACGTCCCGGGAACCCACCTTGCACAAACCTTTCTTAACGCCAACACTTTCAGTATTCTGCAAACACTTTCTTCCCCTATCCAAACGTAGCGTGACAATTCGTTCACTGCGATGCGTCTGTCAGTAGTCACCAATTCGTTAACTCTCTGCACATTGTCTGGAGTGTGTGCAGTACGAGGCCTGGCGCTGCGAGGACAATCCTCAATATTGCCGTGCCCGCTTTCATCACGTAACCTGTTGATTCACCGACTAACTGTACTGCGATCGACAGCAGCATCTCCATGCACCTTTTTCAACCTCTTGTGGATGTTTCCCACTGTCTCGTTTTCCCAGCACAGGAATTCTATGACAGCATGTTGCTTCTGACGAACGTCAAGTGTAGCAGCCACCTTGGATACATGCTGTGACGGCGCCACTCACGGGAACAGGTTGAACTAAGTTTGAAAACAAACGGAAAGGATGTATCTACACACTGTAAAACTTTCACACATGCAGAATGGCCGTGCTGTTCTAGGCGCTTCAGTCTGGAAACGCGTGACCGCTACGGTCGCAGTTTCGAATCCTGCCTCAGGCATGGTTGTGTGTGATGTTCTTAGGTTAGTTAGGTTTAAGTAGTTCTAAGTTCTAGGGGATTGATGACCACAAAAGTTAAGTCCCATAGTACTCAGGGCCATTTGAACGTTTTTTTTTCTTTTTTTTCAGAATTAAAAAGGTATTTTTACTAAAATAGTGTGCATTTCTTTTGGAGTGACCCTTGTATTAAATATATTTATTCATTCGTGTAATAAAGTGAACTAATACTTTATATGTTACAGTTCCAATGAGCCATCTTCCATCTCCGTCAAAGAACCCGCAGTTAGGGCAGATGATTATAGTTTCGTATGATCTCACACAGGAGTGTCATGTTTTGACCATTCGATCAAGGGCTTTATGATGCAACGTTTCTCATTTCTGTCAGTTGTGTAGCAGTATAACGGGTGTGTCAGATGCTTAATCTCTTCGCAGTACTCCCCCTTAGTTTGCAGAAAGCAGAGCGCAACGTGTTGCTACGCTGGCGCACAGCGTACTCGCGCGCGAGCAGCGGTTACGTGGCGGCTTGCCGAGGGCGGGCGTAAACTGCCTCGGGTGTGGGCCGGACGGGGCCCGGCGTCACGGCCGGCGCCGTTTAATGCGAGTCCCGTGTTCGGGCGCCGCGTCGGATTAGCGTCGACCGCCGTCGTGCTTGCCCCACGGCGGTCGCCTGCGATACACGACCACGTTCCCACGTCTTGTTTTCATTCTCTCTCCGCTCCGGCGCCGCCGCATGGCAGCTCGTATTGCCATCTTGTACTTCAGTTGATACCGAAATTAAAACAATTTACAGGCCCCCAGATATCTGTGTTCAGGGTACTTGCAGTTACAGAAAACACTGCTGGATACTTTCGTCCACACAACATCTTAAGCAAGACCACCACATTTGTTTTTTACAAATTTTTCTAAAATCATCATAGAAAAATGTACTAGTAGACGCTTTCAGGAGTCACATGGAAACAGGTCATCGACCTTCAACTATTTATGGGCTGTTCGTAGTGAATAATTACTCGAAAAACGGATGGACATTAAATACACTACTGGCCATTAAAATTGCTACACTAAGAAGAAATGAAGATGGTAAACGAGTACTCATTGGACAAATACATTATACTAGAACTGTCATGTGACTACATTTTCATGAAATTTGGGTGCATAGATCCTGAGAAACTAGTATCCAGAACAACCACCTCTGGCCGTAATAGCGGCCTTGATACGCCTGGACATTGAGTCAAATAGAGCTTGGATGGCGTGTACAGGTACAGCTGCTCATACAGCTTCACGAAAGGGCGAAGCACAAAATTGCATCCGTCACCACTGGCTTCACACGATTAAAGGCTGCCTACACAAAGCACAACATACAAGAACCGCGATAGTACACATACGATTGTTAAAAGTAAACTAGAGAACAACCTGCTGCGAGAATTTGGTAATGCAGATCGTGTCTGCAGTGACACTTGTAATACCAGACATCAGCTTGAACAAGTGTCGTCAGCTGCGCAAAGTGGACTCCGTGAAATTTCATCGAGTAATGCGGCCCTCAATTACAGCCTGAGGGACGCCGGCGGTGCGAGGTCACTGCGCCTTTAGGTCTGCGGTGTAGACGGGTAGTGGGTGGTGGCAGTGGGGGACGGAAGGAAGGGGAAGGACCGGGGGTTGGGGAGCAGACGTTGCGTCCGACCTGCTCCCTCCCCCTCTCCCCCCTCACGGATATTAACGTATCCGGCGCTCCGGACGACACCGACACACGGCAGTTAAACGGTGTCGTAATCTGCAGGCACAGAGACGCAGAAATAATTAATGTGGCAGCCAGCAGTTTAGGGGCCGCAATCTCGGGGAAATCTGTACCACTAAAACCGGCACTCTACCGCCGCGCACAAATGAAATTCGCTTTTATACGTCACAACCTGCGCCGGGCCCTCGCTGTCTCCCCTTCCTCCTGCTGCCTTTTCTTTTATTTTCCTCCTGTTGCTGCTAACCTTCTTCTTCTTAAACCCTAGCTGTCCAACATTATTTTCAAGTTTCTTTCCTCTCAACCTCTCAGTCTCTACTTTCGTGACTGCTTCCTCTTAGAAGATTATTAGCGTTTATGCGACATACTTAAAAAGTACAGTTCTTTTATTCTTGACAACAGTATCCATTTGCAAAACGTCAACAAAAGGGAGTACAAATTATTCTGATATATCAGACAATTACACGTATAACGATTATAAAACTTAAACCAAGCAGAAGAAAATGTTAAAATACTGAGTGCCTCAGAATTCTGTCGTAGTAATTCAGGAATGGATTCCTCATATAACAGGAAGGAAAAAAGTCTAGTAAATATGGGGTCTGAAATGCATACCATAACTGGAAGTATGGTCCAAAAGAAGGAAAAAGTGTCCAATTACATAAACTCTAAAATGCATACCTCAAGAGCTATGAGCAGTTGTTTATCTTCTCTAAGTGAAGCACATCTCGCTACTGAACAAGCGCTAATAGCTTATAAGGTGTGCATTTTAGAGCCTACGTTTGCTGGACCTATTTTCTTTAAAAAAATATATTAAAAGCAAACGAGATTAGACTAGTTGAGTCCAAAAGTGTGCGACTTCAGTTGTGTTGGGAGTTGCCAACAAAAGGTCGACAGGCTGCAGTGTGTGGGTGCAATCTCGGAAGGAACACTAGTGATCATGTGACTGAACTCATCACGATTGCATAGATTAGGGGGCACTGCGTATCAAATTCTTACGATATTTTACTTGGAACGTGCTGTTCCGGTCTCCCGTCTGTTACAGAATTTCCACGTATCCCAGTTCGCGAGATGTCCAGGGTTTCCTGATGGTTCCATCCAGTAACGGTCCTTTGAAGTTGACCAAGTATCAACCATGGGCCGAGACTGGTGTTCACGGTGCCCTGTTGCAATGACGATGCTATTTCTTGGTTCAAGTTTTTGAATAGGTAGTCGAACTACGTGTACTGTGCTGACAAGGGTTCGTTTCCCAGTGGTAATAAACTATCTTGATGAACCTGAGGAGGAAAAAGAGTGCGTACTTCTTTTATTTGTGCCAAATTTCGGTTTTAAGGAGTAAAACGTACCTCCAAAATTATTTGTAGTTTTAGGTTTAGAGAGAACGTCTTCGAAACAACGTCATACAAAAAATATTTTTGATATAAAAACTCAAATTTAATTAATGTTCTTGGAGACTGTATAATCAACTTTTGAAATAATTTGAAATTCTGCATAAAGCCAACCACCATTAAGTAATTCTGCAAAACGAAAACGTTTGCTACAACGTAAATTAAAGAAGCTTTCAAGCCACAAATATTCCTACGTAATTAAACGGTTCCCGAAACACCAGTTTTGGAAAATATGCCATATGCAAAGTGCTGTCAGAATGTTCTCAACTTACTGAATTGAAATATCTAAACATTCATTACCATTCTAATTATTTATTTTACTTTGTGAGGTGACGATGAGATCTAGTTTTGTTGAAAGATTATGATGTCTATCTCGATTTGAAACAATATAATCAAACTGCACTCATCAGTACATGATCAGTTCTCTTCATCGAGGATTACGAATACTGAAATGTGGCTTTTACAAGTCAGGAAACTTAGAGGATCATCCGTGACAATCTCAGATTATGCTAAAATTTGTTTTATATTGTCTTCTCGTTGTGTATATTACGTGAAGAAATTTCTTTTATTTTATGTGCATGGTGTGCAAAGCGCAATGTTTTAAGCATTCCCTTACACCTTACCATTATTGTATTTATTCCCTATCACAATAATAAGTTACTTATTATTTTCAATTAACAAAATACACATGTGTAAAATAGTAAGCTAAAAAAGAAAAATGTGAAACCTAAAATAACAATTTAAAACATAAATCACATACAACTAAAGTAAATAATTACAATAGTGATTAATGGTTAGATATTTTAATTAGGTATATTGAAAATATTCCGACAGCACACGTGTATGGCTGATTTCCAAAAATGGTGTTTCAATGGCCAGCTTTCTTACACAGGGATGTATGTGGCTTGAAAGCTTCTTTAATTTATGTTATAACAATTACTTTCATGTTTGAAAATTAATTAATGATGGTGATGTATTTTACAAACTTTCAAATTATTACAAAAGTTGATTGTACAGTTTTCAAGAACGTTAATTAAAAATCAACTTTTATGTGAAAAATATTTTATATCTGTCATCTTTTCGAAGATATTCTCTCTACACCTAAAACGGCAAATTACATTTCGGGTTATGTTTTACGCTTTAAAAGTGAAACGAGACATAAACAGAAATAGGAAAGGCCGCTGGTCCTGATGGAATACCAGTTCGATTTTACAAAGAGTACGCGAAGGAACTTGCCCCCCTTCTTGCAGCGGTGTACCGTAGGTCTCTAGAAGAGCGAAGCGTTCCAAAGGATTGGAAAAGGGCACAGGTCATCCCCGTTTTCAAGAAGGGACGTCGAACAGATGTGCAGAACTATAGACCTATATCTCTAACGTCGATCAGTTGTAGAATTTTGGAACACGTATTATGTTCGAATATAATGTCTTTTCTGGAGACTAGAAATCTACTCTGTAGGAATCAGCATGGGTTTCGAAAAAGACGGTCGTGTGAAACCCAGCTCGCGCTATTCGTCCACGAGACTCATAGGGCCTTAGACACGGGTTCACAGGTAGATGCCGTGTTTCTTGACTTCCGCAAGGCGTTTGACACAGTTCCCCACAGTCGTTTAATGAACAAAGTGAGAGCAAACGGACTATCAGATCAATTGTGTGATTGGATTGAGGAGTTTCTAGATAACAGAACGCAGCATGTCATTCTCAATGGAGAGAAGTCTTCCGAAGTAAGAGTGATTTCAGGTGTGCCGCAGGGGAGTGTCATAGGACCGTTGCTATTCACAATATACATAAATGACCTGGTGGATGACATCGGAAGTTCACTGAGGCTTTTTGCAGATGATGCTGTGGTGTATCGAGAGGTTGCAACAATGGAAAATTGTACTGAAATGCAGGAGGATCTGCAGCGAATTGACGCATGGTGCACGGAATGGCAATTGAATCTCAATGTAGACAAGTGTAATGTGATGCGAATACATAGAAAGATAGGTCCCTTATCATTTAGCTACAAAATAGCAGGTCAGCAACTGGAAGAAGTTAATTCCATAAATTATCTGGGAGTACTCATTAAGAGTGATTTAAAATGGAATGATCATATAAAGTTGATCGTCGGTAAAGCAGATGCCAGACAGATTCATTGGAAGAATCCTAAGGAAATGCAATCCGACAACAAAGGAAGTAGGTTACAGTACGCTTGTTCGCCCAATGCTTGAATACTGCTCAGCAGTGTGGGATCCGCACCAGGTAGGGTTGATAGAAGAGATAGAGAAGATCCAACGGAGAGCAGCGCGCTTCGTTACAGGATCATTTAGTAATTGCGAAAGCGTTACGGAGATGATAGATAAACTCCAGTGGAAGACTCTGCAGGAGAGACGCTCAGTAGCTCGGTACGGGCTTTTGTTAAAGTTTCGAGAACATACCTTCACCGAAGAGTCAAGCAGTATATTGCTCCCTTCTACGTATATCTCGCGAAGAGACCATGAGGATAAAATTAGAGAGATTAGAGCCCACACAGAAGCATACCGACAATCCTTCTTTCCACGTACAATACGAGACTGGAATAGAAGGGAGAACCGATAGAGGTACTCAGGGTACCCTCCGCCACACACCGTCAGGTGGCTTGCGGAGTATGGATGTAGATGTAGATGTAGATGTAGCTGTAGATGTAGAATAACCATGGCACTATTTTGACCCTTCTACACATCCGCCAACGTAGGTCAACATGGTTTACTGACACTTGGGAATTTCCCTCGTCAGTATTTTGGGGTAAAGAACCGGAGATCAGTAATGAAAAAGTCTGAGAGTATGTGTTTTGGAATGAGGGGTGCGTATGAAGAAGATACGAAATGCCTCTGCTTCACAATAAGTAACAGTCTACCGCACTGATGCTTGTGGTACTGTCTCGAGAGCAATACAAAACCGCCTTTGATGGGTTCACGGAAGGGTTACAGTTCATCAATGGTTTTTGACGATGAAACACTATTCACCGTAGGAACTTGCAGTCATGAGCTGTATTAATGGTAAAGCGGGAGGTACTTCGGTAAACTGGAACGTGGGCAAATTGTTGGTGCTCTTATGATGGGTGGTTGCGTAACCAAAGTGAATCAAAGTGTTTGGTGTTCCAAAAGGCACCGTATCGAAGACTTATACTACATACAGGGGAAACAGAAAAACGTCAGCCACTAAGTCACAACGTGAACGAAAATGTGTGTTGAGTCACCGTGAAGAGGTTTAAGACTAAAAATAAGGAGACGACAGCTGCAAATGTCACTGTAGAACTGGGTTTCATACTCGCGATGCCTGTAGCACCAAAACAACACGAAGGGAACTTCGAAAGCTAGGAATATCTGGAACTCCAGTACCACCCACAGGTGACACGAATGCCCGTGACAGGAAACAGTCGCACCGAGGGCACAAAGCCTGTATTTTGGAGCCTTGGAAGGAAATTATCTGGTCGTATAAGACTTGTGTTACACTGTTTGCCGAGAAATGAAACACGGCGGATGTTCGCTGATGATGTGGCCGGACATAGCGTGATAGTTCACGGAACTCGTGGCTTCTCTGTAAAGGCACATAACTGTCAAGGATTATGTGGTCCTCTTTGCTGATACGGTCCACCCCATTGTACAATGTTAGTTCCCCAATGGTTATCATGTGTTCCAAGACTATAGAGTCCAAGCAGCTCGCGTCGTCGAAGGCTGGTTTTTGAGCACAACAATGAACTGTCACAGGTCTCCAACCCACCAGTAACCAAGTCTGAATACTATTCAGCCTTTATGTTCTACTTTGGCGGAAGGGTGAGTAATGGATATCAACCTTCATAATCGCTACCTAAACTTTCCGCTACTTTGAAGGGCTAATGGTATAATAATCCCTTAAAAAACTATACAGTACATGTATTTATCCATTCCGACACGACAGGAAGCTGTTTTGAATGCCAAGGGATTCCTTATACTGCATTAGACACGCTAACGTGTATTTGGTGTTTTCAGGTTTTTGTCCACCCCTTGTGCGAAGATAAGCAACGGGTGTCATTCTAAATTTCTAAATAGAAGAAATTTGTCATGTGGATTGAAAATTTTGAGAAGCTGGGTAGTTTAGGTACAGAGAGCTGGCCGAGAATTGTTCATGCTGTAAAATTTGGGGAGATATTGTTGGCTCATGTGAGACAAGTTTCATCAATTAAGCACCCTTCAACAACAATTTTTCAAATTTATTATGGAACAATTTTTTTTTAATATTCAGATTAATGGCTGTATTATGTTTACAGTAGCATTACAACCAGAACAAAAAAATGTTCTTAATCCTCTCTACTTTGCAGGATGCAAAATAGAAATTAAATCAGACGAGAACATACTTGGTACATCAGTCATATACTATCATCCTGCATTCGTTTATTGTTGAGCATGAATAAACCAATAAACGTTCTCACATTAATATGTACTAGGTGACAAATTAGATAACCTTTATATTCTTTAACGACTATCGCTTAAGCAATAACTAGCAGAGTTTTTAGCATACGAGGAGCCTGAATCTATTATGGTGTTCACTGAGATAACAAAGTCGTGGGATAGTGATGCGCACATACGAGGGTTGGAACTTTAATAGTTGCAACTGTTTATTTACGGCTCTTACAAAACAGTAAAGTTTTAGTGATATTCAAAGTAGTCACCAGCATTGTTTATAAGCCGCTTCCAGCGATGTGGAAGTCGTAGGATACTCCTAGCAGTGCCAGGTTTGTTGACAGCTCGAGCGGCGCGGTCTATTGCCCGACGAATTTGCAGCAGTTTTGAAGCGAATGCCGTGGAGATTTTCCTTCACTTTAGAAATCGAGTTGAGCTCACGAGGGCGTAAGTCAGGGGAGTCCAGTAGGTGGTATAGCACTTAGAAGCCCCATCGGTCAAACATATCAGTAACAGCTTGCACTGTACGTGCTTGAGCATTGTCGTGAAAAATGATGCTCAGGTCCTGCAGAAAGTGTCATCACTTCTGTCTCTGTGCTGTTCATTTTTGTAACACAACGTACGACCAACTCAGAGACACAACTGATCACACTTTCTGTAGGACCTGACCACCATTTTGCAAGATAATACTCAAGAACGTACAGTGGAAGCTGTTCCTGATTTGTTTGACTGATGGGGCTGCAAAGTTCTATCCCGCCTACTGCACTCAACTGACTTAAGCCCTCGTGAGTTCAACTCCATTTCTGAACTGAAGGAAACACTTCACGGCATTCGCTTCAGAACTGCTACAAATTGTCGGGCACTAGACACTAGCCGCTCGAACTGTCAACACAACTGGCACTGCTAAGAGTATCCTACGACTTCCACGTCGCTGGCAGCGGGTTATACATAATGCTGCTGACTACTTTGAAGGTCAGTAAAATTTTGAAACACGTATCTATTTCGTACGACCTGTAAGTAAATAGTTGCCACTATTAAAGTTCCAACCCTGGTATAAGGATGGCGGTAGCATCGCGTACACGAATTATAAAAGGGCAATGCATTGCGGAAGCTGTCATCTGTACTCACCTGATTCATGTGATAAGGTTTCCAACGTGATTATAGTTGCACTACGAGAATTAACAGACTTTGTTAACCGTTGTTGGAGATAGACGCATAGGACATTACGTTTCGGAAATCGTTAGGGAATTCAACACATCGAGACCCAAGAATGTGCCTAGAATACCAAATTTGAGGCCTTACGTCTCACCACAGAAAACGCAGCTTCCGACAGCCTTCTCTTAACGACTGAGAGCAAAGACGTTTGGGTAGACATGACAGAGCTAGCAGACAAGCAACACTGCGTGAAATAACCGCAGAAATCAATGTGGCACGTACGACGAATGTATCTGTTAGGGCAGTGAGGCGAAATTTGTCGATAATGGGCTCCGACAGCAGAAGACCTCGCCTACAGCGCCTCTCCTGGTCTCTTGACGATATCAGTTGGACCACAGACGACTGGAAAACCGTACCCTGGTCAGATAAGTTCTGACTTCAGTCTGTAAGAGCTGGTAGTATGGTCCAAGTATGGCGTAGATCGCACGAAGCTGTGGACCCAAGTTGTCAACACGGCACTGTGTAAGATGGTAGTGGCTCCATAATGGAGTGGGCTATCTTTACATGGAATGCACTGGCTTCTGTGTTCCAACTAAATCGATCATTGACGTAAAATGGTTATGTTCAGCTACTTGGAGAGCATACGCAGTCATTCATGGACTTCATGTTCCCAAACAACAATGGCACTTTTATGGACGACAATGCTACATGCCACCAGGCCACATTTGTTTGAAGAACATTGCGAACAGTTTGAGCAAATGATTTGGTCACCCAAGTCGGCCGACATGAACACCATGGTATGTAATCGTGAGATCAGTTCGTGCACAAAATCCTGCCCTGGCAACACTTTCGCAATTATAAATGACCATAGAAACAGCATGGCTTAATATTTCTGTAGGGGATTTCTAACTACTTGTTGAGTCCATGTTACGTCGAGATGTTGAACTGCGCAGGGAAAACGGAAGTCCGACACGATGTGAGGAGGTATCCGATGACTTTTTCACTCCATTGTAAACGACGCAATCCAAGAAAGGCAAGATTATGTGATGAATGTTGAGGGACATACTAAAGCTTATTCGGGACATGATGGTGCCTGCAGTAACATTGATATTACACTATCTAATAACAAAGCCGTCACGCACATAGCAGACTGGAAAGCATGTGATCAAGTAACTAGTAGTGATCTCAAAGCAGTAACATTTACACTGACACAAAATCTTAACAGAACATACACAATACAGACAACGCCCTTACTATTGCTAAGAGCGGACTGGAAGAAACTCAAACACATAACACACGAACACACCTTAGGGGATGTAAATGGAGTGTTGGGAACATCAAATTACAGAAATAATTAAGGACGTACACAACAGATTCATGACAGGATCACACAACACAAAACGCGAATCATTACCATTGATAAACGAACTCGCGTGACTCAGCCAAGAAGCCACATGGAAAAGGAAGCAATACCAGACAGCGATAACGGAAAGAGACGGATGGATTTGGCTTGATCCATATCGCCAAGCACAGACCCTATGTAGCCAGACACCTTCAGACAGACGAAAACAGACCTCAGATAGACTCATAGACACACAAACATATCAAAACATATCGACGGGGAGGGGGGTACCGTCCATATAATGTGGTGCCACACCAAAGTCGACAATGCATATCGATGCCGCAGACTCAGCGATGTCACACTGCAATCCGTAGCTACGAATGGGACAGGCTCTCAGCATAGCACCGCCCTAACACAGAGGTCAATATAGATACAAGTTCTGCTTTCGTTTGTGACCTCAGCTGATGCAGTCAGCATCATCGAGTGGGACTAAATAGATGGAAATGTACTTTTGTAAATATTGAACATTGTAAATTCTTCAAGAGAACATTGTGCTTATTACTATATCACATGATGCCTTACTACTAAGTGATAGTTGTAAATTATCAAGCACTCCTATGTCAAAGGATAGTATCAAGCTATGTAAATCTTTTCATAATTCATGCAACAAAATGAACTAATATTTCTTATGTTGTAGTTAGAATGGAACATCTCACAGGGCAATCAAAGAACCCAAAGTTATGGCAGAATAATTGTAGTTTCATCTGGTCATAAAAGGAGGACGCACACAGAATACTTGCAGACGAGATAAAATTCCCTCTAGTTCTGCGAACGCTAAATCAGTATTACTGCACTATGACGAGATGAAGGAGATACACAGCACAAAAACTGCTGTATAGAGTCCTCCCCAATGACATCATTCATAGAGACACACAACATCAAGCGAGACTAACAGAAGAGCCGGCCGCGGTGGTCTCGCGGTTCTAGGCGCTCAGTCCGGAGCCGCGCGACTGCTACAGCTGCAGGTTCGAATGCTGCCTCGGGCTTGGATGTGTGTGATGTCTTTAGGTTAGTTAGGTTTAAGTAGTTCTAAGTTCTAGAGGACTGATGACCACAGATGTTAAGTCCCATAGTGCTCAGAGCCATTTGAACTATTTTGAACTAACAGAAGAGCTACACACTCAACTGTTTTCGCGCAAGTAGATGTTTCGCCAGCAATCTCAGAACTCAAGAACAAGAAAGCAGCGGGACCAGACGGTGTCCATTGTGAATTACTTCAGATACCAGCAGCACAGATCATCCCATACCTAACAACATTACTCAGTGTTGCCCTTCGACTAGGCAGGGAACCGACAGCACGGAAAACTTCAAGGCAGTCTTAATTAAGAAATCAACATATCGATATCCTTCAGACCCCAAGTCATACAGACCAACCTGTTTTATTAACACACTATCAAACGTCCAAGAGATGGTGCTGTGTAAGCGCCTACAAGCCCACAGACGTCTCTGGGGCCTGAGTACCCACTAATTCGATTTCAGAATATGTAAATCCATTGATGATGTCCTAAAACAGGCATCTGAAATAGTCAGAAACTCCTGAAACACATATGGTATGGCCATCATGATCGACACTGCTGGGGAATTGGACAACCTCTGTTGGCCAACAGTGTTTCAAAGGTTAAGACGTCTGGAGGTACCAAAATGTCTGTACCATAGTCTTCTAGCCTACTATAGCGGGCGCTAAAGACTACAGTGTTGAGCGCCCATAACACCATATCCATCCATCCATCCTAGCCTACTATAGAGACAGAATGGTAGAATGACACATGGAGAATCGCAAATTAATCAAGGGAATGACTAGTGAATGTCCAAAAGAATCTATCTGTGACTCCATCATCTGGTACAGAGTTGTTAAGCCAATCGTGCAGTCGCCAGATGAGGGTAGCATGGCAAATAGAGTTGTCGCGTATGCAGATGACATACTTGTAGTAGCCTTCGTAAAGAACAGAGCTGAGCTAGCGGAGAGAGCCGATGGTACACTACGATCAATGATACAGTGATGTCACAACAACAGACTGAAGACACCCGAAATTAAGACCACATACACTTTACTGAAAGGATTCTGAGAACTGGTCCAACACTTAAAATCGGGGACACAAACATCAAAAGAACAATCGTGACACACAATCTTGGTGTACACAGATGTCAATTTTGAACTTCCATGAACACATTAAACTTGCAATAGAAAAAGTACAAAAGATACGACATAAATTGGCTAGCCTAAATTTGGAACACTGTAGACTACCTCTTCCAAGAAATTAACATACCGTTATGTCCGCTTCGTGTCAATGCTACGCTTCACAGCCGTCGCCTGGACACATGGACCGACCTTGCGTATAAACAAGGCGTCACTCCAACGTGGACAAAGAGATGACCTGTTCAGACTGTCGGGGGGCTTTCACTACCACTTCAGTGGGTTTGCTGTGCGTGGTGCTAGACATCACGATCAGACATACAGCTGCAAAGTCTGGATAAACATGGAGAGACTAGACTAGCTAAATGCAGTTACCAGTGTACAACCACAAACTGAACACCAATTGAACAGCTGGCTCATGGATGCAAGGCAAGGGGAGTGCAACGCAAGTGGTGAGCAACTTAGACTGTACAACATTCTCCTCGACATTCCCCGGTTGGGAATGAAACACATCGAACCCATCCGCGGTATGATATAGTTGTTAACTGGAGACAGACGTTATGCCACGCAGACAGATCGCGTGAGTCTGAGGCAGACACCAATATGCTCATGTGGGAAAGAAGGTTGCACAGAACTCATAGTCTTTTCCTGCGGGCAATACACGAAAATTAAATACACAATAGACTTAGATTACAGGTACACGGAACCGGATATTTACACTGTAACCAGAAACGAAGACCAGATGATTCAGCTAAACATCCTGGCAGACAATGTATTTAAAGTCACATGTGAAGAATTCATACGAGCAACACCAAATAGGCAGCTGGCCTATAGACAGCAAGACGGGCAAAGGGCAGACGGTAACTTCATTAGAGAGTAATAGATATGTAATATACAATGAAAATTGAATATATGTAAAAGAAACAACATAGAATGTAAATGTTACGTAGATGATGAAATGGAGATGCGAATCTATCACGTATAACTGAATGAATGAAAATGTATATTATGTAGTGTTAGGTATCAGTGAATAACTCTTAAATTATCAGTATCTAAATTACGAAACTAATGCAAGATTTGTGACTGGTGGTCAGTGGAGATTGCGAGATACTCACAGCCCACCACAATCTGTGAAGGGACCAACTCACACTCTTGTTTCCTATCCTCTACTTTTTTTCCACTTGTAACAAATAACCAAAATTTCCAAAACTTTATATGTTCGCTGCACGGTAAGATGTTTAGCTACGCCATCTACTGTTACATTTAGCAAAATGTAAGTCATTGTGTTTTGGGGTATTCGTTTTCTGTTAATTCAGCTCAGTTTTCACTGCTTAAACTAGGGCTATGTCTAGGTCCGACTCGAACTGTTCGAACAGTTTCGGTCACACTTCGGGAAAGCTCGGTTCTGTTCGATATTTTGAACGGCATTCCATCCACTGAATTTGATTGATACTATATCCACGACCTATTTTAAGGTTTCTATGGCACTGTGGATTTTAATAATAAAAACAACTGTGAACCACGGACTAAAATATCTTCTAGGGTTTACGACATTTGTAACAACTATAATTGGGCTGTTTAGGTTTTTTTTATTGGTAACGCCAACGCCACGTAGCGCTCTGTATGAAAAATCACTGGCTGTGCTGTGCGCAGTCTGTGGCTAGTTTGCGTTGTTGTCTGCCATTGTAGTGTTGGGCAGCTGGATGCTAACAGCGCGTAGCGTTGCGCAGTTGGAGGTGAGCCGCCAGCAGTGGTGGACGTGGGGAGAGAGATGGCGGAGTTTTGAAATTTGTAAGAATTGGTGTCATGAACTGATATATATATATATTATGACTATTAAGGTAAATACATTGTTTGTTCCCTATTAAAATCTTTCATTTGCTAACTGTGCCTATCAGTAGTTAGTGACTTCCGTAATTTGAATCTTTTAGTTAGCTGGCAGTAGTGGCGCTCCCTGTATTGCAGTAGTTCGAGTGACGAAGATTTTTGTGAGGTAAGTGATTTGTGAAACATATAGGTTCATGTTAGTCAGGGCCATTCTCTTGTAGGGACTACTGAAGGTCAGATTACGTTGCGCTAAAAAAAATATTGTGTGTCAATTTAAGCACAGTCCTGCGTAATTTTTCTACGGGGACGTTTCATACAACGTCAGCTAATCAAAAAAACGTTCAAATGTGTGTGAAATCTTATGGAACTTAACTGCTAAAGGTCATCAGTTTCTAAGATTACACACTACTTAACCTAAATTATCCTAAGGACAAACACACATCCATGCTCGACGGAGGACTCTAACCTCCGCCGGGACCAGCCGCACAGTCCATGACTGCAGCGCCTCAGACCGCTCGGCTAATTCCGTGCGGTGACAACTAATCAATAAATAATTTTTTGCAGTCACGTTTCTGTCAAATTCTCGAGCTGTCGCTCGTCCCCCGATCCAGTGACGTCTGATGGTACTGTCACCAAGACGGACATCGCCGCTGTAATTTAGCCTTGCGATAGCAATTACAGTCAGTCTACCACGATATATAACGTTTGTGAGGCATTTAATTTTTCATTACTTTTCTTCGTTGTTTGATCTGTGTACAAATTTGAAGCAAATCGGCCAAGAACTTTGCAGTAAATCGGACAAGTATTTTTCGAGATGTTTGTTAACAACCTTTCTCTTGTATACAGGGTGATTTTTTCCACCTTGTACGAACTCTAGGGATTGATCTATGAGAGGAAACGTAACAAAAAAGGTCTAATGTCCGGTAATGCATGGTTTCCATGCTAGTGACCGTTTATTCCGTTCAAATGGTTCAAATGGCTCTGAGAACTATGGGACTTAACTTCTGAGGTCATCAGTCCCCTAGAACTTAGAACTACTTTAAGTAGGATGTTTAGGTTTTTTTATTGGTAACGCCACGTAGCGCTCTGTATGAAAATCACTGGCTGTGCTGTGTGCAATCTGTGGCTGGTTTGAAGTGTTGTTTGCTATTGTAGTGTTGGGCAGTTGGCTGTTAACAGCGCGTAGCGTTGCGCAGTTGGAAGTGAGCCGCCAGCAGTGGTAGATGTGGGGAGAGAGATGGCGGAGTTTTGAGAGCGGATGATCTGGACGTGTGTCCATCAGAGAGAGTAAATTTGTAAGACTGGATGTCATGAACTAATGACTTTTGAACACTATTAAGGTAAATACATTGTTTGTTCTCTATCAAAATCTTTCATTTGCTAACTATGCCTATCAGTAGTTAGTGCCTTCTGGAGTTAGAATCTTTTATTTAGCTGGCTGTATTGCAGTAATTCGAGTAACGAAGATTTTTGTGAGGTAAGTGATTCATGAAAGGTATAGGTTAATGTTAGTCAGGGCCATTCTTTTGTAGGGATTATTACAAGTCAGATTGCGTTGCGCTAAAAATATTATGTGTCAGTTTAAGCACAGTCATTCTAAATTTTTCTAAGGGGACGTTTCACTACTTAAACCTAACTAACCTAACGACAAATGTCCAAATGTGTGTGAAACGTTATGGGACTTAACTGCTAAGGTTATCAGTCCCTAAGCTTACACACTACTTAACCTAAATTATCCTAAGGACAAACACACACACCCATGCCCGAGGGAGGACTCTAACCTCCGCCGGGACCAGCCGCACAGTCCATGACTGCAGTGCCTTGAACCGCTCGGCTAATACCGCGCGGCTTAACCTAACGACATCACACACATCCATGCTCGAGGCAGGATTCGAGCCTACGACCGTAGCGGTCGCGCGGTTGCAGACTGTAGCGCCTAGGACCGCTAGGCCACCACGACCGGCGTTTATTGAGTCATACATTGTTACAGAGATTGTGGCCTAATATGCGCTGTATCAAGTAGACAGAGTTACAGTATGCATGGTTTCCTCCTAGATGATGGTACTGTTCCTCATCCGTCATGCCCTAGCACCCTCTGAAGCCACAGTCATTGGTAACGTTGCCTCCGATTTACTTCTCTTGCCGACTCACCCTGTAGCGGATGTGATACAGTTTTGTACACAATGGTTCCGTTTTCGAATCAAGAGCTTGCCGACATGGTGTTTACTTGCGGAAAGGCAAATTGCAACGGGCGGCGAGCAGCAAGATTGTATCAGGAGACCTAGCCCCGGCGACAACAACCACAGTATTCAATGTTTGCGACAGTGTTTCTCCGTTTGCCTGAGACAGGGTCGTTTCAGGAAGCAGGAAATGATGGACGACATAACCAAAATGTTCGGACACAAGACTTGGAGGAAAATGTTATTAACCATATGAAAGGTGACCACCGCGTCAGTACGTGGCAGTTGGCCCGCCAGTACAGTGTAAGCCAGACGACTGTGTGAAACATTCTCCATGACAAATGTTGCTACCCTTACCACATACAGCACATTCATGGCTTACTAGCGACAGAGTTTCCACATCGGGAGCAGTTTTCTCACTGGTTCCTTCACCAGGCAACCATGATTTCTGGATTTGTGTCATCCATCCTATTCACTGATGAGGCCACCTTTACACGGAGTGGTTCTTCCAACTTTCATAACTGTCATCTGTGGCATAGTACGCACAACCCCCATGGTATGAGTCAGGGTATCATCAGCATCGGTGCAGCCGGAATATGTGGGCCAGAATAATTGACGATCGTATTTTCGGACCAGTCTTTCTTCCACGTCTCCTAACTATCGGCGTATTTTGCGTGTGACTCCCTTGCTGGAAGAAGTGCCATTGATCATTCGAAGATTTATGTAGCTGCTACATGATGGTGCTCGGGCTGACTTCGCTGTTAACGTCCGCACGGCTCTCAATTGTGTCCTCGGTGGATCGGACGAGGAGGTTCAGCCGCATGGCCTACTCGTTCACCGGATCTCAACCTGTGCGATTTCTCGTTATGGGGCCACGTCAAAAGTATCGTGTACGCAGAGCTCAATCCAGATGTTGGTTGGTGCAGCCTGGCCAATGTGAACGTGTGAGACAAAACATGCAGCGCATATACCCATATGCTGAGGCACATGGGAACCATTTTCAACACATACTGAAGCTGTAGCTGCATGGTACCGCGCGTATTAGACCGCAGCCTCTGCAACGATATATGATTGAATAAATGGTCTTTAGAATGGAGACCATGTATTTCCGGACGTAAGTTCATTAGACCGCTCATCCATCAATTCCTAGAATTTGTACAAGATGGAAAATACCACTTTGTATATTTTACGTATATTTTTGTATGTTGTATGTATTAAAAAATTTTATAGCCTATGTCAGCCCCAATGGTCACTAGGGGAGCGTACAGAAATTTGAAGTAAATCAGGCAAGACCTTTTAGGGATGTTTGGTAACGACGTTTATCCTTTTATATATTACCTACATTGTTGTTGTTGTGGTCTTCAGTACAGACATTGGTTTGGTGCAACTTTGGATGCTTCTCTATCCTGTGCAAGCCTCTTCATCTCCGCGTAACTACTGCAACCTACAGCCTTCTGAATCTGCTTAATGTATTAATCTCTGGGTCTCCCTCTACGATTTTTACGCCCCACTTTGCCCTCCAGTACTAAATTGGTGATCCCTTTATGATTCAGAACATGTCCTACCAATCGTTTCCTTCTTCTAGTCAAGTTATCCCACAAATTTCTCTTCTCCCCAACTCTATTCAGTACCTCCTCATTAGTTATGTGATCTACCCATTTAATCTTCAATATTCTTCTGTAGCACCACATTTCGAAAGCTTCTATTCTCTTCTTGTCTAAACTATTTATCGTCCACGTTTCACTTTCATACATGGCTACACTAAATACAAATACTTTCAGAAACGACTTCCTGTCGCTTAAATCCATACTCGATATTAACAAACTTCTCTTATTCAGAAAGGCTTTCCTCTCCATTGCCAGTCTCTTCTCTACTTCGACCATCATCAGTTATTTTGCTCCCTAAATAGCAAAACTCGTTTACTAGTTTTAATGTCTCATTTCCTAATCTTATTCCCTCAGCATCACACGCCCAACGGTCCGACCGACCGCCGTGTTATCCTCAGCCCCCAGGCGTCACTGGATGCAGATACGGAGGAGCAATTGGTCAGCACACCGCTCTCCGTCCGTATGTCAGCTTACGAGACCGGAGCTGCTACTTCTCAAACAAGTAGCGCCTCAGTTCGCCTCACAAGGGCTGAGTGCACCCCGCTTGCCAACAGCGCTCGGCAGACCGGATGGTCACCCATCCAAATTCTAGCGCAGCCCGACAGCTCTAAACTTCGGTGATTTGACGGGAACCGGTATTACCACTGCGGCAAGGGCGCTGGCAAATCAGCTAGTGAAAGAATCCACTTTGATGTGAAGCAGTTTTAATGGCCGAAAGTGGAGCGGCAGGGCAGCCTGAGACAGGTGACGCGAGCCGCCTCGCAGGCGGGAGGCCGCCGCAGCTGCTTGCGATTCAGCGGCAGCTCGACGCTGGAGGAGCGGCAGGTCGCCGCCGGGCGGCACGTGAAATATGCAACGGCGCCCCTGTCGGGCGTCCCCGGCTCGCAGCCGGCGCGGGGCGCAGACAACGCGATTTAGCCGGCGCCGGCCGATCGATGCCCTCCGTTTGGCAGGTCGGGCGCGCCGCGCCGGTCGCTCCCGTATTCTCTTTGTGGCGCTCCGGGCAAACGGGCAGCCGTCGCCGTCTCGCAGGCGCCGGCCGACGCCGCCTGCACTGCTGCGTAACGCGGCCAGAGTGCCCCGGCGACTGGCGGCAGGTCGCGGGCCACATTGTCACTGAGTGCACTCAGAAGTCCACCCAGAGACCGATCTCCAAACTACGCCGTGCTGTTTGCTTTGATACTGCGCAGCTTGACAGGTTGATGAGTAGCAGTTATACATTCAGTTTTCCGCAATGTGTTTTGTGAAACCGATTAAATTAAGTTTATGTACAGTATTTTGTACAATTTCCTCGTAGATTAAAACTGAGTGCTGGACCGAGACTCGAACCCGATGCCTTTGCTGATGTCCCGGTTCGACTCCCAGTCACGACACGGTTTTAGTCTGCCAGGAAGGTTCATAGCATCGCAGACGCCAATGTAGAGTTAACGCATCATTCTATGTATTTTTCAGTTTGTAATGTTTGCGTAATAACTTTCTTTATTGCGAAGAACCAGAACTGGACAAGTAGTGGTGCACAGCACTCTCAGTCACGCACCTTACGGTGGCTTTCAGAGTATCTGTGTGGATGTGGGCGTAGATGTAGAATCACAACGATAAAATTTCAGAGATGGTAGTATGGATTAAACTAAAAACAAAATGTGTATTAAACATGGACTCTAGGATACATTCCTTAAGAGCTGCGAGTACTTGTTCATCTTCAAACATGTTCAAATGTGTGTGAAATCTTATGGGACTTAACAGCTAAGGTCATCAGCCCCTAAGCTTACACACTACTTAGCCGTAAATTATCCTAAGGACAAACACACACACCCATGCCCGAGGGAGGACTCGAACCTCCGCCAGGACCAGCCGCACAGTCCATGACTGCAGCGCCCTAGACCGCTCTGCTAATCCCGCGCGGGTGTTCATCTTCCTGCTGTGTCACACATCTTGCCTACTGAAAGGTCCTTGCCTTCTCTATTTCGAGAAATCGTACGATGGACCAAAACAAGAAAAAGGTCCAGTAAACATCAGGCCCAAAATGCATGCTGTTAGAGCTACAAGCACTTGTTTATCTCCATTATTATGAATCATAGTTCAAAATGGCTCTGAGCACTATGGGTCGTGACATCTGAGGTCATCAGTCCCTTGGAACGTAGAACTACTTAAACCTAACTAACCTAACGACATCACACACATTCATGCCCGAGGCAGGATTCGAACCTGCGACCGTAGCCAATGCGTGGTTCTGGACTGAAGCGCCTAGAACTATTTACCCACAACGGCTGGTTACTGTAAATCATATCTCTACTACTGAACAAGTGCTCATAGCTCTTAAGGTATGCGTTTTAGAGCCGGCGTTTGCAGCATGTTTTTTTTTTCATGTTTTGGTCCATACTAACTCCTCCCAAAATATCTAAAGCAAATAGCTTGCAATAAAAGAGATGTATCCCATAGCAGCTCTTAAGGTATGCATTTTACATCCCATGTTCGCTAGACTTTTTTCCATCTATTAATCCATAATACCTCCCCTGGAAGTTTGTCGGTGAGTTCTGGTTTACACTGTATAATTATTTCCAGCAATGGGAATTGAGTGTCCATTCTCGAATGAATTAATAACGTAGCTTTACTGTTACCAGTCGGTGCTTATTTATTTCCACAACGCGTTTCGCTTGTTTAAAACTCCACCATCAAGTGGATTTGTGAATATTATTATGGCAGGTACGTGCTATGTTACGACTTCGGGGTAACTTGTGACACTGACTCGTAGAGATAAGCAAAACAGTATTTCAGAACATGGCTCAGCAGTAGTCTCTCATGAAGATTACGCGTAATTGTAAATGTCAAAGGAAAATAACTAGAAGGGAATACCTGCAGTAGTCACAGCGTCCCGAGCTGTCTAAGGCACTGCAGTCATGAACTGTGCAGCTGGTACCGGCGGAGGTTCGAGTCCTCCCTCGGGCATGGGTGTGTGTGTGTGTTTGTCCTTAGGATTATTTAGGTCAAGCAGTGTGTAAGTTTAGGGACTGATGACCTTAGCAGTGAAGTCCTATAAGATTTCACACACATTTGAACATTTTTTGGTCACAGCGTCCTTTCTCCGTCGCGATACATCACATACAAACCATCACGCTTCATAAACAAAACGGCGTCTAGAAACTAACAAGTGCAAAGAAAACACAGCAAAGACAGGAACACTATTTAAAACTGCAAAAAGCACATACCGATACAAAAAACTTTTTGGAGTAAGTTGTAAAGCATTGTGGAGATCTTCGTTTAAGTAAATGAACAGGTATGTTAGCTAATATCTCCAGTTGTAGACAAGTAATTTTCTGTCAAGCTTATACACCTAATACTCTTTACACATTTGTATTAATCAGGTGACGTATTGAAAACATGAAATATAATGTGACAGAAGGAGAGCAATGTTTTGGTTACGCTGAAGCTATGAGTTTGTTGGGTTTCTAAAAACTTGGTAAATATTGAAATACGCATGTTGATAAACGACTAAAAATATACACACAGACATATTCTTAATTATACAAACAGACATTTATACTTGAAAATCTCTTCGGGTTTGCTGCCGGATCCTAAAATCAACTTGACTCGATATCTCGGCGATCCAACTGGTCGCCATCTTCAGGAGAATGCTGCTTGCTGATGAGTCCCGCTGAGAACTAACGCCTGGCTGCAAAACGACGTCCTATATAGCCCACCGTGCAGTACACGGCGCGTGCGCCGCCCGTCACAGTTGCTGCCCTCCAAGACAGAGAAAGGGGCGCCGCCCCTGGTAGAACTTTGCGGCAACGATGTATCGCACTCATGGTCGCACCGAAGAACGTTCAATTTTGATGAGGGATAGTACCGGATTCCACGTCCTGCTAAGAGGAAACCCATTGCTCTATTGATTAAATTATCCGCCAACCTAATTTCAATTGCCTCTTTATAAACACTATTCCAAAAACTGGAAATGTTGGCAACTACCACCGTTTCGTCATATTTCATGCCGTGTCCCTCATTTAAACAGTGTTCTGCTACTGCCGATTTTTCCGGCTGTTGTAGCCTCGTATGGCGTCGGTGTTCCACACACCTGTCATGAACTGTGCGAATCGAACGACCAATGTAAGTTTCCCCACACTGACACGGAATTTTGTATACACCGGGTTTCCTAAGCCCCAGATCATCTTTTACAGAGCCAAGTAGTGCCCTAATCTTAGAAGGCGGTCGGAACACACTTTTGATGTTAAAATTCCTTAAAATGCGTCCAATCTTAAACGATATACCTCCTGCATAGGGAAGAAAGGCCACCGATCCATGTTCCTCTTCATGCACCTCCAGAGATGGTCCAAACTCCATAGCCCGACGAATCTGCTTCTCGGAGTATCCATTATCCTTAAAAACAGCCATCAAATGCGCAAGTTCTTGGGTTAAGCTGTCCGCGTCGGAAATGGCATATGCTCTCCGTACCAAAGTCCTGAGGACGCCACTGCGTTGGTAGTGTGGATGACAACTTGTAGAATGCAGATACCGATCTGTGTGCGTCGGCTTTCGGTGAACACTGTGTCCCAAAGTACCATCTGGTTTTTTATAAACCATAACGTCTAAAAATGGAAGCATCCCATCACTTTCGACCTCCATGGTAAATTTGATGCGGGGATGAAGACAGTTGAAATGGTCCAAAAATCTATTAAGAGAGTCACGTCCATGCGGCCAAACGAAAAACGTATCATCCACGTATCTCCAGAAGCACGTTGGTTGCAAAGCTGAAGTCTTTAGTGCCATATCCTCGAAGTCCTCCATAAATAAATTGGCGACTATAGGTGATAAAGGACTACCCATAGCCACTCCGTCATTCTGTTCAAAAAAAGTTGCCGTTGAATAAAAAATATGTGGATGTCAGCACATGACGACAAAGCTTCACCAACTCTTCATCCAGTTTTTCACTGAAGAGAGTTCGTTGTCGGACGATTTATGTAAAAAACTTCATCCTGGTGCTGCCGTTCCGCCTAGGTTGTATGGTCTGCCTAAGGTTCATAAAGAAGGGGTTCCTCTACGCCCAATTGACGGTAATTTGGGTGCACCCACTTATAACCTGGCGAAGTATTTATCATCTGTTCTCCGTCCATATGTTGGCAAGTGTGAACACCATATTTCCAATTCGGTGGATTTTATTAGTCGATTGAAATCTTTGAAGTTGAGTCCTTCAGATCTATTAGTGAGTTTTGATGTGGTATCTCTGTTTACGCAAGTTCCTTTAGAAGAGTCGCTTAATTTGATTAGTGAAAAACTGGATGAAGAGTTGGTGAAGCTTTGTCGTCATGTGCTGACATCCACATATTTTTTATTCAACGGCAACTTTTTTTGAACAGAATGACGGAGTGGCTATGGGTAGTCCTTTATCACCTATAGTCGCCAATTTATTTATGGAGGACTTCGAGGATATGGCACTAAAGACTTCAGCTTTGCAACCAACGTGCTTCTGGAGATACGTGGATGATACGTTTTTCGTTTGGCCGCATGGACGTGACTCTCTTAATAGATTTTTGGACCATTTCAACTGTCTTCATCCCCGCATCAAATTTACCATGGAGGTCGAAAGTGATGGGATGCTTCCATTTTTAGACGTTATGGTTTATAAAAAACCAGATGGTACTTTGGGACACAGTGTTCACCGAAAGCCGACGCACACAGATCGGTATCTGCATTCTACAAGTTGTCATCCACACTACCAACGCAGTGGCGTCCTCAGGACTTTGGTACGGAGAGCATATGCCATTTCCGACACGGACAGCTTAACCCAAGAACTTGCGCATTTGATGGCTGTTTTTAAGGATAATGGATACTCCGAGAAGCAGATTCGTCGGGCTATGGAGTTTGGACCATCTCTGGAGGTGCATGAAGAGGAACATGGATCGGTGGCCTTTCTTCCCTATGCAGGAGGTATATCGTTTAAGATTGGACGAATTTTAAGGAATTTTAACATCAAAAGTGTGTTCCGACCGCCTTCTAAGATTAGGGCACTACTTGGCTCTGTAAAAGATGATCTGGGGCTTAGGAAACCCGGTGTATACAAAATTCCGTGTCAGTGTGGGGAAACTTACATTGGTCGTTCGATTCGCACAGTTCATGACAGGTGTGTGGAACACCGACGCCATACGAGGCTACAACAGCCGGAAAAATCGGCAGTAGCAGAACACTGTTTAAATGAGGGACACGGCATGAAGTATGACGAAACGGTGGTAGTTGCCAACATTTCCAGTTTTTGGAATAGTGTTTATAAAGAGGCAATTGAAATTAGGTTGGCGGATAATTTAATCAATAGAGACAATGGGTTTCCTCTTAGCAGGACGTGGAATCCGGTACTATCCCTCATCAAAATTGAACGTTCTTCGGTGCGACCATGAGTGCGATATATCGTTGCCGCAAAGTTCTACCAGGGGCGGCGCCCCTTTCTCTGTCTTGGAGGGCAGCAACTGTGACGGGCGGCGCACGCGCCGTGTACTGCACGGTGGGCTATATAGGACGTCGTTTTGCAGCCAGGCGTTAGTTCTCAGCGGGACTCATCAGCAAGCAGCATTCTCCTGAAGATGGCGACCAGTTGGATCGCCGAAATATCGAGTCAAGTTGATTTTAGGATCCGGCAGCAAACCCGAAGAGATTTTCAAGACTTATTACGCCGGGAAAGCCTACGAAGTCACAGACATTTATACTCTCAGGCCGACTGGGGTGCAATCTATTGCTTTTTAGGTGGACACCAGTAACCAACAGGCAGTGTGTGAGTGTGGTTCAACAAGTAGCGCACTCTGCACAAAGTTGATGTTATTCTGGAACTATGGAGGAAGGCGAAGATTAGCATATTTTGCAATAACAAGTCGTATCTTACAGACGGTGTCCTTGGATGAAAATTATTTTCAGGCAGAACTTGCTGGTGCAGGAATTGCATCTCAGTTACATCACGCTGCAGTCTTTCAAAGCGGATTTCAACTATATCAAGTACAATTAAAATAAGTATTTTCAGAATTTGTCCCTTCAAGACTGGCGACGAATTTCTGTTAGCAATATCAGAAGGAAAATACTGAAGGTCTGTTTGCACAGGCTTCTCACCCAGTTGTAAATACTGGCACTCTCGTTTCGTGGAAAATTCTGAGTTATTAAAACGGTGAACTAAGATAAGAATGAAAGTTTTTCTAGATAGGAAGACCCACCTAAAACCCCACTACTTGTTCTGACATTATAACATTAGCCTTAAAAACAGTCAAACAACTTTACACATCGTAAACTTTTGTTAAAAATTCAGTTTCAGCAAAAGCATTTTTGGAAGCGTGATTTCTACTGATCTTTTCTAGTGCGTAGTTTGATGTTACGATTACTACACTTGATTGTAGCAAGGCAACGCGTTAGCGGAAATGACCGAACTCTCGGAAAATACACGATAAAAATTCACGATTTTGGAGAAAATAGAGAGAAGGGTGGTTACAAGCAGTAATATCCAAATTTACAATGACCGTGTCAGTGCATCATACACGCCGTCAGGATATTTGTGGCCGGGAAGTTACTCCATCGGCACCTCGGTGCGCATATATCCCCCAACATCAAAGTCAGAGTTTAATTGGCTGTCATCTAATCGTAACTGGAACACAAGGTCTCTTTTAATTACCTTCCTTATCTTGCCCATCTATAAAACAAAAACTATCACGAACTCCTTCTCTGTTGCTACCAACAGCCCCTGTAACAAGCTACAGTGCACTCTGCATACTATTACATACCGTTTCCCTTTTAAGAACAATCATCATAATTTTTTTTTCAAGAACTAACGTTTAGGTCGCGTATTCTTTCAATCAAACAGTGAAGAAAGTTTTTCCGTCTTCCCGCATTTATCCTTCTTTTTGTCACTCTCGTTACTTTCTCTTCCCTTTGTCTGTTAGTTGTGTTTTGTCACGTCCCCTCTTTATCTGCCTCTTCCGCTCCTCCTCATGTCCTTGCTGCTGGCACTCGTAATTTAATCCTACCCTCATCTAACTTGTGTTTGTTGTTTTTACCTCTCAAGAACGAATGAAAATTGTGTTTATTTTTTTATTTTTCTACACTATGACAAACGCTAATTATTTTATAATGTCGTACATTACATACTTTGTGTACACCCTTGAGACGTGGCAGCGGTGTGGCTATTCACTGTCCATGCTAATGATATTCCATGTCCGTGACTTGATAAATTAACACACCTGAAAGAACTGAGCAGGTGTGAGTATAAGTAGCCGCATAGAGAATTTTGGCAGAATGAAGGTGAAGCTTGTAAAAGTGAAACAAAGATTGAGCAGCGTAAATGTTAAAGACGAGTTGATGGAATCCGTAGCAGTAATGGTGAATCGAAGGAAACCAGATGTCTAGTAACGTAAAGCTTCCAACGTTTTTCTTATACTGAGGAACGTATGCAGAAATTATTTGTTCAAGAAGAAATAAATCTAACATGGTAATCTGGGTCCAGGTCGATAACCCTTCCTATTACGTGGTGAAGCAGTTGATGGGCTTCAGACATCATTGTACGACCGAAAGTATGAGAACTGTAAAGCTCGCCTTCATTTGAGTAAGGGAGCGGAGATTTGGCGGTTTGAGAACACAGCGGAATATAAGAGGAACGCAGCGACACCACCATAGATGTGAAGTGAATCAGTACCCTCCTTGTTACCATATGTAGTGGTAATCCACAAGGTAGATTACTTCATCAATACCATCGTGTGAAATAGAGTGACGAGGTCCGATCTGAAGTATTATACGATGCTGTGGAGTAACTGTGAATACAGGAAATAATTATGCATTAGGAATTGGTGCTAGTGTAATTCGATGTGTTAGTAATATGTTTAAACTAGATTGGTTTCATGTGTCAGCTGCTAAAGCAGATGAAACTGCCAGACTCAGAGGCTGAGAAGTATAGAATAATATGTAGTGTAACTAAATAAGGAGTAAAACGAGCCGGCCGCGGTGGACGAGCGGTTCTAGGCGCTTCAGTAAGGAACCGCGTTGCTGCTACGGTCGAATGTTCGAATCCTGCCCCGGGCATGGGTGTGATGTCCTTAGGTTTATTAGGTGTAAGTAGTTCTAAGTTGTAGGGGACTGATGACCTCAGATTTTAAGTTCCATATTGCTCAGAGCCATTCGAACAATTTGAGTAAAACGAAATTTTTCCAGTAGTTCCTACAATTGTAGCAGTTCGTGCAGCTCATTCAGTTCCATTAGTTACACAGTTCCGTGAGTTCCGTTCAGTCACTATTTAGAAAGGAATAGGTACATTAACTACGAGTGTTTGCATAATAATTCCGCCACAGTGACTTAATCTTAGACTTCCAGGAGACAGCAAAGTTACTTAAACTTAATTGTGTTAGGTGTAGGACATTAAGTGCAATGCTTCATAATATTACCTACCAAAGATAAGTACAATTTTCTATCATCACCATTAATAAATGTTATTCATTTTTTCTTATTGTGTTGCCACATTTCTGTCTTGATGCCTCCCAGTAAAGCAAATGTGTCATTAGGTATACCATGTGATAAAAATCATCCGGACACCCCCAAACACATACGTTTTTCATATTAGGTGCAGTGTGCTGCCACTTACTTTCAGGTACTCCATATCAGCGACCCCTGTACTCATTGAGCATCGTGAGAGAGCAGAATGTGAAGCTCAACGGACTTCGAACGTGGTCAGGTGATTGGGTGTCATTTGTTTCATACGTCTGTCCGTGAGATTTCCACACTCCTAAACATCCATATGTCCACCGTTTCCGACGTGATAGTGAAGTGGACACGTGGAGGGACACGTACAGCACAACAGCGTACAGGCCGACCTCATCTGTTGACTGACAGAGACCGCCGACAACTGAAGAGGTTGGTAATGTGTAATAGCTACACATCTATTCAAACCATCACACCGGAATTCCAAAGTGCTTCAGGATCCACTGCAAGTACTATGACAGGCGGAAGGTGAGAAAACTTGGATTTTATAGTCGAGCGGCTGCTCATAAGCCACAAATTACGCCGGTAAATGACAAACGACGCCTCGCTTGATGTAAGGAGCGTAAACACTGGACACAGAAAAGTGGAAGAACGTTGTGTGGAGTGACGAACACGGTGCACAATGTGGCAATCTGATGGCAAAATGTGGGTATGGCGAATACCCGGTGAACGTCATCTGCCAACGGTAAATTTTGGAGGCGGTGGTGTTATGTGTGGTCGTGTTTCTCATGGAGAGGGTTGCAGCCCTTGCTGTTTTGCGTGGCACTATCACAGCACAGGCCTACACTGATGTTTTAAGCACCTTCTGGATTCCCACTGTTGAAGAGCAATTCATGGGTGGCGATTGCATCATTCAACACGATCGAGCACCTGTTCAGAATGCAGGGACTGTAGCGGAGTGGAAGCTGTCATCAAGGCTAATGGTGGGCCAACACTATACAGAATTCCAACAATACCGATGGAGGGCACCACGAACTTGTAAGTCATTTTTTGACAGGTGTCCGGATACTTTTAATCACATAGCGTATGAGTAGCGCGCATACTGCTGCATTTTAGTGAGCACTATGAGAAATACGTTTTCTGCTGCCGTGGACGTGTGGGATGAATTGATACTTAATTTTGGTTACAACAAATACTGAACGAAATGCAACAATGTGGAATGTCTGGTTAGATGTAAGAGTGGCCCTGTGGCCCAAACGTTGCCATGTTAACTAAATCCAAAAATAAATAAAAGTAATGAACACTTGTCTAGCGGAACAGAGGTCAAATAGCGATCCGCGCTAGTAGCAGTACTGTTAATGAATTACAAGCGGTCGCTCATTCGGATTTTATATTTACATTTACGTAATAATAGCTTTCGAGAAATCATCTCCCACCTACAAAACAGTATACAGCCTGACAAAGTTTCAGAGGTTGTTGACACTAGAACAAACGTTGGACTCATCTACTTGGTCATTTGCTCTCCGTAAGCCACGGCACGGTGTATGGTGGAGGGTGCATAGCATCACTCTGCCTCTCCCCTTATTCACCCGCAGGTGTTTCGCGTTCTCTGCACTCTTCAGTAAGAGCTAGAATTTCCTTGATTTCATACTCGTGGCCATTACGGAAGATGCGTGTTGGAGGAAGTAATCTTTCACTACAGGTGGCTGAGCATTTCTGAGATATTCTCACGCTGACTATACGAAGTCATGATGGCTCGTGCTGCTCTTCTATGGGTCGTCTCCATCTCTTCCGTTAATCCAAAATGACATAAGTCCATGTATTGTCGAACATCAGTTGATAGCGTTTTTTGTTTCAGTATGCTGACTGCATACTGTGGTAGTGTCGACAGCTAATGAATATTTTGCTGTAGGTTTTAATATTTTTGGCCCTGTATAGTTTGAAAAACTTGGTATCTAATACGCTCTGTGGGACTGTTATAACCGAAGTTGCTTCAAAATGCTGGTTTCCTAAGAACAATCGCGTGATGATGACTACTGTACGATAATATGATGAGTCACTCTTTTTGCGTCTTTGGCGAGACATGTATATACTACTTAAAATGCTAGAAGTATCATGGTCTCTGTTTTACCTTAAAAAGATGATTAGATTATGATTATAACTTAAAACAATATCTTGTCAGAGATTGAACGGTGAATATTTTTAATGGGCGGCTAGTTGCCTAAGCATTATCTCTACATGAGGAGAATCACAGAGTAACCAATTACACAAAAAGGAATACCTTTATTGTTTCACTGAAAGAACATATAGACACTTTCATTTGTATTTAAGAATTCTTTTGTATTTGACCATTTTGTTTGAATGATGCTGCTTAACTTCTTTATCATTAAAATCTTTGCCATGCGAGAACTATTCTGACATTACAACTGGACTGGCGATAAGGAATGTAACTTTTTTCCATCGGAAAAAACCGAGTATGGGATGCTGGACAACTGCTTTTTTTATTATTTATCAAAACTAGTGCTCTGATTGGCATGCTGTTGAGGCATAGAAAAACTTGAAAATACCATTAATTCTCTAGCGTTACCAACGTACGCTTCGTACTGCTACTACGACTAATTAAATGAAAAAAGAGAGTTCTAGAAAATCATATACGGCTCCGCAACTTCTAAAAAATAAATAAACATATACGAAACAGACTCTTCCCCTTTCCCGGTGATCTGTTCTAGCCTGCATTCAGTTCTCTCTCTATTACGTTACACAATATATTGCAAATTGTTTTCAAACATCCACGTCACCGTCTGAGAATGTAGGCTTGCTGCTTCACGGCCTTACACGTATTAACATAAGACTCCAAAATACTGAGCATCACTGTGGTCGATGTTCTGACTCACGCCTACTTATCTCGAAAAAATCTTACATTGAACCTCGCTCGAACAAAGGAGAAGTTCTCGTATTCTTTACATTAGCTTTAATAGTAATAACAGCCATCAAATACAGCGGCCAGCTCGGCGTTGATAGTTCAAATGACTCTGAGCACTATAGGACTTATCTTATGAGGTCATCAGTCGGCTAGAACTTAGAACTACTTAATCCTAACTAACCTAAGGATGTCACACACATCGATGCCCGAGGCAGGATTCGAACCTGCGACCGTAGCGGTCTCGCGTTTCCAGACTGTAGCGCCTAGAACCGCACGGCCACCCCGGCCGGCTCGGCGTTGATGTCCGTCAGCATCTCTTCATGTTCTCGCTAGTATATGGCCATGCTTTTCCCTCTATCTCTCTCAAACGGAGTAATACGTTTGCAACATAACATTACAGCCCCCATTAATATATATTGAGAGATAAAAATTTGCCCTTTACACAATTCTTCACAAAAAATATACTTATCCAGCGCAAAATATTCTGATTAGTGTGATGGCTCTAAACTGAATCTCTTCGTACAAAACCTCCTAGACATTTAAGGAATTTTGACAACATGTAACTTCAGCAGTTCATCTGTATGTATAAAAATAAAAAGGTATGGCCTAAATTGCAATTTATTTTAGTTTATGTGACATAAATTTTACTAATTCGATTCAAACCAGGTCACCAGTCAAACTTTCTGGAAGCACCACACAGTGGCTAGTGTTTCCAACAGGGGTGTACAGTGCCCGATAAAAGAACTGAGGTTCTCTGAAGGAGAAGAGGAAACGAAATGAAACCTCAAGGGTTGGGATTGTGAATGGCGTTACTTCAGTAATTACGAAACTGAGTCGACTGCACATTATGATTTGCGCTATGACTCCAATTATCAGTACGACATGGCATCCCAAATGACCTGGAAAGATGCACTGGTTCTGATGGAGAGGGAGTCATAAGGCCGTTGTATCATCTCCCCAGGCAAGCTGTCTCCATATATTGTTTAGTACTTGTCACGGGACATCTCTGATTCTGATTTATTTAAACTCTGCGGTTGTTGTCGTGTGGAGTTCGTTTGTAATCTGAGTCAAGTTTCATATCAGCGCACACTCCGCTGCAGAGTGAAAATCTCATTCTGGAAACATCTCCCAGGCTCTGGCTAAGCCTTGTCTTCGCAATATCCTTTCTTTCAGGAGTGCTAGTTCTGCTAGGTTCTCAGGAGAGCTTCTGTAAAGTTTGGAATGTAGGAGACGGAGACTGGCAGAAGTAAAGCTGTGAGTACCGGGCGTGAGTCGTGCTTCGGTAGCTCAGAATGGTAGAGCACTTGCCCGCGAAAGGCAAAGGTCCCGAGTTCGAGTCTTGGTCGGGCACTCAGTTTTAATCTGCCAGGAAGTTTCATTAACAATGCTGCTTGTAGACGAATGGAGAGTTCCTTTCCTTTCATTGCATCCTATGACAGAATAATATTTGATGAATTTACAAAATACAGATTCTCTTCTAAATACGTAATTTATCTGATTCTGAAATCACTTATTTGGTAAAAAAAAAAACGAGTGTCTGTTGTTACAAATAACAACAACGCATAGGGAAGTATCCATCAACCTAGAACAATTGTTGATAGAAGATTACAGGTTAATTACCTGCCCACGTAACTATTAATTAAGAATTTCATCAGTATTATTTGACAGAAGCCACAATGTTTCTAATTGCTCTTGGAACTGATCGCAGTAGAGATTCGACCCACACCAGTTAAACACGTCTTACCGCGGAAACGAATAAGATATTGAGGTAATGTCGTCTCTGGAATTACCATCGTTTTTTACAACTCTCGTATGTGACTTCACATTGACGACTAGCACATTCAAATTTTTCCGGTCGTTGATTTCCAGGAAGTAGCCTGCGTTGCTTACAAACGTAGTCGGCAACTTTCCGGACTGCCACCGGTCCCTTGGGACGCTACTCCGATCCATCATCGTCCGACCCGAGGTCAGGCTGCACCATCCGTCACGGAAAACAGCATCGTCCTTCAAAATAGGGGGGTGGGGTCGGCCGATTCAGAACATGCATTGTTATTAGCTGTACAAGCCTCTCCTCTGACATCTACATGAGCGATTTCCTATACTGATAGTCTCCACACCCTCATGTCAGTCTTCTGACTATCCCCCTACGACCACCTGATTCCTTAACACAGTAAAGCAGAAAACCGTTTGCAAAATAAACTAGAATTCACAGAAAGTCAGAAAACAATAAAAGCGCTTGAAACTACCAATATTACTCCCCTCTATTCTATGCATTTGTGCCGTTCTCTTTGCTTATAAACCAGTCATCTTTTGCATCCAAACCTATGCCAATGTTAGCACATGGATTTCCCTCCCCTCTATCCCCCCCCCCCCCCCCCCCCGCTCTCCTTCAGTGCCCAACAAAAATATACAAATATCTTGAAACCCACGGAACACCCAACACTGCATTGTCTTCTACATCCGTTTGCTTTCACCAACTAGCATCATTCAGTCATCATTCGATTCCTACATTTTCTCCTTTTCCTAGAGAATACGCAGATGTAGTACATAATCTGACACATCTAATTACAATAACCTATATGCTATCCTTTTATCATCACTCCTGTGACCCTGCTGCGCTGTTATATCCATATCCCACCTTTGCCGTATCACTGTGCCTTCTGTATTCTTCTACAGGGACTTTAAGAACTTCCACTTTCCAACCTTTGCAACTTCGATGTCCATCACAGTGTGTACGTTTCGTACCAAGATTGTCGAGATGTTTCCTGTGACATGTCCTGCTCATCTGCTCCAACCATCCACATGTGCCACCGACGGTAACGTCAAGGCACCATCACAACTATCATATTTTCACCTCCGTCGTAAGCAAGATTATTTTCATTAATCACCACCACCATAGTGTCGTACAATGATTAACGTCATCTATATAGATTTTTAACTATGGTCAAAGTAGCCTGATTTTGCAATTTTAAAAAAAATTTAGCCATAATTAACTCCCTGTTTGTCTTTATATTCTACCACTAAACATCTGTAAATGTCTTTGGCTTAAGAACAGTTGTTCTCCCTTCTACTTTATGGAGACTTGAAAACAGAAAGCTGAACGCATTTGGTACTGTATGGATTACGACTTTTACTGATCGTGTTTGTGACATTAATAAAGTTGGTTTCGTGTCCGATACAAAACTAACGAGCCGCTGTCCACTTGCATCAAACAATAACAGTCACTCAAGATGTACGGATTCGAAGTTAAGGAACCTATGACAACTAACGAGATCAGGTACAGTTTACAACAGTAGTAGCTGCCCTAGTTTCTTCCACTGGATATTAAGTAGGAAGAGAAGAATAGAATTTATTTGCATCGGATGCATGTAGTGTTTCTGACGCTAATGCGCAACGCTCATTTGTGTTGCCTTCTAGTCCGAAAATTTTCAAATTCCTTACGTAATTTCAATAAATTATTATAGATAAACAGATACGTGACTTACATTGTCAGTATCTTACCACCTGGAATCTATGCAACATACAATGCGAGGCGATCAATCGAATAGTTTGCAGACTTCAAGGATATGAGCTGCCGCCGCAAGTTTCAAGGAGAAAATCAGTAGCGCAGATGTTCATAGGCTGGGCTAATTATGTCAAACTTTGCATTGTTCCAGTACGGGCTTTACACGCTGAAGTTACCGAATTGTTTATTGGACGAGGTTTTGCCCATTGCAAAAGAGCGTGAAATCGTCCAAGCAGCTTGAAAGTCGTTTTATGCGGAACTTGACGTCTTAAAAGTCAGGCTCTAACAAATTGTAGGGAAGATACGCAGTAAGTCGGAGTTGGTCAATATCGTCATCAAGAGCAAATAAGAGTAGAAAACTGGTACTGTAGCTTCGATATACGAATTACCTCTATTTTATTCGTGGTATTCAACGACTTCAGATTCTGACGGACTTACAAGTAACGTTTGCGTACCAGTATCTCACACCTGCTACAGATCGTTTTCAAACAAGTCTGAACACATCGTCAACCTGAAAACGCTGTTGCCCAGATCCTTTTAGTGTGATGTCTTTGTGTGCTACCTGGAGTTATTAATCGGGTCTTAGCAATTAATTTCATCTATATTACGTAGTAGTTGGTAGTAATAGCGTCTGTTCTAGTTCATATAACGAAGTTTCACTTTTCCAGTCTTGTTATTCATTTTACGTGACACGATGGTAAGGAGCGAATTTGTTTACGAAAAAACTGGGATAAATTTCATGTGGATTAATCCGTATGCGTTGCTGTTACCTACAAGAGGCTAAATACCGAAACATTAGGCGTTAGAAGTCACGATCTCTAGGCTTAACTTTTTTTACGTGTACTCACGGGTATAAATAACATCGTGTTAGGGCACAGATACATAGACACATATATCTGCGTAGTTATTTGCAGTAGTATGAATATGAGTGACAAATGAGCGTGTTGCTGCAGACTGATTAACGGTTTTCGATTGGTTTGAGCGATTGTTGATTGCGTTTCATTTGTGGTGGCTCCAGAGTCCGATATAAAAAGAACCCCCATCGGAATTCCCGGGTATGTAGGTTTTGCTTAAAATAAAGGAAGATCGAAGAACAACAGACAAAGACTGTGCTCTACAAGCATGTAATGAGGATACAATAACTGAATTAACCAATTGAGGGACAAAGGATGGATGTTAGGAAAGATACCTGGAAATATACGAAAAGGTAGTGGTTTTGACAGTTCCGTTATCGTTGGGCTAAAGAACGTCGTAGAAGGAAGTAGTGCGGAGCAGAACATTAATAATAATGGAAGAGACAGGTTGGAAACTGCCTTGAGAAGATAAAGAAAGATCTTGCTGCTAGGTAGCACTCATAGCAGTTATGGAAGTGGTGCAGGGCAACATGTACAGTGAAAATGAGGATCAGTATATCAGGCTACAGGCACTGAAAAACCTAGTGCTGGTTTTGGTCAGATATTAGAGGATATTGAGGCAGCGTGTTGAGTAATGAGCGTAGTTTGGGGAGCAGGAAGTTCATGTATAGTATTTTTCTGAGCACCATATTAATATTAGATCTATGTATAAAACACAGAGAGTTGTAAATTTTCTGTGGGGAAAGATGGAGTAAACAAGATTTTCCATAAACGTCATAAATAACATCTAGTTCAAATGTACTGAAACCAGTAGTTTCCACTTAGATCAACAAATGAAAGCCTCTTCTTGTAAATTTCTGCTGTAGTAACATTTATTTATAAGTACATAATTTTCTAATGCGAAAATTTCAAATATTCTTAGAAACGGTCCAGTCACTATTATGACATCGAGGTGACGAAAAGAAGAGGTCGAGACTTGGTAGAAAATTTATTATTAATTTTATGAAGGTTCTGTAAATTATGCTCAACACTTAAGAGTTCCATTGTTAATTTTCCCATCAGAATTACACAGGAAATCAATAAGATAATAGATAATATATAAGTTGTTGAACAATAATTAATCAATGATATAAATGCCTGTCCAGCAGTGAACGGCCTCTCTGAGCATGATACACAATTAGCCATACTAAACAACTTACATGATTTTTATGAAATGGTATGGGAAAGAGGTAGAGTACTTATTAAAAAAAGTTTCAAGGCACCCTAGAGGAACTTGACTGGAGAGATACGTATAATTTACATTTATCAATTTCAAATTTAATGTGTTTATTGATGGATTAAAAATATACCTTTATTGCATCAGAAGTTAATAATTCATATAATAAAATTAAATACGTATGGTAAACCGTTAAAAGAGGAACTGGGATGTTAATTAAAGAATATTGAGAGTTTATTTTTAAATAAAACATCCAATAATAAATTATAGCAGTCAAATAGCCAATTTATTTAATAATTATGTTCTGGAAGTAACTCAAAATGTAGCACAAAGGATAAAGCAGTAGGATCCACGCATGAAGTAAACCATACCTGTCGGTAAATCAGAGCTACCTCATTCTCTGAGAAAGATACACTCCTGGAAATGGAAAAAAGAACACATTGACACCGGTGTGTCAGACCCACCATACTTGCTCCGGACACTGCGAGAGGGCTGTACAAGCAATGATCACACGCACGGCACTGCGGACACACCAGGAACCGCGGTGTTGGCCGTCGAATGGCGCTAGCTGCGCAGCATTTGTGCACCGCCGCCGTCAGTGTCAGCCAGTTTGCCGTGGCATACGGAGCTCCATCGCAGTCTTTAACACTGGTAGCATGCCGCGACAGCGTGGACGTGAACCGTATGTACAGTTGACGGACTTTGAGCGAGGGCGTATAGTGGGCGTGCGGGTGGCTGGGTGGACGTACCGCCGAATTGCTTAACACGTGGGGCGTGAGGTCTCCACAGTACATCGATGTTGTCGCCAGTGGTCGGCGGAAGGTGCACGTGCCCGTCGACCTGGGACCGGACCGCAGCGACGCACGGATGCACGCCAAGACCGTAGGATCCTACGCAGTGCCGTAGGGGACCGCACCGCCACTTCCCAGCAAATTAGGGACACTGTTGCTCCTGGGGTATCGGCGAGGACCATTCGCAATAGTCTCCATGAAGCTGGGCTACGGTCCCGCACACCGTTAGGCCGTCTTCCGCTCACGCCCCAACATCGTGCAGCCCGCCTCCAGTGGTGTCGCGACAGGCGTGAATGGAGGGACGAATGGAGACGTGTCGTCTTCAGCGATGAGAGTCGCTTCTGCCTTGGTGCCAATGATGGTCGTATGCGTGTTTGGCGCCGTGCAGGTGAGCGCCACAATCAGGACTGCATACGACCGAGGCACACAGGGCCAACACCCGGCATCATGGTGTGGGGAGCGATCTCCTACACTGGTCGTACACCTCTGGTGATCGTCGAGGGGACACTGAATAGTGCACGGTACATCCAAACCGTCATCGAACCCATCGTTCTACCATTCCTAGACCGGCAAGGGAACTTGCTGTTCCAACAGGACAATGCACGTCCGCATGTATCCCGTGGCACCCAACGTGCTCTAGAAGGTGTAAGTCAACTACCCTGGCCAGCAAGATCTCCGGATCTGTCCCCCATTGAGCATGTTTGGGACTGGATGAAGCGTCGTCTCACGCGGTCTGCTCGTCCAGCACGAATGCTGGTCCAACTGAGGCGCCAGGTGGAAATGGCATGGCAAGCCGTTGCACAGGACTACATCCAGCATCTCTACGATCGTCTCCATGGGAGACTAGCAGCCTGCATTGCTGCGAAAGGTGGATATACACTGTACTAGTGCCGACATTGTGCATGCTCCGTTGCCTGTGTCTATGTGCCTGTGGTTCTGTCAGTGTGATCATGTGATGTATCTGACCCCAGGAATGTGTCAATAAAGTTTCCCCTTACTGGGACAATGAATTCACGGTGTTCTTATTTCAATTTCCAGGAGTGTATTAAGAATGTTTTACCTTCTCAAAACAAAAAAAAAAAAAAAAAACACTCTTCGAGTTATTAATACATCGAGTGAATTTGTTAAGCCCCACAGTCCTCGGAACCATTTGAACGATTTGTTTAGAGTAAATTACTAAAATACTTTTCTTCACATATACGCATTGTATTTAGTCACATTTGCAATAAATCAGCATCAATGTGGATACTCCAGAAAGCGTGAAATATGTCAGGAACTCTTACAAGATAAACGGTAAGTTATATTAGTAATTATTGACCCATCTTACAACTTACCTTCTTCTGAAATGTACTGAAAACGACTACCTTTGCAGGAGGCATTACACGTTACTCTCAAAGAAGACAGTAAGTTCGTCTCAGTTTTGTTTTCAAAGGAGTCTCCTCACAGCGCATACTATTTTACAGTCAACGAATCATATAATGCAATGTTAAAATTGTAAAATACTGCCTCCCGATATTTTCAGTGACAAGTCAAAAACATTTGATTGTGCAGCATTTTCCTAGAGAAACTCAAATATTAAGATGTCAGGGCTGACGAGGGCAACTGGTGTACGTGATACCTGACTAAAAGATTCTGCAATGCCGCATTTAACAACCCAGGGAGGTTAAGCAGTAAAAGAGCTTCTTTACAACGAGGAATAATCGCTATTGGCATACCACAAAAATCATAAATGTTCTTGCATGACATATCCAAGCAACAGATGCAGTTCACATTTGTGATGACATTGTAATAAAATCTGAGAAACTACAGCATACCAAATCTAAGTACATGTAATATTAAGGACAAATTTTTCGCAGATAGACTGATTGAACGTAGTTGAAGAAATTTTACAAGTCTGAACTGCACCGGGCCTGACCACGCCGTTAGAAAAAAGCAATAATGAGGCAGAATATTTTAAAGTGTTTTGTTTTCTGTTCAAAAAAACTTGAACCAAACATAAAGTCGAGTAAAGTCGTGTGCCACGAATGGCTGGGACACCCAAAAGGGCAGGTCCTGCCGCGTAATAGGAAAGCTTTTACTATTCTTTGCAGCAGCAGACACCTTACCTTCACGAAGTATGAAATTGATACGTCCCCTTAGAAAAATTGTACAAGACTGTGCTTAAACTGACACACAATATTTTTAGCGCAAAGCAATATGACTTTCAAAAAATCCCTACAAAAGAATGGCCCTGACTAACATTAACCTATACGTTTCACATATCATTTACCTCACAAAAATCTTGGTTACTCGAACTACTACAATACAGCGACCACCACTACTGCCAGCTAAATAAAAGATTCAAACTACTGAAGGTACTAACTACTGATAGGGATAGTTAGCAAATGAAAGATTTTGATACAGAACAAACAATGTATTTACCTCAGTAGTGTTCAAAAGTCATAATGTATATAGCAGTTCATGACATCCAGTCTTACAAAATTTCAAAACTCCGCCATCTCTCTCCCGACTTCCACTACTGCTGGCGGCTCACCTCCAACTGCGCAACGCTACGCGCTGTTAAAATCCAGCTGCCGCTGCCCAACACTACAATGGCAGACAACAATGCAAACCACCCACAGACTGCACACAGCACACCCAGTGATTTTCCTACAGAGCGCTACGTGGCGTTACCAATAAAAAAACCTAAACAGCCTATTTACAAAATCTGTGTGTATCTGTTGCGTGTGGATGGAGGTGGTGGTATGAGTGTATTATCGGGTTCCCTTTGGAGATGTCACCTGGTCTACTCTTCTCGAAAAGCACCGAGGCAGCTGCTAAGCTTCATCTCTTCAACAGACGGAAATTTTACAAGTCTGAACTGCACCAGGCCTGATCACGCCATTAGAAATAAAGCAATAATGAGGCAGAATATTTTAAAGTGTTCGGTTTTCTGTTCAAAAGAACTAGAAATAAACATAAAGTCGAGTAAAGTCGTGTGCTGTGTCGCTTGCACATACACAGACACTCTGGAGAGGTTTGTAATTTAATGCAGGACATCATCTCGGAGGAAAAGTTGTCAACAGCACGTGGGGATATTACAGATCATAAACGTCAAAGATATACAACTTTCACCTTATGCATAATATCAGGTTTTGAAGAAGAAAATGCCGAAACATTGTCTTCCTTTTTTAACTCGATAGTGTCTTATTGCATGATATCCTGCTGTAGCTCGACCACGAAGAAGGAAGTGTTATGTGTTCAGAAGATATAATGACGATAATATGTGGTGTAGCCTCTAGACAGCTCTTACATAGCTGGACACACTGCCAACTGCCTCGAAGCAAATTTATTCCCTTGTGAATCTGTCAACGACGAAATAATTAAGTTTCGGAAAAGACACTAACATTCATAAATATAATATTAGAAAGGGAAATGACTTCACTCTGTTTCAATGAGCCTTTGCGTCCTACAGAAGTGGTTGAGGTATTACACTATGATAAACTTTGACCACCTATTCATTGATGTAAAGAATTAAAAAGATAATGAAATTAACTTCAAACTCAAACTGAAAGCATACCTACTCGACAGCTACCTCTGCTCATTAACAAAATTTCTGATTGTTCAATGTGGTGTATCTGTATGTGGGGGACGAGGAATTGTTTGCATCTGCGTGTGCGTACGTGCACATGCGCGCGAGCGTGTGTGTGCGTGTGCGTGTGCGTGTGCGTGTGAGTATTTGTGTGGTATACACACAATGACGTGAGAAAAGGCATCGGATATTACCTAATACCGTATCGGACTTCCTTTAATCTGGCGTATTGCTCGGACTCAACAAGTCGTTGGAACGCCCCTGAAGAAATATTGAACGATGCCGCCTTTATAGCTGTCGGGCGATTTTTGTGGCGAAATCATTCGCTCGCATCGTCCAGAATGTTCTTCAGACCAATAGCTAACAGCTGTGACCCAGTGACATGACACATTTTCATCCATAAAAATTCCATCTCCGTTTGATTCCATGAAGTTGCTGCAAATGGTCTTCAAGTAACCGAACATATCCGTTTCCAATCAAGAATGGGTTCGATGGGCTAGAGGATCTTGTCAGTTTCAAGTAAACCCAGCCAACACCATCAAGGAGCCACCACCAGCTTGCGCTTTGCCTTGTTGTCAATTTGGGGTCCATGGCTTCGTGGGGTCTGCGCGACAATCGAACCTTACCGTCAGCTCTTAACAACTGAAATCTGGACTAATCTGACCTCACCACGGTTTCCCAGTCGCCTAGCGTCCAACCGATATGGCCACGAGCCCAGAAGAGGCGCTACAGGCGATGTCGTGCCGACAGCAAAGGCACCCACTTCGGTCGTCTGCTGCCAGAGCCCATTAACGCCAGATTTCATCCCACTGTCCAAAGGGGGCACAATGATTTATGCGATTATTTCACGCAGTGTTGCTTGTATTTTAGCACTGGAAACTTTACCCAAACAACGCTGCTCTCGGTCGTTTAGTGAGGGTCGTTGGCAACTGCGTTGACCGTAATCAGAGGTAATACCTGAAATTTGGTATTCTCGCCACACTCTTGAGACTGTGGATCGCAGATTTCTGAGTTCCTTAATTATTTCCGACACGTGTAGTTCCAACTACCATTCCGTGTTCAAAGGCTGTTAGTTCTCGTCGTGCGTTCATAATCACATCGGTAACATTTTCACATGAATCACCTGAGTACAAATGACACCTCCACCAATGCACTGCTATTTTATACCTAGCGTACGCGATACCGCCGCCCATCTGTGTATGTGAATGTAGCTATCCAATGATTTTTGTCCCTCGCTCTACAACAGTCTATAGTAGCTAAAGACAATCATACATTCACGTAACTGGTCAGCTTATTGCTATATTTTTCACTTAGAAAGTGTATTATAATTGTCAGATGTGTGGTTGCTCATCACACTAAAATGTATGGTGCGCAGAACATGTAATAACTTCAGATGTGATACAAAGATAGTGAACTCAAAAGTTATAGATGCAAATTAAAATGCAGATGAGGTCACACTGAAAAAAATTAATTTAAGGGTTAATACCTTGAAACATCTGCGGTTAGTGTTGCATCAATAAAACGACTATAAAGTCAGAGACGATTTGACTAGGTATAGGTACGACTTAAATTCTGCAAGTAGTATGGGGAGTGGGGGGGGGGGGGGAGATGGACTTTAGTAATTTGGAAGTGAAGCCATGTTGCAGCAAATACAATGTCGATGCAAACTATCGACCACCCGTAGTCGTGTGTTTGGCTGTTGATAGACAGATGGCGACTTTCGTTTTCCGTGTTCTACTGCTACGAGGCCACGCCTGCTTAACTCGGTCCTAGTTTCAATCTGGCTACCTTAAAAACTTTAGGTAGAGTACGTCTCTGTCAGCCAAACGGCGTTATTGTACTCAGGCTTGGCGTATTTTATCCGTGGTGATTATCTTGCAGAGACAGTGTCAGCATTACGTTTGGAAACTCAAAGCAGACAAGGAAATACGGTCGTAGTGGAATGAAACTGAGTGTGTCACAAAGTGACTATAGATATTGGAATGAAGACAGGGACTTGAGTCAAAGTCTGAAGACTGAGTCAACAACAGGTTAGCATGCCTCCAGAAAGAAAACCCACTGTCTCTCTCCTCCTGTCCGATTCCTCTCTCTCTCTCTCTCTCTCTCTCTCTCTGAATACCAACTGCCCAATCCCTCTGACTCATTGTTCGCGTGTTCTCCTGCTCGGCAGCTTTTTTAATTGTTCCCAACCTGTCCCGCAGTGTGCTGAATTTCCGGTCGAATCGTCATTGGTAGTCTGATTCTAGGAACGATTGACGCTGCATAACCATGCCTCCCAGTCTTCTTACGGGGAGAATATTTCTAATCTTGCAGGGACTGTCGTCTAACCTGCAAATACCTACGTCGCTTAGATGAACCTCGTTGTGGCAGTTCCTAGTGCTGGCTGCGTATTCCACACTGCTAGGATTTTCTCCAAGTATTTTGTTGCTTTCCTGAGCTGCCAAGAAAACGGGACCCAACAACAGACCTGCTTGTCTGTAACAGAAATTCCTGGGGTTTGTTCAAGCGTCCCCAAAAGTTTGTGACTATGTGCTTCTGTCTTGCTCCAAGGTTTTCCAAATGAAGCAAACACTTCGGTTAAACCATACCAGTTTGGATTTTGCGAATTTTACACTAGCAGGTTACGACTTATGTAGCTTATCAATCAAGCTGAATTACGTTATCGTATTAATGTAGACACTACCTCAACTGGTGTATGAATCCGCTAAATAATCTTACTGAAAATAGCCCTCAAATGAACTAACGTAACGACTCTTCCCATGATTTTGTTTTGGACAAGGGAAAAGCTCTGTAAATCTGATTTACAACTAGTGAATTCGTTCTCTGGTGACAGTTTCCTCAGAAGCTGGTATCACAGTTATACAAGTAGAGCACAAAAGAATTTCACATTTTCCAAATTTCATACAAAATAAACGGTGCAAGTTGTTCACTTACAACATGAACCTCTTAACAAAGTATTGCTGGAAGTTCTTTTTTACATATGGGCGAAATACCTTTGTCCTAATCTACCACCGTCAGGGAGTGCTAGTGTAAAATGTGGCAACTACACTACAACAGACAAGAGGTTGTGTTACCAAAAGGGGAATCGGCAACTGATGTTAAGTTAGCGTGTCGCACATCACCACCCACTCAACAGCGTCTTCATTTATGCCCGGTTCAAAGAGCTTAAAGGGAAGGACTCCATTTGCCAATTCTTGGTCGGCCTCCTGTGTTCGCAGCAAAACGTTGATCGCCTTCGAGCAGCATTCCAGCGAACTCCACGGAAACCAACACGTCAAGCAAGTAGTTAGCTCCTTATCCGACAAAGAACTGTTTCCAAAATCCTACGTAACTGCTTGAGTATGAAACCGTACTGCTCATAGTTGATCCATAGATACTCTTTGCAGGATATTTCCGCACCGAAACGTTGTCGCGATTGGACAATGACAATGACAAATCTAAGAAGCTAATTTTTAGTGACGATGGAACGTTTCATACTAATGTTAAAGTTGATTGGCTCTAAGCTCGTTTTCGTTTGAGAAACAGGAAGTTCCCATTCCTCGCTCTTTCGTGAACGAGATTTGTCAAATGTGTATGAGTTCTGTGCAATGGCGAGACCCATTCATTCCCACGGAGAAAACCGTAAAAAACATTTTTCACCTAGACATGCTTTCTTTGAGGCTTCTGTCTAAACCGCAAGAAGATTCCAAAAACTTCAACTTGTTGCACAAGATCGTACCTCTCCTCATTTCCACATAGCTGCACAGGAACATCTAAACACACATCATCTTGGTCGACGACTCCGTCATGCGGGCACTGATGATGTGGGTTGGTACCAACGTCCGTCAATGTCACCAGTCCTAAACACTTGTGTTTTTATGGGATATGAACAAATGACGTGCTACATCGTCTTTCAATATCCACTTAAACTCCAAGTACCCCAATAACTACACTCCTGGATATGGAAAAAAGAACACATTGACACCGGTGTGTCAGACCCACCATACTTGCTCCGGACACTGCGAGAGGGCTGTACAAGCAATGATCACACGCACGGCACTGCGGACACACCAGGAACCGCGGTGTTGGCCGTCGAATGGCGCTAGCTGCGCAGCATTTGTGCACCGCCGCCGTCAGTGTCAGCCAGTTTGCCGTGGCATACGGAGCTCCATCGCAGTCTTTAACACTGGTAGCATGCCGCGGCAGCGTGGACGTGAACCGTATGTGCAGTTGACGGACTCTGAGCGAGGGCGTATACTGGGCATGCGGGAGGCCGGGTGGACGTACCGCCGAATTGCTCAACAGCTGGGGTGTGAGGTCTCCACAGTACATCGATGTTGTCGCCAGTGGTCGGCGGAAGGTGCACGTGCCCGTCGACCTGGGACCGGACCGCAGCGACGCACGGTTACACGCCTAGACCGTAGGATCCTACGCAGTGCCGTAGGGGACCGCACCGCCACTATCCCAGCAAATTAGGGACACTGTTGCTCCTGGGGTATCGGAGAGGACCATTGGCAACCGTCTCCATGACGCTGGGCTACGGTCCCGCACACCGTTAGGCCGTCTTCCGCTCACGCCCCAACATCGTGCAGCCCGCCTACAGTGGTGTCGCGGTAGGCGTGAATGGAGGGACGAATGGAGACGTGTCGTCTTCAGCGACGAGAGTCGGTTCTGCCTTGGTGCCAATGATGGTCGTATGCGTGTTTGGTGCCGTGCAGGTGAGCGCCACAATCAGGGCTGCATACGGCCGAGGCACACAGGGCCAACACTCGGCATCATGGTGTGGGGAGTGATCTCCTACACTGTCCGTACACCTCTGGTGATCGTCGAGGGGACACTGAATAGTGCACGGTACATCCAAACCGTCATCGAACCCATCGTTCTACCATTCCTAGACCGGCAAGGGAACTTGCTGATCCAACAGGACAATGCACGTCGGCATGTATCCCGTGCCACCCAACGTGCTCTAGAAGGTGTAAGTCAACTACCCTGGCCAGCAAGATCTCCGGATCTGTCCCCCATTGAGCATGTTTGGGACTGGATGAAGCGTCGTCTCACGCGGTTTGCACGTCCAGCACGAACGCTGGTCCAACTGAGGCGCCAGGTGGAAATGGCATGGCAAGCCGTTCTACAGGACTACATCCAGCATCTCTACGACCGTCTCCACGGGAGAATAGCAGCCTCCATTGCTGCGAAATGTGGATATACACTGTACTAGAGCCGACATTGTGCATGCTCTGTTGCCTGTGTCTATGTGCCTGTGGTTCTGTCAGTGTGATCATGTGATGTATCTGACCCCAGGAATGTGTCAATAAAGTTTCCCCTTCCTGGGACAATGAATTCACGGTGTTCTTATTTCAATTTCCAGGAGTGTATGTGGGCAAGTCAATTAAAAAAAAAAAAAAAGAAGAAGAAGGCAACGGCATACCAGCCCGATAGGACCACACCTAGCAAACCACTGTTCTGTTAAAAACAAACTTCGGATTGATGACTTCTTTACTCTGTAGGAGCCAAATGTTTTTGCACCCCTGCCACATTCCCAGACAAGGCTGCGGTAGGGTCTTTGACCACTGACATGCTGGAGGAGGGATGAGGAGAGTCACTAGACGGCGCATATCGAGCACCTGTATGTCAGAAAAGAAAAAGCATGTCTCTATTAACAGGATAAGGTTCGAAGCGAACACGTTGTACCGTTTTATTTCCATCAATTTCTGAAAATGTGCTGTTCTTTTGTTCTCTCTCTGTATATCTTTGAAAGCAGATTTAGCACAATCTGCTGCAGATGGGTGTAATTGGGACCTTAAGAGTGGTGAAAGGAACTGCAGAGTATTATATTTGGGTTACAAAATCACGACCATTGATTCTGTAAACTGAAAAGTAACACCAACAACGTGGGGATCCAACGGAAATCGCCGGCTTGAATGGCCGTGCGGTTATAGGCGCTACAGTCTGGAAACGAGCGACCGCTACGGTCGCAGGTTCGAATCCTGCCTAGGGCATGTATATGTGTGATGTCCTTAGGTTAGTTAGGTTTAATTAGTTCTAAGTTCTAGGCGACTGATGACCTCAGAATTTAAGTCGCATAGTGCTCAGAGTCAACGTAAATCGCCATTATTAACACACATGCTCCAATCACTAGCGGCACACGATCAAAGTCTTAACCATGCGTCACTGGCGCACTATCCGAACACTATTCAAAACAGGTAGTTTATTCAATCTGTTATAGCTGCATAAAAAAAAAATGAAAAGAAAACAGCAAAACAGCGTGGTAAGGGAGGGAAAGTAGAATATTTCCATGGACCTATATGTAATCGATCGTTAGATAAAGTGCCTGGCATTTCATAATAGCCTCACCAAAATACTCCCACCTAATTTCTCTTGACGACTGGCAACAGCTGTGAGCGTACATACGAAAGTACTGGCGCCGTTAGGTACAGAATAACCTTCCGTCGTGCTCTCAAGTGCTCGTCGGGACGTGGCGTGGACCAAGATTGAGCGGTGGTGACGGAACATAGAAAGTAATCAGAGCATTCAGATTCTCGCCCGTTCAAATGAGAAATAGGTTGAAGGCCGTTTCATTACACATGCACTGCATCTCAAAATTTTGTCATCAAATTCTGCTGTGAGCAGACCGAATTATGAATAGAAGTACGAGTGATTGTGCAGTTGCAAACTGTAAAAATTACGGAACCAAGACTAGTGGTATAGTGTATCATCGTTTTCCGAAGAATTCAATACAAAGGGAATGGATATCTCCGTGCAAGCGAGCTGACGAAATTAATGTTCTTAATGCCCGCATCTGCTCCATTCATTTTCTTCCTGAGGATTACGAGCTGGATTTAAAGAACGAACTCCAGGAGTTGCCGCAAAAGAAGAAACTTAAAACAGATGCAGTTCCATCTCAACATTTACCCAACTGGCACGGAGATTTACGTACAGCTGAAAACAGCACTGACCCTGACAATGAGGTAAGCAAGCTACTGTGTTACACTAATCAATTAGATTAAGGTACTAAGTCGTTAAGTTTTATCTTCTGAAATGAGTTATTTTTAGTGAAAAACTGTCACATTTTAGTACTAATTATTAATCATAAACGAAACAATTAACAGGCTTTTTTGTTCCTGTAGGATGTTCGTGAGCGAGCACTACGTTGTCAGAAGAGAGAGGTGCGCAAGAGAGCAACTGATACCTTGCAGTCTGTGGCCCAATGAAAAGGAAACTGGGCCAAGACACAAATACAGTGCGCATTTGTGAACTCTTTGATTTGAAAGTGAAGGACGAAGAAATAAAAAGACAAAAATCAGAAGTATAAATTCTTTATAAGAAACTAGCCGTGCTTGAAAGTAGCCTTAAAAAGGGTGAAGCAGCCCTGAAGAAAGTCAATACTGTTAGACTCGTCTCATTAAAGAAACAAAATTAAGTGCTCCAGTGAAAGAAAATGTCGTAACGAAAAAAGTAAAAAGTATATTCTCTAAGTGTTTCACTCCAGGTCAAATTCGCTGTTTTTTGCAAGGCATCAGACGTGTTAAATGGAGTGCTCAGGATATTGCCAGTGACCTAACTCTAAAAGGTCTTTCTCAAAAAAGCTTATACATCTTTGAGGAACCGAAATATTCCTTTGCCATGTCGTGCAACACTTCAAGAATGGACAACGAATTATAAGTGTAATGCAGGTATTTCAGAAGAAGTTTTGGCAATTTTGAAAGTAAAGAGTCGTACATTTACTCCCCTAGAGAAGGCAACTGTGCTGTATTTCGATGAAATGAACACTGATAGTAGAATCTGCCACGAAGCTTCGGAAGACAGGATTTTAGAACCTCACACAAATATTCTAGTTGCAATGATTCGTGGTTTGTGTTCATCTTGGAAGCAGCGGATTTATTACAATTTTGATGTGACAATGAACTGTGACCTGCTACTAGATATAACATTAAAAACTGAAAATTCGGGACTATATGATGTGCCTATAACGTGTGATACGGATGCAAAAAACTCTAAAGTGTGGAATGAACTTTGCGATAATATTTCAAAATCCTTTTTCAAAAATCCAGCGCGCAATGAAAGGAAAATCTGGGTTTTTTATGATGTGCCACATTTATTGAAGATCCTTACGAACCACTTTTTAGATGAAGGGTTATCTCTTCCTGGTGGAACTTTGATAACCAAGAATGTAATTGAGAATTTGTTAGACAGCCAGAAAGGCGATCTGAATGTAGTGCATCACAATTGAGAAGCGCACATCAGTGTTACAGGACGCACTCGACAAAATGTTAGGATGGCAGCCCGCTTCCTTTCACGTCGCACGGCTAAAGCTCTCTTGTATGTTTTGGGTAAAGAACGGGAAAGTATGTTCTTTGATTTAGTAAACGATATTTTCGACGTTTTAATTTCTAGAACTACCATTGTTGATGTCACGCCTTTAAGTTGAGGATTTGGTCTGAATTTTTAAAGTCAAGAGAACACTTTAAAGAAGTTTCGCGATGTTTGCCATGATATGCGCTGTGGAAACAGGAAGGGTTTGTTGCCATTTCAGTAGGGGTTTATAGTCTCAATCACATCTTTCTAGGGTTACTCGAAGAGGTAAAGAAAGATAACGTGAAGTTTATCTTAACATACCTTGATCAGGCAGTGCAGCAGTTGCTGAAGGAAGAGTCACTTCCGTTTCTGCAGATACTGGTACTGAAACAAACGACGACATCTTGAAATTCATCACAAGTGAACTCTGTATTGAGATAACAGACGAACAACAAGTGAAACGTGCAGATAGTTGTGGCATCTTAGGTACTGTCGAAGCGGAAGAAGAATTCCTGAGAACTGTCCACGAAATAGATCAAAATAGTGCTGATATAGAAGACGCTACTCCTGACTCTGTTGAATACTTGGCCGGCTATCTCGCATTTAAAAGTCGTCCTATCGATAAAACCTTGGGATCGCGCACTGGAATGTACTCGATTCCTGGAACAAGTTCTCAATCATCGATAAATACTGTTTCTCGTGGGGATCTTCAAAGACCAACAACAGACTGGGTGAATGCCGTGAAACAGTTCGAAGTTATATTTTCAGGTTTCCATGGACAAAGAATTTCGATTATCAAAACAAAGTTTCCTCATGTACATGAAAACATAATTAGTTTGTATGTTAGAACGCGAAATTTTTACGTATCAGGCATTTAAATAAAGAAAGACTAGTAGAAGCAAGAAAGAAGAGTGACACAATGAAGAATCTCCTGTGGACGTCATCTACACCCTGTAAGAAATGAAGAAACGCTTGCCGTCAGTAACTACAGCCGATCGATGCACTTGAAAGTTATGGAATGGTGGTAAGTTTGTTTCACACATTCTTTACTACCTCCTATGTCGAACTATGTTAGTTACATATTTTTTAGGTTTAGTTTTGAGTGTATGTGTATGTATATGTGTCTCTAACGTGACTGAAAAGTTGGTAATTCATTTACAGAACGACAACATTGCTTCTGCAATGCGCGCTGTTTGACGCAGGCGCGGCTTTTCTGCCGGGTGACGTAACGCGAGCGCAACCAGTCGCAATACGATTGTCGGAATAGCCCTCGCTGGTCCCAGACAACGGGACGGGTAGACTTCCACTCTTCAGATGTGGCAAAATCTCTACCTGCCTTGCGGTCAGAGGAGGATAAGGTGACGTCACGTCAGTGACGGTCGATGGAGAAACAAATAAAGTCAATGACGTGCCATGTTGGAGCCCGCCAGGATCGATAGCGGAAGAAGTAAATATCTATCTATCTGAACACATTGGCCTACTATGGTATTGATTAGTGATATGTAGCCTATTGCAATGTCCCTACATAACGTAATACTGGATAGAATTGGAAGGAAAATCAGCATTGGCCGTATTTTGTTGTTTTATTGTCAGCAAAAATGTTTCAAATGGCTCTGATCACTATGGGACTTAACGTCTGAGGTCATCAGTCCCCTAGAACTTAGACTACTGAAACCTAACTAACCTAAGGACTTCACACACATCCATGCCCGAGGCAGAATTCGAATCTGTGACCGTAGCGGTGGCGCGATTCCAGACTGTAGAATTGTCAGCAAAATCGATTTTCAGTCACTTACAGACCATCCTCAGTGCCATCTTGATACCAGGGCCTACCAATTTTAATTGCATATTACAGCACTGAGGATGGTCACTAAGTGACTGAAAATCGACTTTCCTGACAATATGGCAACAAAATGCTACCAATGCTGATTTTCTTCCCATTGGTCGTAGAGCACACAACACTCCATTGAGTCGCCAGTCAATAATGTAATATTAATATCATTTTCTGTCTGCGAGTGCCAGCGATGCTGCGCTACCGTAATCGAGGCCACAACGCTCTTTGCTGTGATGACCACACTCTTTGCTGTGAAAATAGAGGAGCATTTATTCTCTTTGCACGTTTTGAGATAAGGAATGCCGATTGGACAACGTATTTTTTTGAGATCAGATAAGTGTACATATAGACGTAATTTGAAGTGCAGAGGTCAACTTGTACTCTCAATTATAAAAAAAAATCTCTTATAAAAAACAAGATAAATACCGTCTACGAACTTTTGTTCGATATTGGATCCCCGGAAATTCATAAAAACTATTAGTGTGTTTAGCAATACAGTGCATAGTGATTTCTTCGCAACTTAACAATACTAGACGAATCTGCTACTATCACGGGCCGAACGACGCGCAATATTTCGCCGTCAGCTCTTACGTTCATGACGTTACCTAAGCGACCAGTTTGTTAGTCAAGAGATATCATACTGCCACTGCTGTTCAACCTTCTCATTCTGAAATTGTTTCCAGAAAATCTTACGGCGGCTGTGAGTATTGTAGCTGCCACGGGAGACGGAGTCTTCATCGCGAATTGTAGCAGTTTTTTCCGACTTTACCTGGCGTTATCTGAAAACCGGAGAAACGGAAACCTCCGACCGCCAACTCATCCTGTACCTAACCCGTTCTCCCCTTACAGTAGCTACAAAGAAAACGGATTTTATCTACAGTTAAAATTTTTCACAGTTTTTTTATTAGACAGATAAAAATTTTTAGAATCTTTGCATGTAGGCAAAAATTCAGAAGGGAGTTTAAACCCAGTACCTGTCTTCATCTGTGACGAAGTCAAAGACCAAGCAAGTTGATTAATTAATTTTCTTTACGACGTAGCAGTTCATTTCAGAGGGACCACCAATTGACAGGACTGCTTGCAAAATTATGGAACTTGTTATGATTTTGTATCATTTCCATGAATATATGCTATTGATAATAAGTGTACTATAACGTGTGTTTCTGTGTTGCGTACCCTGTCCTTGTTTGAATCACAACGGGGCAGAGGGTCCGGCAGACTGATGATGTGCGGTGCATCTCAACAGATCACCTGAACGTCCAGGCTGCAGGCAAGCAACAGAAAGTTTACCCGTCTGGAATCCAATACTGTCCTTTCTGTAGAGTCTTCCTATTTCTATTAGTTATAGATGTACACTTTAAAAAATTCATGTTTATATTTGCACTGATTTATGTGTTTTGAAACTACGTGGGTCGTGTGAAGATTTTTTGTTTAGTGATTTACCATGAGGACACGCGCCCAGTCTAGAATGGAACGGTAACAGAATACAACGGACAACATTCAGTCAGTTGAGGATGCCCCTTCCACTGATAGTTCAGTATCTGTAATGACCACAGCTAAGACTGAGAAGTTTAACATTAAAGATCTTTTATTTAGTATATCCCAAGCGGTGCAGACGTTAACTGCAAATCAACAATCGATGTGTGTTAAAGTGCAATCTGTAGCAACTGAAATGTCTAGGATACCTTAGCACAAGAATCAATGGCAGCGGAAAGAGAGAAAATTTCTACTATATTTCATACTGTAGCAGTAGAACAGGCAAGTCTCTCTGCTAAAGAAGACGGTCTCGTTAAGCAGCAGGAGGCACTAGTAACCTTACAAGCAAATATCAGGCAAAATATGCAAGATATTATTGCTATGGTTGAATCATTGCCAACCGAACAAGATTTTGAGAGTTTTAAATGAGAAGTGGATCATTTAAGCATTCAGCAAAGTGATCTTGCTAAGGAAATGGCAAATCTTAAACTGTTCCAAGTAAAAGTTCCTGAGGAAATCTCTAAAATGCAAACTGAAGTAAAAGATATTACCCCAACCGTAGATTCCATTGTGTCCAAATTGCAACTTGTAAAATCAGCAGAGAGAGTGACACAATGCGTTAATGAGCAACTGCAACAAGGTGTGCAAAACGTTCAACTGGCTAACGTATAGGATTCCACAAGGATCCTGACTGATAGTGATGTGATAAGCCAACAATTTGGTGAAGAGTTCTCGAGGTGGAAAGACAATATAACCAAATCGATTGATGAATGTACCAAGTCAGTAAAGGAAATAAGAGCAAGTGGTTCTGATAAACATGTCACATTTTCCGACGAACCGAAGAAAAATGTGATGAGCAGTCCGGCACCCACGACAAAAACTGCACATGTGGTGTCTGACCCTATTTAAGGCAATATACCACCCAACAATGTATACGCGTAAATGTTAATGGAGGAGGCGCTCCTAAAGCACCGGCAGTTCCAAGATTTCATTCCGGAGAAGGAAACTATTCACCCCGTCGTTTTCATTTGCGGCTTCAGACGGGTTTTACCCCGTACATGGACTGATGAACAAAGGATTTCATTTGCCGCTGACTACGTCCAAGGGGAAGGCAGATTATGGTGCACAGATGTTAATGGAAACCTGTGGAACCTACGTGGATTCTGAGCGAGCGTTCTTGAGTAGGTATTGGTCTAAGGGAATTCAAGAACGACTGAAAAAAGAGGTTTACAAACCAGAACCATTTTCAGTCAAGAGTGGGAAATTCCGTCGGTACTTTGAGAATTATCTTAATAAAGCAGATATTGGGATACTCCAGTCTCACGGGTGGATATTTGGAGATTATTAAGGCAAAGCTACCGGTCGAGATACGTGAAAAACTCATGTTTTTCCCGAAGGCAATGTCGAAGACTTTCTCTCTGTCGTCGACACAATCGACCTGTTAAAGGAGGACTTCATTACAATCGTAAATAACCTATCGCAACAGCTATTGGTTATGCACCGGAAGACTTACTGCTAATTACCAAAGAAAATAATTAGTGGATGCAAGCTTTACCGAAGATACCCCGAAATAGGATACCATGGGAGGAAAAAATTCGTGATACTTACGTCAACATGAAAGAGAAAGCTCTTATGAGAAAGAAGAGACACGACGAGGGATCGCCGGCCGTGGTGGCTGAGCGGTTCTAGGCGCTACAGTCTGGAACAGCGCAACCGATACGGTCGCAGGTTCGAGTCCTGCCTCGGGCATCGATGTGTGTGATTTCCTTAGGTTAGTTACGTTTAAGTAGTTCTAAGTTCTAGGGGACTGATGAGCTTGGAACTTAAGTCCCATAGTGCTCAGAGCCATTTGAGCCAACGACAAGGAAGTAAAGAGAAGACAATATTGTAACGTTGGAGATTTGGTACTATTGAGACCTCATTCAAGATCTTCACTTCTGGAGAAGAGGACCAAGAAGTGGCAAAGAATATATCTTGGACCATATGTTATCATAAAACTGCCACATTCACGTGCATATCTGTTGGCATATCCAAAAATATTGAAAAGAAACGGTTTGCACCCCCATAAGGATTTAAAAATGTTCTACACTCCTGGAAATGGAAAAAAGAACACATTGACACCGGTGTGTCAGACCCACCATACTTGCTCCGGGCACTGCGAGAGGGCTGTACAAGCAATGATTACACGCACGGCACAGCGGACACACCAGGAACCGCGGTGTTGGCCGTCGAATGGCGCTAGCTGCGCTGCATTTGTGCACCACCACCGTCAGTGTCAGCCAGTTTGCCGTGGCATACGAAGCGCCATCGCAGTTATTAACACTGGTAGCATGCCGCGACAGCGTGGACGTGAACCGTATGTGCAGTTGATGGACTTTGAGCGAGGGCGTATAGTGTTCTAGTTTTCCTTTTTTTGAATCTTCAGATCGTTACACAATTTTTTTCCTTGCTACTCAGGTTATGAGCGTATAATTATTAGATCACAGACGGGAAGATTGTTGCTCTTTGATTGCAAAGGTAAAACTTGAAAATATTTTTTTATACATGTAATTTTGCTGTGTTTTTGTTGCGATTACTGTGTCTCATGCTTATTAGTGACTGTTCAGAACAGTATTCTTCGGTATTGTGTGAAATCGCCTTCAGCGATATGAAGACAGTGAGCTTTGCTCCTGTGGGTTGTTTTGGGCCTGTGTCCTGTCTGAAAATGAAACTTAAATGGATGTGTTGTCGATTGACAGTGATGTTGTTGGTGTGGTGGTGGTTTGTGTTTAACGTCCCGTCGATAACATGGTCATTAGAGACGGAGCGCAAGCTAGGGTTAGGGAAGGATTGGGAAGGAAATCGGCCGTGCCCTTTTCAAAGGAACCATCCCGGCATTTACCTGAAACGATTTAGGGAAATCACGGAAAACCTAAATCAGGATGGCCGGAGACGGGATTGAACCGTCGTCCTCCCGAATGCGAGTCCAGTGTGCTAACCACTGCGCCACCTCGCTCGGTAATGTTGTTGTTATCGTGGAGTTAGGCAGACTAGTGATCCATCCTGCTCAGTCGCTCTAGTACACATGTGACTGTTCGCACCAATCTTTTCCGAAGAGTTCTAGTGTCATTTTTGAATGTAACTGTGGTTACTCTGGACAAGGAAACTGTCAGTGTACATTGTTTTCGCCGTGTTGTGACTGTTTTTTTATGTTTGCTGGACACTCTGAATGCAAGTACACACAAGAACCGAAGTGGACTGTTTATACACAGGAGCGCGTGGGGTAGAATAGAATGTTAACCCGTTTTTTTTCAGATAGGCTCTGTAGTTAGCCATTTTGTCGTTCCTCATTCTTTTGTACCTTGTATGTCGCGAGAACTTCTATCTTGGCGCTGTGAGGCCTTAGCAGTTTCATCCCAGCCTCCAGGCCTTCACTAACAGCTTCGCATCTAACAACCTAACCAGCAACCACCATTCCATCCCGAAGTCTTGCAGTTTCTCACCATCCCGCAGTACCATCGGCATCGCACCGTCACCGTATTCTCGACATAATATCCAGATCATAATTGTTAAAAGAATCTTGTATTGTGTAAACAACTCAGTTTCCGAAGACTCTATACGGCTCTGCAAACATTTAAACGATTTTCTATATTTGTAGTACAATACTAGCTAAGTAATATTTTCAATTCAATATTCGCGCTGTTAAACCAACTGGTGTTTGTTAAAAAAAAATTCGCGCAGTTAAACCATCTGGTATGATTCAAAATCACGGTGTTTTAACCAATTAATAATTACAATCCGTTCGGGTGTAACATATAATGTCCCTACGTAATGTAATATTATGTTCTATTCCGGCTGCGAGTACCAGTGATGATGCGCTACCGTTATTGAGAGGCAAATGCTCTTTGCTGTGACGGCAACGCTCTTTGCTGAGAAAAAAAGGAAGAGAATTGTTCTTTTTGCAATTTTTAGAGATAAGGAATGCCGATTGGACACTGTGTTTTTTTTAGATCAGATAAGTTTGCATACAGACGTAATTTGGAGTGCAGATGTCAACTTGTAACCGCAATGATCAAGAATTAAAAAAAAATCACTTACAAAAAAGGTAACTATCATCTACGAACTTTTATTCGATGTTGGATCCCGGGACCATCATAAAAACTATTAGTGTGTTCAGCAATACAGTGCATCGTGATTGCTTCGTGAATTAACAATACTGGGCGAATCTGCTACTGTCACAGTCCGAACGACACGCAATATTTCGCCGTCAGCTCTTATGTTCATGATGCTCCCTAAGGCCGGTAACGCAATAGACAGCCAGGCTGCGGCAGCCAATAAAACAATGACAGGTGATTGCAGGCCGCGCACTGGGCAGCCAGGATTTTGTGGCCGCGGCAGCCAACGCAACACGGCAGCCAGTGGCGAGCTGCGGGTCCCGCAAAGAGCGTGTGTGGCTGCCGCAGTCTTGGCGCACTTGTTCGACCAGCCACATCTTGTCTGCACCCCGAGCCAAACGCCGCGATGGCTTTCGACCCGACAAATTTGTCCAAGAAATTGAAAGACGAAGGAGCAATCTGGGACGCATCTTGTGCGTAGTATAGTGACCGTGACGTGAAGGCAAGAAGATGGGTGGAAATCATAAATACCAGGTGATCAAAAAGTCACTATAAATTTGACAACTGAATACATCAGGGGATAATGTAGGTAGAGAGGTACAAATTGACACACATGCATGGAATGACATGGGGTTTTATTAGAACCAAAAAAATACAAAAGTTCAAAAAATGTCTGACAGATGATGCTTCATCTGATCAGAATAGCAATAATTAGCATAACAAAGTAAGACAAAGCAAAGATGAAATTCTTTACAGGAAATGCTCAATATGTCAACCATCATTCGTCAACAAAAGCTGTAGTCGAGGAATAATGTTGTGAACAGCACCATAAAGCATGTCCGGAGTTATGGTGAGGCATTGGCGTCGGATGTTGTCTTTCAGCATCCATAGAGATGTCGGTCGATCACGATACACTTGCGACTTCAGGTAACCCCAAAGCCAATAATCGCACGGACTGAGGTCTGGGGACCTGTGAGGACAAGCATGACGGAAGTGGCGGCTGAGCACACGATTATCACCAAACGACGCGCGCAAGAGGTCTTTCAAGCGTCTAGCAATACGGGGTGGAGCGTTATCCTGCATAAACATCGTACGTTCCAGCAGGTGGTTATCAGCCAGGCTCGGGATGATGCGATTCTGTAACATATCGGCGTACCTCTCACCCATCACGGTAGCAGTTACAAAACCAGAATCACGCCATCTTCTCGAAGAAAAAAGCCCCGATAACTGTAGATGTGGTAAATCCAACCCATGCCGTGACTTCCTCGTAGTGCAATGGAGTTTCTACGACAGTTCTAGGATTTTTGGCAGCCCAAATTCTGCAGTTGTGGGCGTTGACAGATCCTTGGAACGTGAAATACGCTTCGTCGCTCCTCAACAATTTACTCAACCAATCGTCATCTTCCGCCATATTTTGAAACGGCCACACCGCAAATGCCGTCTGCTTCACTAAATCCACAGGTAACAATTCTTGATGCCGATGGATTTTGTACGGATAGCATCGGCGGGTACGCCTCAGTGCCAACCAAACAGTAGTGTATGGAATATCGGTGCGACGTGCGACTGCACGAGCGCTGACTTCCCCGTGCTTAGCCGAACCCGCTACAGTCTCCATTTCTTCCTCAACTGTCTCAGCAGCATTATGCCTTCTGCTCGGTCGGCCACTACGGGGTCTATCGTCTAAACAACCCGTGGCTTCGAAATTCGAAATCATTCTCGCCACAGCTGCATTTGTCAACGGACGTTTACCCTTTCGAATCCCCTTCCTCTGGCTATATGATCGTAACTCTGAACTAGCACATTACCCATTCTGATAATACAGCTTCACTAAAAGCGCCTTTTCAGCAACGTCAACATGCTGCGACTGCTGGCGCATCTGATTCTCTCTCTCATTAAAGCTCCTTTTGTACACGATTGTCATGCGCAGTCACCGACGTTTTGCTGTCCAGCGCCATCTGTCGGATATTTTGTGAACTTTTTTTTTTGGTTCTAGTAAAACCCCATGTCATTCCAAGCATATGTGTCAATTTTTACCTCTCTATCTACATTATTCCGTGGTTTATTAAGTTTTCAAATTTACACTGACTTTTTGATCACCCGATATAATGTGTGAGGAGAATATGACGGAAAATGAAAAGAAGGAATTCGGTAAGTCATTTCTTATTTATTACATAATAAAAATGGTTATAGGTACAATAACCAAGAAGAGGGTATCATTGTACATTTAACAATAATACACAATAATTCGCATGAAAGCAGTAATAGTCACATCCACAATTCAATTAACACATACAATTATTACCCCAATGCAATTCTGTTTAGCTATTCCATCGGATTTCCATTTGTAAAACAATCCGCAAATAAATCTCTGTATGCTGATGCTGAAGAACGGCACCCTGCTCTTGTAGGACCTGGGGAAACTTCCAGTTCTGGAGGGACGTACAGTGTGTCTTCAAATTTGTAGCCATCTCTTTCTCGTACATAATTATGTAAAACACAGTATGCTTTTATTATGGCAATTGCAAATTTTTCCCGAACATCGATAGGGCGATGAAAAATTCTCCATGTATTTGCCAGAATGCCAAACGTGCACTCTATAAATCGCCTAGCACGAGACAGTCGGTAGTTACAGATTCTCTTTTTTTTTCTGCTGAACTCGTTCCTCCACAAGGACGCATTAAATTTTCAGACATACCAAACGCCTCATCTCCGACAATGACGTACAGCATCGGTATTCCATTCTTTGATACTGAGCTCTTCTCTGGTATTTGTAAATTTTTATTTTGGAATTTTCAATACGTAACTGATTTCATAAAAATAGATGAGTCACTAAATTTTCCATATGCTCCAACATAAATGTAAGTGAATTTATAATCTGCATGACATAAAGCAAGTAAAACGATCGAAAAATAATTTTTGTAATTCTAGTAAAGTGAACCTAAATGACGGGGTTTTATTACTCTGATGTGTTTCCCGTCGATGGCAGCGATGCAGTTGGGAAAGGTTACATGTCTATTAAATGCTTTCGCTAATTCAATCCATCTTTCCTCATTTACTTCTGGAAACGCAATCTGTCTCATTTTGTCCCAAATCACCAAGCAAGTTTCATACATGACTTCTCGGACAGTAGTACACCCGAGCCGAAAATTGTTACTCAGTGCTGTCACAGTACGTCCTGGAGGATATATGAAACGAAATATATGTTCATATGAAAAAAAATGAAACCCAGGTACTTCTGCCAGGAATTTTATTATATTTGTATAATAGATTAGTCATATTTACATCCCTAATTTCATCCCATCGGCTCCTCTAACAGACTTTTTTTATAGGCAAATCTCTACAGCAGAAGTGAAAGAATATTAGGGCAAGTTTCAGGAGGGAATTAAAACGCACAGCAGGTGCCAAAAGTGGATCAGCAGCTTTGCGTAAAAGCCCTTACGTCTATTTCGAGCAATTACAGTTTTTTAAGTAAACTGTTGTAGACAATACAGATCAAGGTAGCCTGAATGAAACTGACGTTGCTGAAACTAACTATGGGTGATGTGGTGTACAAAGTCCTTCACTTCTTCCCAGAAAGAACCAGAAAAGTAACGAGCACAGATTGATTGATGTACCACAACAGAGTATCTCACTGTGGGAGGAGCGTGAAAGGAACCAAGAATCTGCATCAGATAGACTGTTTCTGATTTCATTACTAGAAGACATGAAAAAGATTTCGGAACAACGCAAGCTTACTACCAAAATGGAAATTATTGACTTCATGAAAAGAGCACAAATGCTTCCACTGCGGACTCATCACCTAGGCTATTCCGATTATGCGTCAGAAACAACAGTGGTTCGAGCATATAGCCTTAGGTATGAATCAGAAGCCTCGAGTAGACAGCAGTTGCATCATGGATGTGTACTACAGCCAAATTATGGTCGAGCAGACTTCATCAGAGGACAGAAGGAAAGTCGCCGTGATTATTCTACGCCTGTTACATACAGACAGGACACTGCTGCCGAATACAATGAGCTGTCATCGCCCACTGACTCAACTGTGTCAACTCAGAATTCTGAAATACTTGATCTGTTCCAGTCATCAGTACTACAACAACTTTAATATTAATATTCTTTCCAAATGTTGTTATAATTTAGCGTATATAATTAAAATAATAATGTCAAATCATCATACATGTTGTATTATTTTCAAACTAGCACTTCTGTTTTCTGACTTCTTCCGCTTTCTGTTCCTTCAAATGCATAACATTGGAATAGAAGCGCCAGGGGAGAAACCGATGATAATTCAATAATTTTTCACAATTTGTAGTTTTACTGCTTCGAAGTTTTTTAATTGTAAATTTTCTAATACGAGCGACCATTATTAGTCAGTGACATAAATCTTTGGTGTTGATAGTTGTTGCAGAATTCGGAAAGGGCAAGCACTACTTTTTTCTAAAAAGAAATAAGTAAATTGTGACTTATCGTTTGAACCCCTGGCCAATTATTTTCAAATATTATTAAAATGAACTACCATATTTGTTTTTGAACTCACCTCAAAGTAATCAACAATTTTTTTCCGGAGTTAAACAAGCTCGCATACGAGTATCAGTACCTCTCATGGAATTTCTTATACTTTCCAGAAGGTTATCAAAAAATTCCACTGACATTGTTGTATAGTTAAAAAACTATCTGGATAGTTCCAAAGATCATTGAAGCAATTTTTAAATAAAGCCTTTGAGTGTCGCTCAAGCAGTAGAGAATGAATCCAGTATCTCTGGCTCCGCGTTTCTTCTGAGACAAAAAGTGGACAATTATCGCGTCTTCCACGTCCATCTCGCTCGGTCAGTACGTCACGACTGGCCGTCAGCTGTCTGCTGATGCTGGCTGCTCAAAATTGCGGCTGTCACAGCCTGGCTGCCTAGTGCGTTACCGGCCTAAGCGACCAGTTTGTTAGTCAGGAGATACTATACTGCCACTGTTGTTCAACCTCCTTATTCTGAAAGTGTTTCCAGAAAATCTTAAGGCGACTGTGATTACTGTAGCTGGCACGAGAGACGGAGTCTTCATCGGGAGTTGTAGCAGTTTTCTCCGGCTTTGAGTGGCGCCCTCTGAAAACCGGAGAAACGGAAACCTTCGACCGCCAACTCATCCTGTACCTAACCCGTTCTCTCGTTACAGTTGCCACGAAGAAAAAAATATTTTATCTACAGTGAAATTTTTTCACATATTCCTTTATTAGACAGGTAAAAAAAATTTAAAACCTATGCATGTAGGCAAAAAATCAAAAGAGAATTTAAACGCAGTACCTGTCTTACCTGTGTCAAAGTCAAAGGTCACGCAAATTAATTAATTACTTTTCTTTAGGACGTAGCAGTTCATTTCACTATCTTTTATTTTCAGGTAAATGACAGAGTAATGTAACTAACTTCACGTACATCCGCCTTTCACACACGAATAACTAAATTTCTTATAGAGAATATCCGTGAATTTCCAACTTGGCAGCGATGCTTCAGATAGAATAGTTATTACGAAGCATACAGTACAGTAAGTCAAGCGCTAATCAACAAACGGGAGAGTACCTCCTAGATCGTAGAGATCAACAAAGATATTCCGCTCAAGCACAGATAACAGGGGTTGTCTCCCTAAAACCGTTGGAGTGAACCTTGAGATTCCTCGTCGTTGCTGGTACGCAACACCCGCGTCCGGCTGTCTGCGGTAGGAAGGACAAATCCAAAGGGAGACTGAACTCTCTCTTTATTTTAATAGAACACACCAGGTTACATTTATTAAATATCTATTGGAAAAACACCTCCCGTGGTATTGACTACCAAGGAACAGAATAATTTACAATCAAACTGTACCAGACTGACTAATAGCAAACAGGTTAAAAACAATAATAAAAACTGTAGCAGCACAACAGAAGAGCTAAAAATTCTTTCTGGAAAGAAACTTTTAGGTTCACAGTCCTAAATAGAAGTATACTCCGCAAACTAGTACCATATAAGAAAATTATTGTACCATCAGGTAACGGAGGTGCGCAAGACATGCAAGAGAAATAACTGATGTTAAATATTGCGTCCCGAATGGTACAGATATTCAGTGGGAACCTTCATGAAATTAACGGATCTTTAATCTCCTAGTGTCTGGAGAGTTCAAAAACCAACAATGCATAAAAGGAGTAAGATTAACAACCATTCGTTTGTCCGAGCCACACTTGGATAAACACATTAAGTAAATAGAGCTAGTGATTGCTCAATTGACAAATTAGGCGGTTAACCTTCAACAGTTTACATAAGCTAGAAATTAAAAAAAAAAAAAAACAGTTAAAAGGAGAGCTGCAGTGAGCGCACGTGTTTAAGACACAAGTAAATACATCTGCGTGAAATACAACCATGCCTCTGCAACAAGTAGTGGGCTCTGAAATATTAAATGGTGCGCGAGCACCTGCACCCGGCCGGCTATTCGGTCGAGCGTAGACTTGGCTCCGTTTTCGGACGCTGCGCCTGCTCTATCGACCAGGCAGATTTCACCCACGTCCCACCAAAAGCAATACAAATGGTAGCCTAATTGACAGGGAAATACAGAATTTAATACAGAAACCGGGTCAGGCGCCTACTATAGACCACCGCCACATGACAGTAAAAATTACAGCATCAAGACAACTAATTAAATAATTTTTCAGTGAATTGATGGAGTGAAATCTCTGAAACTTTAAGGCAGCCAAAATCTAAATACAGTTCTTGGTCCAGTTACCGAGCAAGGAGTTCGACTGCCAACCCCAAATTGTATCAAACTAGCGCCACGTGGGTCAGGGATAAACAAGTAAGCGCCACGCGAGTTGGAGCACTAAACCCCAAGCAAAAGTGTTCGGCTGGCTAACGAAACCCTTACTAAGAGAAGATAGAACATAATCAGTTGAATAGCACTATAGCCGCGTGTAAGATAGTGGTAACAAACGCAAAATAAAGTTCTGAATAGGAGAGACTCAACAATTAAGATAAACTGGCCCCACACTGACAAACAATAAAAAAACAGTAAAATGTGAAGTACTTATTCCAATGGTGCTACAGGTCGACTTTTTAAAAAATGAAGTTATCCTCACGTACGTACTCACACAAATCTTTTTTAATTTATGGGCATAGTGGGACAGCTTCAGCCTCGTCCTGCTGTCAACAGAGTGCACGTCAATACTGACACATTAGAGAAACAAGGCAGCAATTTATTTCAGTAGTGGTACAAGTCGGTGTGCTTGTGTACATTCAGCGTGTTGCTATTTCTTGTGAAGATGACGGATTCAGGAGCATTATCAAGTGACTGTGATATAATAGATGATACAGATTTTCAAACGATTGCGGGTAAAAAGAATTTACTTACTTTTCTCTCAGCATTATAGTCATTTTGTTCCAAAAAAGGAATATGCGAGAATAAAGGTTTTTACCATAACAATGGAAAATGGGTGTGTCCATCTTAATGTATTTCACATATACATATGTTTTCAATCATCTGGTGCTGTCTAAATCATAACTTGTGTTACTTTCTATCTAGATTCCAGTATCTATGACGATAGAACTTCCAATTAAAGTGCAAAAGAAGACGAAACAGGAGACACTGTTACTGAAATCTGTGCGAACGGCGCAGCCGCAAATTTGCAGACAAAAAGGAAGCATAATCGAAGCAAGAAGAATGCAAGGCAAATTTACACATATGAAAAGCATATTCGAAAGAATAAAAGGAACACTGAGGAGTTATACGTCACAGTAACTGGTAAAAATAATTCCTCCAAAAACATGTGGAATGCAGGTGTGCACGTAGATATTTCAAAAATTTCAGAGGATGAGGGGAAGACTTTATTTGACAATTTCTGGCCTATGGGTGATATTAACTGCTAAAATAGTTATCTGAATGGTTTATACACGTATCATTCAGTTAACTGCCGACGACCAAGAGATGGCTCTGCCTCTCAAATGGTTCAAATGGCTCTGAGCACTATGGGACTTAACATCTGTGGTCATCAGTCCCCTAGAACTTAGAACTACCTAAACCTAACTAACCTAAGGGCATCACACACATCCATGCCCTAGGCAGGATTCGAACCTGCGATCGCAGAGGTCACGCGGTTCCAGAATGAAGCGCCTAGAACCGCACGGCCACATCGGCCGGCGCTCTGCCTCTCAGAAAAGCTGTATATATGAATATCGATTACATGTGAACGAAAACTGTGCAATAGTGTGCAAGAAGTTTTTCTTGAATACTTTGGGTTTATATACAATGTTCAGTTTATTTTATTTCAATAGTGGTACAGCTCCATTACCTCAACTTATCTGCCTGTAGTGCTGCTGCAATTAATGATCCAAACAAACAGAAATAAAGTTCATCTCTATTAACAAGCCATATACTTGGATATTTCTAGTATCTCAACTGCATATTTTTCAGCGCTCATTTCATTTTAGGACTCTGTATCTCAAAATGAACAAAAATGGACCTGTACTACTGTTGAAATAAGCCGTTCATGTGGTAATATAAGCACCGAGTAAGACAATAAATGAAATTAGCGCTCCAGTAATAGTTCAAACAGGTCGTCAAATATGAAATGACCGCACTTAATACCTAAACGCGCACCGCCACAAAACCGACTCCTGACAGCAGCCAACTACGAGGTTGATGCCGAAACTCAAAAATAACACTCAGACTGGAACATTAAATAAGGAAACAAATTCAGTATTTTTATAGATGTGTACACGCAACTTCCATGCCTAGAGACAGACGCTGAGTCAATGACCAGGTGTCTGATAGAGAACTGAACTTGAACCTCTAACAAAAAACCGTAAAGGTACCGAACTAAACAGCCACAGTAATGGTACAGGTAATGGCAATCACAGCTATGGTTATACCGATGCTGCGCTCACTCGCATACGATAAACGAAATCGGAAGCCGCACCAGACATATCGGTACAACTATCCAGGAAGGACAGCATGTGGCCGATACCCAACTCGAGCACCGGTGGCACACTACTCGCCTCGCTGCCAGATTCCAACTCGGAGGCCTCACCCCAAGCGAACTGTTTCACCTTCCCGGTCTCACTGTCACTGCCCTCGCGCCTCCGATCTCCGAGCGAACCACGCCCTTCTAAGGCAAAGATATTACACTATACATTGTGACGCGACTAATCGATCGCGCACTTGTTAAATTACATCTTCAACAACAAATAACATTTTTACGTTGGATCTTCTCTCAGCATTTAGGCATGACATGGTCAAACAAGCATCAGAAATGATTCCCTAAGCTGATGTAGAATAACTATGTACTCGTAATAAATATATGGAATTCTACCAATCAGGCTGGTTCGTTGATTTGCGGGAGGGGACCAAACAGCGGGGTGATCGGTTCCATCGCATTAGGGAAGGATGTGCTCTTTCAAAGGAACCGTCACGGCATTTGCCCGGCACGATGTAGGGAAATCACGGAAAACCTAAATCAGGATGGGGACACGCGGGTTTAAACAGTCGTCCTCCCGAATCGTGTGCAGTGTTCTAACCATTACGCCACATGGCTACGTTCCAAATCATAAGTTGGGTGTATGTTTTAAACTATGAAGTATGAAAGTGTTACCTAAAATAATTTTCCCTGTTTTACAGAGCTCTCCTAAAGTCTTTCACTCTTCACAAGAACCTCAGTACTGAGTTTGACAGAGTGCCGAAGCAAAGCGAGATCCATCATACCAGTTACACACAGCCCGTGACCTATCTTCGTGGTGGTCATTCTCAGGTCTGCTAGCAAAGTATAATCTGAAATCGGTCACCTTTTTATTCTTCTTAGCTGTCAGCTCCTAACTTAGTGAACACATACTTATAGTTATCTTACTGCAGTGTTTTTGACGGCTACTGTGGCCGAGCCGTTCTAGGCGCTTCAGTCCGGAGCCGCGCGCCTGCTACTGTCGTAGGTACGAATCCTGCCTCGGGTATGCAGGTGTGTGATGTCCTTAGGTTAGTTAGGTTTAAGTTGTTCTAAGTCTAGGGGACTGATGACCTCAGATGTTAAGTCCCATAGTGCTTAGAGCGATTTGAATTTTGCAGTATTTTCTCTGGCTATACCAGAATAGCGGCCAAAACTTTGTGCATATCAGTGCTTTCAGAGTATTTTGGGATAGTTAGAGACAACCATGAAACATGTGGGGACTATCGTTAATTTTCCTGCGCACCGTGACAATAATACAATGAAGCGCCAAAGAACTCGTATAGACATGCGAATTCAAATACAGAGATATGTAAACAGGCAGAATACGGTGCTGCGGTCGGCAACGCCTATATAAGACAACAAGTGTCTGGCGCAGTTGTTGGAGAAGCTACTGCCGCTAGAGTGTCAGGTTATTAAGATTTTAGTGAGTTTGAACGTGATGCAATAGTCGGCGCACGAGCGATGCGACACAGCATCGCTCAGACAGCAGTGAAATGGGGTTTTCCCATACGACCAATTCACGAGTGTACCGTGAAAATCAGGAATCCGGTAAAACATCAAATGTCCAAAGTCACTGCTACAGGAAAAACAACCTGCAAGAGCGGGACCAACGACAAGTAAAGAAAATTGTTCAGCGTGACAGAAGTGCAATCCTTCCACAACTAACTGCAGATTTCAATGCTGGGCCATCAACAAGTGTCAGCGTGCGAACCATTCAACGAAACATCATCGATATGGGGTTTCGGAGCCGAAGGCCCACTCGTGTACACTAGATGACTGCGTGGCACAAAGCTTTACGTCTTGCCTGGGCCCGTCAGCACCGGCTTTGTACTGCCTGGTCGGACTAATATATTTTCAAACTGTATAGAGCGGATGGACGTGAACGGGTATGGAGACAACCTCATGAATCCATGGACCCTGCATGTCAGCAGCGGACTGCTCAAGCTGGTGGAAACTCTGTAATGGTGTGGGGCGTGTGTAGTTGGAGTGATACGGAACCTCTGATACGTCCAGATAAGACTCCTATAGGTGACACGTACGTAAGCACCTTGTCTGATGGCCTACGTCCATTCATGTCCATTGTGCATTCCGACGGACGTGGGAGGTTCCAGCAGGACAGTGCGACACCCCACACGACCAGAATTGCTGCAGAGTGGCTCCAGAATGTTTTCTGAGTTTAAACACTTCCGCTGGCCACCTAACTCCCCAGACATGAACATTATTGAGCATATCTGGGATGGCTTACAACGTGCTGTTCAGAAGAGATTTCCATCCCCTCGTACTCTTGCGGATTTAAGGACAGCCCTGTAGGATTCATGGTGCCAGTTGCCTACAGTACTACTTCGGACGTTAGTTGAGTCCTTGCCACGTCGTACTGCGGCATTTCTGCGTGCTCGGGAGGCCCCTACACGATATTAGGCAAGTGTACCAGTTTCTTTGGCTTTTCAGTGTAACTGTAAACGTTCTAGGGAAAGTGAACCATTATGCTGACGGATTTCCTGTCTATGATAAATAGATACGAATGAAGGAAAAAATGTTTTTGACAGGTGAAGCCTGTGGCTGAATGCAATTTACTACATACTGCAGAAGACATTCCTGTTTCACAAACATCACTCAACAAAATTCTGCATAACAAAGCAGTTTTCTAAACATGTTTACACACTAGAGAAAGTGAAAATATACTATTACAGTATCTTCCGCCTTCTCCTGCCACAAAACTATTGATGCTCCCAGGAATCATGCCTACATCTGTTTCAGGAGATAAAAGGTTGGGAGACCTAAGGTCCAGGAATGCTTACATACATATCGTTTCTGTTACCGGACTTTTTATAAACCTGCTACATTACATTCTCAATACATCAAAATTATGTGCATATACACTACCAAAAATCATAACCTTATACAAGCAGTTGGCGTATTTTTATTAGGATAGGAAACTCATTTTTACTTTCATTGGAGCATTAAGTATATATTCGTGCCACTGTTGTAAATCAACTCTATTGGACTGACATATACATCTATTTATACAAGAACATGGCAGTGATACCAAAAATAAATAAAGAAATAAAATGAAAATGTGTAATGATTGGTAAAAAAGGGAGATACGTTGATTATATACTAAGAACAAAAATCTATGTTAAATATTACAATAACTTCCATTTTTCTATTTCACGCCGCTATGTAGTTAGCTAATAATACCCCAGGCGATATGAGATCCTTGAAGTACGGCACAATAGTTTTCAAGTCTACTGAAACCCCATGCTTTAAACTATGGTGGATTACCACCCAAATAATTTCTTAATCAGAAATACCTATCATATTTATCAATACAAGGAAATATATGTGAGCACAGTACTGTGTGCATGTTCCCTGTACAACAAAGCATTACAAGAAGAAATCTCAACGAGTAGATGTTTAAGGTGTTGTTACATTTTGCACATGTAATATAGCCTAAATAAGGCACATATAATATGACAAAGACTGTCAATTTGCTAGGAAAATAATAAACAAAAGAAAGCACTACTTTTGTTGGTGCCTGGCTGACATGACATTCTCTTAAAAGGAATGGTCTCTGTTGTTCCCTTGCAGGTTCCATGACGACTCTGTACGAATTCTTAATCACGTACCTCCCCTCAGTTCAAATGGTTCAAATGGCTCTAGGCACTATGGGACATAACATCTGAGGTCGTTACTAACCTAGACTTAGAACTATTTAAACTTAACTAACCTAAAGACATAACACACATCCATGCCCGAAGCAGGATTCGAACCTGCGATCGTAGCAGAAGCGCGGTTCCGGGCTGAAGCGCCTAGAACCGCTCGGCCACAACGGCCGGCGATAAAAATGGGGGATGCATATATAACGTACACGACTCCACTGATGGGTATGGTGAAATGTATGGAGGGCTCTTCTTAATAAGGTCTGAAATATCCCACGCTATTTTAAACTTAATAATTATTTCTCTACTCTGTGTTCAACCCATGTGGACTAATCAATTTCTGTCCCCGCACAACTGGCTGATTCGATCTGTAATCACTATACTGTACAAATTCGGACACAGAAGGACTTGCAGAGGTTGGCTGCGAGTGGACATTGATTTAAATCACTAGGGAAAGTTGAAAATTTATGTCAGTCTGGAATTCAAACCCAGGTCTCCGACTTACTAGGCAGATGCTGTGACCATTAAGCCATCTGGACACAGCAGTCATCAGAACTGCACAGACTACTCTAGCACGTCTCCTACCAGACTCAACAACTCAACTTTACCCGCACACTAACCTAATGTAGCGCCCCTAGTCCATTATCCTCATTACTCGCAGCATTCCACCGATTCCCACAAGAATTTGAGTCTGGTGTGCAATCGCACTGAATACACTATGTGAGTGTCTGTGTGTTCGCCACATCTTCACAGTGGGCTCGCCTTTAAATAAACTGCAAATCAATTCAACTTCGTGCATCAACGACAATGGCAGTGAATTTGGATAATCGCATTGTTCAATCCAAGAGATGAGGTGCAGTATATTCCTGTTCTCCTTGAAGATGTGGTACTTATGTAGAGCTTGTAATCGAATTGCTCGAGCCCACATCTCTCTGCCTCTCTGAATGACTCGCTTCTGTGTGCTTCACTATTCCATTGTGATTCCAATACGAAACTCTTTCCACGCTTTCCCCTCTATCTCAGCTGCCTTCAGATTCAGTAACTTTGCTAAGCGTTACCCGGTTTTTGATCCACTTCTTACTACTGCTTGTTCCTGTGGCGCCCATCTCCCATTCCTTCAGATGTCACATTGCTTCGCTAATTGTCTACTTGTCTCTGTCGTTTCTTTTTAATGCCTTCCTTTTTCTCTTTAAATACCATACTTCTTGTGTATCACCTCTTGGTACCAGGACTGTGCCCTCCAATTTGGGGCGCTTATTCCGTATTTCCTCCTGGAAAATATTCCTTTCTTCTGTATACAAATCATATGTGGTCTTATACAACTGCCAATGTATTCATCAACTTGGCCTATTCTAGCATACTTGTGTCTCTCCAGCTATTCTGTCTTCTTGTCCTGTTCCTTCCGCTTTTCCTCTGTCACATTAATCTTTTGATTTATGTAGAAAGTTATTCCAACAAACAGCTCTCCAGCTTCCCTATACAGTCATTCTGTTTCCTTATTAGTTCTCGCGTTTTTTTTTTCTTTGTTCCCCTGTCCTGCTCCTCCGTTTTCTTATCTCTTGCTACCTTCGGTTTTTCTCCCACTGTTTCCTCCTCTCATTTCTTATTGTAATTATTTGTTTCTTTCCCTCTCTTCCTGTCCCAGTTGTCTAGGCCCTTGTACAGTTTATCATGGGTTTCTTTACACCGCGCGACCGCTATGGTCGCTGGTTCGAATCCTGCCTCGGGCATGGATGTGTGTGATGTCCTTAGGTTAGTTAGGTTTAAGTAGTTCTAAGTTCTAGGGGACTGATGACATCAGAAGTTATGTCCCATAGTGCTCAGAGCCATCTGAACCATTTTTCTTTGCACGTAGTTCCCAGTTTTACTGCAATATATGCCACAAATTCGCACATGATCTCGTCGTTGCCATCCTCAGTCTTTCGTTTGATCGGCTTCTCTCGCTCTATTGAGCCTCCGTTCTTTAATTTTCTCCTTCTTTCGTTTCTCTTCATCTCCACACGTTCCTTGGTTTCTGAATTTGGAAATCAAACAATCGTATTGCTAAAATTACTTGAATATTCACTAGCATCAGCAACTTGTTGAAAATGCCAATCCTCTCTTTGCTATATGCTCCATTATCTTCCCCGTCTATTATATTTTCTCCGTTTCCTGCAACTTCACACATCACATTATTTATCCCTCTTGCTGCAATCTCCTGTCCCACTACATCCATCTTTTCTACTTCATTGCCTATTGCTGTAACTTTTAACAAGCATGTCTGATATCTTGTATGCACTCGTTTTATAACTCGTCCCTAGAATCTTACTAACTTTTCTTTCAGTGCCACAGTCTAATTATTGTGCTATTCCCATCAGAGTATCTTATTTACTGCAACCATCTATTAGTACATAGTTCCAAAATTTGACAATGCTGGTCAGCACCTTATTCAGTCGACATATGTGTTGCCACCACAACCACAATCATATACATAATGTGGAATACAAGTAGAAAAGAAAAAAGTACATTTTTTCATTATTTTTGTGCATGCTGTATTTTATAACTGTAAAAGACTCCTATTATATTTTTATTCTATTCTGTGCGGAAATCTTTGCAAGGCAAGTCCTTGCATCTCTGTACTATTTTCTAAATTTCTGATTACAGCTGGAAGGTACTACATGGTATCGAGAGCTGAAAAGAATACATCATATTTGGGACTTCCCCATTTTCAGGGTTGTCACCAGGCTGATCTGACTAATATAATTATGGAAATAGATCACACGTCTGGATCCAGGGCTTATTAATACAGTTACACGACGGAGTGTTATAAAAGTGGATCTTGTATTGGGGGCCCTAAGCATTGTAACCTGAGTGGGCCTCACTGAACTCTCTGTTACTCCTGTCTATGGACGTGGGATTCACTACTGTGGCAATAAAATCGTAGAGTACAATAGATTCAAGATTTATTTCACGATTGGCATATCAAATTTCGCAAAGACTGTACAGTCGTTACTAACAATTTCAATTCAAATAGTACTTGGATGGATACATTACTGACAATAACTAGCTGTTGACAAGGTTCGGAGATGACGGGAGAGGCAATTTGGTAATGACAATTGACTATCATGGCTCCTGACACACAAAGTTGCGTAGTAGGTATTGAGTGATTGCAAGGCGCGAGGTTGACAATGAAAGAAACCAAATATCTTACTGGGGCTGAGCGGCTGTTATAGAGGTCACTGCTTCGATCTAAATTAGAAGTTATTGTGCCTACTTATCCCTGCCGTGCTAATGCTGCAGTGTAATGATACCACAAACTTCGACAGTGGGCGTCGAACCATTGTGTTGTAACTCAAGGGAGCCGCCCATTTCTGCTAGTCAAGCGTAAACTCCTCTGAGTTCATCCAGATCATATCTCCAGCTCCGAACACACGTCTCAGATTGTTCAACATGGAAGCGTAAACACAAGACCACTCTCTCGAAAGCCAGGCTGCGAAACCTCTTTATCAAAAACGAAAACCCAAATGTCCTCTCTCCAAATCAAGAACACGAATGCATAAAATGCGCACTCCTCCAAGCCTTTTGTCAATTTTTCGTCGAAACCCAAGTGTCCTCTCTTGACAGCAAGGATACGAAAGTGTAAAATGAGCACCCCCCCCCCCCATCCGTCTTTTCGAATGCCTAAGATTTCCTGACCAATCACCTGAATTGCTTCCAACATTGCAAAATGACAGAATTTGGTAATTTCTTCCATCTTCCTTCCATCGGCTCCGTAAAAAGCACCCTCCTAGCCAACATCTTCACCGCCCTTCTCTTTCCGAAAATTGAACCCAAGATTAGTGCCAAAGGCCGCCTACAAATGATAGAATGCTAATGTGATTTCGTTAGTGTGAAATAATAGAAAAACCAAAAAAACATTCTACTCTCTCAGTATCGGTTTGGTGGGCCACCAGTCACATAGAGAAGTCATTTAGTTGTGTTTTTTGGTGCACATTCTGCAGATGTTACTTGTGGCCAGAGCCTATGCATTTGAACGCCCCAAATAGTGTTGGTTTGAAATTCCTCACAACGCCATCAAGCCCTTCTCGTCCATGTGAGCGCCCAGTACTCGGTCCACAGGTTGGACTTGTGGGAATAAGAGGCAGAGGGGTTGCTTTCTTAGCACCGCAACTGCACCCTGCCCTATTGCCCTCCGTCCTGGCTGTCTGTGCCTGATGCTCGTATAACAGCTGTCTGTCCTCCTTCACAAAGCCCATTCTCCTACTTTTTCTATGTTGTGAGCACAATGCCCAGCTCAGGAAGCACACCGCTATCTGCGTCCCAAGCGAACGACCGCTGTGGTCGTCCCTTGCTGCAAAGCACTCACCGGCCCTGGACGGCACAGCGTCTGGCTCTACAGCTGATGATATTGCATGCATGAGGGCCCAGTACAAAAGAAAAAAACGCAGAAAGTTGGCACTGTCCTTGCAATCACTCTCATACGCTGCCTTAAGAATCGAAGTGCAAGTCTACAAAAAGGTAGAGGAGCGCAAAGATGTCCCATTCTTTTTGTTTTTCCTAAGTTTCTCATTGATTATGATATTGGATAATTTTTCTGGAGGACTGTTTCTGTTCTTGATCGAACTACTGCGAACACAATTGGCACTATGCATAAATTGTTTCAGTAATTGACAGGATGGTTCTCCAGCTAGTATTGTATCCCAAACTTGAAACTTCCTCGCAGATTAAAACTGTGTGCCGGAACGCGACGCGAACTCGGGACCTATGCCTTTCGCAGTAACTGCTCTGCCATTTGCTCCCAAGCTTGTCAACGATTTTATGAACATGCCAATGACAGCTAGAGTACTCTTTGGATTTTAGATACAACAGGAGCCAGTGTTTTGGAGAAACCGACAGGAGAAACTAAAGGCGCTAGCTGATATACACACCTGGAAATGGAAAAAAGAACACATTGACACCGGTGTGTCAGACCCACCATACTTGCTCCGGACACTGCGAGAGGGCTGTACAAGCAATGATCACACGCACGGCACAGCGGACACACCAGGAACCGCGGTGTTGGCCGTCGAATGGCGCTAGCTGCGCAGCATTTGAGCACCGCCGCCGTCAGTGTCAGCCAGTTTGCCGTGGCATACGGAGCTCCATCGCAGTCTTTAACACTGTTAGCATGCCGCGACAGCGTCGACGTGAACCGTATGTGCAGTTGACGGACTTTGAGCGAGGGCGTATAGTGGGCATGCGGGAGGCCGGGTGGACGTACCGCCGAATTGCTCAACACCTGGGGTGTGAGGTCTCCACAGTACATCGATGTTGTCGCCAGTGGTCGGCGGAAGGTGCACGTGCCCGTCGACCTGGGACCGGACCGCAGCGACGCACGGATGCACGCCAAGACCGTAGGATCCTACGCAGTGCCGTAGGGGACCGCACCGCCACTTCCCAGCAAATTAGGGACACTGTTGCTCCTGGGGTATCGGCGAGGACCATTCGCAACCGTCTCCACGAAGCGGTGCTACGGTCCCGCACACCATTAGGCCGTCTTCCGCTCACGCCCCAACATCGTGCAGCCCGCCTCCAGTGGTGTCGTTACAGGCGTGAATGGAGGAACGAATGGAGACGTGTCGTCTTCAGCGATGAGAGTCGCTTCTGCCTTGGTGCCAATGATGGTCGTATGCGTGTTTGGCGCCATGCAGGTGAGCGCCAAAATCAGGACTGCATACGACCGAGGCACACAGGGCCAACACCCGGCATCATGGTGTGGAGAGCGATCTCCTACACTGGCCGTACACCTCTGGTGATCGTCGAGGGGACACTGAATTAGTGCACGGTACATCCAAACCGTCATCGAACCCATCGTTCTACCATTCCTAGACCGGCAAGGGAACTTGCGGTTCAACAGGACAATGCACGTCCGCATGTATCCCGTGCCACCCAACGTGCTCTAGAAGGTGTAAGTCAACTACCCTGGCCAGCAAGATCTCCGGATCTGTCCCCCATTGAGCATGTTTGGGACTGGATGAAGCGTCGTCTCACGCGGTCTGCATGTCCAGCACGAACGCTGGTCCAACTGAGACGCCAGGTGGAAATGGCATGGCAAGCCGTTCCACAGGACTACATCCAGCATCTCTACGATCGTCTCCATGGGAGAATAGCAGCCTGCATTGCTGCGAAAGGTGGATATACACTGTACTAGCGCCGGCATTGTGCATGCTCTGTTGTCTGTGTCTATGTGCCTGTGGTTCTGTCAGTGTGATCATGTGATGTATCTGACCCCAGGAATGTGTCAATAAAGTTTCCCCTTCCTGGGACAATGAATTCACGGTGTTGTTATTTCAATTTCCAGGAGTGTAGATGGACAAGCAGCAAAAACACAGGCACTATTGCTGCTTTTTGTTCTAATTGATAGTCTGTGGGACTGCGGCCGTTCACGTACTTAATGAATTTAAACGCCTGCAGCCGCCGTTTTGATGTTGTTTTATTCTATTGGAACCAATTTCGGTGACTCAGTACACCATCTTCAGGCCTTAACCGACGCTCAAGGGGTGAACTCCACCATCCCAGTGAGCAACATCTGTGAACTAGCTTCAGTAAAATACTGTAACAGAGATGTTGTGTGAGCAACCATCAACTGCCGACATCGCTGTTACAGTACTTTCCGGAAGTCAGTTCAGACATGTTGGTCGTAGGTATATGTAGTTGCAGACAAAACATCGCTGTATTCTGTGGAAACCAGTGGAAACCAGTTCATGGGTCCTGGCCCACTGGACGGGTCGGGTGTATGATTGTACTTAAAACCCTTAGCGTTAGCTAAGGCCTGAAAATCGTTTATTGAGTCACCGAAACTGATTGTAGTATAGTAAATTAACACCAAGATGACAGCTGCAGGGTTTCATTATATTACTATCGCTGCTGGTCTCACAGGGTAAATTTCCATCATGTTTTAGGGAAGCAGCGTACTCACACCACATAGAATTCATATGCTTTCCATTGTGTGCCAGCCTAGTCCGCTGTAACTAGCTGTGACGTCACGAATGTTGCGCAATACCTTAAAAGTATAGTAAATGATTTGAAAAGTTAACAGCATGTCAGGAGTGATGCTAAAATGATAATGTGTTAAGATTCAATTTAGTAACTTTAACAGTTCTCGAAATTTAGAATTTTACGTAAAAATCATCGGCGCAGCAGAAAGGAGATAGAAACTTCAAACTTTATATTCGTATTCCTTTTTCATTGTAATTTAATGGAAACAGCATGCTGGGTCTCATAAAGTAATATTTTGGTTGAAATTCATGATTTTCTGTTTTTTTTTTGTCCTAAAAGTACAGAAGGAAGATAGATTAAGTAAGTGATTAGATGAATTTAGGATGTTTAGATTTAGGTAGAATGGAGATACGCTACAATAACAAAGGTGTGACAAGTTTCCAAAAGGTAGCTGTAAAACTATAGCTGCAACGTGTCCCCAAAGGGCAAGTTCACAGCTTATCTATTGCCTGCAGTTCCATTAAAATAATTATCTCGCCAAAAGTATTTAACCTAGCCACATCAGAATTTTATTATAGATACTTACCTGTGTGATGATTGCACAGTTAAATTGAGTGCTTCATCGGCCTTCAGCGAATGAAGCAGTTAATTATTTTGTAACTTGAAGTGGTGCTCTTCTAGCCCCAGCGGCTAGTCAGGAAGGTAAATTTTGTTAGCTGCGCTTTCGGCGGTTCGCTCCGAGGCTATATAAATAAGAGCACTGCAAACTAGAAGCAGGCCCCAGTTCTCTTCTAGATTAGTATCAGTGCGCACTCCGTGTCGGAAGGTCGCGTCTGTGCAATTGCAAGGAACAACCTTGGATGCCGTATTATGCAACTCAGTATGCACGTAACAATGAGTTCGCATTGAGGTAAAGTGTTAATTGCGGAACGACTTCAATGGTTTATAATCAGTTTGTGAATGTAGTATTTTCACGAGTCGCGGTAGGACAGACTTTCTATAATCACTAGCGTGGCGTTTGATGAGTATTAACATCAAATTTTGGCGAGCATTCACTTTGAACATTTACGTCGATAACGCTTATTGAACAGTTTCTTTATCTAGGGATAATAGGATCCACGCAAAAGACTCTGAACATCTCTGGTAGCACAAAAGCTGATAGTAGCATTGCTTCTGTAAACTTTTGTCTGGAACTTTATGCTTTATCGTTTTCAGAATATAGTGAAAATTGTTATAGAAAACTCCATTTTCTATGAATCCCAGACATCACCCTAAGCCCTCAGCTTAACAAACTTCAAGGATCAATAACTTTAATTCTCCATCAGAGTGGGCACAGTGAACTTTAAGTACAGGCATCACGTTTTTGCTAATCACTTTCTGGTTGCCAACATGTAGTTAGAGAGCCGGTGTTGAGAACGGCAACAATAAAAAATTTCCACCCGCCGCCCCACAATGTGGTCTCACAGAACAGTTATATTTCATATTAAAATTTGTATTAAAAATGAAGAAATTCCTCCAGCTGTATTTAAGGTATCGATTTTATTTTGGCAACTAGTTTCAACATTGTAACAACGTCATCTTCAGGCCCATACACTTGTTGACGTCAACTGCGTGCGGCTGATACTAGAAGTCAGTGGTGAGATATGGACGTGCTCCCTGTGGAAGGTGGTTACTAACCACCCTCCACACGGAGCAATCCCATTAACATACTTTCGGATAGCCTGCCACGTTATGATATAAAAGAGGTAAAACGACGCTCGGGACGTCTGAATGTGACTCGCTGACCTTTCAGTCACAACAAATAAAAGTTAAGTAATGTAGACTGCTTTGTTCGTCAAGTTACAAAGCGAGGCCAAACTTTTCCTCTAGTAGGGATATAATGCGACTTTTCTGTTGTCTTCTTCCAAAGAAATAATTTCATACGTTTACAAAAATAGCAGTGTTTACTCTTCCTTAAGGAAATCCATATTTTATTAACCAATACAATGTCGTTACGGCACCAGTAACTTCACTAGTGAATCAATCCTTGATTCAGTCATCGCCTAGCAAAAGCGGACGTCACTGTTTCGAAAAATGTTTCATTATAGGTTAAAGAAGTAATCATTGCACTGACCATGATTCATTATCTTGTCAGTGTCAATATCACTGCCAGAACCAGCAGTAAAGTTCGGCACTATCATTGGTCTCATAGTACTTCTCTTCATCAAACTTCCTGACATCACACTACAGTTAATTTGCTTTCTTTGTTATTATGTAACGTATTTCAGTTTAGTGTCAGACTTACTTTCAAAACTTCAGACCTGTTAAGAATAACTAAGGGATTTATTACAGAACATGTTTCGATCAGTGAACAATAAATAGAACAAATGCCTTATCTTTACTTTTACCAATCTAAAAATGTTCTGTATCAGAATGGGTCTGGGGATCATTCTCAACATACACTAGTAAGCCAGAACATTATGACCACTGCCCACCCCAAGAACAATTGCCGCGTGATGCTGACTTTGGAAAGTGCGTAAGAGCAGTAGAGGCAGATGGGGATCACACTAACAAAGATATGAACTGCAAATAGGAAAATCCACTGAGATAAGCGGCTTTTTGAAGATTATTGTTACGCAAAGCCTGTGAAAGAGCAACTCGAAAACGACGAAGCCTGTCGACTGTCCATGTGCTACCGTTGTGAGAATCTACGAAACGAGATAGAAGGACAGTGAAACTACCACTAAGTGCTAAACAACTGGAAGTCCACGACTATTTACAGAACGTGGGGTTTGGAGGCCTGTCTATATCATTGACGTCGGTTTGCAGTAGGGTTTTGGAGCATATACTGTATTCAAACATTATGAATCACCTCGAAGGGAACGATCTATTGACACGTAATCAGCATGGCTTCAGAAAACATCGCTCTTGTGCAACGCAGCTAGCTCTTTATTCGCACGAAGTAATGGCCGCTATCGACAGGGGATCTCAAGTTGATTCCGTATTTCTAGATTTCCGGAAAGCTTTTGACACCGTTCCTCACAAGCGACTTCTAATCAAGCTGCGGAGCTATGGGTTATCGTCTCAGTTGTGCGACTGGATTCGTGATTTCCTGTCAGGAAGGTCGCAGTTCGTAGTAATAGACGGCAAATCATCTAGTAAAACTGAAGTGATATCAGGTGTTCCCCAGGGAAGCGTCCTGGGACCTCTACTGTTCCTGATCTATATAAATGACCTGGGTGACAATCTGAGCAGTTCTCTTAGACTGTTCGCAGATGATGCTGTAATTTACCGTCTAGTAAGGTCATCCGAAGACCAGTATCAGCTGCAAAGCGATCTAGAAAAGATTGCTGCATGGTGTGTCAGGTGGCAGTTGACGCTAAATAACGAAAAGTGTGAGATGATCCACATGAGTTCCAAAAGAAATCCGTTGGAATTCGATTACTCGATAAATAGTATAATTCTCAAGGCTGTCAATTCGACTAGGTACTTGGGTGTTAAAAGTACGAACAACTTCAGTTGGAAGGACCACATAGATAATATTGTCGGGAAGGCGAGCCAAAGGTTGCGTTTCATTGGCAGGACACTTAGAAGATGCAACAAGTCCACTAAAGAGACAGCGTACACTACACTCGTTCGTCCTCTGTTAGAATATTGCTGCGCGGTGTGGGATCCTTACCAGGTGGGATTGACGGAGGACATCGAAAGGGTGCAAAAAAGGGCAGCTCGTTTTGTATTATCGCGTTATAGGGGAGAGAGTGTGGCAGATATGATACACGAGTTGGGATGGAAGTCATTACAGCGTAGACGTTTTTCGTCGCGGCGAGACCTTTTTACGAAATTTCAGTCACCAACTTTCTCTTCCGAATGCGAAAATATTTTGTTGAGCCCAACCTACATAGGTAGGAATGATCATCAAAATAAAATAAGAGAAATCAGAGCTCGAACAGAAAGGTTTAGGTGTTCGTTTTTCCCGCTCGCTGTTCGGGAGTGGAATAGTAGAGAAATAGTATGATTGTGGTTCGATGAACCCTCTGCCAAGCACTTAAATGTGAATTGCAGAGTAGTCATGTAGATGTAGATGTAGATGTAGATGTACAGTGGGATAGATGATGATCTGTGGCATCTCTGCTGAAAGAACGCTATGCTGGTCCTCCCACAAGCGTTTCGGAGGACACCCTTCATCGTACATTGTTGAAGATGGAGCTCCGTAGCAGACCACGTTGAACATCGAGCTCCGTAACAGACCGTTCTTACGTGATCACATGTTGACCCAACGACATCCACAATTACGATAGCAGTTGCACACTGGACCATCAGGATTCGACCGCCGATCAATGGAGACGTATCGGCTCTTCAGGTGAATCACATTTTTGCTACACTATGTCGATGGTCGTCTCCACAGACAGCGTCACGGATGTGAACGGTGGCTCGAAACGTGCAGTGGCCATGTCCGTAGGCTAATGGGAGCAGTATTATGATATGGGAGACATTCTCCTGCGCTTGCGTGGGACTGTGGTAGTAATCGAAGACACGGTGACAGCTTGAACCATCTGCATGCCCTCATGCTTGATTTCTTTTCCCGACAGCGATGTCATCCTTCAGCAGTATTATTGTCCATGTCTCAGAGTCATGTCTCAGATTCAGAATCGTTTTACAGTGGTTTGAAATGTAGTAAACTCACGTCGATCTATCGGCGACCAACTTTACCTCACGTAGATCCTATAAACCCATCTCGGTAGCTACCAGGTGCCATTACTGCGTACGCAAATCAGCGCCTCGTAATTTACGAGAATTACACAGACCAACGATGGGATAACTTTTTTGCTTAAAATACCTTATTCTTATGTTTTTAAGGTGGGAAATCCAAATATGATAGTTAAAAAACTGTATCACCGACCATTTCGCCACATTTTACAGTTAAATTTATTAAATTAAGCGATTGTTTAAAGACTTTAACAGGTTTTATATAGTTAAAATAATTTAAGAAGGAGGTGTAATGAATGTAGATGACGTTGGTAGCACTGCTAAAAACATTTGCTGGCAAAAAAAGGTCGACTTAACAGATGGAACCAGCATATACACGTATAGAAAGAGAGAGCAGCAATTTTCCAAGTTTTTTTTTTCAACAAGAAGGTGATTTACTGTACTGCTCAGACATTCTCGATCTGATAAACGAGTTTGGTATTGAATACAAAAAGGAAGATTGGAGGTTGTTTATTGAGTCATCCAAGACTAGTTTAAAGGCTGTTTTATTACACAATGGTTAGATTTATGGATCTATACCTGTTGGACATTCTGTACATATGAAAGAAAGAGATGAAAGCCTAGAAATAGTGGTAAATAAAATAGGCTATTCTGCTCATGGTTGGATGATATGTGGCAATCTAAAAGTAACATGCATGCTTGTTGGTCAGCAAGGTGGCTTTACCAAATTTCCATGTTTCTTGTGTGAATGGGACAGTTGGGCTAGGGATCAACACTGGTGCAGAAAGAACTTGCCTGTGAGGGAGTCTTTAAAACCTGGTGAGAAGAACATTCTACGCAAAAGCCTCGTAGGTCCAAAAAAAAGCACTCCTGTCACCTCTACGTATAACGTCAGACCTAATGAAGCATTTTGTAAAGGATTTGCCTAAAGATGGACCATGTTTTAAGTATCTCTGCCAAAAGTTTTCCCACCTTTCAGAAGCTAAGCTAAAATAAGGCGTCCTTGTCGGACCTAACATTAAAAAATTGACGTATGATGTTAACTGGACTCAATGACCTTAAATGAGAAAAAAGCATTGGTATCATTCAAACAAGTCATCACAAAGTTCCTAGGAGATGAAAAAGACGCATACTGTGTTTCTGTTCTAGCTACAATGTTAAAGAAGTTTAAAATCTTAGGATGTTTAATGAGCCTGAAAGTTCACTTTTTGAACAGTCACCTTGACTACTTCCCCGTCAATATGGGAGACGTTAGTGAGGAGCAAAGAGAGCGTTTTCACCAGGAAACTAAAGTGATGGAAAAACGCTACCAAGGCCGCTGGAACATCAACATGATGAGGGGCTACTGTTGGTCATTTCACCGAGAAGTTCAGCAAGCGACACATCGTAGAAAAAGCTACACAAGAAGCTTCAAAGAAAAAAGAGAAAGAAAATACAATCCAATTGCAGCTGACAAGTGAAACCCCTAGCTTACTGTAAATACAAAGCATGCTTATGTTGTAACAAAGCGTTTCATTAATTTCGCCCTTTGCCGTAGAGCATAGGAATTTTTAGTATATAATAGAAAGCATATAGATCGAAAACTATGGGCGATACAATAAAACTAAGGCTAGATTTGGATTCAGCTCATTAAAATCTATAAAGATTAGCTATCGAAGTAAAAGACGTCTCTCAAAAGAAATTTTTCGTTGGCCTGTGTTACATGACCTATGCGTAGACGACTAATGCCAAATACCACCACAAACCTACCAATAAACTGTAGGATCCCTGATACGCAGAAATAGTGATGTATTTCGTTATAAAGACAAGCAACCTATAAGCAGGCGGTCAGCATGTTTCCTGTGATCAGTGGACGTGTGACACTAGACTGGACGACGATCCAGTAAGTCAACTGTCAAGAGTTTTCTCCACAAGACAACACGTGAAGCTTATGCATTTTCTTGTATCTGAAAATGTGCTGAGGTCGAATAGATATTATCTGCCAACGTCGCAATGAACTATAAGGAATACTGAAAAAGAAAAAAAAAAGCTGCTCACTTTATCGTCATACCATAGCACCTTAATGGAGGAGTTGTTGCCGATAAATAAACTTACAGAATTACGAATATAACGTACCTAAGTACGGTATGAGATGATGCAGACAGAAAAGGTACTTTAGGAAACTATTGATGCAGCTCAATTTGTGTACATCACATTCAAAGCGTATTATAGCAGCATCATTTAGAGAGAGGAAATCGGGTTGTTAAACGAAAACGCTTAGGTTTAAATTCGAAAAGCATGGTTATACAACTGTTTGCTTTTCTCGTTGCGCGCATGTGCTCGGACGGGGACAAGAAGCAAAAAGAGCTTGGGAAGGGGGACGGGGTGTGAGGAAGGGCGCAGCTTGTGAAAGGGCAGGCATCCGCATAAAAGGAAAATGGCCGGGGACGAAACCCGCGTCGTCGACCGGAGATACAAAGCTCGCCAGCAAATTGGCGCAGAGAGTTTCTTCCCTTCGGTTCCGTTTGTGGCGAGCGGCGCGGGGCGGCGTAATTGCCTCTCGTGCAGACAAGTCTGCGGATGCCGCGTCATTAGGCGACCTGCGTGACGCTGGGGATAGTGGTGTGCCCGCGGAAGGGACGGCGTGTCGTCAGTTCGTCCGCACTCCGTAGCCAGTGAGTGCTTTGACGTTTCTGCATGTCACGCAGCACAAGGGTAGAAAAAAAGTATGGTATTTCTCGTAGATTTCATACTATAAACCTTCTATCTTTATTATATTGCTGCACTCACACCCATTGTTCTTTGGTAAAAGAAGATATTCCAGTGCGTAATTGTTCTGGCTGTAACGTCACAGCTTTTTACACGGCTGCTGAGTTTTGCAGTAAGTTTTATTCCGTTAGGCCGGCATTACACTATCAAATATCTTCGTCAAATATCTTTGTCAAACATCTTTGTCAAAGATATTTGATGATATAATAGGGAACTTTGTCAAATGTCGTCCAATATTTGATCAAATTTAGAGCCTCGCTGTAGATTTGATCAAAGAAGTCGCTTGTCTTCTGTTCACTGCAATGTGACATGTTACCACATGGAGCGCTTGCATCGCTGCAGCGTTCTGTCGTTTATAAACATTGCCAGTAAATACAATTGGTGTGTGCCGACAATTACAAAATTAATAGAGATTGAAGCCTACCAAGCTGACAAGGCGCTTTACAACGTGAAGTACGCTAAATGCAATAATAGATTAAGAAGATTGGAGACCTAACCTGACCTGACCTGACCTGACCTAACCTAACCTAATCTAACTTAACTCTCTCCTATAGTAAGAAATCGAAAGGTTACAGGGAGCCTGTCTTCTGCAGATGTAGCAGTTCTTAAGTGAACAAGTTGTTGTTGTCAGCCATCTTGAACTTTGACGAAAAATGTAATACCCCTTTTAGCGCTACGTCAAAGATCTTTGTCAAATATATTTGACGGAATATTTGATCACATCTTTGATCAAATCTTTGACAAAGAAATTTGATAGTGTAATACCGGCCTTAGGTCACGCTGGCAATGAAGCCTCCAGCCCTGGTCGTTGTGTGGTCGGCTGCTGGCGTCATAGTGCCATCTGTTGCGGTGTGCAGACCGTGAGAACTGCTCTGTGTGTAGCATACTAAGATCACTTATTCATCTCACCTAAGAAACTAAGTTACTATGATCTGTTTGTTTTCAAATTTGGTACAGGAACTTTTATAATTTAGACGAGCAGAGTGTAATATTTTCATACCGATAACTTTAATAGTTGTGAAAATATAAAATACCTGTTAAAAAGATCTTAACCGACATTTAGTACAGTAAATTCAGATAGGAATCATGACAGTTTAAGTTTCTGTGTCATTTGAAAATATTAACAGCACTCTAGTGGGCACAAGTTATTTTTAAAGAATTTTAATTCTAAACTCTTAATAATTTTGCTTTCGTAAGGAAAATAGTAGTTTAAAAATTGATATTTATATTTTGTCTTAGGGTGAATGTGAGTGTGTATGTGGAGACATACGTCAAATTTCAATTTAATAAAGTGTTACGTAACCAGGATGTCCTGAAAACTATGAATCCCCCTGTAAGTAGGCTGTTTAGGTTTTTTTTATTGGTAACGCCGCCGCCACGTAGCGCTCTGTATAAAAATCACTGGCTGTGCCGTGTGCAGTCTGTGGCTGGTTTGCATTGTTGTCTGCCATTGTAGTGTTGGGCAGCGGCAGCTGGATACTAACAGCACGTAGCGTTGCGCAGTTGGAGGTGAGCTGCCATCAGTGGTGGACGTGGGTAGAGAGATGGCGGAGTTTTGAAATTTGTAAGAATTGGTGTCATGAAGTGATATATATATTATGACTACTAAGGTAAATACATTGTTTGTTCTCTATTAAAATCTTTCATTTGCTAACTATACCTATCAGTAGTTAGTGCCTTCCGTAGTTTGAATCTTTTATTTAGCTGGCAGTAGTGGCGCTCGCTGTATTGCAGTAGTTCGAGTAACGAAGATTTTTGTGAGGTAAGTGATATGTGAAACGTATAGGTTAATGTTAGTCAGGGCCATTCTTTCGTAGGGATTTTTTGAAGTCAGATTGCGTTGCGCTAAAAAATATTGGTTGTCAGCTTAAGCACAGTCGTGTACAATTGTTCAAAGAGGACGTTTCACATAGACCAGTCTTGTATAAATTTTTCAAAGGGGAAGTTTCATATGTCGACCCTTAGCCAAGGATACTTCACTGGAATCTTCTGATTTTTTCTTGTAGTTTGTGTAATTAATGTATATTTTGTTTATTGCTAGCGCGTAATTGTAGAGAGAATCTCCTTTGTAGTTGTAGTCTTTCATTGTTGTACAGTACAACAGTTGTAGCATGCATGTAGAGTTTCACCAAGTATTTCGCAGCTGCGTTTGGAATTAACTAGATATTATTTTCTATGTTAATGTATTCTCTTATTTTTGCTCTTCAAATTGTGTTTTTTCTGTGTTGTCGTGTGAAATGTTGTGACAATAATGGCGTGTGAAAAACGTAATAATAGGCTCCAAAGTAAACTGAGAAATGACAGTGAAGACGAAAGCACTGTGTTAGCGCCACCGAGTAATGCATTAACTAATGTTCAAAGTAGTAATTTGGTAATAGTGGATAGGAAAATGGAGCGGGCTGCAAATAATGGTGTAGACAGTGAAATAAGTAGTGAACAGGGAACAATTATCGATCGATCAGTCGGCAACAGCTCGGCTCAGGATTCCGAAATGACAGGACACATTCTTGCAAATACTGTAGATTCAGGTTTTGCGTCCTCACCGTTTTCTCAAATACGTCAAGACACATTTTCTGTTTTTCAAACTGCGAATATTGCCGGTTCAAATGCATTGCCGAATAGCGCTAAGGAACATGTTTCAGACACCAGTGCATTGTTATTACAATTAATGCAACAAATGGGACAAAAGCTTCAAAAGTTAGACACAATGGAACAAAATCAGAGACAAACACAGCAAAAGCTTCAAAAGTTAGACACAATGGAACAAAATCTTTAAAAGTTAGAAACAATGGAACAAAATCAGAGACAAACACAGCAAAAGCTTCAAAAGTTAGACACAATGGAACAAAATCAGAGACAAACACAGCAAAAGTTAGACGCAATGGAGCAAAAGCTTCAAAAGTTAGACTCAGTGGAACATACGCTTGAACAAACACGTGAAGATTTAACTACTGAATTACATAAAATCGAATCGAAATGTCAAAAAGTCTGTAATGACGTAAAAACACAAATTTGTGAGCATTTCCAACCTATTTTTTCTCGGCATGAAAATGCATTACAGAATCACGAAGCAGCCATAAAAGAACTGCAAACAATTGTTCATGAAAATCATGAGACCTTGCACGCTAAAATTGACTCAGTTGCATCTACCGATTCGGTTACGCAACTTGCAAAAACTCAAGAAAACTTAAAGGACACAGTAGATACTCTGAAAACTGGTTCAGAAAGACACATGGAGGACATTAGTTCATTATCAGAGAAAGTAGTTGAACTTTCGGATCAGCTAAATAATTTATCTACGAAGGTAGATGATAATCTGAATGACACAAAACCGGTAGTCTTTAATGACACAGAAGAGTTCGAACAAATTAGGAAATTCAAACAAAATCAGAATCAAATTAATACGCAACACCAAAGAGAAATCCGGGAAGTACAAGATCAGCTGACACAGGTAATACAAGAATTACGTATTTCAGACGACTCTCGCACACCAATACGGGAAGAGGGACATAAAAATACGGAACTGCCACAAAATAATAACACAGGGCACTTTGGAGATTATGAAAGAAATTGGCAGAGTACACCGAATTTTGAGATGGAACCGCCGAAACGACGTAACATTGACCGACATGCAACCCGCCGACACGATCATTTTGACTATAAGCTGTTCATTACTACACGTAAATTCAAAACATTTAATAATTCTGGCAACGACATTCATCCACAAGAGTGGCTCCATCAATTCTCTCATTGTTTTCCTCCCAACTGGTCACTAGAGCACAGATTAGAATTTATGTGTGGCTACTTAGAGAATGAACCAGCTGTAAGAATGCTATCGGTCACTCACGATTGCCACAGTGAAGGAGAATTTTACCATGCCTTCCTCTCAGCATATTGGTCTCAAGCCACACAAGACCGAGTAAAACATGGCATCATAATGATGAAAAATTTCGAACAATCTGAATTTTCAAGTCTTATGAAATATTTTGAAGACATGTTACATAAGAATCAGTATCTTTCAAACCCATACAGCCCGTTAGAACTCATCCGCATTTGCTTAATCAAATTGCCTGAACATTTACGGCATATTATTTTGGCAGGCCGTTGCAAAGACGACATTGAAGCTTTTCAGGGACTCTTACAAGAATTAGAAATTGACACTGACAACACAACAATTACAGGTCACATCCGTCGCAATTCCGCGATGAAAGAAATAATAACTGGACACGACAAGGCTATTCTCACAACACAAATCGTGACCGTGACCAAAACAGACACCACCCGTATGACAACCGTTGGCAGAGTAGTAATAATTACAGGGAAAGATCACCTCTCCGCAGTAGTGACTATCACAGAGACAATCAGAGAAACAGACAATATGGGAACCAAAATAATTATTATCAAGGGAGACAGAGAAACTTAAGACGCAACGGTCTAGCGCGCAGTTACAATTCAGGGAGAAATTCTCCACCACTTAACCGACAAGAAAGAAACTACATTAACTACCGACATGACGACAGACGATATAATCATAACGACAGACCGGAATTTCGTCAGAACTGGCGAGATTCAAACAGAGCTGGGCCCTCTCGGCAAGGTGAATTTCTAGAAGTTAGGTCTCCTAATCCCAATAACGGCGCGCGCCAACAAAGAGACAGACAATGACTCGCACCGCAGGCAGCCGCGTGCTCCGGCTGGCACAGAGAAAAATAACATAGGCGCTAACCTTGAGAAAAACTACAGTATTCTTTACCGACGTTTACCACATGATAATTGCGTTGAATTTGAAACTCTGCGTACTAGGAAGAGTAAAGGTTTACACCACATTTCACATGTAAAACCGTTTATTGACATATAATCTGCTTTTTAACTTTGTCTTTGCCATAAAACATTTCACTTCACATTTCTAGTATGCTTTGTCACACTGAGAAACTGTTAACATGCAACAATGTTTGAAGTTTACTATCCAGTCTAGAACCTACAGAACATATTTAGACAGTATTTACGAGTGCATTGTTATAGTGAACAGACATCACTGTGATATTGCGTGTGTACATTCTTGCTTGTTAGTTGCACGATTACGTAACGACTATAAGGCTCATATACTTAGAACATTTACCAGTATTGCTAATGAGATTTTAATGCAACATTTTGGTTTACTTGAAAATACATTCTGGATTTAATGTACTTTCTGTGAGATACCAGATGACACAGTGGTTAGTTTATGTGACAGCTACGCGATTTTATCAAGACGCTACTAATGAGTGACAATTTACAATGTTGCTTTTGCAGTTTATCTGTTTTATATCTGCACAGTTTTTCTGAATTTTTCTGGAAAGTAAAACATGTTTTAGTAGTAACGTTTGTGGTATAGCTACAATGAGACAGCCTTTTCTGTAGCACAACAATACGTTACAGTACAGTATTTACTTCATCACGGCAATAAGCGTAATAACTAAGATATCTATACGCAAAGCATTTCAATTTCGTTTATCATGAGGTAAGTACGTTGACTTCTGCAGAACTTAGCTTTCGGAGGACAATAACTACGACACTTCCACAGAGATTGTCTTACAGCAAGACGCACATTTAGCGCTACAGGACACGCATTAAACTATTTATTTTTCAACATATTTGAATTACAAAGAAAGTTTTCCGTGATACATTTCATTCCATTGCTGTAATCTGTAACACCTGAGGATATAATTACATTATTCCTCAGGGGGGTACACGCTTACTTTGTGTACCATGTGTTTGGCAAGCACAAGGAGCCCTAGCTAATATGGTATTTGCTTATACAACCCATTTCATTCCATTGCTGTAATCTGTAACACCTGAGGATATAATTACATTATTCCTCAGGGGGGTACACGCTTACTTTGTGTACCATGTGTTTGGCAAGCACAAGGAGCCCTAGCTAATATGGTATTTGCTTATACAACTTTACACATCGGTACCGTATTTCTCTAACACATTAATTACACAGCTATCTGATCATTTCACTGGGAGAGACAAACATTCATTTTACTACATCAGTGACACATGTTTACGTAATTACACTGTTGGATAACTTCACACTTACGAAATTGTATTTTGTCTATACTTTGTGAACTGTTCACATTTTTTCGGAACCATTGTGATACTATGAGAGCTTTGAATGACATATTTGGTATGGGATCATGATTTTTAAAGTACGTTTGAGGTAGATGACACTTTTGACATGAGCAGAGAATTTTTTTAGGTTTTAAAATTATTGGAGGAAGCTACGACGATTTTGAGAATTTGGCTGAGGTGTTATGATATTATTACGATGACGATGTGTATTATGCTGTTGTGGCATGTTTATGATCAATAAGCTGATGCTATATGAGGAATTTGATTATGCTACTTATTTGTTATGATGAAATATTGATGAAGTGTGGACGAATATGTATATGTGTAATAAGGTAAGGAATAATGAGTAGTGGTTAGGGACTCTGGTTTGTGAAAAAAGGTGGTTGGAAACCAAGAATCGTACTTTAAGAGATGAAATGTATGTAAATGCGTGAATGTACCACAACGCCGCCGAAATTTTTTTGGACACTGTTATATTTACAGGATTTTGTTTCTACAGATTTGTAACGCAAGTTCTTGACCTGTGAAATTTTTTATATGAGGCTGGCACTGTAGCGGAAACTGGTGTCGTAAATATTTCGCTAAGACAGTTAAGTGACCACCTGCACGTAATACGTCGTGGGCACCCAGCTGCGCGACAACCACCTGACAAAAGAAAGCCATTAGTGTGTGCCTGTCAGAGGCACAGGTGAAAAAAAAAAAAAAAAAAAAAAAAAAAGAGGGCATTATCCTCGCTATTGAGATTCCTTTGTAGAAAGCATCGCAAATACTACACGCCCAAACTTGAAAAGATATGATTACACTGTGGAGCTCTTAATTTATGATATTTACTAAAATGCCTAATGAAACGACGAGAAACATTTCATGGTTATTGTCCTGCTAGTTGAGAGAAATGCCATGTGGCTTGCTTTATGCATTTATTTACTCATTTTGTTTAATATCTAGTTTCTAACTGCACTGAAGCATTGGTTAAAATAAATTTTATGGATGTACTAATATAAATATTTTATGCCTACAGATCCAGTAAATAATAACTTAATGATGTACTTAAAAAAAACGAAGTAGCACTAAAAGACATTTCCCTTCACAGAAATTGCATACAGAATTGTCTTTTCAAGTATATGGTAATATTTTTTTACAATAAATTTTTGTGGTCCACCACTTTAATTGCATAGACATTAAGATGTGAATAGACATTGTCCTTATCTGCATTGTTGTCTTTAGTGTAACATTTTTTCTGCTTGAGCTTTGTCATGTTTAGGTATAAGTTATAGCATTTGCTGCGGCTGTTTGCCATTCATAGTGCTACTGAATGTCACTTTTTATTACTAGGTTAAGCCAATTTTATTACTGATTTATTTTTCTTGTTTGCTGCGCATTGCCTTATATTAGTTGTAATATTGCTGCCTTTTTTTGCCAATTTCCATTTTTTAACATTGCTGCTTGTGTAAATTGTTTTGTGCTGCTGCATTGCCTCATCCCTTAGTTTTGCATCTGAGCTCAGTAGGTTTAAGTTAGCTTAAGAGGGGGTAGACTAAATAAGAAACTAAGTATGAGGAATTGGAAGAAATGCATTGAGAAGTTACAAGAAAATGATTTGGCCAAAAAAGTAGTGTACAGTGGAGGAAAACTATTTTTGAAAGAGGATGTGAACAAAATACAGAAAGCATGCTTGAATATGATATTTTTGGTGGAAACAAATGTTGAGGTAAGACGAAAGATCTACAGAATGATGTTTTGGGTTGGACTGCAGTACCAAATGTTACACTGAAAACAAACCCTGTCCTTTCCCTTTCTATTATTCCGCTATGTGTTTGTGTACTCTTGTATATTTGTGTTCTTCCTGTCTTTATGGGTTTAGCTAATAATATTTAGATAGTAGAAATTTTCTGATGTTTAGACATTATTTATCCTCTTTTATTTTAATGCTAATGTGTGAGGTTGATGTTTCAATAATTATTCTGATTTTTTATGTATGTACTTATGTCATAATTCCTGTAACACTGATGTATTTGTTATTTCGATTCTTTTGTAAAGCCTGTATTACTGCAAATGTTATCTGTACTATTATGTTCTTTAATGATATATTTTCTGCCTTTGTTATTGTATTCTCATGTTATAAAATTGTAATTGACACCAGTTCATCAAATTAAGTAACTTGTAAATTACATTTCACTGCACACATTTCTGTTGGTCATAGTATATGGGCAATATGTGAGAAGTAGGGACTGATAGTGTTTGCACGTGTGTTAATAACTCAGTAGGGGACTGGATAACAGCATTGCTGGTTCTAAGGACATTTCAAAAACAATTTTTCTGAGTGCACAAGTGGTGGTTATGGACTTGCTATGTTATCTGCAAGACTGTTCAATGGTGATTGTGCATCTGCACAGTCAAACAGATGGCTGCTGGCCATCTCTACAAGGACTACAGTGGGTCTACACCTTTGATGACCCACCAATACCATTATTTCTACAAGGACTGCAGTGGGTCTGCACTTCTGGTGGCCCACCAATACCGTAATCTCTAAAAGGACTACAATGGGTCTACTCTGTGACGACCTACCTAACAATATTCTTTCAAACTTCGACTGACTCTGCTGTGAGTTTGCTCTGTTGTGGCCCATTACCTGTCTGCATGTCAAGAGTCAGCACTGTCTTTCGTTGGAAGGACAACACTACTTCTTCAAGACTGCATGGAAATCCACTACTTCCATGTGCATTTTCTTTTACTACCTAGACTTTGAGAAAAACACTGCAATTTTACTTTGATGAATGATCAGGACTGTCTTTATGGACTGTGAGAAAATTTTAGCTTTTGACCCACATTGTATCGATAAGTGTATGCATTTCATTTCTTTGTCATTGTAATTATGAAAAAATTTTTCAAATCTGTATTGGCCACTGCCCAAAACAATTTGTAAATTTTTTTGTGGGGAGCATGGGGGCTATGTAAATAGGCTGTTTAGGTTTTTTTATTGGTAACGCCGCCGCCACGTAGTGCTCTGTATAAAAATCACTGGCTGTGCCGTGTGCAGTCTGTGGCTGGTTTGCATTGTTGTCTGCCATTGTAGTGTTGGGCAGCGGCAGCTGGATACTAACAGCACGTAGCGTTGCGCAGTTGGAGGTGAGCTGCCATCAGTGGTGGACGTGGGTAGAGAGATGGCGGAGTTTTGAAATTTGTAAGAATTGGTGTCATGAAGTGATATATATATTATGACTACTAAGGTAAATACATTGTTTGTTCTCTATTAAAATCTTTCATTTGCTAACTATACCTATCATTAGTTAGTGCCTTCCGTAGTTTGAATCTTTTATTTAGCTGGCAGTGGTGGCGCTCGCTGTATTGCAGTAGTTCGAGTAACGAAGATTTTTGTGAGGTAAGTGATTTGTGAAACGTATAGGTTAATGTTAGTCAGGGCCATTCTTTCGTAGGGATTTTTGGAAGTCAGATTGCGTTGCGCTAAAAAATATTGTGTGTCAGCTTAAGCACAGTCGTGTACAATTGTTCAAAGAGGACGTTTCACATAGACCAGTCTTGCATAAATTTTTCAAAGGGGAAGTTTCACCCCTAACTGGTGGATGACGTATATCTAGGAGCGTTTGCTTTTGTAATAAGGCAGCCAGGAAGATAGTTAGAGGATACTTAATTGTAAAGTATATTTCAAGTACAGTTTTATTTTGATTTTCGTTTGGTTTGGTTTTGTGAAACATTTTGTGAAATTTTGCAGTATGAAATAACGTAGATGCATCTGAGGATGCTGACTAGAGTAAAGCGGTTTTTGCCACGAAATTGATCATGAAACGTTAATCTGATTGGATGATCATTTTGATCAACCAATGAGAGAAAAGTGTCTCCCAGGTAAGTGAATGAGTTATATGCCCTGCGAGCGACAGCATTCAGTCAGTCGTGGACTCGCTGTCGGACGAAAAGCTCATGTTAAATTTGTCCGAAAAAATAATCTGTAAGATGAAGAAATGACGGTAAAATCGCGATCTGTTTATATCGCCGTGCTAGCAGATGCAATTACGGACATTTCGGTGAAGTTTTGAGAGGTTTTCGAATGTTGGTTGCAGAACAAACCACATGTGAAACTATCTGCTTTTGAGAATATGTTTCGTGTTACGTATGCATGTACAGAACATTTTGGCGAGCATATTCTATCGAATAATCCACTGAAAAGGAGCGAATGTGAAGTCGTTTTGTAACTGGGTCTTGCCTGATGAATCTCGTAATATTTCTGGTTAGACTTACAGCACATTTCTGGCTGTCTTATGTGTGATGTAAGCTGCACGAACTAGTTGTACATGTACCACCAACGTAAATGTCGGCTTGGTGGCACAATAAATAAAAAGTACCGTACTAAAACATAAGTATCTACAAACAAACATTTTCAATGGAGGGAGGAAGCACCCACTTTGCCCTTATTAATAGAGATTTACAGGTTTATCTTGCTTCAGGAGTTACGCGGAATTTGCAATTGTAAGTACGGACGGTGGTTTTCTTCAACGCTGCTTTTCTCATCGTCTGCATAGTACCTATGAATGCGGATTAACGGGTGGTGAATAGGCACAATAATGAGGTAGGTGGACATTAAATAAATCGCAAAACGAGGCCCGCCAACCCCGCCACGCCACGCCGGAACGAAGAAGAAGAATGCAAGACCAGAGAAGGCGTTGAAACGACGTCGGCCAGAGGTGTGCTGATTAGAACTGCACCATGACAGGAGCGCCCCCTATCCGAAGGGAATACAATCGCCGCCCGCCTCGGCCGGGCCGGTCGGTGGGGCCGTGCGGTTCTAGGCGCTTCAGTCTGGAGCCGCGCTGCTGCGACGGTCGCAGGTTTGAATCCTGCCTCAGGCGTGGATGTGTATGACGTCCTTAGGTTAGTTAGGTTTAAGTAGTTCTAAGTTCTAGGGGATTGATGACCACAGATGTTAAGTTCCATACTGCTCAGAGCCATTTGAACCATTCTGAACCTCGGCCGGACATTAGTGGAAACTATTCGCGGAGTATTGACACGGCCGAGCTGTGTGACAGACTTGCCTGAACAGTGCATGTATCACAGGACTCTTGATATATATTGCCTATCGCCCATCGCTTCCAACACTTGTTCTAAATTCAAAGTATTGTCAATCTACTTTATTGAAATAAAACTACTGATGGCATTTGCTTGAATTGGTGTATAGCATTCCGAGAATGCAGCATCCCTTGGGCACCCTATACGTAGACGAATGGGCAAGACCCCATAGTAATAATATAAAATTAATGCGCTAGAAACGTTTTAGTGCCAAACTTCAAGACTTGTTGGAAAATGTACGTACTTAATTAGCTACGAAACACACTCCCGCTTGTTAATTGATGTACCGTGTGTGATATTTGTGTACTTGGATGTTCACTGAATGTACGGATGGACCGATGAGCTGTTTCGACCTTATCATTTCTATGTACCAATAAAAATAGAAGTATATTTGATTTTCCTAGTCGACAGCGGCTTATATCGCAAGTCACACTACTTATTCACAGAAAGTTTCCTGTGGCGTTGATGATCTAGATAGCTATTGCTGCCAGAATCCACGTAATGTGAGTGCTCTGCTGGTTGGACCCAAGATGTCAAATTTGTTAGCATGCAGTCATTCTTTCGCACACAACAAATCCCTTCAATCATCTTAATCTTTTTCCATAACTCTCAGCTGTCTGGATCCAAAGTCAGAGAAGAATGAGAACAGGAAGAATGTGGAGAAAAATTCAAATCACTCCAGTGTTAGTCCTGTCGCTAATAATGTCATTCCTTCTTCATTGTCACTTACTCACCTTAATTATACTAAGGCAGACTGGTTGTTCGATATGTACTTCTCTATGAGATAAAGTGACTGTTTTCTTTGTGATTTCCAGTCAGCTAGTCTACACCGACGTGAGGCAGCCCTCGGCAGTACCTTAGAGCTAAACATCTTCCATTGAAATTACTTTTGACAAGCAGTCAATGACGCAAGCTTTGTGGGAAATTAGTGCGACGTACAAATCATTGACAGTTATCTCATCTGCAGACAGAACTGTTTTATCTTAACTCCTCTGAAAATAATGACCAGTAAGTCTGGTTAGCAAGTTTGTTACGCAGAGAAAGTTCAGTGGTAGTGAAAGATAAATGTATAGGCACAAAACTAATCTTCATATACTATATAATTCATTTCATCTAAGTACCATACATCTAGTGATGTATTATCCTATCCGAGTACGACTATTTTGTATTTTCTTAAATACAAATTTATAGGACAAATTCAAAAAACATCGTTAAAAGAACGCTGGTTGCTTTGGGGTGTTGTTAATGGTACAGCATTAATATTATATGGTCGTGCCCAGCTCCATAGATGACGCACGTCACAGCAGTGGTGTGTTTGTGTCAGTAAGTGGTATTGCATTAGTGTAGTAAGGTGGACCATTGTGGATATTGTGACCGAGTAGCAGAAGTGGGGAACCATGGGAAAAGTTCACACAAACATGCAAGATTCACACACTAGAAGGGAGATAAAAAGAATTTTGCCCATCACAGTAAGTCAGACTCCCAAAGGTTCATCCGTATCGCTATGATTGAGTTATTGTGAAGAAGAAGAAATTTATCAGCATCGACTTGCACTTCAAACTAATCCACGCTGGCGTGAAACACCCGCACATGCCGCGAATATTCATGAACAAAGCAAAATTATTAAGAGACGTGAAAATTTCGAGAACACAAATATAAATCTTATTGACACAAATAGCAAATGAATATCACCAAGAATTAAAAAAGAAAACTTATTCAAGACGGCACTGAAATTACACACGGTGAAATTATTACCACGTGGCATAAACAAAGCTATACAATCTTAAAACTGAAACGCAATGAAAAGTAGAAGAAATAGAAGACATACACACGAGAAAAGTTCACAAATACATTCCAATTTTAAAAAAAGTCAGACAATTGAATTTTATGTCTGTGCTGGAGTAACAAACTTCCTATAGCACGTGTTCTGGTAATACCCAGAAAGGATTGAAAAAATTTACTGAATACAGAAAATATACTCTTGACTACACCTTGAAAAATATAAGAATTCGATTTCCGAACTTGAAGATGAACTAGCAGATCAAACGTGTACATTAGTGAAAATAGCTATCCACTATCACACATTAACGTGATGACGAGCACCAAGTCGAACTCAAAAGTACCGTCTTTATTCACATAAGGTCCAGTCCTAAGTGACGAGAACACGCTCTCCCTGCAGTGAACCTCCAACAAATGGCCGGAAGACACCAAAGGGGGCCTTTCCGCCACAGACTTAACTACTGTCTAATGACTGACGAGAGAGTACAAATCTCTCTGCCTTGACAGGTTTCCAGATACTTTTGATCACGTAGTCTATTTATTGTCAGTGGGACAGTTTAAAGGAGCTTGTAATCTTAATTAAGTCTGAGTGTAAGAGAATTTTATTTGCTCCCATTATTGGACAAGAAACGCAAGTACTTAACACGGATGGGAGTCGTCTAAAAATCTGGTTTGAATTAACAAGAAATGACGCCAGCACAATGGGAGACAAGAAATTATATCGAAGACTGTATGGTGAAAGAGAAAAAAAAGTTAGCCTCTACTCCTCAGCTTGTGAATGCAACAAATAAATTATGATCAAATGGGTAACTCAAGTTGTGTATGTCAGAACAAGTGAGTGGCGAGCTGCTGAGAGTGCTGAAATTTATTTCCCGAAAATCAGCAAAACATGAGCCCATCACCACTAGACTACCGCCGGCAGATGAGTGACCATGATACTTAATTCTCTGACCTCAGCTATCTACTTTAAAAAACCTCTAAGTGGAGACAACAACTCATCGCTGTTGTCAGTGTGATGGACGAGAATATTGCTTATTTCATGAATAAACAGGGGAATGCGGCAGATACTACCAACTCTTGGTATACATAATGCACCTTAACAAACTCGAGGCTGGCACTGGGCCATAACAGTGTCTCCTTGGTTCGCAAGCTTCTGCGTGCCAAGTACGATCTTGGGGCAACTCACTTCTATTAACATTAAAAAGGAAGACACTTCCTAACGTTGTGTAAAATTATATTCATACGGTCACAAACCGGCTTTCGGTTTCACAGGCCAACTTCAGGTGACAACTGTTTATTTCATGCAGGGATTTATGTCTTGCATGCTCCCTGTGAGACCCACACATCAAACTTACTGTCCACACACCACATTTGTAGTGGCCCTGGCCACTATGCTCTTTACTCGCGGCAACCAGTCTACTGATTCCTGCAGTTTTATCAATGTGAGTGTACCCGCACTGAAGAAGATCATTGGCCGGTGATCCTTCTCTATACAAAGCTGGTATCCGTTCTTTCGGACATGTCCGAATAATGGTTTGAATCCATTCAGATTGTCATGAAACACGAGAGATGAGATAGTCACTTACTAATCATAAATAAGTTATGAACCAAAATTGGCATCTTTGCCATTTACATGGCGCGCGCGCCCATGAGCTAAGGACAGTCCTTCACCACTGCCAAACCTCTCCCTCGCCACGGCAAGTGTAGCGCTAAGTGCCATTGGAGGGGTGGCCCACTGACCACATCCCCTCATGGACAGACAGCTTCAGAGAGGGCAGCACTGCCCAGAGACTCAGTCAAATGGAGCAACCGAACATAGCGACACCTGGCTGAAAATGACTTACAAGTTCGTGGCGCCTTCCATCGGTAATACTGGAATTCAGTATGGTGTTGGCTCACCCAGCAGTTAGCTGCTGGAAGGTTTCTTGGGGAATGGCAGCCCATTTTTGACGGAGTGCTGCACTGAGGAGAGGTATCGATGTCGGTCTGTGAGGCTTGGCAAGAAATCGGCTTTCCAAAACACCCCAAAGATGTTCTAGAGGATTCAGGTCAGGACTCTGTGCAGGCCAGTCCATTACAGGGATATTATTATCGTGCAACAACTCTGCTACAGGTTGTGCATTATGAACAGGTGCTCGATCCTGTTGAAAGATGTAATCGCCATCCCCGAATTGCTCTTCAACAGTGAGATGCAAGAAGGTGCTTAAAAAATCAATGTAGGCCTGTGCTGTGATAATGCCACGCAAAACAACAAGGGGATTCATTATGAGCAAGAAGGTAGGGCAGCGAGTGTGTTACTGTAAACAGTTCAGTGACACGATTGTTCTTATAAGATTCGACAGCAAACCAAAAACGACAACGGTAGTTGAGGTATACATGCCGGCGTCGCAGGCTGAAGATGAAGAGATAGAGAAGTATCTGAGATAGGGTAATAAAACACATAAAGGGAGATGAAAATGAAACAGTCATGGGGGACGGGAATGCATTTATAAGCAAAGGCGTAGCAGAAAAGGATACAGGAAATATGGGCTTGGGACAAGGAATGAGAGAGGCGAAAGACTGAGAAAGACTAATTGAGTCCCGTAATAAATTTAAGCCAGTAATAGCAAATATGGCTCTAATGGCTCTGAGCACTATGGGACTTAACATCTGAGGTCATCAGTCACCTAGAACTTAAAAATACTTAAACCTGTCTAACCTAAGGACATCACACACATCCATGCCCCATGCAGGATTCGAACCTGCGACCGTAGCTGTCACGCCGTTCCAGACTGAAGCGCCTAGAACCGCTCGGTCACAGCGGCCGGCAATAGCGAATAGTCCGTTCAAGAATCACAAGAGGATGAGGAGGAGGAGGCGTACTTGGAAAACGCCGGATGATACGGAAAGATTTTAGTTAGAGTACATCATGGTCAACAGAGATTACGAAATCAGATACTGGATTGTATCCAGGAGCAGAGATAGATTCAGATCACAATGTAGTAGTGATGAGTAGTCTAAAGTTGAATAGATCTGTCTGGAAGAACCACTGCACTTAAAGATCGCTAAGGCTATAGATACAGCAATAAGGAATAGCTCAGTAGGCAGTACAGTTGAAGAGGAACGGACACCTCTAAAGAGGACTATTACAAAAGTTGGAAAGAAAACCATAGGGAGAAAGAAGGTAACTGTGAAGAAACCATGGGAAACAGAAGGGTTCCTTAAGTTAATCTACGAAAGAAGGAAGTACAAAAATGTCCAGGGAAATCTAGGAATACAGAAATACAGTTCGGTGAGGGGTGAAATAAATAGGAAGTGCAGCTAAGCTTAGACGGAATGGCTGCCTGAAAAATGTGAAGAAACTGAAAAAGTAATGATTGTTGGAAGAACTGACTCAGCATACAGGAAAGTCAAGACAACCTTCGGTGACATTAAAAACAAATGAGGTAGCATAAAGAGTGCAACGGGAATTCCACTGTTGAAAGCAAAGGAAAGAGTGGATAGGTGGAAAAAGTACATCGAAGGTATCTATGCGAGGGAAGATTATTCTGATGTGATAGAACAACAAAAATTAATCTATATAGAAGAGATAGGAGATCCAGTATTAGAATCAGGATGTAAGAGAGCTTTGGAAGACCTAGGATCAAATAAGGCAGAAGGGATGGATACAGTTCTATCAGAATTTCTAAAATCATTGGGGGAAGTGGCAACAAAATGGCTATTCGCGGTGAAGTGTAGAATTTTTGAGTCTGGCAGCATACCATTTGACTTTCGGCAAAATATCATCCACACAATTTCGAAGACGGTAAGAGCTGACAATTGCGAGAATTATCGCACAATCCGCTTAACAGCTCATGCATCCAAGTTACTGACAACAATAATATACAGAGGAATGGAAAATAAAACTGAGGATATTTTAGATGACGATAAGTTCGGCTTTAGAAAGAGTAAAGCCACCAGAGAGGCAATTCTGACGTTGCGGTTGATAATGGAAGCTAGACTAATGAAAAATCAAGGCACGGACATACGATTTGTCGACCTGGAAAAAGCGTTCGACAATGTAAAACGGTGTAAGACTTTCGAATTTCTGAGGAAGCTAGGAGTGAGATATAGGCAGATTCCGGTACTATACAATGTGTCCAAGGGCCAGGCGGGAATAATAAGAGTGGACGACAAAGAACAAAGTGCTCAGATTAAAAAAGATGTAAGGCAAGGTTGTAGTCTTTCACCCCTGTTGTTCAACCTGCATATCGGAAAAGCAACAATTGAGATAAAAGAGAGGTTAAGGAGTGGAATTAGTATTCAAGGTGAAAGGATATCAATGATACGTTTCGCTGATGACATTGCTATCCTGGGTGAAAGTGAAGAACAATTACATGAAGTGCTGAATAGAATGAATATTCTAATGGATACAGAACATCGACTGAGAATAAATGGAAAAAAGACTAAAGTAATGATAGATAGTAGAAATGAGAATAGCGAGGAACTTAAGATGAGGATTGATGGTCACGAAGTAGATGAAGTTAAGGAATTCTACTCTCTAGGCAACAAAATAACCAATGACGGACGGAGCAAGGAGGACATTAAAAGCTGACTAGCACTAACAAAAAGGGCATTCCTGACAGAGAGAAGTCTCCCAGTATCAAACACAGGCCTTCATTTGAGGAAGAAATTTCTGATAATGTACACTCCTGGAAATTGAAATAAGAACACCGTGAATTCATTGTCCCAGGAAGAGGAAACCTTATTGACACATTCCTGGGGTCAGATACATCACATGAGCACACCGACAGAACCACAGGCACATAGACACAGGCAACTGAGCATGCACAATGTCGGCACTAGCACAGTGTATATCCACCTTTCGCAGCAATGCAGGCTGCTATTCTCCCATGGAGACGATCGTAGAGATGCAGGGTGTAGTCCTGTGGAACGGCTTGCCATGCCATTTCCACCTGGCGCCTCAGTTGGACCAGCGTTCGTGCTGGACGTGCAGACCGCGTGAGACGACGCTTCATCCAGTCCCAAACATGCTCAATGGGGGACAGATCCGGAGATCTTGCTGGCCAGGGTAGTTGACTTACACCTTCTAGAGCACGTTGGGTGGCACGGGATACATGTGGACGTGCATTGTCCTGTTGGAACAGCAAGTTCCCTTGCCGGTCTAGGAATGGTAGAACGATGGTTTCGATGACGGTTTGGATGTACCGTGCACTATTCAGTGTCCCCTCGACGATCACCAGAGGTGTACGGCCAGTGTAGGAGATCGCTCCCCACACCATGATGCCGGGTGTTGGCCCTGTGTCCCTCGGTCGTATGCAGTCCTGATTGTGGCGCTCACCTGCACGGCGCCAAACACGCATACGACCATCATTGGCACCAAGGCAGAAGCGACTCTCATGGCTGACGACGACACGACTCCATTCGTCCCTCCATTCACGCCTGTCGCGACACAACTGGAGGCAGGCTGCACGATGTTGGGGCGTGAGCAGAAGACGTCCTAACGGTGTGCGGGACCGTAGCCCAGCTTCATGGAGACGGTTGCGAATGGTCCTCGCCGATACCCCAGGAGCAACAGTGTCCCTAATTTGCTGGGAAGTGGCGGTGCGGTCCCCTACGGCACTGCGTAGGATCCTACGGTCTTGGCGTGCATCCGTGCGTCGCTGCGGTCCGGTCCCAGGTCGACGGGCACGTGCACCTTCCGCCGACCACTGGCGACAACATCGATGTACTGTGGAGACCTCACGCCCCACGTGTTGAGCAATTCGGCGGTACGTCCACCCGGCCTCCCGCATGCCCACTATACGCCCTCGCTCAAAGTCCGTCAACTGCACATACGGTTCACGTCCAAGCTGTCGCGGCATGCTACCAGTGTTAAAGACTGCGATGGAGCTCCGTATGCCACGGCAAACTGGCTGACACTGACGGCGGCGGTGCACAAATGCTGCGCAGCTATCGCAATTCGACGGCCAACATCGCGGTTCCTGGTGTGTCCGCTGTGCCGTGCGTGTGATCACTGCTTGTACAGCCCTCTCGCAGTGTCCGGAGCAAGTATGGTGGGTCTGACACACCGGTGTCAATGTGTTCTTTTTTCCATTTCCAGGAGTGTACGTTTGCAGCACAACGTTGTATGGTAGTGAAACGAGGACTGTGTTAAGACAGGAACAGAAGAGAATCGTAGGTGGACTGATAAGGTAAGAAATGAGGACATTCAGCGCAGAATCGGAGATGAAAGGAATATGTGGAGAACACTGAAAAGGAAAAGGAACTGGACGAAGGAAATCTGTTAAGAGATCAGGGAATGACATCGATGGTACCAGAGGGAGCTGTAGAGTGTAAAAACTGTAGAGAAAGACAGATTGGAATACATTCAGCAAATAACTGAGGACGTAGGTTGAAAGTGCTACTCTGAGGTAAAGAGCGAAATTCGTGGCGGGACGCATCAAACCAGTCAGAAGACAGCTGACTAAAAAAATATGGATATATTCAAGATATTCAATGATGAATCATAAATTAATGATTGTAATTAAAATTGCTCAGTACTTTTTTAAAGATGTTTGCTCTTCATTTCGACATCTATTCTTACCCGAAAGAGTACACTTATCCGAGTACTGTCATTATTTAAAACTATGGAAGTGTGAAAGTTTCTCACGGGTCTGCTGGTATTAACCTATGTAAGTATGGCTAATTCATGTCCTGTTTATAAATATCAAATATGATCAATTCATTTTATTTGTCTTCAGTTTTCAATTGTTTGTCGAAACGTGGCCTAAATGTTACCGATGAAAATAGTTCATATAATGATAACAACTGTTAGTTGCGTGGCGTTTGTCACAACTGAGTCAACGTTTATTGATTTACTGTTATTTATTTATTTTCGTTTTCTATATACCCTTGATGCAAATGTATCGCTAGGATATGGAACGTGTCAGATTATTACAGTAATAACCATATCTAAATTATCATGAGACTTACAAACTAAATCATATATAAACAGATACATAAGGTTTAAGTGTTTAAACAATACAGATTATAGAAGTAATAATGATTGTACAAAGAAATTATAGGTCTTGCATGCTAATACAAATAAAAAGCATTCTGTAATCAATCGATATGCCAGTGCTAAGTAATCAGTTCTTACAGAAATTCTTAAAATTAAATACATTGCACTAATTGTTACACACTGTAAAAAATTCCTGTAAAGAATAGAAAGAACTATTCAAAAGATAAAGTTTCAGTTTTTTTTAATTTAGTAATATCCCCAACTATTGATTTAACATGAAATAGAAGTTTATTGGATATTTTTATGCTTGAAAATTATACTCTTTTCCCCACCACGCTGAGATTTTTTATATCTTTGTGAAGGTCATGTTTAACTCTTGTATCATGATGGTGATATTCACTGTTTGTCTTGTAAATCGTATGTTTATTGTTCCCAGAGAACATTAATGAAAAATGTACTGTGGTGGCATGGTGAGGATCCGAGCAGTTTCAATAAGCTTCTGCAAGAGCAACTGGGGTGCACTCTAGCCATAATTCTGATGACTCTTTTCTGTGGAAAAAATACTTTGTTTGCTCGTGACAGGTTACCCCAAAATACGATGTCATATGTCATAAGTGAATGGAAATATCTAAGCATGCAGCTGCGTTTCCAAGTCACACACAGACGAAACTGAGCGAATGACAAATGCTGCTGAATTCAGTCTTTCACATAGGTCGTGGATGTGAACTGACCAGTTTAGATTGTTGTTTATGTGTAATCCCATAAATCTGGAAGAATTAACTCTCATTATTTATTTGTCACCACGTTTTATTTCAATATTTTCCCGTTTTTTATTTGCTGTTTGAAACTGAATGAATATAGTCTTGTTCGCATTGAGTGACAGACCATTTAAGGTGAACCAGTCTATAGCTTCTTTCAATACAGTGGTCGCAGTGTTCTCTAGACTGCAACTGGCTGTTTTGTCAATCATAATGGTTGTGCCATCAGAAAATAGGACGAAGTGTGCTTTTTGTGTCATACAACATGGAAAATCATTGATAAAGATGAGGAAGAGTAAGGCGTGTGGCAGTTAAAGAGACGCACTGCGCTTGGGAGGCGACATTTCCGCCTGGGGACGCCGAAGCTGGCGCCGTGCCCACCTGCGCATTATTCAGATGACAATCCCTCCGCCCCCTCGCTGCCTTCGGACGTGCGCCGCCTCCGGCCCAAGTTTGCGGATCATCCGGGGCGGAGTTTCTTGCCGCCGGGGGCAGAGGGCGGCTTGTAAAGCAACCCCGGCTGGCGGCGGCGTCCACCTTGTGATTAGTTTGTTGCCGGGGGCGGTGCCGGAGAACAGGGCGAAAAGTCGCGTGGCCGGCGCGGCGCGGCGCGCGCCAACTTCGTAATTACCAGCAGTCGGACTGCCGTGGCGGGACTTTTAATTGGTGCCCGCTGTTAGCGGCGCCAGTCGGCCAGCTTCTTCTGCTGCTGCTGCCGCTGCCGGACCTCACATCCCTGCGCGCTTTTTCCCTCTCGCGCTCTGTCCTGTGTTCCTCATTTACTTTGGCGAACGTGTCCGTCTGTATTCAACTGGACCATTCCTGTTCAGTCAACACCTCCTAGAACCGAACTGTCGAGATGTATCACAAGCAAGAAACAACTCTACAGCTAAGGGTAGAATAGCAACCGTCTATACAAAAAGAGTGCAAAAATACCATCCTTTTTCACTTTGCTTCTACAGGCGTTATCGACACCAGATGGTGGTTTCATTAAGCTGGTTACTGAATATGAGATAACTTTAATCTTTCTCAAGCTCAGCTTCCACACATGTCGAATGAGAATACTAACTAACTACTGCTGGTTTATGATGTACTCCGAAATCGATGCCGGCCGCGGTGGTCTCGCGGTTCTAGGCGCGCAGTCCGGAACCGTGCGACTGCTACGGTCGCAGGTTCGAATCCTGCCTCGGGCATGGATGTGTGTGATGTCCTTAGGTTAGTTAGGTTTAAGTAGTTCTAAGTTCTAGGGGACTAATGACCACAGCAGTTGAGTCCCATAGTGCTTAGAGCCATTTGAACCATTTTTGAACCGAAATCGATTCCACGCTTAAAAAGTGCCTATCAACCTTAGGATCCCGTCGATTTTTAAGTTTCAAAGTATTAATGTTTATACTTATGTCTTCATTAATTTAAATCATCGCAGATGTTGCGAAAATAATGGTACAGACATAATAATGGCATCCGTCCATCCTAGAGGGATGAAGGTGTAACATGCTTGGTTCAGAGTCTGCAGCATCTGCTGTGGCTAAAACGTCCCACTCGAGAATGGCAGTCCCTACTGCAGTTTGGACATGTGAAATTTGAGGGGCTTCGAACAGAAGCCGCTCTGTCTCTTCGCTTTGTCCTCTTCCTGCTTTTGTTCCTGTGTGCGTTCGTCCTCTGAGAGCTTGGCGTCGTTGCGCACAGTTACTCGCCACTTGACACGGTCGTCTGCAATGCTTTCCCAGCGACTTGGATTGATTCTGGTCTTGGTCAGGTCTCTCTTGCAGACATCCTTGAAACGAAGATGCCGCTGTCCCACTGGCCTCACAATCTCCTGTAGTTCTCCGTACAGCAGCTGTTTCGGTATCCGTTCAGGATCCATGCGCCTGACATATCCCAACCATCTCAGACTTCGATGGCTCAGGAGTGGAAAGATGCTGGTTGTGCTTGCAATATGAAAGACTTCGGTGCTGGGTACTCTGTCTCTCCAAGGATCTTCCGGAGATAGCGAAGATGGAAGCTGTTGAGTCGAGATTGGTGCTTAGAAAGAGTTGTCCATGTCTACATCTACATCTACATTTATACTCCGCAAGCCACCCAACGGTGTGTGGCGGAGGGCACTTTACGTGCCACTGTCATCACCTCCCTTTTCTGTTCCAGTCGCGTATGGTTCGCGGGAAGAACGACTGTCTGAAAGCCTCCGTCCGCGCTCGAATCTCTCTAATGTTACATTCGTGATCTCCTCGGGAGGTATAAGTAGGGGGAAGCAATATATTCGATACCTCATCCAGAAACGCACCCTCTCGGAACCTGGCGAGCAAGCTACACCGCAATGCAGAGCGCCTCTCTTGCAGAGTCTGCCACTTGAGTTTGCTAAACATCTCTCTAACGCTATCACGCTTACCAAATAACCCTGTGACGAAAAGCGCCGCTCTTCTTTGGATCTTCTGTATCTCCTCCGTCAACCCGATCTGGTACGGATCCCACACTGATGAGAAATACTCAAGTATAGGTCGAACGAGTGTTTTGTAAGCCACCTCTTTGTTGATGGACTACATTTTCTAAGGACTCTCCCAATGAATCTCAACCTGGTACCCGCCTTACCAACAATTAATTTCATATGATCATTCCACTTCAAATCGTTCCGCACGCATACTCCCAGATATTTAACAGAAGTAACTGCTACCAGTGTTTGTTCCGCTATCATACAATCATACAATAAAGGATCCTTCTTTCTATGTGTTCGCAATACATTACATTTGTCTATGTTAGGGTCAGTTGCCACTCCCTGCACCAAGTACCTATCCGCTGCAGATCTTCCTGCATTACACTACAATTTTCTAATGCTGCAACTTCTCTGTGTACTACAGCATCATCCGCGAAAAGCCGCATGGAACTTCCGACACTATCTGCTAGGTCATTTATATATATTGTGAAAAGCAATGGTCCCACAACACTCCCCTGTGGCACGCCAGAGGTTGCTTTAACGTCTGTAGACGTCTCTACATTGATAACAACATGCTGTGTTCTGTTTGCTAAAAACTCTTTAATCCAGCCACACAGCCGGTCTGATATTCCGTAGACTCTTACTTTGTTTATCAGGCGACAGTGCGGAACTGTATCGAACGCCTTCCGCAAGTCAAGGAAAATGGCGTCTACCTTGGAGCCTGTATCTAATATTTTCTGGGTCTCATGAACAAACAAAGCGAGTTGGGTCTCAAAGCAAACAGTAAAAGTCACAATCACTTTCAACTGCAGATGGACAATATGGATCCTACACAAGTACTACTTTCATTCCCGCAGCAAAAGACACTTTCGTCTGTACAGAAAAAATCTATTTTAAACTTTGGACGCTTCTGTAAAATAACACTGAAATGTAGAATGGAAAGATCCTTCTAAGCGTTAAGGATGCACAGCTACTACGGTAGTGTTATTTGTAGTTTTGGTAATTAATAAATATTTTTCTTTAACATTATCTTTACACAGAATTCACCACTGACTGAAAATGAATTTTTGCACTATATATTTTCAACGTGAAGAATTTTTGAACTGAAAGTACTTCAATGAACCGTAACAACAACATTTTCCTGTACTTTTGTCGGGACATCAATTTAGTTTGTCACATGCCATGAATCAGTAAAATCGTTTCTTCTGAACATCGCAGTAATAATATTTTTTGTAGTAATGACAATGTGCACAGTACCTTTTGTTGTCTTCTTCTGGAACAGCTTTTATTATGCTTGTCGGTATAATAAAATAGCTGGTACTTTGAACATTACCTGATACTTGGCTTGCTAAGACAATAATAATTTGAAGCATGAGTATATGAAAAGGACACACTAAACACCTACTGAAATAACAACAATAACGAAGCTTATTGCTGTTATACACTTGTATTACTTAACTTGTACAAGGAGACTACGAATTATGACTTTTACGGTGTGTCCGTCACTATGAAAATTAGAATATACTGAACTTCACCATAGAAATTAATACTTCAGGCCTTTTGTGGTGTAGAGCAACTTATTGCAGCCTCTGACGAAATTTTGCTACTGGTGGATGGTCTGGCAGCTTTGACACAGTGGCTTCCACGTCGTAATTCGTGTCGCAATATTTGGCCTGTACGGTGGGTAATGCTGCAACATAAAGTCTGCCTCCTTTACAGCAAACAACGGCTTCCCACTGGCCCTCGTAATAACATTGCCACTTCTTCTTGGTTGACAAATAGCTGGTTAATACTGTAGAATTATGTGCAGTAATAGTTTCCCTACCATCGCAGGCATTTTAATAATGATTGTGCTCCGTTTAATAGTCACAAAATAGAGTGTGTGGGCATCGCACCACAAGCTACTTCACAACCTTTCTGACCAACAAAGAAGACTGTTCTGGAACTTTTTGTCGCTACGTTTCTTCCGCCTTATTCTTCTGAGGGGAAGTACCTTTACACTTAAATTTAAGCCTACAGCCATGACTCGTTACAGCTTTAAATACAAAGGTTCATAATACTTTCAAAATTAAAATCGTAGAGATATATAAAAAAGTTATTTACAGCTATACATTTAAAACACAATTACAGATTACTGGTTGCGTACTTCGCAGGCTGGTGGCAGCACTTTAGCGGTGAGCTCCCTTACTTTACCCTGCTGCTGTTAGATGGCGTATGCATCCTCAGTGCTATATCATCTCACTGCTTGCTTTCACAGGCTTTTTACAACTGCCCTGCTAGTAATAGTATTTTTTAAGTTATGACAGTGAACAGTGAAATAATTTCTACGAAATGTGATGGAACAATTCCTACACTGTGTGACGTACTTGTGTCGTTACACGTGATACTGACTACTTAGAGTAAACACATGAGGATGCGGGTGACATACCAGAGAGCTGTCAGGGTTCCCTCAGTCACCAGCAGCGGTGGCAGGAAGTAGTGCCCCTCTCCAACCGACTGGAAGAATGGGATCCCTCCCCAGGGTGCCTATTCTGTATCTTTCCGCTATAGTGGCGATCGTTTCGGTACTCAAGAACACCGAACGGTCTAGTACTCGAATTAGAGCCCCAGCATTATTCAGTATGCATTTCGGTAGCGATACCGTTCGGGTCTAGAGAACCAAAGCGCTGTTCTCGGTTCGCGTCGCGTAATCCAATCAAAAGCAATATGTCGCAGATCCGCACATGCGCACAGCACTACCAACAAAAGGCAGCTAGCAGACCACACAGGCGGGCTATTCTTCGAAGCACCGAAAACTGCGTTTGCGTTGCCATAACGCATGACGCCGCATTCCATCGAGCTGACGTGCCCGCTTTAATCGCTCTTTCCTCCTCCTTAATAGTATTACGCGCAATATATCCATTTCCATGATTCTCAGCTGTAATGCATAGAAATTTTTAGTTTCCCTGACTGCATGTTTCAATGCATGCATGATAACGACAACGTATTTGACTGTGTTCTGCAGATAGTCGTAAAGACCGCATAATGTCAACTTATTATCATTCACACTGACATGGTGTTTTGGATTTTACGTTTCGGAAAATGAGTTAGCAATAGTGTGTAGTACCACATTGTACTAATACATCTATAAAAACACCAGAAAAATTGATTCTGAGAGATTCAAGGAATTAGAAGATAAACAGAATGTGGTCACGACTCGCTCCTAGAGATCCAGATGATTAAGTAGCCCACTTCCCTACACGATACGTCAACGATTTGGGTCTTAAAAACAAAATTGAAAAAAACGCATTTTCGAGAGCTCCTGCAGTGCGTCTCATGAATGAAAATGTTTCGTATATGGTGTTACAGTCTAAAAACATCACGGCGGAGATCTTTCATCTTTGTCTACTGCTGTTGAGGATTGGATCGCAGATAAATACTTGTGACAGGCAAGATTATGAAGATGACTGTTGCTAGTTCCATTCCCAGTAATTTTAGTTGTGTTCTTAGATTCCTGTCAGACCGCATATTCGGAAATCTACATCTACATCTACATCCATACTCCGCAAGGCACCTGACGGTGTGTGGCGGAGGGTACCCTGAGTACCTCTATCGGTTCTCCCTTCTATTCCAGTCTCGTATTGTACGTGGAAAGAAGGATTGTCGGTATGCTTCTGTGTGGGCTCTAATCTCTCTGATTTTATCCTCATGGTCTCTTCGCGAGATATAAGTAGGAGGGAGCAATATACTGCGAGACTCTTCGGTGAAGGTATGTTCTCGAAGATTCAACAAAAGCCCGTACCGGGCTACTGAGCATCTCTCCTGCAGAGTCTTCCACTGGAGTTTATCTATCATCTCCGTAACGCTTTCGCGATTACTAAATGATCCTGTAACGAAGCGCGCTGCTCTCCGTTGGATCTTCTCTATCTCTTCTATCAACCCTATCTGGTGCGGATCCCACACTGCTGAGCAGTATTCAAGCAGTGGGCGAACAAGCGTACTGTAACCTACTTCCTTTGTTGTCGGATTGCATTTTCTTAGGATTCTTCCAATGAATCTCAGTCTGTCATCTGCTTTACCGACGATCAACTTTATATTTAAATCACTCCTAATGCGTACTCCCAGATAATTTATGGAATTAACTGCTTCCAGTTGCTGACCTGCTATTTTGTAGCTAAATGATAAGGGACCTATCTTTCTATGTATTCGCATCACATTACACTTGTCTACATTGAGATTCAATTGCCATTCCGTGCACCATGCGTTAATTCGCTGCAGATCCTGCTGCATTTCAGTACAATTTTCCATTGTTGCAACCTCTCGATACACCACAGCATCATCTGCAAAAAGCCTCAGTGAACTTCCGATGTCATCCACCAGGTCATTTATGTATATTGTGAATAGCAACGGTCCTATGACACTCCCCTGCGGCACGCCTGAAGTCACTCTTACTTCGGAAGACTTCTCTCCATTGAGAATGACATGCTGCATTCTGTTATCTAGGAACTCCTCAATCCAATCACACAATTTATCTGATAGTCCGTATGCCCTTACTTTGTTCATTAAACGACTGTGGGGAACTGTGTCAAACGCCTTGCGGAAGTCAAGAAACACGGCATCTACCTGTGAACCCGTGTCTAAGGCCCTCTGAGTCTCGTGGACGAATAGCGCGAGCTGGGTTTCACACGACCGTCTTTTTCGAAACCCATGCTGATTCCTACAGAGTAGATTTCTAGTCTCCAGAAAAGACATTATACTCGAACATAATACGTGTTCCAAAATTCTACAACTGATCGACGTTAGAGATATAGGTCTATAGTTCTGCACATCTGTTCGACGTCCCTTCTTGAAAACGGGGATGATCTGTGCCCTTTTCCAATCCTTTGGAACGCTTCGCTCTTCTAGAGACCTACGGTACACCGCTGCAAGAAGGGGGGGGCAAGTTCCTTCGCGTACTCTGTGTAAAATCGAACTGGTATCCCATCAGGACCAGCGGCCTTTCCTATTTTGAGCGATTTTAATTGTTTCTCTATCCCTCTGTCGTCTATTTCGATATCTATCATTTTGTCAACTGTCCGACAATCTAGAGAAGGAAGCACAGTGCAGTCTTCCTCTGTGAAACAGCTTTGGAAGAAGACATTTAGTATTTCGGCCTTTAGTCTGTCATCCTCTGTTTCAGTACCATTTTGGTCGCTACACATTCGGAAGAAATGGTGAATTATTTCTGACAAGAAAAAATATAAAGGTCACTATCGGTTGTTTCACTCACAGAAATGTCATCTCCAGCAATTTCATATTTCGTTTTTGTAAACACACAGAAACCACGAAATAATTACGGAAGAAGTGCGCTCTTACATGTAAGGAATAATGAATATTGCAGAAAAATCTTAACTTACACGAATAACCATGTCTCAGTACGTGTTGCATATATGAAGAGGAACAACAAAGACATGGTGCTCAAATCTCTTACTATTGTGTTGAGGAACGTAGTCTGACTTCGTTGCCAAACAGTGCTGCGTAAGTCATAAATGCGTGATAGTTCGGAAGTTTTCCAATATCAGGCTTCACATAATTGCTTTCCATTGTTACTTGAAAGTTGCAAACACATTTCGATAGTTACTAACTAAACCATTTGTAGGAAAAAGTACACAAAGTCACTAGTAACGTCAATTCACACTCATGTAACATACGTAGGCAGAGCCGCTGTCTTGATATTGAATGATCTTTAAACTCTTATTTGCATAAAAATAACACGTATTTTGAGAGAATATTGACCGAAAGCTTTTTTTTGACGTAATCATTCACAGTAACAACCTAACCTAACCATATTTCTAACAAAGGAAAATAGTCTATTACGAACTCACTTTCCAACCGGATGCGTCATCTGGCGATTCTTTAGTAACACAATCACTAAATCCAAAGCTAAAACCATTAAAAATCTTTAAAATAAATTATAGGTGTACATAAACCACAGCTCAGCGATCGACAGGGCCACGCCGAAATCCAAAACCTCTCGGTACAGTTGATGTAAAATCGGTGGGAGGACCGTTCGGTAATAGGTCTCAGAAGCTTACTGAATAGGATATTTCGATAAAGAACCGAAAATGACGTCACTACCGAAACGAACCTACTACACCGATCGATATGAACGATACAGAATAGGGCCGCAGATCATTGCCGTATACGGCAGTTCATCATTGAACGCACTCTGCAACACCACTTATGAGCAATCCATGCTTCCCAGTCACTGCCTCACTCCAGACACTGCCGTCTGCACTGCGGTGTTAACAGCAGCCTCTGTCTTTTCGGTAATTCCCTACTCGGGAATCTTGCAGGGGTTCCATTACTTGTTCTGAGGCCGAAGGCACAGGTATGAAAGGCTTAAGGTGTGCTTGCTGTACATTACGGAGGCCAGCCGTTATCGACCGAACACTGACAAAGAGTATCCCATGTTCCCATGCAGATCAAAAAAGGGCCACTGTACCATCGAAGATCCACAATGCTGCCCCTTTGAAACTCTATCAGCAGATGATAACATTGCCTTACAAGAGTACACAACACCTCTGTGACCTTCAGTGATCTTTCAACATCTTGTAACGGTTTCACCGACTACTTTAAGCGGCAATCGATGCTAACGCTAAACCTCTGCGAGGACTTTTTGAGAAAGTTGTGACCGTGAGATAACCTAATGGCAGCAGAACAATAAGACTGGGACTAGTCTCCGAAACACTCCAGCAAATTCTAACCAACATTAAACTCGTGGGTCAGGAACAGACGTTCTCTCAGCACAAAAGCAAGTTGTCATATTACGTATTAATATCGGTCGTCAGCCTAATTAGGCATTCTCGTATCAAGTAATATAATAAAACAGAAGGCAATGCTAGGGTTAACCTAACCCTCCTCGACAAACACACCACACTCTTTCTTTATAGATCACCTACAACACAGTAACCTAACCGGACAGATAAATGTACTAATAACTTGTAAGTTGGACAAACAAATGGCCAATTAGGTACCAAGCAGTAACAGATGCATCTCAACAACACGTACCTTAAATGAGCTAGATGCAGCAGTTTATAGAACCAGTCACCAACACACATATCCTCTGTAACATTATTACTTAGTACAGGGTCTCAATGCCTGTGCATTAACCAGCTTGCAATAGGATAGCTAACACAGTAAATATTTCTTTCTTAAGCTCAGTTTGAAGTAATTAAACAGAATTAAATCTAACTACACTTGCACTCAAGGATCCTATGCTTTGTTTCATTAAGTAACTAGCGTGGCACATGAGGGCCTTTAACTTTCATGGTTTTGCAGAACCATGCTCATTAACAAAACTAAAGAAGTAAGTTTTAGCAATGAAAAGTATTCTCATCAATAATGATTAATTAAATAAAGCACTACAAACTATAACTCGTTAAATAAGAAATTCCTTTATTAACCGGATTTTTACATGCCAAATTTAAACAGACTCAAAATCCCCAAGATTGTCGACCTGTTTTAGAAGCTCGAAATTTGCGTGGACTTCAATGCGAGATGCTTATAATAGTTTCCACAACGAAACTTTGTCTCCAAACCTGGTCGTATGTGAACTATGTTAGCAGCAAGAAACACTCAATGCCTTCTCTGAGCGATAGCAATTGAGATACTGTCGAAGACAGTGCTGCCAAAGAAGAGTTACTTAACACGGCCTTTCGAAGTGCCTTCACAAAAGAAGACGAAGTAAATATTCCAGAATTCGAATCAAGAACAGCTGCCAACATGAGTAACGTACAAGTACATATCCTCATAGTAGTGAACCAACTTAAATTACTTACTAAAAGCAAGTCTTCTGATCCAGACTGTATACCAATTGGGTTCCTTTCAGAGTATGCCGATGCATTAGCTCCATACTTAACAATCATATACAAACGTTCGCTCGACGAAAGATCCGTACACAAATACTGGAAAGTTGTACAGGTCACAAATATTCAACAACTGTAGTAGGAGTAATCCACTAAATTACAGGCCCATATCGTTAACGTCGATATGTAGAAGGATTTTGGAATATATATTGTGTTGGAACATTATGAACTACCTCGAAGAGAACGGTCTATTGACACACAGTCTACATGGGTTTAGAAAACATCGTTCTCGTGAAACACAACGAGATCTTTATTCGCATGATGTGTTGAGTGCTATTCACAAAGGATTTCAGATCGATTCCGTTTTTCTGGATTTCCGGAACCCTTTTGACTCTGCACCACACAAGTGGCTTGTAGTGAAATTGGGTGCTTATGGAACATCGTCTCACCTATGTAACTAGATTCGTGATTTCCTGTCAGAGAGGTCACAGTTCCTCGTAACTGACGGAAAGTGCTAGAGTAAAACAGGAGTGATTTCTGGCGTTCCCCAAGGTTGTGTTATAGTCCCTTTGCTGTTGATTATCTATATAAACGATTTGGGAGACAATCTGAGCAGCCGTCTTAGGTTGTTTGTAGAATACGCTGTCGTCTATCGACTAATAAAGTCACCAAAAGATAAAAACAAATTGCACAACGATTTAGAGAAGGTACGTGAATGGTGCGAAAATTGGCAGTTGACCCTAAATAACGAAAAATATGAGGTCGTCCACATGAGTGGTAAAAGGAACTCGTTAAACTTCGGTTACACGATAAATCAGTCAAATGTAAATGCCGTAAATTCAACTAAATACCTAGGAATTACAATTGCGAAAAACGTGAATTAGAAGGAACACATAACAAATGTTGTGGGGAAGGCTAACCAAAGACTGCGTTTTACTGGCGGGACACTTAGCAAATGTAACAGACGTACTAAGGAGACTGCCTACGATACGCTTGTCCGTCCTCTTTTAGAATATTGCTTCGCTGTGTGGGACCCATACGAGATAGGACTGACAAAGTACACAGAAAAAGTTCAAAGATGGGCAGCACGTTTTGTATTAGTGCGAAATATGGGAAAGAATGTCAGTGAAGTGATGCAGAATGTGGGCTGGACATCATTAAAAGAAAGGCGTTTTTGGCTGCGACGGAATTTTCTCAGGAAATTCCAATCACCTACTTTGTCCTACGAATACGAAAATATTTTTTGACATCGACCTACACAGAGCGAAACGATCATCTCGATAAAATAAGGGAAATGAGAGCTCTGTCATGTAATCTGGAGATCCCGGGTTTGAGTCCAGGTCGGGGGACACGATTTCGTCTGTCCCCACTGATGTATGTCAACGCCTGTAAGCAGCTAAGGGTGTTCATTTCATTGTATTATAGGTGTTCGTACTTTCCACGCGCTACACGAAATTGGAATAATTGAGAATTGTGAAGGTGTTTCTATGAACCGTCTACCAGGCACATAAATGTGATTTGCAGAGTATCCATGTAGAAGCAGATGTAAATTTAAATTACTCAAAATATAGTTGGCTGTGCAAATGCCAACACAACATTAAATTCAAGTTCAAGCACTTTGTCATGACATGAACACTGATCTTTTTCACCTCCAATCAATATTATTTTTCTTTTAACTAACAACTTTACTATTTTCGGACAGCTTTTCAAGTAAGGCAAGACATTGAAGAAAGTGACTGCAGTTTGATTTAAAAATACACTGGAAGTGGAGTATTTTTCAAACTATAAAACTGAATTTTAAACACTATAACTCCACACATTAGAAATCAATCACAACTATTTTTGCAGCTGCCGAATAAGTCTTTCGATAATAAATTGGGACATGCAGAATTAAATTCACTAGGATAGGATTTCTGTCCAGGCTTGTGATTTGGGATAATCACGGATGTAAGACAGAGTTTTTAGCAACATCACAACTATTATTATAAAATCAATCGAATTTCGCAAATACATGGTCCATTTACAGAGTGCCAAACATAATCAATTTAGTGGGAGGCTGGTGGTACTGGTGGCGTAATTAGCAGTGGCTGTTAACTTGGAGGCGATGCAGTCGTGGCAGTACTGTTGGCCTCGCCCTGTTACAGATCTTCTTGGAGCCGGAATTATGTTTTTACAGGGCCGAAAACCGTGCCATGATAATAGTTCACCAAATGCAGCATCCACGGCCCATATGTACTGCTCTTAAGCCCCTCTGGTCACAAAATTGCAAGAATATGCACCATAATGCCCCGCTAATGCCAGCGAGATGTTATTCACAGCACTGCTCAGCCCAGAGTCCTTACCCGTCACAGAGGACGAGTTGCCACTTGCGCGCCAACCACACTTTTTCCACTTCCCCACATCGTTTACGTTCAACTCTTACGTTCATTGACTATGGACCAAGTCATTGACAGTATGTATTATACAGCAATAATTCCAGTAGTTATTTAAATCCACAGGAACAGATTAAACGGGCCGGCCGGAGTGGCCGAGCGGTTCTAGGTGCTTCAGTCCGGAACCGCACGACGGCTACGGTCACAAGTTCGAATCCTGCCTCGGGCATGGATGTGTGTGATGTCCTTAGGTGAGTTAGGTTTAAGTAGTCCTACGTTCTAGGGGACTGATGACCTCGGAGGTTAAGTCCCATAGTGCTCAGAGCCATTTCAACCATTCTGAACAGTTCAAACAACATCGTTTAAAAATTTCATGTAACTGAAATATGTATACATAGTCAAAGAAATGCCATGACAGGTACAATACTTTACATAAGCAACACCAAAAACTGACATATAAATATCGATACCGATGCAAAATAGGTCGAAAATAGGTGTTCAAATCTGCCGCTGTTCACGCCTATTATATATGCTACTACGCTTGACACCATCACTAATGCACTACGGTAACCGATCTACCTGTGATAGAGACTGCAACCGTACTCGTTTGGAGACCCGCCGATTGTGTATACATGTATGAACCTGCCTCACCATCCGACCGTGTCTTCTGGGTGCTTCAGTTGTTTTGCCAGGCAATATACTTAATAGAGCCAGATTTCCTTGTTTGACGTTATTTACTTTTATAAAAAATACAGCCACATCATGAAACATATTTTCAACAAATTTTTGGTCTCTAAATATTCTGAATTCCTTGTTTGTTTCATTCTGGCAATAGTGGGGTTCCAGTTCCCATCCTAAGTTGTATTTTGCGTGACACCTGCTCTACTTGTAAATTGGCAAGTACGTAAGTTCGTCGACCTATATCTGGATGACATGGCATATAGACTTACGCCTGAAACGCTACGTGAAGTGAGTAACTACTTCTGATCGTAAGGTGACAACAGCGTAGACTGGGCCCAGTGATCCGCACAGTGTGTGAGCTCGGATCAACAGGACCCGCTTACTACAAGGCAGTATAAGAACAAGACGGTCGTTTTGCAGGCTCCTTCTCATACTTCTGTAGTATGATGCCTGCTTCCGATGATCCAGGAAAGGACGCAATGAGTGGGACTAACAGCACAAAGAAGTGATCAACGTCGAAAACAAAATCGTCCGTGCCGTCACCGATGGTCATGTGCGAGATCGGTGTCCGGTAAAAGAACGACCGCTACCGAAATGGATCAGACAACGAAACAGACAACAAATTCAGGGCATCATCGAAATGTGAGCCGCGGATGGTGGTACACCTACAGTGTTTTATGGAGACACATTGGACAGTACACAATACATTCAGCACCTGTGTGCAGTCTCGTTATTTCAGTAAACAACAGCTCCTACTCTGGTGCTGTTCCTACGACGACGTGGAGTTGCGCTCTTGCAGCAGGACGATGGCCGAGTACATCCTTATGCCGTTGCTGAAATGACTCTCAAGAAGTTCATGAACTCATAGGACCAGAACGACCAACAGTTCTGGTCGTCATTGAACATTTGCAGGATATTGTTGAACGGTGCTTGAACTATCCGCGACGTGTTTTGAATAAATTTTGACGAGATGTGGAAGATGCATGGATCACTAACATCTGACGCCATTGTATAATATCTAAGCACGATTTCAGGACTGCATTGGACTCACATAATGGAAACAATAATTCTGTAATTGTAGTGTAAGACAATTGATACATAGTTAGTACGTTTTCAGAGGTATGTAGCACCAGATGCCTACTCATATATCACACAATTCCGTAAATTATTCTGTGATGGTTTCGGAGCGGAGCTCTGTCGTTCGATGCTGACACTGATCCTGATGCTAAAATGACGGCCCTTATCCTTGGCTTGAGTCATAGGTGTTTAAGCTGTGAGAAGCTGTTCCTCCTCTATTCCTGAGTGGTTAAGTTGTTTTTACTCTGGTTTTGATTGGGCCTCTAGGTTATCTGGAACAAATAATCAACGGCCAGATGTCTCTGGCGGCTCATTATTATTATTATTATTATTATTCGTTTGTTTCCTGACTGTCCGAACTCTATTTTGGCCAGACGGGAGTGGTCCACTGGCTGCGAGTTCTGTTTGATGTACGGACGCCTAGTTCCGTCATGTACCTCCAGTCCGCGACTGTGAAGATCGGGTAACAGTTTATAGTTCCAGATCCGCACGCCGGACGAGTTCCCTGCCTTTGATCTTCTGGTTTAGGGGTTCACACCCCCAGTGGAATGAATAGGGTTTGCGTGGGAGGGGAGGGATATCGGTTTCCTTGAAGGGGTAGGGATTTCCATGGTGGGGATAGCTGCCATCTCGAAGGGAGTCTTGGTGAATACCTTCCTCACAAAATTCTTGTTGGAGAGGGGCACGCACTCGCACGGCTTGTCTTCTTCTCCCTCGGTATCCAAGAGCGACTCTCCCGCCGTCTGCGTATCTGCAGTGGCAGAAGATGCGGCCGTTTCCAAGGGGCCGTCTTATTGTTGTCGGCGGATGTCCCCGACTTCATGACCACCTCCCTAGCAGACTGCGTTTCGTTTGCTTTTCCACGTCTACCACCATACTGGCGGGGGTGGTGCCTCTTCAGGTATCGTGCGGGATGCGAGGTACAGGGTTACCGTATGTTGTGTCACCTCGGGACCCGTTCGATAGAATCCAGGATGTGTTTTATCACTTTGAGATCAGGCGAACTTGGTGGCCAAGACATCAACGTGAGTTCGATACCATGTTCCTCAGGCCACTGTAGCACGCCTTTGGTCTTGTGATACTGACAATTAACCTGCTGGAAGATGCCATCAACGTCGAGAAAGACAAGAGGCGCGAATGGCCACACGTGGTCAGTAGTAATGTTGACAGCTGTTGCAGAGGCTTCTATTACAACCACGGCTCCCATGGCAGCCCATGTGAGTGTCTCCCATAGCCTAACATTGCCCCGCCGGCCTGCGTGCGTGCCACCGTGCATGTTTTGAGAAGCCGCTTGCCTGGATGACGGCGTGTCTGCACTCTATCATCGACATACTGTAGCACGAAACTTCGTACATCCGACAAATGCAACATGTTCCCAGTGATCCAAGATTCAATATGGATGATCTTGTGCCCACTACTATAGTAACTGGCAATGTTGTTGGGTCAGTATCAGAAGTCCGTGATCAACGAAACCTTGGGCCCGAACGAGCACTGTTCTCTGCCTTCAGTTCTACCCTACATGTACGCTTTCCTACTGTACAGAGCGGACAGCCTCCGACCTCCATGTCCAGTGGTGAGCTGTGCACGTCCGTCGCCTAACCTTGCGTATCTCAGACACATTCCACAGATGCTAATAACAGTAGGGAACAAAAAGCTGAGCAACTTCGTCGTTTCCGAGATGTTAGTTCTCACATGCCGGGCCACAAAATATCGTCCCATGTGTGTCAAAGTCGCTCATGTCAACTGACTGTCACCTATCCTGCCTGCATCGTCTCTACAATGACTCTCCATTCATGTCTGACCCATCCATGCATGAACATGCATATAGCCATCGCAAGTTTACTACCTGTACAAATGGACAAAACATTTTCGAGTGGGGCCTTTAATACACTCCTGGAAATGGAAAAAAGAATACATTGACACCGGTGTGTCAGACCCACCATACTTGCTCCGGACACTGCGAGAGGGCTGTACAAGCAATGATCACACGCACGGCACAGCGGACACACCAGGAACCGCGGTGTTGGCCGTCGAATGGTGCTAGCTGCGCAGAATTTGTGCACCGCCGCCGTCAGTGTCAGCCAGTTTGCCGTGGCATACGGAGCTCCATCGCAGTTTTTAACACTGGTAGCATGCTGCGACAGCGTGGACGTGAACCGTATGTGCAGTTGACGGACTTTGAGCGAGGGCGTATAGTGGGCATGCGGGAGGCCGGGTGGACGTACCGCCGAATTGCTCAACACGTGGGGCGTGAGGTCTCCACATTACATCGATGTTGTCGCCAGTGGTCGGCGGAAGGTGCACGTGCCCGTCGACCTGGGACCGGACCGCAGCGACGCACGGATGCACGCCAAGACCGTAGGATCCTACGCAGTGGCGCAGGGGACCGCACCGCCACTTCCCAGCAAATTAGGGACACTGTTGCTCCTGGGGTATCGGCGAGGATCATTCGCAACCGTCTCCATGAAGCTGGGCTACGGTCCCGCACACCGTTAGGCCGTCTTCAGCTCACGCCCCAACATCGTGCAGCCCGCCTCCAGTGGTGTCGCGACAGGCGTGAATGGAGGGACGTATGGAGACGTGTCGTCTTCAGCGATGAGAGTCGCTTCTGCCTTGGTGCCAATGATGGTAGTATGCGTGTTTGGCGCCGTGCAGGTGAGCGCCACAATCAGGACTGCATACGACCGAGGCACACAGGGCCAACACCCGGCATCATGGTGTGGGGAGCGATCTCCTACACTGGCCGTACACCTCTGGTGATCGTCGAGGGGACACTGAATAGTGGACGGTACATCCAAACCGTCATCGAACCCATCGTTCTACCATTCGTAGACCGGCAAGGGAACTTGCTGTTCCAACAGGACAATGCACGTCCGCATGTATCCCGTGCCACCCAACGCGCTCTAGAAGGTGTAAGTCAACTACCCTGGCCAGCAAGATCCCCGGATCTCTCCCCCATTGAGCATATTTGGGACTGGATGAAGCGTCGTCTCACGCGGCCTACACGTCCAGCACGAACGCTGGTCCAACTGAGGCGCCAGGTGGAAATGGCATGGCAAGCCGTTCCTCAGGACTACATCCAGCATCTCTACGATCGTCTCCATGGGAGAATAGGATGTCCGAAAGAACAGATACCAACTTCATATATCTTTGCAGTGGTTTGCGTATCTCTACTATACTTCGACTGACAGAAATTAGCTCTTTGAGGCACGTCTTTGCGTATCCTCTGTAACCTTTTTTGTGGTCGATTCGTCTATTAGCCGATGAGGTGCTTTTGCATTGTAGAGGCCACATGTTGGATTTTTGTTTGACTAGGCCTTCACCGACCTGTTTCTGTTTCTTTGTGCGTTCCGTTCTTGTCTACTTGACTAGAGTTTTGCCTTGGGAGCAAAACTGGCTTTGTCTGGTCGATATCTGAGCTCGTCTGGAGATTCTCCAATGACGACGAGATCGGAGGAGTTTCAAAATGGTTCAAATGGTTCTGAGCACTATGGGACTTAACATCTATGGTCATCAGACCCCTAGAACTACTTAAACCTAACTAACCTAAGGACAGCACACAACACCCAGTCATCACGAGGCAGAGAAAATCCCTGACCCCGCCGGGAATCGAACCCGGGAACCCGAGCGCGGGAAGCGAGAACGCTACCGCACGGCCACGAGCTGCGGACGAAGGTTAGATGGGTAGATCACATAACTAATGAGGAGGTATTGAATAGAATTGGGGAGAAGAGGAGTTTGTGACACAACTTAACTAGAAGAAGGGATCGGTTGGTAGGACACGTTATAAGGCATCAAGGGATCACCAGTTTAGTACTAGAGGGCAGCGTGGAGGGTAAAAATCGTACAGAGAGAGCAAGAGATGAATATACATAGCAGATTCAGAAGGATGTATCCTGCAGTAGGTACTGGGAGATGAGGAAGCTCGCACAGGATAGAGTAGCATGAAGCGTGGGGAGTGAGAACGCTATCGCACAACCACGAGCTGCGGAATCGGAGGAGATTATTTCAGTTTCTTGCCATGACGAAGTTTAGGTGAACCGCTTGGCTTATTTCGGAACTGCTTGCTAAATTTCTGCACAGTTTAGTCTCGACTGTTCCGCGTTCGGGCTTGCGGCTGATTCTGCGCATCGTGAAATGGGAACTCTCAGGTTGCTAGAGTTTCACTACATTGAAACTGATTGTAGTGATCATTGTTATATTTTCAATTCGTCATTATATAGATTCAAAGTTATCATATTCTTCAGAACCATAAAGGAGTTCGATATTAAACGTCCTGTACAGAGAAATCGGAAAACTTTCCGATTGCTCACTGTGAAATTAAAGCATATTTGACTTTATTTGAGGACGTATGAGGACCTGTAAATCAACTACAGTTTTCAGTAGGAATTTATTAACATATTAATGAACTTCTTTCTGAAAAATTTTAAAAACTCATTTCCAAAACATTTGACCATGTTTTCAACTTTTTTTTCCTTTTTTCAAGTTTTGTTGAGAAAGCATGACTTAGTTGACACTTCATTTGCTTTCCTAGCGTCTTATGTCCACTAAATGTCATTAATCTACTGCACCATTCGAAGGAAGCCATTTTGACAGTTAAATATCACACCTGTGAAACTTGTTATGCGCATAATACTTATACTGTGAAATATAAACTGTTAGACATGTAACTTATCTGAGTATCTGATTAGAAGAAAGGTCTTTTTGGCAGTTAAATATCACATCATTGTAACTTCGTACATGAAAATAGCTAGGCCATGAACAGACAAATTTTGACATTTCATTTACGTAGCCAGCAACAACTGTACGTCAAATATTTTAATTTTACGTCTAACCAATGAGTGAGCTTTTATTAATCATCCTGATTACGTTCAAGCAATTACACATATTATTTGAGAAAACTGAACCTAACCCTGTTCATTTAGCAACTCCATTTTTCCATTTCCCACCCTTGGTTTCGCTAGAAAACTCAGACCAAAAATTTCTCTTAAGTAACCAGTTACGTTTTCTTAATTACCCTGCTTAAGTTTAAGCAATTTTTTTTCCAGCTCTTCATTTGCTTACTGAATTTGAGACAAGAATACATTATGCAATTTTTCCACAAATCATTAATTTAGTTCATATTAACTACAGTTCTTACGGTATTTTAAGGTCATTTAACATTTTTCTGCAAAACTATACCTCACACTCACCAACCTGACTGAAAGTTTGAAGATAAATAGGTTTTATTAACTATGCACAGATAGAGTCGAAGAACATGAAAATGAAGCAGTAGTTGAGAAGCGAATAAGACAGCTATAGCCTGTCCCCGATGTTATTCCACCTGTACATTTAGTAGTCAGTAAAGGAAATCAAAGAGAAAAACGGAAAGAAAATTAATGGTGATGCAGAATTGATAAGCATTTTGAGATTTTTCATGGTATTGTAATTCTGTCACAAACGGCAGAGAACTTTGAAAAGCAAATGAGTTGAACAGATAGTATCTTGAGAAGATGTTACAGGAATATCATTAACAAAACCAAAAAAGGATTGTGGAATGTCGAAGAATTACATCTCGTGATGCTGAAAGTTTTCTGAGTATGACAAGCAACGACATCAGTTGTACCATGATTTTAACCAAGGGCGCGACAGCCTACACAGGACGAAAATTATACAGATCATTAAAGAATGTAGAACCCCACTAAAACTGGTCAATTTAACAGAAATGACAATGAAAGCAACAGTGTGTAAAGTAAGAATGGAGCCAGAACTGTCTAGTGAATTCCAAGTACGGAGGGGGCTAGGACAGGGAGATGTGATCTCTACAATGCTATTTTATTTAGTTTTAGAAAAGGTGATGCTGCAAATGCCGATAAACCCAGGAGGAACAATACATAATCGGCAAGTTCATGTGGTAGCATATGCGGATGACGTAGCATTAATGGCAAAGAATGTAAGGGCACTAAAGGGGAACTACGATGCGTTATAGGAAGCAGCCAGAGAAGTAAGTTTAGAAGTAAAAATAAACAAAACAAAGTATATAGTGATGGGGGAGCCCAACATAAGCGGACAAAAGAATTCAACAGTAATGAATGGGAAATAATATGAAACTGTGAAAACATTTAAATATTTAGTTTCTGTAATAATGGGGGTACAATAGAGTAGCAGTAAGAATTCAAGAAAGGATAGCGAGTGGAAATAGTTGCTATTTTGCTTTGCAGAATGTATTTAATTCCAGGAATGTTCGTAGGAATGAAAAATTCAAAATATACACGACCACATTAAGACCTATAGTAATATATCGATCATAAGGTTTGGTATTGACATTAAAGGAGGAGAACTGATTATTGAGATGGGAAAGAAAGATACTGAGAAGGATTTTTGGAGCAGTGAGAGAGGAAGGACAAATATAGAATTACAAACACTTTTGGACAGATGGATATTGTAGTTAAAATTAAGCAGGGAAGAGTAAGATGGGCAGCCATGTACAGCGAATGCCTGAAACTTGGAGTGTCAAGAAAGTCTCCATGGGAAACCTGCGGGAGGGAGAGAAGAGGTAGACCCAGGAAAAGGTGGCTGGACGATATGGAAGAAGATCTAATGGCGATGGGAATAAGAAATTGGAGAAGGAAGGCGACGGACAGAGAAGAATGGAGGCAGGTGAAACAGGAGGCCAAGGTTCTTCAAGGACTCTAGAGCCAACCAAGAAGAAGATGATGCTGAAAGAATTTGATTAACAAATATATTAAAAGTAATACATGAGTTTTGTTACTTGAGCAGCAAAATAATGGGCGAATTAGAAAGGACTTAAAAGACCTAGTGAGAACAGAAAGCCAATTATTCGTGAAGAACAGAAATATGTTAACATCGAATATAAATTTAATTGTCAGGAATGCAACTTGTACGTAGGTAATACGTGGGTGATGAAGAGTTAATACAAGAAGAGAATAGAAGAAGCTTGTAAAATGCGGCGTCACAGATGAACGCTGAATGTTAGAAAGGCAGCGTAGGAGACTCTGACCCGAATTGGGGAAACTGACTAAATTAAGGTATCAGTTGATAAGACACATCTTGAGCCATCAAGAAATCGTGTTTCGTAATGGATCAAAATGTTGGCGGTAGAAGTTGTAAAGGAAGAACAAGGCTGCAGTAGAATAAGCAGGTTCAGACGGATCTAGGTTGCAGTAGTGACGCAGAGGTGAAGACCGAGGGGTGAAGACGCAGAGAACAGTCGAGCGTCGAGAGCTGCATGAAACCTGTCTTTGAACTGAAGACCACAACATGGACGCGTAGGAAGTCCCGTATTCCAACGCGTTATTCGCGAGTGTTTCAAGAAAGTAAGAGAAAGATTACCGTTCGGACTTCCGTCATTCGAGGAGTAATCAAAGGATGTGGTGCTTCAATTTCTGCGGGCGCTCTGTACTGAAAAAAAGATCTAACTTAAGTGTCGTGAAAACCTAGATAAATAACGTCAGGACACAGATATCAGGGATGAATCTACAAATATCTTTAAACACTATGGAAATGAAAAGAAAGAATTTAGCATGAGATACGCGTTTTATTATTAATTTTTGAAATGCATCATCAGTGTCAAGATTTGTAGCTGCTACTCTGCTCACTTTTCTGGTTCTGAAACTGTTCTTCTCGTTCCAGTATTTCGAATTATTACTAGCACAGCACTGAAAATATATGCACACACATTTCATTCCTTTTTCTTGTTTTGAATGTTTTTAATACTGGTTTTATTCAATGGCAGACAGACAGACTTAATGTGACAACTAGCAACTGAGAACGACAGGGCAGCAAAAGTTAAACGTGTTATCATTACATTCTAACATGTCGTACCAGCAGAAATAGTGAAGATAATATCAGACTAATGACTGATGAAAATAATCGTATAAGTAGTAGAAGTATTTGTCGCATGAAGTCACCTTAACTAAATTTACATTGTTTGCCAGAATGTTTAAATGAGAGTAGAGCTGCTTCAACGATAGAGATACTAAATTGTGAACTATCACTAACAACGGAACAGTACGAACTTCCCCTCACCGATTTGATTCTTATTTGGTGTACAGGGCACGACTAAGAGTTTAACATGTGTACACAAGAAGAAGCGACTCACAGCCGTCTTTGAGAAAATTCATTTTCAATATTTTAGGCGTGCCTTTAATATTTGTATGGTCGTTGGTAATCAAGGAACCTGCGCCAGAGTGAGCAGCCACTTAATTTTATAAGCACGAGGTAGCTGGATCGATTCTCTCTTCTCGTACTGTTTTCCGTTCCCACGTAGCCCTAACAATAGATTTGTTACGACTGTGCAGATTTTTAAATTCCATTCTGGATGCTGTCTCGCTAGACTGAATACCCTAATCTTGTAATCATGAGGATCATAATAACTGTCGATTTTCGCATGCTTGTCTTCTGGCTGATGAAGATGAAGCGACTTCTTCGGTTTCTTCAAACAGACTTCTTTCGTCGATTTCTTGCTGGGCAATTAGTTCCTCTTTTATCATGAGTTACTTCTCCGTTAGCGTTTTAAAAGTGTTGTGAAATATTTCTTATCTTTTGGAGAAAGGGCTGCCGCTATACACGACTGTCGTTTCCAATCGCACATTTGAAGATTCAGTGTAAAGCGATTCAAATTCACAGTCATGTTCACATTCTCTTCCTGAAGAAGCACCAGGCACATCACTACATCTACTCGTAAAATTAGACGTTGTGGAGCGTTAGGAATCAACTATCTCGGGAGCTACACACAAATCTGCGTTTGTCAGTGCTGTTCCCTTTCTTCCTCCACCGACCGAAAGTCTTTTGTGCTCGCGCAGTACTTGCAGTAATATATGGATAATGACTTCAGACGATGAGTCACAGTCATAATAAAATATTGGAACTTCGTGGCAGATTAAAACTGTGTGCCAGACCGAGATTCGGACGCGAGACCCCTGACTTTGGTGAGCTAGTGCATCAATCAGCTGAGCTATCCAAGCACGACTCACGATCCGTCCTCACACCTTTAATTCTGCCAGTACCCCGTCTCCTACCTACCACGCTTGAGAGAAGCTCTCCTGCTAACCTTGCAGAACTAGCACTCCTGGAAGAAAGGATATTGCGGAGACATGGCTTAGCCACATCCTGGGGGATGTTTCCAGAAAGAGATTTTCACTCTGCAGCGAAGTGTGGCCTGATACGAAATTACCTGGCGGATTAAAACTGTCTGCCGGACCGAGACTTGAACCCGGAACCTTTGCCTTTTGTGGGCAAGTGCTCTACCAGCTCAGCCACCCAAGCGCGAGTCACAACCCGTCCTCATAGCTTCAATTCTGCCGGTACTTCGTCTCTTGCCTTCCAAATATTGTTGGAATTACGTGGAAAAAAATCAAGTGCCGGCAGTGAATTTCGATTCACAGATCTCGCGCATAAGAGACTAAGTGACTTCTCCCTTTTTCCCTATTTTCTATCTGGAACCTTCCTGACGCCCAAAGAAAGGGGTGGGGCAGGGATTGCAACCCCAGACCTCACCGAAATGTTCCGTTCCCTCCCCAAGGAGTCAAGGAAAGAGTAGAAGTACAAAGCAAATCAAAGAGACAAGGTCAAATAAATTATTTTTATTTATATATATTTATTATCTTTTTTACCATCGAGCGTAGCAGGGGAACTAATCCGCTGAGAAGAATGTTACGATGATCAGAGAATAACTCGTACCAAGAGTGGAATTCGCGTGGGTCAGCTCATCATCCCAGCTCTGGGGTGGGTTAAGAGAGACATTACAAACGAAACTAGAGAAAAATTGTCTGCATTTGGATTTGCGGATAACTGAACAATGTCGCTCATTAAGTAAGTGCCAAAAATCAAGGACATCTTTCTCACTGTCTGCAAAGAATTGACGAACTCGCTCGGCTACAGCCTCCGTTAATTCAAGCGACCATTCAGACTCTTTTCTAGATAGTGGTTGAGAGTTGCGTTTTCCTGTTTACATATGCCCAAGTCCTAATCTTGTCGTATATGAATGAAATCGGTGATGGGAGGCTCGTACGCTCGCCGTGTAAGTATCGATATGAACGAAGCCCGTTTACGCACTATTGAGACGATCTTGTCCCATATTAGATGCTCGACGCATCGCTCGTCTGTTACGGGTTCATAGACTGTGCAGGTCGTTGAGGGTGGTGCAGCGCAGTCTGTCCCGAACCGCAGGAGCCGAATCACCTCCAGCCTCTCACCTGCGCTGCCGGACGGGCCGGAGAGTTCCGGTGCTTCCGGTACATTCTCGAGTCGGCCGGATGGACTCTGCCGGCGGGGCGGGATTAGGACAGGGGGAAACGGCAGGGCGCGGGTCGCCCCTGCAGCCCAGCCCTTAATTAAAGTACAATCAGCCGGCGGCCGGCGGCGGCTGGGGGCGGCGATTGGGGCGGTCGGCGCCCAATCAGCATTCTGGCTGTGAATTCGCCGCCCCCTCCCCCGTCTTAATTATTGTAATTGTGCCTGCCGTCTGTAACAAACATCTTGCTCCCACCACCGCCGCCAGCAGTGCCGGTATCTAACCGCCAGCCCGGTGGGGGCCGCTGCGTTATGCATGTTAATCGAGTTGTAATTGCTTTTGCGGGCAGAAAAGAGATGAAAGCTTCCATTATATCTCTGCAGTAGAGCTAACATTACAGGAATAACACTCCCATAAATCTGATTTGATTTCTATCCGCTATGTAAAATTTTTAATCGGTACCGGCGTTGCTCCACTTCTGTTACAAAGCCGATACACTCTGAGCATTTCAGTCCCCTTCTGTAGATTAAGTTGCTGGTAGTACAGTGGGCACTCTAACCAGGTAGCTGGATCGAGCCTTTGCAGTGATCGTAATTCTCAGTACCACTCTTTGTCATCTAGACGTGGTAACCTACAGTTCCTGATCATCAGAGCCGGCCGTTGTGGCAGTGCGGTTCTAGGCGCTTCGCTCCGGAACCGCGCTGCTGCAACGGTCGCAGGTTCGAATCCTGCCTCGAGCATGGATGTGTTTGATGTCCTTAGGTTAGTTAGGTTTAAGTAGTTCTAAGTCTACGGGTCTAATGACCTTAGATGTTAAGTCCCATAGTGTTTAGAGCCATTTGAACCATTTTGATCACCAGACTATGCCCTAACTACTTAATTAAAATTGGAAGGTTCCGGTACGTGATTTCCTTAATCGCACGTCACTTACACACCATATCTTAAATACCATAAAAGAGAATGCGGGATGGAATCATCGTTGGTAGTTCACAATTTAAAATTAAGACAATTTATTGACATTACGCCTTTTAAGGAATTCGATAATTACAAATTGTGGACGAGACACTAGATAAAGCTTTGCAAATACAGTTAGAAACCCAACATACTCAGTACTCAAATAAAGAGTCCCTTATTAAGAAAACAGAATTACTGACAAACTTCAGAAATTCAAACACCCATATACGATGTCCGTCAAAATACGTACAATAAAAAGAATTACCAGTAAGGGGTGACTTAATGACACTTGAACACTTGTGCCAAGCTAAGATCCAATCACATAACTTGATAGAACCACTTGGATAAAAAAACTACAGCAGGAACACTGAGCTTGAAAAATAAATGTTCATGTGCTCAGACATGTTAATAAAAGACTACTAGAAAGAGCTGCGCAAAGAACTCAGCAAATGCTACGCGATTTAAAGTTGAGCCACGTGGCAGTCGCTAATATTTAAGGAAACAGTTTCGTATAAGAACAGGTTACATACAATATAGATTTATATATCTACCAGCTTAACCCGCCTTGGCGGCAGAAAGATAAATACTAAACTTTGGTCAGGCGATATGAGAACAGCTCCCGGTAGTGGCCAGGTTCTTAAACACTGCCAGGCCTAGACCTCGGACATTTCACTCGCTGCCAAGGCGCTGGCACAATCAAAAGTTTCTGCCCGAATCACAAGGACATTCCAATAACTCTGAAACATAGAAATACTTGGCGGAACCTTTGGCACGATATATGGGTAAGCGCGATATATGGGTAAGCTTGGAAAGGAACACGTTAGACTACTGACAAAATCGCAACTTTGACCGTAAGTATTTTACACATGGACAACTGTATTAATAGAGTGCAGGCTTTGAAAACGCCAACATAAAATCATTTCATTACAAGAGACACAAATCACTAATAAAACTTGTTGTTTTGTAGGGCGGGCAACCACAGCCATACTTCTGCATTTTTTCAAAGAAAATTACGCACTGGCTGTATGAATGATTTTTATTATATCTGCGACCGGTTTCGCACCACTTATCGGTGTATCGTTCGGCAATATACCCCATTTATAACATAGTAGCTTTGAACACTGCCCTGTAGCCACTCTCCACCATTCACGACCAATATACCGTCATCTGGTAAAAGCGGTAGTTAACACTTTTAGGTCGCATAGTGTGTAGAAAGCCGTCTAAAACAGGTTTTTAGATGTCACTTCGCACCACCCAGCCCAGAAGCAAACAGTACTCTGTCTTGACGTGCATTCCGTATCAGCAGTGACGACAACTTGAATCGGAGTTGAATTTTTTGAAGTGGACATTGAAGGCACATGGCTATGACGGTTATCCAATCGACAGGGCTTTTAGGCGGAATACTAATAACGCTAATAAGAAGGACAAGGAACCGCCTTCTTGCTCCGTTAGGTTTCTGGGGTCACTGACCGCATAAGCAGAATTATAAAGAAAAATGGTATTCAGACATCTTAGTCAAAGCAAAATAAAAGATATTTTCCGATTGAAAATGAATGCACCTGATAGCCTTCACAATGCAGGCGTCTATCAAGTGACATGTTGCTGCGGCAAAATGTATGTAGGCGAAACGGTAAGAGCTGTTAAAGAAAGCATTAAGGAACACGAACGGCTAAAACAAAGAGCAAAATCGGCAGTAGCGGAACATCATGAGAACTGTGGCTCCGACATCGATTTTAATACCGTGCGTGTGCTGGCTGAGAAAACAAACATTTATAGAAGAAACTTCCGAGAAGCGGTTGCAATTTCCAAAAACCCATCTACTTTCAGTAGAGAGGACGGCTATAGGCTTACAGCACCGTGGCTCCCCGCCATCAAGGGAGTGAATACGCGGCCGCGGTGTGCGAGCGGCATAAACAACGCGCTGCAAGTCACCTCGGCAGACAATAATATTTTGGGTAAACATTCGTCCTCTCTTGCTCTGTCTGGTTCGAATCTAGCCAGTGATGACGACCACCAATAGCAATAGGAGGAATTTCAACCAGTAATCCTTCTCCAGCGTAAATGTAGAATAGTGCCTTCCTATCCAATGACGGTGGGCCACCAATATTATCCACAGGAGTTTAGCCAACAACGCTCCTTCTTCCGCATAGCCTACGACTATGGCACACCAGTGGTAGCCATAATAATTTTATCCAATACTACCACGGCCCGCCCGGTTAGCCGTGCGGTCTAACGCACTGCTTTCAGGACGGGAAGGTGTGACGGTCCCCGACACGAAGCTGCCCGGCGGATTAGTGTCAAGGTCCGGAGTGCTGGCCAGTCTGTGGGTGGTTTATAAGGCGGTTTTCCTTATGTTTTGGCGAATGCGGGCTGGTTCCCCTTATTCCGCCTTAGTTACACTATGTCGGCGGCGATTGCTGCGCAAACACTTTCTCCACGTACGCGTACACCATAATTACTCTACCAAGCAAACATTGGGGTTACACTCGCCTGGTGTAAGACGTTCCCGGGGAGGGGTGGTCGAACCACACAGTAACCCTAGGTTCGGTGTGAGGCGGCGGTGTGGTGAGTGGACTGTTGTACCCTGTTGTGGGGTTGTGCACCACTGCGGGCTACGGCGGGAAAGAAGCCTCACTGTTGTTTTTAGCTCCCCAGTTCCATACAATACAATACAATACTACCACTTCGCCAGCAGGAACGCGAGAAAACTCCCCTTTATAAGAAGATGCGACACTCGTCTCTGACAGTGTTCTAGCAGTAGTGGCCACCAGAAGATCCTGAGGAACATCCCAGCAGGGGGGTCTAAACATCGATCATTTTAGAGAAAATATGACGGGTCCCAAGAACGCAGAAGATTTTAATTTCGTGGTGCAAGGTTCCAATCTCTATGACTTCTCTATACAGATTTTGGTGGTATCCACTTGTTGCTGCCAGTACTTGAGTCCTATCAAAATGAATATTGTTCCACAACAGCAGATCTGTCAGTCTCCCCTCTTCTGCAATTGACCTTGCGCTGCCGGCTGCGGTGGCCGTGCGGTTGTGGCGCTGCAGTCCGGAACCGCGGGGCTGCTACGGTCGCAGGTTCGAATCCTGCCACGGGCATGGGTGTGTGTGATGTCCTTAGGTTAGTTAGGTTTAAGTAGTTCTAAGTTCTAGGGGACTTGTGACCTAAGATGTTGAGTCCCATAGTGCTCAGAGCCATTGGAACCATTTTTTTTTTTTTTTTGACCTTGCGCTCTTCGAGTCGTTTTTTGACAGTTCTTTTTGCAGTACCCCCGCACACCTCCCCACAACTACACGGAATCCAATAAATTCCAGTTTTTTCCAGCGGTTGGAGAGCACCATTGGCCGATTTTAGGTGTTCTTGTATCTTCCGTGTGGGTGTGTAAATTACTGCCTGGTTCAATTTTTTCAGTATTTTTCCTACGCGGTCAGACACTTCCTTAATGAAGGTGAAGAAAACTTTCGATTTCACCGGATCTTCAGCAACACTGGTCTCTACGCAGTGGTCTGACTGCTTACAAGGCCATATTTTCTCCTGAGGCAGAAAGTGGGACTATTATTTCTTCCAGCACTCTTCGAGAGTGCGCCGATTAATGAATATAGCTTAGATGTTTCAGCGTCATGATACTTGTACAGCCCACACCGTAGAACTCGGGAACACGGTCAGTTTAATCATAACCACCAGGTACCTAGAGAGGGTCTCCCGGTTCGGCTGACTGGGAGGCGGTACAATAGATGTACTGAGCTCGCAAGCGTAGGCTTAACAGTGTTGCTATAAATTTCGACGCAAACATTGGTGAGTTCCAATTGATGTGCGGGCCCCCCAACTGGTAAGGTCTGAAGCCGATAGAATACATCTGGGATGTGATTGAAAGTAGCGTTAGATCTCACCCCACCCCCTCCCGGAATTTATGGGAATGAGGTGACTTGTGTGTGCAAATGTGGTGCCAACTCCATCCAGCTTCCATGCCACGATGCGTCGCCCCTGTTATCCGTGCCAAAGCTGGACATGCCGGCCGGCTATTAGGTAGTTGTCCATAGCGTTGTGGCTGACCTCTGTATTTGAACTCTTAACGTAATTTATCATTCGCGGGTGATAGTTGTTCGCAGACTGCAAGAACTGTATCTTCCGATGATGACAGAATGCTACCTGAAACGTTACGTTTTGCAGTGTGTCGTAATGTGCTGCAGTGAGCTGTAAGGAAATTAATTTCTCGGGAACTAGTAGCGCTACCGAGAAACTAAAGAGATGTTACTGGATTGTTTTATTACCGCTGTTCAGTTACTACAGATTTCAATAAGCATCTTTAATTTCCGTTTCTTGTGAAGTTAAGGCACATTCTGACTTTGAAACTAAGCGCCCACATGTGACGTTTGCTTGGAATGGAAGTAAGATGGTTCGAATGGCTCTGAGCACTATGGGACTTAACTTCTGAGGTCATCAGTCCCCTAGAACTTACAACTACTTAAACCTAACTAACCTAAGGACATCACACAGACCCATGCCCGAGGCAGGATTCGAACTTGCGACAGCAGCGGTCGCGCGGTTACAGACTGTAGGGCCTGAAAGTAACATTTCTTCAGTGCAGATATACTGCTGTCTCTACTGCACACTTATATGAACCTTGCTAACGAACTGTTCGTGACAAAATTGGTTTTGTCTCCTTCCTTTCATTGCGAGGCCATCATTCACATGTGACTGCTACCTTTTCATTAAATTGAGCTTCCCAACTTCTATCGTAAGTACTTGTCTTCTTCAGTTACTCGTATTATTAATTTTATTTGTAAACGTTGTCATATTTTGCAAGTCTCGTCAGTTTATAACACATACACCCCAACAGAATAAATAGTCCTGTCACAGTCGCCACGTTTAACTCCAAACCCCAACAGAACAAATAGTCCTGTCACGGGAAAAACCACGTATAACACTTACGCCCCAACAGAACAAATAGTCCTGCCATGGGAAAAGCCACGTATAACACCACTGCTCCGCTTGTTATATCAGCATGCAGTTTACCTAGTTTCTGTCACAAGGAAGCCACGTATACTACTGCAGTTGGAAATTTTCCACATATGGCCAAGATTTGCAGTAGATGTTACTCTCTGAGAGGAGTTTAGAAGTTTGACAGAGTTTTCCTAACGGTAAATTCGTATCGAACCTTAATTTCGTAAGGATAGCTGTAAGTTAGCAGAAAAAAATAATTTGCAAAAAGTAACAGTAACTGATTACTGTTAATTGAAATAGTTATACAGCTGCCAGCTTAGTTAGTCATAATAATGTAAAACCATTATTTATAAAGAGCCTATTTTTACTAATTCAAAACGAACTTTCATTAAATACTGTTCTGCGAAGTGCAATGAACACACCCAAATGGACAAATTACACAGTTGTCACTTTGGCAATAAGACAATCACAAGGTCTGCAAATGAGCCCTTTCCCTTGTTTACCTTAATCATTACTTTTGCCTTTACTTAATATATCCTAAACTTGCTCTTCACAACCCTCAAAAGACCAGATAGCACATGATGTTAGTCAAGTACCATTAATACACACATTTACTATACAAAAACAATAAGGAGACACAGTATACGAAATTTCTACCTTTGTTTCTCATTAATCACTTCAAGCATCATTAGCTAGAAACGTACTAATCTGATTTATCATTTTTTTTATTATGATGGAATAGAAATATTGTCCCACAAATTATCCCTTTCATTGTAACAACAAAACTATACACACTTTCAAATTTATGTAGCATTAAGGTAGAATTTGACTACTCTTTCATTTGAGACCATTAATTTTGTACTATTTTAACACTCCTAACCCTGACAAAACCTCTACAAAATCGGAGATAAGTTCCAAAAAACTTTTACTTCAAACAAACTCAATACAAATTTTTTTATGAAACCACTTGTGAAGCAAGTAGTTTTTGGAAACAACTTTAAAGCAATAAACATTAGAACACTTTTGCTTAGCAGATAATACTCTTTCCTAACCTGATATTCAAGTTCATTATCTATTTAAGTTTCGAAATACTCAAACATAATCTCTCTTATATGTACGAAAAAAAAAAACAAGTAAATTATACCCTGCATATTAAGGATACAGAGATAACTTTGCCACACATCAATAAAATGCAGTGTAAAACTGTTAATGCTTTTTTATGCAAAGAACTCTCGGATTTCATCACTTAAAGGAGAAGATCCTACATGGATAAGTGCATGGGATGGACACATTGTTTAAACACATTTTGAACATTAGGGTTATATTTTCACAGAACCAAAAGCAGCATTACTGGTTCATACAGTAATACAGTTCTGACCTTTCGTATGTGTGACGAAGTGGTTGAGCAATCATGATGGCGAGCATTTAGCGGGTAGGTGGTCTTTCCATATGCAGTAATTAGCTCTATTTACCTCTTCTTGGCGTAGTCAATATCATTTTTAGAGCTTTTCCCAAATCGAGGGCACAGTTTTACAGCCGCGTATTAAATCAGAGGTCAGTCCATTCCAATTGCAATACTGTAAGTCCCACTAGGCACCTGTGCTGTTTACTCCTCAGTTACTTGCTACCGACTGACTACTGTGCTCTCTCACTTGCCGCCTAGACTGAGCGCCACTTCCACATTTTCCTAGCGCGCCAACTCACTTCCGTAGCAGAAGGGAACTACTTTACGTTTCTCTTGATACAATTCAATGTCCCTATGTATGAACTAGTTATTACATAGTTGCCAGCAAACATATTTTAAAAATCTCATTATTTAAACATATTAATTAAATACCACTTCCCTCCAAATAATACAAAGAACTTAACTTGCAAAGAGCAAACATGTCACACTACCTTTCCAGTTCTTTACAGTAGTTGAAAGACATCACGTAGTAAAGAATATACACTTGACATTATGCAGAATTAATCGGTACAAATTATTAACAATATTGATTGTAGTGTTACAAGTTGGTAGGAAACATAATAGAAATGTAACGTTCTACAGCCACGTTGACCAAAGGTTGACAAATAGAGCAATATCTAACCACCCCTTAGACACGTGTTCCAGCCAAAATTCTAATAGGTTGCACATTTACCAGAACTACGGCTATTTCGATCTAAATTTTTACCACTGATTTTGTTGGTTGAAAGAGGCCAGCTATGGATGACATTATAACAAGCGAGTGAGAAGATACACAAGAAGACGATAGTGGGTGAACCAAAGACAGGAACCTTCGTTTCGTTTCGGCAGGTGTCACACTTCAGTGTTTGATGTATTTCGTTGTTGCCTGCATTTAATTAAGCATTACGTGACCTTAATTTGGAATAAATCATGTTTACCCACTGAATAAGTAACAGACCACTACGACAGTGGCTTACTAATTCCGGAATTGTGTTGACCTAACAAATCGACTATGTCGCAAATAGCTTCCGAAGTGGTACTACGGAAAGTATATAATTCACTCTCTCCACAGTGAACAGCGACTCAGAGTCCGGCATTAAGCTCGGAGGTTTTATTCACACTTTTCGGAAAGAGCAGGCTGCGTTTCGACGATAATGGAAGTACTGTTTTAACGTCTACTAGACAGATCATTGTTGAGGGAGTACTGTATCTTTTATGGTCTATGACCTAAACAAAGAAGAGAATGGAAATGACCACGCTCTTTCTGAAAGAATCAAACCGATATTCGACTGAAGTGGTGTAGGGAAGGCGTCAAGCTCATGAGACAGAACGACCAAACGGTAATTATATTGTTGCTCCTCGCGGTTGTAAGTTCAGCCTCCAAAATACTACACCTTTCATTCATTTGACGCGACGTTTCACATTCCCACTCTCACTCTCTCTTTCTCTGTTTCTCTCTCTCTCCTTCACGTTCACCTCTTCCTCCTCCTCCTCCTCCTCATCACCATCATCATCTCAGCCAATAGAAACATGGCATAACACTGTTCTACCACTGGTCAGAGTCTTCTTATGTTCCCCAGTGCATTTTAAAAGCGTTTAAAGTGCTTTTTCCCACTGAAATGGTCGTTTCAGCGCTGACGAAATTTAGGTAAGTGCAGGACCAAGCAATCTGTTGGAAAGTGTCTGGTGTAAACATTGACTTACTCGTTCATCACAATGGATAGTAAACTGAAATAATTTTCGCGACTCATTACAGTTTATCACCCCTCAGTTCTGTACCTCCTCTAATTCTAAACGGTGTACGACTAACTTTTTTATCCCGAAAAAAACTAGACCATTACTTCAACTATTCTAGTAACACAACTACCCCTAAGAACCATGGACCTTCCCGTTGGTGGGGAGGCTTGCGTGCCTCAGCGATACAGATGGCCGTACCGTAGGTGCATCCACAACGGAGGGGTATCTGTTGAGAGGCCAGACAAACGTGTGGTTCCTGAAGAGGGGCAGCAGCCTTTTCAGCCTTTTCAGTAGTTGCGGGGGCAACAGTCTGGATGATTGACTGATCTGGGCATGCAACATTAACCAATACGGCCTTGCAGTGTTGGTACTGCGAACGCCTGAAAGCAAGGGGAAACCACAGCCGTAATTTTTATCGAGGGCATGCAGCTTTACTGTATGGTTAAATAATGATGGCGTCCTCTTGGGTAAAACATTCTGGAGGTAAAATAGCCCCCCACTCGAATCTCCGGGCGGGGTCTACTCGAGAGGATGTCGTTATCAGGAGAAAGAAAACTGGCGTTCTACGGATCGGAACGTGGAATGTCAGATCCCTTAATCGGTCAAGTAGGTTAGAAAATTTAAAAAGGGAAATGCATAGGTTGAAGTTAGATATAGTCGGAATTAGTGAAGCTCAGTGGCAGGAGGAACACGACTTTTGGTCAGGTGAATACAGGGTTATAAATACAAAATCAAATAGGGGTAATGCAGGAGTAGGTTTAATATTGAATAAAAAAATAGGAGTGCGGGTAAGCTACTACCAACAGCATAATGAACGCATTATTGTGGCCAAGATAGAGACGAAGCCCATGCCTACTACAGTAGTACAAGTTTATATGGCAACTAGCTCTGTAGATGATGAAGAAATTAATGAAATGTATGATGAGATAAAAGAAATTACTCGGGTATTGGAGAGAGACGAAAATTTAATAGTCATGGGTGACTGGAATTCGAGAGTAGGAAAAGGGAGAGAAGGAAACATAGTGAGTGAATATGGATTGGGGATAAGAAATGAAAGAGGAAGCCATCTGGTAGAATTTTGCACAGACCATAACTTAATCATAGCTAACACTTGGTTCAAGAATCATAAAAGAAGGTTGTATACATGGAACAATCCTGGAGATACTAGAAGGTATCAGATAGATTATATAATGGTAAGTCAGATATTAAGGAACCAGGTTTGAAATTGTAAGACATTTCCAGGGTCAGATATGGACTCTGACCACAATCTATTGGTTATGAACTGTAGATTAAAACCGAAGAAACTGCAGAAAGGTGGGAATTTAAGGAGATGGGACCTGGATAAACTGCCTAAACCAGAGGTTGTACAGAATTTCAGGGAGAGCATAAGGGAACAATTGACAGGAATGGGGGGAAAAATACAGTAGAAGAAGAATGGGTAGCTCTGAGGGACGAAGTAGTGAGGCAGCAGAGGATCAAGCATGTAAAAAGACGAGAGCTAGTAGAAATCCTTGGGTAACAGAAGAAATATTGAATTTAATTGATGGAAGGAGAAAATACAAAAACTCAGTAAATGAAGCAGGCAAAAGGGAATACGAACGTCTCAAAAATGACATCGACAGAAAGTTCAAAATGGCTAAGCAGGGATGACTAGAGGACAAATGTAAGGATGTAGAGGCTTATCTCACTAGGGGTAAGATAGATACTGCCTACAGGAAAATTAAAGGGACCTTTGGAGAAAAGAGAGCCACTTGTATGAATATCAAGAGCTCAGATGGAAACCCAGTTCTAAGCAAAGAAGGGAAAGTAGAAAGGTGGAAGGAGTATATAGAGGGCCTATACAAGGGCGATGTACTTGGGGACAATATTATGGAAATGGAAGATGATGTAGATGAAGATGAAATGCGAGATACGATACTGCGTGAAGGGTTTGACAGAGCACTGAAAGACCTGAGTCGAAACAAGGCACCCGGAGTAGACAACATTCCATTGGAACTACTGACGGCCTTAGGAGAGCCAGTCCTGACAAAACTCTACCATCTGGTGAGCAAGATGTACGAGACAGGCGAAATATCCTCAGACTTCAAGAAGAATATAATAATTACAATCCGAAAGAAAACAAGTGTTGACAGATGTGAAAATTACCAAACTATCAGTTTAATAAGTCACAACTGCAAAATATTAACGCGAATTCTTTACAGACGAATGGAAAAACTGGTAGAAGCCGACCTCGGCGAAGATCAGTTTGGATTCCGCAGAAATGTTGGAAAACGGGATGCAATACTGACCCTACGACTTATCTTAGAAAATAGATTAAGGAAAGACAAACCTACATTTCTAGCATGTGTAGACTTAGAGAAAGCTTTTGACAATGTTGACTGGAATACTCTCTTTCAAATTCTAAAGGTGACAGGGGTAAAGTACAGGGAGCGAAAGGCTATTTACAATTTGTACAGAAACCAGATGGCAGTTATAAGAGTCGAGAGGCATGAAAGGGAAGCAGCGGTTGGGAAGGGAGTGAGACAGGGTTGTAGCCATGTGAAAAGTGCCACACTGTCATTTTTGGAGAAAATCCGTAATCAGTGGTTGATCAAGAGATTTTATTTTGTGTTTCGATTGCATACATTTCAAACTATTACCAACTCCGATTTCATCGAAATTTTATACACGGGTATGAAGGCTACAAGAGTAACCCGTCGAATTCTAGAATAAAATATCCGCGCTGCACCAGAGAACAATGCAGTGGAGTGTACGGGACACATTTGAGGCGTACGTATTTTTGATGTGAACCGATAAACAGTTACCTTACGTACTCGCAGATACTTTTAGAGAATACAGTATCCTAAATTTGTCTGCCATTTGCTCAATGTATGCAGTCCTTTTGCTTTCGTCGACGCTGACATTCCTATCTGAACGCCAAAGAGAAGTACTCCTCATATTTTTTTTGTGTCTGAGATCCTACTTCGGAACTTTCTTGTCAAAAATATGTGAAAAAAATACTCTACTGACTTCACTGGGGAGACTGATTATCCTCGTTACCTACAGAGACGGCAGTATCGTCCGCAAACTTGACCCCCCGCCGTAGTATGACTTCCTTCCCTAGTCGATTGAACATTCGACTTGCACAGTCTGTGTTCTCATTGTGAAAAGTACCTATAAGCGCCTCCTTGCCACTACTGCTTGTGTTTCAAATGATAGAAATAATGTTTCATAGACACTACAGTTATTAATGTTGCAGCTATTTTGAGGTTTGTTTATCCCACGTTTTATGATATTATTTTAATAATTATTATTATGATATTCTCAATCACTGTCGAAGTTGAAACTTGAGAAACATGTAATGCTAACGAACACCTCTTTCACTTTGGAGGCACCATGAGTAAAATGGTTACCGACTGAGACCTGCTGCGTATCGCCAAGCCCAGCAGCAGCTGTCTAAATTGTCTGAATATTCTTCCTATTCATTCATTCAGGGCGGTGGTACAGAGTGAAAGATTTTTGGTTCAAGTGCGGGGACCATAGCTGGGGAATCGCCTTTTCCTGCCCATAACGCTTATGCTGTAAGTTCAGGAAGACTCGCATAACTATTCTAGACTTAACACTACTTCGAAAATACATGACGTCAGCATAAAGTCTACAACACCTAAGTAAGCGTAGTAATGCCTAACGAGAACTTCCAGTATCCATTGTGAATTGTCCGTACAATTCACTTTATGCGGATCAGAACTAGCAACCCGTCAGGTCCTGGCTGTGAACACAAGCGGGCAGCCGTAGCGAGTTACGGCATGGAAACTCCGTGTGCTGTCTTTTGCTTCCCAAACATCTAAGATACTGTGCCAAGGAGTGTTCATCCATTTGGTGAAATAGAATCCAAGCAGCATAATTACTTTTGCGAACCCTCGCTTTAACAGGCTTCGAAATGATACTTGGCAGCTCTATTAAAATTAAAACGCGTATTAATATATCCATCAAGGCATCGTGGAATGGGTAATGAGAGAAATTGTGTTTATGCGGGGGATTATACAGGAGAGAGAGAGAGAGAGAGAGAGAGAGAGAGAGAGAGAGAGAGAGAGAGAGAGAGACCAGGGCTTCAATATAGAATAGAAATCAAGTCAAACTGATGTAGGTTGTAGTATCTATGCAGAGATGAAGAGGTTTGCACCGGATAGACTATCCTGGAGAGCTGCATGGTACCTGTCTTCGGATTGAAGAGCACGACAGTTATCATTTGTAGATGTCAAGCCAGACTGAAGCGAATTAGAACACCATGATAAAATATTACCGATCAGTTGTCTCCTTATTGCACTATACGAAGTCCTGTACGTTAAACATCACAATCAATACTGCCAAGCCGTTACCCTTGAAATCGTAACTTCGGATTCTTTGTTCCCTAGCAATGTTTGCGAACAAACGAGTTGTTTTGAAGTTATTAATGTCTGTTGAGCAGGTAGACGTAAAATTGTTTAACTGTTCATGACATGTACTGTGGGGAAGAGGTGTTGGAGCTGTGATTGGGTGACTGTGTGTGTGGGTGGAGACGAGCTGCCGGGGGTGGCTGTTCGCTGTCCCAGGAGACGCCAGGTGTCGCCAAGGAAGACGCAGACAGCAGCGCCAGGGCGGACAGTCGGGCGTCGTGATGCAGTATTCACCGACCGTGCTAGTAGCAGGCCCACCTTGACGACTCTATTGATAATTAAAGCTGGCCGCCCCGAGGAGACTACGTCAGTCTCCCTCTGAATTACACTCCTCAAGGTATCGATTCTTTGGTGGCATATTGGTGAATGGATGATAGAATGATACACGTAAATTTAACCTATCCTAGAAGACAGTGTAGCAGTATTGCAGGTGGAGGTACGAAAGAGTGATTGTCACAGAGCAGATATGAGTTAAGTTTGAGATGATGCAGTCTTTCGATAAGAACACAGTAGTAGTAGATTTGGATACGCGTAGGAGCCGCAGAGGCTTGTTAGCAAAGAGACATGTACTTTTCGAGGCGATCCGAAAGCTCTCTAAATAAGCCATACAATACACGAGGGGGACCTGGCCGAGATCTGCAAGGGCCGACGGCGGAGACTGGCTGACTGCGGATTATGTTATTGATATCTGTATCTACATCTTCACTTATTCTCTGCGAATCGCACCAACGTGCGTGAGAGAAGGGAGATTATGTTGGATCACGTGTTAAAATTTCTTCACGTTCTGTTACCAGAAGGTGCGTGTAATACTAACTGATACATATAATTTACTATATTGGTTAGACGCGCAAATCGCCGAAGTGGCGTCAAAACGAATGACTTGCACCCGGCGAACGGTCTACCCGACGGGAGGCCCTAGTCACACGACATTTATTTTTACTGTATTGACACGGAAATGAATCGCAGTTTTTATTCAAATTTCACCCTCGAAAAGTTAGGGTGTGCCTTCTATCCGCCACTTTGTCTTTTTACATATCCTTGCCGTAAAGAAATCATGATCATTTGCAACAATAGAACTAGCGCCCGTAGCCGTACATTGATGTAAAAAATATTTACAGCAATGTAAACTTATTTCGGTAATTTTTTGGTGTTAACATCGTGTGAGTCAACTAATATTTCTTTAAAGTCAGTACCGTCATCACATTTTTTTTTTTTTTTTTTTTTTTTTTTTTTTTTTTGCACGGTCATGACTTCGGCTTTAAGTTGCCATTATCAAGTGATGAAACAAAGCAGTAGGCTTTTACCAGAAATATTTACCCTTAGACAATGTGTCTAATAGTGTATTTTAAATACCACAGTATGCCATCTTAGGCACTGTATGTATAACATTAAACCAATGGATAATGGCAACTTAAAGCCAAAAAAAAAAAAAAAAATTATTCAACTAATACTGTTTCGCTAGCTTACAGTTCAGTATCGGTTAGATGCTGCTAAGAAAGCCTGATTCATGCCGATATGAATGACCATTTAGAGTGAAAAGCATCATCACGCCAAGAAATTTGACGCAATTACGATGCAGTGATCAGCTGCCAAGAAAAGAGGTACATGACAACGCAACTAATTGTTGACTGTTTGTTTACTGTATGGAACTGGAAGCCTGAGGCACTGCTTGCTAAGGAGTCCATGCTAGTTTTGGATACTTTTAAGGGTCATCTAACTGCTGAAATTATTTTTGTTGTTAGTCTTCTAACTGGTTTGATGCGGCCCGCCAAGAATTCCCCTCCTGTGCGAACCTCTTCATCTCAGAGTAGCTCTTGCAACCTACGTCCTCAACTATTTGTTGGATGTATTTCAATGTCTGTCTTCCTCTACAGTTTTTGCCCTCTACAACTTCCTCTAGTACCACGCAAGTCGTTCCCTCATGCCGGCCGTTGCCGGCGTGCGGTATTAGGAGCTTCAGACCGGAACCGCGAACAACTTCAGTTGGAAGGACCACATAGATAATATTGTCAGGAAGGCGAGCCAAAGGTTGCGTTTCATTGGCAGGACACTTAGAAGATGCAACAAGTCCACTAAAGAGACAGCTTACACTACACTCGTTCGTCCTCTGTTAGAATATTGCTGCGCGGTGTGGGATCCTTACCAGGTGGGATTGACGGAGGACATCGAAAGGGTGCAAAAAAGGGCAGCTCGTTTTGTATTATCGCGTTATAGGGGAGAGAGTGTGGCAGATATGATACACGAGTTGGGATGGAAGTCATTACAGCATAGACGTTTTTCGTCGCGGCGAGACCTTTTTACGAAATTTCAGTCACCAACTTTCTCTTCCGAATGCGAAAATATTTTGTTGAGCCCAATCTACATAGGTAGGAATGATCATCAAAATAAAATAAGAGAAATCAGAGCTCGAACAGAAAGGTTTAGGTGTTCGTTTTTCCCGCTCGCTGTTCGGGAGTGGAATAGTAGAGAGATAGTATGATTGTGGTTCGATGAACCCTCTGCCAAGCACTTAAATGTGAATTGCAGAGTAGTCATGTAGATGTAGATGTAGATGCTGCTGTCGCAGGTTCGAACCTGCCTCGGGCATGGATGTGTGTGATGTCCTTTAGTTAGTGAGCTTGAAGTAGGTCTAAGTGCAGATGTTAAGTCCCATAGTGCTCAGAGCCATTTGAACTATTCCCTCATATTTAACAGATGTCCTATCATCCTGTCCCATCTCGTTATCATTGTGGTCCATACATCCCTTTCTTCTTCGATTCTGTACAGAACCTCATCAATCCTTATCTTATCAGCCCACCTAATTTTCAACAATCGTCTCTAGCACCACATCTCAAATGCTTCGATTCTTTTCTCTTCCGGTTTTCTCATAGTCCATGTTTCACTACTATACAGTGCTGTACTCCAGACGTAGATTCTCAGAAATTTCTTCCTCAAATTAGGGCCGATATTTGATATTAGTAGACTTCTCTTGGCCAGGAATGCCTTTTTTGCCATAGCTAGGTCTGCTTATGATGTCCTTCTTGCTCCGTCCGGCATTGGTTTTTCACTTCCTAGGTAGCAAAATTCCTTAACTTCATCTACTTCGTGGCCATCAAAGCTGATGTTAAGTTTCTCGCTGTTCTCATTTCTACTACTTCTCATTACCTTCGTATTTCTTCGATTTATTGTCAATCTATATTCTGTACTCATTAAACTATTCGTTCCATTCAGCAGATCATGTAATTCTTCTTCACTTTCACTTAGGATAGGAGTGTCATCAGGGAATCGTATCATTGATATCCTTTCACACTGAATTTTAATTAAATCCCGAACCTTTCATTTATTTCAATCATTGCTTCCTCTATGTAAAGATTGAGGAGTAGGGGCGAAAGGCTACATCTTTGTCTTACACCCTTTTTAATACGAGCACTTCGTTCTTGGTCGTTATAGCACCCCAAATATAGAGCCCCTAATGACATTCCTTTTGACAGTAAAAGATATACAAATTAGTTAGCCTGACCTTGACGGTAGCTACACTACTGAAAGTTTGACCAACAGAAATACTAGGCAACTAACAACATCTTTTCCACGGAAAGAACTAAATTAAGCACTATCAGATGATCACTTAATCTACGAATCATGAAACTCTAAATAAAGAATTTAAAATATATGCTTCACGACGAGATAAAGTGATCAGAGATAACATTTATCCAAGAAAAGAGTGCAAAAAATGGTTCAAATGGCTCTGAGCACTATGCGACTTAACATCTGTGGTCATCAGTCGCCTTGAACTTAGAACTAATTAAACCTAATTAACCTAAGGACATCACACACACCCATGCCCGAGGCAGGATTCAAACCTGCGACCGTAGCAGTCGCGCGGTTCCGGACTGAGCGCCTAGAACCGCGAGACCACCGCGGCCGGCAGAAAAGAGTTGTAACCGCATCTAGTTGGAAGTTCGCTGCGACTACAATGAAAAACTTTAATGGAGACGTCGTGATAGAAGCACGCTTAGTGACTGATACTAGATTGTTTCAGACCGATCTGCAATTTTAAAGTTTTCCAAGTATCGTCTTGACGCATTAGCCAAATTTCTAAGGAAAAGTGATAGAACATTTACCGTTTAGCCAGACAACGGAACAGATATACGCGAGGGAAAACTAACTCGTCCATACTCAATCAATTCTGGGACTTTGTCGTCGTGATCCTTGATCGTCATGAACGTTGAAGGACGCAACAGTATACCAAACACCGACACAAACTCTAAAAATAGACTTGAGTAGGAAACATATACACGCAATCATGAAGAATTCACAGGTACGCCATGTTGTCGGAAGCTGTAGTAAATGTCAGAATTGCTGATGTAAATAGTGGCTTCATTTCCTTGAATGACAGATCGGTATGCTTTCTAGAGCAGTGGTTAGATAATTCAGAAGTTCAATAAACTCAGTTATAACTTTAGTACTTCGTGTCGTCTAGATCATTTAACTGAACTTCATTGTGTAACTGTGAAATAATTATTTTTTTTTGATAGAAGGCCGAAGCTAAAGGTGAATGAGTGACATTATTAACAGTGAACAGTAATTGAACATTTTATTTTATTATTTCTGTATGTTATTTAGAGAATATATTATCTCTGGATTTGCGACGTAGGAGTTGTTGAATTAGCACAGTAGCGACGCATTAACGACGCTATAATACTTCACAAATCAATATCCTCGCAAGACTATAATGTGGCATCGGCTTGAATGGTCGAATGTACAGTTCGAGATATCACATTATCTATGTTTGATCATTCATTTGGAAACCGGACATAAAACTACTCTTAGCAATTTTCGCGTAAGCTTATAGCCCGTCGCGAACACGCGATGGATATTTGGTTTAATGTTTCAGATAAAGGGAGTTGTTGCGGTACCGAGTGGTGCGGTCGCTGTGTGTGGCAGTAAAGAAGACAGGCACCATTTGAGTACCACTGTTTCAATTATAAGCCAGGGCCGCTTATAAATTGCGGCGTGCTGCTCCATCGATACGCGGATATCTAATCAAGTAAAGCGAGGCTTTGTTTTAACAGTTACAGTTCGGAGTTGTCGCGATCGACTGACGCCGACCTGCGTCAGTCAGACTTGAACAACCATCCCCATCGAGCCGACACACACACACACACGCTACATTATTTGGCGCCGACAACGTGCGGGACCGACGTTTCGCGCCTACGAGACACAACAGCCCACCCGCAGACGGAGTTCGACGCAGCGCGTCAGAGAACGGAGCCAGAGCTGAACGCTGGTCGTAACAGCGACACGGCTACTACAGTGACGTGAGCGAGACTCCAACAGCACGCAAGCAGACAAAAATTTTTAAATCACTACTCAAAATAAGTGACTGTCCAGTTACGGTAATATTTTGTTGTTTTACATAGTTGGTAATAGTAAGAATTTCATTCTGCAGGTGACGAGTAGATCGTAAGATTAGGATCGTGTGACGATTGTGACAATAACTATTGTGGGTAGTAGTAAAAAGTGACAACAAATTTTAAATCATATACTTATATGGATATTGATGGCCTGAAGATGTCTAGAACGAAATTAGCATTATATATTAATACCTTCAGCTGCTGGCGGGCGTTAATACATATTAACGGGGACACGAACCAGGAATCTCCTGCTTTCATGTCAGACGCTCTATCCATCGGAGCCACCGATGGCACAGTGGATACTGCGACTGCAGGCACTATCTCGAGCACGCCTCCCGCATGGTTTAAAATCATGTCGCAGAGAGGGAGAAGGTTGCGCAGCGATTTCGAATAACACGTACAGGAATCGTGTGGTAATATAAGGTATCTGACAATGACGAAAGTAATCAAACGATTGTTAATGTTGGGGTAGAATCTTTTGCCGAGTCAAATAAAATTAATGTTCCTAATGTATCTGACTCTGGGCCGGATAGTAATGAAAAGCTATCTAATGATAAGACTTTCGATAATAAGGATAAAGCCGACAATGAATACATGACGAATGTTAAACCAACGGGGCCAGGAAATGTACGAGGGTCACTCCAAAGGAAAGCAAACAATTTTTAAATCCATATTTTATTCTAAATGTTTGAAACTTTGCAGTGTGTAGATACATCCTTTAGGAACAATATTTTCATTTCTCCACATAATTGCCATCCCTCTCAACTGCCTCACGCCATGTTGGAACCAGCGTCTGTATAAACGCACTGTAAAATTCTGGACCAACCTGTTGGAGGCACTGTTTGGCAGCATGCACAAGGGAGTCATCATCTTCAAACCTTGTTCCACGAAAAGAGTCTTTCAGTTTCCCAAAGAGATGATAGTCACATGGAGCCAAGTGAGGACTGTTTGGCGCGTGTTTCAGTGTTGTCCATCCGATTTTTGTGATCGCTTCCATGGTTTTTTGACTGACATGTGGTCGTGCATTGCCGTGCAACAACAAAACATCCTGCTTTTGCCGATGTGGTCGAACACGACTCAGTCGAGCTTGAAGTTTCTTCAGTGTCGACGCATATGCATCAGAATTTATGGTGGTTCCACAAGCAAGAGTACTTCGGAATCGAAAAACACAGTAGCCATAACTAATCCAGCAGAATGTGTGGTTTTGAATTATTTTTTTCTTGGATGAATTTGCATGATTTGCATGATTCCACTCCATTGATTGCCTCTTCGTCTCTGGTGAAAAATGATGGAGCCATGTTTCATCACCTGTCACAGTTCTTCCAAGAAATTCATCTCCACCATTCTCGTGCTGTTCCAAAAGTTCGTTGAATACCGTTTTTCTTGTTTCTTTGTTAGCCACTGTCAACATCCTGGGAACCCATCTGGCACAAATCTTTTTTAACGGCAACACTTTCAGTATTGTGCGAACACTTCCTTCCCCTATCCCAACGTAGTGTGACAGTTCGTTCACTATGATGCTTCTGTCAGCAGTCACCAATGCGTTAACTCTCTGCACACTGTCTGGAGTGGTTACAGTACCAGGCCTGCCACTCCGAGGACAATCCTCAATATTGCCGTACCCGCTTTCATCACGTAACCTGCTTGCCCACTGGCTACCTGTACTGCGATCGACAGCAGCATCTCCATACATCTTTTTCAACCTCTTGTGTATGTTTCCCACTGTCCCGTTTTCACAGCACAGGAATCCTATGACAGCACGTTGCTTCTGACGAACGTCAAGTGTAGCAGCCATCTTAAAGACCTGCTGTGACTGCGCCACTCACGGGAACAGGTTGAACTAAGTTTGAAAATAAGAGGGAAGGATGTATTCACACAGTGTCAAACTTTCAGACATGCAGAATGAAAAGTGCATTTTCTTACCAAAATAGTGCGTATTTCTTTTGGAGTGATCCTCGTATATGTCCTCAGTGCCACACGGAAAATTTGAATATGTTGGATGATTTAAAGGTTAAGTTCGCGGAACAGCAGACAGCCTTGAATACTAAGTTCGCTGAACAGCAGGCGACGTTGGAGGATAGATTCTCTGGCGCAGATGCAAAGTTAAACGAACAGCAAGCTTCAATAGATGCTAAATTCGCTGTTCAGCAAAAGGCTTTAGAAATTATGTGTGCTGAACAACAGGACAATTTCAGTGCAATTTGGGAGGACTAGATAGCCGAACAACAGGCTAAGGTCGATCCTACAGGGTGTTTCAAAAATTACCGGTGTATTTGAAACGGCAATACAAACTAAACGAGCAGCGATAGAAATACACCGTTTGTTGCAATATGCTTGGCACAACAGTACATTTTCAGGCAGACAAACATTTGAAATTACAGTAGTTACAATTGTCAACAACAGATGGCGCTGCGGTCTGGGAAACTCTAAAGTACGATATTTTCCGCATATCCACCATGAGTAGCAATAATATGGCGTAGTCTTTGAATCAAATTACCCGAAACCTTTGACAACGTGTCTGGCGGAATGGCTTCACATGCGGATGAGATGTACTGCTTCAGCTGTTCAATTGTTTCTGGCGGTACACCTGGTCTTTCAAGTGTCCCCACAGAAAGAAGTCACAGGGGTTCATGTCTGGCGAATAGGGAGTCCAATCCACGCCGCCTCCTGTATGTTTCGGATAGCCCAAAATCAATCACACGATCATCGAAATATTCATTCAGGAAATTAAAGACGTCGGCCGTGCGATGTGGCCGGGCACCATCTTGCATAAACCACGAGGTGTTCGCAGTGTCGTCTAAGGCAGTTTGTACCGCCACAAATTCACGAAGAATGTCCAGATAGCGTGATGCAGTAATCGTTTCGGATATGAAAAATGGGCCAATGATTCCTTTGGAAGAAATGGCGGCTCAGACCAGTACTTTTTGAGGATGCAGGGACGATTGGACTGCAACATGGGGCTTTTCGGTTCCCCATATGCGCCAGTTCTGTTTATTGACGAAGCCGTCCAGGTAAAAATAAGCTTCGTCAGTAAACCAAATGCTGCCCGCATGCATGTCGCCGTCTTCAATCCTGTGCACTATATCGTTAGCTAATGTCTCTCGTGCAGCAATGGTAGCGGCGCTGAGGGGTTGCGCATTTGAATTTTGTATGGATAGAGGTGTAAACTCTGGCGCATGAGACGATACGTGGACGTTGGCGTCATTTGGACCGCAGCTGCAACACGGCGAAAGGAAACCCAAGGCCGCTGTTGGATCACCTGCTGCACTAGCTGCGCGTTGCCCTCTGTGGTTGCCGTACGCGGTCGCTCTACATTTCCAGCATGTTCATCCGTCACGTTCCCATTCCGTTGAAATTTTTCAAACAGATCCTTTATTGTATCGCTTTTCGGTCCTTTGGTTACATTAAACCTCCGTTGAAAACTTCGTCTTGTTGCAACAACACTGTGTTCTAGGCAGTGGAATTCCAACACCAGAAAAATCCTCTGTTCTAAGGAATAAACCATGTTGTCCACAGCACACTTGCACGTTGTGAACAGCACACGCTTGCAGCAGAAAGACGACGTACAGAATGGCGCACCCACAGACTGTGTTGTCTTCTATATCTTTCACATCACTTGCAGCGCCATCTGTTGTTGAAAATTGTAACTACTGTAATTTCGAAAGTTTGTCCGCCTGAAAATGTACTGTTGTCCCAAGCATATTGCAACAAACGGTGTATTTCTATCGCTGCTCGTTTAGTTTTTATGGCCGTTTCAAATATACCGGTCATTTTTAAACACCCTGTAAGTTTGACAACGTGGAGTCAAGATTAGTAGAACGAGAAAAGGAGGGCGTTGAGCTTACTGGTCGTGTCAATAAAATAGACGAAAAGGTGAATACGGTTTCAGAACAATTCGGCGTTTCTCTGAAAAGGTAGATGCCCTATCGGATAATAATATTTGTATCGCGGAAATGGTAGAATGATTGTCGGATCGTATATCTGATTTGGAGAAAAATTCGTTAGCTAAAGTGTTAAATCAGCCAAGAAACTTCGTGAAGATTTATCCGAATGGACAGTGACAAAAACAGTAGAAATTAACGGACAAGAACGTTCGGCCGTTGCAAGTGCGCAAAATCAAGTTAAGAGCCGGGCGATAAATAATAATTCCCTGATAGAGACTTTTATGACGAATTCCGTCAAATTAAAGACCAGATAGCTGACGAATGCACTAAGGGTTATAAATTAACAGATAATAACTTCCGGTATTCCGAGCAACAATCAGTGAGCTATTTCAGAGAGGAAAACGAACGAATGTGAAGTACCGCAAAAATCTAACTGTGAAATAAAACGCCCGCGAATGAAGCGTAGTACATGTGTAGAGGAACCGTGGGAGGCTAACAGCCAATCAGTTGTGGAGGATGATCCTTACGTTCAGAAAGGATGCATCTCATCACTGAAAGTCGAACATAGCATTTTTAAAAGTCGACCGTTTCCCACGTTTTCAAATGAAAAGAAAAATTGTTTCCCACAATTCATTTAAATGAATACTTACTCGTATCTGGAGTCCACAAGCAAGAGTAATAAGGAAAGTAATAAGGAACAGGAGATTTGTTGGATCTAGTTAATTCATTAAGAAATGTTATGGCCAGCAAGTTCTCAAGTATAAACCGTTACGTTGATGTTCTCATGTTAACATTTGATGTTTTCAGGTTCACAAGCATCAATATGTTTTGTTTAACGAGGCACTAGTTTAGAATGCGCACGCGTGCACAGTGTAATATCTTACCGTAGTCATTCGTAAATGGAAGAATGTACTTAACAAAATCGCTTGTTTTGAGGAGTGAGATGCTAAGGGATGAAGAAGAGTGAATTTGAAATAAATGACTGAATTACTAATGGTTGAAAAAGTAAAAGCTAACTCATAGGAACAAGGGAACGGTACCAGTGTAAGGAGTGGTGTACGTGTTCACAAACTGACGGTACACGTGTGACACTAAAGTACTTAACACGATCATTGTTAATTAAGGTAAAGAAAAACGCGCAATGATAAAATTTAATAACTGTGTAAAGAATGCGAAGTGAGGACAGTTGAAAGTGATGGTCATTTGAAAATAAACAAATCCCGTGATGGAGATATCGACTGCGACAGCTAATACATAACGACGGTTGCGAAGCAGAGAGGGATAAAGAGGTCCATGAGTAAGGAATTTGTTGCTAGCGCACTTGAGCAGATGTAATTTCGGTGGATTGCTCTCGCGCTGCCTGCGATATGTAAGCTATAAGAGAATCTCAGACCAGGGAGCAGTGTTGTCAGCAGTAGGAACTGTGTAGCAGTAGGAGTAAGTAGTAGCTAGCAGTCGTGTGTATGAAATTGGCTGGGCCGGTCGTGGGGAGCGATGGTGGAGCCTGAGCGATATAATATAAGGTAAAATCAGCCTCGCGCATAAGTCGTGTTTTATCAAGTCCCATGTAAATGTTTAAAAGAATCTCTTAATAATAATCTTTTTTATAAAAATTAACTTTTGACAGTCATTCTTCTCAATTTAAAGAATTTACTAATTTCTCCAATCCATGGCCATCCCGATTATTGTAAAGAAAAATCAGTTGTTTCCTTTTATACATGACAAATCTATCGGCCAGCATTCGACTGGGCTGTACCAAAAAAATTTATTATATGAGCAGATATATATGCGTTATCCGGCGACTTCAATGAGGTAAGAATTTTCATTTTTTAAATTCAGAATGATCTTTCAGGGCCATGACGAAGAGCTGGTGACGTCCAAAATTTACCAGTTTAAAAAATTTACCAGTTTAAATTCACAGTCAATTATTGAAAGGTTACAAGTGACTCACATTTTTATTATTTCTAGGTTACGGAATAATAAACTGTTGGAAGGTTACGCTGAATGCGAATGAAATAAATAATTATATTGTTTTTACTGTTGGGAGGTTACGGAATTTTTCTGTTGGGAGGTTACACTTGTCGACAACCGGCCAGGATCGTATTTTTGAGAATTTCTGTGAAGTAGTCATATATCTGCTCTTATTTACACTATTATTAAATGCAGTTTGCATCTGGCGCAACGCATTTACTGATTTGTCACTCTTTCTTTCACAGATCATCGGCAATTAATTGCTCTTTGTTGTCACCGTATTTGATCCATTTTTGCTTTGTCTTTGTTTGATTTTGTGGTTATCGTTGACTTGTGAAAATGCCGCGGAAAACTGCTAACAGTACATCGCGATCAGTAATGAGTGAAAAAGCCGACTTGAATAATTTGACTGATAATACTAGCGACAGTCAGTATCTTAATGATAATCCTCCAGTTACAATCAGTGCTTACCGACCACCAGTAATGATTCTCATCTAAATGATGAGCAAACAAATTCAATTGTGTCCACTGTAAATTTAACGACAATTGATGACGTGGCACTTTCTGTTACAATGAACGCTGCCCACTTTGACACACCTGATTTGCAAAATTTACACAGTGAACAGATAAATGTTTCTAACGAAGGTGGACAATATACACAAAACACGCCAAATTTATTTGATTCTGATGTAGTGACCAACAGTGCACATCCGACTGGCAAACCTTTTTGTGAATCAGACAATGACCAAATGGTTACACAAAACGTGACACATGCAGATACACCATCACACAGCACAGAGAATACAGCAGCTAATTGTGGCATGGATCGAGTTATGGCATTATTGCTACAACTTAATGAAAATCTCAAACAACAAATTAATGAAAATAATGAAAATCTCAAACGACAACTTAATGAAAACCTCAAACAGTCGATTGAAAAACAAGACAACAATTAGAAACAACTAAATGAAAATCTCAAATAGATTAATGAAAAACTTGATACCTCTACTGAACAGCCTACTGAACAGATTACAGCCGTTGCCGAGCAATGTAACGAAACTAAAAAACAGTTACGTGAGGAAATTAAGGATAATGCTAGGAATAGTAGTGAAGAAATTAGATCCGTTGCACAAGAAATATGTAATATAGATGCAGCCACAACAAAATTACTTAGAGATGAAATTAGTGGAGTTGCTAAACAATGTTCAGAAAACGCAAGACAGTTAGGCGACGAGTTTAAATTAATGTCAGCAGGACTTTCATGCACGCTGGATGCGAAAGTAGACAAGAAATTCGAACAACAGAACAGCCAAATTGACAAACGTTTTAATCACCACCTACAGAACAGTGAAACGCGTTACCGTAAATTTATACAGTAACAGAATAAAGTAAAGAAACAAGTCATGGAAACAATTACTGTATACAGACAAGAAGATAAGCGTAAGTTGTTTACGAAAGCAAAAACATACGTAGACAACAACATTAATACACTATCAGACGAAATAAATACTATAAAACTGTTGAACACTGAATTGCATGGTGAAATATACGATCTAAAAACAAAAACAGATACTAACATTCAGACATTGAAAAATAAAGTTACAGTAGTCTTTCAGACAATGACCAACAGACTTGAACAATTAGAATTAATACAGGATTCCGATGCCATTAAAGCAGACGTTAAGAAATTAAAAAAAAAAAACACATGTAAAATGCAGAAACAAATTAATGCTTGTGACACTAAAAACGACGATCAGGTAAAAGCACTGACTGAAAAATTTGATGAAATGGCCAGTCGTATTGACGTTATCGAAAATAACAATGACACCAAATCAGACGATACGTCACCAGTTTCGTTTAATCAAACACCCGAATTCCAAAACATACAGCAGACAATCAGTGAGATAGGTTCGTCCAATAACATATTACGTAGAAAAAAGTCATCTTTACAGCAAGAAGTGACAGGGATGAAAAATGTGTCAGCCTCTAAGACGACACAGCATACGCCACTCTCCGAACACTTCTCACACTCACACAGCCAGTATAATGTAGGTAATTTACAGAGAGTACGTGACTTAGATTCCGAACAGTCACAGACAAACGGATTGTCATACAATCCTGAGCCTGTTGAGACATTCAGAGACGAAAATTTTGGTTAGAAGCACTTTCTATCCGTTAGGAAATTTAAAGTATTTAAAAATGACAGAACACAGATTCACCATTTGGATTGGATACAACAATTTAGCTTTGCTTTTCCACCAACTTGGCCCGTAACACACAAATTTGAATTTATTTGCAGTGTTTTGGAAGGCGAACCAGCAACTCGTATGAGATCCAGTGCGAGACAATGCTATTCGGTAGAAGAATTTCAGAACGCTTTTCTGTCAGCGTATTGGTCGAAGACGACACAGCGAGGAATCAAGGATCAATTAATTAGATTACCGAATTAAGAGAACTCAAATTTTCCCACTGTCACGCAATTTTTTGAACACATGGTCCAACAAAACCAATACTTAAGTGAGCCGTACAGTGAATGAGCACTTATCCAATTATGTATTTCTAAATTACCACGATCGTTAAGAGTATCACTTTTAGCAGGACAGTAGAAAGAAAATATTTCGGCATTTAGAGATCTGTTACAGCTTTTGGAAGTTCAGCAATCAGACTATTCCTTCATTAACAAATATTTTTCACATCATAACCAAGGCCAACAAGCATACGGCAATTACGATTAGCCACGCTACTTTCGTAGCAAAGGTGATAGACGGACCAGGAATGACAACCACCAGAACTTTAATAGCAGAAAAAATGTTAATTATCAGTATCCTCGTAGTTATCAGCAACAGCAAAGACAGTTTGGCAACAATAGAAGCTTTTCCCCACAACATCAACAAAACCAGTCGGTTAGCATACCAAACCAACAATGTAGTCTGCAAGGTCAACCAAGCTTTAATGTTTCGCCGCCTACACGTATAGCGTCGGCTCCACCAAATAGTAACGCACAGCAACAAGGAAATCACTACGTACAGAAAACACGCCATTTCAACTCATATTGCAATGCGCCGTATGACATCGATTATTATGGCAGACGCAAAAGTAAAGAGCACGGTTTTCAGCGTACGTTTAATAACAGTCGGTCTTACCAGCAGCATAATCAACCACAACAACAGATTATCATGAATGAACCAGATAGTCGGCATCATCCCGAACCTAATACGTCAGGAAGAAATAACAGAACAGTACAAATAGTCGAAATGCCACAGCATCCTCCCGCAAATAACAGCACGTCAGTAAGAATTAGACTAGATACAATACAGGATGCATCTTCCAGAGACGTAAGCAATACTTTTGACACACAGACTCTTGTTCACGAAATGATATTAGATTAGATTAATATTTGTTCCATAGTTCATGAGTACGATAGTTCGTAATGATGTGGAACGTGTCAGGTTAACGACAGATGTCTGTACAAGATATTACATCACACAAAATATTGCATGACACTAATGTTTAAGTTAGTTTCTTCCCCTCCCTTAATTTATATCTAAAAATTCAGCCAATGTCTAGAAGGAGTTGTCATCTAGAAATTCTTTTAATTTATTTTTAAATGTTGGTTGACTATCTGTCAGGCTTTTGATGCTCTTTGGTAGGTGACCAAAGACTTTTGTGGCAGCATAATTTACCCCTTTCTGTGCCAAAGTCAGATTTAACCCTGCATAGTGAAGATCATCCTTTCTCCTGGTGTTATAGCTATGCACACTGCTATTACTTTTGAACTGGGTTGGATTATTAACAACAAATTTCATAAGTGAATATATCTACTGTGAAGTTACTGTGAGAATCCCTAGATCCTTAAATAGATGTCTGCAGGATGACCGTGGGTGGGCTCCAGCAATTATTCTGATTACAAGTTTTCGAGCAATGAATACTTTTCTACTCAACGATGAATTACCCCAGAATATGATACGATACGAAAGCAGTGAATGAAAGTAGGCATAGTAAGCTACTATAATGAGATTCTTATCACCAAAATTTGCAATAACTATTACTGTTGACGACATCCGAGACACTCTTTTGCATGAGAAACCAGTTATTCAAAAAACCATTTCCCACCCTGTCATTGAAGTAAAGATTGGATCATCCACGTTTTCAGCAGTAATCGATTCTGGATCACCTATGTCAGTCATAAATGAAGAAACCTTCAAAGAATGTAATAAAGAGAATATTTGTCGTACGTTGCCATTAGGCAAAACTAAAGTAAAAGGAGCAGTATCTAGTAAAGGAGTAGATGTAAAATTACATACACATATCATTTTGTATTGCAGGTCGTACGTTCCACTAAAATTTTTGGATTGGTCCCTTATTGACAACAGACGTTATTTTAGGTACGAAATTTCTGGCACAACATGACGCAATTATTGACTTTCAAAATTACTATTAAGTGTTAAATGATGAGAATGTACAACGGGCATTAGAATTTCAGTACGCTTTATCTGCAGATGAACAGGAAATTAATCGAACAGAAGTCTTTTCTATATCGCGTAACACGGACTGTCATTTTACATTGTTCACAGATACGTACGTACACAAGCATAATACACCAAACGAAGCTGACTATGACGTTATGCAAATAATTTCTGTTAAAGTAAAACAAAGCAGTGCAAATACAGACGACGAATGTAGTCAGCTTCACAATATTCTTTTAGAGCAAGCTTCAGTTTTTGACAACGTCCCTGGTACAATGTCCGGTTTTATGTATGAATTTCAAGTTATCAACATGACAAATTTAAAATTAAACATTATCCTACTCCGTATATCCGTACACAAAATATTGTAGCAGAAGCACTAGCTCATTCTCTCAGCAACAATCATCAAGACATCGGAACAAACTTCTGCCAAGCAAATTTTAGCGTCATGTATATTCAACAAGTTGCATTTGAAAATTTAATTTCGACGTCATTACGAGACATAGCACAAGAGCAGTGCAAAGACAACGTATGGAAAGAAATTAAACACCTTTGGCAAAATAGGAATAGTGTTACCATTAGAAACCATTATACTGTACGCAAGAACATTCTGTTTCGCCGCTCTCACCCTGACAGCAACAACTGGTTATTATGTATTCCTGTCGAACTTGTTAACAAATTAATTTGGTATACTCATTTAAGTTACGCACATTATGGAGCCAGAAAATGTTTTCTTATACTGAGACAGAACTGTTATTTTGCCAACATGGAGAAACGTATTCGACGAGTTTTAGCGTCATGTAAAATCTGCCGGAAAGCTAAATCACACACTACTTCACATATTCCTCCGTTACATCCCATTGTACCCGTTAAATTGAGACACATGGCCACTGTACACATTTTTGGTCCAATTCCCAGAACTAATAGAGGTTTTTGCTATATCTTTGTCGCTGTTGAACTCACCTCGAAATTTTTTACCTTTACTCCGTTACGCAAAGCTACTGCTAAATCTATATCGAATGCATTTGTAAAACATTTTTTATTTCATGTAGGACATGTATTGAAAGTAATTTCCGACAATGGACCACAATTTAGATCTGCGATATGGACACGTATGTTACGAGCAAGAAACATCCCTCCAATCTGTGTATCCGGGCACAACGCTTCTTCGAATCCTTCTGAACGACTAATGAAAGAAATTGATAAACTATGTGGAATATACTGCCATAAAAGACATATTGATTGGGACACACAAACACTCTCATTCAGGATGTAATTAACTCCATACCAAATGAATCTACTATGCTATCTCCGACTGTTATATTGAAAAATGTTGAACCACCTAACAAAATTAAGGAATTAGCATCTTTTCCTACATCTCGTCGACTACGACACCATGAAACAATTGACATTGAAGTCAACAACGTCAAACGTACCGCACAGCGCCGGAGAAGATAGCAAAAACAGGTTTGTGCACGCCGTGACTTTCACATTGGACGGAAGATATTACTACGTACACATTATTTATCCAACAGAGGAAAAAGTAGATGCAGTAAATTTGAGCTTCTACACGCAGGTCCATATAGAATTCGCAGCATTCCTCACCCCAATGTAGTACCTGTCGAAACTTTGAGAACCAGAAAAAGCAAGGGCAATCACCATATTTCCAATATTGAACACTTTATTGAATGAACATACTTTATGATTTATCACACTGTAATGCCATTTCCTGATATTTATATGACCACTTATGCAATTATATCTCTGTGACTACTTACTGATGATGATTACATTTTTACTTGGCAAGTGCCCGGCAAGGTAAGGTTAGCACGTCGTTTTTCTTGTCCTTACACATCACCTGATTGTGCGATAATTCTCGCACTTGTCAGCTCTTGCTGTCTTCGGAATTGTGTGGATGATACTTTTCCGAAAGTCATATGGTATGTCGCCAGACTCATTTATTCTACACAGCAACGTGAATAGTCGTTTTGTTTCCACTTCCCAAGTTATTTTAGAAATTCTGATGGAATGTAATCTATTCATTGTCTCTTATTTGACCTTAAGCCCTCTAAAGCTCTTTGTAATTCTTATCCTAATACTGGATCCCCTATCTCTTCTAAATCTTCTTCTATCACATCAGACAATTCTTCCTCTTCATAGAAGCTTTTAATGAATTCTTTTCAACAATCCGCGCTCTCGTCTGCATTTAAAGTGGAATTACCTTTGCACTTTAAATGTTATCACCCTTGCTTTTAATGTCACCGAAGGTTGTTTTGACTTTCCTGTATGCTTAGTCATTTCGTTTTCGATTTCTTCACATCTTTCATGCAGCCATATCGTCTTTGCTTCCCTGCACTTCCTACTAATTTCAATCTTCAGCAACTTGTATTTCTGTATTCCTGAGTCTCCTGGAACATTTTAAAACTTCATTCTTCCATCTGTCAATTGAATTAGTTCTTCTGTTACCCTTGGTTTCTTCGCAGTTACCTCCTTTGTATCTATGTTTTGAAATGTTCAAATGTGGGTGGATTCCTAAGGGACCAAACTGATGAGGCCATCGGTCCCTAGACTTACACACTACTTAAAGTAATGTAAACTAACTTATGCTAATAAAAACACACACACCCATGCCCGAGGGAGGACTAGAGCCTCCGGCGACCTATTTTTTCCGTCCGAAATTCTGTTATCGCCCTTTTTAGGGATGTCTATTCCTCTTCAAATGTACTGCCTACTGAGCTATTCCTTATTGCTGTATCTATAGCCGTAGAGAACTTCAAGTGTATCTCATCACTCCTTTGTACTTCCGTATCACACTTTCTGAGTATTGATTTTTCCTTTCTAATGTCTTAAACTTCAACCTACTCTTCACCACTACTATGTTGTGATCTGCTCGCGGGTACGCCATACAATCCAGTATGTGATTTCGGAATCTCTGTCTGACCATGATGTAACCTAATTGAAATCTTCCCGTATCATCCACCCTTTTCCAAGTGTCCTCCTCCTCTTGTGATTCATGAACAGAATGTTCGCTAATACTAGCTGAAGTTTATTACAGGGCTCAATTAATCTTTCTCCTCTCTCATTCCTTGCCCCAAGCCCACATTCTCCTGTAATGTTTTCTTCCACTCCTTCCCCTGCAACTGACTTCCAGCCCCCGATCACTATTAGATTTTCATCTCCCTTTACTTATTATATTATCCTTTCATATCCCCATACACGTACTCTGTCTCTTCATCTTCAGCTTGCGACGTCGACACGTATACCTGAACTATGGTTGTCGGTGTTGGTTTGCTGTTTTACCATTTTCTGCTGCTGTTGATATTACCCTATACTCACCTGACCAGAAGTCCTTTTCTTATTTCCACTTCACTTCACAGACCCCTACTCTATCTAGAATGAGCCTTTTCATTTCCCTTTTAAGATTTTCTTGTTTCCCTACCACGTTTAAGCGTCTGACATTCCACACCCCGACTCTTAGAACGTTATACTTCCGTTGATTATTCAATCTCTTTCTCATGTTAACCTCCCCCTTGGCAGACCCCTCCCGGAAATCCTAATAGGGGACTATTCCGGAATCTTTTGGCAATGGATAGATCATCATGACACTTCTTCAATTTCAGGCCACATGTCCTGTGGACACACGTTATGTGTCATTAATGCAGTGGTTTCCACTGCCTTCAGCCTCATGCCGTTGGTTATTACTGATTCTTCCGTCGTCTTTAGGGGCAGTTTCCAACTCCTAGTATAAGACAGTGCCTTCAACTTCTGTCCGCTCCTCCGTCCTCTTTGACAAGGCCGGAAGTCTTCAGCCGCCAAAGCTGATTAATTATCAATATTTAAGCAGCGGCGGGATTCGAACCCGGGACCGAAGCCCTTCTGATTATGAATCAAAGACGTTACTCCTTTATTCCTTTTTTTTGTTCGTAGCGGACGTCACATGACATCCGTTGAAGTTCGTTGTAGATCCCATCGCTCAGTTTTTTTTTAAATTACAGAGAGCAGCCAGCTCTCTGACCGAACACTCTGAGCTACCGTGCTGGCATTCCCGGACCACGGGTAAGAGGATAGTGATGAAGTAAAAGAGAAATAGGCTTCACAAAAGACAGACTTTTTTGTAATACCCGATGGAATGACTTTAGAACTATAGCTGCTAGGTGAGACCATATACAGGCCCTTTAAGGACAACCTTCGATAAGTTTATTCAGATTGGCTGCTGGGAGAACGCAATGTCCTTACACCGTCTGGTAACATTAAGAAGCCATGAGTCACCATTCTCTGCGAGTAGATTCTTGCATCATGACCCTCATATTATCAGAGTCTATCATCAACGGGCTCAAGAAATGTCGGACGATGGATTTCAGCGAGGATGACGCATTGTTCGAAGAGAATGAAGAAGACAATATGTAGTATCCGTTTGTTAGGCGGCATTGGGTTGTATCGTATGTAACGACAAAAGTTTACGGTACGGACCTACGCCTTACATTTAAATATAAATAAATTTCTGGTAATTTTCTCCTCTTAGTTAGTGTGCGTCTCATTTTCATGCAACTTTTTTTGTTCCTTCTTCGATATTTAGAGGTTCGGCTTACGTGGGGTGACGGCTTATTATCGGGCCAATATGTCCCCTACTTACTTCTGCGTGATCTGGAAGGAATAAATAATTAGGGGCTGGAGAATATACGTACACTCTGCCCTGAAATGATGGCTCTTGAAGTGTTCTAAGGAGGCAATCGATGGGTGTACCAAATCTTTCGTTAAATGTAAGATACTTGAAATTGTCTATTAGCCTCCATGGCCACTTAAAATGAATAGTCACCATTTGCAATGCTTCTCTGTATTACGCTCGATGACACCTGTTTCATTGACCGCTTGTGGATAACAGGAACTAGAACACTGAAATATAAGCCTTATAGGCCTTGCTGTGCTGGTACTGCGAACGGCTGAAAGCAAGGGGAAACTACAGCCGTAATTTTTCCCTAGGACATGCAGCTTTACTGTATGATTAAATGATGATGGCATCCTCTTGGGTAAAATATTCCGGAGGTAAAATAGTCCCCCATTCGGATCTCCGGGCGGGGACTACTCAGGAGGATGTCGTTATTAGGAGAAAGAAAACTGGCGTTCTACGGATCGGAGCGTGGAATGTCAGATCCCTTAATCGGGCAGGTAGGTTAGAAAATTTAAAAAGGGAAATGGATAGGTTGAAGTTAGATATAGTGGGAATTAGTGAAGTTCGGTGGCAGGAGGAACAGGACTTCTGGTCAGGTGACTGCAGGGTTATAAACACAAGATCAAATAGGGGTAATGCAGGAGTAGGTTTAATAATGAATAGGAAAATAGGAATGCGGGTAAGCTACTACAAACAGCATAGTGAACGCATTGTTGTGGCCAAGATAGATACGAAGCCCACACCTACTACAGTAGTACAAGTTTATATGCCAACTAGCTCTGCAGATGATGAAGAAATTGAAGAAATGTACGATGAAATAAAAGAAATTATTCAGATAGTGAAGGGAGACGAAAATTTAATAGTAATGGGTGACTGGAATTCGAGTGTAGGAAAAGGGAGAGAAGGAAACATAGTAGGTGAGTATGGATTGGGGCTAAGAAATGAAAGAGGAAGCCGCCTAGTAGAATTTTGCACAGAGCACAACTTAATCATAGCTAACACTTGGTTTAAGAATCATGAAAGAAGGTTGTATACGTGGAAGAACCCTGGAGATACTAAAAGGTATCCGATAGATTATATAATGGTAAGACAGAGATTTAGGAACCAGGTTTTAAGTTGTAAGACATTTCCAGGGGCAGATGTGGACTCTGACCACAATCTATTGGCTATGACCTGTAGATTAAAACTGAAGAAACTGCAAAAATGTGGGAAATTAAGGAGATGGGACCTGGGTAAACTGAAAGAACCAGAGGTTGTACAGAGTTTCAGGGAGAGCATAAGGGAACAATTGACAGGAATAGGGGAAAGAAATACAGTAGAAGAAGAATGGATAGTTCTGAGGGATGAAGTACTGAAGGCAGCAGAGGATAAAGTAGGTACAAAGACGAGGGCTGCTAGAAATCCTTGGGTAACAGAAGAAATATTGAATTTAATTGATGAAAGGAGAAAATATAAAAACGCAGTAAATGAAGCAGGCAAAAAGGAATACAAACGTCTCAAAAATGAGATCGACAGGAAGTGCAAAATGGCTAAACAGGGATGGCTAGAAGACAAATGTAAGGATATAGAAGCTTATCTCACTAGGGGTAAGATAGATACTGCCTACAGGAAAATTAAAGAGACCTTTGGAGAGAAGAGAACCATGTTCATGAATATCAAGAGCTCAGATGGCAGCCCAGTTCTAAGCAAAGAAGGGAAGGCAGAAAGGTGGAAGGAGCATATAGAAGGTTTATACAAGGGCGATGTACTTGAGGGCAATATTATGGAAATGGAAGAAGATGTAGATGAAGACGAAATGGGAGATACGATACTGCGTGAAGAGTTTGACAGAGCACTGAAAGACCTGAGTCGAAACAAGGCCCCCGGAGTAGACAACATTCCATTAGAACTACTGACGGCCTTGGGAGAACCAGTCCTGACAAAACTCTACCAGCTGGTGAGCAAGATGTATGAGACAGTCGAAATACCCTCAGACTTCAAGAAGAATATAATAATTCCAATCCCAAAAAAAGCAGGTGCTGACAGATGTGAAAATTACCGAACTATCAGTTTAATAAGCCACGGCTGCAAAATACTAACGCGAATTCTTTACAGACGAATGGAAAAACTGGTAGATGCAGACCTCGGGGAGGATCAGTTTGGATTCCGTCGAAATGTTGGAACACGTGAGGCAATACTGACCTTACGACTTATCTTAGAAGAAAGATTAAGAAAAGGCAAACCTACGTTTCTAGCATTTGTAGACTTAGAGAAAGCTTTTGACAATATTGACTGGAATACTCTTTTTCAAATTCTAAAGGTGACAGGGGTAAAAGACAGGGAGCGAAAGGCTATTTACAATTTGTACAGAAACCAGATGGCAGTTATTAAAGTCGAAGGGCATGAAAGGGAAGCAGTGGTTGGGAAAGGAGTGAGACAGGGTTGTAGCCTCTCCCCGATGTTATTCAATCTGTATATTGAGCAAGCAGTAAAGGAAACAAAAGAAAAATTTGGAGGAGGTATTAAAATTCATGGCGAAGAAGTAAAAACTTTGAAGTTCGCCGATGACATTGTAATTCTGTCAGAGACGGCAAAGGATTTGGAAGAGCAGTTGAACGGAATGGACAGTGTCTTGAAAAGAGGATATAAGATGAACATCAACAAAAGCAAAACTAGGATAATGGAATGTAGTCAAATTAAATCGGGTGATGCTGAGGAAATTAGATTAGGAAATGAGACACTTAAAGTAGTGAAGGAGTTTTGCTATTTAGGAAGTAAAATAACTGATGATGGTCGAAGTAGGGAGGATATAAAATGTAGACTGGCAATGGCAAGGAAAGCGTTTCTGAAGAAGAGAAATTTATTAACATCGAATATAGATTTATGTATTAGGAAGTCGTTTCTGAAAGCATTTGTTTGGAGTGTAGCCATGTATGGAAGTGAAACATGGACGATAACTAGTTTGGACAAGAAGAGAATAGAAACTTTTGAAATGTGGTGCTACAGAAGAATGCTGAAGATTAGATGGGTAGATGACAAAACTAATGAGGTATTGAATAGGATTGGAGAGAAGAGAAGTTTGTGGCACAACTTGACTAGAAGAAGGGATCGGTTGGTAGGACATGTTTTGAGGCATCAAGGGATCACAAATTTAGCATTGGAGGGCAGCGTGGAGGGTAAAAATCGTAGAAGGAGACCGAGAGATGAGTACACTAAGCAGATTCAGAAGGATGTGGGTTGCAGTAGGTACTGGGAGATGAAGCAGCTTGCACAGGATAGAGTAGCACGGAGAGCAGCGTCAAACCAGTCTCAGGACTGAAGACAACAACAACAACAACAAGTGTTTTGTACGTAAAAGGCAATTCTCCAGTACCCTACAAACGAATCGTTGACTGCAATTTTCTCTAGTGGCACATGGATCTATTGTGCCATTAGCCTTCATATCTCTACACATTGTAACTCTGAACTCCAGATATTTGTACGACGTCACTCACTCGAGAAGTAGCTCACCAATCATTTAGTCAATGGATATCTCTTTTTCAAGTTTCGTGGAGTGCTCAACTTCGCAAGTTATCAGTTTTTGCACACGGCTGATGTTTTAGGGACATATAATTGGATATTATTGCTTCTTAAGTGGAAAGATTTAACGTTTAAAACTTCGTCACTTGCGAAAGTCCCGACTTCGTAACTAGTACTATCCACGAAGTCATTAATGCATAAGATGACAACAACGGTCCTGTAACACTCCACTGGGGCTCACCGCATATCTGAAGATGACTCCCTCCTGGACAACGTTCTGTTTTCTGGCTGTTTGGAAAGTTCGGTGCTATCGGAAATCTGGTTAGGTATGCCGTAGAAGGTGTATACGGAAAGGGGCTGAAGAACGGTAAAACCCACGAGTAGACGTTGCGGCGTTGGAGGTCCACGCCTGTTCCCAAAACGAGGGTTCTGAGGCTTGGTTGCTCTAAAAAGTAAGGTAGGCTGTTGTTTGTGACAGGTCTGGCAAAACAGTGGAACGGTGGAGCAGGCGCAAGTATTTCGGACAACACCGTTCAGCGTGCATTACTGAACATTACCCTAATCACCAGAAACCCCCGACGTCTTCCCATGTGCATTTGGATGGTCGTCCGCAACGTATAGTTGATGTGGAAACGTCCCACTTTTGGTTAGCCGATGATAGTTGTTCGAAGTGAGTAGCTGCGAGAAGGAATTTCGAAATCCTAGTTGGACCTGGGAAATAGGTAGTAATTAAGGATTCCTGTTAAGCAGTGGTTCCTAATCAGAAGCTGAATAAGCTGATCAGTTAGTTTTTGAACACTTGATAGAGATTTTGGATTCTCCGCCGCATAATTTTATTCGCCAAGAACTGTACTGAGCACACAGGGGCTTTTCCGCAGCTTCAAAGAGCACGACGTCGGTCGCTACTGAAGCCATCGCTCAGCCTCTGATCCTAACGTAGCGGAAGTTTCTCCTGAGTTGGCGAGTGGCCAAATACAGCTTCTGATATGTGGTTACTGCTGTCCGCATTTCAGGCCTACAAAACGATACTCTATGGACGCCTTTGTTGAATTACATTACAAATTTCACCTCTAAGTGCGCCATATCCCCACCGCACGTTAGACGGAACGTGTCTAGGTCACTGACACTAGTTATCTTCGAATCGCGTCTATTGGAAGCTTGAAGTAATTGCTTCCCTATGAAACTCCCTTATTACGTTTTATAATAAAAACTTGACAGCCATTAACAATTATCTCTCAAGTTCGTTCTTCTCATTTCCCTCTTTTCCTGAGTAAGTTAACCATTTGGACACTAGTGTAGAATATTTAATATAAATTAAAGAAAATTGAAAGAAAGTTGAACAAATAAATCAATAATATAAATTTGCTTTGAACAGATTTAGAAACTGGGAGGTTTTCGCCTACGTCGTTTGCCAAGAACATAAATAAATAAGGTTCAAATGGCTCTGAGCACTATGGGACTTAACTTCTAAGGTCATCATGAAACTTCCTGGCAGATTAAAACCGTGTGCCGGACAGAGCATATCAGCGCACACTCCGCTATAGAGTGAAAATTTCACTCTAGAAACATCCCCCAGGCTGTCGCTAAGCCATGTCTCCGCATTATCCTTTCTTCCAGGAGTGCTAGTTCTGCTAGGTTCACAGAAGAGCTTCTGTGAAGTTTGGAACGTAGGAGACGAGGTACTGGCGGAATTAAAGCTGTGAGGACGGGGCGGGAGTCGTGCTTGGGTAGCTCAGTCGGTAGAGCACATGCCCGCGAAAGGCATAGGTTCCGAGTTCGAGTCTCGGTCCGACACACAGTTTTAATCTGCCAGGAAGTTTCTCTATTTAGCATCGTTTGAATGCAATATAAATGAAATTACAGTATGGCATCGTTAGCCGGGAGGCCCCTAATCGTGGAAGTTCGATCGCCAAGAGCAAGTCTTATTACAGTTGACGCTATACTGGTCGCCTTGCGTTCAGGTGATGAGGATGAAATGATGATGAGGACAACACAACAACCAGTCCCCGAGCGGAGAAAATAATGAACCCGGCCGGGAATCGAACACGTGCCTGCTTGCAAGGGAGGCGAGCACGTTACCACCCAGCTAAGCAGTCGGACGTTTGAATACAGTAACTGTAAATCTCGAACCCGGTCGGGAATCGAACCCGGGCCCGCTTCCATTGGAGGCGGACACATTACCACCCAACTAAGGAGGCTACGTTTCAATACGGTAACTGAATGACTGAAGACGTGTCTTTCAGGTATTCCACATTGTGAGCTTTCGTTAGAGGGCCTTATACAGCGTACACGCTGATTGGACGTCTAATTTCACTCCGTTCATGTACACCCAAGAACTCGTACGGTGGTAGTTATTTTTTCATATCCTACCAATGTCTTATCTGTTCCCTACTTCATACAAAAGCATTCATGAGCTTCTCAGCTTCAGCACGTCTCATTTTCACGGAGGAAGCCTATTCATTTTTCCACTTCCTAAACAGGAAAAAAAACAGTGATATGCTGTTCTTACACTTCGTTTGAGCTAGCTTAAAAAAATAATCTTGCCGTCGTGTGACGGTGAACCTCGAATTTTTCCGTGCTGAAAACTGCGTTCTCTCGCGGCCTTGCTGGCACTTTACGCGTCCAAGATGCGGAAGAAAGTTGTAATAGGATTTAGAGAGAAACAGCGGTACCGTCAGCTGGTTGAAGCAGGGACGCACCCCGAGCCCTGTGGAAATTTAATTTTTGTTTAGAGCGAAACGACTTTTGAACTTATCACGTAACGACGCAGGCGGAAGCGCACTCATTTTCTTCGCGAGACTAAATGTCGCGGCTCGTGTGTTTCAGCATCGTGAGAATGGCGCGGAAGTGAGTCGTAATTCAAATTCACCCCCGGATGTACCTTTTGAGAAGATTCAGAAAAAAGAACGGCGTAACAACGTCAAGAGCTGCGCGGGAAAACAAAAAGAAGCAAGTTGTATGCTCCCAGTTTCAGGGTAGTGCATAAAATTTTTAGGGTACAACAAAGTTTATTATACCATTGAGTCACAAATTTTGCGAGGAGCGCGAATGGCTCACACACGCAGTTCGTAGGCCTTTAAAAGGCTAACTCGGTTACGTACTACCACTGACTTCTGTAACGAGCTTAATGAACGTCTTTCATGACATAATGGGCTAACCAACTCGTATTAACATTGTAACGAATGCAGTTCCTCCTTAATACGACGTATACGGTAATCTTTTTCTCTTTATTGGCCTGGCAACTTCGTGGTAGCACATAAAAATAAATAAGCACTGAAAGTTATTTACAGCTTATAACTACTCACATCCGCCTGCGGAAAAACATCGCAGTCAGCGTGGAAATTGTGAAAGCTCCACAAAAACTTAAAAGCACAATAAGATCGATCACTGCGTGATAACAATATGCTGTCATCAGAAACAGTACTCGGAAACATATTTTATTTGTCGAAATTATGTCGATTTTCTCCAAAGCTTGTTTATTGGAATCTATACCTTCTTTACGTGTGGAAGCTTCGTCTTCGGAGTTTTAAATCTAGAAACCACAGTGATTTACTGCTTTGGTTGGTTGGTTGTTTTTGGGAAAGGGGACCAGACAGCGTGGTCATCGGTCTCATCTGATTAGGGAAGGAAGTCGGCCGTGCCCTTTCAGAGGAACCATCCCGGCATTTGCCTGGAATGATTTAGGGAAATCACGGAAAATCTAAATCAGGAGGGCCGGACACGGGATTGAACCGTCGTCCTCCAGAATGCGACTCCAGTGTCTAACCACTGCGCCACCTCGCTCTGTACTGCTTTGAAAATGATTCATCTGCCACAATTACAATTACGAGGGCTGTTCAATAAAGAATGATCATAATTTTTTATCGTCAGAATTTCTCGCGCTAAAATGTAATCTGATGATATTCTGTTAGCTTAATGTGCAACAATACGCCGTAGTAGTCTCATTGTTGGGAGCCCTGGTTCCCGCTGTGAGAGGCAGGCAAGGTGTGACATTTTCAGTATCGCCTATCGCTGCCATGGAGGTAATAGGCGAGGAACAATATGCGGGTTGGAAATCCTGCTTTCATCTCAACAGATTTTCAGCTGAGGCCTATACAATGTTACAGTAGGCTTATAGGGAGTCTGTTCTTCCCTACAGCACAGCTCGAAGGTAGGCTAAAATGTTTAAAGAGGAGAGACAATCAATTTCAAAGAAAGGTGGACCCGGTGCTCGAGTTACTCCTCTTACGGAAAAAAGAATCAACACTGCTGCTGTCTTTATAAGAGAGGATCGACGAATTACCTTAAGATCACTTTCTGAAATACTGAACATTTCATTGGGTGCCACCCACACGTTGGTGACAGAAAAATTACACATGACATGTCTTTGTGTCCGATGGGTTCCAAGACTGTTGATTCCCGAACAAGAGGACATTAGCGTGCAGGTCTGCATGCAGTTAAAGTTGATGTTAGAGGAAGATCCGGACTTTGTTTCAAATGTAATCACTGCTGATGAAACTTGGCTACATCATTTTGATCCTGAGAGCAAACAGCAAAGCTCAGTGTGGAAATATCCTTCATCACCAACCCCCCATGGGTCAGGGATTTTCTCCGCCTCGTGCTGACTGGATGTTGTGTGCTGTCCTTAGGTTAGTTAGGTTTAAGTAGTTCTAAGTCTAGGGGACTGATGACCATAGATGTTAAGTCCCACAGTGCTCAGAGCCATTTGAACCAACCAACCAACCAACCAACCACCTCCGTAGTGATGGGATTGAACCATAGCCGTGTTTTATGGTCTGAGGACAGCCAGTGCTGGCTGAAACAGTCCATTCTGTAAGAAATAACTGTGATTTCGTCAGATAAATTGCTTCCTTTTACAACTTTATGTGAGGGGCCTGCGGGCTGGTAAAGCCCGTTTCACATTCCTTGTATGTCCTTCGGTTCGGACTTGTTCTCCATCTTCGTAGGGATGTTAAACTACTGCCATTAAAATTGCTACACCAAGCAGAAATGCAGATGATAAACGGGTATTCATTGGAAAAAAATATATTATACTAGAACTGACATGTGATTACATTTTAGGGCAATTTTGGTGCATAGATCCTGAGAAATCAGTACCCAGAACAACCACCTCTGGCTCTAATAACGGCCTTGATACACCTGGGCATTGAGTGAAACAGAGCTTGGATGGCGTGTACAGGTATAGCTGCCCATGCAGCTTGACCACGATACCACAGTTCATCAAAACTAGTGAGTGACTGGAGCTATTGTGACGAGCCAGTTGCTCGGCCACCATTGACCAGACGTTTTCAGTTGGTGAGAGATCTGGAGAATGTGCTGGCCAGGGCGGCAGTCGAATATTTTCTGTATCCAGAAAGGTCCGTAGAGGACCTGCAACATGCGGTAGTGAATTATCCTGCTAAAATGTAGGATTTCGCATGGATCGAATGAAAGGTAGAGCCGTGAGTCGTAACACATCTGAAATGAAACGTCCAATGTTCAAAGTGCTGTCAGTGCGAACAAGAGGTGACCGAGACGTGTAACCAACGGCACCCCATACCATCACGCAGGGTGATACGCCAATATGGCATTGACGAATGCACGCTTCCAATGTGAGTTCACCGCGATGTCGCCAAACACGGGTGCGACCATCATGATGCTGTAAACATAACCTGGATTCATCCGAAAAAATGACGTTTTGTCATTCGTGCACCCAGGTTCGTCGTTGAGCATACCATTGCAGGCAGGAGCTGATAGTCCATGCTGCTGCAAACGTTGTCGAACTGTTCGTGCAGATGGTTGTTGTCTTGCAAACGTCCCCATCTGTTGACTGAGGGATCGAGACGTGGCTGTACGATCCGTTACAGCCATGCGGATAAGAGGCCTGTCATCTGGACTGCTAGTGATACGAGGCCGTTGGAATTCAGCATTGCGTTCCGTATTACCCTCCTGAACCCACCGATTCCATATTCTGCTGACAGTCATTGGATCTCGACCAACGCGAGCAGCAATGTCGCGATACGATAAACCGCAATCGCGATAGGCTACCACCCGACCTTCATCAAAGTCGGAAACGTGATGATACGCATTTCTCCTCCTTACACGAGACATCAGAACAACGTTTCACCAGGCAACGCCTGTCAACTGCTGTTTGTGTATGAGAAACCGGTTGGAAACTTTCCTCATGTCAGCACGTTGTAGGTGTCGCCATCGGTGCCAACCTTGTGTGAATGCTCTGAAAAGGTAATCATTTGCATGTCACAGCATCTTCTTCCTGTCGGTTAAATTTCGCGTCTGTAGCACGTCATTTTCGTGACCAGTAGTGTACATTTCACTCTACCTTGTTCCTTTGTTATGATTACAGCGTTTCATTTTCAATACTGACCTCTCAAACACACACAGGCCAGTGTTCTCCATTTTCTCACATGTCTTTTGTTCAAATGTTTGAGCACAGCGATAACAAGATGTTATATAAATTAAACAAATGATTTTGTCCGAATTTGCATGACAAAAGATGAGTGCGAAATTGACAAATGGGATATCAAAGTGACCAGCGCAAGTTCTTAGTTTTATCAAAAATGTTTAATTGCTTGAAAGTAATCAGGAAAACTGAGAAAAACGTAATGACTGGCTTGATTGAAAATTGAAATATATGATGAACAGCTACTGCTAACTATGTAAATGAAGTGTCAAAAAATATCAAATCACTGCAGAAACCGGAACTTCTCTGCTTTCTTCTGGTCTGAATACCCTAAAATATTGAAATAACGATCTATATTTAAATATATTTCATTTCACTCATACTGGGCGAAACCTGAAATTTAAAAGAAAATTGAAAAAAAGTGTGAGATGTTATACCAATCGGTTTGTCGAAAAGAAAGGAAGAAAACCGATTCCACGCACGTTTGAAATGATGAAAATCATTGACACCAAATGAGATACAGGCAGAGTATTTAGGGTTCAATGTTTAACTTAGAATATACTGATTAAAGAGTATTGGATGACATTCGTCTAGTGGGATTTTACCAATGTATGAGCATTTCACTAGCTTTAGATGATTTGCAGCATCATTCGCGAGTCTAATGTCTGTCTAGCCTAATTTATTTTTAACGCCTAGACAAATCATTTCACAAAACTCTTAACCATATATTTAGATTTTTTATTTTCTTCTTTCATGTCAATTGCAAAGATTTAATCTTTTTGTGCTGTTATATAACCTCATAATTGTGTGGCAAAGACTGGAAACTTACCACATTATTTCTGTTCAGAGTTTTGACAGTTCGTCATTCTTCTTAATCTTCTTCCTATTGATTATCATCATCGTCGCGTTGATAAGTCATGTGACGGGCTTACGTAGTGGAATTGGCTGTCGATTTTCTAGTCGTATGCCCTTGATATCGCCAAAAGGTTACCTCATCCAGGCTTCCAGGCATCATGATTCATGTAACATATATGCAAATGGCCACAGCTATCTATGTGTTAGCGTTTTATCGATGCACGACACTGCGGTGGTTATCATCCGTGCTATAATAACAGAACAGCGCAACATATTTTTCTGCACTAAAAATTATCATAGTACAGTATACACTTTCTACACTAACAATTGTCAGATAAATAGCAGTACAATCATAACGGAAAGTCATCATGCTGAAAATGAGTCGCAATTGGTTTAAATGACTGTAATTTTCGCAAAGAGAGAACTTCGCCATTTTTAGAGTATTCTTATATCATGCAGGCTTATTGACAATACCCAGAGTTCAATTTTGAAAGAACGCTTTCTATGAAGGAAAATCACCCTCCATCATTCGACGAATACAGGGATTAGCGACCACAAGAAAGTTGCTGCTATGCTCAATCCGTAACACCCACAACCATCAAAAAGAATTGCAAAGTACGTCTATTTAAAAAATCTTAAATGAATGCTCTGAACGCCTTTTTAAGAGAAAGTCTACACTCATTCAGATCTGACCACGTAAGCGTAGAAAAGATGTGGAATGATTTCAAAGAGATAGTATCGACGTCAATTGAGAGATAAATACCACAAAAATGAATATGTAATGGTACTAATCTCCCATGGTACACAAAACGGGTCATATCGCTGTTGCCGAAGGTACTTAAAAAGCATACCAAATTTAAAAGAATGCAAAATCCCAAGATTGTAAAAGTTTTGAAAACGTTCGAAATATAGTGCGTACTTCAGTGCGACATGCTTTTAATAATTTCCACAACGAAACTCTGTCTCGGAATCTGGCAGAAAACCCAGAGAGATTCTGGTTATGCACAAACCACACCAGGGGCAAAACGCAGTCAATACCTTCACTGCACGATAACAACGGTGAAGTCATTGATGACAGTGCCACTAAAGTAGAGTTATTAAACACGGTTTTCCGAAACTCCTTCAGCAAAGAACACCAAGTAAATAATGCTGAATTCCAATCAAGAACAACTGCTAAGATGAGAAACATAGAAGTAGATGTCCTCGGTGTAGCAAAGCAGTTTAAATAACTTAATAAAGGCAAGGCCTCCGGTCCAGAATGTATACCAGTAGGTTCCTCTCAGAGTATGCTGATAAAATAGCTCCATATTTAGCAATTACATACAACCGCTCGCTCACAGAATGTTCCGTACCTAAAGACTGGAAAATTGCTCAAGTCACACCAATACCCAAAAAGGGAAATAGGCGTAATCTGCTGAATTACAAGCCCTTATCATTAACGTCGATTTGCAGTAGGGTTTTGGAACATATTCTGTATTGAAACATTATGAATTAGACTGAAGCAGAGGAAATGAATTAAAATTTGTGCTGTAGCTGGGACTCGAACATAGGTATTCTCGCTTGCGAGGCAGAAATGCTAACCATTAAACCACGACAGTACAACAGTGAACAGCGCAGCACGAAATACCCAAGTTCAGTGCCCTCCCAACACAAACTTCAATTCACATCTTCTGCTTATTTTCCCTTACGTTGTCACTATCGCCAGGGCTCTCCGACACTGGAATAACACCCCAGCGTTGGACGTAATGGGAAAGTCCTGTACCATAGGAGATCTTACAGAACTTATAATTAAATGTTTCCCTATGGTACAGGACTATCCCATTACGTCCAACGCTTGAGTGCTATTCCAATGTCGGAGAGCCCTGGCTGTAGTGACTATATAAGGAAAAATAAGAAGATGATATGAATTGATGTTTGTGTTGGGGAGGGCACTCAACTTCTGTAGTTCGTGCAGCAATGTTGACCCTTGTACTGCGGTGATGTAATGGTTAGCATTTCTGCCTAGAAAGCAAGAAACCCTGGATTACAGTCATGGCCGTAGCACAAGGCTATAAATTCAATTAAATACTTATGGATTACAATTACTAGTAACCTAAATCGGAACGATCACATAGATAATGTTGTGGGTAGAGCAAATCAAAGACTGCGATTCATTGGCAGAACACTTAGAAGGTGCAACAGATTTACTAAAGAGACTGCTTACATCACACTTGTCCACCCTATTCTGGAGTATTGCTGTGCGGTGTGGGATCCGAATCCTGTGGGACTGACAGGTGACATCGAAAAAGTTCAGAGAAGGGCGCCTCGTTTTGTATTATCGCGAAATAGGGGAGATAGTGCCACAGTCATGATACATGTAGTGGTTCAAATGGTTCAAATGGCTCTGAGCACTATGGGACTCAACTGCTGTGGTCATTAGTCCCCTAGAACTTAGAACTACTTAAACCTAACTAACCTAAGGACATCACACACATCCATGCCCGAGGCAGCATTCGAAACTGCGACCGTAGCAGTCGCACGGTTCCGGACTGCGCGCCTAGAACCGCGAGACCACCGCAGCCGGCATGCAGTGTCACTCATTAAAACAAAGGCGTTTATCGTTGCGACGGAATCTTCTCATATAATATCAAACACCAGTTTTCTCCTCCGATGACGAAAAGATTATGTTGACATCCACCTACATAGGGAGAAATGCTCATCACGATAAAATAAGAGAAATCAGGGATCGCACCGAAAAATTTAAGTGCTCGTTTTTCCCTCGCGCCGTGCGAGAGTGGAACGGTAGAGACAGCTTGAAGGTGGTTCATTAAACCCTCTGCCAGACACTTAACTGTGAATAGATGAGTAATCACGTAGATGTAAACGCAGATGTAGTAAAGGTTTAAATATTTTGCCGTGAGTACATTGCACTTTGCGCCGCACACAGCCACAGACTGTATCTGACAAGGAAAGAAAAGTTTAGTTGGGAGTAGATGATTTTTCTTTGGTTACTGCATTTGCTGGTTTCAACTTGCTTTCGAGAATGTCAGTGCACCAGACACAAAACAGCATGCTGAGGAAGAGATAAGCTAATTTTCTTTCAGAGCAGATTTTACTTTGCATTCTTGTGATCAAGCAGTAGGCTACATAGTCGAAATTTATAGCTATTGTGCTAAATATGCAGATTAATTTACAACAGAGAGTGTAGTTTGCCTCAGACAGTTACTTTCTTCCGAGTCGAACAATTTTTATCTAGTGAAAATTTCAAATCAGAACTTTCACTTTATGTTACGTAACATTCGTAATTTACTTAGGTATTATGTTGCAGGCAAATGATTTTCATTGAGTATTCAATTAGATTCTTTTGGCATTTAATTAGATTCATTTATTTTATTTCAGATTCAGTATTTCACTACGATGAAAGTTTTGTTTCACGACGCTGTTCATAAGCGCAATACAAGGCCAACCAACAACCAGTACTTCTCAGAAGTTAACTAGTGCTATGCTAAATATGCAGATTAATTTACAACAGAGAGTGTAGTTTGCCTCAGACAGTTACTTTCTTCCGAGTCGAACAATTTTTATCTAGTGAAAATTTCAAATCAGAGCTTTCACTTTATGTTACGTAACATTCGTAATTTACTTAGGTATTATGTTGCAGGCAAATGATTTTCATTGAGTACTCAATTAGGTTCTTTTGGCATTTAATTAGATTCATTTATTTTATTTCAGATTCAGTATTTCACTACGATGAAAGTTTTGTTTCACGACGCTGTTCATAAGCGCAATACAAGGCCAACCAACAACCAGTACTTCTCAGAAGTTAACTAGATATCTTACGGAATCGTTACAAAAGCAGGAAGTTTTTGAGAAGGAATATTCAGTATTTCATGTACAGGTAAATTTCCTAGAAAGCTTACAAGGCAACTTATTATAAAAACATTTACGTGTCACCACTTTTGTACGTCTTTATGACTTGTAATGAAATTAGGAACGGCCATAAGAAATTTTCGTATCGTATCGCAATACACTGTGCATTCTGCTAAAGCGTAGCTTTTGGAGATGTGCACTGCGCACAGGTAGAGCTTCTAGTCTCAGAAGAAAGTCACACATTCACAGCAATATTCCACGGCACAGGAGGACAATGCAGCCAATCGCAAACTACAGGATGCCCATAGGTGTCCGACCGCACTCCTGTTGTTGTTGTCTTCAGTCCTGAGACTGGTTTGATGCAGCTCTCCATGCTACTCTATCCTGTGCAAGCTGCTTCATCTCCCAGTACCTACTGCAACCTACATCCTTCTGAATCTGCTTAGTGTACTCATCTCTCGGTCTCCCCTCCACGCTGCCCTCCAATGCTAAATTTGTGATCCCTTGATGCCTCAAAACATGTCCTACCAACCGATCCCTTCTTCTAGTCAAGTTGTGCCACAAACTTCTCTTCTCCCCAATCCTATTCAATACCTCCTCATTAGTTACGTGCTCTATCCACCTTATCTTCAGTATTCTTCTGTAGCACCACATTTCGAAAGCTTCTATTCTCTTCTTGTCCGAACTAGTTATCGTCCATGTTTCACTTCCATACATGGCTACACTCCAAACAAATACTTTCAGAAACGACTTCCTGATACATAAATCTATATTCGATGTTAACAAATTTCTCTTCTTCAGAAACGCTTTCCTTGCCATTGCCAGTCTACATTTTATATCCTCTCTACTTCGACCATCATCAGTTATTTTACTTCCTAAATAGCAAAACTCCTTTACTACTTTAATTGTCTCATTTCCTAATCTAATTCCCTCAGCATCACCCGATTTAATTTGACTACATTCCATTATCCTCGTTTTGCTTTTGTTAATGTTCATCTTATATCCTCCTTTCAAGACACTGTCCATTCCGTTCAACTGCTCTTCCAAGTCCTTTGCCGTCTCTGACAGAATTACAATGTCATCGGCGAACCTCAAAGTTTTTATTTCGTCTCCATGAATTTTAATACCTACTCCAAATTTTTCTTTTGTTTCCTTTACTGCTTTCTCAATATACAGATTGAATAACATCGGGGAGAGGCTACAACCCTGTCTCACTCCCTTCCCAACCACTGCTTCCCTTTCATGCCCCTCGACTCTTATGACTGCCATCTGGTTTCTGTACAAATTATAAATAGCCTTTCGCTCCCTGTATTTTACCCCTGCCACCCTTAGAATTTGAAAGAGTGTATTCCAGTCAACATTGTCAAAAGCTTTCTCTAAGTCTACAAATGCTAGAAACGTAGGTTTCCCTTTTCTTAATCTTTCTTCTAAGATAAGTCGTAAGGTCAGTATTGCCTCACGTGTTCCAACATTTCGACGGAATCCAAACTGATCCTCCCCGAGGTCTGCATCTACCAGTTTTTCCATTCGTCTGTAAAGAATTCGCGTTAGTATTTTGCAGCCGTGGCTAAAAAAAAGAAAGGGGGATAAATAAAACTTTTAAATCAAGTAGTATGCGATGGGGGATGGGGTGAACTTGAGACGATATTTTACCAATATATTGGCCATTTTGATAGCCGCCATCATCATTGCTACTGTAATTTTGTAATGGAAAGGTCATCTGATAAATAAAACAGACACAGAATCTAAAAACAATGGTGCCTTTCTTTTGGCCATAATGTAATTCATTGTTGAGTAATGACTGACTTTCCTCTTTTACAGATGCACTGCCGACCGTTTTCAGATCGTCCTGATATCAGGAGAGAAGATCACTCGTGTTATGGCAGAGGATTTCCAACAACGCAACCCACAGTGACCCTTAATTACTCACAGAGCAGTGGCGTAAATTTCCCCCGAAATCCATGAAACTGGCTTTGTCGCAGACAAACCGAAAACGACTACGGTTGAGGCAGTATAAACCGCTGTTTAAATGTCGTTCAATAAACGTCAGAGCACGGTGCTCGCTGCATATCGCAGGAAACAGTGGCCGTACATGAATAACGAGAATTTCGCCCGCATGTAACTGCAGAACGAAAATATTATAACACCTCACGAGGACACCTCATATTCTCAGGCTTACATTGCGAAATGTGTGATATGCAAGATAAACGAAAGCCATCATTTCCCCTTTGTCGTTCTGTTTACGAATGAAACTAATTTCTGTGTGAGCGAAGAGGAAAATAAACAGAATTGCAGATACTGGTAAGACGTCATCCCGCATTGGATGTATCCACAAAAGTCAGTTGGAGCATCAGGGGTGGTGTGTGGGCTTGGAGTACAAGGTTCTAGAATTTTTGGGCTTCTTTTTCATTTAGAAATCTCTAACAGCATCCCCTTATCAACAGCTCTTACAGAAATTATCTAATGCCATCACTGCTGTCGAAAGACGGGTCACTTCCCGCTTCCTTTCAGCACTATGGTACCCAAACTCAATACGGATCAATTCCCTGGACATACCTGTTTACCCTTTGGAATTTTCTGTCTATTTGATGTGTCACATGAGCTCTTTTCTACTTGAAAATTAAGAGCTGCATCAAACTCGGTGGGTTCCATAATGGCCACCTTGCTGGTAAAATTGCCTCAGAAGCTTTTCGGCTCTCCCTCATACTACTTGAATTTGAATTTATGATTATCCACCTGCTTTAGCCTGATCAGTAATCTGCCTCCATATATCTCTTCTCTCTCCTTTTCTCCTCCATCCACGGAATTTCTTGGTGACATTAACCAATATATTGCCCAACCATCTCTCTCTTCCTTTCGGTGGAGTACAATCTTCCACTGATTATTCTTTCGACCATTCGGTCACATCTCATAACCAGCTTATTATCAGAGGTTTGACAAATTTCACTACTTTTCCTTGTAACAGCTGTTGTGATTCAGAGTTATGTCTCATTCTGCACCCTCTATTTCTCTCACAGGGCCATAAACTGTTTCATACAATATTTTGTTCAAACTCTCTTAAAATGTTTGCATACGCTTCTGTCTTCATCTGCATTCTTGATCCATATGTAACAAGTTAGGCTCTAAAATAACTGATGACGGCCGATGCAATAAGGATAGAAAATGTAGATTGGTAATGACAAGAAAAGAATTTCTCAAGAAGAGAAATTTGTTAATAACGAACGTAGATTTAAGTGTACATGACTTTTAACTAAGAACAACCACAGCTGAAATACTTACAAATTGTTTACTGAACTTTAAAGCAGTAAAATCTAAAATTTAAAATGGGTAAAGCCGATGAACATATAGCTGTTTGATAGCTCGTTAATGCCGTATAGCTGTATTTATTGAAGTCCATGTAGATTCGCAGTACCGGTTTCACCACGTTTTTATTTGCATCTTTTCGTGCATTTCTGTATAAATGACACACACTAAACTTGGGTACACAAGTTTTAATTTTCACATTTTCTGAGGATACTACGGATCGGTGTCGATCTTTAAACCTTGTCAATCTTAAGCAACAATAAGCACAGGTAACAGCACTGCAAATAAGTCCGCAATAGTCCAATAAATGTTCAAAATCAGTACGCAAAATTAGCCCCGTTATAGACGCTCATAATGCAACCACTTTACATCTAACATTAAGAATATTGGTGTTCCGGTTAATCTATGTCCAACTTAATATACTTTTTTTTTAAATTGGTGAGTCCACAAGTAATGTATTCCGACTATATAATTACTTTTTTGCTGTTATGGTAGTACTGGTAATTTTTATACAGAAATGCATCAGAAGATGAAGCTAAAAATGTTACGAAATCGATAGCGAAAGTCTACAAGAACTTCAGTAAGTACAGCTATAGTGGATTAACAAGCTTTCATTCACATATATATTAAATCAGTTTTACACAGATTGACATCTGCATTTTTCTGACTGAAAGTTCCGTAAACCATGTATAGGTTTAAGTCTTAGATATTCTTTTTGAAAGTATTTGTTTGGAGTTTAGTCTTGTGTGCAAGTGAAACGTAGAAGTTAAACAGCTCAGACCAGGAGTGAACAGAAACTTTTAAGATGTGCCGCTACAGAAGAATGCTGAAGATTAGGTAGGTAGATCCATATAAATAATGAGGAGGTACGGAGTAACACTGGCGAGAAAAGAATTTTGTAGAATAACTTGACTAGAAGAACGGATCCGAGCAAGAGATGACTACAGTAAGTGGATTCAAAAGGATGTACGTTGAAGCAGTTATTAAGAGATGAAGAGGCCTGCACAGGACAAAGTGTCACGGAGAGCTAAATCAAACCAGTCTTTGGACTGAAGACCACAACAACAACAAGTAACAAATGATCGTGCAAACTAATAAAACACTTTCAAATTTTTGCTCTCCTAATTTGAGAAATCTTGAGAACTGCAACAGGAAGCAAATACCCATGAGAAATGGTAGCGGCGACTGCAGAAAGCTACCTCAGATTGAGAACTGATTGGAAAGAAAATCGGAGAAAGAAAGGATTCTCGGACTTGTCTTAAGCGATAAACGAAAACGACGAAAACTCAGAGTTGGTGACTTGAATCCCACTGCTGCCTAACGAAAATCCAGTGCATCTACCAAAGAGTCGCCTCGACTGCAAATTTTTTTATAAAAAGACCTTCATTTAGCATTTATTATACGGATAACTACACTCGTGCTCATAGACTAAGGATAATGCTGATACATGGTGAAACAGCGTTCTAGAGGGTGGTTTGCGGGTTTAAATCAGAGCGGGGTATGACCATGCGGTGCATTTGACCTGCGGTCGTCGCACCGTACCGCTGGCAACAGTCCACAATCGCAGAGGTGTGTTTGTGCATGTCAGAGTACGGTGCAGCGAGCAAGTGTGCAGACATTTTCAGACGTGCTAATGGAGACTGTGTGTTGAAAATGGCTCAAAGAACACATATTGATGACGTTATCAGGGGTAGAATACTAGGGCGTGGAGGCTGGTCAAACACAGAAGGTCGTAGCACGGGCCTTCCGTGTGCCACAAGGTGTGATCTTAAGATTATGGTAATGATTCCAGCAGACAGAAAACGTGTCCAGGCGCTACGGTACGGGACGACCACACTGTACAACACCACAGGAAAACCAGTGTCTCATCATCAGTGCCTGCAGACGGCCACGGAGTACTGCACGTAGCCTTGTTCGGGACCTTACCACAGCCACTGGAACAGTTGTCTCCGGACACACAGTCTCCAGACGACTGAATAGACATGGTTTATTTGCCCGCAGACCTGCAAGGTGCATTACACTGACGCCTGGTCACAGGAGATCCCGTATAGTCTGGTGTCAAGAACACAATACACGGTCATTGGGACAGTGGTCCCAGGTTATGTTCACGGACCAGTCCAGGTATAGTGTGAACAGTGATTCTCGCCGGGTTTTCATATGGCGTGAACCAGATACCAACCCCTTAATGTCCTTGAAAGGGGCCTGAATGGAGGTCGTGGTTTGATGGTGTGGGGTGGCATTAAGAGTGGTACACGTACACCCCTGCATGTCTTTGACAGAGGAACTGTAACAGGTCAGGTGTATCTCGACGTCATTTTGTACCAGTATGTCTGCCATTCCAGAGGTGCAATGGGTCCCACCTTCCTCCTGATGGATGATAAAGCACGGCCCCTCCGAGCTACCATCGTGGAGGATTACCATGAAACAGAAGATATCAGGCGAATGGAGTGGCCTACCTGTTTTCCAGACCTAAACCCCATGGAGCACGTCTGATATGCTCTAGGTCGACGTATCGCTGCACGTCTTGAAACCCCTGCGACACTTCAGGAGCTCCGACAGGTACTGGTGCAAGAATGGGAGCTGCTCGGCCACCTGATACAGAGTATGCCAACCCGTTGCGTGGCCTGTGTACGTGTGCATGGTGATCATATCCCATACTGATGTCGAGGTACATGAGCAGGAAACCCTGGCGTTTTGTAGCACATGTGTTTCAGGACGGTTTTCTCAACTTATCACCAATACCGTGGACTTACAGATCTGTGACGTGTGCGTTCCATACGCGCCTATGCTGTTAGCTCCAGTTTTGTGTAGTGCCACGTTGAGTGGCAACACATTCTGCAATTATCCTTAATTCATGACCATGAGTACATATCCGCTGAAGCAGTCACCTTCTTTTGGGTGTGGCACGGGAAATACGCTCTGCTATGCACTTCACAGTGGTTTGCAGAGTTTAGATGTAGATGTAAGTCATATCTACATCTAAGCTGCCCAAGGCAAGTTATGGTGTGTCGTGGAGTGCGCATCTAGTATCACTGTCTGCTTTCCTCTCCCCTGTTTCGTGAATGGTCCCTGAGAAGGACTACCGACAAACCTCCGTATAGGCTCCAATTTCTCTAATTTTCTCGACGTGGCCTTTTCGCAAGACATACCTAGGCTGAAGTAATGTGTTGTCTTTCTCTTCTCAGAGAGTGTGCTCTCGGAATTTCAACTGTAAATCTCTCCATATTATGCAACACCTGTCTTGTAGTACCTGCAACTGGAGTTTGTTGAACATCACTGTAACCCTTTTGTGCTGGGTAAACAATCACGACACAATTCTTCGGTAGATCTTATCTTGCTTTCCGTCAGTCCGACGTGAAAATAGTCGCAGTTTGATAACCATTATACAGGAATCGGTCTTCCTTTGTGGGTGGGTTGCATTTCCTTAATTTTCTTCCAGTGAATGTCAAGGTTTCCCTACAGTTCTTTTCTGTTGCAGGCCTATATTAGGACGCTCTGGACCATTACCCCTAGGTATTATTCAGCTTTTAGTGTTTCACCAGTAGCGCAATGAAATGATAGTACTGCGTTATTGGTCGGGAGACACTATCAGAGGCTGTTCGGCTGCCTGGAGCAAGTCTATGTATTTGATGTCACTTCGAGGAATGCGTTTCTTTGTGATGAACATGAGAAGAAATGATTAGGATAACGCAAATACCCAGTCCCTGATCTGAGAAAATCACCGTCCCGGTCGGGAATCGAATCCAGGATCCTTTGCTCTACATTCAGTGTCACTAGCCAGAAGCCCACTAGCCGTAGACACCAACAGCGTAATCGTACATTAACAGAAATCTCTTATTTATGGGCAATGCTATATATTTATTTAAGTTCAGCATCAACTGAAAGATGACAAACCAATCATCGACCAACCGTCCATCTCCCTACTCTTCGCCAGCTCTCTGTCGCTCCTACCTTCCCACATCATAACAAAACCGTCAGCGAACAGCGTCACGGAGTTTCCGGAGTTACCGTCTACGTCATTAAAACGAACTGTAAACGGTAACGACCCTATAACATCCTTTGGCATTCTCACGAAATTACCCATACATTTGACGTTTTGTCCGTCAAAAACAGTATTGAATCCAGTCGTTAATCTGGTTTCGTACTCGGTACCCTCTTACTTGATTCATTAAACATCATAAACAACCTCTAGTGAGTTGTAATATCAAAGCCTAAAAGCTGGAAAGTCGCACAAGTCGGGCCGATATCCAAGAAAGGAAATAGGAGTGATCCGCTGAATTACAGCCCCAAATCAGTAACGTCGGTTTACAGTGGGATTTTGGAACATATAGTGTATTCGAACATTATGAATTACCTCGAAGAAAACGATTTATTTCGGATAGTGAGCACAGGTTCTGAAAATATTACTCTTGTGAAAGACAATTGGCTCTTTGTTCTCACGAAGCAATGAGCGATATCGACAGAGGATGTCAAACTGATTCTATATTTTCAGATTTCCCGAAGGCTTTCAACAACGTTGTTCACAAGCGACTTATAATCAAACTGTGTGCCTAAGGAGTCCCGCAGCAGTTCTGTGACTGGATCTGTGATTTCCTGTTAGGAAGGTCACAATTCTAATAGACGGGAGGTCATCGACTAAAACAGAAGTAATATCTGGCGTTCCAAAGGAAGCGCTATAATACCTCTGCTATTCCCGATCTATATAAACTATTTAGGAGATAATGTGAGCAGGTTGTTTATAGATGATGTTGTCATATACCGTCTTATAAAATCATTAGATGATTAGAACTAACTGAAAAACAATTGGACAATATATCTGTATGATGAGAAAAGTGGCAGTTGACGCTAAATAATGAAAGTGTCAAGTCATCCGCAGGAGTGCTATGGGAAATCCGCTAAATTTCGGTTGCACGATGAATCACACAAGTCTAAAGGCTGTAAATTCAACTAAACAATTATGGATAACAATTACAAATAACTTAAAAAATGTTTCAAACAGCTCTGCGCACTACGGGACGTAGCGGTCGAGCGGTTCCAGACTGAAGCGCCTAGAACCGCTCGGCCACTGCGGCCGGGAGAAGTAACTTAAATTGCAACCATCACATAGATAATGTAGTGGGGATAGCAAACCAAAGATTGTCATATATTGGCAGATTGCTTAAAAAGTGCAACAGGTCTACTAAAGAACGTGCTTACACTCGTCTTGTTCGCTCTCTCTTGGAGTACTACTGTGCGGTGTGCGACCCACATCAGATGGGACTGAAGGAGAACATCGAAAAAGTTCAAAGAAAGGGAGCTTGTTTTATATTATCGCGAAATAGGGGAGAAAGTGCTACGCACATGGTACGTCGCTTGGGGTGGCAATCATTAAAACAAAGGAATTTTTCGTTGCGGAAGCATCTCCTCGCGAAATTTCAATCACCAACTCTCTCCTCCGATTGCGAGAATGTTCTGTTGGCGACCATATACATACGGAGAAACGATCATTATGATAAAATAAATCAGAGCGTACACAAAAGGATTTCAGTGCACTGCTCCAGAGTGAAAAGGTGGAGAAACAACTTAAAGATGGTTCGATGAACCCTCTGCCAGAAACTTAATTGCAGAGTGAGGAACGTGTTGAGCTGTATCCCTTGTAACACTGATTTTACGGAAAACGGTATCAATCTAGGCATCTTTCTCTGTAAATGGTGACCTGCGCCATTTACCGAAGTTTGACATTATTTTCTCCGATCTCCGTAGTTACATTAATGACATAAAGAGCGAGAATGTATCGATCAGCACACTTGTGTTATTTCTACGCCAATCCAGCCCTTCTGTGGAGAAAGGCGGAATGACTCAGGGGCCGCAGTGGGTGGGAGGAGACCGGAAGAGAGTGTGTTCGCCCGCCTTGACGTAATTATCGTTTTTAATGAGGGAGGCTTGCGGCGTTCGCGGCTAATGCGATAATTCTCGACGGGCCAAGGCGCTTAAGTCGTCGGTGGTCTTCCAGGAGGTGGGAGCGGAGATTTTAGCCGCGTCTAATTCGTATAACGGCCGAGAGATGAGAGGGGGCGCGGAAAATTGTACCCCGGCAGTGAGCTAGAGCGAGCGGATACTCGAGCACCAGTGTGTCCTCCGCTCGCCGCTAATTTCCTCGCGGCTAATGAAACATTAGCTGCGGTACGCCGACAGGGGCATCTGAAGGGGCTACTCTCACCTTCTGATCTAATGAGACAGGGGGCGATAAATGTGAATTATGAACCGGAGAACTCTATCTCTATCTTTCTTTCCGTCTGTCTGCCTGTGTGTGTATGTGTGTGTGAGACAGAGAGCGAGAGAGAGAGAGAGAGAGAGAGAGAGAGAGAGAGAGAGAGAGAGAGAAGCAGGGAGGAGAACAAAAATCTGTGTATAAATGCAGCTTAAAATTTATATCATTCAAGAGTGCCCGGTCTAGCAACATACTGCACTGAAGAGTAAAATAAAGTGGTGCACCTGCCTAACATCGTGTAGAGCCGCCGCGAACACGCAGAAGTGCCATAACACGACGTGGCATGGACTCTATTAATGTCTGCAGTAGTGCTGCATGGGATTGACGCCATGAATCATCCAGAGCTGTACATAGAGTGCTAGGGGATGGAGATATCTTCTGAACAGCACGTTGCAAGGCCTCAGAGATATGCTCAATAATGTTTGAGCTGTGCCGGCTCGTATCGATTTATCGATCGGGTCGGCATGGTGTGATCTTTGGGGCTCGGCCGTTTGACGTGGCTTTTGGCCGCTACGGGCGTGTGGCGCTAGAGAGGGACAGCCGGAGAGCCACGCGGCGCGTGAGAATCGGAGGCGAGCGTGGTTGAGCAGGCCGGAGCACGACGCAGAGGTTGTGGTGTGTTTCACACGTTTGCAAGACCGAACCTGGCTTGTAGTGTGGGAAGTGGACTCGGCCAAATTACCCGAATCGAGTCGTGCGGCCATGATTTGGATCTGTAAAGGACTTCATAAAAGATTTGTATGTTATAGTGTACTGTGTGCGGCACCCTGCCCAACTCTCCCGCTTGCTGTGTGTTCTGGGTCCAGCCGCCTCTGGTCTGGGTCCAGTGGACCCCCTTCTGCTACTTGAATTAGCCCGTGCCTACGTGACGTCATCTGTTTTGAAACAGTGTCACGAAGGGAAGCATCTATTTGTATTTTATTTTGTGTTACAAAAATTGTGATATCCATTATTGGTTAATGTTTATTTCATTATTGTAGTCTCCTTTTGGGAGTTTTACTGTGTACAGAATTTAATTAACTTGCGAGTCACTTAATGCTTGTTTAAAGATTAATGTTGTTGTTTGAATAGGGCGGTTGCCCGTGGTCGTAAGGATTTTTTGCTAACTTACCTTATCACAAAAATTTTAAAGATAAAATTTTATTTTGCCAAAGAAAAGTTTAATGAAAGTGTTGTTATAAACTGTGAATGTTGCTTATGTGGCCCGTCCCTCCTGCTCAACAGCAATTGGCTGATTGGGGTGAATTGACTACCACAATGTTCATGTCCGGGGAGTTTGGTGGCCCACGGAAGTGTTTAAACTCAGAAGACTATTCCTGGAGCCACTCTGTTGCAGTTATGGACATGTGGGGGTGTCACATTATCCTGCTGAAATTGCCCAAGTCTGGCGGAATGCACAATGGACATGAATGAATGCAGCTCACCAGACAGCATACTTACGTACGTGTCACCTGTCATGGTCGTAGCTAGCCGTATCAGGGGTCCCATATCACTCCAACTACAGGCGACCCACACCATTACAGAGCCTCTACCAGGTTGAACGCTCCCCTACTGACATGGATTCATGAGGTTGTCTCCATACCCTCAGGCGTCTATCCTCTCCATACAACTTGAAACGAGACTTGTCCGACCAGGCTACATGTTTTCAGTCATCGACATTCCAGTGTCGGTGTTTACGGACCCAGGACAGGCGTAAAGCTGTGTGTCGTGCAGTCATCAAGGGTACACGAGTAGGCCTTCAGCTCCGAAAGCTTATATCGACGATGCTTCGTTGAGTGGTTCGCACGCTGACACTTGTTCATGTCCCAGCACTGAAATCTGCAGAAATTTGTGGAAGGGTTGCACTTCTGTCAAGCTGAACTTTTCTCTTCAGTCGTCGTTGGTCCCTTTCTTGAAGGATCTTCTTCCGGCAGCAGTGATGTCGGAAATTTGATGTTTTGACGGGTTCCTGATATTCACTGTACGCTCGTGAAATGGTCGTGCTGGAGAATCCCCCACTTCAGCGCTACCTCGGAGATGCTGTGTCCCATTGCTCATACGCCAACTATAACCTCATGTTCAAACTCACTTAAACCTTGATAACCCGCCATTGTCGCAGCGGTAACCCATCTAACAACTGCGTCAGACGTTTGTTCTCTTATATAGGAGTTGTCGAGTATAGCGCCGTATTCTGCCTGTTTACATATCTCTCTATTTGATTACACATGCCTATACCAGTTTCTTTGACGCTTCAGTGTAGGTTGGTTTTATAGATCTAGTAAAAAAGCGAGAAAATATGTTTTTTTCGTAAATAACTCATCTTTCTTGTTTACATAGTCTCCTTCGAGCGATATACACTTGGTCCATCGATCGTCCAGCTTTTCCATCTCATCGGAAAAATAGGCTCTGTCATCTTGTTGACTGCAGCTGTCGCTTTCTCTTTTAGTGAAAATTTCTTCCCCGCAAGCCAAAATTTCAGCTTATGGAACAGGAAGAAGTCACTTAATGCTGGATATGGTGAACAGGGTGGATGAGGAACCAATTCAATGCCCAAATTATGAAATTCCGCCATTGTTATCGCTGATATGCGAGATAGTGCTTTATCCTGGTGAAAGAGCATTTTTTGCGTGAGAGTCTTGGTCTTATTTCAGCCAACGCAAGTTTCAACCAACCCAACAACGAAGAATAACGGGGACCATTTATGTTTCGGACTTCCTTAAAGTAATTTATGACGATTATCCATTGGGAAGCTCAAAAATAGTGTGCATAACTTTTCAGCTGACAATGCGGCCTTCGCCTTCTTAGGTGCACTTTCAACAGTTTTGTGAATTGTTTTGACTGCCTTTTCGACTCTGGTGTGTAATGATGGGTCCAGGTGTCATCAACAGTCACAAATAGGCGCAAAATGTCTTGGATGCTGTGATTAAACATCGCCAGACATTGTTTTAAAATGTTATGCCGGATGCGCTTCTGGTCGACTGTGAGCAATCGTGGCAGCGACGTCGAACAAAGCTTTTTCGTAGCCAGTTCTCCGTGCAGGATATTATGCACTGTCTCAGTTAAGGCTTCTACACCCTCAGTAATCCCACCATTTTTTTAGGTGGTCTTGCATTATCATATCGTGTTCTGACGTGTTTTAACGTCAATTGATGAACGGAAGTGACGAATGCAGGCCACAGGAATACATTAGCTGCTAAATACGCCATACTTTATGTTAATGTTTCTTACTGTGCACAGTGTCAGCCATATCATATATCTTCGATATGTACTAGTATCCTGTAATACAACTGGATTATAAGACGAGAGATACATCTTTTCGAGGATGATATGTCCCAGACATGTTGTAAGATGTCAGGCAAATCCAACACCTTCCATGAAAACCCTGACATGATAAGCAAATCCAGTAGTATGTCACATAGCTCAGAATAAATCGTGACATTAAATTGACCAAAGTAATACGAGTAACGAGTGAGCAAATGGAATACCACAGACTAACACAAGAATGCCTAAATGCATGTCGTACCTTCCCACTGTGAGACAGACGCAGTTCTGAGGGAAGAAACGAGAACAGAATCCGAGGGCAGAACCGTGTTAAGCTAGAAGGCCCTGCGATAAGGGACGGACTGGACACCCACGTCACCAGCTAACCACTAGGACCACACCACCCGCACGTTTTAGCGTCAGACTTTTTCGCGTCTTTGTTACGTTGCAAACCTTAAAAACATTGCCCAACCACGAAAAGTATAACGTTTCTTATTGGATAGACAGAAATTTTGTAGGCTGAGCATAAGGTTAACATTGAGACCCTGATTGGTCAGATAAAAACACAGCCAGATAGTTTTTTTAAAACCAACTTCGGTAAATTGTAGTAAGGAGAAGTTAGGAGAGAGTTGTTTCCGAGAGGGCGAGCTGGACGGAGCTGCGCCGGCCGCCGCCCCCCTGACGAACACCGACAAGCTAATGAACGCACGCGATGCCGCATCTTTGAGCGCATAAAGCTTCACTCAGAACTGCAGAAGTCTCATCTGTTACACCTCCTTTTTGCGTAATACTAGTGTCGATCGTCAATTAAAGCTCATGGTGTTCACAATTGCCGCTTGAAGTAAAAATCTGAAACGCGATGATTTTTCTGTTATATAGTTATTGAGAAGCCACATCAGCCACTGTACTTTACGACAACTTAGATAACTTATTAAAGATAATTGAGGGTCACTGTAGACCATTTTGATAGTTTTTCTCTTTTGTGAAACTTAATTTAAACCTAGATTATAGATGTGATATGGCATAGATCATCCTTCGATCCCTTGTAGAACTTGGAATCCCATTCAGTGAATATTCGTTCACATTTTTGTTGAACGCAGTTGGTTTTTACCATCCTGTATTAAAACACTTCCTCTTATCAATAGTGCAATTTATAAACGATGTTTTGTGAGTAGAATAAAATTTCCAGTGGTAACCTTAACTGCTTTTCGACGTTATTTCACCAGCTAACTAAAAATAGGAAAGCCTTTTACAGGAAGTGCAGTGGAGCTGACGCGGAGATCATTTAGTATTTGGTTATATCATCGCTAGTCTCACTGAACTTTTCTGAATTCTACATGTCATGTGTGGTCTGGCGTCTCCTTAACAACAACAGGTCCCAGGTTCAAACTAGTCAATTCCCTAAAAAACACGCTCAGAGCGTCGTTGCGCGAAAGTGGTAGGGAGACACGCTACAGAACAAACAGACACCACCATGAATGTTTAGAATGTCAGACACATTTTACATTCAACATGAACTTGAGAATTGTTACAAAGTCGAAATCATGACTGCGTAAAATAAATGAACAATTAACAGTCAAACGGCAGAAATATCTTTCACAAAATTCTACATCACCTGGTCCCCCACGGAGGAAACATCATTAAATGAAAATAAACTGCAAACCACATGTTAGGCACTTCGTAACGAGAGTACTTCGTGTAGAAGCAAACAGAAATGTGTAACAGATCACTTAACATCTGGTTTAGGGTTGAATGGAGGTGACTCAGTGGTTGAAACGATGGTCTTGTCATCTGGCCACCCGGACCTGCGTTACGTACGGTTTCACTAAATCACTTAAGACAGATGCAGGTTGATTTCTTGAAAACAACATGGCTGATACGGAGCCAACGGCCTTGCCGCAGCGGTAACATCGGTTTCCGTCAGATCACCAAAGTTAAGCACTGCTGGGCTGAGCTAGTACTTGGATGGGTGACCATCCGGTCTGCCGAGCGCTGTTGGCCAGCTGGGTGCACTCAGCCCTTGAGAGGCAAACTAAGGAGATACTTGAAGGAGAAGTAGCAGCTCCGGTCTCGGAAACTGACATACGGCCGGGAGAGCGGTGTGCTCACGTTATGCTCCTTCATATCCGCATCAGTGACGCATGTGGACTGAGGATGACACGGCGGCCGGTCGGTAGCGCTGTGTCCACCAGAGCCTGTGGACAGCGTTAACGTTGGTTTCACAGGGCTGATATCGGCAGCCGAAGTTGACATCCATCTCTGATGGACAACTTTTGCCATAAAATATGATAAAATAACTCCCAACAAATGTACTGAGGTGCTTGAAAATGGCCAAAGGCCAATACTTACGGTAGCACAGGAAAAAGAACTGACATAGTCTTCGTTGTCGATTGTACGTTAAAACCTACGCATTCGTTTCTCTCTCCTTGTTCAGGATCGACCAGCTTGAGTGAGCCAACTTTGATAGCCATGATAAACGCGAGACGTCTGGGGAGACGTCCGCTACAGCGGCTCTCGGTGGTGCCTGCAATGTAACACTCCTTCTTTTGGATCCTCATTTCCTTTTAATCCTTAGTTTATTTATTTTTATCTCTGTTTGAGTAAATGGAGGATCCTTCTATCATTGAAATATGTGTGTTCTTCATTTCAATTTCCGTTTCTTCCTTTTTTCTTTTTCTTAATGTATTGTGTATGTTATCTTGTTGTGGGACCTATCACACTTAAAATTGAAGCAACCAAGCCCAGCATGGATACAGTTACTACCTGTCTTAGACAGGTGTCATTGTTTTCACGAAATACTCGTTTGCTTCCAGACTCGAACTTTTCAAGTTTGTTTGTTGATATATGTACAGCAGCTAATAAAGATGTCTGGGAAGTGTTCTGTTATGCGGCACTGACCATTAGATGTCATGAGAGACGGGCTTGCCAGTATACAAACATGCAGTAAGTATTGTGTTTTCAGTACATAAATAGTAACAGCGGGATGGGTTTTTCAGAAAACCTCAATGACTTCGAAAGTGGACTGTGTAACACCGAAAATGCAGGATGCATGGCACCTGCTACCGATGTATAATTTTTCTGAATTGTAATTAAATATTTGTAATTTAAAAGCTTTCTTTTAATAAGTAAGGACATTGCTTCACTGTATACGTAAATTTAGCTAGAAGTCTGTTGACGTTTCACTGTATTTATCTGTGTTTTACTGTGAAACTTATAAGCTCTGAGAAAAAGCCAAATGAATTGTAATTTGCATCAACTAGCAACGATAATAGCAGAGATTGTGCATTGTAAAATCTTAGGGTAGGGAGCTGCTGCTCGGAGCGCGTGGAGAGAGAGAGAGATGGGTTCCAGCGCTTGTAGTGTGTGGAAGTGTGGTGTTAACGCCCTCACGGTAGAGAGTACCATTTCGGAGGCATCGTGTACGCGAGCCGGCCAGATGTCCTGAGCAGGAGTACAAACAGTGGACGGGCGGAGGAGGCTGTATTAATTACGATTGCCCGTTCCTATAATTAGACGTGGCTCTACAATATACTACCGCCTTCAACAACAGCAGCAGTTCCAGCAACACAGTTTCGTCATCGGCTCCGAGTTTCGTCGTATGCATGGCACTAAAGTAAGGCTGTTCACTGTTATAAAGTATTAACGGCTAACCCAGCAGCACAACTGCTTGTGATTTGATTGATAAAATTTATTTAAATAATAATAAGTTAAACTCAGGGCGATTGTGTCCTCATTGCCCCCCAGACATTGTTACCAAGCAGGATCCTTGTTCCTTTTTCCCTAATATGCTAACTGAGCGTCACAAGAAACAAAGTGAATAGTTACAGCCAGTTTATTAATGAATAATTTCACTTATAAGAATTTTAGCCTCAGTCTACTTTCAATTAACTGTTGTACAACAGAGGTTTCAGTATATGACTAAAGTAAAGCAATTTCATTTTTCAAGTTTGAGAATCAATCACTGGAACAAATCCAAATCTAAAGAAATGCACAGATTAAGAGTGCGGAAGTTTTATTTATTTTACATATAGCTTGGAGCACATGGCTGTTTGGTTTGGTACGTATTCTAGTATTTAATTCTGTTCAAGTCAGTAAAAGAAAAGGCTCAGTTGTTCAGACAATAGTATGAAATCCAATTTGCTAAATAAGTAACGGCAAAGTAAAAAATATTTGCTTTTTTTCTAAATTTCTTTGATGACGTTATGTTGAGGTCACTGAAAGTCATTCTTCACGAAACGAAGTTCAGTACTAAAATACAGTTAACTACATATAGGGTGTAAAGTATTTAAACCGACAAACTCTCGGAGGTTATAGGGGACATCAAAACAAATATTTTTCCCTAATGTTATTTTTTTCCTATGAGGATTATTTAAACCGGTACAGGAAGATTTCTCTGGCAGCAAATTAGTTAAACCAACAAACACTTATCCATTTTTTTTATGACCAAGAGACAACACATTAACACAATCAACCTTCAATCAAAGTAGATTTTCAAAAATGCCTCCATTGACACATAAACAAAGGTTACACCGTCGGATCATGTTCTGTCTGATACGGGAAAAAACCCCAGGAGCATCCTGAATTGTTCCTGCTGCTGCTGCTATCCGGGAGACCATATCCTCTTCTGATGCAACAGGAGTTGCGTAAACAAGGTTGCGCATCTCTCCTCACACAAAAACGTCCAGTGTGGACATATCTGGGAATCGAGCAGGCCATGATACAGGACCACCTCTGCCAGTCTACGTTTATGGGAATAGTCGGTCCAAGAATCGACGCACACGGCGACTGATATGTGCCGACGCCCCGTCATGTTGGAACCACATGTGCTGTCTTGTAGGGAGCGGGACGTCTTCCAACAATTCTGGCATCGCTGTGGCGAGAATATTGCAAGAGTGCCTACCATTTGATGGCCTAGGTAGCAGATACGGCCCAATTAAACAGTCCCCAACAACACCGACATACATATTAAGGAAGAACCGCACTTGACGAGCGCTAGTAACTGTGGCATGTGGGTTATCCTCACTCCAAACATGTGAATTGTGCATGTTGAAGACTCCATCACGCCCGATCGTTGCTTCATCGGTAAACAAAACAGAGGATGGAAATGTAGGATGCATTTCACATTGCTCCTGGTACTACTGCCAAAACTCTGCTCTGAGTGGATAATCAACTGGTTTCAGGTTGTGGGTACGCTATAAGTGAAATGAACGTAACAATTGCTCTCGAAGGACTGTTCTTACATTTCTCTGATTCGTCCCCATGTCACGTGCAATTGTACGAGTGCTGATTGAAGAATCCCGCTCCACATGCTGCAAGACAGCTTCCTCAAATTGCAGCGTTCTTGCCGTGTGACGGCATCCCTGTCCACGTAACCTGCTAAATGACCCGGTCTCACGCAGACGTTGGTACACAGAAGCAAGGTCGTATGATGCGGGATACGGCGATTAGGACATTGTCGTTGATAAACTCGCTGTGCAGCTCACCCGTTGTGGTGCGCTACATAGTACTGCCATATCAGTGTACTCACTCCAGGTGTATCGCTCCATTAGTAAACAGAGACAATGCACTACTACACTGGTGGATAGCAGTTACCTACAACTGAAGAGCGTAATACGCCCTCTAACAACTGAAGAGCATAATACGGCCGCCACCGGTTTAAATAATCGTCATTGGAAAAAATGACATAAGGTAAAAATATTTGTTATGATGTCCCCTACAACCTCCCAGATTTTGTCGGTTCAAATACTTTTCCCTCTGTACGGTCAAATCATTACTGGCCTGCCTTTTTCAAAATTTAATGCCAAACAACCTTCGGTTGCCACGTCAGTGTTTAATAATACATGTTTTTCTTTCGCATCACCTTGTACAGGATTTTGGATGTAAATTGCCCTAGTTGGCTGGCGACCGTTAATTATGTCATTTTCGTTCATTAATGTAACTTTTGGATTCATGATCAGCGGTACCCCTTTTCTGTCCAATGTTGTTCGTGAGTGAATGCACAAAATAACCTTCATTATCCAAATTATAGGCCTGTTCAGTTTAATTACTTTTTATTTTTAGTAGACGTTCCATCAGAAGGGTCGGTTGTATACTTTCCTCCTACTTATCGGTATCACTTCTTCGGGAAGGATAGCCTTAGTCAATTAGAAAAAAATCCATTAGGCATACACGCGATCCACGGTCATAGGTCATATCACAAGCAGGATAGGCCGATTAGTAAGAGGCAGGTTACACATGGCGACGCAGGTGACAGGACAATATCAGTTTGGTATTGTTCTGGGCACGAATTTGCATTGTGCAGTTTTTTAGCGAATAATAACTTGTTGCTACAAACAAAGTCATTCACATACAATAACAGTAAGTGGCGGAAATAACCGCACATTTAAATAAAGGTGGAAGGAGTATATAGAAGGTTTATACAAGGGCGATGTACTTGAGGACAATGTTATGGAAATGGAAGAGGATGTAGATGAAGACGAAATGGGAGATAAGACACTGCGTGAAGAGTTTGACAGAGCACTGAAAGACCTGAGTCGAAACAAGGCCCCCGGAGTAGACAACATTCCATTAGAACTACTGACGGCCTTGGGAGAGCCAGTCATGACAAAACTCTACCAGCTGGTGAGCAAGATGTATGAGACAGGCGAAATACCCTCAGAGTTCAAGAAGAATATAATAATTCCAGTCACAAAGAAAGCAGGTGCTGACAGATGTGAAAATTACCGAACTATCAGTTTAATAAGTCACAGCTGCAAAATGCTAACGCGAATTCTTTACAGACGAATGGAAAAACTGGTAGATTCGGACCTCGGAGAGGATCAGTTTGGATTCCGTAGAAATGTTGGAACACGTGAGGCAATACTGACCTTACGACTTATCTTAGAAGAAAAATTAAGAAAAGGCAAACCTACGTTTCTAGCATTTGTAGACTTAGAGAAGGCTTTTGACAATGTTGACTGGAATACTCTCTTTCAAATTCTAAAGGTGGCAGGGGTAAAATACAGGGAGCGAAAGGCTATTTACAATTTATACAGAAACTAGATGGCAGTCATAAGAGTCGAGGGGCATGAAAGGGAAGCAGTGGTTGGGAAAGGAGTGAGACAGGGTTGTAGCCTCTCCCCGTTGTTATTCAATCTGTATATTGAGCAAGCAGTAAAGGAAACAAAAGAAAAATTTGGAGTAGGTATTAAAATTCGTGGAGAAGAAGTAAAAACTTCGAGGTTCGCCGATGACATTGTCATTCTGTCAGAGACGGCAAAGGACTTGGAAGAGCAGTTGGACGGAATGAGCAGTGTCTTGAAAGGAGGTTATAAGATGAACATCAACAAAAGCAAAACGAGGATAATGGAATGTAGTCAAATTAAATCGGGTGATGCTGAGGGAATTAGATTAGGAAATGAGACACTTAAAGCAGTAAAGGAGTTTTGCTATTTAGGAAGTAAAATAACTGATGATGGTCAAAGAAGAGAGGATATAAAATGTAGACTGGCAATGGCAAGGAAAGTGTTTCTGAAGAAGAGAAATTTATTAACATCGAATATACATTTAAGTCTCAGAAAGTCGTTTCTGAAAGTATTTGTATGGAGTGTAGCCATGTATGGAAGTGAAACATGGACGATAACTAGTTTGGACAAGAAGAGAATAGAAGCTTTCAAAATGTGGTGCTACAGAAGAATGCTGAAGATAAGGTGGATAGATCACTTAACTAATGAGGAGGTATTGAATAGGATTGGGGAGAAGAGAAGTTTGTGGCACAACTTGACTAGAAGAAGGGATCGGTTGGTAGGACATGTTTTGAGGCATCAAGGGATCACAAATTTAGCATTGGAGGGCAGCGTGGACGGTAAAAATCGTAGAGGGAGACCAAGATATGAATACACTAAGCAGATTCAGAATAATGTAGGTTGCAGTAGGTACTAGGAGATGAAGAAGCTTGCACAGGATAGAGTAGCATGGGGAGCTGCATCAAACCAGTCTCAGGACTGAAGACAACAACAACAACAACAACAAATTTAAATTTCACAGTAATCAGCAAACTGGGCAACATGAATAAATTAGGCGAAACGAGTAATTTGCTGGTACCAACTGCGGAACAATCGGTCGAACAATGCACGACCCAGGAAGCGGGACCCATTGTTCAGATTTCGGAAGCTAGCATCACAGACGCTGTTGCTGAAAATCGAAAAATGGCAGAAATGGAATTCCAGGCACTTGCAAATGCTACAGAACACGGATAAAAAGTAAAACAGAACCTGGTGATGACAGATACGAAGAATCTATTAACACAGAACCGGTGTTGGAAACTGTGATTTCAGGAAATATAAAAGATTTGTTCAGCTTGTTAATCAGTAAAATGGATACCCAATCAGCAAAAACAGATGGCCAGAATGAACCAATTAAAACTGTTAACAGTAATATCGGAATTGATAAAGGAAACATAGATAAAATTGGAGCAGAAGTAGTAGCACTGATGACGGAAATCGCTAATCTGAAGAGTGCCATGTAGGTAGCCAAAGCAAAGACATAAGTAGTAGCTTTGAAATTGAAGTTGGTAGGATAGAATAGAAACTGGTAGAGACTGTTGGTCCCACAATAGAGAGCAATGTAGCTAAAAAAGTGAAAGTAGCTCGAGAAGAGGATGTAGGGGAAATAACGAGTTTACAGTCCTTAGTATCCGACGAGGGTGCTACAGTAAATAGACAATCGGGTGTGTGTAATGAAAAGAAGTGGAGGTGGAAACTATCAGTTACCACTTGCCAAATAGTTACAAGTATAAATGAGTAGAGAAACGATTAGGAGAAAATCAGGACTACGTGTGATACCACGCACATAGCGCTGAAATATTAGCGAAGGAGGAGCGTTTCGATCTCCTCAAAAAGCAGGGTGGCTTGCACGCTCCCGACTTCATTAAAAATTGTGAACGGGTATTGCCGGAATCATGGACAGACAAGAGAAAAATAAATGCAGTAATCGACGTGTTAGCTGTCGAGGCTAAGCGATGGGGCTTAAACCTCGATATAATAAACATGACGTTTCAACAGTTCAAAAATGCATTCTTGAAAGAGTAGTGGTCAGAGCAGAAACAAGGGTGTGTATGGTGTGATTTCGTAGTGTCGAGGCGCTACGATGTAAACACGCGCGGCTCCATGAAAAATTTTTGTGAAAACTAGATCCGCAAATTGGAATATTTGCGCGATCGGAAAACTGAATACGAGATTGTCTGGGGGCTGTGGCAGAAGCTTCCAAATGACTCCAAGAGATACATCGCCAGTAGTTCTAGAACGATTGCTGCGTTTTTAGAGAAAGTAGAAGACGAAGACAATTGGCGGAATAATCGCGAAAATGTTAAAAGCCTTGATAATGGTAACAATTATGGATATAGTAACAAAAACCAAAACTGTAGAAATGATAGAGGCCAGTATCAAGTAAATATGGTTCGTGGTCCTTGGAGGAATGATAGCAGACAGGAGCGGAATGATACATCACGGCAGTCTGGTAGCAACAGGTCTGTCGGGATTAGTCAGGGAAACAGCCAGCCGCACCCATTAGGGGCCCACCAGGCGTGGGGAGACCGTGACGGCCCAAACGAGAACCTAGACAATACCGCTATGATAAATACGAAAGGATAACTCAGCGATGGGAGAATGTGCGAGAGAGTAAAGAGAGCGACGCACCTAGAGTAATGATAACAGCTGCAAACGGCACTCGACGCATCTGTCACTGCTCGTAAAAGTAATAATGAGATTACTGTACCGGTAGGGGAGATGGAAGCGGCCGCTGTAAAAGCAACGACGGTTACGCAAGTTTCAGTAGAGTATGAGTCACCAGCGGAAGTAATAGAGCCGATCTCGAATAACGTTTCCGTTATCGGGCAGGGAAATGCAGAACGCAAGGAGGTGTGGTTAGGTCAGTTCGGTCAGATTTACGACGAACTGAAAAGTTATAGAGGATTATATGGGAGTTGTGCTAATGGGGAGAGCGGGCAGAAATTGGCGCTTCTCAGCCTGCAAGAAATTAGAGTTTTTGAAACTGAAAACTCTGTACCTTAACGACAGGCTTGTCCAAATGAAGTTTTGGAAGTAGCCAACCCCAGAAACGCTAGTCCTAGTGAATACAGAGGCTCATGTTATGAGGAGGGGCAAGGTGAATTTGGCGATAATGACAAGGTACAACTAACCTGACGTTTTACAACTAGACGAGAGTGATGAGAGTTGCGTGAACTCGGGAGATGAGATAGCAGAGGAAATAGAGCACTTTTCTCCAAAAATCTCGGAAGATGACAGCCATCTTTCCGAAGAATACGTACCTGAAGTGACAATTAGTGAACTATTGGTTAGACAAAGATCATTAATCGATGAAATTGATAGTAAGATTACGGTTTTGTGATCAAAACAAGTTCGACTACCGCAGGACAGACAAATACAGGTCAAAAACGATCAAACACAAAGAATTAGAAAACCTCCGGATAAACCGCTGTCGGCATCGGAACCGGACGAATTTTTTTGGGACCACCTGGTGATAGATGAGATGTGTTGTGGGAAGACCAAACCCTTGATAATGACAGTGTAGACGGATTGTAGTGCCCGTTAATATGCAAATTTTAATTGATTCAGGGGCAGCCCTAAGCGCTATGTCGGGAATAACTTTTGAATTACCGAAAGATAAACCAGTAGTAATAGTAATGCCAGTAATGGGAGTCAAAATAATCGGTGCTACCGGAAGGAATAGTAAACTGATAAACAAAATATTTATGTGTTGTAAGATTCAAGGAGAACCATTTGAACAGCAATTTGCCGTTCTGCCAGATCTGTGCACCGATATTATTGTGGGTTTAGATTGGTTGTTAAAATATCACATAATTATTAACTGCAATAATAAGACCATGAAGTGCATTTCCCAAGACAAGACCGAAATGAATGTGAGTTTTGATTAAACGAGTGACGATGTGAGTAGTGAATGCAAACCTGTTCATCTTGTTACTTGTCATAATGAGACTGGTTTAGACAGAAAAATGAAATACTACGGTATCCGCAAAATAAACATCGACAATTGTCTGGAAGACGAATTAGAGAGCAGTGTAGACAGATTGCCAAATGCCCCACCTGAACAAAAACGAGACCTATATGACTTAATACGAGAAACAGGAACGTGTTTTCAAAAAAACGGGGGCTTGTTACTGGGCATCGGTGCAAGTTAAATGTAATACCCCATGAACCATTGTTTGTAAGACCACATGCGGTACCTCCATCCAAGAAGGAGACTGTCCAACAAGAGATAGACCAGACGTTAGAACGGAATATTATAGAGAGGACTACCAGCCCCTATAACAATCCCTTAATAATGGTAGGAAAGAGAGGCGGTAGTGTCAGGATTGTATAGACCCACGCACGTTGAAAAAATTCGTTCAACGTGAGACGGATAGACCAGAAAGTACGGAAGAGATACTGCAAAGATTTCACAATGTACAGTTAATGACTAGCCTTGACCTCACAGTTGGCTACTGGCAAATAGATTTAGAAGAAGAGTGTAGGAAATATACGGCGTTTTTATACTCAGGCCGATGTTGCCAGTACAAGGTAGTGCCATTCAGCCTGAATATATCTGTTTCTGTCTTTAGCAGGGCCTTAGATACGGTGTTAGGTGCTGCCTGAGCTCGAAAATAACAGTGTACGTGGACGATTTGCTGCTGGTGAATTGGTCGTGGCGAGAACATTGCGAATTGTTAGATGAAGTTTTCAGTGCGCTACGTTGAAACGGAAGAAGTGTTTGTTTGTGAAGAAAGAACTGAATTTTCTTGGTCACATTGTGACAACAGGGAGTATCACTAAATATCCACAGACAGCGGAGGCAATAAAGAACTGTCCTCCGCCGAAGACTAGGGGACAGTTAAAGAGTTTCCTAGGGCTCTGGGGAATCTATCGCAAGTTCGTGCAGGGGCGTGCGTTCAACGATCCAAATCTGAACAACTTCTGCGAAAAAATACGCCATTTGTGTGGACTGACGAGTGTCAGGCCGCATTTGAAAGACTGAAAAATAAAGTGTTACAGAATAACATATTGTACCATCCTGATCTTGCGTTGTTATTTCATATAGGAACGGACTCATCTAATTATGGCTTAGGAACAGAATTGTTTCAAGAGGTAGGAGAAGGAGAAAATAAAGAACATAGAACAGTCGCGTTCGCAAGTCGAACGTTGACGAAATGTGAGCTAAACTATACAATTTCTGAGAAAGAATTTCTCGCTATCGTATGGGTTTCAGAAAATTTAAAAGTTATTAGTGAAACCCAAGGGTGATAATTCACACGGACACAAGGCGCTCACTTACCTAAAGGACTGTCGTTTACTGCATGAAAGATTGACACGGTGGTCTCTTTTCTTGCAGCAATATTACTATGACATTTGCTACGTGAGAGGATCAGACAACTGTATAGCGGCCGCGCTGTCACGTTTGCCTGAAACCGATCATCGGCTTCTGGAGGACTAGTCTGAAGGCGTACTGAAATTGTACTGCTTTCAAGATGCTGAAGGTCGTAAAAGAGCAGAGAGCATCTGTAAAAACATGCGTCGTCAAAACGAGGAGGACTGTCTAATAATTGTTAAGAACAAGAATGACGAAAAGAGTAGAGAAGGGGAGAAACTGAGAAATTATTACAAAATATACAACGAACATATACAACCATAACTGGCAAGTGTGCTGGCCAGACAAGTGCGTCACAGAGATGAATGACTACCATCATTTAGCTTACGGTCATTTCGGACCAAAGAAGTGCGCTGAGAAGCTAGCGGAAGTTGTAAATTTTAATAATATGGAAAAAAAGAGTTGTTGAAAGAATAAAGACATGTGATAAGTGCCAGGGGGTGAAGGTAACGAATTGCACGAACCGTGGCCCTATGCAGAGCATAAGACCTAACGATGTGTTGGATTTGGTTTGTTCGGACCTCTATGGTCCACCGCCCAAGACTTCAGGGAATTTCGCGTGCATATTAGTGATGCTTGAAACATTTTCTAAGTTCACCAAGTTACATCCGAAAAGAAAGGCAACAGCTATTGCGGTTTATAACAGATTTGTTAATTATTACTTTGTGCACTTCGGCAAAACCAGTTTCGTCCGATTACGGAGCACAATTTACTTCCAAATCATGGAAAGAAGGGGTGAAAAGTAATGGAATTGAAATAATACACATTTCGGCCTATTGCTTGAGCGGGAATCCCGAGGAAGAGTACATGTGTGAACTAGGTTGGCTTTGCCGAACGTATTGTCACCACAATCACAGATCGTGGGGGAATTACGTCGTTGAATTCGAGAAAACAATGAAGGCTTGATGCATGAATCCACGTACTACACTCCATAAGAAATAATATTAGACGATTAGTCTAAGAGTTTAGTGGAAGAAATGATTGATGGGACCGCATTACCAACTATAAAATTCCGACGCTTTGGCGACTATTGCAAGACGCTTTCCTCAGGCTGTATCGCAATACATATATATGTTAATATGTGTGCTGAAAGAATGCATACAGAGTAGATAAATATAGCAAATGAGTCCTGATCAGGGAAGCTCCAGAGTATTTAAAAGATGCAGGAGTTCTGGCTGTACTACGGAAAGGTGATGCAGAAGTCACTGAAAACTACTGGCTCATACCCTGCAGCCAGCATTCTCGAAAATCATAGAATCCATTATGAAAGACAGATTGATGAATTACTATAATAAATAACCATGTAAGTGAATCACAGTCCGGATTTCGAAATGGCACAAGTACGGAATCAACGATAGTACAATACGCTAAAGTGTTATTTAACTCTCCTGACAACGATTTGTGGTCTCAAAGGTAAATGACAAGTCTATGAAAAAGGACAAACGAAAATGGATAAATGGACACATCAAAGTGGCAACCTGGAATGTGAGAGGAATTTCCCAAAAATTAAATTCCTTAGAGGTGTTAAAGGTTGCACAAGAGAAGACGACTAAGAAATCAAGATATTAGAGAAGAACTGCAAATCTTTAGCCTCAATGATAAAATTCGAGATTACAGAAGAAAATGAAACGAACATCTACAAAGAATGGAGAGTGAGAGTGAGAGAGCTTCGATTGCCGTAACAGATCGCATGGAAGTCCATCTCAGTGTACCCCATAGCACAATTCTGCCCCCACCGGGCTGCATCTGTGGCGCGGTACATGTTTCGCGCAGTCATTCACCTGGATGACGAGGTGCGAGGACCCATCTATCGACTTGGTGTAGCAATAAATGCGATTCACTCGACAGGCGATACGTTTCTATCGATCCACGGTGAAAACTCAGTGACGCTGTGCCCACTGCAATCAAACATAACTGACGATGTTGTTAGTTCAACACAGGAACACGTAGGGTTCGTGTGTTGTGGAGCTCCATGTTCAACAATGGCCTTTGAACGGTGAGCTCCGAAACACCTGTGCCTGCACTAGCGTCGCACTCTGCCGTCAGATCTGCCACAGATCGCTGCCTATCCTGGATTACCCAGTGGGGGATCCTCCGACGTCCACGTTTTGTGATGAGACGAGCTTGCTGAATACCACACACGCTCTCCTTTATTTTACCATCCTTCAACCACTTTCCGTAGATGCTCAACAGACGACCAGATTCGCCCTTTAGGGGAATCTCGTTCCCAGACGCAGCGCTACAACAACGTGCCCTTTGTCAAAACCGCTCATATTAGTGGATTTTCGCATTCGCGGCCAGTATCTTTACCACAATGTCTGTCCACACGTATCTCTTCCCCGTAAATTTTTTCATTACTGCGTCACGTTCCGCAGTACAACCAGAAGGCATTCATCTTTTTTCTCTTTTTGAAACCATCCTGAAGAATGCCTTGAACGCTGGATTTAGAGATTTTGATCGATTTCTATTTGTGGCACAACGGACTACTGTCGCTCGTCTACTACTTATCACTGCTTGGTCATAACTGACTGGCCAAGCGCACAGCTGTTGTCCATAGTTGTTAGATCCAGCTGCCATCGTAGTCAGGGTTGTCAGGTCGAAAAACAGGAAAGCCGAACTGGGCGCTGTATTTAGCCGGATACTTAGCGGTTAAGGCCTGACTACCTATTTTAAATAGAAATAGAGCGATTTACGTACTTTCAGTCGTTTACAAGTAACCACCTACGGTAATTTTTTGCGCGAGATCAATCTTAAGGGCAGACGTAGACAAAACTGCATACTGATATTTAAAATTCGATATCTCCTACAACATTACAGTTATAAATTTAAAACTTGACACTATTGTGTAGTACATAATAAACTATAGGCTCTGCAGTTTTTGTTTGATCATGTTCATGGAATTTCATTTTATAAGGATTTGAATTTTTAATTACCAATGTACATATAATGTACTTTTTTCCTCATAAACTATTCAAGCATTAAATCTGAAACTTTTTAGTATACTTCTTCATTAAAGGCTATTAAAACGTATGCAACAAATTTTTGTTTCAGTTTATAGTTACTTTCAAATTAATTTTTCAGTTTTGTGATACCCGGGACTGCTCTATTTTTCTCAAATTTTAAAGTATAACTTTTCTCAGAGAAAATCTAACGGCAAATTGGTCCACAGGATTATTAGTAAGTGCTTCTTAACAACTCTGCCAAATTACAGGACGTTAACTCTTAGAGTTCCTGAGAAAAAGTACATTAAATCTAAAAAAAATCACTTTACGGGAAATCTCATTTAAAGTTTTTATTTCAATTTTTAAGAATATTGCCATACTTCTACGCACTAATGTTGTCCATATCCATAATCTTCATTCTCTTCCTTGTCTTTCTGGCGTATTCTCTCTCCCTGTTTCCTTTGCCTAGTCATCTTCTGGATATTTTCCTCTGCTGCCTGGACTTTGTCAAGTCGCACTTCATCGATGCTTTGGAGTATCTTCAGTGTGAATGCACCTGGATGGAAGCCTAATAATGGAAGCCTAATATCTGCAGGCACTTAATGCTTCCTACATTTCTACTGTTCTACACTAGACTGGCATCACACGCAGCTATCTTCACAACATTTGAGGACACAAACACTGTTTTGGGACAACGCATCCATATAAGGTGACTATAGCTCTCATTTGAATTTTGTGTTTTCCCATGTACACATTTTTTCAGCACTTCAGGATTGGCTAGATATCTGAAAGTTGGCTTTATAACATTTAAAACAGCAAGTGGCAAACCATGCTTATGGGTGTATGGCTTTCCACTGGCTTGTGGCTGAAGATATTTGCACCACAAAATGTCACAGAGGTAGTGTTGAGGAGTCTGATCTGTGGAAATTTGCAGCATTGTTTTCACACTATGTACATTGTTCCTGATGGCTTTCCCATAATATATTTGTAATGTGTGAATTTCTTTGTCTGTCAATCTGTTAACACTTCCCAGTGGCTTTCCATCTTCTAATTTTTTGCCCTTCATTTCTTTCTTTCTTCACACATCCAGGTTTTTCAATTTTAATTTGTGAACCACAAAGATTGCTCTCTAAAACAGTCTTAAAAGCACTAGAATCTCCATCACCTAAGTACTTCACATACCTTACTCCATATTGTTCTACTGACCTTTGGAATATTAGTTTCATCCCAGTTGCCTCCATCCCACCACTTGACCCCTGATAATTCTTAAAGCAGACTTTCTTGTGTATCTCCTGACACCTTCCTTCTTCACTCCTGTCATTCTTTTTGGTGTCACAACAAGAGCAATATTTGCTCATTACTTTGAAGTCCAAGATTTTTCCTGTGTTCACATTAACGAGAGATGAAGCAAAAAAAGCTAATAAATTGCCAAACAACAAACTGTAACACACACTATTCAAAAACAAATCACGTTAATAACCGAAGGAACAGGTATGTATAATCTTTGTCACAGCCTTCTAAATACGTCTGCTGTTCATTTCGATTGTGTGACTGAAAAATAACACAAAAATATATTTAGTGTCAAGAAGGAGTGGAGCACAGCACAGATAAAGGAGACGTGGTAAGCGCAGACCGTCGAAGAAAATTTTTTTCACTATTTTGCCCTACATGCTTAAACTAGAAACAAAAAAGAGAACAGTGAACAGCCTTATAATTTGGTAATTATGAGAGCAACTATGTGCTCAGTCATAATCGTAAGATGATCTTACATCAAAATAACCTGAAAGGACTTCATTAAACAAAATTCCTCTGGCTGGGGAAAGAATAGATGTTTGGTATCTTCAGCTATTTCATTTAGATTTACTAAAACTTAACAACATATTATTATTAATCTGTAGTTAAGCACAAGGTGACAATTATTTAATTATAAGAAAAAAAAACGTAAATTAGTCACCAACTGCAGCGAGCACACACTTTATTCACCAAGTAGACGACTCTACAGATATTCAGATTTAGGTTATGACATGTACGATATGCCTGCCATCATTGGCCAGACGATCAGAGAAATTCTGCATGACCCACGGAAGTGTCGGAACATCGATCCTATCGACGACTCCTGAATTGCTGTTTTCAGCTCAACAGTGGTTTTGGGGTTATTGCTGAACACTTTGTCTTTGTCTTTAATATAGTTCCACAAAAAGAAGTCGCAGGTGTTCAGATCCGGAATATGGCGGCCACGCGAGACCCATGGCAGTGACCTCTGGGTACCCTAGAACCAGAAAGCGGTCCCCAAACTGCTCCTCCAGAACATCAACACTCTCCTGCTTCGACAGGGTTGAACCCCGCCTTGCATGAAGCAACCCCGTCTTGCATGAAGCAAATCTTGTCGAATTCAGGGTCACTTTGCATAATGGGGATGAAGTCATCTTCCAAACCTTCGCGTACCTTTCTGTGGTGCCGCCAAGGAATATCGCACCGATTAATCCGTGACTGTACATTGCACACCACACAGTCACCCGTTGAGGGTGACGAGACTTCTGCATCGCAAAATGCGGATTCTCAGCCCCCCCCCCCCCCCACATGCGCCCATCCAAATGGAAGTGAGTTTCGTCATGCGCATACTACTTCTCATCATGCCCCTCAGCCATCCGTACATTTTTAACGTCCTAGCGCAAAACCGTTCAGAAGTTATGACGATTTTATTTCATATAGTTCAATAATTGTAACCCTGTA